>NW_024038531.1:0-2455000 GCF_016077235.1 Cyprinodon tularosa | reverse complement strand
CATATCCATCTGGAAACCTTCCGTAGAAGTAATTTTGGGAAGGGGCGAAAATACTGGTTAGCTGATTGGCCTATGTTGGTGATAGACGGGCCAAATAAACCAATCAGATCAACGAAGCATATGACGTACTAACAGAGCGACGACGAAGAGGAGCCAATTGATAAATCAAACTCTTGCCGAAACCAGTCGGGAGAAGAGCAAAAACATCTTTTCCTCTGAGAAAAGCCTCCAGTGCAATGTTTTGCTCTTCTTTCAGTGAAGAAATACTCTGTAATTCCGATAAAACTTTCTCGATAGCCACGCTATCCCTAGTTTCATCGGCTGAAGCCGCCACGTTCTTTAGACTGAACTGTCCTACTAAAACAAAAGGGAAGCACAAAGAACAGAAAGACATCAAAGATGCTCTCCAAACCTCTGGATGCCCAAATTGGACGTTTGTCAAATCAGTCAGGAAATCCAAAAGACACGCATCAGAATATAATGGTTAGAAAATTAAACGCAGAAACATCGCCGTCCCATATGTTGCTGGAGTCTCTGAAAAACTCAGACGAGTTCCTTTAAACACAAAATCCCAGTGCAATTCAAACCTAACAAGACAGAGTGGTATATGCAGTTCATTGCTGTGAGGAATGCTCTGATCTTTATTTTGGAGAAATCAAACAACCTCTCCACAGACGCATGATTCAACGCAGAAGAGCTACCTCCTCCGGAAAGGACTCAGCTGGTCATCTACAACTTATGAACACAGGGCATTCGTTTGACGACCAGAATGTTCACATTTTGAACAAAGAAGACAGGTGGTTTTGTTGATTGTTTTCTGCTATCATCTCAATCCTCATCGCCATACAGGTGGTCGAAACATTGGGCCTGTTAATCTAGGCCAACAACGACCCTAATGACTCCCATTTGCAGAGGCATGGGCCAGTATTGGGTTTTGAAGGCCAACAACGACCTCAACAACTCCTGATTACAAAGGTTGAACTGTTTTCAGATCAATTTGCATGTTTTCTAAGCAATATGTATCAGTTTGCCGAGATTTATTGAGCTTGTTTTTATAGTTATCGATTCAAGTGCAGTGTAAAAACTCTTGAACATTGAAACCGTAGTCGCTCACCATTTCTCTTCCATCCACCTATTGTTCCGATTCACTACCGGTTGTTGCTTTTTCACCATATAGATAAACATGTGACATGTGGGAGTTAGTACGCTGGGACAAAACCCTGTGGTCTCGTGATGCTTGCAATTTCAAGGTTTGCTGTAAGAAAACAAACCAATGCTTCTGCTGGTATCTTCATGAATTACAGGTCCTCAGGGTGCATCTGTGATTTAGAACAATTAGGTCTCCATGGGAAGCTTCAATAAACATGCTCTTTATAGAAAACACTGAAGAAACTAGAGGTTTTGTGTGGGTTTTCTGTTAGAGATTTTTGTTTTAAGTTATAAGAAAATCATGAATAAACCTGTTCACCCACATACAATAGATAACAAACTGAATGTTCATCTCTTGAATCATGTGTTCTCTGCAGGATGTTTTCTCCTTGCATAAAGATGCTGTTTTCAGATTTGAGGATTCTTATCAGTAAACGATCATGTACGTCTCACATGCTTTTCCTATTGTTTAAGCACAATATGCAGTCACGGTACAGCACAATGGCTGGATATTGTTTGGAAACCATTCATCAGAATTGAATAAAATTTTGTCAAAAAGATTAAAATAAAACCATCTTTGAAGAAAACACATTTTTGTCACCAGGCTGGAATACATTTTTTGCATCCAAAAATGTGCAAGTCTTTGTCAGGATGAGAAACTTCTGTTTCATTCCTTAATAATGTCATTACAAAAAGAGACTCTTTAAACCCAAAATGAATGTAGTGACCAGGTGGCCCCACACGAGGGGGATGTTGGTTAAATAATATACAGGTAAAACTAGCAGCTCAAATAGGTAAGATTCTCTCACTTCTTTCTCAAATGTTTTTTGCCCTTCATTAGAAGATGCTAAACTATACATGCAGCTGGATTCTTATTTTAGTGGATGCAAAGTCAGCTTTCAACAATTCTTAAAATGTTATAAGAGAAATTGCATAGAATTAAATGAGACTTATAAAGTTACCACTTTCCTATAAGCAGCTCCTGGATCAGTGATGCTATTCCCACCTGTGTCACTCTCTCAGGATCCTTCAAATGGCTGCAGCTGCAGTCAACTTCTAAGACTGCTTAAAAAAAAATAAAGGTACCGCCCAAGAATGCATTCTAGATCTGAATAATTAAAATATTCCCATTGAGTACCTTGTTCTGTACGAAGTTGAGTGTGCTGACAACAAAATCACACAAAAATCCTTAATGGAAATCATATTTATTAACAAATGGAAAATAAAATAGAGTGGAAAAACTACAGGCTGATCCGACTTACATGTAATGTCCTTAAAAGAGGTCAAAGTGTGGCTCAGTATTGTGTGTGGCCTCCATGTGCTGCCTGATGAGGTGGCAGATGGTCTCCTTAAGGACCTGCTTCCAGGTAACTTACACAAATGGACAAAATTGTAGGTACTGTAACCCTTGTTTAATAAAAGCAAAATCCCCAAACTCTCACAAAAATAACTTGAATCTAAAAGAAATGCATAATAAATTATATAAGAATGAACAAATGGAATTTAGAATTTGTTTTTCAACCATTCTTGAACCAAATGATTTAAAAAAGTAAACTCATGAAACAGGTGTGCACAAAAATGATTATAATGTAAGCAGAGGGACACAAATCAAAGTGTGCCCACTAATTAGCATTGCAGGTGTCTACAACCTTGTAATCAGTCATTGGGTCTATACATAGGGCTACAGGTAGTCACTGTGCTGTTTGGTGACATGGTGCATACCACACTCAACACAGACCAGCATAAACAAAGAGATTTGAAAGAAAATTATAGACAAGCATGTTAAAAGTGAAGGCTATAAGCTCCAAACAGCTTGACTCCAGTTGCACATATTTTTCAGAAATTGAAATTCCATTTGACTTTAGCCAACCTTCCTGGACGTGACCACACGGGGAGAATGGTGACAAATTAAAGATATGGAAAATATGACTGGTAACAAAAGAGCCTAGATAAAAAAATTATAAAGTTTCATGATCTTGGCACTGATGACCGGATTAATGGTTCATTCCATCCACATGCCTAGCTCCACCAAGTTTCTCATTACTACTCTTCATATCCACCTGTTCCAGCTTCTGTTTAAACTGTTTGCTTCCAGCCATCAGTGCCAGATTATTCTAGCCGTAGCTGTGATCCCAAATAGTTTCTGCTCTTTGACTTCTGAGTCTGCCTGCCCCTATTCTGATCTGCAGTAACAATTTTGGTTCAAACTTTTTGACAGCTTTTTCAAATTTTAATTTTAGAATAAAAGTTAATGTAGCAATGTTCATCCTGCTAGATTGGCAGAATTGTTTTAAAAAATAAACCAATGAAACAGGCTTGATAAATGTTGATACGCTTAAACTAATATTTTGTTGCTAAACTTTTTGAGACAATCTCTGCAATCAAAGGATTCTTGTACCTGTCAAGGAGACTCCTGCTCTTCTCAGCAGACATGTTGGCTCGCTCCTCCAGAGCAAACTCCATGTTTCTGCTCCTTCCAAAGATGCTCAATATGATTTAGGTCAGGTCTCATAAAAGGCTTCTTCAGAATAGTGCAATGTTTTCCTCTTAGTCATTCTTGGCTGTTTTGAATGAGTGATTTGCATCATCATCCTGTAAACCTGCCACTCAGGCTAAGCTTTCTGACACTAGGTAGCTCATTCCTCTCTAGAATCCCTTGATAGTCTTATTATTAGTAGATAGTCTCTTTATTGAACCCTGTAGAGATTGAAGACAAGCTGTGTCAGATGACTTGACAGAGAAAATGTGGTTTCGAAACCAGTCTGGACATCAAGACCCATATTGAGAACTACAACTCTGACACCCAGTGACTTTACTAGTCTGTTAAAGCTATAGAGGATGATCTTTTATTTCTGGTGGATCATCTAAATAAATGGTTCTCCTAAAAGTCAATTATTCTGGTGATATGTTTACGTAAGACTGTCCTATGTGCTTGTTCCTTTAGCTATCTGTTTGACAGAATGCTACAGTTTTAGACACTGAAACAGATACAGGCATTGAAGCTCACCTCTCTCACCACGGTTCTTTGAAAATGGCAGTCGTAAGAGATAAAATGTCTGCGAAGTGTATGAGAGGAAAAGAAAGGCCTCAGAAGAGGCAGGTATATCCCAGAATGCTTTGTGCTGAGAGCTCTCCTTGCAAAGCCTTATGGAATGTGATGTCACAGCAGCGACCATAACAAAGATGGTGAAGGCACCACGCAGTGGAGGAGGAGTTACATCACTAATGGAGCAAAAAGCAGTGATCATCTGTCCGAACAGTCAGTTAACTGAGTTTGCTATGAAGTCCACTATATAGTCCTTGCTGTATGTGGACACAGTAAGCTTGTATGCGCTATGAGAAAAGCACACTTTAAACAGGGCGTGCATGAGGAGAAATGGACTCGTGCATGATCTTGCACGCGCATTCTTTTTACTTTTTTAAGTGGAGAGGGCGGGTCTTTTAAAAAAAATTCTCCTCAATACCTTTAAGGTTCTCATTTCGGGGCAGACTCTTTAAAAGCGCATCAAACCAACCAATTAGATTACAGAAATCCGTGCAAGTAGATATTAACTTATTCCAAAAATGTACTTTATTAATGCAACAAAACTATCAAACACATAAGTGTCTGCAAAGTATTCACTGCGTGCCTGTTTGTGTATTTCAGGGAGGAAAAAAGAAAAGGAATTAAAGAAAAAACTAGAACTGGATCAGATAAGAATAAAAAGCTTATTTTCTTCGGATTGTTGTTTATTTTACCAGCATTATCTAATACAGAAAATTCCATCATTATTTCCAAAGATATTTTGTACCCAATGATCTTTAAAAAAGCAACCTGAAACTTTGATTTAAATATTTAATAAACAAGGACATAGACTAGTTTTAATATGTAAAGAATATAGTCAATTAACCTCAAAATGAGCTTCCTGAGTGGTACCCGCTTGGCTCCAATATGCAGTTTTTCTTTAGTTTTTTTATTATTAGATTAACTTACCAGAGACTTGTTTGCCCTTACTGTATACAGTGGATGCAATGCTCCCCACTGAGTCATTAAGCACCATTACTGATGATGGGTACAATTGCTCGTTCATCAGAAGAAGTGGCACAGTTTGCTTCTGAGATGACCAAAGCGTCTCAGTCTCACTCACACACTGAGGATCTGTTCCTATAATAATAATTGGCCAGATGTGACTCAGTTTTTCTGGGACTGAGAGAAATGTGCTCCAAATCACTGCAGCTGTCCACACTTATTATTTTGTCAATGATGCAGCCCCAGCTATTTTATTATTTGCAAGAAAAAGTGGCATTGTGTGAAACCGACTGTGCAGAGGAAGTAGCAGGGGTTCTTAGAGATGATAATGGCTTATAGAGTTGTGAGGCTCCTAATTGTGCTTTCATGAGATGTCGTTGATTAATGGACTTGTTGACGGACATCCTGTGAATGTTGTCCGCGTGTGGACTGTCCTGGGGGGGTGCAGAAGAATCCACTTCAGGCTTCCAGCAGCATTGTGAGGGTTTCTTTCTGAGAGGAAAGAATAAGGGAGAGCGAAGAGGGCGCAGAATAAAAGTTTGAGACTTTGGGCAGTGCCGTTGTAAAGTGGAGTGAATGAGAGCAGGAGCCGTGCAGCCAGCCACATGGGACGTTCTCACTCGGGATAATGGAGGCCATTCTGTGGTTCTTAACCCCCTTGTTGCACGCTGGGAACAGGCAGCCGTGTGCCTGCCGCTCACAACAGACACGCTCTCCCAGCTGAATAATTGAATTCTTACTCCCAGGAAAGTCACTCCTTTTTCACTTCATCCCTGGCCACACGTGGGTCTGACAGAAACGCTCCCAGGATTAACATATTTTCCAGAGAGAGAGTCAGAGTCTCTGTTCACAACAAAACATGAAGAGTGGAACGATACACATTTCTATACACATTTCTATTATCTATTGCATGGCTGATGGAAGCAGTGGATCAATCATTTACACAGAAAAGAGAGGCCTGAAAAAGCTACAGGAAAAGAGTGTAGGGTATGGAAAATATGTTTAGTCTTTGGTTATCCCACTATCTTAAAGTTTTTTTTAATTATTATTTCAAATTTAATATGCAAACTATAAGTATCAACCATAAATGTATAAAAAAAACATACATTTGGAGTTGTGAGGAGTTGAATCTGTGGGGATTGGGTGGTAATGGGAGACGAAGAGGGTCAAGGAATATAATCAATCTAGTATGGGTTTAATCCAATTTACAGCATGTCATTTCTGTTTCCTTTAGAAAGGAAATCCATTTCCAACAGTGTAAAAAGATGGAATAGATGTCCTGTGTATCAACCCATTGTTTTTAATCCAGAGAAGATGGAGTACGTTCTCCATAGTAAAGTTGCTCCTTTGAGTTTGAGTATGTTGTTGGCAGAAAAATTCTGTCTTGTGCTGCGCTTCGGATTTTTAAACAAAATGCATAAAAAGAACTCTGAAAATGATTGGTCCAACTATGTTTAACTCTTTGGGGGTTATTACAGAGGTCAGAACTGAAAGATCATCATGGATACAAGTTGCTGTAATGTACCTCCTGTATGACGACGGGGGTTGAGCTCCTGGCTTTCTGGGATAGAATGATTTAATTGAGGAGGTCCAGGCATATGATGAGTTTGCTTTCTTTGTGCATCATTTTTGGTTCGCAGGGCTCCCGAACCCCCTGCTTTTACTAAACACGTTTCCTGCTTTTTACATCTTCTGATCCACCAGGATGGATAGTTGCTGGAGGGAGAGACTTCAAACCTTCTCTTCTGGACTTTTTACAACCAGGAAGCACCGTTTAGATTATAAATACAATGGATTTATCAGTACAAATGTGTCTAATCAGAAGTAAAGCAGTTGAAAATTATTTTTTTCTCTATTGATAAATATTCCTGCTTTAGGAGATCTAGACATTGGAGCAGAGTCCAACAAATTATAGGCCAACTTTTAAAAATGGAGTAAGAAAAATTGGCTGATCTACTCTGATCACCAGCCTTCAAAAATTAATCATTTAACTTGGTGCGCTTCCTTCAGACCTGTTTATATTTTATAGATTATGTCAGAAACAGAGTCCAGCACAGGAAAAAGGGAAG
Organism: Cyprinodon tularosa; assembly: GCF_016077235.1. Taxonomy (NCBI): domain Eukaryota; kingdom Metazoa; phylum Chordata; class Actinopteri; order Cyprinodontiformes; family Cyprinodontidae; genus Cyprinodon; species Cyprinodon tularosa. The sequence continues at coordinate 2,447,773 of NW_024038531.1, read as the reverse complement.
TTTTTGATTCCAACTTGTTACAAAATGCATGAAGTGTCAAAAACAGTTTAACCCACTGACTTTCAAAGACCAGATATTGGCTTAAAAACCTCTAAAGACCTTATCTAACTCTGGTAATAGACATCCTGATGTGCATTCAAAATGAAAATCAATAATGAAACAGGAAATCAGAGAATGGAAAGAAAAGCTGCATTGATTTTTGGACCACAGAGGCTTTATGGAGCTTGACAGCTGGCATGTCCCCCCTGCTGTAAGGTACAGAGGGATAGTGTTACCTGCAGGTGGCTTTCTGGTGGCTTTTTAGCTTATTTTGTTTACTACAATGTTGAGATCTAGATTAGATTTGGGTAGATTTAGGGAGCATGTCACTGAAGGCGATGATGCTGCGTGTTTGTGGTCGTTGGAGGACGTGCTGCTGCTTTGCCTCAAGCCGATGAGCTCATCAGGTGGTGGGTGTCAGCAGTAGGACTGGGGTCATCGCCTTCGTTCTGCTCTGTGAACAAACACAAAAGTTGTTCTTTCCTTCAGCTGTGGTCACTTTCACCTGTCACTCAGACTTTCTGTGGTAGCCTCCGTCCATAGAGGGGGCGGGGGGCTCAGGTAAGTGTTCAAGCGAGGCCAATACATCATCAGCAGTACATGTTCCAGGATCCAGAACAACCTCTAGGGCAATGGTCTCCAACTCCAGGCATCTAGATCTACCAGCCTGCAACCTTTAGGTACATGCCTGCTCCTACTCAGCTGAATAAAATGATTAATTATCTCTTCAGCATGACAACGAGTTTGTTAAAGACCTGGTAAAGAGTCACTCGTTTCACTGGGGTGTTTTGGAGCAGAGACGTACCAAAAAGTTGCAGGTTAGTAGATCTTAAGGCATGGAGATGGAGACCACTGCTCTAGGCTTATCATTTTCATCAAGAAGAGATAATTTAACGATGCCTATTGGTGTATTTAGGTGAATCACGGGTGATCTATCTACATTTGTACATTGTTTCTATGCAATTTTCTTAATATGTCTTTATTTATTGTACTCGTATCCAACATATGAACAACTTTACCAAGGATTGGTAAAATTGTAAAAAAAAAAAAATGTTTGGGGGGGGGGTTCCCTAATGAATTTTAAAGTAGACTGTTTTTTTAGCACCTTTAATATGCTTACTTTGTTAGATCTTGCACTGAACCTAAATTATTTTATGCGGAGACTGCTAGATGTTCTATTTGGTGCCAGACGGTGTATTCTACTTTAATGGATCTCTGACAAACTTCCTACGCTTTCACAGTGGTTGCAGAGTGTGAAGGAACTAATTCCTTTGGAGGCAATGACCTGCTAGCCTCGTGAGACCATCCTGATCTCGCAAGCTTTCAAGGTTTCACTCGCAGATCAGTCTGGAAACCCCCTAGTTAAAGAAAATTTGGAGCCGTTCACCAAACGAACGTCCAATCAGCTTTGGCTTTGAGGCGGGTTGAGCTGTGACACAACGAGAAGCGCGACAGTTCAGTCTAAAGAACATGGCGGCTTCAGCCGATGAAACTAGCGTTAGCGTGGCTATCGAGCAAGTTTTATCGGAATTACAGAGTATTTCTTCACTGAAAGAAGAACAAAACACTGCTCTGGAGGCTTTTCTCAGAGGAAAAGATGTTTTTGCTCTTCTCCCGACTGGTTTCGGCAAGAGTAGCCTGGCTTGTGATTGTGTTTTCGTCGTCGCTCTGTTAGTACGTCATATGCTTCGTTGATCTGATTGGTTTATTTGGCCCGTCTATCACCAACGTAGGCCAATCAGCTAACCAGTATTTTCGCCCCTTCCCAAAATGACTTAAACGGAAGGTTTCCAGAACGATATGCGGAGCAAATCCATCTGGCGGAGTCAGGTTAAAAACCTACTCGCTTATAGACAAACCTGTCATTTTATAAAACATGGCATCCATTCTTAGATTACATTGGTATAGAGTTCACGGACTATACGGAAAGGACTCTATAGACTTATCTGGTCTGAGATTCCTGGAGGGAACCATACTTGAGTTGTGTATTCAACCAATTATTATAGTGACACTGTACTGTAATACCTGGATATTCGCTTATGTATAATTTTAATTGATTAATTAATCTGAGCTTTAATGTTTTTTTTGGTCTGTTTTTGTTTTTTGTTCTTGTTCTGTACTGCCCATACTCTATATTATTCTTTTTAAACGTATTGTTACAGGTTTTCCTGATTTTGTTTTATTTATTGACTTATTTTTATTTATTTATTTTATTTTTCCTGTATTTCATTGTGTGGCGGATTTTTTTTGCTTTCGTTGTGGCGGTTTGTTTGTTCACCTTATTTTGTTTATTATAAGAAGCTTTTAGGCTTTTGTGCAAAGTGTTTCCTGTATAAGTTGAAAAAGGTAATAAAGATATGTTAAAAATATATATGCATACTTTGATCTAAATCAGTTGTTGGCTAATGTTTTTTTTACTCTAATTTGGTTTTTCACAGAATAATTTCCAACCAAACCAAAACATAAAAACATTCACTTTTTTCTAATCAGATGTGTCCAAGGAAAACTTGAAATCATTTTTTTCTTGAATTAAACAGGTGAGACGCTTTGCCAATGGAATACGACAATTTAAATAAAAAAAAAAAATCTGAAATACTCGAAATATAGATTATGTATTGTCCTAATTGGTATTTTTCTAACGATGCATAGGGATTTTTTTTTTACTTTAACCATAAAAGTCTCACTGAGATTTAAAATCTCTTTACGAGAGCTTTCTGGTCAAGACAAGCAGCAGCAGGGTTACATGTCAGTCACATCATTAAGTCAAGATTCAAAAATGCTCAATTACAAACCTGAACAAGAATAACAAATATAAGATGATTGTAAGAAAACCTTTTAAAATATGAATAAACATATTGCAGTAAAACAGAACTTAAAAGTCTTTGAAATTACAATTTAAAAATGTTTAAAAGAACTTTAGCACGGATTTATTTATGTTCATCCTTCTTAGCTGAAAGCAATTAGAAATGCTGTCTTTTCATTGGGTGCAATGTTTATTGGTCTCACTTCAACTCTTTGGTGTTTGCTTTTGGAGCTGTCCTCAGGTCTGTGTTTGCACAGCCGTCAATGGCAGAACGCACAATGTGCTGTAGGTGGACAGAACGCAGACATAATGAGAAGTCTGTGACTGATCCTCATTCATGCTGCTTAAAACATAAAACATGAGTGAAAAAACACACAAAGAGCAAATTACTTTGCAGCTGTTCATCAAGCTGACAACATGACAAGTCATTTCCTCACGACATATGAATATGACGTGAGATTCCCCAAGAAGAGGGAGAACGGCTCCGGAACTAAATCTAGTTTTGGATCTGGGTGTGGAAGTATAGAGGATTTAGTTTCTTAAACTTAAAAGCACCAAACCTTTCTGGACTGATTCAATTTCAATAACATAATTTGAACAGTTCTGTGCTCTAAAGATTTCAATAGCTGAGTTCAGACTGTTTCTGAAACTCTTTTCCATTCACATGTGCATACTTGAGCGAGCGTAGCATTCAAGCAGACTTGCATTTATAGATGGAGCCACGCTGTATATCAACAAATGAAGAAAATGTAAACCCTTACTGCATATTGCCCTAAAAGATTCTTAATGGACCAAAGGTTTGTAGAAAACTAAAATTTTTAATACTGTGGCATTGATACCAGTATCGGGCGGGGCCCTGATCCAGCACTAAAATGATGGTATCGGTGTCGGCGAGTACCAACAAATGGAGCACCGATACCATTTTGAGAGCCTAAAGTTTATTCAACTATTGTCACTGTCACGGGTTCGTTGCAAAAATACAAAAAAATGATGGCCCAGCCGGAAAAAATATTGTTTGTGCTTTTTTCTTTTATTGCTCCCCAGGTGGAAATAGTGAAACAGTGACGATATTTACAGTGAAGCGAGAAAACAAAAACAAGTATTTACAGGACAACTTACTTGGACAGCCAACTCTACCATCAGATCCAGTCCTCCTCCTCAAATGAGCTCAGCTCCCCTTTAAACACCCCTTTAGCCCCTCCCCCGGGTAAACCAAAATACAAATTAAGGGGTTTTTAAGGATAAAAACAAAATAACCAAATAACAAAACTCAAAACTCAGTTTCCTACATAGAAACTAAAAATTAACCAAAATGACGCCATACAATGTTCAAAATGTCAGGAACATAAACAATATAAAAATACAAAACAAAACACCCAAAATGGTTGAGTCCTTCGTCACGTGACTGGCAAAGCGCGCCACTCTGCGCTATTTCCAGCGTGACGCGGAAGTGCTCCGGTTTGGCCCCTTAACCAGGAACAGCGGGACTGAAGCAGAGATGAGAGGTGAGTGTTTGTGGAACTCAGCGCCGAGTGTGCACCCTCAGACGCGCGCGATGACCGGTTCAGACGGGGGTTTGCCGGGCAGCGCACTCACGTGGGAGAGCTTTCTCCCCGTGCGCGCGCTCCTGGCACCGCGCTCCCCTGGGCCAGAGGAAGCACGGATACTTAGAGTCTGGGATGGACGCTTAGTGGCGCTCCATCACATTATCCGCCTCCTCCCCGAGGTTGACGACGTGTGGCAACCTGGAGAGATAATCTGCCACAATATTAGTTTTCCCCGCCCGATGGCGGATTTGGCATCAGAAGGGTTGGAGAGCGAGATACCAGCGGGTGAGTCGACTGTTGTGATCCTTCATAGAGTTCATCCCTATCAGGGCACGATGGTCGGTCTCCAGGTCGAACTCTCTTCCCAGAAGGTAATATCTCAGGCTCTCCAGAGCCCACTTGATGGCCAGGCCCTCCTTCTCTACAGTTGAGTACCTGGTCTCTCGGGGAAGCAGCTTGCGGCTTAGGTACAGCACAGGGCGTTCTTCTCCTGGGTCTCCCTGTGCCAGGACAGCCCCGAGACCCACTGCGGAAGCGTCGGTCTGGACTAAGAACCGCTGATTGAAGTCCGAACTCCGCAGCACCGGCGACGAGCAGAGACAGGTCTTGAGGGTCTGGAAGGCGGTCTCACAGTCCTCACTCCAGACGACAGGGTTCCGCTGAGCCTTTCCCGTCAGTGCGGTCAAAGGAGCGGCGATGGTGGCAAACTGTGGCACGAACCTCCGATACCAGCCGGCCAAACCGAAGAAGGACCTCACCTCCTTCTTCGTGCGAGGCCGTGGGCAGCTGCGGATCGCCTCCACCTTGTCGACCTGCGGACGGACCTCACCTCGACCCAGCCGATAGCCAAGGTATTGCGCCTCCTCCTTGGCCCACTGACACTTGGCAGGATTCAGCGTCAGTCCCGCCTGCTCGATCTTGCCAAGGACCCTCTCCAGATGCTGCAAGTGCTGCTCCCAAGTATCGCTGAAGATTACTACATCGTCCAGGTAAGCAGCACTGCAGTCACCGCAACCCTGTAAAACACGGTCCATTAGCCTCTGAAAGGTTGCGGGGGCCCCATGGAGACCAAACGGCATCACCGTAAACTGGAACAATCCTGCAGGGGTCTGGAACGCCGTGTAGGGACGACTGGACGGCTCCAGAGGCACCTGCCAGTAGCCCTTGCAGAGATCGAGGGTGGTGATGAACCGGGCCCGGCCGATCTTCTCCAGTAGGTCGTCGATCCGGGGCATCGGGTAGGCGTCGAACTCCGACAGGGCGTTGAGCTTCCGGAAGTCAATGCAGATGCGGAGCGACCCATCCTTCTTCACCACGATGACCACTGGGCTGCACCACTCGGACGTTGACGGCTCGATCACCCCCAGACACTGCATCTCCTCCACCTCCTTCAGTAGCTGCGCCACCAGATGCTGAGGGACCCGGTAGGACCGCTGACGAATGGGCCCCTTGTCCTTCAGGCGGATGACGTGCTCGATCAAGACAGTCCTCCCCGGGTTGGCAGCAAACAGCTTGGAGACCCTCCGGAAGACCTCATTGAGCTGGCTGGACTGGGTGATAGAGAGATGGTCGAGAGTGGGTGGAGGCGGCTGGTGGAGGTCAACAAGAGGCAGCTCCTCGTCACCCTCGCTGTCGACCTCAGCCACGAGAAGAGACAACACAGGAGCAGAGACTGGGACGGCCTCTCTCCACTCTTTCAGTAGGTTGACGTGGTAAGTCTGTTTGGCTTTCTTCTTTTCAGGGTGGTGTATTTCGTAAGTAACAGGGCCCATCTTCCTCAGGACAGTGTACGGACCCTGCCACTTGGCCAACAGCTTGCTGGTGGAGGATGGCAGCAAGAGCAGGACCCTCTGGCCAGGCTGGAGCTCTCGATGTCTGGCCTGTCTGTCGTACCAGGCCTTCTGTGTCTGCTGGGCCTCTCGCAGGTTGACCTCAGCCTCCTCCCGATACTTGGCCAGGCGCTCTCTCATCTCCAGCACGAACTGCACCTCACTCTGATCACTAGTAGCCGTGGTGGGAGCCTCCCAGACCTTCAGCAGCAAGTCCAATGGGCCCTGGACGTCCCAGCCATACAGCAGCTCGAACGGGGAGAATCCGGTGGATGCCTGCGGCACCTCTTGGTAGGTGAACAGCACAAAGGGCAGCCACTGGTCCCAGTCACGTCCAGTGTCGTCCACGAACTTCTGCAGCATCTTCTTCAGGGTCTGGTTAAACCGCTCGACCAAGCCGTCCGTCTGCGGGTGATACGGAGTGGTCTTGATCGCCGAGATCTCCAGCTGGCGGTGGAAGAGCTGCATGAGTCGGGAAGTGAAGTTGGTCCCCTGGTCCGTCACGATCTCATCCGGCACACCGACCCTGGAAAAAAGTTGCACAAGACAACGCAGCACAGCAGGGGCAGTGACGGTGCGCAAGGGGAACGCCTCGGGGTACCGTGTTGCGTAGTCTGAGATCACCAGGATGTACTGGTAGCCCCCACTACTTCGCACGAGCGGGCCCACAATGTCCATGGCTATGCGCCGGAATGGGGTGGAGATGACAGGTAGAGGTTGGAGGCAAGCACGGTCAGATTGGCGGACAAAGCAGGTTTTTTGACAGGTGGGACAGGTTTTGCAGTAAGTTTGAACATCAGAGTACATGGAGGGCCAATAGAAACGGGAAGCGATGCGCATGTATGTTTTGTTGCGACCCAGATGACCAGCCCAAGGCAAGGTGTGAGCCAAGTGCATGATCCTTTGGCGGCAAGACGAGGGAACAACGAGGCGCTTGACACCGTCTGACACTAAATACAGAACATTCTTGTCATCGATAACATAGCTCTCTCTGTTCCCCTTGGCACTGTCCAGCCCCCCAACCACTTTGGCAAACACTGGTTTCAGAGTCTCATCCTGTCTCTGCACAGCCCCAATGTCCCCAGGTACCTCCCACAAGTCTTTGTCCAGCCCCTGACAGACTGGCTCCCTTGACTTCAGGCCCCTCTCGAACCTCCGCTGGCTACGTGGTTTCCTTGGACCCTTTTTACCCCCCTCAAACAGGTCACTGTCCAATTTGGAAAAAGGTTCAGGCTCCGGCTCCGTCTGCTGCTTTGTACTGGGTGCCTCCCCTGCCCGGAACTGAGCCCGGGTTAACACAGGACCAGCCAAACCCTTGTCACAGTCACTCTCCTCAGCCCCCTCCTCCCGCAATAAATCCAGGAGTACAGGTAAGTCCCAGCCTAAGATAGCGGCTACCGGTAACTTCTCCACCACCCCCACAGTAAGTAAATATGGTTGGTCATCCACCATCACCGTCATGTCCGCCGTGGGGTAAGAATGTCTGTCCCCGTGTATACAACAAATGTCCTCCTGCTTACTGTAATCCAACAAGCCCGTTGGCACAATGTCCCTCCGCACAAGAGTCATGAAGCTCCCTGAGTCCACCAGAGCAGTCACAGGTTCCCCATTAATGCACACCTCTTTGAACCACTGTTTTCTCCCTACCCCTTGCATGTCCTCAGCCCGTGGGGTGTAACACGCCCCGGTAAGCTTAGCCTTTCTGATTGGGCACAGGGCAGCTTTGTGTCCTGACTGCTGACAATAAAAACAGATGAGCTCCTTACCAGGACCACGTTGGCTGCGTGCAGGCCCGGGATCTCTAGGTGGGTGGAAGCTGGCTCTGGGTTGTGACGACGGCTGACGAACATCCTGGTAAGCAGCTGGGCCTCCCCTCCGTGCGTTGCGGTACTGCAGCGCGAGCTTGGCTGCGGCTAGCCCCTCTGTCGGCTCATGCTCCTTCACCCAGGTGCAAACGTCTGCCGGGAGGACGCGAAGAAGCTGCTCCAGGATAATCTGCTCCCCGATCTGCTCCTTGGAGTGTTGCTCCGGCCGGATCCAGCGCCGGTACAGCCCCTTCAGACGGTGGTAGGTCTCGGTCGAGATCTCTCCGGGTGGCACAGACATGGACCTGAACTGCTGTCTGTAGGTCTCCGGTGAAACATCAAACTTGATCAGCAGTGCAGCTTTCAAGTCTGGGTAGGAGTGCGCCAACTCCTCATCCATGGCTGTGTAAGCTTCCAACGCCTTCCCGGTGAGTAAGGGCACCAGCCGACATGCCCACTCACCTTCTGGCCAACCCCAAGTTCTTGCGATGCGCTCAAAGCGTAGCAGGTAGTTTTCAATGTCCTCCCCTGAGACATATTGAGGGATCTTGGGGTCGCCGTAGAGCCGGCCCTCATGTCTGGAGGGTTCAGCTCTCTCCATGCTGATCCTTGGGGGCTCCTCGGAGAAACCGCGGCGCTGCCGAGGAGCTGGCGTGGGGAGGTCCACCCGGAGACTCGGTGTTGACTCCTCGGGTGGTGATGCAGGTCCGGACACAGGGACAGACCACTGTGGGGCTGGGAAGGTGGCCCGAAGCCCTCTCAGCTCCGCCAAAAACCCCTCGTCCCTCCGCTCCTGTCCTTTTAAAAATGTCCTCATGACCTCCACAAGCTCCTCACTTGTACTTGGTGCAGGCTGCGTGATTGAGTCAGCAGCGCCACCTTCCTCATCTTCAGTTGCCCAGCCTCCATCGTCCACAGGTAAGTCCTGCTTCACTTTTTGTGAGCGCAGCCCTGTACGCTTCACTGTAGGGTGTTTCCGTCGACCGGCCATCCCACTTCTGACACCAAATGTCACGGGTTCGTTGCAAAAATACAAAAAAAATGATGGCCCAGCCGGAAAAAATATTGTTTGTGCTTTTTTCTTTTATTGCTCCCCAGGTGGAAATAGTGAAACAGTGACGATATTTACAGTGAAGCGAGAAAACAAAAACAAGTATTTACAGGACAACTTACTTGGACAGCCAACTCTACCATCAAATCCAGTCCTCCTCCTCAAATGAGCTCAGCTCCCCTTTAAACACCCCTTTAGCCCCTCCCCCGGGTAAACCAAAATACAAATTAAGGGGTTTTTAAGGATAAAAACAAAATAACCAAATAACAAAACTCAGTTTCCTACATAGAAACTAAAAATTAACCAAAATGACTCCATACAATGTTCAAAATGTCAGGAACATAAACAATATAAAAATACAAAACAAAACACCCAAAACGGTACTGCGACCAAAGCCAACCACCAGTAGTAAACAAGAAGAAGAAGCGAAGCAGCGTAGCCGGGTGTAGCAGAAAAAAATCAGTTGTTGTGGAGAATTGTGTGGGTATGGCGAGTGGGAAAGAACAGGAGTTGGAAGATGCACCAGCAGCACTTTATAGGTCTGCTGTATGGGACGACTTTGCATTTAGAGTGACCTACGATGACGGCGGAAAGAAAGTTGTGGATAAAAACAGTGTGCAAGCATTGTGCAACAGATTTTGTTTATGCAAACAGCAACACCACCAACATGTCAGGCTAACCCTGAAATCCCACATACTCTGTCAGCGCTCTACTCCGCCCCGCTGCGCTCCAGATCGCCTGCACAAAGCAAAGCCTACAGCCTCCGCTGTGGCTCCCGTCCGCTCCGCTCTGAGTTCCTTGGAAATCGTAGAGGACATGTGCAAGATGATTAAATTCAAAGCAGCAAAACATGCGGAAATGATCCTTGGTTTCCGCGGATCATTAAAAATAATAACAATTCATTAATTTTTTTGGATTTTTTCATTAATTTCATTAATTTTTATGGGATTTCGGTGTAACAATCAACATATACCGAACCAAAAATCGTGACCACGAAACCGTGAACCGAACCGAACCGAACCGTGGATTTTGTGAACCGTTCCACCCCTAATATACACACACATCAATTTCAAACGGATGGTATCGGTATCAGCTGATACTGCACAGGTATCGATATTGGGGCCAAAAACTTGCATCGGTGCAACACTCATTTTTAAACATGGCCTCCTTTAAATGAGGAAAAGATGAGTAGCAAAAAAATTGCTTATTTATTTAATTATCTAAATTCCTGATGTGTTTTTTTCAAAAGTTTTTTCCCTTCTCTTTGGCTCACGCCACCTTTCTGTTGGATTTAAGTCATTTAAATAATTTAAATGAGATGCTAATGCAAAAAGGTTGATTCTTATTTTGATCTCTTTGCTTTTTTAGAAGCTTGTTTAGATTCTTATCCTATTGCAGCGATCCATGGAAGATACAGACTCCCTTATAATTTCCTGCCTTTGAGAGTAAAAACACCTTTTCTTTACTTGGTTGAATACTTTATTTTACTTTTCAAATTTTTTAGGGGGTTAAGCGGAAAGGGGCCTCTGCATCATGCCTGTAATGAACTTAAAAAGGTGAATTTTCAGATGTTAAATTAGTAAAGTTCCAGATAATTCATAGGAATTGTAAGTTTAGTTTAGTACCTAAATCAAACTTTCTGCTCTTTCTCTTTCTTCTCCACCAGAGGACGACATTTGCCCGGCCCCCCCACTCTGCCCTCCGGCCCCTCCCATCGAACCTCTCCTAATCCCCTGCAAGTCTTGTTGCTGTGGAGACGGCTCAGACGAGCAGGTGATGCATTGACAGGGAGCAGATGGTTCCCCGTGGAGGTAAGCACAGCTGAACAATGCTTCCATATTCATCATAAAGTCTCGCTGACTCTCGGTGTCTCCCTCCTTCAACTGTGTACATGCATAACTTCAAAGCTGAAGGACACACACACACACAGATGTTTGTTGAGCTGATGGTTCTGTGAATACAGCAGAGTTTGTGCAGCCTCAGCGAGGTGATGGCAGGTTATTGGACTCGACCTGATGAATAGAAGCTGCTCCATTCAGTGGTGACTAGTTTACAGAGTTCCTCGTCTCGGCCTCTATGTGCTTGTGTTCTGCAGGTGTTCTTGAGCTTTTCCCTGCAGTAACTCACTCTTCTAAAGAAGCTCCGTCTTTAGCTCCTGTCTCCCTTGGAGATAAAGTACGGACACCCCTCTCTCCCTGCCTCTTTTATTCAGCTAACTCCTGAATAATCCAGCAACAATACATGGCTCTAAGGCAGTGTGCAGCGATTCCACCCAATGCCTCCTGACTTGATTCATTTGGGGGGGGGGAGTGGGCATCATGGAGATCAGCTAATGCATGTAAAACACAGCCATTTTTTTCCTTTTGAATTAGTGGTGAAGGAAAAGGTGCATGGCACAATAGAAGCTGTGAAGCGCTACGCTTAACCCACCACACCTGGAGCACGCAACAGGGGGTGAAAGTGGCAGGCCACCTCTCCTCCCCCTTCAGCTTCACCCATCATCACCAGCACCTATCAAAAAAGGCTGTAGGAAGCTTGGTTGGGGCGCAGAAAGGGGAGGGCCGCCGCATTCACGGCCTGGCTATGATAAAGACGCACAGTGAGGAGCCATTCAAGGGCCCTGTGCCCATAATGGAGTCACTAATAGGTGCCTATTCAGTGGGAAAAGTGTTTGCTTGAGGAGAGAAAAAAAGTTTCAGGGAAGCAACAATCACTTTGTCTGAGGCCTTGTGTATGTAAAATTTATGCAGCGCTCTGACCCTCCACCCTTCCCCAACTCTTTCTGCTGTCCTTTCATTTAAAAGAGCGTCACCGCTGAATAGGCGACATGCATAGTTTGGAGTCTTTCTTTCATCCTAACTTAAAAATAAACTGAATGGTCCGCTCTCATGTGAGTCCCTTCGAGCTTGTTCTCAGTAGACTTGTGCTGTACACACACACACAGATGGCCTGTCTTTATGCACATTTTTTTCCCCTGGTGACTGAAACGTGAAAAGTTCTGAAATAAAATGTTCCCAGAAAGTAAAACCAGTTGCAGAACTACTTGAATCTAAACACTTCATACACAAGAGGAGCATTTTAGCTGCTTGTTTGTATCTAAAATTCTCTCAGTCTATGATAATATTTCCTTCCCCTGTTTTTGATAAATATTTGGATTGGATTCTTTTAGTCGCTTTGGTCATGTATCTGATGTGAATTTTAATAAGAAGAATAAAAGATCTGGAAAACAGTCTAAGAGCTGCAGCATTGAACAGCTTCTTTACTGTATGCAAGGTTTTCATATATTTCAGCTAATACCTTTTTTCGTTTTTTTACCTCCTTGGTAGCAATATAACATTTTTATCACACAAAATAAACATCTAAGAAAATAAACATCTAAGATATATATATCCGTTGAGCTGAGTAAATAAAGATAAACTGATGAATGCTTTTGAAGTGAAAGGAAATTTTCATAATTACAGCTGCCTGCTTGCGGCGATCTTAACGATGTACAGCAAGAAGAGGAAAAAGACTGGCTCACTTAAGAGGTGGGTAGGAAATATTTACTTTTACTCATTTATATTATGTTCAGTAGTGTTTGAAAAAAAAGATTTTACGAGTAGCCATACTTCACCACTCCTTGTAATATTTAGGTGGGAATATCACTACTGCTGGTTACTCTACCCACCATAGTAACTTGAGTTAATCAATGTTATAGTGAAGACATTGTAGGTGGAAGTTCTTTATCCTTTCCTAACGACTGTGTTACCTACTATAAAGACTTGAGAAGTCATTTTACCAATTATTTCTTTGCTCTTCAGTAATTTATTGGATGACTATTTTCTACTTTGTGTTAAAAATATATAAATAAATATCCATCTTCTTACACACTTAATCCCAAGTGGGGTTGCGAGGGGTGCTGGTGCCTATCTCCAGCTGTCAATGTGCAAAAGGCAGGGTAGACCCTGGACAGGTTGCCAGTCTGTCACAGGGCAACACAGAGACAAACAGGAGAAACTACCACTCATGCACACACTCACATCTAAGGAGAATTTTAGAGAAGCCAATTAACCTAACAGTCATGTTTTTGGACCATGCATGCTAAGGGAGAACATTTAAACTCCATGCAAAAAGATCCTGATCAAACCCAGGACCTTCTTGCTGCAAGGCAGCAGTGCTACCCAATGTGAGCAGCCCTATATATATATATACATATATATATATATATATATATATATATATATATATATATATATATATATATATATATATATATATATACATATATATATATATATATATATATATATATATATATATATATATATATATATATATATATATATATATATACATATATATATATATATATATGTATATATATATATGTGTATATATATATATATGTATATGTATATATATATATGTATATATATATATATATATATATATGTATATATATATATGTATATGTATATATATATATGTATATATATATATATATATATATATATATATATATATATATGTATATGTATATGTATATGTATATATATATGTATATATATATATATATATATATATATATATATAGTTAAAAATGGTTTGCTGCTGCCTGTTTGGATCTTTCTGAACATGTGAAGGAAATGGACTGATCCAATGTGGTGGACACTTAAGAGGGGGCCTGAGCGTTCTGATGGGATTTTACTGAAAGGATTTTTATCAAGAACATAATTAATGAAAATAAGGAAAATCTGTATAAACCATACATGTAAACAGAGATTTATGGGCCCCCAGGCAACTGCCTAGTATTGCCTGGTGCTAAATCCTCCCCGGTTAGACTCAGAAGTCCGTTGGTTTCTGCGGTCATCTCAACATCAGAACTTTTTTTTTAAGTTATGCACTTAATCAGTAAATGTGCCATATAGTGACGCTTAAAAGAAAATGTTCTCACCTCAAATTATCTAAAAAGGTACTTTTATAGAGCAAAAGAGAATTTCTAACTTAATACTCTGAGCTCTATGAGCTCTCCACTGGAAGCTGCTGCTGCCGCAGTGCATGCTGGGGCAGCTGTCAATCAAAAATCGACAAGTCTGCTCTGATGCATGCAAGAGGGAGGGGCAAGAACAACATCCGGGGTTTTGTCTGTTCTCTGTCTTCTTGTTTTTGTGAATTGGAACAGTACTAGGGCTGAGGCTGGTGACGTATTTCAGATCTCTATAAACCTGTTATTGGGCATAATTTTTAGAATTTTGCCCTAGAAGAAATGTATTTCAGATATCATGAATACATATTCAATAAATCTGATAAATGTCAAAATGACCACTTCAAATGTGCAAACATTTCTAGGTGTAAGAAATTAAATTCTTACTTGAAGATGTTTTTTTTTCTTTGACATTCTGGAATTCAGTTTCTCCTATTCTAGTGAGCTACAGCTGGATGGAACAACAGAGAGGAGAGTGCCTTTAATAAATGTCAAAATGACTTGCCATAACAGACTTCATATAAACATTCTCATTAGATCAAGAAGCAATCTTTTCCTACTCCATCTCCCTCACTTTTACAGCTCTAGTGCTGTTGCTCTTTCATTTAAAAACTTTCTCCAATATCTAAAATCTAGTTCCAGTGGTGTTAAATAGACACTTCCTGTTGGCTGTCGTCATGGTTACTTGTGGAAAATGGGAGCACTGTTAATGACTTTCCATAGTTGTTATGCACATGCTCAGCTCTGAGTTAATCCTACTCAGTGTTCATTAAACCAACGCACTGCAGCCTTTTTGAAACTGAAAACTCAGAGTTTGTAGCCTTGGGCTAGAGCAATGAGTTTGTTAATCCTGCTTTGATATTCAGGCCTGACAGCTGTGTAAACAGAAGCCACAAGATAATAACATACAGACATAAACTATATATTAACCATTTTACAACTTTCCACTCAATGAAAATGAAAATCACCTTCAGGTTGTATGAGGGCTGCAGTTCATTCATAGGTTATTGCTTCCATTTAAAATGACAGACTTGTTGCTGGCTACCTTCATCATACTATTTCTCTACGCTGCATGTTGAAAGAATTAGCACTTTTATATCCTCTAGATCAGCTTTGCATGCATTATCAAAGTTCTACATGTTTTATACATACATCCCTTAGTACGGAGGTCTTCATCAGGGGGTCCGCTAAGTAGGGTTGTCACGATACTAAACTTTTCAACTCGATACGATACTAAGAAAAATATTCGATACTAGATACCATTTTTGATACCACAAGGATAAAAACAAAGACTCCAAAATTCAACAGAAATATTTTCATTAATAAATAAAATACAATAAATAAATACAATAAACAATAAGAACAATGTTTTGAGGTTGTATGCTGTGCACAATATTAAGCAAGCTTGATAAAAAACTTATAAAATTAAAATTAAGTGTTCCTTCCTTGGCTATGCTTTGCAGACATAACAATGAAACTAGCCAAACTGGTTAAGAAACAAAAATAATTCTCAGCAGCTACACCTGTTACAAAAAAAAGTCTGAAACTGTAAAGTGCACAGAATTATTCAATCACACAGTGTTCAGAAAGTGCATGGTCCTCTATTCTGCACTTTAGATGAATGACTGCTTAGGTGCCACTGGTGGTGGCACTGTATCGATACTTTTAAAAACAAGGATTGTATCTGGATACAACATTTCAGTATCGATACTTTTTTGAGTATCGATACTTTTGACAACCCTACCGCTAAGGTACTGCATGGGGGTCAAGAAAGTTTTGGTTGATTAGGCTATTTTTTAATATTCCCCCTTGCATTTTTTTCTACTAATTGAAATGTCTTTAAATACACGTTCACATGAATTCAACACACTGTAGTAAACAGATAAATGGAGGCAGAAGATGTCTTTCAGTCATCAATGCTCACATTCAGCGACACACAGGAACTCTTTCAAGCTGGGAACCGTTTCATTCACAACACCTGTCCCATCAACCAGGAATCAGAATCAGGAATACTTTAATAATCAAAGGGAGAAATTACTTTCATTATTACTCCATATGTAATAGAGTGACTACAGGACAAGTTTGATATAACACAATTTCATACAATATATATACTTAAGGGGTCCCTGCTCCATCTCGCCATCAGTTTGGGGGTCCTTGGCCTGGAAAACATTGAAGATCCCTGCCTTAGTAGATCAGGACATTATCCAAATCTTTTAGATTTAGTGTCTCATCAGCTTTTGAAAAAAAAAGATAAATCTAAGTAGGCACTTCTACTAAAAAAAAGTAAATAAAAATCACACTTTACCACAGTCAACAAATCAGAAGAAAGCTTCCTGTGTCGTTTACGTAACCAAATTATATACAATTTTTTTTATCCATGGTGCAATAAAGTCTTAAGTAAGTTTGAAATTTTACTACATTTTATCATTAAAATTTTAGATTAACCCTGGATGAAAAGCAAAACATATAAAGTTTTTGTGTGTTTAAAAAAAAAGGTATTAAAATAAGTTAATTATGTCTAAATGTAAGGTTATTGAAAAATAAAATTCAATAGAAAAACTGAACTAAGTAGAGAAATTAACTTGTATAAAATTGCTAAATGGTTAGTTTGTCTACCGATCTGAAATTTAGAAATCAAGAGGTGCAAAGGCAACGCTTAGGTACGAAGAAGAAGCTGACCTATTTGAAATTGTTCTCTTCTCTGGTTGATGATGGGGTGTTGGATAATTTGACTCATGGCTGGAGCTTCCTGTGGTGGAAAATAAGCTCAAACACCAGTTAGATACTGGTGGAGCCAGTGTAGTGCTGTCCCTTGTGAATGAGCTGACTAATCTAAAAATGCTGGAGCCATACTGAAAGTTAGCGCACCTATTCAATGAAATACGGTGGCCATATTGTGCTTTTTGTCAAATGGCTCAGCTGACAGATTGATGAGATTAGAAAATAACGGCACTAACCAGGGGGTAATAGAAGGGAGTGCAGCACAGCCTCACAGCATGGCATGGTAACCGGGGTTTGGAGTCAGGCCTGCTGCCCACAGCAGCCGCTGCAGGTCACAGCTTTTTGAGTGTCAGTCCTGATTCTGACAAAGGGCTGCGTGTGGTGGGCAGGGCTGCTTTACTTAAAACAGCATGATAGCACTTGTAATTGTATTTTTATGTGCCTTGCAGAAGGCTTTGTCAGCATTTGTATGCAGATGTATGCATTTGGTGTTATTGTGTATATATACACATTTAGGAATCTATAGTATTAGAGCATTGCCCACATCTGTGGTAAAATTACTAAATGAATGGATCAGATAGATGGATATCAGCAATGACAACCAAGAATGCAAATTACTTTTTTGTAGGCCATTATTGAGATGAGCCGTTTTCATTCAACCAATGCTCCCAATCTGCTATAAAGCACTGTGGAAAAATATCTTATCTCTTACAGATGTGTTCTGTTAAATTTAGGTAAGGAAACAGCTAATCTTATTAGTTTTAATGCCTTTTCATATCAAATGCAATCATAATAAAGAGAAAAGGCTCTTATTGTCAGGAATAAAGCTATTCACACCAACCAGGGACTTTCTAAACATATATTTCTCTGCTTCGTTAAACCATGAATTGACTTGATTTAGCTACAGGTTTCACTTGTCAAACCTGGGCTTAATAAGTACCAGTCCTGTAGAAATAAGAACCTAACGGACCTTTAAAAGCATAAAAAGAAATGACAAATTGGATACAAAATGACTAACATCTCAGTCTATGTAGGGCTAACCAGACAAATCTAACCCTTTGAGACTCTAGCGAGAGTAATAATCTACAAATGGAGAAAATGTGAAACAGTGGTGATCTTTAAACTGTGGCCAAGCTACCAATATTACGCTAGGCGCATTTCACTGACTCATCCAGAAGGTGACAAGAGAAACCCTGAGAAACAGACATCAGTTATTCTGCTCCATTTTTATGCATTTGCCACCAAAACATGAACAGAGACAAATAAAAGGTCATATCTTACATTTTGATCCATTTGGGGCTTTATATATTATATAAAAATAAATAGCATATTGATTTTCTTGCTGAAAGTGCTCATCCTTACCATAATGTAAGAATGGAATTAGAAAAAGGCAACTACTTGGTTTGCGTCAGGTAAAGTGTTAAAATGTAATGACATGCATATTTTGTTTATTATTTGCATGCATCAAACCTTTTTTTTTTCTTTCTTTTGCTGTTTGAATTTTCTTAAAACTATCTAACAATTTTGTGGTGTATCTGAATACAGTACGGCAAGGGTTAATGCTTTATGCAGGTTACGTACAGGGAGTACTGTAGACCAATAGGATTGTGTGTGTGGGATCACGGGGGTGTGACGCCTTACGTCTGGTGAAGTTGGGTTGTTCAATAAAGTTATGGAGTAACGTCATGACACAGTTGGTCCGCGCTGATTTATTTCCTTAAAAATAGGAGATACGACATGGTGTCAGAAGTGCTGTGTTTATGACGGAAAAGAAAAATTGAAAGTGAACCCGGTCCACGGCAACAGAGACGGAAGGAGAGACTTTGGTGGATGTTATGACCGAACAACGGGAGGAAAATGTTGACGTGCAGCAAAGGGAAGCGAGCATGGCGGCTAACGCACCGACTGCTACATTTAACATCCAGCCACCGGAGCCCTTCGATTTCAATAAACCGCTCGAGTGGACAAAATGGATCCGGAGGTTTGAGAGATTTCGGCAAGCAAGCAACTTGGCCACGAACTCCGAGGAGCAACAGATTAACACTCTGATATATTGTATGGGGGATGAAGCCGACGATGTATTGAGAGGACTAAAGCTAAGTGATGCTGACAAGAAAGAGTACGACAAGGTAAAGAATGGATTCGGGGATTTCTTTGTTGTGAAAAAGAACATTGTGTTTGAACGCGCATGCTTCAATATGCGAAAACAGGAGCCAAATGAGACTGTCGAAGCATTTGTTACTGCTCTGCATGCTCTAGCTGAGCACTGTAAATACGGGGACTTGCATGATGAACTCATAAGGGATAGGATCGTAGTGGGGCTTGCAGACACCAGACTTTCCGAACAACTGCAGATGGAGGGGAATCTGACTCTGCAAAAAGCCATAGATATGGCAAGACAGTCGGAAGAAGTAAAAAAGCAACAGAGCACACTTAGGAGTGACGCTAGCAGCGTGATGCAGATAGAGGGCAGCTCCATAGACAGACTGATAAAGAAGGGACAGAAGTATGTATACTCGAAAAGCAGTGGTGCCCGTGCATGCCAACGCTCGCAAGGCAGAGACAAGGACATGCAGCCCAGCGCCCGGTGTTTCAAATGTGGAGGTCCCTCTCACACCAGAGCGGAATGCCCCGCCAACGACGCAAAATGTCGGGGCTGCGGAAAAAAAGGCCACTACCAGCGTGTCTGCAGAAACAAGGCTGTAGTAGCGTGCATTGAGGAAGAAGATAGGAAAAGTTTCTTCCTGGGTTCTGTGACATGCAAAAACAATAAGTGGGAGGTGGATGTCGACGGCTGAAGTTCAAAATTGACACTGGCGCAGATGTAACTGCGATTTCTGAAAATGACCTGAAAGACTTGTACACAGGGGCACAAAGGCCTGTTCTCCATGAGCCAGAGAAACCCTTGCTGGGTCCAGGAAAGACACAGTTAGAGGTAGTGGGCTATACAAAGCTGCAGCTGACATATAAAGCTAAGCAGACGGAGGAGAAGGTTTATGTGGTCAAAAACCTGGGCACACCTTTGCTTGGGTTACCTGCCATTATTGCCCTGGACTTACTTATTAGAGTCAACAGTGTCACTATGGACTCTTTAAAGACAACCTACCCAAAACCTTGCAAGGGTCTAGGCGACATTCAACGACCTTACCATATCAAGCTCAAGCCTAACGCTATGCCATTTTCTCTAAAGACACCACGGAGAATCCCTCTGCCACTGATGGGAAAGGTGAAGGAGGAGCTCCAGCGAATGGAAGAGATGGGGGTCATCAGGCGCGTTGAAGAGCCTACAGATTGGTGCGCTGGCATCGTCGTTGTCCCAAAGAAGAACAGCCAGCGACTACGCCTGTGTGTGGACTTCACAGGTTTGAACCAGTATGTGTGCCGCGAGAAGTACGTCCTACCATCAGTCGAACAGAGCCTAGGGATGCTAGCTGGAGCTAGGGTCTTCAGTAAGCTAGACGCGAACATAGGTTTCTGGCAGATTCCCTTAGCAGAGGAGTCAGCGAAGCTCACAACATTTATAACACCTTTCGGACGGTACCATTTCCAGCGTCTTCCGTTTGGGATTAACTCTGCGCCTGAGCACTTCCAGCGTGTTATGGCTGAGGTCATAGAAGGACTGGATGGGGTAGTCTGCCACATCGATGACCTGCTGGTATGTGGAAAAGACCAAGATCAGCACGACGTTCGTCTACATGCCCTACTGAGAAAGCTCGAGCAAGTAGGGGTAACTTTAAATACAGACAAGTGCGAGCTCTCCAGGAGTGAGGTGGTCTTCCTCGGGCATGTCATCACCGCGTCAGGTATCAGGCCTGATCCAGAGAAGATAAAGGCGATCAGGGATATGAAAGAGCCTACGAACGTGAGCGAGTTGAGGAGCTTCCTGGGAATGGTAAACCAGGTGGGGAAATTCATACCCCAACTGGCAGAGAAAGACAAAGCTCTCCGCGACCTCCTCTCAAAGAAAAACTGCTGGCTGTGGGGTGTGGACCAGGCGGCGGCTTTCAGGGTGCTGAAAGAGGCACTGACCTCTCCACCGGTCCTGGCCATGTATGACACGAGCAGGGACACCAAAGTATCGGCAGACGCCTCATCGTATGGACTGGGGGGTGTGCTCCTCCAGAAATGGGACAGTGAGTGGAGGCCGGTGGCTTACGCATCCCGCTCACTTTCACCCACAGAGCAACGCTACGCGCAGGTCGAAAGGGAGGCCCTGGGTCTAACCTGGGCATGTGAGCGCTTCCGGGACTTCCTGTTAGGAAAGCACTTCTGTCTAGAGACTGACCATAAACCACTCCTTTCCTTACTGGGCGCACAAGCGCTCGACCTGTTGCCACCAAGGATACAGCGTTTTCGAATGAGGCTCATGCGCTACTCTTATAACATCGTGCATGTTCCGGGGAAATCGCTCTGGAGTGCCGACACGTTGTCACGGTCACCAAATCAGGAACAGATGACCGCAGATGACACCGAACTGATGGAGAGCACGAACATTTATGTGGACTGCATTGTCAACAATTTGCCGGTCAGTCCCACGTTTATGGACACACTCAAGGCACAGCTGGAGGCTGACAGTGTGTGCTCTCGCGTCATGAAAATGTGTGCAGACGGATGGCCAGAGCACGCAAAGCAGGAACCGCTCCTAAAACACTTCTGGCCTGAACAGGCCACACTCACTGTACAAGATGGATTGTTGCTGAAGGACACGCGTCTGGTCATTCCAGCAGCAATGCGGAACGACGTGCTGGACAGGCTGCACGAGGGTCATCAAGGGGTTGTGAAGTGCAAAGCACGTGCCCGTCAGACCGTGTGGTGGCCCGGGCTCGGACAACAAATCACGGAGATGGTGCTCAGATGTAGAACGTGTCTGCAGGAGCGCCGTAATCACAGTGAGCCGCTCATGCCGTCAGACTGCCCTGAGCGCCCGTGGCAAAAGCTGGGGGCCGACCTCTTTGAGCTAGGGGGGAAGATCTATCTCCTCGTCGTTGACTACTTCTCCAGATATGTCGAACTCGTCCTGTTGACACACATAAAATCCAAGGATGTGATTAACCATCTCAAGTCAATGTTTGCCAGGCACGGCATCCCAGAGAGTCTCATGTCTGACAATGGGCCTCAATTTTCCGGCCAGGCGTTCGCTTCCTTCGCCACAGCATATGGGTTCAAACACCTTACCAGTAGCCCCAAATTCCCACGTAGCAATGGCGAGGCTGAGCGAGCTGTACAGACCATGAAAAATCTTCTGAAGAAAGCATCCGACCCGTACATGGCTCTTCTTGCATATAGAGCCACTCCTCTTCAAAATGGATACAGCCTGGCACAGTTGCTCATGGGTCGACGTCTCCGCACCACGGTGCCGACACATCCATCTGAGCTACAACCTGCGCTGCCTGACCGCAGCTTGCTGTTTCAAAAAGAAAGGGAGAAGAGGATGTCAGATGCTGCAAACTTCAACAGGCGTCATCGTGCGAAGCCACTTAGTGGCCTGTCACCAGGTCAGGAGGTGTGGATAACTGACTCAAAAACATCTGGGTCAGTAATCCAGAGGCACACCTCGCCGAGATCTTACCTTGTGGACGCACCACATGGGGAGGTAAGACGAAACCGCCTGCATCTTATACCACTCCAGTCGCCAGCACAGGATGAGGGTGGACAGCAGCAACAGGAGCCTCTGCCGGTCCTAGAGCAGGATCATGCACCACCTGTTTTGGGGTCTCCAGTGCCTTCTCCGGGAGATTCTACTCCCAGAACCAGGTCTGGAAGGGTGATTAAACAGCCCACTAGACTGAACTTATGAGTAAAAGAGAAAAAAAAAAGAGAGATGGTGTTAATGTTCATAATGTGCAGGAAATGTTGTTTTATAATGTACCAGTTCCAGAGGAAAAGTGTACTAAAAAAAAAAAAAAAAAAAAAGTTTGAAAATGTTGTATTTGGGAAATAGAATTTATGAAGTTAAGACAGTTATAGTCAGAGAATCAGAAGTGTTTGTTTAACAGGTTTTGTTTAACCTTGCTTTCTTCCTCAGGTTTAGATGGACTTTAAAAAAAAAAGTAAAAAAAATATGGGGGGAGATGTGGTGTATCTGAATACAGTACGGCAAGGGTTAATGCTTTACGCAGGTTACGTACAGGGAGTACTGTAGACAAATAGGATTGTGTGTGTGGGATCACGGGGGTGTGACGCCTTACGTCTGGTGAAGTTGGGTTGTTCAATAAAGTTATGGAGTAACGTCAAGACACAGTTGGTTCGCGCTGATTTATTTCCTTAAAAATAGGAGATACGACACTTGATACGTGAGCCCACACTGCAAAAAATGTAAATCTAAGTAAGTAAATTTTTCTTAAAACGAGTGCATTTCTTCTTGAATTGAGCAGGTAAGTAAGACTCTTTGCCAATGGAATAAGACAATTTAGATTTAAAATAAGAAAAAAAGACTATAGTCTCTTACTTCAAGCGCATAATATCTAATTTATCTTATTTTAAGGGTAAAAATGCTCATTCCATTGGCAGATCATCTTATTTTCCTACTCAAATTTAAGGTAAATACACTTGTTTAAAGACATTTTTGCTAATTTTCAGAACGTTTTTGCAGTGCATGAATTAAGCAGTACTTTAGCTATTAGATAATGTATCTTGGTGTCCTGTTGATTGCTGGTAGGATGGAACAGAAGATGAAGAGGATGATTGGGCCTTTGTCTGCATTAATGTGTGAACTGATATGTGGTACTGTAAAATGCAAACTCTTGACTTACTACATTTAATCCATTTACGTTGCAGCCCTCCCTTATGCTAAAAAAATTTGTAAGTTTGAGCAAAAAATTGAGAAACCAGATACAAGGGACTCGAATAAACGTCTTGAGGGTGGCATGACCTTTAGAGATAGTTTAAGAAACTCTCGCCACCAGGAGAAACTAAAATCTGAGCTTCTTCTTCTTCTCCGCATTTAAATAAAGTCAGTTGAGGTGGTTTGGGATCCTTCCTTTGTGGGTTTTCTGTGCCGGTCTCTTTTCCAGAGATGATGTTGAAGCTTTAACCCCTCTGTGACCCGCATGTGTTTATGTTGCATGTTTAGCACAGCGTCACCAAAGGGTCTGCCATATACAGTGTTGGGCACGTACTTCTCCTAAAAAGTAACTGAGTTAGTAACTGAGTTACTCCACAATAAAAGTAACTAGTTAGTAGTAAAAGTAACTATTGCGTTACTTTTGCGAGTGTATGAAATTAATAACTGGGGATGTCTAATTCTGAAATCCTGTGTTTGGGTTGTTATAGATACTGCAACATGTAGCTATATCTGTCTATCTATTCCATCCATCCATCCATCCATCCATCCATCCATCCATCCATCCATCCATCCATCCATCCATCCATCCATCCATCCATCCATCCATCCATCCATCCATCCATCCATCCATCCATCCATCCATCCCCCCCCCTTTCTCCATATAGGCTAATGATCGTTCACGCACTCCATAGTTCCCCTGTGGCGCGAGCACAGGGCGGCTGTTACGCGCCTTTAGCCAGCATGAGCGTTTCCTGTCGCTTGCGCTGTGAATCGTGCCGCCTGTGCTGTGCGGAGATGCAGGGGAAACCGTATCTGATGGGGAAACGCAGCTCGGCGTAACACCGGTATTTCCATCTGGAAAACGCTGTTTTGCTGCTGGAGTCCTCCTCACTCTCCATCCTCCCCTCTCTCATGACGCACACATGAGTCCTATCATGAAAAAAGGTTAATTGTGCGACCTGAGTAACATGTAGTAACGGGGTGTCTGCAATTGTAACAGTGTTATAGTTACAGTAAGAGTAATAATTTTGATTACTCGTTACTAAAAAAGGTAGCGGCGTTAGTATCGCCGTTACTTTCAACGCCGTTAGTCCCATCACTGGCCATATATATATACTAAAGTGTCTTTAGTGGTAATGTGTGCATTTGTGTCGACACAAATAGATCTATATTTATGTCAAAGACAAAGATTAGGCCTAAATATGTCGCCTGACCTGGCAACACCTTTTGATTGACCTGGGTGCTGTCACTGCAGAGAGGGATTCTGAATCTCCCCTGGACCAATTTCCTTCTTGACCCAATCCTGGATAAACTAATAACTATGGGTGGAGGGACAATAATTAATTGAAAAAATAATAATAATGAAGCTGCAATAAATAAAAATAGATTTTTTTTTGGTTTAGGGTTCCAAATCTTTCTAGCCATCCTTTTTGGACATCTGTTTTTGTGGTGTCTTAGCAACCGCTCTTCTGGCATCTGGATAATCCTGACCTGCTCTGCAGAGACCCCACTGGGCTGAACAGAGAGAGATCTCAGGCAAAGGCAGCTTTATGAAGAGATGTTAAAGAGAGGTCCTGATCTTTCATTGGCCAAAGAAGCTTTGCTGTATATCACATGTTGTGCACAGTTACTTCTTATTCAAGCCATGTTGAACTTACCTTTCCTTTTAGAAACATAAAAAGAAAAGGTCGCTTCTAAGCCTCAAACTGGGTAGTAAGTTGGAAGTTTTTGTATCAGAAATGTATTTTTTTTCTTATAGATTTAAGTGTTTTGTTGGTTGCCATAGAAAGTGACCTCTCTACATTATACTTAATATTAAACCAAGAACACATTTTCCAGAACCTTCCTGCACTGCAAACACGAAGTAGTAGAGCTTCCCACCCAAGAAATACTCTCCATAATGAGCTCAGATTGCAGATGCAGATATAGACCTTTTCAGCACACACCCACAAACAGACTTTGGTTGCCTCTGATTTGTGCAATTGATAGGGGGTCCATTGTTATCACAAAGCTTGCCACTATGTGCCTCTAATGTAATTAAGGCGAGGAGATTTATGCTGCTGTATGGCAGCCCAGAACCTGATCCATGTTGCGTCTGGAGTCAGGTTGAAAAGCTCTCTTTCTCTCCAGCTGGTCCTGATTTCTGCTCTGGACTGTGTCACTCTCAGCTACAGTCCTGTTCAATCTTTAATTGGAAATGCTGGTCTGTTGTAACGCTTCTCTCTTGTGTACATGTGAAGGAAAAGCAGGGCTAGAGTTTGCCTGCTTCAATATTTGTGGTAAATTATTCTTGTTAGAGCCCAACTTCTGTTATTTAGTGTTCAGGGAAACATACTTAAGAGAGTCGCAGTAGTTTAGCTATGTGGTAATTATTAACAGCATCAGTTATTTAGAAAGGTCTGCATTTTTTGCCTCCCACATAGAGTTTACTCTGCTCCTTCTCCCAGTACACCTTTAAACCGGAGGGAGAGTGAGTTAAAGGATCTTGCTAGGAGGGGTAAAACGGAAAACTTAAAAAGTAGAACTTGTTGGACATGTCGTCTTCCGAAAGAAGAGGAGCTCTGGAGTTAGTTTCTGAAAACAGAAGGACCAGAAATCAAGATTTCAAGCATCCGAGGACGCAGTTGTCTTTAACCCGGCGTCCTGTCAGGACGAACACCTGGCGACCTGTCTGCCGTGACTTTGGACACTACAGGCGGCAGAGGGTAAGTTTATCTATGCCCACCCAGGTCTCCCTAAATCCACAGTTGAGTCCTGCTGCCGCCGCCCACAATCCCAGTAACCTGAATAAAAGACACGTCAAACGCAGCTGAATGAGCCCCATGTCGAGAACATGAGAGAGAAGGTCCGTAAGGCTGGGAGCATCTGTCCACCTCTCTGACGCTAATGAATGTTAAGTATGTTAGGAGCTGGTGTGCCAGTGTCTCACAGGTCATTGTGGCAGCAGAGCTGTGCTTTTGTCAGGGTGCGCCAGCCCCCTGTGAGACATCTTAAATGGCTGGACCGCTTTCTCCTTCACACAATCCCACCACCAATAGTCACCATATTGATCCTCTTGCTTGCAGATTAAAGCATAAAAGGCGCTCTGTCCTATCAGCAGGGTTTCCCCACTGACTCCCTGAGCTCATTTCAGGGTCACAGAGTCCTTGCAGCCCCCTGACCTGGACTCCGATGTGTACACACAGAACCGCTGGTGTGAGGAAGGGCAGAAAACTTTCCAGGGATGAACCCCATTAAACAGGATTGGTAGGATGCTCACATTCATGGCTCATTATAGCTGACCCCAGGCTTTTTTTCCTCTCTCAATTTTGTCCTTTTCTCCTCTGTCCCTGGCTATAACCTGGCCTAAGCCATGCTGAGGTGTTCTCCCGGCCCTTTTGTCTGCATTGATAACTCAGCAGTTCCATCAACTGATTCTAAAAGGGATCATCCCAAATGTTCTGTTGTGCTGCTTTGTTCCTGGCATGTGCTTTGTTTTGACCATCCTGTGGAGAGTGTGTCTTCCCTTTGGGACAGATTTCTGTATTTTGACCTCATGCAGTTCAAGGTATTCTGCTCATACTTTCTGTTTGTTGAGGCAACTGTGTGCAAACTTAAAACATTGTCAGAAAAATGTAGCATAAATAAGTTCTGAAGAATCAATCCTTACTAACAATATTGCACATTTCACAAGGTATTTATGCCTTTTTTTAAATTTGGGGCTTCTATGATATGAGAAGTTTTATTCAGTGGATAAATGCACAAATTAAAATGAGATACTTTTCTGTATCCGCCAAGTTCGAAATGATAAATCACTAATAAGCTGTTTTATGAACTGAATTGACACAATTAGTTTTTGTTTTTTGGGGTTTCTGTTTTTTATTTTTCCCTGGAACTGGTCTTAGAGGAAGATTATTCGGAAGCGTCTTGATGCTACCAAAAAAAAAAAAAAAATGGGTAAAGAGACAGCTTGCTTATAGATCTTCATATTCATGTAAAGGTTGTTACATATTTGAATCTGTATATCTAAGAGCCTGTGTGGGTAAAAAAACAAACAAAAAGAAAACAGAAAATAACTATTGTTCTTGATTCTTCTTTAATTTAATTCAATCAATCAATCTTAATGTCAACTACCATTTTTATTGCAATCGAGATTTCAGTTCATCACAACACTTCGCATACATTGGGGTGGGGTGGGGGCTGAGAGGGGGAAGGGATTTACTGAGGCCACGCGTGCCGCAGAACGCTACAGTACCTTTGGCGCGTTCTTATGGCTCGCCAGGTACCAGGCGGTTACCTATAGCGCTGCCTTTATCTCTGTGGAAAGATATGAGCCACATTGGGGAAGAGAGCGGAAAAAAAGCAGATTTCACACTTTATCCTTAAGCGGATATGGTTTGGGATATGAAAAAAAAAGTTATGTTATAAAATAAAGTTCTAGTTTTATAATTTTCCCAAACAAATCCTGAAGACACCCAACTTTAGTCTGATAGTTATGCCCATTATGAGGCTGTAATGTTCTGACCTAATGGGATCCACCTGGAGAGAAAATATCAAACTAACTTTAAGGTTTAAGTAAGTGTTTTACTTTGAAATGCTTGAAGTTGGTGGACCTCTTTTGAAAGGCTCTTTAATAGCAGCAAATTTTTGTCCCCTTTAAAAGTTTGTGATTTGACAATTTAAAATGATCTCCTGTGGAGGCAGCAGTCTTCCTTTTGCAACTCTTCACAGAGCCTCTATTTGGATCACCAAATGAAATTCTTTTAGAAGGACGAAGTTTTTGTGGAATATGTTAAATAATTTGCTGAAAGCAGCCAAAATCTTGATATCTAGCCAAGAATTTCTCTCTTATCATCTTGGCAATTCATAAACAAAAATGTTGTTTAATGAATATTATTTTCATGATCTGGCCTGTTTGCTGTCCCTTAATTAGTCATTCCTTTCACCTGTCGTTTTCCCTCCCTGCCTCAATTATAATTTATTCCTCTCACCTGTTTTCTCTGGTTTATATTCAGTCCAGCCTGAGCATTCAATGCCAGATCATTACTTGTCTTTCTGTTAGTCTGTCCGTTCAGTTTTTGCCTTGGTTCACGTCCTGGATCCTGGCAGCCAGTGGAGAGAGGGTTTTTGTGTTTGTCTCGTCTCTTGATCGTCCACTGTTCTTCCCTCGCGGAGTCCTCTGGGTTTTTGGCTCTATATGTGGGGAGGTTCAGTTTTTATCCAAGTAAGCCTGGCTCCAAGGTGGAGACCAGTTTAAAGTCCTGCATCAAGTTCTGGTTCCACGTTCTGTCTCGGCTACCCTCTTCCACTGAGCCTGCTCAGGTCTGCCCCACTCCCCATCCTGTAGTGTCCGCGAGCCACAGCTCCACTTTAGTTTTGTTTTATTTAATAAACTTTTTTGAACTTTCCTACTGACTGTCTCTGCTTGAATACTGGGTCCATCTGTCCTTGGTTCATGACAATTATACATTTTAGGTGTAACATTTTATGTGCTTTGTTTTTGTTTCACATCATCTTTTATATTCCTCTTCCTGAGTAACTTTATTATAAAACGCTGGAAGGCTGAGGCTAACTTCCCCCGGTTCTCAAGTTTGTGTCCTGACCTTATTGAGAACAAATTTTTTTTCCTAGAAAAACAAAAAAAATTATTTTCTTAATCTTGGAATGGAAGCCATTTATTGGGGCAGTGTAAGAGAGAGGAGGACTTTCAGAAGATAACAGGAAGGTTTTATGGGGTAAAATGTTGCTATTTTATCCTCTTTTTTTATCACAGAACATTCTGGATTTATAAACACCAACAGAACTGGTAATAATTCACAATTTCTGGAGAAATATACAAAGACACAAATCATTAATTTAGAGTTAGAAAAATGGTTTATCATGACTAATCTTCTTAGGATGGATATTAATTCAATGATGTATCAATTAAACAGAAATGTGCAAATCTCTGCAGCAGGATAATGGGTCTTACTGCAAATCTACACATGAGCTGGAATCATCACCATATTGTGGGTGTTTTACAGCTGACCTCCCCAGGATGCAGCTCAGTATTACCGCTTCTTGTTTCATGCCTATTACCTTAATTAAACATTGATTAAATTCCTATTAATGTGCACCGAGTTACAGACTGGGTGTAATCAGATGAAACAGACTTAATAAAACATCCAGTGTGGTGCTCAGGAGAAAAAAAGGACTCCCTTGAGGAGGACAGACAGATGGTGTCAGGAATCACCATAGAGGACAAAGCAGAGTGGATAAAGCAGATCTCAGCCACCACTTTGGTGATTACTTCTAAATTGGTAATTTGATCTGCCCCCTTTTCCACCTACTCATTATTGATAAGGCCGGCCATATCTAACCATATTTCCCCCCCACCTCTGCTGACCAGACTCAACTTCCTGTCGATCCTGCCCACGCTGCACTGTGTTCAGCAGACCAGACAGGAAGTGTACTTTCAGATGAAGTCTTAGTGGGAAAAGTGGGATGCATAATGGTGACACATGCATGATAGAAATCCCATCTGTCAGGAATCCTCCTAATCCTATCATCTGAATTGAGCAGGAAAAAGAGGAGCAGCAATCACTTTAGGCAAACCTGCTGTGGGATTATGTCTTCTGTCTGTGATGACGGGTCAAATGAGGACATCAAAGGGAGTAAGACCATCAATTGATCTAGTTTTGGTCAAACTGATGATTAAAAGCTTTCTAAAGATGATGTTTCTTTTTTTCAAACAATAATACAATAGTTGATATTCACAGCTGAAGATTTAAACAATTGACCCGTAATCTAACCAAGTCCACTTAGAGTGAGAACATATGAAAATAATTGATCAATCATAGCACGTGGCCCCAGGGATAATTTATTTTGGCTGATTTTGTGTTGTTTATTGTTTTTCTTATATCCTTAATTCCACAGCAAGGTGGTCGCAATAACATTCCTTCATCATTACATCACAACCTCAAACATCCAAACCTCAAAGGATCTGGGTGGACCGGTGGAGATCGAGGGGTGGGTTAACTTTAACCCTCTTATTTTTATTTCCTGTGGACTTCAGTTTTCTTTGTTGCTCTTTTACTGTCTTGTTTCTGTACCTAATTTGAAAGCATATACAATCTGAACACGCTTAAGCAATATCTAAATTCAACTTCTTAAAGAAATATAGGACGATCTTTTATTTCCGGTTGGATCATCTCAATACGTGGTCCTCCTAATTATCAATCCTTCTGGGGACATGTTTACATAAGGCCGTCTTACATGCTTGTCCAGTTAGCTATCTTTTTCTGCCCACCTTTACTTTTAGGCATATATCTGTGGTGAGCTACGGTTTCAGACAGTCATTGAAGCTCATCTTTCTCACAGCAGTTCTTTAAAAATGACGGAGGGTCATAAGAGAAAAAGTTTCTACGAAGCGTGTAAGAATAAAAGAAAGGCCTCAGCAGAGGCAGATATATCCCGGAATTATGGGATTTGCTGTCGCCAGAGGCGACATTAGTCGCCGCTACCTGACAGCGGCGACTAATGACAAAGATGGCGCAGGCACCGCGCAGTGGACCAATGATGAAGTGATCATCTGCCCGCACGGTCAGTTAACTGAGTTCACTATAAAGTCCACTATATAATCCCCACTATAAATAGCGATTCAAGGATTTAGGGGTTAGGGCGGACGTTCAGACACAGTAAGCTTATATGAGCTATGAGAACAGCAACTTTTAAACAGAGAATGCACAAAAAAGGGGTTGTACATGCTGTCGCATGCACATTTTTTTTTTAAGTGGAGAAGGTGGGTTTAAAAAAAAAGAAAAATCAAGAAACCCTGCACAATTCACTTATATAAACCTAAGCATATCCTCTTAGCCAGATTCTTATTTGACACATTTTGCTGAAGCTAAAATCTTTCCATTACAGGTTATTTTGGAATTATTTATAATTTATATGATAGAATCTGACCAGATTTTGACAAGCTACTGCTAAAAAAGTGCTTTCATATCAATATATCGATTTACGTGCCAAGTTCTCAGTGAGTCTTTAATGCAGTCTGCATTTAGCCTAAAATAGATTCACGATTCTCCTTCAGTCCAGACATTTTCTGGCATAATCCTACATTAAAGCAGCTAAAAGTATGTTCCATACTGTCATGATTTTCTTGAGAGATCTGACCCACATGCAGTAAACCACTCGGAGACCAGTGTAAAAGTTTGAACAGGTTTATTGATGAGGCCAGTGGGGGTAGGATTCAGGAAACGTGTGCTGGTGAAGCGGAACTTGAAGAGGTAAGGGAAGTATCAGCGGTTAGTTCAGGATCTGTGGGAACTTTGAGTGATGACTGGAGAGACAGAGAAAACGGGACTCAGGTTGCTTGAGAAGACCTTTTCTCCCAGAATCCAGTTAGTGTGGGTTTATTCAGTGGTTGAGACTCGTTGGAGGGCGGACAGGTTATGACTTGGTTGGATCCTGAGAAGCTATTGAGCGGACTCTCACTTGGGAATCCAGGAGGACCTGAATGGAACTTGTGGAGATTAATACCCTGCTCAGTGTGAGACTCAACCTATCCTTCCAGGGGAAAAAGGCCAAAACATCCAGCTTGCAGGAAGGCTTCCTGCCGAAAGGCAAAGACAAAAACAAGGTTCGGCTCAGCGAAGAAACAAAGACTGAATAGACTCAGCAAAACTCGGCTTGGCTAGAGTACCCAAAACTGGTAAACACTCTGGCGTCGAGATAGTGACAGTCCACCACTCAAATAGTCCTCAGTAATGAGCCAACCAGCCGCAGGTGTGTGGGAGGACCAATGAGAACAGGGTGCCACCTGGTGGTGGAAGGAAAGAACAAAACAAAAACACAATCCACACAAACTGGATTCCTAACAAATACAAGACCTTAAACTCTTTAAATAACAATTGATAATGCATATTTATTAATTAACTATGAGATATGACAACAGATTCTGATAGCAAATGTAATCTTACTCAGATCAGAGGAGTTGCGTAGGGTTACAGAAGGCAGCTGCTTACCAACAGGGCTCACTTCTCAGGAAGTGGCCCCGATAAACGGTAAAGAAGCATTTTATACAACTCCAGTCTGCCACATCATCACATCATTAACGTTTGCAGATGAGTGACATCCATGGTTCCAGCCTTATTAAGATATTATACTTTGTTCTCTGCTGAAGGACACCGCTGTCATTCCATTCCCAAATCTTTGATATGTACAGAATTAGGTTTATAACTGTATATAGCCGGACGGAGGAACTGGCCTAATTAGATAAACTTCTGTGGAAAACATCAGTTCTGATACGCAACAGGCAGCTAATATTAAGGTGTAATAAACTCACATCATCAATGATAATTATCTTAACAATCCACACCAGCACGCTTCGGAGGAAACGCCAACAAAGCTTATTGTCCTCCACCTTGTGAGTTCCTCTTGCCCCCCGTCACCGTCTCTGTTCCGGGGTTACAGCTCATGAATGAAGGGTGCGCTTGGGGAGGAACTGCTCGGTTGCTCCCTGCAGTGGATCGACTTGAGCTGACTCGGTGCTTCTATGAGCTGCGAAGAGAGATGGATGAGTTTTTGGTCACCGTTTTTGGACGTGTCCATCTTGATGGATGAGTTAACACACACCAGCTCCACGGGGCGCACACTGGAAAAACGATAACTGAATTTGAGTAGGTAAATAAGATAGTTTGCCAATGGAATGAGTATTTTTACACTTAACAATAAGATAATTAAATAAGATGCACTTAAAATAAGACAATGCAATTGTGTCTTATTATTTTAAGTGTAAATTGTCTTGTTACAATGACAAAAATTTCTCTTTTACCTCCTCAATACAAGAACAAATGCACTTATTTTAAGAAGAAAATTACCTATCTAGATTTAGATTTTTTTCCAGTGCATCGGACATAACATCACTATACTGTGCAATGGAAGCGTCACGTTGAATGTTAGAGGGCTGTATGAGAGAGAACGAATCATCATTGAGTCTGCTTTAGAAGTTGAAGAGACTCGAAACATTTCTGTAGCCTTCATGCTGTAAAGAACATTGACCAGCATATTATAAATTAAAACTCCTGAAATTATTGTCTTTTTTTTATTTTTACAGAAACCAGTGTTTATCTCCTTTGTCACTAAAGCCATTCTGTGGGATAGAGGAGGCTGCCACCACAAGGTAAGTGCACCAATACAGTGAAAAAAACACAATCAAATGTATAAATTTAATGGCTATGAGAAAAATAAGCAACCGCCTTGAAGCATACAGTTTGTCTATGGATATTATGAACTTAATTTTTTTTTTAAACGGACAGAAAAAAGATGCTGTTGCTTGTTTTTCTATTAAACTGAGTAGCATGATGAACAGCAAGTGTAATAATTCAATATAATTTAGGATATTTTTGTTATTTAAACAAAACCGCTCCTTGTATGTAAATTTTTTTCCTTTTTACCTTAAATCTCTTTATAAAAAAGGTACTTTTTTCCTGATATCTTCAAATTGAAGATGAGGGTTTCTTACGGTCAAGTAGGTAATAGTAAAACAAAATCATTGGAGTTTTATGTGTATTTACAGTTTGGTATAATAGTTCTAAAGAAAGCTGTTAAATACCTCAACCCTAAACCTAAAACCCAGCAAACGTTCGTTTACACCTTTACAGTACTCAACTGTCTACATAAACTCTCAATCATCATTCCTTTTAAAATGATTTTTTTTATTATGTTTCTCAACTATTGTTCTTTCAGGGTGGAGTGATGGTAAAGTCAATTTCAAAAACAGAATCTGGTTCCGCATGTTTTAATTTTATGGGGATTTTTTCTAATCGTTTGTATTCATTCATTTAATCTGTGGAAAAATTTACTTTGTGTAGCTTTTTTATTTTGTTTGAATATATTCATAGTAGATAATAGGGAAAAAAACAAACAAATCAAACATAAAGCCTTGATGTACACCAGTACTTTACAGAAATACCTTCTTGTCATTCGAATACAACAAATGTATCCTAATAATTTCAGAAGCTGATAAGGTAAAACTTCTTAACTGGAAATTAATTTTAATGTATTAAACACATTTTGTTTCAAATAAGGGGCACTATTGGAGAAGTTAAAAATATTTGTCCTGGTTGCCGCAGCATTAAAGCCATACCATTTTGAGCAGCTGGGTTCGGACATGCGCTTGATGTTCAGTTTATTTCCAGCATAAAATAATTCAGGCCTTCATTTATGCATTAGTGACCTGTGTTTGCATGACCCTTAACTCTGGATTAATTTTATTGGTGTGTGGATGTGTGAGTTATTGGGTTAAGTGGAGCGGAGATGCAAAGTTGAAATTGTAGTGAGAGTGGTAGTTGGATACAAGGCATGACCCCATGGAGGCCGTACAACCCAGATGGTTGTTGGTAAGGCTCAGGAGGAGCAGCTTCCAGACCAAAGAGGCAGATGTTGGGCATAGAGGCCCTTCAACCCAGCATTTTATGCCTTTTTCAGCCAAATCGAATCCACCTCAGCCTCCAGAATCAGCTGGAAACCAGAAGGTCCAAGGTAGGAAGGATGTATTAGTCAAGTAACAAGGAGAAGGAGACGCTTATCAGAGTCTGGCGCAGTCCAAGTGGCCAGCCACCAACACAGCACATCCTAGGAGCTGTAGGTAACCACATGGGAGCTCAGCTTGTTTAGGATTGCCTTCGACTGTTCTAGTTAAACAGTTCAACTAAAACATCAAAAGTTCACCTTTTTTATTTTCTTTAGTCCAACTGTTTTTAATATTCTTTTTTGTTTCTGCATTTTTTATTTTTTCCTACTTGCTTGGATTCTGTTTTATTTTCCTGTATTTTAATCATGTAAAGCACTTTGCATTGTCTTTGTACTGAATTGTGCTATAAAAATAAATTTGCCTTGCCTTGCCTTGCCTCAGCTCTCTGAAACATAGCCAAAGACTCCACACAAACTACACCCCTTTCAAGGTGGAGAAACCCCACCAATAGACAATGCATTGATATAAACACTTTAGCTATGCGATACGCATTTGCACAAAATCATTTGTGTGAGCTGTATTTCAATACAAATAAGTGTAACAAATATTTACCATAAAAAAGAAAAGATTAAAAAAAGTTGCTTAAAGGAAGAGTACACCCAAAACATGATTAGCCTTCATTTTCTACTCACCCCCATGCTGAACAACACTCTGGAGTACTTTTTTGATATCTCAGATGCATCTGGAGATCTGGGAGGCTTCTTGCTGTCTGCTGACATTCAAATAATGGAGGTCTATGGTGCCCGAGACAGAAAGGTCCATAAAAGTCCACAAAAAACGTTTTAATATTCCTCAATACTGCTCGTCCAATGTATTCCAAGTGTCCTGAGTGGGTAGCGTCCATAATTTACTTGAAACAAAGTCATTTAGAATGTTTTTAGAGCATAAACAGTAGTGAATAGGATTTCCTGAAAGCGCGTTCACGACGCTACGGAAACCGCGGCAGACCAAACCAGATGATAGTGCGCATTCAGCTCGGCAAAGAACTCATGCTCTTCCTCAACACTGAAGTCCTCAGACATTTTTCTTTCATTGTTTCTTTCTTTGCACAGGTAAACAGCACATTTCTTCTTCTACGCTTGCATTATTGGCAGAGCAGACGCTGAATGCGCACTTTCATCTGGTTTGGTCTGCCGGCTTCCGTAGCGTCGTGAACGTGCAGGCGCGCGCTTTCAGGAAATCCTATACACTACTGTTTATGCTCTAAAAACATTCTAAATGACTTCGTTTCGAGTAAATTCTGGATGCTACCCACTCAGGACACTTGGAATACATTGGACGAGCAGTATGGAGGAATATTGACACGTTTTTTGTGGACTTTTATGGACCTTTCTGCCTCGGGCACCATAGACCTCCATTATTTGAATGTCAGCAGACAGCAAGAAGCCTCCCAGATCTCCAGATGCATTTGAGATATCAAAAAAGTACTCCAGAGTGTTGTTCAGCATGGGGGTGAGTAGAAAATGAAGGCTAATCATGTTTTGGGTGTACTATTCCTTTAAGATCTCTTGATTGAAGTATTATTTTTGAATTTATAGAAAATCAAAGGATTCTAAGATTGACCCAATTTATACATCAAAACATATGACACTACCCTGGATCTTCTTTTTCTAAAATCAAAATAAAATGCATTAAAAAATTCCAGTGTCATGTGATGGACAAAAAATTTAAAATCCTATTTTGTAGTTTTTATGCATTTAGTAAGTGGATTCTCTGTGATTGGTCTTATAATGTTTAGATTGCTATTTATATGAAAATTAGGAGGGAAATATCTTGATATAAAGCTTTGTTATTTCTGGTTAAATAAGTTCGGGCTTCACTTTGCTGGTGAATAAAAAAAAAATGGTTCTCACTCTGATGCACAAACAGGATCACACACACCCACACGCTTAAACTCCCAGTCTCCACCTCTCCCATTTGCTTCGAGGCTGGGAGGGGATGCGCCATCGTTAACAGTGGGGTTTCCATGGGAACGTCATAGCCGCGTGGGCCGCCTTCCTGTCTTGGCCTCTGGTTAAGCAAACAAAGTCGGCAGACAAAGCCGCCTGCTCACTCTTGCAGCCTCATTTACATCCTGAGCTGCTTTCTGCTTTCAGAAACTCCCATCAGACCTAATATCAAGTCTTTCCTTTTGCTGCTTTGTTGCGATTTGGCTAGATCTCATAAATTTGGAGCAGAATTGATGATGATAAAACTTAGTTGCACAACTTTTACTATAAGTGTGTCAATGTCGAGATACGCAGGAGGCCAACAAGAGGCTGCGGAACCAGCAACCTGCTTTATACTGGTGGCAAACTCCTGTAGGGTCGCCTGGGACATGAACCCTCAGTTATGCAGAGATGCACCAATTCGAACCTTATTATATGACAGTCATTCCAACATGGTTAAAGCAAGCTGACATCATGGTAACCCCTCTAGTTAGTAAGCGCCAAACCCAAGCTTCAGAAGTATTTTGTATTTCAAACCTGGTTTGTGATACAGACCAGCAGGACTGCAGCCCACTGGTAAATTTATAGCCGTTTTTGTTAAAAGATAGATGCCGACCAACACCTTTACAACAATATCTTGCTGCAAATTATGTCAATGTTTGGCATAACTTTTTATGGTCACTGAAAAATAGCTAAAGATGCTCTTTAGCCTCTAAAAAAACCCCATAACCACAGCTCTTTCATTCATAAGCAAAAGTTTGATTGCCCTTTTTGTAGTTTTACTGACCTGGATAACAGAATTTGCACAGGTTGTGCTACGATTTAATAATATCCTTATGTTGGTGCGGAAGTATTAGCGCCCTTTAGAAAAACTGAGCCAAAGTCTGGTTGCCTTCGATTTTATAATAATCAGAACAGGTGGACCAAGAATTAGAACTGGACAACCAGTGTGAAAGCTTAACAGTTTATTGAAATTGAACTGCTGCAGGTAGTGTCAGCAACAAGGACAGGAACCTCTGGAAGACAGAGACAGAAGATTAGTGACCAGGTCAGCTTAATGATGTGCATCAATCATAAACGTAATGGTCAGTAACCTTCTCTTAGTCCTCGGTGTGGGAAGAACATCGAGATTAGGTCCGTGTCGGTTGACAGTAAGGTCGATGTTGCTGTCACTTGTCCGGAAGTCCTAGATGATAACAAGTTACGATAATCAATAGTCAGACAGAGGGTCAAAACCGCGTAGACAATAGACAGTTTTACAGTTGTTTTTTGTATCTCTGCATCTGTCTCTTTGAACCTCAGTCGGCCTCGGCACATGGCTGCTCACACTGAGCCTGGTTCTGATGGAGGTTTCTTCATATTGTATTTGAGTCGATTAGTCGATGCAATCAACTGGTTTTCCTTAAAAAGAAAACTTTAAATCAATGTGACTGTATGATCTGGTGAAATGTAAAGTTCCTTGTGATGACATGTGTTGTGAATTGGAGCTATACTGAAATGAATTGAATTGACAGGAGGACAAACCTGAATCCGTAGTCGGGGGCGAAGTCCAGGGTCGGAGCCAGGTGATCAGAAGTCCAATGAAACACTGGAGGGAAATCCAGGATGAGGTCGAGAAACGGTTCTAGGTTGGGCAACGAGCAGGCAGACAAACCGTTTAGGGTGGGGTATAAGAGGCAGGCAGTCAGGTCAGACAGGGATCAGGCAGGCTCAGAAACAGGGACAGGTCAGGCAAACAGGCCGAAAGTCAGGAATCAGAATGCCGGAATAGTTCGATAGAACAAAACATCCCTACTTGGCCCTTATACAACAAGTCAGGGGGTTAATTCAAATAATGTTTTAGAAAGCAATTTGTAGAGCTAACTGAGGCCTTCAGAGTTTAAAATGATCTGGGGATTTTTCATTTTCCATGATCTGATTTCTGAGTGGAATTTCCTGGGATCTCCAATCCTGAGAAGATTGGCAACCGCAGGCCTGGACTGGCTTATCAGGAGGACCTGAACAATTCCCAGTGGGCTGATCTTATTTTAGGGCTGATGACATTGTCTTTTTTTTTTTTATTTACTGGTGTTCAGCCATGATTAGATCACTAACACTGCTACCGCCATCCCTGGGCTGCCTCCACCTAAACTGGCAGCTTTTTTTTTCTCTGTGCACCCTGACGTAACACGTCGGTTGCACTCTGTCGGTCAATGGTTACTGAAAGTGGGAGACTAAAAGGAGTAAGGGTGGCGGGGAGAAAACCAAAATGAAAGAAAAAAGCTCTGGAAACAGACGCTGCTAAATGTGCAAGAATTGGCAGCTTGAGGCTTAAAAACATGCAAAGACAGATAAATGTATAAGGTGATGGACTTTCCCTGCAAACCACTGAACATGTTCATTATAAAATCATTACATTTTGTGATGTTGTGGCACATAATTCGATTATATCAATTATATAGTTTAAATAATAGCAACGCCACATAAATGGGAATATTTGTCTTGTAGCCCCTTAGAGTCAGAGGGACTATAGAGCAGCACGCCATGAGCGCACCACGCCTGAGTTGGCAGGTAGGATTACTCATTAAATCAATATAAAATGAATCTATGACATTTAGTTTGAATTTTACTTAGTATCAGAAGCACAACCAGTAGTGATGATGTGATTGCTCATGTTTGTAGGTAGAAAAGGTGCTGTTAGTGGGTGAACAAACAAGCATAAGTTCTAAAAGCTTTCTATACCCAAGATATCCAAGGTGATATGAAATTAAATTTGAATATTAATTAATTGGTTAAAATTGTTGAAATGTGTTTTCTGTGTGCTAAAACTTTAAAGATTACTGGTTTTGCATGTGATGCAGGTCCAGGAGAGTCTAGGAAAACTGGAGGAAGTGTAAAATATCAATACTTTCAGTTACTTTATTTCACTTTGAACATTTGAATATCTCTGAACACTTACAGGTGCTGGTCATAAAATTAGAATATCATGAAAAAGTAGATTGATTTCAGTAATTCCATTTAAAAAGTGAAACTTGTATATTATATTCATACATTACATACAAACTCATATATTTCAGATGTTTATTTTGTTTAATTTTGATGATTACAAATGACAACAAATGAAAATCTCAAATTCATCATATCAGAAAATTAGAATATTACTGAAGACCAATAAAAACAAAGGATTTATAGAAATGTTGGCTAACTGAAAAGTATGAACATGAAAAGTATGAGCATGTACAGCACTCAGTATTTAGTTGGGCCTCCTTTGGCCTGTATTACTGCAGCAATGCGGCGTGGCATGGAGTCGATCAGTCTGTGGCACTGCTCAGGTGTTATGATAGCCCAGGTTGCTCTAATAGTGGCTTTTAGCTCTTCTGAATTGTTGGGTCTGGTGTATTGCATCTTCTTCTTCACAATACCCCATAGATTTTCTATGGGGTTAAGGTCAGGAGAGTTTGCTGGCCAATTAAGAACAGGGATACCATGGTCCTTCACCAGGTACTGGTAGCTTTGGCACTGTGTGCAGGTGCCAAGTCCTGTTGGAAAATGAAATCTGCATCTCCAAAAAGTTGGTCAGCTGCAGGAAGCATGAAGTGCTCTAAAACTTCCTGGTATGTGGCTGCGTTGACCCTGGACCTCAGAAAACACAATGGACCAACACCAGCAGATGACATGGCACCCCAAACCATCACTGACTGTGGAAACTTTACACTGGACTTCAAGCAACGTGGATGAAGTGCCTCTCTTCTTTTCCTCCAGACTCTGGGACTTTGATTTCCAAAGGAAATGCAAAATTTACTTTCATCAGAGAACATGACTTTGGACCACTCACCAGCAGTCAATTCAATTCAATTCAGTTTATTTATATAGCGCCAAATTCACAACACATGTCATCTCAAGGCACTTTACAGTTCAACCAGATCAAATTGATACAAAGTTTTCTATCTAAGGAAAACCAGTTGATTGCATTGACTCATTGACTCAAATACAATCCCCCACACTAAGCATGCTTGTAGCGACAGTGGAGAGGAAAAACTCCCTTTTAACAGGAAGAAACCTCCAGCAGAACCAGGCTCAGTGTGAGCGGCCATCTGCCGAGGCCGACTGGGGTTCAAGGAGACAGAAGCAGAGATACAAAAAGCAGCTGTAAAAGGCGGCCCCGTCCAGGAAACACACAGCCAGGCAGACGAGCTCCAAGGCAGCTCCCATGCCAGAGGACGAAGAAAGCACATCCACTCAGTCACGGTCAGAGAAACAGGACCACACTGGAAAACAGGCCGATCTCCAACATCTATTAACAAGGGTGTTGATAGAAGCAGCACAGCTGATGTTTCTTTCCAGGATGACGTCACAGCCAAACAGGAACAGACGAGGCAAAGCTACTCTGAGGAAAAGCAGAGAGAGCAGAAGGTTAGAGATTGAACTAACAGATTCTGCAGAATAGGAGAACAGAGAGAGAATGAAGCAGAATGATGAAATGGGGGTCCCTATGTCCTCCAAAAGTCTAAGCCTATAGCAGCATAACTATAGAGATAGCTCAGGATAACCTGAGCCACTCTAACTATAAGCTTTATCAAAAAGGAAAGTTTTAAGCCTAGCCTTAAAAGTAGACAGGGTGTCTGCCTCACGGACTAAAACTGGTAGTTGGTTCCACAGGAGAGGAGCCTGATAACTAAAAGATCTGCCTCCCATTCTACTTTTAGAAATTCTAGGAACCACTAGTAAACCTGCAGATTGAGAGCGAAGTGCTCTGTTAGGAACATAAGGAACAATCAGATCTCTGATATAAGATGGAGCTTGGCCATTTAAGGCTTTATATGTGAGAAGGAGGATTTTAAATTCTATTCTTGATTTAACAGGAAGCCAATGAAGAGAAGCCAGGATAGGCGAGATATGATCTCTCTTTTTAATTTTCATTAGAACTCTGGCTGCAGCATTTTGGATCAGCTGAAGGCTTTTAACTACAGTTTGTGGACTTCCTGATAGTAAAGAATTACAATAGTCCAGCCTTGAAGTAACAAATGCATGGACTAGTTTCTCAGCATCACCCCTGGACAGGATATTTCTAATTTTTGCAATGTTCCTCAGATGAAAGAAGGAAATTCTAGAAACCTCTTTGATGTGGGATTTAAATGACAGGTCCTGATCAAAAACAACACCAAGA
Organism: Cyprinodon tularosa; assembly: GCF_016077235.1. Taxonomy (NCBI): domain Eukaryota; kingdom Metazoa; phylum Chordata; class Actinopteri; order Cyprinodontiformes; family Cyprinodontidae; genus Cyprinodon; species Cyprinodon tularosa. The sequence goes on along the minus strand of NW_024038531.1, from coordinate 2,405,657 downwards.
TTTTTTACTTTATTATCTGAAATCAGTTTAATCCCATCCAAATGAAGTGACTGGCTAATCAGTTTCTTTTTCAGAGACTCTGGTCCAAAGACTATAACTTCTGTTTTGTCTGCATTCAGAAGCAGAAAGTTAAGAGTCATCCAGGTTTTTATGTCTTCAAGACATGCCTGTAATCTATGTAATGGGTTAGCTTCATCTGGATTTATAGACAGATATAGCTGGGTATCATCAGCATAACAGTGGAAATTAATCCCATGCTGTCTAATAATTCTACCAATTGGGAGCATGTATAAAGTAAAGAGAATTGGTCCTAGCACTGATCCCTGTGGTACTCCACAGGTAACCTTTGAGCGTGTTGAAGATCTATCATTAACATGAACAAACTGAATTCGATCAGATAGATAAGATTTAAACCAGTCTAGTGCTGTTCCTTTAATTCCAACAAAATATTCAAGTCTTTCTAAAAGAATATTATGGTCAACTGTATCAAATGCAGCACTAAGATCCAACAGGACGAGCACAGATACAAGTCCATTATCTGAGGCCATGAGAATATCATTAGTGACTTTCACCAGAGCTGTTTCAGTGCTATGATGAGCTCTAAAGCCAGACTGAAACTCTTCAAAAAGTTCATTATGGTGGAAGTGATCGCAAACTTGTTTGGCAACTACTTTCTCAAGAATTTTGGATAAGAAAGGAAGATTGGATATAGGTCTATAATTGACCAAGTCATCTGGGTCAAGAGACGGTTTCTTAAGCAGAGGTTTAATTACAGCAACCTTAAAAGCTTTAGGTACATATCCCTGTAACAGAGATAGATTAATCACATCTAAAATGGAGGAGGAGATCAAAGGGAATACCTCCTTAAATAACCTGGTTGGAACTGGATCTAACATACAAGTTGAAGGCTTAGATGAAGACAATAATTTTGCTAATTCAGAGAGTTCAACTGGATCAAAGCAGTCTAAACCCAGTTCAGATTCCATGACTACCTCAGGTACAATCGCGGATAGAGGAGTGCTTATGATCTTATTTTTAATAAGATCAATCTTATTTATAAAGAATCCCATAAAGTCATTGCTGCTAAGTCCAGTCCAGTCCTGTTTCTCTTTAGCCCAGGCAAGACGCTTCTGACGCTGTCTGTGGTTCAAGAGTGGCTTGACACAAGGAATGCGACAGCAGAAACCCATGTCTTTCATACGTCTGTGTGTGGTGGTTCTTGAAGCACTCACTCCAGCTGCAGTCCACTCTTTGTGAATCTCCCCCACATTTTTGAATGGGTTTTGTTTCACAATCCTCTCCAGGGTGCGGTTATCTCTCTTGCTTGTACACTTTTTTCGACCACATCTTTTCCTTCCCTTCGCCTCTCTATTAATGTGCTTGGACACTGAGCTCTGTGAACAGCCAGCCTCTTTAGCGATGACCTTTTGTGTCTTGCCCTCCTTGTGCAAGGTGTCGATGGTCGTCTTTTGGACAACTGTCAAGTCAGCAGTCTTCCCCATGATTGTGTAGCCTATAGAACTAGACTGAAAGACCATTTAAAGGCTTTTGCAGGTGGTTTGAGTTAATTAGCTGATTAGAGTGTGGCACCAGGGGCCATCAATTTTGAACCTTTTCACAATATTCTAATTTTCTGATATGATGAATTTGAGATTTTCATTTGTTGTCATTTGTAATCATCAAAATTAAACAAAATAAACATCTGAAATATATGAGTTTGTATGTAATGTATGAATATAATATACAAGTTTCACTTTTTAAATGGAATTACTGAAATCAATCTACTTTTTCATGATATTCTAATTTTATGACCAGCACCTGTATTTGAAGAGAATGTTGATTCTGATATTGTTGAAAAAAATATGTTATGGAGAATAATGCTGGGAATTTTCACTAATACTTTAATAAATACGCATTGTAAAGCAACCCAAACCTGTACTTTATTAGAAGTATTTTTAGAAAAATCCACTTAATTAAAAGTCTCTACAGAATAATGTGATGCAGTAGACTTAACCTGTAAGTTTACAATTTCATGCTATATGTCATTATCTTAAGCGAGCCTACCTGAGGCGTGAAACTACCAGCGCTTAAAATGCGTCCCTGTCATGATTTTACAAAGTTCAGACTCAAATGCAGAAAACCAAAACAGAGAGACCAGGGAAAAGGTTTAACGGGCTTTATTGAAGAGGTTAAACAGAGGGAGAAGTGTTGCTCTGAACACTGCTTAACCGGAACGGAAAAGTGAGGGGAAGACACAGCGGTTAGTTCAGGCTCAGTGGGGAATTTGACTCGAGAACTTGGAGAAGTGGATTTGGTTGCCGACTCACGTTTCCAAGAGAGAAGCTGTTGAATCATTGACTCCTGTCTATGTGCTGTAGTTCCAATGTTTGACTGATGCGGTGGAGGGCGTAACAGGGTTTATCCAGAATGCGGCTGTTAGTTGGGGAAAGGAGAAACTGACTGCCACTCAGATTTCCTGCGGTACTTGAACGGGTCGAGGTGGAGAATAATCCCTTTCTCAGTGCGAAGCTCAAACGATCTCTTGGGGAAAGTGGATCCAAACCTCCTGTTTGAACCCCAGCTCAGTTTGAAGCTCAGTTGATCCTTCCAGGGAGAGAAGGTCAGAGAAATCCAGTTTACAGGTTGACTTCCTGCTGAGAGGCAAAGACAAAAACAAAGTTAAATTCAGGTTGACAAAAACTCAGTTTGACTCAGCAAAACTTAGCTTGGCTAGAGTACCCAAAACTGGCAAACATTCTGGCGTCGAGGTAGTGGCAATCAGCAGCTTAAGAGCACTCTGTTTAACGAGGAAACCATCAGCAGGTGTGTGAGGAGACGAACCAGAACCAGGCGCCTCCTGGTGGATGAAGGGAGACAAACACACAAACACAAAGACAGGAGTCCTGACAGTCCCACTCCGGCCCTGGGCACCTGTACTACAGAAATAATCATTTGTTTGTGGATTTTTTTATTTTATTTAGTTTTTTTATTTGTGGACTTTTAATGTTATGTTGTATCTTGGGCATCCAACCTCTAAAGAGAATTCAGATATGGCCGATCACAGCTTTGCTAAAATTACTTTGGAAATCGTCCACAAATTTCCAATGGTTACATCTCCAAGTATGTCTGTGGTGTTGTCTTGTTGTTATTAAAGGTTTCCAGTTGGTTCTTGCCCCCTCTTCTTGGGGATAAGATTGCATGTAAAGTGAGGACATTGTCTTACTATTGAAAGTAGAAAGTTTCTCTGAGCACTAAGCTGGATCCAAGCCTGGCTTCTGACACGAGCTGATAATCAGATTTACTCCCCTGAATCCGCTGGACTCCACAATGCTCCCCACTGTCGTCGGCCCCCACATTGCCTCTGACCACCACCCCCCTACATCCCTGCAGCAAAGCCAATTACAGCCCCCAGAAACACAAATCTCCATGTTTTAAAAAGTCACTCTTTTTCAAGGGTTTAACCTTGTTAGGCCGTAAGCCTGGCTTTCTTGTGCATCAGCTCTGTGAAGAATTCTCTGTCCTGCAGACTCTGGGACATAGACACACTTCTGTCTTTGCTCGTAGCCGTCCGCCTGTCAGAGGGTTCACTTGGAGGCAGTGTAATTAAGTGTGTGCATGCGTGCGTGTGTGTCCATGCTTATCTATGCTTATGTGTTGGGTGGTGGGTGGATGGGTTGTGGGGGCGAAGGCTGCACACGCAAGGCTGTCCTCTGCAGGCCATCTGGGACTCTGACTAACTAATAGACTTCCTACATTCATCGAGCAGCGGCACTTGTACATCTTAATCAGGGAGCTGTTGAGCACAAACAGGCCCGTAATGACATTAGCCAGTTCTGGCCGTGTCAGGACAGCGTGTGGGTTGCCTGACGCCAGGAGGTCAGCCCGTTTCCTGGGGGCCTGCATGGACCCAGAGGAGCCAACCCGACTCTAATAGATCTGCAGAAAGCGTGGTCCGATGTACTGTCCCTGCTGGAGAGACCTCCCTCTGGAAGAGCTCACAGCAAACATTTTCAATTTAGCAAATCTGCTGTCAATCTTGCAGTGCCACCACTACTGTGGCAAATTGTAGCTCTGTAACTTCTGAAGTAGTAGAACCTTAAGAAAAAAAGGGAATTTACATTTCTTTTAGGTATATCTTGTCAGTGGCAGAGTTTAACCCTCTAACACTCTTATCACTCTGTTTACCTGTAATAAATCTGTTGAAGGAATCAAATTAATTATGCATCATCTGTAAAGATGAAGTATGTCATCTAAAAGGAAAACTTCCTTGACCAAAAAATCCTAAGTTCATGTACAAATTTGGCTTAAAATCATGTTCAGACTTGCAGTGCGAGTGAAACCGGCCTTGTCTATCTGCACAAACCCTTTTGATCAGCCTGAGTGACAGGCAATGGGGAGGCCTTGGGGAGGGTGAGGAGTGTGGACAGGAGCAGCCTCCAACACCGTCTCTTGTTCTGTTGTTACTTCTCCCTTTTTACATCACAAGAATGCAAATCTTTGAAGCTTCCACGTCTGAAAAAGGACATGGTGGAGGGATTAAGAAACTGATCCTCCCTGAGTAAGTTAGATGGTCACCCCACCTTTCCCCTTTTCTTCCTCTCTTTAAAAAAGATTTAGTGGATTCTGGATTTGTGTTTTCAGTTGTTTTTTTTTACTGTGCAATAAAAAGCAAAAAAAAAAAAGCAGATGAACTTTGTTTTAGATGAAGCCTAAATCCAAGACAAATAAAAGTCCTGCATCTGTGTGCCATTTATTACTGCTGTTTGCTCTCTGTGTGCCTCAGGCCCAGAATGAGTCACTGGCACCGAAGCTGAAGGACAGACTGGTTTTCATTGGTTGGAGTTGCCCTCATTTCAATATTTACCAGGTTTTATTTTATTGTGTAGCTGACAATTTACTCTGAAGTTTTATCATCTTAAAGATAGTCTGCTGACTCTTTTTTTTTAACCATTAGAGGAGGCAGGTTTTAGTTCAGGAAAACATTTATATGGTAGTAATTACTCGTATAAACACAAGGGGGCAGTGGTGGTAGTGTGCATTCATAGTTTTCTGCACAAGCAATACTGTACTTCTTTTATTTATATCTATTTTTAAGTGGTTTCCATTTCTCAGTTTTTAATCCCAGACCATAAATTATGATTTTTGTTGTGCATAAAGTTTAAAAATGATTAGACATTACATTACAAACAGTTTAACGGCTTCTTTTCTGTTTTACATAAATTGCTTTAATGGAAAAATTTTTTTATTCATATTAATTGATTACTTTAAATTAACAATAATTCCCATTCCAATTTTTTTCCTAATTTTTTGTTTAATTGCTTGGATTTTCCTCTGAATGTTAAAGCTTTTCTTTTTTTAAATTGATGACTGTAATTTGCATTTTAGGTTATATCAACCATATGTTCTATTTAGTTTAAATTCTTATTAAAATCTACAATAAATTAAAGAAGTATTTAAAACAATTTAGCTGAAGTTAGAAATTTAAAATGGAAAATGACTAAAAGTAATAAATATTCTTATTTTATTTTACAATAAATGGGGGTTTGGGTTTGTTGGATTTTTCATCCAAAATACCAGTAAGTCAGATTAAGAAGGAATAAAAGGAAGATTTTAATACAACAAAACCTTTTTGTTTTGAAATGTGTGTTCTCATACTACAGGTCCGTGATCACCAGGTTCATCATACAGCATCTGTGTGTCCGCGGTTTTTGTCCCACATGAAAGCTCGTCCCGAGGTTTTCCACTCTTCTTGTCATCCTAACAATAAGCAGCATCAGCAGCTTCCACCTCAGAAGAAGATGCAGAGTTTAAACATGACTCCTGCCAAAGAGACCCAATTTTCAGAGAGTAAGTTTATAAAACCACCTGACTTTTCCACCAGTAGATCTACAGCTCATCCAAAGATAACTTTTAAAAAATTTCTTTGCCTTTTTCCTAATCTTAGCAGTCAGCATTGAGGCCACCAGACATGTTTTGGATCTTAATCCCCATCTTTTAGTTTTAATTCTGTTTGGTGAAGTTTAAATCTAGCCCATGTGTTACTTGAAGGAAGTGCCCACAGCGCCACCCTCGTGGTGGTCCACTGATGGAGCTCTCTATTGAAATCTAGGGAGACCTGCTGCTCCTTTCAAACGCCGCCATCAGATGTGAAGGCATTTTACTGTGTTCACACCTCAGCTCCACAGTAGGATACTTCTTTCACTCGCCTGTCCTGTGTATAAAAATGTGTGTTTTTGTGTGTGTGTGTAGAGCAGAGGAGGATTTCTCAACTCTTAGGTCCAATACTAATTATTTTGCCATATGGTGGCTGGCTGCCTCACAATCATCCTTGACCCTCCTTCCCTAAAGAAACGTGCTGCGCCCAATGCCACGGCTTTGCACTCTGACACGTCATTCATATGCACATTAGTACACACACAGTTCACCCCGCAGTTGTGCGTGTGTGTAACAGATGGGAATGGCAGGGCATTGTAAAAGAGAGTGCAGAAATGTCTTTCACCACGTTGACTCCTTTAAGAGACAGACCCCAAGGAGACAAGATTGTTTGATACTCTACACCCTCCAACACACACTTGAAGTTGTCAACAAAAAGTTAGGACGATTGAGAGGAAATGGGTGGAGTTGCATGGATTACGGCAGGCTTTCTTTTCCCTGGTCGTCATGGCCCACTGTCCATGTTTTAAATGTTTCTCTAATCAAGCACGCCTGATTCGAACAATTGCGTTACCTCTTTGGCAGCTATCAAATACAGCAAAAGCCTGTTGATGATCTTTTTATTTAGGTCAGGTGTGTGAAAGCAGGAAAACACCTGGACAGTGGGCCAAGACAACCAGGGTTAAGGAACTCTGGATTAAAGGTGAAATAGATAATCAAAAACCTCGTCCCAATATGCTAATGTTCTTTTTTTGAGTTGGGGTTAGGCTAAAGACGAGGGTGTTCATTCTGTACAGGTTACAGTATATGTTGGTAATGGTTAGGCTTAGGGCTTAGAGTCTAGATAAGGCCATATAAAATAAATGTAAGCCATTGAAATGTCCCCATAAGTCATATTAATAATATGAGGCATGGAAAGTATGGAGCTGTGTTACCACACAATGCTTCTCTGAGGTGTAAAGTTTTGTCTGCAGGCTCTGCTGCCCTCTGGTTTGATTACTCTGGTGAGTTGGGAAAGTGGCAGCTGCTGCTGTGGGGCTGCTTTTGTTTGCAGCCCGACCCACTCAGCAGGGAAACAAAGTGTGTTCTTGACCAGAGGAAAAGTGTAAATGAACATGCACAGAGGATGCTGCTGAAAATCACAACCAGTAGCTCTGTATTTCTTTCTGAGCAGTTTTTGTATAAAATTATGTAAAAGCACTATTTTTTTTTTCTATTAAAGATCACTCTAACACTGGCGGAGGACTGAATGGTGCTCAAAGTGTTTATTCAATCAATAGAAGACGGCATGCTGCTGTTCTCCCTCGTCTCCATATCCCTGATACGCAGCCCCCATCTCCATCCGACTGTGATCCAACGTCTCAAAGCGAAACGCCTCACCTTGACCTCAAAAAACAAGAAAGCAACCCAAGCTCCATCACACCTCCTAAATTGCAGCCTCGTCCTCCTGTTCCTCTCCTTGCTTCTCCTCAACCTGAGCAAAATGAAGTTCCTGAAAGGGAAACTATATATCAACCTGTTCCCCAGGAGCCTGACTGGGATCTTAACTCCGTGCATTCTGGATTATCACATTCAGCATCACCTACTGCTCATTCTCTGGGGTCTCTTTCACATTTAAGCCGGCCATCTTCCAGTTTGTTCAGTCGGAGCACTGACTTCGCCAGTTGCAGGAGCAGCATCCTCAGTGATCACACTGCTGGTAAACATTCACAGTCATAACATTCATTTAGGCTCTAACAATCCATAACTGGTTATTTTGAATGATCTTTATGATTCATGTAGGATTTATGAATTAATCCAACTTAAGCTTTTTTCTAAAACATATAAATTGTACAAAGGCATTGAATATAAGTCACACACTGTAATTGGATCACTTTTATATATAGCTAACATAGCACAACCTCTAAATGCCACCCAGTATCTCTAAAGTCTTAAAGATCAACCATTTTTTCGAGCCTTTAAACATCCTAAATTTAAATCTAACATGTCTTCTTTTTAAAAAAATGTATCAAAAACACAACAAGCAACCTGTTTATTTGGACTTTTGTTATTATTCAGAATCAGAAGGTATTGATTAGATGTTGGTTAGCCTGGTCGCTGAGCACAATGGCCAATCGTTTTGTATGTCCTCCTCGGTATCTGTCATCCGTTCTTCATCTCTGTATTGACTTATATTAAAGGTCTCATATAAAGCTACATTTGAAAATAAAAGAAATATTAACAGAGCATTTTTTTGCTGTTTAAGCAGGAAAATTCCTCTCAGATGAGATACATTAGATAACGTGTCTAAGGTGACCAGATTCCTGCAATTTAATCTGGGGACATTTCCAGATCGTAGATAAAAATAAATACATATCATGAACATTAAAATAGGAAACGGGGACAGTGACACTTTCATCCATTTTTACATATTTATTAATATATAAAAAACAAAAATCAAGTGTTAAAAAACAGCCAAACAATTTATAACTCTACTTAAAATAACGAACTACCTGATAATATAAACTAAAGGTCACTGATCTGTTCAAAATCATATTTAGGCAAACCCTAATTGATCCCTGGAGAACCACCGAGCCAGATTATAAAGAGTTTTTTTTAAATCTTTCTGTTTAATTTTTTCTGAGCCTATTTCCTCATGCCAGTTACAGCCAATGATCTCCCTTATTTTTTTGTTGATTAGCTTGGATTATGTTACATTTCTGGTCCTCATCTTTAGTAAAACAAAACCTGGGCATGAAGGAACTTTTATCATAATGAGCAGCCCAGTTATAATCAGGGCGTGATCTACAGCTCTCACTGGAGCGGTTCGCAGCCGAATGTGAAGCGGCGATGATGAGGACCAGTTCCTTCAAATCTAAGACCATGGTCTTGAGCCGGAAATGGGTAGAGTGCCTTCTCCGGGTTGGGGAAGATGTACTGCCCCCTAGTGGAGGAGTTTATGTATCCTGGGGTCTCGTTTACGAATGAGGGGAAGATGGAGCGGGACATCGATAGGCGTGCGCTGTACCGGTCTGTCGTGTTGAAGAGAGAGCTGAGCCGAAAGTCAAAGCTCTCGATTTACCCGTCAATCTACGTTCCTACTCTCATCTATAGCCATGAGCTTTGGGTCATGACTCATGACCAAAAGAACGAGATCCCGGATACAAGCGGCTGAAATTAGTTTTCACTGTAGCGTGTCTGGGCTCTCCCTTAGAGATATTACATACTGTTCAATAAATAAGTGCTTTAATTAAGAGTAATTTGAATGACCTATAGTGGAGGCATCCATGTTTGTCAAAGAACACTACTGCCACCTGTCGGTTTGTGACGTCATGGTGCGGTATCGGCTGTTAATCAAGTCCCAGTGCTGTATCTGGTGTTTGTCAAAACGCACTAAATCTAAGCCATATTGAAAACATTCTTCATTCGAAATGTTAGCTACATATTACCGGTACGTGTTTTTTCTCTGGCCAGAAGTTCGATGGCAAATCCTCCCTCTTCAAGTTGGCGATCCAACGACGAACCCGTCCATGGAGGATCAGGAATCGGAAAGTTGAAATAACTCTTTTTTTTTTTGGCACTTTTCCCCGATTTATTCCAACATCCAACTGCCATGCACGTGGGCATTGTTAGTTTAAATATAGCTCTCGAGAATTTCAATGGTGAAGTCCTCTGGAAATCTTCAATAATTGTTGTTGACTGCAGATGTGTCTAGTAGTTCCCATTGATTGTGCTTGTAAAGCGGGGAGAATGACGCTAGTCTTACCGCACCGTCACATCACTGCCGGACGATGTCAGGAGGTGTTACTATATTTGGGCAAAAATGGCCGCTCCTGGACTCGGTGATCACAACCAGAATTGTTGTTTTTCCTTTTTTTTACTGATTAACGCTTAATTCATTAAATCACTGCGAACATATTAGTTTTAGGTATAAATAATGATTCATTGATCAGAGGTGGAAAAAGTACTAAAATATCATACTCAAGTAAAAGTACCAATACTTGGATGAAATATTACTCAAGTACAAGTAAAATTACCCATCAGAAAAATTACTCAAGTAAAAGTAATAAGTAGCTAATTTAAAATGTTTTTTAAGTTAAAGTTACTTAGTTACATAAAAAAAAAAAACTGTTGAACGGGGCAGGGGATCTCTCCCATGTAGTGAAAATATGACAAGGAGTCATAAATCCAAAACTATTTAGTTTTTAATTAAAGAAAAATCTATACAAATGTATACACGTGTAATGACAAGATAACACATGTCACACATGACATTTAAGACCCATTTAAGGCCAAGGATTTTCATCGTTTTGGGAAGCAGAATTCGATGTTTCAGCTAGCATTTCTAGTGAAACGTTCTCTGAACCGTCGTTGCTCTCCTGATCCACCTCCATCTCGTTCCCAATTTCCTACAGAAAGACTTGGCGCCTGGTAGCCTAGATCTACATGCTGATCACGTCACTCACTGTAGTGCTTCCGGGCCCGACTTTTTGTCTTCTTTCGGATTCCCAAAGTTTTTTTTTACTCAGTAATGGATTTGTAATTTAACGAAATACAATACTTCACTCAAAACGTAATCAAGTAAAATTTAAATTACCAATTTTAAAAACTACTTGAAAAATACAAAATACACAAAAAACCTACTCAATACAGTAACTTGAGTAAATGTATTTCGTTACTTTCCACCTCTGCCATTGATTATTCCTTACTGACCGGACTTTTCCTTTAATGTTCCATAATATTATCTTAAATGTTCTTCTTGATTTGTAGCTGATTCTTCTCCTGAGAGGAGCATTGGTTCCTTGCAGTCTGCACTTTCTCCAGCGATGCAGCCGCCACTCCTCTCTTTTACACCAACAAAATCATTAGAGGAACAAATGTTGAAGAGCAGCACCTGTGAATCCGCACCTTCACTCCCTGAGCGATTTTCTGATGAAATCCTCCAAAGATGCTCATCTTCTCTGACACCAGAAGCTGAACCTAAATCAGATAAGCCCAAAAGCAGCAAGATGGTGGCAAAAAGTATAGGAAGTGCCAAAGTAGACACGTCCAGAGAGCATGTCACCGATTTGGCCCTGTCTGCTGATGAAGAGTTGGATGAGCGTGGGTTTACATGTCGAAGCCCACTCAGGACCATTCCACATTCAGGATCTGGAGTAAAGCTAACATCTCCTCCCCTATCTAGGCTGGATTCACACCGCTGGCCTGTGCTGCCTCCCATCTCCCCCAACAGAGGTGAGAACTTAGCTTGATTATCCTGAACGTAGCTTAACATCGATTTGCTAAAAGTCTTGAATCCTTGATGAGAAGCTCCTGCCACCTACAACATTTTTTTCCTCCTAGTTCTGTAAAATAATAAACTGCTTTTCTTTTCCCTCCCTGTCAGAAATGGAAAAGATGAAAAGCTGAGTTCCATTTCATTTTGTTTGAAGGCATGAGGCCCCAAGATTTGAAGTCAGGGGTCTCTCCCGTTCAGCCTGGATTCCCTGATGCTTTCTCTATTCTCTAATCCCTGAGAGGGAGACGTGTTGCCGATGGTCATAAATCCACACTGACCGCTGCACATCACTGAGCCGAACCACCACAATGGAATACCTCAGTGGCTTTCCTGCGGCTGCTAATTTACCGTTCCCAATGCGGATAAAAGACAGGGCCAGTGACATCTGACTTCTCCGGGAACTTTATGAAAGAAAGCAAACAATGTGGAAATTGTGTGGGGATTTTTCTCCTTTCTGTCAGAGACATCTACTGTTCTCTGTGCGGTGCTGTGCTGCAGGGGGGCCCATGCTGTATCGCAGCACGCTGTTCTCTTCACAGCAGACACAGAGCAAGTGTCTATCCAGGCCTTAATCTTTCAATCTCCATTTTCTCTGATTGTTTTGATGATGTTATACCGACCCCAAACTGACATGTTTTGAACACCAATGATTGGAGTTTGACTTTCTACAACAATGAACTAGGGTACTGTGGTGGCTTCGCTGGGTCTGTGCGATCAGGAGCCTTTCAGCCTGGCAAAGAGACGTCTACAGGCACACAGAGGAGGCGTTGTCCTTCACACCAACCCCCTTAACCTCCCCGAAAAACTCACCCTGTCTCAGTCCAACCCTTGTCGCCTGAGACTGGCAGGCCAGTTGACAACAGCAATATGTTTTGAAGTGTCAAGTGGAGTCCCTCCATTGTCTCTCTGAGTGGAGCATAAGTCGCTCAAGAGCACAAACAGTGCATTGGTGCGTGTGCAACGCCGTCCACATACTCCACTGGGTGAAGCTGGCTTCATGTGAAAGTTGTAGTCGTCCATGTGGGCAGGCCCAAAAGGACCTGCGCTTGCCTTTCCTTTTGGAAACTGTACATATTATCCTTTTGTCCGGAGCAAGCTGGTCTGCATATCTAATGTGTGAAAAGCCCCAACAGGTCTCTTTCTTTGCAACACAACACACACCTCCCAGGGACACTGTTGCACAAAGTAATCCCCTGATTTCCAAACCAGGCAGGGAGAGAAAAGCTTAGGAAGTTTTGAACTTTTTCATTCGAGTCAGGTGTAAAGTCGAGGCCTCAGGGGCTTACTTTTTCACATGGCTGGTTTCTTTATGCTTGTGACTTCATATGTTCATGTGTCGGAGGAATATAATGTTATATTATCAGTATTTTCCAAGCATGCATTTATTAGAATTGTTTATGTGAGCAAAAAATCAGCTAATTTGTTGTGAAATAAAGCAGATTCCATAAGGAAAATGGAGCTCTGTCACCAAATATCATCCCCTCTGTCTTTTTTACAGGTTTCTCAGCAGCATCAGGCTGCTCTGAGGTCAGCTGCACTCAGTCTCAGCTGTTTGATGACTTGGAGGTCATCGCTCCTCTTTCAGCCTCCAGTTTGTCTTTGGATCGACCGTCAGACTCATTAGATTCACCCCACTCACCTCTCACAGGTAAAAATAACACCCATTTGTAGCAGAAACTAATTTGTATTAATATTACATGTTAGGTATCAGTCCATGCAAGTGAAATATTTTAAATTTATTGGTGAAAAATACTTTGATATTTTTAATTACTTGTATATGTAAAATACCTCCAAATGAATATTTCATTGTAGCAGCGTAATCTCGCTCTAAATAAGTTAGAAAACGTCTTGTTGAATGCTTTTCTTTCTTGAGAAAAATAATGAAATAATAGCTTGTAACCATCCAGTACAGGAATGCAATGCATGCAATACAGTGTATTTAACATTTGCATTTAATATGAATACATTTCTCCAAGTGGTTTTATTTATTCTGCAAAATGGAAAAGGCATAAAAACATATGAACTGTGTTGATCTGTATAAACAGGTAAGTGCTTGTAAGAATTTTCGTGCTGAAAGACATCTTCTTCTATCTTGTTCACACAAAGATTTACAGAGTTTATTAAAAGTTACTTTGACTCTAACTAGACTCATCTACTGAGATGAGACTGATATTTAGTTCTTGTCCTACAAATACTAGAAAAGACTTAAAAGAATGTTAGAAAAAAATGCCTTATACCAAGTACTGTAAGTATAGTAGGTTTTATCTGTTTTTATCTCTGCTAGAGGTGCCAAGATGCCATTTTTTATTTAAACAACAAAAAAACATATTTAAGTTATTTTGAGTCACTCAATGTTAATGTGTCTTTGTTTGTGTGTTTGTTTTTGATTAAAGCTTAGAGGGTGAAAAGATAAACCAAAAACAAAGGACTGACTTGATTGTTATAAGAGGCTTTACTGTAATGTCATCACAGGTAAAAAGCAAAGCCTAAATCAATGTTTTGCAGACAAAATTCCGCCTTTTATTCTCCTTATTTGTCATAATATTGAAAAATGTGATGGACAGCAGCTGCTTTGGAATATATTGGTAAAGATTGTCATTCACCCAGGCCAACAATTCCCTTAAATGACCCCCCTTTCAGAGACATAGACAGGTATGGGGCATTGCAGCCAAACGGAAGAAACCAAACGACCCGCATTCCAAAGTGGTGGACCCATTCTTCCTTTTCAATTTGCATGTTTCTAACGAAAAACAACGCTTTGTTGGGCTACTTTATAAAGCCTCAAACTCAACGCTAATTCTGACATTTTGAATTGAAAACGGTTCCTGGATGGGAAGTGAAACGTCTACAAACTTGGAAACAAAGACCAGTGGATTTTTTTTTTTTTTTTTTTTTTACATTTTTGGAAAAAGTTGCTTTGGAAATTCAGTCATTATTAAATACGTTTTAATTTAAGAAAAGATGTTATGAGAATTTGTAAGAACTAGTTTATGTCAGAACTATTAATTTGGCTCAAAATGCTGGTGCAGAAATCGGTTCAGTTGAACCAGACTGAAGGTTGAGAGCCTGTTCAGATTGCTTCATAATGCACAGTATAGGATCGATTTTTTTCCCCTCCTGAATTAAATTACAATAAGATCTTTGCTCTATAAGAGCTCTGCTTTCCCTTAAATCAGGCCACATTTAAACATGTTTGCAGGTTATCAGTGTTTTTACTGTAACTTATCTTGGATTATGTGTCTTATGTTTCTGTCAGTTTTAAATGAGTGCTGGTGACATCCAGAGATTTGCATCTGCGTTTATCTGATCTCTCACTCTGTCGGCTTATTGTATCTGGCCCACAAAGGCGGTGTTGATGTGAGGTGTAAGTGTTTCAGCCTGCGTTAGATTGTCTGTGTGTGTCCTGGAGGTGCTTCATTCGGCTGCAGAAAATGATATCAGCCAATGAAGACTTCCTCCACCTCCCTCAGAGCCTGCTAATCCCTGACAAGGTGTTTAACCTGCTTGCTTGACCTGAACCTCTGTGCGACCCCAAGGACCTTTGGCCTCAAGGATGTGGATGGATAAGGGGTGCCCGCTGCCACAGCAACCAAAGAGATAAAAATCAGCTTAGGGTTGTGGCCAGAAGCTTTTCTAAACGCAGCTTAATACTCTGATTTTTATCACACTTGTGAAGCCCAGTTTAAATTGGTAAAGGATGTAGTGGATTTGAAGCTTCACTGAGTGGGTGGCTTTCAGGGTAAACCTGCAAAGCTGAAATCTAAAAAAGAATCAAGTCGGTTGGTGCAGTTTGAGTAAATAATGAGGTAAATCTTTCATATTTTGCACTGATTGATCTAAAGAAATTGGTTCAATGCTGTTGGAAATAAGGTGATTAAATATACACTGCTCAAACAAATATAGGGAACACTCAAATAACACATCCCATATTTAAATCATTGAAATATTTACATTGAAGACTTTGTTTTGTACAAAGTTGAATATGCTGAAAACAAAAAGCATCAACAGAAATCCAATTTATTACCAATGGAGGACTGGAATTGGAGTCAAACACAAAATAAAATTGGAAAAACATTACAGGCTCATCCAACTTTAATGCAATGTCCTCAAATTGAGGCTCAGTATTGTGTGTGGCCTTGACGTGTCTGTATGACCTCCCTACAACGCCTGGGCATGCTCCTGATGAGGTGGTGGATGGTCTCCTGAGGGATCTCCTCCCAGACCTGGACTAAAGCATCCGCCAACTGCTGTCCAGTTTGTGTTGGAACATGATGTTGGCGGACGGATCCAGACATAATGTCCCAGGTGTGCTCAAAGGAATCAGGTTTGGGAAATGGGCGGGACAGTCCATAGCTTCAATGCCTTCATCATGCAAAACTGCTGACACACTGCAGCCACATGAGGTGTAGCATTGCCCTGATAATCTTCTGCACCAGAAGATGGTCTCACAGGGGTTCTAGGATCTCATCTTGGTACCCAATGGCAGTCATGCTACCTCTGGTGAGCACATGGAGGAACCTGCTTTCATCTGTGAAGAGCACAGGGCGCCAGTGGTGAATTTGCCAATCATGGTGATCTCTAGCAAATGCAAAGCATCCAACGTGGTCTTGGGCTGTGAGCACAACCCCCATTTGTGGATGTCGGGCCCTCATATTCTCCTAATGGAGTCTGTAGCGTTCCTGCTGTTGAGTTGTTGCCCTCCTACAGCCTCCTCCACGTCCCCTGATTTACTGGCCTGTCTCCTGTTAGTGCATCTAGCCTCTGGACTAGGGTTGTGAATCTTTGGGATTCCCAAGATTCGATTTAGAATCGATTCTTGGGGTCACAATTCGATTTTTTTTCCGATTCTTTTTAATCCAAACGATTCGATTCAGAAACGATTAATTTACCGTATTTTCACGACTATAAGGCGCACTTAAACGTCTTTTTTTTCCCTAAAAATGTGCGGTGCGCCCTTTGGTGCGGTGCGCCCTATGTGTGTTGTAACTGTGACTTTTGAGACCACCTCATTGAGGAGATGATGAAAGAGTGGCTGAATGTAAGGAGACCAGGTGTTTTTTTTCCACTCATCACCATCGCTGTTAATATGTGACTCCATGCGTGCCCATCTCACAGCTGATGTGAAAAACATGGGGAAACAAATTAACCCTGTGCTCGCTGTTCAACTGCTCGACATCGGTGTGAACCGGACCCAGCAGGTGCAGCAGAAGCAGCGAGTTTACATGCCAAGTCAATGGCTGACGCGCGTATAAGTGCAGCAAAAGGTCCCGCATCTGCCAACGAGCTGCTGCTGCTCGAGATGGAAAAATTGAAGTTTTGCTGCTGGACGCGCCGCATCAACCAATCAGAGAAGCTGATCTGGGAGCTGACAGCGAGACAGACACATCGCTCTGATGACATATGATATTAACGCAAATGAAAAGGGCTGGATGGATGAGGAGATGATGAAAGCGTGGCTGAGGCAGGTGTATGTGAGGAGAACAGGTGTTTTTTTCCACGCATCACCATCGCAGTTAATCTGTGACTCCATGCGTGCCCATCTCACAGCTGATGAGAAAAACATGGTGAATCAAATGAACGCTGTGCTCGCCGTTATCCCGGGGGGTCTGACAAAGGAACTTCAACCGCTTGACATCGGTGTGAACCGGCTGTTCAAAGTAAGGCTGCGAGCGGCGTGGGAGCGATGGATGACAGACGGAGACCACAGTTTCAGGAAAAGTGGAAGGCAGCGCCGGGCAAGTTACGCCACCGTTTGCGGATGGATTGTAGAAGCTTGGCCTAACGTGTCTGCTGGCTCTGTTGTTCAAGCTTTCGCAAAATTTATTTTTTTTATTTTTTTATTTATTATTTCTGAGGAGCCGCCCGGCACGGAAAGTGGCTCTGACAGCGAAGAAGGGGAAATTGGCATGTCTGATTTAGCGCAGCTGTTTAATTCAGAAACAGAGGATGATGACTTTAATGGGTTTGATTAATACTTTGTAATAAATACATGAATAAAGCACAATCATACTCAGTTTTGCTCCCGCTCTATTTTTCTACCTGAAAACTTAATTCAACAGCAGCCTCTGGGCGGGTCTCCTCCTCTTCACCGCGGCGGCTGGCAGGTGTTTTTTCATCTAAATAATCTAAATCTTGCAGCTATATTTGCTGTGATCATTGGGAATAAAGTAGTTTTAATATGTTTTTAAGTGAGAAAGTCCACCTGAAAACTTCATAATTGCAGTCAGTTCATCCAGATTATCTATTTCTGTCGGAGGCGCTCAGACCCCCACATACCAGCGGTGCACCGACAGTAGAAATCCTTTCATCAGCAGCCTCTAGGCCGGGTAGCCTCCAGGTTCACCGCGGTGGCTGGCAGGTGTTTTTCATCTAAATAATTTTAACTGCAGGCACCAGGATACCGGTAATAAAAGCGAACAAATTCCGTCGGCAGGTTTCAGGATTTTAAGTTAATTTAGGAGTAATCACAGCGCTGTGTCATCTGCGATGTGTCTGTCTCATGGCCAGCACCCAGGTTTGATTAATACTTTGTAATAAATACATGAATAAAGCACAGTCATACTCAGTTTTGCCCCCGCTGTATTTTTAAATACGCAGTAGAGGTATTTAAAGGTAGTAGAGGACATGTACCTGTATATAAAAAACGCGCCCTATAGTCCGGTGCGCCTTATGTGTGTGTTAAATACAGAAATGGGACACATAACTGAGAGTGCGCCTTTTAGTACGGTGCGCCTTATGGTCGTGAAAATACGGTATGATTCAAAACAATTCTCAGGATCTATTCCAGTCTGCTGGCATGAAAGAAGAATAAATTTATAAAGACTTTATATTTGTAAATGTTTCATTTACCTTTTGCAATAATGTAAACACAGAAAGGTATAAAGACAACATGTCTTAGTTCTACCACCAACTCTGGGTGATGTCTTTCGAGATGAGAACGGGGATTTGAAGTACTCCTGAAATACTTAACTTTACTGTTGCAATCTCTGCAAAGCCCTTTCTTACCCGGGCGGGGTTGAAGGTAAAATCCAAAGTGTTTCCAAATGGTTGCTTTTAAAGATCGTGGAGGCGGTTGAATTTCTTTTTCTTCATCCTCCATACTTTAGCGGCAACAAATACAGTAGCTCACACAACACATCACTTTGTAGCCTGCCAGTCTAACGCTTGCATGCCTGTGCATAGCTCACGCTGCTCATTGGTTTCGCCAAACACTACGGTGCCTGGTAAGGCAGATCCACACCCACAAAGAAAAAAATCGTTTTTAAAGAAAATGAGAATCGATTCTGAATCTTTAAATGTTAAAAACACGATTTGAGCTCAAATCGATTTTTTTTTTCATCTACATTCAAAAAAATTTCACACATTTACAAATTTATGTAATTTTATTAAATAAAAAATTCCCTTATATATTGGAAATACATAATTAGTTTTATGTATTTAGTATTAGTAAATTTCACTTATGAGGCTACCATAATGACTTAGACAACTTTTATTGTGAAACACATCAATACTTATTTGTGTATTTATTCCAAATAGTTTAAGTTTATTGTTTGAATTGCATTAAGATAACCCTAATTATAATGCACTTCAAACAATAAAATGTATGTATTTAAAATACACCAATCAGTATTTATTTTGAGTAAATACACTTTATTAATTCTGAAACCTGTAAGATTACAATATATATCAAAATCTGTTGTCACGTCTCCTGGTTATTTAATACATATAAGTTATAAAGCACTATTTAATGAGTTTTTCCCTAGTGATCTCTTTACAGGAAAAAGAACCGGAGAGATAGAGCTTCAAGGTGCATACACAGAGCCATCTTTAACACACATTTATCAACATGTACGCTTAAAGCATCAATGTAAATATGGGAGAATTAGGAAAACAGTTAATTTGCATTTGCTGTCCTAAGGCAGGTAAAAACAGTGAACGTTAAACAAGTAACTACAGGAGAGAACAGAGTGGAGACAAGCAGATAAGATGCCAATAACATGAACTCATAATAAATGAGGTTAACAGCCTAAGGAAACAGGTAATTCCCCCTGTGAACATGTCTGGTTTGTTTTTAACCAATATTTCAAGGAGATTTAAAAAACGTATTGCACAGCCCCTAACATGAGTTGCCATGACAGAGCCTCTGATGGATGCAACCGTTTGGCCAAATTTGGTCCTACGCCGCTGAACATTACAGACTCCTTAGGTTACAGCCCTGCTGTTTATGCTAGTAATGTTTTTTTATATATATAAAATCTGTTAGAGGAGCAAGTCTATTCTGCTGACGTTAAAAGTTTAAAATGTTGTTCTTACTTAAAATGTTACAATAATTAGAACATAAAGGGTTTTTGTCAAGAACTTTCAGAGTTTTCTTAAATAGAGACTGTAGGGGTTTCAGAATTGCCTCTGAAGTGTGAGACCATGCGGTATGGAAGTACTTTATAGGGCTAAATATCACGGCATGCTTATCGGTTTTTGCTATATATGCACCAATTCGGTTGATCTGACAAATAAAATCACAATGTGATGCAGGTTTGTAGTTGTATACTATTGAAAAAGTTGAAAAGTAGTGAATACTTTTGCAAGGCTCTGTAATTGGCATAATGTTAAAATGAAGTAAAATGTTTCAAGATTTAAAAAAAACTATTGAACAGGAGCCATAAGATCTGTGGAAGGACTTGTGATAACAATTGAAAAAGTTAAAGGAAACCATTAATTTTTTTGGCAAATTCAACAGAAATGAGGGATGAAGAATGAAGAGTTTTGCACCTACATGGGTGGTAGCATGTATATGCATTACCTAAGTGCAGGATTACTTATTGATCTGTTAAAGTGTTAGGTAATTGTTTTCCTATCTTGTGGTTTGGTCTAGTTAATGCATGTCTTAACTGAAAGTGTGTCGCGCCACATTATGTTACAGCCGGAGTTATCCCTGGGATTTCCTCCCAACGACTCCTTCGTTTATCAGCAGACGCAGCAGTTCCTTTTTCCTTACCTGAGGGATTACTTTACGGGTTTGACTTCCCAACTGAAAACAACCAACCCCCAATATATATATATGTGTGTGAGTGTGTGTGTGTGTGTGTGTGTGTGTGTGTGAGAAACATGATGTTGCAGACCTTAAACAGGACAAACTGTAAAACTCTCCCCCCTTTGATGTGGAGGGCTTTCTTGGATGTTACTGGAAGGTGTGTGCGTGTTTGCATAGCGGGAGCACTTTCAGCCGAGCATGCTCTCAGAAATCCCCTCAGATTGCGAGCACAGCTCCGCACCCAGACAGCATGGACCTGGGATTTGCATGGGCAAGGAGCCACGGTGTCACTTATCCGCTTTTAATTGGGTGTGACGGCGAGAACTTTGGAGCCTCGGAGGGGGTAGGGGGAGGTGATTGAGGGGTAGGTTAACAGAATTAGTATTACACTGATTTATAATTTGACTGAAGTCATTCAGAGTTGTTTATAATCATTTAAAACGTGGGCTTCTGTTGCACAGTATGTGCAAAATTGGAAACTTAACTGCTTACAGCAGTTAAAAGGATCTTAGTCAAGTAAAATGGTGCATTTATAACTGATAAATCAACTACAACCTCTTAATAGTAGTAGATGAATACAACTAGTTTCGACAGGAAAAAAGTTAGTCTTAATGTGACATTATCTGGCAACTCTAAGTCAATTTTTTTTATCCTAAATCTCTTGCAAATGAAGGTTTTATTTGAAATGATACCAAATGAATTTTGCACAAATGTTTCTGCTTTCAAAACAATCCAAACCCTCAGGGACTTATTTAAAGGTCAAACGTGACTGACTCACATCCTTAAGCAATATCCATGCATTTGGGGAGTGTTGGCCTTGTGGTTAGAGCAATTCAATCCCCACAGCCTCCACGCTGGGTCCCTGAGCAAGACCCTTAACCCCTTACTGTTCCCCGGGCGCTGCACAATGGCAGCCCACTGCTCCATAAAAAGATGCAGGAGTAATTTTCTCCAGTGTGAGATCAATAGGTTCTGAGTTCGAGCCCCACTCGCACAGACTGACACTCTGTGTCCCTGAGCAAGATCCTTAGCTCCATACAGCTATCAGAGAGCACAATGGCAGCCCACTGCTCCCCAAGGGGATGGGTTAAATGCAGATTCAAATGAGAGTGAATTTCGTTGCTCTGTACTTGTGACTGTGCAAAACGCTAAAAAAAAAAACTAGAAAAAGATGTTTCGGAGAAACAGCAAGTGGGAATGCTTTTGCTGAATGAAAAAAGCTGAAATTACCTGAAGAACATATGAAAATGTGATAGGAAGTCATCAGAAACTTCAAACTGCAGAAAACAATTGAATCATCTGAAGATTTTGTAGGGTAGAATCATTTGGCAGTAAAATGGCAGAAACAAACTCATCTTAAAAGCTGCACAGCCAAACCATACATGATATCAAAAAATGTCTTCAATGTGGGCGCTGGAAGGGTCTTAATATAATGTCTCCCAAGTTTCTAGAAAAATGTATAAAGAAATTTTGAAGGGGGCCACCTACTGCCCACAAACATGTCAGGCGTGTTATGAATTAGCAGCAAACAGAAAAGCTTAATTCCTGTCTAGAAAATGACCAGAATGAAGCCAAAGTTCACAGCATAGGCTGAAAAGTATTAAATTAGCTGAATCAGAAAAGAAATTACAAAGAAAAACTTAAATCTTATCTGGTTGAAGAAAAAATTAGTAGCTTAAGGATGGGAAGTAAAATGTTGAGGAAGATGGTATTGAATAAGTATCAAAATTTAGAAATCATATGTGGAAATGTCAAGACTTGGCAAAACAATTTGAAATGATTTAAAATGTGTCAGTTGATCAGCATAAAGAAAACAGTGTCATCCTTAGAGGATTGAAAATCTAAAAAACTATGTGCAAGACTGACCATGAGAAGCAGAGGAAGGACAGAGAGAGAAGCTCATGGAAAGAGAACAAATTCCACTTAAGGAGCTGAATTTATCAAAAAAACTAACCTGCATGTAACGAGCCGCTGTGTTGATGAAAGCACCGTTGGCGGGCTTAGGCTGCATGTTACGAGGTTAGCAGATGCTTTATTACAGTGTAAATCTTAGAACCTGGTTAAGAAATATGCACTGAGGTGTGTGGTCAACAGGCCTTGGTAGTGTAATTTGAAGAAATTGGTTGAGTTTGGGTCATAGCTACGAGCAATACAGCACAATGAATTAGTGTGTGTAAGGAAGAGGCTTTTATTTTGTAGAGTCCCTTTAGTCCTATTTCGAAAGTCTATCATGGATGTGTGTCAAGGGAAGGGTCATGCCCAGCAGTGATATAGAATCCATTTCTAAATATGAAATCACTGGTTTTCCATGGTATTGCGTGAATAGATGCTGTATTAGAGCGTAAATGGGAGACTTTCATTGTGAAATTCGCTCTAGGGTATGTTTTGAAAAGGTCCCTAGAGTCTAATAGAAACAAGCTGGTAGAGTTTGGGTCATAATGCTGAGCCATTTGCATCAATTAATACACAAGTATAATATAGAGGCTTTTATTTTGTAGGGTCACTGGAGTCTTATTTTAAAAGTCTAGCATGGTTGTGTGTTGAGAAAAGGGTCAGACCCAGCAGTGATACTTGATGACTTTTCAATCCTTAAATCACTATTTTCCCTTGTTATTAGGGCAGTAGATGAAGTGGCAATGGTAGGCTTTTATTTTGAAATTTGCTGTGGGGTGTGTTTTGAAACCCCCCCTAGAGTATAATTTAAAAAAAGTCGTTGAGTTTGGGTCATAATGTTGAGCCATATGCTGGGGAAAAAATGAGTTTAATGTAGGGTACTTTTATTTTGAAGGGTCCCCAGAGTCTTATTTTGAAAGTCTATCAGGGTTGCATGTGAAGGGAAGGGTAATGGCCAGTAGTCATATTGTATCCATTTCCAAATGTTAAATCAGTGTTGTCTCCCTCCATTAGATAAAAATGTGCTGTTTAAAGAGGCAGAGGTAAAATCCCTTTGAAGCCTTGACGATGCTTAACGAGCCTGTCAGTGACAGAGAGACATGCGCTTCATTTTCGTTCCTTTCCTCTCAGGCTTTTTTGAATGGGAATGTTAGCTCTGAACAAACAAGTGCTGAAGACAAACCGTAAATGGTATCTACAAAAATCCTAGTCAGTCTCAAGCGGAGCTATCCTTTGTCTTAGATTGGATAACTTTCATGGCTGTAGCTCATTCACAGAGCCATAATGGGGAGGAGAAATATAAAGGTTTGTAAATCCTGCTGGTCTGATTAAATAACATGGAGTTCCATGGTAGAGGTGAGCTGTCAAAAGCTGTCAAAATCAGCCATCCTTCAGCTTCGACTGTGCCAACTTTCATGTTTCTACTAAAAACTATTTGGCCACGGTGACGATGTAATCAACTCAGAATCAACGTTTTCCTATGCACAAACAAGTTAGCTAAACCATAAATGATATTGAAGAAATTCCTTCAATGTGAGTGCTAGAAGGGTCTGAGATGTTTCAATAACCAAGTTTATCCAAGTTAATTACATCAAATATTTAAGAAATGAAGAGCAATACGAAAATATGTTATCGTTTTGATCTGTCTGTGATCTTTGGAAAGTCTCATCATTAGGAATCTATTGGATAAGTGTGTCTTCACCAAGGCTCATGTTGCTACGTCAGACGTACCCAAATGGGAGCGATACGAAAATAAAAAAAAAAAAAAAACTTTTTTTTTTGAATTTTCACTTCGGATTTTCAGTGAGCTCTCATAGGACTTTCTATTGGGGAAAGTGTGGACCTCTTCGTGGTCTTGGTCCAAACTGACGGCAAACCGTAAATGCCACACAAATGAGGGTTTACATTGATCCTGAAATCCTGACAAAAATCCCTACTTTTGACATGTAAAATTATCTAGAAGAAGAGGTAAAAGATGAGCGAGTGAGAGTTGAAGCCTGTTCGCATAAGTGAAATGTTTGAAAACGCTAGAGAGTGAGGCTACACTCTAGCACTGAACATTCCGTCCAGTAGACTCCATTATAATACTTGAAAATCTTAAAAATTATGTGTTAAAGTTTGAAGCTTCACTGAAGCAAACTGTAAAAGTTACAAAAGCCGAGGAGTAACCCTGTAATAGCAGAAAGAATGCGGAAACATATGTTAAAAGTTTCTGTGAATAGGGCTGTCTTTCATAGCTCGAAAGTATGCAGAAGTAGTTAATAGTCAGCAAAATAGCACGAAGATTTACAGAATTTTTAGCAAAATGCCATCTTTTCAATGAGCGTCAAAAATTTTCTGCAGAAAAAGCTGAATAATTTAAAAAGCAAAAGAGGTAGAAATTCCAAAAAACAGACATAGCGCGCATTCCCTAAATGAGCAGAATATTGTGAATTTGAAATGCGTTTTGAAATAGCATAAAGTATGCAGAAGTAGTAGCGTGACAAAAATTCTTTGGCACCACTGTAAGAAAAGAATAATAATAATAATAATAAATAATAGCGTAAAGAATAAAGAGAAACCAGGATCCATATGAATGCCTACATTATTCACACAATAATAATAAAGAATAAAGAGAAACAGGATCTCAATAGTGTGAATGCCTACAGCATTCACACAATAATAATAATAATAAAGAATAAAGAGAAACAGGATCTCAATAGTGTGAATGCCTACAGCATTCACACAATAAATAAAGAATAAAGAGAAACAGGATCTCAATAGTGTGAATGCTTTACAGCATTCACACAATAATAATAATAATAATAATAATAAAGAATAAAGAGAAACAGGATCTCAATAGTGTGAATGCTTTACAGCATTCACACAAATATAGATCGAGGCTCAAAATGAACACCTTGATATGTGCTTGACAATGGCTTTGTCTCCATTCAAACCCAGGTTTAACGCCTTGCAGGGCAGCCTAAAGCCCACTGCTCTCATTAAGCCAGAATAAAGAAAGAAAACAAAAACCAGTCAGTTCAGGTGTTTTAAAAAAATATGTGAATCAGGAAATTGTCTATATACCAAACTGAAAGATTGTTGTTCTCTACTTCAAAAAAACACTTTAGATTTTAAAATAGAAAACTTTTCTGTTTTGTTTTATATTTTTAATTTAAAAGTTTAATGTATAACATGGATGCATAAACACCTCATTTTATTTTAGTGTTACATTCTGTTTAAAGTAACAGATAATTAAAAATGTCTCTAGATCTTTACTTGTGGATGATTTTCTTTATTCCGACCCCGCTGATTTTTAATTGGTTACCCCTGCAGAAGAACAAGCTAGAGTTGGAACAGTGGTTTTGTCATGGACAGCTGCTAAAGTTTTCTTGGATTGAGATACAGCTATGCCTTTTTGTTATGTCACAGCTTTTTTCCTTCAGCCTCATAAGGCCTCATAAGGATGGCTTCAGGATCCGTGACCAAGAGCTTAATGTTTGGGTATTTTATGCTCAAGGTGGGACAGCACATTTTCTCAGAAGTTCAAATTGTACCTTGGTAGATTCAGTGCTAAAATACTTCCTGGTGGCCTGAGAACCCAAATCTCATCGAATCCAGGGAAACAACCCCTTAAAATGTACTGGAGATATTTAAAAGGGAATCTCCTCACCTCTGTGCAGCTGCAGTTGTATGGCTGGTCCATCAGTGGTTCTCCTCGAGTGATACAACTTAATCAAAAGTTTGCGGAAACACCATTTGTTAAAGGAAAGCTCTTTGTTTACACATTGAAGGCGAAAGAACATCTCTTTGGTTCTTTTTCCTGAAATGAGATCAATTCGTATATTGTAATCTAACTAAGATCTAAGAAGTTGCTTAGAGTTACATAAGGCTTTAAACTTTTTCCTTGCCTCAGCCATGACTACTAGTCAAGCAGGCGGAAAAATACTAGAGCAAAAGACTCCATGACTTTATAAGAGCCTGTGGCGATACCTTTTTCCAGGTCACATGACCTGGCCAATGACGGTGTTTTCTCCCAACTTACATAGTCGGTATTTCAAGAGATGAGCCCCGCTTATAGCATTGATAGAGTCAAGCGCTGATAACTCTTATGTGTCAACTCTTTAGGTCCCAATGTGCGCAGCGTGCCTTTAAAGTTTGGTATGAAGTGTTTCATCCAACATAATGTGAATCCAAACTACAGCAAGTTATCTACAGAATAATGGAAAAAGAAATGTTAAGAAGATCAGAAACCTGCAAATCTTAGTAAAGCCTTGAATAGTTTTAGATGAGATTTAGTCAAACTGCCTGCAAACAACAGATAACTCTAATAAAACAATGGGTCTTATTGTAATTACTGGGCCACAGAGTGAATGGGTGTGCAATTTTGTAAACTGACACAACATACCAGCTTAGGTTTATGACACAATATCCTATACATAGTATTTATATGTTAGATATATTTCTTTTTTGCCTCCCAAAATGTACTAAACAGACTATATAATTAAATCTTTGCAGTTAAGTGTGTCATTGAGCATCAGTGTAGAGAAATCTCAGTTAATATGACTTTAAATGTTTAAAAACATTTACTTTCAAAAGCTACTGGTCTTGTGCTTTTCGAGGATTGGGCTTCTTTGGCAACATAGTTTTTTCTTTATTTCCTTTTTTAACCTTTATGATTGTATGAATAAACTACAGTAGAAAGCTGAAGGATTTCAGGGCTATGTTTTCATTAGCAGTTTTTGACCTTGACTCCGGTCACTTTCAGCATCAATTGTTTTGGCTGTGTATCTAAGCTGTGTGCAGCTTTAAAAAATGAAAACCTTTTTACAAGTATCTTTCAAGCTAAAGGTGGTGAGATCGCTTCCAAGGTGTTTTTTGAACTTTTGGACTCTGAATACTTTTCACTTGAGTTATCCTTTATTTTTTGCTGCAGACAACTTAATTTTTATTGTGTTGCTTGGTTCAACATATCTTCTTTCCCTCACTAACTCAAACCTATTATAAATCTTTGGAATCAAAATTATCCAAAGATTGCAGGATTCATTGAACAAATATCTCATTAAAACCACAGCAGAGATTGACTCATTCTCTCCTTTTGTTTTTGGGTTACAATTTAGCCAATATTCTTTAACATGCATTTTTAAAGGACCATCTTGCTGAGAGTAAAGCACAAACCTAATCATACAATTTAGCTCTTCAAATATTTAAAACTATGAATCAAATACTTTTAACGCAAATGTACATGTTTTACATTCAACACGTATCATTCCAGTCAACTTATTGACATTAAACTCATCAGTGTACTGTGTATCTGCCTAGGGTTTCAGTTTTGTATACCGTATTTTCACGACCATAAGGCGCACCGTACTAAAAGGCGCACTCTCAGTTATGTGTGCCATTTCTGTATTTAACACACACATAAGGCGCACCGGACTATAGGGCGCGTTTTTTATATACCGGTACATGTCCTCTACTACCTTTAAATACCTCTACTGCGTATTTAAAAATACAGCGGGGGCAAAACTGAGTATGACTGTGCTTTATTCATGTATTTATTACAAAGTATTAATCAAACCTGGCAGCTGGCCGTGAGACAGACACATCGCAGATGACACAGCGCTGTGGTCACTCCTAAATTAACTTAAAATCCTGAAACCTGCCGACAGAATATGTTCTCTTTTATTACCGGTATCCTGGTGCCTGCAGTTTAAATTATTTAGATGAAAAACACCTGCCAGCAGCCGCGGTGAACGAAAGGATTTCTGCTGTCGGTGCACCGCTGGTATGTGGGGGTCTGAGCGCCTCCGACAGAAATAGATAATCTGGATGAACTGACTGCAATTATGAAGTTTTCAGGTGGCCTTTCTCACTTAAAAACATATTAAAACTACTTTATTCCCACTGATCACAGCAAATATAGCTGCAAGATTTAGATTATTTAGATAAAAAAACACCTGCCAGCCACCGCGGTGAAGAGGAGGAGACGCGCCCAGAGGCTGCTGTTGAATTAAGTTTTCAGGTAGAAAAATAGAGCGGGAGCAAAACTGAGTATGATTGTGCTTTATTCATGTATTTATTACAAAGTATTAATCAAACCCATCAAAGTCATCATCCTCTGTTTCTGAAATAAACGGCTGCGCTAAATCAGACATGCCAGTTTCCCCTTCTGCGCTGTCAGTCACTTTCCGTGCAGCGCAGCTCCTCAGAAATAATGCCGGCTTTTGCAAAAGCTTGAACAAGAGAGCCAGCAGACACGTTAGTCCAAGCATCTACAATCCATCCGCAAACGGTGGCGTAACTTGCCCGGCGCTGCCTTCCACTTATCCTGAAACTGTGGTCTCCGTCGGCCATCCATCGCTCCCACGCCGCTCGCAGCCTTACTTTGAACGGGTGCTTCACACCGATGTTGGGCGGTTGAAGTTCCTTTGTCAGACCCCCCGGATAACGGCGAGCACAGCGTTCATTGATTCACCTTTTTTTTCACATCGGCTGTGAGATGGGCACGCAGCGATGGTGATGCGTGGAAAAAAAACACCTGGTCTCCTCACATAGGCTACACCTCCCTCAGCCACGCTTTCATCATCTCCTCTTTCATCAGAGCGCTGTGTCTGTCTCGCTGTCAGCTCCCAGATCAGCTTCTCTGATTGGTTGATGCGGCGCGTCCAGCAGCAAAACTTAAATTTTTCCATCTCGAGCAGCAGCAGCGCGTTGGCGGTGCGTCAGATGCTTAAACGATCCCGACGTGCTGCACCTGCGGCTCAAAACGCGCTGCAGGACCTTTTGCTGCACCTATACGCGCGTCAACCATTGACTTTGCATGTAAACTCGCTGCTTCTGCTGCACCTGCTGGGTCCGGTTCACACCGATGTTGAGCGGTTGAACAGCGAGCACAGCGTTAATTTGTTTCCCCATGTTTTTCACATCAGCTGTGAGATGGGCACGCATGGAGTTACAGATTAATGGTGATGAGTGAAAAAAAAACACCTGGTCTCCTTACATTCAGCCACTCTTTCATCATCTCCTCAATGAGGTGGTCTCAAAAGTCGCAGTTACAACACACAAAGGGCGCACCGCACCATAGGGCGCACCGCACATTTTGAGGGGAAAAAAAGACGTTTAAGTGCGCCTTATAGTCGTGAAAATACGGTAGTTAACATTTAGATATTGTTGCATATACAAACCGGTTTCAAACAAGGCTGGCCTGTACTAATTGCAAAGTAACTCAAATCATGAGTATTAGTAAAATCCTAAGGCTGAAACTGGTTAAGTATAGCCTTTGATATTGATAGTTTGAAAGTAACTCTTTACCACACTATATATTTTTTGCTTGAAGGTATATAAATACATATTTGATTCAAAGTAAGAGTGTGAAACCTCTTTAGGTTTTGCTTGAATGACAACAAAAATTAGAAAAAAAATTTTTTGTGTGTTTTGTTGGTGTGTTGGATTATGTAAACTACATAAGTTTTATTAGAGTGGATACCTAAGCTTATTTTACAATAAATCAAGATTATGTGGTGATTCAGGTAATGCCCACTTTTAAATAGAGTGATGTCAATAACTATTGTTTTTACAGCTTTCCAATTTGGGACATTTCTTTTTCGCCCAACTTTTCAAGTGTTATATGCTTTTTAATAATACACAGATTGTAGAATGTAAGCCAGGTGTAACCAATACTGGTTAACTAGGAGGCAAAATGCACTAATCAAGAACCCCAAAATTCATGTTAACTTGTTCTACCATTATACCCTTAGTCATAAACAAGCTTCTGTCAGTTTTTAATTAATTATCAGGTTGTCCTACTTATCACAGTAGAGCCTAATTAAACTCACTATTTGCATTTGTACTCAATGGACGTTTGATTAATACAGGCCTTTTATGGATAATTTGGATAATATTCACTACCAAAAGCTGAAAATACATTTGTTCTCTGAATCATAAATCTGAGTTTCTGAATGATCATTAGGCTGATTCAGCACCGCCTGTTCATTTGGGCTTCAATCAGTCATTTTTGTAGCTCTGATCATTCTGAGCTTCATCTAAATCAAGTGGATCAAAAATAATAGAAATGTCCCAAAGCTGTAGAAATGAAGAAGGAAAGAAAAACATTAAACTGCAAAAGAGAAAAAGCACATTGTCAACCCTGACATCTGAGCTTTCTCACAGTGAAGTTTGACACTGTGTACAAAGTGCTAAATTACCTGCCAAACACTCAGGTATTCCACCTCCTATTTCCTACAATGCATGGGGCCCCACTCACACCTGTGAAGTGGGCTTATTTTGCCTCTCAGTCTGTCTGTGTTGTGAAATCTAGTGTGCATAGAATTCAGGGAAAAACTCAGTGAAACCTTGAGCAGAGAGAGCTATGAATGGTGCTATAGCATATTTTAAACGCAACTCCTTGTCTTCTCTTATTCTACCGGATGCCACCACCAATGTGCGTATTATTCAATAGGGTGCTATTTTCTTCTGTCAATAGTCAAACTCCTCAAGGTCAGCTCAACACTTCGGCAGTAGGCTTATTACTAAACTATATATTGCAGCCTTTTTTCAGAAGTTCGTAATTTCTTAACGTTTGTGACAGTATCCGCTCTGTTACTGGTCTGATCCACCATTCATCACACCTGCTCCAATGCAATCAGCTCTTACTGGTTCCACCTGTTTTCACCTCATATAAACCCTGTGCAGATCAGCTGCCAGTGCCAGATTGTCTCTAGCCACCCGCACAAGCATTCCAAAATTTCCAATTCTGATTGCCTGTCTGTTGCCTGACCCTATTCTGTCCTTGGACCTGCCTACCAGCCTGACCTGTTGTTGCCTTCTCGTGAAACTGACCCTGTCTGCTTGTGAGTACTGGATTCCCTCTATCCCTTGTGAAATCTCTGAGCCTACCTGTTAACAGATCTGGAATGGACCTGGACCTCCTCTCTTGGATCACCCTACCTGTACTGCCACTGGATATCTGTCTCTCTGGATCACTTCCCTGGATAACCCTGAACGGAGTGCTTGCCTGCCTGTTGACCGCACCGACAGTAACCCCTAAAGCCCGGACCAAGTCGGATCCCAGTACCAGACCAGCTTTCCGACATCTAGTCTGTTCCCCAGGCTCAGTAGCCCTGCAATCAGGTTAGTGATACAGCTTCTCTCTCTCACTCTTGCCTGTTACCATCAGCTGATCACTAACCTGTTGTCTCTGCCACAGGAGGTTTCCTGCTTTTGGGAGAGCAGTGTGCCCCCAAACCCCCGCTTTAGATTTATTTTCAATAAAGCTTTTTTCTAACGTCACTGACCTGTGCTGGTTTGAATTCTGGGTCCAGTCTCTGCTCGTTACATTATACTGTAATGACGCCCAAACAAAACAGCTCCACATTTTAGCTGCTTAAACAACAATGCATAACTTTTTAGCGAAGTATTAGCCTAATTTAAAATATATTTAAATATTTTTCTGGTCTAAATACACTACCATGCATACCAACGTTATTCTGTATGTGATTGGACCATCCCAAAAACACCCCTATGTAACCATAAAGGGTTGGATCTGTCATGAATGAGTCATGTGACCCAGGTTTGCTTTTCTGTAGTCTGAGCTCCCCTCCAACATGAGAGCTACCATAACTTAGCTAGAATTTGTTGTTAGTCAACCAAACAAATATGACAATTTACTGATCTGATTTAATGGTTCATTGATGTAGAGTTACATCTACAGCGATGAATGTGGACTTTGATTTTTATATTTCTCCTGTATATTTCAATAATTCAGTGTGCCTTGCTTTAGTTCGAGTAATTCTGATTGACTGAAAAAACCCATCCCAGTTCAATCCATCAGTCCTTTTTCCTGAATATAACCAACCACAGAAGGCGCAACACAATATAAACTGATCAGGAGCATAAGGGGGTCTTTACTGCTCTGACAATCTTCCTCAACAGCATCGACATTTAAAACACACTAGACATCCTCCTGCCTGCTGGAAGGTGTCTTACATAATTTTGTTCAATGCTGATTTGTTGTTTCTCCTTAAGTTTTATAGTTAATATGTAGTATTTTAAGTACATATTAAGTTCTTTACACACACACACACACGCATATATATATATATATATATATATATATATATATATATATATATATATATATATATATATATATATACACTATATTGCCAAAAGTATTTGCTCACCTGCCTTGACTCACATATGAGCTTAAGTGACATCCCGTTCCTAATCCATAGGGTTCAATATGACGTCGGTCCACCCTTTGCAGCTAGAACAGCTTCAACTCTTCTGGGAAGGCTGTCCACAAGGTTTAGGAGTGTGTTTATGGGAATTTTTGACCATTCTTCCAGAAGCGCATTTGTGAGGTCGCACACTGATGTTGGACGAGAAGGCCTGGCTCTCAGTCTCCGCTCTAATTCATCCCAAAGGTGTTCTATCGGGTTGAGGTCAGGACTCTGTGCAGGCCAGTCAAGTTCATCCACACCAGACTCTGTCATCCATGTCTTTATGGACCTTGCTTTGTGCACTGGTGCACAGTCATGTTGGAAGAGGAAGGGGCCAGCTCCAAACTGTTCCCACAAAGTTGGGAGCATGGAATTGTCCAAAATGTCTTGGTATGCTGAAGCATTCAGAGTTCCTTTCACTGGAACTAAGGGGCCAAGCCCAGCTCCTGAAAAACAACCCCACACCATAATCCCCCCTCCACCAAACTTTACACTTGGCACAATGCAGTCAGACAAGTACCGTTCTCCTGGCAACCGCCAAACCCAGACCCGTCCATCAGATTGCCAGATGGAGAAGCGCGATTCGTCACTCCAGAGAACGCGTCTCCACTGCTCTAGAGTCCAGTGGCGGCGTGCTTTACACCACCGCATCCGACGCTTTGCATTGCACTTGGTGATGTATGGCTTGGATGCAGCTGCTCGACCATGGAAACCCATTCCATGAAGCTCTCTGCGCACTGTTCTTGAGCTAATCTGAAGGCCACATGAAGTTTGGAGGTCTGTAGTGATTGACTCTGCAGAAAGTTGGCGACCTCTTCGCACTATGCGCGTCAGCATCCGCTGACCCCGCTCCGTCAGTTTACGTGGCCTACCACTTCGTGGCTGAGTTGCTGTCGTTCCCAAACACTTCCATTTTCTTATAATACAGCTGACAGTTGACTGTGGAATATTTAGGAGCGAGGAAATTTCACGACTGGATTTGTTGCACAGGTGGCATCCTATCACAGTTCCACGCTGGAATTCACTGAGCTCCTGAGAGCGACCCATTCTTTCACAAATGTTTGTAAAAACAGTCTGCATGCCTAGGTGCTTGAATTTATACACCTGTGGCCATGGAAGTGATTGGAACACCTGATTCCAATAATTTGGATGGGTGAGCAAATACTTTTGGCAATATAGTGTATATATACCAGTTTCTGCAGGAGATTCCTTCCTGTTAAAGGGAGGTTTTCTCCACCATTGCTACATGAATGCTCAGTGTGAGGGATTGCTCAAGAGTCAATGACAAAATTCAAGTGAAGCTCATTGCCACAGGCTCATCCAGGAGCAGTATATGTTGCAAGTCAATGGCTGCATGCAATCAACTGGTTTTCAAGTTAACATATAAACTCTTGTACAATATCTATGTGTCTGTAATGAAGCCATAACTGTTTTAACCCTTTTCCATAATATGTAAATTTTTAGATCCTCCCGTATTTGTGCATCACACTTTAAGTTTTACTTTGGAATTGTGTTTCCAACACCTCCTCCAGCTCATCTGGGGGTAAGCCCGAAGCTTTCAAGTGTGTTCTAATTTGTCTTGAGCCATGTCCTGGGCCTCCTCCCTTTGGACATGTCTGGGACTCCACCCGAGGGAGAATCCAGGGGGCATCCTAAATAAGTGTCTTAGCCACCTCAGCAGACTTCTCTTGATGTAGAGGGGATGCAGCTTTATTCCAGATGGCTGATCTCTAAGGGAGTAACCGCCACCCTGCGACGGGAATTGACTTAAGTAGCTTGTATCCAGGTTCTTGTTTCTGAGGTCAAGACCCAGATCTAATGACTGAGTTATCATTTCTCTGTATGATTGGAAGTATTTAAAAAAAAAATAGGTATGTTAAATACAAAGAAAAAAACATCCTTTTTAGGTCAGGGTTTTGTGATGTTTATTATAAGAATTATTCCAAACATCCATTTGTCAGATACATTTTATGAAGTTATTTTTTTTCTTCCCTATCGCATAATTTTTTGTTTGGGATTTTTCAGAACTATTTATGTGGTGCTCAGGCTCTCTTTTCTCTAAAATCTTTAACTGTACAGAAGCACTTTTAAACACATTGGTTAATGCTGGGCTTTTCTACTGGGAACTCTGTGTTTCTACTGGGAACTCTGCATGGTTTTTGGTATTGAGGAGTCAAAATCCTAGTGCTAGCTTAGTGTATGTTTTTATCTGTGTTTTTTTTTTTCTATGATTTTACTTTGCTTCTTGGTCAAATTCTGGCTCAAAAAGGAAAACTTTTTTGTTATTCCCACTTTTTTGGGAGAAAAAACTGATTTTGGGTAAGCACAGTGTAAAGCAACACATTTCCATTCAAGGAAACCACAGTAAAGGGACATGCTCACAGAAGCATCTTAAAATTTTATCAAAATGGATGCCTGAGGACCTACAGTAAAGACAAATCCAGGTGCACTAATGATTTAAATCGAAAAAGAAATTACCTAATAGCAGGATATGTTTTCTTTAACTGTTGGTCTGATGATGTAACCAGTAACATATTTTCATTAAACATTGACTAATCATATTTTATTTCTAGATGATCAACATATACTTAGTCAAGAACATGATGCAGATAAAGATGAGTGCTGGTTGTAATTTGTCCATTATCAGCAGTGTGAGACTAAAAGAAATTGAAATGCATATATCTACCATGGAAGTTCATTTTAAGCCCCCACCACCTGGCTAAACACAGGGAATTAGAGAAAGAATTCAGGGTCATTTGATCAGATTAATGTATCTAAGTGTTTAGAATTTAGGTGCACTACCATCTGATGTCTATGGTATTATTTCTATATTTCTTGCTTACTGCACTGTGAATTCCCTCTTTCAGTTAACTGCTTATATTTTGGAAGCAAACTGAACCAAAACTTTTTACTTATCAACTTAAACATGGCCAGATTAGTGATGGGAATTCAGCTGGGCTGCAAATGACACAAACATTGTTCCAGGCAGTGCTCTCTGCCTTACACCCCTGCTTCAAAAACTGCCCCCATTTCAGAAATTTATTAAGGGATTTGTATTTCTAATGACACCTGCACCCTGCTACCAGAGCAACGTAAATAATCCCATCACAGAGTCCCGACTCATCAGCGACAGGCTAATCCCTTGTTTAAGGCAGTAACACCGACCCCACCCATTAATACTGCCCTCATAAAGACACAGCTTAGCATATATTATAGAGTTAAATTGTGGCAAACGCTTAGAGCCAACTTGAGAAATCTCTCTCTGTTCTGAGAACATGTCACCTCTGCTGTTTTTTATAAAGGGTTTTGCCACAACATATCATAGCTTTCACAAGAATGAAAAATGAAAGAATCAGAAACTCTTAAGTCCGTAGTCCAGTGTATTAGGGTAGAGTAGGAAAGTAAGAAAAGAGACCAAAAAACATTTGGCCTGGTCTGAGTTTTTTTTTTTTTTTGGTGAAGACATGTTTAGAAAAGAAATTATGCACTGGGCATGATAAAATAAGGTAATGGGACAATACCGTTTAAGACAGGGGTCGGCAACCCAAACTGCTCAAAAAGCCATATTGGACCAAAAAAAATAAATAAATCTGTCTGGAGCCGCAAAAATGTAAAAGTCTTATATAAGCCTCGTATAGCAACACGGGCTCTAAGTGTATTATCCCACTATAGAAAAGGACTATATGGGCTTAAATATATAATAAGCATTCACTATTAAACCTTGAAGCAAATGTCACATATTAGCCTGAGGTGACGGAGGAACAGTGAATGCTGGCATCGCGCACCTCTTCACCGAGCGCCGCTTCACCACCTTTACTGTGCGGTTTAAGTTTTCTTGCAATGATGAAATTATAGAAACACAATAAAGAAATCTTTCTATGGTGGACGTGTTTCTGTTGGGAGGAGTTTATTGAGTCATGAGGAACCAAGCAGGAATTGTTTTTTTTTTTTTTCCAGTCCCAGGCCCCAGGGATCCGAGGCCCCAAGGGCACCCGATCCCCAGACAGGAGCCCCAGCAAAGCCCCGGCCGGCCGGGGCCAGCGGAGAGGCCGCCAGGAATGAGCCAGCAGTCCCCCGGCCATCCACCCCCAGACCCCGAGCTCCACCAGTGCACCGGTGAGCCCCGACGCCAGCCAGCAGAGGGAGAGCAGGACGGGGGGAATGGGCTCCGCACTTAGCGGAGACTTGAGATGTATTTGGGAGAGGGTGTGGTTGAGACCCCAACCTGAAAAAAAAAAAAAAAACACATCATCTCAATCATGCCTTCCCTCCCTAGTGCCCCCACTCGTACCACAGAAAAAAAAAAAAAAAATAGAAAAAAAAATAATGATAATAATAAATAAAGAAAATAACAACGCGGACACACATTCACACATAACACTCACATCCAATAATACCAGGACCAAAAACCCGGCAACACCGGTGGTTGGTCCCGGGACTATCGGATGACCCCATAAGTGAACCTAAAATCCGGATGTGAGGGGAGGGGAGCGGCAAGCAGGAATTGACATCAGAGGTATGCTCTCTAACCCCGAAATCCCACATCCTCCGTCACAATCGTTTCTTGGTCTGATTAATATTTTTAGGATTTGGGGGAAAAAATGGAAGAAAGTTCGATTTTTGCAAATTTTGGAAAAAACCCAGCCTCTCCACAAAAAAATTTACATGCACAACCCTGTACCCGCCCCCTAGGCAGAACGCCTATTAGGTGCAGGCGAGAGCATGCACAAGCCCATTCCTCCTAATGCATGCTCTGTTTAAAACTTGCTATTCTCATAGCTCATACAAGCTTACTGTGTCCGAACGTCCGCCCTAGCCCCTAAATAACTCAATCACTATATAGAGCGGGGACTATATAGAGGACTTTATTGCACACTCAGTTAACTTACAGTATTTAGAGATGATCAATACGTTTTGCTCCATTGACCACATATCTCCTTCTCCACTGTGCGTGGCCTGTGCCATCTTTGTTACCTGACAGCGGGCCGCTGTGAAAGCACATCCCATAATGCTTTGCACGGAGATCTCTCCGTGCAAAGCATTACAGGATATATCTGCCTCTTCTGAGGCCTTTGGTTTCTTCTCATACACTTCATAGACACTTTTTTCTCTAAAAGCAACCTCCCTGTTATTCTGTAAAAGGACAACACCTAACAGGCTATTTATTCTAGTTCATTACCTCCAGAGAGCTTACAACTATCATTTTGGTGTATGTGTATTTGTCTATAGACATAGACAAATACACCAAAATGACGGTTGTAAGCTCTCCCATGAATACCAAGTGAGCCTGTCTTCGATCAAAATGCCTAGGCTATTTTTTGTCTCTTCCATTCCAGCTCTGACTCTAGTTGTTTTACGGACATTTTTGTTCTTTCATTTAAACTTGACAAACTTTGAAATTGCCATTATATATTATCTGTTGTTATAAAAGTAAAATGAATATGATTTCAAAGGTTACTTCATGTTAGTTTTCCTGAAATATTCCACACAGTAGAGAGCTATGAAATCTCTCTGCTGGTTTCGAAAGAAGAATATTTAGAGTTATTTTTTTCCAATTTTCTAAGTGTTTCAACCACAACTATATTTGCAGATCTCCCTTTAAGAGGAAGATTTTTGTATCCTAGTTACGGTTTGCAGCAATGACACTGCTCAGAACAATAATGTTCTGTTACATAAATGGTTTAAACATGATTAGATTTTATATTGAATTATAATATAACAGTCCAATAGCAGTTGATAGTTAGACCTGCATATCTTTATTTTCTTCCGAAAAGAAAAACACCTAAGATAGACTTTATTGATCTCACAGTGGAGATATTCACTTGTAACATCAGCTCAATAGTCAAAAGAAGGTGCCAAAACGTGGAAAAGTTGTATATATACATACATACACATTTAACAGGATACATATATACACATCAACAGGATTATTGCACAGGTTATTGCACGGGGTATTAAGAAGTAATTGCATAATAGTTATTGCACAAGCTATAGTGCCGCACTGTAAAGCATGCAACAGAGAGCACATTGCTTTGACAGT
Organism: Cyprinodon tularosa; assembly: GCF_016077235.1. NCBI lineage: Eukaryota > Metazoa > Chordata > Actinopteri > Cyprinodontiformes > Cyprinodontidae > Cyprinodon > Cyprinodon tularosa. Next base: position 2,367,084 of record NW_024038531.1, on the reverse strand, counting down.
AGGAGCCATTCACAATTTCCCCACTTTCCTTGATGGGCCCTTGGCTGGTCACCTACAATTCCTTTTTAAACATCAATATTTGTACTAAAATATTCTTGCTGTCATGATTCTAAAAAGAAGCGTCATCTCCTGGTCAGACCCTGTAATTCAGGGAAAGGGTTGAGTCAGAGTAATAAAATATGCAACAGGGTGGTCACCCCAGAAGCTGAAGGGAAATGGGCTGTATTTATTTATTTATTTATTTTATACAATTACCGGTATTATTTTTTTATTTAATAATAAAAGTATTATTTAATAAAATGTAAACTAGATTTAGATAATACATTTTATATATAGTTTATAACTTTTTTAAGAGTCCCGGGTGCCTTTGGACAATTGCATAGTGGCATATATCTGTTGACCATATGTATCAAGAAAATATGTTTTTTTCCCTCTCCAGGTAAAAATAAGCACTCATAAACAAAGCTGTCAGCCTTTTATTCATCTCCAAGTGCCTTGTTGCTTTGCTTTGCTCTCTCAGTTGCTGGACCTGCTCCTGAAAGCTCTATAATCACATTGCAGTTTCACACTCTCTCTTGGATCCAAGTTGACAACTCCCCACCTCAAAGGTGCATGTCCCCACCATCATTCCCCACATTTTCGAGAGCGAGACTAAAAGGAAGGGTCTCACAGGCTTCTAATCAGTTTTCTGAAGGAGAGTCAAGTTAGAGGCCTTATGAGTTTTCAGAAGGATTTGTATTGAAGCCAAGTTCCTAGTGCTAGAAGCCCTTTGTCTGCTCCCTTCTGAACCCAAGAGATGGCCTGAGTCAAAAAGGCTGTCTGCCAAAATGGTCTTTCTTCTTGCTAAAACCTCAGAAAAGAAAGCTGGTAAGCCCCACACCTTGTTTCTCTGCCAAATGTGCATGTGCAGGAAGTCCTCATTCCCTCCCACTAGACTGTCTGCCCTCCATGCAGGTCAGGCCAGTGAGTTGGCAGCATATGACCTTGCCCACCAACAATGTGAGGAAGATGAGACACAAAGGCTTAACCCACTGTGGTCTAGCTCACAAATACTTTTCAGTTTGAGACTGTCTTTTAGATCATGGATATGCCCTGTTGAAATTGAGGTTCTTCACATTAACTGCTGTGTTAAACCTTTGACAGAAAAAAACCCTCTCAAATAGGAAGGTGCAAAGCTAGGCTAGAAAATACAGAGATGCCCTCTGCATTTTCTAGCCTAGCTTTCCTCAGAGATGTGCAAAGTAGTATAAAACCTAAAATTATCTACTACAGGAAGGCAGGCGTATGGATTTCTGACAGGTCGACAAGTTACCATCAGCAACTCTCAAATAAGTTGCAAAATATTAGTATTTTTCGCAGGAACAGATGCCCTGCATATTGGGTTATTTTGGCCTTGAACTTGTTTTTTTACTCTCTTGTGTATGGAGCAGATTCTATTCACAGGTGTGGATTAGAGTATAGACCCTTGGCCATACTCTGCCCTATTTGATTATTTTTTGAGGATTAACAAGATATCAGGAAACTGAAATCTGTGAAGTGTGCATCTTTTCATTGACATTCTTTTACTGAGGCCAGACATGGTACTGAACAGAAGTCTGCATCAGAGGGTATACACTTTTAAAGGTTAAATGGGTTTCTTTCATAACTGTTCTGATTAAAGGAAACAAGCAACATTATTCTTAACTCACACACTAACAGCATCTGGATATAAAACAAATACTTTGGAATAAACAGTCATGGTCAAAGAGGTTATGCTAATAAATAAGAAAATATGGAAAATGTGAACACTAGTAGGTGCAAATTATTTTCAGTAGCTAAAAGTATGATTGTAAAAGTACATCTAAGGCATCATAACTTCTCAGAAAATAGCATGTTTCATCAAGATCTCTGGGATAAAGGCCCTTTTTGAGGAAGTGGTTCTCTGAACACAGGCAGATTGCCTCCTCCAGGACTAAAGTAAGTTTCTGGATGTGGCTGAACCACTTGTTTCCATGTTTGCAGGAATGTAGAGGATGCCCTGTCCTCCAGAAAGAGCTGAGACAAAAAAGTAACAGTGTCCACTTACTGGTGCAATTGCATTTAACTTGCATTTAAAGCTTTATAGCTATTAGGTAATGACTAAGAGAACCCAGTTACTTTGTATATTGGATTTACTCCACCTTTTACTAAAGGTAAGCAGATTTGTTAACCTGGTGATCTAAGCAGAGGAGGAACTGTTTCTGTGTATCAAAATGAGTTAGTACTTTTAACATCTGCTCTGAATACTGGGATGCTTCTCAGTAGAAACTGAATAGGAATAGGATCACTGAAAAGAAAAAAAAGTTAACAGATTTTTTTTATTTTTTTTTTAGTTTAATATGGGAAAAGAATCAGAATTCTTAGATTAGGGTAAGAATTCTGAAATTAAAGTCAGAATTCTGTGAAAAAAAATCTTATTTCTGAGATTAAAGGGGAAACACCGTTTTTGTTTTTTTTTACATTGGCCCCTTGATTTTACGTTATTACATCGTGTTCTACTCACCTATATAAGTTTTGTGTCATTTGGAGCTGTTGCGACGATATTAGGTTTTGTAATCCAAGTAACGTCTTCTTATGGGCAAAGAGTTGAAGGCACAAACTAAACTGTTCATAATTTATTATTTATGGTATGCCAGCATTCATACATGTAGGCGAATCACTGTCCCCCAGACATCCGTGGTTGTATTTTGTAGAACATGAAGTAATAACTTAAAACAAGAGGCCAATGTACAAAAAAAAGGTGTTCCCTTTTAACTTAACACTACATATTATGCAGATATCACTCTCTACAGTGTCAAACTGTGTAATACACACCAGTGTATTCTCATTATCAGTTCGTATGAAATCGTACGAAAAGTTGTGCACAGTAATTTCGTACGTTTTTGACGTTTTTTTCATCTTATTTTTACGTCTTGCCTCGAGACAAGATATCCTTGCGCATGCGCATCTTACGCACCATTCAATAACATAGAATTTAACATAGAATTAACCCTAACCCTAATCCTTAGATACAAAACAGCAAGCAACGTAGTTAGAGACATCAAGAAGTAATTATTGCACTGTTTTTCCCAGTTTTACGTCCGTCCGCGGATCTGCTTTTTTCGTCTGTCTGCCTGCGCATGCGCACTGATCTGTATTTTCGAGGAAAAAAGTCCAAAACTTATGAAATACTGTGCATAACTTTTCGTACGATTTCATACGAACTGATAATGAGAATATGTTGTACACACAGGTCTCAAGTATGTGACTTTTTTTATCATAATCATTCTGACATTATTTTACAGTAAAACATAGAAAATAAAAGTAGTTACTCAAGTCAACTTCGAAGTCTATTGATACATAATCATCTCTCAGAATTTTGCAATGGTCTTCATCATCAACTTAAACTTTACGTATTAGCATGATGACTATGGCAGCTAACAATTTGATCAAAAAGAGAGGAAAAAAGGTAAAAGAAAATTAATGTGATCATTGGGAAAATAAAGACAAACTTTTTTCCCCAAAACAAAATGATTATCAAAATGTTGTTCTGGGGATGTTGGGAAACTGTAAACCAAATGAATACTGGTAAGTACCACCTTAATTTCTCTAATGCCTAGGCACAGGAGGTTTATGCCAAGTTGAGTGGAGGTTTTTAGCGAACCCAAATGCATAGATGGAGGCAGATAGGGTTTCTTGTGGATTTAATGATGAGGGTGTTGCAACAGAAGCATACATCCAGAAAAAACAAACAAGGGAAAATAGGAACCAGATCAGAGGGCAACACAAATCTTCAGGAGGGAATGAAGAGAATCCAGGAAAGACTTACTGTAGAGGAGGAATATATGTGCCAAACAGAACAATGAATGAAGTAATTAACTGATTGGGAGCAGGCATGGACAGAAGTAATTAGAAGGGAGCTAAGGAAACACGAGTGGCACAAGTGGGTGAAAGAGAGTATCTAAGAAACACAACAGGGCATAAATATATCTAGAAAAGCACTTAAATGACACTGAATGGAAATGAAAATAGTACCTTAGAAAACAGAATGACAGTCTAATTTTAACTGAAACCCCAAAGTGAAAACTTGAACGGTACCAAAAAAGTCCAGATCAGAAGATCATGAAAGTTTATATGCTGTAATAAAAAAATTTAATATATCATAGTGTGTCATTCTGACACTCTTTCAAAATACGTTCAAAGAACAGCAACCCTTTCAGCATAATTGTCATCCATATGTAGCAATCAACCTTTGATATATCTATTAACGCATTTTGAGCCAGTTAAGCTGAGTTTGTTAGTCAGCTTCACAGTATTATTGTTACTTGTCTCTATTTCTGTCTATGGCCATTAGTGGGTAACACTAACCATTACATCATCGTTAAATATATAAGTCTGATACTCTACAGTGGTGTCACTGGAATAGTATTTGTTGAAACTGAAATTTTTCTACCATCATTATTAAATTATATTCTCCAAACTTAAATTAAAGATGAAGATGTTGCTACTATGGTGGCAAATGCAGTAATCCCATACAGAAAGACTTTATTTAGATAAAAATAAATGCATACAGCAATAAGTATTTTCTTTTGAGGTATTTCCAGTATATATAGCCATAAGTAATCCACTGATTATGACCATTACACTGTCAAAAGTACAGAGCAACGAAATTCACTCTCTGCATTTAACCCTTGGGGAGTGGTGGACTGCCACTGTTGGCTCTTGGGGAGCAGTCTGGGGTTAAGGGTCTTGCTCAGGGACTTAGAGTGGCAATCGGTGAAGCTGTGTGGGATTTGAACTCAGAAGCTCTGGAACGCAAGCGCAATGCTCAAACAACTAGGCCATTACTCCCAAAAAATTCTGTTCAAAATATAAAAGCTTAGAGACCAAAATCATTAAGCTCCATATCGAAACATTTTTCAGTTCAATACTCTTGACTATACAAGTGAAACTCAACTAAAATTAGCTACTATGTACATTAAGGATAAGGAAAAACATGATTGAAAATCATAATAAAACTATACAATGATATCACAGTTTGGCAAAGATTTTACATTTAAGAACAAAAAACAACAAATGTGTCTTTATAAATTTGGAATGTGAGTTTAAGTTGGCTTTTAACTAATTCAGTTATTTGACGGAGCAAATCAAAGAGTCAAATAAAACATTATTTGGCAAAATAATATGACAAAGACAAATCAAATCAAAACCAGGTGATACCAGGGGAGGAAACACACATGAGAATGCAATGAAACAATGAAGAGAAACCAGCAGTGAGTTCACAGGAGGTGTATATATGGGAGACAGAACAAAGACTGGGATAATCAGCTAACATGGAGCAGAGTGGGTAGAAGCTACGGGAGAGGAGACTGCCACAAGGGGACAACAAAGAAAAACACAACACTGCGTAACTCTAACTAGAAAACCACTATAGAGACACAAAATGGAAAAGAAACAATTGACCAAGAAAACACAAAATCACAGTTTGACTGAAACACCAAATAGAAACTCAAAAAGAATTTTGCAAAGGGAAGAACCATACCAGTTAGATATTAGAGTAGATAGAGAACTTACAAATACTGCAGAATGGGAGAACAGCGATAGAAAGAAACAAAACTATGAAAAGAGGTCCCTATGTCCTCCAGCACTCTATGCCTAAAACAGCATAACTATAGAGATACCTCAGGATAACCTGAGCCACTCTAACTATAAGATTTATCAAAAAGCAAAAATTTTAAGCCTACCCTTAACAGTAGACAGGGTGTCTGCCTCATCACCGGTAGTTGGCCCCAGGAGAGGAGCCTGATAACTAAAGCATCTGCCTCCCATTCTACTTTTAGAAATTCTAGGAACCACTAGTACACCTGCAGATTGAGAGCGAAGTGCTCTGTTAGGAACACAAGGAACAATCATATCTCTGATATAAGATGGAGTTTGGCAATTCAAGGCTTTATATGTGAGAACTTAAATTCTGTTCTGCAAATAACAGGAAGCCAATGAAGAGAAGCTAGGATAGGAGAGATACAATCTCTCTTTTTAGCTTTCACAACAATAAAGACATGGAATGATACAAAAAAAAATCATCAAAAAGACAAATTGTTTGTCTGGAAAACCTGTCCCTGTGTGCTGGCTTCTACCGCTGCTTATCTCCGTTATGGAAAAGACTGAGTGGCAGTATCCAGCAGCTTAGCATACAGTATGAGGCCAAAACAGTGTAGTACTTTATTTCAGGTTCCCCCCAAATCAGGGAAGTTCATTGTTCTCAAGCGCTCCACACCTCCAGGCTCTCCAAGCATCTGAAAGTCCTGAAACTTAGAGAGAAATGTTGTTTTGCAGTAATTTGCTTCTGAAGTTAGCCATCAGGTCCACTTAGCCTTTGGTCAGCCTTCACATCTTGGGGCTTGGATATGGGGCCATGATAGCACCTTTTCCAACGTGATCCACAGGAGAGTCTCTCAGAAAAGAGTGAGAAGCAATCATGATACAGTTGCTTTATCATCACGGCACCACCTCTTTAGGAGTGTCTTGAAAAGTTTTGGGAATGGGGGAGGGTTGGAGAAATTTGACATTCTAGTAGCAGAGGCAACCTTCTTCCCCCTACCCCAAAGATTATGTTAAATATCAGCATGGACATTGATTCTCATTGTCCAACATTAACATTGTATTTATAGCACAACATTGTTTAGGCCTCACAGATACACTATATTGCCAAAAGTATTTGCTCACCCATCCAAATTATTGGAATCAGGTGTTCCAATCACTTCCATGGCCACAGGTGTATAAATACAAGCACCTAGGCATGCAGACTGTTTTTACAAACATTTGTGAAAGAATGGGTCGCTCTCAGGAGCTCAGTGAATTCCAGCGTGGAACTGTGATAGGATGCCACCTGTGCAACAAATCCAGTCGTGAAATTTCCTCGCTCCTAAATATTCCACAGTCAACTGTCAGCTGTATTATTAGAAAATGGAAGTGTTTGGGAACGACAGCAACTCAGCCACGAAGTGGTAGGCCACGTAAACTGACGGAGCGGGGTCAGCGGATGCTGAAGCGCATAGTGCGAAGAGGTCGCCAACTTTCTGCAGAGTCAATCACTACAGACCTCCAAACTTCATGTGGCCTTCAGATTAGCTCAAGAACAGTGCGCAGAGAGCTTCATGGAATGGGTTTCCATGGTCGAGCAGCTGCATCCAAGCCATACATCACCAAGTGCAATGCAAAGCGTCGGATGCGGTGGTGTAAAACACGCCGCCACTGGACTCTAGAGCAGTGGAGACGCGTTCTCTGGAGTGACGAATCGCGCTTCTCCATCTGGCAATCTGATGGACGGGTCTGGGTTTGGCGGTTGCCAGGAGAACGGTACTTGTCTGACTGCATTGTGCCAAGTGTAAAGTTTGGTGGAGGGGGGATTATGGTGTGGGGTTGTTTTTCAGGAGCTGGGCTTGGCCCCTTAGTTCCAGTGAAAGGAACTCTGAATGCTTCAGCATACCAAGACATTTTGGACAATTCCATGCTCCCAACTTTGTGGGAACAGTTTGGAGCTGGCCCCTTCCTCTTCCAACATGACTGTGCACCAGTGCACAAAGCAAGGTCCATAAAGACATGGATGACAGAGTCTGGTGTGGATGAACTTGACTGGCATGCACAGAGTCCTGACCTCAACCCGATAGAACACCTTTGGGATGAATTAGAGCGGAGACTGAGAGCCAGGCCTTCTCGTCCAACATCAGTGTGCGACCTCACAAATGCGCTTCTGGAAGAATGGTCAAAAATTCCCATAAACACACTCCTAAACCTTGTGGACAGCCTTCCCAGAAGAGTTGAAGCTGTTCTAGCTGCAAAGGGTGGACCGACGTCATATTGAACCCTATGGATTAGGAACGGGATGTCACTTAAGCTCATATGTGAGTCAAGGCAGGTGAGCAAATACTTTTGGCAATATAGTGTATATCTCTTGGTCTGGCTCCATCTTGAGTACTCAATCTGGTTTGAAGGACAACATGTTGTGAAGTATTAGGTTGAGGCTAATCTTTTTAGGAGTAGGCAGCAAACAAAATAGTGTGATGCTCAGAATACAGAAAAGAATACACAAGGCCTCTTTTTTGTGAACAGATTAAGTCAGTCAGTTTTAAATGAAAATAACTATTATTGATGCTAGCAATAAATTGCTGCCATTAAGCAAAGTGTGTTACAGCAGTAAAGAAAAACTAATATAAATACAAACACTTTATATCCAATAATAAGATTCACTATATTGCCAAACATATTTTTGCACCTATAAAAATTATTGGAATCAGCAGGTCCAATCCATGGCCACAGGTGTATATAATGAAGCACCTATGCATGCAAACTGTTATTATAAATATTTTTTAAAGAATAGGCTGCTTTAAGAAGCTTAGTGAATTTCACCATGGAACTGTGATAGGAGGCCACCTGTGCAGCAAATCCAGTTTAGGATTTTTTTTGCTCCCACATAGTCCATAGTCAACTGTCAGCTGTATCACAAGAGAGAAGAGAAGTTTTTGGTAATAACAACAACTCAGCCAGGAAAGGGGTAGCCCATGTAAACAGATGGAGTAGGGTCAGCGGATATTGAAATGAATAAAGATACCTATAAATTACTTCATGTTAGCTGCCACTTATGAGGTTCAAGGTGAAGCATGGCAAGTATAACATTTATAAAAATGAATTTAAATAGGCATCTTAAAGGAATAGTACACCCAAAACATGATTAGCCTTCATTTTCTACTCACCCCCATGCTGAACAAAACTCTGGAGTACTTTTTTGATATCTCAAATGCATCTGGAGATCTGGGAGGCTTCTTGCTGTCTGCTGACATTCAAATAATGGAGGTCTATGGCGCCCGAGACAGAAAGGTCCACAAAAGTCCACAAAAACGTGTCAATATTCCTCCATACTGCTCGTCCAATGTAATCCAAGTGTCCTGAGTGGGTAGCATCCAGAATTTACTCGAAACGAAGTCATTTAGAACGTTTTAGAGCCTAAACAGTAGTGTATAGGATTTCCTAATAGCGCCCCCATGCGCGCTCACGATTCTACGGAAGCCGGCAGACCAAACCGGAAGGAAGTGCTCATTCAGCGTCTGCTCTGCCGATAATGCAAGCGTAGAAGAAGAAATGTGCTGTTTACCTGTGCAAAGAAAGAAACAACGAAAGAAAAATGTCTGAGGACTTCAGTGTTGAGCATGAGCATGAGTTCTTTGCCGAGCTGAATGCGCTGGTTTGGTCTGCCGGCTTCCGTAGCGTCGTGAGCGCGCATGGGGGCGCTATTAGGAAATCCTATACACTACTGTTTATGCTCTAAAAACATTCTAAATGACTTCGTTTCGAGTAAATTATGGACGCTACCCACTCAGGACACTTGGAATACATTGGACGAGCAGTATGGAGGAATATTGACACGTTTTTATGGACTTTTATGGACCTTTCTGTCTCGGGCGCCATAGACCTCCATTATTTGAATGTCAGCAGACAGCAAGAAGCCTCCCAGATCTCCAGATGCATTTGAGATATCAAAAAAGTACTCCAGAGTTTTGTTCAGCATGGGGGTGAGTAGAAAATGAAGGCTAATCATGTTTTGGGTGTACTATTCCTTTAAGGCCAGATTTATTGTATGTTTTGATTGACAAACCCATGCATAATGTAATCATAAGCAAATGTAAATCACTCCCTGATAATTGTCCATGAATCCACCTATTGTATGGTTTTGTTTATTCTTGTGCCTGTTTAGTTTCTGCATTATGTAAGCTGTATAAAACAGCCCTCTCATTTTATATGCGTCTTATTTGTTAAGAATATAGCTAAAGAGCATGGTGAATACATAACTTTTTTTTACTTTTGTATCATGCATGATAAAAGCCAAACAGCAAATGCTAATTCATTAGCAATATCATAAAATATATGATTCAAATATTAATTATTAACAGTTTTCAAGGGGTCTTCTAAGTGGAAGCTTTTGAAATATGAATTAGTAGATCATGAATGTTTGGAGTGAGATAGATGTAGCAGGTGGTAATCAATATGCACATCTTACTGGCACCTAAAGCTAATAAAGATCTGTCAGTAGGAGCCAGACAGTGTGGCGCAGAGCCTGTGTTTAGGGAGGGATTCTCCACTAATTGTTGATATGGTTTTGCAATTAGACATATTGTGTGTGCGGTTTGTGTTAAAGCCATATTGGTACTAACCACAACTGATATTTCAGACTGTAATGCAAATGCTTTTGAACAGCTTTTATACATCATGAAATTGTCATTAAATTTTTTTGTGATTGAATTCTAAAACATCTTTATTCAGTGCCAAAAAGTGTGACCTTGTGTCAAAAGGCAGACAGGAAGCAAAATGAAAATGCCACAGAAGTGTACTGATTAACTGTTCACTGTGTGTCTAAACATTTTTGTCAAACTAAAAAATAATTATATTTCTCTCATGGTTTATTGTGACATACATGCTGGCTCATCAGGCTGTTTTAACTTGGCTTCTCGGACTGTCAGTGCGATCATACCAATCCTGCAGTGACAGACATTTAACTTTCAAAGGATTATTAATGAAATCTTGGTCTTTACACAGTGTTTTACTCTAAAACTGAAAGAAGTTCTCTCTTCCTCCAAGTGACTGTTAGAGCAACTGAGTGGACTCGAGCAGAGTGTAACTGTCACAGGAGCTTTCAAGCTTTAGGAGTCGTCTTAAAATGCCTCGGTCACATTTTAAATCCTCTGGGATTATTTTGAGTTTGGTTGAGACTTGTACTTGGAGTTTATGCCAGGCAAATCCCACAAATAAAAGCTGAACTCTGTTGTTCTTCAAATTGTGAATGTAGAGACAATAATTTAAGTAACCATTAAAAAATTACACAGATGCATAAATATCTGTTTTGGGCATAATCATGATTTGAATTAGGGGTTTACTCTTTTCCTCTGTTGTTTCATCACCATGCACAAATAGCCAAGCGAGTCTAGCAGAGTCTAAATTACCACATCGAACATGAGGTGCTAACATGCATGCAGCTATAAGAACAGCTCTATCAGTCAAGCTAACCAATCTCCTTGCTCATTGGATAGCCACAAGCTGCCAGCCCATCAGCCTTGTTTTCCAGGCAACCACAGGTGACCCATCTTACAAACTACCTGCAAGACAAACTATCATGAGGAGAATACATGACCAGCACACTGCGGAAAAAGCCAAGAAAGATAAGAAGTTAGTCAAGGCAATGTGTGTGCCATGTGTGTTTGCTAAAGTGGGACATCAGTAATTGGAAGTGGGCCACTATTTTTGCAGCATAAACACATTAGCACACACACAAAAAAAAAAATTAGCAAAAACCGTATTTATAACTTTGTCAAAATTTTAAATAAGAAGACGAAATTACAAGTGATTTTGCAGACATTAAAAAAATTAAGCCTTTTCTTTTAAATCTGGAGTTAGCACACACATATCATGAATGCCTTTGGCAGCATTCAATTGAGCGATTTAAATCTAGCTTAATCTAGATTAATTCCAAGACTACAGTGAGATATCCAGAAATATGTCCACCACTAAAAGCTGACAGTATATATATATACTACATTGTGTAGGTATTCAACAAAGGTTCCTGAAAGTGCAGGTCTGCAGCCAGACCCCTTTCCAAATAGCTTAAGTTTTGTTAAATTCTGTTTCTCCTAACATGCATTTTATCAGCAATTTAAAAATACTTATTGCACTGAGCCACTGCCATTAAATTATAGTTAATGAAAGAAAGAATAAAGAGAAATAGCAAGTACCCAGTATACACTCAAACAAATGCTCCTCCAAATGAAACAAGTTGCTTTAATTAGTAACAACTAACTGATTTATATTTGCCCAAACTAATTATTTTCAGTTTTTAACTTATAAGCAGAAACAAATTTAAGTCAACTACTTGATTCAATTACTTGCTACCATTTGAAGCAATTCATTTCAGTGGGAGCAGCATTTGCTTTTTACAGAGTATATGAAATTAAATTGTATTGTTTGGGGTTTTTATGGTATGTTGTTCTCAGTGACTCAAATTAATACGAAAACTGCAAGATGGCATGCTATGGGCTTATGATGCACTGTACTAGACTTCCAGACAGAGTCTCTATCATAAATGGGTTTTTATCAAAAACATATTTCTTCAAATTTTAAATTTTTATTTAAATTCTTCTCAATAATTAAATAGTGATGAAAACGCCCTTACCTAATGAAACGTGTCAAACAGCATAAGCTCTCCTGCACTAGAGGGTTTAGAGGAATGACCCATAATTCATCACCTTACACCTTTGGCCATCTGGTGCTGAGTACAATGTGAGCGAAGTGAAGGTTTGTTATGACCATCATAGCACAGGGATATCAGTCTCTCCTCTCTCTAAGAAATTGACTCATTAGCTCACTGTCGACTGGCTGAACATGCATTATTCATGAGGTGTGAAGGGTGGGGCTGTGTCTGTCTGTTTGTGTGGGTAGAAGGAGGTGTCACAGGTGGCTAGAGCTTCTCCTGAGAGGTTGATGCAGGATGGACAAGGGAGAAGATGGTCTCTTCACTAAGACATCAGACAGATGTTAGGGTCGATTTAGTGCATCTATACACACTTGTGTGCAAAAGTTGTGGGTGGCTGAGCATGCATAAACTCCAGCTTGTGCTTAAAGTCTCAGTTACAGGTGTAGTGGGTAGATAAGAAAGTAATAAAATGGAGAGAAAGCTTTTAAAAATTTAACCTATACAAAATCAAAGTTATCAAGCCCTAGAGAGAAACTTTTTCATTTTAAGCCTTCCTCTCCTAATCTGTATTCCTCCTCGTTTAAACAAATATTTCCATAGTTTGAGGAATTGTTTTGATCTCTTTCCAGGGGTCAGATTAGAAAATCAATACCACTCTCATATTCATTGCTTCTGCATGATGTGAATTTAAAACCATACACTTCAGTCCATCCAAATATAATAACCTTTCTTTTCTACAACTTTAATAGCTTACATGTTAATTTGTTGTCCTGTTAGTTTAATCTATCAGAGAGGAGCATAAAGAAGATTGAACAATTTGTTAAATAGAATGATGTGTAAGACCATTTCTTGGCTAACAGAGGCAAACGTTGGTTAAATCAATAGGAATTGTCATTGTTATCTGTGTGTTCTTGGACAAGGCAGAAACCTGGATAAATTTAATTGTTTTTGGCAAGAAGCCATCGGATGATGGGGCAGGTCCAAAGTCTGGAGGAAGCAAAGACAAATGATAATAAGGCACTCAAGTGATTGAATCTGGCATCAAAAATTGAACATGACACTATGATCTGAACAATATATTCTTTTAAAGCAACAATTCACAAACATTATGTGTTTGGTGTCCTGCCAGTGGGCTTTGGAAATGCATGAATCTATCATTTACAGCCCCTCCAGTAAAGGTCTACATTAATAAAAGCAACATTTCTGCTTGTCATATAGAAAATGTAGCAGAAAAACAGAAATAGAAAAGAATGCAGCTTATTTTCAATGTTGGCTTTAATGCCATATAGCAATGTGTGTTTTAATGTAAATAACATACCAGCACTGCTTGCAATCTAATACTGCAAGATAAACTATTTCGTTTCAAGCCAAGGTTGTGTATTTCTATAGCATAAACATTTAGGCTTCGCAATTTTTAAAGGTACAACATATACTGCACATTTATGCCACTTCTACTGCATTTATAGAAATGCTACATGCATATTTCAGCAATGACCAATCATAACAGTTTTAATATCAAATTATACCACACAGACATCTTGTCTGCCCAGATGGAGTAGTACACCTCTGTATAACAATGCAATAATAATAATATACAGCATTGTAATAATAAATGTCTACAATATAAGGTCAAGCTAAAGTCTTTCTAATTATTTTAAAATGATTTCACCACTTAGGGTGCATGAAAATGGATAAAATGGATAGGTGAATCTGAAAGATAATCTGAAAGACAAAAAAAAAAAATCAGAATTATCTCACTATTGTTCGTTTTTGTATCTCCTGGGGGTGAGATAAGTCTTTATATATGGTACTGAACTTTGATCCCCAGAGGCTTAGGTGAATTGTAAATGTATAAAGAAAAGAACAAAAGTAGTGACATCTCAGAAACATATTTGTTTCCTTATATGGGAGCACACAGTATATTTTAGATCCCTTATCCTAATACACATGCACAACAAATGTATATTCCAATGACGTTATGATTTTTACTGTGCTTTTTATGGTTTAATTGAAGCTTCTGTATTGCCTGACTGAGCTTTGGGGTTTCACATACAGTGTTGGGTGCCTGCTGGTAACTTTTGTAGCCTTTTTGACGACTTAGGCAACATCAATGTTTATCAAAGATGTGTAGGGGGCAACAAGTCAATAAATTAAAGACTCATCCATGAAGACAGGTTATTCAAGCTTAAAAGTAGAATGAAAATTCTTTGAAAATAATGTGGTGTAGTCTTTTTTTTCTGTGAAAACAATGTTTACTCTCAACTATGTATATTTATTTTTAAATCTTTTATATTGAAAGAACAAATGTCTCATCATCGGGATTTGCTCCGTGATCAGAGGAAATGTTACTTGGCGCAGAACAGTTGTGAAAATTTGAAGTTCAGTTTAATATAATAATACAACTCTGTGAATAGTTCCGTCTGAAATTAATGAAAATAGTTGTTTTAATGGTTATTGAGTCAGATATGTGGCGGTAATGTTTGGTTTATCTAAAGGTTTTAATCTGTTACTGTGTAAATGAGTTTGGCTGGAATTTAAGGACAGATTCTAATAGATCTGCAGAGTGGGGACTATAAATCTGATAGGATTTTAATTTTTTTATTGTTGTTTTGCACAATATGCTTAACTAAGTATTTTTTGTTGTTGAATATTAGAGATTTTGCAGATATATTTTGTAGATACATTGTTTAGATTTACTTATATATTTCTAAGCCTTTTATAGAATAGAATAGAAAATCCCTTTATTGTCCCACAATGGGCAAATTTACAGCAGCAAAAAGATTATTGAAAATGGTCACACAAATGAGGACCTTAGAAAAATGTATAAGAATAACATAATAGGGAAGAGTTAAAATATAAAAAATAAAATTCTGTAAAGTGTTTTAACAATATAAAACTGGAGAATAAATAACCAATATGCAGCTATGGACATTTTTACAATAATGGATATTTGAAAATAGCAGCAACATCAAAGATGTGCGGAATGACAGCAGCAGGTTATTTAACTGACTAAGGTTTCTATCATTACATTTGATTTGATTTGTTCCTGCTCCCGGTGGTTGGAATCTTTATTCCACTCTGGATTCTTGTGAGTGTAGTCTTTGTTCACTTTAACTTTTTAAAAAATAAATAAATAAACAAACAGTTTTGAAAACCTCGGTATTCATTCTTTTCCTGCTTTGTGTGTCAACTTTCACGGTTGCTAAGCAACAGAGCATACAGCGGTAAAACCCGCCGAAGGAAGGACCTGTTCGAATTTACAGACAGAACTCTTCCGGTCTCCTTATTTTCAAGGACTTCGAAGGATCCAGTCTAGGTAGACCGCGTCCTTGGAGGATGCAGCCCAGGTTTTTGAACAGAGCCTCTGATTAAGAGCAGGGCTGCCTGCACTGACGCGGCTCAGGGATTACGTCACACGGAGCGTCGTGCGCAGTGAAATCAGGACATTTCCTCACTTTCTAAAAAACCCGGGACGCCCGGGACAGGACGTGAAATACGGATATGTCCCGGGAAATACGGACGTTTGGTCACCCTATTTAAGTCTTTAAACAAAAAGTTAACTTTAAAACTACGGATAGCAATTTTTTTTAATCTAGTATAAACAATTACTAATTACAGTAAGGAATTGTGATGCAATTTTGAAGATCTTAAAACATATGCATTTTCTTTAATCAAAAATATTAATAATTTTTATTCTAACTTGACATTCCTGCAAAGTTTGTAAATGACAACTAAGTAAGAGGTTTGTTTATATTTTGTACTTTTGTACAAAGTAACTTTACTTGTTCAAGTTTTGTGCCAGTAGGTTGTTATCGTTGAGTGAATCCTACTCCTATCCCTGAAGTAATTCCATGTCCCCTTGGAATTAGTTAATCTATTTATGTGAAATCTGAAAATAATTTCAGTAGTTCTTCATGTACTGTAAATATAACTAAATACAAATAAAATGAACTGCATCTTGCTCATATTAAACAAGCCAAAAACAAGTAATCTTATGTTCTGTCAACTGAGTTGTAGAATCCTCTCCCTATAAATATTTAATTGTCTTTGAAAAAGTGTCGATCATTCTTTAATAAGATCCTTGTCAAACAGAATATGCAAAACATAGTGTATGATATTTTTTTTCTATGAACAAAACTACATCAAAAATCGGACTAAATCAGAAAATAAAACAACGTGATTGGCTGTAAGGAGAGCAGACACAGAGGACACTCCAAGTTTATTGGACATCTGCCTCAGCAGATGGCCGCTCACACTGAGCCTTGTTCTGCTGCAGGTTCCTTCCTGGTAAAAGGGAGTTTTTCCTCTCCACTATCGCTACAAGCATGCTTAGTGTGAGGGATTGCCTTACGAGTCAATGAGTTGATGCAATCAACTGCTTTTCCTGGTTTAGATATAAAACTTTGAATCAATTTGACTGTATGATATGGTGAACTGTAAAGTGCCTTGAGATGATGTGTTGTGAATTGGCTGTCATTATCTGCCCTGATAGCTGGCCTTAATTGTTCATTTCACTAATCTGTCTAACTCTGCTCAGTCTCTAATTATCACTCTTCTCATCAACCTGCGTCTATTCCTTTATATTTGGTCCAGCCCAGCTATCGAGGCCAGATCATTGTTTGCTTTCTCTTTGTTGTTTGGTTCATTTCTAAGGTTCATGTCCTTGTTCCTTGGTGCCAGTAGGTTGAGAGGTTTTGTGTTTGGCTCGTCTTCTGATCTTGTTCTGGCCCTTCGCAGCCCTCAGGGTTTTGGCCCGGAACGCGGGGAAGATCAGTTTTCTTCCCGTAAGCCTGTCTCCTAGAAAGAGACAAGTTTAAAGTCTGCAGAAATCCTGGTACCACGTCTTGTCTCTGTTCCCTCAACCACTGAGCCTCCCTGTCTGCATCTGAGCCTGCCTATCTGCATCTGTGTGGATGGATTCATCGGATGGATCCTGCCTTCCACGCAGAGAATGGACTAAACTGTTAAACCAGGTAAGTGACTCACTCTAATAATAATCTCTTATCAGATGATCGTGGTCCTTTACCTATTCTCCAGAGAGTGCCCCGCCGCCATTTCACCGCAGTCGCTGCAGCTCCACAGATCCACAGCAGCCTAGTTCAGTTCTGTTTTGTTTTAATATATGCTTTGAACTTTCCTACTGACTGTCTCACCTTGAATACTGGGTCCATCTGTTCCGTATCATGACATTGGCTTTATATAAATAAACTGAATTGAATTGTGTGTATTACAATAATCAACACAGGTTTATTAAAACTCAAGTATGACACCACAAATCAATGTTTTCTTCTCCGCTGACTGAAGTTGAACTCTGTAGCACTCAGTCATTATAATGATTCCCAAAAGATTTTTTTAAACTCTGCCTACTAAAAGCCTGTCTAAAACTCATTCAATTCAAAAACCACTCCATACTCCTCCATCATCCATTTGTAAGTCATTTATTAAAAATGGCTTCCTGAATCAATGCATTGCCGCCTATTGAACCCAGCCATGTGTCTGTGTATTATCACAGCTGATGTAGTCTATCTTTAGAGGGTTTCGTCTGTAGGGAAAACAAAATATACCATATCATAAAAAAGAAAAGCAAAAATACATTTCTCTTTATATTCTGGTTTTGGAGGTTTACCTCACTTTGCCGATTCTGTAAAGTTCCTTCCATAAAAAGATTTTACCATTGTTAACTCAGACAAATCATTTTTACTACACATGAAAAGGGCTCAAACAACCAAACAATTCTGAACAATCCAAATTTCTAATACCAAATTAGAACCAACTGAGGCATTGCATAAACTTGATACACTTGCAGGGGATAGCCTTTGAAAATTGTTAGATATTTGTTGTTGTACTTAAGAATATTTATTTTCAAGATATATTTTACAACACCGAGCAACATGGCAGCAGGGAGAGGGAGTGCTGGAGGTGCTGCAGCACCGAGTAGAGGGATAAAAAAATGTTTTAAAAATACTTTGCACAGTTTACAAATTTCTTATGAATTTTCGTGGTGATAATTTTGCCTTTTTTCATTTTACTGTTATGTGTATTTGGATTTTAATTTAATTATTCTGAGGCCTAATCAACACAAATGAAAGTTACTTTGTCATGGCAGCATCAAGCAAGCTAGACTCTGGTATCCAGCTCGTGGCAGCATACTATGAAATGTACATAGTCTAATGACAGAAACGAGGAGGAAATATGGCACAGAAAAGCTTTTTGGATTTGTTCGCTTATGAGAGACAACGTCAGAGCACACCTGAACATTTGGACACCTGTAACCAGGCAGGGTATCCTGCCTGTAGCTCAAAGTACGAACATGGTGCCGCCACACACTTTTATATATATTCGTGCCATAGTATTTTAGGGTGTTATTTTGATCTTGTGTTCTTTGTGTAATGGAGAACTGTGTAATAATGTTTAGATTGTATTTTTGAGCCAATAGTGTCACGTGTGACATAAACACAGTGAGTTAGGTTCATGCCAGCTAACCAAATCTATGTTGTTATAGCGTTATTGTGAAGTTGAATTAATAGCACATGTATTCACATGAGAACTCATGATGTCTGTGTGTTACAGACCCTGGTTGCATGCACTGATGTGTATATGACAATAAAGTAGTGAATCTCAATCTATTTACTTATATTGTATTTTAAATAGATCTATCGGCTCATAGGTCTTTTGTCCCCCCCCAAAAAAAATTATTCACAGCACCCCCTTTTCAAAATTACTTCCAGTAGCCAATCTGAGCAAGTACACTTCATTAAAAACATGTCTTCACTGTTAAAATGCAGATCATATCTACGTACGTCTCATCTAGCTGGATTAATACTGGTTTTATTATAAATAGTTTTCCTTGAAACAAAAGGTCCTGGGTTCATTTTTTTTTATCTGAGGGTTTCTACCAATCCATGCATTTTTTTTTTCATTAAATACTCCAACTGCAACCCTGTACAAATAGAAGCTTGATATGTTAATTTAGCATTTTTTTTTATTTTGGCTTGAGACCTAACCAGCATGTACCACATCTCTTGTGTCCCTGTGACCAGTGGAAATAGGCCCACTTAGATCTTGAAGCCCGGCAAAGACACAGTAAGTATAGAATATGGATGAATGAATATTAAAAAAAAATTTTATGCCTGTTATTCCATAGAATATATTTTAGTTTTCAGCAAGCCTTTGCTTTTCTTAAGTAATTTAGGAAGTAGCTTATAGAACTAGACAAAACTAGACCTGACTGAAGCACCTAATTGCAATGTGTCTGATGAAAACATAAATTTTATGAAACTGCATTTCAAAAGTTCACTTGAGATCTCCTGGACAAAAGTATTTGTAGATAACATAAATTAAGCGTGAAACACAAAAATTAGCCAGTGAAACTTTAGATCTCTGCTGTAGTCATGGTCAGTTTAGCCATGTCCTCATTCTTTAGCAGGTTTTATGCCCAGGTCTGCCGCCACCATATAATTGCTAATCGATGTATTGATTGATAATATTTATATAGTCCCATTACAATTTCATCACTACAGGATTTTTATTCGCTTTTAAAAAGACACTGTAGTGTGACCAATCTACTTTTATTGCAGTGATAAAATCTGCCATTGTATATTGAAAGCCACGTCACAACAGAGAAGGTTTAGGAGTTCAGTTTTGGTCTTCAATACAGTGTGCTGTAAAACTACAACTCTCTTGTGAGTGTAAAGCCAATTAAGATATCCTGGCTGTGCATTGTACGTGAGTGTGTGGTTGGGTGGGGGATGAGTATTTTACTCTGTGTCTGTACAATAATAGTACCCTTGAGGAATACTGTCTTAATAACAATACAATGTAATCTCCAGTAAATGTCCCCAGAATTACAATGGTTTTGTGTGTGGTTATGTGTGCATGGATTTCAAAATTTTAACTAGTCTTTCAGAGTGAAAGTCCACCAGCAAGTTAAAACCAGTTTTTTCTTACAAGCAATTACAATAGCTTTAGAGTGTAAATCTGATACATGTTGACATACTATACCTGCCACTTGTGAACAAACATTTAGGTCTTACATTACATGCCTCACACACAGAAGCTGATTAGAGGAGGAGATTTAGCTGATCAGCAACAGCTTTTGGATTAGGGTGGATCATTGTATTGAGTAGATAAGAAGTATTTACTGTATAATAAGACAAAGCTGGGTGCCTCAGGAATCAGGATCAGCTATCAAAGACTTTGTTTAGTAAATGACAACATCATGTTGAGAGCCGTGTTTTTACCTTATAGAACCATGGCCAGTCTTTGACATTTGCAGCATTGATTATGCTTTGAGGGGGGGAACTGCATTGTCTAACTTGACAGGAGCTGAACAAGAAAACAAAAGCTTATACAAAAGCAAAGAAATATCTCTCTGTTTCTCCTCAACATCCCATCGTTCTACTTAATTGTACTCTTGATTTGTGCCAGCTGGCTCAACTTAGCTCTGGGGCTTTATTAGCTTCTAATAGGTATGTCATCTGAAAGTGACAAATCTGACAGCCGTTTTACCCAGGGTGTATGGTGCTGCTCCTGCTGCTGCTTTAATAGAGCCATTGGTCTGTTTCCCGCAGAAAAGACAGAAGGCGCTGGAGGAGCCATGTCTTTTTGTTGTTTTTTCCTGCTGACTCAATGTGAGCTGAGGCACAAAGCCTTTGTCCCACCATGTGGGGGATTGCATGGCATTCCGAATATTGTGCTGTGAGAAGGCAAGGGGTTGATGCTTTGGTTGCAAATCCCCAAAACAGATTCTACTTCTCCTTTGCTCTGCCTGCTGGCAATATGACAAAGCTGTACAGAATATGTAAGTTTCTAGTAATGTGCTTTAAAGAAAGAGATGATCTGATGAAGGCAGGAAAATATTCCCTCTATAAAGGGACATGTGGTACAGACTTGAATGATGAAGTTTCTTTGTATCTCCATATCTCATTGTGATGAGTGCAACCTATATTTGCATATGCATGCATCTCTTTTCTTTCTTCTGCTTTCTCTTGGAGAGCTTGTGTCTGCAGTTCTTGTGGGATGAGAATAAACTGTAATGTGAGCAGAAAATCTACTGCAGCCTAAAGCCATCACTGCACACCATCTATGATTTTTATTAATCCGCACAATTATATTCTGTGCATTCAGCTGGTGGCGACTTGTTGAATTATTTCCAGTTCTCTTTGTTGCATTATTATTATTAGCTATATCTTATTCTCCTCAGTACTGAAACAATGCATTTTCCCGCAGGGGCCATTAAAGTTTAATCTACACTGAAAAAAAAAATACTACTTGAAATTATTCTGTTCTTATAGTAATAACTCCCTGTTTGACCAACATATATTTCTACAGAAATGAAATAACCACAGCCCCTTTACCATATGAAAACAATTACATTCTGCCCAAGGCATTTTTTATGCTCACTCATTGTCAAATTTATAAACTACAATATATTCCATTGTGGTTTATTTGACTTAGATGTAAGTATTGCAAACTTTAAAAGCGAATATATATCATTATTTTTACAACTTTTTAGCAGTGTTCAGGCTTAGTATGTAAAAAGTATGAAAAGAAAAGAGATAGAACAAAGTAGCTACTAATGTTACCAAATGTTACGAAGGGTGACACAATTTGGAATGTCACATTTGGACATCCATGAAATTGAAAGTGTCCACCCAAGATGGCAGCAATGTCAAGATCTGTTTGAAAGCTTAAGTCTGGAAACTTAAACAAAATGGCACCCAAAAACTTAAAGCCAAAAGCAGTTTTTGCTTTGTATATGACTTTGATGGCAGCATGTGCAGTCCCACAATAAATGGTCTGGTAATTCTTTTTATTTAAATTTAGCACTTTATATTTGTTTACCATATTGTTTTTGATTCCTTTTTACTTGTGATTTGGCATTGGTTAACTATTTAGGTGCACACATTTGGTTGACTTATTTTGACACATTTTTCTTATATGGTTTACTTTAAAATAATACTTTTCTTTTGAGTTGCCAGTTCCTGGGAGGCTGCCATGTGGGCTTGGCTGGAACAGCGAAGCAAGAGTCCCAGCTGCAAAGAGTCTCAGTGGCACTGAGACTTAATTGGACTCTCACTTATTTTAGAAGAAGGTTTAAGTTTTTTCCATTTGGTTAGTTTTTTGTTTTAATTAAAGTTGGAGAGTTTGATTACTTAAGTTATTTTGTCTCATAAGTTGTATTTTATTGATTAGTTTGGTCTTTTTGTTGTAGTTTTGTTTAGGTAAATGTATGTAATGTTCCCTCTTGTGTCAAAATGGCCTGATCAGCCAGTATACAGTATATGATCCCCTTGTGTGTCAGTTTGTTAGGTCAAATAGTACTTAACAAACTGCTGTTTCTTGTGTTAAGATTGGTTTTGTTGACCTCATTTTCCTTTTCGTTCCGTATTTATGTTTAGAGTTCATAATTTGTGTTTGTGTTTGGAATCTCCATCTGAATTAAGTTATTTTTTGTGATATCTCTTTATCTAAGTAACTCTAACTTTCCTGAAGCACTTTAAAGCATAGCACATACTGCTACACTTTTCTACTGAGCACTTGTCCCTTTCAGTAAGGGATAAATAGCTAGCCTAGGCCCGCTCTAGCTTAGCATCGCTATGGCTTCACTCTCTCCCACCCCTGACTCTTTTCCGATTCTTTCTAAACCTTCCTCTCCTCTCTCCTGCTCTCTGTATCAGATGTAAAGGTATTTCTCTGCCTCCTTTGGTGATAATGGTATTTGTAATAAGTGTAGTATTTTAGTACCCTTGGAGGCGAGGGTATCAGAGTTAGAATCCTGGCTTCAGGCTGTTAAACATCCAGGGGTTGGAGTAGGCCCTCTTGTTACCTGCCCGGAGTCACCAAGACCAGGTATACATGTATTGGCCCTCCAGCAGTGTGAGTGAGACCCAGGCGATTGGGTCACGGTACGCAGAAAGTGTAGTGGTGAATCTCTGCCCACTGGTCACCCCAAACCTTTCCACGTTTCTAACTGATTTTCCCCACTCATTGACACACCCACTGGGAAGCCAACTCTGGTAATTGGCAGCTCCATATTAGGAAACGTGGAATTAGAGACACTAGAGACTATAGTCAAATGTTTGCCAGGGGCCAGAACAGATAACATCAAATGCAACAACTGTAATTAAACCTTTACTTAAGAAACCGTCTCTTGACCCGGATGACGTTGTAAATTATAGACCTATATCGAATCTCCCTTTCTTATCTAAAATTCTTGAGAAAGTACTTGAAAGCTAGTGTGTGACCACTTAGACCATAATGAATATTGACTTGAATATTTTGTAGGAATTAAAGGAACAGCAGTAGGCTGGTTCAAATTTTATTTATCTGACAGATTTCAGTTTGCTCACATGAATGATAAATCTTCCTCATGCTCCAGGATTACCTATGGAGTACCACAGGGATCAGTGTTTGGACAAATTCTCTTTACTATATATACAGTATGCTCCCAATTGGTAGAATAATTACACAGCATGGGATTCATTTCCACAGTTATGGTGATGATGCTCAGATATATCTGTCTATGAATCCAGATAAAGCTAACCCCTTACATAGACTTAAAACCTGTATGAGAGAAATATCAGCTGTACTGCTGACATCAACATTTTTGTTTATAGATGTTCAAGCTTGGCTTGTTTTTTAGTGCAGTCCTGTTTCTCTGACTGCATGTGCTCTCTTTCATCATCTGACATGGGGGCTGGCTCTCTGTTTTTTTCTTTTTCTATGTCTGCTTTGATCCCCTTGAATCCCAGTCAACCTCGGCAGATGGCCACTCACACTTAGCCTGGTTCTGTTGGAGGTTTCTTCCTGTTAAAAGGGAGTTTTCCTCTCCACTGTTACTACAAGCATGCTTGGTGTGAGGGACTTTCTTCCAGTTAATGAGTCAATGCCATCAGCTGATTTTCTTAGCTAGAATACTTTTAACTAATCTGACTGTATGATCAGGTTTAACGTCCTTTATAAAGTGCCTTGAGATGACGTGTTGTGAATTGGCGGTATATAAATACCGCCAAAAACTGAATTCCAGGACTATAAAAAGATGGCTATGCTAATGTTAATACCTGCAAACCAGTTTGGTTCCACCCCAATAAAAACATTGCTTGTACTCCTGGAAGTTTGAGAGTGGTTTTGAGAGAAATATGAGGTTCAAAGCCATGCAGTTTGAGATAATGAGTGCGCAAATACCCACCAAGTAGGTAATTTCCCCCAACACATTGTGACTTCCACCTTAAACTAATACCTTTATTTAAAGAATCTTTGAGAACATTCCTGGATTTGGATGGTGATTAGATCATCACCAAAATGTAATAATTTGTTGCCAGTCAAACTACACACCTTCTCTTAACATTTCTGTGAAATCTACCCATAACTTTTTTATTTTTGAAAAAACAGATGAACAAACAAAAATATTAACTCATACCATTGAAAACATATCTACCTTGGCAGCGGGAAATAATATTTATAAAGCACCTCACATAGGTAGCCTAAGTGATGAAAATACTTATTCACGTATGTGCACTTTCAACCTCCCCAAATATCTCTTTGCAGGGTATTTTGCATTTTGTCTTCAGAGTGTGACTCAAATTTGCAAGGATATATTCTTTGAAAACCAAATTAAAGGATGATTGTGTTTTATTTGTATCCAAACTTCAATTTATAGGCTTTTTAACTCCAAGACCAGATTATACTTTAAGATGCAAAATCAGACTGAAAAAGGTCTGGCAGAAATGCTGCTTTGCCAGATACTTTAAAACAGTGTGTCCTCACATTGCTTTGCTCAATGTTGTCTGTCCACTATGGCGCATTGGAGTACATCTGCAATGCAGGGGGCCTCGACAGTCTTCCCTCTATTTCACATGTCATTGCCTAATACCTTTCCTTTTACTCTTACTCTAAGCATCTGTCAGCAAGGTTTACCACATGGAGGCAGCCATGTGTCCAAATGGTGGAACTGATTATTCCAAACCTATTCTGCCATTTCTCCTTTTTCAGGCAGCTTTGTTCCTTTCTGACACACAGTAGATTTTTTGACAGGTGAACAAAATGCTGCTGATTCAAGTACAGTATAAAGACTTTAATTTTACAGCCTGTGGGATAAGGTTCACTTTTGTTCTATCTTGAATGACCTTAAAATATAATTTTGACAATATAACTTCAAATCTACAAAAAAAAAGAAAAAAGAAAAAAACTGCTGAGAAAATGGAAAATAACCCTAGCTATTTGAAGAAAAAGGTAAGGGTATGCTGCAGCATGTGGGTTTGTGTAGGTTTGAGATTGTCTGGGTGTATGTTCCTGAAATACTTTATTCCCCTATCCCCTATGATTCTTCCATTCTCTCATTCCTGCCACCTACCACCCTTCTGGTGACGTATCCACATTAGAATTCATCCCTCATCATCCTGTCGAGTTATGACCTAGTAATAGTCAGCCCCTGTGGCCTCAGCAAATGAACAATAAAACCACAGCCTTGCAACAGGCCTGTGAAAAAAAGGAGAGTGTCAGGTGCCAGATCCTGACTGCTTTCCACTCGTAATCTCTCAATTTTCTGTCAAGTGTAGTAAACTGGCTGACAAATTTAGCCACCGAGTGGATATTAAACCTTTGTAGCATTCAGGGAAAATTTCATGTTAATAAGTTAAGTTAAGCCTAATACAATAGATTTCTAACACTAATAAGATCTTTTTGAAATGGTTTATATTGCACACCACTCAGGGCGACAAGCACATAGCCTCCACTTTTGTGCCTTGTTAAAATACACAAAATTGCCTAGATATATTATCTAAATAATGACCTCGAGAAACATACATTTTATACAGATATGTATCCCACAATAAATCACTGTAGCATCTGAAAGGCAGAGTGTGTGCAACACACAAGGTAAGGGGGAGCAGTGACCCTATCCAAGCTTGTTTGCTGTGTTTAGTGTTTTTTTTCACAGAAAACCTGGATTACGATTAACTCATCCAACATACCACCACATGGGGAGTTGTTTGAAAGCGGAGAGGGAGATTGTTGTGGTGTAGAAACCAGCCCCATTGCTGACCACCTGGGGACTGTGGAGGGATCAATACAAGCAGAGTGACAGCCATGCACTTGATTAAAAGTGACTGGTACATCTGGCAGGCCTAGCCATTACTTTCCCACTCAGAGTCCCTGGGGTGAAAGAGCATGAAGTGACAGGCCTCAGTCAGCCCTCCATTACCACCTTTCTGTTGCTCTTCAGGTGGCAGCAGGCTAAGGCAAAAATAGGCTGATGGTAGCAACAAGGGAAGATGAGGCGAGAGAAAAATAATATTTTGCATATCTGTTTGCCTTTCTGGCGAGGGACAAATAAGACTTCATGTCTTTGGTTTTAGAATTCAAACTTAAAAGCTAGGAGGTGTGTTTATTTTAAGGTTACAACATGTAGGTCGCAGCTGAAAAGGAGAAAATGACAATGCAAGGAGAAATAAGTGAAATTTCACCGCTATTGAGGTGCTGAGCACCGTCTGCAGAGCAAAAATAAGATGTGTGACAACTGACGCCTCTCTCTGTCTCCACCACAGCTACAACCCCCCAACCCCAACCCTTCATATCTGTTGCCTTGTATGCTCATATTTGCAAAAGATAAATACACAGCAAAATAGCATCACATTCATGAAGAAAATTTGTGTTTGTTTAAATAATTAGGATCCCCATTAGCTTCTGTTAAAACTGTTGCTATTATTCCTGGGATCTTGACAGTCACATATGCATCAATGCTTAGCAACATGAAGATGAGTGAAAAAGCACAACATAACCACAATAAATAAGAAATGCATGAATGAATAGAAAAAAACTCAATTGCCACCTCTACATGTTACTCCAGAGTTAATATAAAGAATGCCAGCCTTTAACAAAAAAATGTCTAGTGACAAAAGTAAGGGACTCATAGCTTTATTACGCTATTAGCAAGGGAACTTCATGTTGGTAGATGATCATCTCGAGCTAGATGTGCTCTCTGCTGTTTTTGCTCCTAAACTACACTGTTCTCGCTGGGCAGGGAGAGGCTAAGCCAGTTTTGCACATGGACTACATGCATGGTTGGCCTGCCTTGCTTGTAAACAAGATACTGGAGATAAACACAGAGTGTAGGGCTGAAACGATTCATCGAGTAACTCGAGTAACTCGATTACAAAAAATCCTCGAGGAAATTTATCTGCCTCGAAGCTTCGCTAAATTTATTGTATTGTAATAAGCAATGCTGTTAAATACGCAGCACACTGGTCTAGCCGGAGGGTTTTTGTGTTGCACAACGCTACCACTTCCGTTAGCGCCTGGAGCGCTTGTGCTAAGTTTGTAGCTATGGAGGGAACCGGAGAATGCTCAGAAGGAGAACCCCGAAAGCGACAAAAAATGTCAAAAGTTTGGTAACATTTTAGGCTAAACAGAAAGGACAACACAGCGCAATGCATCCACTGCAAAGCAGAATTGGCGTAGCTACCACAACAGCACGACATCAATGTTGCAGCATCTGAAGAGAAAACACCCGCTACATGCATCCAACTCGTACACGGTTGCCAACAGGTAACGTTTATGTTCTCTTTGCTAACTACGTTGTGTGATAATCTGCCATGTTACAGATGTAAATTGAGGCACATTATTTTGCTAACGTTACATCTAAACATAGCGGTTACTTAACCGGGTGTAGTGTAAATTGTATGTGAGGGTGGAACTGAAAGAAATTATGCAGGACTTAATGTAAGTTTGTTAATAAAAATACGCAGCAACAGATTACAGGCATAAGCTGAAAAGCATTTATTTATTGGTGTCTTTCCATCCTGAAAAGTTGCAGTATTTTCTTCTCGCTACTGTTATGTATGAATTAGACATTTTTGATTAATATTTTTTGTAGTAATTCTATATTTGTTTATACCTAAGCAATCAAGAATAAATAATAACATCGTTTTAATAAAAATAGCAACATTTTTGCATTTTATCATGACTAGTTAAGGCTGCAGAACTCTGTACAAATTTGTGAGCCCGCCACTTTATTATTTGAATATAATTTAATATCTTATAACTTTTCTTCAGGTTAAAGCAAACTACTGTTACAAGTAAACTTTCTAAACTACAAACATTTAACTGTTAGGGATGCTCAAAAAGGAGATATTGGACTGATCTGGACTAACTGGTGTTTTGCAGATTTGCCAATAGCTTATTTTGTAAATTTTTTTTATCCGATTACTCGATTAATCGTAAGAATAATCGATAGATTACTCGATTACTAAAATATTCGTTTACAACAGCCCTAACAGAGTGGTATCTTTTTGGTACCTTTTTTTCTTCTCATTACTATCTTTTTTTTCTTTCTAGAGTAATTTTTTCATTGCTATTAATGAAAAATAATTTATTTCAGACAATTAACAAACAATCAAAATAATAATAGATAAATCAATTTCAGAAAATATTTGAAACAAACAACCATGTACCACACAAAAAAAGTGATTGGTTACAGGTTAAACATTAAAATACATTGAATTCTCAGTTCCAGATAAATGAAATTCATTTGAACATCGACAGAAGCTAATGAAATATACAAAATGTTCCACTTAATAAACTTGTCAGCATATGTAGCCACAGATCTGACATTGATTATTGATTTATGGTCATGGATTCATGTAAATTGTCTGACAAGGGTTATGAATAAGTAAAACTTATTTTACATACCCCTTCTCTCTCTTGTTGCATTCAAAGTTACTTAAATAACCTTACTGCTTAACTTCTCTATAAATATGGCAAATTGTAATAAATTTATATAAACATAGAGATTCTGTGATGATAATGGCCGTAACATTTCTTCCACTCACAGTAAGGAAAAGCGTTATCTATTTACTATCCTTTAGTGACTTTGGGGAAATCCAAGTTGTTTATAAGAAAATGCTTTATGGGTGGTTTAATTGTTGACCTAAGTAATTTTAATTATAATTCATTCTTGGGAACAAAAAAGTTATAATAAGTTACAGTATCTGGGCACAATGAGGATATCCATTTTGTTTATACTGCTTCAGATTTTTGTCCTCAATATAAAAAGTAAATCATCATAAAATATACAAATCAGTTTGAGAGCAAAAAGCAAAGTAGCTCATATTTTTGCACGCCACGTATCACTTTACTTGGATTTATCACTTTACTTGGTTTTGCACTTTATTTGGATTTAGTTTTTACATATGCATAGTGCATATATGTGTATATACTTTATCACATTTTATTCTTATTTTTTTTATCTTTATTATATTGTATAGTTGGATGTGTGCATATATTATAAAAAACTGTAACTGGAGCATGTAACAAAAGTAATTTCCCTCTGGGTTTATTGAAGTATTTCTGATTCTGATGATGCTGGCTGAAGTTGATAATAGGTCCAAAATATCTCCAGTAAAAAGAGATCCTGTTCTGACTGAGCTGAAAATGTAGTCTTAGCAGAAGATGCATGACCCCAAAAGTAACATTACATGGAAGATTATACTGAAGTGGAAGCTTAACTGATTTGTTAAGCTATTATGAATATTGTGACCTTTGGAAAAAAAAGTTATTCTTACAAAATTGACACACCATCTTTATGGTGAAGTACGGAGGTGGCAGCCTCATGTTTTGTGAGAGTGCATTTTCTTTATTTTGCAAGGGACTGATGTGCTTCACAAAAAGCATTATGAGGAAAGAAAATATATCAGCAAATATTGAGAACATATGAATATGTTAGCAACAAAGTTACTTGGGTGCAACTGTGTCTACAAATGCACAATGGCATTGAGCACTACTTGATATTCGTTACAAACATTGACAAAGTCAGTGTTTTGGAGTTGGCATTACAATGCCCCAATTTTAGCCAAACAAAGAAAAGTTGGTGAAGCTGAAAAAAAGTTTGTACAACAAAAGCCA
This sequence comes from Cyprinodon tularosa, assembly GCF_016077235.1. Lineage (NCBI taxonomy): Eukaryota > Metazoa > Chordata > Actinopteri > Cyprinodontiformes > Cyprinodontidae > Cyprinodon > Cyprinodon tularosa. Next base: position 2,336,948 of record NW_024038531.1, on the reverse strand, counting down.
TAGTGCTGATTTAGTTACACGTCATAACTGGTGGATTCCCCCTGCAAAACTGTCAGTTTGGGATCCAACAACTACTCTGAAAAGATTGTAGACACTCCCATGGAACAAGTTACACAGTCTTAACCATTAATTTACCTAACATTTTGTTTGGTAATCATTCCTAATGTATATAAATATGTGGTTTCAGCTTTATTTTTACTGATCAAACTGTTTGATCAAACTGTTTGCCCCAAAATGAAGACCGTGCTAATGAATACCAATATAATGAGACCCTGTAGTAAAATCTGGAATTATAATATAATTATATATATATATATATATATATATATATATATATATATATATATATATATATATATATATATATATATATATATATATATATATATCATTATTCTTAACTGATTAAAAATAAAATGTTTTACGAGCTTATTTGGGAAAATAAAACTATGACTGTATGATATAATTGCTAAACATTTCAAATATTTAAATAAACAGCAATATTCATTGTCTTGTAATCTACATGTATTGGTGCATTACGCTAATGTATAAAAATAATCATAAATCTGTTATATATAGCATCGCTTTTGGCACATGCTGAAATCTTTCTATCAAAGAGTGACTGAAATTTGAAAAGCACTGCATTTGATACTGTTAATGTCTTTGCCAGAATACATGAAGCCCATTTGCTACAGAGCAGCATGAGCCCCATTGACACACACACACACAGCTTTTAGTAGAGCAATAATGGACAGACTACAGTTGCCAATGAAGGCTTTGATGACAGCTGGAGCTCATGTGGTGCTAAACATCTAAATCTGGAGGTGGTGATAGGGCCTGTATCTGCATTTCTGGTGGCTTTTTATGTCTAGTCTTCTCCACTTGTGAGGGATATAAAGTAGTCAACACGTTTTAAGAATTTAAAACTGAAAAACTGTATATTTGTTTAAAAAAATGGTTGAATATGTTACCAGAAGCCTTAAGTCATGAAAAAAACTCTCACCATGATGGATGATATGTGGTTTTCATAAACTGTGCTTGAATGTGATGCCTGTAGCATTATTCTAAAGGAGAGTAATTAACCATTGGCTAGATTTAGGGGAAAAGTGAACATAACAGGTGCAAGAGAAATGTGAAGAGACTGGCAATAAAAGATACCTAACATACAGTGGTGCTTGAAAGTGTATATACTCTCCCATTAAAGAAAAAGAGTAATTCACACTAGTAATCCAAATAACACAAAAAAAAAAAATTTATAATGAATAAATATTTACTAAATATTAGTGTAAAATAAAATACTGATTTTACGATTTTGTTTAAAACAATAATTATAAAAAACAAACTTAACAAATTTAAGTGCCTTGCTCATGAACAGTGAACCAATATACCTCTATAGAGGTGTAAAAGTCTTATTAAATATTTCCTGATTATTAAAGTAAACACCTGATTTTTTCTCGTTATAACGAGATAATTATCTCGTTATCTCGATAATCATCTTGTAATGTCAAGAAAACAATAAGTCGTTTAACCGTGATAAAATTTCACCAGAGAGAAACAATTGGGCTAAAAGAGTATAACTTTGAATGGGATCCATTTTTAATGGGATCCATTTTTAATGGGATCCATTTTTAGGGCCCCCCACTGAGTGGATTAATACATTACAAAAAAATTGAATTTAAAGTTAGGTGAACTTAACAGAAAAACAAAAACATTTAAGTTGAACTCCTAAAGCTTACATTTGCCTTCCGTTTCTTTTTTAAATTCCAGTTTGTTTATTTCTCTGTCTTCCTTTGTTTTTTCTTGTCAGCAAAGCTAAAGTTAAGCAACATATTCTCATTATCATTAGTATGAAATCATACGAAAAGTTATGCACACTATTTCGTACGTTTTGGACGTTTTTCCTCAAAAAAACACATCAGTGCGTATGCGCTGGCAGACAGAAAAAAAAAGCAGATCCGCGGACGGACGTAAAAATGGGAAAACAGTGCAATCATCACTTATTCATGTCTCTAACTACGTTGCTTGCTGTTTTATATCTTAGGGTTAGGGTCAGGGTTAGGGCTAATTGTAATTTATATTCTATATTCGTGAATGGTGCGTCAAATGCGCATGCGCATACAACGAAAAAAACGTCCAAAACGTACGAAATTACGGTGCATAACTTTTTGTACGATTTCATACACTGACTCCTTTATCCCACTTAACTCAACCTATTCTCATAATGAGAATAGGTTGAGTTAAGTGGGATAAAGGAGTCAGTTTAAGAGTATGAAAGTTAAAACCACATTATTTCAACCACAAAGAGAAGGGAAATTTGAAAAAAAGAAATCTTCTATACTATTTATAGGCTTTGAAACAGATTTTAAATATCCATTTATCCCTGTGAATGAAAATACATATGAGAGAAGAACACATTTATCTACTAATTGAAGTTAGCCTGTAATGGATTACACTACACTTTCATCAATATTCAAATCAGTAAAATATGGTCATTTATATAAGAAGGGCTATTGTTGTAAAGATATAAGTGAGCATGTCGACTAAAATGCTGAATAGCTGGAGGAACGGGACTATGCGTTGTTTATTCAGATAATACTTACCTATAAAATATTAAACCTTAAACACAAGTCAGACAATCAATAAAGATAGGGACATCACTGCAAAAGGTAAACAAATCTGCGCTTTACATCAGTAGTGGGTACATTTTAAAACATATTTACGTACACCATGTATGACAAGACCCTTCCCCATAAAGACCTGCCATCATTGTAAGACACCTGATTGTTTAGCTAACCTAAAACTTCCACTAACGATATATTTCCACTAATTAAAAAAGACCTATGAAAGTGTTGAGATATCATATTTAAAGTGATCGTGATTGCGATGTCTCCTTAAGCAATTACTTTAATATTTTCTATTCTATGAATGTGTTACAATGCACCAGGAGCTCTTAAATAAGAAGTCATTCACACACAATGTGATATTTTGTAGCAGTTTGATTAATTGCTCTTATCAAACAACAGATACCATGATTTAGCCCAAAGCTGGAGATGAAGGGATCATAAATTTGGAACTTTTATGCACCTACTCGATAGGTGCATTAAATAAAGTATGTATTGTGCAAGCAACACTTGCAAGCAGGGCTTTACAATTCAAGTCTGGGTGGTTTCAACAGCTGTTTCTATGAGCCTGGGGAGAAAGTGTGTCAAGTAGGATGCCTTCTGCTGTCAGAAGCTCTTCAAAGTGTTTATTAAAAATATTAATACCCTCAACATAGCACGCACATTAAAACTTGGTCCTCATGACAAGGATCTGCCAAACTGTTTCCACATGTGTGACTGTCTGTAAGTGGACGCCAGATTATCACACCCACACAGCAGGAGGTGTTATAGGGCAACGCACTTCAGTCAAGTCCCCAGGGCCAGAGGAACTTACTTTAGATGCTTCGATCTCATAAGCGTTGGGCAATATTGATTTACCATCCTGAATTAAAGCAAGGACGAATAAAATATTCACTTTGTAAATAGTAAACACATACAAGCTGACCACAAATATGAAATCTCTCTTATGACTGTCCTAGTCTTTTTTCCCAGATTCAGTCATGTAATGTTTTGGTTATTTCAAGTTTTTCTGCTTTAATTCATGGCCTGACTCTGGGGCTGGGGGAATCAGGAAATAGTATTTTAGCCAGCTGAACCCACAGACCTTCAGCCATGTCTAATGCAGGGGTAACTTAAAGTGGATTAAGTAATTTATGACTTTTATTGATCTCGATCAGCAGCTCAGAAATTGCAGCAGCCCATGTCTTTCTTCCTGAGCACAATGTTAGCTGTGTGGGGTGAAAAAAAAATGAAGCTCACATTTTCATTATAGAAAGATAGCTCACCTGAAGAAATGTCAAGCAGGAGGTAATACATCACATACAGTAATAATCAATATTTTTTAGCATAAGAAATTTGTCAAAGAGGACAGGGCGGTGCCTTTTTGCTCCAACAAAATTCCTCTTTTTTTTTATAAGTGCTTGTTCAAAAAATTGAATAAAAGCGAGCCACTGAGAGTAATGTGTTTCACAACACAAAAGCCACTGCTGTGTTCTCTCTGTAAAGGTCATAAAATCCTTGCATTTGCTATTTTTGTCTTTATCAGTCAAACGATTAGACCTGGTCCTTTTAAAGGAGGTCTTTAAAAGTTTCAAGCTAGATATTGCAAGATTATTTACAATTTTACTAATGTGTACTCAAAACATTAAGTACAGTAAAGCAAAAATCGTATTTGGTTAAAAAGAAAGAATACTCTTTTTTGCCACCTTTGCTTTTCTGCAATTTGCTACCTCAATTAATGTTGTTGGATTAAGCTTAATGTAAAATACTTTCTAGCTGAAATCATAACAACAGATCCATTTTATTTTAGATTTTTAGCTTCAAAGCAGGAAATGCTGTATGTCGACGTGTGCCTCAGTATGCTTCAGAGTACATCAACTTGCTCATAACTTATACCAAACGTACCCATAACATATTCAACCTATGCTAGCTTTTCTGCCAGATTTTTCGTACGTCAGGCATACGCTGTTTAAACTGTCAAGGTGTGACAGGGGCTTTTTGATCTATTTTAATAACTCTGTGCTGATAAAAAACAGTAAAGATCTTACAAATAATTTAGTTATCTGATAAATATTCATTCTAATATTCTTACAGTTATTACAAAGTATTGTTTTACTTTGTTGTGTGGATTTGGGGTATTGTTGGTCTTTAATGTATCCGCTAATTTACTCAAAAAAACTCTTGCAATGTTTTAATTCAGATCTCTGCGTATGAATTAGGAAGAATTCTTATAAATATGAGGAATAGCCTATGAGCATAGTAATGTCATCCAAATTTAAGGTCAGGTGTCCAGGATACCTACCTGGATCTTGTTCCCTAGGGCTTCGAATCAGCTTATTTAATGGTAATTCTGGTTTGATCTATTACCATTACACCAAATGAAACTATCGCTCTGTAAAATGGATACTGGTATGATTTCACTTTGGAGGTTCTGCAGAGCCCTGTGGTGACAATCTAGAAGTAAAAAACTTTCTTACATTTTATCACTAAGAAATCTTTGCTTTTAATGGCTTTAAATTGGTGTTGCAAAATTGACATTTCCCCACCGTGCACATGTTTCTTTTTGCAGGACACTTAAAAGGAAACGTAGTTGCTTTTCAACTCTAAATGAAAGGAGTATATCATGCACCCTAATGACAATGTGCTTTCTGATTTAAATATGATTCTACGAGGTAAAGAACAAAGGAGCAGCACCCACACAAAACATTGGCAGCAGGCAAAACACTGCACTATTCATTCACTGCAAAATCAAAGCTATTACCTGCGTTAAAAGTATAATTGTTGTAACGTGTACATAGAAAACATTACTACTGATGAGAGGCTAGCATAGGTTTCAGTGTAATCATTCTCATTAAGAGTGGCTGATGAGCTTGATACTCTGCGACAGGCTAACAAAGGAGCAGACACTAAGCCACAGGTAACATGGGCGGTTCATTCAGTGCTCCCTGAGTATCAGCACCGAGCCGAGAGTAACATTCATCAGTCTGTCGTTAATTAATGCCCACATGATTGAATGCCAAAGGGACACAGGGGAGAGATAATACCCACCTACAGGTAGAGCCCAGACTCACAAAAAGATATGATGATTAACTCCTTCTTGTCTTTCAATGTTAAAATTAAAATCAGGTTCACCTTTTTTGTATAGGCTGCTTCAATGCAAAATGAGTGGCATTTTGATAGAGAGAAAAAATAACTTTTACTAAGGTTTTTTGACTGATCCAAGAGTCAGTCTAAGCTGCAGGTAAACTTCCCCCCACACACAAACATACATGCATTTTCTTTGCAATAGACTGTCCAGGAAGGGGGCTGTTTGAAAGTGGGCTTCAGAAAAGTGGGTTTCAGAAGCACCTGCTTTGAGTTCAGGGTTAAATGGGATTGCTCCCTTTGAATCATTTTGATGACCCACCACAGCTGAGTCTGCAGGTTGTCCTGCTTGCTTTAAAGAGTATTATGTGCCTAAGATTGAGCAGAACTGAGGGGCTTATGAGGCACGCACACACAATGAGTTGGATGAACGGCAGGCATCTCTCAAGGGAAAAATAACAGTTTTGACCAAATTAAGTTCTTGAAGTGTCGATGTTAGTGGGAAACAGGCATGACATTGTTATTTAAAGGATAAAGGAAGGTGGGAGCCTATAACTAAAATCTCTTTAGTTGTAACTTTTGCAAGAACTGTGCTATAGCAATTCTTACTAAAGCTTAAGCTTCATATGTTCATATGGTCACACAATGCAGATCCTCATGTTCACTCATGTTCGGCAGCTACAAACTAAGATTAATTAAATGTTTCATCCCCACCAGCTTATCTTATTTTCATAAAGAATTTAAAGAAATAAACTTTCCGATGTCTAAATAACCTTGTGTTCAAACACCAAGGAACAAAAGTATTTAACAATAATAATATTTTTTCCAAAGAAATGTGTAATACCCTAAAATTACTTTTATACAAAACAAGATCTGATTGACTTGCCTTATATAAATGAAAAGCAACAGACATACTGAACAGTTAGGGGTGAAAGTTCCAATTCTACATTTTTGCTGCTACTGTAAGGGAATGGAGGACCAACTCTGCTATATTTAAAAATTAATAGAGAAATAAATAAATGCTCAATATATAAATAAGCATACAATTAATTGCCCCCCAAAACACAATAAATAAATAAATGTAGGTAGAAATTATATTACACACATACAGTGAAACATAAATGTATGTATCTCTTTTAACTAGCATATTTATTTATTCACCTTTGTGATTATTACTTTATTTATTTATTGTCCGTTATAATCTTTGTTCACCCGCCCTACAAAAGGAGGGAGGGTGATATTTTGTAGGCAGGGTGAACAATGTCCAATACCTTTCAAAACCAAAATAGCCTTTTATCTATACCTAAAAAATAGCAGTTGCTGTCACTGTGCAGAGTATATGCTAATTCATATATGCCAGTTCATCTAAATACAGAGAAGAATTTGAGCGTTCTTTTCCTGATATTGCCGCTTGCTCATAGAAGAAAGTGGCCATGTCTTTTTGCTGGGCAAAGGCAGCAGGGTCAAGATAAGTTCTTCATGGACGGGGGTGGATAACCACTTATTAAAGAAAAATGGTGACAGCCACTGGTTTTAAATGCACGGGTGGGGCTGCTTCTCAGAGTGCAGATTTCAGGAAGATTACTGATGACATAAATGAATCAAGTGAAACACCACTTTTGGCCCGATATTAATGAAAAAGATTATAACATAGTTCAGAAAAAATAGATTTTGCATGGTAAAGGCTGTTTAATAGCTTTAATAGATTTTTATGATTCAGTCATATTCCTTGAAGATAATTCTGACAATGTTGACAAATATTCAGTAAATCTTGCCTTTTAAAATGTTTGTCATCCAAAATATTTTTATACATATTTGACAAATTATAGGGCCTATTCATATTGTTTCTATAAATTAGAATTTGCTACTTTAAGTAGCGATTAATGTTACTTAAGAGTTCAAACATGTTTATTACGACTCATCTCAAACCAAGAAAGGCTCCTCTGTTTGTCATAAAAAATGAGGATGCTATATGCCTGGGGTGATCTGACTGCAATGAAAGGATGAATGGGTTAACATAAAGTTCAAGGAAGAGGGCCTGCAAATGAATATGAATTGGCATTCTCCATTTGTGTTCACTGGGCTGGAATTACTGCTTTTCATTACCAGTGGCTTACAGGCTGGCTGTTTGGCTGGCTCCTGGGGTCACAATAAAATGATGTGTTTGCCAAAGGCAGAGAGGCTGGGTCACAAGGGACTAAATGGCCCAGTTATGAAAAGCAGAGCTTATTTCCCACTCTGAATCAACCCCTACCTTTAGCATGACTTAACAACACAAAGTGAAGAATATCTGTATTAAGTAAGAAGATTCTCTTTTAAGCTTAAAATTCAGCACTTAACTGTGTACTGTCTTTATTTGTAAAATCTACAAAAATGTACATTTTTAAAAGCATGACCTTTATTGATCAGACCCTCCCCTTCTGGAAACGCAGAGTTTAATATACAGCCATCACCATATGCCTGTGTTTAAAGTCCCCTACTGAGCACATAAGCTTAAAATGAGTAAGAGATTATCCTTACTGTGGGGAATTGTTACCACTGCTCTCAGATGCTTTTAATCATCCAGTGAATAGGGCTGTGGATTACATCAGTGTTTTAGAGGGAAGTGTTGAAAAGAATTCCACTGTTTTAAGAGATTTCCTTGATGTGACGGATTTTAAGCCAGGCAGGCAATAACTGAAGAGCAGCCTTTTATTCCCTAAATGGACAACAGGATTTGGTAACATGAGTAAGATTTAAAAAAGATGATTTCTTTCATTTTTAAGAGTAGTTTAAAGTACTTTTATCATCTTTTTTTGTCAGATGTAAAGGATCTACCATTATTTTGTGATCCTAATTTCCATATCAGCAAATAACTGAAGAGTCCTGAATGCATGTAGCAACTAATATACAACAATATTTAATTGTGAGGATAGGGTGACCAATAACCAACATTTATTTATTGTTTTATGTTCGATTTGCACAAGCTTCACTCCACTATCAGTATAATTGAATTAATCATACTGATAGTTATTAATTAATTAAGTAATTAATTAAGTATTTTAGGGCTGAAACGATTCATCGAGTAACTCGAGTAACTCGATTACAAAAAATCCTCGAGGAAATTTATCTGCCTCGAAGCTTCGCTAAATTTATTGTATTGTAATAAGCAATGCTGTTAAATACGCAGCACACTGGTCTAGCCGGAGGGTTTTTGTGTTGCACAACGCTACCACTTCCGTTAGCGCCTGGAGCGCTTGTGCTAAGTTTGTAGCTATGGAGGGAACCGGAGAATGCTCAGAAGGAGAACCCCGAAAGCGACAAAAAATGTCAAAAGTTTGGGAACATTTTAGGCTAAACAGAAAGGACAACACAGCGCAATGCATCCACTGCAAAGCAGAATTGGCGTAGCTACCACAACAGCACGACATCAATGTTGCAGCATCTGAAGAGAAAACACCCGCTACATGCATCCAACTCGTACACGGTTGCCAACAGGTAACGTTTATGTTCTCTTTGCTAACTACGTTGTGTGATAATCTGCCATGTTACAGATGTAAATTGAGGCACATTATTTTGCTAACGTTACATCTAAACATAGCGGTTACTTAACCGGGTGTAGTGTAAATTGTATGTGAGGGTGGAACTGAAAGAAATTATGCAGGACTTAATGTAAGTTTGTTAATAAAAATACGCAGCAACAGATTACAGGCATAAGCTGAAAAGCATTTATTTATTGGTGTCTTTCCATCCTGAAAAGTTGCAGTATTTTCTTCTCGCTACTGTTATGTATGAATTAGACATTTTTGATTAATATTTTTTGTAGTAATTCTATATTTGTTTATACCTAAGCAATCAAGAATAAATAATAACATCGTTTTAATAAAAATAGCAACATTTTTGCATTTTATCATGACTAGTTAAGGCTGCAGAACTCTGTACAAATTTGTGAGCCCGCCACTTTATTATTTGAATATAATTTAATATCTTATAACTTTTCTTCAGGTTAAAGCAAACTACTGTTACAAGTAAACTTTCTAAACTACAAACATTTAACTGTTAGGGATGCTCAAAAAGGAGATATTGGACTGATCTGGACTAACTGGTGTTTTGCAGATTTGCCAATAGCTTATTTTGTAAATTTTTTTTATCCGATTACTCGATTAATCGTAAGAATAATCGATAGATTACTCGATTACTAAAATATTCGTTTACAACAGCCCTAAAGTATTTTTTTTGTCATCTAAGAGTTTACTTAAGAGCTCTTCACCCTCTTTGTCCCCTTCCTGGTGTGTTTAAGACAAATAAACATATTCAGGTAGGTGAAGTGGCATCATATGTTTTGAATTCCGATAATCTGGCACAACCAACCTGATCTCCAGATTAGCTGGACTTGAAGATGCGACGTTCACCACATATACCAGCTATTGCTGCAGAATTGATCAATAAAAATTGGGTCAAACCTTTACATTTACTTGCTATGTAAATGTTGCTTTTCATAAACAACTTGCCTTTGTTTGTTTCAAATTTTATACTCCTGTATTTCTTTATCTCCACTCTATGTTTGCTTTTTGTTTAGTAAAACAAATTACTAGCACAAAATACTGGCGATATAAAATTTTCTAATCTCTAGTTGTGATTTCTAGTTATAATGATACTTTTGCAGAAACGTGCTACTCTATGTAGATTATCTGTCTAAACTAATGAAGATCAGAAAACCACTATGCAAAATGTTCATGTGCAGGGGAAATTTTCTTTGTTTCATTAATTTAGCAATTTTCCGACTGCTTTGGAAAAGTTGTAGACTCTTAATATAGTACTGAAACCTCAGTATAGGATAGGCAGTGATGGTCAGGCATGCGAAAAACATGATGACATCATGTCACAACTTTGCTCTTCATTGTTTGATAAGGATGACTTAAAATGCATTTTTAGATATGCTCAATAAAGATACAGATGCCACAGAATACCTGAATGAAATATAATTTTTTTTTTATTATTCCAAAAGGGCCCTTTAAGGGAAGGGCTGAAGATTGTAATTGATAATTATTCCAACTTTGTGTCAGGTTGTGAGGAGGTTTGAAGAGGACCCAAATGCAGAGACAGAAGCAGAACTGGTTTCTTGTAGGTTTAATAATCCAAAGGGGCAACAGAAGCAAAAGTCCACAAACAAAATACAGAAATACCAAAATCCAGGAGACATCGGGGAAAAGACACATCAGGAGCATAAAAATGAAAAGGAACCAGCAAACAATAACTGAAGAGGAGTAGTATAAATGGGAGACTGAATAAAGACCAGACCAATCAGCAGATTGGGAGCAGGTGTGGAAAGAAGAACATAAGAGGGAGCTAGGAGAAGGAGATTGGCACAAGAGGGCAACAGAGGGTAAACAAGAAATACATAAGAACTGAAATACAACAAAAACAGCAAGAATAACAGAAATTGAAATAAAACAATGAAAACTCAAAGAGAAAAGTTAAACTGAACAAAAACCATGACACTTTGATTGCTGAATAATCTGGCAGAAATAGTTTTGCGTGGTTACGACATTTCCAAATGTATGTGACTTGTATGCGATCTTTGCGAATTGCATTCATCTGTTGGTGTCCAGCATCTGCAGTAGGGGACACAATGATGTCACAAGTAGCAAACTTGCTCTGTGTTTATGTAAGTAAACATGGATAGTAGCTCTGGAGCATATCTTGCTGTTTTTTTTTTCCACTTTTTTTTCCCCCAAGTATATTAATAGTGCAATGTTTTCAAGAGATCAAAATGAAAGACTGCTCTTCAAATCGTCTGCCATGGTTGTTTTTCTTTTTGCTTCTGTGTAGCAATATTTTAAGGGAGAAATATTTGGCTTTATTGCAAATTACCTGGTGCTGTTATGACAAAATTAATTTGATGTAGATTGGTGGTATTTCAGCAATCTCCAGCTTTTTCTTGTGATGTATAGTTTATATCTATTTATGGAAGAACCAGTCTGGAAAGCTTTAGACTGGACTGAAGACTGAGAACAAAGCATACGGTATAACGCTTTATTCAATAAAAAAACATCACCCGCCATACTGCATGCGTACGAAGTAAAAAAACAAAAATACATATCATTGCAATTATATCTTCAAATGCAACCCTGTAGATGCATGTGCGTTTACATATAAATGAGTAACAAAAAGGGGAAGTCTAAGATAAAATAAAAACATGAAAAAATGCATAAAGCATAAAACATCAAAAGAGCTTTCATTATATACAGACACTGTATGCTAAAGATAGGTAGGTGTATTCAGCCTTGTTAGGCTCTCTTATCTGTGGACTGTTTTCAGATTTAGTCCTCTGATCCACCAAAATATTATTTACAGATGTTTGAGCTGTCAGTTGTGTAAATGTCCCTCAATTTTCAGCATTTAAGAAAATGGCAGAAGCTGTGTTGTATTCTGTGGGCGGACAAAGCCTAATTGTCTTTTATAGTTTGGTACTGATACATCCGTTCTCTTTGTTCTGCTTTTCAGCTTTATGCTGTGAAGGATCAGAGTAAAGTCAAAATTGGACAAAGACAACAGAATGCATCAAAGGTAAGGCACTGATCAAAGGCTATTAAAATTATTTTAGAGATAACTTTTTATGCATTAGTCAAGTGTGCAATGCAATTGGTTCACAGAAACCTCCAAATCCAAAGAGTTTTAAATATTGCGTTATAATTTTGCCTACCCACAATTTGACATTCATAAAAGCAATTTAACAGAAAATGAGACAAGCTTTTGTTGAATACTGACTTAGACAGAAAAGCCCAGGCCTTTCAAAGAGCTGACTATTTCCTTTTCCCCAATTAATTTATGTCCCATTTTTACAAACAAATAAACCTATCTGAATGACAAGAATCATTCAAGCTAACCATTTGAAAAGAGAGAGACTTTTTCATCAGTATTACACCCCTGCCATTACAAATATTTTTGTGTTTCTATAGAGGGATTATTTGTTTATCAACACGGCGGATGCGCGCGCATCTTGACTGCAAAAAGTGCCGGGTCCTTTAAAGCGTCTGGTCGAATGTTGTGATTATACACGGTTATTTGGCAGTTGCGATGTGCTAGCTAGCGATGTTGTCAGCGTACTACAACAGTTTATCATCTAGTGATAAAATAAGTTATGCTGCTAAATTAACACTAGTTAATGGAATACGTCTGAATGACCCATACGCGTTACATGCGGGTGAGTGGATAAATGACGAGAAAACATGGCCCAAAATTCAGTGGCCGGACATTCATTCCTACCTGATCGAGACACCAAGTGTTTATTCCCGGGAGAGCCTGAAGTCCTACAAGACACTGGATGCCTACTGCTATGTAACAGACAACCATGTTCAGGACATACTATTTCACGATTACAACATAGAAAACTTCGTGGCCCTGAAGACTGAAGTGCTGCCAAGTCAAAGACAAGGGAAGAGGACCGAAATGTATAAAGTCTGGTTGGTTGTGAACAAGAAAAATAACTGCATCCTGACCGCAAACTGCACCTGTATGGCTGGGTATGTCAATGAATAATACAACAAAAGTATTATTATTATTATTATTATTATTGTTATTATTATAAGTTGCTTTCCACTGCTATGTAACCTCATATTGTTATAAACATGTCACAGCTAATTTGCTGCAGTTATTGAGCATTGCACATATGTAGTTTTATCACCAAACAAATTAGGCTATATATATTTTTTTTTTTCTCAGCCTTGGGTCATGCTGCAGTCATGCTGCTGCACTGATGCTCAAAGTCGAACTATGGGTCAGGTTTGGAAAGACGGAGCAGGCTTGTACTTCAGGGACAAACCAATGGCTTCTCACATCCAGAAGAGAAGTGAAGGCAGCCAGATTGAGTGAAATTTGTGTCAGACGGCCAAAGTGGACAGCTACTGGCTTACTGCAGCAAGCCAGAAGAAACCATGGAAAGGTCAATGTCAAAGGTATGATTTATTTTACATCATATTTAACTGTTCATAAGCATATTTAAAAGTTGATAACTGCTGCTATCACCTGGAGCAAGGTTTTGTCACAGGCTTCAAATACTGTTCCACTAGACACTGGATGTTACAGTGAAAACAACTTTACTCTGTTTACAATAGGTCATAGTGTTATTATGTTATATGACAATGCAATGTTGTGTCCTACACAATTTGTTTGCATGCTCCATCTAACATCTGCTTTTTTCTGTATTTAGAGGTGACAGATGAACACATTAAGAAGCTGAAAGCACTGGCACCCAAAGCAGCTGTGCTCACTAGCTTGGACTGCAGTGACACAGACACTGCATCAGAATTTGAGAACGAAGACCTACTGGAACCTCTGGCAGCTCTTTATGATGAGAATTTGAGAGGTGTTTCCTCAAATGAATTAAGAGAAAAAAGTGATGAGATGTTTTTCAGACTGAAAAAGACAATGACACAGGACAAGTGTGTGAACCTTGAATCCATTACCAAAAATCAGGCTCAGTCACAGGCTTGGCAAACACACAGAATAGGACGTATAACTAGCACCACCCTACATCGTGTATGTACTGTTAGAACTGAGACAGCTAAAACAAATTTAGTCAAACAGATAATGCACTATGACAACAAAGATCTATCTGGTATAAATGCAATAAAATGGGGAAGAGACAATGAGCCTACTGCCAGAAAATCCTACACAAAAGCAATGAAAGCACATCATCAAAACTTTAATGTGGCACTTTGTGGTCTTGTTGTACATCCAGAACATCCACATCTCGGGGCATCACCAGATGGAGTGGCAAACTGTAGCTGTTGTGGTAGAGGAACTGTAGAGATAAAATGCCCCTACAAATACAAGAACGGTCTTCAAGGAAGCCATGAGGACCCTGACTTTTGTCTTGACAAATCATTCCATCTCAAGACAAACCATGAATACTACCATCAAGTTCAACTTCACATCTTTGTATGTGTTGTCCAGTACTGTGACTTTGTGATTTGGACACAGCGGGAACTACTCATTACTCGTGTTGCCAAGGATGAAGAAATGCTGCACACAGTCCTTCCTATTGCTGGACAGTTGTTCAGACAAAGTATTCTGCCTGAGCTGTTAACACGCAGCATGGACCCAAAACAGCAAGCACCTACAGTCTGCTCGAAATGTAAACGGCCAGAATTTGGTAAAATGACCACCTGTGCAAAGTGCAATAGGCATTTCCACTACGAATGTGCAAAAGTAAAAAGAAAGGCTAAAGAATGGTATTGTGATCAGTGCAAAAAAGAGAAAAACTAGAAAAAATGCACTCTGAAACATAGAGTTGTAACTGTACCTGTGCTTACCATTCAAAGTATTCTCAGGTTCTCAGTGTGCATCTTATGACAAGATTGTTTAATATTTTTATGTTTATTATTGGTTACATGCACAGGAATAAATACACCTTACTCTTTCCTTGACTCTTGAATACTTTATTAATATTTACACCGTGTTTACACAGGTATCAGCTGATTGAATTGTTTTCTTTTCAATGGCAAAACACAAAGCAAAATATCTGCATATTTCATTTAAGATTTTCAAATATATCATACAACAGAGGAATGAGGAAAAATCTCAATATTCAAAAGCAAACTGGATACAACACACATTTTGAACTGAAACTGCTGCAAAATGTTTTAAACCACAGCTTTTGAATGTTCGATGAGCTTATGCAGTGAAAAAACTTAGGCAGTCATTTAAAAAAAAAAAATATTCAATGACATTTAAACCTCAAATCATAGATGCTAACAACATTAAGGCCTTAATTTTGGCACAACTCAATTAAGGCCTTTTAATTTATTTTCTAGGGACTATGCATTTGCAAATGTTTGTCAATGCTGCACAAACAATTACAATGTCATCTAACAGGCCCACCTGTGATAAAGGAATAACAGTAGTAAGAATTCGGAAAGTTTTCCATCTCCCTATTATTCTTTCAATGTGTATTCTAACATTGGACAAACGCCTCGATGTTTCTACCTCTTGAGCAGACAACTGCTTTTTACCTTTGGTAAAGTGAGGGATCCTCAGGGTAGCACCACGCAAGGCAAGCTCATCTCTAATGGTAAAACCACGATCTGCTAGTATCTCATCATTTACTTGTAGAAGGTCATAAAATCCAGACTCGGCTGTAAGTTGTTTATCAGAAACACGCCCACCCCAACCTGCAGACAGAAATGTAATTGCTCCTGCAGGTGACATGCCAACCAAATACTTAACCGTGTTATGGCTCTTATAATTTGAATATGTTTGGGCTCTGGCTGTTAAATTTGTTGGTCTATTAATAAAAATTTCTGTGCAGTCAATAATGCACCTGCAACGCTGGTATTTAGGTTTGAAACATTTTGGCATATTCTTTAATATAGCATGCTTACTTGGCCACTTGATCAAAGGTTTCAAAATCTGAGACATAATTGGCAGCCAACTTCTTAAGATTTTAGAGATGTCACATTCGTTAACATTAAATCGGAATGCAATATCCTTGTTGGTGAGTCCTAATCTGAGTTTCATGAGTACAGCCAAAAGATGATCCTCTAGGGTCAGAGAGCCACGGATGACCTCAATACTGTCCTTAACCGTCTGCAGGACCCAATTAAAGAGGGCACTGGTTAGACCTGTGAAAAACAGCACCTGTGCTGCTTTACACTTCAGTGACGCAAAAGAGAACTGTGCAGTCCCGAGCATTTCTTTTAATTGTTCATTCTCTGTTTTCAGTTTGTTGATGTCCTCACGCAGGTTATCACCAGTGATGGGACTAACGGCGTTGAAAGTAACGGCGTTACTAACGCCGTTACCTTGTTTTAGTAACGAGTAACCTAACTAATTACTTTGACTGTAACTATAATGCAGTTACCATTGCAGACACCCCGTTACTGCGCGTTACTCAGGTCGCACTATGAACCTTTTTTCATGATAGGACTCGTGCGCTGCTGCGTGAAGCTGACACCCCACCCACGTCAAAAAACTCTGCAAATAGACTGAATGGTTAGTGCAACGTTAGTGCAGATTTGTGCAGAAAAAAATATTGTTTGTGCTACTTTTGTTTAACAGATATTAGAGATAATTTTTTAGGTCATCCAGAGGTGCTCGCCTTGTCATGAGAGAGGGGAGGATGAGAATGGCTGATGTATGGTGAGATTCCGTCTGTCAGTTGGGTAGGTGGGTGTTTCTGCTGGCGGGTGTTAACGTACAGCACACACAGAGAGATGGAGAGTGAGGATGAATCCAGCAGCAAAACAGCTTTTTCCTGATGGAAATACCGGTGTTACGTCGAGCTGCGTTTCCTCATCAGATACGGTTTCCTCTGCATCTCCGCACAGCGCAGGCGACAAGAGTCACAGCGCAAGCGACAGGAAACGCGCATGCTCGCTAAAGGCGCGCAACAGTCGCCCTGTGCTCGCGCCACAGGAGAACTATGGAGAGCGTGAACGATCAAATGATTAACCTGATAACAGTCAGAAATGATAGCCTATATGGAGAAAGGGAGAAATCTGGATGCTTGGATGGATGGATGGATGGATGGATGGATGGATGGATGGATGGATGGATGGATGGATGGATGGATGGATGGATGGATGGATGGATGGATGGATGGATGGATGGATGCATGCATGGATGCATGCATGGATGGATGGATACTCTGACTTTTCAACCTACTGTATTTTTTATTTTAAACATTATTTGATGGCCTTTGTGGCAGGGATGGAAATCCATATTTTATGTCACACACAGAGTATACATCTAGATAGATAGATAGATAGATAGATAGATAGATAGATAGATAGATAGATAGATAGATAGATAGATAGATAGATAGATAGATAGATAGATAGATAGATGTTGCAGTATCTATAACAACCCAAACACACAGGATTTCAGAATTAGACATCCCCAGTCATTAATTTCACCAGATCTGAACGCCCTGTTAAAAAACTTCACATGGCGTTCCCCCCTGATGTCATTTACATTGACTTGCAATAAATGCTAAACTCTCTGCAGGCTCTTGTCTTTGTCGTCCGCTCTATTCAGCTGGCTTTGGAAACACACAGCGAGAAGGTGGGGGCTGGGTGGGGAGGGTTACGGGGGTGAGAAACGCAAAAGTAACGCAATAGTTACTTTTACTAGTAACTAGTTACTTTTATTGTGGAGTAACTCAGTTAGTAACTCAGTTACTTTTTGGGAGAAGTAACTAGTAACTATAACTAATTACTTTTTCAAAGTAACGTGCCCAACACTGGTTATCACACTCTGTATGAAGTTGGCTGTACTTCAGCTGGAGGTCATCATGGACAGTCTTTGGGACCATACCTTCTGAAAAATAAATACAAATTTTACATTCTTATCTTTACAAAAAACAAATGGTTACATTCTGGGTGATCAGGGCAAATACCTGTTCGCAACAAATATAAACATTACTAACTGATTAATCCCACTAGTACGGAAGAGGATTAGGGCCACTGGAAAAAAAAAAAAAAGTTCAATGTTTTTTTATTTTATTATTTCAGTATAGTATGGTAAAAAAGTCAGAATTCTGAGAATAAAGTCAGAATTCTGTGATTAAAGTCAGAATTCTGAGAAAAAAGTCAGAATTCTGAGAAAAAAGTCAGAATTCTGAGAAAAAAGTCAGAATTCGGACTTTAATCTCAAAATTCTGACTTTGTTCCCATGTTAAAGTGAAATAAAATTTACAAATCAGTTTACTTTTTTTTTTCAGTGGCCCTAAACCTCTTCTGTACACTAGTGACTATTCTATTCTGCAATAATTAATATGTTAACATTTAGGAACACACAGATCTACGTCCCTCTATAAAAATCCAAATGAGTTTGCAGGCCGTCTTGGTCAGGTTAGTAATAAGGTTTCATACCATTATATAGATCAGCACCAGCCTCTATTCCACACTCAGTTGGAGAGATGGAAGAGGGTGTACACTGATGTCCATCTTCTGGACACCTGCTGGGGGTTGCATCCCTTCTTCTTTTTCTTTTATATCTGAAACACACAGGGGAGAACAATGATTTAGTGCAAAAAAAAAAAAAAAAACCCCAAAACAACAGTTCCACAGGTGTTATCTCCAGAATTCAAGTCCATAAAAATCACATGCTCAGTCATCCCAACTCTCCATATCAGATGTCTAATAAAAACTACATGTTCTGACCTTTAACCTGGGTAACCTATATAGCTACAATATATCAATATTTTTTCTTTGCACTTCCAGTCATACTATGTGGAGTCATGCTTGTAATCAGACAACAATCAAGCACACAGATGTGATACTTACCGCTCCAGTTTTGCAACACCGTCTTTGCCGGGCTGGATTGAGTATGGAAAGATAGACGGGACAAAGTCTGGGCTGTCGATGTCGTCTGATGCCTCTCCTGTACAAATAATGTATTGACGCAATCATCATCAACCTTTATTTAAGACACTAGTCAATCAATTGAAAAGACAGCACACACAGAGAAGTTTAGACCAGACAACGTGATGATGATAAATGATAATTAATGATGATTAATGATAAAACTTATGGCTGACCCGATGAGTTGCAACTTGATAAGACTGAATCAAGGTACATTAGCTTGTAAGCTAGTTATGCTCCAATGTGTTTTGTACGATTCATTGATCCCGTTTATATATGTAATACTTAATAATTGTATGTAAAACCATTGTTTGTAAAACCAGCGATGCCGTTTAGCTTTTTTTATAGAGCTGCCTTATATAGCTTATATAGCTTTTTTTTATAAGACTTACCTGATATAAAGTGATCGCTGCAGATTGATGCATTTTTAATCATCTGCTCGTTCCAATCGCTTCTTCTGATGGCTTGCAACCAAAGACGTCTCTTGTTTGCCTTGAAAGGGGTGCGAGTTGATGGGATTCGGTAAAACTTGCGCGTTTTATTGTTTTTATCAAAACGGTTCGTGCAACCGACAGCACAACAAGACATGTTAGCGGCTCTTTCTGCAGGCGACATGCGCATTGGTGCCGGAAGTGACGTAGCCTGATAATCCCTCTATAGCATAAGACACGTTGCTTTCAGTAAACTGTTTTTTAGCATTACTTTTTTAAACTTTGATTTTGTAGATAAATCAAATTTATTTTTTTCTTTTTAAATTGGCCTAGACTCCACCCCTGAACATTTGAAACTTCTTTAGCCTCTTTCCCACTGACATTAGCAGGTTAACCCACTATAGGTACCAGATCTGGTACCAGATTCTTACGACGTAGTGATATGGCAACGCCACTTGGACAAACGGTATTGCAACTGTTTCTTAAGTATCAGATCTCTTCTGGAGTCTAAACATATTATTACCCATACTTGCTATTATTTTACCTTTCATCGGCGAGCTAAAGTAACAGAAAGTAGAAAACAATGAATCTCAGTCTTGAAGGAAAGTGCTCTGTTTTAAGACAGACTAAAAAGGTGTAACAAAAACTAATATTGGTTTGGCTTTTACTCTCCTCAAACAGTTGGGTTTCCATTAGTTCATATAATATCTATCATACCTACATATTTTCAATTCAGTTCAGTTTATTTATATAGTGCCAATTCACAATCTGTATCTTTATCTCTGTATTCTATATCTTTGTATCTCTGCTTCAGTCTCCTTTAACCTCGGTGGATGGCCGCTCACACTGAGCCTGGTTCTGATGGAGGTTTCTTCCTGTTAAAAGGGAGTTTTTCCTCTCCACTGTCGCTACAAGCATGCTTAGTGTCAGGGATTGCATTCGAATTAATGTGTTGATGCAATCAACTGGTTTTCCTTAGATAGAAATCCTTGAATCAGTTTGACTGTATGATCTGGTAAACTGTAAAGTGCCTTGAAATTACGTGAGATATAGAAGGCGTCCCCGTCCAGTAAACACACAGCCAGGCAGACGAGCTCTGAGCCATCTCAGAGAATGGAGAGAGCACATCCAGACAGTCACGGTCAGAGACAAAGGAGTACACTGGAAAACAGGCCGATCTCCAACATCTATAAACAAAGGTGTTGATGGCAGCAGCACAGCTGATATTTTTACAGAGTTTTGCCTGCAAATCAGTGGCATATAAACAAAAACAACCTGATAAAAGTTTTGAGATCAAAGATGTTTTAGTCTGATTTCAGTTTCACACAATATAGTGGATGGGGTTATATGTGGCTAGATCAAAACTCCAATATTGCTGCAGGAGGAACTTCTTAGTGTAAAAGCCTAAACACACCTTACACTATGTAGAATCCAATTCAACATTAAAATCAGAGCGTATAAGCTTTTGGCACTTAGACCTCACTGAAAATTTACTGAGCTGATCAGACGGCAAACAAGTCTCTGCCACTGTGCTTGCATATATTTCCGACCAAGATAAACACTTGGTCTGTTTTGGTTAGATGTGTCGGAAATCCAGTTTGTGTGGTCTGTTTTTGTGTTTCCTTTCCTCCTCCACCAGGTGGTGCCCCGTCCTCATTGGGCCTCCCTGCACACCTGCAGCTCGTTGCCTCATTACCTGTGGAGTGCTCTTAAGCTGCTGACTGCCACTACCTCCACTCCAGAGTGTTTGCCAATACTGGGTACTCTAGCCATGCTTAGTTTAGTAGAGCCTAACCTGAGTTCTTTTTTGCCAGTTTTTGGGTTCTCTAGCCAAGCTGAGTTTGCTGAGTCAAACTGAGTTTCTTGTTTACCTGAGTTTTAATCTTTCTTTTTTTTGTCTTTGCCTCTCGGCAGGAAGTCATCCTGCAAACTGGATGTTTCATACCTTCTCTCCCCTGGAAGGATCTTCTGAGAACCAAACTGAGCTAAGGATTCAAGTTTGTGGTTTGGATCAACCTTTTCCCCCAAGGATTGTCTGGGGCTTCTCTGTGAGCAGGGGGTTCCTCTCCACAATAACCCGTTCAAGGACAGCAGGAAATCTAAGTGGCAGTCGGCTTCTTGACTGAGTAAACCCCGTCCGCCAGCCATCAAACAAGACAATCACTGGAACATTCCACACAGACTGGATTCAATAAAGACATCTTTTTCTGGAAACGTGAGTCAGCAACCTAGTCCTCCTCTTCAAGTCAAAGAATCAAATTTCCCGCTGAGCCTGTACTAGCCGCAGTGTCTTCCCCTCACTTTCCAGTTCCGGTTTGACAGTGTTCAGAGCAGCACTGGACTCATCTCTATATTCTAAATAAACCTGTTAAACTTTTCCCTGGTCTCTCTGTTTGGTCTTCTGCATTTTGGGTCAGACCTTTAGATAAGATCATGTCAAGATGCAACAATTGGGTGGAATAAGCTAAAAATAAATAAATAAAAACAATGTTTATTTTTTTACTCGACACAAAAGAAGAACTATAAATATTCTCATGACAGATTGTGGATCCTTCTGCAAGCAGTGTATTTCTGTATCACTTAGTATAACTCAGTTACACTGACATATGATACAGTGACAAGTGAGTTGCTGGCTCTCAGAGAAACTTTCATCGGTCACCTCTGCTTCTTGATCGTTTCCTGTCATACCACAATAACAAGTCAATTAATCAGAGACAAATGGCATATTAATCTTTGTCTTTATTAAGCTCAGCAGACTGAGGGATATGTCTTGGTCAGGATATTAACTGTATCTCGATATAGGAGACATAAGCATGACACAGATAACTGACCACCCACTGTAAAATCTGAAAACACTATCATCAATCTTATTTTTTCATTCATAGTGTGACTGGGTTTTAATTATTGTCATGACATCACAGAACACTACATAAAGATTTCTCAACACTGATTTCTGTAGAGATGCGAGTTTAAGAAGTCACAGTTGTTCATATAAGTCATTCAAGAACATTGATTAATTACATTTGTAGTCTAGAAAAAAGGCCTCAACTCTTTAAACCTCCTCTCTGAAACTAAAAAAAGAAAGTGTCTTTTTAAGTGTTTACTGCAAAGAAAGTTGTTGCGCTAATGTATTTGGCTGCATTTGTTTGATCAGATTTTTTCTCTCCTGACAAGAATCTCCTGCCATCCATTGAGAGTGAAAGCTGAAAGTACTCAACAATTATTAATTTCTGTCTGCTGAGCAGAAGATGTTACTTTACGAACTTACTGAGAATTTAATATTGAAAAAAGTGAGTTTTAGTTTTCTATTTACCACCTGCTAGCACAAGATTTATGTGTTTTCCATTTTACTTATGGAAAAGAACTCCATATACGTTTAACCATTTTTGAGGGCTTTAAAGTGTTTCTCATATCATTTGACTATAACATATGTGTAGTTTTATCTTGTTTTAATGCACTCATAAAGCTGGATTTTTTTGTTTTTGTATTTATTTTTACTTTATGATAAAGTTTGTAAGATTAAAGACGTAAATACATTATGCGTCACATAAATATTATTATCCCTTGATTTTCTACATTCCATCGCAAAAAAATCAACATGCTTTTAGCGATTTGTTGTAATAGAGCAATGTGGAATGTTTAGTATTAAGTAAAAAAGGGTTGTTTTACACCTAATTTTTACTGCACTTATTGAGCGCTTTGTAGAACCACCCTTTATGCTGTTTCAAGCTTTTCTGTGTGTCTTAAGAAGTTATGCACATTGAGAGACTGAAACTGTTTAGCTTCCTGTTTGCAATGTATCTCAGACCCAGTCATATTAGATGGGGCCATTTGCACATGAGTTGATTAACTATTGACAGCACCCACTAGATCCTCTGTGTCTTCTTCCATATTTTTTCCTTTATAATTATTCTCAAGGAAATAAAAATTGAACCAGCTCTTAAATTTCCACTCCTCACAAACCCTTATAAATCCAAAAAACAGAAGTGATGAATGATAAACAGAAAAAGGAGAAGGTAAAACCTTATTATGTCTGTTTCACATCCCACAAAATGACTCCTGAATGGCTCAATAGCCTGTTGAAATGCTGCTGAAGAGGGAGCCCCCAATTCAAGTTGTCCAAAACAGCAGCATTTAATCAGAACAAAACTCTGTAGGTGATCAATATGGTATATCAATTCAACTTTAAATGGAGTGTGCTCACCAGGCTACCATTCCATAAATCCACACATGCAGAACTTTCAAACAAGATGCAGTGTTATAATAAACCTGCAATGGGTCTGATTTCTTCCTTTAATGCATTTCCTAAAATAAAATCAGTGGTAAAATAATATTTACTGAAAAAAATTTGATTTCAGATTTGAGAGACTTTGAGTCTCAACTAGTCATCAGAGAGAGTGTAAGAGAACGAAAATATAAGCAGAGCAAATCTGCTGCTCCGAGCTGTCACTCAAAGCCTTCCATGACAGCAGGGAAGAAGAAGGTCGCTCAGTGATGACTGCATCTCCGAGTCTAAGGTCAATACTCAACTCCATGCTCCCTCCTCCCGTTTTCCATGAGAGATCCCCATACAAGCCGGCAGGCCAATCGTGTCCCCACTGACCGCTGTGATCTGCGGCCAAGTAGCATCTCCCTTTGCCCGATCAGACGCTGCACCTCTTGTTCACTGGCCAACTGGCCTTCATCCCTGCAAGCTGAGGCCAGCGCTCCTCCTGGTTCCGTATGTTATCTGGGGTTTTTTTTAGGCCTGTGATGGATGCCAGCCGTCCCCGAGCGCCCTGCAAAGCTGCACCAATGTGGAGGATTAAACAGATTTCTCCTTTTTTTTTCAGAAAAGGGGATGGATGAGTGTAATCACCTATAATCTCAAATTCTAGGTCTCTTGATAATGAACTAGGGGCTGTTTTGGCCATTTGGCTCGGCTTCCTTAAGCTACCTACTTAAAAGCATGAAAAAGGCTGTCATAAAAGAATGCAGGAAATGGAGTGGAAGAAAACCTGAACACTTCTCTTCAGGTATTTGTCTTTGCTCATGTAGAAACTGACTTGAACATTATGGGCCTAAGTCACTTTGGCCTAGGTACCTTTTGGCTACTTACATTTCCAGCTTAAAAAGAACCTTACAGAGTTAAGCTCTTGCTCTGCTTGTAATGTGGTGAAGGGTGAAAAAAAACATACTGGGACATGCACTGTCTCTAATCATAAAAAGTAAGAAGTAGAGCAGCGGTTTGATTTATAAACCTGAGATAAAAGTGGGGAAGCGTTTTATCCTTCATAGATAGGCAGCTCTAAAACTGAAGATCCCACATGAAATAGAGCACCTTGTAAAATCATCTCTTCTGCAAAAACATATTTAGGTTTTATCACTTCAATGAATTTCATTGAGAGATTATGTGATCAACAAACACAAATTAGTCCATTTAATGTTACAGGACATTGTTTAATTTGTTTCCACGTAAATGCTGTAAACTGAATTGTGGATTTCTATTCAAGTCAGTTTACTGCAGTACACCAAAAATTTAATCCAGGTTGAAAAATGACCCTCAAAAAGGCACCTTGTGTCTAATTTAACCTTTTTATGAATCTAGAAGTTCTGGCCCAAGAGACTTTTTTTAACAATCAGCATCATGAAGAACGAGGAACACAGCAGATGGGTCAGGGATAAAATTGAGCAGATGTTTAAGCAGAGCAGAGTAGAGTAAATCAATATATGTAAAATGGAAAGCATGTGGAACACTGCAAACATACAAAAACTTTTCAACCACCTAAACTCACAAAAATAGCATTAATAGAGAAGCAGCTAAGATGCCCATGGTAGCTCTGGATGAACAGCAGAAATTGAAAACTAAGTGGAGAGAACACATGAGCAGGTCACCTATGCATTCTACAAATCTGGCGTTTATGGTTAAAGACAAGAAGAAAAAACATCAAAGACGCGTTTGTAATCAATCTATTGAGGAAACATGTAGAAGATGTATGTCTAGGCAAATAAGATCAAAACTGAATGTTTTGGAAGCTGGGTAGAACGAATGAGAGGATGGATTTTTTTAATAGACGGTAATCCTACAAGAAAACTTGTAAGCTTTAAAACTTAGTCAGGTCTCAATAGGATTGACTACTGAGTGTAATATTAAATGCAGAGGGCTGATATAAATGCGTAAAACATCTTTTTATTTTACTTCCCTGCCAGATTTCAGCACTTTTTGTCTTTCAGCAAACTAAAACAAAAACAGGAAACAATGAAAAGCAGAGATGATGGACAAAGAAATGCCACTAAAATACATCAAAGTTTAGTTTTTCAATGTGATAAGCAAAACAAAATGTTATTTATTTGTTCATAAACGTCATGAATAAATAATTAGATTCCAGTGTAATTTGTTCTCTAAATAAAGCACCTCAAAGTGGAAACAGACAATACCATATACGGTGTATACATATGCACTGCATTACGGACGTGTTTTAGTAAATCAAATGTTGAAGTGACATATTTTAACTTCCAACTGTCATAATACATTGTAAGTGGAGGAAAGACAAAGATAGTGGGAGTGCTGCAGTTGAGTTAAAGACTTTCATACTGTCAGGGATATCGATACTGCCAGACAGCAATGCACCAGGGGTGTGCTTGAAAATAAAATTCATGAAAGGAAGAATGGTAGAGAGAAGAGGTGTGAAAATTAAATGTCATCTCTTGACAGGAAAGTCTGAAAATTAATCTGGCAGTGAAGTGTGACAATGTTGTTTGGTGACAAGGCAGGAGAAGACAATTGTCAACACTTCCTCCCTCCCAACGTGTGCTGGCACCCAAGAAGTGGGCGCAAAGTTAAGAGATGTGGCAAAGCAGGAGACAGAGAAAAGGAGAGAGTGGAGTGAGCCTCTGAAGAATTGTGTGATTTTGTGTGTAGCCATGAATATCAAGGTAAGAGCTGGTGAGTGTCTTTAAAAGATAAATATAAGAAGCTGGTATGATTATATTTGTTGTGGATTCCTTTTGAAGTGAGCCATGTTTGGAGGTATTTTCTTTCACGGTTTAGAAATATGTGTGTTTGGGGGCATCAAGAATCCGAAATCTGTAATAGAATATTCTCAAGTCATTTCTGGGGTCTTAAAACTGCAATAAAAACAAGATTCCCATGCAGTCTGGGGAAGTAAGCACATTGATAATATGTCTGGATAAGATTTGAAAAAAAAAAAAAAAAAACAGTAGAAAAAAAATATGCATTTTTTAGATACAGTATTTGTTGAGTTCGAGTTCAGCGGCTGCGTCTTACGAAAGCCTGATTCGTCGGCCGATTACGTCATTGCGCGGCACCATGGCCTGTTCGGATTGGAAGACTCCTCGTTATGCAGCAAATAAATGCAAGCTTCTTTTTGCCCGTTTTTGAAGGACAGGTCCTTTGCATCCTCTGTAGCCTTGGGTATAAATGCGAGTTCAAGCAAGCCAGATGCTATGTGCTCAGAGAAAAAAGGGAAATGGTGCTGAACAGTGATGAATATTGTAAGTGCAGTTAAATATGATAAAGTATTTGAATATTTCCATCTGAGATTATTAAAAATAATTATTTTAATGCTTATTTAGTCAGATATGTGGTGGGAAATCTTTTGTTTATTGAAAGGTTCTATCTGTCCCTGTGCAAATGGGTTTGGTGGACATTAAAACATTGCTTCCAATGCAGTATGAGGACTATATATCTGATATTCGCGACAACAGTACTGCTGCTGAAGCCCCTCAAAAATGTAATTAGCATACAAGACAAAAAGGAGAAGTTCATTATCCATTATTTGCCTGCTTTGTGAGTCAACTATCACAGTTGCTAGGCGACAGCGTACAGGCGGTGAAAGCCGGAGAAGGCTGGTTCTGTTTGAATCCATAGCCAAATTTTTCTGGCCTCCTTATTTTAACGACCCCCGAAGGAACCAGTTCAGGTAGACCAGGTCCTCAGAGGATACAGCCACTGAAATGGAACCCACCTAATGTTTCACTGACCCTTATCTCCATATTGTTTTCTCTTATCATCCAATGGGTTACTATGGCATTTTCCATCAAAACATGCAGGAATATCCTGCATGCCTGCAAGAACTACTATGATCATAAAGGAGAGAGAAGTATTTGCATCCCTAAAGCTGTGATAACCAACCAAAGCAACATGTTAGTCCTTCCATTCATATGAAGTCCAAGAACATTCATCAAAAGTACATTAACACCTTTTCTCTTTGTCATTGTACACATAAAGAAGCCATCCAAATGTTATTTATAGTGAAGTTAAAGGGGATAAAGTAATTATATGTAAATAATATGCTATAACGGTAAGATATGACACATATAACACTTTGTGGTGGCTTTAGTCGCACAGGAGAACACACTTTGTAAGGACCAAGAGAAGCAACCCCAAGAAACAGCGAGACTATTGCCCATTACCCTACTCCATGTGTCTTTCCAAATTTGGGGTTCTACTTCTGAAGGTCTGCTGATATTTCTGCTGTGACTTTGAACTGATGGGACTTATCTGCCTGATAATATCAGATGGTTGTTCCACTTCCCTAAAGAGTAATGTTACACTTAACCCTGTAACACCCTGTAAAAAAAAAAAAAAACTTAGCTCATACAGCCGGGAGAGTCATGCAAGTAATGAGCTGTACTGCTGTGACAACGCCCTGGATATCAGTGCCTTGCTACCCAAAAGGGGAACTTCATTGAGCAAATGAATCCCTTACCCAGGAAACTCAGAGTCATACGCCAGCATTGATTCCATCTGCAATGCTAAGCCTTGCTTTCCCTTTTCTTGTTGTCCAATAATTTTTGGTCAAAGACTAAGGAGTATTGTAAAAGCAGTACTTTGTACTTTGATGGGCTCAGCAAAGCAGAAGGCAAATTTTTTGGTGGATCACCATCTTTGTAAACAAGATCCATGCACATAAGATCACTTTACTGTAGGCCATATAAGACACCTCAAATCTCTCTCCCCCTCTCTCTCAAAATATATATATAGTAGGTTTGGGGGTCACTGCCCCAAGGGGCCCAATGAAAACGGGTACCACTGATGCCTTAACCTTCCAGGTTTTCTCCAGCTCTTCTCTGAGCCCCTGGTATTTTCCTGATGTTGCAGTCACTTGGTATTGCTATGTCAACCACAATGGCTTTCCTCTGCTTTTTTTCTATCACCACAATGTCGGGTTGGTTTGCAATTACCATTCAGTCTGTCTGTATCTGGAAGTCCCACAGGATCTTGGTGTGATCATTCTCTACCACCGTTGGAGGTGTTTCCCACTTTGACCTTGGGGTTTCCAGCCCATGCTCTGCACAGATGTTCCTGTACACTATTCCAGCCACTTGGTTAAGGTGCACCATGTAAGTTTTCCCTGCAAGCATCTTACACCCTGCAGTTATGTGCTGGATTGTCTCAGGGGCCTCTTTGCACAGTCTGCACCTGGGGTCTTGTCTGGTGTGGTAGATCACAAAACAATTTTGTGTTTTCCTGAAAAGTCACACTTATTCACCACCATACATTGTGAAATGAATAGAAAATAGAGTCAAGACATTGACAAGGTTAGAAATAAT
Organism: Cyprinodon tularosa; assembly: GCF_016077235.1. NCBI lineage: Eukaryota > Metazoa > Chordata > Actinopteri > Cyprinodontiformes > Cyprinodontidae > Cyprinodon > Cyprinodon tularosa. Next base: position 2,307,932 of record NW_024038531.1, on the reverse strand, counting down.
AATTTGTATTTGAAATAAGATTTTTTTTTTTACATCAAACTGACCAGCTGCCTGCTTCTGCTCTAAATAGTTTTTCCACAATTTCGAGGTTTGTTTAGATTCATTGTCCAGTTGTAGGATGAAATTGGCTCCAATCAAGCGCTGTCCACTGGGTATGGCATAGCATTGCAAAATGGAGTGATAGCCTTCCTTATTCAGAATCCCTTTTACCCTGTACAAATCTCCCACCTTACCAGCACCAAAGCAACCCCAGACCATCACTTTACCTCCGCCTTGCTTAACAGATGGCGTCAGGCATTCTTCCAGCATCTTTTCATTTGTTTTGCGTCTCACAAACTTTCTTTTTTGTGATCCAAACACCTCAAACATGGATTCATTCGTCCACAACACATTTTTCCAGTCTTCCTCTTTCCAATGCCTGTGTTCTTTTGCCCATGTTAATCTTTTTCTTTTATTGGCCAGTCTTAGATATGGCTTTTTCTTTGCCACTCTGCCCTGAAGCCCAGAATCCTGCAGCTTCCTCTTCACTGTAGATGAAGACACTAGTGTTTTGCGGGTACTATTTAATGAAGATGCCAGTTAGGGACCTGTGAGGTGTCTGTTTCTCAAACTAGATACTCTAATGTACTTATCCTCTTGCTCAGTTGTGCAATGCGGCCTCCCACTTCTTTTTCTACTCTGGTTAGAGCCTGTTTGTGCTGTCCTCTGAAGGGAGTAGTTCACACCGTTGTAGGAAATCTTCAATTTCTTAGCAATTTCTCGCATGAAATAGCCTTTATTTCTAAGAACAAGTATAGACTGTTCAGTTTCAGATGAAAGTTCTCTTTTTCTGGTCATTTTGAGCGTTTAATTGACCCCACAAATGTGATGCTCCAGGAACTCAATCTGCTCAAAGGAAGGTCAGTTTTGTAGCTTCTGTAATGAGCTAAACTGTTTTCAGATGTGTGAACATGATTGCACAAGGGTTTTTGAATCATAAATTAGCCTTCTGAGCCAATGAGCAAAAACATTGTACCATTAAAACACTGGAGTGATGGTTGCTGGAAATGGGCCTCTATACTGTACACCTATGTAGATATTGCACCAAAAACCAGACATTTCACTGCATGAAAAGTGAGATTTTCGTCCCCGTAAACCCCCGTAAACTCCCGCAGATCTGCCTGATTTTCGTCAGTTTCCGACAATTTGCAACCCGTGCTTGTCCGCGTTTGTCGTGCCACAAATTGTCGGAAACGTACCGTGACGTATGTGGAGAGCGATCTGCTGTACTAATGGCCCTAATTAGCATATGAATGCAGCAAACCCGCGCGGCTGGCCAGGTCTGGCTTGAATAACCTTCTCAGTATTGGCTGAAACCACTATTCTCAAACAAATGAAATCGCTCGTGATTGGCAGCAAAACCACACGTGGCCACGCCAGGCTTTAATTTTCTTACTGAGTATTGGACGGAACCGCTTCTTTTTAAACAAGTAAAGTCGCTCGTGATTGGTTGGCATATATATATATTTACATATATATATTTATTCATATATATATATATATATATTTATTTATTCATTCATATATTTATTCATTCATATGGTGTGTATTTATGTTATCCTACACTACTACACAATTATTATGCTACCATCAAGGACATGAATGAATTTATACAGGAAATGAACATTTGCCAGGAAGCTGTTTATGCAAAGAAAGAGCTTTATTAAAACACACACAACTATATACAACGCGTATCCAAACACATGCGTTTCTAAAAATTAAAAGTCCGTGAACGGTCCGTTTGCTTCCTCGGGGTTGGAGGTAACTGGCAGCATTCCCTCCGAGGCAGGTCCGATGTGCAGACGCCTACTGTGCGTGGCTCTGTACTTCGGCATCGCTTCTAACCGGGACTGCAGCTTAACACAGAGTTTAGAGGGATCCGGCCTACGAAATGGCGGCGACCGTACAATCCATCCAGAGACACCGCCGACGACAGCGGACTTCCAGAGTTCCACTTCCTCATCTGCCAGCACACTCTGCCTCGCTTTCAGCAGCTGAAAAAAAAAAACAATGAATCAGCGCACTGCGTATGGACACAACACATCTATCAATGCACCTGAAAAATAGTCACCAAATAAAGTCTTACCCTCTTTCTTCTGGCCCGACTCCGAGCAGATGGCCTCCGCACGCAGCGTGTTGGCTGGCAGCGTATATCTGAAGCTCCTGCGTACGTCTGAAAATACGTCTTACAGGCAGCTGGAAAACAATTAAATGAGAGCGGTATAAATAAAAAATCAAACGCAAGTCACAGTAACAAGGAAGGAGAAAACATTAAAACAAGTCACTTACACACAATGTCGTCTTTATCATCATCGTGCAAATCTGGACTTGCTGATTATGGCTCCGAGCAAAAAGGAGGTCTGTGAAAACAAAATGTAAAGCTATGATCGGTATCCATTACCTTTTACCGCAGAATGAAAGCATATTCTTTAAATCTTACCCTTGCTCCGGTTCATAGCGCCTGCAATTAGTCTCCGAGTTGTTAAGACGGCGTACTGCTTCCTGTAAATCACAAAAAATGCACTTTAATAAAGCTTGTTCTTGCAAGGCTAGGCTAGATAGGCTAATAGCTAGGCTGCTATTAGCCATAGCTCAGGCTAGGCCGCTTTTAGCTTAGCAGGCAGTAATCGAACATATATTTACCGCTAGCATCTCTTCTTTGAGTTCGTCTTGTTCGATGCAGAGTCGCCATCGCGTCCAAGAGGAGTTTTACCCCGAAATCCGACATACTCCGTCTGCGCTCCGCCCCGCTGCGCTCCAGACCGCCTGCACAAAGCAAAGCCTACAGCCGCCGCTGTGGTCCCCTCCCCTCCTCTCTGAGTTCCTTGGAGATCGTAGAGGGCATGCGCCAGATGAACCAGGGTTTCCGCGGATCATTAAAAATAATTACAATTCATAATTCTTTTTTTAATCAAGGCCTTAATTGGCACTAAAATTAATTAAATATGTTTATCGTTGCATTTATGATTCTTTAATAAAAATGCTTCTAAAAACAATTTCGTCAGATATTATATCGCTATTAATTTGCGTGGAACTGTTTATAAAGCCGTATGTTCGGAAAGGAAGCTCGAGGCGGAGAAAAAGCTAGAGAATATATATACGTATATATGTGTGTGTGTGTGTGTGTTTACATACATACAGGAGTATTTCTGCCCAAATATATATATATATATTTTTGTAGATTTTTGTAACAGAGATAAGGATAATTCAAAACTGCTTTTTTTTTTATGAACTTGTTCTCTACAACTTAGCATCTCTTTTCATTCCTGTAATAAGAAGTTTCTTTTAACTGGATTTGATTAAACTTTAAGTCCCTCGGTATAAAATAAATATTTTGATGGAGATGAGAAATCTGCTTCCTGGTTGGTGAATAACCAATAGTTTGGATCCAATCATTTAAATAAACGGTGTTAGTTTTTTTTTTTTTTTTTTTTAGATATTTATAAGAATTGTGCTATAATTTCTAGTCACCAATCTGTTGCTGCTATATTTTAATTTGACGAACCGGAATTTGTCGAGGTTCTTTTTCCTGTTTGGTGCGATTGCAATTGCGGATCTTGACTTGGCCGGACCGGAGCGGAGCAAAAAATAGCTCGGCTCCGTAATTTGTCGGTGACGGACGGAGAAGACGTACGTGGACTGAGACGTGCGGAGGAGTAGCGGTGGATGTGGAACAGCTCTCATTGATTTCCATGAAAGACAAGCGCTCCGCACGACGTACGTCAGCGGAGCGGAGCGCTGACGGAGTATGTGGAATCTGGGGGTTAGGGTGGCCAGATGTCCGGCTTTAGGGCGGACAGTCCGGATTTTCATTGCACTGTCCGGCGTCCGGCGCTGCACCCAGCCGGACGTGTATTTGTCCTCCTTTACTCCCAGATTCCACATACTCCGTCAGCGCTCCGCCCCGCTCACGTACGGAGTACTTGTCTGTCATGTAAATCAATGAGAGCTGTTCCACATCCTCCGCTCGTCACCGCCCACGTACGTCTTCTCCGTCCTTCACCGTCAAAATACGGAGCTGAGCTATTTTTTGCTCCCCTCCGGTCCGTCCAGATCAAGACCCGCTATTGCAATCGCACCAAACAGAAAAAAGAATGTAGAGAAGACCCGGTTTGTCAAATTAAATTATAGTAAAAACAGATCGGTATCTAGAAATTAGAGCATAGTTTGTATATATTCCCAAAAACTAAGAGCAATTAATTAAATAATCGGATGCAGACTATTGGTGCTTCAACAGACCAGGAAGAAGTTGTGAGATTCTAGAGTGAATCTCACAACTTTAAAAGAAAATTCTTATTGCAGGAATGGATGAAGAGATGATGAGTTTGGAAGCAGAGAATAAACAGAGTTCATACAAACTATGTATGATCCTAGTTATCCCTGTTACAAAAATCCACAACAGAAAGAAAATATTTGGGCAGAAACTGAACATCTGCTGGATGATGATGGGGATTTTTTTAATATGTCAGATTAAATTAAGCGTTCACAGGTTTTATACAGGAATGAGGAACTCTAATTTAATGCTCTTTTAATGCTATTAGAAATAATTTTAATGCCATCAACAAGTATCATGTACACAAGTTATTAGTTTACATGAAATAAGGAGCTGTAAGTGTAACCCAGAGGTAACTACAGTTGCTCTGTGATGCGTTCATGGTGCATTGCTCTTTTAGCACTGTTGCGACAGTTTGCAACAGTTTGCGGCAGTTTTGCAACAGTTTGCCGGTTTCCGCCCGAGTGAAAATCGAGGGCTTTAAGCAATGTCTGAGCGACCAGCGCAACATGTCTGTGCTCCTCCAGTTCACTACAGTGACTTTTCCTCTTTAGGTGAGCATAAACATGTACTGGGTTACCATATTAATGTTAATAAGGCTGAGTTTAATAGCCGAATTAAAGATATGTATTTGTTGATGGGATGTTAAGTTTTATGTCTGTTAAATGTGGCAAAAGGTAACGGAATGTTAATCCCAGCTGTTGTTGAACAGAGAATCATTTCATTTTGTAAATGTTGATTTCTTTATGCTGTTCCGTGGTTTTATATATGTATATATAAATATATTAATGAACAGTTTGCCGGTTTCCGCCCGAGTGAAAATCGAGGGCTTTAAGCAATGTCTGAGCGACCAGCGCAACATGTCTGTGCTCCTCCAGTTCACTACAGTGACTTTTCCTCTTTAGTTCGCTACGTTGCAGCGGTTACGGCGGCAAAAGAGTGAGAGAGAGAGGGACTGCAAATACGGCGGTCTGTCTAAACAACTGAGGGAGAGAGAGAGACCTTGGCTGCGGTAGTCGGTGCTCACGGAGGACGGGGTTCCTGATCATCCTGCAGGCAAAGGGTTGATAAGGAGAGAGTCATTAGGAGTCTGTTTACTACCACATGGCTGATTGGAATCCGCGGAAACTACTACCCTTGGATTGTGAGAAGGCTGTGCTCTGAGTGCAGCGGCTGGTGTCGACGCTAATGCCCCCTTAGGATGATCAGTTTTCCCATAAATCTGAGTCGCTGCTACCTGACTCAAAGTAACAGGGCTGACATTATACGCTGCAGCTAACTCATCCATTTGTTCCTTACAATGGACAGTCATGTCACCAATAGCTTGGGCAAGGGGCACTACACCATCCCTAAGAGGCTCACTATCTGGCTGCACTGGCGAGAACTCATCGATCTGGATAATCTCCCACCGTGAATCATGAACTACATGCTCATTGTCCAGTAACAGTGGAGTTATAGACTCATTGAACTGGCACAAGATGGTGTGACGAAGATTATCAATGGGTTGCACTCTAACAACATCATCTAATGTTGCAAAGGCCTCTTTTACTTCCTGTAGTCCCAATTTATCTGGAGCACCCCTTATAATTACAGAGAACTCGGGGTCAAAGCCATACATGTCACAAAACTCCATGGTTAGCCTGATTTGGTTAAACTCTCAAAAAAAATCTACAGAGGGAAAAGAAAATGGATATGAGGTGGATGCACTTCTAGTCCCTGTTCGGGCGCCAATTTTTCCTTATTTACTCTTGTTGTAACCAAACTAATATATTCAGAGTCCTGATAGAAGTTTACTATCAACCAGAAGTTATTAATATATTTCTGGAACAGAAGTACAACACACCTCAGTATCCTTTAACATTTATTAGTACACAATAATAAAACAATGATATGGAATGAAACCTTATAATGACATCCAATACTGATATTCACGATAAAGAACTACTAATCTTATTTGAGAATAACTACAACAACAAAAACTCCGGTATTTCTAATACACAGAAAATATTGTCCCCCTATTCTGGAGTCTCTACTCCAAAAGAAAACAAACAAAAAAAAACCGATTCACCGATTCAGGAGTCCAGCAAAAAGAGTCTCTCAATTGTCCTTTCAAAAGTAAAATAAAAACTGTGCTTTTCAAGAATAAAAGAAAAGCTTTCCTTTCAAAAATAAAATAAAAGCTGGCCAGCAAAATAAAATAAATTAGAGCTCTTATGTCGTGTGCATGTATATATATATATAATGTAGAGGGGAGTTTGGAAATATGTCTGTGTGTTGCCTGCAGGATGATCAGGAACCCCGTCCTCCGTGAGCACCGACTACCGCAGCCAAGGTCTCTCTCTCTCCCTCAGTTGTTTAGACAGACCGCCGTATTTGCAGTCCCTCTCTCTCTCACTCTTTTGCCGCCGTAACCGCTGCAACGTAGCGAACTAAAGAGGAAAAGTCACTGTAGTGAACTGGAGGAGCACAGACATGTTGCGCTGGTCGCTCAGACATTGCTTAAAGCCCTCGATTTTCACTCGGGCGGAAACCGGCAAACTGTTCATTAATATATTTATATATACATATATAAAACCACGGAACAGCATAAAGAAATCAACATTTACAAAATGAAATGATTCTCTGTTCAACAACAGCTGGGATTAACATTCCGTTACCTTTTGCCACATTTAACAGACATAAAACTTAACATCCCATCAACAAATACATATCTTTAATTCGGCTATTAAACTCAGCCTTATTAACATTAATATGGTAACCCAGTACATGTTTATGCTCACCTAAAGAGGAAAAGTCACTGTAGTGAACTGGAGGAGCACAGACATGTTGCGCTGGTCGCTCAGACATTGCTTAAAGCCCTCGATTTTCACTCGGGCGGAAACCGGCAAACTGTTGCAAAACTGCCGCAAACTGTTGCAAACTGTCGCAACAGTGCTAAAAGAGCAATGCACCATGAACGCATCACAGAGCAACTGTAGTTACCTCTGGGTTACATAAGCACAGTTCCATGACTCAAGTTTATATATATATATATATATATAGATATGGATAGATAGAGAACATGGTGAAATCATCTTTACTCTCGACAGGCTGCGGCCATGTCATGAATTCCTCTTTTCCAGCCACTTTTTGCAGTTTGCATCGTCCTATTCTCTAGCTCTTTCTCGAGCTTCTTTTCCAAACAACTGCTTTATGATCAATTGCAGGAGTTCTGCGCAAATTAATCGTGATAAAAAATGGTCACTTTTTAAACACCACAATGTATTAAATAAATACAAATGCTGGGAACCAATTCTTTTTTACATTTCTTTAATATTTTGTTCTATTCAGCTACACAAGCATCCTCTTTTAGTAATTTATTGATATGCCGCACAATGTCCTCCTTTTTGGTGCTATAGAAATGGCCACCCTACCCCGAAATCCCCCATTCTCCGCTCCTGACCGCCTGCACAAAGCAAAGCATACATCCTCCACGTGGGCTGCACACCGCGCCGCTCTGGGTTTCTTGGAGATCGTACAGAGCATGCGCGAGATGAACCAGGGTGTCCGCGGATCAATAAAAATAATTAAAAAATAGCATTAAAATAGCATTAAATTAGAGTCACTCATTCCTGTATGAACCCTGTGAGCGCTTAATTTAATATGACATATTAAAAAAATCCCACCATCATCCAGCACATGTTCAGTTTCTGCCCAAATATATATTTATATTTTTGTAGATTTTTGTAACGGGGATAAGGATAATTCAAAACTGCTTTTTTTTTAATGAACTTGTTCACTACTTCCAAACTCAGCATCTCTTTTCATTCCTGTAATAAGAAGTTTCTTTTGAATGGATTTGATTAAAGTTTAAGTCCCTCGGTATAAAATAAATATTTTGATGGAGATGAGAAATCTGCTTCCTCGTTGGTGAATAACCAATAGTTTGGATCCAATCATTTAAATAAACGGTGTTAGTTTTTTTTTTTTTATATATATATAAGAATTGTGCTATAATTTCTAGTCACCGATCTGTTGCTGCTATATTTTAATTTGACGAACCGGAATTTGTCGATGTTCTTTTTCCTGTTTGGTGCAATTGCAATTGCGGATCTTGACCTGGCCGGACCTTATGACCACAGTGTACCAATCTTCTGATGGCTACTTCCAACAGGATAATGCGCCATGTTATAAAGTGAATCATCTCAGACTCATTTCTTGAAACTTTTCCACTTAAGTAATTTTGAATTGAGCATATTGACAGACAATATTTTATTTTTTATCTTAAATGCAAATTTTTTTAAAAATAATTACTGCTCTAAATGTATTGCTCTGTCAGCTAAAGATCTGTTTTGGTCTCTATACTTTAATTAAATAAATCAATTCAAGCTAAAATGTGAGAGGCTATACTAAGCCTGATCTCTTTGTATCAGAGATTTTCTTCCTCAGAAAGATGTCACTTGGGGTAAAACCCCCCCTGCAACCCTGGTTTGCATTTGTATAGCTCACAGCATGTTCATTTACATGTTAAAGCCTCCCCTAGAATTCCATGGGGGGGAGGCATGGGGGGAACACTGCCTAAGAAATTCCACGTCAATTTCTGACAATTTACGGGAGTTTTCGACGAAGCCTGCAAATTGCCGTAAACTGCCGCTAACCTGAAGTTCCACGACAATCTACAGTGCCGTATATTGACGAAAATCCCACTTTTCATGCAGTGTTTGCAGCTAGAAAAGTCATTTACCACATTAGCAATGTATAGAGTGTATTTCTTGTGACCCCAAACTTTTGAAACGGTAGTGTATATATATATATGTATATATATACTTTTTTCTTGCAATAGCTTGACTTTGTACATGTACTTCTTCGGTGAACCTTTTCCTTCTTTTGCGCTAATATCACAAGTGATTTTCTCTATTGTGAGATCAATAAAGTCCTATATTATCTTTTTGTGGATTATCATCTGATTTTTGTGGATTACAATTACCTTCACTTGCTAGCAGAAAGCTGATGAAAGAGACACATTTTGGATTAAGAGAGCGCCTCAGCTTATGGTTAAACAGGGATTGTAGACTGATTATTGTAGACTAGATTTTTGAGCATTGTACCATCTATGAATGTCAGCAAGCACCACTAAAAGAGGTGAAACTTTTCACAAAGTCAGCAACTTCAGTCAGGACTCAAGGACACGCATTAGTTCAATCTAATCTGAACTATGCATTGTCTGCATCCTAATTCAACTTAAAATGCTTCTCTGATAATTAGACAGCTTAGTTATTATCAGGATCTTTGATTGGTTTGTGATTTTGATTTTTGCTTACATTTTGATGTAATTTATTTCCCTGCTGAAGGCATAGCAATAGATCATATCAAATGTGAGTTCTAACTGACAATTCCTCATTTTCCAGCTTCATTTCAGAACAACGGCTTTACAATCAACCCTGTTCAAGCATGCTGAGCCAGTTATATCTGATATAATATGTCTGACGAAATTGTTTTTTTTATAAACTTTTTTTTTTTTAAATAAAGTTTTTCAAATGCTATTGATAATCCCATTTACTGTATTTTAATGTCAGTTAAGGCCTTAATTTAAAAAGTATTAATTTAATGACTTTTAATGATTTTTAATGTCCCAAGGAAACCCTGTGTTCAAACCAGAAAGCTCTCATCCTTTGGTCCTCCCTCTTATGTAGAAGGGTGCAAACAGAATCATGCCTTACTTTCTCCACTCATGTCTTTATTCAACCAAAACCAGGATTTCTAAATATCAAACAGTCACCTGCTGGCAATTGGCAACTGTTATTGCTTTTGTTATTTTTTGCCAACTGCATAAGAGACCAGGAAATAATGGAAAACAAAACATGGAAAACTGCTACTGTTGCTAACGCTACATTAACATTAATGCAAATCAAATTCTCTCTCAAATTCTGCATACTCTTGTGAAAAAAGGGGCATGAAAAGGGACCCAAATTAGCTCCATTTCGTTGTTAATCTGAAACTGATTAAACAGGAATTTAAAGACTTTATATGTAAAAAAAAAAAAAAAAAAAAACTGGTTAAACTAAGTACAAAGAACCACACATACATGTTTTTTGACTGTGCAAAGAGTTTATAAAATTAATAAATAAACAGAGACAGGCAAACTACAAGCAATCAAGACTTGTTCAAAGAGATATCTGCTTTTTAAATCCAACCTCCATGCAATGCAAATTTATGACTGAACATTTTCCCCATGGGTGCTAGGATATTGACTACTATACAAAGTAATACCAATTTGAAACTTCAAGACAGATGTTAGAGGACCTGATGAGTCTCATGATTATGTACAGAGTCTCTCCTTGATCAAAGTCCCCAGTAAGCAGCTAGTTTCCCCATTATGGCCTTATTCGATTACAATGTGTAAAGTACTCCATTAGTCTCTCTGTTCATGAATCATTAAGTGCTGCTATGATCAGCCAGCTTCATGATGAACTGCAGATTGAGGAAATGGAAACTACTGCAGCTGCTCGAGGTCATAGGTGGATATAATATTCTTAAAGGCTAAATGAGCAGTTGAATATCAAGGCAGCCTATGGAGATGAAGAAGCTGTGCAAAAAATCATACCGAAACAAAGTCATCTATGGCAGTTTGTTGAATTCTAAAATAAAGAATATCTGAGATGAAAATGAGCACAGGAAAACAAATGAAGGGTGTCAAACCTCTTTATTTACTTTATGCAGAACAAACACAGCACAGTAACAAGTTCCATATTTGTTCAATAAAAATAAAAAATTGCCTCAAGACAACATGACAGTTGATATTCATCAGTTGTTATGTGCACATTTATTTTCTTGCTTGATTACCTTACCCCCAAACTCCTCAGCATGACTCACAAGCCTGTGTCCATATCTGCTCTGCTAATGAGAGGGCCAAAAGAGATCAAAGAAAAAGGACCAAAGTAACACACTGGTTCGGATGATAAAATCATAAAAGGTGACAGAAAAAAGACAGATGATGTGAACAAGTTGAGAGGAGGATGAAAAGAAGGTGGTAGGTAGAGTGGATCACAGAAGAGAAGACAGTAGCTGCAACCCATAACCAATACACAGTGCTTAGAAGACTGAAATTGATGAGTTCATCTTCATCTCATTATTGTCATGATGGATCAGATTGCTGACTTCCCTCAAAGGCGGCTTAATGACTCGTTGACACAAATCTGAATGACTGGCTTCACCGGTGGCATCCATTAGTGTGCCACACAAAGCTCTGAGATGTGCTTAAACAGAACTGATAATTACAAAGAGCTTTCATCACTGTAATGAATGAGTACAATAAAGGGACAATTCGTGTAGCATTCAATGCATTCTGCCCTGCCACTGAGAATTTCCTGGGTTGTTATCAGCTCAAAAGTTGGTCTTTATCTCCCAGATATCAATTTTTGGTGGAGTGCAATTTCATTTCAATTCAGTTAATTCTTATAGCCCCAGTCCCCATCCCCACATCAAAAGCAAGTTATTTGATTGCACCACAAAATAAGTATATTTAATCAGAAATTACAGAAACATTTCAAAATTATTTGAGTTGTTGTAATGCAGTTGAGTTCAGTTTATTACTACAATCTTGTCAAATTTTCCCTTGTAAGACATTTTGGGGTTGTTCTAGTTTTCTAAAAAAAAAACTATCCTGTATGAGCAAGTTGTGGCTGTTCCTTGCATTGTCTCTTTAGCTATGCAGCAATCACTCATACCAAATGTGCATGCAGCAAAAAGGGAAAGGAAAACTACCCTTTAATACGTAGAATGTTCCACCATAACTAGGCTCAGGTAGAACAGCCATCTGTCATACCGTACTAAGGGTTTAATGAGAAAGAACATACTCACAAAACAAAATTGACAGAAGCTTTGAACCAGGACTACTCTCCAAGTAGTCCTGCCATAAAATAAAAAAAAATATGGCAGTAGTAGCTGATTTAGTTATTAAATCAAGGAAAGAAAAACAGCCAAATGATTAAGGTCTAAATCAGTTTTAAAAAAGCAACATAATAACAAAAGCTAATCTCAAAAATATGAAGAATAGTTGCCTATCATGTATCTCCATTATTTAAAATCCCTTATGCCATTGATATAATCTACATTGAACACCAATCTAACCCTTATCATGAAATAGATGTCATAAATTAGGTAGAATCAGTCATTACTTTACACTGCTGACCACACATTGCGCCCTAATAGTAAAAATAATTTCATTTTACTCAGATTGGTCTGTCAAAAGTCTTTCCCAGCATTTTGGGTCATATCCTGGAGAATTCAAGGAATTAGCTTAAGTTTAGGGTGCACATAGAAAGGTATTTTTAGATCTCTCTTGGTAAGTCTACAAAAATGTATTGTTAGTGTCATTCATTGTCACACTTTTTTTTTTAACCCTTTGTATGTATGGATTAATTGTCACCCATAATTAACTTCAATTTATTTTCAGCAGCTCCAATATAGTATAGTCTATACTTACAAATAGCAACCTATTGTAAATATAGTATAGTCACCACATCTGGCCCCAAAACCAACATAAGCAACATACAGAATCAAATTACTTCACTATTAATTATTATACCTTTGACTGGTCCATGTTTACATCCACACCTCCTTTTTAAGGCTGAAATAAGTGGTGATATTGCAATAATGACTTTGTCCATCCACATGATCCTCTCTCTTCCTATGCCAGTCAACTATCCCTCTAGTCTGTGTTGTTCCTTGCCTTTGTTAATGCCCTGACTCTAATGGCCATGGCGTCTGCTCCACTAAGGCTAAAAATGCCTGTCTGCCTCTTCCTCACCCTTACTTATTTAATAATGAGACCACACAAGGAAATGTCTCTATTCATAATGGGACAGCAGCAGAGCCATCTTGATTGATATTAAGATCTTGAAGGACTGAGGAAATACAGCAATAGAGGCCTAATTGAGAGGTAAATTGGACCTCTTCTACTGATTGAGTCAAGAATCAGTTAAACTTAGTCTCCCCATCAATGTCTCAGCTCTGTGAGTTTGTTAGACCTTCCTTGCTCTTGTGCCTTCACACCCCACAAATAGCTAAATATGGAGATCTGAAGGTGCTGCTGTGTTTATGTCCCTGCTTTGCTTTAGAATCCTGATGGTTTTTTGGGGCTATGACAAGCTTGCCTCATAGTTTGTTCCTCTCTGTTTGTGTTGTAGAGCTCAGGAACTCATGCCTTTTAATCTTATCTCATCTAAAAGTAAAACAACTAATACGTTTTCCCAGTATGAAATGTGTGAAGGCTTGGGTGAAGTGTGAAATATTTTTCAGCGCACAATTTCAGCATTTTTCCAGCAAAATTTTTGTTCAGTATTTACATAAAGATATCATCATCATATCAAAATATTGCATATTTTTACATTTTAATTTGTTGCTCTTTTTTCTAGAAAATGCTCAGATTCATTCACCTGTATACTTTGAAGTTAGAATGCAAATGACAAAGAATCTCTAAGAATTTGTTTTTTTCTTTTGTGGGAGAGAAGGCAGATGTTCCCTGTACAGGTATGTATCTCTGTATATTGTAGCTGAGATACTGGACACAATTCTGCACACACATCCCAGAACATTGCTTGACAATATGTGAATTAGTTCAAAAGCCAGTCATCATCATAGGCCTGGGTATCTTGGTGGTCCAAATGCCTTCCCTTCCAACTCTCCTTTTTACATCTAGTGTCACAACAATATTTAAAAATTTACAGGTATCATTGTATTTGTTACATACCTGGTCACAATTCATGTTTTAATCTTTGGTACACATTTTTTTGGTAATCATCATGTAATGTGATATTAAAATAATGTTTAAATATTGTGCAGACTTTTATTTGAGATTTAAGTTGGCTTATAGGGATTTTTTTATTTATGTGACAGGACCTCATATACATTTATTGCTCACCAATACAAACATGAATAACATTGCTGTTTTGAATGTTTATGATAAAGTAAATTTGATATAAATTGAAATAAAATCTCAGGGAAACGATGAAGCAGTGATACTTAAATTCCCCAGCTTACCACCAATGCCCCCAGACTCACCACTGGTAAGTGAAAATGGGGACGAGCATGTAGGACAATAGTAAACATATCACCAGAATGATTTACAATTAGAAGAACCACTTTTTTTGATCATCCGCCCAGAAATAGAACATCCTCCACTATACCTTTAAGTTTTTTTCTTTTTTTTCATACGTACACAAGTTTTAGGTTCAGTGTTGTGCATGCATACCCTTATAAATACTAAAACTGATTACTTGTCAATTAAGTTGAAGAAAATTGCAACCTAAGTAAAACAGAGATTAAAAGTCATGTGCAAACAATTAAAAGAAACTTAAACAAGAGCAACATCGAATTACAGGAATTATTCATAATTGTGATATAGTGAAATTGCTTATAGAACCAGAACCTTGATGTACAAAAAAATGCTACAAAATGATATTTCATTATAATATGGTAGTAAAGTTGTATATCCCATAATATCAATTAATGTTCCATATTGATTATAAAAAAAATTGCTAGATATATTAATTTTTATGAACTGAATAGACAATCGAAAAATATGAGCTAAGATTTTGATCGTATTGGAATATAAGTTTGATCACAGTAAAACAATACAGGACTCTAAATGGTTAAAAATAATACTTTTTTGAAGTTTATTCCAAAACAATTTGATTTTATGCTAAACTATTTCATTGTGGAATTGAATCCAGTTTAAAAGTCTTACCCTTACAGGTAACAGACTGGTACAATTCCAGCTGTTGGTGCAGGGGGACAGGACTGATAAAAATGAAAAGGGGACAATGCTTTGTATGAAGGTGGTTGCATGAGCTTACCAAAAAGCCAAGAAAGGCCAGCAACTGTCTAAAGAGATTTAACCATGTTATAGCTTTGATGCATTTTAAACTGACCTCAAGCATACTTTAGAGACAAGGAGAGAGGGTAGAAACACACAAAGCAGATGATCAATTACTATTCTATAATTGGACAGGGCTTTAATGAGGCTGGCGGATGCAGCCCTGTGCACCTTTGTCAACTGGAGTCACTGACGTGGGTGGCCCAATCAAAGCATGTCCTCATTAGCATATCTCTGCACATAGAAAACTAGCCTCCAGGGTGAGCAGCTCTTAAAGCACAAGGGTTCCTTCCAGGGTGCAATTTCCAATGATGAGTGACCTCTGTTCACTTTTGCATAAATAATAGGTCCGCACTGACATTAGGGACATCTTGTTTTTTCTAAAGCTAAGAAATCTTAAAAGAGATGAGAATCGATTAGATAAGATTGTTTTCGACATCACTTATTAATAAATTCCAGAATAGGTAGTATTTTAACAGAGAAATCCTCCCCTTTTAATTAAGGTTATAAATTGAAAGAATTGACAGGAAGTTAGTGTATGTCGAAGGTAGCAGTAGATATGTTTTTTTGTCACACAAATGGTTGGATCAATCCTTATTCAGTGGCCCACAATGATGTTTGCACACTCTTGATTCCTCCACAATGTCAAACAACTGGCAACAAACGTACGACATGGCGTGTTAGTATTTTGGATTACTTTATCATGTATCTTCTGTCATTTAATACAGTATTCATTTGAATTTTTAAATTTGCAACATTGCTTTACCTTTTTCCATGTGATATAGGTAGAAGGCACATTGAAACAACTGGTGTTATTTTCCGTTGGCCTCAGTTTGTATGTTTTGGTATGGAACAAACAGATGATGTGAAGGCATCATCAACGGATTATCTCCAAACGGTCTTGCTTGTAGCTTTTTATTTTTTATTTTTTTAACATTCTCAGTACTTTTCTCCTTATTTAGGGTTATAGGGGCAAATGTATTTGCACCCTGATGGAACCCAATATATATGTATCAACTGTATTAACATTTAAATAGGCCGTTTTATTTTTCAGACATTTAGCAAATGGAAAATAAGCATTGATTAAATGATTAATTAATGCAAATAAGTATAAGAAAATACCACAATAGAATTAGATCCTCCTAATAATGGAAAACTTGGATAAGTGTGGCAGCTAAGGAGCTAAACATACAGAAGCCCTTGCTTTGTCTACTTACTTCATGACTTGATATTCACATACCGAATCAAGTGCCTTCCTCTACAAAGCTCAATAATGGCCAAATATTGCTACAAATGCAGAAGCAACCTAAGATTTTAATTTATTTTCCAGTATGCATGCATCAACCAGTAATAATAATAAACCAACTAGGGAGAAAAAAATACAAAAAACTAATGAATTAGGGTTTATGTTTTGTAAGTCGCTGTATTTTTTTCTCCCAGTACACTTACCAAGCATGTGTGTGGCACTGTATAATTAGGAAAGCTTTGGGGTTCAAAGAGTTAGAGATGCAGAAAAAAAATCAAAGAGCCAAACCGGCTATTATTGGATTACAGAATACCAAGTAATGAAAATAGCTATAATAGAACTGATATGATTTCAAAATATACAGGCCACTTGTGGGAGTTGAAAAAGCAAAAGCCAGAGAAAATGTTGATTGGTTACATTTTGCAATGTTATTTTATGTCAAAATCTAATTCCTGAAGTATTCTTAGATCATTTCTGTGTTTTGATGATTATGCCCGGTTGAACATGAAAACTCAAAATGAAGTGTCTCCGAATTAGAATATTATTAAAAAGTTAGCTAATCAAGTAATTCGTCAAAGACAGCTTCAGATATTTTCCTAGATACAAATTTATGGGGAAGACTTATGATTTTAAAGATTTCCAGAAGACAAATCATTTAGAGCTTCCTCAAGAAGACCAAGACACAAAAGGCATTGCTGAAGATCTTGGATGTTAACATTTAGGTGCATCAAAGCATATTTATAAAAAAGCTGAGTTAAATAAAAAAGTGTAGAGGAAAAAGGTGCACCACCTACATGGATAACTACAGTCTTGAGAATATTTCCATGCAAATTCATTTAAAAACTTGATTGAGCTTCACAATTAGTGAACAAAGATTTAAGTCGACATATCAAGAGCCACAACGCACAGACGATTGCTTTGTTGGTTCTTCAGTGACTGATCGATGCAAATGCTGAAAAGGAATGAGAGAAAAAAAACTTAAAAATTGGCTTCTTTTACATGTGTTTCCATGGTGACCTTATTAATCTGTTGGAATACTTGCAATCTTTACTAATATTTATGCCCAGTTAACATATGCGACACAAGCTGACAGTTTATACACAGGAAATGCAAGTAAAACAAATGTGGTGCATCTCAGACTCTGAGACTCTCAGTATAGTGCATGACTCAGCAGACACTTGCTGCCGACAGAGCACTCTACATCAAAGCAACTTGAAATTACTTCTCTGTGTTTTTAACATCAAAGTCAACGTCCTGTGTTTTGTTTGTACAGCTCATGCCTCATTATGGTTAGATCACTTAATCTGTAATGTTGTCTCCAGGAAGCAGTAAAGTTTTTATGTTTATGTTGCCTTAAACATAAAAATTGACATCTCAGACTTATCTGTCTCGAAAGTTAGGAGACAGGATGTGGCAGAAGCATATGGTCACATTAAAAATCTGTGTAATTATATACTGGAAGGATATTCGTGGGTTGTAAAACTACATATCCTTTAGAGTCTAAAAAATATTTTCTAATTACACTCGATGCATAGGAATATTTTAAAATCATATTTAGGCAATAGGTCTAATATTGATCTGGGTCCTCCAACTGAGATTGATCTTGTGTTATCTTTACAGAGAAATATAACTCAAACTTTAAACTTCTGGATAACTTCTTAGCTTTTTTGGATATTTGTCATAAATGTAAACTAATCAAGTTTAGTTTACTTGAGTATCCACACCTGCAAATAATAACTCTTTTTTTCAAAACATATCAAACACCAAATCAGCCTCAAATTAAGGTCTGTGTTGCACCTGGGTGTTGGTATTTTCCATAAAGTCAAGCACCAAACAATAAATGGTGGATTTTGTTACAGCTGGCAGTAAGTTATTTAACTGTAACTGTTGCAGCAAAATGATCCTGATTTCTTACAGGAATATGGCACGACAAATCCTGTAATAATTAAAATATTGTCAATCTTTTTCAGATTAAAATAGCATCCACATCCTGCATGTGCGGCACAGGACGCAATGACATCACATGCAAGAGTGCTCCGTGTTTACGGAAGTAAACATGGATGGTAGTTTTGGAGCATATCTTGCAATCTTTCCTTTCTAACCCAACCCCAGCCAGTGCATTAACAACACAATCTTTTAAAGAAGATTGAAAATAAAGACTGCTCTCCACATCATGGTCCGCCATGATTGTTGTTTTCTCTTCACAATTGTGTGTAGCAAAATGCAGAATAGTGACCTTTGTTGAGTATTAATGACGTACAAGTCAGATGAATGTCACCTGGCCGTTCAGACAAAGGTCGCATTTGAAAAGATCAAATATTTATCAGATTCAGGACCACATAACCAAATGGCCTGGGTCACATTAGAAAAATTAGGATCGGTGTTGTTCAGACTGTCATGAAAAGATCAGATACAGGTCTCATATAGGCAAAAAGAATCAGATTTGGGTCACTTCAGGCTGCAGTGTGAACCTAGCCTTAGACACAGCAATAGGCAGAGCATTTACCTTGACTAACTGTTTCGGCTCTTGAATCCCTTTGACATAAAAATTGTGAAACTTCATCTTCTTGTTTCTTTCCTAGACAGAACCACATATGGACCTAGTTTAAGGTTACCTTTTCACAGCCTAGAAAGCGTTTATGGACTAGTGCTTCTATGTGCCTTTTGTATATCTGCTTTTGTCTAGTCAATGGCTACTTGGTCTCAGCTAAAGGCCACTCACTCTGAGCCTTGCTCTGCTGGAGCAAAGAAAAGAAAAGGCTATTTTGAGGATATTTTTCAGTAAAAACTTGCTTAATGTCTCTTTAATTTAAATATGTCTTCCCTGTTTGCATTTCATAGGAATAGGAATAACCTTTATCCTTGGTGTTCTGATAGGAGGCTGTAAGGGAAATAACAAGAACTTGGAGGGACAGAGCGAACAAACCCGACAGTATGCTTCCAATTTAATTTGCCTTACCACCCGCCTGCCCGGTAAGGCAGGCGGGTGGTAAATTAAATAAATCTCTCCCAATATTATGCTTTCTATTGCTGAGGCAATAACAACAAGTAAGACATTTGTTTAATCACAAGGCCAGTCTAGACAGACTGACACTGGAAGTGCATGATAGCTTTTTTGACAAAGAGAAATGATAAATTGCCTTTACTTATATGACACATTTTCATAAGAGCCTTAACAGTGCTACATTCAGTCATTCACCCATTCATGCACCCACTCTGCTCTCACACTGATGTTGGAAGGCTACATTGTAGCCACAGCTGCCCTGGGGCTCACTGACAGAAACAAGGATGCAGTACACAGGCCCCACTGGGCACTCCACGAGGGTCTCAGGATGTTCCATAAAACTCCTCCTCTGCAGTGCTGGAAGAAACTGTGTTACATGATTACGGTGTTGTTCGTGTTTTTTTTTCCCTTCTTTTTAGTAACAGAGTAATATATTCTCACTAATTACTTAGACATTTTACATTGACTTAGACTTTAAACATTGATAACATGATTATTTTACTTGCAATAATTGCATCATTTTCAAATTGTTACTTTAACTCTATCAAAGACAGGGAGATTTTAAAAAATGCACTCTTTGTTTTCAGTGCAAAGACAAAGCAGCAGCTGAGATATAGGCATTTGTTTGACTGATGGAACATAAAGTGGGGTAGGACAACAAAACAACAACGTACCGGTAACTAGCTTGTGTGTGTGTGTGCCTTCCTGTGCCTATATCTGAAGTGTGTTGCAGAGATGTTGGGATCACCCCCACCGTAAAAACCTCACACCAAAGAGCAGAAAGTCCTGGAGAACTCAATGGCAAAGTGGATTGTGCGTTCTGGCCTTCTTGCAAGGACCATTGAGAATAAAGACTTTGTAGATATGATAAAATAAGTTGACAAAAGGTTCAATGTGTACAATGTGATATACATTAGAAAGAGAATTAGTGTTTGAAGTGTTATTCTGTACAGTGTGATATATTTAAAAAAGAGAATTATTGTGTGGAGAAGTTCTATTCTGCACAGTGTTATATAAAATATTATAGAGAAAAAGAGAAGCAGTGTGTGGAGAAGTTCTATTATTTACAGTGTTGACTAAAATGACTACAATTTGACTAAGACTAATATTGATTTTTGTCATTTAGACTAAGACTAAATTGGGAAGGCAATGAATGAGTATGACTAAGACTAAAGTTGATTTTTGTCATTGTGACTAAGACTAAATTTTAAAAAAGGCTGACGTAATTAACACTGCTGTGGACTCCATGCAGACAGGATTTCTGCATGGAGCAGATAGGAAAATTTGAAATTATCTGAACCCACCCAAGCAGAAAACATGGCGAGCGAGTAGCAGCCCCTGCTGGCAACGGTTCTCAAATGTAAACAGCTAGAAGCATCCCGTGATTTAGCTACTACATATCAACACATTGTGGAAAAAATCCAGAAAAGAGAGCAGTAGTACCCTAGATCGCAACTAGAAGATGAGGAAATGTGCTAGCGTGGTGTGTAAATGGTCATAACGAACCAAGCTCAGCACGGTTAACTCATCCGAGCTCTGAACAGATCAGTTTTAAGAGGGTAGTGTAAATGGGGCTTATGTTAAGGCTCAGAAAAAGAGGACCCAGTTTTAAAGGCAGACAGACTGATTTCTCATAAATGTTGTTTCGGAAAATGGATCTGCAGTGAACAGCAAGGGCAGGAACCTCTGAAGGGACAGAACACAGGTTAGTGACCACGACTACCTGGCAGTGGATGTGTATGAAAGTATGAGTCACTAACCTGGTCTTGAAGTTCAGTCCTTGCCCAGAGGACGAGGTTGGTTTCAGCTGGATGGCTGGCAGCAAGACGCAGAAGGTGCCATCCAGAGAGGCCCAGATGCTGAAGTCTCGGAGGCTGGTGGACAGGATGGAAATCAGAACTGAGCCAACGAAGGAAGACAGGATAATCAAGAAGGCGAAGCCAAAGCCAGTGTCAAGGACCTGCTCAGGATTCAGCACCAGAAGATCAGAAGTCCGAAGAGGTTCCAAAGGAAAATCCAGGTTGGTGTCAAGAATTACTTCCAACTTCGGTACATAGGCAGAAATCCATCTGCAGACGTCTGCAGACGGGTCAGGCACACAGATCAGAACAGGTACAGGCATGCTCAGAAGTCCAAAGCATAACAGGTCAGGTTCAGGCAAACAGTAACACTTAGGTATGCAAGAGAACTCTCGTCAAAGGCTCGAATATTCTGGTACTGATGACAGGTGGATCAGATGAAAGTTGATGAGAACTGAAATGAGTAATCAAACCAGTCATCAGCGCCAAGATCATGACAGACTATTGTCTAATTTGAGCAGTCAAAACTGCTCTGTTATTCTTTTAATATTTATTAATAAACATAATTATCACATCTAAATACATATATTGTAATTGAGTATTTAGGTTCCCTTGTCCCACCACACACAAAATGGTGAAGATCATAACATATTTTCAGATATGCACTCTATAATCTTTGCAATTTTAGTAATGACAGTATAAATTTCATATTTGATGATAAATTAAAATTCAGATTCAAAATTCAAATTGCAGAATTTAAAAAGTAACTGCATAGTTACTTTAGCTATAACTAGTTTCTTTGATTTAGCAGTAACTTATTCAATGAACAGTTTTTTTTTCGTTTTTTTTTTTAAAGTAACTTTGCCAGCAAGGCTCCTCTCGTTAACGCTTTAATAGAATGATTAAAATTCTATCTATGTTCTCATGGATATGAGGCACATTTACTTTTCATGTTTCTTGCTGTAATACTCCTCTTTCAAATCTTATAGTACAGCATTAACCTTTTTTTATACCTAGACTTCAGTGAAAGAAAAAAAAAGCAAATATTGATATATGTGACATGGAGCATATACGGTATCTCTGGTTCATGCAATTTTTGTGCCCAGTGTCATTGACTGTCTATGTTGCACATACATAAAACTAAAACTCTTCACTTCTTTCAATGACTTATGGGAAAGGACAAAAAATTCTGAAGTGAATGACAGGGATTTTAGATGCAAAGAACACAGAATAAAGAAAGAATATTCTGAATAAATGCAAATCTCTCTCTTGGTTAGCCAAAGCACAATACAAGCTGATTCAAATCTCGAACCAACCTACCATTGCAAACAAATGGTAATCCTTTATTTATTTATTAATATAATGAAATTGGGCAAAAGAGACCCTTCGTTGTGGTCTTGTCTATTATAGTTGAATTTGAAACCTGAGAATTTCTTTTAAACAAATTGAAGCTATGTCTCCATGCACCCCGGCATTTTATGATAGGTTTAGCTAGGAAATCTCAAAGGCTCATTAGTTGTCCTCTCACTGTTCTTGGAAGCAAGAGGGTATCTACATGTTTTATGTGATATGGCAGCCTCCACTCAAATGAGACAGGAGCTATTATGCAACCTTTTCCTGACAAACTTATAATAAATTTTACCCAATGAAGTAGAAATATTTAATGTCCCTGCCAAGCTGTAGGTCAGAGTTACCCATGATGATAGCCCCAGCCCTGAAAGGCTGTGACCCTGTCTAAATTTTAGGTGATAGGCCACATCATTACCAGACTTTTTGCACAACTGAGTGAGAAAGGCAAAGGTAGGTGTGTACTGGTTGAGAAGCAATAGCTATAGACTCAAGGTGCAACTCTTTGCTGCTAGGTGAAACTGCCTGGTTCAGCTGTCCACAGATGAGATTTAAATGTAGGGACAGGTGTTCTACAACAGGTCTGTGTTGGACCAGGTACATCTGTATCTCTTCCGTCTCAGTGTGGAGGGGCTGGTGAGTGACAGCAGGTGGGGATGCGGCCCAATTAGAGCAGCGATGTTGGAGGATGATGAATGGGGCTGGTTTGAGAGCCTCAGAAAAACACTGGCATAGACAGGCTGGAGATGCCCACAACTGTCTCAATGAATGAGTATAAACATGCTGAGGGGCTTCTCTCTACTGAATAATGCGAGCAGCATCTGCAGGTTGGTGTGTGCTTCTCTCTCCTTTTCCACTTTCTTTTGACAGCCTCTGCCATTTGTGATCTTACCTTCTTGACGAAGTAAGAGGCAAACCCTGTTGCCTTGAACCAAATTCAGAGAATCATGCAGCCTGCTGCTCACTTTCAGTGAAGATTCATATAGGGTAAATTATGCCCGAATAGACAGATACAAGCCAGGTTAAAATATATGCAGTGTAAAAGAAAGAAAGACAGCTTTTTCAAATGTCATATCACTATGGAGAAAAGCCTTTTACAATAAGTGTGAGGACAGTCACATCACCTGTTGCTATTCAAAATAATTATTGTCCGATTTTATTAAGCCCTTGAAATGCTTGTAGGTTGTCAGTTCAGAAAAGGTGTTAATTGTGTGTAGATAATGTGTAGATATTATATTCAAATTGAAAAAAACTGATCCAGACATCAATTTACATCTTTAAAGGATTAAAATATTTCCCCTTTATAGAGTGATGTTTCCACTTTGTTTCCTCTCATTTAAATGTTACAGATCATCAAAAAAAGCAGGAGACATATACCAGATTAGAAACAAAACAAAATTTGAAATGAAAACTTAATTAAAATTTAGCTATCCAAATCATTCTGTTGTTTTGGGAAAAAAGTAAGGCCAATCATCTCACACCAAGACTTTTGCACACAGCCCAAGTCCTGTGCCCCCAGAAACACAAGGAAAAAGAAGCAAATGTCACAGCATCATTTAGCTGGCAGATAGCAACATACATATCATGGATATGGACATTAACATACCATGGGTGCAAAAGAAATCTGAACTGATAATAGGAGCAGCCACTCAGGAAACTGCAAAGTACTCTCAAACTCATGATACTGAAGAGAAACAGTTCACCGTCAAGTGCTAAAAGTTCCGATAGGAGAACCATTAGCAGCAGAAGCCTCCTTAGGGTCAAGGCCAGAGTCAACAAGAATAAATAGGTGCCCTGAAGGAAGTCTGTAATGTATAGCAGCTAACCTAATTTGCCAGCACCCCCAGCTGTTACTGAGTGCCCGTCTCCATATTTCCTGAAACCAGTGAACATCAAGGTTGGACACAGCTTGTCACATTTTTGTTGAATCTCCGGCGGAAGAAACATAGGGAGCTCTCATGACTAGCCTTCACACTGATCGTCAACACCACTGCTGATTGTGGGTTCTTCTCTGCATTGCACAGCCAGGTTGTAGCCAGCAACAGCCATTCAGCTTCCTCTGCCAGACCTCAGTAATCGTCTGCAGTCACCCGAGGAGAGGTAACTAAAGCCAACCACACATAAGGTGGAAGCAGGCTGAGAAAAATCTGAGCCTAGCAGCAACAGTATAATATCCATCAGATCCACCTCCATACTGTTGCCCAATCAGGAGAGAGAGGATTTTATCTGCCCACTCCGCTTTAGGCAGACCTTATGTCTGGAAAAGGAGCTATTTGAGAGTGCTGTCTTTTCCAGTGTGTGGAGGGACATGTTGCAGTGGCTTCACCCTGGGGATTGACTGCTGGTCCAGAGTCTTAACCAAGTGCTTCTATGTGCTAGAACCATAAGGCTGGGTCACTCTGTTAGAACTCGAGTAGCTTCATACCCACGACAGTGGCATAAACCACCGGCTGAGTGGGAGAAAGAGACGACTAGGCGGATGAGGAAACAGGCTCTTTGGCTGGTTCTTTCATGCTTTGGGGTTACCAGTATGGTATGTGAAGAAAGGAGAAGAGAAGAAACTGTGAACCCGGTAATTCTAGAACATCATTGTCACTTCCGGAGATAAGAATAAAATACATGGCAAAAAAACATACCACCTTGGTGCTTAAAGCTGAAGTCTGTAAGTTTTTAAAAATCACTTTTTTGTCATATTGGCTAAAACTGTCCCTATGCCCAGACAGCAGTACATGTGATATGTAACCTGTGAAAAAAACAGCTTCAATTGGTGCCGCCTACTGCCTGTATTGCAATCTGGAAAGAATATTTCGGGACGAGACAAGACAACCAATCACAGCCAGAGGAGCGTCTGATGGAGTGTCAATCACAGCTCACACACGCTGAATCCCGCCCCCTCCCTCTCACCGCTGAACCTGCCGCTGCCGCCCTGCTGCCGCAGTCAGGAGGACGTGCGTGCGTGCCCCTGCCGACAACTGCTTACACGGCAAACTTCGGTATAACCAGCATCTTATATCTAGCTGCTTGGAGGTGAGTGTTGTCGCTCTTACCGGTTCACACTCCATGCCGCGTACGCTGCTTGAAACGCTTCTGGTCGCATGCGGTAGCCGCACAGATGCTGTGAGAGGGGTGGAGCTTGGAGGTGGGGCATGAATGAAGCAGAGAGGGTGGGGGAGTGGCGTGAAACCTGTTTTTCTTCAAATTTTCAGTCGAAGTCTGCTCTCTATGTCTATGTCTCTAAAAGGGGGGTCGTTACAGGGAATTGTTGGTTTGGATGAACAGGCGAGAACTGCCAGAATTGTTGCTTTCTGCTATCATCACCTGTTGTGATAATGGCGGGAAGGAATTAACTCAATCACTGCATTGTAGGTTTTTGAAAGCTGAAATCTGAAATGCACTCTATAAAGCCTTGAACTCAATGCTATTTCTGACATTTTGAATTGCAAAACTTTCCTGGATGGGAAGCAAAACATCTTCAAACTTGAAAACAAAGTCCAGTGGATTGTGTTTTTACTTTTTTTGGGACTAAGCACCATGGTTCCATATATTCTCAATTTTTGGAGACATTTGCATTTGTCATTGTACTACTTTCCAGATTATTTGGCTCTATGCACAGATCCACTACTTCCTGAACTTAGGGCAACTTGTTTCATGTTAAGATTTTGTGTGATGTCATCACCACATATGCTATTTACTAGTTTCTTAGATCCCTCGTCATCCTCTATGGAAATAATACATTGTTTTAACTAGATTTTTAGTGGAAGTCAAGTTTAGTTGAAGAAAGCTGGCGAAAACAAATATAGGAGGGAAAATAGTTAGCATCTGATGAATGTTTCTCTACATCCTTCTTACAATTTTTGTGACTGCTGAACATCATACTTACTGATACAGTCCTATATTTGTATAAAGAAGTATGATTCAGTGTGTGTAAGTAACTGACTGGAAAGAAATTACACCATTGACTATTCTTGCTGATTAGAGGATCCAGATACACCTGCAGGACATGCCTCCATTCCTTTGTTTAAGAGATTAGCAGAGTTTTATCATTTTGTTTGACCGCTGTTTGAAATATAAGGAGAATTTTAAGGGCTTAAATATTTTTGTGTCATTACAACCATTTCCATAGTTAAAGGAAATGGGAGTAAAATCACCTTTCCTTACTTTTTCTTGGTTTATTCAACAACTTCACTTGAGTAGAATGACAAAAAGGAACCAAGTATGAACTGACAGCACAGTAGGTACTTATGACAAAAAACATACACCGCACAAGGTATTTCTCTTAGGAATTATCTTAGATAACATCAGTTTGGCAGTAAAGGTGAATGACAAAAATGATCAAAGAACAGATACAGTACATTTAAAAAGACAGACAGGCTTGGATGACACTGTTTGAAGAAGGAAGAAATACAAAGGTTAAGCTGGGATGAGGAAAGAAGACACGTGAACACGTGTGATAATAGTTTTAACTATTCATTTTGATTAATGAAAAGAGTTTAGTAAAAGAAATACATATTTTTCTACTGTAGGCGAATATACTCCACTGTATTTTCCTTAGGAAACAGAGCAGAAAATAAGGAGGGTGCGAAATTTCCACTGCCCACATTCACCAAATGGCAAAAATTACACCATGAGACGGGTGTGCAAACCAGCAGTCCTGTTTCATAAGTCCTATTAAAATAAAACTGCAATGCTTAACAGTTTAACAGTAAAGCATACAACATTTATGGTATAGATCATGATTCAATTTTCTGTGTGGGGTTGAGCAGCTTAAATTCTTAACTATAGTAAAATAGATTTGTTTAGGCTTTTTTTGCTGAGTGCTATAACCAGAATTTTAGGACATAACTCAGTTTCTACAACAATAATAATATTAAATAGACCAATATAGAAGTAGTTTTTTTAAATACGGAAACAGTACATCCATGGCAATGGCTACATTATAGCTATGTTTACATGGACACAAATAATCAGATTGATCAGATCAAAAAAGTGTCATGTAAACATGTCAGACTGAAGAATCCAATCTGACTCAGTCTAGTCAGGCTAACTTTAACTTTGAACGAGGGGATCCATCTCTAAGCAGGCATGCGTATCTCGGCATAACAATGCCTAGGTCTTTGCTCCATTGGCCGATCACGGTCAGCGCTATTCACTTTTCTGATAGGCTGCTCTCACACACTGCCAGCCTCTCTTACACTCTGATTGGTTTGGGAAAATTTTTAATTGGGGAGTAGGGTGAGCAGTCCAGACAGAGCTGCCTTTTTATGTTGAGATATAAAACACCGATTACAGAGGAAAACATGGGGGATAGAGATAAAAAAAAAAAAAAAAACTGTAACTCAGTTTGCTAATGTGTAAATACTAAATCAAGAAGATTTCCAACAAACTGATTCAAAATGCATTTGATATCAGTGTTAAAAACAACCAGACGTAGAGAGGCAGTGCTAAATTGTTCAGGGGGTATGATAAGAACAAGCTATTTCTACTAATTTGTGCTAGTCATAGATCCTTTTTTTTAGCTAGGTAATGTATTTATAAATTTTAGATTTAATGCGCTGCATGGGGGTATGAGAGAAACCAGATTACACAGCCGTATGATAAATATAGGAAATGCTGTTTGTATCGTTTAACTGGTTCTGCAACAACCTGTGACAGACCACATCCCCTAAACGTTTAAAAAGCTTCAGACAGCCCTGCTTACTTGAACTAAACTGCTCATATTCTTTTATCCTATTGTTAAGGAAATCTTATTGATAGATCTTAGACATAAGACCCAAATACTATAAATAAATTGACAACCAAATTCACAAAGTCACAACCAAAATTTTTACACCTCAACAGCTCTGCATTGATGCTGTAACTTATTAAAAAGGAGTCTTGACAATGTATTGAGTACATCAAAGAATTTCCCTATTGAAATGAATTCTGTTAACAGAATCTATACTGCTCAAAGGAAATAAAGGGAACACCTAAATAACACTATCTCAATTTCACATTAATCCCATTTCTCTGAAAACACCCCAATAAGTTAGAAAGCTGTGAATTGTGGCTGCTGTTTTGCAAATGGAACATACCAAAGGTAGAAACGAGAGGTGTTTAGCTAGACAAGTACACCAGTAGAGGGGAAAGGTGCCGTAGGAGGACAACAACCAGCAACAAGGCCGCTACCTTATCTTGTGTGTAAGGAGGAACAGAAGGAACTTGGCCAAAGCCCTGCAAAGGGACCTCCAGCAAGACACTAATGTATAGGTCCGGTTAAAATTTTCCGAAGCAGACTTGATGAGGGACATATAAGAAACCAACTTAAACTAGTGGGTCCTGTGCTTGACTTGTCAACCTTATGGATGGGAGCAAGTTCAAACTGAGCACATGTGACGGATGTCACATAGTGACATCGTCCAAACCTAAGAAGATGATATGAAACATCTTCTTGTGTGGGTCAGTAGTTTATGAATTTTATGTACAATCTGCCCAACATTTTTTACACAGCTTCATTTTTTAACACAGCCAAATGGCAACCAGCGACAAGTGTAAAGTCAGAGAGGCCAAATTTAATGACTTGGTAGCTTGACACCGTGCTGCTGAAAAAAATCATGAAACAAAGTATCAAAAGAAGAAACAACAAGGAAAAAGGCAGAATGAGGGGAAGAAGCTGATGTGTGGCTTTATTACCAAAGATGACAGCTTGCTTGTTATGCTCATATGAAGGCCCAGTCCCATTTCTCTCACTTGCACTCATTTTGGGCCCAAGTACTTCAGTTTTGTGTTTTCCTCTATAAGGGTAGTGTGATCCAATAGCTATAAGAGGTAGGGGGAAGTGCTGAAAATGATCCCTTTAGACCAAGGGTGGTCAATAGCTGACTTGGAACGAAGTGCCTTCCCAGAATACTTTCCAAACTCATACAGCGAAAGAAGAAATGGCGTTCCTCTGTGGAAAAGAATTGCACAAATGTAAGTATATTTGTACAATTAACCACACATAAAAAAAAATAGCTTGGAATATCTTAAATGTAAATAAAGTGAATTCCGTACCATTGTGTTATAACATGAAGATTGCAAAATCGCTATTTTTCATGAAACACAAATCTACGAAGAGTTTTTTTTTTTAAATAAAGTACAATGACTATGCATGACAACTTTAAACAAAATTACGTTATGACCATTTCTATGTTGACATGTTGAATTGCCATGGTCACTATAGCAGCATAGATGGTATAACAACATGCATAATTGTCATTGCGCCTGTTTACTGCACAGCGTGCACACGGTAACCATAGCATAAAGCATGATTTTTAAGGTTTATGAGTAACATCTCTGTAGTTCCTTGCCATCCACATAAAAAAAACTGTTGTCCAATGTGTTCTCTGTCATCACACAATTTACCACCATCAAATAATTACCAAAAACAACATTTGTGAATTTGCTTTTTTGAAATTTCCTTCAAAAAATATCAATCTCCCATAGTGTATTGGACTGCCCTCCACCTGAAAAGGAATTCTAGAATGTGAACACAAAGTATGTTGTCTTGTGTCTAATCTGGTTGTGTGGGCTAATCTTTCATGGACTGTGGACCAAAGCCAAAATTAAAACCCTAATAGAGTTTAGAGAAGAAAATGAGGAGCAGTTCACCAAAGAGAACTACATTACAATTTAACTCTGGGAGTGAGTAGCCTTACCTGCTGTTTTGACAATCATATTCTGATCATGCATTCACCCACCCCAATGTTCATCTCTGTAGGACAGCAGTCAAAGAGCTCGGCCTTAAGTGGAAAATTACTGGCAAACAGGCAGCAAAAAAGTGGGAGCCAATTCCATCTTCCACCACTGCACTCCCACCCAAACCAACACTGATGCCATCAACAGCAGAAGGCCCTTCTGCTCCTTCCACACCAGCTGTTCAAGCACCCCCCACTCCATCTCCCAGAAAGAGGGCAAGAAGAAACAATAATGCTCTTCTTGATTTCTCCAAACAAGAGTCAGAGCAGGAGCAAAAAAGGTATGAGGAAACTAAAGCCAAAACTGTGAGGTTCTTTGGCCTTTCTAAAAACTATGTGGACCAAATGCAGTGAGAGCTGTGGTGTGTTTTCCTTTTAGTGTGCAATCAGTTTCAGCTTGTTTGGATGTTTTTCTTTTTTCAAGTTTATTTGAAATATTGTTCCATATTTGTTATATAGTTTTGCATATTACACTTTTGTAAAATGTGAGTTCAGCTTCCTGAATGCAAATATTTTTATAAATAAAACGGCTTGGTTGTTGTCTTTCGACTAAGCATCACCAATTTATACACTATGTCACATCATTACGAAACAAACGACAAAGTTATTGTACAAAGTACAATAAATTTAATAAAATGTATTAAAAACATGACACAGCAACAATATACACTGTAAACAGCAATGAAATACAAATTCCCGTAACACATATCAAAATATGTGCCTGAACTTAACTATTTACTGGTTTTTCCCTGTATCGTTATAGAATACAAACCATAATAATTCAACTAGTCCAATCTATGGAACGATTGGGGCTCAATCTGAATGTGGCAACCATCAATTGCACCAGCAGCTTCATTTAGGATGGATGTCGGAGAAAGTTGACCAAATCCATGACCCACAGTGTCCAGATTTGCCAGGCTTCGAAAGGATATCACTCTGCTCAAATTGTCCCAAATAAACTGTGCTACCTTTTGGACAATTCTATGGATGGTGGACCTGGGAATATTAAAAACACGTGACAGCAAATGGTAGGACAGACCATGGGCAAGCCAGTAAACATATATCAGAACTTCCAGCTGATGGTTCCAGCCATGGTCCTGTTCTCTCCTCAGCAGGTACTGCAGGGCATGCATGGCCTTCCTACTCAGTCTGAAGTCCTGGATGAGTTCCAACTCCACCTCAAACAACAAGTGCAGAATGGGTACATTCCTGTCCAACCTACAGTAGGTTAGTCGACTGCCCCTCTACAGCAGAAAAGGCAACAACATCAACAACAACAAGCTTTAAGACATGTTCATCATTGTTTGCTTACTTTCTCCTTGTTTCACATGTTAATGACCCTAAGGCTGTACCATGTGTGAAAAAAAAAACAATACTAACAAGGAGTTTATCATATTTAGAAGGAAACAACAAGTAATAGTATGCTAGCCTTAAGGCTAACATTTTTATACCAATGCCGCATCATAACAAATGAGTCCACATACTGTAAACAGGTCAATAAGGACAAAATAGTGGCAGAGCTGTCTTCTGTTTTCAACATTTTTTCTCTGTTGGTTGGCCAAACTGAACATGAAAACAAATGAACACCCGGAACAAAAACACACTGAGGGTTGAGGCTCTCGCAGTGTTTACGCCTGACGTAAGTGAACACATCACAAAGTGTACAGGCATTACCATCATCTACTGGGCTGGGCTGTAATTTTGCAACTAACAGTGTACAATCTCTTAAGGAGAAAATCTTTACCTGCACGTCCCTCACTGAGTGGACTTCATTGTGGAGGGAACTCACTTCTCAGAAGCAAGTGAGAGAAATGGGACTGGGTCGAAGTCTTTAGCTAGTTTTCAACAAGGCCACTTTTGGGTGTGAGCATAAAGACGATAGTTGGCCAGCTAACATTGTCAACATAAATTGCTTTCAGTTGAGAAGCCACAGCTGCTGTCATTCCCCTCCATCCTGCTGGGACACCTATTGAAGTATTTTAAGCTGGTTGAGTAAAGTAACAACGAAATGCCAGTCATCTCCAGCTGAACTGAATTATGAACTTTAGCAAAGGTAGCAAAAAAGTAATTAAAAAATCTTAAGGCATAAATTAATCAAGTACCTGATTAAATCAGTGACTTAAGTACTTACCTATTTCAGCTCTGAGTTTAATATCTTGTAGTTTTTATTGGAATGTGGATCTATCAGATTCTTCTGAGCAGGGCCGTGCAGAGACCACTGAAGGGGCAGGTGCTCAAAAAAAAAAAAGGGCACATCTTATCGCATTTTAGGACAGAATATTAACAAAGTCACATAGCTTTCAGAGTTTAATGAACAATGATAAATTACAAAATTGTGAGACATACAATCAAAGCTAAGGGAAACACAAGAACAACAGCCTAATGTCTGTATGATAAAAATACTGAATCGATAGATAAGAACAGCTTTTCCTCACCTGGCTGTCTCCTCCCGCTCAGTAGTTCTTCAGAGAAAGGCGCGCCGCGTCCTATACTTTCCTCCGTTTAAACCGCTACTCTTTGCTAAAGTAGATAAAATTATAAAACGTTCAAAGTTTTCCGTTGTCTGACAAGTAGCAAGCCTACTCCAGTATTTTCACCAAAAATAATTTTCAATGTAAAAGACTAAAAGCACAGAGTAAACAGTGTTTTAGATCAAACAATACTGCATCATGCATGGGGCTCATTTGGTTTCACTTACATCTCTATTCAGGTTGACATTGGAGAGGCGGTGCAGACTGAAGACATAACCATCCTTCCGATCATGGTTGATCTTGCTTAGGGCCAAATGAGCAGCGGCCACAGTGTAATGTGGAATGTTCGCTACCTTTAGCTCCGCAGTTAGCCGCCTTATCTGACTGTGCGAGAGGCAAGTGCGTCGTCACCGGCAAAAGGTGAAAGGTAACAATGTGACCGGAGGGCTTATTGTATTGTTTTTCTTGCCAAAAAAAAAGATAATAATAATAATTTCAGTACATTTGTCAAATAAAAAAAAAAAAAAAATAAATAAAAAAAGGACCAAAAGGGCACATTGGGATCATGGAGCAAAAGGGGCAGGTGCTCAAGCCCCCTTAGCCCCCCCCTCTGCACGTGCCTGCTTCTGAGAAGGTCTTTTGATCACGGCCTACATTTTATTGTTCTATGAAGTGTTGGATGTAGAATTGTCTTGGTTCAATTATATCTTTATCTTTCTCCTCTAGTTTAGGTCTTGACTTAGTGAAAAAAGAAACCATTATCAGTATTATCCGATGTTATTTTAGCTTAAAACCTAATGTATTTTTTCTAGTTTTCTTTTATTTTCTCACATACCTCATGCACTGGTATGGACAGAGGCCTACTTACATTGAGAGTGGACACGACCCAGAATTTGGTGCTAGGCACCTATAAATATGAATAGAGTAAGTGGAAAAAAATCTTTCAACAGATGGATTTTTTTTTTTTATTTGTGAAATACTTGAAATCTCGAAAATATGTTTTAATTCTTGCCCTAAAGGAACAAACGATCCTAATGTGAAGATGTTCACCTTGAATAGGTGAAGGTTAGGGTCCTCTTTCAGCTGACAACTATAATCCCACTTCTACAAAATGGTTGTGTCCACACACTAATCACAGGAGCAAGCATAATTGACCGATCTAAGTTTGGCTCAGGCTAATTTATGTGTGCACCCCCAAGAAAGCTTAAAGACAATCCTGGGGCATCATCTGGATGATAGATATCTTATTCAATGCCCTTGTTCCCCTGCCTCATATGTCTACATATCTAAATTTGACAGGTTTTTTCGTTGAAATTAAACCCCTGGGTTTTTTCATACACCTGCTTTATCTAAAGCTCAGTTACAGAGCAGGTAAATAGTTGAGTTATTAGTGAAATTCAGCTTTAACATACCGACATCTGTATTTTCACAATGCATTTTGAGACATGCACTGTATGGTACATATAATTTTTTCCATAAATAGACATATTCCCTATACCTGTGTGCTGAGTTTTTTATGTTACTTTCAAAGGTTTTATAAACTTTGCAAGTTAAGATGCAATATATGATTTTGGTGATATTTTGATAGTATTTCAATTTTCCCTGACTGTGTAAAGCTAAAAGAAAATTACAAATAAAACAAAATTATTAATTATTTTTACCCCTTATTCAGAGCTATAGTATGCATCAGTTTTTATTTCCAATGTGCCAAAATATTATATATTTAAAGATACAAATAGCCTTTTTCTCTTCTGTAAAGTTTTAGGACATTTCTTGTATAGCTTTGTGATTTAATAAAGTAATTCATACCAATTACTGACACACTTTGTTTGCATTTAAATTCACAATTTTGTGCCTAAGGAACTAAGCAAACATTAAGATGTGTTTTATAAAGTAGTCATTCAGGGGAATATTTGCTTGTGTCAAGTACTTAAAAAAACAGAAATGTGTTGAAAAGTGTAACTTTAGTTGACATTTTTAGAATTAAAACAGAAGGAGAAGGGGACGTCTTAATTAGCCCACAGCAATGACCATTAATATAAAGATGTAAAAAAACTAAGATATCCTTTTAGGATAAGTAATTTTTAGATTACATCTAGACTGTCTCAAAATTTGAAGAAAGTTTTCTAGTCTCATTACTTCCATTTATATTTAAATTAAAGGCCAAGGTTTTGTTGTATAAACTTAGAAATATGAGCCCAAACTTTATTAAGGAAGGCTCTTTCATCTCAAACCCAGTCATCTAAACTTTATTTGATTTCATAATAGTTTCTGTGATGTAGTTTGTGGATCATTTATTTTGAAAATTCAATTTCCACATTGAAAACTCTACACAGATTGATCGCAGGTTGTGTTTTTTTTTGTCCATGTTGTTACAATTAAGCCTAATAAAAATATGAAATTTTAGGAATATTTTATGAAGCGAATACACTCTGGTGGGAGAGACACAGGTAAGTGATCACGATCATCTGACATGAGGTGATTATCAGAGTAAATCACTCACCTGGTTTAACAGTTCAGTCCATCCTCCTAATAATAGGCAAGATCAGCCTATGCACTGCCAAGACATGCGTCCATGAACCGCCCAGAGTGTCCCCGATGCTGCAGCCCCGGAGAACATACAGGAGTGCGATCCAGGACAGAGGAAAACAGATCAGGCAGGAACAGTTCAGGGATCCAGGAGTTCTCCACACGATCAGAGGTTCCGACCGAAAAACAGGAAACGGAGAGATCCAGGCTTCCAGGAATCCTCAGAGCGTGAAGGCAGGTCAGAGTCCCGTGCGTCGAGCAACCAGCTCAGACAGAAACACAGAAACAGACAGGCAGAATCCAGCAGGAGTCCAAAGAAGGTTCAGGTGAGCAGATCAGACGGGTACAGACAGGGCCAGTGGGTGAGAGGGAATGGAATCAGGAGATCAGAATCACAAGGGAAACGCTGAAACGCTCTCACCACTGGGTAGGGACTGAACTCGCCTGAAGACACTGGCTCCAGAGTAATTTCCTCACTGGAACGGAGACAGTAACCTTGGACTAAAACTTACGAAAACAGAACCTAAAGGCATCTAACTGGGAATGAACAAAAAAAACGCAAACAATGATCTGGCCCCGATAGTTGGAACTGAGCCCAATATAAAGGAACAGACACAGGTGGATGAGATTAGTGATAATTGGAGACCAGACAGTGTTAGGCAGGAGAAAGGCTTGAACAATTAAGGCCAGCTATCAGGGCAGATCATGACAGAGCATCTGTAAAACATTTAAGTTTTTCCTTAATGAAGATAACTTATAAACAGAGTCTTTTTCAACAATATTTTTCCAAACCCCAAACTCTATTTTAAAGTATAGGAAAACAGAGTAAAACAAAACAAAAAACAAAACAAAACATAGGGCAGAACCCTGACATTTTCTGTCATTTAATTTATGATCTGCAAGTTTTTTACAATCAAACATGACCCAATCCATAGACAATGTGCATCAGCAGAAATCTTTCCCACCATAAAATTTGTTCATACAACAGTGTTTTGAATTTTTAGATGCAAAGCGGTGGGGTTTTGAGGGCATGACGGCAAAGCTGCATGACACTGGAGAAAGCATAACAAGGAAGATGGCAACAACTATTGAACAGTAGCATGCACTGCGGCAGCAGCAGCTTTCAATGGAGCGCTCCATTGAAAGTTAAAAGTTCTCTTTTCTGTTGCTGTTGTTCAATAAAAGTAAATTCTAAGATCTTTTGAGGAGATAATATTATACCTTAAAGCGTTACTATATGGTCCATTTAACGACTGAATGCGTAATTAAAAAAACAATTTCCGAAGTTGAGAGAACTGCGACATCCAGCAGACCTCCGAGGCTAACAGCAGCCAGGGCTAACCGCAGCCAGTCTGCAGAGGCCTTCTCTTAGCATAGTCATGTGAGAAGGACTGATGGTGATTTTTGAATCAGTTTTGGAAGGATTAGACTTGGCTCATTCATTTTTAAGAAGGACGCATTCTGCTGCTTTTTTAAAGGACACATTGAATGCATGAAGTCTCAAAACTTGGACGCTCCTCAAAAACTCTTGAACAGAATGTTAAAACCCGTTTTTACCTTTTTGTTTGCTTTTATTTATTTTCAGTAGTGTTTATTATTTGTGCAGTTATCAAATACATAAAAAATGGGTGTGATTATTAGCTAATAAAGGTGCTATTGTATTTTAACCCACTGTATTTTGTGGTTACTTTATGCAGTGAATGATTTATTACTCAGGTCAGGTCCATCCTCCTTTGAGTAACATTTAAATTAACAGAGAAATTTTCTTTGGTTGGTGAGTAATAACTCTGCTTATAGTCATAGTCTAAATTACTAAATTGGTGATTGCTACTGGATCTTAATCGTCAATCCAGGAGTCAAACCTTTTTTGTAAAATATATTTAACTTATAATCATCAATTGGATTTATCCTCAATTTGAATTACCTATTAATTAACCATAACTCCCATTTCTAGTTATTTAATATATCCATAATCTTCTGGTAATCTTGCACTTGCTTGGACATTTTTTTATGCCCCCTAGGGGTTGGTAATTGGAATGACACAAGTTCATTCAAAAATGTTTTGAGAGAAAGAAGAAATGTCCTTAAACCTTGAGAGAAAAAGTTCATGTTATTTGGAAATTAAAATGAAAGCATAGACTTTACAGTCAAAATGTTGGGGTGGATAGAGCGAGTAAATTGAATAAGATTTGTAGGCGTGATTATTGACCAGGATTTGCTGAAAGCCTTAAATACTGTAAAACTTGTTCAAACTATATTATAAAGCATCACTATTCTTAGTGAAGTAAAACATTTTCTAAAATACAAAGCATTACACATTTATTTACACATTTATTACTTTTCCCGGATTTTACCCTTACCTCAGCTGTTTTGTAGAACTCTTGGGTAACATCTACAGGACATCACTGAAACTGATATACATGCTTCACAGAAGAGCCATCATTGCCCCACTAAGCCATTATTCATTCATGTCTGCTTGATTAAATTCTTTGATCTGGTAGAATTTTAAACTTCTCAACTATTGTACAAAGCTAGAACTAAATAGCTACCAGACAGCACACAAAATATTTTGTTGAGAGATAGAGAGTGGGTACAATTGAAAAAATCTTACATCTTACAAATGAAAAGACTGTGCATAAAAAAAAAATGTTAAAGCATGGAACGACCAAATGTAGTGTGGAAATAAAGTAAGGTCCACACATGAGTTTTTAGGAAAAGGCTCAAATTGGTTTTCTTAAAATGACATTAAATGACAGAAGGGTGGTGAAGATTAACAGGTACATTAGTCACTGTAGATGGGTATACTAAAATTATAGCAAAACATTTGCACGATGTTTGGTGGTTTGTTTTAAATAAAGTCCTTCCTTCCTTCCTTCCTTCCTTCCTTCCTTCCTTCCTTCCTTCCTGCTTCACTTGCTTAAAAGGGTATATGCAACAAAAAAAATAAAATTAAGAGGTATCAATGTATAAAATATAGGTATCAATTTTTAAATTACCTTGCCAAAGTAGGCCTTTTGTACTCTGTAGAACTATGGGTAGAAATGATCAATAAACCCTGACCCTCTACATATCCTGCATGTATTGTACACCTTTACAACTCGGAAATTAGAAATTCCAACTTTAAAACACAAATGAAAAAGAAAATACGCTCACATATTTTAAAATGTTCTATACTTTTTTTATTATATGTGGAAATGTATGGTTGCTTACACATATTTTTTTTTCTTCAGTTTTTTAGAGTTACTAATGCCACATGCTTTAAAAAAAAAAAAAAAAAGAAAGAAAAAACTATTCCCACAGCTGTAACTTTGAAAAGATTCAAACTCTGAGCACAACAAATACCTGCCAGAAAATTGTTGTTTGGAGAATCAAATAAATTATGAAAGTGAAGAAAAACAATTTAGTCTTACATATCCAGCTGCCTTTCTAATAAATCACTGCCACCCAAAAAGAACTAATTTGTGTTGTTGTGCTGTGGGCATGATTGATGAACTCACTCTGGGTCGCAGTAAAGGAGACACAGTTCAACAATGTTCCTCAATATCTTTAGAAGTCTCACAGAGAAAGAAATCTCTCTAATCTCTTTTTGTCATATCCATTATTGGTATTGATGATGTGAACTTTTTTGAAGAAACAACAAAAAGAGGTTGCTTCTGTTGTTTTGTTTTTTTACATTTATGAGGAGTTTTTTGTGTTTAAAACAAAAAGAATAAGAAACAAATAACACTACCTGTTAAAACTGGGTACAGTTTCTTCCCTTGCTAATCAGCAGTGGAGCTAGACTTTTTTGATGTGGGGGAGGATATTTCAAGGGTTCCACAGACTATGAGAAATAATTTGTTTCCTCCAATCACATGGAACCAATACACTTTGCCCAGTTTTTACCAACCTGTCAAACTTTTCTCCCGGGGAGACACACTCTGGACTGTTCACACAAACATTCACTGTGCCTACAGAGGTCTTCCTCCACCCCATCTTTATATCTCTGACCATATCTCCATCCTGCTGGCATAAGCATATTGACCACTGGTGTGACAGCTTAGGACAACTAATAAAATAGTCACTATGGCCCAGGAATGTTGCTGCTGTGTTACAGGACTGTTTTCAACACACAGATTGCCAGGTTTTCAGAGAGTTACATATTGGGGAGAGGTGGACCTGAAAGGAATACATCTCCTAATGATGCTAATGATGTCACCATCGCCACTATAGTAATCTGTTATCCAAACCAGAGACCCTGGCTTAAGGCTGAGGTGAGAGCTCTGCTGAAAACTAAGTATACTCTCAGGAAAGGTGACATATCAGTACTCTGATAGGTAAGAAAAAGAACAACTGCAGGTATTGTGAGGGCCAAAATCAGATACGCACATAAAATTCAGGGACACTTCACCACCAATGAATTGCAGAACATGATGAAAGGCAAAAAAAAAAAGGAACCATAGGGCAACAAAATCAGGGATGCAAGGTGCCCAAGGGACTCCTCATTGCCAGATGCACTCAACAGATTCTATGTCCATTTTAGAATCCCCATGCTCACATCAGCACCAGTATTATATCACCACGTGATAACACCCCCCT
This sequence comes from Cyprinodon tularosa, assembly GCF_016077235.1. Taxonomy (NCBI): domain Eukaryota; kingdom Metazoa; phylum Chordata; class Actinopteri; order Cyprinodontiformes; family Cyprinodontidae; genus Cyprinodon; species Cyprinodon tularosa. The sequence continues at coordinate 2,268,079 of NW_024038531.1, read as the reverse complement.
CCGTTTGACCACAGCTCACCTGAGGCAGAGCAGACTCTACAGGGAATCAATCATCCTGGTAAGGCTGCAGGCCAAAATATCCCAGGGTGGGTACTAAGGGGCTGTGCACACCAGCTGTTTAAGATGTTGGTGGACATCTTTAGCACCTCCCTGGCATCTGTCCCAACTGCCTTAAAGTCTGACACTATTGTCCCTGTCCCCAAGTACTCAACATTGACAGGTACAAACAACTACTAATCTTAACATCAGTAGTTATGATTTCCTTTGAGAGGATAGTCATGTCTATATGAAGGACTCCATCAACATCACTGGGGACCAACATTAATACCCCTGCAAGTGGAACTGATTGACCACTGATGCCATTTCATTGCCAGTTTACTCATCCCTCATCCACCACAATTCTTATATCAGTCTTCCTGGGTGTCTTTGACTCTGTCTTGTTCTTTGACCCTGACTGTGACCCATACTGGGGAACTGCGTCCTGGACTTTCTGAACATCAGACCTCCAACTGTCAGGATCCACAACACAGTCCTCTATCATGGTACTGGCACATCTCAGGGCTGTATGCTGACCCCCCTCCTATTTACTCTGCTCACATATGACTACTCATCAAGACATCCCAACTATTATAGAGCGAAGTTTGCAGACCACATGGGAGTAGTGGTATACATAACAAACAATGATGAGTTCAAATACAGAGTGTAGTTGAACACCTGGTGCACTGGTACAGACACAATATTCTCAATGTGAAGAATACTTTGTCACCTAAGGACATGGTAGTGGATTTTAGGAGGGAAAATTATCCTTTTCAGTTCCTGTACCTCAAAACAGCAGCTGTGGAGGTGGTCACAAGCTACAGGTCCTGGGTGTGCATTTATCTATAGACTAAAGATTTTCAGGAAAGCCCATCAACATCTGTACTTCGTCACGAAGCTGCAAACTGCTGGACTTGGGAGCTCAATCTGTAGTAAGTTTTATCACTGTGTGACATGGTAGCTGCATTACATCTCATTGTATCTCTAATACTGACTCCAAAGAATGTCCTTAACAATGGTTTTGGCCTCACCCACTGGATTATCCTGCCTTCCTTCATCTGCTCAATTCTGATCTCCTGCCTGTCCTCCGACCTTTGGGATTAGCGCGTCTGGGACACTCTGGTGCCAACCACGTTTTGTTGTCAACTGACCGGCTGGAACCAACCTCTTCCTCTGGGCACGACTAAACTTTAAGCCCAGAGGTTCCTGCCTCACCTTACCTGTCTCTCTTTTCTACTGCTACATCTTAAATTAACATTTCGTTATTCCTTATTGTTTCTCTGTCTTGACTATTGGGTCCTCTTGTTCTGAGCTGAACACCCACAGCATTTATGGCTGTGTATTTCTTTATTTTGGTATGGACTTGTACACATTCTCTAGCACAGACTTGTGAAGTGAGGCTTTGCTTTTTTAGCTACACCAGAGGTAATTTTTTTTAATTTACTTTTTTGTTTATTATTCAATAACTTTTCATAATCTGCTCAAGTAAAATGTGGAAAATTGTTTTAATTTGCATGGCACAGAAGCAAAAGTGAAGAAATTCGGCACAGAGCTGCTCACCCTGCCTAGTCTAAGCCTCTCTTTATGCAGTCAGAGTGACATGGGGAAAAAAATAGGATCTGAAATTAAAAAGCCATCTACAACTAGTGTGGCCGAGCCTTTAGACTTTGGGTGCATCTGATAGAGCCTAATAAGGTGTGATTTTAGGATATAAATGAGTGAAAACTAAGTTGTGGGTCCCTGACATTCTGATTATGGATGACAACCACGCCTGAAGTACAGGAGTTGCTTCTCTCTATGATTTGCCCATTATCAAATGCTCTGTTATATTTAACTGTAATACATTCTGTTATTTTTTTTTTTCCTTTTTGTATTAAATGGAGATTGCTCCCTTATGAATAACTTGAATGAACTTATGAAGAACTTGGACCTAAGTCCAAATATTGTACTACGAACATACAAATATTAACTTGCATGACGATGAGAAATCCTTGAATAATTTCTTGAATGGGTGGTTAAAGGCCTTGAAAACAGGGAAGGAAAATGAAGTACTACTCAATTAAAGCCCATTTATCATTTTACCATATGCACTGTATAGAAAATATTCCATTACCTCATTCTCCCCATAGTATTCATAATTCCCTGTATTATCCTTTTGTATTTTTAAAAGCATAGAATAAAGCCTTTAAATGTTCATGTCTAAACCAAAGTCTTGTTATTAATATTTTTTCCTTTCTGCTCCTTCTTCCAGATCATCTTTCCAGCTGTTCTCTGATCCTATAAATTCATCTCTTTTTCTTTCCCCATTTCACCTTTTCTGCTATTCTTTCTTTTTTCTCAATTAAAAATACTCTTATGCACTGTAAGCTTATTTCTCTAGTTGGGTTAATTGATCGCAACACTTTTGATTCCATAGCATTAGAGGTGAAAAGTAACTAGTTACATGATCAACTATGACCATGTAAATATGATCAATAATACTGTAACACCAAATTAATCAAAAGTCTTATTTATTGTTTTTGATTATTATTCATATTGGTTTAAGCTAATAACACTGGAATAGTTTTTTACTTTAGAGTGTGTTATCTAAAACTGCTTAATATTAGGGATGGAAGATATATTGAACAAAGGATGGGAGAAAGATCAGACTCAACAGATTCTGTCGAGAAGTGAAACCAAAGAGAAGCTTCATGGATACAGGAAATGATGCAGAGAGTTTCATGTTAAAGAGGATGATGCTGAAATTGCTGAAATTATCAGCTCAGAGAGCCCTAAAAACAGCAGCTCCACATAATACCTCCTGAAAAATACATAATGTCAGATGTAAAGTACATCTAGAAAAAATGGTGTTGTGAATTAGCTCAATGTAAATAAACTGTTTACATGCTTCTTTCATAAATGTGCTTCTTTAACTATTTACGATCACTTTAAGGCTGATGTGTTTTTTCTTTTTGCTATGAAATGGACACAACTGATTTTCTTACAAAAACAAAACCAAATAAGTTAGATTTAGCATTTTTCTTTTAAAACGTGTAATGTTTATTGACAGTTACAAATGTCACAAGAAACTTAGGGTACACTGTGAAAGTATAAATAATCCAATAGTCTACTCACAACAATTAATTCTTTCATCCCGCTCTGAAAAGAACTGGATGGATGGATGGATGGATGGATGGATGGATGGATGGATGGATGGATGGATGGATGGATGGATGGATGGATGGATGGATGGATGGATGGATGGATGGATGGAAGAAAAATACCTTTGTTTTTAAATAGATGCTTCTTGTGAACACAATGCAACAAGAAACAGACTCCAAGAATACAAAACTTTCTCCCTTTTCAATTTGTAGTCTTTCTTAGACATTGCAGTAATACAATACAATACAATTATTTACTTATCTCATATCATTAAATCATGTTGTGATAGCCTCAGGTAAAGAAACTTTATCATTCAGCAGACATGCTTTTATTATTCTTGAAAGCTTAACTGACAGCCAACAAAAAGTCTGTTGTTTCAAAGCAACCAAGAACCTAAATAGGTGAACTCTAAATTCCTTGTTAAAGCATCCTTATACATACAACTGGGATGAGAAACAGAGGCCTAATGTTGGTCAAAGGCTGATTAGAAACTTTGGACATTAAATTAAAATTAATATCAATAAATTGCCTTTACATTTGGAATTATAGCTGTAGCGGTCAAATGCTTTCCAGTAGTTGGGCAAGCTGAAAACATGAATGTTTAACAGGACTGCTGAATCGTTCACCTCAATGCAAGCCTGAAGCTCATGAGTTGAATAATTTACAACAGCAAGTCCCTTCCACAGTCCTGGTGGAATCAAATTTATAGGCCTTCTTTTAGCAAAGCGTTAGGAAAGAAGAGAATTTTAGATAAAAAAAAATAATGCATGCTGACCTGCTTAACCAGTCTAGCTGGGCTGCAGTTTTCCAGGAAACACTAAACCAAATGCTACAAGATTGAAAGGGTGTTGCTCTCTATTTGATATACATAATTTATTTGAGTTGATTAAAGCAATAAATAAGGCAAGGCAAAAATAGAAATACCCAATAAAAATAATATATCTACACATGAAGTGTTTACACCCAGTACAACAAGAAGATGAACACAGATTTTTCAGTTTAAATAAAATCTGACAGGAACATGGCCACAGTCAGGTAATGTAAAATGGCACCTCAGTCATTTTTTGTATAGCCAAAATGAATCTAAGCTTGACTTAGCAATATTGAACAAAGCGGGGTGAGAGACCATCTAAATTTCAAAACATTAGAGGGCAATATTGTTATGATGCTTTTTCTCAGGCCTATGAGGGCCTCCGTCTATCAATAACTTTACAAATACTATCTCTACAGCGGGCACTATATTTGACACGTATGAAACACAGATTTCACATTCAATATCTAATACCGAATGAGGTTGCATATGCTATTTTTATTTTTTATACCATCAGTATATCATTTTTTGTTGGCCTATTTTTTGTTTAATTGTCGATATTTTGGCTTGGTTATATTATGTTGGTTTTGTTGTGTTTTGGTTTTCTGTCTCTGTTTCACTCATGAGTTTGGTTGCTTTGGGGAATTATTCAGAAGTTGTGTGTTGTTGTCCAAAATTTTTTTGGATTTGTTTTAGGTTCGTTAAAAAAAAAAAAAAAAAAAAAAAAAAAAGGAAAGTTCGTCCTTTTCATACATCTATAGAGAATCTGGTTAACCCAGGGATGCTGACACTACCACTTTTTTCAGCAAATAAAGCCCTTGGATCACAGTTAAATCCAGGTTAAGTTACAACCAGTAAGCAGCAGGTGAGTGAGGCAAAAATTTAGCTGGAATTGTGTTTGTTATGAACCATTAATTTCACATAGTTTTACTTTTTTTTTTTTTTTTTTTTTGGAAGCCCTTTTTACACAATTTACTGATTTTATTAGTTCCTTGTTGCAACACAGTAGGATAATCTCAAGTTCTATATACCTTTTGGTATATAGATTTGTACATATTATACTTGCTCATAGAGATCAGTTTATGGCAGTCTTTTAAGAATCAACAGTAAAAACCATAATGCAGAAAGAGCTCTGGTATTGGAAGAGTATCAGGATCTGAAGATATCTAAATTTAAGTTTAAAAATTGAATCAGAAGTTAAAAAATATTGATCAGTGCATTGTTAATCATCAGTTAGTTGCTATCTGATGTAAGTGAAGTTGAACTTAATTGGGTATTTAACAGCACAATGATCCCACAATTTAGTAATGACAAAGTAAACATATTTTAGAAGCAAGTTTCTAGAAAACCTTTCTAAAACCTACAAACTCTATCCGATTAAAAAGTTCTGAGAATTCCAGACCCAAATGTCTGCACCTTTTTGATTGCGAAAAAATGCTTAAGAGGTTTTTCATTTTGGCTGCATGATTGTGACCTTCTAAGAAGAATGCCCAATCATCTCTGATATCTATAGCCAATTGCTGTTTTTTATAGTCACAGCATTTTTTTAATTCTACACAAGAAATTAAGAGTTTAATAAACCAACAGAATACAAATATATCTGCAATATAAAATGTTCTAAACTTAATTAACATGATAGACCTCATAAAAAAAAGGTCTTCTTGTTATGGTTCTCCCCTTTTTGACTTCTTTTTGAGTTTTCAGTTATTTATGTCATTCTGTTTTGTTGGCCATTGGTTTATGTTCCATTTTGTGTTATATTCAAGCTCTGTTGCATTTTTTGTTAGTTACTCTCTGTTGTGTGCTTTTGCCAGTCTCCTTCCCCCGAGCTCCCTTCTAGTTACTTCTATCCACAGCTGCTCCATATCAGCTGATTAGTTCATTCTTTGTTCTCTCCCCTATATATACTCCTCCTCTTCACTTACTGTTTGCTGGTTTCTTTTTGTTACTTGGCTCCTCATGAGTGTTTTCCCCTGATGTTGCATTATTTTTGGTTTTGTGTATTTTGTTGGATCTTGGATTTGGATGTTTCCTTTTTTTATTAAAACAGCAAAACTCATCTCTGCCTCCTTATCTCTGCATTTGGGTCCTCACCCAAACTCCACCCTTACGTTGACACTTCTTTCAGGATCCTCATTTTATGAGCCACTTGTCATGTCAAAGTCTAAAGGAAGTAAACATTTTAATGCTTAGGTAGTGCATAATACAGATTTTACAAAACATACTTTGGGCTTTGTAGGTGACACATTTAAAAAATAGAAATTCATGGCAGCCTTTCTTACTGTAATGTCCATAAAAATAACAGGCTATTTGTAGCCTAAGGAGGGATTCATTTCACACTCCTCAATCAAACTGTGTCTGCTCTGTACTACTTCATGTTCCTAGGAACCAACCACTCCCAGGACCTGAAATGCTCCTAACATATATACAATGTTTTAAAGAAAGCCCAACAGAAACTGTATTTCCTGTAGTAACTAAAGAAGCATAATCTTCCTCAAAAGCTGGAAGTACCTGTTTATGATTTCATCATTCAGACTGTCATTGTATATATTGTTTTATTTGGCTCATCCAAGACTAAGGCTAAATTCAAACTTGTTTCTTTTAGGACTCACTTTTAAGGCTGTTTCATTACTGCTGCTCCCCTTCTATAAAATGGAAAAATACACTGTAAAATGTCACAGACAGCTCTGTGAGAATCAGCTATCTGCCTCACTATCGTTATCGTTGCACAGTCTTTGTTGTGAGTGTGTTTTCTTTTTTTAAATGTAGTTTCCATCACTTTTTATATCAAAATCATTTTACCGGTTCTTGTCTAAGAGCATCAAGCACAGGTTTGGTCATGATGTGGGGCATGGCGCAACTTTTTGACAATGCCTGCAGCCAGGGACGGATTTAGGAAATTTGGGGCCCTAGGCAAAAACAGGCATGGGGCCTCTGAATTGAGAAGACAACACATAAAACAGGTCAATTACACAGATACAGAAATTTTAATAGAATAGACATATAATAATAGACTTACATTATTTGTTCTACGTTTTATTCCTCTCTTCTTGTCCCTTTTCTGTTTTTCTCACTTTGTTTGGTTCTCTTCTGACTGTTTATGCTGTCTCACAAGGAATGAAAGATATTTTCCAATCACTAAGCTCACTTAGCTGTTTGCTCCTTCCTGTGTTTCCAAAAAGGCACAGCAAAAGTAAATAACACATTTCTTCCTATCACTGTACTGTGAGGCAGGGTTAGGAATCTGCTTGCTCAGAACAGAGTTCGGTGCTTTTATATGTTTTCACAAAAGTCTCCACTAAAAGAAAAACACTAGATTTGGCCCTCTTGTACTTTTTTGAGATAAAAGTGCTAGAGGGGTCTGAAAAGTGTCTAAATATAGCGACAAAAGGGCTAAGTTTTCAACACTACTCTTTGCATAGTTTGTTTTCAAATAGTTTTCTGCTGTCTATTTGGACCTTTCTGAACATGTGCAGCAAATAGAGTGATCCAATGTGTTGGAAACTATGGGGGGGTAAGACACACTTAGTATTCTAAGCGTTCTGATGGCATTTTAAATTATTTTTATCAAAAACATAATTAATGTGCACAAATAAGGAATAGCTGTATTAAAATACATATAAATAGAGTTTTATGGGGCACCCAGGAACTTGGGGCCCTAGGCAACTGCCTAGTATTGCCTAATGATAACCCCCCACCACCACCACGCCTGCAGCTCTGCTTTCCATTGTATTTAGGATATTTGATCATCATTTCATCACTCCAGTTCTCTCAGACAGGGTACACAATGAAGGAAACATGTTTATGCATTGACAGAATTTATTCCAGTCTTGGTTAACAAAATCATTGATATAGGCACAGATTGCAGAAGAAGATCCCACCTTCCATCTTAAGGTTTTTTCAATCTTGAATATCAGCCTAGGAACCAGCAACTACTTTATCTTACTTATACTACTTTATCCAAAAAGTCAGCCAGGGAGTCCTCCCCCAAAGCCCCGAGTCAGCATCAGGCACTTCTCACACAGCTCTACAGCATAACCATATAAGGTGATGCTAGAGCATTAATCAAAGTCCTCATATCTCAAAATAATTATGTCAATTTGGCTGACTTTCAAAGAAAGTAAACAAATAGAAACATGAACAGATATAACAGTTATTTAAAACAAAATAAAAGCTACAGAATGTTTTTTTTTTCTGTAATCTGGCACATTAAAATGCAGGACATTGTTTTGATCTGGTTGAACTGTAAAGTGCCTTGAGATGACATGTGTTGTGAATTTGGCGCTATATAAATAAACTGAATTGAATTGAATTGAATGTGTGGACATCAGGACATCTGTTCACCCTGTCCATGGCACAGGAATCGTCAAGGCCTCAACAAACAGTATTTTCTGTAAGTCAGTAAATGTCTCTATTAATAGCAAATTGGGGAAATTCTTTGCTGTGTGAACTTGCCATGTGGAATAGCTTCTCTCCCTAATTATCATATTTAATTTGTTACTGTTATAAATATCAGTAGTTTTCTAAAGAGTTTGTTTGAACTGATCGAAACTGTAGAAAAAATAAATTTTGCACACATACTTTTACTTGTTATGTTAAGAAACTGGCTTATAATAATACTGAATTGACCTTTGGAAAGCAGTTAAGGTAGTCGGGACACCAATGAGAAGTAACTATTACAAGTAAATACACTACCAGGATGAACATTTCGAGTATGTCTCTTGTGGACCTTAATATACTGTCAAACTTCCTTCTCCTGCAAACACTTACACTTGCAGCCATCTGCTCATACAAGAACACCGCAGTTATATGGCATTCACAGCTTCCCCACCACTTCTCCAGGATTGCATTAGAAACAGGATCTGACAGTGCAAGCCACACATAATGAACACAACTTGCCCTATATGTAGGAGTTATAGAGGCCAGATAAGAACGGGCAAACCAAGCACTGGTCTGATTGGCAGCTGCATTGATAAACAGCTCTCTAATAGGATGTGGATAGGAACATCCCATCCATGACTGATTCTGACAGCTATGCTGCTCTGCTTCAAAGGCAAATATCCTCTCTCTTCAATCTGGCACCAAACCTCATTTTCACATATTGCCTCAGAAACATGGATGCAAGCAATCTGAACCTACAAACTAACTGCTGCACCCATTTGCCCTATAAAGTCTAATGTAGTAACCCTGTTTTTTTGTTTGTCTTGGGAATTACTTGCATGATAATTGTATGCTTTTAAAAATATAGTGGCAACTGTAGATGTGGAAGAGAGCAATGAAGTGATATGGAGATAGAGGCCGGTATGATAGAGCTTGAAGTGAATAACATATGTTTTACATTAACCACAGGAAATGCTCCCTTTGGTAAAATGCTGGAATCATAAGGGAAGCCTGAAATGTATCTTCCTCAGGCCATGTTACAAGTCAAAAATGTTCTATTTTGGCCTTTACCATCAAACACCAACACATACAATCCCTTACACAATGCTTCATGTTGCCTGAAGGCGTAGAAATATTTTTAAATATTCATTTTTATAAATAAAACATTATATGCATCATAAAAAGAACTGCAGTGTTGTCTTCCCATGTAGGATGTAAAGTTTAAGTTTCAAAAAGCAGGATAAAGAGATGATGCAGCTAATGGGCACTGTAATTTGGTAAATTCCTCATACAAATGGTTATCTCTGTCATCATAACTTGTGAAAAGAAATATGAACTTGATCTTTTCTTATATGATATGCATGATTTTAAGTGCACATTAAAAGTTCATAGAGGTTCATAGTATTACAATACTGTGAAATGCACATTTGAGAACTAGCCAAGACAAAAAAAAAATCTAACTCATCTAACTTGTTTTCAGATGATTGTTTTCACACCATGCCACAAAGCTGTTCACTAGCTCTCTGTACTCAGCTTGTCAATCTTTGATACACCCAATGATTTGCAGAGTCATCTGAGTATTTCTGCAGATGACAGAACTCTGTCTGATGCTGGAAGTCAGACATGCACAGAGTAAAAAGGAATGGAAAGAGTACCATCCTCTGTGGTGCTCCACTGCTGCTGACTAATTGATTAGACAGCTGACCCTTCAGTCTAACAATCTGTGGTCTGTTTGTCAGGTAGTTCTTGATCCAGGCGATTGTTGATGCCTCCACCTAAGTCTTTTCAAGTTGATTACAAAGTAAGTCAGGCTGAATTGTATTGGAATACTCAAAGAACAAGTTAAGATAATCTGTTCTCTTAACTTGAACATTAAAGGGACATTGTGTAACTTAACCTGTTATTGATTCACAAAAATGTATTTGTATGATTCAAAGTATGTTCTTCACTTCAAAAAAATCTAACTTCTCTGAAAACAAATTATCCATTTAGGAAGCAATATTGATTGTCAAACACCTTCACATTTTGTTGTTAAAATAGAAGAGACAACAGGAGGAAATTATTGGTTATTAGCAAGACACGCTCAATAAAGGAGTGGTTACAGGTGGGGACCACAGATGATTTCTCAGTACCTATGCTTTTTGGCAGATGTTTTGTTCACTTTTGAATGTTTGGTCACCTTTGAATAAGATGGACTCTGCAACTCACTAAAGCAGCTCATCCAGGATGGCACATTGATAAGAGCTATGGCAAGAAGGTTTGCTACTTGTTGATTTTATAGGTATTACAAAATAGCTTGTTAAAAGGTTTGTTATTCAGTGGAAATATGATTGCATTCAGAAGATCTTTACTTAATATTTTCTGCTAAACAAATATAGCAACTGAATAGTATAGAAAAAGTAAAAAAAAAAAAATAAAATTTTTCTTTTCATGTTTTGTAGTATTGTTGGTTTTTTTTATAAGGATCCCCAGCAAGAGGCTAATGCCATGGCATGATAGCCTATGATATGTCCAAAACCTCATGACAGGACATTTGTAAACGCAAAATAAAAAAACAAAACTTTGGTCTACATTGTGGACAGCAGCCAGGAGATTCTAACACAAGGTATATCAATATTATTTTTTGTTCTCCAGGCATCAATTATTTTTTATGTAATCAAAAAATCTAAAATTAATTTAAAACATATCACTCCATCAGCATTGAATGAAGAACTGGCTAAAATTTTTTAGTCACTGAGTTCAAAATATCATTGGAATTAAAGGCTTTCCACTGCTTTTTGAATTAAGGAGGGTTTTTTTATGTTTCCCCCCTACTATTACGTCTTTTATAGAATAGTATAAGCATTGCCATTTTTATCATGTGTTTTCCTATGATAGAAACGGCAGGTCAGGATCTCAGAACGGAATAACTGTACGCCTTGCCAGGTTGGCAGGTCAGTGCCCATCTGGGGGCCCTTAAATGAGTGCAACCTTTGAAAGAGCTGTTGTTTGCTGAACCAAAAAAGCTGCAGTCAGGATGGTAGTGAGCATACAGGTGCTTTTCCTCGTAGGGCTGACGTATCACAGCTAAGATCCTGGTGCTCATAAATGTCTGGCAGTCTGGCTAGGTTATCTGATAAAGGTCTCCAGATAAAAAGAGCAGTTTGCAGTTTGCGATGCTCTGATCTGCACATTACCAAGCTGTTGTGTCCTTTACTCCTTTCATGTCAAATGGCCCTACATTAACTCCGAATGTAGACTAAATGGAAAGTGTTAGTGAAATGAGGCATTTTCTACAAACTTGAATTCTTGCAGACAAGCTCTTGACTATTATAAGAGTTTTCATGCTGTGATTTTAATTGGTTTCCAATTAAACTCAGACGCACAAGCATTTTGCAAATAAAGTTAGTAATGGTTTCCAGCATTGCTTAGCCAAATTTGGAACATGGACACAAAAACACAAAAATATCCTCCTGTGTTACCTTGCACTCTTAAATACAAACAGCCAATTAATTATGGTTAGTACCCATTAAAGCGCTCTTTCTGTGAAATTTGTTTGACTGTCAGGCAGAATCAAATCACATTTGTAACCTGAGCTGAAACAGTTTGGCCTAAAAGTAATTCCCCAAATTATACTTTTTGTGTTGATGGGTTTAGATGTGGTAGCATAAAAAGCCTCAGAGAGAAATAGCCCGAAAACATTTTAATAAGATTTGACATTTATTTTTAACAAGTGCCATTTAGTAATTGACTTTTAATAAAGTCAACGCTAGTTTTGCATTGGACGATGCATTGCGGACATGATGCATTGGTAGTCTTTAGCCTAGTCCCCACAAATCAAAATATCGAAAAGAGTAACTAAAAAAAGTTTTAATCACTCTCCCCACATAAGTAATGTTTGATATCAAAATGTCTGCTGCAAAGACTATAAATGGTGTGGAGGGAGAAAGTGATGACCAGGATGGAGGGGTTGACGGGAGGTGAAAGGGGAACTTAATCCGTTGACCATACTGTATCCTCTGCAAGACCTGAGAAAGACCATGTCATGAACTGTTGCAGAGTTCCAAGATGGCACCATACCGAAGACCCTGGAAAATGGTGGATGGTTATATATACCTCTTTAATGTTCAATGAAGGACATTGACTACACTTGTGATGTAGCAGATCAAGTGTTTGTCCCATCCGTTAAGGAAATCGGAAAGTGTCCTTCTCTAATTGTGTTTCGATTGTGTTTCAATTACTTAAAGACGCTGGCCAAATACCGAATCGCAGATCCAATGTTACCGTTTCCTATTTAGTTAGTGGTTATCAGATAATAAACTTTTATATTTTCGCATCTTATAAGAAAAAGCTTTCTCAATAAACCCTTTACATACCAAATCTGACTGCCATACAGCGCATTGGCTATATAGCAGACTCCTGCATACAATCCGTAAAGCATTTTGAACCAAGAATACTTTGCCCATAATCGAAGTTCGAGAGGACAGAAAACAGATACAATGAAAGAGTGATCCTCTTTAAACCTTACAATAAAACACAAGGGGCAGACAGTGAACGAAAGCACAGTTTATCTCTCTCCCCTCTTTAAGAAAAAGTTATTTCAGCAAACTTCGCACCCAATCCCCATATAAACCATCCCACAGATTTTATCACTGCATTTTCCTTTGATTTTCTTTCTCAATATCTTTTAAAATAGGCCTATTAAATTCCTCTCTTTTCATTTTTTTTTCTTTACTTTTCCTAATTTTCCTGACAAAAAAAGTGATTTTTATATACCTAAAAAAGCAGGAAGATTTCACTCTGAAAAAAAAAAAACACTTCTTGTATAAATGCGATGCAATTGAGCAATCAGCTTCCAGCTTTATTTTGACCCATATATTGTTGGATTAAAAAGTAACCAGATGAAATTATGTTTTAGTTTTTTTCTTTTTAGCTCCTCCCAAGTCAAGTCAATTCAGTTCATTTATATAGCACCAATTAACAACACATGTCATTTCAAGGCACTTTACAGAAGCAATTCAACCAAATCATACATTGAGATAGGTTCAAAGTTTTTCATTTAAGAAAAAAACAGCGAATAGGATGATGTCCTGGATGGGGCCGCCTGTGGAGCTGGTTGACAGTTGCCTTTGTATCTCTGCTTCTTTCTGTATGTCTGCTTTCGTCTCCTTAAACTCCTTGAACAGCTCACACTGCTTCTGGCCTGGTTCTTCTGGAGGTCTCTTCTTGTTAAACAGGACTTTTCCTCTCAACTGTTGCTAAAAGCATGCTAAGTGTGAGAGACTGCCTTTGAGTCAATGAGTCGATGCAATCATCAGTGATTTTCACACCGGGGGTTACATCTGGGGGATTAGACTAATTGTTATACACGTGATTAATATGCAGTACAGTTATTGGGAGGCAGCATTTGTTAAATGACACTGATGTGTAACTTAGATCAATTGCCAGAGCATTTGGCATCTTTTTGATGCTGCCACTGTGTCTGGCTTTTCCTTGAGACTTTTTTTCTTCTTCGTATTTCTGTAAAATAACTTTTAGTGCCTCACAGCAGAAGTAGTTCACCTCTCTGCATTTCAGATGCACAGTGTTTATACCCTGGAATGTGTCATCCAAACACGAGGTGAAGCTGATACCCCATCTATGTGTAAAACACTCAGCAAATAGACTGAACTGTTATTGCTTAATTTGTGCAGTTTTGTGCATTCGAAATGGCCATTTAAAATAAGTTAAAAAAAGATAATGTGTTCTACTGTTGTTTTAGAGATATTATTATTAATTTAGGTCCCCTTTGGGGTAAACTGTCCACCCATTAATTAATCAAATGATCTAGCCTACTTTTTCAGTGCTATTTTATTTGTGCGGGTAAAACTGTTGTTTGGGCTGATTTGGTTTGTAAGATGGAATTATTTTTAATTAGGGCCGATGACATTGCCATCCCAGATGTTAGTGCTGCACTCTTTTTCTGCTCACACATCATTCCTGTGCTGGTACTGAATAAAACTCTGGGTATGTTTACCTTATTTAGTGACTGGAATTCTTGTTTAATATTTATTAAATCACCAGCTTCCTAGACCCTTCGTTTCTACCTGTAATTACCCCAAGGTCTCGCTGTTGGTCTTTCACAATATGAGTACAGATGAAACTTAACATCACTCCTGCTAAATTGTATATGTACATTCTGTATGAACAACTATTTGTTGGGATCTGGGGATGTACCACCTTCCTCCAGCAGAGTGCGCCGTGGGTCTCCTGGGCTGGAGCCTTCCAGCACACCTGAGACGCATCTACTCATCAGGAGACCTTCCCTTCATAAGCAGCTGCCAGACCTTCCTTCAACGCCGCAGTGTTGACCTTAGTTTGGTTAGCAACCTGAGCCTCTGTTACCTGAAAGAATCTAAGTTGTCTCTAAGTGAGAAAACTGGTTCTAACCTTCCTCTGTCTTTGCTAGTGATGGGTTGATGAGGCGTCATGAAACGTTTCGACACATTACCAAACTGTATTGATACTGTGTCGATACTGTGTCACTGAATACTGACATCTGCTGGACATTAAAAATCCCTACAGGCAACCTAGTTGACAGAGTTAACTGACACCGATTTGATGACCTATTATATACACTAATATGATGCAATTCATTGTATGATGCATTGTATTATTATTAAAACATATTTGATATTTTAGACACAGTCAATGAATAATGAGAACCTGCATCATAATGTAATAATCTCTAAGTAAACATGTAGTAAATGAAGATGCTTGTTCACTGGTATTTTTTTTTACAATTTTTTATTCAAAAAAATAGGTTGTTGCAACGTTTTGAAATTCAGTCTGTTGCGCTTTTTTGATATTAGTTCTCCAGCTGTGGAAAACACCCGCTCACACGGCACAGATGAAGCTGGAGAGCACAAAAATTTTAAGGCCAGGCGGAAGAGGTTTGGATAAACCGTCCTTTGGTTTTTCCAATAGACAAGAGGATCCTGGGACCTCGCAATATTGCCCTCTGCCATGTATCTCTGCACCTCAAGGATGGCATCAGCTGTGGCACTTTTGGTCTGCCTCCCCACTTCGAGATCAAAATGTTCCCAAAAGTCATCTTAAAAAAAAAAAAAAAAAAAGTATTTTAGTACATGATTTACAAACAACAAAGAAATGATGCTCAATATCATGCCTGAAGTGGGGGCAGACAGCTGTTGTGAAGATGTTCCCGGCTGGGGCTCATTTGAGCTTCCAACTATTGAGGCACATTCTGTCCGCAGCCTGCTGTACTTCCATTTTCACTCGTTCCCTTTCCTCCTCGTACTTTTTGGCCAACAGTTGTTTGATGGTCTGAAAACCACACCAAGTCAAACCAGAAGAAAATCAATATATTTAAAATAAAGTTGATGAATAAACTACCACTTTAGATCATTTCCACACAAACCTTTCTGGTTGGCAAAACATATGAGGGCTCAAGGAGCTGAACCAGCTCCCTGAAGCCTTCATTCTCCACAACAGCGAGGGGCTGGCAGTCCTTTACAATGAAATTAAGCACAGCCTCATCAAGCATCTGCTTTCTGGAAGCTTGATGGTTAAAAATGAGAAAGTGTAAATTATTCAGAATTATCAATAAAACAAAGTCAGTAAGTTGTAAAATACCTGTATACCTGAGTTCATCATGGGTGTATCATGGATTTCACTCTCATGCTTGGCCCTATAATGCCTCAGCATTGAGGAGGTGCTGTTATTTAAATATGCAAGCTCTGTTGAGCAATTGCGACATTTAACCTGTAGAAAATAACACGAACAGTAAACTAAAGGTCACTTTGAAATGAATTTCTACTCAGAAAATCAAGTGGAAACTCTGAGAGGAACAGGATGAAACAAGGAAATTAAAACAAATACCTTATTTTCCGAAATGACATCAAAGTGGTCCCACACGGCAGAAACCTTTCTTTTTGCTTGAGGAAGCTCCATAATTTTTGATGAATTTTATATTCGCAAAACACGCAAAATTGTTTTGGCAGATGCGCATCCTTATAAAGGCTTGTCAATTAGTTCGAAACATCGGTCACGTGACCGATACAGGAACTGTTTCGGTCACGTGACTTTTCCGTAGCGATACACACGTCGACACAGGTTTTGCTCTATGAGACCGACACATGCGCCGACGCATCGGTGTTGCCCGACCCATCACTAGTCTTTGCTCACAGGAAACCTGTCTCAAGCCTGAAGCTCTGGGTGAGCTTAACCTGCCTTCCAGCCCTGGTGAGCCAAACCTGAAGATTCCTTTGGATTTCCCCTGCTGCTCTCTGTGAAGAGATGGAAACTCTGATCAAGGTCTGCCATTCAAAGTCAGAAGCTAGACACTGCAGCTGCTTGTGTACTCTGCTGAACCAACAGTCTCTGGACCCAACGGTTCCCTCTCTCACAAGAGAAGCCTGGACCCCGTCAAGGTAGAATCGGAATTATCTAAAAGGACTCATTAATCATCTGCCTGCTAAGCTAATTAAACTATCATCTCTGCAGACTTCAGTGAACCCAACCCGGACCTGTTCCAGATCCAGTTCATGTTTTTGTGTCAATATCTTAAATAAACTCTGTTAAACTTTTACCCAGCCTCCGTTGTGTTCTACATGTGGGTTTGATATAAAACCAATCATGACACTATTGAGTCAAAGTGGGGAGACCATAATTTTTAAGAAGCTCTGAATGCACAGAAAATAAAAGTCCACTTTCATTCAGATTCATCCAGAGCTGCGTCTGGTTGATGGTCAGGCTCAACAGTATTTCCTTGTAAATCTACCCCCACAGAAAGCCCCGATGCTGGGCAGTGAGTAGTGACAGTCTTTGCTGGAGTTAAGGGAGGATGATTAACCTTCCTTCTATGACTAAAGTGAACTGGCTTTTTTTAAGCCACCTAAAAACTTCTTGGAGCATTCATCATTTATAAAGTTGTTAACAACTTTATAAATGATGAATGAAATCCTGGGCTGCATATTCCAAGGACGTGGTCTACCTAGACTGGATCCTTCGAAGTCCCTGAAAATAAGGAGACCGAAAGGTTTTAGGCTGTGAATTCGAACAGGTCTACCCTTCGGCGGGTTTTACCGCCGTATGCTCTGTTGCTTACCAACCGTGAAACTTGACACACAAAACAGGAAAAGAATGAAAACTGAAGTTTTCAAAACTGTTTGTTTATTTATTCTTTATTGTAAAGTGAACAAAGACTACACTCACAAGAATCCAGAGTGGAATAAAGGTTTCAACCAACGTGAGCAGGAACAAATAAAATCAAATGTCATGATAGAAACCTTAGTCAGTTAAATAACATGCTGCTGTCATTTTGCACATCTCTGATGTTGCTGCTATTTTCAAATATCCATTACTGTAAAAATGTCCATAGCTGCATATTGGTAATTTATTCTCCAGTTTTATATTGTTAAAACACTTTACAGAATTGTATTGTTTATATTTTAACTCTTCACTATGTTATTTCAATAAATCTTTCTGAGGTCCACATTTGTGTGACCATTTAAAATAATCTTTCTGCTGCTATAAATTTGCCCATTGTGGGACAATAAAGGGGTTTTCTATTCTATAAAAGGGGTAGAAAAATATAAGTAAATCTAAACAATGTATGTATAAAAAATATATCTGCAAAATCTCTAATATTCAACAACAAAAAATACTTAGTTAAGCATATTGTGTAAAACAGCAATAAAAAAAATTAAACTATCAGATTTATAGTCCTCACACTGCAGATATATTAGAATCTGTCCTTGAATTACAGCCAAACCCATTTGCACAGTAAAAGATAAAAACCTTTAGATAAATCGAAGATTACCGCCACATATCTGCCTCAATAACCATTAAAACATCTATTTTCATTCATTTTAGACGGAGCTATTCACAGACGTGTATTATATAAAACTGAACTTCCAATTTTCACCACTGTTTGGCACCAAGTAACATTTCCTCTGATCACAGAGCAAATCCCGGCTTGCTTGGTCTCGCAATGAATCCTGGGTAAAACAAGAATAGCAAGGATACTTCGGACCCGTCCTTCAAATCGGGCAAAAAGAAGGATGTATTTTAACTTTGCAATAAAAGGAGTCTTGAAATCCGACCAGACCTCGGCGCCACGCTATAACGTAATCGTCCTTCGAATCTGCCCTTCTAAGGAAGCGTCCCAGGATTTTGAACAGAGCATATATCTGTATTCCATCTTAAGTAAAAAAAAAAGCTTTTCCTACATCCAGTCCCTGATTGGTTGCTGTGTCCCAATTTTTCAAAAAAGTTAAACTCATTTTAACTTCAGCGATCACCGCTCCACTCTCTTCATGCTGTGCTGCTGTTTGACAACACCTTGGTTCTATCTAGTAAGTGCGGGGAAGTGAACGCCCTCCCCAAGTTCCCGCCTGCCCGCCCTTCCCTGCACGGTTTGTTTAGTAATTTGTCCGGTCTTGAAGCACCATTACAGAGATCATTTCCAACCAATTGCATTTCTAGTTCAACAAGACAGACACCCCTTTATAATAAGCTTTCACAGGTTCCTGATAAGTTGAAGCTGGATTGAGTTACTCAGTTCATGATCAGCTGCGTGGTACCGCTCATCCGAAATGCCATTAATGTGGCAAACGTTATCCTTAATATAACTTTTATGCGGAAAGATCATTTTAAACTTGTACATATTTTAGTTAGATACTGATATGCCTTTAGAAATTAGTGCATAGTTTTGAATAAAGATGCTAATATTGAGCAAGATTATTTTAATCTAAATGCATTTTAGCTTTCCTGCAGGTGTGACAATTTTTTTACACATTGTAGAGCTGAATAAATTGTGATTCAGTTATTATTGAAATAATAGTAAATAAGTAGTAGATTAATCCTTAACTACAGGATAGAGACTCTAAAACATGCCTTAAGCTGACAGAAAATCCGACTTCGAGTAGTGATTATACAAGCATATATATAAATATATATAAATATTTTGTATTGAATATAAACTTTTTCGACTATCAATATGCTTTTTCTATAACTCCTTGAGTGGAAAATTTTAGTTTCAATTGGTTTAATTCTATAAAACATCATCTTTAAGGAACCTTGTGCTATACAATTATTAGTCGATGGAGAAAATGATAGTTTAATTGATTAGGAAGATAATAGTTACAGCCCTACACATTTCATACCTTTTTGTGTCATTTGTACTGTTACATTCATAGTATGACAAATAAATGTCATATAATTTTCTTTTTAACATCATTTGTATTCACAACTTTTTTCATTCCATTTACATTCCATTCTAATTTTCCTGAGTGCTCACGCATATAAAATTCTTTAATAATATTGGTTTACCATTACTTGCACCATGTCCTCCTCCAAAATTCCTGTTATGAAAGCATCTTGATGATGATTTTTTTTCTGTTGTCTTTTGTTGACTGCATGATTTTATTCTTTTTTCTTTTGCAAATTATTGGCAGTTACAAGGAGTGTAGATACTAAATTCTTTAAGCGAGGCATGGTTCACCTTTCCCCCTGACAATAACTCTAGACTCTTGAAAACATGACCCATGTCTTCAGCATGTTCATTTGATGTGAAGCACAAACCATGAGCATTGAGTTGAATTTAAGCACTTTATTTGATACAAAGATCTTTGCAGATATTACACTACAAAACAAAAGAAAAGACCTACCCAGAATGTGGTCTGAGCAGCATTTCATGTTCACAATTTTAAAGTTTGAAGCTCCAGATCCTTTCTTTTCTCTCCCAATTATCATGAACATGCTTAGGAAAGATTATTCTTGTAAACATGCCCTATCTCCGAACCTTCCTCAGTGATGTAATGCAGTCAGCCATAAAATCTAATAAAAGTTATTTATCACCAATCAAAAAAAAAATCTCTCCAACTGAGCAAATCTACTTTGTTATAGTATTATTGTTAAGTTTAATTGATAGAACATATATTCAACTGAGAACTTATGATGTTTGTGTGTTACAGACCCTGGTTACATGCACTGAAATATCTATTACAATAAATCCCATCTATTTACTTCATTTTTTAATTGTATTTTAAATATGCCTATAGGCTAATAGGTCTTTTGTCCAAAGAAAACAAAAACATTTTCACTCCACCCCTTGTTCAAAGGTACTTCAAGTGGCCACGCTGCCTGCCGATTGTTAGCCGGGTACCCCTATCTCGAAAAACCCAGGTTTCAATGGGAAAGCGGCTTAATTATGAAGAATCAGTATGCCACAGACCACAGCATTACCATATAAGGTGATAGTAGAACCTCTCAGGTCATCTTATGTTTAAACATTGTAATGTCTTTCTAGCTAACTTGCACAGAAAGTGAACAAACATAGACAAACATAGACAAACAAAGTCTCTGTTGACATTAAGGCTGAGGTTGACTGCAGGTGGAGACTGTGACCTACTTATGTGTTCTAACAAGCACTTGAGTTGGGAAGCCAACAAGGACTCTTATTCCTGTTTTCACCACAGTCCTGTTTGGTTGATTGGGACACCTGCATGATCAACATGGGGTGTGTATGTTACAAAGCTTTGATGAAGTAAATTGCTCTCAGCTTGAAAAAAATCACAGCTGTTATGTTTTACATAGAATTTTATATCCTGAGTTTTTACTCCTGGCTAACACCACCTTGAATGTTACATTTTGTTTCTTGCAAGAAGATACACTACTACTGATGTTTGGTTGCTTTTGTCTTCTTCTTATGTTTACTAAAAATGATGTGTCCTAGTTAAAGTCCGGCCTTGCATGTCCCTTTTTCACAGTTTATCTGTCAAGGATTTATTTATTTTTTCATCATGTTTTATCTGTGCACACTTTGAAGACAAGCACACCTAGAAGTGAAGGCGTAACCAACTCTGAAATTTCAAATTGAAAGTCACCGACTTTCAGTTTACTTTGGATAAAGGCTTGTTGACATTAGTCAGCAATTAACAAGTTTTTGTGAAATCATCCAGTTAAGAATTCTCCCCTACTCATGGCACAACACCCCATTTGCTCTAGTTTTGATTTATGTTCTTCTGTTTCTTTAAAAAATTTACCAGGGGGGATAACACAAGAACAACTCATGCACACATGTACAACCACTGGTAAATTTTGTCTAGAACTGCCACTGGTTTGGTGGGATGTTATAACAGAATCACAGACACTTCAGATCCTTCTTCCTGTGAGCCGCTGTCCAGCAAGCAGCAGTCTCACTCATTCACACACTACAGCTCCCCCTAAACTCAGGGCAGACACTCCCACTATTTGGTGTTTTACTGGCAGAGACCCATTATTACTGGACTCGATAGCAGTTGAGAAATTTGATAGGTTAGGCTACATTGTAAGTTAATACCGTATTTTCACGACCATAAGGTGCACCATACTAAAAGGCGCAGTCTCTGTTATGTGTGCCATTACTGTATTTAACACACACATAAGGCGCACCGGATTATAGGACACAGGTTTTATATACCGGTACATATCCTCTACTATGTTTAAATACCTCTACTAAGTATTTAAAAATAGAGCGGGAGCAAAACTGAGTATATTTGTGCTTTATTCATGTATTTATTACAAAGTATTAATCAAACCTGGGAGCTGGCCGTGAGACAGACACATCGCTGATGACACAGAGCGCTGTGATCACTCCTCTGAAACAGTTTATTGACGCATAAATTAACTTAAAATGCAGAAATCTGCCAGCAAAATATGTTCGCTTTTATTATCCTGGTGCCTGCAGTTTAGATTATTTAGATGAAAAACACCTACCAGCTGCCGTGGTGAACCGCGAGGAGGTGACCCGGCCAGAGGCTGCTGTTGAATGGGATTCCTACTGACAGTGCACCGCTGGTATGTGGGGATCTGAGCGGCTCTGACAGAACTAATATTAGAAGGAAGGATGGTAATCTGGATGAACTGACTGCAATGATTAAGATTTCAGGTGGACTTTCTCACTTAAAAACCTATTAAAACTACTTTATTCCCACCAATCACAGCAAATATAGCTGCAAGGCAAAGAAAGGATAGAGTAGCTCTGCCCAACGCGCGTCAGACACACTTTTGCACCGCGCAGCCAGAGCAGCAAAGCTGCTTCCGCCGCGTGTCAGAACTAACTGGTACAAGCAGCAAAAATGAAGCAGCAGACGCGATTTTGCTGCTCTTGCTGCGTCCGATGTGAACGTAGCATTACTTTGAACGGCCGGTTCACCCCGATGTCGAGCGGTTGAAGTTCCTTTGTCAGACCTCCCGGAATAACAGCAAGCACAGCGTTCAATTGTTTTACCATGTTTTTCACATCGGCTGTGAGATGGGCACGCATGGAGTCACAGATTAACAGCGATGGTGATGCGTGGCAAAAAAACACCTGGTTTCCTTACATACACCTCCCTCAGCCACTCTTTCATCATCTCCTCAATGAGGAGATGAGGAGTTCTGCATAAAGCACATACCTGTTCTTTTATACACAATCCACGTCTACACTTCTCCCTTTAACGTTCTCATGGTGGTCTCAACAACGTCTGCAGTAACAACACACATAGGGCGCACCGCACTATAGGGCGCGCCTCACATTTTGAGGGGAAAAAAAGACCTTTACATGCGCCTTATAGTCACGAAAATACGGTAATAGTCAGGGTGACGACTTTGCTCTTTTGTCGTTAGCCTTCAAATTAAAGTTTGAGAAATGTCAGCATGGAGCACACCTGCTTACAGGTGTACAGCTGACAGATGTGCAGCTTACAGTCACAGTTTTCTTGCTGCCACAAGAGCCACCATCCAATCCCCCCTCATTCCCATCTTGTTTCTCATGGACATTTCCTGTATTATATGATTTTCCGCTTTTTCTTTTTAACCAGCACATTTAAGTTTTTGCCCACAATAAAAAATAAGTCATGTGTTGTTTAGCGTGAATATTCCTATGGGTTTTTATAATATTGAAAAACACTGCTTTAAGGAGTTAAAGTAGATATTAACAAGCGTGTTAATGACACACAAACACAATGAGACAAAAGTGAGTCTTGCTTTCAAGTGTGAACTGGGCAAGAACAAAGAGGTAACTAGAATGCCCAGAGCTTGGCAATAGATACAGGAAATAATACACTTATATTATAGTATCCTTAAGGCAAATATTAACTAAAAACTCAAGGAGAAACAGTGAATCAATATTGAACAATATTGGATAAGTTACCCTTCAGCAAACAGGAGGACATCTAGTGGGTGTTAAATGTCGGCACTGTTGTGTTGTGTTATGCTACGTTCACACCTAAAGCAGCAGAGGCAGCAGAAGCTGCTAGTTTACATGAAAAGTAAATAGTTGACGTGCATCTTGGTGCAGCAAAAGATCCCGCAGCACAGTTTGGCCAGCAGGAGCAGCATGTCTGAGAAGCTGAAGCAGCACGTTGTGCACTTCTGAGCATCTGATGCGTGCGATGTACTTCAGAAGCAGCAGCTGCTGGACTTCGAAAAATTGAACTTTTGCTGCTTGACGCGCCACATCAACCAACAAAAAAGCTGATCTCGGAGCTGGCAGGGAGAGAGACACAGCGCTGCTGATGTAGAGCGCTATGATCACTTCACAGCAGAAACTTTTTCGCTGCTTCCAGCGCTTGCGGTATGAGTATTATTCTGTCCCTTCTGCTTGTCCAGTCTCTATGTGTCTTAGCCTTGCTGCTTTCTTCTTCTTTGTGTTTTGTTTTTTCTTCATGGCAAACAACTAATGGTGCATTTATGGCACCAATTGGTATGAAGTGCAGAACTAAATAGCTAAATTATATTTTTTTTACTTATTTCTCTAAAAGTCTTTATGAAACACTTAGAGTGGAAATGAAACAGTCAACCAAACTAACTTAATTCACGAGATTGTGCCCTACTATTATAAATAATAATTATATTACAAATGTGAAAATATAAAAGAAAAAAGCTTTGTTTGGTAATTTTTTGGTTAGGGCGATATTATATTGCAGTACCTCAAACAGTGACGTCACGGGGTTGGTCAACACTAGCGCTGGGAATTGTATACATTGGATATACCAGATCAGAACCATAAAACACTTAAACATTTGGTATGATGGAAGATTAGGATGACACCGAACCAATTAAATCACATTGTGTATGCTTTTGAGCCCATTCACTATGCAATTCTAGCCATAGTAAGGAGAGAAGAGGCAGTTTTCGAGCCTGGGTTCTGACTGTCCCTGCTACCCCACAGAACACCTGGTCTGGAAAATATGTAAAGCTGAAGACTATAAGCTGGGCTCTACTGACCAGCCAACACACTCTGACAGTTGGGTCAGTGACAGCAATCCATCGTAATGACAGGATACAAAAACACGCAAAGCAGGCAGAGCAGAGCCACATACAGTTATATTGGCAGGTGTTAAATCATGAACTATGCCCTTATCTCAAAAACAAACCTCCATCACTAGAGCTTACTTCTCTGACTCTATCCTTTTTCGAACCTCTTTATAACACACTGTTACACTCCAGCAGTAGCTGATTTAGTCCAAAAATCATTGTTGAAAATTGGGCTGTGTTGGGTCGTTCTGATTTTTTTCCGACTTTCGTCCAATATTAGACGTTGAAAACTGGGTTTTCCTTTTAATAAATTGAAAATGACACCTTTTCAGCTTTCACTTTTCAACCAAATGTAGACATTAATTGGATGTAAATCATATGGTCTTTACAATGTGTTTTCAACCAATTTTTGCTCGGTGGAAGGTTGAAGTTGAGGACATGTGAGTTGAAAATCTAATAAATGTGTTTAAAAAAGCAGAAAATGTTCAAAATATGTACACCCACACTTTCAAAGCCCCTGGTTAGATTAAAGCATAACATACAGCATTGACTGCCCCAGGCTTCAAATGATGTGCTGCCTTGTGCTTGTATGAAATAAAATTCTAACAAAAAGATATGTTAGATAAAAAATGGCAAAAAAAAGTTTGGTTTGAACACACATAAGAGGTATTTATCAAAACTATTAAACCCATGCTGGTCAAATTTGATTCCTGTATGATAGATTTAGTCCTTAAGTAATCAAATCAAATATTCAGAGTCTAACTGTCCTTAATTTGTTAAATTTTTCTTGTTCAAGGCTAAATAATTAAAAACATTTAATATTTATTAAAGAGAACTGATTTACGACTGAGTCTTGAGGATAGCATGAGTGAAAATGCTACCCAGTGATGCTGCCCCTTGTGCCTATTGTACACTGTTTCCAAAGGTACTCCTCAATGTCGCTGTTTTAAAGCAAATACTGGATCTTACCATAACTCTCTGCTCTTTCTGATTTTATTTGAACTTACTGCCAATGTGGCATGCTTGGGCAGAAATTCTGTAATTAAAAGAGCCAAAATTTTTGGAAGCCTAACCCTATTTTTTCCACATATACGCCTTACTATCATTTGGTCACTTATCTTACTAGAGGCTAAAAGTGATAGAGTGATGCTCACACACACTCCTGTAATCATCTGTGGCACATAGCTCTGTATCTCAGAAGTTAAAACAAAGCTTTTTTTTACAATACGATTTGCATTAAAGCCCATTTTACAAAATGTGCTGAATAGCAAATAAGAGTGCACTCACTTTTATTGCACCAGCTAAGACAGCTACTATTTCCTTTTTTATTTCACACATAAATGTTATGGGCCAATGATATTTTTCCTTTGCTGATCCATTATTTTCATATATGTGCTTTCAACAACTTGAAATTAGCCACCATAAAATTTGCTGTTGTAAGTTGGACCAGCCTGAAACTTCAGAATATCTCTACAATGTATTAAGTTTTTATATGTTGACATTGTATATGTTGTTGACATTAATAAAAATATATTTAAAAAAGTTATTAAAATTACATAATAAACATTTTAATAACTGGGTGTGTTTTGCTTCCAATGTCAGTGTTAGACAGTAAAAAAAAAGACAGCTTTATCTATTTATTTATCTAAACTAATTAGTTTACCTGTAAGGTTAGGCTGGTAAAATTCTTTGCTGAGATTATGAAATGATAGCAGTAAAATAAAAAGAAAAAGCATTTACTGAAAGGAATGAAAGTCAGAACCCTGGCCTTTGTCCTCCTACGCTCCATTAAATTTCACCATTGAAAACCTACTTGCAATCAGAGTGTTGGCAATGAACATGATATTGGCGAGAGTCAAACAGAGTTGCCGAATGGCTGAATAGGGGAATACTTGTTGACACGCTCGCTAGTCAAAACTTCTGTCCAAGCTCCGGTTAAGATCCATTTATTGTTATTGACTGTGCAATGCAGCATAACAGTGAATCCACAGATTTGAGCCATGATCAAAGACAAAAGAGAACAAAACATCCAAAGCGGTCAGCAAAAATTAAACATCCCACATCACCCACTCACCGAAATCCCCCAGGTGAGTAAAACAGGTGATCTTACAAATCCCTGCTGACGTGATCAAAACTACGCCTATTCACCACACATAATGTTAATTGTGAACAGTCTTACCTGCTCATAGTTATTATAAATGTATAACCTGTCCTGATACAGACTTTCTCCCCATGAATTAGCCCTAAGGTTGAAACTTTCAGAGCTTCTGCGCTTCAGCAAAGTGGATTTAACCAAATATAAAGGAGAGATGATGAAGGTTACATTTCTTAATATCTCGAGGAACCTGAGGTTCCACAGTTCCATACATAAATAAGTTAAATAATAATTTTTACTCTTACTTTTCATGCTCATTAAGTGGAAACTTGTCTCTCAATCTCAGCTCTGGATTCAGAAGTACTGTAATGACTGAAGATAATTTTGCAGTTTATTTAAAGTTACATACAAACCATTAGTGTTGGGGAGTAACCGATTACATGTAACGATGTTACGTAATTTAATTACAAAAAAGAGTAACTGTAATTCGTTACAGTTGCAATGAGAAAATATGTAATTCAGTTACAGTTACTTTGTTACATTTTTTAAAAAATATAAAGAAAAACCTTTGCGAAATATGTAATGATATTTTTATTGCTTTGCGCCCTGTATCGCCGTTTCCCTCTACAGCTCCTTGTCTCTATCATTTTTGCCACTCTGATGATCCCTCCTTTGCTGGTGGAGCCTCCTTGAGGAACAGCAAGCGAGCGGACGGTTCTATTTCAGCTCAAGCAGCGCGTCAAACAGTGATGGGCAGTAGCGCTACATGTAGCGAAGCTATTAGTTTATCTACATGTTCCAGTAGCTTGACCGTAGCGTCGCTGCTTTATTTATCAAGTAACTTTCCAGTAGTGACGTTATTGCTTTGATCAAGTAGCGACGTAGCGTCCACAAACGCTACAAAATCCAGGGCATAACTAAGAAATGAAACCAGGTTTTCTATTTTGAAACAACAGTTATTCATTGGACATTCACGCATGAGCCTCTATTCTGCCTCTTTTGTGTGTATCTACTGAAACATGTGCATGCGCACTGACAGTGGAACTCAAAGAATGACACACACAGACACACAGAGCCACACACACAGGATGGAGGAGGAGACAGGATTATAAAAAAATAAGTGTACAGATGTCTGCTTTCCAATAAAAAAAACTTGTCAACGTCCAGGAAATCCAACACCAACCTGAGAACTTACATTCAGGTGAATCACTAATATCCCTACTGCAGTATGTAAGTAAAAATATCTAGCGTCTGTAAATCCCAACTCACTACAGACAAATGCTGTATGTAAATTAGTAAAACAAAAGCTTCCCACGTACCAACAAGCAGTGTGTGATGGAAAGGGACTAGCCAAGTGGCTAAGCAGAAGTGTTTAAAAAAAAAAAAAAAAAAAAAAAGCATGAGTGATTTTCAAGGTTCTTGGCCATAAGAGCTCATGTGGCCAAGATTAGCCATTTGTTTTACATAGCCAAACACTAATTAAAACAGTCAACTACAGTATATTTTTTGAAATAAAATGTGAAAAATATATCAGCTTTAACTTTATTGGCACCTTTAATTTCCAGATAGTTCCACTAAGTGCCACTAAGATACTCTAATTAAAGAGCAGTAGTGAAACTTCGATATTGTAGATGGGGCTGTACAGGTGCGAATTGAAGAGGAACACTGTACAAATGTCGGGATGGTACAGTAAGGTATGGATAGAGGGGAAGGAAAGACTGGTCTTTGGGAAGAGTTCAATAAGGTGACCGCTGTAGTGGTTTCTGAACCTGCTTGTGATAGTCTGCAAACTGCGTAAATGGTAGAGCCTGGGGCAGGACAGAAAAGAGTATGGCCCGATGAGAGGAGTCTGAGAAAATCTTACATGCCTGGTGCTGGCATCTCTTTTTGTGGACATCCTGTGATTGCCTGTCAGCAGTTCCCTCTCAGCTTAGTGCTTTTTTAAGGTTCACATTCAGTTCTCAAAAAATAAATGTTGAACATGGGTCAATACTCATTAAAACCTTAAAGTAATCAAAAAGTAATCAAAAGTAATTAGTTGAATTACTTTTTAAAAGTAATTGAAAAAGTTACACTACAATTACATTCTAAACAAGGTAACTTGTAACTGTAACGGATTACATTTTTAAAGTAACTTACCCAACACTGCAAACCATGTATGCCTATACAAAAAAGAGCAAACATTTTTTAACATGATATAAATAAGGTTATATATACACATAGTATCTTATTGATATAGCTACATATCATTAATTTACAGTAGAGGTTAGTGATACCAGGAATTTTAAATCAATACGATTCCAAGTAGATACATGGTCAGTATCACTGATATCGATACAATACCGATATGATACCGATACTTTTTAACATTTAAGCTTTTTGTATTTATTTGTTTACTGAGGCAATGAGCGAAGTTTCGTCTCCTCTCTCTGTTGCTGTAGCTCGATGTTTTCTTGCTTGTGTTGGTTTTTCATGTGCTTATATAAACTTGTTGTGTTTCCACTGCATTTAATCAGCTTTTTACAAATCATACAGCTTGCCATTGTTTCATTTACATTATTAAAATATAGTCAAAACCTGCTTCTTCATCTTTTAGTGCTCCGCTATGGAGTCAAGCTGAGCCTGCGTGCTGAGCCGGTGACGAGAGGGGAGAGGGGAGCAGCAAAGTGATGTAACACCAGCGGGCAGACTGGTCAAACTGTTGCCGTTAGTGTGTGCAAAAGAGAGGAAAAAGTATCAATATTTTTTAACCAATATTGTTCTATATCAATACCACAGTATTGATACCAAAGATCCTGGGATCGATCCGCCCACCTCTAATTTACAGTGTTACAGAGATGATGCTAAAACAGTGCAGTTAACCTTCCCCTGGGTATGGATTTAGTATGGATTTAGTTTATCTATATAGTGGCCAAAATAACAGAACCCATTTCCAGAAACTTAGAATTAAAGCAGGTCCAATTCACAGCTAATTATAAAGAATACAGTGTAATCCAAATTCACCTAAAATTAAATATTCTAATGTCCTGTACATGTCCATAGAGGACATGTTGGCCGCATCCCTGTGGGGCTTGTGCCGGGTACGGGATGGGGTGCCGGATCCGGAGAAGGAACTAGATGGGTTAGATTGTGGCGGTGACAACGCTCCCCTCCCACCCATTCAGGTTTCAGGGTTCACCTACAGGGTCATCCAGTCCACTGCAGAGTCCTCGGTCATGAGATTATTTCATATGTTTTTATTGGATGGGAAGGCATGATTGAAGCCCGGCATACACTGTAAGATTTTTGTCAAATATTTTTGTGTTGCCCTAATGCTTGCTGAGGGCCATGAGCACCATGAATGTTATTGATCTCAATTTTATTGATTGGAGAAATTTACCTCTGCATTTAATCCATCCCCTTGGAGAGCAGTGGGCTGCCGTTGTAGGGCACCTGCAGAGCAATCAGTGGTTAAGGGTCTTGCTCAGAGAGCCAGAGTGGCAGTCTGTGGGAGTGGGGCTTGAACTTAGAACCTCAGGATTCCAAGCTCTATGTCCTAACCACTAGGCTGCCACTCCCCCAACCTTGTACAAAACAAAACCAGCAAAATAAGCAATAACACAACCCAGTCTCATGGGAAAATGTACCCCCACTACGTTGGTCCACACTGCAAAACGTAGTGGAGGTACATTAATGGCCATTTTTTTGTGGTACTGTTACATTTCTTCTGCCTATACACTTTCTATTGTTTTACGTCCTAGTCACGTGACTTTCAAGATTCCAGCTGGGAGAAGAAAAAAATATATATAGATGGCCGACATTCGCTCATTTTTTTTGTGGAAAGATTAATAACTTGAGTTTGTTTTTGCATTAAAATGAGTTTTGATTACATTTCTAGTGAGAATTGTATAGTTTGTTGCCAGAATATTTACTCAGGGAATGTACATATTCACTTGCTTGTTCGTTTCTTGCAAAGATTTTTCAAGATAATGTGAAACTGTAACATTTTGGTATAAACATGGCTGAGATTTCTCTAACTTTTAGTGGGAAAATCAATAATTTCAATCAGTTTCTGCATTTAAATGGGTTTTGATCACATTTATAGCGAGAAGTGTAGGGTTTATTTACATAATATTTACTTAGTGAACATACATAATCACCCGCTTGCTAGTTTTTGCAACGTTTTTCGGATCTCGTCAGGATTATGTGAAATTGCAACGTTTTGGCTGCTACCCATCGCCTAGCATTTAGCTGCCGCCCCGATTCAACATTGAATCCTTTGTGATTTAACTCCATCTGACGGATCAAACCCTCGCCACTGCGTGCGTTGCGTCTCAGTTTGATTTTCAGATCAATGCATTACGTCGTGGCATACGGGAGAAACTAATTAAACTAGTTAAAAAAAGGATCATGGGTTAAGATCGGATGTGTTTTATTTGGAAATCTACCGGATCCTTTGTGCAATTAACTTCCTGTTTGGTGCGATCTCATTGATGGGTTTTGACCAGATTTTGACCAAAGAGGAACTAAAAAAAACAAAAAACAATTTAAATACACAACCAGCATATCTGGAATCAGTGACAGAGAGCGACTGGGACCAGAAGTTTATTAATTTCTCCCCACTGATTTCCATTCAAAATGTTTTCGATCCCACCGGGCTCTAGGGAAGGGGCGGGCATACCGCCACCTACTGTTCATGAGTGTGTAGCAACATTGTTTTACATCTATTAAATTCTATTTTTTTTATTTTGTATTCTGAAGATAAATAAATAATACTTTCCTTAATCTATAAATATCTTTTATATTTCCTTTATTTCCCAATAATCCTTTAAGACTCCATTCTTGGCCTGTCCTTTCAACTCTTTTCAATTTCTTCCTTTCAGGTCCAGATGTTTTACATTTCCTCAATACGTGTTCTATATTTTCTATCTCTCCACATCCTTCACATTTATCATTATTTTTCCTCCCTATTACGTATAAATTGTCATTTAAATAAGTATGACCTACTCTTAATCTGATCATTATTATTTCTTCCCTTCGGTTTCTCTCATTAATATTTCTATTTAATACTGACTTTTGTACTTTATAGAACCTTCTTCCTTTTTATCTTCATTCCACCTTTTTTTTTGCCATTTTTCAATTTCTCATCTCTTAATAAATGATTTTCCTTCCCCTTTCCCTACATTTCTCACTAGAAATGTAATCAAAACTCATTTTAATGCAAAAACAAACTCAAGTCATTAATCTTTCCACAAAAAAATGAGCGAATGTCGGCCATATATATGTTTTTTTTTCTTCTCCCAGCTGGAATCTTGAAAGTCACGTGTCTAGGACGTAAAACAATAGAAAGCGTATAGGCAGAAGAAATGTAACAGTACCACAAAAAAATGGCCATTAATGTACCTCCACTACGTTTTGCAGTGTGGACCAACGTAGTGGGGGTACATTTTCCCATGAGACTGGGTTGAATAACAACAGAGGCTCCAGGGTGTGGCCCTGAAATATAGGCAAATTCTGATTACATTTTTGAGAGAAAAAGAATGTGTTTGACTTTCTTTTCAAGTAGGCTGAACATCTGGGAGGCTGAATATCCACTCTGTTTTCAGCTCCTTCATCCTCCCACATGTACAGCATCTCCATTCTTTACAGACATCGTGTGCAGTGAAAGTAGGCCTCTATTACAAATGGTTGAACTAAGTGCCATCGTGGAAGATTTTAAAGTAGCCTTGTGATAATGACTGCTTCCATCTTCTTCCCCTCCACTTTCTCCTTCTCTGTCATCCCTCTCCTCTCCTTTTCTTTGCTCCAGCCGACCCTGAGAGCACTAAAATACACTTGTCTCCTCATCTCTTTTCATTGAAACAGCAAAGATGACATCTCTCTCTTTTCTATCCTACTTTGGCATATCTCGGGCACAGTTAAAGCATATGAGGGCTTCAGAATTTAGCAAGGCCATTATGCATTCAGTCAGACTTACATTGAGAATAAATGCAGATCAGTGCCTTAACTTGAGGATGTTTGATATATCCTCAAATCCCCCATAGAAATGATTATGGATTCTGCAGGGATCTCAGGGCCGATTTGAATAGGGCAAGCTCAAGGCAGATTTCTTTGCACAGAAGAATAGAGAAGATCAGTCTTCATTGTCAAGCCTGACAAGATTAAGCTGACTCAAAAAGCTGATCAAACCAAGCATGATCCTTAGTGGTGAGGCAAGAAGTTGTGGTATAGGGTGACTGCTGTAAACAGGGATCATACAATAAAAGGGACACTTCTAACTTCAAGAAGAGTCTGTTAGACAGGGAATATATCCCTCACAACCAAAGCTATCCTGTGAGGGCGATGACCATAAAATCCATATTTTCCTCACATCCGAGCAGATATTGCTGCAAAATAGCACATCTGCTGAGGTAAAATAAATGGCACCAAACCCATATCTGTTTGTAAAAAGATGAATCAACTGATTTTGTTTAATTTTCTGCTAAACTCATCATTATGGTTCACTTCATTAGTCTTTATACAGCCTCTTGAGATATTTTTTTCACCTAAGTTACACAACATTTTTGTGTAATGAAATTATGCCTGATAACGAATGTACAGTGTCCAATGATTGCCAAAAGGCAAACAGAAATAAGGGTGATGAAAATCTGTTCCCTCAACTTCAGGAAGAACATTAACCTGTTTTATGTCCTTAGTGTCACCACCTGTGTGCACAAATTTGTAAACCTACAGTGTGTAAATACTAAATATAGTATATTGTGCTCACATTCCAATTCTTACACATATATAGAATTATTACTGCACTTTTATCTGTCCTTCCTTCCTTCCTTCCTTCCTTCCTTCCTTCCTTCCTTCCTTCCTTCCTTCCTTCCTTCCTTCCTTCCTTCCTTCCTTCCTTCCTTCCTTCCTTCCTTCCTTCCTTCCTTCCAAACTCACATATGTGGTATGAAAATCATTAACAGTAACAGTAAACAGTTTGAAATACTGTAAATAATTTCTATTTTTATTGAATTGTCTAAGGACTTGTATTTAGTAATTTAGTTTAGTTACTGTACTTCCTAATTTCTTAGGATATACATATGACTAAAAAAAAAAAAAAAAAAAATCAACATACCACCATGGCCGTAGAAATATCATTGTGATATTGCAGTCCAACGGTCTTCAGAGCACCATAGTGTGTGTCCTGATACATGATGCATGTGCTTACCTGTGTCCTGGTCTGCCTCCC
The DNA here is from genome assembly GCF_016077235.1 of Cyprinodon tularosa. Lineage (NCBI taxonomy): Eukaryota > Metazoa > Chordata > Actinopteri > Cyprinodontiformes > Cyprinodontidae > Cyprinodon > Cyprinodon tularosa. The sequence continues at coordinate 2,234,146 of NW_024038531.1, read as the reverse complement.
TGTAATTCTAATTTTCATTTCTCTAAAACATTTTTTAATATGCCTTTCTTCTTGGTGCACATTGGGCTTTTGCCTCTCCCTAGGACCGGACTGGGAGATTTTTTTATGCCAGGAGTCAATCATGTAACCAGGCCACCATTGTTACATGACTGACTGACATGACTAATTTCTTAGGTAGTAAAATTAAATAGGGCTGGGATCTGTTTTGCTTTCTTAGGACCCAACTGAAAAATTAAACAAGCTTTTATCAACCAAACATATGTTTTTATTATATGTTTGAGTTCACCTTCAGCTTTGACACACATCCAAACCAAGCAGAAGAACAGACTGGATGTAGAGAACAGCCTGGAATCAGTTGTTTTTCACACTGAGCTATTGGAGCTCATCAAAGCAGCTCATTATTAAGTCAGTCTGACTAGAATTTTTGTTCAGCATTTTGTTCCCAATTCATCAAGTTTAAATGTGATTGTAAGGGAGTTCCTCAGAGGAGGTCCAGTTTTATAAATACAGGTTTATAATATGATTTTATTTTGCGTTTATTTTGATTCATTACTATCTTCCAGGCATCATACTTATGCTGTTTTTTTATTTGAGATGGAAAGTATAAAATTATCATGATCTCAGCCCTGGTAGCTTCTCTGATTAGTCACTGTATTTACCTGCTGTATCTTCTTCGCTCTCTAATTATCTTTTATCTTATTCGCCTGCTTCCTCTGCTATAGATATGCTTAACCCAGCTATCGGGGCCAGATCATTTGTGTATTCTTAGTTTATTCTTGTCAGTTATTCATGTTTGTTTTATGAGTTTTAGTTGAGTTTCTGGTTGATGTCGTGACTCTGAAAAGCCAGTGGATTGAGAGTAGGGGTGTAAATAATAATGTAAATAATAATCGTTTTGTATCAATGCATCGATCTAACAGCCGACGATCCGATGCATCGATACGTCCGCAAGAGTATAGATTCATGTTTTTTTTTTCCTCTGGTCTATTTTTATCCATTTGCTCCTGGGCGTAATTCTCCCTCCGGTGCTGCGGTGGCGCTAAACCTATTTTGCCCTCCTACCTCGCTTCCTGGTTATACTCTTACAGCAGTTTGTTGCAGTAAGCTTCACACAGACATTTTTGATTTATGCTCAATATTGAAGCGTGGTCTGTGCTACACAATGTGGGTCTAGATACGGCCGAGGGGGTGAGGAAGTGGGGGCGAGTTTAGTCCGACGATGGAGGGACATGAGGGCCAAAAAGAGCGGAGATCCAGGTGGAAAAGCCTGCATGTTCTCTGGGGCTGCAGCATCTTGGCAGTCCATTGGCTGGATCGTACCTCTTTAAAGGAAGATGGACTGAACTGTTTAACCAGGTAAGTGACTCACAGATAATCATCTCCTGTCAGATGAATGTGTGTGTTTCTATCATATCCAGAATGCCAGTGATGGGTTGCACCTGTCCACCTTAAGCTCCTGCGGTCCGAATGTCCTCAACAGCCTGCATTTCTGTTATGTTTTAGTTTCTGTCATTAAATGTTTTGAATCTTCCCATTGTCTGACTCGCCTTGAATACTGGGTCCATCTGTCCCCTTATGACAAAAATTATAAAAATTAAATGCTCAAATTAAAAGTAAAATAGTCTTTATTTTAGTTATTATGTATGTTTAGTTAAAGTGTATGTTCCACTTTTGGATATCATCAATGCTTTTGACTGAGAGGGGAATTCATGGTACGAAAAATGGTCCAACAATGATATACCCTATACTGATATATCCTGCCCCAACACTGTTTGATAGGACCTACCCAAATTCTAAGGTTAGAATGTACAGTAACTTTACCACTGTAATTTCAATAGTACTAAGATAATAAAGATTTTACATAATAAGAAGTGCCAAGGTTACAGCAATACATAGTAATATCATGCCTTAATGGCCAATCATCCCACCAGGGAATAGTAATGAAACCCAAGCAAGTTTGGAATACACAATCTTTCATGTTTGAGCTGGGATACATAACTGAAAGTCAGAAACAGACAGAAGAATCCAACAACACAATCACTTCATAGAATAATGCTGTAGTGCCAAGAAAGCCAGTTTTACAGCTGAGGACCATATAGTGTTTGGTGGTGTTCATGTCACTTGGTGGATGTTGTTGCTGTACAGTACAAATGGTTCTGCACCTACTCCCAAAGGCTCCACTTCTTCAGAAGCGCCAGCAGGAGTGATGTCTTTACCATCACCACCTTTCAATAGCAAACATTTGCTAACAGTATTCTTCCTTTCAATGATCAGAGACTTTTCGGGTCTCTGAGCATCATACTGTGTTTTAACTTTTAACACAAACACAAAATGTTGTGTGCATGTTTTTGTTATATTATAACTTAGTTTTATCTTCTTTTTTTAATGGCAACATTGGTGGGGGGTGCTGAATAAATCTGTTACTTTTCTGCATTTGGCCTCCTCCAGCACCTTTCTTTTTTAGTCTCTCTCCATCTCTGGGCCCCCTTTCCTCTTCCTTTTCAATACATTCGTAGACCGAGTCCACTGCTTCTTGTCCTCACTTGCACCGCTCGCTAGCTACACACACCACAGCAGCCGACACACGTCCCACACACCTTCCTCCACACACTGCTGTCTGTGTCCTTCCCCAAATTCTACTGGCCAAAGTGCTCTGGTCTGTCACTCTCTCTGACAGGTGCTGCACCGGCAGATTTAAAAAAGGGGAAAAAATAGAGATAGAGGCAGGCCATCAGGCCAATCCCAGGCCGGCGCTTTGGGAATAATCCTGATTCTCCCTATTGCCAGACCGGGTATGCCCCTCCCAATACAAATTTTGCATTTATGCTTTTCCAACACTAACTGTGTAGTGACATTTCGCATAAATAAATTTAGCCAACTTTACTTTAAGCTTTTTTGCTTTATAAAACCCGTGCCAGCCTCTCACCTTAGTACTATAAGGAATAGGAGGTGGCTCCTCCTCATGTATCTCTTTATAGGGATTGTAGTTGAGTAAAAGATTATAAAAGGAAGAAGAAAATTTAAAATAAAAAAATGTGTCTGGACAGTAAATAATCTAACAGTGCATGTCCCATTCCTAAAGTATTGCTGCATATGTATACAAACCTAACTTACAGATCCAACAGCGGAGTATGCACAAATGTCCGTTATTAGCTTGTTTCCTTGCTACAGACTGCCGTTGTTTTGGTGATGGGCATGTACAGTCGGAAATGTGTCATAGTGCACAAGGCTCTTTAATCTCTGATGTAAATGTGTCACATGAACCTTTTACACTGTGTATTAAGCATACTTTGTACTTTCTTATTATTGTTGAGGCTTTATTTTAACTTACAACTGTTTTGCAAGCTGTAAAATTCTTCTTGCTACTATCTGATATTAGTGTTTCATGATGAGTGGCCCTGTTCAGCAAATAAACACACTTGTGTCGGAATGGCAGCATATATAATTGTTGTAGGGGGGCATGTTATTTTGAAGAGTTGTCGTAGTCAGAGTTTGTGTGAATATTGGGCTGTTGTATGTTAGAGTAATGCTTGGACCCCGGAAATATAGAAAAATCATGTAGTTATCAGCTGTGGCGATCTGTCTTGCATGGGCCTTTGCCATTATTTAAGGTTATAGTGGAGGATTGTAAGAAGAAGATGTCTTCAGGTCCTGGGAATACTGGGGGATCATGTAGGACATAATAGAGAATGTTTGTGGTAAATAATAATCCCTATCTTATATTTTGTTTGTGGACATGCCTTCTTTTTCCCCAAAACATTTTTTTTTTTTGTCATGCACTTAAAGCAAATGAGATGTGGAATATCATTCAAACAAGTTTTATTGTTTAGTTGAGTTACAAAAATTATGAAGGTTGCTAATTGTTTATGTTAGTGGATCATATCCAAAAACTTGATGATTAACTATTAAACTATTTATGATTTGCTTGTTTAACAAGGCAGGTCATAAACATAAAAGTTATTTTAATGTGTACAATGTTATAGAGCAAAATATTTATTTTAACTTGGTTAATATGGTTATTATGTTTGTGGATAACTTCTTTGTCTTGAGCCAAAATGCAGTTTGTAGAGTTGTTTTAATGATAACACATTACTAGTCAAACTACAGTGTCAAATTACACTCTTATGTTGTCAATGTAAGTTGTTTTCTGTACAAAATTAGCTCAAGACTACTTGTATGGATCTGTTTATGTCGCAATTGAATTTAAATCAGTGTTTGACAGCCATTCTTTCATATCATTACCAATAAAAAAAATCAAAGGCAGTTCTGATCTGAGAACGTTCATTTTTTTTCAAATTGCTTATACTTTTAACTGCTTTCATGTGCAATCATGCAGAGTGTTTTTATTGAGGTGTTGATTGCTGTTCAGCACTGTGCTTTAGAATGAAATTACAAGGTAATTGCACTTGTGCATCATTTCTATGTTTAACTACTTGCATAACCCGGGCTATCATGATTAAACCACACATGGATAAACAAAGGTAAATAAATATTCACGGTTAAGCTTAAGATAAATGTTCTTTAAACTTTTCTACTAATAGACTTTTCTATCACTGCAAATAAATACCGGTACTATGAAAGCTGTCATCTGATGTAAATTCCATCAACTTTAAATGACTAAAAGTATTTATTATCAACATCATAAAGAAGCGTCGGAGGTGGAGTTTCTGAGAAAGCTTCAATTACTATATTGTGTCGGTAACTGCATTTTATTTTTAAAAGGGTTAAATTCTTAAACATATTTTTATCCCAAAGCTGGAAATTGTCTTTTTTAAACCAAGTTTGTTATTTAGAAAAAAAGAAAGACTTCCAGTCCTATGCATGAAACAATGATTAAACAAATATGAAATAGGAAATATAAATGCAATTCAACAATTTAATTGCTGTTTCTACTGTCCTGTACTAAATTGCTTGGGTCTAAAAACCTTTTTTTTTCTTCACATTTTACATTGTCTTTATTTGATGATTCAAGGGGGCAGCCAAGTTTGACCATATCACCATTGTCCCACTGAGATCCTAATTCATGCAGCAGTAAGATTGTCACATTATTTAATTTGTAAATTAAATAATGTTAAAAATAACTAGCATCTAGGAAACTTGCCAGCAAACAAAATTGGCGTTTGTTTTTAAAATCTCTGTCCAATTCCTCTCATGTTGGTATGTAGTTTTTTGACCGACATGCAGAATCACATGGAGAACCAGTGAGTTTGATGGTTTTATTTTACAAAAAGCAGCACAAATCTGGAAGTGAAGAACTGCAGGACATCAGTTGAAATTCTGGTAGGTCTGAGGGGAGAAAGCAGACTGATCAGGAAGGAGTTGGTTGATGAAAACTGATGACTGATTGATTTGCTTACTTGAGGGATAAAGGTGAGGTAGCAGAGATATGTAGGGGTCTGATTTGGCGGGCCTTGCAGACTGCAGATCACAGACGGACTGAGGTTCACTGGTTGTCTGGAACAAAAGCAGAATCCACATTAAAAAACATTCACAAGAAGAATATTCCTGGTTTAAGTTTTTGGCTGGAAAACCATCAGGGGTAATAATCCGGCAAAGAGAGATGATCCTTCACCTCCTTTTGTAGAGGAAAGTCATCTTAATAGAGAAATGTTCAGCCACAAGCAAAGAGCCTCTCTAACTGACACCAGAAAAAACAGCAAAACCCATGAGACCCTAACAATTCCTTTATTGTAATAATTGCAATTTCCCCTTATCTATTACAGAGTGCAATGAAAATTCAATGTAAATATAATATTTTTCCATAATGTCTTCTTTGAAGCTGTGGCACTAAAATAGAGCCCTTACTGAATTTAATTCTTATACAGCCTCAGCCACTGTTTGTGGCTGTGCTAACTATGTTTAAGTGGAATTTGAAAACATAAAAAAAGATTTAGGTAGATCTGGTTTAACTAAAATATCAATAATGAAAATATCCTTCTAAATCGTAAATGCTTTAGGACTCTGTATAATTCATTTCTGTCTTGACAATGTTCAAAATAATGTATCTTACGTGTTACAGGAAGAAAATATTTTGGGGACTGGTGGTTCTGAAATTGTAGATGTAAAGCGTTTTTATTTTATATATACATGTGGAGGGTAATATATGTGTGTGTATTTTGAATAAAATTGTATTTATTGCACAGGTGTCCTTTTGGTAGAATTCTAGCTTCATGTGACTGTTTAACTGCAGGGGAATTCTTGCATTTACATATTTGGGTAATAAGCTGTTTCTGAATGTTCTTGCTTTTAACATTTATGAATTATCTAAGAATCTTATTAATGCACAACCTTGTTTGAATGGTTACTATAGCTGAGCAGTTGTGTAAAGAGGCAGGGTTGAGAAGGCCTTCCTCCAGTGTGCCAGTGTTGGCGATCAGATGGGCATATATTCAACACCTGGGCCTGTTAGTGAGGAAGCCACTGATTCAAGAGCAAAAAACAAAAAAACAAGAGTCTGGTCTAGTGTGTAAGGAAGGACTGTGCTGAAGGCTGAGCTGCAAACATACAGTAGGTGTAGGGACGCAGTGGATATAGCCTTGTGAAGTGCAAACAAATGTTTCTCCCTGAAGGCAAACTGCCAGCTGTCTAGGCCAGCAGGGATGGGACCCTTGATGTACTTCAGGAGGATCCTTTTGAAACACTTAGAGATTACTGGGGTCAGAGCAACAGAATGGTAATCTTGAGGCAGGTTATGTTTAAGTTTTGGGCACAAGCGCATGATGGATGACTTCAGGCAGGCAGGGAACATGGAATGCTGCAAGGAAGCTTTAAGGATGTCTGGAAAAAAAACCTCTGAGAGTTAGACAGAGTTCAACCTGACATAGTGTCAGAACCTGCCGCCTGGTTGATGTTGATCTTCCACATGATGAGGGTCACTTAGTACAGCTGCAGGATTAGAGTCTGGAAGTTTATTCTTTCTGCTTCTTGAAGCAGATATGGTTGGAATTGTCTGATTTAGTTATGTTGTTTATACATAAGTTAATTATCTTAACAGTCTATAATTTATAGAACAAAACTTCCTTTAGTGGAAGTTGTTGGCGAAAATACATTAAGTAAAATTAAAAATCTTTTCTTTCGTTGACTACTCAGCTGAAGTATTCTGAAGCAATAGCAACAGAGGGGAGCTTTAAAGCAGAAAGTGTGCAGGGGGAAATCAAGTAAAAATACTAAATAAAATCAATATTCATTTTGAAGATTATCATTATCCTCATCACAGTCTGGTTCAGACTAAATATCCACATTTGCAACCATCACAGTTTTTGCCTCTTTAGACCCATATTTTGGATCAAAGGTAGAACCTCTAGCCATCCTCTGTCTGATCTTTGCAGTATTCCTGAGGGGAAAAAGTCCATCAGACAAGACCCTTTAGGAGTAGCTTGTTCACTAAAGCTTACAAATCAATGTGAAACTTGATTCTTTGTGTTGATCTTGTTGTTTACTACTGTTCCTGCCTTCTAACATTAGTCCCAACAACCCCCTCTGACTTTAGAAATATATGCAGCCCAGCCTGTAGGAAATGAGAGCGACCCTCTTTGTTGAAAAGAAGAAAAGAACAATCAGATAATCAATCATACATACATTCATTTGCATTTAATAAAATTATGTCAATAATTTAGACCATTTTTTGCAAACAGTGAAGGTCAGATGCCTCTTTGTTTTGTTTCTCAAAAACTTTTCAGAATTCCTGGTGAGTTTGCTCTGTTGGTGATTGCACAGCTGTTGAGAAGGAAATACACTTGTTCTGTATGCAAGGACTGTTTTGAGGAACCCAGACATAAATCGTATTTCTTCTTAAAAAAAAAAAAACATCCTTAGAAATAACAAAAGATAAGAACATCAAAAAATTTCTCCAGCTGCCCTTGCTCCTATTGTCTGAATCTGCCTCCTGTGTGGTGTCTTTTGACCAGCCATGCTAGTTGATTATAACATTAGAAGAGATGCATGCTCAGAAGTCAAAATTATAATAGCCTCAACTACTGTAACACCCATGTGTCTTACCTTCGACATTTTCATCTTGCATGCAAATACAGATCCAATGGAGCCGGTAATCATTCATCAGGAAACTGCCTCCAAATGCTAACTGCTTCTGTCCTGCTCATACATTATTCAGCACCATGGATGGGTCAGGCAGCATTAGCCTTCTCCAGTGCCTCACAAACAGTCAGCCTAACTCTTTAGTATATCTGTTTTATTCTGAACATTGAAATTAGTAAGAAGTGCAATGGTTGGCGAAGAATCTGTCTCCTTAGAGTCAGGGGTGAGGATGTGTCACTTGGCTTGCTTCTCCTACCTTATTTTTTATAACACCTTGCCTGCCCCTGATACTCCTCTTCATTATGAATTATATGAGAAACCCCCGCATACAGGGCATAGAACACAGGACGAGTGCACATTTCACAAATAAAAATGGGAATGCATTTAGAAGCAGCTGCAGGCAGAGTTTCATCACAAATTTGACAGGTTATGTGACTCACAAAAAACACCCTCATAAACAGACCAACACATAAACACCTGAGAGGAAATTCATTTATATCTATTGTCTTTCTGCCGCCATCACGTGTGGTGTTTAATTCAAATTACATTTCAGCAGCAAAAGCAATGACCCAACATGTTAACCTAGCGAAGGAAGAAAAATGAGCTTCCTTGAACGCAGCAGCACAGTGCCTCTGTCTCTTTCCGCTGTCTCGCCTTGATCCCTGCAGGAATTCTCTGACTGTGTACTAATAACTACTTCAAAGTGAATACACTCCCCTGAATGTATTCTGCATCCATTTAGAGACCTATCTTTCTTTGTTATGAACCCCCCAAAGCAGACTGCATGTGAACCTATCAAAGAAGAATATATGCCAACCTGCTGGCTGTACTCCATCATCATCGAAGTTAACTATTCAGAGTCTTATTGTGATTTGGTTGGAAGCAAAAATACAAACAACCTTCTGATGGAAGAAAGGTGTTTATCAGAGCAGTTGGAAAAAAAAATTTAAAGCAGCAAAACTTTAAATTTACATTTGTAATGAAACAAATCCAAAAATAATATATACCAATTGCCTTCAAGTTATTTAATGAGCTGAATTTATAGCAGAATTATTTTCCCCTCTGGCGACAGATTGAGCAAGGGATGCCAGAAATGTTATGTTTTTAGCTGTAATGGTTTTGTAAAGTTTGTAGAAAAGGCCTGGATACATCCCCTTCGGTCTGTCATCATACTTAAATGGAGCATTGTTTAGGCCCTGCAGCTCCCTCAGATAAAACTGCCTGTGGTGCAATTCCTCATGACCCCTCAGGGCCCATAATTCTCTTTGTAGGTTGTCTGCCAATTTGCTAAACAGTGGCTAGGAAACATGGAAAGACAATGAAGGGATGCAGCTTGAAAAAATTTCACAGCAGAGGTTCTGCAAAATGAACCATTTGAGTTTTCTGTGGAAGATGTCTTCTTTATTTTATTTTATTTTATTATTTACATTTTTTTTTTATCCAAACATTCATTTTTTCTTTTATGGAGGGTTCACACAGCAAGATAATTGTCCTGATATCTGCCTAGACCTTTCCCTTCCAAGAAAAGCTCCAATATCAAGGATGATGATGATTAGAGAATTCTGCCATAAGTTGTATTAAGATTGGAAATCCAACCTGTTGGATTGTCTTAGTTCAATATTCTATTGTAATAGAGGATAGCTGTAATGATTTAATCATTGTCAATTGACCTTCTTTTACATTATAAAATAACTGTTGGGATCTGGAGGTCTGTCCACCTTTCTCCAGCAGAGGGCGTTCTAGGTCTCCTGGAGCCGAAGCTGACTTCTACACCTGCGGCTCATTAACTCATCAGGAGACCAGCATATAAGCAGTGGCAGCGCAACACTCCAGTGCCAGAGTGTTAAGCCAGTTACGGTTAGCAAGCCTGAGCCAACTAACCTGTCTGATTCTCTGACTCCCTTGAAACCTGAACCTGAACCTAACCAGTTTTGTCCTCTCTGCTTCCTAGGAAGAACCGAACTGAATCCTGAAACTCTGGAAGAGTTTCTCATCTGCACTGCCTGTCTGATCTCTGGAGATCATTGGATGATCAATCTGTGTGAACCTGCCTGCCCGCTCTCAAGAAGAGAACTAGAGAGAACCTCTGATCTGAACACCGAGAAGTCTGAAGTCAAGCCCTGCCAATGCCAAGCCCTCTGCTCACCATCTGCCTCTGGACCCTCCTGGTTCCCTCTCTCTGCCGCTCAGTCAACCACTGAACAGGTACAGACCTGCATAATTCTACAAACAACTCAACCTGGATCTCAGCTAACCGAACTGTCCCTCTCTGCAGAGAACCCTGTTGTGACCAGTCCCGGACCTGTTAATCAGAATCAGTCTTTATTATCCATTGTGTGATCAATAAACCTTTAAACTTTTCTTCCGTGTCTGAGTGTGTTCTGCATGTGGGTTAGGTCTAGGGCTGCAACAACGAATCGATAAAATCGATAAAAATCGACTTTTAAAAGCGTTGGCAACGAATTTAATCATCGATTAGTTGTGTCGCGCGATTAATGCGTCATCCGCCGCCGCCGTCATCCCGGGGAAGAAAAAAAAATATGGCGGAGCGAGTCAGCGCCGCAGTTGCAGTGTTGCCAACTCAGCGACTTTTCAGACCCCTCCAGCGACTATTTTTTTTAAAAGCGACTAGCGACAAATCTGGCGACTTTTTACGGTGTCACTGGCGGCTTTTGGAGACTCTTACGTGAAAGCATGTATCGTTCCTACTCTTGTCCTCCAGCGGCAGCTGCTGCCGTGGGGCGCCTCCCCCATCCCAACGCCTTTCTCCCTCTCCCACAGGAGTCCCTCTCAGCGTGGCAGTCAGAGCCGCAGGATTTTAGTGAGGAGTTTACCCTCAGCGTCCAGACTGCAAATGAAGCGCGCATGCCCCGGGATTGACGGCGCAAATTGATCACAATAATTAAAATAGCCTGCGCTTTGTAAAGTGAAAAAAGTCGTAACATGCAACGTTTGTAAAAACAAATTAACATGGCACGGAAGCACCACTGTTATGACGCAGCACCTGAAAAGAAAACACGTTGGAGCCTTCAATGGCAGTGAAGAGAGCTGATCAGCAGGATGAACCATCATGTTTGTTTCATTTTAAAGTGGGGAAACGTAACGTTAGTTTCTCAGGTAGCTCATCTGATGCTTTCCTTAGCTTGTTTGTAGGTTACAGACAGGGATAAGGTTGGCTTCTTATTTTACTTTTAATTTCATTTGAATTAGCTTAAGCAGCGTTTATATTTTCTTTATAAATAAGTTAATTTGCAAATTATGAGGGCAAGGCTTTTAAGGTTTAAATCTTCTGGCAAAGATAAAGTAAAGAAGATCCTGCAATTTATGGAAGTAAAGCAGAATAAAATCCAACAAGATCAGTAATATGTCAATTAATTATCTGCCACATTCCCATGTAAATATCTGTCTTTGGAGGATGTGTTTTTTAGCACCCCTAGTTCTCTCATTTTTATTCCAAATACAATTTATAATTTGAATCACAGGGCTATTTTTATCTCTATGGTTCAGTATTTTCTCAAGTAGCAACTTTACTTTCCTGTCTTAAAAGGCAGAACTCTTCTAGTCTAAAAAAACTCATTTGTTGAAATGGGGGGACCTATTGTTTGAACCCCTTAGGGGCTTTAAAAACTAAAATGCCTGTCTCTTTTTGCGCTTTATGAAACAAAGTACCCTATATTTTGTGGATGTACAGCTACATTTCTCATGTAAGTTTGCGTAGTTTTAACACAAACATTTATTTTTCATATTGCACCAGTACAGTTAATGAGAAACCTGTACTGGTGTGCTTGTTTGTTCTGTCTAAAATGTTTATTTTGGAATAAAGAGGTTAATATAAAAAATATATTTTGTGTCCGATTCATCGATTAATCGAAAAAATAATCGGCCGATTCATCGATTTTCAAAATAATCGTTAGTTGCAGCCCTAGTTAGGTCCCTTAATCCCACCATGACAATAACTACTCTAACTAGAAATAATAAAGTATTTACAGCAAGCATGAGAAGCTTTGAGTAATAAACATGCAAAAAAAGAAAACAAAACAACCAACCACTGATTAATGTTGCACCACACTCTTTGCAGACATGATTGCCAACACACTTTCACATCATGCCATCTGACGTGATGCAAACTATCACCATGCCACTAACAAGGACACAACACCAACATTTTGCAAAAAGCTGTTGAGTCATCTGTAAAGAGGTAGATGAATGGCATTATTGGTCCATTGTAATTTTATTTATGGAAGAGCAACACAGTTGTGTTTTGTTTTCGCCAATTTTCTTGACATTCTCCTTTTCACAGTAAAACATTCACAACCAACTTGTGACTACATGTAGGAGTGAAATTGCCTCTTACAATTTAGGATGGAATTGCTGGAGGGATGGCCTGGAGGAATCAAAGAACAAATGAGAGGACAGGATGAGAGGCACTGCTGTGATTTACCACAACCAATATGATAATACAATTTTATCCCATTTCATACTACTTGGCATTGTAGATATTGCAGGATTATTTTTTCTTTTTACCTCACAAACACATTTGATACTATTTCAAAAGCAGTGTGTTGTCGTGTATTTAACAATGTAATTAAGGAGTACTATCCCCTTTCCGTTATTCAAATATTATACAGAATATGAGAGCAAATGCTAATGAGATCATTGCCTCACTAATTTAGAAGTTGTCAGGAGTTCTGTCTTCACTTAAAACTTTTATTTTAGCTCTGTGGGAGAATTTTGCATTTGAGATTAAGCATGAGGATTCCAAGGTGACATGAAGTATAAGTCAGTTCTTCATACAAAGGCAGTAATTCATTAGGTTGTCAAATTCAGGGAGCATCCCCGCCTTCATTTTTCTTTTTAATTGGGGAGTAATTTAGAAATTTGAAAGGTGGCAGACGCATTTAATAAAGATTGACACCTGTTATTTTTTTTCCTGTCTTCCTACCCACCACTGACTTCAGTTTATTAATGGTCATGTCCTTCTGTGAGGTCTAGCCGCTTTCTCAGAAAGCACTGTCAAAAGGGTCATGTCCAAACACCAAGCAGCGATTGGTGGGCTGCTGGGTGCCACCCTTAAGGGCAGAACTGGATGACAGAATAGGCCTGCTCTTGGTCTGGACTGCTCATATCCCATGGAACAGCTGTCTCTCCCAGAGTGATGACTTCATTTTGACTGCTCTCCATGCTTCCTGAAAGGCTCCACCATGTTATTGCCTCCTGAAACCAATAACAGCTTTAACATATGTTAGAAGGTCAAATAAGGGTGTCTTCACCTTTTACAGAGAAAATATGCTGACAGGGATCAGCTTGCACTAAAAATTTAAGATGCCCCTGATTATTAAAGAAGGAACTATTGCCTTCTGCTCTTAAAGTGAATTTTACACTAAGAGGAATCTATGACATATTCTGTTACTTTGTGGTATAAGTTGTTTTATCGTTATCTTGGGTTGGTGTGAATATTTCAGTTGAATTAGTTTATTTATAAATTGCCAATTCATAACACGTCGTCTCAAAGCAATGTGATAGCTTTGGATATTTAGCCCCTAAGTGCCTATTTCATGCTAAATTACATTTTTTTTTTTCTATTCCTACGTCAAACTCATGCACAAAGTGGTATTTCCCTTTATTTAGCATGTCTGAATAATCCTTGCAAATTCTGCTTTTAAAAGCACCAGTCTCTCCCTGTCCTGAAAACTACTAAAAGAATTAACTCTCTCTCACCATTGGTTTTTATATTACACCGAAAATAAAAGCTATATTAAAGTTACCATCTACTTCAATAACAAAGTGGCAATTAGTCTGACAGCATGTCAAAGTGACAAACAATAATTTTTAATGATGGGTTTACATCTCTTTTCATTGGAAATTTTAAGTGTTTTACATATTTCATGAACCTATATGAGGATATATGCGCATATATGAAACCTATATGCGTCATATATGTGCATATATATTATCATGTATGCACATATATGCTGTATATATGCGCATATATGATGCATATAGGTTTCATATATGCGCATATATACAGCATATATGTGCATACATGATAATATATATGCACATATATGCTGCATATAGGCTAGATTGAGGTGCATATATGTGCATATATTTGCATATATATGTACATATATGCAAATATAGGCTAGATTGAGGTGCATATATGCAAATATGATTATATATATATGCATATATATGCTGCATATAGGCTAACTTGAGGGGCATATATCCACATATATGATAATATATATGCATTTATATGCTGGATATGCAAAATTGAGGTGCATATACAGGCCATAGGTCTCCGGTATTGCCTCTTTATATTCACATATAAGCCCTATACAGTATGTGTATGCAAGATGTTGACAGGATCTGGTCATTTTGTAGCTCATATCTCACTTTGGCAACTGTCATACATGATGACTAGCTAATTTACTATAATCAAGGCAAAAATTATGCAAGGACTTATGTATGTGCGAACACATGAAATTGGTATCTCTTGTAATTGGCATGTTATGGAATTTAACAATTGTGAGAAAAGTGAGAGGAAATGGAAAGCTATGATGTCTACATGTTTTCCTGAAACATTTACTAGGTCAATTCTTCTGTAAAGATAGTGGAAAAGAAGAGAATGTATAGCAAAACGGTTTGTCATTATTTTATTTTGTAAATCAAGGGCCCGCCCCCCCATTTCAAGTCACTTCCAGATTCACATTACAGCTCACACATATCCACAAATTCACCATTACATCCACCAAATGCAATGCAAAATGAAATGTTTTCTGTATTGTTTTGATGCATTTTATAGATTAATTTTGCAGAAAGGTCATTAGAGTCTAAATGTATGACAAAAAAAGAAAGTACATAGAACATACATTCAAGTAATCATCATCCCACATCTATCTGAGCATTTCACTGTGGTTAATGAATTTGAAGACAATGTCAACATTTCTGTTCACAGTTTTAATGAACAGACACTTTTCTTTTATCTGAGATGCTTGTACAGCAACTAAAGGCCCAATACTTTTTCTTACAGGGATGAAATAACAAGGATTCTTAAATTGACTGCAGATGTCTTGTTTCACTTTTTGGTAGTACTTCCCCACTGCATAACATGTCTCCCCCTGCCCCAGATCACAGACAATAAATTACTTCACAGAGAAAATACTTTCCTCTCGATCAGAAAGAATGACAGTGTATGAGTTTCTCCGAAAAGTCCGCGAGTAGTTTTGTGAATGAACTATTTCAGCATTAACAACTACTCTGCTAAAATACTTCACAGTGACTCTATTTTCAAGGTTGCTGATGCTATTCAATGCCAGAAAATCATCATTTCTGATCATACAAATCTTAGGCCTACCCAGAGATGTAACACCATGAGAGCGACTTACTTCCCGCACCATTTTTTTCTCAACTGAAAAAGACTCTAAGAGAGCTAAGTAATCATCAGAAGCTGCCACCATGTTTTTTTGGGAAAATGATGGAAATGCAACCTGTAGCCAAACTGTTTTCATTATCTGCAGAGAAACTCCCTGGCTGCTCTTTATCATATCTAAAAGGATCCCATTGTATGACTCAAACACAAATGCAGACTGTGCCCAGAGGGGACCCCAGTTTCTCACAGTATTGGGCAGATGAAGGCACAAATGTACATTGAAAGTGACATTATTGATCCCATAAAGGGTCTCCATTTCCTGAACAAACTCTGTTAGCAACCCCTCAGATTCTGATAAGTGCAGTGTTGATATATTCTCACCAAGTAGAAGAGAAACCCCCTTTACCAACTTAAACCAGTGCTTCAGATATTTTTCAGGCAAGACCTCTTTCAATGTTGGTATGCTGTAATAAAACAACCACATGCTCCACTCGTGTGCCTTCCAGAACTTTTTCTCTTTCACTGAGCGGGGAACACGGGAAACATTACAGGGGGGTTTAATAGAAGTCAAAATGTCATCAATCTGTTCTGTTGAGCGTCCGATATACCATGGTGATTGGTGGTTTTCAGAATTAAACCACAGAGTGGTGATGCTTCTTGCTACACCCAGCAGCACACTGTGCATATAATCTGGAACACAGCCATCAATGATATTAAAATCAGGTAGGCAAGACAAAATGCTAGGCCCTTTCACTCCCTTAGTGGGGTTTCCAGCAATCGCTTCTTCCACCAGATCATCAGTCTGGGAGGGATTCCTCAAATCTGTTTTTTCATAGGGATATGCCCTTACACGTCCCCTGCGTTTTAACACACTTGTTCCTTTCTGCATACAAAAAGAACATCCAAACTCGCCATTAAACTGTTTAAAGTTCTGAATCAGTGGCCGAGCAACTGAATCTGCCACCATGGTAGTAACAACTACTTTACTTGTTACAACTTCCCCACTTTCCCTTTGCCATATAAGACCATCAGAGTACAACTCTATGGATTCATCGACAAATGGCTTCATGTACGTGTTCATATTTGGTTTGTTTTGACCAAACCACAGGCCACAAAGCATAACATGTTTTGCACATAGTTGTATTGGCAGTTCATTAATAGTACACAAAATTGGCCACAAACTTTTTGTGTTTGATTTGTGCACTGGCACTCCGTCACAGTTGAATGTCAGAGATATGTTGTCTGGGGATGCAAGGTGTGATTGTTTTTTGTATAAATGTCCATCGTATATATCTTTGATGGAAGCATCCTTCTTCTCAAAACGGTGTTCCAGGTGTTTCCCTAATTGGTGGTCCTCAAGCAGTTTTTTAATTTGGTATTTTAGTGGCAAGTACAAAAAACACTGGTCTTTTTGTGCATGCACTTTTGGTGTGTCCTGGTCACAGACAGGGCACGTGACATTAAAGGGACCTTCCTGCATGCTTACATTGCAAATCTTGCATACATAATGTACTTCTAATATGTCTTTCACTGAATCAAATGCTTTATAGAAAAGGTACTTTGATCCACTAACCACTTCCCCACCAGGACCAGCACTAAAGTTGATAAGATGCATGATGTCCTCCAAGGCTTTATTTGTCAATCCGTGTTTGAGTTTTAAAGCAAGCAGCAGGAGTTCCACCTGTTCTTTTGTTGGTTCCTGGTCTAAAGTTTGACTTGTGGGGTCTTCTAGATGTTCCTCTACTGGCTCCCCGGGTAAAGAGCTAGGTCCAGGTATGGGTTGGTTCATCTGTGAATTTAAAACATTGGATTAGCAATACCAAATTTGCACGGACTCATAAAAACATACCATTTCATGTGGTTGGTAACCACCTGCATTTGAAGTTTTGTATATGGCCAATTGAGAGTGATAACGCAGAACAAAGACAAAAACATGGGTATCGCTGCAATATGGAAAGGACAAAGTAATATGGTATTTTCAATAGGGATGCACGATATTGGATTTTGGCCGATAGTCGATATGTTCAAACTCTTTTTGGCCGATGTCGATATTTACACCTCTTTTTATTTCATTCAAGAGGAAGCCCAGTCTCTCATTTTCTGCTTGTATACTATTACTCATTTGTTGTAGATACATATTAAACAAGCATTCGATTCTAAAAAAATAAATAAATTATTTCACAAATGTAAATATAGCCATTCACCTCTGCAAAATAAATAAATTATTTATCAGTGTTACATTTAATTTTTATGTAAAACATTTACAACTAAGTTCTACTGTATATATATTTTTTGAGCTGCAAACTGTAACAACAGTGAGTTGTATAATGTAGTCCAGACCGCAGTCCTTAGGATGTGCTTAAAGCATAGACAGGCTGAAAAACCCCAGCTGGTTTGTTTTGTTGTATAATGGTAAAGTAGGTGGCGGTAATGCAACATTTTTAATGCAACAAACTCACAAAGAAGAGGAAGAAGAAAAAGAAGTGCCGTGCACGGCCAGCTGCGGTGTGAAAGCCGCTTAGATTTAGCCATGTTACGGGCATTTTCGCGTAAAACGACAAGCACTCGCTCCCATTATTTTCCATCTTCCAAAAAAACTGTGAAACACGGATACAAATGCAGTTGCTGTGTGAGAGCTGTAGCATTCGTGTGAGCGTAGAGCAGCTTTTTTAAGAGGGAGGTCTTGACAGGCAAAACAAGACATGACTAATATGAATCTAATATGACTAGCGTCGGAGAGGAGCTTCTCAATGTGATTGGCAACAACACTGGAGTTCAGAAAAGTAGCGCCGGATAGGTAACATTATATCAATAACATACCGTAGCTATAGATACATCATTAGCCTGTGGAAGCTAACGCCTTCCACCTCGCTAAACGGCTAGTTGCCAATAGCAATTCATTCAATGATTTTGTCATTAAGCTCTTTCATTTGTAATACATTTCGGTCATCATGTGCGTACAGTCAACACGTGACCTTATCGGCCAGACTTATCGGGAGAAATGTTCATATCTGCCGATGCCGATGATGGTCATTTTAAGCTTTTATCGGCCGAAACCGATGTCGTTCCGATACTGTCGTGCATCCCTAATTTTCAATTTGTACTCCACTTTAAGCAAAGTGGAAGTTTGTGTTGTGGAATTATCTTATGATGATTTACAGTAACTAGTGTGCATACACAAAAACAAACAAAAAAAATACCTAATTTGAATATTTTTGCTATTTTTTGTAACTTACTATGTCATCAGAAGCTGTAGACACCAGGTCATCCTGACTGTCCTCTTGGGTGAGATTCCTAAAATAAAAATACATAAAAATGAAATATGTAAAGTTATGGCTACATGTGTTAGGGGTTGGGGAAAAAAAAGATTATTACCGTATTTTCACGACTATAAGGCGCACTTAAACGTCTTTTTTTTCCCTCAAAATGTGCGGTGCGCCCTATGGTGCGGTGCGCCCTATGTGTGTTGTAACTGCGACTTTTGAGACCACCTCATTGAGGAGATGATGAAAGAGTGGCTGAATGTAAGGAGACCAGGTGTTTTTTTTCCACTCATCACCATTAATCTGTGACTCCATGCGTGCCCATCTCACAGCTGATGTGAAAAACATGGGGAAACAAATTAACGCTGTGCTCGCTGTTCAACCGCTCGACATCGGTGTGAACCGGACCCAGCAGGTGCAGCAGAAGCAGCGAGTTTACATGCAAAGTCAATGGTTGACGCGCGTATAGGCGCAGCAAAAGGTCCCGTTTTGGTGCAGCACGTCGGGAGCGTTTAAGCATCTGATGCACCGCCAACGCGCTGCTGCTGCTCAGATGGAAAAAGTGAAGTTTTGCTGCTGGACGCGCCGCATCAACCAATCAGAGAAGCTGATCTGGGAGATGGCAGCGAGACAGACAGCGCTCTGATGACATATGATATTAACGCAAATGAAAAGGCTGGGTGAACGCTGTGCTCGCCGTTATCCCGGGGGTCTGACAAAGGAACTTCCACCGCTCGACATCGGTTTGAAGCGGCCGTTCACAGTAAGGCTGCGAGCGGCGTGGGAGCGATGGATGACAGACTGAGACCACAGTTTCAGGATAAATGGAAGGCAGCGCCGGGCAAGTTACGCCACCGTTTGCGGATGGATTGTAGATGCTTGGACTAACGTGTCTGCTGGCTCTATTGTTCAAGCTTTCGCAAAAGCCGGCATTATTTCTGAGGAGCTGCGCTGCACGGAAAGTGACTGACAGCGCAGATGGGGAAACTGGCATGTCTGATTTAGTGCAGCTGTTTTATTCAGAGGAATGCTGAGGATAACAGAGGATGATGACTTTGATGGGTTTGATTAATACTTTGTAATAAATACATGAATAAAGCACAATCATACTCAGGTTTGCTCCCGCTCTATTTTTCTCCCTGAAAGCTTAATTCAATGGCAGCCTCTGAGCGCGTCTCCTCCGCTTCACCGCGGTGGCTGGCAGGTGTTTTTTCATCTAAATAATCTAAATCTTGCAGCTATATTTGCTGTGATCAGTGGGAATAAATAAGTATAAATATGTTTTTAAGTGAGAAAGGCCACCTGAAAACTTAATAATTGCAGTCAGTTCATCCAGATTATCTATTTCTGTCGGAGGCGCTCAGACCCCCACATACCAGCAGTGCGCCGACAGGAGAAATCCTTTCGTTCACCGCGGCTGCTGGCAGGTGTTTTTCATCTAAATAATCTAAATCTTGCAGCTATATTTGCTGTGATCAGTGGGAATAAAGTAGTTTTAATATGTTTTTAAGTGAGAAAGTCCACCTGAAAACTTCATAATTGCAGTCAGTTCATCCAGATTATCTATTTCTGTCGGAGGCGCTCAGACCCCCACATACCAGCGGTGCGCTGACAGCAGAAATCTCTTCATCAGCAGCCTGTAGGCTGGGCAGCCTGGGGTTCACCGCGGCTGCTGGCAGGTGTTTTTCATCTAAATAATTTTAGCTGCAGGCACCAGGATACCGGCAATAAAAGCGAACATATTCCGTCGGCAGGTTTCAGGATTTTAAGTTAATTTAGGAGTGATCACAGCGCTGTGTCATCTGTCTCACGGCCAGCTGCCAGGTTTGATTAATACTTTGTAATAAATACATGAATAAAGCACAGTCATACTCAGTTTTGCCCCCGCTGTATTTTTAAATACGCAGTAGAGGTATTTAAAGGTAGTAGAGGACATGTACCTGTATATAAAAAACGCGCCCTATAGTCCGGTGCGCCTTATGTGTGTGTTAAATACAGAAATGGGACACATAACTGAGAGTGCGCCTTTTAGTCCGGTGCGCCTTATGGTCGTGAAAATACGGTAGATGCATCGCAATTCGGACATGCAAGATTCTGAATCGATTAAACATCAAGCATCGATTATATAATTTTCTTTCTAACGTAATGCTGACGGAACGCAAAAGACGGAACTCGTAAGTGCGCGACTGCAGAACACGGACGGGCTGCATGCACACACTCACCACACGAGAGATGGCTCAGCAGGAAGTTCGACCTGCTCCCTCAGGATTAAAAGCAACTGTATGGAAGCACTTTGGATTCTATGAAAACCAAGCGAAGCGTTAGTTGGACAAGAGCTATGCTGTACGCAAGTTGTGTCAAACTACCTCCCGGAAGAAGAAAAAAGCTGCCGGTTGTAACGTTAGCTGCGAACCAGACGACAATGAAGCAAGCGATGTCAAAGCTTCCACCCGGAGGAAGAAAAGGCTAAGAGAATTACACATTCGATTGCAATATTTAGTGCCAGGGATTTGCGTCCTTACTCGGTTGTTGAAAACCAGGGTTTTTATCTGAGCAATTCATATGTTATATATTCTAAAATCAGATGTTATAGACTCTTATTTATTATTGCATATGTGCAATTTATATTATTTATTTAATTTAAGTGCAATTAATAAGTTATTCAGAATGTCACATGCTTGTATGAAAGCAGTACAAAAGCTTTGTATGATTTTTGGCTCAACAAAATTTTATTTTTTATCTGATTTGACTTGCTAAAATGCTTCCAATTGTTGTATAAATAAATATTATTGGGAGTAAATTAATCGTGAATCATTACAAATATTTTGCTTTAAAAGTACAACGCAGTCGCTGATAAAATTCTGTATTGGAAAAAATGTATTCATCAAGATGCATTGATAATCGTCTTATAATCGAATCGCAGTCGTCAGAATCGTAAATGCCCAAAGATTCCCACCCCTAATGTGTGTGCGTGTTTTCTACTTACGGAGTTGTAGAAGAAGAGGCCACAGCTTCTTCATCATCACCAATATCTTCAGAAAAGTGCCTAACAAAAAAGTTGTGTTAATGTTAAAACACTTCATGCATCACTCAATATAATAGGATAAAAATGGCTGATTGATTAAAACTATAAATGTTTTACAATTAATTTGGAAATTATGCCACATACGTTTAAATAGTATAAGAAATGATCTGTAACTTTAGCTGGTAATTAGCTCTTTAACTTAGCAAGCTAGCTTCTAGCACGTTTTGTTAATACTTACTTTCGTTTACGTCTTCTCTCTGTTCTTTCTGGAACAGGTGCTTCGTCGTCAACGAGGTACCTTTTGTAACGTAATGGATCCATATGTACTACTTTTCTTTAAAGGCGTCTTATTTCCTTTACGTTATTTACCGTTATACTTGCAGGCTTTTCTCCGCTCTGCTGCTACCTTCTTCTTCTTCTGTTGTTTTATGGCGGATTGGCAGGCCAACGTAAAAAGCGCATTTCCGCCACCTACTGATCTGGAGTGTGGAGTGCACAATTTTGGAAGACTGCGCTATACCCAAAAGAAAAAAAGAAAAAAAAGAATCCTATAACTAAATCCTATTAATTGTTCCTGTATCTTTTAGATATTTGAATAATATTTCA
The DNA here is from genome assembly GCF_016077235.1 of Cyprinodon tularosa. Taxonomy (NCBI): domain Eukaryota; kingdom Metazoa; phylum Chordata; class Actinopteri; order Cyprinodontiformes; family Cyprinodontidae; genus Cyprinodon; species Cyprinodon tularosa. Next base: position 2,211,846 of record NW_024038531.1, on the reverse strand, counting down.
TTAACTCTTGTTTGTCTTATCTCGTTTCCTAACAATGCTTTTATTGAATTCCCATTAATCCCTATTTATCTCAACTCTTGTATGAACTTCACTTTCTCCCTTACATACGCATTACACTCAAAAATAATATGTTGTACTGTTTCTGGATCTCCACATTTATCACAATTTCCTGTTTCATGTTTCCCTATTTTAAAAAGACTGTAGTTTAATGCTGTGTGACCTATTCTTAGCCTTGATAATTATATCTTTTTTCCTATTTCCATATCTTTTCCTCTCCTTTCCAACTTTTGAATCTGATATAAATATCTTCATTTTGACTCATTATTCCATATCGTTTGCCATTTCTTTCGAGTTTCAATTGTTATCAATATTTTAATTTCTGATTTACTTAAAAATACATTCATTTCTATTTGCTGATGATTTAATGCTTTCTTTGCAAGCTTGTCCGCTTTCTCATTTCCATCTACACCCACATGTGCTGGCACCCAGAGAAAGTATACTAGTATTTTTAACTGCCTTATTCTAAATAGACTTTGCAATACTTCAAATATTAAATCTTGCCTAGTTTCAGATTTTCCACTTAGAAGACTATTTAGCGTAGCCATTGAGTCTGTACATATTACAGTTCTTAGTGGTTGAACTTCTTCGATCCACTGTAGTGCTAATATGATAGCTAATACTTCAGTTGTAAATACTGACACATGATTAGATATTCTTTTTGCAATTTTTATTTTGAATGCCTGATTTTGTATAACTTCTATCTTATTAAGTAAGGTTTTATTCGCAGAGCTATAAACTATACTACCATAATCTATGTTTGACCTAATCACTGCATAATACATTCTCTTCAAAGACTGACAGCTTGCTCCCCAATCAGCTTGCTGCTACCTTCTTGTGCTGCTACCTTCTTCTGATGCTACCTTCTTCTTCTTCTTCTTCTTCTTCTTCTTCTTCTTCTTCTTCTTCTTCTTCTTTACGTTTTATGGCAGTTTGCACTGTCTATCTCGACACTGGCATGGGAGCTGGTTGGTGTGGCTTGGGAAAGGGAAGTTTAAGGTCCCCTGCTGGACCTGCTGCCCCCTGCGATTATGGATAAATGGATGAGAATGGATGGATGGATATACAAAATGTTTGTTTTTAAAACATTTAATCAAATAATGTGATATCTTTCATTTTACAGGGGAAAAAAATCCAAACTATATTGATATTATGATCATTACTTCAACCCTGTTATCATTTTCAACCCTGTTATGCTAAGTTCAACCCTGTTATTTGATAGTTTTTAAATAATATTTTTGTTATAAAAAGACAAATTAGATCAATGTTTGTTTTGCTGTGTGTAGAATTTACAGGACAGTTGGAAAAAACATGAAAGCCTGATTAAATCCTAATGCATATTTTTAATTCATATTTTTTGAAAATATATGAAAACCAAGATACTGTTTTCATGACCTGATTTGGTATTCAAATGGTGGGTATTTAAAAATAAAATTCTACATGCAATAAATTATATCAAACAAGGGACATGTCATTAAAAACCTTCTACATGAATGTACTTGAAAATCTTTTAAATTCATATTCACACAGGGTCCAACTTGTCTGTGACGGGGTTGAACTCAAAAACAATTTTCACTAAGAAAAAACACTAAATAACGATTAGAATTTCATGCCTGAGGTGGGAAAACATATTTTCTAAAAGGTTTGACTAATCCACTATCACATGAAAAGATCAGAAATATAACTATTTGATAAAAAAAAAAAAAAGAATGAGGCCAAGGGCCCAATTCAGAGAATCACCCCAATGGGCTCTATGCACAGCTCCACTACTTCCTGAATTTAAGGCAGCTCCTTTGTTTCCTGTCTTTCATTATTGGACGAACTGATTAATCCAGGTGTGTCTGGCCAGTTACTTAGGTCATACACACCTGGATTAATCAGTGCATCCAATCATGAAAGACAGGAAACAAAGGAGCTGCATTAAATTCAGGAAGTAGTGCTGTGCATAGAGCCTATTGACCGCTACGGCTTCACGTAGTTTCATGACGTCATCATCCACTTCATCTGATTTTGCGCGGAAAGATAGCGGTTGGGTGCAATAATGGCAATATCAGCGGGAGGGCTCCGTTATGTTCTTCTAGAATGGACTGAGGGTGAGGACGGAGGGGCGCATAGTATTTTGCCCATCGACTGTGTCCGAAATTTTTCATTTAAAGAATTTCTTAAGAGGAAGGAAAAAACTGAGAAGCTGGTGGAATGGAGAAAAGGCCGCCAACCGTGGCCGGTGCACCGAGCCAGAATTATTGAAGTGGCAAGTAAGTTAAGCTAACTTCATCTGATGTTATGTAGTTAACGTTATATAACTATACAATATTAAATGGCTTTGCTCGCACTTGAAAAAGTGTAAAATGGATCTTGCTATGCCGGCTTGCAAGGCTCATATGTGAGCTAACATTAACATTACTTAATTTGCTGATGTTAGCTTACTCCAGTTGGGAGTTAAAGTACTTCTTGATTCTGAGATCATACAAGTTGCTATATATTAGAAAGTTCATATATCAATATGACCTGAGTAAAAAAAAAAATTAAAAATTTCGATGACAATTTGGATTTTTTAGGCTTTTTAGCTCAAGCCTCCTTAAAAAATTTCGCCGCCGTGTCACGTGACCGATGACGTAGTTCGTTGACAAGCGTTGATCTGTTTACATGGCAACACGTTACTTCCTACTTGCAAAACTACCTTTTCTTAAACAAAAATAGACGGATAAAACATGGTTAAAATTAGGGCTGCAACTTACGATTATTTTAAAAATCGATGAATCGGCCGATTATTTTTTCGATTAATCGATGAATCGGACAAAAAATATTTTTTATATTAACCTCTTTATTCCAAAATAAACATTTTAGACAGAACAAACAAGCACACAAGTACAGGTTGCTCATTAACTGTACTGGTGCAATATGAAAAATAAATGTTTGTGTTAAAACTACGCAAACTTACATGAGAAATGTAGCTGTACATCCACTAAATATAGGGTACTTTGTTTCATAAAGCGCAAAAAGAGACAGGCATTTTTGTTTTTTAAAGCCCCTAAGGGGTTCAAACAATAGGCCCCCCCATTTCAACGAATGAGTTTTTTTTTAGACTAGAAGAGTACTGCCTTTTAAGACAGGAAAGTATAGCAGTTAAAGTTGCTACTTGAGAAAATACTTAACCATAGAGATAAAAATAGCCCTGTGATTCAAATTATAAATTGTATTTGGAATAAAAATGAGAGAACTAGGGGTGCTAAAAAACACATCCTCCAAAGACAGATATTTACATGGGAATGTGGCAGATAATTAATTGACATATTACTGATCTTTCTGGATTTTATTATGCTTTACTTCCATAAATTGCAGGATCTTCTTTATCTTTGCCAGAAGATTTAAACTTTAAAAGCCTTGCCCTCATAATTTGCAAGTTAATTTATGTATAAAGAAAATATAAACGCTGCTTAAGCTAATTCAAATGAAATTAAAAGTAAAATAAGTAGCCAACCTTATCACTGTCTGTAACCTACTAACACGGTAAGGAAAGCATCAGATGAGCTACCTGAGAAACTGTCTGGCAGAACCACGATTATAAAGCCCGATTCCAGCCCATTTCGTTTAATCTTCTTAAATATGTTTTATTATTATATAGATGAATCGTAACAGAAGCTTGCGCTGTATTTCATGTTAAAATCATCACTTTGTGAATCCACATGTGAACTTGTCATTGTGTCCTCCATTGCACTCTATGTAGCTTAGCTGGAGCTAAGTCAACGAACTATGTCATTGTACCACGTGACCCAGATGTGGATTTTCCGCCTAGCGGTCGCCACGGGGCACTTTTTAGTCCAAAAAAATATCTTCACCAGCGCAATCCCGATCTTAATGCCACATTTTCTGAAAATAAGGTCACAAATGCATGTTTTTCCAAGTTGGTCGATTTTAGAAAAGTAGTCAAGAAGTACTTTTTAATGTTTGATTTGGTAACGTTAAACTGATTAGACACGTTTGCAGTTCATGAAAACGTTTCTATTCTTTGCACCAGAATTTGAAAAAACTCTCAAAATCAAACTGCGTGAGATCGAGATGGAGAAAGAAGACACACAAGGGCAAACAAAACGTCCTCACATCCCAAATTCTAAGTACAGTGACCAGCAGGGGCTAACTGAGAAGGCTTCAAAGAAAAAGGTAACATAAACTGACTTCACCAATTGGTGCTATGCTTAAAGTTATCTCCCCCTCTCTCTCTTGTTCCTTAATGTGTATGCATGTGTGTAGGTTTGTAATTGTCTTATCTATGATGATTTCATGTGCTTTGTTGACAAGATGATCAAGTGCAAGGTCATGTAACATAAGTTAACATAAGAGTTGGGATAAAAGTCAGTCCGTCTCTCTGTCACTCAAGGTTGACAATCAAAAGGGAGGGGCTTCCAAATCAAAGCACCAGGAGGGTGAGAAGCAGGAGGGTCATGACATACTTTCAAAGAACAAGGTACACAACCAGTCTGCATCCTGTGTGTTTTGTTTCATTACAAAACAGCAGCTGTTATAAGGTATGAAAGCAGCACAATAGGGAAATTTTTCCCCTTTGTCCCGAGAAGCAGGAGAAGGTGGCGGAGGAGGAGGAGGAAGAGGAGGAGGGTGTGGAGGAGGAGGAGGAGGATACGCTTGATTACAGCTCTTCAAAGAACAAGGTACACTAGCAGTCTGCAACCAGTGTGAGTTATTACATTGCAATACAGTAAAGATAAGTAAGACTTTTATAATAAAGTGCTTTACCAGTAGCTGTACCAGGTATGACATCAGCCCAGTAGGCAACTTTGTCCCCCCTCTCTCTCTTTCTCTTTGCCTACCAGCGGGCCAGCGAAGAGAAAGAGTGTATTTGGGATGAAGAGGACATAATACCACCCTCTAAGAAAAAGGTAGCCTAAATGATGACATCCATTGATAGGTGTATTACATACATACATTACATGAAATACAAGATGTGGAAATTTCAAATTGTGTTTTAAGTAAGGAATAAGTACAAGGAGGCCTGACAACCAGTTACATATAGCCGAGGGGAGAGGTTTATGCCCTAGACTCCTAGACATCCTCCCAGTCAATCAGAATAAACAAGGGCTGCACGATATTGGGGAAAAAATGCATTGCAATATTTTCTCCCCAATGATACATATTGCGATATTGTGAGCCATATCAATTCAGGCTAAAGTCAATAATTACCATTCCGTGATATTAATAATTGAATTAATAAGCAAGCTTCATTACAGTGCAAAAGTAAAACACTGTTGGCCATCATCATAATTGCCGTTTTAGGTGTTCATACAAATTGTCAGCGTTTCCCAAAAACTCCAAGCAAAGTAACGTTACCTCTTTTTGGTGAACATCCTCCTTTTTGTAGCCGAAATGGTCCCAAACAGTGTTCCTCTAAGCTGCGCACCTGTGTGCACTGCTCGCACATTCTCAGTGCACAAGTATAACTATGTAGCACATAAAATGTCATTCACCATAGACGCATAAATTAATATTTAATTTAGACCTAGTCTAATCAAAGAAATGACACTAAAAATGTGCTTTTCAGGACCGTTTTTCAACGTAGCAGTGAGTGACAGGTGTCCAGCCAATGATACGGTCTATTTATGCTACGTAACTAATCATAGCATTGATAGTGCTTTTGTATGTGCCCTTCCCGTACGTGCCGAGCAGGTTAGCTACAGCTAACAACAACACAGCGGAGTTATCCGCCGTTATAGATGTTATAATAGATCATAGAGGTTATAGACACAACCCACACACAAAGCTAAAGTTAAAGATAACGAAGTGTGTGTGTGTGTGTGTGTGTGTGTGTGTGGTGACAGCGTGCACATGTTGCTCGCAGTGGTCCTCAGTTTGCTCTGGGGGCTTGTGAATATCGTTCAGCCCTAGAATCAACCATCCATTTTAGAAATGAAGTTATAGAACAATTAAATTTTGTTCTTTTCTCTGTCTCTTTTCCGTAGACAGCTGCTGAAGTTAGAAAACACCTGGACGAACAGATGTGGGAGAAAAGAAAATTCGACCAAATGCAAAGAAATTTGCAGGAGTTGAGGAATGAACTCCAAACTCTTAAAAAGGAAAATGAACGTCTGAAAGACATTATCATCAATCGTAAGTTTTTCTAATTTTATTATTATTAGCAGGGTTTTTTCAGGAGATGGATTTTTTCGTGGCAGAGAAGTATAAACTTAGAAATTTTATGGGCTGCAACACATGTTTGGAAAAATAAATGCTATGTTGTTAGCTGGTGAGGTAGTGATAGTGCTCACATAGCCACTCATAAGATTCAAATTAGAATTAAAGCTGCAAGCAGCGATGGACGGGCCCTCGCACGTGCTGGGTGCTATTTTGATTTGAGGATTGTCATTTATTCTTGGTATAATTTCATTCTAGATATCCCTCAAATTCAAAGTGACCTCTCCATTATTGCTCAAAAGGTAATTTCTTCTGATTGTCATTGTTTTTTAAAATTGTTTCTCAGGCAGAGCTGTAGAGAATTGTGATGTTGAGCTAATTTATAGTGTTAATTATTTCATGTATTTGCACTTTAATGTATTGAAGTGACTAACTTTATTTTTCTTTTATGGACAAGACTGGAAGGACTCCTGTGGAAGATCTTGATTCCTCCTTGACTTTTGTGCAACCGGTGGGTAACCCCCTCGCATTTTTATTTATTTATTTAGTGTACTGGTTACTTAAACAACTGTATGGATTTGATTATTTTTCGCTGATTACTTTTGCATGTCACTTTAATTTATTGACATGTTTAATGTTTTCCAAGCCCGTAAATAAGAATCTATTGGCTTCCTTGGATGAATAAAAATTGTTGTAGAGTTTTACTACCGTATTTTCCGGACTATAAGTCGCTCCGGGGTACAAGTTGCACCAGCCATTAAATGCATAATAAAGGAAAAAAAAAAACATATATAAGTCACACTGGAGTATAAGTCGCATTTTTTTGTTGTTGCTTTTGCGCGTGCATATAGTGAAATAACTGGCGCTCCGCTCCACTCTTCTACCCCAAACCCCCCTCCTCACACGCACACTCGTCCGCGCAAACCATGTCTTCTTCCACCCGCTACGTGGGTTTGTTTGGTTTGAAAATAACAGGTGTAATGATATACCGGTAAAAATGTGTAATAATTTCACACACAAGTCGCTCCAAAGTATAAGTCGCACCCCCGGCCAAACTATGAAAAAAACTGCAACTTATAGTCTGGAAAATACAGTATGTATGACTTTGCATCTATTGTGGTGAAAGTGGACATTTCATTGCTTCCTGCCCGGCTAAATTAAAAGGCAGGGCCCGCCAGAGGATCTGAGGAGTCTGGCGGGCCAAACCAACTCTAAGAAATCTCTTCGATTGATGCTTCCTGCCACTTTGTTTTGTGATAATCAGAACCTCTCCTTTTCTGCCTTTATTGACTCAGGCTGTGAACGGAACCTCATAGACTCTAACCTTGTTCAACAGTTGATGATTGAAACTGTTCCCCTTTCTCAACCTCTCTGTGTCTCAGCCATTGATGGGAAAAATCTCCACCAAGTTACTCATCAAACTCAACCCCTCGAGCTCCTCCTCTCAGGTAACCATCGTGAAACTATCACATTTTTTGTCATTCCTTCTGCATGTTCCCCGTTGGTGCTCGGATTCGAATGGCTGGAGAAACACAATCCACGCATTAATTGGACTGAACGTCACGTGGAAGCATGGTCTTCGTCATGTCATGAGACTTGTCTTCGGTCGGCAGCCCCCGTGGTGGGGCCTCCTAGAGGGGGGGGAGAGATGGACTTTCCTGACCTATCTTCAGTTCCCTTTGAGTACCATGACTTGGCCCCGGTCTTCAGTAAGGTCAGTGCTACGTCCCTTCCACCACATAGACCATATGACTGTGCAATTGAGTTGTTACCTGGAGCACCGTTACCCAGCAGCCGTTTATATAACATCTCCAAACCAGAACGAGAGACAATGGAGAGGTATATTAACGAGTCTTTAGCTGCTGGAATTATTCGCCCGTCCTCTTCTCCTTTGGGTGCTGGTTTCTTTTTTGTTGACAAGAAGGATGGTTCATTAAGACCATGCATTGACTACAGAGGGTTGAACCAAATCACTATAAAGAATAAGTACCCTTTACCTCTCCTAGCCTCAGCTTTTGAACCTGTTCAGGGGGCAACAGTCTTCACCAAACTGGATCTGAGAAACGCATATCATCTCCTCAGAATCAGAGAAGGAGATGAATGGAAGACTGCTTTCAAGACACCATTAGGTCAGTTCGAGTACCTGGTGATGCCCTTTGGTTTAACAAACGCCCCCGCCTGCTTTCAAGCACTAGTGAATGATGTTCTCAGAGACTTTTTAAATGTGTTTGTCTTTGTCTATATAGACGACATACTCATTTATTCACGGAACTTAACTGAACACAAGAAACATGTCCGCCTGGTGTTACAGAGGCTACTGGAGAACAAGTTATTCGTCAAGGCAGAAAAATGTGAGTTCCACCAACCATCAGTGACCTTTTTGGGGTTTGTGCTCGAGGGCGGGCAGGTTAAGCCTGCTGAGGACAAGATAAAGGCGGTATTGGACTGGCCGATTCCTGAAACTCGAAAACAGCTTCAAAGGTTTTTGGGGTTCACCAATTTTTACCGTCGTTTCATTAGAAATTATAGCCAGACGGCTCAACCTCTGACCTCTTTAACTTCGGTTAAGAGGAATTTTCAATGGACTCCCGAAGCTCAGTCTGCTTTTGACAAACTGAAATCTTTGTTTTCCAGAGCACCGGTGTTAATTCAGCCTGACCCTTCTAAACAGTTCATCCTGGAGGTCGATGCTTCGGATTCTGGCGTTGGAGCCGTCCTTTCCCAGAAACTCGACTCAGATCAAAAGATTCATCCATGTGCTTTTTTCTCTCGCAGACTCATCAGCAGAACAGAACTACGGCGTTGGAGATCGAGAACTATTAGCCATCAAATTGGCGTTGGAGGAGTGGAGACACTGGCTAGAGGGAGCTGAGCACCCGGTTCTAGTCTGGACTGATCACAAGAACCTTGCTAGCATCCAGTCTGCCAAACAGGCCAACCCTCGTCAATCCAGGTGGTCCATTTTCTTCTCCAGATTTAATCTCGTTATCTCCTACAGACCCGGATCAAAGAATGTGAAACCAGACTCCCTCTCGCGCCTATACTCCGTCGATCAACCCGAGACACCAGAGCCAGTCCTCCCGGCCTCTTGTACTGTGGGAGTCGTGAACTGGGAGATATCCGATCTCATTAACTCCGCCCTGGCCACGGAACCCGACCCAGGTAACGGTCCGGCTAACAGAACTTATGTTCCGTCTTCCGTCAGGTCCAGGCTCATTCAATGGATGCACACTGCCAAATTCTCGGCCCACCCTGGAGTCAGTAGAACCATCACTCTCATCACCAGACGCTTCTGGTGGCCCACTCTCCACAGGGACGTAAAGGAATATGTGCTGGCCTGCCCCATTTGTGCTAGGAACAAGGCCTCGCATCAGCCACCCTCTGGTCTGCTACAACCTCTTCCGATCCCTTCACGTCCATGGTCCCACATTGCCATAGATTTCGTCACTGGTCTCCCCGTCTCTCGAGGTATGTCCACAATACTCACCATCGTTGACCGTTTTTCCAAGTCCTGTCATTTAGTCCCTCTCAGGAAGCTCCCCTCGGCGTTCCAGACTGCTCAGCTTCTCGTGAAACACGTCTTCAGATTACATGGCATTCCCCAGGAAATCCTATCAGACCGTGGTCCTCAATTTATCTCTCAAGTTTGGAAAGCCTTCTGCTCAGCTCTGGGCTGTAAGTCTGCTTTAACTTCAGGTTATCATCCACAATCCAACGGTCAGACCGAGCGCATGAATCAGCACCTTGAATCCACCCTCCGCTGCCTAACCTCCAACAACCCCACCGACTGGAGCCAATACCTTCCGTGGATCGAATACGCCCATAATTCACAAAAGTCAGCCTCCACCGGCCAGTCACCATTTCAGGTCAGTCATGGTTTCCAACCTCCACTTTTCCCTGCAGACGAGAAAGAAATAGCGGTCAAGACCATCAACCAACACATTCGTCGTTGTCAGAGAATTTGGAAGGAAACCATCACCACCCTCAGCAGATCATCCGAGACCAATAAACGCTTCGCTGACTCCAAAAGACGTCCCGCCCCCGAGTACGCCATCGGACAAGAGGTTTGGCTATCTACTCGAGACATCCCCCTCAAGGGGATGTCTCGGAAACTTTCTCCCAGATTCATCGGTCCATTCAAGGTTTCCCAGGTCATCAGTCCCTCTGCAGTCCGCCTCCAGCTACCTCCGAGTCTACGCATCCACCCCACCTTCCATGTCTCTCAGGTTAAGCCCGTGTTTTCTAGTCCCTTGTGCCCGCCATCCGACTCCCCACCACCCACCCTGGAAGTCGATGGCCACCCTGCGTTTACCGTCCGTCGCATTGTGGACTCCCGTCGGCGAGGTCGCGGCTGGCAGTACCTCGTCGACTGGGAGGGCTACGGACCTGAAGACCGTCAGTGGGTTCCTGGCTCATACATCCTCGATCCTTCCTTGATCGAGGAGTACGAGCGTTCCTGTCCATCTACTTCCTCCGGACCGCCAAGGGGCGGTCGTTGAGGGGGGGGTACTGTTGGAAGCTGGAGAAGTACCTCCTTTCTCCAGCAGAGTCCGCCGTGGATCCTCCTGAGCAGAGCCTCCTGCACAGCTGCTGCTCATTACCATCATCAAGAGGATCCACTACTTAAGCTGCCTTCAGACCTTGCCTCAACGCCGCAGTGTTGAGCCAGTTGGTTAGAACCTAAACCTAGAACCTCTGAGAACTTAGTTTGCTCTGAGTCCTGACTGGATCCTAATCTTGTCTCTGTCTTTCCAGGAAAACCTGATCTTCCCTTGCGAAGCTCAGGAAGAGCTTAACCTGCCGAGCCTGCCCTCTGAGCCAAACCTGAAGATTACCTCTGGATTCACATGCAGCTCTGGACCAAGAGCTGGAAACCCAAAGTCAAGGTCTGCTACCTTCCTAGAAGCAAGACGCTGAAGCAGCTAACGGACTCTGCTAACCAGACTCTCTCCAGTTCCAACAACCTTCCTCTCCAAGTGCTATTCAAGGACCCTCAAGGTACAAACCAGAAACTATCTAAGGACAGTCCTCTAAGAACCCAACTAACTAAACTGTCTTCCTCACAGACTCCGGTGAACCCGTTTTTCCCAGGACCAGAACCTGAACACATTATCTCTGAAATTGTATTCAATAAACTCTGTGAACTTTTCAACTGTTTCCTGCCTCGTGGTGTTCTGCATAATTGGGTCACATTCGTGTACCGATCATGACAATATCAAAACCTATATTAAAACATATATGTTTATATAGGTTCTTTCCATGTGGGATAGGTTCCTGTTTTGTTAAATCTTATGAATATAACTAAAAATGTGAAAGAAAATTGTCGGTGATGACTAGCTTAATTACTCATTTCATTTACCTGTCTTACTCTGCGCGGTTTCTCATTACTTCTCATCTGATCCACCTGCTCCTGCCTCTATTTAAGCTGCCTGCTACCAGTCATCAGTGCCAGATTATTTCTCTCGAGCCAGTGGGAAGGGTGTGTACAGTGTTACCTTAGTGTTTCTGATTACCTGATCATGTTCTGCCTCTCAACCACTGAGCCTGCCTGTTCCCATCTGATCTGTTTGCTTAAACTGTCTTTGGACTCATGCTGAATTTTACCTTCTGCTAAACTTGGGGCTGCTTCCTGCCACTGACCTGAATTTCCCTTTGGAACCTCTTGGACTTCTGATCTCCTGGTTCTCTATCCTGAAGATGTCCTTAACACCGGCTTTGGCTTCGCGCCTTGGATTATCCTGCCTTCCTTTCTCTGCTCAGATCTGGTTTCCTGCTTGTCCTCTGTCCCCCGGGGCTGCAGCATCTGGGAGACTGGGTGGAACACGCATGCGCTTTTTGTAATAAACATTTGTGAGTTATCCCAGCTGCCACAATAAACTGTTAAATATGATATTATAAAAGTATTTTTTTAAATCAGCATACTGAATATTATAATATTATTAAAATATATTTAGCCCATAATGTTATAGAAGGCTTCTCTTCTATTAGAGAATATTCAGGTTTTAAGAAAATGGCAACTTATGAATAATTCATTAGTTTATGAAGATCAATCAACCTTAGATTAATGAATTAATTGTTAACTTGTATCCTTACTGTGGATAAAATGACTTCCTTTTCAACCAAAGGCATAAAGCTTATTTTTTTGTTAAATATCGACCACTTAATTGGGATCGCTAGTTTAATGTGTTAATACAAATCATGAATCAGCAAATCATATGGTTGTTACTCAGGCTATTTAGTTAATCAAACAAAAAAGTAAAAAAAATGGATTTTATCATTTACTTTTAATGTTACATGATTGTTTATCACCATAGACGTATATAGAGCAGCAACTGGCTAAGAATTATAACTTATCATCACATATAGATATGAATATATTCAAACTGAACAATAATGTCAATAAAAATATATTGCAAATTTACAACTCAACAACTTTTTCAGTTTCTGCTTCTTCTCTCATTGAGCAGCAGAGAAAAATACTCAAAAAAATATGAACGGTTTAGAAAATACACAGCAAGAGTTCTAAATAAAACCCTGTTTTTTATTTTCTTTTTAAAAACATTCAAAGAGATTAGTTTAGCAATGAGGGTATTAAAAATCAATTAGTAAAACTAGAATACATATTTACATGCATGTGACCGAACAAAAGCAAGTGCAATTTAAACAAATCCAGCATCCACACAGCTGCCAAACTAACTAATCTTTATTTGTCACTGTCACGGGACAGAGATTCATAATCAAACCTGAGCTCTGTTGCTTCACTGTTTTCTTGACAGAATCAAGCTAAATGTGAGTGTGAAGTGTAAATGAAGTATGTGTGAGCATGGGTAGAGAGTTACCTGTCTGTAAAAGGAGCAATGGTTCCATTAAAAGCAAAAACCAAATAATTATTGTTTGTGTGCAGCAGATTGGGCAGCCAGAGAGGGTTAAGCATGAGTGGATTAAAACGCCGGTACACATCCATTTCCATACTACAATCCTCTTAGTGCGCACTCCTAATATATTTTTTATATCTTTCCTATCTGTCACAGAGGTGAAATATCAGATTAGTTGCCAGGCATTGACTATATCTTATTACAACCTTATCTAACACTGAGTGGTTGTGAGCTTCCAGATGGCTTAGCGATGTGCTGGCCACTGGCCTCTTAGCTTTTTCTAGTGAAAATGATTTTTTTAATGAGGTGTTACCACTGACTTAAATGCCAGAGATTTCCATCATCTTGTTAATTCCCAGTCTTTAGTGTTTGGCTTTTATATAAACAGCTGCAGGTACAGCGGAAATCACCATCATCTGGTTGAGGAATGTCAAAGCAAAGCAAATCCTTTTTTTTCAGCTAGTGATCTAGCTTATTGACTCTGGCAGGCTTAACTTCTTGCACAGCCATATGCAGGCATGTGTGCATGCATCTATGTAACAAACCATACCTAGTGTAAATGCTATAAACAAGTTGTCTATTAACCTAAGACCTAAACTCAATTTCAGCACCGCCCCCAGCTGGACAAGATCTCCTGCTGTTAAAATCTATCATTCTGCTGCAGAGGTTAATGAAATCTATGAGAACACATGGATTCAGTTGAATTAAATCAATACAAATGCTTTCATCAAGGAGTCTTTGGTGCTATTTAAGATAGATCTATTCTTCACAAATAATTCATATAAGAAGAAAGCAGCACAATGTTGCTACCATGTATGCTTGTAAGATATATTAATGACTAATTTGTGCAAAGTTATAGGCATGAATCACTCTTGGACATGGAAGCGAGTGGGTGCAATTTAGTAATTAAACTTATCAGTTTCACTGAGGGTTATGAGGTGCTCTTTTAACCTCCTGTAGGGCAGCTTGACTAAAGTCTAATCCGGTCACATTCAAAGAAAATTATATCAAGCTCATAAAGTAATAGCATGCTGAGCCTTTCCCCTGCAATTCTCGGTTTTGCAAAATAAGGCATGACCTTCTGCCTCATGGCAGCCTCTAACTTAATGAGGACTTTCTTAAGACATACATAAGTATCCTACAGTACCACATTCCAATTTATAGCTGTTTTTTTTTTTTTTTTGTTAAATCCAGGCCATAAAATTAAGCAAAGTTGAGAAAAACAACTAGATTTCATCACAATAATGAAGATGTTCATTATTCTGAAACCTTGTACAGTAAGAAATAAACACACTAATTTTAAATCAAAGATGTATAAACTAACCAGACAAATCAAATATCAGAGTGCCTTGTTTCATGTAGAAAAAAATAACTGTTATTTTGATCTCAGAGTCCATATGTCAAGAATATCCCTCACAGGTGTATAAACAAAGAGGAATTTGGTAAAAAGCACTTCATGTCCACTGTTGGATCACTGAGCTGTGATGCTGTGGGCCTAATTTTTTTAGCCTTTTAAGCACTGTTAGAGGACATAATGCCATACGTTGTTTGAAAAACTCATTGGCCCCCACTGGTAAACTGAAAATAGTTCTATTTTATTTCAACAGGATAATGATCAAAAACTTTTCAGGCTAAATCATCATCAAAATCATGTTCATGGTCATCGTGGTCATGTCAGTTCCTGAACAATCTAATGGAAAGCTTGTGATTAGGGCTTATAATGCAGAAGATGAGAGTACCCAGGATTCTGGATGACGTAAAGAGAGAATAGAGCGAAATCATCCAAGATCCTTCTACCTCGATGCTAAACTTTGTCAATTTGTACAAAACTAATATATAGTGTTTCAGCTAAATTGCCAACTTGACACTATTACTATATGTTATTTTGAAAAAATAAAAATCAGACTCTGTTTTCACTTTTTTTTGTTATTTTACTGGCTCAACATTAAGCAAAACTGATCTCTCTGAAACTACTTTGTGGAGTATGTTCATAAATGTTTTTCCCCCTGGGATGGATGTTGGTTCTGTCACATGTGTGCCTCTCTGGAAATAGAAAGAAGGCCCAAATTGATTCTGCAAAGACAAAAAAAATTTGGATGGATAGATGTATACATGCTAAACCATAAACTAGATGTGCATAATGTTAATAAAGTTCAAAATGTATGGTAGATACTGTAAGTCATATAATCAAAACATTTGCATTAAATTTGCATTACTAGTGGTTCCTAGAATTTCTAAAAGTAGAATGGGATACATATCTTTTAGCTACCAGGCTCCTCTCCTGTAGAACCAACTACCAGTTTTACTCCATGAGGCAGAAACAATGTCTACTTTTAAGGGTAGGCTTAAAACTTTCCTTTCTGATAAAGCCTATAGTTAAAAGTGGCTCAGGTTATCCTGTGCTATCTCTATAGTTATGCTGCTATAGGCTTAGACTGCTGGTGGACATAGGAACCCACATTTCCTCATTCTGCTTCATTCTGTCTCTATTCCCCCACTCTGCATAATTAGTTAGTCCAATCTCTAATATTAATGCCTTCTCTGCTTTTTCTCATAGTAGCTTCATCTAGTCTGTTCTTGTTTTGCTGTGACACCAATATCAGCTGTGCTGCTCCCATCAACTCCTTTGTTTACAGATGTTTGAGCTCGGCCGATTTTTCAAAATAGTCCTGTTTCCCTCACTGTGACTAACTAGCTGGCTCGAAGCCCTTCTGCCTGTCATGATGGGTTTCAGAAAAGCCCAGTATGCAGAACACCACGGAAACAGATGAAAAGTTTAACAAGTTTTATTGAGCACAAGCACATGGATTAAACACAGGAACTGATTCAGGCCTGGGGGCAGGTTCACTGGAGTCTGTGAGGATGACAGTTCAGTTAGCTTGGGAGCAGATGAGTTTGAGTTTGAGAGTTTCTGGTTTATACCTTGAGGAGTCCGGGTTTGGCTTTGAGAGAGGAACTGTTGGGTCCAGAGACTATTTAGTTCAGCAGAGTTCAGTAACCGCTTCAGCGTCTTGCTTCTAGTGTGAGGGCAGATCTTGACTTTGGGTTTCCACGTCTTAGTCCAGAGCAGCATGAGAATCCAGAGAAGAGTCTTCAGGTTTGGCTCAGAGGGCAGGCTCGGGAGGTTAAGCTCATCCAGAGCTTACAAGGGAAACTGGATTCCTGTAAGCAGAGACAAAGAGGGATTAGAATCCAACCAGGGAACAGAAGCAACGAAGGTACTCAGAAGATGCTAGGCTCAGGTGCTAACCAAACTGGATAAACACTGCGGCGTTGAGGCAAGGTCTGAAGGCCGGTTATATACTGCAGGATCCTCTGATGATGAGATGCGCCTCAGGTGTGTCGAATGCTCAGCTCAGGAGGATCCACGGCGAACTCAGCTGGAGAAAGGTGGAACTTCTCCAGATCCCAACACTGCCTGGCTGTGAGTTTCCTGGATTGCTTGTTTGAATAATGCCATGTAGTAACAGAAGTATCAACCAAGAGCAGATTGACAATCTATTCAATCAAATGCATTATTTTGCACCTTTTTAAATTGTACTGCCAGAAAAAGCATTCTGTTCTATAATGGGCCATGTTTGGGTACAACTGTTATGTAAAAAAACATGTTTATATAGGCAAAAGAGGCACCAGTAATTGCGCCTCTCATGATTTTGCCAAAATTATTTATTTGTTAATGTACGTAGAGTATTTCCCCCTTTAAGTAAACACCCTCACAAATGAAGGCTGGATTTTTTTTTCAATGGAATGTGATGTTACTAAAATCAAGAAATGATGGCAATACATTGACTAGTTCTGTACCCTTTCATAGTAAATAAATACCACCAAATGCACCTACCAGTCTCCAAGCACAATGATAAAATGCAATACAATAAACCATTCACCTTTAACTCACAGCATTTAGTCTGCCTGCCCTGCTTATGTCTGTGAAGCAGTACACTTTCATATACGCGCAGAGAGGGAAGCAGTTAATCCACGGGGTTATGATAGGGAACGCTTTTCTCTATCCACCTTAGGAAGATCCTCCTTTTGCGGTCCTGTGCAGCCCAGATATCAGTCAAGAGCAAAGGGAGGAAAATAAGACAGATATGCACTGAATACATATCCTTAGGTCTGCAAAGAGCTGTAGGCTCCCACAGAAACTGTGGAAGGGTTGTTCCACTGTTGTGATTATCGGGCTGTGCTACTGACAGCAGTATAAACATGTATTGATGGGGAAGGTTAACAGTGTAGCTGCAGGACAAGCTGGAGGAAGCTGTTTGCAGCCCCTGTGTTTGAGTAGACTTAATAAGCCGGTCGATGTTAGAAAACAAGGCCCATGAGCTGTGGGTGAATTATTTCAGAAAGTTTTTGCTCAAAAAAAGCAATATCAAAGGGCAAAAGATAAAGAAAACGTTTCATTTAAGATAGAAGAATACAAATAGTTTGAGCTTAATTAGCCTGTTTGTCATGTGTCAAGGAAAAATATCAACATTTGCCGTTAGTCTCTGACTTGCAGAGAATCAAATGTTTTCCTTTTTTTGTTTTAGAAAAGGCTGTTCTATGTTATAAAAAAAAAACTGAACAGCTCCTCCACTACAGAGACACAGAGAGAAAGAAAAATTGAAATACCTTATTTCTAATATTTCAGAGTTACACAGTCAATGGTCAGGTCTGAGTGAATTTTACCTTCAGTGCTGACATTCAGAGTTCACTTCCACCGTGCATTGATCCTGAACTTCTCCTTGGAAAACAGCCAGAGCTCAGGAAGCTTAAGAAAAACTGTTGAGCAGTGAATCCAGAGATATCTCCCTCACAGCAGAGAAATGCTGACTCCATCTGCATCTCTCGACTTGGAGAGTTCTCAGAAATTTAAATACAAGGAGAGTTCGGACACAAGGATATGAAGAACAGTAACTAATTAGTTGGGATAGAAATACCATGGCTTAAGAGAACTAGCAGAAACAATCATGAAGGAGTTTTCAAGGAAGAAGACCATCAGATAGGCTTAAAACACATCTCTTGGTATCTTTTCTTTCCATCCAGTCTCTTTTTCAGCGGCTGCTGCAGGAGGCTATGAGGAAATTGCCCATGAATGAAACGACTGTTGACACAAAGAGAATTATTTCTTTGCCCTTGCTCCACTGTACGGGCAGTGGATTATGAAATGCTCTGATCCATCCTGAGTCCTCAGGCCACAGTAAACATTAGCTGACACATGGGGAGGAAGGATTCCCTACAGCTCCAGGGCCAGATTGCCTCCTGCCAAAATAAGCTGCACCAAACCACCACACAGTAAAACACATAATGAAGGCAGGAGGTTCCGAAAGGAGTGTTTACCTTAATTATTCAGGTAATAACAACCTTAGCATACCTGCAGGTCCTACTGATTAAAGGAGGAACTGAAAGAGCATGAAGCTAAAAAAAGAACGGATAAAGATGTCAAATATAACATTAGCATTTATGGATATAACCCTAAGACTTCTCTGAATGGCTTTCCTCATAATTATCTAACTTCTAATCATTGATCAGGGAAGACTAATCAAAAAGTCAAATTTTCTCAGGTGACATTTTATTACGAGCCTCTAGGTGTAAAGAAAAAGAAAGTAAAAGCTAATTTAAACATCAAAGCAAATGTGAAGTAAAAATATTAGAAGCATCAATCAAGTACATAGTAAATCATCAAAATATCAGAATCATCAAATAAATTCATCAAAACCAGATGCACACGATAATTACAGGGAAATGGTCTATCTGTAATAAGATAGTTTGTTTAGAGCTGCTTTTCACCTGAATTTGTTTGCAGACAACTAATGAAAGGCAGCTCAGAACAGGTGGATTTCTAGCAGTGTGGTGTGAACGTAGCCCTCTGCACCTGTTGACAGGTATGTTGCTTCACTGTTCATGAGCAAGGTACTTTAATTTGCCCGAAACAGTTCATATTATAGAATTATTTTTGTAAAATCAATGTTATTTTATGAAATTTGAATTTAAAAAATGTGAAAAAAATAAAAATTTTGTACATTTTTATTTATCATAAGTTTTTTTAATTTAAATTAATAATGTGAATTGATCATTTTTTATAATGGGAGGGTATGTAAACTTTCAAGCCCAACTGTATACAGTATGCTGCTAAATATTTATATTTACACTGTATTTTATCTAATATAATTTTAAAAAGTACTATTTTGAAAGGCAGTGTAAAAA
This sequence comes from Cyprinodon tularosa, assembly GCF_016077235.1. NCBI lineage: Eukaryota > Metazoa > Chordata > Actinopteri > Cyprinodontiformes > Cyprinodontidae > Cyprinodon > Cyprinodon tularosa. The sequence continues at coordinate 2,192,584 of NW_024038531.1, read as the reverse complement.
AGGAAAGTATTTACAGTAACATTAAATTCTTCTACACAGTGAAAAGTTAAAAGGAGATTTTCTGCAGTCTCCATCTGCAAATCTTAAAGGATTGGAGTAATCATGCTAGGCACAGTTACAAGTGAAATGCAGTAGATAACCTTTTAGTTTAGTTTAGTTCTTACATCATTGAATGTTTTACCTTCTAAATGTCAGTGTTAAGGTTATTTAACTAAAAGTCAGCTTAAGCACGATTGCTCTCATGTCTGCTTGAACCGGTACCATCAAACAAAAATACTGTGACTGAAACTAAAATCATGACTCGATGACTGACTTGACAAACCACAGAATAATTACAAATATGCTGTATTTATTTAAAGGTGTATTTCCTGATGAGTTTAACAGTTGAATAGCTTTAATTAAGGAGGAGAAGGCTTTTGAACCATTCACAGCGGTATGCCTTAACCCTTATATTGTGTTGAAAAAAAATTACATTCATTATGTTGCGGGTCATTTTGACCCACACTGTGTAAATACATGCAAAATAGTCAAGAAAACAGGTTAAACCAATAGCCAATTTATTTTAGATTACTTAAACATTAAGTCAAGTGACAAACCATACAGTTTTAAATCACACACTTTATTTAGGTTTAAAATGTTCCCTATTCACAAATTTCGTTTTTTAAAATTTACCTTTAAAATTCGCTAGATACTAATATTTTAAACATTTAACAATCTTAAAGTTCTCCACATGATGGGAAGAATGTAACTGCTTTCTGCAGATGGAATTCATACATTTCACACAAGATGTACTTGTTTTACTGTCCTCTAAAGAGGGATAGAGCTGGGATCTTTTCCTCTTCTCTTCACCCGTCTCCACTTTATGTTGGTTGGGTAGCCGGCAGTCTTGCCCTGACAGCCATATATTGCTGTGACTTTGTCCAGATTGTCAACTCCTCCTCTGTTTGAGTTATAATCCAGGATCATTTGTGCCTTCAAGTCCTTTCTTGTGTTCAGAGATGTATCAGCTTGCATTATACTCATAATAAGAACCTTCTGTTCCCAACATGGTCAGCTTTCTTTTCTAAAGTTCTTCTCCAAACAGGTAGGACACAGAGGTTGTCACAAGTGATGTTATGACTTGCAGCCCTTCACTCATATGCAGCATCACACACATCCCCTGATTCTTCTAAGCTTTTCCTCCAGGTAGCTTTCCAGTATATACTTGCATATTCCATGCATAGCTGGATTTTGCACATCAGGTTGCCCATATTATGATATGGGCATTCTGAGAAATGCTGACTGAATCTCCTCAATTCATGTGATCGAAAATCTGGTAGGACCAGGAGTTTTTATCAAATTAGCTGATGATAGTCTGCATCAACTTTGGTGTTGTGATGTTGTCACTCTTGCAGAAGATGATTGCCTCATTCCTGGACTTTCATCTGTAAGGGGGATAATAGAAGACTCTTCCTCTGAATCCTTCTCATAGTAGGAGAATTGATCATGTATGTCAACTATAACTTTGTCTTCTGATTCTCAAATATCCTCTGCCTTAGAAGCCTCTTCCTTTGCATCACTATCCCAGTACAAAATTTGTGAAAAAGACTACTCGGCTGTAATACTTCAGGAGCTCAGTTTTTTGGTGAGTTTTTTCATATAGATGACGGGAGAGCAGTGACAAGAACTAGTGTAAGAAAGTTCCCTCCCTTACCACGCCTGGGTCTGGGTCTCAGAGGCAAATGAAAAGAGTAAAGTACATCAAAGAGCCATTTTTATTTACCTGAATGGCTACTTACCCACATTAAAGTGTCCGGGTCAAAATGACCCACAACATCATATTTGTATACATACTCTGCACAGACACTCCACTACACATCAGAGTGGCCAGATTTTCCATACATGTTCATGAGCCCAGATGAGGAAAAGTCACCAAATTTCATGAAGAAAAAAAAAAGATAACCAGTACTTTGATCAACACAAAAACTGAAATGGGTCAAATTGACCCTTAACATAATATAAGGGTTAAAACAGTACTCTAGATTTATTACCTGAAAGAATGAGGAAAGGAATTAATAGACTCCAATTGCCGGCCAAGGCTTAGATCCAATTGGAAAAGATCACAAAGGAAATGTGTTTATTTGAAAATATAAAGGACCTTTACTGGATCAAAAAAAATTTGTATATGTGTTGTGCTAGAATACAATCTGCCTAACCCAGACCACTCTGTACCAAATGTACAATTAGAGTTTACTAAACAGCGTGATGTGCCTTTTAAGTCCCATCTCCTTAATCGCTTATTGCACAGGGGGATTTAAGTCTCCCAAGGAAGTCAATCCTTCTGTATCCTAACGTTTTCTGCTGCTAAGATATCTGTAAAAGGAGCCGCCAACCTCCTGTAGCACCTCACGCCACCTTTAACGTCGAAAGCTTTGAAGACAGCTAATTTCCATACTAATTTCTTTCTTTTTTCCCGCCCCTCACTGTAATTCCAGACCAGGAACGAGGCGAGAAGACATGTGTCGCTTGATCTCATGGCGGAGGGCTAATTGCATTCTGGGACACATGCCTGGAATTCAAAATGTTCAACCCAAAAAAAAAAAAAAAACATGTTGTGCAAGGGAGCCACACGCAACATGGAGACAATTAATAAACTTCCTTCAGGGGGGAAATCTGGGTTGTCCAATCCTCCCAGAAGACAGCACGACTGCCTTCATTTATATCAGCAGCCAGATAGAGACAGGCCTACCATCCCTAGGCAGCTTGACCCCACTGGGGCTCCACTGTGACTGGACTGTTATGAGGCCAACTTAGCTGGCCTGCTCCAATCATAGGAGCACAAACAAGCCCCTAACCAACCTGAATGCTAAGCCAGATCAGTCTCGGGGGTGGTTTGTCAGGTTTTGCAGGGATAACATAGCATGAGATTATTTTCTCTCACCAGCACTCACGCTCACTGACTCCCTCCCGCTATTTCTATCGCTGTGTCTTATTTTGAATTTATATCTCTCTGAGGAGAAGAATGCCTTTTTTGACACATGCTCACACACACACGCCTCTACATGCAAATGCATAGACACAAACGTGTGCTTACACCCACTCACACACGCTCTCAAGTCCTATCTACCAGCCACACAAGCAGCCAAAGCATTCAAGGTCTCCATTTATATGGTTCAGCTGTGAAATTAAGATGAGGTGTTGACAAGCTAATGTCGAAATAACTAGAGCCACTAATTTGCAGCCAGCCTTATGGAGCCTGTGTCATCAAGTGTTCCTGAGGCTCGGTATTAAGGTGATGAAGTGTAACATTTTAAACTGGCACAATCATAGGGCAAAGTCCTCATTACCACCAATGCACTGGTGGCACATTATGAAAAGCAATAAACATGACCCTCCCTCAGGCTCCTGCATCTATCACAGGCAACATATGGGTTCCCGCAGGGGTGGCTGTGGATACCCGCCCCAGGTTTGCTAACAACGCTGTCACAGTTAGTGTAAAAACCTGCTTTTTCACCAGCATGGAGTCAACTTTTCTTAGAATGAAGCTACAATGTTCTGGCTTAGATTTTACTGTAAGTGGAATATGTACATCTGTTATTGTAGGTCTGCGGCAAAACAAAAGAGAAGCAAGAGTAGGCATGAAGGACGGAGAGCTTGTGGATGAAGAGGCTTGTTGTCATTAGTAAATCTAATGTTGTTGTCTCTCTTCTTTATACAGTGTACAGCCCATTCAGACTAGCAAGGATTTAGAGTATTACCACAGCTAAACCAGACACAGCCTCTTAAAACATTTTGGATATTAGATTAGATGGGCAGATTAGAGGAGGAAAAATCCCAACAATATGTTTTTATCCTCTTGCCCTCCCTAGGTTAAAAATGCTAAGCTTTACTGAACAAATTTACTTAAAACTGACAAGAATCACAAGCCTGAAGGGCCTTGCAAAGTATTCAGAGCCCCAAGCTTAACCCAAAACCTCAGATTTTTTCAGCTTTTAGTTTACAAGCCAACTCTAAGGGATAAAAATTTGCACAGAAAGTAAAAGCAAAACTAAATACAGCTCTAAACTAAATACAAAAAATAGATATACAGTATATATAAAAAGAAAGACATGGAAAAAACAGGTCAAAAGAAAGTAGCCAAAGGAAACTCAAACCCCAGTTTCAGACATTCAAACCAGTGGTACATGTTTATATGTATTTTTCTCAACTCTAATACCCCCAAATAAAGTTCTTTAAAATAATATTTTAGATAAAATTCAACTGTTCTATAAAGGTTTTAAAGGTTTATTTTCCTTGGTATGTACAGCACTTTGTGGCAGCTGTGGTTGTTTTAAATAAGCTGAATTGAGCAGCCATCATTCTAAAGACTAAGGAGCCCAATGAAGAAGTCAGGGATAAAGTTTAAAACAGGGTAAGGTTGTAAAACAATATTTTATTTGCAAATGTTTAAAAATTTCACAGAAAAAATGCCTATATCATCCATCACAGTAAACATGTTAAAATGGCCATATGGCTAAACTGACAGATACGTTTTTATCAAAACAGAAGCCATTAGTTGTTTAATAACAATCTGGGTACCTAAGAGATTCACAGTTTAGTGTAAGAATATATCAGCAGCACAACTTAGTTTAAATATCTATTCTTAGTAGAAAAATGTCATTGCTCAAATAAATGGTGGATAACGATTAAACAAATCATCTCCACAGTAAAATAAGGCAGTGGCACTATCATGCTGTGGGGATGCTTCGATTAAATGAGCCGGGAATACTGGAGCTGATTGGACCCTGTTCAAAAATCCAATAAAAAATTGTGGAAAGACATCAAACTTAATAAAACCCTTTATCAAGTCTGACTTAGTCTGCAATTTTTTTCAAACAAGAAAAGGCAAACATTTTATTCAAATGTAAACACACCAGCAACCCTTGCAACTCGCTGTATTGGTGGACTGAATTAGTCGACTTTCTCAGATGCAAAAAGATGTTAGAACCATGTATAATTTATTACTTTATGTTGGTCTATCTCAATAAATACAATTAAAGTACCTTATAGTTTTCTGATTTGTATTAATTAATGTCATTTGTCACAACCTATTAACATAAGGTTAAGAAACACCAATTTCATTGCACAGAGAGAGGAGGTGACGTCTACTTACAGTGTTTCACTCTGAGAGAGTGAATAAGGTATACGGTAATTTGTCTTGACCAGAAAACAGCTGTAAACACCCTCATGGGGGCTGATGAGATAAGTGCCATGTTGTTCAGATGGTATCAGTTGGCAACAATGTCCCACCCAGACCGAACTGCATTTTCAGGTGTTCAATTCAGGCTGTTGCACCTATAAATCAGAGTTGACACTGAATAAACACGACAACACAAAGCTAATTGACCAGACTCCAGGAAAACAGAAACTTGTGTGTTTATAGATCCATTCTATTGTCTATTCACTCTTGAGTTTGTTTTTCTCTCCTTTTTCTCTGCATTTTTCAGATTTTTTTGTCTTCTGTATTTTTTCCTCTTTAAGAAGGACTCAGAGTACCTAACAAAGAAACCTGATTTTTGCACACTGGTGTAATCAGATCAAAATGAAGTTTTGAGCACAACATTATACCTTTGATTACTTGCATTGTGTTGCATGCTATAGAAATGTACAAATGGTGTTAAATACTACAGATTTGACAGTCAAGCATTCAAAAACATGCAGCCAAAAACATTTGCAGTCAATGTATCAAAATCACTTAAACAGAGCTGTTTTTTTCCCTATTTTTTCTTTCAAACATATTACTACTGTAACAGTTGTAATCTGATAGATTTTAAAAAGAATGCATCCCATAAGTTAACCCTCATCATGGAAGCATGAAATGCACTATATAAACCATTTTGTTTATGTTAGTAAAAAATAGAATATGTTATGAAAAATAGAAAATGTATTCCAAATTTGTTTGTATTTCAGTAAAGCTCTGTGCAGTCCATTGCAGACACATTCATATCCCCTGACCCTTTTCGCATTCCTTCATGTTATTGTATTTTATTTATTTTTATCAGAAAGGTAAGGACCAAGCAGCTAATAATTATAAGTAAAATAATGTTTTTTCAGGGTTTTCAGATGTTAAAAAAGTCAGATGTGTGTTTGTTTTATGGGAAACATCAAAAGGATATCATCGTATTCTACTGTTTGTAGATGTTATGATTCATGATTAAAAACATTGACTTATGAATATGTGTGTAAAATGTTGTTTCAAACAGTGAAATAGAGAAAGTATTGAAGAAAATATTTTCCATTTGCCAAAAAGCCTCAAATCGGAGGGAACCAGAATTTCACTCTTTCATTTTTCCTGAAAACGCTTTCACACCTATCCAAGAGTCTTTGTCAATTCTGTCAGCTAACGCTAGAACGAACTGTAGTTGGAGTGCTGCTGTTTTTAAGCTCCCGGTTTTTTGGAATCTATTGTTTTGTATGTTTTGTAAACAAACATACAAAATCAAATAGAAAACGTTAACAAATAGTTTTGTGTTTGGCTAAAATGGACAAACTCCAAGGACCCAGGAGAATGACATGGATGGTCAATGTTTCGCATCTGACTTGAAATGTGCTTAGGAGGATGGGCCTTAAAAACAGGGGACTTAAACACAGCAGTGCTCCAAATAAAGATTGCACAAGTCTGAGCAGCAAGAATTGACAAAGAATTGACATTTGTTGAAATATTTTCAAAAAGACTCAGTCCATTTGCCTCCAATGTATGCCTGTTTTGGTGTTACCATGAGCCAGATGACTGATAGTTTGCACATAGATGTTTTTTTTTTTTAATTGTTTTATTATTATTCTATTTGTTTTTTTGAGAAAATTAAAATCCAATTTCTTTACTATACAGAAAAAAAACACCCAAACTAACAGGGTTTTTGCTTTAAATGTTTATTTTATATGTACTAAACACATTTGTTTTTTTGGCTGTAGATATGAATGGAGTGTACAAACAGTCTCCTAATTGCCATCTAACAGCATAGATTGGGAAACTAATTATGCATGAATAGAATAGGCTTTTCTTAAATATTTTTCCAATCAGAGGCAAATGGGTCATTGGGTTACAAATTAGTCGTTTTTCAAAAATCAACAAACTGCATAATAAATTAGTTCTGCTTTTGATGATCAGTAGCCACACCACACATGCAACTTCAAACAGCCATGGTCAACAATTGTTCATTTACATCTGTATGGAACAAGGACCAGAACCATTGTAAATATGAAAAAATCTGCATTTGTCTCTGCTTTTGCTGGTTAAAGAAAGACAAGGTGCTTCATTTTACTAAAGGCTGACCAAGAAGATGAAGAAAATGTTCATAGTAAAATATTATTTTCACATATGCAATATGAGAATATGACTAGGAGCTCTTGATGATTGTTGAAAGCTAAGCATGGGCGATCAGAAGTTATCAGAGAAGTGTTGTACTACACTAACATCTACATTGGTCTTTGAAACGGTCTTGTTTTGTTTTCTGTTTTTTTCTTTGTGGCCTTTAACGGAAAAATCTTTCGTATTTTAGATTAAAACACATGGAGGCCCCCGTCATTTCTACTTTACTCTCATGTTATCCAATTTTTTGATCACATCATGCAGTGACATAAACCATAAAGGAAATCTCGATACTCTACATTTTCCCTCATCACACACCACTCCAGTGTTTTACACTATCAACGATAAAAGTTTTTCACATGCTTATAAATAATATTGAAGGAGTTTGATTTGGAAAATGTAATGATCAGAAGAGTGTTTTTTACACAATTACACAAAACCCATATTCTGTTAATAAAACCTTATAGGTTTTCCAGGAATTACATAACACAGATTGAAGAGTCTGTAACAAAAGCACTGATTGTCTTGCTTTGTTGTTGTTGTTTTTCTTTAAAGGTCATTCAACAGGAATGTGTTTAGTCCCCTCTGTTATTTTCAGTTTATAGTACCTTATTTCGTAAATACTAAATTACGACTACCAATGACAAGACTGCTGGTAATGCGGGTTTTACGACATCTTTTACTGACTTTGCATGGGATGACAGGTAGCATGTTAGTGACACATAAAGAATATTAAAAATCCATGGGCATGACAAAAAAAACTAAAAAACTTTGAGATGTAGTACACTAACAAGTGAAACGCAATTATATGGAAAAACACAGAAACAAATTAACCCTTTATAGGGCACTCAGAGAAATACTTTGAAAAACAAAATTTAAAGCCAATAGTGTTATTGGCAAAAATGAATTTCAATATACTCACAAGAAACGCCAACTTGTCCAAATATATTTTAAAAAATAACAGTGCTTCTATAAGAAATTCACGAAAAACACTCTGAGAGTGAAAGAAACTTTTTTTTTGGTCCAATATAACCTTAGAGGCATTAATGCGGATACTGGCACTTACATTTATTAGTTTATAAAGCTAGATATAATTGTTAACTAGGCTTATTAACTTTTTTACTTTATTTTTTAACTTTTCAATTAGCTTTGTACCCCATTTTTCTTGCCTTTTTTATTTCAACTTAATTTTACAGTAGGTAATATATCGTTCAAGGGTTCATCTAATCGGTCAAAAGCAATTGATCAAAAATGGTAACTTGGCCTATAAAGGGTTAAAACAAAAAAGATTAGAAGTATTGTATAGTTGTAATACTGTAATACTAATAATACCTTACAGAAGTCTGTCAAAGGGCTTTTAAACACTGGGGCTGCATTTCGGAAAAATATATTTTTGTACCAGCCAAAAATATAGCTAATGTATTTATATACACACACTCTGTCAATGCCCTAAACCTAACTAACTAACCTACCATTAGCAAAATACCTTGTGAGGACCAGCAAAATGTCCTTACTGTAAAACACAGAGTCTCACAGACTGACAGAGATGTGATAGGGTGCAGCAGTATTGCTACTGGCTCACATAAAAAAAAAAAATCCAAGCTGTTTTCTTCCTACCCTACTCCACCCGTGGGTCCTTGGCCAGTGCTTGGGGAAATTAATAATAAAAACAGAAATAAATTAAAGGTGCCGGCACAGAAGAAAACAGCTGCTAAAATCATAAAAAGAAACAGTGTTGCTGTAACTTTGCACTTTTCCTATGCCTGTTGTCCCAAAAGACACTGGACACTTACACAATCAGTGTGACATGATGCTAACTGATGTTTCATGAAAAAAAAACAGAATGTAGAATACAGTGCAAGGTATATCATCACTGACAAGAGGGCCATAGATTAGGGCTGTCGGTTTCCCTTTCTGCACCAAAGGGAGTCTCAGAAGGAATATATTTTTAAAGAAGCTTTATGTGCGAAGACAATAATAATAACATCATCTTAAGCTGCAGCCAAAATAACCATGACCATCTTGCCCGTTCAGAATGAATGCGCTGTCTCTGCTGTTTTACACCAGCTCCTCTAAGTCTGTGTCTTTTGCACGGGCTGAGATCCAGAGCAGCGCCGTACGCAGAGGTGATAACGCCAGCATCCGTCGGAGGAGCTTGGATATTCCTTTCCAAGTGAGCAGCAGGGACAGACTACAGACGTGTGCCATTCCTTGGCAGCAGAGAGAGAGAGAGAAGACGAGCGATATGAAACAGAATCAGCCATTCTCTGTGTACTTTCAGCAGCACTGGTTCAAGCTTCCCACCACTAACGCTTCAAATATGTTCAAAACTGTTGTGAAGGTTTTGAAATTCCCATGGACTTCAATAACACTGCTCTGCCTTCTGTCTTCAACTTTTACAGAAAAACCTTTGCAAAGCTTTAAATCATACTCACCAAAGTTCAAGGTGTGTCAGGAAAAACACATGAGTGATATCCTAAGTGATCAAAAAGAAGAGAAGTGACATGTGGTAACAATGTTAAGATATTTTTTGTTATCTATTCCCAGCAAAGAAATGAATGATGCATGTATTGGTAAAAAAAAAGAAAAAAAAAAGCAAAGATTAACCTAGGTGACAGTCTCATGTTTTTCTATTAATTTGACAGGATAGTTTAGGATGTTGGTGCACATCACTGACAAGTATGTAATTTACATTAATTATCACTTTGAAAATTCCATCAGCACGTAGTTATCTTTATAGATTCATGTTTCTCACATTTGTCATTTTAATATGCTTTCAGTGGAGGAGAGCATGTGCTATATGAAAAAAAAACAAAAACAAAATGAGACAAGGACATATTATGGCATGAAAGCTTTAGGGCTCTATGTTCTGCCTGTTTAATGAAACATCTAAACAGCACCACTGAGGAGTCAATGACCCATCACTCACTTTGTAAAGTTTAAAGATTTTAACATAGATGTAAAAATCAATAAAGGACACAAAGGAATGCCAGAACCAGTAAATATATGAGGCGGATTGTCGCTTAAATGAAATACAGAGCTTTTATGAAGGGAAAAACATCGGGCTAAGTCACTGCTGTGGTTTATGATTGACCATGCAGCTTGGGGCAGTGCTGCTCCCTGCATTCACACTGTTGGAGGAATAAAAAAATATCTGCAACATTTTTAACCCTTCTGCCCTGCTTAAAACATTGCTTAGCCACTTCAGAGAGTAATTTGGTTAATTACACAAATAATAACACATACAAACATGTAAACCTGTATTCACTTCTCTTTTCAGCAGTTGCTCTGGTGTGTAACCTGTTTGTTACAAGTAGCCAGCCTCTCCAGCATCATTTTAGGCTGAGGGAAATAAAAAGTGTACATTATGCTCTAGCGTACAGATGGCCGACAAAAAGCCCTACAGAAAACCAAAGTCCCCCGCCACTGCCTACGGTTGTTTAACTCGCTGACATTAAGAATTTATGAGCCTAAAGATTCAACTGCCGCTGTTGCAACATATCTTGGAAAGTGTTGCAGCAGAGCAAACAAATTACTTTGTTGATACTTGCCTGTTTGTCAAGATGTAGCTGTGAAATACAAGAGTACAAGAGGAGTGAGAACTGAGAATAGCCATGCGTCCTTTAGGAAACATTACTGGTTTACTTTCCTCAACATTGTCCATGTTTGTTGTTGGGGAATTAAAATTATTTATGAGGATATAAGAGGTTATACATGTTATGCAAAGTGCTGTGTTAAAGCAGTAATACAATGTTACTTTTTTCCTATTTTGATATGTTACAACTAAACTCTTAATAGATTTTGTTAAGTATATATCCTATAGAAGCACATAAGGACAAAAATATGACTATTTATGAAGGGCAATAATTGAAGTTTATTGATCTCACATTGGAGAGAGAGCAGTGGGCTGGCATCGTGGGGCACCTGATAAAGCAGTGTGGGGTTAAGGGTCTTGCTCAGAGACCCAGAATGGCAGTCTATGGGAGTGGGCCTCGAACTTAGAACCTCAGGATTCCAAGCTCTGATGTACTGTATGGCTTTCAGTTTCTTCATCAATGAAAACATCTGAAATTTGACATACATTTGTATTCCAACCCTTTCCTCTATTGTTCCTGAGTAAAGTCCTATGCAACCAGTTACACATTAAGTAAACAGAGTTGAACTGCCTCATATGTTTGCTAAATGGCACTGCTAAACTAACAACACTATTACAATAAAGAAGCATAACAGACACATCAGGGATAAAACAGGATAATAAAACAACAACATGCTTTAAACATCAGAGGGAACTCTGTTTAAACCTTTGTAAATGAAAATGGTAAGCACAACTGACCTAGAAATTTTAATAACTGGCAGGCTGAACAAGGAGATTGTCGATCAGAAAGGCAGCCAAGAGGCTCCACTTTAAAACAGCGTGATGGCAGCATCATACTGTGGAGATGTTTTTATTTTTATTTTTTTTTACTGTGAGCTACAGCTGAGGGAAAACTGAATGGAAAAAAGATACAAGACAGCATAAAGTCAGAATAGAAGTTTATGCTGGAGCAGAAGGCTACCTTCAAACAGGTCAGCCATCCAAATGTGCCCTTAAGGATGATTTATACTCAGAAACCTGGTCATCTGTGTTTGTGTTGCAGTAAATGGAAATATTCCGTCCATTCCGCAGACACTCTGGTGCACCTCTCCAAAATTGTGAAGGCCTCTGATTGGTCAAATCTACATCCGCTCTACATTATGCGTATTTCCTGTTTGGTACCTTACCGGCTTGTTTTGTTTGTATGACTACCATTGTAGAAAACGACTCTTCTAGATGGACCAGCTAGAAGAGCGAGGTGCCCGAGAACACTGGGACCCTTTTTCCACCTGGATCCCGCTCTTTTTCGCCCTCATGTCCATCTGTTGTCAAACAAACTTGCCCCCACTTCCTCAGCGCCCCGGCTGTATCTAGACCCCCAGCTAGTTCGTGATTGTCCCTCTTGCGTTGTTTAGTGGAATCATAGCGCAGGCCAAACTTCAAAATTGGGCAGAAATAGAAAATATCTGCAACAAGCTCACTGCGACACACTGCTGTGGGGAGTATAACCGGACCGTTATGGTGAACCTAGTGAGCGGGTGTTAAACAGTTAACTGCTATTAAGTCTGACTGAACAGAGGATATTTAAAAATGATAAACACCCTAGTATTATATATTTATTATATATTTACAAAACGTGGCCCCACAAAGCATTGTCTAAGGGACCTGAATAGAGGTGGATGCCACACTTTTCAGATTTCTACACCGGTATTATTTTTGCTTTCATTATGAAATGGTATGAAATAAAAGAAAATATAAATGGATAAAATAAAAAGCCAATATAAATTGTTTTGTGAATAGAAAATACTGCCAAAATAGAAAAAAAGCTAAATTGGTATGAATATTTTTGCTGTTGTTTTATCTAATCACTACAATGGCGTAACGACACAACAATAAACCCGTAAGCAACATTATCTGGGTGCTCCCCTCCTCACCCACGCTCGCTCCATTCGTCTCCTGGTTGCGTCTTTACTCACTGTAGCAACAACGTCCTTCTCTCCCTCTTCGCTTCTTTGAAAGAACGTTTTTATTTTGGGAATTTTTTTCCGTTCTTCCAGCAGCTCTTTCCTTTTTCCCTTTCTGGAATCCGCTTCAGTACCTTTTTTTGGTATCCATCGTCGCTAACACATTGTACGTAACGGTTATGGTTTTAACCTACGCTCTGGATTACCCATAATTCCAAGTCGTATTGTAAAAAATAAAATACTCAAATTTATTTATTTATTGCCGTTTGAAACATATCATATCAGTATATTTTTTACAAACCATCTAATGAACTATACACAGTTATTAATAAAAAAGTACCACTGTCTGCTTTGCTATCGGTGTCATGTTTAAACGGCTCACCATCCTGTTGAAATCTGCCATGTGTTGTGGTATAAATACGGTCCGGTCAGTCATTCTAGATTCAGATTGGTTTAAGAGGAATTTTTTGCACCATTACATCTGCAAAGAGACGTCCTATACCACATTGCGTAGAGGGCCAACCAGGAGTCAGTGATGGGGCCCCTAAGCAGCAACTGCAGTCTCTGCTTACACCATTGAATCACTGACCACATTTTTCATAATAGTGCATTATGCCTTACCCTCAATTTTTAATTCATTAATTCAAGCTAATGGAATTTAAAAAAAATGTATAAACAGACATCTTCACTTTCTGGGGGGGATAAAATAGTTCTCACTCATAGCTCAATTATGATTGATTAAAGGTGACTGGATGTAGTTCAGAGCTTAATTTATCATCATAGACAGAATTTTAGATGTGGTTTAAATTAAGGCTATTTTACTTGAGGAAGAAAACTGACATTCCAGTGGATTTCCTTATTATTCATAAAGAGAGTTTTTTGCTTTTCGTCGGGGTGAAGGAGTCTGGGGGGGCAAAATGGACAAACTGGACTAAACCAAACTGAAGGGTGAATGCGGACACTAGGTGTCACCCTTGTGACTTTGAAATCAGCCTGCCTCCCGAAAGACTTGTTGTTATGTGGGTGGAGGGGGGGTGACAGAAAGAAAAAGACCGGCCCTAAAAGAATGTCGCCTACATTTGAATGAAAAAAGTGAGATTTCCAGGAACCAGAATGACAGCCTGTATGTTCAGAGTCTCATATTCAGTTCATCTTTTTTTTTTTTTCTTATCACCACTGTGCGGGTTTCTTTCTTGAGTGGGCTGGCGTGTGGAGCGGTGCTGCTTGTTCATATCAGAAGGAGCTGCAGCTATAAGCGAAGGAACCCTTTGAATAAGGGCCTAATTGATGTGTTGTTTCTTTTATTATGATAATGAGCTGCAGACTGCAGGTCAGCACCCTCCTCTTTGTTTAAACTTAACCCTTCTCATTTACTTACTGTTGCATATTTATCTTTGTATGATAGAAGTTAAGTATATTTTTAATATAACAGGTTGTAGATTGCCTGTATATTATCCTATAGTAGCAACATTTTTGGAGTGGGCTTAAAATGTTTTATTGATGTTTAAATTTTCAAAATGCTATTTTAAATCCTGCTTTATTGTTCTATCAATATTTCTCCATGGAAACTTTAACGTAGTCATTAGTTTATATGACTTGGAACTGATTCTTTGCTGGACCAAATACAGTTTGACTTTCGCTGCACATTAAATACAACCTGTATGCACACAAGAAAAACTTGCAAACAATTTTCAACCATTAGGCTCAAACTTGATTGAATTTAGAAGGTTGCAGGAAGTTCATATGGTCCTTTGCGTCTATGTTAATCATGATTATCTGGGAAAACCAACATTACACTATGAGCCCCAGGTATCCTTGGTCTAACATGGTATAAAAATACTTATGGATCAGAGGTGACTAGTCCTAAAGTAAAGGATTTTTACCTTCTGATGGTGCATACCTAATCAGGCAGCAGATGGCCCAAAAATAAACCTATTTAATTCTGATTTGTAGTTATGTTTAAGGACTTATTTTTAAATGAAAATGAATTAAAGTTTGTGCATACTTAAATCTAAGATATTAAAATAAATTTCACATGAAACAATATTAAATTATAGAAATACAATTTTAAAAAATCAACTAAAAGATCAGACTCCAAATTTGTATTAGTCAAGAAATACATGTAATTTTTACATAGTAAGATATCTTCCAGAACTTAACACAATTCAACCTATTTGTGCATTTAATATCACTATCACAGCCAGCCAAAAACACATGACACATGCAAATTAAGCCTATCCTTGGGGCTTCTAAGCTAGCAGAGGCACCATTACCAATACAAAGATTCTCACAAACCACGTTTTTACGGTAGTTACATTTTTCAAAAAGTAGCCTTCTTATATAGAAGAAAAGTCCCATATTTGTAGTTATGTTAGTTTGGAAGTAACATACCTCTAAATTCACAAGGTTTATCTAAAGGAAATGTATTCCAAATCAAAAGTATTTCAAGTTTAAATTGAACTATTTATCTCTTTGCAATGTTTGCATAAATTATATCTCATGAAGCTGAGTAAAATATTTCTAGTCTGCTAGTTATGTCATCAGAGATTATTTAATGTGACTATTTTAACGTCTGTGACTATTTTAACGTCTGTGCAGGGTTACATTTATTCTTTTTATGTATAAAAAAGGGGGAATTCTCTCTTTCTGCTTGGAAGTTTAATCAGGGTAACTATAGCAACCTCTCCTGACAATGAACAAGACTATCAGACCAGAACAGTATATTTATTGTTATTTATATAATAAATAAAATGTTGGGCTTAAGTGTAACATAGTGTATTCCTTAATTTAAGGTTTACAAAGTAAATCGAAAATCAGTCAACTTTGGACAGCATAAAATTTATAATTTCAGCTCTGTCGAGATTGGAGGGAGGAATAGTTTTTGATTTTTAAAGCGGGATTCTGTCAAAAAGTTGTGAGAAGTTAACTTGAACCCTGTAGCACTTGTGGTCTATTTAGTTTCCATAAATCCAAATGAGTTATTTCCAGAGACTGAAGCTAAGTGCTATTAAAAGAGACACAGGAACAGGTAAAGCAATTCTAGTGACAGAAGCGTTAACATATGAACACTATTTTCTGAGTTAACCTTTCATCGTGTTTGCATTGGACATGTATTTACACAGAAAGGAGAATTATTTGTAAGCTCAGTAGGGAGGGGTCATGCTTTACTTAGTAATAAAAAACTTTTGATAGAAAAGTCAAATAGCATGAAAATCAATAAAATTATACTCCCTCTTGCTCCTCTACAACTTTTTCTTTTTACCGTCTCATCAGTCCAGAGCACAAGTTTCACACAGGAAGGTTATTGGTCCTGCACTGCCTCCAAACTCTATTTCCTCCTGTGTAGTACTCCTTAATTTCTGTGTAAACATCCATACAATGCAAAACAATATATTTGTGTAGAGCTGGATAACAAAGCATTTGCATAAACAGCTAAGACATTTTTGGGTTGGAACTGCGAAGAATACAGTGATATTTGTGAAGCCTGTTAAACTAGCATCCTGGGGGTGCAGCTACTCTAGACTTATAACAAATAAAGATACCAGAATAAATTTCTACTGGTAGGATAATAGCTGCTTATGACATTTAGGGGAACTTCACATCAAAAGTTCTGAGTTATTAATCTGATTTCAACAATGACCCCCAAATAAAAATCTACTCGGGGTCTTATAAAAAAAACCAAAAAAAAAAAACCTGTTGACCTGTATTTCTCCTGTTCTCTGGTTCTTCAGATACCAAATGCTCTGCCAAGAGACTAACTTTGAATATCATAACAATGAAAAGCACCCACTGGTGAACCTGTGTGATGAGGAAAATGACAGGAATTAGAATCATAGATGATCAGTGCTTTTTGTAAGGGAGAAAACGAGAAGACTTCTGGAAAGTTAACCCCCACAAACTATCCTCCCCTCTATGCCTCTGCTGTATGAGCAGCTTTTTCTTCTTCTTTTTTTTTCTTTTTCTCCTGCGACCCCCATGAGAGCCGTCTCAGAGATCTCCTCCCATGGCGACCATCCTCCCCACACACATACACGCACTTTTGGAAGCAGCCCTAACTACCATCTGATATCGTGTTTAACGTGTACACCATAATTGCCTGTAGAGTCTTCCATCTGCAGGAGAACAGGTAGCTGGCCGTGTTTCATTGCTCCACTTGGCCCCACCCACCAGCAGCTCCGGCCCTCCTGAGTAACCCCTGATTGGCTGAGGGGATTGCGGGTCCTGAGACAGAGCGCTCAGCTCTGAGCTGCGCGTCTGCCAGTGCGCACCAGCGAAGCGAGAGGAGCGCTTGTTGGTGTCATCCAGACAGCCTACTGGCAACGAGTGGAGATTTCCTTTTTTTTTTTTTTCATCCCTCTTTGCCTCAGTCAGGCTGGATATAGGCTGCTGTGCCTTAGTTTTTCTTCAGCTACACATAAAAATGCTTTTTGAACGTACAGTAAGCTGTGGCATCATTTCATCCCAACTGGCTGCATTTGCAACGGATTCTTTTCTTATTTCTGTGCGCCTGGACTATTGACTTGGATCGGTTTTAAATTTTCATTGTGAGATCTGAGGGAATTATTTAAAAAGTGAAAAGAGGAAGTTGAAAAAGAGACTGAATCTACTGGAAATGAAAAGGTAATCGGGAGTTTCAATGATTTGATGAGACATTGCTGCTGCACCCCTTTTACGCAAAAGATATTTGGACTATTAAATGTTTTCCTGCCTACAAAACATTTCTCATCATAAACCCCCTTTTTTAATATTCCTGCTTACAGTTTGATAAGCAGATAATTTAACCAAATAGGCACGACGTGAATATCGACCCCTGTCAGGTCGGGGCGGTGAAATTCACACTGACTTTTCAGCTCAATCACTCCATCTGCGCGGATGATAAAGATTTCTGCGGACTTGAGTCTCTGCCGCATTTTTTCTCCTCCCATTTTCGATTAGAAAACATGGACACTCTAACATATGAATCGGACCTTTTCTGCCTGTTGAGAGCTGCACGGATTTCAGCTGCTAAGTTCCCTCTGTGAGAAGATTCATCATGTTTTTACTATTCTGTCGCCCTCAGTGTTTCTGCACCAGAGGATGTGTTCTGCTCGAGAAGAATTAGTAATTTGTTAGAATTAGTACCATCTGCATAGAAATAATCGGTCTGACTTATTTCTTTCACTGAGATGTTTCATCTGCGCGTTTTAGTCTCCTATTTTTGACGCGCATCCTTGTGCGTAAATCTCCAGAAAACACCAAAAAATCAACAGGTTCAACAGCCAAACAAGCAAGAGATGGAATCAATACAACTAACAGCCGTTTTCCTATTATTGTGGGTTGGAACTGACGCTGTTATTAACCTGAAATATGGAATAAACGAGGAGATGAAGCCCGGGTCAGTGATTGGAAACGTTACGAGGGACGCGCTCAAGCAGGGCTTCCAGATTGCGCCGCAGCCTCCTTATTTGAGGGTTATTTCCAATTCAGAACCGCGATGGGTGGAACTCAGCCCGGCCGGGATTCTTACCACCCAGATGAAGATAGATCGGGATGTAGTTTGCAGACAGAATCCGAAGTGCATTATTTCCCTAGAAGTGATGTCAAACTCCATGGAGATCTGCGTAATCAAAGTTGAAATCCAGGATTTGAACGACAACGCGCCCCGATTCCCAACGAGCCACATTGACATAGAGATTTCTGAGAACGCATCCCCCGGTACCAGGTTTCCCCTAGAGGGTGCGAGTGATCCGGATTCGGGGATCTTTGGAGTTCAATCTTATTCCATTACTCCAAACGAGCTTTTCGGTCTTGAAATAAAAACTAGAGGGGACGGATCAAAGATCGCAGAGCTTGTTGTGCAGAAATCATTAGACAGAGAGACCCAGTCCCACTATAGCTATGAAATCAGCGCAGAGGATGGAGGAGACCCTCCAAAGATAGGCGCAGTCCAGTTAAACATTAAGGTGATAGATTCCAATGATAACAACCCCGTTTTTGACGAGCCTGTTTACACGGTGAATGTGATGGAGAACTCCCCCGTCAACACATTAGTGATAGACCTGAACGCCACGGATCCTGATGAGGGCACTAATGGAGAGGTTGTGTACTCGTTTAACAGTTACGTCACCGAGAAAACCAGGGAGGCTTTCAAAATTGACCCCAGGACGGGGATCATCACTGTGAACGGCGTGTTGGATTACGAGACCACGCAGATCTACGAAATTGACGTTCAAGCCAAAGATCTGGGTCCCAACTCCATCCCCGCGCACTGCAAAGTCACAGTAAATGTGATGGACACGAACGACAACCCACCTGTGATCAGCCTGCTCTCGCTGAACACAGAGATGGTGGAAGTGAGTGAGAACGCACAGCGGGGCTATGTGATTGCGCTGGTGAGGGTGTCAGATAAGGACTCAGGAGCCAACGGGAAAGTGAAATGCACCCTGCAGGGGAACGTCCCTTTTAAGCTGCAAGAATATGAAAGCTTCTCCACCATATTGGTGGACGGGAGGCTGGATAGAGAACAGAAGGACACCTTCAACCTGACCATCCAGGCTGAGGACAGTGGCATCCCACAGTTACGTGCCACCAAATCTCTGGTGGTCAAAGTTACAGATGAGAATGACAATCCACCACATTTTCTAAAGCCGCACTATCAAGAAATGGTGATGGAGAACAACCTTCCAGGTTCCTGTCTCTTGGCGGTGTCAGCAGTAGACCCTGACCTGGGCATGAATGGGACAGTCTCATATTCCATAGTTCCTGGTGAGATTAAGCACATGGATGTAAACACGTATGTGAGCATAAACCCATCAGGCCGCATTTACTCAATGAGATCATTTGATCATGAATATACCAGAACGTTTGATTTCAAAGTCCTAGCAAGAGACAACGGTAACCCGTCCCTGTCCAGCAACGCCACCGTTCGTATTGTGGTGCTGGACGTCAATGATAATACGCCTGTGATGACAAACCCTCCGCTGGTCAATGGGACGGCAGAGGTCTCCATCCCAAGGAACGCTGGAGTGGGGTACATGGTGACCCAGGTGAAAGCTGACGATTACGATGAAGGGGAAAATGGGAGGCTGACTTACACCATCTCAGAGGGCGACAGGGCCTTCTTCGAAATCGACCAGGTGAACGGAGAGATACGTTCCACCAAGATGTTTGGGGAGAATGCCAAGTCCACCTATGAGGTCACAGTAGTGGCGAGGGACCATGGCAAGCCCTCCCTCTCTGCCTCGGCCTACATTGTGGTGTACGTCTCCCCAGACCTGAACGCCCAGGATCCCATTGGACCCGTCAACTTGTCTCTGATATTCATTATCGCCCTGGGCTCCATTGCTGCCATCCTCTTCATCACCATGATCTTTGTGGCTGTGAAGTGCAAGAGGGACAACAAGGAGATCCGGACATACAACTGCAGGTACTTAATGAAATAAAAAAAAATGTGAATGTCAGGGTTCCTACAAGTTCTTTTGATTTTTATAAATTTCTAGATTGTTCATCCAGTGGTGAACCTTGCATGACTGGGGCCGTGGGCAACCCCCTTCTTTTGCCCCCATTTTTATGCTGCTCTCAAACTATGCGGCCCTAATATCACAGCTGCATTATCAAAGCTCTTTTTGTATGTTGTTAACAATACAAAAAAGGTTTCAAAGAAATAATACTGTGTTTTAAAAAATTTATATTTTGATGATTTCAAAAATTCAAGTTAGATCTCTTGCGTCTTTTATACCTTGATCTCAAGAAGATAAAAAATATATATATTTTCATCCTGAACAGTAAATTAAATCTACATGTTAGTATAGATTAATCAGAAGCCGTGAATCAGATTCAAACTTCAGTTTCATTAGTCCATCACAATACAGGTCATATTTCTCTTGTTACACTGTTGTGCAAAACAAACTTGCATCCTATTAAAGGAAATTGTAAATAGCAGTAAAAATATATTCAGGACACAATTCACAACTATTTGAATATATAAAATCTACTATTTGCTACTGTCATGCCCAAATAGAATAGTTCCCTTGATGGTAAATCATTAAAAGAACAGCTTGTTTCAGAATTTTTTAAAGCAAAGACAATAAAGTGCAAAATGTCCTTTAAGTTCCAAAAAATAACTGAGTTCAAGAACCACCGGTTCAGTTAAAACTGGTTCTAAGAGGCTTATTAGGCCAAATATCTAACTCGAGGCTTGTTTTTAATCTAAACGTTTCCCTTGTTTTCAGAACATATGAAAATATAATGAAACAAGGATTGATTTCTGAACACCTCTGTGCCCTCCAATCATTAGTTATTATCCAGACCTTTCAATACTGGAAATTAAAGCAAGCAAACATTTATTTATTTTAGTGCTGTCAAAATTATCGCGTTATTAACGCGTTAACGCGAGGCCATTTTAACGGCGATAATTTTTTTAACGTGAGATTAACGCTATGTGGTTTTATGGTACAATTTTCCAAGTGCATCCCGCTGCAGCCTGCGGGAAGGCGGGGCTATTTTCCCCCAGTCTATGCATTTCTCATAGGCTTCCAGAGCGGAGCTCCTCAAGGAAAAAAGACGCTCATACACTGGGTGGCGCTAGTGCCTTTTCTTTAAGCCCCACCACCAACAAACAAGTTGAGTGTCTGGTAACTAGTAGCAACATGAAATACGCTGAGAAAACAGATTACTGAGGTGAAATGGAATCTGCTACGGCACTCTTGTCGGTATCGTGTGTGTGTGTGTGTGTGGGTGGGTGTGTCTGTGTGTGGGTGAGTGGGTGAGTGGGTGTGTGTGTGTTCTCATTTTTGTTAAGAGGCTGAAAAGTAACTTTCTAGAGAGCATAGACTACCTTCATCTAGTGATGTTGGTCTATTGATTTTGATGTATTGATTGAAAATTGTTCATTATTACCTTGGTTAATTAACATCTAATGTTAATTCTAATAAATTTTATAGCAGTAGGGTAAAATGCTTGTCTTTGTTCAAAAGACTGTATTAACTGTAAAGACTGTCTTTTACATCAGCCTGTTTTCAGGGCCTTTTTTTTGGCTACATATTTGTTATTTTTTGCTACATGCCTCCCCATCTTCTTGCCATATGTTTCTATGGCATAAATCAGTATCTGTGACCTGTTTTCATTTAAAAAAAGAACATTGGCACAAACCTAGCCTGTATGTATTTTTTTGTATGTCATCCAGAGTATTTAAATGATTTTCAATCAGGAAAAAAAATGTGCGATTAAAATGCGATTAATCGCGAGTTAACTCAGGCATTGATGCGATTAATCGCGATTAAAAAATTTAATCGATTGACAGCACTAATTTATTTTATTGTTATTAATATTATTGTTTTTTTTATTATTATTATCATTAGTCTCATGCTCTTGATTTACCAGTGTGACCAGTGTTTAAAGTCTGTGACAGTACAACATGACAAAAATGTAGCAGCTTAGATTTCCTCACATTAACCAGAGAGACGATTTATCACAGCTGAAGATGTGGGAAATCTTTTATTTAAAAATAATCTTTTAAGAAGAGATGTAAAACCCAGTTAAGGGATATGATATTCGATATAAAACAGATAAATGAGGTTGTAGTTGTAAAACAAAAACCTGGAAATTTACACGTTTTTTTTGTTGTTGTCCTTTTGGAATTTACTGTATAAAATACTGTAGCTTTCCTAAACTTTCTCTATTTTATCCCTGAGAAGATTTAAATTCTTTACTATTCCAGAATGCATAGGAACCCTGTATTTTGTTTGTGTCTGAATGCAATCCCTGCAGTGAACGTGCATTTTTTTTTTTTACATTGTGCATGTAGAGGCTTTGGAAGTGAAGACTGCAGATCGTTTCTACCCCTCCTCTACGCTCTCTCCCTGTCTTTCTCTCTCTCTTCTTCATAGCTCCACAGCTGAAGTGGACCTAAATGAACCCCAATGCTTTAAATCAGACACATTCTGCTGAGGCCCACTGTTCTGCATTAAGGCAAACGGTGATTGATAGATTTAATCCATCCATTGTAGCCAATTGACTCATACATACAACGGTTCGACTGTCATGTTCAATTTGCGAATGTGTTGCCGGACAATTAACGTCCCGCTGCCTCAATGGCAGTCCCGGACATTTATTATTTAACGTCCACTGTGGCTGATTGGCTGTTATCAGCTTTAATCTGCTGTGATTATGGACAGTCCTCCAGGATCACTCAGATACCCCTCTGTTTTCATCAAGGCACATCAGAAGGAACTACTCTAACATAAATGTAGGAGATTAGGCTTGTACTTTAGAGGATATCATCAGTTACATGAGTGTCATGAACTGTTTGAAGACAGGTTTAGGGATGAAAGCAGCAGATTTTTTCTCCCTCTTTTCATGCATTTATTAAAATTGTTTTCTTCATCAATTTGAGCATCAGCCCTGGCTTTGATTTTTTTTGCTTGTGCCACATTACAACTGTAAAATTTACATATAGATTGGATTTTAGAATTTAACCTGAAGCTATAACTGTATTTTGTTCTTGATGTAGTTGTCTTGATTCGAGGTTCACCTCATTGTTTTAAAAAAAAAGAAAAGATTCAGTGAAATGACCATATTCCATATCCGATTTTTGTTTCTGCCTTACCGATTTAAAGTAGTATTTGGTTTTTTTTCCAGTATATTCTTCACTGCCTATATTAGAAATGAAAATGAAGTATTTTCTCAGTAAAAGCATCAGAAATGATTGCTGCTCCACATGTGAGCGTTGACCCTAAGGAGTCATAATTCCTGTCTGACTAAAAATACTTTTTAGATGTAATTTTGAATTAGCTTTGATTGAAAATAGACAAAAGTCTGTGAAGTTAAAGCCTGATTTAAAAAAGAAAGAAACAAAAAAACATTTGCTTTTATTTAAATGTCACTCTTACATTTTGTGGAGAGAAGACACAGTGACAGACAAACAAATCTAAAAATTCAAAGCTCCTCCCAGTACTTTCCTCTCTCCCATTGTGAGCCCGTCTCCCTGCTGGGAGCTTTAATCAGCGCTGATGTGCTCTGCTTCTCAGTCACCACCTCGAATATGAGGAGCAGTTATCTTCAATTTATTGCTTGTCCTCTGTCAGTCTTTTTGCTCAAAAGTTTTCTCCAAGATTTTAATTAGGGCACAAGGCAGAGAGAACAATGTGAACGATGTAATAAAAAAAAAAAAAATGAAGATACTGTATTTTCTGCCATTTTGTTCACTAAGAATTAAGAAGCAGCTAATGGTATGTGCCTGTATCAGATGTAAATAACAATAAAAACAAAGGGCCTCTGATAATGCTTTTTGCTAAAAAGTTCAGCCGGGTGAAGAAAATTCTGAAAAATGACAGCGACAGAGATCACAATCTCATTAATATCTCTATTCCTGTTATGGATTTAATATAGGATATAAACCGGAGAATTGTAAAATCAGGTTATATTTCACCTTCCAAAGTTTGAATTGATAGAGATTGTAAAAAAATGTTAAAAACAAAACCCACCAGATTTAATAGTAAATATGTCCTGTGAGGGTTTAGTTATCACAAGACTACTTAGCATCTGTTATTCTGTGTAAAAACTGCAAGGCGGTGCAAAGAGTAGACATTTCTTCCTATCTGAGCGTCTTTTGAAAAAGCTTAGCTATGCTGCTCATTTGCTCCTATTAAAGTCAAAATGCTCAGCTTCAGCTTGCAGAAGTCACTGAAAGCCGCCGAACAAATTTGAATCTGCAGTTCTCTTGCTCATCTATGTTATTGCTGGGCCTGCTTGCTAATGGGAAAAAATGGAATCAGTGAAGGTTCTGTGCTTTGAATATGATTGCATATACCGGTAGTGCTTCTCAAGTTCAGTGTGTTTCTTTTGTTTTGCCTCTGTGGTTTTCGCATGTTTGCATATCCAGCCTGTTTGTGACATTTTGAATGTTGAGCATGCAAATACATACAAAGATCCGTGATGACTCCATTGCAAGTGAGGTGCGGTGGGTCACCTGTGTTGTTCTACAATCATAGGGGCTATGAGCAGGGCCGGATATCAGAAAAATATAGGCTGGTGCCAGTTTTGGTGTCCTACCCACACATGTTTCTTTTAGTCATGATAATTACTATTGCTACACATCAACATCAAGTTTAAATGGGTTGTTTGTACTTTTGTTCCTTTGGTTTTCTCACTTTAGATTTTTTTGTACAGTTTGTACTCAACTTTTTTGGATAATATATTTTTTTTCATGTGTAAGCCATGCAAAAATTTGTGCCTGGCTCAGAGACATCTCTATCCAATAATATAATATTTTAAAACTGACAGTTTTACTTGGTATTTATGTTTCAGTATACTGTAACTCAGATTCTGTGAATGTAATAAATACTCGTTAGCAGGTCACATAGTTACTTTGGCTTGATCAGGGCTCAGAATGTGTCATGACTGACCTGAAAAGGGGATTAGAATAAATTATCTACAAATAGTCTATAATAAAACGTGTGATGGATTTATGTTTCTATGGGATCATAAATGCCCTGTTTGCGCTGATAAACTTTTATGAACCGAAGGAAGCTTGAAAATTTAAGTAAAAATGATCAAATTAGATATTATTTATTAATTTGATCATTTAAATTATTCCACCTCTTGTGGTTACTCATAAAACAATAAATTTGTATTCCTAAATGGTCACTTGATCCCTTAAGTTAAAAATCAAACAGTCTGACTACTAAACGGGAAACCTTGATCTGAATCTGCACCCACTGTTTAAGAACGGAAGCATGTAAAATAAAAGACTAAAAGAAAACAGCAGTTTTAAGTCCGGCCCTGGCCATGAGCTAATGTCTAACACCCTAACCAGCATGACGCAGACAAGACTCTTTTACTGTGTGGGGTTGGTTGGGGAAGGCAGAGCACTGCTTTATTGAGTCTGTTCAGTTTCTTCTACTTGCGCAGGGTGGCAGAGTACTCCTACGCCAACCAGAAAAAATCCAGCAAGAAGAAGAAGCTGAGCAAGAACGACATTCGCCTGGTGCCGCGAGACGTTGAGGAAACAGACAAGATGAATGTGGTGAGTTGCTCATCTCTCACCTCTTCGCTCAACTACTTCGACTACCACCAGCAGAGCCTACCACTGGGCTGCAGGCGCTCCGAGAGCACCTTTCTCAACGTGGAGAACCAGAACTCACGCAATGCGGCCCCCAACCATGGCTATCAGCACACGTTCACAGGGCAGGGTCACCAGCAGCCAGACCTCATCATCAACGGCATGCCGCTGCCAGAGGTGAGATACAATTCAATGTGCTATGATCTTTGGCTGGACTGCATTGGGTGTCAGGGGTGCTATAAAGAGAAAATTCATGTAGTACCATGAAAAAGACTTTGTACAGTATGATTTTAATCAGGTGTTATTAAAAAGGCTACTAGGTCAAACTAAGCCCTAGAAAAATAAATATCTCAAGGTCTAATGACATTTTGCGTTTCATTTCAACCAAAGCATATTATGTTGGTGAAACATTTGTTTATACTTATTGAAGCTGAGCTTTGGCAATGTGTCATTCGAGTGGAATTCTTAAAAGCATATCAGGGTGTGTAAATTTCACTTGAGCTGACCTGCGATAAGCATGCTGTGTCAAGCACAATTTAGAGGCCTGACAATGTAGATTATTTGATCTATCTACTTTTCTTTCTTTCTTTCTTTCTTTCTTTCTTTCTTTCTTTCTTTCTTTCTTTCTTTCTTTCTTTCTTTCTTTCTTTCTTTCTTTCTTTCTTTCTTTCTTTCTTTCTTTCTTTCTTTCTTTCTTTCTTTCTTTCTTTCTTTCTTTCTTTCTTTTCACTCCTCCGCGTTTGAGCGTTTGTTGAGCCACTGCTAAAACAAACAAGAGTTTGTGCACCTGCCAGATGTATTGACTCGGCTAATCAGCTCCACCACACATCATTTCAGGGGCTAACAGAAAGAGTAATCATTGCTTGAATCTGTATGTAGCCTGATTGGCTGCAGTGTTTTCTGCATGGCCGCTCTGCACGGCAAGCTGTCGGGCAGCTCGACGTACCGCATATTGCTGCGGCAGGGCATTAAATGTCTGACTTCAAAGGGTATTCAAGATGACAGGTGTATGCTGAGCAGTTGATCTTTAGTTTATAGATTTCTGTATGTATGAACTCTTCTACTGGATTATTTTGGATGCTGTTCTTAAACCACTTTTCTCATGGGGGGTCTGGACATTTATATGTGTATGAGATAGAAAAAAAGCGCATCAGTCCATGTGCTTTTATGAGTTTTTGTGTCGTGCTTAGTCATATAAAAAGCTCTACCACACACACACACACACACACACACACACACACACACACACACACACACCCACACCTACATCTTCTTGAAATTGATGAGTCCAATCTCCGTTTGACATTCAGTGTGTAGAGAGCGGGTTGTGTTGGCTTGGGAGTGGGGGTCTTAAAACAAGAAACACGGGATAGATATTGATATATTGAGTTGATGATCCAGAGAGATCCAGGCACTATTGGACACTGAGGGGTCAATGAGACCTACTTACAGGCATGCTGATTTACTGGGCTTGTCCATGCTGCTCTGTGTGAGTGTGTGAGCTGGAATAACACAGGTGGAAGGGATGAGAAAGTGTTATTTGGGTGTTGTCATGTGTGGCTCTATCGAGTGTTGCAGATCTTTTACTTTTTATCTTTTATATGTATTTTGGTCTGTATTATGGGATAGGTTAGACTGCAGCGTCGGTGGCTGATTAGTTAAACAAAAAGGGGAGAATTTGCAGGTGTGTTATATTTGACTTTATTAAATCATGCAATAAGAGACTTTATCTGGTGTAGGAAGGAAATCTGACAATTATAGAGAGGCAAAGAATGTAAAAACTAAAGTGATAGACAGAACCAGGAACTATCAAAATGTAAATCTCTTGTCTCCTCTATCTTTCATGTCAAAATGTTATAAAATATTTGCTACTTAGGTGTCTAAGCCATTGCACATCAAATATTTCTCTTTCGATTATTAGTTTAATTATATTGGGTCAATGAGATTGAATCAATAAAAAGTGATTAAATCTGTCTTATGACATAAATGCATGTTTGTTTTGGTTCATTTTTTTTTTTACATATTGATTGTCACAGAAAAAACAAAAAAAGAAACCTATTAGATCCCTGATCAAACACAGATATGTCTTGCTGGTAAATTTTGTGTACCAGAGGCATGAAACCAAATGTCTTTACAATCAAAGCAGGTAAAGTAGAAACACCCATCCCCAATCCCCCTCCAGACAGATCCACTGTTTGAACCTAAAAGTGTATTAAATGACCAACACAGAAGTACACAACTGTGACTGTGTTCTTTTTAGGTAATTGCCACTATTTCACAGCCAATACATATTTGATATGTTTTTAAGAAAACTGTCAAAGATTTCTCGCAAAGTGGTGCATCTGTAGCTGAAATATCTGAATCTGCTTTAGAGTAAGGATTAGGGCTGCCGTTATTTGTTTCAGGCTAATGAAAGAGAGGAGAGGAAGACAAATAGGATGGGAGATTGATTTTGATGATTCATTATGCAAAGCTCAGAGTTGTCTTGATGGAGCTATGTGAGGGCAGATAGACAGATAAGGAGGATGAAGCTCAAGTCTTAGTGCCAGGTGTCCACATTTTCTCATTTTCTAAGGGCCAGTTGATTGGCTTGATAGAGAAGGGAGCTGTTTAGCATGCAGCTTCCACCTCTCTCCTTCTTACACTTGATGTTGACAAACATCTCTTTGACTGAGTCTGTGCACATTTTATCTGGACTGAGAAAAGCCACCGTGTGTGTGTATGTGAGATCAGCAAAGCAGGGGAGAGTGGCAGCATGAGTGAGGCGTAGCCTCCAACAGACTAACACCACACAACACCAGTTGTCACTGTTTTCTCTCCTCCCCACTGTGACATTTGCTAGAGACAGAAGCCATCCAGTATGTACAGATGCGCCTCTTAAATAAAAAATGTGTTTGGGTTAATTACGATTCCATTTATAGAACAAACAAACAGCAGTGGAATGACTGATAATTGCTTTGTTGCAATAAATAACTGTGTGTTTGTGATAAGAGTGTATTCTTTGTCCCCTTAAAAAATATATTTTTATCCTTCGGGCAACCTTAAAATCACACATCATTAATGAGATTTGTGTGATTTTAAGGTTTGTTTTCCCAGAGCAGCTCACATTTGAGACAGTCATTATTAGGGATGGACCACATTTATTGATTTTACCCAACTACAATTTTCCATGTAAAAATGTAAAAAGCTGAGGGTTACAAATCAACAAGTGTCAGAACTTTAGATCTACCTCAGAAATCAAAGTAAATGATATATATATATCTATATATATATATATAGATATATATATATATATATATATCTATATATATATATATATATATATATATATATATATATATATATATATATATATATATATATATATCACAGTGCTGTACATATTAAAATGAGTAACAATGATACAAATAAATAAATTGCTTTGATGCTTCTTGTTATTGCTGTTTTCTAATTAACCAAGTGGTATGCAACAACTAATCAGGATCATTGGCATTTCCCCAAAGTTAATTTTTGGGTTGAAAAAGTTTCAATACAACTTCCCTAAGCAATGGAAATCCCTTTAACTGAGGTTTCCAAAATGCTTGTCCAACTCCATGTCTGATCGTTGTCATGTTCCTGAAGTTTTGGGTGAAGGTTTTAACTTGTTGTCATGTTTTCAGCATTTCTTGCGTGCATTCTAACAGTTATGCAGTATACAGTTATGTTTGACTTTCTGGCTTTGCTTTATCAGAGCATTTCTTTGGGCTCATTTTAGTTTATAATTTGCAGTTACTTTCCTTCTTTATTCTGGTGTTCTTTGTAAAAGCTGTACAAATTTTAATGGTTTTCTCTGTCTGTCTGGCTCTACACTTCTGCCTGGTGCCTCCCTCTGCCTATGCTGCCTCCTTCCTTCTAAATGGTGCTTCAGTTTATCATTTCCTCTTCTCTTAATGTTGTATATCATTGGTTCTCTTAGGCCAGCTTTGCTTAGCTCCATTCCGTGTCTGCTCCGTCGTCTGTCACAGGATGTTATGTGCACCCACCCACACTGAATGCATGTAGGATCTGTTCAGGCATCCAGACTGCCTCTCCTCTTATTTGGAAATTTACTTGTTTGGATTTTATGCTTAAATATGTCTGGTATCCTGTTGTTATTATAAATAGAGCTTTTTGAAGTTTTTGTTTTAGGATTAGCTATGTCTTTATTTGATTTTTTTATATGTTGCGTTTTCCACATGCTTACAATTAATAATGGCCATTAAAACGAAAAATCATCCGGGTCAGTTTCTCTGGTTTTAAGTCCTCATAGCATGGTCAGTTGTATTTTTTTGAGAATGTAAGGCTACAGTTTTATTTATAATTTATGAATGTCATTAAATAAGCGTTCTTGTCTTTTGTTTTACGTAGGCCAGTAAGAATCCTGCTTACTTCAGGGGAGCTTGAGTTGAGTTTTCCTCTTAAAGACAGGTAGAAACAGAAGACATGACCAAAATAACAGTGACAAGTCTCCCTGAATACTTCATACCTGCAGTTACATTGTGTATTTTGCATTCCTCCATGTTACTATGTAAACCCATAGATACCTTCTTGAACACGAGTATCCTTTGTCTTTAAAGGTATCAGCTGTGAGACCTGCCTGTTGTAACACTAATATGGACACTCACGGGAGAATAAAGCAGTTTTTCATGGCTCAGTTAGAGTGAATTGCTTAGTGTTGGAGACAAATATACAGTAAAGGAAGGGTATTTGGCTAGAATGTGTTTTTGAATTCGTAATGAGTTATAAGGCTTCTCACACCTGTGAGCCCTGATAATGAACAGGGATGAAAAACAAATGATCTTAATATATCAATTAGCATGATTCAGATAGGAAAATTATTATTTTTCCTTTAGAGGGATGATAAATCAATCTAAAAAAATTGGCAAGTGAATTTTAATAAAGGAGGTTGATCGCCTGGCTTGTTGTGAGATATTTAGTATTCAGCTGAGACTGAGTCCCAGGAGTAAAAGTTACATGATAACTGAAGCATTCTTGCTCCAGATGCTCACTGTGCTGCTCTTTTTGTTATGGTCTAATGAGTTTGATGATTTTAAGGGGTTTTAATGTCAGATGGATATCAGTGATGTTTCTCGCCTAAACTAGCCAGATTCTGTTAGAAGAGAAAATAAAAAGTGAAACAAATATACTGAAATGGCTGCACTTTTCTTGTTTTTTTTTTCATTCCTGTAAGTAAGGAAGATGTTTTGGTATTTACTTGGTATTTATGTGGGAGGAACAACAGGGAGTGGTTCCACTGAGGCAGCGTATCCCTCTCTGTTCCTTCACATCGGGACAATATGCACTCAAACGTGTCATATTGAGCATGCAAAATAGATGTCATGCTGTCAGTGCATGCTACACATCTGTTAGAGTGCCAATCTCCCCCTACACTCTCACTCATGAATACACATCCAGACATTATATTTCTTTTGTGCTGTCACATTTCTTCGAAATAGGGGCTGGGTCATTAACATTTTACATGATTTTAAGAGGGTAACTATCAAATCTTAAAGAAACAAAAGAAAAGGTTTTATATTAATCAAACAATGCTTCAGTTGGGGGTGGATATTTACCTTCTCTTGTTAAGTACTGGACTTAATCATGTTTGGATAGTTATGTTTCTTGCATAAAGCCGTCCCTTTGTTGTTTTATTTATAGCTTTCTGTTTTAGAGGGAATGCAGTACAAATTCTGACTTTGTTTTGTATTTAGTAAAAAGATTTGTTGTTTTATCCTTTCATTTCCTCTAATTTATAGTTTTGCGCTGAACCTTCACATTAAATCTAGATAAAATGCGTTGGTGCTCGTGATAATAAAATAGTACAGTGAAAAACATTGAAAAGGCACGAATACTGTATGCTCTTATCTCAGCAGCTCTTCACTTTTAAAACAGAAGGAAATTTATTAACATTGAGAATCTTTGGAGTAGTCAGAACAGTTTGTGAATTTGATTTATTCATCCCAGCTTCTATTTCATTTAATATTTACTGTCTAATTCTTGCAAAAAGCTTTAGCTTTGTTTGTTTGTTGTCTTCAGCAAGCTGTGACTGACATAAAGTGGACGACATCACTGCTGGCTGAAAGTACTGGGGGAAAAAAACACAGATAGCAGAGAAGCAGACATTGAAAGCAGACCGCCCTGTTTCTCTCATCTTGCCTCTTCTAGGAATGCTTTCAGAGATGTTTAGAATTCCTTTAAAAATGTATAAGTTTATCAACTTTATATATAAAAAATACAGAAGTATACTAACTCTCCAAAAAACTCATCCCTTAGCAGTTTGTCAGAGACTAATCATGACAAATATTTTGCAATAAAGGAAGTTCTACAGAAGTCCTTGATCTTTTATAGCGTGTTTTGAATATATATTTTACATTTTTGAAACCTCAGGAGGTGTATATTGCACTCTTTAAAGTCTCCTCCTTCTGGAAGCAGTTGGAAAATAATCTTTCATCTTCAGAAGCTTCATATGAGCGCTGATTTAGCAGCAGACGAACCTGTTAATTATTTAGAGAGGTCATTTGTAAGGCAGCGATTTTAGAAAACGCTCCGCTTTTCATGTGTCACTGTTTATAAGGCGAAATAAAGCTGTCTGTCAGAAGCAAATTAGCAGAGTGACAGTGATGGACCCAGCATCATCCTCTGCAGGCTCCTCCTCCTGCGTTTAAGGCACAGGATGGGTGTGGCTAAAGGTCATTGTGTGACATTACTCAACAAGATGGTTTTCAGCTCCCTGGCAAGCAGTGATGGTTTAACACTCGGTTAGATTTTTCTAGCCCTCACCCACAAACACCCCCATCACTTTATGTCATCCGCGATGTTGCAAAGGTACAACGAACTGACATAACAACCGCAGGCAGCCAGTCAGGAGCACCCAGGCCTGCTGGGTTGCCACCCTCTTGTTAGGATCAGAGCATTTCAGCCAGAAGAGCTTAACAGTCAAAACACATGAGTGACAGCGCCCTGACGTATGCATGTCATGGTGAGTGTCCTTAACTGCATATGACTCGTACAGATTGTACAAAGGGAGAGCACGGCAAGGAAAACGGCAAGACCTAGCAAATTGCAGGGAGAAAAACGTTGAAGTAGTGGAGCGGGTAGCGAGATCTATTTATAGAGCAGCAAAGATTTTTCTCAACCTGTGTTCCTGCTGCCTGAAATGTGTTATTTCTCTCTGTAAAATGCTGTGTTCGGATAAGGGGTAGATTATTTTCCACAAATTATGGCGACTTTTACAGAAACCAATCATGTCCTTTTCTGTTGTATGTTCATATATATATATATATATATATATATATATATATATATATATATATATATGTATATATATATATATATATATATATATATATATATATATGTATATATATATATATATATATATATATATATATATATATATATATATATATATATATAACAGATATATATGTATTTATCTGTTCAGATAGATAGATAGATAGATAGATAGATAGATAGATAGATAGATAGATAGATAGATAGATAGATAGATAGATAGATAGATAGATAGATAGATAGATAGATAGATAGAAGTAAAGACTGGAAGTAATATAAGTGCTCTGATGTGGCCCAGCAAAGTATCTAGACTGGAATCTAATTGAGGAAGGGAGCTAAAGATTAGGATTATGGCAAGGAGTCATTTCCTACTCAAAGAGTTTTTCCATCAAAGATAAAACATTAATATACCAGTAGGAACATGCAAGAAGTTGGTTTGATTTTATATAAATATAACTGAAACTGAAATATAATATAATTTATTTTGATACAACTTTTATTTTATATTAATATCTTCTTGGAGATGCCTCTGACAAGTTTGATGTTGTGTTGCCCTGTTGTCCTTATTAAGCCTGACCAGCTAGTCTTTGCTCCTTAAGATCCCCTTAGAATTCTTTTTTTAACATATTAGTCATATTGCGAAGTGTGTCGTAGGTCAGCCAAATTTTTTTTTGTCCCATCTGGCAAGAGCATCTTCTACCACCTGTTTCTGAGTCCCGTACATTGCTCCATGAATTGCTTAAAGAAAAATATGTGGTTTTACAACACGTGCTGCTTTAAACGTCTCCTAAACTTTATGACACCTGGTCCTCATGATGCAGTGTGTTTTTTGATGTTTTATAGCAAATCTCAGAGGCCAACTCCGAACGATAGGTTTTACATTTTGGTTTAATCAAAGAGGCAAATTTTGTTTTCTTTGTCAAAATAAAACCCCTCAAAAATACAAACAGGTATAGTTTTTTAACATAAGATGTACATATCCAGCCTTGCTCTTTTGCTCTGAGAGTTTGGAAACCAGTGACAGAAAATGTTTGAAATTCCTGCAACATAAAACATCCCAAGGCATGTTTTCAGAAAATCAACTTAAATCCACTTAACTTAAACCAACCCCCTCCTCTTAACTTGATATAAGAAACTAGTTTTTCAACAAAATTAGAAAAAAAAAAAAAACACTTTAAAATACTTTTAAAAGCTCTATCAAAAAGGCAGAATTAGCTTTCTTGTAAACCCATTAGACATCAAATGAAGGGGGATTTTTACCCGGCCAAAAATAGAAACATAATGGTTGCAGCCTTCCAGCAATTTATGTTTGCAGGGTCTTTATTGGACGCAAATCTAAATGCAAGAAGGGGTGTAATGGCATTGGGCTTATAGGTTGATGGGTCCACCCGCAAATGAGAAAAGGCTAAATGGAGTGAAGGAAATGGACGTAGTGATGATGTTTATCGCTGGGGAAGGGGGACATCATTACGTACCTTGTTAAGCCCTGCAAGCAATGCTGCGTGGATGTAATTACCCATTTAAATTAGTTTCTCACAGAGTTGTTTTTTTTTCTTCCTCAAATTAAAATCTTAGACTCAAACACACAGCATTTGCTGGTCTTCAGTTGAGATCCCTTAGTGTTTAAGTCCCAACAGCAAGGAGGGGAAATGCATCATCAAGAGATTTATCGAGGTATGCTGAAGTGCTCATATGCAGCCTCTCAATCGTGGCAAAATGTGTAAAAGATGTGCAGTTCAGCAGTATGCCACCACGCTAAGGTGGGTTTAAACTGTTTTTTTTTCTGTTTCGTAGAGACACCCTTGACAATTTAGGACTTTAGGACAATAAACAAGAAACATACTCCCATCTTTCATTCATGCAAATGCTGCTGCCTGATGTGGAAAGGCCTGTATTTACATTAGTGGAGCATAGAAAAGGTCAGCTTATACATATAGATACACAAACTTCAAGTTATACCCTAGAAGAGAATCTCATTTCAATGTGAGCTCAGAGCACATGCTGCAGCTTTTTTTCTTTGCTCTTAGAAGCTTGTAAATGTTAGCTGTCATAAAACAAGACAAAACACGGACACTTTTTCATATATATTATGAATGTGTGTTGGAGCAAGACATTTCCATACAAGTGTTTACAGAGAGATTTGTTTCCCTTTTTTGTCCTGTAACGAAATATCCAAAATTGAAAAAAAAAGTAAATAAACAAATAGAGTAAAAAGTAATTAAAGTTAACTTTTAATAGCAATTACATTTGCACAAAACCAATTTTCTCCAAATGTGGAAGGAGAAAAGGTATTAATTAGAATCCATGGATACCAGAACTCTAATTGTGTTTCTGTGTCCTGTCTTCGTTATAAGACTTGCAGCCACGTTATTGTTGGGAGATTTCCCAGGGCTTTGTCCCGAGGGCCACTGCTCTGCCTCTTTGAATGGCAGGGGAACGGGGGAGGGAAGCAGTTTAACTTAACAATACTCGCTGTGAACAGAAACTTTTTTTTCTCTGCTCTGACACCGCAGAGGAGTGACCTTTCCAAGTGTCCTTTTTTTTAGCCTTGCTTAAAGCAACACAGGCGCATGTTCGTTAGCATTTCTCCCATCAGATTAAATGTCAGCTTCTGAATGCATAATTGCAGCATAGCAGGAAGAAAAATTTAAAATGAACCGAAGTTCCTGGTGAATCCAGATCCCAGGTATTCATGGACAACTTTTAGCTGTTTTAAATATGCAGCTGTGTTTGTGAGCTCTGAATTTGTCCTATAGCGGTTCCATGTCAAACTGATGCATTTAATACAACTTTACTCTAACCACATGGGAGTTCTGTATGTTTTGGTTCAAATATCATATAAAAAACACTAAACAGTAAAATCTAAAAAAAAAACATAGATGAAAGGTTATTTGCAACTAAATTAGAAGAAAAATGATTCATAGGTCATCTTATATACTTTTATTTTATAATCAAAACACAAGTCTGAAGGGCAAAATAACGCTACATTGCAACATATACATTACCTATATTCCAGGACCGGAATAGTGAGTAGAGAAATGTGCTTTTTAGATTACAGATGTTAGTTCTTGTATTATTTCTGCAATGTCCCTATCATCTTGTTCTACATTTAACTTAAAAAATGTCCTAAATTTGGAAAATCTCCATATATTGAAAATATATATTTATTATCTTTTATTTACTCCACACATATGTATTAAAGCATGTTTTATATTTTAACCTTTTTAAATTCATTTTAGGGATTGAAATATGACTTCTGATCAAAATAAGCCTTTTGCCAAAATAACATAACAGGTAAAAATGTAACATACATAAAATGACGTACTGCTCATTACTGTGTTCCATATGCAAGACAATTAGGTGAATCTTCTTGATATTTTCGTTGGTAAGAGATTGAAATTGAACAGTAATTTGTCCTCTGCAGGTATAATACTACACAGTGCAAAGTTATTTTTTTTCCTATTTATTAACTCCATCTAAACCTAAGAACTCCCACCTACTTTGATCTGCAATGTGCATAGTTCTGGAAAAGCCCAGTCAGTATATCTCTGGTACATTTGGGAACAAAATATGAGATCTGGAAGAAAACAGGAAGCTGTGTCAGCCAGGAAAACTCGGATGGTGCATTTCTACTAATATTTTGTTTTTACAAAGTTCTTTAAATTTTTTTATTGAGGTATGTTAATTTAGGATATTTTTTAGATTAATCAATTAATCAAAAAAAATAATACATCACTCTATTAAATAAAATAAATAACAAAACGATAACATGTCCTTGTAGCTAATATTTCCGAAGTTAAGCCACCTGTCAATCCTCAAGGCTTACTATCAACTAACAAATGATCGATCTCTATATGTCCTGAAATGAACTGGCCCTCCTCTGCAGGAGTGCACTTCGACAAAATTATTAGGATCTTGCATCAGGAAGGCTTGGGGATATGAGAATAAAAGTCTAAATTTTGTTAAAGGAGAACATGCAATTCAGAGACACTTCACCTGATGTATTTAGAGGATGGAACACAGTTAAATCTATTTACAAAACCCAAAAGGAGCCTTGGAAAATGTAAAAGATGGAAAAAAAGCCTGCTGCCGACTGCATGAGCAGCTTTACATAACACTTAGAAACTGGAGGTGCTGGTCATTTGTCTGTAGGACGAACAAATAGTTCTTCTGTTTTGGTTATAAGAATATTGTTTGCTTATGTTTAGCTTGAAAAAAAGCTTGCATTGCACTTATTTACCAACGTGTGTGGTAACATGCTGGCATGTGCTTTAAAGAATGATACACACTGTGACTATTTATGTCATAAAAACAATGGGGGGTTTGGGGGGGGGGGGGGGGGGGGGGGGGAGTGATGGGGACGACGGGGGGTTGTAGATGGTGGCCAGGATTGGTCATGGTCCTCCTTTGGACAACATTCACAAGTAGTTTCCCTCTAAAACAGAGAATGGCACCTTTTGAAGCGAAAAGTTTTAACCACTTTTGCCTTTTAACTTTTCATAAATTCACAGTAAATTTATACACAACAAAAATATAGTAAATTACTCACATCAATATATTTACATTAATGATGATAAACATAATTCATACTCTTTTCAGAACTAGTTTATGTGTTTTATCGGGTTGTCAAGTTATCTAGGAGTCTTCAATGCAATGTAACTAAAGATAATTAACCAAATCAATTTGGGTTATGTTTTAATTTTAATATTATGCAGAACAGTTATTTATAAAATTAGTTTTTTTCCCCCCCAGAAATATTCTGAAAAAATAAAAAAAAAGAAAGTATGTAAATATGTATACTTGACCACATCTTTAATTCAGGCATCATAGATGAGTAAATACACGTGCCTAATTATTAACAAAGGATTTAGGACAATTTGCTTTGTCTTAATTTGGAAAATATATATGTTGGACATAGTTTTTTTGTGCTGGAATATAGTAGATTAAACCTGAGGTTGTGGCACCTATCACTTTTTGCCACCCCTCAGTGCACATTGCTCCCTGCCTGGTCACCCCTGTAAAAATGTTCTGGTTATTTCACTGGTCCCCACTGACGGAATAATGCACTTCCAACAGAGGATGGTAGCAGTAGAATATATTGCTCCGGTCTTGCCATCCATGAGACTGAACATATTTTGTCTTCTTCGTGGTGGCGGTGGTTGGGTATTCCAGGGAGAGACAAAAGAATTATCTGTTTGTCACATGTCTACCTTTTTAAGGAATTTAAAGAGGGTAGAAGAGACAAAAGAGAGCAAACATCATTGTGTTGCTCTCACAAATGCTGCATTATACCTTTGTTGTGTTCTCTCCAGTGTCGCAGCCATCTCTCCTGTATTTTCTCTCCTTTCACAGGAACAAATTCATACAGTTCCTTTGGTTTCTTGACATAAACCTGGATTTGCATTAGGGAGTGCATGTATGGCTGTTTGATGAGCGCAGAGGCTTTTGGCAGGCCGGCCGTTGTAGCTGCAGTATCAGGCGCCTCAGAGGCATGCAGCAGTAAGGCTTGAGGAGCAGCAGGGTAGCGTAATTGCGCATTGTTCATCCACAGAACTGAGGCAGAGCATGTAATGAGCTGTAGCATTTTCACCCAGGCTGCCTAATGGACTATGACCGAGTGTAGGCCTCTCAGAGCCCCTTCGCTCCCTCTGCCCTGTGTGGCCAGTGTCTAAGGTCTTTGCTTTCTTTTCACCCATTTTCCCATTCTTTTCTGGCTCGATCAGCATGAGCCATTCCTTCACCCCTGTTATCCTGCTCCTTTATCTCTGCCCCGTCTCCATTGTCCCTCCTGTCTCGAGAGATGGTGGGACCCCTAATGTGTTTAGTGTGTGGCTCCTTTTCTCATTCATGATGTCTGCAAACCTCTCAGTGTTAAGTCTGATTCAGCCTGACATAAATCAGAATAGCTCCTTGATGGAGCCCAGAATGCAGCGTGATTACATTAAAAACCCAAACACTGAATACAAATAAAAGTTCGGGGGAGAATTTGCTGATGTTAGTTTTAGGGGATTTGTTGCTGGAACTCGCTCATTTTTCCATCAAAGGCTGCTTTGCATTTTGATTATCTAGTTTTCCTGAAAGCAATTCAGGTGGGTCTGATTCACTCAGGTTTGTTTTCTTGGGATTAGGGCTTTTACAAAGTGCCGAGGCGTATTATTTACACCCATATCTAGTTTCCACAGAGGCGCGGAACCAATTCTTTGCTTAAGTAATACTGGGTCGAGTTGCAAAGACAAGAATGTGGGCTAGGCAATAGATTGCATATACTCCAAAGTAGGTGTAGAAGTAGAAAACACTACAAATGATATTTGTGATCACAAAACAATTTGGAGAATTGAGCTTTCTAAGAGACATATTACTTCTTAACTTTTGACTCAGGTCTGTGTTTTTACATACAAACACACACAAGCAGCCAAATAAACAAATTAACAATTTTTAAACTTTTGATGTGCTTAACAGTGTATAGAGGGCACCTTATTCCCTGGAAACCTCCTCAATTTGAGATTAGCTGAATCCACTTCAGCTGATGGAATGATGGAAGCTGAACGGTTAGAGCAATAGCATGTCTATACGTGTTACAGAGGGGATTTCTTATAATGTCTCTGCTTTAATAGGGTAGGCTGACTACCATAGCTCTGCACCAAGGTCGCTAAGGAGCTGAGTTCATGATGCTTTCATCTTGTTCAGGGGCATCAAAGAGGAGTGTAATGTTTCAACATGCATAATGCATACACATAGATATATTCGTGCAAACACAAAGAGCGGTAAGGGTTCTTCAATGAATGGCACCCTGGGGAAGCCCTTTCTTCCCTATAACCTTACAACCCCCTTAAACCCCCCTAACCCGGAATACAACAAACACACCCACAAACAGACCCAGACACATAGCCTTTATAAAGGCCATTCTATAAAAACAATTATAATTTTAGAACTGATCAAATCATCATCAGTCTATATACTTTTGCTAGTTTCCGCAGAACATTATTCTTTTACGACTATGTTGTTTTTTTTAAATATAGATAGGTAGTTCGATGTGATATGCATGTTCCGTTTTTAGGATTAGCATTCATGCTAAAATGTT
Organism: Cyprinodon tularosa; assembly: GCF_016077235.1. NCBI lineage: Eukaryota > Metazoa > Chordata > Actinopteri > Cyprinodontiformes > Cyprinodontidae > Cyprinodon > Cyprinodon tularosa. Next base: position 2,152,288 of record NW_024038531.1, on the reverse strand, counting down.
TCACTTTGGCCACATTTAAGCAGAGCACCTACCCCTACATATTTGCTATGCTACCTACGTATGTGGTAAATGCTAAATTGGAATTTCTCTGCCTTATATTAAAAACAGAAAACTCTCTTTTTTCCACTATTTTAAAAGTATATACCATGTGCCTCTTAATAGCCTCTTTGATTAAAGCTTTTCTGGCCCAACCTACAGTTTAGGTTTGCACTTGTGCTATACTCCTTTCATTTCTGGATGATGTTTGAACTTTACTTTGACTTTACTTTCACTATTTGGGACGTTTAATGCACTACTTTGAGTCTTCCAAAGAGTAAAACAGCCATGCAGTTTATTACAGAAAATCCAAATCATGCCTTATAATAATAGTTATTAGCCCCAGGGGTTAAAAACAGCCAGACTTTCACATAATTATAACCATTTCATTTTAATCTGGGAAGAAAAGAACTAACAAAAATCTTATTCATGGAGCAAGTAATACATTTAATTTTATTACATTTTGAGACTTCGCACCAAGCCCCAAACTATGCCACCCTGGGTGAAAAGTCATATTTCCTATACGAAAAATCCCACAAACAAAGGAAGATATTTAAGGACTAACTGTCCTTTGGTTTGTTTGTTAAGTTTGAAAAAAGGGGATTCATTATTTAATTTTTTTTCTGATCCTCTTTAGCAGCTTTTAACTGAAAACACTTGATATGAAATTGGGATCAATCCTCTTTTCCCCAAAATGTCAAACAGTTCTTTTATTTTTTAAGTACATATTTTGCTCCCTTTACATATTAGTTCCAGTTAGAGATAATCCTTTTCTAGCTCTTTTTATTCTGTGCAAATGTTATAGGCTCCCTGTTTTTCTTTGTGGTTGATAGGATGGCCGGCAAAATACCAGTGGTGGTGGGGGTGTAGCGTACTGACTTTTCATTTGTTCACTACACAGTAATGATTATTTTGGCCTCTAAGCCCCAGATTTGGCCTTGTTTTGCGATGGGAAGCAGCATCAGCGGGGACAGAGCAGCCTTGCCCTCTCTGAGAAGCTTGTCTCTGGCTAAGCCGGTTGGCAATGAGAGTCAGGTACAAAACATGGAGGACGCCCAAGTAACGTCACAGCAGGTCAGCTTGAGAGTGACAGGTTAGAGCAAAATGGTGTACATGTGTGGATGGATCTGGTTTTAGCTACAGTTCCTTTGTGAAATCATGTGGCAGCTGAGTGTGAAGACATTCTAATTATAGACCTTCATCGTTCGGCTCATAAGTAGGGCTGGTAACAAGCCAGTTGCCAGCTTGCATGAGCAACTGCAGAAAGCTGACTTTTGGTTTAATTTGGAGGACTAGCTATAATCCAGACTAAATCCCCTAAAGATGAAGCCCACCCCTCCTCCCACCGCAGTTGGATTATGGGAGTGTCTTTAAAAGGATAAGGACATGCTTATCACTGTTTCCCCTAGCACTTTTCTGGGTCCTAAGATGTGGGGGTGGACGGGCCATCATAACCCAATGGTACCAGAGTGGTAATGAGTCAGAGAGATTAGGCGTCTGACAACTGTGGCTCAATGATAATCACAGTTTATAGTTTTTAAATTCTAACAGTCATAGAGACATATGGATGGTAGCATATGCCTCAGCTCCCATCCAGTGAATTTTATCAGCAGGCTTCATCTTAATGAACAAAAGCACATAAATTAGATGTTTGACAGCTTGTAGTGGGTTGGGTACATGTAAGATTTCCTCATTTTCACACCTGAATTTGAAAGCTGCATGTCGGGAAAAGGGAATACAGCTATAGTACCACAAAAAAACCTCTTTAACTAGACAAAAACCATAGCCACAACAATCCTTAAACAAGTATCACACTTATAATTTTACTAAGGTAAAGTCTGCTAAAACTAAAGATATTCCTACTGATGAATTCTTATAACTAGGGAAATAAGCAACAGAATAAGCCAAAGTCAAGAGCAAAACTCACAGCTTGTCCAGGGCCTCCATGGCAGTAGGGGGCCATCCAGTCTGTCCAAGCTGTTACAGTCATTCATGTCGTTTTTGTCTTTTACTCCAAAATTTTTTTATCCAAATCATTCTCAGTAAACACCATGGGATTTAATTATAATATAATATTAAACCATGAATTGTAAAATTATGTTTTACATTAGATTTTTTACGTAATTTTTCTGTTACTTTTTTTTTTTTTTGAACTATAAGGGGAAATCTGCATCTCCATCTAACAAACTTTTTTCTTGTTCGATTTACTAAAACATAATCATGCACAAAGTACAGTTGTTTTATTTTCTTTTGATTTTGTTTGTAGCACTTGCACTGGAAAAAAATCGAAATCTAGATAAGTCATTTTTTTCTCAAAATAAGTGTTTTTGTTGTGAACAAGACAATTGCATTGTCTTATTTCGAGGGCATATTATCTAATTATCTTATTTTAAGAGTAAAAACACTCATTCCAGTGGCAAATCATCTTATTTACCTACTTAAATTAAGGCTTAATACACATATTTTGAAAAATCTTTACTTATTTCTATATCATTTTTCCAGTAAATAGATAGGCTACAAGTTGCACAGTGATTTAGTGTTATTATTAAGTATTATTTGGATCATTATCATTTTATCGATATGTCTTCAAACCTCATCTAGTAAACAAGTTTACCATTATCTTCTGAAATAAATCAGCTATGCATTAATAGTCTTCTCTATCATTGGATAATAGTTGAGCTCTTGTAAAAGATGCTTATTGGCATCGTTTAACCCCCATACAAGCTAGAACTCCAACATTAAACAAAACTATTTTTATTATATTTACCAAGGCATTGTTAATGTTTTTTTTTTTTAAATATATATATATATATATTTTTTTTTTTTTCCTTACATAAATGTTTTTTCTAACGAAATGTTTTGTGGTACCCCAAGCACATGTAGGAATCTTCTGGTTCCCATGGCTGGATCTTACTCCAAGAATTCTAGCACATATTCATCCTGAAAACTTGCTCATTTTACACTTTTGTTTTTGCCAAATGGATGATATGTTATTTGAGACTTCATGTTTTTTTCTTTTTTTCTCGAGACCGGTTGTAACCCTTATTGCAAAGATAAATTGAAATGGCAATTCATGACAAGATGTGTCCTTTTTATAGCAGTCAGAATTTTGTTCACAAATGCAAAAGTATCCAAATTGTGCTGAGGTGGAGTACAATCAGCTGGCAAGCAATGAGCTGTCAAACAGCTTATTTGGAAAACATCTCAGTTTGTATCTCTCTGTGCTAAAGAAGTGTTGTTAAGAGTGCTGGGAGTTCTGACGCTGCAGAGACCGATCGAGCCCACATATGTGTTGTTTGATATGCTATATTTAAGTGTGAGGTTGTTACTTATCTCATTGGGGCGTGATGGTGGAGAGATGAGGGAGCAGAGTGAACTCCTGGTGGACTCCAGGCTGCGAACCCTGAGCTCCCTGCTCAGGAGCAATCTGGGAGTTGCAAAGAGAGAAAGCGAGAGTGAAGCCACATGGGGGAAGCATAGAAATAGAAGCACCCCAGTGTGTTCCCTTGTTTACTTTCATGTCAACATTTTTGACTCTGCTCATTAACCTGTGCACCTGGGTGGATCAGAGCATCTACTGCTTTCTGTCCACTCCCCTTCCTCCCTACCTCCCTGTCTTTCAAAATTAATTGCAAAGACAAAAAGGTATCTATAAACGCTTCTAAATCAGGCTAACAGATGCAACATTCAGGGAAGGGTGCTGGTGGGGGGGAGGGCAGCTATTGCACCTCAAAAGCTGCGAATCGATTTTAGCTGATACCAGTTAACACATAAACCCTGTAGCACTTTCCTCAAATCTAATCACGGATCCATTTAAACTGTGTTAGCTGGGAGTCTGCTTGCCGCTGAGATGGGTTCTCACTTTCTAATATTTTTGAGAGCATTGGTTAAAAAAAATGAGGTGAGTGCAGCAGGGGTAAAGCGGCAGCTCTCAATAGGAAGGGGCTGTTCATCTGAGCTCCACACCATCTCCTCCCATTACCCATGCAGCCTGCATCCTCTCTAAATTGTTTTGCATGACCTTTGCTACAGTAGCTCTAATTATTAGCATCACACAGGCCCTGTAAGGCCCACAGCTAATTATACCGGATTTATCTGAAGGGACGTCAGTGCCATTCTTCATAGGCATGTCTTGGCTAACGTCAGTCCGGGTGATCTAAACCAGGAATAAGGTTAATTTGGATAATACAGTAATTGTAATTAGAGTCACAATAATTACAAGCGTACTTTAATAGCAAGGACGACAAGTCCATTAGTAAAAGGGATCCTAATGAACTTGTTGCACATACACAGTACCTTATGTAATTGAGAAGAATGGTATTGCCAAAAAACACTGAGGTTGAGCAATCCTGCAAAATGTGCACAATGGCCTTATTATGAAGCCAGATTGCTTCTGTTTCCTCCCTATTTTCATAATCAGTGTCTGACATCAGCAATTGAAGCATGATGAAAGGCATTGAAGGATTTTTCGTTATTGTAGGTACAAGAACCTTTGTAGTTGCATCTCTTAAAGAGTTGCAACTAAGGCCGATATTTTTTCAAAGGTGCAACATTAATGAAGAGGGGCAGTTGAAGTCGTCTTTTGGCTGGCAGGCAACTCGTGTAATGAGCCTAAGAGGCTTCCAATTATTCCACTTGCGATCAAAACACAGTCAGAGATTACTTCTCTTGCCTCTTTTTTTCTTCTTTTTCTTTTGACATTTTACAGACTAACATCTTTTGATAAGGGCTGGAGGGGAACACCACTGCTGGTGCACGCCCGATGGTCTTGAACAGACCCTAGAAGCACAGACATTCTGGATGTTAAAAGGAAATTTTTTTAATTATTATTATTTTTTTTTTCTTTTAGTAATAGTATTTTGACCGAGAAATCGGTCATGGTGGAGCTTAATACAGAACAATTCTGAAAAATCTCTCATAGGCTTCAATAAGCCTAAAAATAGAGCGGAGTTCCACCTTCCAGCAGGATAATGACTTTAGAAACAGCAAAAGAAGCAAAGGGCAGGAATTGTTAAGATAAAGGCTTGTTAATGTGTCAGAATAACTGAGCGAAGTCCAGTACAATATCCCACAGATAATTTGTGGCAGAATCTGTGCAATCTATCCAATCTGAACTACTGTAAACATTTTGGCAGAAGAAAAGGTAACTTTTATCTCATTTTATAATGAGTTTGCCCTGAAACTTTATAATAACTAAAAAGCAATCATTGGTTGAGGTTAAGTATATGCTTATATATGTATTAAGTGAAATATCAATTTAATTTGTGGATCTATTGTGGTCCTAAATTTTAAATGATAATGAATTTTAAAAGCTCCTAACAGCTTTATATTTTACTTGCTGGAAATTATAGAGTCAGAGAGGATGAGTGCTGCTACAGACTTAATGGTTGATCGCAACCATATTTTCCACAAAGTGACTATAACTTGTGTAGAGGAATGTTGACTTCCTACTTACTCACTTCAGTTGTTTTGTGCTTCTTGCCAGTGTAAATTATTTTATTAAAAAAAACTAAATGAAGGTGAAATAATTAGATTATTTACACTATTTGAGCAGCAATCTTTGTATATAAAAAAATGTGAAAGCACATTAAAAGACCTGGTGTGACTAAAAAGATTTCTCTATTATTGGACGTTAAACTGTATCAGACTTAAATGATGAGAGAAAACAGAAAACAAATTATATTTTGGAGCAAAGCACTGAGAGGAAGAGAACTCCAGCAATCTGCATCTGCACAGATAAACATCCACCCCTAAGATATGTTCTTAGTAGATAACAGCTTAGTATGAGTGTGTGCAGCACACGAGCAGACTAATACACAAAGCATGGCTTTGATAAGCACCAGAAATTACTACATGTTGTTTACGGAGGCAGAACAAAAGGATTCCGGGTTTTTATTTCAAGAAAACAAGCCGTGGATAGGTGGATGCAGGATCTAAAACGCATGTCAATTGGATGGATTTGACTCTATAATATACTCATAATTAGGCAGAAACAGGATATCAACTGATGTGTTTGTTTATGTGTTAGTAAGAAGTAATGTGGACAGGATTTCAGAATGCGGTGCCTAGCTTTCCCCTGTGGATTCACTGCAGGGGTGCGAGGTAGTGCTCTGCCGTCTGTTGCTGTTTTCTGTAACCCTATGTATCCCCCACAGTGAAAAACGGTGTTTGCCCTCAAAGACAACCCTGATATAAATTAAATTAAATGAAGTCTGTGCAGATAATCCCTGTGTGTTTCAACTGACTAATGCTCCCCACCCTCCCTCACGAACAAGTGCATCTGGACCCCTATCCGCTGGCCGAGTTCTCAAGCTGCTAGACTCCCAGTCCCTGTTGGAGGCAGCAGCCGGCTCCCACTCAGACTTGTAGCCCCGCTGAGACTTTATGTTTGTGTTTGTGAATGAGGGTTTTAGTGTAAATTTTTTGCTGTTCTCAATCACAGAGCCTCTCTTCTCTTATGTGTTTGTCTATGAGAAAACGAATTTCATTGAAAAAATAAATCTTTTTTCTCTATGTGTGATTTTGCATGTCAAGGTATTTGTTTTATGGCCTGTTTGTTTTGAGTTTTTTTTTTTTTTTTTTTGCACTAAATCAAAGATGTTTAGATCTCTCAGCAGAAACAAGACTCAGCTGAATCAAAAAGCATCATCTGTCATTTTGTTCAAACTGTGCCCTTAATGCAGTCTGTCACAATTCTGCTAATAAGCTGGATTTACAACTGTAGTAGAGATAGTGCTGCTAATACTCTTCTGCCAATCCCATCACTGACAGCTGCCTAAAAGGACCATCCTAAATATCAGAACAAGATGTGCTTGAATATGAAGCAAAAACAAACACGATCAGAAAGATAGAGGGTACCTTATCAAGAAGGGAAGTATGAATATTAATGGAGAAGACAAGTGTCTTGAAAAGTCTTCACATCCCTCAAATTTTAAATCTTTATTTGAAAGACTGAAATGGGGTTTTCACAGCCAGTTTTGCACATCATTTGCAAATGGTTAAGAATGTTTTCCCACCTGAGCTGCTGAGCTCTACAGCTCAAGAGTTCGTTTCCTCTCTGATTTCCTCTAACAAACCTCTCAACACTTTACATTGTTTATACTGTGACAAAAACCCTCTGTCACTTTTTATTAGCCAGTAAGGTCTTTTTTATGAGTTTTAGTGAAAATGGACGAAATATTAATGCAAATGTTGGAAACATTCCCCCTCACAATCTCAGCTGTTTTTATTGATTTATCAATTAAATGCAAATAAATACAATTATAGCTTTTAGATTTAATGCAAACACACTCGGACTATTTTGTTGGTCAGTGGTTTCCATAAACATTTTGTTCAGGGGTAACCAGGGCAGGCGATTGATTCGAAGATTGTGTGTATGTGTGTTGTCACGGATTGGGCTTTTATGTGTGAAGGCTATCCAAGCACCTGCAGACATGCCCTTTGAAAAGCTCCATCACCCCCCATCTAGCTACATGCAGTGTAAACATGGTTTGTTTGAGCGAGTGGCCTGGAGTTGCTAGATTAATGAGCGCTGATGAAGTTCCACTCGTATCCTAGGTGCTGCCTCCCTGTTTGCTGGAGTGGCTGTGATGTGGTAGTGTGTCTGGAGGCGGTGACTCATTCCCTTTGCCCAGTGTCAGATTAAGGCATGTCAATAAACAGACCCACTCAATCCATCTCCCAGTGACTGCATCCGCTCACAGAGCCTCCCAGTCTGTAATGAGCTGCTGCAAATCTCCATCAAACTAAAATGTCTGGAAAGATGCCTTGTCACAGCCAGCAAGAGAAAGAAAAGACAGAGAGGGAGGGCAGGGGAGACAGGGAGACTACAGCTGCACCGATGTGAGTGGCAGCCACCTTTAAGGAGCCGAGAGAAATTCCTGCACTCCTTCTTCCACGCTGCAGAACAAGTGGCAACTGCCTTGGCTCATCGAGCCGGAGAATTCTGATTTCTATTGTTCTTGCTAAGATTATTCAAATTGTATTCTTTGCTGACTGATTTTGAAAATACATGAAAGCAATGCTGTTTATTTAGTCACTGTTCTTGAGTAAGCATTTAAGGGAAATGTGTTTACATAATCAGCAGTGTTTCTGAGTGTTTATTTTTAAGGACCAGCCCAGGGGAGGCGAGAGAAACCGTTGGGAATATCTTCTGCTCTAATTTAACATCCCCTTCAACACTGTCTGATGTAGGCAGCAACTCAAAAGAGAAAATGCTATCTAGTGATTCTCCTAGAAAAAGAAGACATTAAATGACTGCTAAGAATATGTTTGTAAGGCCTATTCCCAGGAGGGGAACGGAAACCACAAAATCTACCTGGATTAGACAGTCTCTTTAGTGTTTCCAAAGTCTGTTCAGAAAAATAACCACCTACCTCTCATGTGGCGCCATATATGCACATTAACGGATTTTAGGATGAGAGGAGTGTGCAAACTTTTTAGTCTGACATCCAAATTAAAGAAAATCCCTCAAGACTTGCCTGGAGGGGAAGTTCCGCGCTATTTGAGTTTGATTGGGCTCCCCAGGCTTTTAGAAATCTAAGCCGATTTCTTTTAGGAAACAGCAAAGATAGTCATTTTCTTCCCTTCCTGATTTTCTCTTTGATAAACCCTGAATTATAATGATACGAAGGTGAAAAAGTTTTCTTTGTTCTGGAGCCCATGCAGACCTGAGCGCTGAACAGGTGTTAAGTGAAACTCTATCCTCCCCGATTGAAGTGGTACACCCCTATTCACTCTAATGGACACTGTAACTCCGTCTAAAGGGCTTAAAAGCACCAGCCTTGTGTCCACAAAAAGTCCAGCAGGGTGTAGATTACATGGCGTAAGTGGGGTTTTTAATCCACCAAAATGAGAACATGGACCCCAATAAAAAGGACAACAATATATGGGGGTTTAAAACCGTTTTCATGCATTTAAGGCATTGCTATAAATTTATATAAAATAATTTTGTGGAGGAATTCCATACCCTGTTGCAGACTAATACATTTGGATGCAATCAGTATTTTATTAAAAGTTGTTAATTATACTTTCATAATTTTTTTTCCTTTTTTTTTATACATTATCAGCTGTCACACTGAATCTTATCTTTCCATGTTGTGCTGACAACTACATTTCCTTTAAGTTCTTAGAAATAAGTACGCTGCTTCTGATGTTTTCTTGTTCCGGATAGAGCATATTTATCAGGATCAAAGGTGTGGAAATCACAAAGTTCTGCTGAGTACATTTTATATATTATTTTAATAATTAAGATTAAGCTTAGACCAATTCATATAAACTGTTAATGCCGAATTCTCCAAAGTGGTCAAATTATTATTAATTATTAAGTGATTAAGTAATTTTCCTCAGGATGACTTTCACTTTAAAGCATTCACCCTCCTATTGTGACTGAAGCAGGTGACTAACAAACTGTGAGAGGAAGTTGTTATTGCTTGATATTTGATCTTCGTAGCAGTTGTGTTGATTCTGTCAATAGTGCATACATGTGATCTCTTTTTCAAGTAAGGGACATGTTGCTCAAAATTGTAAACAAACGTGAGTTTTTTCGTTATCTAAGTAAATATTCTTTATTGTTGTATGTGTAGTAAAGCAATACACCATCAAAACAGATGGCATTTATTACTTATTTTTACCAGTTTAGCAAAGATTTTCTTTAAATAGTGAAGAAATTTTTTTTTAATGAAGTGTTGTCAGACAATATCAGATCAAGTAAAGTGGAAAATACACCAGACTCGTTACAGCATCTAAATGCAGCTAAGAATCCTGCTCACATCCTGTACATAGGTTAAACAGCTTTCTGTTCTGATCAATCAAGATTTACACTAGCAGCATAAACGCCATTATTGTGCATCTAGATTTGACATCAGGTGTCAAATTAATCAGCCGTTAATTTTGAGCTAAATTTAACTACACTAGCACAATTCAAAGCTGATCACTTCTACGTGGGTCTGGTCCTGAGAAGGATTCAGCCCCTGAATAAGGACACATTCATAGCTGGGGAGCGAATTTCACAGCGCCTGATGTAAACTTCCTCTTTGAAAAACACACACAAAAGTCAAGCATCATGAACCCAGTGCATTTAAGAGCTTCATGTTTTGACCTTGTTTGTAGATGGTAAAATCTCCTTTTCCATGTTGATTAGGGTATTCAGATTGCTAGGATGAGAACGTATGGTTTGCTCCTTGACATTTTGTAGGTGACATCAGACTAGAAAGCATTATAAATGAATGGACTGGGTATGATTTTTTGAAAGCTATAAAAATTTATTTAAGATTAAAAGTTTTACTGAGTCACAAAGGCTTTCATGTTCTGTAACAAAAAAAGTTGACACACCCTGATTTGGGAATGTAGCATAATAAGCATCCTGGATGCCACCAACAGTTTGAAACATGTAGGACCCAAGCGGTGATTCCCCTCTAAGATAGCAGCTCAAACTTTAAGCCTTCTCAGCGTCAGCCGTCTCCCTCGGAATGCAGACGTCTGCAAACGGCTGCTATTATTTAAAATCTTTTCATCATTCTGAGAGGGAGGGAAATAGCTTCGACGTTGAGAAGCTGATTAATAATGAATGCTGTTTCTATCAATGTATGTATAATTAATCACATCTCATACTAACTGGACTTCTGTGGAGCCTCTGGTCCTGAGCGATGTGGAGACTGGTCTGCACTTTTTGTCTGGGCTCCAGAGTGAAAGGCAATAGAGTGATATGCAGTTTTGCGTGTGGGTGGTTGCACAGGTGGTGCAGAACAACAGCATCGTGTAACAGTGGCCGATTGTTTTTGGTCTGAATGGGAAAAAAATATTTCCTCTGTTTTCATGGGTGAATGTGTGAAAAATGAGGAGGAAATGCAAACAGGAAGTTGTCAATTTGTTTCAGGCTTCATTGTTTTGCAGAAAACCTGCGCGCTCACACAATGGTGAACATTGGTGTACTGGGAGACATGTGACCTCGTGACAGTTTTCAGTAGTTTTTTTTTCTTTCTAATCAGATCACAAAGACTGCATCGCAAGAAATGGAAAAGTGAGAAAATCTTTATAAAACATCTGAACAGAATCACTCACTTCCGTGGTGTGATTGATTTCCCAATGAGCTGCTGGGTTTGGGGTGAACTTATGGATGATAAAGTGAAATGATGCAGAGAATGTGGCAGGTTATTCTTCATACATGTACCCCTCTGTCACAATTGATTGTGTATAATTTGAGTTTTCAGGAGAGCCAGTTGATATTAAATGGTAACAACTCTCTGTATTCATCATGCTGGGCCTCTTTTTGAAGGCAGAAATAGAAAATGTAATCCCATCCACAGCCATAGCTGCGCCTCAGGCACTCTTTCACCCTTTTTACCACTGATCCTCCCTCTGGGGCTCTGCCCTCTCTAAAGGAGGAGGGAAATCTATAATCTAGCAGATGGCAGAGGTCTATGGGAAATCTTATAATCAAGTTGAAAGTGTTGATATTGGTCACTGAGGGGGAGAGAGCAAAAGGTCTTTGATAGCTGAAGAGCATTCCTCCTCTCTCAGAAGGTGAGCATAAGTCCAAGCCCACTCCAAACAGGTGCACTCATTTTCTGCATCTTGTCTGTGGGTGTCACACTGACTGAATTGGAGCTGTTAAGAAGCAGACCTAGAGGCGGGGACGCCAGGCGCCAACACAGACTTTTGAGTCAGGATTGTTGATGTGCTGCTGTAATGACAAATAGAAAATAGATAGAATGTATACAAAAACCCAGATGTGCAAAAAGCTCAAAGTAAAGCATTTTTTCAGTGTGTTGTATAAAAAGTTACCTGCAAGTCCAAAGTATGAAGAGATCACTTTCTTATATAAATCTGTATCTTCTTGTAATAGGGATAGGCTTGTTGCAGGCTCTAACAGCATATAACCTTGAGTGAAAATGGTTTTAGCATTACAAACTATGTTGTATATATATTTCTCTTGTACTGAAAATATGCGTATATTAAGTAACAAAGAACTTCTTAAAATGCAATTATTATTGGTTTTTACATTCTAGAGGTCAGAAATTCATCATATCTTCAGCCTGTTAAAATGAGATTTAATTCAAACACTTGCAATAAATTTTAATCTCTACCAAGATGAAAATAAACTAGTCACTCTATTAGGAACTGTGCTTTTATTTAATAATGAAGCAAATCTCGATGCCATAGGAAAGCAATATGTTGGCATGAGCTTACTTCATATTTGAGCAAATAAGACAGAATACAGTAGCAATTCTGCTATTCTGTCAAAGAACGTACACCTAATGTTTAACAAAGCTGTGAAGTGAAACAGATCACTCATTTTTTACAGCAATTTATATTTACAGGCTGTCTGTTGATTCTAAAAATCTGAAAGATTTAACCAAATGGGACGAAACAAAAAATTGAATTCTACACCCTTGATCTGAATAGAAATAGACCTTTCAGAACAGGAGCACATACTGCTGCCTCCATTCCTCCCTGTTAGAACCAAACAGAAAATGTTTGCCTATTCACCAGCATTCACAGAGAAATAAAAATGGAATGACAGTAGTTTAAAGGTCAGAGAGAGTTGGAATGATTGTATTGACAGATGAGAGAGAGGAGTGACTAAAGATTTTGACATTATATGAACTGGAGTCTTCATCTCAAAGTTCAACAGCAGTACCACCGTTAGATATTTTAAGTAATAATGTTCAGCATTACAGAGGTATGTGACTAAGATAAAAAGATCTAACAAAAAAATCACATCCTAATTGCTTAACAGTAAAAATACAGTTATACTTTTAGTAATTTTTTAAAATCTATTTAGAATTTTTATTTCGTTCTTTGAATTTAAATAAAACAAACATAAAAACATTCTACAATCCTAAAAGAAAGGGAGCAGAAAGCGGCAGACTAATCTTATGTTTATCTGCCCCCTCTACCTTAAAGCAAAACATTTACAAAGAACTTAGACTACAAAAGCAAGAACACAATAAGCATCAAGATATACATCACAAGAAACTAGAGTTAATGAAATGATATATCTGTCCTCCAAAATTGAAATACACCTCTTACTTTTTGTTTATTTCTGTATATTCTCAAAAATAAAATTTGACATGATTATTTATAATCAGGTTCATGTGTAATATATACCATCACTTGATCTTTTATTAGTTTTTTTTTCAATGTTTATTATTAATGTATTTTTATGTGCTCTAAACATTGTTTGTAAAATGCTAAAGTCTACTGATTCTTAAAATTTTAACAATTTTAAATGAAAACAAATAGTAGATTTGTTGCCTATCTTTAGGTCTCTTTTTTGTAAAATAAAAATGTATTGAATATGTTTTGCATGCATTTCCTGGAACTTCTAAACGATTAGTGTTAAACAAAATTTTATAAAGCTTTGTTATCTAGTGAATCCTTTACTTTGTGTAATATCAATTTTTTTTATATGGATAGTTTGATGTAATCTAAATCATATCCAAGGGTCACACAGTCAGGCGTTTTCTTCTTTTCCAATGACTTCCAAATTAAAATTTAGAGGATTAGATGTAGTAAGGCTGCTCAGTCATGCAGTGGGTAGCACTGCTGCCTTGCAGGAAGAAGGTTCCGGGTTCGATTCCCAGAGCATGGTCTTTCTGCATGGAGTTTGCATGTTCTCGCTGAGCATGCATGGGTTCTCTCCTGGTACTCTGGCTTCCTCCCACAGTCTAAAAACATGACTGTTAGGTTGATTGGCTTCTCTAAATTCTCCTTAGTTGTGAGTGTGTGCATGAATGGTTGTTTGTCCTGTTTGTCTCTGTGTTGCCCTGCGATGGACTAGCGTGCTCTCCAGGGTCGACCCGGCCTCTCGTCCGTGGCCAGCTGGAGATAGGCACCAGCACCCCTTGCGACCCTGCTTGGGATAAAGCTACATCAATGTGCATGTTGTTGGTTATTGAGTTTATAGGCTAAACATTTTATTGATTTGTTTTTATTAATTTTATTAAAGGAAATCTTCCTTTTCTGGTTGATATTTAAATGAATTGCTTTGCTTGACATTTACTTTTTTTTTGTAAAATGTTATTATCATACATAGAGTTAAGCAAAATGTACATTTAGGCTGCATTAGTATTAGCTTTTATACACATGTATCTTTGTCTGGTATGAAATCGTAAATTTATCATTTGACTGTGCCATGTATCCATTTTTATTGTTGCACTGGGATATCCATAACAAAGAGCATTATGTGTAGTATTTCCTCAGAGAAGGGTCTGACAAAACCTAGTCCTGCTTAAACACAATATGTAGCAGACAAATTTCATCTGACAGTCTTAATTTATTTGGTCCCGTCTGTTGTTTAAAGCCTGCATTTCTGTGTGGCAGTGAGAGCATTTTTTCCACGAGCAGCATGTCTGGATGGTCTTTGTCAGCTAAATTGATGACATTAAAGAGTTGCATCCATGGCAGACATGAGTGAATCAGTTGGCTTCCACATACTCTGTGTTGCTATCCCTTTATTCCCTCATCCCTAGATCTATTACATTTATTTTATCTCAAATGTTAACCTAATGATTTATTGTTTGTTTTGTGTCAGGGTTAAAATTTTTCTAAATAGACACGTCAGTTCTTTTGTTTTTTGTTTTATTTTGGCTACATAAATAGAGGAGAAAAAGTATTTCATAGCTTCCTTTTTAGTTTAACCTAATGTTCAATCACACTTTATGTTTCAGGGAAGAGACCAGCTGTGACACCTTTTTTTCCCCCTTTTCTCTCCTATTCGTGTGACATCTGCTGAACTTGTTGGGTGTTTACTGGTGTAACAACTGGTGTCTTTACCCTCCCGCCACCCCCTCTTCTCTCTCTGATGCTCCCACCCGTGCCCCCATGCAATGAATACACTTGCATCCAGACTGTTGAAGCAATTGTCACGCTGGAAGGAAGGCAAATCAAATCTTATGGCAGCAACTAGGCAAGGAGATTGCTTTTCCTCTCAGTTGCAGAGAAGCGAGTCCAGCACTCCCCCTGGCTTTGATTCTGGAAAAGAAGAGATGGCTGAAAAGTGGAAAGCTACTCAGCTCCACCAACTATCCTGTTGGGAAGATAGCCTCCCCCCTCCAACCTCTTTCCACCCCCCACACTCACCCTGCCAATACCCATCAGTCACTTGGCGACACAGGGGACGACATTCCTGCCTCCAGTTGTTTAGATGAAACAGAACAATAATTAGGGGAATAGAGCAGCTCCGGCCACTGAGCTGGGGCCACTCAGATCACAACAACACATTGTCCAACCTTATTAAACAGCCATTTGTGGCATCCTCACACTGTCGTTAGGCAGTCATCGTCCTCTTGCATGAAACTTGACCTCCCTTTAAGACATATTGACATGTCCTCCATTTTGAGGTCACTTAGAAATGGACGGGGGGACATTACAGGTCTTTACAGGAAGCCTGGACTAATGCAGCCAATTCTTTTTCAGAATAGGACTTCTTGAGTGACTCATCAGTGCCCTCCCCTGACGATATATTGTTTATTTCCCTTTGACAATTTAATAAGCTGAGAAAATAGGCCACATTCTTTGATTAATGGGAAGCTGTAGTTTGGAAGAATAGCTGAAGTGGAAGTAATGAGGAAGCAAACAGCAAAGAGCTTCTTCAGTGCATCTTTTGTCAGGATTCAGAGGCAGGGCTGGATTAGTATTGACTTAAAGCTCTTTTCAGGTCTGAATAAGTATAGGCAAGGAAAATTGAATATTGAAAAATAGTTTGTTGTTTATAGTCTTGCCTATTTTGTGGTATATTTTAGTAAACTCTGAAACTTCTATCTTTACATTTTTTTATTCTTTCTTTTTTCATCCTTTTCTTATTCCTTCCTCTCCTTTTTTATTAAATCCCTGCTTTGTGCTAACTAGTGCAGTTTCTTTTTTCTGTCCTTCCATCTATCTATCTTCTTTTCATGTATTCTTTCATACTTCTATGCCCATTGTTTTGTTTTTCTTTTTCCCGTTTTCTTCTTTTATAGTTTCCTTTTTTTCAAAATGTTTCTTCCTCTTCCTTCCTTATTTTTCTTTTCCTTTTCTCCCTTTCTTCCTTGTATTAAATGTTGTTGTTATTTTTTCCTTCAACTTTTCTTGTTTATTACAGTCTTTCATTTTATCCCCTTTTCCTTCCAACCTTTAATATTTTCTTTTTCATTTATTCTTCCTTTCATTTATTCTTCCTTTCTGAACTTTTCCATTTAACTTTTCCATTAGGATTTCAATGCAAATACATTGTAAGAACTCTTCTGTGTGCTCTATTGAAGGAGACAATAACACTAAGAACACAGAAAAAGAAACCAAAGTTCTATTTAAGGACAAGGATAAGTTCCAGAAGATTGTGCATGGGGGCATACTTGTGTCCTCTGCGGGCAGCTTTTAACCAAAACATGCCAACCAAACCAATTACAGGCTGTTGCCTGAATGGCATTCACGAGAAATTTTCTTTCTGGTCTTTTAAATGAAGTTTTCCTCTTGCTACTCATGCCTTGCATTTTCATTAGTCTCTCAGTGAATGTGCACCCACTGTGGCAGATGAGGCATTTTAATTTCTGTGTGCTAGGATCATAGAGGAGCATAAATGCAGTACAAAAATGATGCATTCACCATACAGTGTTGAAGTTTGATATCGCACAGACTTTATTCCATATCTAGTGTGATAGTCATATGAGAATATGGTGCCATTTATGTGACGTGTTTAAAAGACCATCCAATACAGGTGCATCTTGAAGATTCGCTCCTGTTTATGATTTAATTAAACAAGAATTTGACTTGCATTGTGCTGCTGCTACTATTAACATTGATATTTAATGGAGCCAGCCGAATGGGAACAGAGGGAGTCAAGGGTAATACAAATGAACAAGCACTGCATGCCCTAGATTATTTGATACTACTAAAATGTTAATTACATTCCTTTTCATGAATTATCTCCTATAGTATTGACTTAAAATTTAATTAGGGGTAAATTGTTAAAGAGAGAAAGGACTTTCAAAGTAATGCATTATAATTAAATAAAGGACCTATGCCCATTTGTTAGTTTAGATTATAAATTGCATTTAATAAGTGGACTTTAAAAGAAGGACATACCTCTAAAGCTCAATTTTGGAACAGAGACCAAACACATCACACTGACACACGTTTAGGCCTAGATTTGGCAACTTGCTGATGTTTCATCGAAGCATCAGAAAGAGAAGAAAAAATATTTATTTATACAAAAATACTCAGAGCAGCAGAAGACCACAACAGGTACCACACCTGGGGTTAAAGAGCAGAAAAAAAGGTTGCCAATGATGATACTGAATTAAAACATTTTTTCCAGTCCAATGAGTCTGCAACACATAATTATTAGGGTCAGTTTGCTGTGGACAACCTGATAACATGGTTTAATCAAGTTTAGACTGCTGGTGATGCAACAGTGAGAAGGATGGTTTCCTGCTATGGTATCCCCCTGGTGCCAACTGAGTATTGTTATATTACACAGCCTTCTTGGGTTTGGATGATCATCTTGATCCCATCATGACAGCTTCTAACTATACTTTTCTTCCTGCTTGATAATGCACCTTTTCACAAAGCTCAAGCTAATCTAATTTTAAACTCTTAAGTGTGACAGTGACTTCACAATTTGATTTTACCATCATCAGATTTAAATCTATTAAATTAACTGGGGGATGTTTTCGAACTGGAGATTTGCATCCAAGATGTGTAGCTGGATAGACATAAAATTACTCAATCTGGATTATTTAGACCAATTTTTTTATGTTTCTAACACATTGTTTATTTAGGCAGTGCTCAAGTTAAAGGGGGTCCGAATATTTCAATCTTCCCAATTTTTTTACAATGAAGCCTCTTTCAAACAGAAATTAGCAGGTTAACACAGGTCTTTTCAAATATGGCTCGACCCTCTAACAATCAGCATTTGGCTCCCTTCCCATTGGCAAACAAAGCTGTGTCTAATCCTCAGCTGGCAAACTGTGTGACATCTGTCCCCCCGCAGCTGCATGTCTGGTGATGGGATCACGCTGGATTAGTATTGAAGATGTCACCAGTTTGACAGAAATCAGGAAAGTAAACAATGGAGAGCAACATGGAAGTAACTTAGGGTATAGTAAGTGTTCTTTATTGCTTCGTTCATTTGTTCCTCCGAATTTCTCCCACCATATTTATCAATGTAAGCAGAGTTGTCTTGGCTTGTTAGATCAGATGTGAATGGCACGGTGCGTTGAAGTCCATACGTTGCGTATGATTGACCCAAGGATCGACCCAAGTCAGATGATGCCAATGTATGCTTATCGAAGCCGAGCAGTTTGAAGGCGATTTTAACGCCTGTTTCTTTCTGAGTTGTTTGAACCAGGTGGACGTGGGTCAGTGAGCTGTTTCCACTGCCACTAACGTCGATTTAAAGGTTTTTTTTCCCGGCAGCTGGGAAAGGGGTATAACTGAAGTATATTTTTTATGATTAGATACTAGTGTGGTACAGTTTGTGAAAAAGCAGACTTTGTGTTTACTTCCAGAACAACTTGTATCATGGTTGTGTATCTTTTACACCAAAGAAGGTAGTTCCTTATAGTCACCTGTCTGTTGGTAACCACAGTAAAATATAGATCTGAGATATAGATTATATACAAATATAAGCCTTTTCTTATTCTTTAATATTTTTAAGTCTTGGACTTTTTAAAGTTGTAGTCTCTGAAGTTCCTGTTGTACCAACAAAGCACCAACAAAGTACCCTGTTGGTGCTGCTGATTTTTAATCTTATCTATATTTTAATTAAGTTCACCTAGCTTCCACATATCAGGGCTAATGCAAATATGCAAACAAAGTCAAGCCATTCTTTGAGAATTATTTAAATAATTTAACTTCACAAATTGATATATTGTTATTAACTTGAGTATTTATTTGCTTCTAAAATGGAATTGATGCAGACTGGAACCCAGTAGCAATACATAGTCTCAAAAATGTGAAACCAGTTACCATCTGACAAGGCCAATGTTTGCACATTTATACTCAGTTTTAGTCCAAATGTGTTTTTCCACTACTTATTATAGCTGCACAGGCCCACTGCTGCCTCAACAGCAGGCCTGCATCACATTGCTGGTCCACATGATGATTAGAAACAGCATTCACCGTTTTTTAACGTTAGGAAGGAGGTTTTCTTTTTTCTTTTAGCAAAGCTTTGATGCTGGTTTGCCATATATACCTTGGAAATCAGCAAGATACAGTATCTCCACTGTGGAATTTTAAGTGAAGACTGTTTTCTTTCTGCAGAAACACCTGCTTCGTATCCAACTTTGTCTGAAGAGTCATTTCTTGGCCTGATGCAGAAAGGGGAAATTCCTGGGAGAGGTCTTTGATATGCCACTGCTCTTTGACGTCTCACCTAGTGTCAATAGATGTTTGGCAGATGTGGAAGGGCTACCTACAAAAAGTACTCTCACTTCTCTTGTCATAGATGCTACCAACTAAATAAATGTTGAATTATTCACCCAAGGATCCCTTTGAACTGTGTTCTTTAAAACGGGTCAGAGATCTATGGCATCCATATTTTCTAAGCCTTTTCATCTAAAATTGCAGAATAAAGATTCCCTCGCTACTCTTAATTTCATCTACTGCTCTGATATGTATTTATTTATTTAATATTTCAACATTAATATCTTTCGAAACACTGGAAAGGTGAGGAGTTCAGAGTGGAAAAAAGACAGCAAAGTTTTCTTTTT
Source organism: Cyprinodon tularosa (assembly GCF_016077235.1). NCBI lineage: Eukaryota > Metazoa > Chordata > Actinopteri > Cyprinodontiformes > Cyprinodontidae > Cyprinodon > Cyprinodon tularosa. The sequence goes on along the minus strand of NW_024038531.1, from coordinate 2,132,561 downwards.
CTTCTTCAATCTGCATGATAGTCTGTCCTCCCTAATGACTTTATTTTAAAGACAGTGGGCTGACCAGCAGGGTGGGGAGGGAGCATGGGATCGGGAGTGGGCAGGGCAAAGAGGAGAAGAGAGCTCCGCTTGCCGCAGCACTCTCCATCGCTGCTCTCAGCTCTCAGTCAGCGTCTCTGTGTGTGTGCTTTGAAAGAGAATAGGAATCAGCTCTTTGAAAGCCGAGGCAGCTCACCAGGGCCTTTGTGTAAAATAACATTTCTACTGAAAGCCAATTACTGCTAATATTATTTTGGTTGCTCCCATTATTAAAAGTACCTCTCTCTGTTGCCCCCATCATCCCCCCAACCCATCCCCCCCCCCCCTTCCCTCCCTCTTCATCACTCTCTTGCAGACTGAGAATTATTCCATTGATTCCAGTTATGTGAACAGCAGAGCCCACCTCATTAAAAGGTATGTCTTGATTAGGAATTGTTACCAGCACCTCATTACCATTGTTATCTGTAATTGTTTTATCTTAATGAGAGCACCAGCCACAGTTAGTGCAGCTTGCATGTGTTCCTGCATGTTTTTTTACGCAATGTAATTCAAAAGGGGTGGATAATACTTTTGTGTAAATAATGTTATCCTAATAACATTCAGCAGAGCACAATAGAAACAAATCTTTAAAAAATGCTTATGTTTAGATTATTTTGTGTAAGATCAATCATTTTATTTGCAGCTCACATGGGTTATTTTACATCATCTTATGGTTTCCAAATTTCTAAACGTCTGAATCTGCTACATAAATTCAAATGTCCAACAAAACAAGAAAGGAGGAAATTAATTGCATTGCATCTTCTTACAGATTACAACAAAAAAATATAATTATAATTGATGATTATATATATAATATTGTAAATGCAAAGAGCAATTACCATTCTGTATTAGACATGCACTGGTCAGGAGTTTTGTACCCGAGTGTTGATCACCGATCACAAAATCACTATCTGTTGATCACAGAATCAAATTCATAAATTCTTCCACTGCTTTTTTTGTGGTTAAGGAGATGACCTTTTCTAATCAAAATGGTAGAGAAAATAATGTTGACAAATGATGAAGCGAAAATGCTCTTAAGAGGTTTGTGGTGGCATTAAAAAAATGTTTTGATTTAGCCCTAGAAGGACAGTTTCACCATCATACCTCCAGCGCAGACACTGATCAGCATTCGCCTTCTTAGAAGGAAACAGGGAGTGAAAGTTGGAGGGAGGACTTTGAAAAAGGGAGGTAGAGATAAAACATGACAGGAAAGATGGAAGAACAATTCAGTAAGTAAACACAACTATATGATATAAATACACAAAAGAGATAATAGGAGCATGGAAACCAAGTATTAAAAAGGGATACAATTTGCGGAGGTCAGAAGAGAGGCAAAAAAGGATCATACAAAGAAGGATAAAAGGATGTCCCAGAAAATAACATATTTATTTTTTTTGTCTTTTTCCGTGTTAACTGTTGAAAGATAACGCTGGTACTTAGATTGTTGAAAAAATGAATATTTCTTAGATTAAAACCGCAAATTACCAAGTGGTATACTAGTAATACTGTTTTTCAGCTGCAAGATTTTGAGAAAGGCTAGAATAAAGCAGCACCTGAGCAACAACAAAAAATCTCTCAAGCTGGTCAAGGTAACAGTTTTATGAATTGTATACACTTGAGATCTCCTTGTGTGAAGAACCAAAGAAAAAGTATTTTCTTTGTGCATTGTTGTTCAGCCCACTCGATGAAAGAAACTTGATAGGGTTGCAGGAATTCAGCAGCAGGATTTTGATGAGGGTCATATAGAAATTCCCTCCAGACACAGGAGAACTTAAAACTATCCTGACTACGGCCCTCAGTTTTACCTGCAGTTAAACAATCAAGCCATTCTTTTGCTCGAGGCTATGCCGCCCTTTTGAAAACCCATTAAGGCAATTCCCCCCTTTTACCCCACCCTTCAAAAAGATTCCTTGCATTAATATAAACAAAAAGCATTCAAGTGTGGGCCTCTGCAGGATACTACAAAGAAATCCCCTCAGGAGCCAGGGAGCCTATGGTCTGGGACAGGTGCAATTACAGTGATAACATCAGAAAGCCGGCATTACCTCCGCTGCGGTCCTCTCTCTCTCCCAGCTTAGAATATGTTCAGCTTGGGTTGAGGAATGCAACTACCTTGTACTGTCCTTCACTCCCCCCTGTTCCACCTTTTACTTTACAGCACCTTTTTGTTTACGCTGCTTTTTCCACAAAGCTGTATGTCTTATTTTTGTTTCCTGCAAGAACAAGTTTATTCCACTTTAGTGTTGTTTGTAAAGTAGAATTTGTTCCAGTGGGAAGGAAATCAAACGAGGGGAAATCATGCTGTTACTGTGCAGCTGTTGATGTGCCCCCACACCCCGCCATCTTTATTGACTGTGAGCCCCAAACAAGACAGATGCTCAGTTTGTATGCTTCCAGCGCCTTTCTTCATCCTTCTTCCTTCCAGGAATTCCTGATTACTGCAGTATTTGTTTGATTGTAGTGAGTGAGCGCCTCCTGTTTGTCGTTGCAATGTCCTTGAAGTCAGCGCATCCATCCACAATGTCCCCGTCTAAATCACTGCATGCCTTCTTTTGTGAAGATCAAAAATGTGTGCCTAATCCATAAAAGCTCTCAGAAGATTTGCACTTACTCTTTATCTTGTAGGAACTGCAAACAAAAGCAAGTCAGAGACTTATACAATCAAAGATGTTGTATTTAAAGGTGACTTACTCTTAAAAAATAATTTATGTAATTTATGTTTAAATCAGTGGAAATGAACCATGTTTAGGGATGCATTGGTCACAAATTTATGGGAAATGACTAACCTTCATTTTTTTAAACACTTTGAAAAGCTGAAAAACATTTTACCAACTGTATATTTCTCTTTAAGAACTATCAGAAAGTCTTAAAAATATTTCGTTTTAGCCAGGATATTTGGGAGATTAATTATTTTTATTTGGCATAAAATATGGTTTTGATATTTTTTATTATTCACAACATAGAAATCACAGGATTTAAATTATGTTCCATTCTAGCATTTTAATATAATCTGTCTCCAGGTTAGATTCCACTCTGGAACTCCCATTTTGTATGTGCGATGCTATTTGATAATTTTCTGCTTTTAATATGTTGCCATACACTTAAATCAGAACATATAAGTTTCATTCTGATCACAGTAACATATTTTTAGTTATAAATTGTAATGGTTTTCTTTAGCGTTTGAAATATATTTGAATTCTTGTTGATTATTGAAAAGAAATTACTCTATAAAGCATATGAAATTTTCTTTTAGTGTGTACAAACTGGTTGGTTAAAGAAAATTTTAGATCAGATGGACCAAAACTACAGATACAAATTGTATTCACCAAAGTAACCATTAGTGATTAGCTATTCTAACTGTAAACAGCATTGTCTTTGTATTACCCAAAGAATATAGACCTTTAAACCTAATTTATAGTTTAGTGAAAGTGTGCCACATTTTAAATCCGGCAAATTCTATAACTGACATGGACTGAAAGCTTAAATAAGACAAAAGAGAACCTTTGCTGTGATACGTTTAACCTTCTTGTTATCTACTTGCAGAGCTTTTTTGTCCTGCTTTCTTGAAGCCTGCAGGCATGTTTGGACATTTTAATAACGTGCATTCCTTTTTAAAAGCTTCACAAACCTGAGTGCCTCCTCTGACTTATTTTTGTAAACACATCTTTGAAACTGAAAGCATCTTACTTTGAGTTTTCACTCAGTTACAGCCTCCAAACCTAAGAGTGTTATCGCCACAGCCATGAAAATCTTAAAACCTACTCTTATCTGCTGAAAAAAGCTTTAGGTCAGTTTGTTCCTTCGTTTAAACTCTTAAAGGGCATGATGTCCTCGGCCAGTGTATATGCACCTAGAAAATCAGGTATGAAACAAACCGAAACACAAAAGTATAAAATGGTGAGGAACAAAATTATTAGGTCACATTCTCTCTGTCCAAGCAGTTTGGATTAACAGACTCCTTAGAAAATACATTATTTAAATTTCCTATAACTTCTTACGTGTTTTTTGTTTTCTATGACACTTCACTGTTACTGAAAACAGCTAACATTAAGTCTTCTTCCTGCAGTAATAACTTCCATACCAAAGATGCTGTTCTAAGGAAAACCAGTTTGAGCTTAAGAACTCACTGATTTGAAAAAGATTGGACTATGGGGTGTCAAACATGGGTCCACACATAAATCAGTTTCTCTGTGCATTTCTAACCGAGATACATGCTGTTTGAGGGTGCAAAGGAGATTACAAAAAAAATGGACAACTAGTCACAAACCATAGAGGTACAAGGCATAAAGAACACCACGGTAGAAAGGTGATGTGACAGTTAATCAACATTTCCCTTTTCTCCCTTCTGGCCCCCATGTAGCACATCAACGTTCAAGGACCTGGAGGGCAACAGTCTGAAGGACAGCGGCCATGAGGAGAGCGACCAGACCGACAGCGAACATGACGTCCAGAGAGGACACTATGTTGACACGGCTGTCAATGACATGCTGAACATGACCGCCCCCCCTAATGTTTGCCAGCTGCCAGACCAAGGTAAGGAAGCATTTGCTTGTTATTATGTGTGCAGGCTGTGCACGTTAAGAGGTGCGGAGGATGTTGTTTCCATTTTCAAGAAAGGACTGATATGGATTTTTGTGTTTGTGTGTACCTGAGTCCATTTTAACTCAACCAGAGCATCTTTTAGGAGCCATTATGCCCACTAAAGGTATCAGATGTGTATGAATAACATCACAGGCTGTTTTTTTGTCTTTGAAGTCTTGCTCTGAGCTAATGTGAGGGATCTCTGACAGATAAGGCCACCCTTTGATACCAGCTTAGGCAACTTTATTGACTGATAGTAGCCAAGTCTGCTCTTGAAGCCAGACTGACTTCAGACGTAGTTGAATAGCAGCAATTAGGCTCATATTCATAGTTAAAAGAAATACTGTCCATTGTGCTCTAAACCTTTACTCAGTGAGATAATTTAGCAATAAATTAATGGTCATATTGTATTTCTGATAGGCCGTTTAAAAAGAGACATCTATTCTATTGGTCCAATTCAAATGGAGAAATAATTATTTTACTTAACTACTAAAGAACTGTTTACACAGGTGCTCAGGCGCACTGGAAAACAAATGAGAATCTTTTGAAACTACTGAATATGATCTTAAAATTTAGTTTCATCACTGAAGCAGAAGAATAAAGCATTTTTCCTTAAAGCAATAACTGAATATATCCCTTTAATTTGTTTCTTTCTGTATCTTACATTTGCTCTAGTTTCTTCAGCTTTTGTAAAGGTTGTCTTTAATCCACTGGTGTAAGATAAAAATTATTTCTGTTCTCTTTTTACTAACACTGCCCTAGAAATGGCTGTCTAGTTGCTTGCCACGTTATTCTCTTGCTCATTCAGTTCATATTAGGTTCAGGTTTTAATGAACCAAAGATAAAAAATACGAATCAAGAATGCATATGGTGTGATTTATTTGAATTATTTAGCTATCTATTTTTACCAGTACCCTGTTAAGTATGTGTGTGTGGCTTAAAAAGCAGTAATAGATGTCTGCAGGCTCATCCTGGCGTTTATACCCAGCCAGATGCTACACTTGGAGCGGTTTTGCTGTTTATGCTGTTTGACCGGGGAATAATAACATCATACAACCTTCATTTTATGTTGATTGAGAATGGAGCAATACAGATGCATCTGTCTTTTTGGCCGGCAGCTCTTGTTTTATTTTATTGGGGTTGTTTTTTTAAATAACATGGCAGAGAAATGCAGATGGAGGTATAGGGGGTCAGGATGAATGTTGACCATTAGAACCAACTTGTTTCAGGTTTTTTCAGGTGGCGTTTGACTGTAATAAGCATTGAAACGTGAATTGACTATATATTGGTTGCCAACTGTAATTACTTTACAACCTGCAAAAAAATCTCATGCCTCCAAAGAATGCACATTGACAGGTTTTTCTGGTTGTGGGATCTCATTATTGGAGACAATTAGAAATAATGTTCATGAGGAATATTACAAGGGGGAGAGCTCTCTGAGGCGGTGCGTTTTTCATTAACACCGCCAATGATTGTATCTGTTTCAGCAAAATAGAAGCGTGTCTCCTGAATGTCTAATGCAGCACAACACTGCTGGTAAACAGAACAAGAGGCTATTTCACAGTGCTGTCCATTCTTTTGACCAGAGCAAAATAGATGATAACAGAGTTATCTGTTCGGAATTGCAATGTGTTCGTTCTCTTTGGCTTTTTCTTCTCTTAGTCTTTCATCTCGACTTGCTCCTGAGTCGTTTTTCCTCCAACCTTTCTTTTTTTATTAAAGTTTCAACATAGTATGGGAGTTTGTTGAAATGTATGGAATAGTTTTTACTTCTCTATAATGAATAAATCAGGAGAAATCAAATCCTTAATTCTTGCCACTATTTTCTAAAAATTGTATCAATTTATGCATCCTATCCATCTGCTCACACGCTCATCTAATTATATCCTTTTATCCATCCATCCATCCATCCATCCATCCATCCATCCATCCATCCATCCATCCATCCATCCATCCATCCATCCATCCATCCATCCATCCACCTATTCGACCATCCAACCAGGGACCTGTTAATCAGTGTTTATTAATCGTTCTATCCATCTCATCTACTAATCCTTTCATCTATCTGTTAATTTGTTCATCATTCCATGTATTTATACATCTTATTTTTCAACTATCTGCCATTCTTAATATTGTTCAACAATTCCCTCATCCATTTCAACCATCCATTTATCCATCTGTCATCTCATCAGTACACCCACCAATCAGATTCTTCCTTGTCTTTTTCCATCCGTTAATAGATGTTAAAACCATCCATTATTTTGTTCCTTTGTCCTTCCTTTGTTGCTTCCTTCCTTGCCTGCTTCGTTCGTTCCTTCCTCTGACTCTCTGGAACGTAATGGTTGTCCAGAATCTTTTTTTCCTATTGTTTTGGATGTCAATCTGCCAAAGTGGTCATGCCAGAGGGGCTTTTCATAGTTGTTAAATGATTTGCCCAAAGATGACATGCAGAAATGTAATGACATGGTGAATGAAATCATCCCCTGTTTCCATCTCAGTGGTCTAATTACACAGTTAAAGGGCAAAGAAGGCTGACAATGATGGGCAGACGATGCACAGTTGGAACTGACTTGCCCGGTTTGTAAGACTTTTACATGAGCCGAAATTCTCCGGAGCTCCTCTGGAGAACACCGTAGCTCTGTCATTTCCCTGCTGCTTTTTTACCCATTCATAATAACTGACTCAAGCACGAAGTCGGAACAACAACATTGAGGCTTATTTGAGATGAGAGGTGGAATTGCTACACATAATGTGATGTGTTTTTACTTGGATATCCTCTGTTTTAATTGACAAAAATTAACACCTTTTCTGGTGTGTGAAAGGAGAGAGATTTTTAGAAAACAAACAAGCATCTTTCCTAAACACACCACTGTTTAGATGTCTTCAGGGAGTAAACCTTCTGTGTTGCGTGCTGTGCCTCTCATGCCAGCTAAAGCAGAAAAGAAGTTGAGGGACAGCAATTGCCAAAGGACTATAGCAGCACCTACTTATTGTGTGTCTGTGTTTGATTTTCATTGTTCTGTTTTCTTGTGTTGATAAGTGCCAAGAACAAAAGGAAACTGTAACAGGAAAGAGAGGAAGGGTTAAACTCCAGGGCTTTTCACCATGCAAATGTTTACCATTCCCAGTGCCATGTAAAGAATTTGTGTGCTCGGAATACAAACCATTACCTTTAGACAAAGACTCAGCCTTCCCTTCATTCTTTTGACTTTTATGTGGGAATGTAATTGTGTAAAGAAATTCAGCTACTAACTAGCCACATCACAGTGAGCATTTTTGTGTCCTTGATCAAGAAGCAAGGGGGAATCCAAGAAGTTTTTTAAGGGGTGAGCAGATGGGGATCACTGATATTCATGGCAAAACAAAACAAAAATCCATTTTAAGAGTTTAAGGCATTTTTGAATAGGCATGTTGCCATAGCAGAAGTTAGAAATGAAATCCAATTAAACATATGACAAAAATATTTAAAATGTACTTGTAAGTGCATGATTTTACCTCCTTAATATTATGTGTCCATAATTTCGAATTGGTCTGAGACCTTTGATTTTTGATCTAAATGTTCGCTCTTGCTTTTGTTTGACAGACTTAAAAAAATTGAGGAGTCACAGAAAAAAAGAAAAGAAGGCATATTGTATCAAGTTAATGTGTGTTATAGACGTATGTGCGGTGTGCTATGCTTTTTGGTTCCCTGTGCCTGCTATATATTTGGTAATCCTTGTCATTCATTGTGTCATAAAGTCACTAGGAAACTGCTACTAAACAGTTTGACTGCTGGACAGACGGCACACTCTCCGAGGTCTGATTTTGCATTTAATTCAACAGAGTAACACTTTTTTATTGTGCGTTTTCTTTTCGTGCAGCTCTAATAGCTGATATTTGCTCCCTCATATTTTCATTAATGATATTTGGACTGTTGTCCGCCACATTCAAGCATAGGACTATCTGGCCATTGAGAAGAGTCTCTTAATAGTGTTGCATCCCTGATGGGTTAGACCTTTCTTTTCACCACTGCAGTTTTATCTATTCAATATTTCTGTACCAGCTTACCAAGGTAACTTTCAGTGAAGTGCTTGTGAAGAGATTTTCAACTTATATCTGAGAGAATAACTCCTTCCTTAATCCTTGCCAAGAATATAAAACAGAGTGCAGGTTCTTTTCAAGGAGCTGACCTTAAACATCTCATCCCATGGATTAGATTTGGGAAGTATCTGAGGACCAAATTATTTTAAATCTCTTAAAATCTATAAAGGGGGAGATATCTTTGAAATGTAATCTTCCCATAGAATTAAAAGTAATGGATTCAATGTACTATATTTCAGAGTAGCTATATATAATAGATTCATCTTCATCTTTATATCACCGCCTGTATATTTCGGAAGGGATTTGTTTAAAATAGACAACATGCTAACTTCGACTGTGAAGCCATCAGTGTCAGGAAACAGCTCTGAGTCGGCTTGTGACAAAGAGAGTTAAATCCATTTTTTCCTACTCTAGCTCACATTGTAATTCCTCCAGGATATGGATAAGCTATAGTTTCAAGGATTTAGAGTTATGTATTATTAAATCACGCAAGTCATCTGAGTAGGAAGGGAAAATAGGAATTGCATATTCTGATATGCTGGTTCTAGAGGACCTTAGCTTTGGTATTGTTTCCAGGTCATTGTATGAGTGCTCATCAAGTAAATTCAGTCCAGCTTGGGCTGTTACACTCAAAAGGGAACCAAGACTGCTCAATTAGCCTGAGCGGGGAACCAAGCTCTTTTATTTCTGACATATTCCTTGGCCTCCATCTCTGGAGAATATCTCTCATCTATCTGTTAGCTCCCTGTGGATGTGTGCCTGAAGCTGGAGCCCAGGAATGGAAGCCCCCTTTGTGAGCTGCACATTTCTTCATAATCCCTTTCTCCATCACTGGATCCACAGGGTTTCACTGTTCCTAATTGATTTAAGCCCCTCCTTCCCTTACTTTCACCTTTTTTTCTTCCTTCCTGTCTCTCACTTATTCATTCAGACTGCAAACACCTCCTACGAGTATCTTCTAAACTTTGTGCCATTCAAGCACCTTCCTTTCCCCCTGTTGAATTAGAGGAAGAGCAAAGGCACCTCACATGTTTCTGCCACGAACTTGCCCTAAATTCAGTGCGGGAACATTTTTAGTTTGCAGTTCTCTGATCTACTAACGAAAAATGCTGACAGGTGTCAGAATCAGGAAGGCAACAGGAACGGGGCTGTGCTGACAACACTGGAGGAGGCGGAGAGAGTCCGTGTGCAAGGGAGGCAGAGATTGAGAGATGAGCTGAGATACTACTAAGCAGTCTTAGTGATGGAAATTTAAAAAAGAAAAAGAAACAAAATCCCTGACTGTGATGCACAGAGGGAGGGGTTCTGCCTTCCTATGAGGTAAACAGGAATTTGCCAGAGGATGTGACTGATTCCAAAACAATGCTTGATTGCAATAACCATTAAACCTGGCAAAAGACCCGTGTTGCATTGTGGTGCTTTAGGATTTGATTTATTTGTAAACTCTACGCTGGGACCATCCATTTTGATTTGTATATGCCTAATTTAATGTGGGAACCAGTGTAGGTAAAATGGCTGACAGTGACAAAGAGCTGGGTGCACTACGGGCACTAAAGGAGATAGAGTGCAAACACACTCCATCCTTGCTAGCAAGTGTAGTGGAGTCTGTAATGAACAACTTGACATGCACATTTCTGCCTCCAAGTTGTAGAGACGTGAGGATAAAAAAGAGAGGGAAATAAAATGTAATTCCCAGCCGTGTCCATCTGGGCTTATATTTTTTATTGTGCTTATCAGTGAATGAAATTCTATTATACTGTGAGGTGCCTGGCTGTGTCATATTGAAATTATACCTAATATAATAAAACAGAGCAGACTGATATTGATTTTGCAGCTTGTAAAAAATGACACATGTGACTAGAGGGGAAAATGTGGTTTTTCTGCTCTTTTTCCATTTCAGTGAATGATCTAAAATTATGTTTCTGTTGATATTCTGCTTTCATTTCACCTTTAAGCCTATTTTCTTTTTTCAAAATTACTCACACCCTTTGGGTTGATATTTGTCTTTACTTTCAAAAGCAAAAAAAAAAAAAAAAAAACCCAAATAAATTTGAAAATCATATAAAAGAAAACTGTTTATGATTACATTATTGGAAACAACAATGAGCACTGCCACTAGGTTCAGATACAGTTAATCAGCTTTAAATCAACATTATGTAAATATTGTTATATTTGTTTTCCAGTTTTGTTTTATTCAATATATATATATATATATATATATTTTTTTTTTTTTTTTTTTTTTTTTTTTTTTCACTGATCCATACCACCCGGATCTACAGAACAGACATCGGGATGTCTCAGACTACAGAAATGTGGTCGGATGGTGACTAAGAGAGGGAAGGTAGTCCACACAGAGGAGGTCTTACTCCCAGAAGGAACGATAGCAGGCATTGAGGACAGTTACAAGTACCTCGTAATCCCACAGGAAAATGGCAACCTGGAAGAGGGGACAAGGAAAGTAGCTATGGCCAAATACCTCCAATGAGTGAGGCAGGTCCCAAGTAGCCAGCTCAATGGCAAGAATAAGTCCCCGGCAGTAAATTGCTGCGCTCTACCAGTAATCAGATACCCTGTAGGAATAATAAGCTCGCCAAAGGATGAGATGCAGGCTACAGATGTTAAGACACGAAAGCTCCTAACCATGCACGGAGGGCACCCTGAGACTGCACGCTAGGCGTAAGAAAGGAGACCGAGAAATAATGAGCATGAGAGCCACTATCCAGGATGAAATATCCAAGATCCATAAGTAAATCAAGGCCCCAACAGATGACATGCTCAGTGAATGTCTCAGACAATGGGGAACAGAAGATGAGGTGCTAGAGGTTCCATCATGGGAGGATAACCGAATAATCATCATGGGAGCATAACCGAATTAGTGGATATCCTACCAATGACTAGACAAAGCTGGAATGAAGGACAGCACAGAGGCACTCATCATGGCTGCACAGGAGCAGGCCCTGAGCTCCAGAGCAATAGAGGCCTAGATCTACCACACCAGTGAAGACCACAGGTGCAGACTGTGCAAAGAGGCCCCTGAGACAATCAAGCACATAACAGCAGGGTGTAAGATGCTAGCAGGGAAAGCTTACATGGAGCGCCATAACCAAGTGACTGGAATAGTGTACAGGAACGTCTGTGCAGTGTATGGGCTGGAAACCCCTAGGTGCAAATGGCAAACACCTCCAAAGAAAGTAGAGAGTGACTGAGCCAAGTGACCCCCAAACCTGAGGATTGGTTAGAGCAGATCCCTGGAAATACATCAGACATCTGGGTCCAGCCAGAGAAGTGCAGTTCTAGGATAGAGCAAAGATACTGCTCAGAACCCTCAAACTCCCAGGCCTCTTGTAGAGGACCAGAGCTTGGAGAAAAAAATAAACAAACAATTTCATACATAAAGGTTTAAATATATATTATATGTATATTCATGAATATTTATATAGTTTACACTTTGCTTTTTAGTCAACCATTCTCTTTAACTAAAGAGATAAAATTTCATAAAATTTTGCATAATTTTAAATTCAACATGTTATTCGATTGTACCATGTTCCTGTTAAATTTGGCTTTAAAATTTTCTGTAGATTTTATTAATTCAGACAAACTATGAGACCAATTCAAATGAAAAAAAAACATTGTCCTTATTTATTATTAGGTATTTAGTGGACTACTATAGCCACATTTTGGTACAGTAGACTATGATCAAATAAGAGATTAAAAGACATTACAACTAAGTCATTGGCTGTCAGAATAGCAAGGTCCCTCTAGCAGGTAAAAGTAAAGACATTTTCAGTGTGACACAGCATAATGAAAAGTTAGAAGCACCATTTTGTAAGAGGTTTTAGCTTATAAATATTGCTGCAGAATGTATGGGGAAATCTATAAAATGTAGAACTGTTCAAATCTGCCAAAAGCCTAGGTGTTTACAGACTCAAACTACACACAAAAGGTCTTCATTTTCTGTCAAAATGGAAAACATGTAGTAATGTTAAAATACCATAATGACTGGCTGAACCACTGCCTGAATGAACTAAGTGTATTTAATCAGCTCAAGAGGAGACTGCTTATCTCTTAGCACTTGTTATGGATAGCTTATTGAACATATCAGAGAGAGAAATTGGAATAGTTCATTATTTACTAGAGCTCACAATGAGCCTGATGTATCTTGTTGCAGGCCCTCCACTGACAGCTCATTTTCTACACAATCCTGGCATTCAGTTCACGAGACAGGGCAAAAAGAGACAGAGACTTAGAGGAGAACATGGAAACACAGAGAGAGACAGAAAATAGGGTTCTGGATCTCCATTGCTTATTCATGACGCTGTGGCATGCTAGGTGTGTTAATAATCTCTGCAGAAACCAAGAGAATTGCAGTTGTTTGTTGAACACCTTGCCAAGCTGGGTCCCAATCAGGAGCAGATGGGAAAACAGGGGGATCAGGATGATCCCAGTCAGAGAGAAGGAGATTAAGAACAGGTAATGTGCAGAAGTTGTTGGGGACCGAGTGTGTATTAAAGAGAGAAGGAGAGAGTACCTGAATTTTAAATCCATCCGATTGTGTGTGTATACAACATACTGAGGAGCATATGTGAGCATGCAGGTGCACATCTATAAAGGTTAATCAGAAATGGTTTGGAAAAGAATGAGGCACAGAGAGAAAGGTAAAGAAAGGAATATATTGGGTTAAAGGGGAGGAGAAGAGTGAAATTCAAAAAGGAGAGGTAGAACATTGTCTCCAGTCTGCTTGCCTTTTGTAGTCCTGATTGATTCTGGTGCTTGTTTGATGAATCAAGGTAGCAACCATTTTTCAAACTGCACTGCACTGTGTATATAATTCAAAGACTTAAGAAGTTTTTATTGTCATGCCAAAGCACAGGTTGGTTTACAGTTGTATATTTGTGCTTAAAATGTGGACTCATGTACCCTTTCCTGAACCTTACTATATCACTTACTAAACCTTAATGTCTAAGAAAATAAAGAGAATTAGACAGAGCTCAATTAAGTTCAACGATAGTTTAGTAGTCTAACCACCTCAGGATAGAAACTGTTTCTGAGCCTAGTGGTCCCGCTTTGGATGCTCCTCAGCTGCCTGCATGAGGGAAGAGGATGGAACAGTCTGTGTGAAGGATGGGTGCAGTCCTTCATAATACAGAGCACCCTCCCTCTGCATGTTGATATGTAGAGGTCCGAGGTAGAGGAAACCACCTCAGACCACTAGACCACCACAATGAGTGTTCAACCTTGTCTCTGTATTTGGACTCATTGTTTGTGATGTGTCCCACTACAGATGTGTCATCTGCAGACCATATGAAAGCTGGGGTGTCTTGCTTAGCCATTATATGTCAGCAGAGTAAAGCAGAGGGGGGCCTAGGGCAGCCCTAAGGCAAGTTAGTGCTGAGGGTAATGGATGAGGAGATGGTGTTGTTGATCCTGTCAGTCAGAGGTCTGTTGACGGGAAGTCCATGACCCAGTTCCACTGTGTGGGAGACTCCGAGAGAGGTATACTTTCCTAGCAAGGTCTTTGGGTTGATGGTGTTGAAGGCAGAGGAGAAATTCATGAAGAGCAGAGGGATGTAAAAATTACTGCTATCTAGGTCGGTGAGGGCTGTGGTCCACTGATGAGACGGCATCTGCAGTGGATTGGTTCCTACTTTATTCGTATTGGTGTGGGTCAACAGTGAATCCAATTGTGTCCCTGATGTGGTCATAATTTTACCCTCTCACAGTAATTCACGACTGCTGATGTTAAGGCAATATGTTGGTAGTCATTCAGCACTTTGGGACAGAGACTTTGGTGGCAAACTTGAAGTAGGTTGAGAGAGGTGCCAGTAACAGTGAGATGTCAAAGATGTCCGGCAACACGTTGGACAGCTCTTGCACAGTCCCTTTATACCTGCACTGGAAAGTGGCGGCCTAGTGGTCAGGGCATTGCATTTGGAATCCAGCGGTTCTGAGTTCAAGCCCCATTCCCACAGACTGCCACTCTGGCTCCCTGAGCAAAGACCCATAACACACTGCTCCCCAGGTGCACCACAATGACAACCCACTGCGCTGTACTTGTCACAGTGTGATGACAATAAAATCTGGAAAAAAAAGGTGTTGGGGCCTGAAAACTTTCGAGTGTTGATTCGCTGGAGGGTTTTCCTAATGTCTACTGTGCCACACAAAGGGTGTGTCATCCGGTTGCGATATAAGTCTGATACTGGGGTTCAGATCCTCAAGGTGGACCTAGGCCTTTTGCATCTCTGATGTTGTATCATTTGATGTATTTGATGCCATTTCACATGCATTATCAGTCATTACTGATGAACCGACCCTGGATGTTCTGGGGGTAAGTGGCTTTGGCCTTCGCTTTGCCTGCAGTCAGTGTCTTGTCTCTCTAAGTGCTGATGTCTAACATGTACTGAACACATTATCCTTAGCTTCTAGCAGAGCTCATACCTCAGCAGTCAGCCATGGTTTGTAATTCCGATAACACATTGCTGTGGTGATATCCTTAGCACATTTGGGGATAAAGCCGAGAAAGGAAGAGTTGTATTCCTCCAGGTCGACCTCTTCCTTATATGTGCATGCCTTGCTGAAGACTTGCTGTTGGCTAAAACAGTCTTGTAGTGCATCCTACTGGCCACACAATAGTTCATCCATGGGCTACACAGTCACACTTCACCTGCATTGTCTACTGATGGTGGTCAGAGGGCCCGGTGGCGCCAGTGTACGGCAGCCTCGCTTCTGTCAGTGAGCCCCAGGGCAGCTGTGGCTACAATGTAGCTTGCCACCATCAGTGTGTGAGTGTGTGCGTGAATGGGTGAATGAATGTAGTGTAAAGCGCTTTGGTCAAGTCTCCTAACTTGAATAAAGGCGCTATATAAGTACATGCCATTTACCATTTATGTCAAGATGGGGAGATGAAGAGGTCTCCACACACTGTGTTTGTTAGTGTACGCAGTCAGAAGTGTTGCCACGGGGAAAGGTGACATAATTGTAAAATCTGAGCACTGTCCATCAGTTTTACATGATTTATGTCTCCCGCAACAACGCAATACAACTCCAGATTCTTCACTGCCATTCATGACATTACAAAGTTCTTCTGACCAATGGTTGTTGTCTGCTCTGAATAACTGTTACTGCTAAGCCAGGTTTCTGTTAGGCAACAAACATCATAATTCTTCATCGATGTTGAAACACTCAGCCTCATGTGTAAGCATGTAGCGAGGTCTCGATCTGAAATCAATATCGGCTATCGGTCTGATATTAGGCAAAAACCTACATTAGATTTTTATCAAATGGTATCTGAAATCTCAGATATTTTTGTGCACTCATCTGTTAATTTAACATGGGTCCGGTGTTTTCATATAATCTGTAATTTTTTCAATCCCTGTTTTAGTGACATTACTTAGATTAAGACATTCCTATTATACTACACTATAAAATAAGCAATAAAAGCTGGCATGATCCATGCTAATATTGCATCAGCTTAATGTCGGTATCAGCCTATTCGTATCAGGAATTTAAAAGGTTGTATCTGGACATCCCTAGTAACAAGACCACTTTATTATCAGTGACCAGACTTTGGCAAGAAGGAGAGTTGGAATTGTTTTTTTCCTGCTCTTTGGCTAGGCCAATGTGTCCAGCCACTTCCGATGCTCCTGTCTTCAGGCACTTCCTCGTGACCATTGCTTATCTCAATCTGCTGCGAAAGTCTATTGTCCTCAGGCGCTGTTGTCCACCCAGCGCTGATTTCAACCTAAGTAATATATTGAAAACTGAACTGTCCCTAAAGGCCATCCCTTTGGTTAAGATGTATTTGAGCTTTGAGCCATAAATTTAGCACTGAACTAGTGCTTAAACCAGCTTTAAAGAAATTAAAATGCTTAATCCCTGGAGCTGAAGAAGCTGCTGCACCTATGTGTGCCACCATGGCAACATCTTTAAGGTTGCAGCTTGGACAAAACCTGCTACCCATTGTAATTCAAAGCAAGCAGTAACTATGAACATGGGGTAAAGCAAAGCTGCAGGGGCTGTTGTAAAAGTGCTAAAATCACAATGCCCTGTTGATTTGGTTTGTGTCTATTTCAAATGCACTTTGTTACATTAGAACAATGCCTAGAAAACAAGACACCTGTTGATGTTCGTTTGCATTTTCTAGACAACAAACATGCACTATGCAATTCTAGCACACATTATTATTTAGAATATCCGGGGGCCATGCAGCCCCTACTGAATGCACCACCTCCTTCTTGACATGCTGAAGCAATCTCTTATAATGATTTTTCTTGCTTGAATTTAAAACACAGTCTGAATTTATTTCATGCCCAGACCTCCATTATGGTTGGTGTTTGTATCCTTTTTTATTCCAAATCCTTGCTAAAGTGTATCCTTTCACATAAAAGTTACTAAAAATATAACAATCATGTTCCTGGTTATTTCTTAGTTATCCATGCAAAACTCTTAGCTGTTAGTGATGCTAAAGTGATAGTAGTACTAGGCTGTATAGGATTTTTAAATCTAAAATATTGCACACTTAATTGCACTGAAGAGGCTTAAGATACATTCAATAGTTTATCTAGCAACATTGCTGGTAGACTATTTGTTGCTAACCTTTTTGCAGCTAAGGAAGGTAGAGTTTCCCAAGCTGAGCTAAGGTGCTATTTGACGTTTTTTTGAGAGTCAAGGCTGCATTCAATATCTCTTCTTTGAAAGTATACATAGACAACATAGACATAAACTGAACTTAAAAAGTGAAGGTGTATGACATCTCCATTTATTAAGGCTTAACTAATTGTGGCTCATTCTAAACTTGATTATTTTTATGTGTGGGCAAATTTAATTGTATCTAGTTTAAAATCAGGACTACTTATAAAGATCCAGCCTAAACTGAAACAGTCTAACTTTTTTGTTTGTTTGCTTTTGTAGTAAAACAACAATATATCGACGAGTGAAACTTAAACAGATTTTTACAGTGTATGGCAAACATGTCCAAAGTCGGTCCTTGAGGGCCGCTGTCCTGCAGGTTTTAGAGGTTTCTCTGCTGCAGCACAGCAAATTTCCATTGATAGCTGATTAACAGGCTTTTGCTGAACTGCGATTATCAGAATCAGCTGTGTTGAAGGAGAGAAACCTCTAAAACCTGCAGGACAGCAGCCCTCAAGGATTGACTTTGGACAAGCCTGGTGTATGGTTTTGAGAAAGCAAATAAATGTGGACCTTTCTTTTTTTAGTTAAATCTCTGTCTCATCTGTTTGAATGCAGGCCTGTATCTCAATAAAAAAATATTGTCACATCGTGAATTTCAAGTTGCTTACCAGTTACAGGAAGGCTGTAACCATAGTTTTCTCCTCTGTCTGCACTCTACACATGTGCTCATCTTTCACCAGTTTTGTACTATCAGCTTGGATGACAGACATACACTATATTGCCAAAAGTATTTGCTCACCCATCCAAATTATTGGAATCAGGTGTTCCAATCACTTCCATGGCCACAGGTGTATAAATTCAAGCACCTAGGCATGCAGACTGTTTTTACAAACATTTGTGAAAGAATGGGTCGCTCTCAGGAGCTCAGTGAATTCCAGCGTGGAACTGTGATAGGATGCCACCTGTGCAACAAATCCAGTCGTGAAATTTCCTCGCTCCTAAATATTCCACAGTCAACTGTCAGCTGTATTATAAGAAAATGGAAGTGTTTGGGAACGACAGCAACTCAGCCACGAAGAGGTAGGCCACGTAAACTGACGGAGCGGGGTCAGCGGATGCTGACGCGCATAGTGCGAAGAGGTCGCCAACTTTCTGCAGAGTCAATCACTACAGACCTCCAAACTTCATGTGGCCTTCAGATTAGCTCAAGAACAGTGCGCAGAGAGCTTCATGGAATGGGTTTCCATGGTCGAGCAGCTGCATCCAAGCCATACATCACCAAGTGCAATGCAAAGCGTCGGATGCGGTGGTGTAAAGCACGCCGCCACTGGACTCTAGAGCAGTGGAGACGCGTTCTCTGGAGTGACGAATCGCGCTTCTCCATCTGGCAATCTGATGGACGGGTCTGGGTTTGGCGGTTGCCAGGAGAACGGTACTTGTCTGACTGCATTGTGCCAAGTGTAAAGTTTGGTGGAGGGGGGATTATGGTGTGAGGTTGTTTTTCAGGAGCTGGGCTTGGCCCCTTAGTTCCAGTGAAAGGAACTCTGAATGCTTCAGCATACCAAGACATTTTGGACAATTTCATGCTCCCAACTTTGTGGGAACAGTTTGGAGCTGGCCCCTTCCTCTTCCAACATGACTGTGCACCAGTGCACAAAGCAAGGTCCATAAAGACATGGATGACAGAGTCTGGTGTGGATGAACTTGACTGGCCTGCACAGAGTCCTGACCTCAACCCGATAGAACACCTTTGGGATGAATTAGAGCGGAGACTGAGAGCCAGGCCTTCTCGTCCAACATCAGTGTGCGACCTCACAAATGCGCTTCTGGAAGAATGGTCAAAAATTCCCATAAACACACTCCTAAACCTTGTGGACAGCCTTCCCAGAAGAGTTGAAGCTGTTCTAGCTGCAAAGGGTGGACCGACGTCATATTGAACCCTATGGATTAGGAACGGGATGTCACTTAAGCTCATATGTGAGTCAAGGCAGGTGAGCAAATACTTTTGGCAATATAGTGTACAAAAAAGTGCAATTGTTTTAGAAAATAAAAACTTAATTTTGATATGCATATATGCCATATATATCTATGTGACCTTTATGTAAATGTGTTTCATTTTAGTTTTTTGCAATCACTGATTCAATTTTGTGTTTTAGTGCCACCAGTCTAATATAAACATTTAGCTGATGACAGGCGGTTCTAATCAGAACCAAATTTACCTCGCAGTGCCACTGTCTTTTCATCATGTGCCGTCAATTTATTACAGCCATGCATTAGCTAAGAATCCTCTCAAAAGTGTCATTCTTCATTTACAGATTTTATACCAAAGTGTTATGTAGGCTTCTACATACAGTACATGCTCATGATAACTGGAAAAAAATTATGCAGAGGAAAAGGAAACTACTGTTTCTTGAAAGAATAGTAGTAGGGTAGGTTAAGTAATAATAGTGTTTATTCACTGTGGAGATCCTCTGTGTTGAAATTCACCTTTATTCAGATTTAGAGACACTATTTCCAAAGAGAATGATAACATCAGTTGCACAGAGTTTATGTTCTTTTTTGTAAATGCAGTTGTATTTTTGTTAATAAGGAAGAAAGGAGAGTGATGTCATCCTAGAGTATTAAACGTAATGTTTTCATTGAAACTGTTAGGATAGATCCCTCCCTGCAAGACATCCTCATCTACTCTGTGTTCCTCTGCTAACAGTTTTTAAGTCTATACAATAAAAAGATTGATTAATGTAGTGTTGGTTCAGGTAAAATATGTATGAATACCTCAAATTATATTATGGAGTTCTTCTTTACTTTTGGGTGTTTTTAATCGCTTTGTTTTTCTGATGTTGATATTTCTCTCTCCTGTAGGCCGGATCAATGCAATATCATAGAGATGCAACTTAGGTGATGACATCTTTTAGAGAATTCTAGTGACATTAAGGATATAGACAGTAACGACTTTCTTCACTGAAGATTTGGCACCAGTCCTAGTAGCTCTGCGATTGAGGTGAAAAATTGTTTCTTCTTAGTGTTACATTTCTCAGATTTAAGCCATTAAAAAAAAAGAAACAAAACCATTCACATAACCAGATGTGGCAGTCAGCTGGCAAACGATACAGAATAAGAGTGGGTGGAAGAGAGTGTACCACTGACTGGCCGGGAGAAAAAAACTTGTTGCCATCCTCTTTAAGTACTTTCATACATGAATCAATCAACTGCTTTTCTTCAGTAAATTAAATTGGAATTGTTAAATTGACTCAAAATCTTAAATTGTTCATTACATAATTCATTCGGATTAGGTCATTTATTTTACTAATTCAATTAATTTTCAAGTTTTTACTAAAATATGATCACGTGTGGCATATAGTAAAATTAAAATCCTATATTTTGTCATAAAAACCACTTTAATAAGGAAATAAAATTCACACTACATTTAATCGTTACCTGCCCTGTTATAATATTCAAAATCGTTGGCTCTGATGTTAATGACCTAGCAGTTCTAGATGATGTGATGATTTTTGCTCATCACATTTAGCTACAAAAGGTCTTAAATGAATGCACATCCTAAATACCCTGAAAATAAATAGTTTGAGAGTTTTTTATTAAAGCTCTGAGTCAACTTCAGTTTGCTCATTGTTTTTATATATATGGCACACTGATAACATAGCCATTGCGTTGATTGTGTGAGCACAGATCTTACAGAAAGATATTCTAGTCTTGAATTAAGCACTATTCTTTTTAAAGCATCATGCTGCACTATATCCAGGTTTAATCAACATGGCTCTGGCTTGATCCTCAGGTGCTATTGTTTGAGCAGTATTTCAACTGAATGAAAGAAAAACATGGCACTAGAGGGAAGAATCATCACATACTGATAACCTAATGTTCCTTTATTGGCAGAAATGCAATCCATGTGTATATTTTTTATTGAGCTAATAAAACTGTGTTGCGTTTTGAGGTCAACATTTTCTATTACCATTCTGAACCAATAACATTCCCTTAGCCGAGCATCCCTTACCACAGCCATGTTGATTAAATGGCAGGACTGAAGACTACTACATTGTGGAGTAAACAGCTTGATGAGGACATACTATACTCATAGAGTTCCTCCAAGGAGCTCTGGTGTGCGGCCTGAAGTGGGCCTGCCAAGGAGAAGCTTGTATTACAGGGATCCCAGGATATCAGACACCAGGCGGCCTGAGCTTCCTCCAGGCAGGGCAAAGTATGGCAGCTGGCCCACAGCCCAGATAGCTATAATCAGCTCCATTACCTGTAGAGCTGACACCCATTTAGGAGCCGTCATAGTGGAACTATTGCTACACGGTTTGGATTAAGGATGGACCAATATTTTGGGTTCAGTACAAACAGCATGCCGTTGCACAAGGTAACGCTGTGCTCACTGGAGCCCATCCATAGCTGCAGAACGCACAAAGATGCAGTGAAGAGGTTTTCTCAGCATTGTGCAGCTTGGTACAGGGAATTTGTTTTATGGTCTCTCGCTCTTTTCTTATGAATGGCAAGATTAAAAGTACTCAGCTTTGTTTCAAGAAAGGAGGGAATCAGCCGTCTTTTAAGAAGTACATTGCAGCTTGCAGTTTTCTTTCTCGAATACAAATACATTTATCACTGCAGCTGTGATAAGGAAGGAAGATGGGGGCGGGGGGGGTGGGGAGTCTGTGCTGTGGCATACAGTGTATTTGTCTTTTTAACTCTTAGTACTTCCTTTTGGTGGGAAAAATACTAAATACTATACTATAAATAAATAGTAAATACTTTACTTCCCTCCTCTTATATCCAGGTAAGATTTTCATTGTTTGATATTTTCTAATATTTTACTTTCTATCCTAATTTCTTTGTAATATTTAAAGTGTTTTGGCTCTCTTCACCTTGCTTCTGCTGACAACATTATTACTCAAATGGAATATGAAGCAGAAATATGTAAACGTCCTTTTCAGTTGTGGCAACAAAAGGTTACTACCTCAGGCAAAGAGCTGTAATATTTCCATATTCTCCTCTTCTCATGTATATTCAGTAAGAGTGATTTAGGGCACAAAATTTTATGGCCATTAAGATACAGCGTCCCTTTCTTAGACATACAGGTGCTGGTCATAAAATTAGAATATCATGAAAAAGTAGATTGATTTCAGTAATTCCATTTAAAAAGTGAAACTTGTATATTATATTCATACATTACATACAAACTCATATATTTCAGATGTTTATTTTGTTTAATTTTGATGATTACAAATGACAACAAATGAAAATCTCAAATTCATCATATCAGAAAATTAGAATATTGTGAAAAGGTTTAAAATTGATGGCCCCTGGTGCCACACTCTAATCAGCTAATTAACTCAAACCACCTGCAAAAGCCTTTAAATGGTCTTTCAGTCTAGTTCTATAGGCTACACAATCATGGGGAAGACTGCTGACTTGACAGTTGTCCAAAAGACGACCATCGACACCTTGCACAAGGAGGGCAAGACACAAAAGGTCATCGCTAAAGAGGCTGGCTGTTCACAGAGCTCAGTGTCCAAGCACATTAATAGAGAGGCGAAGGGAAGGAAAAGATGTGGTCGAAAAAAGTGTACAAGCAAGAGAGATAACCGCACCCTGGAGAGGATTGTGAAACAAAACCCCTTCAAAAATGTGGGGGAGATTCACAAAGAGTGGACTGCAGCTGGAGTGAGTGCTTCAAGAACCACCACACACAGACGTATGAAAGACATGGGTTTCTGCTGTCGCATTCCTTGTGTCAAGCCACTCTTGAACCACAGACAGCGTCAGAAGCGTCTTGCCTGGGCTAAAGAGAAACAGGACTGGACTGCTGGTGAGTGGTCCAAAGTCATGTTCTCTGATGAAAGTAAATTTTGCATTTCCTTTGGAAATCAAGGTACCAGAGTCTGGAGGAAAAGAAGAGAGGCACTTCATCCACGTTGCTTGAAGTCCAGTGTAAAGTTTCCACAGTCAGTGATGGTTTGGGGTGCCATGTCATCTGCTGGTGTTGGTCCATTGTGTTTTCTGAGGTCCAGGGTCAACGCAGCCACATACCAGGAAGTTTTAGAGCACTTCATGCTTCCTGCAGCTGACCAACTTTTTGGAGATGCAGATTTCATTTTCCAACAGGACTTGGCACCTGCACACAGTGCCAAAGCTACCAGTACCTGGTTGAAGGACCATGGTATCCCTGTTCTTAATTGGCCAGCAAACTCTCCTGACCTTAACCCCATAGAAAATCTATGGGGTATTGTGAAGAAGAAGATGCAATACACCAGACCCAACAATTCAGAAGAGCTAAAAGCCACTATTAGAGCAACCTGGGCTATCATAACACCTGAGCAGTGCCACAGACTGATCGACTCCATGCCACGCCGCATTGCTGCAGTAATACAGGCCAAAGGAGGCCCAACTAAATACTGAGTGCTGTACATGCTCATACTTTTCATGTTCATACTTTTCAGTTGGCCAACATTTCTATAAATCCTTTGTATTTATTGGTCTTCAGTAATATTCTAATTTTCTGATATGATGAATTTGGGATTTTCATTTGTTGTCATTTGTAATCATCAAAATTAAACAAAATAAACATCTGAAATATATGAGTTTGTATGTAATGTATGAATATAATATACAAGTTTCACTTTTTAAATGGAATTACTGAAATCAATCTACTTTTTCATGATATTCTAATTTTATGACCAGCACCTGTATTGTAAATCTAACGCATGACAGAATGTGCTTGTTGGATTTGGGTTCTGCAGAAGTTAAACAGAGGTTAAAGAGAAGTCGTACAAACCACCTCCATCATTACTATCTTTCATTCACCAATTAGTGTCAGTGTTCCTTGCTCTGTCCCCTATATGACCTTGCAGAGATGAGCTCAGTATGCTGTAATTCAGCATTTTGAGTCGGTCTCAGGAGTGGGAGGCACTTTCTGGCTGCCAGTGACCCACATAATAAACTATTGATGAGTGACTGAGGGCATAGGAACAGAGAGGAAGGACCCTCTGGTATATGTCAGGACTCAGATACCCCCCATGCCCTTCTCCCTCCTCAGCAGTTTCCACTCAAAACATCTCTGCATTTCGTCTCTCAACAGCCTTTCATTTTAAAGACCCTTTTTTTTTTGTCTTTCATCACTTACCCAATATGCTAACTTTCAGCGAACAAATGTGAAGTAGCTGTAGGACAGTTTTGTTTTTTTCAAATACAAAAGTTTTAAAACGTTTCATTTTTTTTAAACCACAAACATTTTCTGGCATTATCTTTCATCATGCTGGTTGAAACACAGCTAGCACACTCTTCCTCGACTTTCAAGCAAAAATCAAATGTAGCTTTTTGGTAATAATTTTGTTTGCCAAAAAAAAGGCAATCATGGTTTGGAAGTAAATAACTGCAACTCTAAGGTCATCATTTTAATTTTTCAAGCTGAAGGCAGCATGTCTGTTAGACAGCGTAATGCAGGCTGGCTACTTGGGCAGGTATCCTGACTAACTATGAATATTTTTGTTAGCTGAGAGTTGACACGCGATAGTAAAATGTACAATGAACATTATTAGCTGCATATGTTTTAAATTTTCCTACAAGCACCTAAAACCATGTATATTAGTGTTATTACTCTATCATACCATTGAAATCTCATACAGGTTAAATAAACCCGAATTGCTACTAAGCTCAGTTGTGTCTTCTTGGTGAATAAACATCAAGACCCAAATGTGCACAGCTTGAACACTATAAGTTGGCCTGAATTACCGTACTGAGGACATGCTGTAATCTGCCTGTTTGGAATTAGTTAATTTCAGATAAAGGTCAAGAGCAGAACAGGATCTAGGGTTGTGTTTCTCTACATTGTGGCATAGCTGCCGGTGGTGGATAATTAAATTATAGAAAATGCATTACCATTAAAAGGGAGACATCCTCAAAGGCCCTTTGTTTTTAGTTGTGCTGCTAATATGATGTTTCCTTTAGGCTACAGATGTCTTCATGGACATTAACCTAATTGTTTGATCCAATTAAGCTCATAAGTAAAAACAGTTTAGTGTTAAACATGAAAATCTAGCACCATCTGTAGCAAGCGCTTTTATATTGAATACTTTTGAATTCCAGCATTATTTCAGGTAGAATTGAATGAGTGACAGAATTATTTCCTGACAGCCTGCTGTATGTTTTAAAACCTGCACCCACCCATTTCTAAAAGGGAGGAAGAAACGTAATGAGAGAGGCAGGTTGTTAAGTTTAATAGCAGACAGGAAAACCTCAGAATGGCTCTTTTTAATGATGTGCCTCTTCTCATGCAGCTCTCGTTAAAGATGAGGCCAGAATGCTTGGAGAGGACAGGCAGGGGACTGTGTCCATGCAGACTCCACATACCCCTACCCATCATCTTAGAGGTCTGCAGCAGGGGGCTCTGTTTGCTCTCTTGAGCTCCCTCTGTGTTCAGCTCCTATTAGCATCAAAATGTACTGTAAATAAACCTGGCAATCAGGGCCGTGACCCTTTATATCCACAATAGGCTCAGGCGCCCCTTCTGCTGCCTCCCCTGCTGCCTCCCCTGCTGCACTCTGCATATCTTTAACTCAGTCAGATTTGCAACTGAATGTCAAGCCTGGTGCCAGGCTTTACTGTGTGGCAGGCTGTTCCTCGACTGTATCCTAAGAAAAGGA
This sequence comes from Cyprinodon tularosa, assembly GCF_016077235.1. Lineage (NCBI taxonomy): Eukaryota > Metazoa > Chordata > Actinopteri > Cyprinodontiformes > Cyprinodontidae > Cyprinodon > Cyprinodon tularosa. The sequence continues at coordinate 2,106,537 of NW_024038531.1, read as the reverse complement.
ACTGGAGAATCAAGAAGAGCAAGGGAATTGGATCTTTGACACCTGTCACTTCCACTCTGCTGCACCTTGCTCTCTCGCCACACATAAGAACTTTTCATGTCACAGCTCAACATTTTATCATGAGTGGGCACAGGGCCTGAGAAATCCAATTACTATCTCTGTGTCAGGCCCAAGCCACAATTTTTATGTAAGCTATAGTCATGTCCCTCAAATAAGGAAAGATGTGCCTATTAGTTCCTCCTTCTTTAATTTTCTTTAGACCACTCTCCCACCTCTGTTTTAATCTGTGTGTTTTACGTAACCCACTGCAGCCTTTTCTCCCGACAAGCTTCTATATATATTGTGGAGGTTGCTGGTGGGTGGCTAATGCTGTGGACATTGGTTCTGACTGTGTTATATTAAGTGGCATCATGGTGCCGACCTCACTGTGGCAGATAATAGAGAGACATGGGATGGAATAAGCAAGCCTCCAAAGATTTCTAAACAGGTCATCCTTTGTGACAATGAAGCAGGAAGAGAGCTGGAAGGAGTTAGACCCAGTAGGTATAAATCGAATGTATCTACACGCAATGGGGGTGTCTCGCTGTAGCTCTTTATTTTCTTTTATCTGCCTCTTATCCCTAAGTGACGCCGTTTGTGTTGTTCGGTGAGAAACAATGGGGCTGTTTTTTCAGCCCATGATCGTTTCCCAAGGCCCTCTTTGTGTAACTGTAAAGAGCCTTTACCTGCCTGTCCAACTCTGTACCCTCCATGTCAACGTTTTTCAGTGTCCCATTTCCAGGGATCGCTTTGTTACAAAACAAGTGAAACTTTTTAAAAGAGGACATAAGAGGGAAAAGAGAACACGAGAGAAAGTATGCACCATGCTGATAGTTTTTTTTGAGATAACAAATAACATAAAACGAAGAGTCCTGGTAAAGTAAAAGCTGCAAAGACATATTATGTTACTTATGAGAGGTATCTACTTTTGGCAAAACAGTGGGTCACATCAGGAGGTGAATTAATTAGATATTAGTTAACCTCTGGAGTGTGAAATACCTAGTTTGTACACCAATAAATGGTGAAGAGGCACTGTTATTTTACACAGCTAAATGTACTTGTTAGGAGAAAAAGCTAATTATGTGTGAATATAGAACTGTGTGCTGGTTACCTTAAGCATTCACTGTTTTTTCTGTAACAACTTTATTTGCTTTTCATCCCAGTGTTTGAGGTACATGAAGTGACTGATTGCTAATTGATATTTTGTATCGATGATGTAACCATTCAAAGCCTATTGGGAACTTTCAGTACCTGCTTTCACAAGTGACATATTCAAAATAATTATTTCATAATTACAACAAAGTTTTACTATGATTATGCAACTCCCGTGTAAATGATCTACCAGCAAAAGGTAAATTTGATCAGTATGTCCAAAGATTCTACGGAACCAAACAGGAGGTAACTGAACAATGAATATCTTTTTTGATACAAAAAAAAATATTTACAACTATCTGTTTTTATTATTAAGTGGTTCCCAACTGTGCTTTTTCAGTAAAATCTCCAGCATGTTTTCAATGTCTCCCTGCTGCCACACAACTGACTTCAATAAGTTTGTGATTTAAAGGCTTGTCCACACCTGAAGGCTCCTGAGAAGGTCTTCTAGTCATTTGAATCAGGCATGCTGGAACAGTAACACATTTAAAACATGGCAGAGGTACTTGAAGACTGAGATTGGAACCACTTAAAAAAACAAACACAACAAAGGCATATTTAATATTTGTGACTTTGTTGCAATATTTAGGGACTTGTTAAGCCCGTTTAACGACTTTTTTTTGGAAAATAGAACGAGCGACTAGTTTAGCAAAGTTTTTTGTGATGTTGCAGACTTTAGTGACCAGTTCTACTTATACTGGCTTCAGCGAGCAGTGAGTGGGCGCTCACTGCTCGCTCACCGCTCCCTTCTCCAAAGCACAGACAGTGGTCAGATTCAGCAGAAAACCGTCAAACAGAAATAAATGTGAAGGCACTGGTCACTCTGAGATCTGTGTCTTCATCAAGGGCTCCTACAAGGTCCTCTATAGCACTGCATGCAGGATTTCTTTGAAAATCTTGCACTAAAATAGATCCCTTCTTACATTTAATTCAAAAACAGCCTCCTTCACTGTGTGCGCCTCTGTTTTATCTCCTAAGTTAGATTTCAGGGAAATGTTAAATAACTTGATTCTTTTTAATATAGTTAATTTTTTGTTTTAAATGTACTTAGAGTGTTTAAATCACTTTCACTCCACTCAGTGTTGATATTCCTCTTTCCTAGGGCTGGATCAAAGCATGACTAAATATGCAAATTCAGCTATTAGGTCATCTAGCAACTTTCAGGACAGCCATTAGCGACTTTTTTTGGGTAACATTTTTCCAATTGTGTTATTCTGCTTCTGTTTTTTACACATCTAATAAAACACCCTTGACTATTATAACAATATTTGTCACTATTTACCTAGAACCGAGGTTTAAGTGATCTCAGAAATGCAAAGACAGATTTCTCAGAACCTTATCGCAACTTTAGCAGTGACTAATGGTTTGTACGTTATGGCAGTCTTACAGTGCTTTTTGTATCCCATTGTTGTTGATGTTTTTGCTCCTTTTTTTAACACTGACCTAAGAAGCTTTCAGGTAAACAACTTGAAATTGTTGGAGCATCTTTAGTGCTTTTATAAGAGTGTTGTTTGACAGGCTGATGAGCAGTTCATATTTCGTGGCTCTGTCAACACAACACACCTGAAAAATCCCTTACTCCCTTCCATCATTTCTTGCAGTCTTTAACCCACATCTTATATTTCTCATCCCCACTATAACTCACCCCCGCCCCCAACCAGCCCCATTTGTGGATGTAATTTAAAATTGTGCATCTGCCCCCTTGCTTCTCCCAGACTCATGGGTTTCGGAACAAATTAGCTCGCCAGCTCGGTCAAGCTTAAACACAGAATACTGCATTTGTTCCAGTGTGTTTAAAGTTGTCCGCTGTCGATGCTCTGCAGAAAGAATGAGACAGTAAGACAGAAGCAGGGAGGCAAACAGGTAGTCTGGTTCATGTATGGAAGTGAGATCTGCCAGAGAAATGCTAGCAGGGGAAAAAATGCATTTGAGGAGCATTTCGTAAATAAGCTATTTTGCATCCTAGTTGTTTTAAAAGTGCTAAGTTCAAATAGAGAAGGCAGCATATTTCCAAGAGTGCATACATATTTCATTTAAAGTGTATTATCGTAAAAAAAAAAAAAAAAAGGTGTGTTAACATTTATTTAAAAACATTTGTTTGGAAATTTGCCATTAGCAATTATGATACTCAAGAGAAACTTAAAAAAAATAAATAAATAAAAAAACACCCAATATCAAACAAACATGTTGTAAGGTCTTATATTCCATTAGAGTTTTTAAGCGATTCCCCCCTGCAAAATATTCCCCCAATAAAATCTTATTCTAACTGGAAAAAGATAGAATTATCTAGACAAGGTGAGCTGTAGTTTCTGTTTAATTTGAACTCTGATTGCATTTTCCCTCATCTTCCATTTTTTTTACAAGTTAAATTAATTCTCTCCTTAAAACACTCCAGCTGAAAATATTAATTTTATCCGATGAAATACATCACTATATTACACCAGTGATTGTTCTTTTCTTGTTCTCAAAGAACTTGTATTGGCTCACAATATTGTCCAGTTTACAAGCAGACACCTGCTGAGCCTTCTCTCAGTAAAATGTGCTGTATTTGAGAAAAATGAAAAGAAAGCTGGTTATCCTTTATTTTCAGTTAATCATCACAGCATTACCATAACATATTTGCAAGGGATATGCAGTGCTTTGCCATGCATATATTCACAACCCCTGAACTTTTGCACGTCTCGCATACAACACCCTTTCATGCATTCTATTTGAGATTATAAAGACTGACAAAGAAAGAATCATGTATGATTATATAGTGGAAAAATAAAAATAAAGCAGGCATAAACTAGTAACCATTTTTAAATAAATGCCAGTGTTTAAAAGGGTTTCTCTTTTATCTCAACTCAAGTTTCCGTCATGAGGTTGCTATAATTTAAAGAGGTTTTTTTTCCTGAAATGCCTAAAAATTACATCTTATACTTCTTCATACAGTTTTCCAAATATTTAGAGCAAAGTGAGGAATGTTACTATAATCAGATTGTCAGTTAACCAAAGTATAAGACTTTCCCCTCCTTTATAGGAAAAACAAACTCATCTGTTTGTAAACATGCTTAAATATAAATAGTTATGGCTCACTAAATCACTAACACTGCAGGCTGTTTAAGTGATCACACTAATTAACTACTAATTTAAGTCATTTTTTTATAGTAAGATAGCTTTAAAAATAGGAATAGCGATAGGATCAAATAGTCTGTGCCATCAGGACCTTCAAACCGAATCTTTATGTTTTTTCCTGAGTTCTATTAATAAGGAAATTAAAAAAACTTGTTTTAGATAAAGCTTTTATAACAGAAAAAAATCTTTTTCATATCTTTATTTATTGTTTTTATTTTAAATAGCAATATAAAGTCATTTATTTGAATGGATAAATTCTGTTCTAATACTGCAATAGCATTAAAACTTCAACTTTACCTTAAGATTAATATGCCACTAGGGCATAGTTTACATACTTTTAAATATGTGGTTTACATTTGCTACTATCCCCCTTTTACTCTTCTACTCTTCAAGTAAGTATATCTGTTTAATGAAGCCCCCAATGGTTTTAGTGTAAATGCTTTTAAATTACATGCAAGTTTATACTTATGACTATTTATCGCTATTTTGTAAAACTAAAAAAACCTATTTCGATATTTTATTCCTGCTAGTTATATATTTGAATAACCTCAATCTCATATTTTTCAATTATAAAACTACATCCCACCAGAAAATTCAAAAGAAGTTTCACAATAAAAGTAGTGTAGACATTAACAGTCATTAGAGACAAATACCAACATCTTGAAACCTGGATGGCCTGGTGCTGCTGCTGGATTGTTATGATACAGTATTTCTGTGCCAATAATGGATTCATGCTGGAAGTGTTTCGTTTTCTCTACAAAATCTCTGCATGTTGTTGAATTGGCAGCACGGTTAAACAGTTGGGCTCTTTTCAGGTTGAGATGAAACCAGCCTTCCCCACAGGCCTTGTGGTGTTCTGTGGCCACCAGCGTGTATTGTGTCGGTGCCGCAGCCTCTGTTGAGAGAACCTCTCTGCTACCTCTTTAACACAGTTTAGCCTTGTGCAGCCATGCTTCTCTGTTTATGCCTTCCTGCCTGGGTTAAATCCAGTTTAGAGTGCCTGTTGAGAGAGTTAAATGGTCACTGGCTCATGTAATGTCAGGAAAAAGGGCATGAATTATAATATTGGCTGGTCTACATAACAAAGAAGCGCAGCAAAGCAAACCTGTCTCCTTCAAGTGTTTCATAAGCCATGATATAAGTCATAGAAAATCGTTTTTCCAGGATAAGAAATATTAATGGGGAAATGTGACCCCTAGGAGCGAGTCATTATTGGAGAAGTGCACAAAAGGGTGACAGAATCCACTCCGCAAAATACGATTTGTTGCCAGGGCACAGACACCAATCTACCCACCTATGTCATCATGACAACCTGCTTGCATTGTTTCCTCTACATCCGGCAGTCCATTGGCAAGTGGTCCTGCTCCTGAACAGAGCACTGCTCCACGATGACATAGTGATTTATAAACAGCGTAGCAAATGCTTTTTTTCCTTCTCGCTGTTGTTACACAGCTGTTAAGCAGATGCTGTTTGTACCAATTTAGAACCTAGTGCATTGTTTGTCAACACCAGTTTGGAAATTCATTCTTTAAACCAGGGGGCTGTTACACAATGCACTGGCTCTGCGGTTTGGAAGAGCAAGAGCAACAACAGGAGGCGGGGGGTGGGTGTGTGTGTGTGTGTGTGTGTGTGGGGGGGGGGGTGTTGAGGACATGCAGGAGCGCGCATTGGAAGAAACTATTTTCATAATTTGCCATGAACTGTTCATGGCCTATAATTCTTATTGATGTGTTTGTACAAAGATATTTTGCAACGTCATGGAAAAAACAAGATTTTTTTCCTGAATTAAGCACTGACCTTCTTAGTTATACAAGCATAACTATAGAGTCACTGATTAGAGATATTCTTGGCAACTTTATAATATCATTTTGTAAGGCTTCTATATTTAAATATTCCTTTACTTTTGATGCAAATGGAAATTGTAACTAAGTTATTTAATTGAATTTAATCTGTAACATGCCCTGTGTTGTGTATCGGTGCCAGGGCATATGATTGTTCCATAATTCCAAATTGCAACTTTTTTCAACCAATATTGTGGTTAAAACTTAATTTTGATTTATGTTGCACTAAGCACACACGTAGGGTTCACTCATATAGATTTCAGTGATCTGTGGGGTTGCTGCATCTTTCTCTTCCTTTATAACTGGTGGTAACACCACTTTAAGCATGTTATGCTCACCTAAAGGGTTGAAGTAATAGAGTGTCCTGCTATTGTTACGTGCAATGTGAGTAAAACAAAGTGCCTCTGCAATTTGAAAATATATATTTTTAATTGTGATTATATAACAAAGGCCTTTGATTTCCCATCACTAAATGGAGATATATAAATAAGTTGGATTGAGTTTCACAAAGTGTTTATTTAGAATAAAAATATGATTTGCTTAAATGAAATAGCAGGTGAAAAACTGCCCTCTTTCCGTATCCAGGGAAATTTAACAAAGCTCTATAAAGTGAAGGTTATGGGTGATTGGCATCGTTGAACAAATACAAACCAGATCTCTTTCACAAGATTATAAAACAGTGACTTTTATTTACATGTCAACAATATTAAGGGACAACTCATTTAAAACATCTTTTTATACAAAATCCATAGAAAATACCTGGGTTCAGTTATCTATCTGTAATCGATTTTGTTTTTTAACATTTTTGCAATGTAATCGATTTAATAACTCATGGAAGAGAGAAAAGATCGCATGATACCTAATATATTTGCTGATCAGATTTTGACTAGTCAGTATATAGAGGTGACTAAGAGAATGTTCAGTCGCTTCCATTCACCAGCTCATATAAATTGGTGCATCTCTAAGGCTATGATGCTCACTCTGTGTTTTTGGCATTCTCAGCATTTATATTTGACTGATAGTATGCAATTCCTTTGGTTGAGGTACTAAAAAAATTGACTTTTTTTTTTTTTTTTTTTTTTTATGAGGGGGTTCATTTAACTACCTACATATATGGGAGCTAGCAGCACTGATTAGACAGGTGAGAAGGACAGAAGGAGGAGAGGCATTAAGAATGGCCTGCAGGGAGCTGTGAGGAATGAATCTGGGGGATTTTCAGGGGGGCTAGCTTGATGTGGCTGAGCCAGATGCTGTAGGGAAAAGGATGGGACTAGGTGCTGTGCAGAGAATGATGGCTTACGTGGCGCAGTAAGGGTGCCCCTCTACTGTTTGTAAAAACAAGACCATCACACTCCATCTTTCTGCTCCCAAAGGAGCCAAGCCTCCAGGCTGATTTATGGCCTGCAGACGGAATTGGCTGGCTGGGATGACAGCAGTGCTTGGACTCTCCCTCGTGAGTAGTGTAGGAGGCTGCTTGGCCGGGCTTCAGCCTCAGCTGGCCGTAGAACTGCCCTTAGACAGGACAGACTGCTTTCTGACTGTTAAGCTCCATTCGCAGTGTAAAGATCAGACAGGACCAAACCCTTTTACAACAAAAACCACAGTGTCACCCTCTGTGCTGTTGCTGCCACTTTATCAGATTTTTTCCCTTCATTTTGAGACTTTCATCAGCATTTGCATCACAGGCTCCATCAAGACACTGTAGCAACAATTTAGATTTAATCAATCTTTGCCATGTGACTGCTAGGATGGAAAATTAATATGGAGAGCAATTAGAAAACAGTCGTCTCCGTGTCAAAGATACTCACAAATATGGTGATGAGAGCAGAAAAGCAGGGAAAATTAAGAGTGAGAAATAAAACCTTTCTGCAGACCAAATTTAAATTTAATTTAAGAATTTAAAAAGGGCCTTAGACACATTGATGTACTTTCCTAAGGTGTAGATCTTTTGGATTTAAACCAAGCCATATTCAAATGTAGAAAATAAAGGTCAAAAAGCAATGGCATGAATCGCTGTTGCTGTTTTATAATCTGTCATTCCTGAATATACAAGCTCTGTGTGATGAAGAGTATCTGTAAAGTCTGTGTAGGCCATAGGGAAAATGTATCTGCTTTAAACTCCTCTAAATTATTTCCTTTTATAATATCTTTACAAGGGGAAACCTAAAAATATTCTGGCTTTTTATGCATGTATAACTGTTTTTACGACTAGCAGAATCAGGACATTTGTTTCCAAATAGTAAATGTCAGCATAGACAGAATTTACAAAAGAAAAAGTTGAGAGAAAATGTGCAGATATTCTTCCCCAAATAATTTATCATACCAGATAGATGTTCCACATTCTTTTTGGAGTTCATCTGTCTTAAAACCAGAATGACTGAATTGTGTCATGCTGCACACTTGTGGCTATGCAGCTCATTAAAGAAAGAAATCTACAAAGAGGATTCGCTACTCAAATCTGACTCCAGGCAAATTCAGTACTGCTTCTGTCTTCAATTACCTCTACCTAATCCCCTTTTACATGACTATATACTAGGGTATTGATGACCAACTGCAGAGAAGACACAATATTGGGCTCCCTAGACGAGATTATGAAACTGTTTAGAGAAAACTAAAAATGCATTTTTTTCCTTTAGGTTATCACAAATTAACAGATATATTAGAATCATTAAGTCCAGATTTGAAAAGCCAATTTGTTGCTAGTCTAAATAGAAGGGGATCTTAAAACCAAAAAAGGTTTAAGAAATATCCTGTGTTTTATCAAATTATAAACTTTTCACAAATCTCAAATTGGCTTTAAAAAGTCATCTGCAAAATAACATGCTATTAGGTTTTGGCTTACCTCTCTAAATAATTGAAATAATAAATAAAAATGCCGAAGAAATCTGACAATATTTGGTCAAGTACGAAGGAGTAAGTATGACAATGAAATTGAATTAAGGAAGGAACAAAAAGGCAAAAAATACACATTTATCCAAACCACTTACCTTCACATTTATACTTGGACTAAAGTAGGGATATGGAACTGCTTAATGAGGCAGACCTTGCTTTGGGGATGAGTATTGTGGATGTTTTATTATCACAAGGTACCAGAACAATAGGGTCTTCTGTGCTTCCCAAGAGTGTGTCCGTATGTGAGCCGTACAGGACAAGAAAAAGCTGGAAGAGTTTTACATTTAGCAATTCTATAGCTGTTTTCTCTTTTTTCCACATTAGCAGCAGAAAATTGTACCTGTAGACTAAATAATATGAAGGGATCATTATATGTAGTACACTTGGGCAAAGTGAGCATTGAGCTACAAAGGTTATAAAATTCCCACAGTGAAGCTAAAGATCTGTGACTTGGAAGTGCAGATGCTTTTACCTGATTGTGGGAATGAGTGAGGCTTGAATCTGCATCAAAGGCCAAAAGGAAGACAAAAACACCTCAGAATTTGTAGTTTTCCATAATGTGGAGATGCATAAGATTATTATTTTTTTTTTTTACTACAATCAGGAAGAGCACTTTAAATAGTGCTGCTGGTAAGGGGGATTGTCTTTGGCTCTTGAAATGGCATAATTTGTTATACTTGCATGCAGTGGAGGTTCCTTCGCTGGACTAACCTTTTGTCAACCAATCTGTTTTCAAATGTAGTACCTCCAATTTGAAGGTACGGCTGTATCTATAAGTATTTTTTTTTCTCGGTTGCAATACCATTAGATTCTAATGTGTATTAAGTGCTTGAATAATGTACAGCAAAAGGAAAGCAACGTTTGTCTTTTAGTGAAAGACACTTAGTAATTAATAGGTGTTAAATCTGCAAACAGGAATGTTCCCACTTACATCCTGCCTTGCTCTTTACTTTAAATCTCTTACTGATAGGCAAGCCTATTTCCTGACTTTGCATAATGACTTTAAATACATATTCTCAGCAGGAGGTGACTTCACTGTCTTCTGTTCTGTACTGGTGCTGCTGTAAAAGCCCCCAATTCATCTCTTTCCATTTCACTTGGCTCGTTTTACTTGAAATAGGAAGAGATTATGCTTTGTCAGAGGTCGATGGCCTGTCACTTTTTTTATTTAAATTTTCTCTCAGTTTCTTGTGGATCTTTCAGAGCAACATCTGCGTTTTATGAAGCTCCAAGCAGAGGCAGGATGTGTGAGTGTTAATAGCACTTGGCTTCCATAACAATGTCATTTACAACCCAGTTGCCATCTGATAGACCCCTAAAGGAAAGAGAGAGAAAATGTCTTTCACTGCATATGCAAGCACTGCTAAGCAGCAAGCGTGCAACTTGTGTATATTTCTTTGTGCCTTAAGGCTTTTCATGCCCCAGAGGATGCTTTGGGCTATAGAAATAAGCCAAAGTGTTTAGAGGAAATTGCATTCATAACCAAGATGCTTGTAAATTTTTAATAATTTGGGAAAAAATCTGCTTTTCCTAATAAGTCACACAAGATTTTACATGAATTTTCACATTCCCACATGTATAACGTTCCATCACTTTAGGATGGCGCACTGAAACATTGACATTATTTCTTACTTGTATGCAAAAGAAACTTGCAGGAGCCTTCTTTTAATAAATTATGCAAAACAACAGGTAACGAAGGAGCACTCCTATAATGTGATCCTTAAAGCTTTAAGAAACCCAAGCCTATCTAGTAATCTGTCTTGTCAATAGAAGTCCTTTTACAGTCAATAATGGTATACACAGAGAAGAAATGTTGCAGTTTTTCAGGATGTAAAGCAACTGGTTGGTACTGGAATGCATGGAGTTGTAACTCTGGACATTACAGATTATTCCTACGAAGTTAGTAAATGTATATAAGTGCGTTGCAGTGTGTTGATTCAGTCTGAAATCCTTAAATAAATGTAGTGTCTATAAGTCACTTATGACTTGTCTTCTTGGTGCTGGTTCTTTTATTTTCTGCCTAGAATTTAACTCCAACATATTTGAGCTCAGATAGCCTTTGATCGCCTTTTGGCACTTTATTCAGTCATTTAGTTTCAGTGTTATCTGTCAGCACTATCAGATTATACTTTATGAGAGACAGCTCTGACATATCTGCCCCTGAAAAAGCCTGTCTCCGATCTTTAAATATTGATCCCTAGGGCTTTAGCAGAGGTGTCTCATACGAGTGTGGAAAAAAACAGATCATTAGTGATTTTAATTAGGTGATCTTTCAAACCGGGATTGCCCGATGTAAACATATGCATTTGGGTCGATGGCAATCCGTCTCTCACAATTCCTTTTTTGTCATTTTGTGCTTTTGAAATGGTGGATGGCTGTTGCTTGTGGGCGAAAAAATAAGTAGGGGAACATAGAAATATGTCAAGTGTATGTGCACGTCAGGTTCATTTTTAGACTTAGAGCTGGAGAAACAAAATACTATGGCTACTAAAAGAGATTTTGAAACATGAAAGGTCGTACTGTCATTAATTAAAAATGTTTAAGTACTTTTTGCCACAAACATGTCAAATATTCTGATTATAAAAACCACATTGCTGAGCCTTTTTTGATGGTCAAGATACTCAATTGTTATGAAGAAAAACATATTAATTTAAATGAGTGATCATAGTATTTTCTTTTTTCCAACAACGATGCACAATGCTCTTGGAAGTACCCACCAACACAACGAAGTGCACCACAGCTATACAGACTCAGACTTTTTTTTTCTAGCTCCAGTGTTAAACATCATTACATATTTATAACTCGGCGCCAGATGACAGAGACAGAGAGCGAGGAAGAGATATGAACCAGGCAGCAATGGTACAACTTGTCTGGTGTCTTTCTGTGGGATATCTCATTGCACTGTTTAAACCTTCCTTTTGTCTATCATTTGGTAATGATACATAAAATGAAGTGTTAGCGAAACTACATCTGGAGGTTGAAAAGATATATATATATATATATATATATATATATATATATATATATATATATATATATATATAAATATATATATATATATTAGGGGTGGAACGATTCACAAAATCCACGGTTCGGTTCGATTCACGGTTTCTGGTCACGGTTTTCGGTTCGATTCGATACATGTTGATTGTTACACCGAAATTCCATAAAAAATTATGAAATTAATGAAAAAATCCACCAAAAAATAATCGATTGTATTTATTTTAAATGATCCGCGGAAACCCTGGATCATTTCCGTATGTTTTGCTGCTTTGAATTTAATCATCTGGCGCGTGCTCTCTAACCTGACAACAGCCAGATGCATGTCTTGCTCATGCATCTGGCTGTTGTCAGGTTACATGCTCTCTACCATCTCCAAGGAACTCAGAGGGGAGCGGACGATGCCACAGCGGGGGCTGTAGGCTTTGAGCAGCCGGTCTGGAGCGCAGCGGGGCGGAGCGGGGGTTGCTGACGGAGTATGAGGGATTTCGGGGTTAGCATGACATGTTGCTGTTAGCATAAACAAAACGTGTTGCACAATGCTTGCACACTGTTGCACTTTTATCCACAACTTTGTTTCCGCTGTCATCGTAGGTCACTCTAAATGCAATGCGCTCCCATACAGCAGACCTATAAAGTGCTGCTGGCGCGTCTTCCGACTCCAGTTCTTTCCCACTCGCCAGTCCGACACAATTCTCCACAACAACTGATTTTTTTCTGCTACACTACACTAAGCTGCTTCGCTTCTTCTTCTTCTTGTTTACTACTGGCGGTTGGCTTTGGTCGCAGTACCGCCACCTTCTGCTCTGGAGTGTAATCGCTTCCTCTATGAGAAAAAGGAGCAGCGCATGAACCGAACAAAACACACGCGAACCAAACCGAGACAGTCGAACCGAACGATTTTCATAAATCGTCCCATCCCTAATATATATATATATATATATATATATATATATATATATATATATATATATATATATATGTGTGTGTGTGTGTGTGTGTGTGTGTGTGTGAACATCCCACACATACAACAGAAAAGGACATGATTGGTTTCTGTAAAAGTCGACATTTTTTTTTTTTTATTGAGCTTTTGTAACATGTTATTCAAGCTTTTTAGGATCCATTTTTAATTAAGCTGTACTGAAATTATTTAGTTCTTTATCTTTGTCCAAAGAAATAAACTACTGCTCTTAGAAAGTATGGCAGGGAATCAGTGACTCAGATAAACTTCCTGATAAAGTAACTTCTGATGGTTAGAAGAGAGGGGGGACTTCATAATTACCCTCTGCATGTAGTAAATACAAAAATTCAAAATCTTCCTTTCTCAGTTTTATTATCTATCTCTGGTAGATGGGCTGTGATGCGTAATTACATCTACTACCTGATGAATGATTTGAGCATAAGCATAAGAATTATGTAAACTATCATAAAAAAGGTTGTCGAAATGTAGACTAATCCAACAAACTTTTTTTTTCTTTGTCTACAGATCCTGGAGAGGGCTTTCACTGCCAGGACGAGTGCCGCATCCTAGGCCACTCTGATCGCTGCTGGATGCCTCGGGTTTCTGTCCCTGCACGTGCCAAGTCACCCGAGCACGCACGTAATGTCATCGCCCTCTCCATCGAAGCTACCACTGTTGAGGTGCCGCACTATGAGGACGGCACAATCAAGAGGACTTTTGCCACCTTTGGCAAGGATGGGCCAGATGATGTTGAACGGGGAGAGATAAAAGGGAAGCGGACTCAGGAGTCACAAGTGTGCAGTCCTAAGGCCAACGGAGGGGCTGTTCGTGAAGCTGGCAATGGGCGTGAGGCTGCCAGCCCCATTACTTCTCCCGTGCATCTGAAAAGCCCGGTGTCCAAGGCATCATCTTCCTACAATACACTGAAATGTCGCGATGCAGAGCGAATTGCAAACCACAGTCTGCTGCGACAGCCTGAAGGAAAGGACAGTGAGCCGGCTGTCAGGGAGATCAACACACTCCTGCATGACGGCCGAGACAAAGAGTCCCCAAGTAGCAAGCGCCTAAAGGACATTGTACTTTAGCAAGCATCTTGACGACACTCCAACATGCACACACATATACAGTGTAAACTCACATATATATATTTACCCCGCAATAGCTGTGTGTACACAGCCAGGCTATGGAAGTGTAAAGACACACCAATTTGCAGAATCCAAAACTCCAGATCCGGCTTGGGCTGATGATGATGAACTGTAGTATGCTGCAGTTAGTTGTGTGCTCAAGACCAGGTAGTGGATGTGGCTTTGTAGTCGCAGTACTTTTTACTTGTTTGCTTTTGTTAATTTTCCTTTCTGTCAGAGTTGAGTAAACAGGCAGGATACTGTTGACTGCATGGATGCGGCCAGTGGAGCTCCCCCCGCCCTTGAGCCAAAGCAGGACACTACATGTTTGGACACATGCGGTGCCAATTCCTACATACAGTTATGCCTTTTCAACCACTTTTATATGAAAAAACTGACATTTGCCTTCTTTGGTTTTGCAGTAAGTTTTAGCTGCTAAAATCGCTCTTTATTCCTTTGATAGTGAGTTTTGACACTGTAATAAACAACCACAGATACTTACGCAGGATTCATCCAAACACTTGTTGATCATTTGCTCCTTCATGGTGCATTCAGGAGCATGAACAACAGTCAGTCACATTTTCATATGCCTGACTTATAAGATAAACATTTTGCTTTGCCCTTGAGGACAACCTGGTATCATCAGACTGTGAGGTCTCTAAAGTTTATTTTATCATCGATTGAGCTAAAGGAGCACCGCCTGCCAAGCCTCTCTGAACACCGGAACTGGGACAGACCGATATTTGTGTTCAGAACAAGTTGTATGAAACAAATAAAAAGACTTTACTGCTTTTGAAATCTCCTGTGCCCAACCTTGATTGTAGCCAGTGGAGCACAAATTAGAGCTTTGTGCTTTTGGTCTTGTACTTTTTTTGACTTTTGACTATGGGGCTAGGATAGAAGGGATCGTCACTCATGTCTTGCTATGTGAAACTCTGTATAGGGTTTACTATTATAATTTTTAATAACCTGTTGTTATGTGACAATCCCTTTAATGTTTTGTTTCAAAAGGAAAAAAAACAAATAAACATTGGTGTTCAACTGAAGCTATGGTAGCGTTTGTTACACAAACACGAAAATAACAAAAAAACATATATGCGAAAATATATTTTATAAATAATTTAAAATGTATAATGAGAATATTTAATGCCGTGTAGTTATTTTATGAGTAAGTTATACTTGAAATTAACTTGCTTTCTGTTCATTTGTCTTTTGCTTTTATATGAATCTTGATTTTTTTTTCTTTTTTATGAAATTGAATTTTTTTTTGTTATTTGCTTACTGTGTGAACCCTGGCAACCGTTGACTTGCAGTCTACCTTGTTGTAAAGAGTTTCTTATTGGTCAGTTCTTGTGCCATCCAGTTTCTGTGTGGGCTACTAGAAAACAAAAAAAATACAAAAAAAATAAGAAAAAAAGCAATCTCAGCACCAACATTAGTGTGTCCGTCCGATGAGCTTAGAGTGAGATAGCAAAAGTAACCAAAACTGTTGTAAAACCAACGCCACTGTCTGCAGGATGTTGATGATCCTAACTATCTCACGAGGACTAGGCTGTTACAGTTTTACACCTTTAACTCCAGCGTGTACTGCTGGACTTAAATTCAAATGATTTCCTGACACACAGACTTGCTTTAATCAGCATTGCTGTCACCATACGCCGTGTGTTCAGCTGATCTCCAAGATGAGGTAGAGTTTACAGTGAGTGGTTGTCACAGGGCTCTTTCCTCCAATGAGCACCACACAACAGACTGGGTGTAATCATGTAAGAATTAGCAAAGATCATGGAAGATTCACACTGCACGTCAGTGTTGTTTCATGTTTCTTTGCAGTGCACAGTAGTATACAATGTGGAAGTCAATGAGTGAAAATGGACAGTGCATACAACACACTAGATCCTGTGGCTGAATGTTTTACTGGTCTCACCCATGCTTCTGGCAACATAAAAATTGGAATAATCACTGAATGTATACAGCAGCTTATAATTAAACTATTAAATGTGCCCTACATGTCTCCTTGTCTTTACTTGACCTACCAGATAGGATAGCTGTTAGATAAAAAAAAGTACCCATATAGCATTGTGCATACAGGTAGACATTAGTAAGATTGAAACACCAAGATAATGCACTATAGGTTAAAAGGAAAAATTACTCACACACTGACATACAACTTTTGGAGCATTTAGAAAGGAGATCAGATCCATTCATAAACCAAAATATATAATATTATTTTGTCTTATAGTAGCAACTTATATCTATCTATGTCAGAAGTCTCGGAACCTTGGACCCAATATTCATAACAGACAGATCTGAATGAGTTTAAACAAGTCTTTATTAACCATAAGCGTGCGGCTGCCTGTCAGCTGGAGCGGATAAACCGGGTCCTCTGTAGCAAACAGAAACTCAGATCAGTGACTAAGAAAGAAAGGCTGATAACGACTAACAGCAATAGTCACTGACATGGTTCAGAGCTCAGTCCGATCCCAAAAGAAGGAAGTGAATCAGAGAGGGAGATGTCCTCTGCTTACTGCGGGCGCTGCCCCCTGAGCGAGGTAATGAGCGGAGCTGATGCCAGCCGACGCCTAGGGGCAAAAGTGTCCTGAAGGGAATATCCGAGCTGAAGTCGTAGCAGAACCAAGTTCACGGACCAGAAGATCAGATAGCCAATGAGGTACAGAAGAGGAATCTATCTATCTATCTATCTATCTATCTATCTATCTATCTATCTATCTATCTATCTATCTATCTATCTATCTATCTATCTATCTATCTATCTATCTATCTATCTATCTATCTATCATACAAGGATATGAAACAAGTTGACATGCAATTAAAATGGGGAATTGGTGGAATGCTATTACGCATGTAAACCAAGTGAAAGGGGTTACATCAAAAGAATGTGGGAGCTATGGATTCTTAGACACCCAACATCCAGACTGACATCGAACAAGTAGCAGCTCAAGATTCCAACATCTGCAAGAAGCATCTGTTATCGCAACCCAAGACTGACAAGGTAAAATACAAATGTTACAGCAAAAAGGAATCTGGGTGTAAGATTATATGGGAGATATCATCAATATCATCATCTCTACACTTCGAAACAGGGTAATAAGCCCCACGAATGACTGGTACATTGAGTTCCATAGCAGCTGAACTGAAATATAAGATTCTGGCTAAGTTAGAAACCTTGACCACCCAGAACTGATTACCAAGACTACATGAAGTAACCTCTGCAGCACTATGGAAAATCCCTACTTTGACTATCACTGAAACCAAACAGCTGGAGTATACTACAGCAGCAATGATCCCAAATAAGCTTGGTTGTATGATGAACAGCCATGGGAGGAGTATCCTTCATGGAACCAAAGCATCACAATATTACCTGCAGACAAAGGAAGATGCACCTTGGTCCTCAACACTTCCGACTGCCAGGACGAAATTCTCACTCTTCTGAGTGACACCAAAAAAAAATGAAAAGAGATCCAACCAACGCCTACAAAAAGAAAATCACGGACTACTTCAAGAATCTCGAAAGAGACAAAGTAATTGTCTTTTGTTCAGCTTTATTTAGGGGAGGACATTCCATGCTTATATGGATTTTTAAAAATTCAAAGGAAGGAACACCACTCATACCCATTGTCAGCAGCATTAACTCAGTAACATTTAACATTGCTAAACAGCTTACTAATATTTTAGCCCCCTTGTTGGGAAACACACTGCACCACATAGAAAACTCCAAAGACTTTGCAAACAAGGTCAAAGATTTAAAGATGGCACCAGGAAAAACACTGGTGTCTTCTGATATTACTTCTCTTTTCACTTGCATACTTATATCAGAGGCAGTGGAAACAGTCAGGAAACATCTTCAACAAGACAGTGACCTAAACAACAGGACTAATGTCACCCCGGGCCTTCGTCTTTCCACAACCTATTTCAAGTTCAGGGATAATTTTCACAGACAGAAGCATGGTTGTGCCACGGGATCTCCGGTGTCACCAATTGTAGCCAATCTTTATGTGGAAGAAATGGAAAAGCAAGCTTTGGACATCTTCAGAGGAACACCACCAAGCCATTGGTTTAGATATGTGGAATGCACATTTGTCAAACAAAACAAGGCTTTGTTGGGCTACTGTATAAAACCTCCAACTCCACGCTATTCCTGACATTTTGAATTGAAAAAGCTTCCTGAATGGGAAGCAAAACTTCTTCAAACTGTGAAACAATGTCCAGTGGATTGTTTTTAATTTTCTGTTTTTGGAATCCTCTATGGAAATAGCCATAGGAGGATTTACTGGGGTGGCATAGGGTGGCAAATGCCACCCTAAATGACAGCCTTCCCACCCCTGCTGCCACCCCAGCTGGCGGTAGGGGTGGCGAGGCTTATAAATTATGGATAATTTGAGAATTACGACCGCTAATTTCTAATGTCGGACTGCAGTGAATGCAGCACGAGATGACAGAGAGCGACTGAGACTGATTGTTTTGAAAACCGAATGGGGCAAAGCGAGGGAGCCAGGGGAGATGGGGAGAGGAGAAACGGGATGAAACAGGTAAAAACTGATTAACTATCGAGAAATGAAATCATAATGAAAGCACAATGTTGCAAGCATAGCTGCAATGCTGATTTTGAGATGATAAAAATCAGGTTGCAGAACGTTATTTCTCTAACTATGATGTTAGTTAGGCCTGACGTCTCAGGCTCATAAAGACATATTTGCGGTCAACTATGACAGAAAAGAGACGATCCTTTTTGGTTGTACTCAAATCAAAACGCACAAAGGCATTGGATCTAAATAAATTTGTGAAGCGTTTTGCTGAGCAACATGGAAATCACTGCATCAGCTGTTATAGGCATGTTAACTTTATGTTATGCTCTCTGGTGAACCTTTACAGAGCTGTTACATTTTGTTTTGGCACCTCAGAAAATCAGATATTTCCTTTAATAAAACCAAAAGTGTTAAAAGTTAAAAATGTGATACTGGTGTAAATCCTGCTTAATATGAAGCAGTGTTGTTGTTTCTTTTTTGTATATATAGTATGAAACTATCCAGAAATGACCTGTATGAACCTACTCACAAGCAAAATGTATTTTTTATGTTGCTTCTTTTCAGATTTTTGGAGATTTTGATGTAACATACAGAACCCGCCTTTTTGTTGATTTGTTGATACAGCAGTATGGAGGACCAACTCTGCCATATTTAAAAATAAATACAGAAATAAATAAATGCTCAATAAATAAATAAGCATACAATTAATTGCCACCAAAAATACAAACAACAAATAAATGTAAGTAGAAATTAAATTATACAGCTAGTCATAAAGGTATATAACTCTTTTAATTGGCTTCTTTATTTCTTTGCCTTTTTAATATTTACCTTATTTATTTTTTTGTCATTTATTATCTTCAACTTCATTTTTTAATTACTTATATTTTTAAGTATTTATGTAAGTGCATTTTATAATATTTTTGTCTGTTTTATTCTTCCTTTGTATTTTTTTACCCTAGTTATTTCTTCGCCACTATTTATTTCTGCCTGCACTCTTTACATTTCTGGCTGCCATTATAATAGGACTTTTCCAAGCCCTTCAAGCTGGAGGTGGATGCCAGTGCCATGGGAGCTGGTGTCGTGCTTTTGGAGGAAGATGTAGAGGGTATAGACCATCCAGTAAGCTACTTCTCAAAGAAGTATAATCGACATCAGCTAAACAATTCGACCATTGAAAAAGAAACCCTTGCTCTGTTTTTGGCCTTACAGCATTTTGAGGTATATGTTGGTTCCTATTATTTGCCAGTGGTAGTTTATACAGACCACAACCCACTTGTGTTCTTAGCCCACATGTATAATCATAATCAGAGGCTAATGAGGTGGCCGCTAATCTCACAAGAGTACAATCTGGACATACAGCATAAGAAAGGTTCTGAAAACGTTATGGCAGATGCCTTATCTAGCCTGAATTCATCATTAAAAAAATGGGGTGGTTAAGTCTAGTTTAGTAAGGTCACAAAGTGGGGAGTCTGTGTTTATGGGGGGGGGAGTGCGCTTCCCGAACCACATACCGAAGCTGTCACGTGGTATCACGGTAGCGAGGCCTCGGACGTCATCAATTTTGGCCCCTCCTCTTAATGAATCACGCCTCGACACGCGCTTCGGCGAAACGCCCCCTCCATTACTCGACACACGCCTCGAAGCCTCGGCTCATCTCATAACATCACTAGTAGCTTGTGTCAGTATATCTTGTTGTGTTTGGCTTATGTGCATCTTTACTAGCTTGAGGCTAGAAAGAGGGTGGAGGTAGGGCCAGAGTCTTCACTGATTGCATCACTGAGTTTTCCTTTGTTAGTTACATTAGGTGTAGTGGATGCTGTGCTCTCTGTGTTTTTTAGTAAGAATCCCCTTTGTTTAAATCTGTAGTTGGACTTAATCCTCCTTTTGAGGATCTCTTTTATTTAACTTTGTTATTTTCACACCACCCTCCTTTTGTTTGTTTATTGCTTACACCTCTTGTTATCAAATAGATCATAATTTTATAAGAACGTACCAGTTTCTGCCTATATGTTTATGCCCCCACTCCCCTAGACCAACAAGGAGTCATAACACGGGTTTTATTGTATTATGTTTGTTCTACAGCATGTCAACCACAGATGCAGAAAATTTCAGACCTCCAGCTAAAACAGTTCCAGAGCTGTGGGATCTGGAACGTTTGGTGTCAGCAGGCTCCACCTGCTGGTAAAAATTTTACCGGTGGAATTTTATGCATTCTGAATTATTACCCCCACTTAAGGTCCACCGGGTCGCCGGTTTTTGTGAAGAATCAACAACAATTGGGATACAAACATGAAGTGGAATGATATTTATTGGATATTTTAAACTTTTTAAACAAACACCAAACTGAAAAACTGGGTGTGCAAAAGTATTTACTTTCACAGCAGCAAACTCTCTCCAGAGGTTCAGTTAGAATCTCTGAATGATCCAATCCAGTTTTACTGTATGTCTGTGAAAAGACCTGAAAACCTAACAGAGCTTGAGCTGTACTGGAAGAAAGAATGGGCAAAAATTTCAGTCTCTTTATTTGCAAAACTGATTGAGACAAGTGACTTGCAACTGTAATAATAGGAAAGGGTGGCTATACAAAGTATTAACTCAAGGGCTGAATAATTTTGCAGACCCAATTTTTCAGTTTTTCATCTGTATTCGAAACAACACAGTTCATATCACTATGCTGACGTCTTTAAAATATCCAATACATTTCGTTCCACTTCATGATTGTGTACCACTTGTTAATGTTTCAAACAAGAAATTTGGCAAAAGATCAGAAACTTCAAGCAAGGCAAATACATTCCAAAAATATAGATTTTAATAAAAGTACACACACAAACTAGTGTAACTTCACTACATGTAGCACTCAGAGCTGTAAATAAAACTTGTTGAATTAGGATCATTAATATCGCACAGACCACATCCATCCATCCATCCATCCATCCATCCATCCTCTTCCGCTTACCTGGGGTCGGGTCGCAGCTTCAGTAGGGAGACCCAGACGTCCCTCTCCCCAGCCACTTGGGCCAACTCCTCAGGGGGGATCCCACAGACCGCATAGACACCAAAATTGTTTTCTGGATACATTCCTTAGTTACTTCTCTCTGGGTCCTTTGGAGGGTTTCAAAACTTGCCTCCTCGGCTCTGTTCCTTGCCTGGCCCTGGCTCTACCCTACTCCCACAAATTTCCTCTATTCCTCTCCCTCTTTCTCGTCTAATAACAAGCATGCCACGTAGTCTTGCACCCTGTAAACGAGGAATATATATTCTTCCAACCAACACAATCTTACTATAAAACAAAATAACTACAATTACTTAGTCAGTTTATATCACTATGCTAAGCAGCTTAACAAAACATGACAATGATGTTGAGCAAATAACGCCATATTCATTAACTTAGTCCTATATAAAATCTATATGCCACACAGAATAATAAAATATTATTCCTCCAATCATCTATGTAAACAAACCTTGTCATCACTTGACAAGATAGGTTTTTGCTAGGGTTTTCGCCATGCCATACCATTGTTAAAACCATTTTAAACCACATTGTTGGAGGGGGAGAAGCAGTGGAGGGAGCGATTCATGTTGCTGCAGTCTGACCATTAAATGTTGAAATTACACACTGAAGATAAAGTCTCCTGAGCTTGACGGCTCTTTATTTTTACCTGCAATTTTTGGTTCACAGATGGAGTTAAATACAAGAAAGCATACAGCCATTGTATCATGTTTTAATTATTTAGGCTGCAGGTAGTGGTGGTGTGATGGATTCTTTATTTATGAGTTGGCAAGGTATGGCAACGGCCCTAGTAGAAACCAGCTTCAGAAATGTTTATCCTGATAGTTTTTCTTTTTCTGTTAGTGAAGAATCATGAATGTTACTAAAAGAGAGGTAACTCTGTGCCACAGTTGTTTTCTTTTATACTTTTTCATGTGCAAGAGCATGCCAGACCTGCTACCTTTTAGATATGTCTCCCAAAGAACTTTAAAGTTGCTGTGGATCAGAACCATGTAGCTTGTCATCTTAGTGCTCTAGTAGTAGTTTGCTTTTGCCGTTATCAGCATGATGTAATAAGAACAGCTGTATGGATTCATTCAGTGTTCATTCAGTTTTTTCCCCTCCCAAAAGTCCCTAAAGCCATAAGACAAGTTGATTCTTTTTTCATGAGCCTATGAGTCTCTCAGCAATATTTTCACTCAACAAAAGCTTCTCTTTCTACCACCCCCACAGCCAGCAGTTGTTGCTCTTAAGTAATTTAGTTTGAGACGATAAAGAAAACATAAAAAAGAAAGAAAACAGGACAAATTTCAGCACTGGAAGGGGAAGGGAGTATAAAAGTGAGCAAAAAAACTCTTAAGCAAACACACAGCTGTCACACAGTTGCCCTCTGTGGTAAAAAAAAATAAATAGAATACTGGCTTCATTTCTATAATTAACATGCCATTCCCTCTTCATCCCCTGGTGTAGCCAACATGAAAGTTTGTCTTACAGCTGAAATACTAGCACAGCCATTAGTGTATAAGGAAAAGATCTTCTTCCCTCCAGCTAAGTTTTCTTCTCATGGGCAATACAACTGTTCTAGTCCTGCCAAACTTGTATGAATTACTCATGCTCTTTCAACAATGTTTAGACCCTTGGGTTTCTATAAAAAACTATAACAAAGGTATAGTCCTGCCTCCATCTAAAGGGCAAAGAAACCAATTTAAATTTCAGATAGCGAACCTAGTTTGATTGCAATTAACCTCAAATAAAATGTTGCAGGTGGTGCTTGTTTTACATACATGTGCAACCTCTAATCCTCATCTACAACGCAGAGAATCCCCAAATTCCACTTGTGCAGAGTAAATTTAATTGCCCTTCATTCTTAGTGGTCAAAGAGGGTATTCTACATCATGATGAGAGTTTATATCAAAGGTTAACAGGACAACCAGCCCATTAAGATCCTATTAATTTTGTAATTATCATGTTGTAAAATGGTGACCTGGGTAAACATGGGACAATTACAGTGGGTCATTTCACTGTATTGCTAAACTGAAAAAAGCAAGAGGACAGCTTGCAGCTTGACATTCCCTCAACACAAAATAGTTGGTCGCATGTTCAATTGAGAGGGATCCACGCTCAGCCAACCCCCCAATCAGGCACACTGATAGCTCTTGCTCCAGTGACCTCATTCTATCAAAAGGGCTTGCAGCTGCTGCAGCCTCATTATGACCAACAACTCCATTCACTAACCTCTAGTGGAAGTTCAGCATTGGATTTGGTAACAGCCTATATGTCAGATTTTCTGAGGAGTTTTGTTGATCTTAGACTTGACTTGCTTAGACTTGCTTTATTTTTAATAGTAATAATAGTTTAAATTGAGCCTAAAACACTGAGTTGAATCAGTTGCAAAGAATGTTTGATGATAAAACTTGAATGGGAACTTAGCAGAATATTTACTTGCTTCCCATGAAAAACATTATGCAGCAATGTTAAAGCTACAGTGTGTAATTTTCAGCGACATCTAGCGGTCAGACTGCAGACTGCAGCAACATGAACGTCTCCCCCCCACCGCTTCTCCCCCAACAGTACGGCGAGCGTTACGGGACAAAATGTCTTCCACGACGTCCGCATCACCTACCTTCTCAAGTGATGAGGTTTGTTTACATAGATAATTTTACAGATAGTATTTCATTAGTCTGTGTAGGGTATAGATTTCATGTAGACTTAAGATAATAAATATACTCGTTATTTTTTCTACGTCGTTGTGACGTTTTGGTGAGCTGCTTTGCATGGTGATATAAACAGACGAAGTAATTGTAGTCATTAGTTTAACAGCGAGATTGTGTTCGCTGGAAGAATATATATTCCCCGTTTACAGAGTCCAAGTCTTGTTTGTGGCACGGGGGTTACAAGGCAAGGAAGAGGGAAAGGAAGAGGGCAGAGAGGCCGGGGTGAGCGTGCAGCTGGGGCCAGGCGAGAGAGGGGAGCCAGCGGGGTGAGAGCAGAGGAGGAAAGGCTTGAAGATCTCCAAAGGAGCCGGAGAGAAGTAACCGAGGTATATATCCAGAAAATTATTTTACTGAAAATTACTGAATCATTACCTGTGAAACGTCAGGGACGTTGCTGAATAAGTATACTGGAGAGTAACAGCATCATCACGCAGCATGTTATTGTTTTAGACAGGTCTGAGCATCCTGTACTCCAAAAACTGCAGTGATATTAGACAATTGTGTGTATAGGATTAATTACCTGTCCAAGAGAAAACTGGCAACTTGAGCGTCACTTTGAAAACCTTTTTCCTCCATCAGTGACTTCCATCGTGTAAATGCCGTGCCAATGTTGATCCGTGTTTTTTGTCGTTTCTTGTCACTCTTGCGTTTATTCTCGTCGTGTTTCCGCTTCTTAGATGACGGGGGTTCGGTGTCCGCCGCTTTTCGTTGTGATACAGAGTAGGCATGATCCTCCATTCGTCTGATGTTTGGCCACACAGTGCCAAACAGTTTGCAAAGTCACTCACGCCTGCCGCCTTGTTTACCTTTCTTGTTACCGAGGCGCAGTATACCTGCTTCTTCTTCTTCTTTGGTTTCAGGCAGACTAAACGCTTCTCAGGCATAATACTGCCATCTACTGTTCAGTACCGTCTCAGTTAATCTCTCTCAACTTGCCGTAGTTATTTTCGAGCGTCATGGGAGATCTCGCAATCGCTAGTTTGTTGCCTCTGCGCTGCCGTAGCGCAAAGATGTCAGCCTCCATGGCTGCGAGACCCGCTCCTATGTAATTATAAATAACGAATTCTAAGGCAACGCAAATGTTATGGTTAAAAGGCTGAGCTCATAGGTGATGATAAATAACATAGTTATGTATAATATATTAAATTTCTGAATTTATATGCCTGTAATTATTACACACTGTAGCTTTAAGTAGTGGGTATAAAGTTTTATTTAAAAAATGTAAACTAAACGATATACTGTGACCAAGCAATGTTGCTGATTTGGCCAAAATGCTGCATGCAAAACACAAAATGCTAATTTTCTATCATAGTACTACTGCCTCAGCACTTCTCTGTTTAAATATGTTTCTTTAGTAGCAAAACAGAAAACTGAGGTTTTGTTGCTATTAACTCTGTCTCCCTAATATTTTTTCGACATAAAATGTAGTCCTGTACCAATGCTTCTTTGTCTTTCTTTATGATAAACCATATCAATCCTAAAATAAAAGTGAGTTGTTCCTTTCCACAGTCGCCGCATCCAGAAAGAAAGATTTCTACATGATTAATGACTCAGATCAAGTGGCTGAGCTTCCTTATGTAGACAATAAACCAACTGACATGCAGTATAAAGTAAATTTAACTTCTTAATACTGACATCAGAAAAGCTTTTTTTTTGTTACCACATTTGCTACCTAGTAGATATTTTCTCAATTTTGAACTATGTTCTGTAAAACTTGATTTTGTCTGAAAGTCCCAGTAGATCAATTCTTTCTGACAGACTGTGACCTTCTTGTCTGATAAAAAACAACCACGACATGTTCAAAGTCACCTAAACCCCCAGTCTTTTTTATTTTGATGTTTGGCTGAAAATCTTGTCTGATAAAAAACAACCACGACATGTTCAAAGTCACCTAAACCCCCAGTCTTTTTTTATTTTGATGTTTGGCTGAAAATCAATTTATCAGTTTTACCTGATAAATTGTGTTTCCTGTTTGTGTAACTGTTAAGTTGGGTTTGATCTGTTTGTCTTGTAAAATTACTTAGGTGGACATTTGCTTCAAACTGTTATCATATAAAAAAACCTATGTGAATAAAATATTGAATAGATATCCTGTTGTTTTTCTATGCCAATATGTCTTCATATTATTATAGTATGTAATGCGGTGTCTTTTAGAAAAAGACAGATTCAAACATAGCCACTGACTTTAAAAAGTTCAAGCTGACATTTCTTCTCTTATTTCCATCACTGAAAAGGTGATGTGGTCAGGAATTCAGAATCGGAGATGAGAAGTTGGGTCTTGTATAAGATATATTCTGTTCTTTGACATACAATCTTTATGCCTCACACCATAATAGACATTTTGAAATTATACATAATTTTTTGAAGAGATGGCTAACATTTTATCAGTCTTTAAGCAATTTCCTCCATTGTGTATTTTTACATGTTTTATTGGACAGAAATTGAATTGGACCAGAGTTTGTGTCCCTAAGTAACACCTGCAGAGCTGTCAGCCTAGACCTAGATGGAGATTTGTGTCCTTGGTGGATTGAAGGGCTTCAGTGTGCTTCGCGATGACAAGTTCAGACTTTGCCACCTTCAAGGTTTTGCTGCAGTCACAGTCATTTAAAAGTTGCAAGTGTGAAGAATAGGACATTAGGTTGGAAACTAGTGTGAGGTTTTGAAAAAGTTTTTTTTAGAGAATATTGAAAGTAAGAAGAATAAATTTCTCCTTGCTGAATTGCTTTGCGACCTGAACAATAAGAATAAGTCTTGTTATAGACTGATGTTGTATTGCAGAAGTTAGTCTTTGTCACAGTTGTCAATACTATCAGTGAGAAGACTGATTATCCACTATTTCTACCCACCAACACCGTATAACTAAAGGCCTAACCAATATCCACTTCTCTTTGTGGAGGTCACAATAGAACTTTGATCGCCATTGAAATTAGTGTCTAATAATGGCTCACACAAGGAGTAGTGTCTGCCACATTCCCCAACAAGCTTTAATTGGAAGTGATGCTAGACAGATCATATCATAACCATTAGTGATGCCCTGATAAAGACTGACCTGGGAGCTGCTCTGTGAAGCCTCTTTGTCTGGGATGGGTCCAATAAGCCCCAAGACTCATCCGTCAGCCATCTCCAGCCTCAATCACAGCTTGACCTCTGTCACCTCTCCCAGCCCTTAATGCCCAGAATACTGGCTCTGGAGCTGTGGAACAGGGGTAGCTGACCTCCTCTTCTCCAGAGGATAAAAACGCTGATGGCAGGGACTAGAAATTAAAGACTGTGGCCTTTGAAAGCCTCCATTATTGTCAGAAGGAGTGCTGCAATGAATCTTACCAGCCCAGTCCATGGACAAGGATTATCAAAGGGGGTGATTATTTGGGTCAATGTCTCTGCTTGCCAAAAAATTATATTACCCTGGCAAAATGACCTATTATGACCCTTCTCTCCTTTACTAAGGGTGAAATATCCAATCTTTCTTGATTTTAGCTCATAGGGTTAAAAACATTCATAGGGTTAAAAACATTCACATATCACTAAATACATATATAGCCTCTTATATACATATATATATATATATATATATATTAGTGCTGTCAATCAATTAAATTTTTTTAATCGCGATTAATCGCATCAATGCCTGAGTTAACTCGCGATTAATCGCATTTTAATCGCAAATTTTTTTTCTGATTGAAAATCATTTAAATACTCTCGATGACATACAAAAAATACATATAGGCTAGGTTTGTGCCAATGTTCTTTTTTTAAAATGAAAACAGGTCACAGACACTGATTTATGCCATAGAAACATATGGCAAGAAGATAGGGCATGTAGCAAAATATAACAAATATGTAGCCAAAAAAAAGGCCCTGAAAACAGGCTGATGTAAAAGACAGTCTTTACAGTTAATACAGTCTTTTGAACAAAGACAAGCATTTTACCCTACTGCTATAAAATGTAGTACAGTTAACATTAGATGTTAATTAACCAAGGTAATAATGAACAATTTTCAATCAATACATCAAAATCAATAGACCGACATCACTAGATGGAGGTAGTCTATGCTCTAGAAAGTTACTTTTCATCCTCTTAACAAAAATGAGAACACACACACACCCACCCACCCACACACAGACACACCCACCCACACACACACACGATACCGACCTGTGGCGTACACAGACGGCAAGAGTGCCGTAGCAGATTCCATTTCACCTCAGTAATCTGTTTTCTCAGCGTATTTCAGGTTGCTACTAGTTACCAGACACTCAACTTGTTTGTTGGTGGTGGGGCTTAAAGAAAAGGCACTAGCGTCACCCAGTGTATGAGCGTCTTTTTTCCTTGAGGAGCTCCGCTCTCGAAGCCTATGGAAAATGCATACACTGGGGGAAAATAGCCCCGCCTTCCCGTAGGCTGCAGCGGGATGTACTTGGAAAATTGTACCATAAAACCACATAGTGTTAATCTCACGTTAAAAAAATTATCGCCGTTAAAATGGCCTCGCGTTAACGCGATAATAACGCGATAATTTTGACAGCACTAATATATATATATATATATATATATATATATATATATATATATATATATATATATATATATATATAGCCTGTATAGCACAACTGCTGTTTTATGTTGCAAGATCTGTTTCCTTAAAAAACCTTAAGAGCAGTTCACACTTCTTATTTTAATTTTTACAAAATCTTAAGCTTTGTGAGATAAAACAGTGGCGTCGGAAGAAGGAGTTTGCCCTGCAACTGGAGGGTTATCGGTTCAAGCCCTGGCTCCAGCTTTCAGTGTCGCTGTGTCCTTGGGCAATACACTTCACCATACTGAAGATGGTCGGAGGGACTGGTGGCGCCAGTGTATGGTAGCCTTGTTTCTGTAAATGAGCCCCAGGGCAGCTGTGGCTAAAATCTAGCTTGCCACTGTGAGCGTGTATGTGAATGATTTAATGTAGTGTAAATCACTTTGGACAAGAACTCTGACTTGAAAAACCAAAGGACCCACACAACAGCTAAATTCATCAGTAAATACATTAGTTAATTATTTAGGCTAATTTGATATTTACACTTTGAATGGATGTTTGAATAAAAAAGAATTAGCTGTTTGGAATTTTTTTATTTGCTAGTGTTGTTGTAATTTGGGGCATGGGCAGTTATTCAAAATATGATCTGAGCAGTAAAATAGTTTTTCTGGCCTTTCTGCCATGAATGATGAGTAGTTATGCAATATCATAGTGCTATTCCCTACTGAAAAAAAAATAGAGGTTGACAGAACTTAAATTTTCTAGGCAACATGATGCATTTGGTTTTTTGAGTTTTCCTTACTTAAATTCACTGTGGTTGAGTTTACAAAGATTTTTGAGTTCTGCCAACTTAGGTTTTTGGAGTGTTACATAGAAATTTTGAGTTCTACCAACTTAGGTTTTTGAGTTTCACCTTTAAAGGAATAGTACACCCAAAACATGATTAGCCTTCATTTTCTACTCACCCCTATGGTGAACAACACTCTGGAGTACTTTTTTGATATCTCAAATGCATCTGGAGATCTGGGAGGCTTCTTGCTGTCTGCTGACATTCAAATAATGGAGGTCTATGGTGACCGAGACAGAAAGGTCCATAAAAGTCCACAAAAAATGTGTCAATATTCCTCCATACTGCTCGTCCAATGTATTCCAAGTGTCCTGAGTGGGTAGCATCCAGAATTTACTCGAAACAAAGTCATTTAGAATGTTTTTAGAGCATAAACAGTAGTGTATAGGATTTCCTGAAAGCGCGCACACGCGCGCTCACGACGCTACGGAAGCCGGCAGATCAAACCAGATGAAAGTGCGCATTCAGCGTCTGCTCTTCCAATAATGCAAGCGTAGAAGAAGAAATGTGCTGTTTACCTGTGCAAAGAAAGAAACAACGAAAGAAAAATATCTGAGGACTTCAGTGTTGAGGAAGAGCATGAGTTCTTTGCCGAGCTGAATGGTCTGCCGGCTTCCGTAGCGTCGTGAGCGCACGTGTGCGCGCTTTCAGGAAATCCTATACACTACTGTTTATGCTCTAAAAACATTCTAAATGACTTTGTTTCGAGTAAATTCTGGATGCTACCCACTCAGGACACTTGGAATACATTGGACGAGCAGTATGGAGGAATATTGACACGTTTTTTGTGGACTTTTATGGACCTTTCTGTCTCGGTCACCATAGACCTCCATTATTTGAATGTCAGCAGACAGCAAGAAGCCTCCCAGATCTCCAGATGCATTTGAGATATCAAAAAAGTACTCCAGAGTGTTGTTCAGCATGGGGGTGAGTAGAAAATGAAGGCTAATCATGTTTTGGGTGTACTATTCCTTTAAGTTCTGAGTTCTATCAACTTTATTTTATGAGTTTGACATATAGATTTTGAGTTCTACAAACTCAGATTTTGTAGTGTTATCTGCAAGTTGAGTTCTATCAACTCAGTTTTTTTAGTCCTACCAATCGTCTTCACTACCAATCATTCAACACACAAAAAATTATGTTAATACAACATTTTTATTGCTTCAAGTCAAACATTGTATCAATAGATACAGTATAAAACCATGTTCAACAACATAATCTTAACTGCACAGATCAAAGTAACCTGACACTGGACCAGAATGTTCTAGATTCGTAAGAGGGAGTGATGATGAGGGAAAAAACAGTAAGACACCGATTTAGTAAGCGGAAAACACACAGGTAATTTTTTGTGAAGTAAGTGTATTAACATATATGAAAAATAACAGTTTTACAAATTTGGACGGCCTTCAGTTTGTTTTTTCAATTGTAGTCTCTTTAACTTGGGTGGACCCTTTAAAAAAAATAAAATGAAATAAAATGTCTTGTTTCCCAACGGAAAAAGAAAAAGGTTTTCCTTTTTTATCTCTGAGTTTTTCTTTTTAGTCCTACCACTCCGACAGGACGTGAAGAAAGTCCTCTTCAGTCCAAATCCTTCTCTTCAGTCCAAATCCAGATGTTCACACGGTTGGCTCGCCATCTCCATTTAAGGAGAGAATCCAGAATCCAGGGTATCCAAAAAACCCTGCCTGCATAGCACAACAGGGCTTAGTTAAATCCATTCACTTCTTGTTCTTAACTGTACAGTTTATATCTCTCCAAGTATGATCAATTTCAGTGTGTAATGTAACTTTTCTAACTCATTACGAATTAACTGCTGCATTACAGGGTTAACATATAAAATGTTAATGTCACTGTTTTTCTTGTAAAGCAAATAAAATCATGAAAGCAAAAAATCCACATGTAAATAATTATAAAACCACTTACAGTTAAACAGTAAATACCCACATCGGATTAAGAAAGTAAAATAATGTAGTCTTGTAATATTCTGTGCCTGAGCGCAACAACACTGCACTACATAAAACAATTTAGAAATTTCATAAGTCATTACACTCAACTTAATGTCTCTTTTCATTTGTACAATGAAAATAACAGGCACACTCTTTTCTCTACGCATAAACACTCACCCGCACATGCGCGGCATAAACACGCACGCGCACACGCGCATTATAAACACGCACGCGCGCGGCTTTTCCTTTCATCAGAACGTGAAAAACATGTGAACTCATGCTTCAACTCAGTGGCAATACACCACAAGGGAATGCTAACTCACGGAGCTAACCGCTAACTGGCTGTACTTTGCAGCACTCACCGGGAAAAGAAAAGATTCAGAAAACTGTTAAGGTCCCAGGGTCGTTCCTCCGTGGTTCTCCAGATGCATAAAAGCACAATGTCTGCCAATCTTCTCAAACGCGAGGGAAAAAGGCTGTGCACTTGAAGAAAGGGATAGGAAACCCCGTACCATAGTGGGCGTGTCCATGAACGTAAGCAGTGCGCATGCCTATGAGTTTACAGTTGAGGGAACTCAAAAAATCTTGTATAGGCGATTTAAAACTCCTTGTTAAACCAACTTCTGAGAATTTGAGTTGGGCAAACGTGTATTTATTTGTTAGATGTCAAATTTATATTTCTGAGTCGGATTACAATACAATTGTGTGTTAGAACAACAATTGCCACTTTTTTAACAGTGCACTAATTGAAAGACAATGTTAAACTTTCAAATAACACCTTATAGTAGCTATAAATGCAATCAGTATGGCTAGAATTAGAAAAACAGATGTCACTTAATGTTTTTTACAAACTTAAGATTGTTACTTTAATTAAGTAAGGTTACCAAGATTCCAAAGTTCTCTGCTACCATGATAAAAAGAGGTTTAAGATTAGTTTGTTTAGCCTACCTGTTATCTGATAAATTTGTCACTCTCAGCCTGAAGAATTGCAGTCATGTCCAGATATATAATCGAAATAGGTTCTTTTGGAACACAGTCTTACTTTCCTTTGTGTACTTTAATGTTTTAAACACCTCACTGCTGCTGAAAAACGTGAAAGTTGGAAGTCACAGTGTCTACAACAAAGCAGTGATCTGGCAGTGCACAGTTTGGTGTGTTCTCTGCTGAGAAAAAGAGTGTAATTACGTTACCAGATGCCCACTAGACTTATACAAGCTACTCGGGAGCCCTTTGTTTGGTTTAGCTCCCATGAATTTGTTCCTCATATCTTTATACACTGCATTCCCCAACAGTGCTATAAACTCAATACAATTGCAGAGCTGTACTCAAAGCTGCCATATTGTTCAGGCACCACAAATGCTTTAAGTTCACTCAACTGGTTACCCAGTTATTGATTATTTTGACAAGATTAACTCTTAGTATATGAGTAGAACTGACCCCCAAACTCATTCCTTTCAAGAGTGGATTGAATTTACGTCTGACGTAATAATGACGTGCCAGTTCATTGGATAGGTTCATATCAACATGGCAATTAACCTAACAAACCAATATAAAAAAATACAAAAAATCGGATATCCCAAATGAATGGTGGATGAACTAAATGGAACCCGAATGATTCATAATTAAATAAATAAATAAAAAATTATGAAATAAATATAATTTTGATAAATAACAAACAAATATATAATATGGTCATGAAATAAAAACAAGGTAATGTTATTATGAAATATATATTTTTATTCTTTAATATATTTGTGTGTTATTTATCAAAATGGTATTTATTTAATAAAGTTTTTAATTTATTTAATTATGAATCATTCGGGGTTCCGTAGAACTAGTCTATGATCGATTGTGGTGAATGTAATCTGTTACAATTTGACATCGTATGACTAGATGTTTGCAGGGACTGCTGTTCACTCGGATGTAGGCAGGCAACAACATTGAGGAGATCATCAACAACATCAGGCTGCAAACCGTAGCCTCTCTGCACAAAAGGTAAGAACGCGCTTGTAGGCTACTTTGTTTATTTATTTGTTTGTCGTCTTCCAGCGGGCAGACCTCAGCTGTTTTTGCGAGTTAACTAAAGTTCGTTGTCTCAGCTGTGAGCCAGCTAGCCTTTTGCGCTACTTTAGTGGAAAACAGGACAGACAAACCGTATGGTTTTAGCACTACCAGATATCTTTTATCATCCGTTTCTGGTGTTAAGCCTACTACTTTGGCCGCGAAAGTTATAGCCAGCCAGACGCCGAAGCAATGTTTCATAACTTGAGCCTATGATAGGAAGCCAAGTAATATCCAAACTTGCCGACAATAGCCTAGCTTAGCATGATCACTGTCAATGTGTCTGATTCTGATAGGCAGTGTTGGGCAAGCTACTTGTCCAGTGTAGTGAGCTAAGCTATCAGTTACTCAACAATAAATTAAGCTTCACTACACAAAAGCTACCACCTAAAGAATTATAGCTAGCTAAGTTACACTAATATGTTAACAGTAGCTTAACTACATCAGAAGCTACTTAACGTTTTACCAACCTAATATCAATTCAAAATGAGTCTGATACACTGGTTAAAATATTTATTAAAGATCAGCCAATGACATAACACAGTGTAAAAATTGTTTTATGATCAGCATAATAAAAAAAACTAAAGTATTTACTAGTAGACAAAAAAATAAACAATTTGCTGTTATTAGAACCAAATTAAAGGTACTGTGTAGTGTTCTACACATGGAGACATGGCTATGAGTTTACATTCAATGGACATCTCTAGGGAAAACAAAACCCTTCAAAAGGCATCTTATTTCTTTAGGGTTTCCCTTAGAGAAAACGTCTTCAGACCTCAATTAAACAGTCGATTCAAGTAACAAATAAAACTGTTTACAAAATGGTGAAAAAATAAAGAAGCTAATTAATATATATACATTTATGTCTCACTGTATAATTTAACTTCTACCCACATATTTATTCATTGTATTTTGGGGGGTAATTAATTGAATGCTTATTTATTTATTGAGCATGTATTTATTTATGTATTTATTTTATATACGGTAGAGCTGTTCCTCCATACCTAAAAAATCTTATCTGTGCAAATAAGCCTTAAAACAGATTTATGTAAACATCCTGTCTGGTAAACTAGGCCATGAAAATCCAATATCTAAGTTTGGCTACTGCTCTCTAATGAAAATATCTTAGTGGCACTCATCAGACGTAAGAAACTACTAATTTGATTATTTGCTTCGATGTCCCAATACATCATACTTTCATAAAATCATGCAACATACTCTACCCTATCTGTGGACATTGTTGTTTGCAAAGTAGGTGCTGGATAAACAAATACAAGTGCTTTAATGTTGCTTTAAAGGAACAGACTTATCCTCACTAAAGATACCTGTAGCATTTTCCGTTATCAAAATCGGACATGCTCTACAGCCAATAATCTTTAGCAGTGTAGCCACCCCTCAGGAAGTGGTCTAACACACACACCCAGTTGTGAGGAAGCGCAACGATTTTAGCATAATTTGACCTATGGGTAGTGATGCCATGCTGCAGCAATATATAACTTAATGTCATTGTGACCAATTTTCTTTTTGCATTTTCAGATTTGTGCAGAATTCCATCGAATAACAAATATAAATTTAAAGAGTACATTTTATTCTGCATTTGATAAGTACATGCCATGGCTAATGACGATGTACCGTGAGAAAGCGGCCCGCACTGGCAAAACTTCTGAATTGCTAAGAAACATCTTCAGGACCTATGATCTCCTTTTATGTAACATTTCCTACCTCATGACAATTTGTACTATAGTATTATTTAATATGAAGCTCTAGCGAAAGTTCAATTGAAGAAACTCTGACTTACCTCCATCAATCAGAAGCCGATCCGTCTCTGAAGCGAGCCAATCAGCTTCGAACTACTCCACCACGAAGCCCAATCAGCGTCCTGCTTCCACTTTATAAACTCCCTCAAATCTCACCACAGCCGCTATCCTGCAATCGCTGTCGGATTTCGATTCAGACGACAATTCAATTTTCCCCGCTCGGAGAAGCTCCCGTCTAGCCGCCCTCATCTCCTTCTTCCGCGTTACACTCCAAGGGTATATTGCCAGGCTCCGACCTAAACTCTGCTCAGATGTCTTAACGAGCCTCCCTCCTACCTCCTCGTGATTCATCTCCCTCGCCTTCCGCTTCAATCCGCTCCGATTCCTGGCCGCAAAAGACATGCAAGTCCTCTGCTCCCCTCGCCAGGCGCAGAAGGCCTCCCGGATCTGTCCCAGCAGCAGTCACCGCTACGCCCGCTCCTTCTCATCGTTTCGATGCAGCCTTGGACCTCTTCAGCTTCCTGATTCATAGCAGCTCCCCCGTCTAGTCCTTCTGGCGTTTAACAGCTCTCAGCCTCCCTCCGCTCCACCGGACTCTCTCACTCAATCCTTCGACGCTGTCCGCACGCTCCAAACGTGGGAATCCCTGCACTGCCACGTCATCCCTGCCGCTGTCTGCTCAGACGGACCTCCCCCTCCCCTCATTCACATTAGGGAACGCCCGCCGGGCCAGCCTTAGGGTAAGACGTATTCAACCATGTTTTCATTCATAATTTTCTATCTATTTGAGTTTGCTGTTATGCTTCGTCTGCCTCTATCAGGCATACTTATATTAACACACATGCTGATATTTTCACTAGCCTCGTTCTAAATTATTCAGGGGAATATTTTAGTCTCTTATTCTTCCCTCCCCTGAAGTCGATCAGCAGGTCGCATCAGCAGGTGACGTCACAGTTTTCCTTAAATCATCCGATCTCCGTCTACCAGAGATCTTCTATTGGCCAAATTTTTTTTTTTTTTGGCCGCATTCTGCATCTATCGTGATTACTCAGAGCTTCTGCAGTAGGGCCATCCGATCAGTCTGTCCCTGCCTGTCCCTGCCGTGCACGCTTTATATATCGTACCTCAGTCTTAGCAGCCCGTCATCTTACCACCCCTTATTATTACTTCTGATTATCGTTCTGTCTTCTTCTTCTTCTTAAAAAAAAAAAAAAAGAAAATATAAACAAAACTGATGTTCTACATCAGTCATTTCTAAATGCCAATTGCGCTCCTTGCTAGGTCAGCTAATTTGCCATGCGCTTATTTCTCAAGGTCGCGCTTTCATTCCCAGTTGCTTGATCCGGCAATTTCCGTCCCTCTCCTTGGTCAGATTACTGAACGTAGGCTGCCGTTCGGATCCTATGGTCTGACTGCTTCTAAATTGGAACAAAATTTCTTTTCTATGTCGGCATTATCTATCTCCTGCCATGCTTAAAAAATTTAAGGATGCTGCATCCGTAGGTTTTGGGGGGTTCTTCAGGACAGGTGGTTCACGGGTTCATGGCCTCTTTTATTCACACCCATTATGCGTGTGTGAGGTCTAACCCTAGCTAGCTTGCATCGTGGGGCTTGGGAAGGAATCGCGTCCGCCCACTGCGATAACTTCGTAGTAGTTGAAGCCACTAATAAGTCACTCCTCCTCCCAGTCTCTCATGCCTTCTTCAGAAGCATCACTGGCAGCAGTCACTAACGTTTCATCATCTCGGCGCGTCATGTTCAGGCATTCAAGCACTTTTATCCGCCCACTCATGGTTCCTTCACCACCTCAGGATACTCTTAGAATCACGTGGCTTCCCTCTAGTAGGTAATCTGGGCATTCGTTCTGGACCGAGCAGCTGCATTGCAGCTACTCGCGGGGTTCTGAGGCTTCCCTCAGCTCTGGGCCGATGGTTCACCAGCCTATACCTCATTCATCCGCCCAGAACTCTCACCAATTCTCTCAGCTCAGTGCTCTCTCTGCCTCTAGGTAACTCTATTACAAATACTGGTGGTGGTTCAACTCATTTTCATAATTTTCTGACCTAATCACGACCATCCTCTAACTCATTTTCTACTCCCACTCCTTATCAGTTTTCTTCATTATTCCCTGCTTCATGCAGTCTTCCATGCTGTCTCCTTGCTATTCATGCTATCTTCATTCTGGCTCGCATTCATGCAATCTCACCTTTATGACGGGCATTTATATGCATTCTCCTGTGTGTCACGTCACGTCTGGTCTGTGTCTCGTCATGCATCCTTGACACCATTTAGCATGCATTCCCTAATGCATCAATTCTTCATATATGTTACCATCGCAAGATTCATTATCAGACTCATCTGCAAGATTCATTATCAGACTCATCCGCAAGATTCATTATCAGACTCATCCGCAAGATTCATTATCAGACTCATCCGCAAGATTCATTCCCTATGCATCACATGCTCCCTATCTGTGTCTCGTCGTGTCTCGTCATGCATCCCTTACGCCATTTTGCTTGCATTTCCAATGCATCAATATGCACCATGTCTGCGTCTTGTCATGTCTGTATCCCGTCATGTTATATGTTCTATATGGACTCATCCGCAAGATTCATTATCAGACTCATCCGCAAGATTCATTATCAGACTCATCCGCAAGATTCATTCCCTATGCATCACATGCTCCCTATCTGTGTCTCGTCGTGTCTCGTCATGCATCCCTTACGCCATTTTGCTTGCATTTCCAATGCATCAATATGCACCATGTCTGCGTCTCGTCATGTCTGTATCCCGTCATGTTATATGTTCTATATGGACTCATCCGCAAGATTCATTATCGGACTCATCCGCAAGATTCATTATCAGACTCATCCGCAAGATTCATCATCATCATAATGGGATGCGTCGTCGTCGTCGTCATCATCATCATCATCATCATCATCCGCAGGATTCATCATCATCATCAGCAGGATTCATCATCATCGTCATCATCATCGTCATGGGTTCATCATCGTCATCATCATCATGGGATCATCATCGTCACCATCATCATCATCATCATCATCATGGGATCATCATCATCATCATCATGGGATCATCATCATCATCATCATCATCATGGGATCATCATCATCATCATGGGATCATCATCATCATCATCATCATGGGATCATCATCATCATCATGGGTAAATCATCATCATCATCATGGGTAAATCATCATCGGTAAGTTCTCGGCGTCAACCGTGGTCGCCATCCTCATCAACAACCTGGCTCGGTAAGTTGTTCGCAAACCTTCTCAGCATTTCATTACGCATTCTTTATTCTGTCCCTAGCGTATGCCCTACGAGCATACGGACTCTCCGGCCTCGACCTCGGCTTTTTGGGGGAACATCCCTATTCACATTCATCTACTCATGCATGTTAAAGCATAATTCAGCATGAATGTTCCTGCCGAGGTCTGAGCGCCAAAGACTATACTTTCTTATCAATAAATTCTTCTAATTATCTTTTCTCTCTGTGTGAGTTTTTCAGATTGAAATGAAGCTCTAGCGAAAGTTCAATTGAAGAAACTCTGACTTACCTCCATCAATCAGAAGCCGATCCGTCTCTGAAGTGAGCCAATCAGCTTCGAACTACTCCACCACGAAGCCCAATCAGCGTCCTGCTTCCACTTTATAAACTCCCTCAAATCTCACCACAGCCGCTATCCTGCAATCGCTGTCGGATTTCGATTCAGACGACAATTCACCCACCTCCATCCCCTTCTCCGCCATCGCAGCTGAATCGTCCTCCATGACACGACTTCACCTCAACCTCATCAGAGAGTATTAATCCCAGTTGTCACCATCCCTCGCCTCATCGCATTGGTCCGGCAGAAGACCACCATGTTGAGCCCGGTTCTGCCAGAGGTTTCTTCCCAAAGGGGAGTTTTTCCTCTCCACTGTCGCTTCATGCTTGCTCATCATGGACACTTCACGGTGCCTGCATCACCGAGCAGGACCTCTATATCCCGAGTCTGAGTGAAGCCCCGGCGTCAGCTCCCTCAGTCTTCTAGTCCCACAATTCTGCCCAGCAGATCACCTTGTCAACCAGCTCGGATTAAACCACCACCAGTTTCAGGCCCGGGGGGAACATCCCTATTCACATTCATCTACTCATGCATGTTAAAGCATAATTCAGCATGAATGTTCCTGCCGAGGTCTGAGCGCCAAAGACTATACTTTCTTATCAATACATTCTTCTAATTATCTTTTCTCTCTGTGTGAGTTTTTCAGATTGAAATATGCATATGATTAATATTCTGCTTATTCTGCAATTCTGTCTCCCCATAACCCACAATCCCTCTGTCTTCTAGGAAGATGTTGATGTTAACAGCAGATGCACAATTGCTCTGCAGGCACTTCCCATCTTCCTGCGTGAAGATGCTGCTGGATTTTTTAAGACCTGGAATGTAAGTTTATGATTCAACTAGGGCTGCAACACCGAATCGATAAAAATCAACTTTTAAAAGCGTTGGCAACGAATTTCATCATTGATTAGTTGTGTCGCGCGATTAATGCGTCATCCGCCGCCGCCGACATCACTGCCACTTGAGTGAAACGGGGGAAGAAAAAAAAATTACGGCAGAGCGAGTCAGCACCGCAGGTGCGCAGTGTTGCCAACTCAGCGACTTTGTCGCTATATTTAGCGACTTTTCAGACCCCTCCAGCGACTATTTAAAAAAAAAAAGCGAATAGTGACAA
Organism: Cyprinodon tularosa; assembly: GCF_016077235.1. Lineage (NCBI taxonomy): Eukaryota > Metazoa > Chordata > Actinopteri > Cyprinodontiformes > Cyprinodontidae > Cyprinodon > Cyprinodon tularosa. The sequence continues at coordinate 2,066,292 of NW_024038531.1, read as the reverse complement.
ATCTGGCAACTTTTTACGGTGTCACTGGCGGCCTTTGGAGACTCTTACGTGAACGCATGTATCGTTCCTACTCTGCCGTGAGGCGCCTCCCCCATCTCAACCCCGTTCTCCCACAGGAGTCCCTCTCAGCGCTGCAGTCAGAGCCGCAGGATGTTTACCCTCAGCGTCCAGACTGCAAATGAAGCGCGTATGCGCCGGGATTGACGCCGCAAATTGATCACAATAATTAAAACAGCCTTTATAAATAAATTAACTTGCAAATTATGAGGGCAAGGCTTTTAAAGTTTAAATCTTCTGGCAAAGATAAAGTAAAGAAGATCCTGCAATTTATGGAAGTAAAGCAGAATAAAATCCAGCAAGATCAGTAATATGTCAATTAATTATATGCCACATTTCCATATAAATATCTGTCTTTGGAGGATGTGTTTTTTACCACCCCTAGTTCTCTCATTTTTATTCCAAATACAATTTATAATTTGAATCACAGGCTGTTTTTATCTCTATGGTTAAGTATTTTCTCAAGTAGCAACTTTAACTGCTATGCTTTCCTGTCTTAAAAGGCAGAACTCTTCTAGTCTAAAAAACTCATTTGTTGAAAAGGGGGGGCCTATTGTTTGAACCCCTTAGGGGCTTTTAAAAACAAAAATGTCTTTTTTTGCGCTTTATGAAACGAAGTACCCTATATTTTGTGGATGTACAGCTACATTTCTCATGTAAGTTTGTGTAGTTTTAACACAAACATTTATTTTTCATATTGCACCAGTACAGTTAATGAGCAACCTGTACTTGTGTGCTTGTTTGTTCTGTCTAAAATGTTTATTTTGGAATAAAGAGGTTAATATAAAAAATATTTTTTGTCCGATTCATCGATTAATCGAAAAAATAATCGTCCGATTCATCGATTTTTAAAATAATCGTTAGTTGCAGCCCTAGATTCAACTGTGTGTACTCTTTTACTCTTTCTTTTTCTTAGTTTGTGTATCTCTATAAATATATTTTTTTTCTATTTAACCCTCTGTTACTGCCAAAAGACAACAACCACAACCCTCTTCCTAGCCACCAGAAAAGCTATTAAATCATACTGTACTACAGTAATTCTCCAAGAATGTCATATTTGGGAATTTTACCTGAACTTTTCATTCACTGGTATTTCATATTAAATACACATGTAGTGTTTTTCATTGACTGCTCTACTCATTAACTAATTACTGTCATGTTCTTTAGGCAGAAGACATTGACCTGCCAGACCTCTCGGATACAACTGTAGCTGTTCTCACTGTATCGAATGATACAGTCTCCCTTGTGAAGTTTGGTCCTGCAATACATTCTATAGTTCTTGAAGGAGAGATTGTGGTATGTGATATACTATAGCACAGTTAACAGAGACATTCATTTTGCTTTTTGGCTTGATTTATGCACTACATCTACAGTATCCCAAGAAATTGACATATACATTCAATTTTATTCAGAAAGTTGTAATGGGTTTGGATGACCTGAAGCGGTTTCCTCCGAGACTGCTTAGCCTTAAAAATGATCTAATGATGGATGAGTAAGCAGTCTGCTTAAAAGATGTCGTTGTTACTACCAGCATGGTGATACTCAAGCAACCATTTTGTCTTTGTTTTTTGTTTTCGCTTTTTTATTTATGTTGGCCTATTATTGTTGGCCTATTATTTTTGGATCGGCCTATTATGTTTGCCAATTTTTCGTTTTTTGTGGATACAGAGAAGCCGATGTTTCAGAAGGCAGCTTTGAACAGACCTGCAGATTTGTAATTGTTTTTGACTTAATCATTTCAGTGTTTGGCTTGAGGTCCCAGAGTTTCGTACGGAGATGCTTTGGTCTGCCTTGAAGTCACTGGGAACTAAAAGATCTTTTACGGTTTTATTTGCTGAATAAATAAAACCGTATTTATTCAGCATTTTGATTGAAAATGTGGTTGTTATTTATTTTATTTTCTGTATTAACCCCATTGCTGGGGACATTGTTCTGAATTCTAATGGAATTCATAAATGAATGGAATCTGCAGTAAAATTGTCTTTTGAATATTTTTTTATTTGAATCATACAAATAAAATATATTTGATTTTGAGAAAAATTGCTAACACATACAGGCAATAAAATGTGTTTAAATACAGTTAAGTCAACTTAAAAATATAAAAGGCTGAATTGACTATGTTTAGGTCTGAGAAACTGAATGAGTCATGGTGATAACATGAAGATATTATTAGGGGTGATAACTTAAAAAAATCAACTCCGTGTCCAGTGTCAATTTTGTTAGTTTTAACATTAGTTTCAAAATGATCAGGTTCATTAAACTTATCAAAAATTTAAGTATTGATTACTTAAAATGTTAGTTTGTGAAATTATTATGTTTCAGTTCATCAACTTCCTCAAAATAAATGAGTGTGAATAACTTTTCTAGTTTAGAGTAGTAATTACTTAAAATGTTTGTTTGTTGAAATTATTTGTTTTAATGTTGTTCATTTGACCAAAGATTTTAAGTTTAAAGAGCTTGTCTAACTAATGTAGTAATTACTTAAAACATCTTTTTCTCACATTTTTCTTTTTAATTTTATCCTTGTACTCAAAGATTTTGAGCACTAACAAAAGTCTCATTTTAAGTAGAAATTACTTAAAATATTCTTTAACATAGCTAAATATTTTGAGGTAATCAGTTTCATCAAATATTTTGAGTTCATTGAACCTGTTGGGGTTTACAGTGTAGAACATTTATTGAAATTGTTAACATGTATTTTTATATAAGCTCAAAATAATACCATTACAAACATGAATAAATTAATTAGAAAAAAAAACAAATAATAAATAAGTAAATAAAAGCTCTGTTGGTAAATTTAGATACATGTCAGTGTATTCAGAAAAAATGTGCATTGATCTAGGGGTGGTGACACATTCTAACACCTCCAATTCACTTCAGTGTGTTTGCTTGTGTGGTCCAAGTTGAAAGAATGACCCCAAAACATATAGAAGAACAACTGATTCAATTTTGAATTCAACTGCATATTTCACATTTCTATGCTAGCATATTCTCAAAGCCAAGTCAAGGGAGGTATGCTAAATTAATGCACCTTTCCACAAAACCAAAACATTAACTTTTTTGCCAATGTGGTAAAGTGGATTGATGGGACTAATTGGGTGTAGTTAAAAGATAAATTCTCCCAATAGGACAGAGTACACAACGAATGAAGTGTCTAATTTCCAAGGTGGACTTGAAATAGTTATGCATAAAATGTAATATAACATACAGTAGCAAACATATGTACAATTCTAAACCGACAGGGCAGTTAAAGTGTATTGAACTTTGCAAAGGATACATGCTTATCCAAATGGAATTAAATCTGCAAATCAGCGACCCAATGCAATCCGCTTGGTTTCCTTAGTTCGAAAACCTTTTAACCAATCAATTTTTATGATTTGATCAAATGAACTCTGTAAGTGAATTTGTTGACCTGTGCTCTGAATTGGTACTATATGAATCTACTGAATTGATTGTTGATTATTGTAGTGATTAAATGCTTTTTAATGGAAGCCAACTAATAAAATTCCCTCTGATTGTTTGCGAAAGATTATTTTAGGCACAAAGATGTAACAGTTCAAGATTTAAACCAAATTTGCCACTCTCCACTTTCTAAAATTTGTTATTTCAATAAAAACACTGTTTGATCTCAAAATCATATTTACATATATTTGGTTAACAATTAGAAGTTTTTTCCCCTATTCTTTGTACTATTCTGTATGTGATAAAAATAGCATGGTGACATGAAAAACTGATATGGTTTGATTTATAAAAACATACAGCTTACACTTTACTTGCATAGAGCAGGTATGAGATCATTGTTAAAATGATTCTGAGTCTAAGATGATTGGATGGTATATAGGCCTTCTGTTTATATTGGAATTCTAAAGAAAGACCGCACTGCATATTTTGACAAGTAAAGGTTGAATGGATTCCACTGTTTCACAAAGAAGAATGAGAGATTACTTGGAGCTGAAACTGGAACAGTTTGCAAAGTGCATGCTTCTTACTATTCTCTGTGTTATTTAAATCTCTGAACAAAGGCAAACAGAGCCTGGAGCTTTGTCTACTTGTCTACAGGTGTGTGTAGCTTTGAGTGGTACAGGCAGTGGAAATTGGACACATTTTTATGTTGGGCAAAACTTGTATAAATTGTTCAAAACACTTTTCTCCTCGGCACAAAAGGAGAACATTAAATAGTGGCTGGAATAAAGCAAGCGAAGAAAAAGAAAGTACTCAGACTGTCAAGGCAAGTAGCTGCATCCTTACAATGCATCTACACAGATTTCATGTGGGTGGTTTATGTAATTTGTTACTTGACACCACCATAATCAGCCTTGTGTATAAGTCTTCATGCCATGGTATTGTGTTCTCCAGAATGGCATTCAAAGGCTGATGATTTACTAACACTTGAGGCCTTGCCTCTGACTTACTATTCCTGGATAACATCCTTACCCGTAACATTCTAGTGGTCACACTTTTGTTGTCAAACACTGAGCTCGCTTCTACTCACAGCCTTATTTAAAATTCTAAGCTTTAGTGTTTCTTGTTAAAATTGATTATACCCCCTTTTTTGTCCTTCTCAAGCTGTATTCTGCCCCCTGTAGCCAATTCAACTTTGGTCTAACAATTCAAGGCTTTTAGAAGGCATCTAAAAACCTGCAGAGTTGGTCCCCCATGGGGAGTAAGTGTCTTTGTATAATATGACCTCATAAAGAATAAGCTGCCTGGTGTGAGCCCCCATCCCCAAAAAAGAGAAAAAGATCCAAACAATGAAAGACCTGGGCTATACCACTATTGCTGTTGAGCAGGGAGAGAGGATGAAGGCTACAAGGGATTCACTAAAAGAAGCTGTCAGTAAAAGGCATTTGCTTCCCCTATCATTGGTGTTTCTAATGTTCTTCCTCACCAGTTCACATAGAAGCCTAATCTCAAATTCCACAGGCTGCTTTCTAATCGCCTGCTTGTATGTTTCTAAAATAAAAGTAGCTTTTGTTAAGGAACAATGCCCTACCATTATGGGTATGTTCTGCATGGATTCAAAAATGACTACATTAAAGATTCAGTGTATCTATTCATAAATATGTGTTGGATCTTCTGAATATATAAATGTCTGCAGAGCAAGAACTATCCTTGACAATTGAATTCAGAAATTTAGGTCAGATAAAATAAGGTATTTTAAGGATACCTGCATTCATATTTCAAAGGAGAATTATGTTACAACTGTATAACATTGTAAAAATAAAAATGGAGTACACAAGTACAGCTGTATGATACATTTTGTTTAATTAATACAAATATATTAAAATATAATCATACATCTCTATTAATATTCAAATTAATATATCACTTATCCAACAGTAGATTATTTGACCATACATTTTTTGCAGCTGTCAACAAGTATCTAGCATAATTACTGTAGGATAGTTGGCCAATCTTCTTTGTAAAAGTTGTGCCATTCATCTGAACTGAACTGTTCTTTTGTGGAGGCCCTAAATGAAGGTGCAGAGGGTTAAAATAACAAGAATAACAATCATAAATAACTAAAAACTAACAGAAAGAATGAACAAAGGCAGCAAAGGAATTCAATTTATAAGGATGTTTTGTCATTGTCTCTAATCCCACCATAAGTCTCGTCCATATGAAAAGGACTGTCCTTAAAAGTTGATTCCATGCCTTAAAAACAACCATTTACAAGAAGAAGGTATATATTTTTGTGAAAAAGTATATAAATATTTTTCTAGCACATGTTTTATGGCTATATAAGATGTGCAGACTACTAAAGCCTTCTAAATGGCCCCTATTTAAATATTAATAATAGGTTATGTCTATTTGAACTTGTTTAAAACAAAGGACTGGCTAGCATGCTTTATCAAAAGCTTAAAATTAAGAGGTCTGAAGCTTGCCTAAATTCAACACTGGCATTCGATCCAAATACATGCAAGTGATTCTTTGATTCAACCGATGGCCAAAACTACAAGTATTTCTCAGGTTCCATCTACATCAGCAAAACATATTTGAGCTCGATTAAGACTCTTCTTTTTCTCTGCTTTGTAGGGCAACAATTTTCAGTGTGTCCGCCATCGGTGGTAGAGCTCAAAGCCTTAACAATAAGCAACAAACTGATCATGCACCTGCCACATAACAAGCAAGAGAACAATGCAGTTTTACCCACACAACGAAGATTAGTTTCATAAATAAATTACACTGAAGATAAAAGGTCAAGCATAATTTGAGGGGAGCATAATTTTCTTTATCACTCTTCCACAATATACTTCTCACAAACAAAAGATGAACCTTAACTAGAGCACTTTATTTCTTAGAGACTGCAAATCAGTGAATACTGCTAGGACCCCTGCCAATGCATAATGTTGCCATAGGAATATGATTATTCTTATGATAGTAAATCCAACAGAGTAGGGAGAAAAAGACACAAACACACACACACACACACAAGGAAATAATAACTTATCACTTGAAAAATGTTATTATTTTTTGCTGAGGAGCTGGTGGTGTGACAAAACGATTTGTGTGATCCGGATACTTTCATTAGAAACCAAAACAGCTGCAGAAACAATGCTTCACATTCATCACAGCCACTCCTTACTTCAACGGAGGAAAACAGAAATGCAAAATTATAAATTTATTAAGATATCAAACACTGTGTTACAAACAAGGCTGATTATATATATGCTAAGTTTCTCTTTACAGCTAACCTCAATATGAAGCTGAAATGACAGCTAAGCTATTGCATTTAATTCTTTCTTTTGTAAGCATATTTAGTGATTTGCAATAGTATTGTTTCCTTTAGCTTGTATTTTTTTTTTTCATTTTTTAATAAATATCAGTGCCTTTCATAAAGATCTGTGAAAGACAGATTCAAAGAAGTTCAGATTTGTGAAGTAGACTGAAATGTTATATGCTTTAGGGTTGTCTAGTACTGAGCATCTTCTAACTAAACAACTTCCCTGCCGCTGTTGAGGAAAGGATTCCCAAAGCATGATGTTGTTACCACCATGTTTCACCTGGGTGTTGTTGTTTTCAGATGGCATATTAAATGTTATTGTTCTGCCACACATAGGGCCTTGAAATGATCTAAACGAGGAGTGCTCAATTGCATAAAAGAAATAAATTGATTATAAATGTGCAATCATTTTATGTGTGTTCTACAAAGAGTATCTGTGCAACAAATATGATATGCCAACAGGTTTGGTCCGCCCCATTCAAATAAGCCACTGCGTGTTTGAAAGTGGCTTGAAAAAAAAGATGAAGTTCCATTAAGGTAGATTTGTGTTTTTATAATTTAATTTAAAACATGTTACTTTAATCAGAATATATATTTTCAATAAAAAAAATAATCACATTTTATTAAGTGCCAATTCACAAAACATTTAATCTGAAGGCACTTTAGAGAGACATTTCAACCATATCATGCAGTCAAATTGGTTAAAAAAACAAACAAAAAAAACACTTCAATCAGAAAAGCCTTATCAATCAAAGAAAAATGTATTTCAATAGAAAAATAAAGTTGAGACTCAAAGATAAACATTTGAACACATTTTCTTTGGTTGAAAATGTTTTCTTTGATGAATGTGAAGTTTTTTTTGTTTGATGCAACTTTTTATAGTATAGCAATGTTGTTTTGTTTTTGGGCCATATAATCGGTCGGAAATTTAGATATTTATATTTGAATCAAAACAGAAGTGTTAGGAATCCAGTCTGTGTGGGCTGTGTTTTCCCTCCGCCATCAAGTGGCGCTTAATTCTCGTTGGTCCTCTCACACACCTGCGGATGGTTGCCTCATTACCTGAGGACTCTTAAGCTGCTGACTGCCACTACCTCGACGCCAGAGTGTTTGCAGGTTTTGGGTATTCTAGCCAAGCTGAGTTTTGCTAAGTCAAACTGAGTTTTTGTCAACCTGAGTCATAACGTTGTTCCTTTTTCGTTGCCTCTCGGTAGGAAGTCATCCTGCAAACTGGATGTCTTGGACCTTCTCTCCCTGGAAGGATCATCTGAGCTGCAAACTGAGCTGGGGATTCAAACTGGTTTGGATCTACCTTTCTGGTTTGGATCTACCTTTCCCCAAGGGATTGTTTGAGCTTCACACTAAGCAATGGATTCACCTCCACAAGAAACCGTTCAAGTACCATTGGAAATCTAAATGGCAGTCAGCTCCTCCGTTCCTCAAGTAAAGACCTCAACCTGACTAAACCCTGTCCGCCCTCCAACGAGCAAATCAATTACTGGAACAACCCTCACCGACTGGATTCGGAGAAAGACACCTTTTCTGGAAAAGTGAGTCCTTTTGCCTTTATTCCCTTTTGCAAATCGAAGCACAAATTTCCCACTGAGCCTGAACTAATCACACAAACTTCCCCTTCATTTTTCACTCCCGGTTAACCAGTGTTCAGAGCAGCAATGGACCCATCTCTACCAGTTCTCAATAAACTTGTTAAACCTTCCCCTGGTCTCTCTGTTTGGTTTTCTGTATGTGGGTCAGATCTTTGAATAAAATCATGACAAGAAGTTGCTTCAAATAAACAAACAAATCATAAAAATAGTATAAATAAAATTAAAAACTTTTTCAATCATACAATATGTTTTTGAATGCAAATAAAAATATTTGAGACTCAAAAAATTGCAGCTGAATACCTAAACTTTTCCTGATAAAAGTTGTTTACTTAGAAAAACAATTGAAAATCCACATTAGCAGACTGTGGAGGAGTAGGAAAGAATAACAAAAAGGAGGTAGGTTCAAACTTCTTGACCAAACAACAACAAGCAGCGGTACAGATAACATACCCCAACAAACTGAAGTATTCAAATCACTACAACCTCTTCGCCTAGTAGAGTGGAGCCCCCAAGTGATCCGCCGCATGTGCCTCCCCCAACACTCAACAGGGTGATTAACTAATCCAGACTCTTGGGTTTTAACAAACGTCCAAAACGGCTGAACTTGAACAATGTAGAATGATCCTGGGACCTCTTTGGATGAGGACAAGGCAAATAAAGAGGGGCTGAAGGATTGCGTTCCGACAGATGAGGATATCTCAAGGGATGAAAGCAGGGAAGCAAGGTTCTCTTTGATAGCTGAACGAGGCTCTTCTATGAACTCGAATCAATCAGAAAACGAATCCTCCATTATGAGTCCTCAGTGAGGAGCAGCCTTTCCTTACTGCCCAGGGCCAGAGCCGCTCCATTACTCCGAAGTGCTGGTAAAAGCAAATGGCTAGTTTATGGCATTTCCCCATGCGATAGGTGCCATCACTGAAGGTTGATTGACCGCTGAATTTGGCTAAGTCTTAAAAGAAACTGCTGTCATTTTATTAGCTAACGACTGGATCGCAAAACTCTTTGACATGGCAGAACCATGATTGTGAATCCTACAGCCAAAATCCAGAATCTAAATGGCCAATGCAAAAGATGCCAGAGGATGCGGTGGAGGTCTACCAAAAATGGAAAGCGGCTGTGAGGAGCTGGGGACACCATCAGATGTGGACATGTTGGCTCACAGGGGTCGCTAATGTGGAGGAGTTTCAAAGCTAGCTTCAAACCCTTCTTTACTCTACTCCAACAATGAGCAATGTATATATACCCCACTGAACCCAAGTGTTCAAATCCCACAACCTCTTCGCTGAGAAAGGGGTTTCACCCCTGACCAAAAGGCTTTGAAATTTTAAGTCAGCCTCTCTATAAATATTTCAGTATCTCCCTGTATATAATGTAAACAACATTTACCATTATGATGTTTTTCTCTGACCCTGTTGCACTTAGAACTGTAATTGACTCTCTATAATTGACCTCTGACTTCCACCTCTCTGCCTGCTCAGATGTATCTCTCCCTTGCGCCTTGCTTGCTAACATTTTTCTTACTTTTTACCTTCTTATCTCTTAGCCAAAGTGACAGTAAGTTAGATAAAGCAATTTTTAAGTGTTCTCTAGTCGGACAACTTTTTAAACATTTAAAAAAAAAATTATTTTGATCATATCCGAGACAAGAACACGTCAGCACAAATCCAACAGTCTCTACAGGCTGGCCTTAAGGCCTGAGGCAAAGCAAAGTCTCTGGAGTCACAAAACGTGCTCATGAGTCTCTGGACAGCACAGAGTGTGCTCAGGGGTGTCTGGAGAGGGAACACTAGAGGGGTCTGACCCTGGAGAGGGAACACTAGTGGGGTCTTACGCTGGAGAGGAAATACTTGAGGGGTCTAAAGCCCATTCCCATTTCTCTCACTTGTACTCAGTTTGGTCCCTAGTACTTGGTTCTTTACATTCATGTGTAAGGTTAGTTTGTCCCAAGAGTTATACGAGTCAGTGGGAAGTGCCCTCCAACCCTTATAATGATCCCTTCAGACCGAGAGAGGCCTGGAGATGACTTTGGAAATGATTGGGCTGAGACTAAGAAAGCAGAATCCAGTCTTAGAGGCGGAGGCTAAAACTGAGCAAGGTATTACTTGGGTGCAAAAAACAAAATTACATCTATCATGGGGATGTAACACATTGGAGTCAGTTGTTGTTCATGGAGGTGCCTGCTGAGACCACAGGGAAAACTGACCTGGCTTGGTTGAGGAGTAAGGTTTGCAGCAGACTTATCTAGGGAGCTCTGAAACCTCGGGATCTGATCAACAAGGAAGTTCAGTTGTTCAAAAAAAGCGATCATGAACTTTACCCATTGTGCATTCAGTTGTTTCATTTCCTCATGCAATAACGCCAGTTGCTCCTCCTGTTTGTTTATCTGTCTCTCGTTGGCGCCTGAGGCATCTAGAAATGAGTCTTTTTCTGGCTGGTTCCTACTGTCAGGTTGTGGAGGTTTGAAGGACCCACAGCTTCAACAGAAGCAATAATCCACAAACAAATACAGAAAAACCAAAATGCACAAGACATCAGGAAAAACACACATGAGGAGCAAATAAATTACAAGGAACCAGCAAAGAGTGACTGAAAAAAAGGAGTATGTGTTGGAGACAGAAACAATAGGAGGGCTAATTGGAAGACAAGGAACAGGTGCAGGAAGAAGAACCTAGCTAGGAGAAGGAGACTGACACAAGAGGCCAACAGAGGGTAAACAAGAACTAAATAAGAACTTAAATACAATATAAAACAACAATAACACAAAATGGAAATAAAATCAATGAAAACTCAAAGAGAAAACTTAAACAGAACCAAAACCATGCCGGGTTTATGTCGGTCAGAGCTACGCAAGCCCCCTTGCAAAAAGTTGCGTTAGGTGTGCTCAGCTTAATTTACTCTGTATGAGCACTAAGTGATACAACCAGGTGTGAGGGGATTTTTTCTCAGATTGGGTGCAAAATTCAATTCGTTATGTTCAGGGCTTGGGTCAGTATTGTGGTAATGACCTAACAATAGCCAGCCATCACTTTTTTTAGCATGAATCTTGTGACAGAGAATTTTGATAATAATTCTTATATTTAACAATATAATTACAACACAATCTGCATTGCTTTCCAAATGCTATACTGAATTTTTAAAACACCCCCCTCTTTTTACAGAAGTATGGACTCTTTTGTATGTGTGCATCTGCTGGGCTACTTCTTCCTCCGCCTACTAGTATCATCAACAACTTGAGAAGGGAGTTCATCAAAGAGCAAAGCAAAATAAAATGTTTGGATGAACGAGTAACGTGATATTGTCTATTTTTATCTATTAAAACATAAAAGGGACAGGCACAATGCAGTTTGTGTGAAAAGACAGTCCCACAATTCACCGATACAAGAAATCTTTTCAAACACCTTAGCCGTACCTATGGAGTCATGCCGAAGCAGATAAAAAAAACAAAGGCTTCACCTACATCTTTCAAACAGTAGAGTTTGGTGGAAAAGAGAGGCTTAACTAAGGCGTACTTATTTAGGTTATGAAAAGAGGTAATGGTGTTCAAATGAATTAATGTGTTTGTGTTTAATTGATCATTTAAATAATGTAGAGTTGCAAGTGTAGTGCTCTTATTATTTTGTACAGGAAGACACAAAAGTGGGGACAATCATTTCAAGATCATCTCTGGACACAACTGTTCTAAGTTCAGAGATTTTCCACATCATTGAATTCTGACAACAATTTGAGATTAAATAGAGAGGAGAAACTTGCTGCAGTGTTCTAAGTGATGCTATGCCTCTCTGACTCAATGGACACAGGCTCAGGAATGGATATTAAATCAAATAAAACAATAATTGTCAATCGTGTGGACATTCTCTACACAAAAGTTGGCAACATTAAGGCCAGGAGAAAAACAACGTCTAACATGTGACCCTTTTAATGGGTGGAGCCGGAGACATGTTGCTCAAAATGAAAAGACTTGGACATTAAAATTTCAAATTCTGCAACAAGAGGGGCGGGGCCTCCCAAAAACCTAGCAGCTATCTGGACAAAATTAATTTAGATGGAAAAACTCCTCTTCTCTCTGCCATGTCTCAGTGAAGATCATGAAATCAAAATGTTTCCTGGTTAAAAAGTTGATTCAGGGAAAAAAATTAATTGGCAATAGAACGAGCGTTCAATAGTCCAAGTCTGAACGACATAGACGTCACAGTAGTAATGTTATGAGATGAGCCGAGGCTTCGAGGTGTGTGTCAAGTAATGGAGGAGGCGTTTCCCGTGTTGAGGCGTGATTCATTTAGAGAAGGGGTCAAAATTGATGACGTCCGAGGCCTCGTTACTGTGATACCACATAACCGCTTCGGGAAATGGTTCAGGAAGCTCAAAAATTTTGATAGGCATTTAAACAGGCTCAGCATTCAGTCAAGATCTGGGAATTTGGAGGAGTTGCTGTCAGCTGGATAGAGTTTGGATAGATTGTAAGAATAGATTGGTTGGAAAAACAAATCTAGTTGCTTAAAACTATTTTGGATAGAATAAACAATGTAATGATCAAAATCTGAGCAAACCACCAGACACAGTCGTAACGCTAGTATTAAGCAGTATTTTTTCCATTGAACGGTTAACCACATAAGTGGCATCATTTATAAGACACAAACTCCCTCTCCTGAGGTTGATGGTTCTAGACCTTCCTTTTGAAAGTTGCGATCATATTTATTTATTTTGGCTAATGAGACTTATTTGCATTGGTTTAGATTGGGTAAAAACGCTGCCAATTTAGCCAAAAGATTGGTTGAACACAACTTCCGACCCGATTAAAAACAAAAAATATGGAAAAGCTATCATTTTTGAATAAAAATGACTAACACATTTTATTTTGCATCACAACTAAGTAATGGGTTAATAAAAAGAAAAAATAAATAAATTATATGCATTGAAGTTAGTTGTTTTGATGTGATTAATAAAATAGATCATCAAATCTTTGGCAAAGCACTCTGCATAGTACACCTGAGTTTGTTTTTTTTTCAGTTGCACCACTATCATTTTTCCATGACTGTTAAATCAATAGAAGCAAGTTTGTGACCATGAAGTACTGCATCTTTATAGGAGTAAAAGAAACTCCCTTTCCATTTTCGCTGTAGCAACAAAGGTTTTTTTTTTTTTTGCCTGGAAGCAGAGAATGCTGCTGGGTATATGCAGGCATTCATTAAAAGTGGAATTTGGCATGATTAATGACACTCACAATTTGCAGTAGAGACTACAGGCTCTGTTGAGGCTTGGGCAGGAAAATTGGATCGCGCTGGGTAAAGGGGTGGGTGGTCCTAACTCCTCTCTCTGTGGAGTCCCACTTGCTCTGTCCCGTTGTGCTGTGCTGCAATGCCTCAGAGGGATCAAATCTCTGGAATACAATGACTTGATTTCATTCGACAAGTAATTTCTTTGTTTATTTATTTTTTCTTTCTTTTTTTTCCCCTGGCATGATCATTATTTCCTCATTTTGCATTCGTTTCATCAGAGATAATTTATCTCTGCCTGCTTTAATGAAGTGATAATTCCATGATAATTAACTTAATCCTGCACCAAAGCAAATTTGCCTAATGACTGTTGTTTTGATAGTCGGGAGTTGATGCATGGGAAAATGTCCACACTGGGAGGATTTGCGGCTCGGTGCCAGGCAGCCAAAACAAGAGGCAGCAGAACCAAGAGCAAAAACATGGAGAAAAAAAACACCTGACAATTTTACTTTGTGACCTTTATTCTTTTCATGGTTGAAATAAATTCAGTAGTTCAAATAACAGGGTGCTAATGGGTTAGCACAATGAAAGAAAACCTATTTGGTCTGCCAGATAATGTCCATCTTCAAATATGGGTCCTTTGAGCTAAAATGAGACGGAAGAGAGCGGGATTTGGGCTAAGGAATTGTCCATAAAATTGTACTTTTGCCAGGGTATCAACGCTTAACATTTTATTTGTCTGACTTGCAAAAAAGTTAAATATTTTCGATACTACATATAATTGCAATTAATATCCCCAATGCATTGTAGATTATAAGATTAACAGGGTGTCTCCAATTGATTTTGTATAAATAAATAAAAAAGTTTGGCTCCTGACATACAGATACTGAATGAACTTTTTGAGTGATAACAGACTGTACATAAACTAATTACTTTAAAGCCAGGTTGCATGTTCGTGTTTTTATATTTTACACCTCTGTAATTGGCTATACCCAAAACCTTCATAGATATCACTGTTTTACATTTTAAACTACCACATAAAAATGCAATCTAAAGGACCCCAAACTAACATTTAATGTGCCTATTTTAATAGGCTTTAGGGGGGTTGTTTTTGCAGATTCCTATGCATTTATTTGGCATTCACTAAGAATATATTCTATGATTAATCTGATTCCCCGTTTTTTAAGAAATACGTAGCTCTGAACTGCCCTATGTGTCATGATCACAGCCATGGTAGCTGATCTAATTACTCACTTCATTCATATGGGAGAATTATCCTGCCATAATGCAAGAGCACATAATTTCAATTTGAGAAAAGAATCTCATCTTCTTGCACTAAAAACTTATAATGCTCACACTCAAAACATGCGCTCTCTCTCAAATATTTTCTCTTCTCTCTCAAATCTTTGTTTCTTCACTCAGATTTAATGCTTCTTGCACAGATATTTTCTCCTCTCGCTTGCCTCCTTCTCTTCGCGCACAAACCGCGCTCTGCTCGGGTCTCAGTTACGCTTGCAAACCTGTAGGCTCTGCTTGCGGATTTTTTTTTTGCTCTCTCTCAGATTGGATCGGATCGTCGCCTAGCAACCTTTCCAGCCAATAGAACGACAGCCTCGGAAAGGGTGCGCTTGTCTAACTCTACTGAGTGTGCCTGTGATAAACCTTACCGACAATAAAATGGCTTTTTAATTTAAAAGCTATCAATTTTCAGACGTGACGTGATGTGAACAGAAAACTTCCGCCTCAGAGTTGCTCGTCAGAAAAAAAAGAAGAAAAAAAGTTTGCTAGTCAGGGCAGATGCTAATTCTGCCTCCAGCAGAAATTAAGTGACCTTTCATTGGTGATTCTTGAATTGCCCTTTACTGTTTCCTTTTTTATTTCCTGATTGTTGTTGTTGTTTTTCAGCTTCTTATTTTAATAGCTTTTAAATTAAAAAGCCAATTTATTGTCGGTAAGGTTTATCACAGGCACACTCAGTAGAGTTAGACAAGCGCACCCTTTCCGAGGCTGTCGTTCTATTGACTGGAAAGGTTGCTATTCGACGATCTGATCCAATCTGAGAGAGAGCAAAAAAAATCCGCAAGCAGAGCCTACAGGTTTGCGAGCGTATTTGAGACCCGAGCAGAGCACGGTTTGTGCGCGAAGAGAAGGAGGCAAGCGAGAGGAGAAAATATCTGTGCAAGAAGCATTAAATCTGAGAGAAGAAACAAAGATTTGAGAGAGAAGAGAAAATATTTGAGAGAGAGCGCATGTTTTAAGTGTGAGCATTCAACCCAGTCTCATGGGAAAATGTACCCCCACTACGTTGGTCCACACTGCAAAACGTAGTGGAGGTACATTAATGGCCATTTTTTGTGGTACTGTTACGTTTCTTCTGCCTATACGCTTTCTATTGTTTTACGTCCTAGTCACGTGACTTTCAAGATTCCAGCTGGGAGAAGAAAAAAAACATATATATGGCCGACATTCGCTCATTTTTTTGTGGAAAGATTAATGACTTGAGTTTGTTTTTGCATTAAAATGAGTTTTGATTACATTTCTAGTGAGAAATGTATAGTTTGTTGCCAGAATATTTACTCAGGGAATGTACATATTCACTTGCTTGTTCGTTTCTTGCAAAGATTTTTCAAGATAATGTGAAACTGTAACATTTTGGTATAAACAGGGCTGAGATTTCTCTAACTTTTAGTGGGAAAATCAATAATTTCAATCAGTTTCTGCATTTAAATGGGTTTTGATTACATTTATAGCGAGAAGTGTAGGGTTTATTTACATATTTACTTCGTGAACATACATAATCACCCGCTTGCTAGTTTTTGCTACGTTTTTCGGATCTCGTCAGGATTATGTGAAATTGCAACGTTTTGGCTGCTACCCATCGCCTAGCATTTAGCTGCCGCCCCGATTCAACATTGAATTCTTTGTGATTTAACTCCATCTGACGGATCAAACCCTCGCCACTGCGTGCGTTGCGTCTGAGGTTGATTTTCAGATCAATGCATTACGTCGTGGCATACGGGAGAAACTAATTAAACTAGTTTAAAAAAAGGATCATGGGTTAAGATCGGATGTGTTTTATTTGGAAATCTACCGGATCCTCTGTGCATTTAACTTCCTGTTTGGTGCGATCTCATTGATGGGTTTTGACCAGATTTTAACCAAAGAGGAACTAAAAAAAAACAAAAAAAAATTTAAATACACAACCAGCATATCTGGAATCAATGACAGAGAGCATACATAATCACCCGCTTGCTAGTTTTTGCTACGGTTTTTCGGATCTCGTCAGGATTATGTGAAATTGCAACGTTTAGGCTGCTACCCATCGCCTAGCATTTAGCTGCCACCCCGATTCAACATTGAATTCTTTGTTATTTAACTCCATCTGACGGATCAAACCCTCGCCACTGCGTGCGTTGCGTCTGAGGTTGATTTTCAGATCAATGCATTACGTCGTGGCATACGGGAGAAACTAATTAAAGTAGTTTAAAAAAAGGATCATGGGTTAAGATCGGATGTGTTTTATTTGGAAATCTACCGGATCCTTTGTGCAATTAACTTCCTGTTTGGTGCGATCTCATTGATGGGTTTTGACCAGATTTTGACCAAAGAGGAACTAAAAAAAACAATTTGAATACACAACCAGCATATCTGGAATCAATGACAGAGAGCGACTGGGACCAGAAGTTTATTAATTTCTCCCCACTGATTTCCATTCAAAATGTTTTCGATCCCACCGGGCTCTAGGGAAGGGGCGGGCATACCGCCACCTACTGTTCATGAGTGTGTAGCAACATTGTTTTACATCTATTAAATTCTATTTTTTTATTTTGCATTCTGAAGATAAATAAATAATGCTTTCCTTAATCTATAAATATCTTTTATATTTCCTTTATTTCCCAATAATCCTTTAAGACTCCATTCTTGGCCTGTCCTTTCAACTCTTTTCAATTTCTTCCTTTCAGGTCCAGATGTTTTACAGTTCATCAATACGTGTTATACATTTTCTATCTCTCCACATCCTTCACATTTATCATTATTTTTCCTCCCTATTAAGTATAAATTGTCATTTAAATAAGTATGACCTACTCTTAATCTGATCATTATTATTTCTTCCCTTCGGTTTCTCTCATTAATATTTCTATTTAATACTGACTTTTGTACTTTATATAACCTTCTTCCTTTTTTATCTTCATTCCACCTTTTTTTTTGCCATTTTTCAATTTCTTTCCTCTTAATAAATGATTTTCCTTCCCCTTTCCCTAAAGGAATTGTAATTGTTATTGCCTCCTCTAATTGCTAATTTGTCTACTACTACTACATTTTCCCACTTTGACCTTTTAAGGTTAGCATATTGACCAAAAGCTGACACCAAAAATAAAGCAATCGATTATGTACAACAATATGCTACATTTAATGAAGACTAATACAGATTTTCCTCTCTTATAAGAGTTTAGTTTTAAGTTTTATAGGGGAGAGTTTGTATCGGCAGTCATCTGGGAATCTTTTATGTATTTACTGGTAAAGAACAACCTCTCAACCCATTTAATGTAAATGTTGCGTTGAACCAGAAAGTTATTTGAAGAGCATAGATGCATAAATATGTGCATAGCTTTAACAAGGGCCTCATGAAGGTCTGTTCTGTTATTCTCTTTTGGAGAATATAGACATTGTGGGCATTCATTTCCCTGATAAGCTGGTGAAGATTCTTAGACATCCAGGTCATAATCATTCCAAAAAAAAAAAAAACTTTGGACTTTGTTTTTCAAGTTTGAAGACTTCCCATTCAGGATGTTTTTCAATTCAAAATTACAGTAGCCCAACAAATCCTTGTTTTGGCAAAGAAAATATGCAAATTGAACCTGATGCCTGATCCCAATAGCTTGACTCTGAACCGAATTTGATCCCTATTACTTTTTGGCCACATGCACATTATTGTGCTGCCTGGTCAACCCTAAGAAAATGTTCTGGAACTGCCACTGAACTGACACCCAATGCATGGAGGGTAACCCAAAAAGGGCCATTGTTAGAGAAACTGGGTGCCTACAAAGTGCTGTTTTCAAGCTAATTAATGGAAAGTTAGCTGGAATGAAAAGTAGACAAATAACAATTACAATTCCTTTAGGGAAAGGGGAAGGAAAATCATTTATTAAGAGGAAAGAAATTGAAAAATGGCAAAAAAAAAAAGGTGGAATGAAGATAAAAAGGAAGAAGGTTATATAAAGTACAAAAGTCAGTATTAAATAGAAATATTAATGAGAGAAACCGAAGGGAAGAAATAATAATGATCAGATTAAGAGTAGGTCATACTTATTTAAATGACAATTTATACTTAATAGGGAGGAAAAATAATGATAAATGTGAAGGATGTGGAGAGATAGAAAATATAGAACACGTATTGATGAAATGTAAAACATCTGGACCTGAAAGGAAGAAATTGAAAAGAGTTGAAAGGACAGGCCAAGAATGGAGTCTTAAAGGATTATTGGGAAATAAAGGAAATATAAAAGATATTTATAGATTAAGGAAAGCATTATTTATTTATCTTCAGAATACAAAATTAAAAAATAGAATTTAATAGATGTAAAACAATGTTGCTACACACTCATGAACAGTAGGTGGTGGTATGCCCGCCCCTTCCCTAGAGCCAGTTGGGATCGAAAACATTTTGAATGGAAATCAGTGGGGAGAAATTAATAAACTTTTGGTCCCAGTCGCTCTCTGTCACTGATTCCAGATATGCTGGTTGTGTATTCAAATTGTTTTTTGTTTTTTTTAGTTCCTCTTTGGTCAAAATCTGGTCAAAACCCATCAATGAGATCGCACCAAACAGGAAGTTAATTGCACAAAGGATCCGGTAGATTTCCAAATAAAACACATCCGATCTTAACCCATGATCCTTTTTTTAACTAATTTAATTAGTTTCTCCCGTATGCCACGACGTAATGCATTGATCTGAAAATCAACCTCAGACGCAACGCACGCAGTGGCGAGGGTTTGATCCGTCAGATGGAGTTAAATCGCAAAGAATTCAATGTTGAATCGGGGCGGCAGCTAAATGCTAGGCGATGGGTAGCAGCCTAAACGTTGCAATTTCACATAATCCTGACGAGATCCGAAAAACCGTAGCAAAAACTAGCAAGCGGGTGATTATGTATGTTCACAAAGTAAATATGTAAATAAACCCTACACTTCTCGCTATAAATGTAATCAAAACCCATTTAAATGCAGAAACTGATTGAAATTATTGATTTTCCCACTAAAAGTTAGAGAAATCTCAGCCATGTTTATACCAAAATGTTACAGTTTCACATTATCTTGAAAAATCTTTGCAAGAAACGAACAAGCAAGTGAATATGTACATTCCCTGAGTAAATATTCTGGCAACAAACTATACATTTCTCACTAGAAATGTAATCAAAACTCATTTTAATGCAAAAACAAAACTCAAGTCATTAATCTTTCCACAAAAAAATGAGCGAATGTCGGCCATATATATGTTTTTTTTCTTCTCCCAGCTGGAATCTTGAAAGTCACGTGACTAGGACGTAAAACAATAGAAAGCGTATAGGCAGAAGAAACGTAACAGTACCACAAAAAAATGGCCATTAATGTACCTCCACTACTTTTTGCAGTGTGGACCAACGTAGTGGGGGTACATTTTCCCATGAGACTGGGTTGGAGCATTATAAGTTTTGAGTGCAAGAAGATGAAATTCTTTTCTCAAATTGAAATTATGTGCTCTTGCATTATGGCAGGATAATTCTCCCATACATTACCATTCATCTTATCTACCTCTTCGGTCTAGTTTAAATATGGTTCAGCCCAGCTATCAGGGCCAGATCATTATCCCTAGTTTTTTCGTGTTAGTTATTCATGTTTGTTTGTTTTTGAGTTAAGTCCCCGTTTCTTTTCTTGACTCTTGGGGGCCTGTATGTCGAGAGGGTGTTTGTGTTTGTCTCCTGATCATCCCCTGGATCTTCACCACGGAGCCCTCAGGGTTTTGGCTTGGAGTGCGTCGGAAGCCAGTTTTAATTCCTGTTGTCCTGTATCCTAAGAGGAGTTTGGTTTAAAGTTCTCCAGTTATCCTGATACCATGTCTTGTTTCTCTTTCTCTGAGCCACTGGGCTCACCTGTCTCCAACTGAGCGTGTCTGTCTGAGTTCGTTGCTGGACTTATTAAAACTCTGAACCTGCCTGAATGCTCTGTGGATTCCTGGAACCAAAGATCTGTCAGTTCCTGTTTGGATCGGGCTACGGACTCCTGGATCTCAGAACGGTCCTGTTCTTAGCCGTTTCCCTGACCTGGATCGGTCTCCTGCATGTTCACTCGGCTGCTGCATTTGGGACACTCTGGACAGCTCAGCACCGCATCTCGTTGACAGTGCATCGGCCGATCATGCCTAGGATCTTGTTTGCAGACTTTAAACCAGACTTTAAACCAGACTATTAAACCAGTGTATCTGTCTCTGTGACATAAAAAGCAGGAAGTTTACACATCTGCCCTAACTTTAGAGCACCAAAATTTGTAATATACCTGAATCTATGAGTGGCTCATTACCATGCCTCTGCTGAGTTAAATGAGGGGACTCACCCTTTAAAATTAGGTGTGTTGGAGAAGAGATGCACCTACAAATTACAGTATGGTTGCTCTTGAGGACCGGACTTGATCACCCCTGCTTTAGAGCATAGGTTTGTTGTAGTTGGGGAGCTGAGGATAAATGCACTGGAGGTGAGCTGCCTTGCTCCATCAGCTTGGCACACACCAAACCATGGCCTTTTGCACATAATGATGAGCACAATATCTTTTAATAAATAGTTTAGAAAAAAGTAGCATCCTAACAAGTGTACACAACACTAATGAAGATACCGTCAATGCATCTATCTGGCCCTTTAATGTTGCTAACACAGAATTACACCCAAATCACTGACAAAGACATGGAGGAGCATGTGCAGACACCTCATGTGGGTAAAAAAACAACAACAACATATTGCTAAAGAGCCGCATGTGGATATGGGATACAGAGGTAGGTTGAACTACAGTGCCACCATTCAAACTGAAACACAGAAGCTACTTTAAAAAAAATATTGTTATAAATAAGAAAATAAATATTTACACCCATGAAACATAATGGTTAGAGCCCTGGCATATTGATATTACAAGTTAATTTAAGATCACACATCAAACCAATGTAAAAGATTACTGTAGTGTTTTCAGCGAGGATGTTGGTGACACAGAGTTAAACCACAAATGTAGACCCTGCAGTTTTAGTTGCAGCCTGTTTGTCTTCATAACCATATGGTGAAAACTCAAATGACTCTCCAATAAATCTTAACACATAGACACATATACACAAATGAAGTGCCTCAAGCTCATTAGAATAACATTAGAGAAAAATCAGCAATAACATCCAAACTCATCAGTATAAAGCAGCTTACAGCGTTCCTACCTGACAATTCAGAGTGGATGGCATCTAATAAAGTTTCCATACTGCCTCTTGCATGTGAATCTTTGTTTTCCTGGCAAAACCTGCAAACCGGAAGTGTGTAAAAAAAAAAAAAAAAAAAAAGTAGGGTTTAATGATAATATTTTCTAATGCTAACTTATACAAAGCATGAGTTGTTTGTCTAAATAACTTGCAATAATTTATAGTTACATAAAAAAATGTTGTTTAATTACTTATCTAACCTTATGAAATTATTTATAGAAATGCCTTAAGGGCAACCCTCTTGAGGTCTGGCCTATGGAGGCCATTATAATAAACAATCTACTATACCTTCAGTCCTTTGGCATTAGAAGGGTAACCTCTGTATCTGGTCACATACACAACCACAGTCACATATCTGGTCCTTACACAACCTGTCTCCTAGGCCTTAACGTCGATTTTTCTTACTGGACAGTCCTTGGTTGGGAACATGGCAGTCACTTTTGCCATGGGCCAGCTGTTGCATACAACCTGCTTCTCCTTTAACAGAACCAGGTTACCAACTTGGAGGTTTCTACGTGATTAGTAAATTTCTAACTTTGTTGTAATTTGGGCAAAAATATCTCACATCCAGTGTGTACAAAACTGGTTGTAAAGAGGTTGGAATTGCCTCCTTTGCTTGGTATAAAGGTCTTTATTCACAAAGTCTCCAGGTGCATGTAGAGGGCAAAATTTGTGTAATGAACATTGAATGGGATAGAATAAAGGGGTTCTCTGGATCTGACAACACTGGAACGAGCGGCCTTGCATTTATGAAGGATGTAATTTCAGCCATGAGTGAGCATAGCACTTTGTGACTCAGTAGTATCTTCTTTTACAGGAACCTGGAATCCAGAATTCTGTGGGCGACTCAATCATGCACTCCCAAGAACCTCCCATGTGAGAGGCATGGGGCAGATTGAACTCCCAGCTGCAGCCTTGCTCTATTAGGTACTTCTGCATTGATTTGTCCATTTCATATTCCTTGGTATATGCAACCTTGGTACCCCGATCAGATAACAACTTTTTAGCGGGGCCTCTTAGAGTAAAGAAGTGGTGGAGGGCATTTATGCAATGGACTTTTCTAAAGATTTGATTACCTCAATAAGGATGGCTCTTGAAATCATGCAAGTAAACATGATGGCCATTGCTTACTTTAATTACTTCACCTCTGGTACCTCTGGTAGTTATGGACCAGGGCCAAAAGGCATCAAGGCCCAAGTTTTTATGCAAAAGGGAGCTGTGACTGTGTTTAGGGAGAATCACCAGACTCTTTTCAAGGTCCTCAACTTCTGAGTTAGTACATCGGCCTCCAACAGAATTAAGCTGATTTGTGCCAGCTTTGCTTTTGCTGTTGGGGTAAGATTTGCTGTTGCTCTGACTAAGGAGTCAAAGGTGGAAAAGCAGTCATACTTTTATTGATGAGGACTTGAAGATGAGCAACATAAGTTCTGATTTTTGGCCTAAATTCTGAGTCTTTGTCCGGCTCTATTAAGTCAAACATTCCACCCACTTGTGGTGTCTCTCCAGGAGGACGATGGATGAATTTTCTTCAACGGAGAGTCTCCAGACTGATTAGTGAGTGAAATCTTGAAAGCTCGCGAGATCAGGATGGTCTCACGAAGCTAATAGCTAACAGCCTGTACAATTGACTGTGAGTTAGAGCAAACTTAAGCAGGTTAAGATGGGATTCAGCGAGTGAAGCTTTTATTACTTGAAGCAATTCTGTTACCTCAGCCGGAGGGGTGGGGGGTGGGGGGGGAGTGAAATCAAGCCAGTTTATCAATCTCCTCGGGGGAAAACATTTACTTTAGGAGAAGGAAACGGCTAAAATAGTGATGCTCAGACAAAGTGCGGCATCTCTCTCTCACGCTATGAAAAAAAAAGGAAAAACTTAGACAAATTTCCCAAATCTTTTTTTGAGAATCGACTCTCACTGCCTCAGTCAAAATATTAACTGCCTCATGGTGTTTATTGCTCTGTTTTTCTTTTCTTTAAATTTAGATCTCATGATGTTTTAAATATAGGAATAGGAACATTCTCTACCTGATCTAGTTTGAGAGGCTGCACAGACTCACCCTGCTTTAAGAAGGCACTGGTGTTTGTTTGTTTGTTTTTTTAATGGCTTCTCATAATCTATCCAAGTCATGTGAGGGAAAATTGTTTTAATTTTTGTATAGCACAGAGACAGAAGTGAAAAAAAACTCTGGGCAAATCTGCCCACCCTGCCTACACGTAGCCTCCCTATAGGCAGTCAGTGTGACATGGTAAAAAATTAGATCTGAGATTTTAAAAAATGTGGTACGCAACCGGTGTGTTCAGGCCTTTATACTCATAAATACAATTTTTACAAATATTCTGGTACAGATTCAGCAACATTATAAAGTGTCTTATATATTTTATATTAGGGTTTAGCAAGATCTGCTCAATTAGAACAATTAGGTTTTACATTATAAAATTAGACTCTTAAAAAAAACTGTAAAAACAAACTGCATATTGCGTCTACCCTCTTGTAATGTAGTAGTATCAGTAATGGCAACCCGGAATAACACACCATCTGACTTTTGTCAGAAATATAGTCCTTTGGAATGTTCTTTTCTTTTCTACAAGCTTGTGACATGCATCCTCACCCATATAGACACTAATGGACTCTTCAGTTAGTAAAACTTCCACACCAAAGGGTTTTGGTATTTGTAAACCTGCTACCAAGCTAAATTGTGTAAACTGCAAGAACGAAAGATCAGATTACTAAGCAGTCCTGCTCGCCCACTGATTTATCTGTGCATCTCTAGTTTTCATGCAAAGTCGAGCAGAATCATTTCATCTATCCATACATGGGGTTCTAATTGTGCTACTTTAGTCATTACTGATATTTCTCGTTTAATATCAGAAGAACCTTGTAAAATGAACAGCTAATTCAAAATAATCATACATGACACACCTAATTGAAATGTTTACAACAATAGAACAAGTTTGTGAAGGTTCTGTTTAAATGTTGTCTAAAAGAGAAAATCTCTGCTAGAGAAAGAATGCGAGTCAGGATTTTTTTTTTCCACTGTTATTGTTTTCTGTCAAACTAACAACAAAACATAAGCACAGAGACAGGCATGGATTAATGACATTTAAGTGAAAAGGGAGGCGTGAAAATCCAGCTGGCTTGATCTATCAAATGGCTCACCCTGAATGAAGGCAAGACTGGCAGCCAACAAATCACCACCATGTTTGTGTGTCTTACATGATTAAGCATATGTAGAAAGCATTAAATCACTTTTTCCTTACTGACACCTGTGAGTTTCACTACTCCTGTCTGTAAACTGGCTGTAAAAACCGGGATTCTGCTTTAAAATAAGATTATTTGTTCTAAAAAAAAAAATGACAACCAGTATTGATGATAATAAATTAACAGCTGATTTTAGTGTAATCCAATGATTCTAAGTGTCCTGTTGATTTCTAGATAATCAAAACAAACTGTTTTGTGAAATTGATTATTTCTAAGCCAGACATTTGCTTAACTTTTGTCTGCTTAAATCACATACAGTATTTAAGTTACATACTTTATAGTAGAATTTTTTTTATGATGCTGCAAACACTTTGTGATAGTGGTCAAACACATTCCTTATTCAAATGAGACATTTTCACTTTATCCATGTGGGAAGGTTTATATTTGGTTTGTTCAAATGTACATAGAGACATGTAAATAAACAAATAGATGCTCTATTCTGAGCAGGGGAATGGAAAAAAAGCAAACCTTTTAATACAGATGAGTGTCACGCTGCTCTATGTTGAAGCAGGCCGCAATGAATTTGCACTAGATGTTGTTGCGTCCAGTACCAATCAGTGACCACCTTGATAATATTACTATTATACATGAGTAAAAATATTTTAATCATTTTATCTGTTCTTCTATTTATCGAAGTAGCAAGGGGTGAGCTAGCCATTGGGAGCATTCGATGTTTCTTGATTGACCTGGGCTGCTCAGTGGTTGCTCATTGGGTAGGTCCAATGGGTCTTTTCGGGTCACATGTGATTGTTTTAATATAGAATCTGTGCTCTCCATGTGTTTCGCTTAGGTATGTGTCTTGCTAAATTCCCCACAAATACTGATCAGACGTTAGTGTTGGAAACGCTACCAAAAAACAGACCTTACAAATAGTTAATAGTTCTCCAAATTAGTAACTGAGTTCTATCAAAGTAACTAGCTACTAGTCAAAGTATCTATGCAAATACTTTCGTATGATTTAAAATCTCAAAGACTTTAACTTAGACCGTAAACTGGAGTTTTAATGATGAAATACAAAATGTTTGTTATGAATTTTTGTAATGAATTTGTTCACTATTTAATTAAAAGTATTATATATCTGAAAACATTGCAAATTAATCTGCACCATTTCTGTGTGCCTGGTGGGAAAAATTAAGTACAATATAATTATGTAGATGTAATGTTTTTTTATTTGTAATAAAATAAGAATAAAGCACATTATATGTTTAAGACCGGTAAATTTTGCACAGTGACAACATTTCACTTGCTATAAAAAATATATGAAGCTGAAACAAAAGTAGAATATACTTTCCAACGTAATTAAAGAAGGGATTTCACTAGTCCACAAAAAATTGCAGGACATATAATCCCAATATTTCTTTGTGTGAAAAAGTAATTTTTGCAAGAAAAATCAGTGTAACAGTGATAAACTAAATAACTTGGATTTGTAAAGGCAGCCAGCTGTAAGTCAGCGTTAAGATGATGTGAGAGGCCTCTTTATACTGGAGCTGCTCCTACCCAAAACTTATAAAATCTCCCTTCCTGCACATAATGAGCACATAATCTCCATGTGTTCATGTTCTCTGCTTATAAAGTTAATACTGTTTTTGTGGATGACAGGCTTTGTGAGTACAATGAAGTCAATACATTTCTGGTGGACAAGCAAAATGGATTTAGGAAAACAGAGCATGCAATGATCGTGTTTGTTTTATCCTCGGTAGAGGGAGCAAGGCTGTAAGAAAGTATAAACACCTCTGTGTGCTTTGTTAATTTAAAAAAAGCCTTTGACTTGATAAATAGAGACCTTTTCAACAACAAGTAATCTTTTATGGTATTGGTGGTTATCTCTATATCCATCAAAGCCTCATATAAAACACCGGTTGCCTGCATGCAGATGAATGATATGAGGAGAGGGTGGCTTCTTACACTTTTTGGAGTGAGGCATGGTGATGTTCTCTCTCCTACATAATTTGCTATTTAGGCCTATGTTTTGGGCCACATTCTGTTGTATGTGGATGATATTGTCTTGATTGCAGAGGAAGAAATTGAATTGAAAAATAAATGTTCGACATTATGAATACCTGTTGTAATAAAGGAAGGATTAAGATTAAAAAAGAAATAACTCAGATTGTTCATTTGACAACATCTTCTGTTGGTCATAGTCACTATAGATTTTATTTTGGTCAAGCATAGTTTATGTATTCTGTAAAGTACCTTGAATTTTTATTTAGAAGAATCTATATTTTCCTGAAGGTAGAAGGAATTAGCAGAGGCTGCGGCAAGGACAATAGCGGCAAAAGTTTTTCATTTATTAATGAGTTGAAGCTATGTTCTGATGGTAGTTTCAGTACCTTTACCAAGCTTTATAAATACATTGTGATATCAGTACTGTTTTATGCTCAGTACTATTTGGGGTTGCCCTAAAGTGTGTGTCTGTTCAACACAAAGCAATGAGGTACTTCCTTGGGGATCATACTGTAGCTTCACTCATTCGGCAGCTATAGAGGGAGACATGGGCTGGGATCCCTGTACTTTGAAGCAAATGGTTGATTTTTTTTTTAGATTGTGAAACACTTGCACTAATCAAATAATAGACTCGCCACGACAGCTTTTATTTATTTTAAAACCATAAATATTTGTGGTTTGTTTGCGATCACTTCCACCATAATGAACTTTTTGAAGAGTTTCAGTCTGGCTTTAGAGCTCATCATAGCACTGAAACAGCTCTGGTGAAAGTCACTAATGATATTCTCATGGCCTCAGATAATGGACTTGTATCTGTGCTCGTCCTGTAGGATCTTAGTGCTGCATTTGATACAGTTGACCATAATATTCTTTTAGAAAGACTTGAATATTTTGTTGGAATTAAAGGAACAGCACTAGACTGGTTTAAATCTTATCTATCTGATCGAATTCAGTTTGTTCATGTTAATGATAGATCTTCAACACGCTCAAAGGTTACCTGTGGAGTACCACAGGGATCAGTGCTAGGACCAATTCTCTTTACTTTATACATGCTCCCAATTGGTAGAATTATTAGACAGCATGGGATTAATTTCCACTGTTATGCTGATGATACCCAGCTATATCTGTCTATAAATCCAGATGAAGCTAACCCATTACATAGATTACAGGCATGTCTTGAAGACATAAAAACCTGGATGACTCTTAACTTTCTGCTTCTGAATGCAGACAAAACAGAAGTTATAGTCTTTGGACCAGAGTCTCTGAAAAAGAAACTGATTAGCCAGTCACTTCATTTGGATGGGATTAAACTGATTTCAGATAATAAAGTAAAAAATCTTGGTGTTATTTTTGATCAGGACCTGTCATTTAAATCCCATATCAAAGAGGTTTCTAGAATTTCCTTCTTTCATCTGAGGAACATTGCAAAAATTAGAAATATCCTGTCCAGGGGTGATGCTGAGAAACTAGTCCATGCATTTGTTACTTCAAGGCTGGACTATTGTAATTCTTTACTATCAGGAAGTCCACAAACTGTAGTTAAAAGCCTTCAGCTGATCCAAAATGCTGCAGCCAGAGTTCTAATGAAAATTAAAAAGAGAGATCATATCTCTCCTATCCTGGCTTCCCTTCATTGGCTTCCTGTTAAATCAAGAATAGAATTTAAAATCCTCCTTCTCACATATAAAGCCTTAAATGGCCAAGCTCCATCTTATATCAGAGATCTGATTGTTCCTTATGTTCCTAACAGAGCACTTCGCTCTCAATCTGCAGGTTTACTAGTGGTTCCTAGAATTTCTAAAAGTAGAATGGGAGGCAGATCTTTTAGTTATCAGGCTCCTCTCCTGTGGAACCAACTACCAGTTTTAGTCCGTGAGGCAGACACCCTGTCTACTTTTAAGGCTAGGCTTAAAACTTTCCTTTTTGATAAAGCTTATAGTTAGGGTGGCTCAGGTTATCCTGAGCTATCTCTATAGTTATGCTGCTATAGGCTTAGACTTTTGGAGGACATAGGGACCCCCATTTCATCATTCTGCTTCATTCTCTCTCTGTTCTCCAATTCTGCAGAATCTGTTAGTTCAATCTCTAACCTTCTGCTCTCTCTGCTTTTCCTCAGAGTAGCTTTGCCTCGTCTGTTCCTGTTTGGCTGTGACGTCATCCTGGAGGGAAACATCAGCTGTGCTGCTTCTATCAACACCCTTGTTTATAGATGTTGGAGATTGGCCTGTTTTCCAGTGTGGTCCTGTTTCTCTGACCGTGACTGAGTGGATGTGCTCTCTTCGTCCTCTGGCATGGGAGCTGCCTTGGAGCTCGTCTGCTTGGCTGTGTGTTTCCTGGACGGGGCCGCCTTTTACAGCTGCTTTTTGTATCTCTGCTTCTGTCTCCTTGAACCCCAGTCGGCCTCAGCAGATGGCCGCTCACACTGAGCCTGGTTCTGCTGGAGGTTTCTTCCTGTTAAAAGGGAGTTTTTCCTCTCCACTGTCGCTACAAGCATGCTTAGTGTGGGGGATTGTATTTGAGTCAATGAGTCAATGCAATCAACTGGTTTTCCTTAGATAGAAAACTTTGTATCAATTTGACTGTATGATCTGGTTGAACTGTAAAGTGCCTTGAGATGACATGTGTTGTGAATTTGGCGCTATATAAATAAACTGAATTGAATTGAATTGAATTGAATTGGTCTAGTGAGGTCTTTGAAGCATTTTCATTTGTAAATTCACATTAATTGTGTTTTGATCAAGTTATAAAATATATTTTTTAAACAAAATTAAAAAAAAGAATAATAATACCAAAAAAAATGTCATAAAATAAACATATCAAATTTTCAACATGAACTATATAAGAAAAATAGAGTTTCTAAATAAAATTAAACTAAAGATGCCAAAGTGGGGAGGTAGGGTCGGCTGCTCAGTGGCGCATTGGGTAGCACTACTGCCGTGAAGCAAGAAGGTTTCAGGTTTGATTTCCAGCCCCGGTTTATTTTTACATGGGTTCTCTCCGGGTACTCCATCTTCCTCCCACAGTCCCAATACATGACTGTTTGGTTAATTGGTTTCTCTAAATTCTCCTTAGGTGTGAGTGTGGGCGTGAATGGTTGTTTGTCTCTGTGCTGCCCTGTGATGGACTGGTGCCCTGTCCAGGATGGACAGTGGTGTAACCACTCCTGTCTTCACGAAGGTGGTTGACAGCAATAGTAAGGAGTCAGAACAAGAATATTCAGGAACCATATTAAAAAACAATACTTATTTTATTGACATTAGGACTTGCATTGGAGGAATTTTTGCTGCAGTGGCCCCGGCTCCCTAAAATATACTCTGAGATTTGTTGTCCTGAGCCGACATCATGCTGAGTAGTTCAAAGGCATTGAGTAATTTATCAAGGCTTCTGATTTGTCAGGAATCCAGTTTGTGTGGTCTGTTTTTGTGTTTCCTTTCCTCGTCCACCAGGTGGTGCTACGTCCTCATTGGGTCTCCCTGCACACCTGCAGCTCATTCCCTCATTGCCTGTGGAGTGTTCTTAAGCTGCTGACTGCCACTACCTTGAGGCCAGAGTGTTTTCCAATACAGGGTGCTCTAGCCATGCTTAATTTAGCAGAGTCTAACCTAAGACTAACAACTTCAAGAGTCACATCTCTGGGACTTCTATTATGGGGATAGGGGGGACCTATTCCTTTCCCTTCCACCATCAGCTCCTCGCCAGCCAGATCCCAGTTTACAGCCCCTTAGTCGCCCTGTTTCCTTAGCTCCTGAACCCATTAGCGTTCCAGTTTCTTTAGCTCCAGAGTCCGTTAGTGCACCAGTTTCCTCAGTTAGCCTGGTGCCACGGGTTGTTAGCGGACTAGTTAGCCTTGCGCCAGATCCCGAATCAGAGCCCTTTAGCCAGTCAGATCCCGATTCAGAGCCCTTTAGCCAGCCAGATCCTGAGTCAGAGCCCTTTAGTCAGCCAGATCCCGATACCTCTGTCATGGCCTGAGGGGCCCAAGCACTAACTTTGAGGATGGTGACAGTAACCCTGCCAAACAAAACAACTACAAATGTGCAGATGGCTTTGGGGCATACGTTACTTCCCCCTTTCCCCATTTGTTATAAAGATGGCATTCAGTGTGACAAAATTTCCCTGAGAGATTGTGTGTCAACCATGGAGCTGGACAGGAATACTTTTTCCCTGTGTCATTCACTTTATTACACGTAACTTAACTTAATTTGTGGACACCTATGGTTTGATTTCTATGTTTATGTGGATTGCATGGATTGTTACTCACATCAAGTGGCCAGTATAACCTGTAAAAATATATTTACTGAGAATGTTGGTGGCGTGTTCAATACCTATTTCACCCACTATATTTAAAGGTTTAACTATTCAGAACATTTGTCCATATGTAAGGCATATTATATATGAATGGGTGGGGAAATAATTTTCTCCTTCTCTGAAATACGTAAGCAATACAACTGAATTGTATATTTATTTATTTTCCACATCCATTGAATTTTTCACTGTCATTTTTATCAAAAACCTTTGACCTGAGAAAAATAAAACTTTAAATCTCTGATCCATTAAAATGATCAGTACAAAAATTAGTGTATTTTTATTGGGGATATCCATATAACAGCGGTTAAAACACTCAACACAATTTGCAGCCTACAGCTTGGCCTGGAAACAATATTTCTGAGCAATTGTCACTTTAAAAGAAAGGGTGCCAATTATGTTGTTATGTTATTACCTGTCAACCATGGAGCTAACAAATGGCTATTGGCTCAGTGTTGTTCCCTGGCCAGTGCTCACCTAAGTCCTTCCAGTGTTGTTTGGATAGCCTTGGAAAAGGGACAGGAAGTAGGATTAAGGAGCAGTCTCATGCAAACATAAGCCACTCGTATGTTAATGATAAGATAAATATTTCACCCAGCAATTTTGGCTTTGCATGAGATCCCACTTGCGTCCAGGGGACTGCTTTTCTAGAGTTTTATTTAATTCTAGATGAAAAGCTTAAAAAATAAAATGTATTTTTAAAAAGATCTTGAATGAGTATTTAACTTTACAGTGTACAACATATTTTGACAAAGATTTTACATTGGCGTCATTTAGTTCTATGTTTATGCCAACCCAGAAGTGCTATTATTCACAAATTCAAGGCTGTTTTGATTAATTAGTTCAAAAACCACACAGACAGTACAATCAATAACAAACACCCTTTCCCTTCATAATTAACATGAATTAAGTTTATTTATTTAACTGCGCTAGAGAGTAATGGACCAAATAGGAATAGGGAAATTATGTTGGCCACAAAAAAAAAAATGTTTTACTGCAATTCATCCTATTTACTAAGGCAGCATAATGAAGACTCCACCTGGTCCTGAAATCCAGCTATGGATAGCTGAGCTGCAGACAATTCTATAGAAAACAGAGTGGTCGCTCGTTACAAAGCCTCCAGCTAACGGAGGGAAGGATGACAATATACCTGAAAGTCCTCTGTGTCCCTTCTGATCAGTCTACCCTTTCGCAGCAGTGGGAGTGTTTGTGTGATGGCATATCCATTAAGAAGGCTTGTTGGGTTCCTCTCTCCAGATCACGTAAATAATTTAACCATCAGGGGTCAGATTCTATTAAACAGTTTGACATCTACTTTATAATGTGGTAGTGTTTATGAAGC
This sequence comes from Cyprinodon tularosa, assembly GCF_016077235.1. Lineage (NCBI taxonomy): Eukaryota > Metazoa > Chordata > Actinopteri > Cyprinodontiformes > Cyprinodontidae > Cyprinodon > Cyprinodon tularosa. The sequence continues at coordinate 2,033,359 of NW_024038531.1, read as the reverse complement.
CACTATTTACTAGGGAGCCTAAACAGAAACAGTGTGACACTACATGATGCCGCATTGCTCACTCTGACAGGGATAGGATGTCACTGGTATAACTACCAGTACCCAATACTCTCACTCTGACTACTTGGTGGGATAGTATAAATTGGATCTGCTGATTCTTTAACTGCTTCTATCACAGTAGATAAGGAAGGTTAGCCGAATGATGGACCCCTGATGGTTAATTGAAGTTTCATTAATTCTGCTGAAATTCAGCTGGAAAAGGAGCCAATATGACTGCAGGGCAACTGTAGACCCAGCGTTTAAGCCAATTATCAGTATTTTCCAGTGTCTTTATCCTCACATAGTCTGCAATGAAACCTATTTTATCTGACCTTGAATGTCCCTGTGTGGTTGTCTGTTTGGAGAATCCACAGCAGATCCCCAGTGAGGCGTCTGTGTATCCTGTGATTAATTATTCAGCCACTCATCATAGACAGATTGCAGTCTAATGGAGAGACTGACATATTAGCAGTTTACTCCACTCTATTCAATTCACTGAAATGAAGTGTTTCTTTTGATTATCTAACCAGTGGCAGTTTTTTTTATATAGGCAACATGGCTGACTGCCCAGGGTGGCATGACTTGGGTGGGCAGTATAAAATCACAACATATAAAAGCAAACTCAAAAACTAATTTATCTGTAAGCTTAAAGTCTTAAAACCTAAAAACCTAAAAACAATGCCTGTAATAGTTTTTATATTGATCTGCGTTATTTTAAACCTTCTGGGTGAGTTATTGGAATAATTTTTGTTAGCCAGAAATTAATAGGTGGTTTCAATGCTTTTTCAACTTTTCTTATTTTAATGAATCTTTACATGATGGTTTGAAGTTTTTTGTGTGACTATAAAATCCACTATATAGTCCCCGCTCTATATAGGGATTGAGGGAAGTCATTTTTAAATTTCAAATCATTCTGGCTTAAACATGTATATAAATGTATTCTTTATCAGACCATATTGTCCCAAAAGTTAGAAAATTTCTATAAAAAAAAAAAAAAATCCTTTTTTTATTTTGTTATCTTATGCAGGCCAGTTAGTTATATGTCAGCTTGAACACCTAAATTCGGCCAATCGTATGTCAACAGTCATCTGTCAATCAAATGTTTCGATCATATCTTCATTCATTTTTTTGTTTTTTTGATTTGTAGTATTTTGGATTTTTGGTTGTCTGCCTCTGTTCTTCACAAAGTCTCTAAGATTCACCTTTGCGTCCTAGTCTCTGCATTTGTGTCCTCCGAAAACCCCACCCAACTATGACACTTTGAGTATTTTTAAAAGAACACTTCAGCAAATTTCCTTTTACATTTTAAATCTTTATTTGCCAACATCTGATTTTTTGTGGAATAATTCAGAATTGGCCATATAGTTCACGATCATTGAAGACAAGCTGTTCAAATTTAACAGGTTTTGCATGCCATATGTGGGTCACCTATTTTCAATTTCAAGGTGGATAATTACTCAAAGATCCACCTGGAGACATTTGTTATAGGTTCAACTGTTGGAAGCTGGAGAAGTACCTCTCTTCTCCAGCAGAGTCCGCCGTGGATCCTCCTGAGCAGAGCCCTCTGCACAGCTGCTGCTCGTTACCATCATCAGGAGGACCCTCTACTTAAGCTGTCTTCAGACCTTGCCTCAACGCCGCAGTGTTGAGCCAGTTGGTTAGCACCTAAGCCCAGAACCTCTGAGAACTTTGCTTGCTCTGAGATCCTGACAGGATCCTAATCTTGTCTCTGTCTTTCCAGGAAAACCTGATCTTCCTTCGTGAAGCTCTGGTAGAGCTTAACCCGCCGAGCCTGCCCTCAGAGCCAAACCTGAAGACTTCCCCTGGATTCTCTTGCAGCTCTGGACCAAGAGCTGGAAATCCAAAGTCAAGGTCAGCTACCTTTCTAGAAGCAAGACGCTGAAGCAGCTAACGGACTCAGCTAATCAGACTCTCTCCAGTTCCAACAACCTTCCTCTCCAAGATCCATTCAAGGACCCACAAGGTACACTCCAGAGACTATCAAAGGACAAACCGCTAAGAGCCCAGCTAACTAACTGTCTTCCTCACAGACTCCGGTGAACCCGTTTGCCCAGGACCAGAACCAGAACATACTATCATTGGATTGTATTCAATAAACTCTGTTAACTTTTCATCTGTTTCCTGTGTCGTGGTGTTCTGCATAATTGGGTCACATTCGTGTACCGATCATGACAGAACACTGCGGCCAAACACAGGACCCAGCAGAGCACCTCCGGAGGAGGCTTGAAGTACTAGAAGCTCAAGTCCATGGTCAAGCCAAAACCCTCCGTGAGTTGAATGCTTTTGTTGAACACCATAACCAGACTTTACAGTCTTTCGCCGGCTATTTTGGAAGCGCTAATGCCGTTCCGGCAGCGCAACCACTTCCGGGTCCAATTCCCCCTCAGAGGTCACCAGAAGTGACGTCATCAGAGTTCCGCCCAAGCCTTCCTGAGAAATTCTCCGGCAATATGAAGGATTGCAGAGGATTTTTATTTCTGTGCAGATTATTGTTTCAGAACTCTCCCAACAGTTTTTCGACGGACTTTAAGAAAGTAACCTTTATTCTCTCTCAACTAACAGGAAGAGATTTGGAGTGGGCCCAGGCCAGATTTCCCTCTGATGAAAGTCTCAACTGCCGATACTCTGATTTCATTTCTGAGTTCTCCCAGGTTTTTAATCAAGAAACTGATCAAACAATTGACTCTCGTGCTCTTTTCAGTATTAAGCAGGGAAATTCATCTGTGGCTGATTTTTCGATCAACTTCCGGGTTAAGGCAGCAGCTTCCGGATGGAATCAAAGTGCTCTGAAGGGAGCTTATTTCATGGCCTTAAATGAGAATATTAAAGACGAACTGGCAACTCTCGACGAGCCAGCCTCCCTTGAGGATCTAATCAAACTAACAATTAGATTGGACAACAGAATTAGAGCCAGAAACAGCTCCAAGATAAGAGATTCTGGGTCTCACGCCCCTACATCTGCCTCAAATATCCTGACTGTTTCTTCTCCTCCCACAGAGCGACCAAAGGCCCAGTCCCTCCCTCTGCCTGTTCAGGCTTCACATTCAGGTGGTATGGAGGTCGAACCTATGCAGGTGGGACACACTCGGCTTACTCCTGAGGAGAGACAAAGACGTTTTTTGAGCAGACTTTGCATCTATTGTGGTGAAAGTGGAAATTTCATTGCTTCCTGCCCGGCTAAATTAAAAGGCAGGGCCCGCCAGAGGATCTGAGGAGTCTGGCGGGCCAAACCAACTCTAAGAAATCTCCTCGATTGATGCTTCCTGCCACTTTGTTTTGTGATAATCAGAACCTCTCCTTTTCTGCCTTTATTGACTCAGGCTGTGAACGGAACCTCATAGACTCTAACCTTGTTCAACAGTTGATGATTGAAACTGTTCCCCTTTCTCAACCTCTCCGTGTCTCTGCCATTGATGGGAAAAGTCTCCACCAAGTTACTCATCAAACTCAACCCCTCGAGCTCCTCCTCTCAGGTAACCATCGTGAAACTATCACATTTTTTGTCATTCCTTCCGCATGTTCCCCGTTGGTGCTCGGATTCGAATGGCTGGAGAAACACAATCCACGCATTAATTGGACTGAACGTCACGTGGAAGCATGGTCTTCGTTATGTCATGAAACTTGTCTTCGGTCGGCAGCCCCCGTGGTGGGGCCTCCTAGAGGGGGGGGAGAGATGGACTCTCCTGACCTATCTTCAGTTCCCTTTGAGTACCATGACTTGGCCCCGGTCTTCAGTAAGGTCAGTGCTACGTCCCTTCCACCACATAGACCATATGACTGTGCAATTGAGTTGTTACCTTGAGCACCGTTACCCAGCAGCCGTTTATATAACATCTCCAAACCAGAACGAGAGACAATGGAGAGGTATATTAACGAGTCTTTAGCTGCTGGAATTATTCGCCCGTCCTCTTCTCCTTTGGGTGCTGGTTTCTTTTTTGTTGGCAAGAAGGATGGTTCATTAAGACCATGCATTGACTACAGAGGGTTGAACCAAATCACTATAAAGAATAAGTACCCTCTGCCTCTCCTAGCCTCAGCTTTTGAACCTGTTCAGGGGGCAACAGTCTTCACCAAACTGGATCTGAGAAACGCATATCATCTCCTCAGAATCAGAGAAGGAGATGAATGGAAGACTGCTTTCAAGACACCATTAGGTCAGTTCGAGTACCTGGTAATGCCTTTTGGTTTAACAAACGCCCCCGCCTGCTTTCAAGCACTAGTGAATGATGTTCTCAGAGACTTTTTAAATGTGTTTGTCTTTGTCTATATAGACGACATACTCATTTATTCACGGAACTTAACTGATCACAAGAAACATGTCCGCCTGGTGTTACAGAGGCTACTGGAGAACAAGTTATTCGTCAAGGCAGAAAAGTGTGAGTTCCACCAACCATCAGTGACCTTTTTGGGGTTTGTGCTCGAGGGCGGGCAGGTTAAGCCTGCTGAGGACAAGATAAAGGCGGTATTGGACTGGCCGATTCCTGAAACTCGAAAACAGCTTCAAAGGTTTTTGGGATTCGCCAATTTTTACCGTCGTTTCATTAGAAATTATAGCCAGACGGCTCAACCTCTGACCTCTTTAACTTCGGTTAAGAGGAATTTTCAATGGACTCTCGAAGCTCAGTCTGCTTTTGACAAACTGAAATCTTTGTTTTCCAGAGCACCGATGTTAATTCAGCCTGACCCTTCCAAACAGTTCATCCTGGAGGTCGATGCTTCGGATTCTGGCGTTGGAGCCGTCCTTTCCCAGAGACTCGACTCAGATCAAAAGATTCATCCATGTGCTTTTTTCTCTCGCAGACTATCATCAGCAGAACAGAACTACGGCGTTGGAGATCGAGAACTATTAGCCATCAAATTGGCGTTGGAGGAGTGGAGACACTGGCTAGAGGGAGCTGAGCACCCGGTTCTAGTCTGGACTGATCACAAGAACCCTGCTAGCATCCAGTCTGCCAAACAGGCCAACCCTCGTCAATCCAGGTGGTCCATTTTCTTCTCCAGATTTAATCTCGTTATCTCCTACAGACCCGGATCAAAGAATGTGAAACCAGACTCCCTCTCGCGCCTATACTCCGTCGATCAACCCGAGACACCAGAGCCAGTCCTCCCGGCCTCTTGTACTGTGGGAGTCGTGAACTGGGAGATATCCGATCTCATTAACTCCGCCCTGGCCACGGAACCCGACCCAGGTAACGGTCCGGCTAACAGAACTTATGTTCCGTCTTCCGTCAGGTCCAGGCTCATTCAATGGATGCACACTGCCAAATTCTCGGCCCACCCTGGAGTCAGTAGAACTATCGCTCTCATCACCAGACGCTTCTGGTGGCCCACTCTCCACAGGGACGTAAAGGAATATGTGCTGGCCTGCCCCATTTGTGCTAGAAACAAGGCCTCGCATCAGCCACCTTCTGGTCTGCTACAACCTCTTCCGATCCCTTCACGTCCATGGTCCCACATTGCCATAGATTTCGTCACTGGTCTCCCCGTCTCTCGAGGTATGTCCACAATACTCACCATCGTTGACCGTTTTTCCAAGTCCTGTCATTTAGTCCCTCTCAGGAAGCTCCCCTCGGCGTTCCAGACTGCTCAGCTTCTCGTGAAACACGTCTTCAGATTACATGGCATTCCCCAGGAAATCCTATCAGACCGTGGTCCTCAATTTATCTCTCAAGTTTGGAAAGCCTTCTGTTCAGCTCTGGGCTGTAAGTCTGCTTTAACTTCAGGTTATCATCCACAATCCAACGGTCAGACCGAGCGCATGAATCAGCACCTAGAATCCACCCTCCGCTGCCTAACTTCCAACAACCCCACCGACTGGAGCCAGTATCTACCTTGGATCGAGTACGCCCATAACTCCCAGAGATCAGCTTCCACCGGCCAGTCACCATTTCAGGTCAGTCATGGATACCAACCACCACTTTTCTCCGCAGATGAAAAGGAGATAGCAGTCAAGACCATCAACCAACACATCCGTCGCTGTCAAAGAATTTGGAAAGAAACCATCACCACCCTCAACAAATCATCAGAGACCACCAAACTTTTTGCCGACTCCAGGAGACGTCCCGCTCCCGAGTACGCCATCGGACAGGAGGTATGGCTGTCCACCCGAGACATTCCCCTCAAGGGAATGTCTCGGAAACTGTCTCCCAGATTCATCGGTCCATTTAAGATTTCCCAGGTTATCAGTCCCTCCGCAGTCCGTCTCCAGTTACCTCCGAGTCTACGCATCCACCCCACCTTTCATGTCTCTCAGGTCAAGCCCGTAGTCTCTAGCCCTCTGTGCCCGCCATCCGACTCCCCACCACCCGCCCTGGAAGTCGATGGCCACCCTGCGTTCACCGTCCGTCGCATCGTGGACTCCCGTCGGCGAGGTCGCGGCTGGCAGTACCTCGTCGACTGGGAGGGCTACGGACCTGAAGACCGTCAGTGGGTTCCCGGCTCTTACATCCTCGATCCTTCCCTGATCGAGGAGTACGAGCGTTCCTGCCCATCTACTTCCTCCGGACCGCCAAGGGGCGGTCGTTGAGGGGGGGGTACTGTTGGAAGCTGGAGAAGTACCTCTCTTCTCCAGCAGAGTCCGCCGTGGATCCTCCTGAGCAGAGCCCTCTGCACAGCTGCTGCTCGTTACCATCATCAGGAGGACCCTCTACTTAAGCTGTCTTCAGACCTTGCCTCAACGCCGCAGTGTTGAGCCAGTTGGTTAGCACCTAAGCCCAGAACCTCTGAGAACTTTGCTTGCTCTGAGATCCTGACAGGATCCTAATCTTGTCTCTGTCTTTCCAGGAAAACCTGATCTTCCTTCGTGAAGCTCTGGTAGAGCTTAACCCGCCGAGCCTGCCCTCAGAGCCAAACCTGAAGACTTCCCCTGGATTCTCTTGCAGCTCTGGACCAAGAGCTGGAAATCCAAAGTCAAGGTCAGCTACCTTTCTAGAAGCAAGACGCTGAAGCAGCTAACGGACTCAGCTAATCAGACTCTCTCCAGTTCCAACAACCTTCCTCTCCAAGATCCATTCAAGGACCCACAAGGTACACTCCAGAGACTATCAAAGGACAAACCGCTAAGAGCCCAGCTAACTAACTGTCTTCCTCACAGACTCCGGTGAACCCGTTTGCCCAGGACCAGAACCAGAACATACTATCATTGGATTGTATTCAATAAACTCTGTTAACTTTTCATCTGTTTCCTGTGTCGTGGTGTTCTGCATAATTGGGTCACATTCGTGTACCGATCATGACATCAACAGTTTCTTATCTATCATCTGGAGTGTTTGAAAATGACAATGAAGCTTAGATGAACAAAGAGATAACAAATTTGTAATAGAGACAAAAACATTTCTGACATATCTAGGTTTAAACTATGAAATCCATGCTGTGAGATAACAGCAATCATTTGTTAGTTATATATTCATCAAAACCTTCCCAACAGAGAGCCCTATAAAATTTGGATTATTACTTTGTATAAACCTGGCAAAGAAACAGCTTCAAACTAAAAAGTATAATATTTCAACCTGCAGGAGGCCAGTCTGCCAGAACAAATAAGACTCTTAATCATGTTCTTGAAAATGTCCCAGAGTTTTAAAGACCTTGCCTAACCTGTGTGAGATGGCTCATTAATTGTGCATTACGAAAAGTGAGATGGTGGAAATTAGAATACCTGCTTGGAATCACAGCATCCGTTATTGTTGATGGAACTACTTACACGGCCCTTTGACTATGCAGAGTCAGTGGTAGCAACCACCTCCAGCACAACGGCAGCAAGCAGCAGGTGCTGTTTCCTATTAAACTGAGCTGAAACTGAGAGCAGCTGTTATTGGCTGAGTGCTTTCAGTATTTGACGTGAAGTCCTGATGGCCAGCGCATTTTTCACAAATACAACTTTGAAACTCTTCTGTGAGCTCGTACTATTTACAGTTCATGACAGTGATTCTACATACTGTATGCAACAATATGGAAACTCCCCAGATTCATGTACTTTACATGAGTTTTAATTCAGACAGTTGCTTCATGGTGTACAGATTTAAAAATAAAACACCATTTTAAGATTTCTTCATATCCCGGTTGTGTAGCATGACTTTGTTTTCAGCCTCTTTTACTCTGATACCCCTAAATAAAAACCAGCGCAACCAAATGCATGCAGAGGTCAGGTAAGTTTTGGGGTGTGGTGGCCTAGTGGGGGAATAGGGCAATCCTGAGGTTGTGAATTCAACACCCACTCCCACTGACTGCCACTCTGGGTCTCTGAGCAAAACCCTTAACCCCTGATTGCCTCTCAGACACCCCACTGTTCCCCAAGGGGGTGGGTTAAATGCAGAGGTAAATTTCTCCAATGTGAGATCAATAAATCTAAATTATTATTAATTTGGAAATCGATTCTTTATGAGTATAATTTAATGTATATATAAATGTACAGTATCTACTCTATAAAGCCTCTGCAGCTTTTGTAGAAAGTAGTACTGAAAAAAAGGATATTTTAGACAAGTCAAAAGTCAGGGTTTGGAGAACTGTTCATTCCACCACCTATCACTTTCAACAATCCAAGAGTCAGATGGGCACCAACACTTACACAGTGGGTAGGAAAAGCACTAAACAGACAAGCATCTGAAAGGCTTAAATTAGCTCTGGACAAGCTATAGAGATTCACAGATGTAATAAAAGCTTTGGTTACCTGAGGATAAACACATTGCTAAAGAAACAAACAAAACAAAACATAAAAAGCAAAAAAAGTCTGATTTTGCCACACAGCAAACACATAGAAGGTGTCCTAGTCAGAGTAGACCTGATTTAAAATTTTTGGGCTACCTGAAAAATAGAAAACTGCACATCAACCCCTACCAATACAATTTCTACTGTCACTGTGGTGGCAGCGCAATGTTGCAGTAGCTCTTATTTTGAAACAAATATAGAAAACATTTTTTTTTCTTTGACATTCTCAACTTTTAATTATGCACTTCATTGCAATTTTTATTTTATTCTTTTTAAACAGGAAATCCAAACTATCTTCCAGGTGAGGCTGTAATATAGACAAAGATAACCTCTGTTCTCCAAAACAGAGACATCATCTCCGAATATGGTAATAAAGAACACCAAAATCTGTCACAACCTGGACTTTGGCTTATAGTCGGGTTGAATTAAGGCCAGAGGTACAAAATATAGATATGGTACAACTTAGATGAGAAGTAGGAGGAGGAGGGGAGGTGGTGGTGCTGGTGCTGTGACTAGAATAAATTTGCTGTGATTGAGGTAATTGCCAAGGTTACTGCTGCGAATCAAACAGTGGAATGTCATTGAAAGTATTGTTTTCAGAAGTACTGGTCACAGCTCATACCAAGAAGATGCTAATGATTGCTTTATGTTGTATCTCTTTGAAAATGTAAAAAAAAAGCTTGTCTCTTGAGGCAAAAAATTTTCAATCAGACTTTTGCATTCAAAACAGATTTGTTCAAATGAGTTAGCTGATATAATTTACATAGAAATTTTTGCCATAAACAGAAATACAAAGGTATGTCATACCTGTTTTAAACCAATTCAAAACCCACAATTTCAATACATTTCAATTGCTAATCTGTCAAAAATTCAGTTATGCATGGAATTTCCAATATTTCTGGCAGATTTAGGTTTGAAAAAAATTCTATTTTTTTTGGGTCAGATCTGGTATTCTGATATTTAAAAAAAAATGCATTTGACATTTAAAGAATATGCCCCTCTTTTGTTATCAAAAATACATTTTCCAACCAGAAAAATGTTTCCTTTTTTTTGCTTAAATTATTAATTAATATGCGAGGCGCATTAATATTTTTGGCCTTAATTGTAATTATCAAAATTATATGCTATTAGTATATAGTTTTTTTCTTTTCTTTTTACTTTATTGCAAAAATATTGTCCAAATCCCTAAATGCATGAGTTCTAATAACTTCCATAAGCACAGGTGTGTATAATCAAGCTTCGGAGCATTCCGACTACTTAAACATTAGTTAAACAATTCATTACTCCCAGGAGTTCCATGAATTCCATCATAGTCCTGTGGAAAATTTTTCACGGACAAAAGGTTTGCAGCAATTTTCATAATAAACTGAAACTGATAGGGAAAAAGGGCAGATTACAGTAAAGCACAATCAAGCTGTGTCAGCTGATCCTTAAGGGAATAGCTTACAGAGATCGGCAATGTTCTTCAGCTAAGAGCTAAAGATCTCCAAACTTAAAATCAGTTTAAGAAAATCATACGTGATTGATGATAAGTGGTATACAGTGGATGTCATTATATGCATTTATTTGTATCTTAATCTCAGTGAGGAAAAAACAATTTGGTATAAAAATAGATTTTAGATAATTTTATGTTAATGACTCTAAGAAAATTTTGTCAAAGGCCTGTTATGTTCTGCTGAGTTGTTCTTACTGTTCTCATGAGACATTGCTGAAAACTGAAAATGTTGTCTCTCCAAGAACCCCCCCCCCTTTTTTTTATTGGTCTTTACGAGATTGAGTCCTTCATCGGTTCCACAGCAGTCTGCCTGAGTTTGCATTCTAACTTCCTTCTACGTTTCTCAGATCAAGCCTGTCCAGAACAGCACCTTGTGCCTTCCGACTGATCCCCCTCCACCCACCTGGGACTAAAAGGGGCACCCAGTTAATCTTGTCCGACAGATTGTGGACTCTCGGCTGGTAACTCGTTAACCGGGGGGCCTATGGTCTCATGGATCACTCCTGGGTGCCGCGTTCCTTTATTTGTGACCTGTCCCTAATTGACAATTACTCGTCTTCTCTCCAGAAAACCAGTTGAACTAAGATGCTTTTTCTCATTGGAATAGAATAGAAAATCCCTTTATTGTCCCACAATGTGGAAATTCTGGTGTTTACCGCAGCAAAAGTATTATAGGAAAAAATGGTCATACAAATGTGGACCTTAGAAAAATTAAAAAGAATAACATACTAGTGAAGAGTTAAAAGATAAACAATAAAATACTTTAACAATATAAAACTGTTCACTTGGAGAATAAATAACCAATAAACAGCTATGGACATTTTTACAGTAATGGATATTTGAATAGCAACATCAGTAATGTTAGCCTTTTTAAAAACGGACACATGAAAAATTCTAAAAGCCTGAAATGAAACAGTGGCCACTTAAACATGTTTGCTAACCGATCAGTTGGGGATGGTTTAAGCATTGGTTTTGGGTGTTGATATCTACAATTGGGGTTTAAATGGATTTAGAATAGAGAGTTTTCTGTGTTTTACCTCCATAGGAAATTGTTTAGGTTCTTTTGGCTAAACTAATTTGTTATTTCCACTTCTCAGTTTAGAACCCTCAGTCCAAACTGGTCCCCCAGTATTTTGGGACATGCTTCAAATTTTCCTGCACAAAATTTCAAATCTAATCTTCTATTTTGAGATGTTTTACATTTTTTTATCTCCTCAACACACTGTACCACTAGACACAAGAAAAACTAATGGAGCATTACTACATCAAAATAAAATGTATACCAAAATTATTTGGCCACAATACACCCAACAAAATACAAACTATTTCATTTGCACTTCATAAATTAAATTGTATATTTTTCTTCGTAAAATGAAGGGTAATGTTGAAGTGAAAACAGTTATGACCAAGTTGACTAAAATGATAAACACTATATGAGCTGTTATGTGAAAATAAAAACTGTGATAACAGAGGTGGGGTCTAAATTTTTTTTTAGACCATATTTGCCCTAGTTTTTTTCAAAACTAGGGCAAATATGGTTCCTGTTTTTAGTTTCCAGCCAAAAAAGTTGCACAAGCTACGATTGCTAACGTTGCTAACCCCTCACCCTTTCATCCATCCATTTTCTTACACGCTTGTCCCGAGTGGGGTCGCGAGGGGTGCTGGTGCCTATCTCCAGCAGTCAATGGGCAAGAGGCGGGGTACACCCTGGACAGGTCGCCACAACCATTCATGCACACACTCACACCTAAGGACTATTTCAGTCATGTTTTTTGGACTGTGGGAGGAAGCCGGAGTACCCGGAGAGAACCCATGCAAAAATTAACCGGGAAAAATAAAGCCAGGAATCGAACCCAGAACCTTCTTGCTGCAAGGCACCAGATTTGTTAATGATATTATTGAATACTGAACTCCTCATAGGAGTCAAAAGAGAAAACTCTTCCAAAGCTAAGAGATAATAGCATTTATTCTATGCAGTGTGATGCAACCCTTTCCTATGTTTGTGCATTGCTAAAAGCTTAGGCCCCTTAGTGATTGTGCGGTCTGTCAGGGCTGGCTTTCCCTTGCTTGAGTTACTGGTGAATGAACATCAGTTTATCTTTTTTTTGACATTATTCTCATAAGGCGGTCACATTAGCGAGTTGTCGTGTTCAGTGGCTTGTGTGATTGCTCTTTGACAGTCTGTTACCTTTGTTGGAGTGAGTGAAGTAACACTACTTGCATCTGAAGTGATAGTTGACTGTAGCAGTCACTCAGACGTTTAAATGTAGCAGTAATTGTTATACTTAATGCATGCTTTTCCTTTTTTGACATTCACTGGTCTGTTGACATTGTGCCCTGCGCTTTAAGTATCAGATCATTCATATGTTTATATTAGACTGAGACATTCTGCTTTGCCAAAACCTCTTAAGTGCTTTGTTAGTGTGTTTTATCTGTATTCTAATATGAAAATATTATCTAATGTAATTTTGCTTTAAATTGCATATAGTCTGAAATGTAAAACATTGCATCTTTAAAAGAGTACTTTTGTCATGAATTACACCTGTTTGTATTTTCAATTTATTATTTCTTCCATTTTTTTTGTTGCTCCATGCTTTGTTAAATGTGTGTCTTTCAGTTGCTCTTTTTTATATTCCTTTTTGTACACTGCTAGTCTCTTTTCAATCCTTGTGGATTACCTGTGATCCTATTATTTTTGGTTTTAACATTAAATTATCCTTTACCATTAGGCTTATTTCACGATACCAAGGTAAGGGATTAAGTCTGGATCTTCTAGATATTCCAGTTTGATTAAAATCTGCATTTCATGAAAGCCGTTACAAATAAGTTATCATGGGGTTTTATGCTGTGAAACTAACGTGCTTCTAACCAGACTAACAGCCAGTCTTAATCAGTCCTGATTTCAGTGGTGACTGAAATCATCACAATCACCAATCACTGAGTTTTGATAGTAATTCTGTTTTCTGTTCTTTATATATTTTGAGGTCATACCATAAAAGCAGCTCTAAACAAATGCTTTTTTTTTTCTCAATAACATGTCTATGTTTATTTTTTTGAAACTAGTCAAATATATTTCAATAAAAAAAAAAAAACTCTTTAATAAGTTAGTGAAACTCAACTAAACTACGTACTAAATATAGAGATGTAGAAAGAAAAAAATGAAAATGGTTGAACACCAAAATTATATGAGGTTAGGGTTATGATAATATAGTTTTGCACTGATTATTATTTGTAAAGTGCCTTGAGATGACTTGTGTTGTGAATTGGTGCTATAGAAATAAACTAAACTGAATTGAATTATATATCTGATAACCAAAGAGTTTGGAATAATGCTAAATAAATTTTGAAACTTGTTTAGAGAAATTGGAACATGATCAAATCAATTCACAATGCAAATGTCACAGCTGGAGAATAGAAAGATGAAGTAGACCATCTTCATCTTGTATGAGATGTATGAGAGATATTTTTAAAATCATTCCAGACTCTTAATCTACAATCCATGGTTCGCTCCATAGTTAGCTGGAACTCAACAGTGAGCAGGTAATAAACATCTAATTTTATCCCATTCACCTGCTTGAAGGTAAGAGAAAAAAGTTAAAGCAGCAAGAGCCTCCCTGAAATAGGAAGCAATAAGTAGTAGAGTTAAATAAAGTTCTTGACAAAATAAACAAATTCTTTACAGAAAGACTTTGTATCAAAAACCTTGTTCTCTGCAATAAATCAGGAACCTTTTTAGCTAACAAGCTTAAATTAAATTAAGAAAAAGCTACCTCTGCTGTTACAGAACACGGAAAACTAAATAATCAAGATACACTATATTGCCAAAAGTATTTGCTCACCTGCCTTGACTCACATATGAGCTTAAGTGACATCCCGTTCCTAATCCATAGGGTTCAATATGACGTCGGTCCACCCTTTGCAGCTAGAACAGCTTCAACTCTTCTGGGAAGGCTGTCCACAAGGTTTAGGAGTGTGTTTATGGGAATTTTTGACCATTCTTCCAGAAGCGCATTTGTGAGGTCGCACACTGATGTTGGACGAGAAGGCCTGGCTCTCAGTCTCCGCTCTAATTCATCCCAAAGGTGTTCTATCGGGTCAGCTCCAAACTGTTCCCACAAAGTTGGGAGCATGGAATTGTCCAAAATGTCTTGGTATGCTGAAGCATTCAGAGTTCCTTTCACTGGAACTAAGGGGCCAAGCCCAGCTCCTGAAAAACAACCCCACACCATAATCCCCCCTCCACCAAACTTTACACTTGGCACAATGCAGTCAGACAAGTACCGTTCTCCTGGCAACCGCCAAACCCAGACCCGTCCATCAGATTGCCAGATGGAGAAGCGCGATTCGTCACTCCAGAGAACGCGTCTCCACTGCTCTAGAGTCCAGTGGCGGCGTGCTTTACACCACCGCATCCGACGCTTTGCATTGCACTTGGCGATGTATGGCTTGGATGCAGCTGCTCGACCATGGAAACCCATTCCATGAAGCTCTCTGCGCACTGTTCTTGAGCTAATCTGAAGGCCACATGAAGTTTGGAGGTCTGTAGTGATTGACTCTGCAGAAAGTTGGCGACCTCTTCGCACTATGCGCGTCAGCATCCGCTGACCCTGCTCCGTCAGTTTACGTGGCCTACCACTTCGTGGCTGATTTGCTGTCGTTCCCAAACACTTCCATTTTCTTATAATACAGCTGACAGTTGACTGTGGAATATTTAGGAGCGAGGAAATTTCACGACTGGATTTGTTGCACAGGTGGCATCCTATCACAGTTCCACGCTGGAATTCACTGAGCTCCTGAGAGCGACCCATTCTTTCACAAATGTTTGTAAAAACAGTCTGCATGCCTAGGTGCTTGAATTTATACACCTGTGGCCATGGAAGTGATTGGAACACCTGATTCCAATAATTTGGATGGGTGAGCAAATACTTTTGGCAATATAGTGTACTATAAACAGCTGTTTCAGAAACTTTTATAAAGCTCTATACTCATCAAGAATAAACTCATATGTTAGTGTCATTGATACATTTTTAGACAAGGTAACACTTCCTACATTGTCCAATTATCAGACAATGACCCTGGGTTCACTGCAAACAACAACTGAACTTGAACAAGCTCTAAAAGGCATGCCTAATAAAAATGCTGCTGGCCCTGACAAGTTTCCAGCAGAATTCTATAAAGAATTCTGCACTAATCTGCACTGTTCTGGGCGGGGGGTTGGGTACTTTGGTGGGTTCTATTATTCATGGTGGCTGCCGGACCGGGCCTGAGCCTACTGGCCCCGTTGGCCTTGGGCCTCTTCGCTCTCATCTAGGTCCACCTTGGGTGTGACTGGCTGCCGGTGGAGCCCATGGGCTCACTTACATGGCCCCCTGTGACTTCAATATTATAGCCTTAAGGACTGGCCCCGATTGGGGTTTGGCCCCTCTGGGGTCAGGCCCTGGGTGCTCTCAACTTTTCTATGTCTGTCCCCGTTTTTTCCCAGCATGCTTTTAGGTATCTTGGGTTCGGGTCAACTCTTCATCAGTCCTGGGCCCTGTCGGGACATTCTGGGCCCACCCCTATTGAGCATATCGTCGCTGTCGGACGGAAACCTTGTATGTCCAAAACCATGAAGTTTACAGGAAATTGTAAAAACAGCGACAGCGGAAGAGTCCAATGGAGTAACGAGATTAAGTCCCAACCTTTTTTCAACACTTTTCATTGGTTAATATTTTCCAAAACATACGTTCACACGTGGGGACTGACCAATCGTATCAATTTATGGGAGTTACAAGGTTTTTTCCCGACAGTGACGATATTTTTAAATTCATCATACACAAGTGTGCTCATGCATTCATACCAGAGAAAAAAAGTCTCACCTTGACAATGGAAGAGGTACACTTTTGCATGATTGGGTTGAGTTGATGTGCATAGTGGCAGATATATAATGTGGACATTTGACACATTTTGAATTTTCCTCTGAACATCTGCACTAGAACCCCTCATCACACTGGCTTGATCATACACCTAGCAGCTTACTTTTGTTCAGAGCTTACATTTGATGGGATCAAGGCATCCTTTAATTGCCGGAATGGACCTTAAGATGTCCTTCACTGGAATTGTAAAAGCTGTTTAAATTTTATATTTTTAATTTTCAACCTTTTGAAAAACGTTTTGGCTTGTGTTGTACCGTTAAGGTCAAAACAGAACCTATTGGGACTGAACTGACTTAATCATCCATCCATTCATCCATCCATTGATTGATTGTTGGGTTGTGGCACTGGGGTAGCTCTCTAAGTAAGGAGGCCCAGACTTATCTCTCCACAGGCACTTGAACCTGTTACTCTGTCCCAGGCCAGCCGTGTTTTTCTTGACCACACCCACAAACATTCTGTTAAACCCACACTTAAGTTACCATATTGGCTCTTCTGAACGCACCAGATCATGAATTGAATGTTGTCCATTCTCCAGCGTGCTTCTAGAACCATTATTTGAAAGCCTTGCTGAAAAAACCTAACTCTTCCCAGACCCTGAAGTTCTCCACCTGTAAAAAAACAATCATCCTCTAAAAAGTAAGCCTAAAGGAACAATTGATCAATTGATCGTATCACTGTCCAACCTACACTCATACACTAAACTCTACAGAACACCATGGCAGTGTGATTTTACTGACCTGCTTCTAATTTTTTTTTAAGTTTAAACCTTTAGCTGATCCTCATGTATTGTATGTATGTGTGGGTCAGATGAGCAACCATTACGACAAAGGCACAATTCAGCCCCCCATAAAACTTTTTTTTTGTTTGTTTTCCTATTTTAAGTTTCTTATTTTTTCTTACATGTTACAAAAAAAAGGTGTGTTATATTATATTATTATGGGTAAAATATTTTAGTATAGTCAGTTGTTAATTGCTTCATGGATTTTGTGAAAATTATTTGATCTTAAAAATATTACTCTATATGTCCAGCTTCAGTAAACTTGTTCTTGTTTTACTTAGTTATAATTACATTGGTAGGAGTGGGATTAGTAGTTTTGAGAATATGCTTATAGTGCATTTTACTATAGTGAAGTGGTGGAACATTGCTATCCCTAAGAAATTAATTTGTAAAAGCAAAATATACAGGGCCGAGATTAGAAATCTCCCACCAAGTGATCAAGGCAATCCCAGGAGGCCTCAGATCTGCATTTTTTTTTTTCATTGAATCACATTGCTGCAGAAATACAGCCTATTTTGCAAACAGCAACACATTCCATGCTGTGTCATTGTGTCTAAATGTAAACTGTGCAATAGGAATTCAGTTGGGGTTAGTAAATCACTTTGTGGACACAAGCCTCGACTCTAGAACTCACATGTAGAAGAAATTTGCTCTTATATCCTATTTTCAACCTGGTATACATCAGTGTCTTTTAGTTGCACAACAACTCAACAGTAATGTTAAAAATGTACAGATGGTATCCTATAAGGAAATTCTTTTTTCACTCAAAATAAAGTAATGAGTAATGCAAACAAGCTAATGAAATCTATCTGCCTACCTGCCTGCCGGCCTATAAATACAGTATATACCCTATTTATTACCAAAGAGGGTTGGTCAAATCTATAGAGATTTATATACTTCTGTCTTTATTAATACAGATTATATTTTTGATTTACCCCCAACAAAATATACATTAAAACCAAGAGACAAATGTTGGCTATTTTTTACCTTAAATGCTGAAAGCCGTAGAATAGCTGACTGTCAGAAGACTATAGAGTTCTGTATTACTGGATTCCACTCAAAACTCCCTATTGGCAATAACTGTTCAACCTTGAAGTGGTCACTTTCTTCTAAGCCCATGGAACATCTCTTTGCACTGAGGTGTGTACCACTGTGACAATTTGCTGTTAGGTCTCAGTAATGCAATGTGGGAAGACAGGGGTGACCTTTGCCTCTCCTTTAGTGTTTCCCACAAGGCAAAGAGAGGCGCCTGTCTCGTCTAGGTCAACTTACCTTTCAAGCAGACAGCTCTCAAACTGCAAGGACTTTAGTAACCTCTGAAACACCAAGGTGCTGTGAGGAGAGGCTAGGTCCTTTTTCTGTTCAAAATTACTGCTTCAGACATGACACTGCTTATTCAACTGCAGGAGCTGAGAGAAAGCACTAAAATGAAAACAAAGAAGTGCTGTAGATGTACCATTGACACTTTTAGCCAATTACTCTTGTCTGTATTCTGGAAATGGCTGTCTAGAAGTAGGTAAAATTGGCCTAAAGTGATAAGTCAATCAGTGTTTGTATTATTTTTGTTCACTTCCTGCTTCAAAGGTTTAGAAAACAGAAACTGTTGGCAGGTAGTGTTAAATAACTTGATGTTTAGAATTTGTAGATTTAAAAAAGAAGGTTGATACACCTTACTTTCTGAAAATTGTAATAAATTTAATATATTTACTGCCCAGGCCAGTAGGGGTAGTAAGTATGTTATTTAATCAGATATTATTCTGAATGTCATATATTGTTTATGAACACATGCCCTATTGGCTTAGTGTTAGAACAACAAATTAAAGTGTGAATGAAGCTCAAATCATGTTCAAACAGATAATTCTTATATGGAATAAATTCATTACAACTTCCATTCAAACTATAAGAGTTTATTAACAAAAATCATTCAACTCTAAGTCAAACATATTTCAGTTAAAAACTCTTGAATAAAAACTAGTGAAAATCAGCTAAACTAAGCTACTATGCACAAAGACCAAGGAAAACATTGGTGAAAACCATAATCATGAGATAATAATCAGTCTGAAGATCTGACCTTGAGCCTGGGTTTCCATCATTAACCCCTCTTCCAATCGAAACAACCGGACACCTTCACGGAAAGAGAAAGAAATAATGTCTGGTGTTTTTGTGTGGGGTACATCTCTGTGGGAGGTGCTCTGTAGAGTGAGTTGGGGAAGGTTTGTAGAAGTTTTGAGAGGGTAGCAGCACTGTGGAGCAGAGTTGCATCCTCTACTATGAAACATGGACATTGGTCCTCACTGTCCAAAATTATTATCATGGTTTATGGGCCAATAGTGCAAAACACAAATGGCAAGCTTCCATTGGTTGAAAGGTATATTTGATGTTACCAGCGACAAATGTAAAAAATAATAAACTATTCTTAAATATTTGAAGGGATAATTACAGTAATGCCGCAATTTTAGTTCTTACCTGGCTTTACCTTGTGTTGCAAGCTGGATTGTCGCGAGATTTGAGTTTTCATTCTTGCTCATCACCCATTCCAGATTGATAATGTAGAACTTAACTCAGGTCTACACATCAATCTGGCTACTACTACTACTAGGTTGTACTTGGCTGACACTAACCAAAAAACAATAATCCTTTATAGTTTGACAATAGAGAGATCCAAGTGTTTTAGCAGCAATTGGGAGAAAAAAGTCTACTGCATCAGGAAAAAAAAGCAGTTATTAAAAATATCAGATTCAGGTAATTCAGGAGTGGGCTTATTTTAAAGGTGTACAAAAGCAGCAAAAGTAATCAACAGACTATAATGTGCAATTTTACCAGCACAACTGGAACTCAGTTACATTTAATTAATATGCAATTCCAATCAAGGGTAACACCAAGTAATACTTGTAACTTAAATGATTGTAACTAAAAATTTGCTCAACCTCCACCCCCATACAGGGGACCAAATATCTCGCCTGTTTAGCCAGGCCAACAATTCCCCCTAATGACCCCCCTTTCATAGGCATAGACCAGTATCGGGTATTGTAGACTAACAAAGAACCCAACCGACTCTTCCAGGGGCGAAACCGTTCTTCTGGTTCAAGTCGCATGTTTTCTAAGCCAAAACAAGGCATTGATTTGGTCCCCTCTATGAAGAATCAAACTCAACACCTCAATTCTGACATTTTGAATTGAAAAAGCTTCCTGGATGGGAAGCGAAATGTCTTCAAACTTGGAAAAAAAGTCCTGTGGATTGTTTTTTTTTTTTTTTTTTTTTTTTTTTTACTTTTTTGGAATAACAATTTGCTCAACTGCCAGCTTTATTTAACCTAATAATCCATGTCACAGTATTGATATTATGTTTAATAAACTATGCAAAAAACACAGGCTTCTACAAAAAACACAGAATATATCAAGGAATCAGTAAACCTAACAAAGTTCAAATAAGTTATTGAGGCAGTCTTTAAGATTATATAGTTCATTAGCTGAGCTGTTGTGGTGCACTGAGGGAATGTCCATTACATAAGCAGCAGAAATTATATAGAGCAAACAGATGTGTAATAAAAGTGTTGTACAAATGTCATGTATTCATCGTCCACCCCAGTGTTTGTGTGTGTGTGGGGGTGTTAAACATATTCTCTAATCAGATAATATTCAGACTGCCATATATTGTTTGTGTACACACACCGTACTTGCTTTGAGCCATATCTGATCCTGGGCTGCTTCAAGCCATATCTGATCCTGGGCCACTTTGAGCCACAGCTGATCCTGGGCTGCCTCAGGCAATATCTGATCCTGGGCTGCTTCGAGCCACATCTCATCCTGGGCTGCTTTGAGCCATATCTGATCCTGGGCTGCTTTGAGCCATATCTGATCCTGGGCTGCTTCGAGCCACATCTGATCCTGGGCTGCTTCGAGCCACATCTCATCCTGGGCTGCTTTGAGCCATATCTGATCCTGGGCTGCTTTGAGCCATATCTGATCCTGGGCTGCTTCGAGCCACATCTGATCCTGGGCTGCTTCGAGCCACAGCTGATCCTGGGCTGCTTCGAGCCACAGCTGATCCTGGGCTGCTTCGAGCCACAGCTGATCCTGGGCTGCTTTGAGCCATATCTGATCCTGGTCTACCTCATGCCACATCTGATCCTGGGCTGCTTTGAGCCATATCTGATCCTGGTCTACCTCACGCCACATCTGATCCTGGGCTGCTTTGAGCCACAGCTGATCCTGGGCTACTTTGAGCCACAGCTGATCTTGGGCTGTCTCATGCCACATCTGATCCTGGGCTGCTTTGAGCCATATCTGATCCTGGACTGCCTCATGCCACATCTGATCCTGGGCTGCTTTGAGCCATATCTGATCTTGGGCAGTCTCACGCCACATCTGATCCTGGGCTGCTTTGAGCCATATCTGATCCTGGGCTGCTTCGAGCCACAGCTGATCCTGGGCTGCTTTGAGCCATATCTGATCCTGGGCTGCTTCGAGCCATATCTGATCCTGGGCTGCTTTGAGCCATATCTGATCCTGGGCTGCTTCGAGCCATATCTGATCCTGGGCTGCTTTGAGCCACATCTGATCCTGGGCTGCTTCGAGCCATATCTGATCCTGGGCTGCTTCGAGCCATATCTGATCCTGGGCTGCTTCGAGCCACATCTGATCCTGGGCTGCTTCGAGCCATATCTGATCCTGGGCTGCTTCGAGCCACATCTGATCCTGGGCTGCTTCGAGCCACATCTGATCCTGGGCTGCTTCGAGCCACATCTGATCCTGGGCTGCTTCGAGCCATATCTGATCCTGGGCTGCTTCGAGCCACATCTGATCCTGGGCTGCTTCGAGCCACATCTGATCCTGGGCTGCTTTGAGCCGCATCTGATCCTGGGCTGCTTTGAGCCACATCTGATCCTGGGCTGCTTCAAGCCACAGCTGATCCTGGGCTGCTTCGAGCCATATCTGATCCTGGGCTGCTTCGAGCCACATCTGATCCTGGGCTGCTTCGAGCCACATCTGATCCTGGGCTGCTTTGAGCCGCATCTGATCCTGGGCTGCTTTGAGCCACATCTGATCCTGGGCTGCTTTGAGCCGCATCTGATCCTGGGCTGCTTTGAGCCACATCTGATCCTGGGCTGCTTCAAGCCACAGCTGATCCTGGGCTGCTTCGAGCCATATCTGATCCTGGGCTGCTTCGAGCCACATCTGATCCTGGGCTGCTTCGAGCCAGATCTGATCCTGGGCTGCTTCGAGCCACATCTGATCCTGGGTTGCTTTGAGCCACATCTGATCCTGGGCTGCTTTGAGCCACATCTGATCCTGGGCTGCTTCGAGCCACAGCTGATCCTGGGCTGCTTTGAGCCACATCTGATCCTGGGCTGCTTTGAGCCACATCTGATCCTGGGCTGCTTTGAGCCACATCTGATCCTGGGCTGCTTTGAGCCACATCTGATCCTGGGCTGCTTTGAGCCACAGCTGATCCTGGGCTGCTTCAAGCCACAGCTGATCCTGGGCTAGGGATGGGAATCGAAAACCGGTTCCTGTTCAGAACCGGTTCCGTATTTTCCGATTCCATGGCATCGTTTGGCAGCTCGCTGAACGATTCTTTTTTCGATTCCCGCAGCACCAGAGCCTAGAGCGTCGGCTCTGGGGAGCACGACTTACGTCACGTTTTTACGTAAGTTACGCAAGTTACGTAAGTTACGCAACTTACGCAAGTTGGAAGAACTATTCGAGGAGGAAGACAACCGAGCTGCGGTCACTTTGTGAATCAAAGCCCCGTCTTTCCTTAGCCCAGAGGGTATATCAGGAAATCCAGCTCTGTAAAAGCTTGCCCTCCATCCCCTGCAGGGATAGCGCCACACTGTGGTGGTGGAACAAGCAAGATACGCTGCCCTTGCTATCTGGACTGGCTGAAATCTACCTCTGTGTGCAGGCTTCCTCCACCCCATCTGAGAGGGTGTTCTCCACGGCTGGAGACACCTTAAGCTCTGAAAGATCCTGTATCCTTCCAGAAAAAGCAGATATGCTCATCTTTCTGCAAAAGAACTGTTAATTTTCCCTACTACTGTTTTATAATTAGTATTTTTTGTTATTTAAAATAGGTTATTATCCCATCATTTGTTATTAGACATTGTTGGTTATTAAGTTTGTTCTTGTATTCATTTTTCATTTAAACACAGATGTTACTCCAGTTTCACATTTCCTGTGGACATCTTGATCTTGTTGAGTTTGTAAGATTGTGCAATAGTTAAGTAAACAAAGTTGATGCTGATAATCAAACTGTTTGTTCTCCTTTTTCCCCCAAATTGGAATCGAAAAAATAATCGATAAAGAATCGAATCGTTTCATAGAATCGAAAAGGGAATCGGAATCGTGAAAATCTTTTCAATTCCCAACCCTATCCTGGGCTGCTTAGAGCCACCTTTGATCCTGTCAAGATTTAAGCTATGTCTGAACCAAGCCATGGTTATAAGTTACGACTTATAATTTCTGCAATTTCAATTCAAGTCTGGTTTAGTTTGCAAGATAACTTTCTCATTGTTGAAAATAAAACTTTTCAGCATAACAATGTGTTGGCTGAATAACCAGATTCTCACCTTTAAAACAATAGAGTGGCAACTCTCTCTGTTTCCTCTGGTCCATGTTGAGTGTGGTATAGATGCCATGTCCCCAGACAGCACAGCGATTACCTGTATCCCTATACTTAGGCCCACTGACTGATTCCAAGATTGTAGACATCTGTGATGCTATTTAATGGGCACAGGTTGACTTAACAGGTCCCTTTGGTCACAAATATTTTCAGTCTTTTCTAAGGGTACCATCATTTTTGTCCAGGTGAACAATTAATTTATTTTTTAAATCCTTCTGTTGAAGAATGGTTGAAAATCAATGTCTAACTTTTAAATGCCTATCTTAAAACAGATTTTATTTGTTATTACTTTTTTCCAGATTCAAGTTAGTTCTATGACCATTATGGGTTTTTCTTTCATAGAACAAGGGGCATCAACAATTTTGTTTATGTGTGTATATGCATGTATGTATAGCCATGTAGAATAATTAGGAGAACCTCTAAGAACTAGTGTCTTTTCTTCATATTAAAACATGTTTATAACCAAAAATGAAGAAATGGAAAGCCGTCATACATTTTTGTGCAAATAGTTTTGAACAATAAAAAGCCTTCTTTAGTATTGTTTAGACTATTGCTGATGTACCTCTCTTGCTAGCTTTTGTGTTTAAATGTTAATTGACAAATTAAGTAGAATTTCTCAATATTTGATGAATAATTTTTCTTGGTACACCCAATGTTAGAAAAAGTGAAGTGGCTTAAAGTAGTCATAAATATACTGCCAACCTTTCTCATCGTTCTCTCTCTCCTTATAAACAAACACTTCTACACACACACACACACTATATATAAGCTATTTATTTCAAACCTGAAATGAATGGTAGAGTGCAGAAACAAGAAAAGCAGCCAAAGCTAGAAAACTCATTAATGCTTCTCTTTACCGTTTCCACCATACCTACTATGTTCTTCTGAATTAACTTTCAAGGGCACAGAGTTTCAGCAAATATTTCATTTCCCAAGATGGCCATCACTCAAGCTATCACTTGAACAACTCAAATCCGTCTATTGTGAAAGAAGAAGAGGAAAGATGGAGGTTATATAGAAAGTGGAAGATGACTGAGATTACTTTGTGCTATTTTTAAGTGTCAATATCTGGAGAAAAGTTGGAAAAGTGGAGATTGGTCTTTCACATTTCTCTAACAGCAGTGGACTTTCTTAGTCTTTTATGATATATTTTTATTATTTCTTTCATGGTTTGTGCTTAATTTGAAATGGCCCTACATTTTTTAAATTAAGATATTAGTTGTGTTTTCAGTATTTAAATACTGGAAAACATTATTGAACATTATTGAATTGATGATCAATCTTGATTAATTTGTTCATAAATCAATTAATGGTACCATATGATAGTTACTCCATCACGCTAGTGCCTTCAGAAAGGTTTATTTAGAATTTGCACATGATCTGTTCTGTAAGCTCCAAGTCTCGAGCTTTGTTTGTGAAGGAAGTGGATGGCGACAGCTTTTGACCAGATAAATGCGCCCCGACGAGGTTACCATGAGTCTGGAACACACAGATCTCAGCTGTGCCTATCTCAATGCAGCTATACGGCTCCAAAAGAAACAGGATGGTGGCTGTTGTCCTTAAATAACTTCGGATGTGAGATCACAGCAGCAAGGCATGTTGGGATCCATTTTTCCACAGTATTATTACGGTAATCTGGGATGACACTAACTTTGAGCCACATTTTGTCCTCCACTGCATGTCCATAATAGCTTCTTCCTGAATATATGAGTAGACTTTTAGAAAGCTGTTACATGGTTTTGGGGGTGCATCTTTTTTTTAAAGTGCATGTATTCATTGAGTGGGGGTTTGGGCTTTGATTGCAAAGGTCTAGGGGTCACTGTTTTACTAGTGATGCTTTTACCATGTTGTAACAATTGGCAAAAGGTCAGATTACCCCCAGCAGGGTATAAAAAAAGAGAGGCAGAGCATTAGCCTAGCATTGTTCCTTGAGCATTGTCTCTACAACCTCAATGGTCATAAGCCTTCTAAAGCTGAGGGATGTGGGTCTGCTTTCCAAAGGTTAGTGTCTACATCTGCCGTACCCCTAAGCTATCAATGGGAAACAACTGTTGCTTCTCTATCGCAATACAGGGATATTAAAGCTATCTATCTAACCACCCTTCCTCTGCAGAGACAGCTCTGTGGGGCTCTGATGCAAGTTTTAATACACTAATCACAAAATCTCTCTAGGACCCCTATTGGCTGCACTAATTGCTTTCCTTCACTATTTTTCTCTTTGCTCACAACTCTGGTAACCCTTTGCTATATAAACACAAATTGACAAGTATTCCACCCTGAAACTATTAACATCTGCAGCACAAATAAAGCAATGTGTTTGTAACATCTTCAACTGCATTTTAAACAATATTACTCAGATGAAACCCACAGTTGTGTGCTCTTAGGGGACTTGTATTTCTATGATGCAGACAGTTTACTATTTTAGTCTAGTGTCATCTTCGTACACTTTTTTTGCACATCCTTCTGCGACTCCCGTCAAAACATAGGTAAGTGTGTGCATATGGTCTAAAAGGGCTGCTATTGCAATAAACAATATTACTATGTTGTACTTATCTACTATGTCGTAGCACTTTGTCACAACATTTTATGATAAAATGGTAATTGGCCTGTAGTTCTAAAGTGCTTTTTTTAAGTCAGGAGATTTGACCAAAGCACTTTACACTACATTCAGTCATTCACGTATTCTCTCTTTTACTGATGTAGCAAGCAACATTGGAGCCACAGCTGCCCTCGGGCGCACTGAAAGAAGCGAGGCTGCTTTACAGTGGCACCACCAGACTCTCTGACCACCATCAGTAGGCAATGCGGGTGAAGTGTCTTGCCCAAGGACACAACAACACTGAAAGCTGGAGCAGGGGCTTGAACCCAAAAAAACTCCGGTTGCAGGGTAAACTACATCTTCAGACAACACAAAGTTTGCAGTCAGTGGTGCATTAAACTGCAATTATTATCATTAACCTCTCTGGACAGTGCATGTTTTTGTTTTTTATTTAAAATAATTTCTAACTATTTGTTTACAGAATAAAACTTCCTCGAGCTTTCTGAAGATCTATTGAAAATTAAACATTTAATTTAAAGCAAACAACAAATCTGACAGCGTTTTGAAAATAAGTTCTTTTTTAAACAGTTTAATTTAATGAATACATAAGTCATAATTGGCAAAAGTTTCATTACTAACTGTAAATTTGATATTTACTGTTACTCCTAAAAATTTACTCTGTCAAATATAGGCATAGTTGTTCTAAAGCAAGCTATATAAAAAGCTGAAATAGTGTTTTGTTTTTTTTGTTTTTTAACTACGCATTTGAATTTTACAAATAATGTTTGAAGTTGTACCATATCAGTATCAGGAAAGCATAACGTCAATTGTGCCTTTGTCTACTACTTGACCATCACATTATCAACAACAATTTTGAGCTACCGTTGAAGCTGTCCAAAAAACACATTTAACAGCTTCTTTGGCATTGTGCCACCTACAAAAAAACATCACACTGGGCCGGAGCCAAAAATAATATGTTTTTCAGAAAGGTGGCTCCACGGTTTGCCATGGCTTGAAGTTCACATGGAGCGTCCCGAAATGTGGTGCAAGATTTGCCACTTGCATCCAAATCTAGCAGACAATACAGTTGCTCTTTATTAAAGCCAGGTGTACACTGTGCGATTTTCGGGGCAATTTTGCAGTTTTTCGACCGGGCCGACTTTCAGTCTGATCGTGCGTTGTGTAGTGTAAAGGGGGTTATGAGGGCCGATCAGCCTCTTACGACCACCTCTCGATCAGGTATCCCGTGAGGTCGGGAGAAAATCAAACATGTTTTTTTTCTTCCTCTCAGATGTAAACACAGAAGCATGGCAGGGGTGAGGGTGAAATGGAATTCTTTCTGTAAAATTAATAGACCTTAGTAGCCACAGTTCCTCAGCCATGTCTTTGTCTAAATACATCGTCGCCTTTTCTTTTTAGGGCTTTCAGCACAAAATTGCACAAATTGCCAAGGCAGCGTGTTTCACTCTAGTGACCATAATATTCCCCTTCTATTTGTTTGGCCTCCAGATAGACGAGTCAAAGCAGCTCCATCTCACATGGTTTTTAGACGTGCAGTGTGAGCAGGTAGATCGCATGAGAGTGTCATGCTGCACATACATCGTAAGCTGTGAACTCACACTATACTATGAAACCCTGCAGTTTAGTCGCACAGTGTGAGCTGCAGCTGCGTGCAACGATTGAAATAAATCGCACACTTTACGCCTGGCTTAATGCTCAAAGAATTTAAACAATCCTTTATTTGAAAAACATAAAAAGAGCCAGGAGCACATAAATTGAATAAAACCATTGCTAATAAACAAGCTAACCGAGAAGAAATGTCCAGTCGCCCATTTGCCAGATGGCAAGATAAGCTGTATGAAGAATAGCGACAAGCTCTCTTTGGCATTTTTCTCCTTGCCTTTGATAAAGCACACATCCCATGTCTTCCTATTCTGAAGATATTCCTTTACTGAAGCAGCAAGGAGTAAATGTTTAAGGTGTGTATCATTCATGTGAATGGGGAACCCAGATCATGCTCACACCATTAGTGGGGAGTTAAGAGCCAAGTTGTGGTCTGCTGAAATTTTGGAGGCTGCTTTTTGATGGATTTTTGGTGGAAGGAGGATATCACAAAAAATAGCAAGGAATTGTTTGCATTGTGTCTGTGTCCAGCAACATAGAGTTTACCTCGGACTAAAACAGATGGACTTGTAAAATTTTTCCTTGACATAGGCTTAAATGAGTGGACAACAAAGTTGGTTGCGGTGTGCACCAGTAGCGGCTGGTGGAGTTCTCTCCAGGGGGGCCATAAATTAAAACCAGACGTATAACAAAAACCAATCAAACGTATACTAAGTTATCACACCAGTATATTTATATGAATGCCAACAAAAAGACTTTATAAACAAAAACATAATTTCATGTACAGGTTATCTTTTCTGTTGCCGTTGTTCCATAAAAGAATGTTTTAAGATCATTTGGATTTGAGAACATTATACTTTTAAGCATCACCATATGGCCCATTTACTGATTAAGTGAATAAAAGGGCTGTGGCGACCAGTGGACCTCCGCTGAATTTCCCGCTGCCAGGGCTAACATTATCTCGTCTGCAGCAGCCCTCTCTTGACATCGCCATGTGTGAAGTACCGCTGGCTCTGATGCCATTTCTGATGCCAAAATGTTCATTTGATTTTTGTTTATCTGACTGTGTTAGTTATTATTCCCCCACCAAAGGAAAAATTAAGAATGTATTATTATCTAGAGACTTTGAATTAACAGGAGGTGAAATGCACTTTCGCCCCTAACTTTAGGGGGCCCTGAGCAAAAAATACTGTGTGGGGCTACCCACCTCAAAATGAACAATAAAAAAATTCTTAATACAGTATAAGCAATATTAAAGTCCATACAAATAAGACTTCAAACAGCTGTAGATTGGTTAAAGTTAGGTCAGGGTTCAGTTTGTTCATGTTAATAATAAATATTTCTCAAGCTTCTGACTTATTTAACAGGTATTTAACAGAACTTGGTATCATTGAGACCACATTGATGTGTGAGATAACAGCATTGTAGAAATCATCTGCATAGTCAAACAGCAGACTTATGACTTGACTTTATTTATTTACTCTGTAAGACAGAATCAAAATAAGGAGTTACCCAATGACATGATCTATAGTTATTACTTGTTTGAATGTTTGTATACTTCATCTTTACCTGCCGCCAGGTGTGCTTCTCTCCCATAGGATTGTGCTTACATGGATGCACTAACATTCAATTTTTACTTTTTGATAATTTAAAATTACGCTTCTGTGGGCAAAAATGTATTTTAGGAAATCAGCTGTTAGAATTCTGATTTAAAAAAAATAATATTTTTTTTATTGATTTAAAAACATCTACAAATGGAACAACAGAGAGCAAAAGGACCTTTATTAAATGTTAAAATGACCAGACTACATATAAATGTATGCATTAACTCGAGCATCATTCTGCTCCTACACGATCTCCCTCTCAGTTGCAGCATTAGCTTTTGTTGCTATTTCTTTTAACCACATTCTCCAATACCTTGTTTAAAATTCCCCATTAAAATCTTTAGTTTCAACGGTCAGTGTTGGGAAAGTTCTCTTTCTACGTGAACTAGTTCAAAGTTCAGTTCACACATTTTAAAATGAACCAGTTCAGTTCATAGTTCATAATTCAAAATTTTGAACTAAGTTCATGGATCCAAAAAATGAACTAGTTCATAGTTCTTTTTTTTTTTCATATATTGCTCAATTACACCATAGCCTACTGAAGAACCACAGACAGCAATCATTTTATCAGTTGTAACACTGAAACTGTGCGTCAGATTTCATCTTCATATCCAGTTTTGAATCCTTATCCAACCAGGGTTTACATTAGCATTGAGGGGACAGCATTTCCCCATTGTTGCTGTAAATTCACTTCACACTAGTAGCAGCTGCAGCTTTCACCCCTACAGTATATTCTCAAAAACATCAGGAAAAATGTGCTGCTTGAATGGTCTTTTTTTATGAGGAATTATTAAAAGAAAAACAGGAAAGTAGTCTTTAAGGTGCAAATGTTTTTTTTTTTTTTTTTTTTTTTTTTTTTTTTTTTTCCATTTGAAATTTCATTTCAGTTCATACTAAAAAGAATACTGGAATCCTGGAAAATTATACCAGGCAGGTTTAAGTGCAGATTTTTTTTACTGAAAGCCGGCGGGCAAAGTTTGCAGAGAAATTTAAGATTGTTGCCATCATCCTCACCGACCACCTGGTCATAAAAAGGTTTTAAGTGATCATACTGCTGTTTTGTCGCATCCACTGTCGCCACCATGCTGCTCTGGCTTCCACGCTGCATTTTGTTTTGATGACGCACGCGGCTGTAGGCTACGACACTGGTAGCTGGTGTTGCCAGATTGGGTGTTTTTCCCGCTACATATTAAGGCCTGTTTACGGTGTGATTTAGCCGGGGTTTCGCCTGGAGGGCTTTATAGAAATCTGGCAACATATTGAACGAAGTTGAACTGAGAGAGCGTGCCGTTCACAGACACCAGAATGAACGAGTTCACAATAACGTTCATCAGGCAGTAATACGGTACGTTCAGTTCACGTTCGCCCAAAATATGAACAAGTTCATGAACTTTCGTTCAATGAACGCGTTCAGGCACAACACTGTCAACAGTCATGGTCACTCTACTGATGATGGATTTTTATAGCTGCTATGCAAGCGCCTCACTCTGGGTGAACCAGTTCATAGTTGATTAAACTCAGAATTCGTCTGCTGAAATGCTTTTGTTTCTAGACAGATCCACCTATGGAGCTAATTAATCGTTACATTTTCCAACATACAAAGTATTTATGAAAAAGTGCTTCTATGCTCCTTTTTAATGCTTTTGTCTTGAGCCCAACATTTGCCTCAGCAGAAGGCGTTCATACTGAGTCTGGTTTTGCTGGAGGTTTCTTCCTGTTAAAAGTTTTTTTTTTCTCTCCACCATCACTGCATGGATTGCTCTAGAGTCAATGGCACTGTGGCCACATGCTCTTGCAGAAGGAAAGAACCCTGCTGGGTTCTTTAGACATCTATTTCTTTTGCCAGTCTGATTGTATGATCCGATTGTAATGTCTCTGTGCCTTGAAATGACATGATTGTGAATATTGTGAACTACACGAAAAAACATTTTTTGCTTTTCTTTCTCTCTGAAATTAGGTCCAAAATGTACAGAAACGTGTGTTTATCTTGCTTCACATAAATTTAATGGGGGAAAAAAGTTGCATTGATGTGCATTTACATGCTTAGGACCTAATTGCAAGTTCCTTTTCTAAAGCTGTTTTTGAATCATCAACTTGTGACTTTGTTAAGTATCACCCACTACAGAGCTCTTTCACTACTGAATTGCATACTGAAACCTTGGTGGAAGGCACCACAAGAGAGACTGTAAAGAAGTCCATCATTTTCTTTCGGAAATAATTTTCATTTGCTTTACACATATTTTGTAAATATGTCATTATAATGATTAGCTAATATTATTATGATTTAAAGATCTTTGTTGTGTTTTATTTTCTGTAAAATAAAATATAAATTGCTAGATCTGTATAAAAATTATTAACCACGTTTCCCTCACATATTTGGATGGTATTGAGGAGAGCACAGGGCTATAGTAATAAATCCCTGTACCTGTTAGGTAGGTGTGTAGCATTACGTACAGTTTAACCCAAAAGGAAAATTAAAGTGCAGTAACTACAGTAACAATTTTGGTAGTACTGAGACAGTTTTAAGAAAAATGTTACAGACAACAATCAAATAAAAATGTCCCAATGTTTTGGGGCCACAGATGGAAAAACATGTCCTACTTAAAATTTTTAAATCCTCAGATATTTTAGTCCACACCTACTAAATAATTTAATTCACCAAAATTATAATTTCTGCACAAGAACTGAATTTTTAGGACATTACAGACCTTTTAAAGATTTCACTTTATACTATAAGCTTTTTAATATTGTGCACCTCATATGGAATACTGTACCTTTCTAACTGAGGAAATCTGTCAAACACTATCTGGTAACAATCCAATCTAAAACAGAGAAAGTTTAATTTTTTTTCTCTAGTAACTATTTTTATTTTTATTTTTTTTGTAACTGTGCATTTTGACTTAAAAAAAAAAACAGAGCCTTTGGTATCTTAAGCTATGCAATATCAAGAGGGCTGTTTAACTTCTATAAAATAGCTTCCTAGGAGAATCTAATGGAAAAGGCTGTCATAGGGGTTGACTTCTGCCTTATTAAATGCAATTCTAGTTCAAATATTTAGATTCTGAAGTAAAAGAAAAAGTCTATACGGTTTACAAGATCTTAGCATGTCAATGTTTTTAATTGTTACAAAGCAGTTTTAATTGGTTAATTTCCTCACCTTTTAACAAGCAGAGCTACTTGAATGCACGTTGACACAAAAACACCCTTGATTGATTGAAAGATCATGTTTGTATCCACGGTAAAAAATCAATCTATATTATCATCTCTTGATCGAACTGGATAGTACTGAAGTAGTATATATGACATGTTGATTGATCAATGTTTGTTGCAACTGTCATTTAAAACTATTTATAATGCAGATTGAATATCAATAACTTTAAATTGCTGAATGTGTTTTAGGCGACGAGCTATCTGCTCGGTCTGTGGTTAAGGATGACTTTTTTTCTGCTTGCAGGAAACTCTATACTTTAAAAGTTGCTTTTGTGCTATTTCAAAAATTCAATTCCTTAAATCCACTTTAAGCTACTAGGTAAATATGAAGTTTTAATCCCTTCTTTGAAAAATGTCTAAAAGTTTATATACATTTTATATCAAATTTCTTATATACCTTTTTTTGGTCTTATCTGTGCTTCTTTAATACCTAAAGATTTAATACAGTTTTCCCAGGCATTTTATTTTTCCTTTGCAAAATACATGAAGCTGCCCTCAACGTCAAAAAATATATGAACAGTTTGAAAAGACAGATTTACATTTTCTAGTATTTAAAATATAAGGGGTTAAGAATGTTTTTCATTGTTTCACAATTAGAAATGGTGGACTGTGACAAAATGTAGTTTAAATAGGAATTTTATATTCTCCTTTTTTAAAGTGGTGTCCTCTCCTATTGTATTACAGTTTAATTAAGAAAGTTGGGTTTCAATGAACTTTAATAGATTTGCAAATCTTTTCAGCTGTTAAAGCTATCTCAATTCTATAGACTATTCCCGTTTAGTGTAATAATGGCTGGTATAAGATTTGAACAGTTTTTTTAATGTTGTCTATAACTAAAACAGAAATTTGCAACAATTTAACAGAAAAGAGAGAAACATTCTAACTCTTGTTTGAATTGAATTTTCTTTGGCAATCTGAAAAAAAAAAGTTTAAACAAATACCCATGCATGATGAGATGTCCTTTTCACTGGGTGTGAAGGAAATCATTTTTTCAAAAAAATAGTCTGTGTTTTCAGCAATAAGAATATAACCACAGATTGTGGTAATTTTATACTATACTTTATAATTGGGCGGCACCATGGTGCAGTTTGTTGCACTGTTGCCTTGCAGTGGATGCATTTCTAGTTCTTGGAGAGGGCAGGAAATTATATTAACTTATGAGTTATGTGGAGAGCCCTGATCAGGACCATAAAGGTGTAACCTGCATCTATTGTACAGCAGTTAAAACGGTTGAAAATCTCTTATAACCTAAAAATAACACAAACTATGTCAAACTTTAATAAATCTGAAAGAAATATTTTCTAAGATTGTTTAAATGTGTAATTTAGTCTGGCCCCACTGAATGAGACATCGGAAGATTGTTGATGAGAACAACCCATGTTTTTCAAACCATGTCTATGCCTATTAGCCAACGCTCTGACCAATGAGCGCAATTGACTGTGACGTAGTAGGCTTGACAGAAAGCTGGTGGGGGAGTGTAAACAAACAGCCTGTCGGTAAAATGGCGAATACTTCTGTCTTAAAAATGAATGAGCGATACCAAGTCTAATCCTTCCAAAACTGATTCCAAAACTGAGTCAAAGGAGAACTGTTCTTAAGTTGTTACAATCTTCCTTGTTGTGCTTTCTCCGGCGTTGCGCAGTTTTGTCGTCACATCCTCAAAACCCCGCCCACTTTGCGTCCAGAAAAATGTAAAACACATCTCTGCGTTGTGATTGGCCTGCCAGTTCTGGGGCCAATCGACGCGCTGCTTGAGCTGCTCAAACGCGCTGTGCCTGTTGACTTTGTATGTAAACTAACTGCTCCTGCTGCCTTTGCCGCTTTTGGTGTGAACGTAGCATTGCTGTTTCCTAATTCTGGGTCCTTATTACATGTCTAGTGCTCCTTACCGACCAGGGATCAGGCATATTAAAATGTAAAAGGTAAAGCTTTAAAATAATGTTAATATCATATTCTTGGACTACTAATGAAACAATTGTTTTCGAGTTTGAAACAATTGTTAAAATGGAGTGTTTCCTAGAATGAAGGGCTTGGTGAACAGCTTTTTGCATCCTGGATCATATATAAAAACCCAAAGCAAATTTGCTTTATAAGAGCTGCTAGAGATTCTTGAAAATTTGTAAATAGCAATAGTAGTGTCAAGTAATTTGTTTTAAAGGACTCAGTGGGATGACTTACATATGAAAACGATGGGAATGGTAAAGAAGACAGAGAGGATCTAAAAAGGAGGTTTCTGGATTTAATGTTATTTTATTGAAACTGTTTTCAAATAACTGATATTGCTAAGATATTCAGTTGAAGTTATCATATCAAAGAAATCTGCTTTTCCAATGTGTCCCCAGTTTGTTGGTGTCTGAAAGACAACCAGTAAGGCCAGCCTTTCAGTTCAGCCAAAAAAAAAAAACAGTTTAGAATGTTTAAAAACAACTTAGAAGGCTGAGCAAGTAACTGGATTTATAATTCAATATTGACTTTGGCCCTGAAAGATCATGAAAGCAACACAATAATCAATAACAACCATCTTAAAAAATGTGTTGGCCTATTCTTCTTCTTTGTTGTTTTTTTCGTTTTAAAGTCATATAGTACAACTTAT
The DNA here is from genome assembly GCF_016077235.1 of Cyprinodon tularosa. Classification (NCBI taxonomy): domain Eukaryota; kingdom Metazoa; phylum Chordata; class Actinopteri; order Cyprinodontiformes; family Cyprinodontidae; genus Cyprinodon; species Cyprinodon tularosa. The sequence goes on along the minus strand of NW_024038531.1, from coordinate 1,998,214 downwards.
ATACTGTAGCTATAAACAGCAGCATTCTGATTTGACACATACATTTTTTACTTCAAAACTTGGAAAAGCAATGATCAAAATTAGAAAGAACCAAAATGGGTTGGGGCCAAGAAAACAGCGAGGCGTGCTTAATACACAATAGGCTAAATAAAAAGACAACAAAAAACTGTTTCTCTGTGTTGTGTGTTGTCTTTTTGGCTACCCACCAATGTGACAGATTGACATTTTCACCCTACAGGTTGACGGATGCGAATTTCATGCCCTGCTCGTAAGGCAGCGTTACCACAGCAGCCCCTGTTTTTGTGGCTTCCTGGCCTCAAGAGTCACAAAAAGAAATATTTGCACATTACAACTTTTACTAAAATCGCTCAACTAGTTATTCTTCACTGAGAATAATTAATGTTAACAAAAGCTAAAAAAAAAACTGTTTAAAAAGGGAATAGCACAGCACTGTTGGAAGAGCTGTACATGTCAGCTTTAGACTATTATATGTAAGTTTTTTAAAATGCTTTTACGCGAGCACTGTAGCAAGCAGAAATAGTCAATAAAATGGTACACTGCACACTCAGACTGTCAAACAAACAAACAGTACCACTGTCAGCAGTTAAAGTGCAATATAAGTGCATTCATTTACTTTTAAGATGGATGCAATAAAATGTTTATTTGCTAGGTAAGTGTTGAGACAGGCCAAGTACTATCCCCAATAATGGATATACTGTTTGGGGGTATGTTTACAAAGCCTAAACTTAACTATTTAAATGGATGAAACTGTTTATCACAGATGGACAGGAATCTTGGTACAGGGAGCTACCACTTTGTGGCATGGTGGAAATAATTATCTGAGATTAAATGTGAATTCAATAATTCACATATTCATTCATGTATATTTCAGAAGAAATAGAAACAAGTAAAATTCTGTTACCATCACAAGAGAAGAAGTGAAAGTGTTGGAGGAGCATGCATGCCTTTCTGTATGCCAGGATGGCAGAATCAATGGGATAGCAAAATGTTAAGCTTTTTGCAAGAAGGGGCATAGCAGATTATTTTTTTATAGGAAGCTTAGGTCTTTCAGTGTTTGCAGAAAGATGTTGCATTTCTTCTATAAGCCTGTTTTAGAGAGTGTGATCTTTTTTATCATCATCTGCTGGGTCAACAACATTAGAGCAAATGACTTAAAATGGCTGGGTCTGTTCTAGGAACTTCCCAAGAGCCTAGATGATTTCAAAAAGAAGACTTTTCATAAAGTGATGAACATTATGAACAACATTGAGGATCCTCTTCATGAGAATGTTAAACAATAGAGTGTGTTTAGTAAGAGGCTTCTCCAGATCCTGTGCAAGACAACCCCCTACAGAAGATCCTACTCACAGCTATCAACTAGCTATTAAGTTGTGCTAGTTTACCAGAAGACTATGAATATACTAAATGAATAGAACTGATCATGCCTTATGTCCCTAAAAGAGCACATTAGTTTCAATCTGCAGGTCTACTAGTGGTTCCTAGAATATCTAAAAAAAGAACTGGAGGCAGATCTTTTAGGAATCAGGCTCCTCCCCTATGGAACCAACTACCAGGTTTAGTCTGTAAAGCCTGCACACACCCTGTCTACTTTTAGGGCAAGGGTTACACTTTCCTTTTTAATAAAGTGTCTCAGGTTATACTCAGCTAGCTCTATAGTTATGCTGCTATAGGCTTAGATTGCTGGAGGACATAGGGACCAACATTCTGCATCATTCTATTGCTATTCTCCCATTCTGCAGTGTTTTGCATTTCATTCTCTGTTATGCTCTTTCTAGAAAACTTTTAACCAATCTGACTGTATGATCTGGTTGAATTGTCTATGTAAAGTGCCTTGAGGTGACATGTGCTGTAAACTAGCGCTATATAAATAGACTTAATTGAATTGAGATTCCATGCCTTTTTTCCTGCTACAATTTAATGGTAGAAAACACCATGCAGTTTAACATTTTTGCATTCAAGACAGGATTCTCCATTTGCTGGCTTATCAAACATTCACTAAGCGCTGACACACAACATAATTGGAGAATCATTTAATCACAGAAACAAACAAATTAACCTTTAAATTCTGGTAGGGGTATTCAAGTGCTTGATATACTCATTTTATGTCAAGGAGTATAGTTTCTTTTCCTCTCACACAAAATCAACACCTAACCTCAAATACCTCTTTTCTGTAGGCAGCAGCAGGAAGACAAGGTGTGAGACAGTATTTGGGACATCACAAAGCTCATTAATGTGACAGGGCAACCAATTTAGGTCAAATGGATGCATTGTTACCCAGAGGAAACACTTGATAGCCAGCTCAAAAATTCTTTATAATAAGTTAATTAGATATTCACTTTATGATCCTGCAGCCATCATATTACCTGATGGTTTCCTGATACAATTTAGGTTTTTAAAAAGTATTGTCGCTCAAAGGAGAATAAGCATTAGAATAGTTAATGCTTAAATGCTCAGAACTCTTCAATTTGTGATCTGAAAAACAATGCATAAGCAAAGGATGAATATAGCAAGAGTAATTTGTGTGTGACTGTGTGTTACCTAGATAATCACTAAATTATGGGTTGAAAAGGCAACTAACTCAAGAGAAAACTCAATTGAAACTACCCCCCCCCCCAAAAAAAAAAAAAAGAAAAAGAAAGAAAGAAAGAAGGTTTAAAGTCATAGCAGATCCAGTGTCATGTCTGCAAGGAAGTTTGTTGACCGTGGCTGTGCCGCTTTTTCTACCAAGTATTCCCAAAAAGGAAAGTCTCTCTCAATGCAGGGAGGATCCACCAAACTCACCTTCATGTTCACCCTATGATGGGGATGAAGTCTGGACTAGAACCAACAGTTTCCCTCCTGTAAATCCCCTTTTATACCAAAACTCTACCAATAAGCTATTAAAAAGAAGCTGTAAGTTAGAAAAAGGCTCGGCGGTCAATGGATGTTGATATGCGTTAGAGATAAGTCCTTGATAAGTTACACATAGGTTATGCACAAGTTACTTAAAGCTACAGTGTGTAATAATTACAGGGATATACACTCAGAAATGTAATATATTATACATAACTATTTTATTTATCATCATCTACGAGCTCAGCCTCTTAACCTTAATATTTGCGTTGCCTTAGAATTCGTTATTTATAATTACATTGGAGCGGGTCTCGCAGCCATGGACGCAGACATCTTTGCGCTACAGCAGCGCAGAGCCAACAAACTAGTGATTGCGAGATCGCCCATTACGCTCGAAAGTAACTACGGCAAGTTGAGAGAGATGAACTGAGACGGTACTGAACAATAGATGGCAGTATTAAAATTATCTTTGTAAACAAACCTCATCACTTGAGAAGGTAGTTGATCCGGACGTCGTGGAAGACATTTTGTCCCGTAACGCTCGCCGTACTGTTGGGGGGGAGAAGCGGTGGGGGGGAGATGTTCATGTTGCTGCGGTCTGCAGTCTGAACGTTAGATGTCGCTGACAATTACACACTGTAGCTTTAGGCTGGACACCACAACTTAAGAGTAACTTACACTTAACATATGTCAACGATCAAATAACTTACCTGTAACTTATGCCCCACATATGGCATATGCTGGCATACGTCCAGAATTTTTGAGCATGTTCAAAATTTCCCGAAGTACTTGCTCAGCGGGCAAATGCAATGAAATTTGTACTCTCCCGACAATAAAAACTACTTGCCCCGGGCGATCGGGCAATGGTTAACATCGAGCCCTGCCTTAGTGGGCCATTTCTACCAAATATCCCCAAAAAGGCAAGTCTCCAAACAGAAGCATGTTACTAATGAAACAAGGATTTTGAGCTAATTAGCATTAGCTAAGGTAAGCTGATAATGTTTAAAATAACATGATCATTATAATTATCAATGTTGCAAACTTTTAACTTGCCAAATAATATCCAAGCACCTAAAAAGTGAAGGCTTACCTACAGTATGTGTTTTCCCAGAGTTGACAGGAAATTAACAAAACACCAAAGCTCATGGTTTTTAGTCTGGCACAAAAGTGAGCATCACATGCATCTTAAAACATTCTGGAGCTGACAACACCTAAGAGCTTTCTTAAAAAAGGCAAGTCTTACTCCATGCTCCTACAAATGATTTTCTGTATCACCTATGCATTTTTTCCTCAAAAAATATATTAAGTTTATGAGTCCTAGAAAGGATATTATTAAAAAATTTCATACACAATTTCGCAAGCGCCCTCCACCACTGGTGTCCGAGCTTGACCAATTCACTTTGACCTGTAGTAAATCATAGAAAATGGTGGATAATGAAGGCTGCTCCTGATCGATCCTTCAGATCTGGAGGGGTCTGTCTACAATCTCTATGGCATGCCGCCCCACAACTAAACCCCTGCACCTTTTTTTTAATATATCAGGATTTAATAAGAGCTTTAAATGAAAAAAGTTTTAAAAAAATCACTGAAATATGTTGTAATGTAGCTTTACAAAATAAAACTTTCAAAAAATAAAACATCATTATGATATAGACATAAATAAATAATTTAATGCATAAAAGGATAATTCTAAAAGTTAATAAATAAAACTTGAAATAAATCAAAAATAAAATAAGTTAAAATGTCTTAAAAGATCTATTTATGTTTACTTCTTGGTGACATTTTTTTTAATTTCATATTATATTAATTAATAATGTATTAATAGTGGCATATATTTATTTATTCATGTATTTGTTTACTTAAAGTTGAAATACATGACTCTCCATATTGCTCAAATACAACCACCACATAACCCCTGCAGGACATAAGGTGTGTCTGCCTGCAGGAACTGGCCATGCCTGACAGATTTGCTGGCTCCAACAGCAGAGAGGTAAAATAATTCTGGAAAGGTTTTACCCAGTGCTGTGCTGAAAAGAGCCATTTCCTCTGTATAAAGAGCCAGAGGGAACATTTCTTGGAGGCAATTTCTTTTGTGTTGTATCAATTTCTTATGGCATGCTGTTGTTACCCTCTCTAGTGATGCATAACAGTCGTCCCTTAGCAAAAAAAAACATTTCTTTTAAGCATAAGTCTCACAGGTTTTTGACACTATGTTGCAAAGTCAGATCCAGAGGGATTACGGATTGCAAGTTGTCCATAATGCTTGGGTTTTTGTTGTTCTGATATTCATGTTGTTCTTTTCTGCTAATTAAGCTAACTATGTTTTATTACTACAACTTCCCACATAGTTACACAAAAATCAAAACAGTTATTACTCTTAAACATATAATTGATTGCAGTTAAAGAAAGCCATAGGGATTGAGAACAAGACAACTGGAAAATCATCCAGTTCAAATGAATTATTTCAGCAACAAAAACAATGGATTCAAGTATATAATTTTATATTACATACATTTTGCTGTTACAGTAGTTTAATTATTAAAATTAAATCAGCCAGTACTTTTTAGTTATGACACTACAAGTTTAGCAGTGTATTTAAGATAACATAGTCAGTCCTTATGCTATGTTCACACCAAAAGCAGCAAGAGCAGCAAAAATGATGCGCGTTGGGTGGAGCCACCCTATCCTTTCTATGCCTGGCAGCTATATTTGCTGTGATCAGTGGGAATAAAGTAGTTTTAATATGTTTTTAAGTGAGAAAGTCCACATGAACTTCATCAGTGCAGTCAATTCATCAAGGTTAAGATCCTGCATTCAAATATTATTTCGTTGTCTGAGCCGCTCAAACCCCCACATACCGGTGGTGCGCTGTCAGTAGGAACCCAATTCAACAGCAGCTTCTGGCCCGGTCACCTCTTGGCGGTTTGCCGCAGCGGCTGGAAGGTGTTTTTCATGTACTTTTTAAAATTATTTATTATTTAACCATTTAAACTGTATTTCCTAATCTGAAGCCTTCTGTTTGCATATTACTTTTCCAGTTCTACAACTTTAGGTGAGTAGAGTTAAAGAGTAAAAGTAAAAAGGTTCAAAAACATAGATCACTTCCTCCTATGTAGATTTCATTGTTTTCAAAAGTGCTTTTTGATCTGGGGTATAAGCTGCTAGTTTCACACGATGTTACAATAGTATGGGTGTCAAAAAATATAACCAAAGGTCACATACATAGATAGTCTGTGGAGTATAGCAGAAAAGGATTTTATTAGGATTACTCAGTCTCTCTGCTTAAGCTTAGGGTTTTAACTTTCGCTTTATCCACCTATTCAGCAAATGAATTCCTCACCTGACTGAAGTCAAAGAGGTTTGCAGCACTACCCCCTCTTATATAGGAGCAACTATGAATATAAATTGGCAAGTTTCTCAAGGTAGTACAACTTATCCATGCTTCGCCGCAGGGGGAGAATGTTGATACCTGCATTATACAAGAAGAGTAATTTCATTTAATTTGTAAAGGTCGTAAAGGCAAAAATTTTGATGTTCTTATTGAAATATGAAATATGGACTTTTTTCATCTTAAGCTGTTATGCTTAACAATCCTCTAGTTGATTCTTTTATATGATTTCATGAGATTTGAAAAAAAACCCGTCGTGCATCAATTTTTAGTGTTATTTTTGTTTTATTTATATCACCTGGATAAAAATTGAAAGACCTCCGCACCCGACATTTGGCCCCGAGTTAAGCAAGCACAATATATTTTGGAGTCTTTTTTTTTATTACTTTCGGAATACTGCAACTGAAAAGTAGTCACAAGTCATGAAACAAACTAATAATAATAATAGTAATAACAAATATAATATCAACAGGGGACAAGAGTGTACCAATAAAGACAATGTTGTAGTTTCAGCAGAGTAGACATTTATGATTCAATCTGAATCATAGTCGTCTTCAGTCGTGAAAAAAAGAGTAAAGCTGGATAGCACACAGCCTGATGCTGGGACTATGTGACTCAATCCTCCCTGGAATTCAAAAATGTTGCTCTTTCCTGTGATCAGTCAGCCTGGGGCAAAGTTGGCACTGCTGGACGGTGCCTGAGTGAGGGAGAAACGACCGAGTAAGAGTGAAGGAGAAGAAGGGATAGAGAAAAGCGAAGGAGGGAGGGAGAGAGAGAGTGAGAGAAATGTGTGTGTGTTGGGCTCCAGGCTATGATACCAAACTTCCTTTGAAGCATGCGGCTGTGGGCTGCAAGACTGATATAATATTTAATGAAATAATTACATATACAGCGAGGAAAACCTGCACCGGTTAGACGTTGTAGCTATTTTTGCAGGGGATCTGAAAAATTGCTGCATATATCTTGGATTTGTCTTGTTGCCCTCTCTCCCCCCGTATAATGCACCATGCATCTCAACACTGGTATTAAAATTTGTGCATAAAGTTAGAATTTTTTATGTTAATAATGTTATACTGAATTAATTTAATTTGTTTCTGCAGAGAATTTTCATTGTCAGCAGTCTTGCAGCAACATCATTAAATCCTATTTGCCTCTCCCATCTGCTAAATGGAAAATAAAAAAAGATGGAGATATAACGCTAATAGGCTGTTGAATTTCTTCTTTTTAAGGTTGAATGACTTTTAAACTTTGTTATTTACTCCAGAGTCTTTTGCTCATTTAATCTAACCAGCTTTATGACATTACATTGTTACAATGAAAATGAAAAAAGCATATTTTTCAAAGCATGAAGCTTATCTCCTAAAAAGGTGAACTGTTGGTAGAGATGCACCGATCATGATTTTGGGAGCCAATCACCAATAATTTATCACCAAAATCAGTATCTGCTGATCTTGATATTACTAATCACTGACCACAGCATAAAAAAAGGAGGCAACAGGGACAAGCTTTTTTTTTTAAATCAAAACGTAAGATAGAAAAAATTAAGTTGCCAAAGAATTAAATTGAGAATGATCTTAAGAGGTTTGTGGTTGCCTTTTAAGTTGTTTTAATTCAGTTCAATTCAATTATAGAAAGACCGTTTTGTCATCCTAACTCCTGGAAAGACACCGGTCTGCTGTCACAGGATCCTCTGATCCTCACTGTCCTTCTTCGTCCTCAAGCAGTTAGCTTCAAGAGGGTATCATTAGCCAACTACAGCCTTGTACTGCCCTCCTATTGGTGTGCATAACCAAAACTAGACAGCCAGCCAAACTCCCTCAATGACAACAAGAGAGTCAGGATGTAGCGTCTCAAGCTCCAAGTTTACTGAAGACTTGTTGTCAGAAAAGGTGTAAAACTGAAATAATACAGAAATAAAGTCGAATGAATATCTTATATAAACACTAAGGCATGAATATTAGACCAAAATTACATGAACTATAGTAAGAAATGCAGTACAGGTATCTTTAAAATCCTGGATGTATGATACACGGGGCTGTTTGCTGTTTCAAAAATTTATGAAATTATTTTTTTTTTTTTATTATTTTAATGGTGAGCAGGAGGTCAAACAAACATTCATTATGTTTTCCAATGCAGTAAACATTTCTATGATAAATACATTTAAACAATAAATGTAAACACTTCTTTCAAAAAAAATTTGCATCATAGCAATAGAGGTCAGTGGTCATAGCCTGCAACATGTTTCAGCGCGGTGTGGTGCCAGGCAGGTTAACAAAGGAGCGGGCTGTGTCGGACCATGGATCCCAAAGGGAAAAAAAAGGAAGATACCTAATAAGAGCAGAGGACTTAAAGAAGGAGGGACCAAATTACTTGCTTTCATTATCAATGCGGAAAGATTGCCTCCATTTTTGCTTTGTAATGAGAGGTTGTCAGAAAATAAAAACAGTAATTTGGAAAGGCATTTACAGGGAAGGCTTGCCAAATATGCTCCAATCACAAAGTTAAGAGTGAAAGAAAGAATGTGATTGAAGAACCTCTGGCTAAATTAGAGGAGAGCAAATATAGATTTAAGAAGTGCATTGCATATCCGAACTCAACTACTGCTTCTAGTTTTGTTGCAAGCATGGAAAACCTTCCACAGATCGAAGTGGTAGTGCTCTTATGCAGGTATGTGAACTTCATCTGACTGAGGGACTCCCAATTCCGCCAACCGTTTCTCAGGTGCTCCAGAAGACACTGGCCGAAATTGGGAGTCCCTCAATCGGATGAACCGTGAGCTAGATCTTGCCGACTCTGCGGAGCTTGAATATCCGATATCCTACTTTTAAACAACTTCACTGAGGTATTATAATGCATGACAGTTTTTAACAAAATCACATTTTTACCATTTTAGGGTCATTATAGTAGCATAGACGGTATAACTTTTTGCACAATTTTCATCGCGCTTCTTTAGTGCACAGCATGCACACGGTAACTGTCATAAGGCATGATTTTTCAGTTTTTATGAGTAATATCTCTGTAGTTCCTGGACCAATCCATACGGAAAAAAACAACTGTTGTCCACTGTCTTGTCTGACAGCACAATAATTTATCACTATCAAGTAATTGTAAAGAACAACATTTGCTTTTTTTAAAGTTCCTTAAAAAATGTCAGTCTCCCATATTGTATTGGACCCTGCCCTCCACCCACAAAAGAAATCTAGAATGTGAACGCAAGGTGTGTTGTCTTGTATCTAATCGGGTTATAGGGCCCAATGTTTCAGGAACTGTAGAGCAGACCAAAGCCCTAATAAAGTTTAGAGCATAAAATGAGGAGCAGTTCAGCAAGGAGTTTACCACAAAGCATCTCTTGGAGTAAGTAGCCTTACCTGCTGTTTTAACCATCACATTCTTATCAAGCATTCACCCACCCTAATGTTCATCACAGTAGGATAGCAGTCAAAGACCTCGGCAAAAAAGGGGAAAGTCAGTGGCCAAAATGCAGCAAAAAAGTGGGAGCCTGGTCCATCTTTCACCACTGCACCCCCACCAACACTGATGCTACACATAGCAGCAAGCCCTTCTGCTCCTTCCACACCAGCTGCTCAAGTACCCCCACTCCATCTCCCAGAAAGAGGGCAAGAAGTCGGAAAAGGAGCAGAAAAGGTACGAGGAAACTGAAGCCAAAACTGAGAGGTTCCTGGGCCTGTTTAAAAAGCAAAATGCAGTTAGAGCTGTGGTGTTTTTATCTTTTAGTTTGCAAGCAGTTTCAGCTTGTTTGTATGTTTTATATTTTTCCCCAGATTATTTGAAATGTTGTTCCATCAATCCATCAATCCATTTTCTTACGCGCTTAATCCCAAAAGGGGTCGCGAGGGGTGCTGGTGCCTATCTCCAGCTGTCTACGGGCGAGAGGCGAGGTACACCCTGGACAGGTCGCCAGTCCATCGCAGGGCAAAATATTGTTCCATATTTGTTATATTTTTGTAATATTTTTTGTAAAATGTGAGCTCAGCTTTCTTGAATGCAAATATTTTAATGAATGGAATTGCTTGGTTGTTGTTTTTCGACTAAGCATCACCAATTCATACAGTACGTCTCATTATAAAATGAATGACCTATTATTGTACATAATATAAAGCCTTCATAAAATGCATTGGATATATTATACAAATCGAAAATATACACCATTAACAGTAATTATATATAAATTCCCGTAACACATATCAAATATGTGGCTGAACTTGACTATTTACAGGTTTTGCTTGCATGCTTATTAAATATAAACTTTTATAATTTAAATAGTCCAATGTAAGGAGTGATGGGGGCTTAATCAGAATAAGGCAACCATCAATTGCACCAGCAGCTTCATTGAGAATGGGTGTCCCAGAAAGTTGAACAAATCAATGACCCACAGTGTCCAGATTTGCCAGGCTTCAAAAGGATATTGCTCTGCTTCAATTGTCCTAAATAAACTGTGCTACCTTGTGGACAATTCTATGGATGGTGGACGTGGGGATATTAAAAAACGTATGACAGTCTTAGGACAGACGGACCATAGGACGGACCATAGGCATGGTGTCCAGGCTACCGTCACTGGGTCGGGTTCGGTCGCTCCCTCCACTTCGGGCTCCCTGCGCCATCTGCCAGAGATCCCGGAGATGACGGCTCGGTTCGAGTGCCCGGTGTGTTTCGACTATGTAGTCGACCCAAATCCCGGACGATTTTAAAATTCCCCCTGGATATTTTATTAGGTATAAAATGTAGGACATGTCCAGGAAAAAGATGATGTCCGGTCACCCTATGTATAGTGCAACATAAAGATTCTGATCATAGATGTAATAAAACAAGAGTAAATATTGGGTCAGATTTCAACAAATGAGGGAAGCTCAGACCTACCCTTGGAATAAAAAGGGACCCACAGTTGGTCATCTTTAAGATGCTCTATTCAAACTAACTTCAATATATGAGACATGTGGAGTTGCAGTGGAAGACTGTAATGCTTTCCCTCTTCTCCCATGCACATGCACAACAAGCTAACAAAAGATTAGCATTAGTGCATGTAGCGCTCCCCTCAGTAATCATGGAGATGAGGGCAGGGCTTTTGGGTTCGTCTAAAAAATAAATGTCCAATTATGCTTTAACCTGATTAACTCACGTTTAATATTTGTTTTGAATTTCTCTTTTTAAGTTTATACCAATGAACTATACTAACTTACCTTTGAACTAACAAGTTTAATCAAGATTATACAACCAAAATTAAATTAATTACTCATCTAAGGTAATAAAATACACCACACACTGTTTTAGAAAATCAATTCTCTATTATTTACTGAATACCAAATGATTAAAGCAATGTAAAAATGAAATAAAAATATCAGAGCTTCTTATTCTTTAAAGAAAACAAATATTCAAAATAAATACTTTTATATTGTTAAACTCTGGATGAATTCTTCTTTTGTTTACACAGGAACTGTAACTTAATTCTCCCTCGTTTATAGAAAATTATCAAACTGAAATGTTTTTTTCTAGGTTAATGAGATATCCTAATTTTTTGTTTATTAAAACACTGAACCAGAAATATGCACAAATAATAAAAACCTAAATTTTGTGGGCCCACACACCTTAGTACTAAAGCCGGCAATCGTATTAGTTTTTTTAACCAAATGGGTACCCTTTAGTGTTCGGTGCAGGCCTGGGTGTAGCTTGAGTTCGTTGAAACCTCAGAACACACAGCTGGATGGTAGAAAAAAGTGAGTTGAGAAGAAAGTCTGTTGGAGGAAAATGAAGACCCTTTCACTGCCGAAGATGCGGTGCTCGCTCGTCGTCTGCAGCTCCACGTGCCTCTCTAACAGCCTCTGCCACACAGTTAGCTTGCTGCTAGCTTAGCAAAGTTCTGTCTTCTCAGGTTGAGTAGCTCACTCAAACCAACAAAAAGCCTCTTATAAATCTTTTGGAGAGTCCGAGTTGTTCTTCTCCACAAACTTGGTCAAAACATCTGTTTAACAGTCTCTTTTCTTTACTGTTTCTTTAACTGCTTCTTCTCGCTTTTCCCTCCAGTCTCTCTCCTTCTCACTCCCTCCGTTCTCCGCACCAGTCCTCTTACATCCCGGCCTGTCCACATTAACCCCATAAATGCTGGTTTTAACAGTTTTACAGATACATACAGATACAGATTAATTTTTTACATTTTAAAGAAAAACAATAAACATAATGAGCATAATACTTATTTTAAAAATGCTTTTAACATGTTTAGAACCATTTAATGAATTTCAAACCTCTTTTTAATCAGACTAATTCTTTAATTTGTGAACTAGTATTAATCAATGTTTTTAACCGGGTTACACCCTCCCCCTTCTAAATGTTTTTGATGTCCTCATCAACCCTAATGAACTTTTTGATTTATTTTAACTGTTAACTAGTAAGAAGGGTGCATAACCATGTTTAAATTAACTCTTGCCAATCTTAATGACAACTCCTCTATGTACAATAGTGAGAGGCTGATCCTTTGCCCTACCAGGCTCATCATAAGTTAACCTGATAACTGGTTTCACTATTCTTTTTGGACGGTTTTCCGGTTTACTAATAATTCTTGCTCTAGGGACTGTCTCTGGATGCTCATTGGTGCTAGGGTTATCAGACTCTGAACCACTTTCCTCCTCTGGAAGTGAATCTTGATCTCCATACTCTTCTCCCACATTGTTGTGTTCCTCCTCCACACTGTCTTCCTCTGACAAGCTGTCCTCAGCAGGATTTCCATCTGACTGTAGAGGAGAATCCCCATCATCTGGGATGAAAGTTGACTGTCTTGCAGTATCTCTTTCCTTTTTTAGGATTTCCTTCAGGTGAACACTGTAGGGTTTTTCAGGTCCATAATACTCCACATCTGAAGAAGAATCTGTACACTCCTGCAACTGTTGAAAAACCTCTTGTACTTCAGATTCAGGTTTCTTTGATCTCTTTTGTGTCTCGGCTCTGGTTCTTGAACTTCTCATGACATGTGACTTTTCCTCCAACTCCACAGTTGGCATTCTCACTAATTGTCCAATTGCCAGGAGATGATCACGATGGAGAGTTTTGACTCCTCCCCCTCCTTCTTGTTTGACTTTGTACACTGGAAGGTTGGGCATCTTTCCTACAACCACATAAGGGATAGGACTCCATCGACTCTCCAATTTATGTTTTCCTTTCAGTCCCAAGTTCCTAAGTAGCACTCTGTCACCAATATCCAAGGTTTGGAATCCCACTCTTCTATCATAGGATCTTTTGTTCCTCTGATGTGTCTTAAAAGCCGTATCAGATGCAAGCTTGTAGGCCTTCTGCAAGTCATCTTTTAGCTTGGTTACATAGCGGGAATGGCAACCATCAGCTTCACCATCAGGAGAGGTTCCAAAGCACAAGTCTATAGGAAGCCTTGCTTCTTGCCAAACATTAAGAAATAGGGTGAGTATCCTGTAGCATCACATTTGGTACTGTTGTAGGCATGAACCAGGTAGCCAACATGTTTGCTCCACTGCTTTTTCCTCTCACTCCCCAGGGTTCCCAGCATGGAAAGAAGAGTTCTGTTGAACCTTTCAGGCTGCGGATCTCCCTGCGGGTGATAGGGAGTGGTTCTCGATTTACGGATTCCCATCATCTTCAAAAGCTCTTTGATTAACTGGCTTTCAAAGTCTCTCCCCTGATCGGAGTGAATTCTGCCTGGCAGACTGTAATGTAGAAAATACTTGTCAACCAGGATCTTCGCCACTGTCTGTGCCTTCTGATTTCGGGCTGGGAAAGCCTGAGCGTAACGGGTGAAGTGATCCGTTACCACTAAAACATTTCCAATGCCGGCAGAATCTGGCTCCATCGACAGAAAATCAATGCACACAAGGTCCATTGGTCCACTGCTTGATATATGATGCAAAGGCGCTGACCGATGACAAGGGGTCTTTCTCGTGACACACTCTCCACAGTTCTTTATGTACTGCTCAACATCACATGCAAGCTTCGGCCAAAAGAAACTGTTCCTCAACAAGTCAGTAGTTCTTTCAATTCCAAGATGTCCTAGATCATCATGTGTAGCTTTCAACACAGCTTCTTTGAACCCGCTTGGCAAAACAAGTTGAGTCAGTTCTTCTCCGGAGGGCCGCTTGCTTAAACGATGGAGTAGCCCATCCTTCATCACTAGCTTCCCCATCTCTTTCTTAAGGCGAAAGGTCTCTGGTTTGGATCCATTTTCTTCAGGCCATTTTCCATGTTTAACAGCCTGAATGGCAAGTCGGATGGCTTCATCCTCCTCTTGAGCTTTTATAAGCTCCTGGTTTGACATTTGCCCCAAGGATCTCAACTCCAGGTGAGTCAGGAATGCAAAGACATCAGGCACACATTCTGGAGAAGCTCCCAACTGGTCCACATACCTCGGACTGCCTGCAGAACCAGGGATGCAGATTTGTTTGCAGATCGATCTCACACCAGACTGTGGTATTGTTGTCCATTCTTCTGTGCTCTCATCAGGCATATTTCTCGAGAGCAGGTCTGCGTCTATGTTGTGTCTGCCCGGTCGGTATTGGACATCGAAGTCGTAGGTGGATAAGGCAGAAAGCCATCTGTGCCCCACGGCACTGAGCTTGGCGGTCGACAGTACGTATGTGAGCGGGTTGTTGTCTGTACGTACTGTGAACCTGACCCCATACTAATAGTCATGGAATTTATCCACAACCGCCCACTTAAGGGCCAGGAACTCCAGCTGGTGAACGGGGTAGTTCCTCTCAGAGACCTTTAGCTTCCTGCTGGCGAAGGCAACTGGTCTCAGACCCTCCCTGTGTTCCTGATACAGGACAGCACCAAGCCCTTTCAAGCTGGCATCTACATGCAGGATGTATGGCTTGTTGGGGTCTGCAAAGGCCAACACAGGTGCATGGGTGAGGCAGTGGATAATCTTGTGGAAAGCCTCGGTGCAAGATTGGTCCCATCGCTCACCAAAAGGCTCAGACTCTTTGAGGTAAGTCTTTGTGTTGTCTTTCTCAGACTTTTTGCCCCTCTGAGTTGGAGCGTAACCTTTTGTGAGCTCAGACAATGGCCTGACAATGGCTGCATAATTTGCAATGAAGCGACGGTAGTAGCCGCAAAATCCTAAAAAGGATTGAAGAGCCTTCAGGTGTGTAGGCTGTGGCCAATTTGTAACGGCTTCTATCTTGGATGGGTCAGGCGATACTCCATCAGCCGACACAATATGTCCAAGGTACTTTACCTTAGGCAGGCAGAACTGACATTTGTCGATTGAGATTTTTAGTCCAACCTCTGCCAGACGATCAAGGACTTTAAGAAGTCTCTCTTCATGCTCTTCTAAAGTTCGGCCAAATACAATCAGGTCATCGAGGTATACAAGGACTTCAAGCAGGTTCATGTCACCTACAGCCTTCTCCATTAGTCTCTGGAAGGTGGCTGGGGCTCCAGTTATCCCCTGAGGCATTCTCTCAAACTGGAAGAACCCCAGTGGACAGATGAAGGCCGTCTTTTCCTTATCATCCTCAGCCATAGCAATTTGGTAATATCCGCTCCGCAGATCAAGAACGGAGAACCACTTGCTTCCAGTCATTGAATCCAACACATCATCAATACAAGGTGTTGTGTACTGATCGGGAATTGTTCGGCTGTTCAACAATCGATAATCAATGCACATTCTCACTGATCCATTCTTTTTACGAACAATCACGATTGGGGAGGCATAGGGGCTATGTGACTCCTTAATAATGCCTGCCTGCAACAGTTCTTGGAGGTGCTTTCTCACGTCTTCCAGGTCAGCTGGAGCCAGGTGACGGGAGCGCTCTCTGAATGGCCGTGGATCTGACATTCGGATTGTGTGTTCTACTCCTTTTGCCAATCCAACATCCCATTCATGCAGCGAAAACACCTGAGCCCTTGTGGATAGCTTCTGACGGAGTCTCTGTTTCCACTCCTCTGAGACAGGTGAGTCTCCAAAGTCGATCTGGTTTGGATCAAACTCAGTGTCAGCGGACTTGGAATGAGAGAGGTTAGTAACTGGGTGATTCTCATGAAATCATGAGAAATAGGTGTCACAAAGCATTTTTATGATTAAAGTTTACTCTATAAAAATAAAAAATATATAAATTAAATCACATTTTCATGTACTATATTGCACATAACTCCAAATCACAATACCTTTTAAACATTTTGTATTTTTTTTACATTTAATGGTAAATTTTCTCATTACCGCAACGCGTCCAGAACTAAAATTGTGCTGTATAAGATTGAAATATTATTAATTAAAAAGATCAAAAAGAATAAATTTCAGAAAATATCATACTACTAATAAGCACAAATAAAGTACATTGGGTATTTGGTGACTGTTGGTAAAGACAGTGAAAATAATAAGAAAAAGAAATGTGTCCAACACCAACTTTCTCATCCTCCGCAACAATTTTGAATCAGCAATAAAATCAACAAGGAACAAATATTTGCAAGGCATTTTGTTTGAGGGGGACTGAATTGACTGTAACACTCAAGATGTCTACCAGGTAAGCAGCTATATTTTTCTCTCTCAAGACAAAAGTTAAAACTTTGGTCTTATTGCACCTATGTAACTTTTTAATTCTCATTACCGCAACATGACATTATGAAGTCTTAAAAAATATTTCTGCTTTTATTTTTCTGTAATTATATAGCCTATTGTGGTCTAAACATAAACAGCTAAGAAAAGTTTAGCTAACCCTCATGGTGCTCCTATAGCTAGCGATAAAGGTCAAGGTCACTCATCCTCCGCAACACCATTATCATTCACCGCAACTGTTGCGGTAGTGAGACTCAGTGTTTCGGTGGATGAGAATACATTGGAATGAGCTGTTAAAGCCAATGCATCCTGAGAATGAAAGGAAAAAATAAATATAATGTACATATAAAGTCTAAAATAAATATGATATACATTGAAAGGAGCTGCTATAGCTGTTAATTACATTTTAAAATGTAACATTTCAACCTCATTTCACTGTACATCATATTTATTTTACTATGCATTACTATATATGAAATTATATCATATTATATACTATATATTATATTATGTTATATTATATTATATTATTAAATAGTATATCATAAAGGATGGGAATGCATAATAACAGCTCATTTCAATATATCATTATTTTTATTGTACATTATTATTTTTTAAGTGTAGACCTATGTTATATGTATTATATAATATTATTATTACACACTTGTATTATATTATTGTACATTTTATTCAGATACGGTTACAAGCCATTTCCCCACCAGTCCTAGCAGGACTCAGTAATCTTCCACATTTATGTACTGTATGGTGGCTTATTTGAAATTTTTTATGAAAATTATTAAATTATGAATATTTAATATTGTTTTTTTTTCTTCTTTTTGTTGGATTAGCGTGTGATAAAGAATAGAATAGACATTTTGCAGCTAAGCTGCCTGACCAGTCTTTCCATAGAAACAATAATGATGACTTGGTTAAATCTTCTTGCAAAAGTGCAGTCTTTACATGTGCTATCTTGTTACAGGAAAGCATCAGGTGAAAAGAAAAGGGCTTCAGCGCAACAGAGGCTGGCAAAGCATAGGGCAACAGTTTACAGCGATCCAATCTTACATGAGGAACACAAAAGGAAAGAGAGAGAAAGGTTAGGGGAAAGAGTGATAACAGGGAAAATATACAGTATATGTAATGTATGTTAGGTGGTTTGACAGTTGCACTCATACCCATCCAAAGCCTTGCACTCACAGAGAAATGGAAACATTTCCCAAAGCACACACTCAGAGAGACACACTTGTATGATGTTACCATGCAAACATTCATCTGCTGCACACATTGCCTACACACCCGAACACACAGTTACATCCTCAGCAAATATAGGTATACACACAATTTTGTACATAGTCCATTGATTGAAAGAAATATAGCATGAGCATAAATAAAAGGTCTGTTTTTTTTTTTTCTTCAAGGTATCAAAAACGTAAGGAAGCTGGTAAACTTAAAACTACTAAAGATCTGACAAGCAAACAGCTCGAAAGAAGAAAGCAACAATGGCGGTAGAACTCACAAAATTATTACAAAAGAAAAAAGCAGCAGCAAGTACTTCTGGACTTGACACCAGAATCATTTGTCAGTCAGGAGAATATGGAGAATGGAAGTACTGAGAATGATGGAGCATAAAGAGAGGAAGCAGACCCTAATCCTGACAGAACACCACTGAGAGCCCTCCAAGAACATTTAGAAATGACAGGACCAATGGATACATCAACCCCCTGAGAGGGTGCTGCCATTAAAAAAGAGAGACAAGACAACAAATGAATGAATGAATTCACCAAAGAAATGAAATAAAAGTTCTTTTGCAAATGTTATGTGTTTCTGTTGTTTGACATTATGGTATTACGTGTTCTAAATTTCAAACTGGAATAAGAACCAAATGTTGTGACAGGTCAGGGGCGGGGAACCTGTGTTTCGAGGGCCGTTTGTGGCTCTTAAAGGCCGTTTTATCCGGCCCCTGGTATAGTTTTAAGGTTATGCAGCTTCGCATGAAATATGACATATTTTGTAAAGTAAACTTAGAAAGTACATTTGCAATACAATTAAGTTATATTCAGGGGACCTAGAGAAGCTGGGTTCTGTTTTAAAGCTGGCTGCCTTCGATATAGGCCTAAAGTACAGGGGGAAATCCTGATTTTTGTTCGTAATAAGGCCCTCGGAGGACTTCTACAGCCCTCGGATGAATGTGAAGTGGCCCCTTGAATGAAAGGGGCTCACCACCCCTGTGATAGGTTAATGAATTGTTTTGAAATATTTGTGTCATTAACATGGCCCTAAATGGGATATTGTCACAGCTTTGTTATGCAATAATTAGAATCATTTTAATTCGCATTGTATATTTTTTCTTCCACAGAACATGCCATATTGTGTTGAATATGGCTGAGCCGAAAAAAAATTACAGTAATAGATATTTATATTTGTTGAATATTCACAGACTTCATACTCCATGTGCTTGTAATGCCAACATTTACCAGAGATATTAGCTGTTGAATAGGAATCCTTATGGACCTATACAATAATTCTCATCTCCGAAACATTGAAACTCATTTCCGAAACATCATTCTCATCACCGCAACACATAGTTATTTGCAAATTATTGAATTACTACAAACTGCTTTAAGTTTGTAGGGGTACTTAGATAAACTAGAGTGCTCCATACATCATCTCTATAAAATATAAATATATATAAGTATTTTTTCAGTAAGATATCCTAAAAAGACAGACTATAAATCATTAAGTGTGTTGCGGTAATGAGACAAATCATAAAATTTGAATACAATACTTTACTTCAAATATAATAATTCCTGGTTTGTAATACACCTCTTAACATAACTGTTACTAACATTTATTTAAAAAGTCATAAATGCATAATTTCTAAACATTTTTCTGATGTGATTTTATGTTGCGGTAATGAGAATTTCTTGGGCTCAGGCAGACTAAAACTGCAGTAAAAATTAAGAAAAAATGTAACAAACTGAATAAAAATTGTGTTTCTAGAAACTTAAGACTTCAATCTTGCATTCCAGAAAGAAAATTTGCTTTTAAAAGTCTTTTTAAAATTTTGAGGTGTGAACCGTTCTACATCTGATTTTCGTGAGAATCACCCAACTGCATCAGTCAGATACATATGTCCGATAACTGTTCCCACTGGTATGATTGTCTCGGTCCAGGACTCATTTTGGACCAGGATTCTGAATTGGCTAACATTTACATCTTCACTAGGCACCACCATTGGCTGAAGTAGTACACCAGCTGGGAGTGGAGTTAGAGGAGACGAGTCAACCATCAGAATTTCTTTGTCGACATGCTGCCTATACTCTACTTTGCAGACTGCACTACAGTTACCACCAGGGGGCAGAGTCAGAGGGCCAGGGCCTTGCCATAACACACAGCCAATATCATCCAAGGCTGTTGTGTTAGTCGATGTTATTTTGTTATCTCTGTAACACCGTATCCCCAGGGTCTGGGTGATGTCAATGCCATTGTCTTTACATTGCTGCACAAGACGTCGGATGTGACTGGCATTGGTCCCCACAATGACAGGGGTCTGGTCTGCAGTTCGGGGCTGGGGACAGATTAGGGCAAGGATGGTCACGGTCTGATCAGCCCCTACAACCTTTGCTGGGTATTCAACATCGACCACTACGTACCCACGGTAGGGATAACTGCCCTCAGATTCACTCAGTCCCCACAGGGCTAAACCAGACACAGGGCGTATGGGGACATCAGACAGGTAAGTCTGATACCAAGATTCAAAAATAATGGTGACCTGAGAACCACTATCAAACAAGGCATCACAGCAATGACCATTTACTTTCAAGGGTATGATGCTGGGTGGGCCAATCAAGCCTTCAGGGATGCCAGCCTGCTCAGATGAGGTAACAGCATTTTTCTTGGCACCACAGTTCACTTCACTGGTGGTGGAACCACCTGACTGCTGTTGGTCTTTGGTCACCTTTAAAGCATGAATTAGCTTTCTGATAACCTTGGTTTGATTTTCAGGGTTGCGGCATTTAGTGACAAAATGTCCGCTCTCACCACACCTGTAGCAGAAATTCTCATCTGACTTTTTCTGTGTTCCTTTGGGTGTGTGGGAGACCTGTTCAGAAGCTTCGATGGATGAGACTGCAGCATCTTGGTCAGACATCTTGTTGCTGGTTTTCTGCTGTAGTCGTTTCAGTTGTTTTTTCAAGGCAGCCAGCTCGGCATTTTGCCGGTTCTCAGGAACAGGTGGTGTATTAATGGGTGTAGCCTTCCTATAATCCTCCTTGACTGGAGTGGATTGGGAAGATAATGATGCAACCATTGCCTTCAGTTCTTTTATTTCCACCTTTAAGCTCTGGATCTCGGCCTGCCTGGTATCCACTTCAGGATTAGCATGCACTTGATGTACTGAGGCACTGAGCTTCCTTCTAGAAGTTTCATACTCTTCCTCAGCACGGATCTCAGTCAAGAGCTGCAGAAAGTTTGGGGGTGCGGTCTTCCTTTCTCTCAAGCGCAACTGGATCAACATCAGGTCTGAAGCAATAGCACCTCTTAGCAGCTGTTCCAAGCGCGCTTGATCCATGCAGCTTGCAGAAAGACCACCTCGTTGAACCACCTTAGTTAGAGACCTCTCTAGACGTCGAAGGAAATCTGATAATTTCTCTCCTTTTTGTTGTTGCATTAATCTGAAAGAAAAATAGAGATCATCACCGGACTCTGCATTTCCAAAGGCTATTTCAAGGGCTTCCAAGCATTCTTTTGCGCTGGCTTCAGGGTTGGCATGTCGCACTGCTTTCACAATTTCTAGTGCGGACCCCTTTAAACTTCCAATAAGTCTGCGTCTTTTTTCTCTGTCGGAGCATTCAGTCTCCTCCACCATAAGCCATGCTTGCTCTAGCCAATGATCAAATGTCTCCTCACCTGGTGGTGTTGGTAGGGTTCCTGAGAATATGCGCAGTCTGATGTAGCTCCCACCATCAGCTGGTCTGCTTGTCTTGTCCAATAACTCTCCAACAACTTGAAAGATAGATTCAGTGGAGGTAGTGGGTGGGGGTGTACCGGGGAACAAGGTTTTGAGGTCCTCCATTGTTTTACCTTCAGCCTGCAGCAACCCTTTCAGTTTATTATTAAACTCTTCAGCAGCTGCCTGCGCCTTTCCAATGATGATAACAGGCCACGCCTCTCCACCATCAATTGTCACAACCTCAGGAGGAACACTCGCCTCGTTCACAATCTCCTTACACTCACACAAAACCATCCGTCGGTTTAGTCTCGTACTGAAGTTTCTCCCACGGACACGCACCCGTCCCAAAGACTTGATATTTCCCAGTGTTTCTTCTACTTCACTGATCTCTACATCTTCTGGGACGATGGTCATAAGCGAATGAGTCTCCTCTAACCCTTCACCACGGCACCAGCGTTTTAACTCTGACACTAGTTCTGTTTTTTCCATCTTTATTTTGTTTGTATTGCTTAGTACTTAAATTACTTATTTTAACTTTTTTATTTTTTTAAGACTGAGAAATCCAAAACTATCCCAGCGGTGCCTCCATTTTATGTAGCGCTCCCCTCAGTAATCATGGAGATGAGGGCAGGGCTTTTGGGTTCGTCTAAAAAATAAATGTCCAATTATGCTTTAACCTGATTAACTCATGTTTAATATTTGTTTTGAATTTCTCTTTTTAAGTTTATACCAATGAACTATACTAACTTACCTTTGAACTAACAAGTTTAATCAAGATTATACAACCAAAATTAAATTAATTACTCATCTAAGGTAATAAAATACACCACACACTGTTTTAGAAAATCAATTCTCTATTATTTACTGAATACCAAATGATTAAAGCAATGTAAAAATGAAATAAAAATATCAGAGCTTCTTATTCTTTAAAGAAAACAAATATTCAAAATAAATACTTTTATATTGTTAAACTCTGGATGAATTCTTCTTTTGTTTACACAGGAACTGTAACTTAATTCTCCCTCGTTTATAGAAAATTATCAAACTGAAATGTTTTTTTCTAGGTTAATGAGATATCCTAATTTTTTGTTTATTAAAACACTGAACCAGAAATATGCACAAATAATAAAAACCTAAATTTTGTGGGCCCACACACCTTAGTACTAAAGCCGGCAATCGTATTAGTTTTTTTAACCAAATGGGTACCCTTTAGTGTTCGGTGCAGGCCTGGGTGTAGCTTGAGTTCGTTGAAACCTCAGAACACACAGCTGGATGGTAGAAAAAAGTGAGTTGAGAAGAAAGTCTGTTGGAGGAAAATGAAGACCCTTTCACTGCCGAAGATGCGGTGCTCGCTCGTCGTCTGCAGCTCCACGTGCCTCTCTAACAGCCTCTGCCACACAGTTAGCTTGCTGCTAGCTTAGCAAAGTTCTGTCTTCTCAGGTTGAGTAGCTCACTCAAACCAACAAAAAGCCTCTTATAAATCTTTTGGAGAGTCCGAGTTGTTCTTCTCCACAAACTTGGTCAAAACATGTTTAACAGTCTCTTTTCGTTACTGTTTCTTTAACAGCTTCTTCTCGCTTTTCCCTCCAGTCTCTCTCCTTCTCACTCCCTCCGTTCTCCGCACCAGTCCTCTTACGTCCCGGCCTGTCCACATTAACCCCATAAATGCTGGTTTTAACAGTTTTACAGATACATACAGATACAGATTAATTTTTTACATTTTAAAGAAAAACAATAAACATAATGAGCAAATATGCTTATTTTAAAAATGCTTTTAACATGTTTAGAACCATTTAATGAATTTCAAACCTTTTTTTAATCAGACTAATTCTTTAATTTGTGAACTAGTATTAATCAATGTTTTTAACCGGGTTACATGCACCTGATAACGAGCTGGAAAACAGAATGATATGAGAATAAGTCAGCGCAAGTGTGATACATACTGGCTGGTAATAGAGGTTTGATATATCAACAATAAAAATCTACTCTTCATCTCCATAGTTGTAATGGTTCATGCCTCAAGTTACCTTTTTATTGGATATTATTGGTTGTCCAAAATGTTCTTCATTAATGAAAAATTCTTCTTTGTGAAATTATCTCTAGTGTTTCTAGAGGACTTTTTGAACAAAGACGGCCTTCTTTCTTAGGTTGTTGAGTGTCTTTATGTAATGTTCACTGTTGCTGTTACCCAAGCAGATGATGACAAAGGAGATCACACTATCCTCGACAGAGAGATATGCAGGTTCTTGCTGCGAACACTGAAAACCCTAAGCCTTGTTTTGAAGTACAGTCTGCTCTATCCCATCTTTTTGACTTCTTTATAGTTGCATCTTCAGTTGTGTTTGTTGGCATTTATAATCCTTCACAACTTCTTCTCCTATGTTCATAGTATTTGACTTGTTCCAGTTTCTTCTGAAATCTAAATTCATCTCCCTTTTTTGTTCATATTCAAGATCAGATTATCTATTTCCACAGCATAGCACAAAGGGGTTAACAAGCTCCTTGTACTCGGCGTCTTGTTTAGGCCTCTGTCTTATGCTGACACTTGGAGGTGTACTAAGTAAAAAAAAGAATAGTGAGAGTCCTATCCCCTTTGGTGCTCCAGTGCTGCTACCTGGTTAAACACTTTGACCCTTCAATCTCAAAAACTGTAATCAGTTTATATGGAGGTCTTTGATTTAGGCACCTGTTATTGAATCCACCAAAGTCTTGTTAAGTTTCTAACAAAGTTCAGGCAAAATTGCATTGCAGGCACTGACAAAAATCAAAGAACAAGATATTTAAAGTGCTGGCTGCCTTGTCAAAATGACAGTGTGTTTGTTTAGATAGGTGTATGATGACATATTCAAGCCCGACTCCACAGCAATAAGCAGACTGCAGAGGATTGAAAGGGAGTCCCCCTAGGAATTTCATGTATGTGATATGGGAAGACATGGCAACATGTCTTTAGTCATCAAGGAGTATTAGCTGAGTTTTCTTTGGTACCCCAATGAGGCACAAGGTCTTCCACATAAATGGAACCATCTACTATATCAGGCTATGGTTAAGGATGTTTTGTAGAATCTCTCAGAGCTTCTTTGTACAGGCTTTTATGATTCTGGGGCTGAAAACATGTGGACTTACAACAAAATGCTGGGTTATTTTAATTTTTTTTTTATCAAACCATGTTCAACCGCTATGTTGAGTACTGTATGTTGGTTAATTTAATTTGGTTACCTTCACAGAATTGGATATTCTGAGAAATTTCCTAGGTCATTTCTCTTGGACATGGATTTATTACCAGTTTGGTCATAATTTCTATAATGTTGTATTGGTTTATTTTGGACTATCCAACACCTTGGGATAGCGTTAGAGCATGTGCAACCAAGCACCGCCCACTAACACAACCTCTAAATTATTAGATGGGGCTGACTAGACAAAAAATTTCACTAAGCAAGGTTTGTGAAATACTCAGTATTTTCTTACCATATATTTGACTTTATATCATTAGATAAGTAAGTTTGTGAGGGACTTTTGTGTACTAGCTTTAGGAATCAATTGATATACTAGAAAGCCAATTGTTAGCCAATACGGTAAAGAGTCTGCATTTTGTTTAAGCTAGCCCTGTATGCTTTGGCGAAAATCATGTTTGTGCTTTTGCTGGTCAAGTTGTTCTTTTAGGTAGAGAAATAAATTAATATTATAGGAAAATATGTCAATATTAATAAACTATTAAAAGATTAATGCTTTATTGTTGAAATTGCTTATACTGTTGTCTCTTGTTGTGATATGCTGCCAGGGCAACATGATGCCAGGGCTCTGGTCACAGAACCTGCAGCTTCATTGGCCTTTTTGCCTTACTTTTTCAGCTGCACAGTATCTAACTTCAGAGGTTAAAAAAAGGGAAAAAAATCTACAGAAAAACTGTTCTTTTCAAAAAGAGTCAAATCAAGATAGGAGAGTTACTCTGATGTGCAGTCACCTCGAGCAGTGCAATTCTACAAATTCTAGAATCTATGGTCTTAACCTCTCCAAAGCTACTGGATCAGCGGCGACCCGTTTTATAGCGTTTACAATTATTAACTCAGAATGCATGAAAATTACAAAGGTTAAATCTTTACCAATATAGGCATGTTAACATGTCTAAATTGGTAAAAAAAACAAAACAAAAAAAAACAGAAAAACAGCTAATTGATTCAATTCAATACAATTGTTCTATTCTTTTTCTTTATATAGTTGAAATTCACAACACATGCCATCTCTAGGCACTTTATATAGACAATTCAACCAGATCATACAGTCGGATTGGTTCAGAATAGGCGAGGATTAATTTTAAACAAGGTTGGTGTGATAATTTAATATGGCTGACAGGATCTGAAGAATCATTCTCATTTAATACTTTGAGAATTCTTTACTGTTCTTCACAAAGTTTACAGTGTCAAAAAAATCATGTCAAAATTACCAATGAAAATCAAATGTATTTTCCAATTAGGAGTAGGCATTTGTTATCGTGCAGGTGCAGTGTGGTCAAAGAAGGTGCTTCCTAATGGGGACGAGTTAACACTTTCCTACACAGAACGGTGATGGTCTCTACTTCTCCATTGATTGGGAGGGGCTCTAACTCAGAGAGCAGACATGCATGAATAAAAAATACCACTTTGTGCATATGCATTATAACTCAATTCAATTCAGTTTCATCTCAAGGCACTTTACAGTTCACCAGATCATACAGTCAAATTGATTCAAAGTTTTCTATCTAAGGAAAACCAGTTGATTGCACCGACTAATTGACTTGAATGCAATCCCTCACACTAAGCATGCTTGTAGCGACAGTGGAGAGGAAAAACTCCCTTTTAACAGGAAGAAACCTCCAGCAGAACCAGGCTCAGTGTGAGTGGCCGAGGCCGACGGTTGTTCAAGAAGACAGAAGCAGAGACACAAAAAACAGCTTTAAAAGGCGGCCCCATCCAGGAAACACACAGCCAGGCAAATGAGCTCCGAGCCAGCTCCCATGTCAGAGGATGAAGAGAGCACATCCAGCCATTCACAGTCAGGAAAACAGGACTACACTGAAAAACAGGCTTTCTCCAACATCTATAAACAAGTTTTAAGCCTACACTTAAAAGTAGACAGGATGTCTGCCTCACGGACTAGAACTGCTAGTTGGTTCCACAGGAGAGGAGCCTTATAACTAAAACATAGCAAAAACCTCAAAGTTAATTTTCCATAATCTAGGACCAATAATATATGTAGTTTTATATTAATATCAAAGAAAACAATGCTGGAATAAAATGCATTATGAAATGTATTCAATAGATTTTATCCATTGAGTTTAATTTTAGAAATAACAGAGATAAAGTAGCTATTTAGTTTGGAATAGATCCTTTGGGCTGTAACAATGTTCTTTGTGATCTATAACCTGTCAATGCTCTCATCATTTCTGCTTACGCCGCATCCCATGCCAAGTGGTGCATACATCAAATTCTAACAGAAGCCCATAGCTCATCTTTCTTTTAGCAAACTACAAGACACTACACATTCTTACCTGGTGTTTCATATAAGATTAATATCCTAACTCAGGACTGTCAGATAACTCAAAAAGTGCTGCTAAATGTTTGCTCTCTAAAATGTGCTGCTTTCCCATGATTTTCTATTTTATGAGGGCTTATGTTATTTTAGTTTTTTGGAAGAAAATATGTTCATCTTAAATTTCAGGACCAAAATCTCAGTTTCCTTTCCTTACACAACTGTTTTACTTTATCTAAAGTGCATACAGTAGATTGGTTGTGATTTATACATATAGGGTAAAAGCCATACCAGCAAGACTAAATACCAGCTAGATGGTGTTGCCTAGCAACTGCTGTGTCCCATAACTTGTACCTGCTTCTGAAGGCAGGTTCCATCTTTTAGCTTTCTCTGTCTTTTAATTGGTCAGGAGGGTAAACACAGATACTTCAATCTTCAATTCTCATATTTCCATCTTTGCTCTTAGGTGACAGATAGCAGCAGCTTTATGATAGCCCTATATGATGACACAAAGCAAAAATGCTCTATTGTGACTTTTACAGGTTGTTGTTTTGAAAGGTTTTACAATACTTATTCTTACAGGCTATACAACTGTCTAAGTGCATTGGGAAATATAGGCTTATTCAGTATCACTGCCCCCAAAAGAAGAATGGCACCTCAACAGAAAAGCTGTAGAATACATTATATTGCAGTTATCACATCACTGTATTCAATATCATTCTCAAAAAATCCTGCTTAGATGTGCTAGAATATTGCACTATAAGTGCCATTAATACAAAATCTGCATGCTAGTGATATTTTTTATTTATTTTATAGATTTGCACTGCCCTTAATAAATTGCATGTTTTCCAGCTATCATACAGCCCTCTAAACAAGATGGCGTGGAAGTGTAACAGGAGGTTGTAGCAATGCTTCTTTAAACCAATTTCTCTAAGAAGTGCTATACAGTTTCTGACAGTATGTTACTTAATCTGTACGAGTCAGTTTTATGGACCCTTTACTGTATATTTACTTTGACGTTGACAAATTTTCTAACATTTTTCTAACATTAGTTTAAAGAAATAGAATGAATGGAGTTCCCCACTGCTTGAAACACAAGAAACTTGTGAAAGGATGCTTTTTTGATATCTTCAATGTTGCCCGGAAATAGTGCATCATCTTTGAGATCATCAAAACTTACATCAGTGCCTACTTAGCCTCAATTAAGTTTGAAACAAGATACAAATAGCAGGGTCAAATGGAGAATTTAATTATCTTCAAGCTGTTTTCAGCCCTGTAAAGAAAATGCTCATTAGCTTCTCTCTGAAATGGCCTGCATTTTGAATTACATGGCACAATATAAGACACTCTGCTTTAGCTTCCAAACCAACTGTGTTTTTAAAGTAAGAGGTTTAGTTATAAGATATGAATACTGCATATAAAGTCTGAGGCCATGCTTATACTTCAATTGGAACCTCTAGTACAACTTATTAATAATTTTAAGTATTCATGAAGGAGCTTGAAACCCCCGCTGAGATTTGAAGTTACTTATTGGTTAAAATGACCATTTACAAAGTTTACAGGTTTTCCAAAAGTGATCAGACTGAATTTATAATTAAAATCTAATTAGCACATTCCTCATATCGGGATTGTATATCAATGTGCAGATGGCTCGCGAATCATAATGTACATCTTTCCTATTTGTAGTTTTGTGCACAGGGATGCAGAGGAGCTTTTTTTCAGATTTCAGATTTTTTCAGATATTTCAGATTTATGATCTGCAAAATGACCAGACTATAAAGTTAGCAGCAATTTGACATGTTTGTTCTTTGGCAAATAATTGACATTTACGGCTAATTAGTATTCCTTCATATCTCCAACACAAGCTGTAATTCAGTCACGTTTCAGAATTTTTCATTGGAGCCCAAGGCATGTGTTGGTGCAAGTGAGAAGCACCGAAATAGTCACGTGTCACTTCACTTACAACAGGAACAGGGTGTGCATCTCAGGAAACATGAAGAGTTTAAATTCATTTGCTGTGGTGCAGATAACACTGGTCATTTGTATACTGTACACAGTAATGACTGTACTGATTCCAGATGAGCAAAGAGAGTGAAATATGTGGATAAGGTGCAGGGATACAGAAAGCTTTCACTCACTTACAGGTGCTGGTCATAAAATTAGAATATCATGAAAAAGTAGATTGATTTCAGTAATTCCATTTAAAAAGTGAAACTTGTATATTATATTCATACATTACATACAAACTCATATATTTCAGATGTTTATTTTGTTTAATTTTGATGATTACAAATGACAACAAATGAAAATCTCAAATTCATCATATCAGAAAATTAGAATATTACTGAAGACCAATAAAAACAAAGGATTTATAGAAATGTTGGCCAACTGAAAAGTATGAACATGAAAAGTATGAGCATGTACAGCACTCAGTATTTAGTTGGGCCTCCTTTGGCCTGTATTACTGCAGCAATGCGGCGTGGCATGGAGTCGATCAGTCTGTGGCACTGCTCAGGTGTTATGATAGCCCAGGTTGCTCTAATAGTGGCTTTTAGCTCTTCTGAATTGTTGGGTCTGGTGTATTGCATCTTCTTCTTCACAATACCCCATAGATTTTCTATGGGGTTAAGGTCAGGAGAGTTTGCTGGCCAATTAAGAACAGGGATACCATGGTCCTTCAACCAGGTACTGGTAGCTTTGGCACTGTGTGCAGGTGCCAAGTCCTGTTGGAAAATGAAATCTGCATCTCCAAAAAGTTGGTCAGCTGCAGGAAGCATGAAGTGCTCTAAAACTTCCTGGTATGTGGCTGCGTTGACCCTGGACCTCAGAAAACACAATGGACCAACACCAGCAGATGACATGGCACCCCAAACCATCACTGACTGTGGAAACTTTACACTGGACTTCAAGCAACGTGGATGAAGTGCCTCTCTTCTTTTCCTCCAGACTCTGGGACCTTGATTTCCAAAGGAAATGCAAAATTTACTTTCATCAGAGAACATGACTTTGGACCACTCACCAGCAGTCCAGTCCTGTTTCTCTTTAGCCCAGGCAAGACGCTTCTGATGCTGTCTGTGGTTCAAGAGTGGCTTGACACAAGGAATGCGACAGCAGAAACCCATGTCTTTCATACGTCTGTGTGTGGTGGTTCTTGAAGCACTCACTCCAGCTGCAGTCCACTCTTTGTGAATCTCCCCCACATTTTTGAATGGGTTTTGTTTCACAATCCTCTCCAGGGTGCGGTTATCTCTCTTGCTTGTACACTTTTTTCGACCACATCTTTTCCTTCCCTTCGCCTCTCTATTAATGTGCTTGGACACTGAGCTCTGTGAACAGCCAGCCTCTTTAGCGATGACCTTTTGTGTCTTGCCCTCCTTGTGCAAGGTGTCGATGGTCGTCTTTTGGACAACTGTCAAGTCAGCAGTCTTCACCATGATTGTGTAGCCTATAGAACTAGACTGAAAGACCATTTAAAGGCTTTTGCAGGTGGTTTGAGTTAATTAGCTGATTAGAGTGTGGCACCAGGGGCCATCAATTTTGAACCTTTTCACAATATTCTAATTTTCTGATATGATGAATTTGAGATTTTCATTTGTTGTCATTTGTAATCATCAAAATTAAACAAAATAAACATCTGAAATATATGAGTTTGTATGTAATGTATGAATATAATATACAAGTTTCACTTTTTAAATGGAATTACTGAAATCAATCTACTTTTTCATGATATTCTAATTTTATGACCAGCACCTGTATATATAGATTATATATTTACTTGCAGTCTGTACTATATGGTAAAAATACTCACACACACATTTATCTTGCTATATGCAGTGACATGTGTTGACTTTCATTGATTTTCAATCATTTTGAATCACTTCTGTGCCCTAACCCTGAAAATAACCCTAAACCTAACCATTACTAGTGCAATGGCATCTCACCTTAACCCTTACCCAATTAAACCTAACTGTTTGCAAAACAGGTCATGAGGACCAGCCAAAATTTTCTCAAAGGTTAAAAGCTGAAACTGGTCTTCATGCCTGTCAGTGCACTGAATGTTGGTAAATGGACCTTACACAGTCATACACAAACATACATACATATGTACACACTTATAAATATATACACATATATATACTGTATATATCTACATAGACTTAGACAACAGTAAAATAGTAAAAATACATTACCATTTATAGTAGTGCAAAATTAATATGGTGCAAAATGCAGTGTAAAACTGAGTTGTGTCCTATTTAAAAGGATTATAATAGTACAGCACATTAGTTGTGTAAAATAATGTTGCAAGTGTGGTGTAGAGTCCAGTTTACAGTTCAGCAGTTCAACGTTCTGATGGCATTGGGAAAAAGCGGTTGAAGAACCTGCTGGGCTTGCAGTGAAGGCTGTAAAGCCTTGGGGACAGCAGGGATAACAGTCCATGTTGGGTGTGTCAGGGGTGTGGACAAGCAGCGCTGGGATGAAATATCAATAGTGAAGGGGATAGGGGCCCCAGTTATCCACTCTGCTTTCCTCACCACTGTTCTCACATTCTTCCAGTCTGAGATGCTGCAGCCTCCACACGACAGTGAGAATGCTGGTCAGAACGCTCTCTATGGCTCTTCTGGTGGGCTCTCCTCATCCTCTGCAGTAAGCGCAAGCAGTTCTGTGCCCTCTTGACCAGTGAGGTGGTGTTAACAGACCATATATATAGCATACTTTTATACCATCCACATGGAGTCTGTTTCTAATTTTTTCTGCAGACACATTGGACATTTTTGGCCTACTGGAGGTCATTTTGCTGTTTTACAGTGCACCTCCTGTTCCTCCTTGCACAAAGGCGGAGTTAGCGGTCCTTCTGCAGGGTTGTTGCCCTACTACAGCTTCCTCCATGTCTCATGGTGTACTGGTCCTTCTCGTGAGCATGTCCACCCACTGGAAACTTATGTGTTCCCTTTATTTTTTGAGCATATATATTTATATATATATATATATATATATATATATATATATATATATATATATATATATATATATATATATATATATATATATATATATATATATATATATATATATAGATGTATTTATTTATTTATTTATATTTATATATATATATATATATATTTATTTATTTATTTATATTTATATAAGTATTTATATAATGTATGTACTGGAAAGACATACGGGAGAAGGAGGCAGCACACAACAGGGAGGCAGTGTGGCTGGTAGCTCTGAGAGTACCACAGCAACCTCCCTGAACAAAACCCAGTCAACATCACAGTGGCAGACATCCTTGAAAGAGTCTCAGGTATGAAAAACTGGACAGTACCAGTCCCCGAGATGATACCCGCCTACTGGCTCAAGAAACTCATGGCTCTCCACGAATTTGGTTATCAAAAAGTAATGTGCCCATAAGAAAACAGGTGAAAGCTAACATTTTATCAGTGTCTAAACCCTTAGTAAAATAAAGCTTGCCCAAGCTTCAACAACAGCTCAAAACAGATTACTATAGCATAGCATACCATGCAATCCATCCTGTTTTCTTTGTCTTTACTCATCAGTAAAGACATGAAATGATCTGAAAATAATTTTAGCAATTCTTTGTGATGATCTTGGCGCTGATGGCTGGCTTAATTGCTGATTCCATTCACCTGTCTACTCTGCCCATTACCGTTCATTTGATCCACCTGTTTCCAGCTGCTATATGCTGCCTGTTTTTCCGCCATCAACGCCAGATTATTCGAGCCTTGGGTGAGATTGATTGTAGCATACCCTGCGGTGTTTAGTCTGCCTGATCCTGACCAATTTCTGTTCCCGGACAACTGAGTTTTGATCGCTCCTAATCTGCTCTATGTGCCTGCCCTGTTTCTGGACTGTTACCTCAATTTCACCTGTTATTGACCTTGGACCTGTCTTCTGACCCTGATTTGGATTATTCCCTCTGGATTGTTCTGTTCTTCTGTGTGCAGTGGCTGCTGCTGATCACTGCTCTTCTTCTCTCCTGGGTCTCTGGAATTGGCTGTGTCACAAGCTACAGAGTAACCACTCCGCTGGACTTCTCCCCTTCTTTTGGGCTCAGACTGAATTTTACCAGGTTGGTGACTTTGATGCTAATTATCTTTACCCATCTGAGTTCTGAAGTCATTGACCTGACTTTCTGTTTCTACAGAGTATCCAGTTAGCCCGCCCCAACTGACGAGCAGCCACACATTTTTAATAAACGCTTTTTTCTGAATCTTATCTGTCTGCTAGAATTCTGGGTCCAACATTCTGAGCACCTGGCATTCTTTATTAACTATAAAATTAAATAGATTAAAAACGAACCTTAAACAAATAAATCTCATACCCTGGCCACTGAGTTGTAGAGTCCTCTCCCTATAAATATTAAATTCTCTGTGAAAAATGCAGATCCTTCTTTAATAAGATCCTTTTCAAACTGACATGCAATGTTTCTTTTTAAAACCTAATGCCTCTAATGGACCTAGTCTTTTTTTTTTTTTTTCTTATGCACAAAACTACAACAAACATATCCTGACTAAATCAGGAAATAAAACAGCCTGATTGGCTGTAAGGAGAGCGGAGACAACACACTCAGAGTTTACTGAACAAAACCTGCTCCCGGCGAGGTTACAGTAGCTCTGGTGAGAATGTTTACTTGAAATGGACCTCTGGTGTTCTACTGACTTGCCAAACTAATGCAGACTAAACTATGAAAGAGTGGCAAACAATACATGGAAAGATAAGCCCCTTCACCCTCCCTGGTACTGTACAGGACCTAAGCATTTTTAAAGTGCTTTGTGCTGGCTTGGCTTTTGTACTCCAACGAACCAATCCATTCCTGCAACAGGTAACAGCCAGTAACACAGCCAGTTAAGATAGTGCCATCCCATGTTTTCATCTGAGAACAAACAACAAAAGAGTTAGCAATAAATTTAGCGATGAAATATAAATGTGTGTGGGGGTGTGCATGGGTGTGTGTGTGTGTGTGTATGTGTGTGTGTGTGTGTGGGGGGGGGGGGTATGTCTTGATGATAATTTGAGGGGGAGATGTTAAAAGAAGCAACTCAACAACCAGGTGGTTGTTAAGAGGAATCAGATAACCTTTAAGAATGGCTATAGACTAAGCAGAGAAGTCCTCCTGAAAATTAACATTACATTTATGAAGGGATCCATCACCAGCATGCTAATGGAAGACTTGATAAGACAACAGAGCAGAAGTCAAGTAAAACCCCTCTGTTGGTGCATAATTTCTTTGAACTTATCCCTTTTCTTTTTTTAAAAATGATGGTAGAGGACCTTTATTGGGACTCCTTAGGCCTCAGCTCCTATAAAGACAGGGCTAGACATAAAATGAGTTTAATAGTCTATTTAACTTAAATTTAGTAGGAGGTTCCATCAGAGAAACATAGATGATCTTTTACAATGGGATGTTTCTTTCTTGTGACAACTTTGAAGATAGCTTTTTTGCGTATGAGTGGTTAGGACACAGGTAGATGATCATGGACATAAAACAAAGAAATCAGTATGGCCTATCCAGGCCATTTGCTATTTCATTATTCCAGATTCATGACACTACCACAGCTCCATGCTGCTGTCGCCCCTTGGCTATAGCTCACTGTCACTCAAGTTGCTCATTAAGTGCCAATCGCACACTACTGCAGGCTATAATTTTGCCAAGACCCAGTGGCAATGCAGATGTTGCATAATGATCTCAAGGCTCCTTCCATTAAAATATATGTAAATACAATACATGCGGTGGACAGACTTTAACCTTGAAGATTAACTTTGCCACTGTGTTCACTAATGGTCACTTTGGACTTTATCAGTTTTTAATGGTTTATCAAGATAGTAGGACAACTTTTGCTTCCTAAATGAGCTAAAAAACTAGTAATCCCACCTCCCCTCTCAATGCATTTAACAATGATTGAGATAAATGGCCACCAGGGGTATTAAAAAAACAAATAACCCAACTTGAGAGTCTCTCTTAAAGCACTCTGTGCAACAGATCACTGCTAATCACAATTATGAAAATAACTAGCTACCCCCAGCTCCTCCCCCGGACAATACCTTAGAGGGAAACGGGTTTTTGCAAAGTTTGCTTATGCCAGAGGGCAGGTCTGATATTGCACATCTCAAACTGGATGAATCATTCAGCCTAGCAACATAAACTTCACATTGTTATCAGAAGTTTTATGCAGATGGTTAAATGATCATGTGTTCTGTGTCAGTTATGAGTAACCTCTGCAAGCCTGTCCTCTAGTGTTCAACATAAACCACTCTGGTCAAATATGCATTTTGTTATACTCATAATATAAAAAAAAAACATGCACATGCAGTGGGTGAAAACAAAATATCATACGAGGACATTAAAATAGAAGAATGATAATCTGCTTTTAATAAATGGCACATTTTTTGTATGAAGACTTTGAAGATTGATTGCAATCTAACTAAGATTAAGTTTGATGTAAATAATACAATACTTAGTCATTATGTGGCTTTAAAGCAGGATCACTGATATACAAACAGTCCCATATAACACCCCAGCATGAAAAGTAAAATTGTAAAGGCTCTTATGGCTGACTGTAATTAAACAAAAACAAGAGTGGAAGCTTGGCAGTGAATGAAATTATAAGTGTCAGGTGTCACTATCCATGATCCTGACTTTAATTGACAAGTTGTCATGGTGTAGGCATTTGGGAGTCAAATAAATCATTCTTAGCCCAAAGACAGAGGTCTGAGACAATTTATGCTGCTGTTCCAAAACAATCACAGCAAAGGCCATGTGAAACTCTGGGGAGCTTTAAGTAAACTGAAGGATAGAACATCTATTCAACCAAGACAAAAGATGTTACATATAAGTGTCCAAATTACCTCAAATAATAGATAAATGCAATGTATTTCCCATTTAAACAGACAGTTGATGGCAGTTGAAGGATAGTTGTGTTACAACAGATCATGACAGATCATGAAAGTTTTGCCTTCTGTTGCTTATGGTTTCTCCATTATAAAACTGTACTGTATCACTTCCAAGTGGTTTGTTGGATGAAATAAAATATTTATGGTGTTAGAAAATAACATGATCAGAAATGAAAAACATTTTACAGGTAAAAGCTACATGAAATCTTGTCTATTGCACATGCCTTTTACTATAAAGATGAATTCAACATATGGATGTGACAAGATCTCATAATTCCATAAAATACATTTGGCCTCACATAACAACATTTTTGTAATCTTGTGGTACATTTGCCTTATTTTTTTCTTTGTGGACTCTTATGAACACTCCACATCACATTCAACAAACATTCTTAATTTCAGTAAATGATCCTCGAAAACCTCATGTTTCCACCTGTGCATAAGTGAGCTTGCGTTCCCAAGAAATGCAAATCTGAATAATTACCAGCCCAATAATTCCATATAAGGTTGCACATAAGTCATATATATCGGAGGGCATATTTCCTGGGAGACCGCGGTCGGGATCCGGACCCATCTGCAGGCTAATCTGGACCCAACCTGACAAAACATTTCTAAATTATCAAGTGTCTAAACGTCACGTGCGCCGCTTCTCCTGTTACCCCGAAATCCCACATCCTCCGTCATCGCTCCGCCCCGCAGCGCTCCAGACCACCTGCACAAAGCAAAGCCTCCGCTGTTCCTCCCATATTGCTGTGCTCCGACTTATCCTCGGAGCTCGAGGAGAGCATGCGCAATATTATAATTCGTAGGAACAAAACATGCAGAAATAAATGCTTAATTTAATACTCATTACATTTTCTCACAAGTATCTGTACATTGTATTCCTTAAAAGAAACATTACTCGTTACTCTTGGCTTGATGAAAATAGTTCGTAAACTTTGTGTTTGGAGAAGTTCTATTATTTATAGTGACAACAAAAATGACTAAAATGACAAAAATTACTAAAACTTGACTAAGACTAAAATTGATTTTCGTCATTTAGACTAATACTAAAACTAAATTGGGAAGGCAGTGACTAAATATAACTAAGACTAAAACTGATTTTTGTCATTGTGACTAAGACTTAGACTAAATTACAGACATTCCAAGTTCCAAAAACTAATTTCAGGGAGATGCTCCCTTGCCCTGATTATTTATTTCATGCTTTTCTGTGCCCCCATGAAAACACCCTGGCCCCCTCCTGGCCCCCTGGTAAATTTGGTCTAGATCCTCCACTGTTCCTCACCTTCACTGATATACTTTAGTATATTCTGCTGTAAAATTAGTCCTATACTTTCGTTATTTACTCGAGGATTCAACCTCTGCCGTTTCACAGGATGCACAGCTTTGAGTGGTAACTAGGTGACTGTCAGAGAGTAACCCGAAACTTACCGGACTGATCCAATCAGCTCTCTGACAGCCAGTCACCTGGAAAGCTTGTTGAACAGAGCATCGCTTTGGACAGATACGCTGCAAAGGTTTCACCAGCAACCTCCTCCCCACACCCCGCACTCTCTTGTTGTCTGCGCAATCTCAGTAGTTCTAATCCGCACATGATGCACAAATTATTGCCTGCCCGCTCTCACTTGCATTAAAAAAACACCACCTAGTCTAAAATCCGGGATAATTTATCTGACTCATGGGCATCAGTGAACAACTATCTATATCAGGGAGACTCCCAGAACTTCTGGGAGACTTGGGATGTCTGAAATAAAAAAAAAGCTGATGAAAATAACACAGCTAGAAATGAGCACTCGAAAAACGATGAACCTAGGAAAGCAACTGGAGATGCCCTGAAGTTATTAGTACAATGCTGCACTTTGATACAAGTGGAAGAAGGCGATTTACTTTCAATTGGGGAAAGTAGAAGAAATTGCAAAAGGAACATAAGACACCCCAATACCATTTGGAAAATAATCTACATCTCAGCATAAAGCCTCACAGAGAAGAGGAGGAAGCACCCACTGCTCTACCAGCAACAATAGCAGAGGTGACCCTGAGGTGGGAGTTTCGGATTTGTGGATAGATTGAATAGGCTGGTCAGAGAGATATATTGTCCTGTAGAACTCTGATTAACCAGATTGAGTCTGGGGAGCCGAAAGGACACGCAGAGATCGAATCCTTGGAAGCAGTTATTTGAGCAGTAGTCCTGGTCTTCATCTAAGGGACAATTTAAAAAGGACTGGCATTATCCACCCTGACAACTATCTTAAAAGGCTATTCTAACATTGAAACCTCCTCATTCAGCCTATAAACATTTTAGAATGTTTATCCTCAAATTCCTGGGGATACACATCGCAGACAACTTCACCTAGTCTGTGAGCACCGCCTCACTGGTCAGGAGGGCACAGAAGCGCTTGTACTTCCTGTGTAGCATGAGGAGAGTCCAAATGCCCCCATCCATCCTCTCAACCTTCTACAGAAGCACCATAGACGCTCTGACCAGCTGTCTCACTGTTTGGTGTGGAGGCTGCAGACCCTCAGACTGGAAGAACATGAGAGGAGTGGTGAGGACAGCAGAGAGGATCATCGTGACTCCTCTTCCCTCAATTAAGGACATTTCATCCCAGCGATGCATGTCCTGAGCCCATAACATCATCATTGACCCCTCACAGCCCCATCATGGATTGTTCTACCTGCTGTCCTCTGTGAAGAGGCTTTGCAGCATCCATGACAGGTCTAGCAGGTTCTGCAAAAGCTTTTTCCGTGCTGCCATCAGACTGTTGAAGTATTGAAACTATAACCTAGACTCGGCATCATACTTGCAACAACATATTTCACTACCGAAATAGTATAAGATCATACATTTCAGTAAATAAGGTATTTAAATTTTTAAAAGCTTTTAAATATTTGGCTTTCCAATGATCACCACCATGATATAGATTCAGTTATAAATTCTTCTTAAAAATATAGCAATTAGAATGAAGTTTACACTATAGTAACAGTGTTTAATGCTGCTGATTGTGTATGGGTATGATTGAGCAGGTATTTTGGCAAAAATGTAGACTTGCTGATAAAGCAGTTGGAATCTTTACTCTTAGGTGGTGATCTTGAGCTCCTCATTGATGGGCCTTTCTACAATCCATCAATCTTTTGATTTGTTTCCTTCACCCTTCCTTTGTGGTGGTGTTATTTGCCATCTAGATTAGACACAGCCTGGTGCAATTTGAACAGAAATCTAGAAACAAAATGCAGTTAGTTATTGTGCCCATGGCAAGGAGACATCACAGGAGAGACTGGAGATTTCCAATTTTTTTAAATCAAATATTATTGGATTGCTTATGCTTATACAAATAACATGCTTTACACATTGTTTTTATTTGATTATTATGATTGCTGGGGCTATGATTTTATCCCCCACAATTCCCAAGGATTCCCCACCCCGCCACCCAATAGATTACAAAGTACATCTTTGTTGCAAACTGCGGCTGCATTTGGATGCCGCCATTGTGAAAAACCATGTTGCTTCGCCATGTTTAATTATAGAAGCTAAAAACGGACACAAAATTTGTCCTTGCATATACATGGTTGTGGAAACAAACAACTTTAAATAACTTTAAAACATGTAGGCAATCCGACATGCAACTTGACAACAAGCCTGTGATTTCAACTGCAAGCAAACAGACCATGCTTACATCTGTTGGTCGTCAGACGAGACGCTGCTAGCAATGGCACCTTTCCCAGGGTTAATAATACAGCAACGTTGACGGTCTTGCTGTGAGATGCTTTTGGCCTCTCTTTAGGCATCATTTCTGCTTTGCTAAATGGCACATTTATATCAAATTTTATTGTTTTTTGGAAGCGTGTTTTGCATATTTATCAACCATTTCATTCGATTTTATTCCTATTTGAGAAGGAATCCATATGAAAGAAACTATTAATCCCATCGCTTGAGTTCTGAACAACTGATGAAATTCTAATAAGAGATCAGGTCTACTGTCTGAATGATTGTAATTGAGTTAATATAACAATGAACTTGAATCAGAGCAAATTAATTTCTTAATCGATGAATTTCTTCAATCGCTTCTAATGCCAATATAATCCCAAACATTTCCCGTTTAGACAAAAACTCCTCATTGATTTATTTTAACTGCTTTAAAATTAAATTCTGGAACTACAAACAAAACACCATTCCTGTTATTTGCATCTTTTGAAGCATCTCTATACTACTGACTGCTCTTTTTCTATGTCTTTTTCTTTTTTTTTTGTTTCACCAGCAGCCTAAAACTTAAATGTCATTGGTCATTTGAAACACTGAGACAAAATGAAAATGACCAGTTTTGATTTTTTTTCCAAAGGCCCTACTTTGTTTTTCCAACTGCACTTAAAAATTAAAATTTCAAACAGAATTATTGCAAAAAAGCTAAATTATTTGAGTGAATATCATGTAGCATTGGTAGATGCAAAAAAAAAAAAGACTTTATAGGTTAGAACATTTAGGCCAAAATATCAAAATAAATATATAAAAGATAAAACAGTCAAAAATAAAATTGTAATTTCCGTATATGTCATGGAAGAGATATTTTTGTAGTTTTGACTCAACAACGTCATGTTAATAACTGTTAATTCCCTCCTTTTTTGTTATTTTAACTGTGGAAAAGCCACACTAACAAGATGCTGGGAAAGATCTGTACATTATTAAAAGTTTTTGTATAACAAAAAAAAAAAAAAAATCAGACCGAATAAAAGGTACAATTTGGAATACTCAGATCTATATATATAATTTATGATTATATACTTGGATACCATTGACCAAATTTCAATGGATTTGTCAGGATTTAATTTGTATATCTGAAACATCCATGAACCACTATCATTCAAGGATTAAACTCATGAGGATCGAGTAGAGATTTTTTATTTTTTTTTTTATCTGTTCCACATACTTTACTTATTTATGACCACAGGGTCATTCTAAATGAGTGCCATTAGTTCCATTTCATAAGCCAAGCCTAAACAAGCTAAAAGTGTTCCAACTCTTGATTATTCTATTAGGATCAAACATATAAAGTTGATAATTAATTACCAAGCAAATCATTTAATGAAACAATCTCTTGGATTTGCATTATGAATTGGTTACACACACTCCAATTGCTTTAAAATAGTTTAAAATTAATTTAAACTCATTCCAAGCTCTCCAACATAAACTTTGGTTTTCAAACATAAAAACTATGCTGAATATCATTGCATTACTTTATAGAGTAGGGTTTTGACCTATTTTATTTCTTTTTCTTTGTGTTCAGTGCAGTCCACATGTTTGTGGAAAACATGTCTCTGGGACTGTTATTATACCTAAATTCTGTTGTAGATCTAAGAAATTTAAGGGCTGTCCCGGCGTTAAATCTAAACAGAAATCAACAGGGACGCTTTTGTTTGTTGGCTGGAAGATGATAAAAACAAAACAAACAGCAAACATTGACCGGAAATGTTTGTGGAAGCTATGGTAATTAGCAAGATGTTTAGCATTAGCTATAAGGATGGGACTTTTCTGATGGTAAAAAAAATATGTATTTATGTGGCAATTTTTTCATTATGGAATGTTTTTATTATGAATATGCTGGATTACAAATGGAATATCAACAATCTAAGATTGGACCTATAATATGGCCTAAGGAACACTTCAAAGTTATGAAGTCGAAGCTTTTTTTCTAAAAATTCAGATTTACTATGCTGCTATTTTGTGGAGAATCTAAGCTTTCCAAGGATGTATAACATGTCTATATTGATAAAAGTTTAATCGGTTATTTTCAAGCGTACTGCTGTGTCGAATGTAAATATGCACAATGGAGCGCTGCTGTGTTAGTTTAATTGGTGGCGAGATTAACTGGTTGATGTGCACCGCAGATGTTCCTGAAGTGTATGTGGCTGTGTCAATGCCTGATGAAAAGATATTCCTAAAGTTAAAAAACTTTTCGCAAAAATTCTACCAGAACACATTGTTTAGATTAGAACAATGTGTCACAGAAAAGCCACAGAAAAGCATTTAATGCAAAGAATCTCACTCAAAGAACACAGTTGTTCACAAGATCAGAATCAAATTGCTGGCATACATTGATAGCAGTTTTGTCAACTGAATGGGTACATTATCTTCGTTTGGTGAAAAGTGTATAGAAAAATCAAAAATATAAAGAATTTTCTGCAAAGGAATAATAAAGTAATTCTGATTCTGAAAAATCTGTCTCACAATAGAGTATCATTTCCCCTGCTTACCATATGCTATAAATCAAAATCTATCCTCCCACTATGTAAATTCCTGATCGTAAATAGAAGATCATGTAGGCCTATCATTAAAAATGTAACGCATGTGTAAGCACCTTGTCAAGACAAAATTGTGGATCACTTACTGCAAACAGACCAATTGGGCTACTCATCCTTCCTTTCGACTTTCTCCTACTTTATTTTTCAAATTGTGATGATTTCGAGTACAGGTTCTTTCTTGTTATTAGATTTCATGCTCCTACATTTCCTTTATTTTCTTGTTTGGACAGGGATACAAGTCTCTACAGAGGTGCTGCTTCTGTAGTTTTTCTCAGACCACAAAATTCTCTCCTGTATGATGAACTGCATGAGGTCCCACAAATAGTGGTTTGAGAAAAGAAACACCTTTATTTGTCTGTATGCAATTTTAAGTTACAAGAGCGTAACAGTGAACTGTTTTGCTGCACCATATATACAAAGGGGGTAGATGAGCTACTAAAATCTGAATCATGTACCTGCTGATGTGGAAACGTTACTTTTTATGTATTCACAGTAGAATTTAAATTCTAGTGTTATCAGCTACCACTACGATGTGGGTATCACACGCCATGACTTTTTTAAATTTTTCTGTAAAAAATAGCAGATAAGAAATCTAAAAATTTTTTTTGAAAAATAATCAAATAATCAACGACAGTCCCCCCTTTAACGACAGACCTTCAGAATCATAGACAGGTTTCAGATATTACAGCCTAACAATGGAACTAAGCAATACAAGGCCCTGTCTATATAAATCATCAAACTCACTGCGGATCCAGACATTCGATAGAGAAGCTTCCGGGAGGGAAAGCAAAACATCTTCAAACCTTGGAAATCAAGTCCAGTGGATTGTTTTTCAACTTTTACGGAATGACTGTGACCTGGATGACTGTGAATCTTCATTAGCATAATCAACTAGATTAATTTGGTCCAAACGAGGTCCACAACACAGCTGTTTGGGGAGATTAGGTGGCTGCCAGAAGACAATGCTGCAAAAGTAAACAAAGAGGTTAGAATAAATGTTCTAATTTCTGCCCTAAGATCTATCAAAACGTGTCTGTTGTCTGTAGAGAACGTAAAATA
This sequence comes from Cyprinodon tularosa, assembly GCF_016077235.1. Classification (NCBI taxonomy): domain Eukaryota; kingdom Metazoa; phylum Chordata; class Actinopteri; order Cyprinodontiformes; family Cyprinodontidae; genus Cyprinodon; species Cyprinodon tularosa. Next base: position 1,954,720 of record NW_024038531.1, on the reverse strand, counting down.
TTATGAGAAATTGAAGTTTGAGGGTCAAATAAACGAATCATGAGTTGGCAGAATCTGAAAGCGTCGGAGTCTTCCCAGATTAAATTGTGATCCCCCGATATCTGGAGGAATGTGAACTGTAAAACACTCCATCACCAAGGATGTTGTTTGGATGTTGTCATGATGCTAATCCTCAAATTAGGATAGTAGTAGGCTACTTGAATTAAATTATTGGTTTCCTTTCATGTTGCATTTATGCAGAGGTGTCAAGTAATGAAGTATAAATACTTTGTTACTGTACTTAAGTACACTTTTTAGGTATCTATACTTTTTTTCATTACTTATTTTTCTTCCTACTTCTGACTTCTACTCATTAAATTTTCACACATGTATCTGTACTTTCTATTCCTTACATTTTTAAAACAAACGCTGCTCTTTACTCTTGGTTTCGGTTTAATGCAGAGGTAACGGATTAGCAGACCATGGTCCAGATCCGGAACCACCTGCTGGCTAATCCAGACCCAACCTCATTTAAAACATTTATAAAGTACCACATATTGTCTGACCACTCTGTCTAAACGTTACTTGCGGCGCTTCTCCTGTTACCCCGAAATCCCACATCCTTTGCTCCGCTCCACAGCGCTCCAGACCTCCTGCGCAAAGCAAAGCCTACAGCCTCCGCTGTTCCTCCTGTCATGCTGCGCTCCAACTGCCTCGGAGCTCCAGGAGAGCATGTGCGATATGATAATTGATTCTTGTCTGTTGCATCCAATCTTTTAAATAAACAAGAATTATGCTCTAATTTCTAGTTATCACCAATCCGTTGTTACTTTATTTTAATTTGAAAAACCGGACCTTCTCGCCATTCTTTTTCCTGTTTGGTGTTATTGCAATAGCGGATCTTGACCTGGCCGAACTGGAGTGTATCCTGAACATTTTGAGTATGTTTGGCTCAACCTGCTGCTGTGAAGCAGGATTCTCCACCATGAACATAATCAAAAATAAATATAGATCTAGGCTTAAAATGAGCACCTTGATAGGTGCTTGAGAATGGCTTTTTCTCCATTCAAACCCAGGTTTTAAGCCTTGCAGGGCAGCATAAAGCCCACTGCTCTCGTTAAGCCAGAAAAAAACAGAAACATGAATGCATAAACACCCTATTTTGTTCCAGTGCTGAATTCTGTTTAAAGTAACAGATAATTTAAAATGTCTCCAGAACTTTACTGGTTACTGATTTTCTTTATTTAAACCCCTTTTTAATTGGTTTCCCCTGGTGTAACGTTTATAAATATTTATTTCACGTCATGTGCGCCATCCACTGCAGATCTTTGGTGCCATCCACATCTAGTGAAAACTAGTGTAATTGGATGAGTCATATAACCCAAACACTCATTGGTTAGCTAAAGGAAATCATCAGAAGCAAGCAGGTGTTCTTCAAACTGCAAACGTGAATTGTCTCTGCCATGCTACAATGTCGGATTCAGAAAAAGATGCTGAAATGTCTGAAAGGTCAGGCAGAGGCGAGAGTGTTTCGGGAGATGGAGACAGATACCAACAAGACCTCCCTCATCCTTGGCCCTATCTGAAATAACTTTTCGAAATAGTCGAAATTCATATAGTGGCATCTGACTGTTTTTTTAAAGATTACTTTATACTTTAATAGTTTAAGTAGTTTTTCAAGCACATACTTATTCATTTTTACTTGAGTAAAGAGGTCAAGTTGATGCTTCAACTTTTACCAGAGTATTTTTAAACTGCAGTATCTATACTTCTATTTCAGTAGAAGTATAGATATTAGTAACAAATGTGTGCACATTTGACACCACTGCATTTATGACCTTGCCATGATCTATAACTATGTTCATGAAGTCAGCTGTCATATCTAATTCTGTTTTTTCAGTGAAAGCCACATTTTTTCATTTGCATTCAGATAAACTTTAAATCATTCACATTATTATTGTGACTGGTAATTGAATAGATTTTGACTTGCTTTTTACTGTGATCCAATACTGTATGTTTCACCTGCACAATTTTAGGGGAAAATAAGTCAACTCATCACAAACGCTAATAGCTAGGAAATATTTATTTTTTCAGACTTTTCAGAAGTAGTAAAAGATACAGTGGTGCAGTGGTCCTACTGTTTTTTTTTTTCAAAAATTCACTGCATCCCATCAGAAACCACCAATCAGAGCCAAGAACAGCTTCTTAGCAGTGTCAATAATGGCCATGTTCCAGACTGCTGGTGTACAGCTGATGTTCCTTGATGTAAAACAAAATATGTTTGGTCCCTACCAGTATATGAGTTATAGCTGTTAATCCACTGGTATCATCCTGCTTACTAGCCATGCGCATTTACAACAGGCTCCGCTGTGAGAGAAGAGCTGTAGAGAGCAGACTGTAGCCCAGCAGAAAGTAAGGGGAGGAACCCCCAAAAAATGGTGGTTTTAATTTTCCGACTAACTGTATAATATTTGAAGAACTCCCTACAGCCACTTTAAAATAAAGTGTTTCTTTTTTTTTTACTTTGGTGGGAAGCCCAGAGTTGCTCTAGGGAGCCACAGATCACTCAATAAAAGCTGGTGATAAACAGGGAGGTCAGACCAAACATTGGATGATTTTGAAGTGGTTAAATTGCTTAACCTTTCATTCTTTTGTTTGTTTTGAAAACCTGGACAGTGTAAATGTTCCTTTTCCTGCTTGTGCAATGTCACATCTGTAAATTTTGCTGACTGACCATTTCCTTGCTGCTGCCATTAGAGCTGGTAAAGACATGCCACAACAGGCAAAGCGGCTAAATATTAAATAAAAATTATTGTGGTTAGAGCAGTGCGCTTCTGCTCTGAGAATTTTGCAAGTACCCTGTTCGATCCCCACAGCCTGCACTCTGGGTTTCTGAGCAAGACCCTTAACCCTACTCTGCTCCCTGGGAGCCACACAATGGCAGCCCACTGCTCCCCAAGCGGATGGGTTAAATGCAGATAGAGATTTTCCCCCTTGTGGGAGGATAAAGGGATTTACATTATATTAAAACTTTCTTCACAATTTGTACCGAAGAAAAATGTAGATTTTTTTTCCACATTCCATTTATACCTTTTTTGTCATGAATCAGAACAAAAGGACCCAGTATTCAGGCAAGACAGACATTGGTATTACTCAAAAGCTTTTCTTTAAAACGGGAGGATGTGAGTAGCTAGGGCGTCTGATGTAGGAAACTCTGCAGGAGAGAAACACAGGTTAGCAACCACGAGAGGTCCAGGAGTCCAAACACAGTTCAGGCAGACAGATCAGAACAGGCACAGGCAGGTTCAGAGGTCCAAGGCAAGGCAAATTTATTTGTATAGCACAATTCAATACAAAGACAATGCAAAGTGCTTTACGTGATTAAAATATAGGAAAATAAAACAGAATCAAAGCAAGTAGGAAAAATAAAAAAATAAAATAAAAAAAGCAGAAACAAAAAGAATAATATTAAAAACAGTTGGACTTAAGAAAATAAAAGAGTTGAACTAATGATGTTTTAGTTGAACTGTTTAACTAGAACAGTCGAAGCCAATCCTAAACAACTGTCTTTTTAGTCTTGATTCAAAGGAACTCTGGCTTTCCGCACTTTTAAAGTTTTCTGGAAGTTTGTTCCAGATAAGTGGAGCACAGGAACTAAATGCTGCTTCTCCATGTTTAGTTCTGGTTCAAGGTATGCAGAGGAGGCTGGAGCCAGAAGACTTGAGTGATCCAGGAGTCTAAAAACAGTTCAGGCAAACTATTCAGATGGGAAAAGGCAAGCTCATTGGTTGAGAGGCAGAACAGGTAAGGATCAGGTAATCAGAAACACTAAGGTAATGCTAAAAACATTTTCACTACAGAACTCAGACAGGCTCAGTGGTTGAGAGGCAAAACAGGTCAGGATCAGGAAATAAGAAAAATCAAGTACGGTACTCTAAAAACTCTCTCACCACTGGCCAGAGAGAACAAGTTAATCTGGCCTTGATGATTGGATGCAAGTACCTTAAATAGAGGCAGGAGCAGGTGGATAAGATGAGCAGTAATGTGAAACTGGGCAGAGTTAAACATCAGTCATCGTGACATCGTGATCATGACACTCCTTGTTTCGGACTACATGAAGTCTGAATAGGATAGTTTGTTTTGTTGTTTTAATCAGACAAAATGTGGCCATGTTTGAGGAGTTTAGCATAGCTCTGTTACGATATGCAATGACACAATTTTCTAAATAAAACAAAAACTAACCAAAAATATAAGTATTTCTTATTGAATATTTTACCTTTGTTATGGTAATGTTTTCAAAAGATTATCAACGTTTTCATTTTGTTTTTCTCTTCGACTTCACTGTTTTTAAGTTTTTCAGGGAACTAAATAGAAATTTTGACATTCAGAGATCATCATCTCTGGACCCCCCTACACACTCATTACAAACTATTCAACAATGTTAATTGTTGACTGGGGAGTCCTTATGGCAGATGCTCAATGTTTATTGGTTGGCTCAGAGGTATGAGTTGTTAACGCTGAAGGTCTTTTGCTTCGTTAATGTGGAAGGAATCTATAGACATACTTTATCATATACCTTGGCTCCCTTAGTTTTGATGTGGTGTAACAAGATACTGTAGTACTCTCTTTCTTTGGTGGGGCTTAGTAGAGTCACTCCTGTTTGTACGCGCAAACAAAATGAAAAAAAAAAAATGTATCCTATTAATATTTGAGCCCAAGGAATTGGTTCTGAATGCAGCGAGCTATGGGGGCTGGTAATGGAGGACAGTATGTGTCCTGGGATCTTGCGTTTGGATCCTCTATTGCGAGGGTGATGAGACCTGAATGGCGACAGGGAGATGGAGGCATTGAGGGGGAGAGCTGCCATTGCCCAACGCTCTGTTAGGCGCCTAATGGAGAGGCAGCAGAAAAGCAGTGAGCTCTGCAGGGCCTGATGCTCAGAGAAGAGCACTGCAACGCAAACTCAGTGGCAGGAAAAAAATAAATAAGTCAGGCAGTGGAGGCTGCGGCCTTTCCATGACTTGGCATTAAAAGTTTGACAATCTTTGACTCACAATGCATGTTTCATTTTCCAATTGTGCATTGTTTTTTTTCCTTAAATTTTGACAAGAAAGAAATGAAATAAGACTAAGGTCTAAATTAATGAATGTGTCATTTGCTTTTGATATACTGTATAATCCAAGTATGCATTTAGTTATTGGTAGGCCATAACACTGGATCAGATGGGGCCTCTCTGCTGGTTACCAGTTAATTGTCATAGAATATCCAAATCTAACCTATAATTATCTTATGGAGAAAAAACATGACGAAGAAATATTTGATGTGTTTGTATTCATGTGCCAGCTTTTTACTTTAATGCGCAAAGTAAGGAGGTTCTTCTCAATTATTTGACATTACAATATTTATAAGAGAGAGCATAGGCTAGATTTCATTTATCCATTGTCACAGCATATAAAACATTTTTTTTATCATCTCGTGTGTGACATGAGAAAACCTATTTCTTTTTTTTCTAAGTGTAGAGGAAAGGAAATATTTAGATGCAACCGATTATTTCAAAAATACTTTCAATAGTCCTGGACCAACACTGAGGCCATATTAATGAACTGTTGTAAAGCAGTTGTTATAAAGCAAAGCTTTGCAAGAAACAGATTTACTTCTTTTCTTTTTAATATGCAACAGAAAAAGAAAAGCAAACAGAATTGACAGTGTTCTTTAATACTTCTACAATACAAACATGCTCATATTGTAGTGATATTAGACAAGCACAAGTTAATCTCTAATCGTTTCATTATTTAAGATCTGGTCAAAGATCAGGTAAAGAAAATTATCTTAAGAAAAATCTGAAATACTTTTAAGAACGGTAAAACAATGTAAACAATTATTCTAGTCTGAAATTTATTTTAACTCTAACAGCTCATTAACAGTCCTTGATTTAACCCAACTTATTTTGAAGTAATCCTCGCCTATTTTGCATACCCAAATGCAAAAGCAAATAACTGAGAAACTGCAAGCCCAAATTACAAGTGTGATACACCACTTGAAAGCTAAACCTTCTAGTTTCTGAACATATAAATCCAAGTTGGGCCAGTAAAACACAGCCTAAGCTGCATCACTTCAAGCATGAGCAAAGTTGTTTTTATTATTCTCGAAAATAATTTGTCTTTTTTGAACAGCAGTAATAAAGACATGCTTGAGAATAGGCATGTTTCAGGACTCCTGTCTGTGTGTTTGTGTTCTGTGTTTGTCTCCCTTCCTCCACCAGGAGGCGCCTGGTTCTGGTCCGCCTCCTCACACACCTGCTGATGGTTTCCTTGTTAACGGAGTGTTCTTAAGCTGCTGACTGCCACTACCTCAACGCCAGAGTGTTTGCAAGTTTGGGGAAGTCATCCTGCAAACTGGATTTTTCTGACCTTCTCTACCTGGAAGGAACAACAGAGCTTCAAGCTGAGCTGGGGTTACAAACCCACTTTCCCCAAGAGATCGTTTGAGCTTCACACTGAGAAAGGGATTCATCTCCACTACGACCCGTTCAAGTACCGCAGGAAATCTAAGTGGCAGTCAGCTTCTCCGTTCATCTACAAACAACCGCATTCTGGGTAAACCCTGTTCTGCCCTCCACCGAATCAGACAAACACTGGAACAATAGCATACAGACTGTAGTCAAAGATTCAGCAACTTCTCTGGAAACGTGAGTCAGCAACCAGATCCTCTTCTCCAAGTTCACAAATCAAATTTCCCACTGAGCCTGAACTAATCGCTGTGTCTTCCCCTCACTTTTTAGTTCCGGTTGAGCAGTGTTCAGAGCAACACTTCTCTCTGCAATTATCTCTTCAATAAAACCTGTTAAACCTTTTCTCCTGGTCTCCCTGTTTGGTCTTCAGCATTTGGGTCTTAACTTTAGTAAAATCATGACAGCATGTCTCATTGTGCTACATTTGTTCTACATCATGATCAACATAAATGCAGAACATTTCAGATGTCTAAATACAACATTTTTTTAGAGCTTTCAACTTTTGGTGTCACCGGCGTCTCCCAACTCTCCAAATGTACAAAATATTGCCAAATGCTTTTTACTCAACTATTTGACCCATAGAATAGTTTTCTGCTCAGGTTTCATAGGTTTTTAATTGCTCATTTTGAGCAATTAAAAATTACCAGGCTGCCTCTGCATATCGGGAGAGGCCAAATCCACAGTGTGTTCATATAGTGGCTTTTTTGGCTTGAGGTCGTCTTTTGAAATTAGTGTTGGCCAATAAGCTACTGTAGAACATGGCTTTTTCTGCAGATCTGATCAAATCAAAGGCGGTTCCTCCATTTGCGGTCATGTACCAGTTCTCAGTAGGGAAAAAACAAATCTTCATTAAGCACATTAATAATCTTGCCTATACTTCTATATAAGATTATTATGTTTCACTATCATGGAGGGAAATTTAAAAAGGTAATATATTTTCAGAGTGATTAAAATAATTTTGTTTCATTTATTTATTTGGAATAATTTTGCATTCTAATTTCCATGATGCAACTGCAGTAACGTGGTGCGGAAAGGGAGATAATGTCTCTGACGATGCTTGATGATAAAGCATTGCCATGATGATCTGTGATACTAAAAGCAGAGATGAAAAGAAGACAATGAGCCCCAAAACCACCAACCAAATGGCAGAAGAAACCGTCACATAATTTGTTTTCTACGGGCTCATGAAAATTAAAAAACTTTTAACCATGAAACCGCAGAATTAAGCATTTTTCCCATTTGCACGCATTAAAATTCATGACTCCACGAAATTCGACCATGACTCAGGATGTTGATTAACAGAGGAGAAATGTTCAGCGCCCACTAGGGGATTAATAAATGTCCAGCTCAATTATGCTGAAGGAAAGGATGAGCCAATATGCCCCTGTAAACTGAAGGCAGCCAAGCTTAACTTTTATCATTTATAGCAGAGGTCTGCGGACTGCGGTCTGGATCCGGACCACCTGCTGGCTAACCCGGACCCAGCCTGAATTAAAACATTTAGAAATTACCGGATGTTGTCCGACAATAGTGTCAAATTTCACTTGCTCCTCCTTTTTTTACAGTAAAGCCCTCCGAAGCTTCCAGGACGAGGCTACACGTGATAGAAATTAGCCAATGAGCTGCTAATTAGCCAATGAGCAGGGCTGCTCCCGCTAGCTACTTAGGACACAGAAGGCAAACCTGTGGCATGCCAGGTGATGGGAAAGGAGAAGAAGACAAAGTAAAGTGAAAAGAAAAAGTGAAAGAAAGTGTGTGGATCGCTGGAAGAACTGGGGTGAACTGGTAAAAGAAAAGTGAAATGGTGTGCTCAAAGATGACCTTGCACATTTTGAGTATGTTTGGCTCAACCTGCTGCTGTAAAGCCGGATTCTGCATCATCAACATAATCAAAAATAATAGATCCTTGGGACCCAGGACCGGATTCACTTCAGGGTGGCCGACTCCCGGCAGAGCCCGCGGATTCTTCCCCGTGGCTCCCCGGGGCGCCGGCATGGCGGTGGCTGGGGGGCTTCCTCGGGGCTGTCTCTCCTCCTCCCTTGGTGGGGGTCTGATATCCTGGGCTGGCCCCTCCTTGGTGCCTTCGCTCTTGGGGTACCTCTGGGCGTCTGGGGCTTTGGGTCTCCCGGCGCTGGACTCAGTGCTCTGGGGGGTGCGCCTCTTCGGCTCTCCAAAACCACTATTGAGCATTTTCTCTATGGATAAACTTTACATGCACAAGTTCACCCTCACAAACAATTACAGGTGCTTGGGTCCAGGTACTCAGAGACTCACTTCCATACAGAAAGCCTACATTCATGTCTTCAGGTAACACAGAGTACATGTCAGACTTAATAATACTACTTCAGTGATAGTTTCAAGGTGTTGCTTTATTGTATATCTCGTACCATGTCTTTTGGTTGTGCTGTTCTTTTTATATCTCGTTGCAGGCGATGAAGCAGACTGAAAATGTTTTGTCATTGTCTCCTTTCTATCTCCTCTTTCTTTATCTTTTCTCATTTTTTTTCTTTTCTTTTTCTTCTGTTTTTCTGCTCTATTTACATTGCAGTGTCCATATAAACTGTAAAACTCCCTGCATAATTATAATAAAGCAATTTATATGCATGAAACAAGTGGAGCAATATGGCAATTGCCATACTGCTACACTTGTGAAAGTAAAATCTGTTGGGCTCTTTTTGGCATCAAGACAAATATTGCCACATTGCCAGACAGGACACTGTTAAAAATAAATAAATAAATAAATAAACATGGATCCATGCTCAAAATGAGCACCTTGATATGTGCTTGAGAATGGCTTTGTAGCCATTCAAACCCAGGTTTAAAACCTTGCAGAGCAGCCTAAAGCCCACTGCTCTCATCAAGCCATTAAAATGAAAAAATAAAAAATAAATAAATAATGAACAGTTCAGGTGTTTTCATAAAATATATGAATCAGGAAACTGTCTTTATAACAAACTGAACGATTTTTGTTCTCTTTTTAAAAAAACACTTTAGATTTTAAAATGAAAAAAAAAATTATATATATATTTTTTCTTTTATTCAAAAAGTGAATATATAACATTGGTGCATAAAAAACTAATTTTATTTTAGTGTTAAATTATGTTTATAATTAACTTATTAAATTATGTTTATAATTAACAACATCTCAGAACCTTTGCTGGTTGTTGGTTTTCTTAATTCGGACCCCGCTGAATTTTAATTGGTTACCCCTGATTTAGAAAAAGGAGCCTTCCACTTGAGTTTTCAGGCTATCAATGTAAGAAAGGAAGTTGTGTGAAGACTTGGATTGTATGCTACATGATATATACAACAGGTGATATTGGTGTTGTTCACGCCACCATTTTTCTCAGTAAATATATCTCTAGAGGTTCTATTGGCATGCCATTTTCACCAGATGTCAGATGTTCAGAAATTAATTTATTACATCCCTGACCTCCATTTGGCTATATATGCCTGACCACAATAGAAAAAAATACAAAAGTTACATTTCTTATCTGGATCTGAGGAATTCTCCCCTTTGTTATTCTGCCCTGGACCAGAGTTACTGTTTTTGTGCATGTTGTTGCAATGTACAGACTATGTTTTTTCTTGTTTTTAATTTATGGTAAATACATCTCAGTAGGAAGAAAACCTTTGTAAATGTATATTCTTTTGAACAAATATTAAAAATACTAAGTTATATTTCTTCGAGTTTAGAAATCTTACATTTAAGGAAACTGGTTTCAGTAATGTTATTGTATTTGTGGGACTTAATATTTGACTTGATTAATATATTCCATCATTGATGTTTCCGCAGTTTCTGTGTAGGGAGCACATGTATTTTCAAGAGGGAGTCGGTTCATTGAAAAGACAGGATGGAGTGATGTTAGTGAGCAGAAACCCCAGATGGACTCCACTACACTCCACTCAATAAGAAAAGCCCTAAACGGATTTCAGTGAGGGAATTGCTCAGGGAGAACAGAACAGATTGATGGATACACGTTCTGCATGCTATTGCCGGTGGAACAGCAACACCAAAAGCATCTCATCGACAATTACAGCAGAGGAAGTGCAGAGAGAGAGAGATACAGCCAGGGGAAGCCATGAATTTCAGGGAGATATTAGGTTTGAGGAAGGAAGAAAAAATATATCCGCACAGCCTCATTCAGTCAGTCTCCAGCTCACTGTGACAAGAATCCTTGGCAGCACTTTACGAGTCTGTGCAATTCAAATCCCATCATTGTATTTCTGCAGGTTCAGTATGTTTCAAGGTCAGGCGTAGTCACCTGTAATTGATTATTACAAGCATGCATTGCAGAATCATAAGCTTTGCCATCTTAATGCTGTGTTTAGTTGACAAAGCCTGCATTCACTATGCCTGTTGATTGTGGACAAAGGAGTTGTTATTAATAGCCAAAGAACTGTCCACATAATCAACTGTTACTGCTTTAAGTCGCATATAAAGAAACCAAAAGACTGTGTAGCCATGTTTTAGCTCAGTATGGTAAATGCAGAACTTTATGGTTTAAAGTAGGAGTGGTTTGAGGCCAGTGAAAAACTATATGAGTGATATGCCTGATCAGAAACTTCCTTTCTGCAAAGGCAGGAGTAAGAAAAATGTTCAATTTTCTTAGCCGTTAATCTGTGTAATCTAACTGTGTTGGACTCAATCTCTGGAGGAGAATAGGTGCGAGACAGCCCACCTTCCAATTCAAAAGGACATGAAGCCTCACGAACACATCACAGGTACTATCCAATGCATGTGGTGCAAAATGGCATCAGCTTCTGGGGGGCTTTGATAAGATAGCTTCCCCTTTTTCTCCTCTTGCCCACTGCTCCCTTACACACAGCTGGGAAAGCATGTGGCTTTGCGCAACTTTTGAAGTCTCACTTGGATGCGACACAGGTTGCAGGCGTTGATTAGACGTCAGCATCACTTTAGGGGATAAGTTGCTCTGTGAATAGGCTATTCTTGATTTTTCAAGGACATAAGATGCATTTTAGAGTCTTCCAAAAGTCTGGATTCAAGCTGTTATTGAAAGTGAAAACCAGGAAAGAACTATGCTGGCCCAGTACTTTTTCATTTGCTTTACTATGAACTAATATACAGAACCTGCTCAAACAAAGTGTAAGCTAAGTATCAAATTAAATGCACTCATAATTTGAAATGTTTATTATTGAACTAATTAATGTAAATTCTTTAGGTTTTATCAGCCCAGCTTGAAAGAGTCCTGTGTGTTGCTGAATGTGTACATTGATGACTAAAAGACATCTTCTACATCCATTTATCTGTTTACTACAGTGTGTTGAATTCATGTTAATGAGTATTTAAAGAGATTTCAATTAGTGGAAAAATTGCAGGGGGGAAATATAAAAAAAAGTTGAATCAACCAAAACTTTTGCAACCCCCATGCAGTACCTCTGTGGACCCCCTGTTGAAGACCTCCGCCCTAAAATAAGATTTGATTAGTTGGATAAGTTATAGACAAACACACTGGCCATTTTACCACCTGTTAAGTCTCCAGAAAGTTGTTTTGAACTTTAACAGGAGCTGCAAAAAAGTTTTTCTAAAAGTTGCTCTAAAATATTGCAAAAAAAAATCTAAAATTTTAAGAATTAACAAATGGTACCACAGTTAACACGTTGAACTTTGTGTTAAATAGACCTGCTAAATAAACATGTATTTAGCCAAATAAGCTACATTTCTTATTGAGTTTATTTAAGCTTCTAATAAGTTGCATAGTGAAACAAGAACACTGTACATCAACCCCGCACATGCTGGTGGCATTCTTTGGGCATGGTCCGAATTGATCAGAAGACTTTCCCGTCATCCTACTTGGACAACAAGCTGAAACATACAACTGATGTTAAGGTTTAATGGTTAAAGTGAAAGCATAGGCATGTGTTAGAATGGCCAAGTCAAAGATTGAACCTAATCCAGTTAAGAATGTGTGACAATGTGACAATCATCTTAGTCCAGTCTGACCTAGCTTTAGCTATTTTGTAAAGAAAAAAGGTCATAGATTTAAGTGTTTGCAAAGCTGATTGAGATAAATGCAAATCACTTTTAGTGGCAATATCAGTGAAAAATGTTTTTTGACTCATATTGAAATCTTAAAAATTTGAATTGATAAGAAATGTGAAAAAAATATTTGTATTTCATTTCACAATCATGCTTTAAACAATGTTCTATGCATAAAATCCAGATTGAATCCATTAGTTTGTGGTTGCAACTTAAGAGGTTTTGAAAAATTTAAAAGGATGCACTGTTCTGGATCTGTAATTCATCTGGAATACTGAAAAAGCCAGATATTGTTTGTTTAGCTACATTATGAATCCCACTTTCAGCTAGTTGACCAACCCAACAGAAAAAGACTTACAGTAGTAGCCATTCAAAAATTCCCCACTTTTCTTGATGTGCCCTTGGCTGATCTCCTACCATTCCTTTTTGAAACATCAACATTTGTGCTAAAATATTCTTTCTGTCATTATTTGTAAACATTAAGATCTATAGAGAAGCACCATCTCCTGGTCAGACCCTGTAATTCAGTGAAAGAGTGGAGTTAGAGTAAAAAAATATTTTGAATGGCTGCTACTGTAAACATCAACTTCACATTCAGGAGGGTGTGACTCAAGCAAAGAAGTCTGTTATTAACCAAGTAAAAACAATACAGGTGCTGATTATCCGGTTGCTAAGAAACACCAAATAAAAAGAGACATGCTTATATAGGAGGAAGTCACTCACTGATAAATAAGAGGGATTCTTTTCTCACATTATTTCCCAGAAAGAAAAAGGCCATGTACCAAGACTCTTCTACTAGTTAACAAAATGCACAGGATAGATTACAGACCTCAAGGCCATAGGAACGTTGTTACTAAGCTGGTGTATTTATCTGTGCAGCTGTTAGTCAGTCCCTGCTGCTGTGTGGGTGGGTGTCTAAATGATTTAGTTTATCCTTTTTGTAAATAATGTATATAATTAGGTGAAACGATTTTATTTCTGATAACCCTCCCTGAAATGGTAGCAAAAATCATTCAAAGTGACGTTAATGTTGTTGCAGCTGACCCAAACAAAATGATAAGAGCCTTTAATTGTTTCTCTCTCCCAAAGGTGCTGTAAATTCGTGATTCCTGATAGAAACCAGCTAGTTTCATTTTGGAGCACCAGCATCCCCCATGTCCTTAGACTATTGCACTGCATCCACTTTAGGAGAAATGTAGGTCATCATACAAAAACCCACCTCCAGTCCCCTCTTGCTCAAATTCCACTGACATCTTTAAGGCAAGAACCGTCTTGAGCTGCACCCTAATCCTTCCGGTCACATTGAGTTTTAAATTCAATCTAAGGTTTTCTCATTATCTGTTATAGAGATGCTGGGACCTCATATTGGTCAATATATAGTTTAGCTAATCTGATAAGATACGGTAGTAAGGCCTATAGGAACTAATGATTCCTGGATCTGTTGGTCAGATATTTTTAACAGCTCACAGGAGGAGCCGACAGGAAGGATAGGAGACTAAGATCATGCTTGGAGACTGTAAATACTGAACATCATAGTCACATAACTGATGTTTTAAATTCATTCTGATGGTGTTGCCATGAGAACATAGAGAAATATAGGCAAAAAAAGCTGAATGAATGGAATATGTTTTGAGCATATAAGGTTTAATTTAAACATTTTTAAACCTCGCAATGATCAGATTCTACACTTTATATTTAAAGGGAGTGGGAGAGGAAGTGTACAATTTTCCTCATTTACAAAACATCCAACCTTAGCTTGTTGGAAACATGTCAAGAGATGAAAAAAAGGTTTTTTTGTAAGCTTAATGAGACCCACCTGTAACTTTCAACATAACACAACATTTTGAAAATACAACTTGCAAGCTATTAGCCTTCGTGGGTGAACAACTGCCTGAAGGCTGGGTAATATCATATGTTATCTGAATATTTAACACGCTTTTTCGTTATGTTCTTACTTTACTTATCTCCTGCGAAACAATAAACCTATTTGTACACTACTGGACAGTAACAAAAAGAAATGACTCCATTAGGTTTGATGGAAAATGAATCAGCTTTTGGTTTATATAAAGTTTACATAGAAGAAGAATACATTAAAATGAAGTTTAGAGAGAGAATAGAAGGCATAAATAATTAAAACTGGGCCTCCATGCTACTACCTATGTATGCAATAATGGCAGGTTTGTGTGTCCACAAATAAGCACTACATTTGTAAAGGTAAATGTATTGGTACCCAAAGCTTTATTTAAAATAAACAAATATGCTACACAATATGTCATTGCTTTAAATCTGCAAACAAGCAGAATAGTGATGTGTGCAACTAATACTTTAACACAGCTCATCCAGTCTAGGGATCTGTCCAGGGGGGTATAAAACAACAAAATTCACACCTTCAGTTGGCCTTCAGTACTTTATTTTTTATTTTTTATAATGAGCCAAATTACATTGTGTAGTTGCAACATATGGTTTCGAAGACAGCATGGCTACTAATTTGTGCTGATCAAAATGTAAAAAAAAAAAATTATAATGAGAGGAAGAAGAGAATCTGTCTCATTGGGTTTCTGCTGCTACAGTACTTTGGTGTAAAACTGTGGTCATGTCCCTTCACCTCTACTTTGCTTTGCCCCCGTCATATTTGTCAATCTCTTTGGTCTTTCAGGTTCAGGTTCTTACTTCCTCATCATCTTCCTCTTCAACTTGTGCTATTCATACATCACATCCTCTGTTACTGCTTTGGTTATGATGGGTTGGGCATACATTCACACTACAAGCAAAATGCTTCATGGTCTGAATAATCTGTACCACTACAGACAATTGTAACCATGCCAGTGTAGAGTTTTAAATTCTGTTTCAGGGCCCAGGATATATCACACTTAGATGAACTGCTCCCAAAACCACATAAATGGCTTCCTTCACACCCCTCTCTATTAAAGAGAGAAAAAACAACCTTAAACAGAGGTGGTGGACTTAGATTCCAGCTTCCAAAAACTTATAATTCAGTTATTGAGTTGATTCCTTCCAGGTATCATCACAACCTCCACCTCATCACAGGGGAACAGAGTACGTCCACTCTTCAGCCAGGTGAACAATCCCCCCCTTCAACAACAATCTTTCACCATACACAGGTTTCAGATGTTACAGGCTAACATGGAACCAAACGACCTTATTGTCAGGTTCAATTTGCATGTTTCCAAGCAATACAATGCCTTGTTTTTAGTCAACTATATAAAGCCTCAAACCAATGCGAATCCAGACATTTTGAATTCAGAAAGCTTTCTGGATGGGAAGCCAAAAGTCTTCAAAACTTGGAAACAAAGTCCAGTGGATTGTTTTTTCAGAAAGCCTTTGACACTATTAAGATCTTTCCAAGGTTTGGTGTGAAAGCACTTTTGGACTCCTAACTCAACCTCTGATCATGCTGTCACCATTGCACCATTATTTGTAAAGAGAATGTTATGTAGTTTTGCTGTAAATTTCTGTATAAATACCATGAAGCAGTAAAAGGTCTCGTTAAAATCATGTCAATCACACAATATAATTTCTTTAAAATGATTGCTAATACTAATTTTCTGCTAGTGGCACATAAACTTGTGCTTGTATTTAATAGTGATAAAAAAGTACATTTGCACGTTTTTATATACCGTAACAAAGCTTTGTGCTGTTGTCCGCATTCTTCCCATTTGATTTTGTGCTTTTTTTTCTTTTATGATGTTCTCCCTTAACGATATAAATGCCACATTTTTCATCTCCCAAAAGATTAGGAAAAAAGTTACATAAATTGTGAATCTCTGTGACAAGAATCTGATTCCATCTAATAACAAACTAAAATCTCCCTCATTGGGGTGAGCAGAAAGATCAATACTGCTGACATGGTAGGAAATGGGCCAGGATGTCTGAGTCAAAGCAGCAGCACATCCAGTTCACACTGCTGTCTTATGGGAATCTACAGCTGTGGCAAGAAAATGTGCCTATAATGGTGTTTGGACAAAGTTCCTGTTCTAAAAAAGCAATGGTGAGTAAAATGTTAAGCAGAAACCTCTAACTACATAACCTGGAAATTTTTGTTATCTGTCTGGTTTGTGTTTACTATATTGTGGTGGGGTGTTGATCTTTTTCTGCTTACACTTGAGGGTTTTGCATCAACGTTATATTAGAAGGAGCTTCTCTCATATGTGATGTTTGGACAAGCTAGAGTAGTTAAATGCAAACAGAGCAATGGGAAAGTAATCTTGGAGAACTGTTTGGCGGCTCATGTTGCACCATAGTGAAACATTTGTATCTCATAACCTCTCAAACTCCCATTGTTTTATACTTCATAAAAGTTTGTTTTTGTTGGAGTATTATATGTCTTTTTTATTCCAAGGGACTATTACATTGTTGGCAGTATAAATGAATAATATTTTCTTTCTAAGTCTAAGCTGTTGCAACTTCACCTCAAGGGTTCTGCCCCATTTAGAGTAGTTACGTAAGGGAAATTTAAGGTTAGGCATGGTGTGCATCAGCGGGATGCTAAGATATATAAGATTTAGTTATTTTATGCTAAACTTATCCCCCAAAATCTAAGTTGAGACTTGCGCAGCATGGCTCACTATATAATGCCTTACCAGACCCAAGGACTTCTGTGGGGAGATGTGCTGTTTCGATTTGGCCATGGGCTCATATTGGTAATCCAGCCTGCAGGGTGGAGATTGAAAATGGAAGCTGATCAGAGCTCTCCCTCTGTGTAGATTATGGAGATAGTGGTACCCAAGATATAATTTGATGGTACAATGAAGTGATCAGATACTGAAAATAAAAATCTATTTGGAGAATAACAATTATTTTTATAGTCATGAATTTGGTAGGGATGAATGTTTAAGATCAATTTGACATTATTACTGACAGACTTTGACCATCAAATATTTAAGTACTTAATTTAATGCTAAACACTTTAAAACATTGCAAAACATGAGATTCACCACGAGGAAATTATTACAGATAGAAGCACATTTATTTCTTGGTAATTAATTAAGTTGTACTGATTACATGCCATATCGTCCATTTTTGCCATATATCTACAAAAATCGACAGTAAGAGTGGTTGTTTTTTTTCCATAACTTAACAAGAAGCGATGACAAGCAACTACCTATTTTATTTAGGATAAAACAATTACCAGGAGATAATACTGGCCACATAAAAAATAAAAAATGTGGCGAACATATCTATAATATAATTACCCAGACAGATTCAAGATCATTGGACCATTGTCAAGTGCCAGAAAACATAAAATGAATCAACCTCATAGTCCCCCTTCAATGTTTATTTAACTCTGCAATATGACTATCTTCCTATCTGGCTTCACTATAAGTTAAAACATTGACTAACAGCTTGCATTGTTTACGTGTATATCTAGAGTTGTGTTTAATAGCCCTTTACTGTATGCTATGTTTCAGAAGGACCCCTGACAATAAATGTCAACTGTAAGAGTACGTAAGCGTTAATAAACGCAACCTAAAGAGCAGAGCAGATATGTATTGACTCTTATTTATAGCCTTTAGGACATGTGTTTAAAGGGTTTCCAGATATCAAAAAATATGTGCAAACTTTATCACAAACATTATCAGGTAGAAAAAGACAGCTTTCCCAATTTTTTATGATATTTTATCTTATCTCTAATTTTTACTTTTGTTATTTTGATCTTAATTTTTTCACTTTATTTATAGCACTTTGTGATAGAGTTCTTATGAGTGATAAGAAAGTGATATAACATTTACTATTAAAATTGTTATTTACTTATTTTTTAAAACATATCTTTATCACGTTTTTCAACTTATACAGGAAGAGCTTTGTACAAAAGCATGAAAGCTTCTTATAATAAACATAACAAGGTGAATAAACAAACCGCCACAACAGAAACAAAAAAAAACCACACAGTAAAAGACAGGAAAAATAAAATAAATACAAATAAGTCAATAAATAAAATTAAATCAGGAAAACCTGTAACAATGTGTTCAAAAAAGAATCATATAGACTACGAAAAAGGAAAAAAAAAATGTAACAACATTAAGGCTCAGATTAATTCATTAATTTAATTTAAAGGATACATAAGCAGATATGCAGGCATTACTGTGCTACTATCATAATTGGTTGAATTCACAACTCAAGTATGGTTCACTCCAGGAATCTCAGACCACATAAGTCCATAGAGTCCCTTCTGTATAGTCCCTGCAATCTCTATACCGATATATTCTATGAATGGATCACATGTTTTGTAAAATAACAGAGGTTTGTCTTTAAGCCAGTAGATCATTGCCTCCAAGGGAATTAGTTCCTTCACACACTGCAACCACTGTGAAGCGCAGGAGGTTTGTCAGAGATCCACTGAAGCAAAACAAACCGTCTGGCACCAAACAGAAGAACATCTAGCAGTCTCTGCATATAAGAATTTAAGTTCAGGCAGGATGTAAACCAAGGATACAAGACAGTGAGGTTAGGTCCAGATCCTTACCAAATATGTCAGAAATTTCTTTACAGACCTTTATTCAGAAATGTTTGATGAAGGGGCAGCCAAAGATGAAATGGTAGTATGATTCCTCTGAGATCTTGCATTTATTACAATATTTCGAAAGTGTGGGGTTAAATTTGTTACTTGATATTGTGTAATCTGGAGCCTATGGGTGACTTTAAATTGGTGTTCCATAATTTTGTTGGTGGACAAGCAGCCGAGAGAGCTCAACCACCCCACTTACCATCTGGGATTTATGTCCCCAGATCAGCCTCCCAGAGCAATTTAAGATGAGTCGAACCCTCAGCTCCACAGAGCACCACATAACCTGGTTATCAGTTTTCGGGGCTCAGGGTCTTGTAGCACTGCTTCTATAGAAGAGTGAGAGAACCCACTAGGATATAACCTTGCTTTTAAAGATATAAAACTACGGAACTGCAAATACCTAAATAAATGTCTGGAGGGGAGATTGTATTGATCAGTTAGCTGGTTGAAGAATTTGACCGTGCCATCAGCTACCAGGTCTCCAGTTGTACAAATACCCTTCTCCAACCATAAAACTATGCGTTGTCTTTGAGGCCAGGAGGAAACTCTGGGTTAAAATGAATAGGGGTGAAAAGAAAGAGACAATCCTCCCAAGGTCTAATGTTTCTCCATACCTTTAACGTGTTTTGGAGGAGGAAATTACCCCTTAAGTTGTTCAACAATTCAATCAATCTTACAACTGGCAAAACGGCTAAACAAGTCAGACCTTCTAGGAGGCTGTAGATTTTATAAAAACTCGCCATGACAGGAGATAGCACTTCTCTGGAAGTTTCATTTGGAAGGTGTGATGGAAATAAAGTTTTTAAACATATTCAATGGACCAAAATAAAGATAAATGAGTAAGATAAGTAATAATAAAAGAACATCCCTGTGGTTTCTCCTCTATGAACCCTGGACAACTTAGCTGTTCTTCACATCCTCTCTGAATGTGGTTGTCTTTTCTTGGGTAGCTGATCTTTTGAAAAATAAAATGCAATGGTTCTTTTTCTTTTTTCAAGCTCCTATGGGTTTGACAGGAAAACCTGGAAGCTTTAAGAATTAAAATATTGGTGTTGGTTTAATTACTCCTAAATGCCAACGGGAGATTATTAAACTAGACTGAGCAGTAATTATTTAACTTGTGAGCAAAACATGGTCCTTGTGTGTTAGCACTAAAGGTTGTATTAAAAACGCGGACTTGATTTTGATCACCATGGTATTTTTATACATAAACAAGTGGAACAGAGTTAGGTTTTAATGTCTGTCATTTTTTAGTGTGAGAAATTGGGAATATGGAGTTAGAGTGTGTGAAGACACTGAGATGGGTGAGTCTCAGTCCCAATGGGTGAGAGTTGACAGCCCTGGGAATTGGATCAGAAGGGGCAGTCTCAATGCTAAGCCAAGTAGATTGGGGATCATTTCTTAACCATTCCCAGAGATAGCAACCAAGGCAAGCTAATTGCCCCCCTAATTGCCCCCTACCACTTCACCCCCCAGGCGATGTTGTAGCTTTTGTAAATGCAGTCTCGTCCTTTTCTTCAGGGCTCTGAAATGCTCTGCGGTTTCTGTTCATTGAGTTGATATGGTTGTTAAAGGACCAAGTTCCTTGGTTTGGATTTTTATTTGTGTCTTTTACATATGTGACATGGTGTAACAAACCATGCACAAGTCTACCCAGGATCGCTTTGGTTGTTTACAGTTCCTGAAAAGTGGAGTCTAAGCTTTCCAGTGATGTCAAACCTTTGAAAATGAAAACAATAATTGAAGATATGACTATTTGAATGTGTACTTTAAGAAGAATTCACCCTCAAAGTTCCAACTGGAAGCCAGTTTGCAGGAAAAAGGCTGCTAATTTGAATAATGTTGTATAGCTTGCTGCAGCAATTACCCAAACCTTTGTCAATAGAGGCTCATAATTTAACTGGACTGCATTGTCATTAACTGATAGTGCTATTTTCTGTCAATGTAAATGATAATTTACAGCAATGCATTACAACTCTATGTGCATTTAACAGACAATTCTTCTTCAACTTTGTTTTTATTTCTGCTCTTAGTGGACCTTTGCATTTTATGGACCATTTTAGAATACAAAGACAGAATTTTTGGGGGGTTGATGATCAATATATGTTTCTGATTAGAATGAATGGGCCAAGAGTTTATACCTCTTCATACATTTTAGATGGCAAAGCAACATTTAGTTGATTTATTGTTTATAGGTATCTATTAGTTGAATTTGTTTTGGTATTTAACATAAAGCTTATCTACATTCTAATTCGGACATTAAATTCCCTCACATTATGGTGAAAGCCGCCCTTTTTAAACAACAAACTGGTCACCCATGTGAATTGTGCAGGGTTATCCCCAAAAAAGTTTTATTATGACTTTTGTTACGCGTTCCAGAAGTGCACCTCTAACAGCTAAGAATGCCTGTGGCACCTACAGATTAAGTTGATTTAAATACCACATTTCTCTCCTTTGCAACAGTGTTGAAATATTAGCGCGATCTGCTGCTACCTGATTAGATTGTGATGATCAGAGCAAGAATTGCAATGTGATTTAAGCGTAGACAACAGTTATGACATAATTTGGGTGCTTTGACTTTAGTGGATGTTGAAGAAACAAACTTTATAGGATTTAAGGGGGTGTTTACTATAAAAAGCTGACATGAGCTTTTAGTGAATAACGTAGCTACTTATATTATGCACAGGGGTTAAAGATAGCATCAATATTTTGCAGAACCAACTTCAGTCCAAAGTTGCCAGTCTTAAGGTCTGAACACACTGAACACGATTTTGTGTCCAATCCAAAAGAAAATTGTGTCATAAGAGGTTGTGGAGCTTAGCTTTATTGAGAGTGAATGGGAATGACAAACAACTGACAAGATTTTGTGTAAAGGGGTTTGCGTACCTTGTAATAGACCCCATGTCTATTTTTTTCAGACTACACATCAATGTAGTGGCAATTTATTGGGGCCACCAGTTTGACTCTAAGGCAGACCTTGCCATTTTCACAGGAGTCTTAAAACCCCCAGGCGCTTGTCTCCTGCCACCGTTGGTTTTGAGGGAGCTGTCACTGGTCGTTCCATTGCAGCACCACATGCCTGTATGCAGGGTCTGCCACATGGAACAATAGCAATGGTTAAGTACTTAATATTTAAGTATAATCTTGATGAACTGACTGCACTGATTATGTGTATGCTTAAAAACATACTTAAAAAGTGGTGTCCCTATGCAAGGCCTTAAATCATAGTATATAATTATATAGTATATAATTATTTGAAATAACCTACATGTAAGGAGAAGATCTGGTTTCTTTAATTTATTTAGTAGGTTTAAAATTGGTGCCGAATATCATGCTGGCAAAGGTCTTTTTTCTTTTATAGTAAGTCTTTCCGATCTATGGCCTTTGTAAAGGGCAATTTACAAAGGCCGCTTTTTTTTCAGACAGTTTTATTATTTATTAGCATGTTCTTTTTCAACTAAAATAATTAGTTTTTCTGTAATCTTTGTTGGTGTTGCTATGATACATTTATGGGCTTTGATCTCCTTTTTTGGTTTGCATTAAAGTGCTTTACAAATCAATAATTGACGTAAAATGCATGTTGTAATCTGTTAGACAAAACAGGCCCTCTTCCCATATTTTCTGCTCAGTATGTATCACAAATACTGTGCAAGGAAGCTTAGGTTTGGCAAGCTTTTCAGTCATTGTTCTGTTTAATTCATTGACTACCAGTCTTTCATATTGATAAAAAGAGCTCACAGTGGTGAAAGAACAGAAAAATTACAGCTCTATATTCTTGTGTGCTACTGGGGCGCTGGTTAAAAATGTTATATTCTAAACTCCCATTAGACCAGTTTGCCTTAGTTTAGAAACCAAAAGACATGGGTTTACCTTTTTAATGTCAATGATGTCCAAGTTATCATACAAAAAGGCTATCTATTTGTGGGCTTTAGAGGGACGTTAATCTTATCAAAAGCCGATTTATTTAGGAGGATTGATTCCCTGATTAAAGGAGGCTTTTAAGGATGACATTTACCTTTGCCGAAGGCTAATCCTGTGTTTACAACCTGCTGATGTACTTGCAATTGTGTTTAAAAACTTGGATGCAAACATACAATCTCAATATCTATACATTCATAAGAGCAAGAGGTGTTCCAGTTGCACCAAATGCACATATTGGGAAAACTCTGCAAGCTTAGCACACTTAATTGCACAGCTATGGATTAGTGGTGAGCCGATCAGTACACCTTATATGGTGACAACCTGAGCAAGGCTCCATTATAATTGACCTTCCTGTTAAACCAAGCAAGCTCAGGCTTTTCCTCTAGCTGTTCTGGTGAATAAAGCTTTAGGTTCTTTACCTGATGCATGGCCAAGTCGCTTGACATTTCATTTTGCAATTACCCAGAAGAGGCAAACCTCCTGCTCTCAGGACTTTATTATCACTACATGCTCCTTGGGTCTCCCAAATGGCAATTATCTCACTATGCTCACAGGTGATTCAGCACGAGTTCCATTAGTCTGGTGGTGAAATGCTGTTACATTAGTTCATGGTTTCTTGTCTCTTGTTAGTTTTCAAGACACAGTAGGACAAATTAGAGCACAATTACAGTCGCATAAAGAAAGAAACATTGTGAAATCCATTTCCATTGTGCTAAGATATAATACAAAGTCTCATGGCTTTGAGGCATGTCGACTAGGATATTGCACAACTCTCTCTTCAGAGTTAGAGTGGTTTTCATGTTACAAAATTCTTACAGAACATGCCTGTTTTGAAAAATGGGTTAAAAAAAAAACATTTCATTTGGTCTTTGGTATATTCAAACACCATTCAAAAACATAGGACCCTATATAGTCAATGAAAAAATTTTAGTATAAATTAGGTTACAAGACTGGCACACTTTTGTTGTTGTTTCTGTATATTGAGTGTTAAACCACTGGTAAATAACACAATTATTTTATTTAAGTAATTAAAATCTAGTAAATTATTTTGGCAATTTTGAGGATAGTTGTTAATGACTACTTAAAAACCAAAATCAAATTTTAAAGAAAAAATTTGTTTTAAACAGGAGACATTAAAAAAATACACCAGATTCTTAAAGCATACATGAGGACTTAGTGAGAACTAGTCCCTATAAGTACATGGTTACCAGGGATCTTAAAACGTTTGCTCTTTGGCCAGCAAGAAGAGTTTGCCTAACAAAGCTCTTTTAATTTCAATTGCCATGAAATAAAATACCACCAGCTTTATAATGTAATTTTAACTGTTTATTTTACTGGGTAACAGGATTGAACTATCTCTACATTAAAACGATACCTTTCAAAGAGGGTAATTTAATCAATTTATTTCTACTGGCTGCAGTTATCACTTTTGCTTGTGCCCTTATTTTAAACCACACTTTCCCTTCCACTCAAATCTCCTTGACCTGTGTGCTAGATACAGTAATCTATAAAACACCATTTTCATAATCTATGGCTTACTCTCCTTGATGACTCATTGATTTTCCATTTGCCATCTGTTCAGGTGATAATACAGCCTTTTGGTTTAAAAAATTAGCTCTAACCAAAAATCATAATCAGATATACCTCTTACATTTTTAATACAAGGAATACATCTATGAAATTAATTACCTTTTTTTTCATTAAGTATTGAAAGAAATTAACCTTTCAAATCAAATTCATTTTTTTAGATACATTTGTAATAAAATTTTCTTACATTACATTTTGAATGTTCCAGAGAGGACAAAGGTTGCTTGTCAGTTGTAAGCCACTCAGCTGCTAGTTTGTGAATTGATTCTTAACAAAAAAAAAAAAACAAAAAAAAAAACTTCCCTTGGTGTAGAAATCCGTGTCAGAGGAGCTTAGATCTAAGGGTTTTATTGATGGGAGCTTTTTGTAATGTGTGTTGCTCTTCCATGTGATTGATGATAGGGCCTTGCTCTCTATGGTCTCTGACAAGGCCCCAGTCGACTAGTCCAATAGCAACTACTCAAACGTGACAAGTTGGCAGAATGTGTCCAAGGTGAGAGGAGGGCAGATGGGAAGCCACCCTCTAGAGTATCTTCCACAAAGCAGAAATGAACAAACTGCTTAAAGATTCACTTTAGATATCCCCCATTTCCATTTATTGGACCTGGACCCCTTCTGGCTCATCCAACAGGACTTTTTCATTACTTTTTGACATAGTTGTTCTTCATGCTCAATGGCTGGTTGAGCCCCAGGTCTTCAAGAGTAATCAGTTGGGTGCTTGTTTATGCCACTATACGCCTGTAATCTTTAGGAATTGGACATTTATAGTACAGAGAATGTTGGGTCAAGCAGGAAAACCTCCAGAAAAACACATACCATATCACTTCTTCACAGTTTACCATGCATCCTAAACATGGCTTGGCTGACCTTGCAAGAAACTATTAAACACCTGAAGTATTTTTAAATTTCATTTGCCATCGGTCTCTCAGCAAAATGGGGAAAATGTAGCCTGAAAAACCTTCTGAAAAACAATATCAACATTATTAAAGCTCTTTTCACTCTTAATTAAACATGATTTCATATATTCGCTATATGCAAACTACAACTGTTGATGATTTCTTCATTTTATCGTAACTTTACTAATGTCTTTACAAGTACGTCTACAGTATATATAACCTCTATCTTTTGAAATAAATAATATGAAGATTTAAAACAATTAAATACATAATTTCAATATTTAAAATATGTTTTGCAGACCCTCAGGCAGATATTCAGTCAGTCAAGACTAAACCTGTATAAAGCAGAATGAGGCGTGTAAGGATATATGAGTGTCAACCAGAGATGGCAAAAGTACTCACTTTCTGTACTTGAGTAAAAGTACAGATACTTGTGTTAAAAAATACTCTGGTAAAAGTGGAAGCACTGATTAAACTTCTTTACTCAAGTAAAAGTACGGTAACAAAGTACAGGCTTGTAAATTTACTTAAAGTATAAAAGTAAAAGTAGAAACCACTTTTTTCATGCCGTTGCCTACATTTTAAATGGATGTCTGCCAATAGGACTAGATCTCCGTTGTGTTCATTTTCAATCATCTCGTCGTCGATGCTACTATGCTAACGCCACCGCCACCAAGCTGCAATGATTTGCCGCCAATGAATACCGCCGAATCTGTCGATTCATCTTGTAGTGGTGCGTCAAATGCAACGTAGATTCCCATCCAATTAGACTGAATTTGGTATTGATGACGTGAAAAATAATAACGGTAACTCCATTGAAATTATTCAAAACTAAAGTAACGAGCCAATTTTTTAAAATGTAAGGAGTAGAAAGTACAGATATTTGTGTAAAAATGTAAGGAGTAGAAGTAAAAAGTCGCCATAAAAATAAGTAGTAAAGTAAAGTAAAAATATCAGAAAAATCTACTTGAGTACAGTAATGAAGTATTTGTACTTCGTTACTTCCCATCTCTGGTGTCAACTGAAAACATTTCCTCACAGACAATCAAATACAAGGACTTTCCTGGTAGTTAATTTACTGTGTATCTTCCCTTTTTCGCAAAGACTTGATATTTAACGAGTTTTACATTTTATAAATACAACTCTTAATAACTCAGCAGGTGGCACTTAAACCATGTGCGTTTTGAAGCCTTCTGGCCAAATTTCGACTGAATATTTGACCTGTCTGCATCAAAAGCTGAATTCAATTTCCAATAGCACAAATTTATATTTATAGCAAAACGTATTGTTCTACAATCAGATGGTGGTCTGTGCTTTTTTTATGCTTAATGCATACCTGCGTCATTTATTTAAGGAGCCAGTTTGCATGTGCTTTTGAGGTCAAATTTCTGTTGGGGCACGCAAAGGTGTCCAAGCAACAACCATAGCTGTTCATATTAAGGAAAGCTGAAGAGGTTGGCGGTTGTCTTTACTTTCTTCATTGTGACAGTAAACACCACTACAGCAAGACAGTTGTAGCCTGTGGCACACAATGGCTTTCCATTAATCATCTTTTTTTCAAACTTCCTTCCATCTGCATATTTATGCACTGCCACAGATGTGACAGGTATAGGTAATCTAATTTTGAAAACTGGTCTTGGATGAATCTCCTTTGCACTCTGTAACTGGCTTACTTTCCTAGTGCAATTTTATCGACCATATAGTATTCATTCCTAGTAAACAAAAACAACAACAAAAAACTGTTTTAACTGCAGTGCAATTGCTCTCTGGGATTGTTAAAAATATAATTACTTTGCATATATTCAATGTAATTTTCTGAACCCAGACTATAACCATGCTTGATATTTGGTTCTTTATTCTTTGATTTAAAATATTGTCTTGTATTTTCCAAATGTTTCTTCTTTTTATTTTGGTCAAAGCATGTTTTTATTTTTTATTTATTTTTTTTTACTTTCCTTGACACCCTTGAAATTAATACTTTTAGCTTAGGGGCCATGTTTAGCTGCAATGGACTGAAATAATTTTGAACAGTAAGTAAAGGTATCTTTGTCTAACCAACCATACGGAGTTCTTGTATAAATTAAAAGTTAAAATTGGAAGACTTAAACATTGTTAGGATAATTTATTTTATTGTTAACTTTAAAAAAAAGTGGTGAGAACTCCAAAAGAAGGTCAATTCAGTTTATTAATGAGGCACCAATTTACAACACATAATTTCAAGGCACTTTATAGAGACAAACTTATCATATTTTACTGTCAGATTGATAAGAACTTTTGTAAGGAACCCAGCTGAATGCTTCTCATTGCACCTAATTGCACTGACTTTGCAAGATACGTACGCTCTTCCTGGATCAGCAAAGGGCAACAGCAGATATTTGCTTGTATTGTGTTTTAGACTCTAGAGCAACACTTCACACCATGCACACATACAGCAAGAATGGAGAGGGAAAACTCTTTTAACAGAAAGAAACCTCCAGCAGAAATGAACTCAATGTGAGTGGCCTTCTGCGAATGATGGCTTGGGTTTCAAGGAAGCAGAAACAGACAAAAAAAAAAAAAAAAACATAGAAAGCATTGGATCTCCTCTTCACAAGACAGTAAACTTACCCATTTCTGGTCTCAGATGAAAAAGTGAAACTAAAATTTCAATTAAAATTATTTTTTACAATTTCATAGGCTTTTTAACTGTTTCAATTCAATTGTTTATTGTTGTGATGCAAGGCATCTTGGTGTTTTAATTTGTTAAATGATTTTTCAGTCAATTCAATTCAGTTTATTTGAATAAAACAAATTCAGAACACATTTCATCCCAAGGCACTTTACAGAGGCGATGCTGTCAGATTGGTTGGGGAAACCAGTTAATTGCATCCAGTCTCTGACTTGAAAGATATGCTCTCCCTGGATGAGCCTGAAATGATGACCTGAGCTTGCATTTTGTTGTTGACTCTTTAGTATTCCCTCATGCCATGCATGCATGTAGCGACCGTGGAGAGGAAAACTCACTTTAAACAGGAAGAAACCTCCAGCAGAACCAGGCTCAGTGTGAGGGGCCATCTACCGAGGCCACAGAAATACAAAAGGTAACTTTACTAGCTTCACAAGGGGCCCTCTCTGGGAAAGAAAAAGCCAGGCAGATGAGCTCCAAGTCCACTCTGCTAGTCAAAGTAAAAAAAACAGGGCTACACTGGAAAAATGAGATATGGATGGCAGCAGCACAGCTGCTGGACTGTTCTGATTGCTGCCCTCTGGGAAGAAGCTTTGCAGCATCTGCTGAAGGTCCAGCAGGTTCTGCTAAAGCTTTTTTCCCGCTGCCATCAGACTGTTAAACTCTAAATGTTGCACTGCTTTTTGCATCATATTTACTTTGCACTGCACTGAACTTTTCTATATCAATGCCATTTTGCACCATTATTTTTAAACTGGTTTCCTTTTCTCCTACGCTGTTTACATTCTGATCACTGCTGCTCTTTATAATGGTAATATTCATTCACTGTTGTAAGCTGTAAGCAATGTAACTTAATTTTGTATACACTCTGGATATACAAAATGACAATAAAGTTTGTCTAAGTCTTAGTCTCTAAGCCAATTTCAATCCAGGGTGGAGTCACAGTTGAACTGGAGAAGACCAGATGAAATTGCTATGATGGGAAAAAAACAGAAAAAAAAAAAAAAGTTATGAGTGAAGCTTGGCACATACTACAGAAGAATAGAGATAGAATGAAGCAGAATGAAGAACATTGATCCCTATGTGATCTAGCAGCCCAACCTTTTAGCAGCACAAATACAGAAAATAGCTCAGGATAACCCAACTATTTTAGATGAGGTAGATAAATAAGATAGGAGAAATATTATCTCTTGTTTTAATTTTCATCAGAAGTCTGGCTACAGCATTTTGGATCATCTGAATTTTGATCACAGTTTAAGTACTTCCTAATAGTTAATAATTAAAATAGTCCAGCCTTCAAGAAGGAATTAAAACAGTCATGCCTTCAAGTAAAAAATTGCATAGACTAGTTTCCCAGCATCACCCTTGGACAGGATATTTCTAATTCTTGCAATGTTTAGGAGATGAAAGAAAGAGAACCCCAAGGTTCTTTACTTTATTATCTAAAAGCATTTCAATCCCATCCCACTGAAGAGACTGAATAATCAGCTTCTTTTTCAGAGACTCTAGTCCAAAGACAATACATTATGTTTTGTCTGCATTCAGAAGCATCACGTTAAGAGTCATCCAGGTCTGTATGTCTTCAAAATATGCTCATAGCCTTTATAATGGATTAGTTTCATCAGGATTTATAGACAGACAAAGCTGAATATCATCGGGCATAACAGTGGAAATTAATACCATGCTGTCTGATAACTCTACGAATTGGGAGCATAAATATATATATGGTAAAGAGTATTAGCCCTAGCACGGATCCCTGTGGTACTTTGAAGGTAACCCTGGAGCTTGAGGAAGATTTATCATTAACATAAACAAACTTTATTTAAACCAGCCTAGAGCTGTTTCCTTAAATCCTTCAAAAATGTAAAATCTATCTAAAAGGATATGACAGTATGATAAACTGTATCAAATGCAGCACAGAGATCAAACAGGACAAGTACAGATACAAGTCCATTATCTGAGGCCAAGAGAATATCGTTAGTGACTTTCACCAGAGGTGTTTCGCTGCTATCATGAGCTTGAAGGTCAGACTGAAACTGTTCAAAATGTAACACACTTGTTAGCAGCTATTTTGTCAAAACTTTAGATTAAAAAGGAAGATTGGACATAAGTCTATAATTGACCAAATCATCTGGGTCTAGAGAAGGTTGCTTAAGTAAAGGACTGGGGTACCTATCCCTTTAACTATTAATCATACATCAAATGGAGGTGGAAATTAGAGGGAATAACTCCTTAAATAAATTGGTTTAAACTGGATCATAAATACAAGTTGAAAGCTTTGATGAGGATAATAATTTTGCAAACTCTGAAAGCTCAGCAGGAACAAAACAGTCCAAATCCAGTTCAGATTCTATACTAACCTCAGATACTGCCTCACCTTCCAGAGATGAACCAGTTATACTTAGAGTGCAGCTAATGATCATGTTTTTCATAGAATCAATCTTATTTATTAAGAAAAAGAGTTACAGAGTGTAATATCAGAAGATGGTGCGTTTAAATAGACAAGAAAAATGCAAGCAGCAAAAGAAAAGCTTGTAAAAAAATAGCAGAGCTGCAGGTTGAGAGTAGGAGTGACAGCGAGCGCAGCGAGGCATAGGACTTCTGTGAATAAAAGCCTCATGCAGGTATTTGAGACATTCAGTGAGCAAAGTTCAGATTGCATTCTAGTTGAAGTGTTGTAGTTGAAGATTTCAATTAAATGTACAGTAGCATTACTGTTTTTTTGTTTGTTTGTTGTTTTTTTTTTACTTTTTATTGTTTATTGCACAAATCTTTCGTTTTAATATTATTTCAATGAAATTATTAGCATTTGAATATAAAATAGTTTATCAGTCTTTTTTTTTCTTTATGGCCTTTGTTTTGTTACTAAAAAATTATAAAAGGGGGTCATCTTATAATCAGGATCATCCTATATTCTGGTCAGTACTGGAAATAGAAATAGGATTATTCTGTTATCCTACATTAATAAGGAGACGCATGCTGCTCTTACTTTACGAAGGGTCATATAATGCTGTTGTGTCCAGACCAGCTAGGAAACCTGTAGGCATGCAAGGTGCCATTTTCTCTCCAGTCTCCTGACATTTTGCTTAAAAGGGTGCAGCTCAAAGATACAGATGGGATAAAAAATTGGAAGAGTCTTTAGATTCCTTATAATTCATAACTGCATTATCTGATAATGATATGTTACAATTAAACTTTCTTTTGGGGGAGGGGAACTCTGTTGAAGTAATTTTGAAGGTCTTTTAAAAGTGGTCAGAGAGGACAGGGTTGTGAGTGTAAGTTGAGGTGAGGTTGGTTGAGGACCCAAATGCAGAGATGAGGGAGGAAAAGATGAGTTCCTTCAGGCTTAATAAAATCAAAAGACCAGAAACAAAATCCAATAATCAAACAAATACAAAAAACAGGAGACGTTGGGAGAAAAACACATGGGGAGCCAAGTAACAACAAGGAACCAGCACTGAAGAACTGCACAGGGAGAAACAAAACCGTATGGAATAGGCGTGGATAGAAATGACTAGAAAGGAGCTAAGGGAAAGCAGACATTCACAAGGGGACAACAGAGAGCAACTCAAGACTGGTTAAATATAAAACAAAATGGAAAATACACCAAAGACCAACAAAATAGACTTACATAAATTAAAACTCAAAGTCCAAAAGGGGAGAACCATAACAGTGAGGGAATACTGTTATTTCTTCATATTTAATGCTATATGTCAGCACAAGGTCCAAAGGATGAAGATGAGAATTTTTGGGACTATTCACATTTTGAACAAAACCATTCAAATTCGTCTGCTTTTGCTCACCTTGAAATTTCCCTGGCAAGCAAAAGCAATTCGCAAGGCAGCAACTAAATTGATTGAATGGACAGAGAAGAAAAAAAAAAGCATTGACATACAATTCATTGACTCATTAACAGGTGGACATAATGTCAGAGGGATAGATGAATTGAGAATGTATAAGCAGATAAATATAAAAAATAAAAGACAAATAAAATTGACAAAGTAATGATTGAGCAGACAGACAAACAAATGAAATAATTGTTGGACAAACAATTTGTGAATGGATGGACAGGTAAAAGATTAAAAGGTAGGACAAACTGAATGGAGAAATAAAAAATGGGATGGATAGAACAAAAAAAATGGAAAGATTAGCTTTTAATTGAACCACAGAAGGATTTAGGACAAGTGGGTGGTGGACAGTTTCATGGACCTGAACTGTAAACTTTTTCAATAAACTATTTTATTCAATATTTATTCAACCTGATGACGTCTTTCTTATCAAATACTCCTGAGTTGTTTGGGAACCCTTTAAACCAGGGGTAACCAATTAAAAATCTGTGGGGTCCAAATAAAGAAAATCATTAACCAGTAAAGGTCTGGAGACATTTTTAATTATAATCTGTTACTATAAACAGAATTTAACACTGAAACAGAATGAGGTTTTATGCATCCATGTTATACATTTAATTTTTGTGGGGGAAAAAAAAATTGAAAATATTTCCATTTTTACATCTGAAGAGTCCCAGAGGGCACTCTGGTGCCGGAGGGCTTTACCGTACAAACAGGAGAAGCGGTGCAAGTGAAATTAGACACTGCACACGGACAACATGAGGTAATTTATAGATGTTTTAAATCAGGTTGGGTCTTGGTTAGCCAGCAGGTGGGTCTGGATCTGGACCGTGGTCCACTAATCCGAGACCTCTGCTTTAAACCGTCAGAGTGTATAAAATCTTCTCAGACAACACTAACAGCTCACATTAAACCATGGACAAAATTTTGATTTCAGAAGCAAGGGGGACTGTTGTTGGAAAATTTTGATTTCTCTCACTTCATAACATTAATTCATCCTATTTACTCACTATAAAAGTTTTCACTCAGTCTGTTTCACCTTCAAGGCCACACAATTCTCTGTGTGAGGATGTTTGTAGACCAGACATAGCTTCTTCCTATAACAAACCAGATTCTTTCTCAAGGTTTTTTCATAACATGTTATGAATAACCAAAGTATCTGTAGTTTGTTTTGACTCTGACTACTTTCCTTTGTTGTAAGTAATGGGAACACATGTTGCTCCAGCAGAATAGGGCTGAATGCTGTGCCATAAGGGCTGTATGATGAACTGTTCTCTCTTTGCAAATATGTGAATAAAGTGCCGACTGAGTGAAATCCATCGATCTCCGTTTATTTAATCAGGGCGAATAGTTGATTACTTTTTTCCCACAACAGGGATGCAAGTATTTTTGTTGGGAGCTGGAGAAGTACCACCTTCCTCAAGCAGAGTCCGCCGTGGATCCTCCTGAGTTGAGCCTCCTGCACAGCTGGAGCTCATTCCATCATTAGAGGATCCACAGTACTTAAGCTGTCTTCAGACCTTGCCTCAACGCCGCAGTGTTGATCCAGTTGGAAACCTGTTTTTCTCCTGCCCTCTGAGCCAAACCTGAAGCCTCTCTCTGAACTTCCATGCAGCTCTGGATCAAGAGCTGGAAACTCAAAGTCAAAGTCAGCTCACTCTTAAGAAGTAAGACGCTGAAGCAGCTTACGGACTCTGCTGAACAAACCATCTCCGGACCCAACAGTTTCCCTCTCAAGGCTTTAACCAAGAACTCTCAAGGTACAAATCTGAAACTGTCAAGAATCAAACTCCTATGCGCAACGCTAACTGAACTGTCTCTCACGCAGACTCCGGTGAACCAGTTTCCCAGGCCTGAACCAGAACCAGTCATTCTCTCTGTGCTTGTGACAATAAACTCTGTTAAACCTTTTACTCCAGTTTCCGTCTCAGTGGTGTTCTGCATTATTGGGTCACACCAGTGAACCCATCATGACAATTTTATGTTATAAATTTAGCGTGTTTGACCAATTAAACACAGTGGTGACAGCCAATCACACAGGAAAAGACTGTGGGCCAATCATGAGCTTGGGGGCGATCTAAACTCATGGAAGAAGGCTTTAGCTTGAGCTGCGTGTTTTCCTCTTGCTCCCAGTACTGGACGAATGTCTGTGCACTGTAGTGAAACATTGATTTTGGACAGTAAAACCTGCAAATTCCATCCCTCCCCCAAATTATGTCAATGCATTAAAAACCTCTGATCATCTCACTTGTTAAGGTCCTTTTTTGTCAAAGATAAAGATTATAGAGATCCATTTACAAGTTGTGAATAGACTCCAGAAGAGTTCTGTTTCTTGTAAGTGACAATAATATACTCCTTCTTATCACAACAATGCCTAAAATTAACTTTTCTTTATTTGACGTATTACTGGACTTTGGTTTATAAACATCTAAGAAACTAAACCTCCATAAATCTAGTTTTATACAAAAAAAAAAAAATGAAATGAACGCCTCTCAGCTTTTATTGATGGGGCAAGTTATTTATATCAACCAAATCAAACAAGACGTTTTTTGAACACTGATGCTCATCTAGCCACACTCAATATGTGTCACTTTGATTACACACCAAAAAGGAGAGGACTTTGTTCAGCTGGAACCATGCTGAAAAGAACTGCGGTAGGTCTGAGAATGGTGGAACAATTCCAAATAGGCCTCATGGGTGAGTGAACAAAAGGTGTCGGTAATGACACTTCATCGCAGATAGACAGTATGCTCAGAGAAGTGATCGGTTTGGGAGGGGGGTTGTGTTTCATCATTCAAAAGCTCAGGCATGACATCTCAAAGCAATTATTGTACTGCCGTTTTTTTGTCATATTGAGATCAGTAAGAAGGAGCCAATTACTCCCAGATCTGATGGGAATCAAAACATTTCTTGTTAATATAGTTTGAGCGACAGTAGTTCTTACATTCACAGTATGTCTACATGCACATCAAACCTGCTTGGGTTAAAGTTGAGCTAAAGAACAACTTCTTAAAGAATTTGCTAAACATTTTCTAAGCTCTGCATGAATTTTAAGGGAGACCATAGTAAAGTGAAATGATTTTGTGATGAGATAGCTTAAAAGGGTGCATCACAGATCCAAAGTTTAACCCACTGAGCGGAATATTGACTTGGCAGAATGAGCTCAGAGAACCTGAAGTGCTTGCCTGTGATCCCCCAGTCTGTTTTTAGCTGAAGTAAAATCAGTGTGGAGATAGATGTTATGTGTCTGATCCCTCAACTGCATCATGGTTGAAGTTGCTTAGTTAAAAACTCATGAACACATTAAAAAATGAATATAAATATGAAATATTATTTGTAAAAAATTCTAAATTCTGGGTAACCTTTGTTATTTTCTCCTATAAATTTGTACTGTGTGGAAGAATTTTTCACTAGAATTACATCTGTATGTCCTAATGAGTACATCTCCAACAGCTTTGCACATCCAGTGACTGCAACTTTAGCCAGTTCTACTCATACTTCACAATTGCTCAAGGTTAGTCAGATTGGAAGAAGGGTTTCTATGAACATAAATTTTAAAGTCTGCCCAGGAAGTCTGAGCTTAAGTTTGTATGGAGCCATCCGATTAGATCAGTTGACTTTTATCTAAACCATTCCTCTGCAGCTCAAGCTGAGTGTTGAGAGTTTTTGTCCTGCAGGAAGGCTGATCTCCTTCCTATTCTCTGCACTTTTGCATCCTCAAACAATCTTTCTTTCAGGATTTTTCTGTTCATCCATCATTCATCAACTTTAACTTAAATCTGTCACAAGAATACATCTGTCAAACCAATTAAAAACCCTGAAATGTTGGCTTAACCTTATATCAGTAATCTGGATACTCATTGAAGATTAACAGGATTTTCTGTGGGTATCATTTAAAACTTCAAAAAGTTTTTTCAAAAACACAAATTACTGCTAAGTAAGCTATCTTGTACTTTGCTTTTACAGTTTTTTATTTAAAAAAATGCACCACAAATTTTATTAATTTAACCCAAAATAGTTTTTCAGACAGTGCATTTTTTTTAGGTTTTCATGCAATTTTTTTCCATTTCGATTATCTTACTTCTGCATCTTTTTTTTTGATAATTTGGTAATAATATATTGTATGAGATGATGCTGTAACCTCTTATATTTTTCTTTCACAAGGACTGTTGCTTTTTGTGAGAAACATTGATGTAATTGTTTATGCCATTGTACAATATGTATTATGCATATTGTACCATGCATTTTGACTCCAGTTGTCACCTAGCATCATCCTGTATTATAGGTTGTATTTAGATGCAGTTATTGACACCAGAGAGCACATACGTTTGAGAAACAATATGTTTGTGAGCAATGAGAAACGTTTCTAGTGGTTTCTTGACAGCTCATACCTCTGATCATTGTCAGATTGTGGTTTGTTGTACTGAGTCCCTCAGCAGTGAGAAGATGATATAAGCTTCTCAAGTTCTGTGAATGTAAACACTTCACTGGTTGACATAAGCCAAGTCCTGTGGGATCAAAGTTCAGCTTACAGAGGCTGTGTTTGCCAGCTGCACCACTTTATAGAATTTCAGCTGGACAAGCACTCTGATCTGGAGTTACTCAAATTGTAATATATTCTTTGAGAAAACAAGGTTGCTTTCTAATTGTTTTCTACAGTAGATCGTCAGTACACATTTTGACATCTCGTTGTTTGAGATAAATATCTGAAATTAAGTGCATGTACAGTGAAGATTAGATTAAACATAAAGTAAAGGCTAAATTAGTAGTACTTAACCAGGAGTGCTGCACAAATGCGTAAAAGTTACTGTTGGTAATATATATAAAAAAAACTTTATTACCAGGAGACCTGTCCAGGGTATACCTCGCCCCTTGCCCGTAGACAGCTGGAGATAGGCACCAGCACCCCTCGTGACCCCTTTTAGAACCAAAAGCTCTTGAACCAGCTTTTGAACCAGAGATACCAAAAGTTTTTTATTTATTCATTTATAATCTTAACCTTTAATACGACCATTGGGATGTACTGATGATAACTAATCCAAATATTACCTTATATTGGTGAATATTTCCCTTGAAAGCTCAAATTATCTAGAAAGACCCACGTTTAACCTCTGGGAGTATGTGCTACAGCGATTATATAAAAATAAGATCACAGTAAGAAATGTTTTTTATGACCAGTTTCTTGAATTCAGCTTCTGTTTGCAAGCAAAGGCTGATTGCCCTTCCAGGTCCCATAAAGGCTGAATGGACCAGTGGCTTTGTGCAATGACATGGTGGTTATTTCATGGCACTCCCCAATGGTCAATGACTCTGCTTCATCATTGTTCCACACCATTGTGCAGCTTTTTATGAGTGCAGCTGCCACCTGTCCTCCATGCAGCGTTATCAAGCATGGTAATGGCATTTTTATACCACAAGAAAGGAAAGTGACAAGCATTTGACAAGTTAGTCGAAATGCTAGACTAAACAAATGGACTTAACTTGGAGTCTGCTTAAATCTAGTTAGGAGTTGATAGTTCTTTTCACATAAGGAATATCTTTGTTGAGAGGTGTGATGTTACAAATTCAACCTGAAAAAATTTTTTTTTTCTTTTGTCTAATGGCTTTCTTTTAGTATCCTGCAGGACAAGCCGAAAGCCTCATATCTTTCTGTACACAGGTGGATTTCCTCTGTTTATTAACTGATTTGTCAAAACAGACATTTACAAGAAAGGGCAAAACATTTATGTTAATCACTAATTAATTCATATTAGTTTTTTTGCAGAACACAGCATATAGTCAATAATCAAATATACATAAACAGGAAGTTTTGATTCTTAAAAAGGAAAATACTTAAAAAAGTAAGACTTCAATAAGATTTAAGGACCCTATGCATTTTTTAATGTTTGCTTATCCATCCATCCTATTCTCCCACTCATTTTGTTTAGGTTGTGGTTGCCATATCTCCGGCAGTCTATGGGCAAGAGGAGGGGTACACCCTGGACAGGTTTGCTAGTATGTCACAGCTCAACACAGAGACACATGACCATGCACAAATACAGTCACACCTAAAGAAAATTTAGAGAATCTAATTAACTTAAAAGTCATCTTTTTAGACTATTGGAAGAAACCAGAGTGCCCAGGAAGAAAGACTCCAGGCTGGGAATCGAACCCAGAACCTTTATGCTGATTGAAAACAGTGTTACCCACTGCTAAGTCATGTTGGATTATATTTTCTTATATTTTTAGTTGTGCTTAAATCTGTTTTACATTATTTGATTTGTTTTTACTGTGAAGGCGAAATATTTGGGGAAAAAAACAATTTCATATAAGATATAAATAACGTGAACATCGCTGTAACCCAATCGATTTTCCCTTAAACCATCTCCAGCTCTCTCTCTGTTGGATCCCGGAGTATTTGCATACCAATTCTTGTTGGGCTCTGTATAGCCTCGAATTCAATGCTATTCCTGACATTTTGAACTGAAAAAGCTTCCTTAATGGGAAGCGAAACGTCTTCAAACTTGGAAACGAAGTCCAGTTGATTGTTTTGTTTTGTTACTTTTTTGGAATGACCAATTCAGAGGTACTATATACAAAACATACAGCATTTTCTGGGGTTTCATTCCAGTGATGTGCCTGTAAACCTCTAGCCTGACCAGCCAGACTAATTTGCACAGTGTAAACAGATGTTAGTCTAAAAAGGAGCAGGCGGAGCCTGAAGTCAAAAGCAAGATTAACAGAGTCAGCAGAAACAGTTTAGAACCAATCATCAGAGATGGGAAGTAACAAAGTACAAATACTTCGTTACTGTACTCAAGTAGATTTTTCTGATATTTTTACTTTACTTTACTACTTATTTTTATGGCGACTTTTTACTTCTACTCCTTACATTTTTACACAAATATCTGTACTTTCTACTCCTTACATTTTAAAAAATTGGCTTGTTACTTTAGTTTTGAATCATTTCAGTGGAGTTACCGTTATTATTTTTCACGTCATCAATACCAAATTCAATCTAATTGGATGGGAATCTACGTTGCATTTGACGCACCACTCCAAGATTAATCGACAGATTCGGCGGTATTCATTCACGGCAAATCATTGCAGCTTGGTGGCGGTGGCGTTAGCATAGTAGTATGGACGACGAGATGATTGAAAATGAACCCAACGGAGATCTAGTCCTATTGGCAGACATCCATTTAAAATGTAGGCAACGGCATGAAAAAAGTGGTTTCTACTTTTACTTTTATACTTTAAGTAAATTTACAAGCCTGTACTTTGTTACTTTTACTTGAGTAAAGAAATTTAATCAGTACTTCCAGTTTTACCAGAGTATTTTTTAACACAAGTATCTGTACTTTTACTCAAGTACGGAAAGTGAGTACTATTGCCATCTCTGCCAATCATAGCCTGCACCACTACTGTAAGCAAGGTTTTAGATTGAAGCAATACATGTCGGGAAAAGAGCTTAGAGCTTTCTGGTAAAACTCTTTCGCCACAACGAACTAGAGCAGTGCTTGTGTTTTATTAGATGAGGCAGCAACCAGTCTACCAATTTCTTACTCTATCCTACAGTCACTCCTTATTAGACACAGAGATCCTTGAACACCTTTATGTGAGAATTAGAATGAGTTTTCTCTTGCACTCATTCTTAAAATCTAACCACCCCCCTGGTCTGCAATTACAGTTTGTTGTATTTCTTTAAAAAGTTTTTCACGCAATTTTGATGAAAATTTGTCATTTTCTAATATTATTTTACAGTATTCAACAAATCTTTAAGTATTAGTTTATTTTTATGTCACTTTAGTAAACTGCATAATATTCTCTATAATATTTCACAACACAAAACACTTTGCTTTTGGGATGTAAAAATCAAACCATTGACAGGTTTTTTTAATAGTCTGGACTTGCATCTTGTGCAGGTATACCATTTTGGATTGTCCTGCTGCAGCAACAAAATGTTTGCAATGTTTCTTTAAAGGTTCTGATACCACTGGATTTCCTTTAATGCAAACTAATTGCTTTTTTCCCCTGTATCTGTTTTGTTGATGTCAGCAGGTGGTTACATTAAACTCAGTGCTTTCTTGAACCCCATATTTTTAATGGGGTGAGGGACTTTCTTTATCCACATATATAATTAAATGACTGATTGACTTTATTGACTCGTTACATCAGCTCAAATAGTCAAAAAAAGAAGAAGGTGCCAAAAGAAGAAAAAGGTACATTGGATATATACTATGCAGAGTATTTACATTGGTATTTATATGGATGGGTATTTATATATAGCTACTGCACTGGGTGTCAAATATAAAGAAACCGGTTGAGTTTTTAATAGTAACTGCACATTAAACAATGCACAAGTTATTTCCATTGCAGTATTGCATTGTAGTCTGGTGACAGTAGGGATGAACGACCTGTGGTAGTGCTCCTTTTTACAAACAAGGTGTAAAATTCTTTTACTAAAGAAGCGGCTCAGCTCCTCTACAGACTGGTGCAAAGGGTGGAAGGTCTTGTCCATGATGGATGTAGGCTTGTTCAGCATCCTCCTCTCAGCCACTTCGTCCAACGAGTCCAGAGCGTAGCCTAGGACAGAAACGGTCTTTCTCGCCAGTTTATTTAGTCTCTTTCTGTTCTGTTCCTTTGTCTTACTGGCGTTAAGTCACAGGTGGTTCTTCTCACACCTGTCCACAAAGTTCATGATGACCGACCGGTACCCCAGCTCGTTCCCCCCAAAAACACAGCCTACAATGGCAGAGTGATCGGAGAACTTCTGAAGATGGCAGCTGTCCATGTTGTATTTGTTGTAATTTGTTCTCATAGTACTGAAACATACCGAAAAATTTCCTGCCAAGTTTGGGTTCCGTCTTTAGTAGGTTTTAATGTTATCTTCTTGACACTGATTTTTTTTTCATTCCCCTCCTTCTGATGCTGATCACAACAGAACAGCTGTAGGGTAAAAATACACCAAAAAAAAAAAGAAATTCAGAAAGTCGTTTGAAAAGATAAGGAAAAAATAATGTTTGGCTTTTATACCACTTGAAATCTCACCATGTTGTTAGAGTGATTGAGTCTTTGAATTGATTTCTAGATGTTGTTGTTTAAACTCAGGGTTGGAAGATGTCAGGAACAAGACTAACTTTCTGCCCAAAAGAAAGACAAAATAAAATTCAGCCAGCTGGCAAATGTGTAAAATAACTGGCCAAGTAACAGTGTGTCCTTCCACAAAATGGCTCCTCAGATAAGCTATTAGCTCTTCAGCATCTTGACTCTGGTGTTGGCTCATAGTCATTGCGCATTTAAAGGAGGTAACTGCCGTAAAAACTATGAGATTGGTAGGGCCAGCATGTCTTCAATAAAAAATGTGCCTTAGTTGCTCCGTATCTGCTAAATATTAGCTTGCAGTCACTTTCAATGCACTTAGAAATACAACGTGACAGTGAAGCACATAGCCCCTGAATGACTGCTCCACCTTTCCACATAAGTTACACATGAACATGTCATCCACTTAGCTAACTTCACGCACAATCATGAATAAATTCCTAAAAATTAAATGCTCGGTTAAAACTTTGCTGGCAGGTTTTCTATAAAGCTGATAAAATAGTCAACAAACCTAGCAAACTGCAAGAAACAGTTAAATTAGAAAGGCATTTAAAATATTTAAACCGGACAGATGTACACCTTACGTATTCATTTTAGGCAGTCTAGGTGAGAAAAGCGTCAGACAACTAAATTATTTTTGCTGCCCAACAACGGTAGCTCAGCAGCTGCAGTCAGTTACTGTAGCATGGTGAAGACATGATGGCGGCTGTCTGAGTCTTCCTGGGCAAACCTGCAGTCTATGCACAGCTTAGCACCACCCTATTGATGAAAACTCTCAGTAAGGTCGTTCATTGGATAACACAGCTTTGAAAAGTTCTCTGCAGTTCAAACATCAACAGTCATAGTAAAAGACCTGTAATGTGATTCAAATAGTAAAACAACTGTTTAGACTTCTATAGCACAAATAAAAGGCCAGTGGACAAAACAACGTCACAAACATTTTAAGGGAAGTCATATTTAAATTTCAAATCATTCTAGCTTAAACATGTATATAAATGTATTCTTGATCAGACCATATTGTCCCAAAAGTAAGAAAATTTCTATTTAAAAAAACAAACCTGTCTCAAAATCTGTGTTTTTTTTCTTTGTTATCTTATGCAGGCCAGTTAGTTATTTGTCAACTTGTACACCTAAATTCAGCCAATCATATATCAACGGTCATCTGTCAATCAAAACTTTTCAGTCATAGCATCTTGATTCATATGTCGCAGCTAATATATGCAATGATTGAAATAATCATTTACACTATCATTGAGTTACATCCCAGTGTCTACGGGGAGGGACGTATGTGTCTTCAGCAGGCGTAGAGCTAATAGAACTGGCAGCGTTGCGAGGCAAGGGCTCAAACATGTACGGCTGTAAGCCTTCTACACCAAACCAAGCTTCTGCCACCCTGGCATCCTCTTCCACAACAACTTCATCCCCACTTTACTCCTCTAAATAA
Source organism: Cyprinodon tularosa (assembly GCF_016077235.1). Lineage (NCBI taxonomy): Eukaryota > Metazoa > Chordata > Actinopteri > Cyprinodontiformes > Cyprinodontidae > Cyprinodon > Cyprinodon tularosa. The sequence goes on along the minus strand of NW_024038531.1, from coordinate 1,912,261 downwards.
AAAATGTATGACCGAGAAGACTCATCCACGACCTCCGACACAAAACTCTCCTCCTCTTGCATGTTTCCGCTGTCCATAGTGTTCCTTGACAGTGTCGTTGTTAAGTGCTACTTGGTCCCAATGTCATTTCCCAATGGGAACCTACTAGCACTAATTTGCTAACTGGTTAGCAAGATGCTTCTGTGACACTGGCCACAACTAAACTGCTTGCAAACTTTCCACCACAACCATCCCGCCCCCTTGATAATCGACCAATCACATTCACTTCATTCACTCATGTAAAGTCAGGCACCATGAGGGAGAATTTGGAACTGCAACTGTTTCAACAGCCGCTTCCCTACAGCTTTAAATACAACTTTTGTATATCGTTATGTACATTTACAGTTTTGAGAACAAATTTTTAACACTGAATTTACTTCTTTCTTCAATGATATTCTATTTTTTCATTTGTCTAGAAAAATAAGAAGCATTAAACAGAAAGGCAGCAATTTGTTTATTTTAATATGTTTTCATTAGCATCAATTAAATGCATTCTACAATTATTACTGCTGAAATATCAGCTTTTTTACAGTATTACAATGTTGGCATTTTTACAGTGTATTATATTTTTTTTACCATTTTGCTCCTGTAAAAATCAAAGTTCATGCCTGCTTCACAATCAACAAGTATTTCCGACAAATGTTAAGGTGCAGAACTCAGTAACAAATAGTTTTATCCAAATAATGCCGTAAAAATTAAGGTTTTAGGAATTTTTTTATTTGTACAGCAATTTCTCTGCAAACATGTGCATATTCATTAATTTTTTACAGTAAATCACTGAGTTTAATATATATTTTTAAGTAATATTCAGTATTATTCAGTCACTTGATTAACAGTTATTTAATGTATTTAATAAGGTAAAGGACAGCTTTTTGTTTGACAGTCTTTTACTGTTGCTATTTGATGGTGTTTTGCTGTATATTTTACTGACTTTTTTTACAGTGTAGTAAATATTGTAAGATTTGATAGCTAGATCTTACTTAGAGTCTGAGGATGGATGGACAGGAGAGGGTGAGCAGAATCTTTGGTTAGGCTTGCAAAGTGATCCTTATGGCTTGGCAGGAGGCGATGGAGGGTGTACAGGTTTGCTTGACGTTGTTGATAAAGGAGTTCTGGCGTGGTCTGTCTTTGGTTTCAGAAAGGTTTGGCTAACAGAGTTGCTGTGGTTGAACTCAAACTGCTGTCTGAGGTCACCTTAGAACCAAACAGAGAAAGTTTAGTGAAGGAAGAAGGTTCAAAAAGCTTCTTACTACCACTTAGGTTGACACTCAACTGTTTAATGATTGGAGCCAGCTTTTTGAAAATGCAGGGTAGATGATTCAGGGTAGGTGTGCAGCAACACTCTGTTCAGCACTAAACACCTGTGACTCAGAGAGGAAACACCAATCCAGATCCTGACACACTTTACTGGAGCATTACCTGCTGTCTTAAGGGAGTTATCTAAACTACATTTCACCTGATCAAATTAGTTTTGCTTTTTTAGTTTTTATTAAATGCTCCTTTTATTTTTTTAAATCTATAAAAATGATATTCAAAAGATTTTGTAATGTTCCTTTTCTCCAAGGTTATAGCTCCACAGATATCTAAAAAATTATGTGGAGCTGAAGAAGTAAACTTTAAATGATTTTTATTTCTACATGGGTAATATTTGTAAAATACTGCTTATGTTTATTACATTTGATTGCTGACTACTCTATTTATCTCTTGTTATTTGTTAAGCGAAAGGATTTGTTTAACCAAAAATTACCATCATGATACAAAAAAGCTTCCTTGGTATCATCACTTGTCAAGTGATGATGAGGTTTGTTTTCATTAGATCACAATATCAAATCCATAAATTCTTCAATAATGTTGTCTATTTTAATTGATGTTGTATTATTAGGTATAGAAAATGTTGACAAAAGATAAAGCAGGGAATGTTCTTAAGAAGTATGTGAGTTTTCTTTTTAATTTAACCATAGAACTGTTCGTCATCCTACCTCAAGCATGGACACTGACCAGCTACTGCCCTCTCTCGCCCCGCTGCTCTGTCAACCTGTTCCTTTGATCTTCAGCTGTCCTCCTTTCACCTCCAGCAATGAGCCTCTAAAAGCTGCCATTCGGCCCGCTGCCCTCTCTTCCTGCTTTGCCTCCCTGTCTGACTTCTCTGATGCAAAGCTGTCCTCCTTACGATCAGCCACAGTCCCTCTCCCCTGCCTGGTGGACTTCCCCGTACTTCCAATGCCCTGATTCGACCTTACCCAATTGTGCTCCTCATCACTAATCCTGAGCTAGCAGTTGCAAGCTGCTGCCTATACAGTTTTGGTTCCTTAGCTTCAGAGGGAGCATAGTTGGCTGCTTCGTACCAGTTATGGATCTCTCTCAGGTGCTGTTCTCACACTGATTTCCTGCTGCTCCTGCCTGAGTGCCTTACCTTACCTCTGTTTTTTGAGGGATTTGTTTTGAGCACTGTGACAAAAATAAACATAGACTACGCCCTGGACAAAAGTCTGCTCAGAAAATAAAACACAACTGCTCTTAAAATGGGTCGTCTCCATAATCACTGGCCGGTTGTCATTCGTGGTCGGTTTAAGTCTAGTTTACATAGATAATTTTATAAATAGTAATTTAGTCTGTGTAGGTTTGTATATAGGTCTAACTTGCTGAAGCCATATTGTAATGGTGATCTCTACAGACACGTTTGTTTCTTTAAATGGATGGATGGATGGATGGATGGATGGATGGATGGATGGATGGATGGATGGATGGATGGATGGATGGATGGATGGATGGATGGATGGATGGATGGATGGATGGATGGATGGATGGATGGATGGATGGATGGATGGATGGATGGATATTCAGAATCGATTTCATAATTTCCATTTTTTATTTATTTACTTATCATTACTTTTGACAATTTTAATGTATTTTACAGGCAGCAGATTTTTTTTCTGTATTTAATTGAAGGATATGTGAACTTTCAAGCACAACTCTTGGGCAACTGAATTGGCATACATTTTTTCCCACTTCATTCGTCAGGATCGCAGTGGGCCCTATCTCCAGTACTCTATGGGTGAAATGTAGGGTACACCCTGGACAGGTCATTCGTCCATTGCAAAGCCCTGTTTTTATCAAGTTCTTGTATTAACCTGCTATTATTCACTTTATTGTCCTGCTATTTACTGTTCAACTCATGTAAATTAAATGCATGTAAATGCAATAAATTGTGCTATTCAAATAAACTTGCTTTGCCTTACCTTGCTTTTTGAATACCTTTTTATGTGTGGGATAATTCAGGCCGGAGTCCAGCACTACACCAACACTTCCAGCCTGATTGGTGGTTTCTATCTATATTTACATAAACTGTGTGCAAGCTTTTGGTCATCTTGCACTGGAATGGGTTCATAATCACCTGGTGACATTGTATTCTATAGCTGTGTGTCGCCTACATAGTTATGCTACTATAATATAAGTCAGCGGAAGCATGTAGCCAAAATAATCACTCTCCTTTAAGTTGCATCAAAACAATCCAGTGCTGGAAAGGCTTATCCAGTTTTTCTGCAACTCTAATAAAATTTGTTAATCAACAGTGTTGAATGCTGCATTAAGGTCTGATAATACAGAAACAGAAGAAATGTTGAGGAGGGGTGTGCTTATTTAATTTTTTTTTGCAGTTTCTGAAATGTTTTTATTCCTTGTTTTCTAAAACGTCTGAACTTACTGGAGTATAAAAAAAAATAGCTGCATGTTAGTCGACTATTTGTATTTAAATTACTTTACACAACTTGATGATTTCAGTTTGAATAACGCCTTTTCACACTTGGAACATCTGAAAGACATTATCACAATTACAGTGAGCAAAGAAAGCAGGGATTATTTTCTTTTACTTCTGGTTTACATTTACATAAGACTGAGATTTTCTAATTTGCCACAAACTGTCATTCACCCATACAGTTATGCACTGTATACAGTATATCAGTATTTTAAAGGCTTGTGGGTTGGCAAGGACAGTGAAATTAGCCTTATCAACATTCATTAACCTCATTTTCATTCTTCAGAGCTACAGCAACTATCTGTCACCACAGCACAAAATGATGAATTGGTAATCAGTTGAAAAGCTGTCAAGAAAGCCTCAGGAATTCAAGATGTAGACACTTGTTTACCTTGTATTAACTGTTTGTAATCATATGAGAATTTATTGTTGGTTCAGTAAGGTATGTTTTTTTATATCCAGGTTTCTCATTTTTAAACAAATTGACATCAGTAATGGTTCTTCTTAGAGACAATACTAAACTCTGTCTCCCCCTCACCTTAAAGTTTATGATTTGTACTGGTTGTGATTATTTTTTAATTAATCCTTTTCAATGATTTATGATTTTCCTTATGTTAACAGAATGTATACAGCTAATCAAAATGTTTACCCTCTTTTGAAAAAATTTTAATATGTGGGGAAATGTTCAAATGTTTTCCATTTTTAGGATTGCCTATAAAAAGAATTAAACTGCAATGAGTAACTGCAGCATTAACAAATGAATGTCAGCTGTTTTTGATTCAATGCCCAAGTTCATCTCTGTGTGCAACACTTGAAACATGCAGATAAATCAATACAATTACAGCTGAGCTAAAAAAAATCAGACTGTTTCTTGATTACTGGGTCAGTGTGCAAAAACCCGTTCCCTCACTCATCTAAATGTGCTCTAAAGTTCAGACACAGAGAGCAGTTGGATAGAAGAGAGCTTGGGAGGCCAGCCGATGGATAATCTAACAACCTGTTGTTAATGGCTCATGTTTTAAACGTTAATGAGAGCCGGAGTTAAAAGCAGCATTAGCTAAACTCTAGGTGGATTCGAGCTATGTGGATTAACTTTTCATTACCTCCTCATTAGGTGAACCTAGGGATTACAGGGACCTCTGTATGAAATGTGGCATGAAAATATCCAAATGGCTCTCCATAAAGCTAGTTTGCAGATGAGCAAAGTAAGTGATTGAGCTTTTAGCTGCTCCTTCTTCTCATCGCTGAGAATCCCTACACAGTTTGGCTGACATCATTTGCTCCCTATTAACCAATAAGAAAGCTTGCAGGAGGATGGAAGCTACTGATTCCTGAAGAGATGACTTTGAAAACTAAAATAGGTCATTAAAAGTAGAGTAGGAAGGCCATTATAATTCTAACACTGAAGTTGCCATTTATTTGCATTACGAAGTCCCTGGTGAAGTAGTTAAATGTCACTTGCCAACTTTAATGAGAGTTAAGTTGGGGGAGTAAGCTCAGAGCTGATTAGGGTTTTTTGCAGCAGCTTCATCCAGTGGTTTATTAGCTCTACACACTGATCGACCAGTGAATGGTAAAACTGTCCAGCCACCACCCCTGGGATAAACACCTAAGTTGTGTCTCTGTTATTTTTCTTTCTTTTAAATGCTAAAGCAAAGTTAAATCAGCAAAAGTATATAACTTCACTCAGTTATCTGCAATGTGTCCTGGTTAGTTATGGATGCCATTAAAAATCTGCCTAGATGACGGTATTCTCCAGTACATCAGGTACAACGTCATTTGGCCTGACACAAAAAAAAAAATCACAGCAAATCTTTCTGTTTTAAAAACTTAGAGGAAGATGGGATTGTAAAACTCTTTCCTGGTTGAGCATATCCAGTTAAAAAAAACATCATTACAGCTCTAATTTGGCAAGACAATAAAAACCTTTTGGATCTGAGCTCCTGTGCATGAAATTCTTTGAGTTGATTTGTTTTTGAGTTGCTCATTCTTTTAAGAGGCTGTTGGCTGCAAACAAATCTCACACTCATGGTTTATTTACTGTAGATTATTAACTTCTAGTTGTTGTAAGTTTTTATACCCCTTAAAGATGTTCCTTTATGCTGTCTTTAGGCATTTGATTGGATCCAGTTGTTTGTACCCTGTTGGCTCACTGGTACTCCTGGTCCAGTCCATATTATAATTATAGGAAGAAATTCCAACGTTCAGTTGCTGAAGTTTTGCATCTACACAGAGACTTTAAGACTGAGACAAGTAAAGTTATGCCTTCACTACAGCTTGCGTAAGTTGGATTTTTGCTCTTAATATGTGTACCTTATTATCTTCTACCATCTTTTACATGCTTCTCTCTTGTTTCAAGGTCAAACAGAACTATGACACAAAGCGTTAAAAGTGTTTCCAATGTTTCAATGTAAGAAGGGTTATTTAGGTTTGACAGAAAATTCCATTGAGAAAAGCTTTGACTTAGCTCCCAAATGTAAAAGTAAGTTTTGTACAATGACAGCTCTGGGGAGACTGCAAATAGTCTACAAATAGTTTGTGGGAGGTGGAGCAATACTGGCTAAATAGTCCATGTTCCCCTCCATGCATAGTGTGGGCTCTGAAATCCTAATCCTTTAGAGAACACCATGTTCAAGCATAAGGATGTCCATCTGTGTCCGTACTCAGTTGTGGACATAGGAGGTAAGTGATGCTATCAAGCTGAAGAATGAGTCAAATTGAGCCTGGTTCGCTTGTGGGACTCCTGCAGCAGCGTGTAGGCATCGTGAAGCCAACTGTGCCGCTGCCGACATGATTGCAGAAGTAAAAACTCAGGCCTGCGAGGAGTTTGGACAGGTCATGAAGAAAGACTATCATTTATTCTCAAAGTGATTCTGTAAAACTGTCTGCTGCCTCTGGAGGAGAAAGCAGTATTTTGCTAACACTGTTTTGAGTGAGAGTGAAGAACTACTGAGCCTGAAAGAGGAAATCTTCGGAGAGTGGAAGGAATACTTTGAGGATCTCACCAATCCGACTAATACCCCTTCTGTAGTGGAAGAAGAGATGGGGTGCTCAGGGCCGATTTCGTTAATCACTCAGGTGGAAGTCTTTCATGCTGTCATAAAACTTCATGGTGGTATGGCCTTGGGGATGGATGAGATCCGCCCTGAGTACCTTAGAGCTCTGGATATTGCCCGGCTGTCTTGGCTGACAAGCATCTTAAACATTGCGTGGAATGTCGGGATGGTGCCCCTGGATTGGAAGACTGGGGTGGTGGTTCCCCTACATAAGAAGGGGAATGGGAGTATCTGTTCCAACTCTAGGGGAAACACTGTTCTCAGGGAGCTTTGGTCATGAAATCTGGATCAAGACAGAAAGAAGCGGCTGAAATTAGATTTCTTCACAGAGTGGCAGGGCACTCCCTTAGAAATAGAGATATAGGGTGAGGACCCTGATCATTCGGGAGTACAACTGCTTCTTCTCCACATTAAAAGGAGTCAGCTGAGGTGGCTCAGACATGTTTTTTGTGGATGTTCAATGCATGTCCCACTGGCAGAGGCCCAGTGTGCGACCAAGGACATGCTGAAGGGACTATGTCTCTCGGCTGGCTTAAGAATGCCTCAGGCCTCCTCCAGTAGAGCTCAAGGAAGTGTCTGTGGGGAGGGAAGTCTAGGAGTCTCTACTGAGACTGCTGCAGCTGTGCAGCATCCAGTCACATATGAAGTGGGAGACAAGGAGTACAAGTACAACATATAGGGCTGCAGTGGATTAAATCTTTTTTAAATTTTCACCAATTTTTTTCAGATATTTGTTTGTGAAATTTTGTTTCTTCTTTGGAATTAATTTTGACTTTTAGTTTATGTATCACATTAAATAACAATAAAACACAATAAAGTTCGTGTTGCTAAGCAATGCATCATAGAGTGACATTAGTCCAGTTGAGATTTTACCCATATGAATCGATGGGGGCTGGAACTTGCTCTGCTCTCTGATTGAACTCAATCTAATTGAATCAGACCTAGTATTATTTCAAAATGTCACAGCTCTTTACGTCAACATGTTTATTCCCTCAGTGAATCCCAAAGGATGCATACTTAGAAAAAAGACACACAACACAGCAGTGCTCTGTGAATGTGTCCCACACTTGACTATCCTTATTATGCAAAAGAAAGACTGTTTGATTGTTGCTAAACCATCTGATATGGTTCTTATATATCAATGAATCATGATGGGAGTATGTTAGATAACTTAGAAATTATTATTATTTTACTTAATTTTGCTTCATTTTATCTACTAAAGATGATATATTTTGGAAAATAAAATAAATTAAAATAAAAACAACATTGTGTGTAAATACATATTTTTAACTTAATTTAGATACTACAAGTTATGGTATGGGTATACAACAAATTTATTTTCTAATCAAAATAGGGGAGTGTTCTAGTTTTCTATGTGTTTTAATAATGATTATATAAGAGAAATAGCTTAAATCCTCAACATTCACTGCTGTGGATTTTCTTTGTCCCTCCCTGTGACCTATAAGGAGAAGCAGAAGAAAATAGAAGGCGTGAAAACATCTCAGAGAGGTGTGAATATAATCTGAATTAATGAGGCCATATCTTATGAGGGGAACAGTGTGCAGAGTCTGTGGGTGAACTCGTATAATTTGGATAATTAAAGCAACTTACTTTGACATTTACCACACGTTTGTGAGATTGGTGGCGAATGATAAGTGACACTGACTATGGCCTCTCTGATTATGCTAGGGATCAAGTGATTGTGCCTCCTCTGATACTCTGTTAGTGACTGGAATTAAGAGAAACCAGTGTCATTTATAGCATTTATACCACCCAACATATTGAGATGCTCATTTTGTTATCTTAATGGCCTAGCATGTATTAATTAAACATTAGGCATTGTAATTCGTACTGTTATTTCTCCTTTTCTCAGACTAACACTCACTTAAATATAATCTTTGGGTATGATACAAAAAAAGAAAACAAATAACAGTTGCTTTGCCAATACTGGCCCCTGACAAGGTCCCTTAACCATTTGCTCATCCGGATAGCACACATTCACTGTGACACTATTTTCTTTGATTTCCCTTGCTGGCCAATTAAGGAGCAGAACAAAGTAAGTTAGTTGTTCTCATACCCGTGTTTTTTGGTCCACAGCAGAATGATATGAATGCTGCTTGAGTTATGACACAAAATGACCGCATTTGTAAGAGCAGTCCTTATAAAATTGCCAGCATCCAAATACAGTTGTTTCCAGTGCCTGACCAGCATAAAGTGAATAGTACCTTTCTTTTACATATCTTTTTTTTGTGTGAAATTGCACAGATTCTGTTTGCAAGCACTAATGACATTCAAGGAATGTCTCCTGGTGGTCTTACAGTTGATATGCCAAACTACCAATTATTGATCCGTCTGCATGTGGATGTTTATTACACTTGTAAGACCCTGGGGTAATTAAATGAAATTGCTATGCTTATGATGGCTATTATCAGTTTCTTTGCCACAACGGTCAATCATTCTATTAAAAGCCTTGCAGAAACTCGACTTGCTACAGAGCCAGTGGCAGTACAGTGCCTCAGGCTAGCAGAACTAATTAGAAAGGTGCCCATTGGAAAGTCTTCAGCACCATGTCCAATCCATCCAGCATATTTTTGCCTTTCATCCCAATATTCAGCTTACTTTCAAGATGCTCTATGTCTATGTTTCTCCTAAATTCCCTACCTACTACTTTAGGGCTATCCAGAAAATTTAACAGCTGAATAACCTTAATACTGCAAAATAACTGAAAGCAAGTTAGGACGTTTTTGTTTTGTCACGCAAATGACGATAATAGTAATGTCACGCCATAATGAGGTATATATATTTTTTTGTCTCATGTACATTAAAAATAACCAAATAAGCGTAGTTTCAAACAACACACTTGTTAGCAACTCTAGTTTACATTTTACAGTACTTTTTAGGGCAGCCGAAGTACAGTAGATGCAGGGTGCAGCTTTGAATAGGAGTTGGTTAGAATCGACTATTTTGATAATGTATTGATAGGGTCATCCCTTATAGGTACTCTGAAAATATGCATGGATATTGCTTTACTTGCAGAGTCTATATTATTTGTTGTATTATATTGGGTTTATTTTTTTGCAAAAAAGTCTCTTTTATTTCTGATGCTCTCATGAACCTAAGAACAAACTTGAAAAATGTGAAGCCTTTGGGATGCAGATTTAATCAGAACAAGGCTATCAAGATGAAGGAGAAACAAATAATGAAAAGAGAAATAAAAGAAAAGAAAATAAATGCTATATTTAGATGGTGTGACATGAGTTGTTTCCATCAGTGTCAAGACAAAAGGCATCCCTTGGGGTTTGAAGATGGTTCTATACGCTGCCAAAGATGGATAATTGGCTATTTTGAGTAATTTTTTTATGAACAAAGCTCAGCTGCCTCAGCTCAACCTCAAGTAAATAACATACCTTGGGAATAGCCTCTGTTCAGCCAGCTTCTGTTTGTAGATTTCTGTCTAGATGCATGTTTTCGTCTGCCAGATGTAAAGAATAGGGCCAACCCTGTTAGCCCAGATGGAGCTATTTTGATTTCCTCTGATCAGTACATCTGTCTGTAAAAATGCAGATAAGTGGCACAGCAATGACATGCATTTTAGAAGGTAAGTATACGTCTTTTGTTTATTTTTCCAAAGCACCTCTAAATGTAACAAATTTCTCTGCTCAAAATGCAACTTATTTAGGTTTCTTTTAAACTTCTGTTAAATAATTCAATAAAATTCACTTCAGTTTATTTATATAATGCCAATTCACAACACATGTTATTTCAAGGCACTTTACAGAGACAATTCAACCAGATCAATGCCCAACCCTAACCCTCTAACCCTACTGCACCTAACCAGATACGTTCAAAGTTTTTTACATCAGCAGAAAACCAGGCGATTGAATCGACTCACTGACTTGAAAACATCCCTCACACCAACCATGCGTGTAGTGACAGTGGCAAGGAAAAGTCCCTTTTAACAGTAAGAAACCTCCAGCAGAACTAGGCTGTGTGAGCAGTCATCTGCCGAGGCCAACTGGGGTTCAAAAAGAAAGAAGCAGTGATACAGAAAGTAACTGTCCACCAGCTCCACAGGCAGCCCTTCCCACAAACACAAAGCCAGGCAGACGTGCTCCAAGCCAGCTCCCATGTAAGAACATGAAAGAGAGCACATACAGTTAAGTCACAGTAAGAGAAACAGGACTACACTGAAAAACAGGCCAAGCTCCAATGTCTATAAACAAAGGTGTTGATTGCAGCAGCACAACTGATATTTCTCTCTGGGATAGTATCACAGCCAAACAGGAACGGACTAGATGAAACCACTATGAGAAAAAGCAGAGAGAGCATAACGTTAAAGACTGAATTAACAAATTCAGCAGAGTGGGAGAATAGAGATAGAATGAAGCAGAATGATGAAAATGGTCCCTATGCGCTCCAGCAGTCTAAGCCTATTTCAGCATAACTTTAGATATAGTTGAGGATAACTTGAGCCACTCTAACTATAAGCTTTATCAAAAAGGAAAGTTTTAAGCCTTTCCATAAAAGTAGACAGGGTGTCTGCCTCATATAGTAAAACTGCTAGTTAGTTCAATAGGATAGGAGCCTGATAATAAGATCTGCACCCTGTTCTTATTTTATAAATTCTAGGAACCACTAGTAAACCTGCAGATTGAGAGCAAATTGCTCTTTTAGAAACAAAAGGAATGATCAGATCTCTGGGATGAGATGGATGTTGGCCATTTAAAGGAAAAGTCCAGTTAGCAAGGAATGATCAATGGATCATTATCTATACCTAAAACTAACATGTTTGCGGTGATTTAAGGAGTTTAGCGTTAATCAGTAAAAACATAAAAATAATAATTTTTGTAACGATCACTGAGTCCTGGACTGGCTATTTTTGCCCAAACATAGTAACACCTCACTCCTCAAATCTTTAGGCATCAACGTCACGATGTGGTAAGCCATAGGCCATTCTCCCCCAATGGGAACTACTAAACAACCCTGGAATCAACAACAATTATCTAAGATTTTGAGAGGACTTCATTGAAATCTGTGAGAGCTATAGTTAAACTGACAATTACCATGTCTGTGGCAGTTGGATGTTGTAATACATCAGGTAAAATGAAAAAAAGTTAGTTATTTCACCTTTGCAATTCATGATCCACCACGGACGGGTTCGTTGTTGGATTACAAACTTAAAAAAGGCAGGATATGCCATCAAATTTCTGGCTAAAGAAAAAACACGTAATATGTAGCCAACATTTTGAAGACGAATGTTTTCAAGATGACTTGGATATTAGTGCATCGTGACAAACACCAGATACAGCATTGGGACTTGATCAAAAGCCGATACCACACCGTGATGTTACAAACCGGTAGGTGGCGGTCGTGTCTCTAGAAAAGCACATTTAAATTAAATTACTCTTAATTAAAAACACTTATAATTTATCAAACAGTATGTAATAATTTCATATTTAAAGTACTTTCAGAAGTTGGAATTCTGAATATGACCAGACTTCTCCTTTAAGGCTTTATATGTGAGAAGGAGGATTTAACATTCTGTGTTGGATTTAACAGTAAGCGCATAAAGACAATCTAGGATGGGAGAAATATGATCTCTCATCTTATTTTTCATTATAACTTTTTGGATTAGCTGAAGGCTTTTAAAGTTTGAAATTGTATTTGAACAGCAGTTTGTGGACTTAGTAAAGATTTTCAATAGTCCACCCTTGAAATAAATGCATGAAGTACTTTTTCAGCATTGTCTCTGGACAGGATATTTCTATTTTTTGCAAAATTCTGGAGAAGAAATAAAGAAGTAATTATATAAACCTCTTGATATGGGATTTTAATTACAGGTCCTGATTAAAAATAACACCTAGATTTTTCACTTCGTTTTCTGTGATCAATTTAATCCAATCCAAATGAAGTGACTGACTAAGCAGCTTCTTTTTCAAAGACTCTGGTCCAAAGACATTAACTTCTGCTTTGTCTGATTCAGGAGCAGAAAGTTAAGAGTCATCCAAGTTTTTATTTAAGACATGCCTGAATTCTATGTAAATAGGTTAGTTTAATCTGTGTATCATCAGCATAACAGGGGAAATTAATCCCATGCTGTCAAATAATTCTACCAATTGGGAGCATATAGTAAAGAGATTGGCCCTAACACTGATCCAAACTGGCCTAGTGCTGTTCCCTTAATTTCTAGAAAGAATATAATGATGAACTGTATCAAATGCAACACTGAGATCAAACAGGAATAGTACAGATAGAAGTCTATTATCAGAGGCCATGAGATTATCATTTGTGACTTTAACTAGAGCTGTCATCTCTAGTTAAAGTCTAGTTAAAGTAAAAGTAAAGTTATGATGAGCTCTATATTATTTTAGACTTGATCATCACTAAAGGTCTGAAGATTTCTAAAGTCAGTGTTACTGATGTTGCCCTATCTGATCACTTTTCTGTTACCTTTGAGGGCATCATTTCCAGTGACTCATTTAGCCAAAGGGACATCATAAGAAAACGCACCTTTAAGGAAAATGCCACAGAAACTTTTATTCAAGCTTACTCTGCTACTTCAACCTTGGGGTGCAACTCAGTAGAAGAGCTAGTAGATAACTTTCAGTCTAAAGTCTCAGACATCATTAGCTGCATTGCTCCAATTAAAGTGAAAGTCTTTTCCGGTAAGAAGAAATCTCCTTGGAGAAGTGCTCCAGCAGTTAGAAATGAAAAAAGGGAGTGTCGTAAAGCTGAATGCAGGTGGAGAAAGACGAAACTCCAGGTTCACTATGACATCTATAAAGAGAGACTTTACAGATATAGCTTACAACTGAAAAATGCAAGAGAATCTTTCTTCTCTGAAATCATTAACAAGAACATTAATAATACTCGTGCTTTATTTGCCACAGTCGACAAGCTAACAAATCCTCCTGTGTCCGTGGCTCCTGAACTCCACTCCACCCGCCTGCAATTAATTTGCTAATTTCTTTACTGAGAAAATCCTAAAGATCAGAGTATCAGTTTATACATCCATATCAAGTTCAGTACCAAAGTTGTCTCCAACTGGAATTGATATTGGCCAAATGTCCCAATTCAGCCAAATAAACTATAAAAGCTTAGAGGAAATCATTCAGCAGCTAAGTTCCTCCTCCTGCTGCCTTGATGTTCTACCCACAGCTTTCTTTAAGAAAGTTTTGCCTGTCATAGCATCTGATTTGACTCAGATAATAAACACGTCCCTTCAGTCAGGTGTTTTCCCACAGTCCCTAAAAATAGCAAATATCAAACCACTCCTAAAAAAGAACAGTTTAGACAAATTACTACTCCAGAACTACAGGCCCATATCAAACCTCCCCTTTATCAGTAAGATTATTGAAAAAGCAGAGTTTCAACAGTTAAACACTTTCTTAGATATGACCAGCCGCTTTGACGTTTTCCAGTCAGGTTTCCGTGCTCACCACAGTACAGAAACCGCCCTTATCAAGGTGTTTAATGACATCCGTATAAATACAGACTGCGGAAGAACCACAGTGCTGGTACTATTGGACCTCAGTGCAGCATTCGATACTGTCGATCACTCCATCTTGTTAGAGCGCCTGGAAAACTGGGTCGGCCTCTCTGGTACAGCTCTCAACTGGTTTAAATCCTACTTAAAGGACAGGGACTTTTTTGTGTCAGTAGGCAACTTTACATCAGAGATGACAAAAATCACATGTGGGGTTCCCCAAGGGTCCATTCTGGGTCCCCTCCTATTCAATATCTACATGCTCCCTCTTGCTCAGTTAATAAAAAACAACAACATCAGCTACCATAACTATGCAGACGACACACAGCTTTACATCACCATGTCACCAGGTGAATATGAACCAATTCAAGCACTAAGGAAATGCTTAGAAGAAATCAATGCCTGGATGTGCCATAATTTTCTTCAACTGAATAAAAACAAAACTGAAGTAATAATCTTTGGACCAATAGAGGAGAGATCTAAAGTTAGCACACAGCTTCAGTCGCTTCAGCTAGTAACCACTGATCAGGCCCGAAGTCTAGGTGTAGTGCTGGATTCAGACTTGAACCTCCAAAAGCATTTAAAGACAATTACAAGGTCGGCTTTCTATCACCTGAAGAACATTTCCAGGATTAAAGGACTAATGTCTCAGCATGATCTGGAAAAACTAATCCATGCGTTTATTTTTAGTCGAATTGATTACTGCAACGGTGTTTTCACAGGTCTGCCTAAAAAGTGGATCAGACAGCTGCAGCTGATCCAGAACGCTGCTGCCCGTGTCCTCACTAAGACTAAGAAAGTAGAGCACATCACCCCAGTTCTAAAGTCCTTACACTGGCTCCCTGTATCTCAGAGAATAGACTTTAAAATACTTCTGTTAGTCTATAAATCTCTGAATGGCTTAGCACCTAAATACATCACAGACTTGCTATCAGTTTATCAACCCTCCAGACCACTCAGGTCTTCTGGCTCCAGCCTGCTCTGCAGACCTAGAACCAGAACTAAACATGGAGAAGCAGCATTTAGTTCCTATGCTCCACTTATCTGGAACAAACTTCCAGAAAACTGTAAAAGTGCGGAAAGCCTGAGTTCCTTTAAATCAAGACTAAAAACACATTTGTTTAGGATTGCCTTCGACTGTTCTAGTTAAACAATTCTTTAATCCAACTGTTTTTAATATTCTCTTTTTGTTTCTGCGTTTTTTATTTTATTTTATTTGTTTTTTTATTTTTTCCTACTTGCTTTGATTCTGTTTTATCTTCCTGTATTTTAATCATGTAAAGCACTTTGCATTGTCTTTGTACTGAATTGTGCTATACAAATAAATTTGCCTTGCCTTGCCTTGCCTCTAAATCAAGGTTAAAAGTTTTCAAAAATTTTATATGGTGTAAATCGTCAAACACTTGTTTGGCAACTACCTTCTCATGAGTTTAAGACAAGAAAAGAAGATTGGATATAGGTCTATAATTGACCAAGTCATCTGGGTCAAGAGACAACTTCTTGAGTAAAGGTATAATTGCAGCTACCTTAATAGCCGAAGGTAAATATATCTGTAACAGGGAAAGGTTAATCATATCTAAAAGGAGATTGAAATCAGAGGAGAATACTTCTTTAAACAATTTTGATGGAACTGGATCTAACATAAAAGGCTTAGATGAAGATAATAATTATGCAAACTCTGGAAGTTCAACTGGTTGAAAAAGGTCTAAACCCTGTTCAGATTCTATCGTTACCTCCGATACTGCCTCACCTTTGAAAGATGAACCAATCATCTTCGGAGCAGTGCCAGTGATCTTATTTCTAATAGAAACAATCTCGTGTATGAAGAATCCCAAAAAATCATCACAGCTCAGAGCAGGGGGAATAGACCCTTCATTAGAGCTATTGCTAAGGTTGAGTTTGGCAACTGTATTAGAAACAAATCTGGATTATTATTATTTTCTATTAATAAGGAGCTTTGTGAATGATCATTTTATACAGCAGTAAACTGTTTTTCCAGACAAGGTAGCATTCCCATAGGCATTTAGAGTGTCATTCTCTTTCCAATTTTTCAGCATCTTGCTTTAAAGTGTGTGGCAGCATGCCCTAAAACAGGGAGTTTTTCTTTTTCAAAGGGGCTACATTTTTTAATGAAGTACGCAGAGAACTAGCAACCCATCAACAAAATCATCAACCTGTGAAGGGGAATAAACTAAATGTGTGCCCCTCTGCAGCACTGATCAGCGATACAGAGGAGAGCAAAAGTTGAAAAGACTATTTAAAATTTATAATTGCATTATCTGTTAATGATCTGCTAAAATGAAATCTTTTTGGGCAAGAAGAACTCTGTTAAAGTAATTTTGAAGGTTATTAACATTATCAACATTGTGAACGGGAATGGATTCAAGAGTTTGGCCATACTAAAATATTGATATTATTGTCCTTTGCAACTCTGTAAGTAATCTGTTAATATGCTTAATGTCATTTTCCATTTGAAGACCCATTTGTACACAACTTTAAATTCCCGGTGGGCTTCTTAGAATGCTGCTTTAGTAGTTTAAAAAATATCTTTTTTATTGTTTTTTTTATACAGTAGACTTAGACTTACACAGATTTATTTTGTCATTTTATATACATGAGTGTATACAAAAAGAAATTTAGTTCTAGACGATTTCCTTTTTTAAAGTGCAGCCTTGAAAAAATTAATACATAAAAAATTGTAATAAAAATAAATTACTGTATATTTACAGTTCTAAGTGTTTTTTTCAGTAGGCTACTATTTAGAATTTAATTTAGATACAGTATTTACATATACTAATTAAACACAGTAAAATTTTAACATTTGGGAAAAAATGACAAAAAAAAAGTACAAAAAAGACAAGACAACCAAACATAAAAAAACTCTCTAGGCAATTCTTACATTATTTCTGTTAAGTCATGAATTTGTTTTTTGAATTAAGCTTGTGTTATAAAGTCTAAGTGCAAAATGCAACACCATTTGATTACAATCAGTGCCCAATAGGCCAACAATATTTTTATACCACATAATTGTTATTTAGTAAGTAATTAACAAGTAATTTAGCTTATTAATTGATAGAAGGACAAGAAACAACACAGATTTAAAAGAAAAGGCCAGGATGATGCAGTAATTATCTTCACATACAAGCAGCTTCCCCTTAGTATCCCTGACAACAATAACCCTGCATATGAAGCCAAAAGTACATGAACATCTGTTATCCCAGCTGCTTTAATCATCTAGATATGTGTATGATAGGATCCAAACAAGACCAGGGTCTTAAATGCGGGGCTCTTCTCTGATCTTGCCTAACTAAAATAGATTTTCTATGAAACCATTATGTCCTGCTGCCAGGAATGTAACCTTAACAATAAACTTGTTTTGTTATTTTGTTAAAATGCAAAAAGGGGCAAATGCATACATTTAATACAATAACCCATCAAAATACACTCTTAAAAATAAAATAAGAAACTGTTAACTTTGACACAATAACATTTGCTATGCTGAGTGTGTAAAATATTCCCATCCTTTTTTCTTTTTTCCTTTTTTGGACATTGAAATCACCTGTATTACCTTATTTTCTGTGTCTGAACATTTTAGGCCAAACAAATACTCTGTCAAGAAGTTATATAATAATATCTGATGCACTGATACAACTGATAAAGCCAGATTACAATAAATAAAAACAAGTAATGACTATTGTACTGAGTACACAAAAATCCAGTTAAAAGTCTTCAGCTTAACATGCTGCAACAAGAGCTCTGATTAGAAATAGATAATATTTGTTCCATTCTAGCTTCCCTTCATTCCCTCCTTTTTAAACTAAGAAAATAATTTAAGATTCTCCTACATCCATATAAATCCCTTATTATTCAAGCCACATTTTACAGCAGAGATCTGATTGTTTCATATGTACACAAAAGATCACTTCGCTCCCATACTGCATATTTGTTAATGGTTCCTAGAATTTGTAAAAGTCAAAGGGGAGACAGATCTCTTAGTGTTTAGGCTGCTTTCCTGTCGAAGCAGTTTTTTTTTTAAGTTTGTGAGGCAAGCTTATAAAGTGACCTCGGCTTTCCTGGGCTATGTAGATATGCATCTATAGGCCCACCACGCATGCTTTTATGCAATACCTTTATATTTACTACCCACCCCAAAAGGGGTGGTAAACATGATATTTAATTACTTTCAGTCTGTAATATTGCTCTGTGAGCACATGGCCTCTGGCTGTGTGTTAGGACAGCAAATGAAACTATGATTAGAGCTCAAATCACTGTCAGTTACCCCTGCACATGTGGCATTAATTCATAACAACTTTCACTTTAGAATACAAGAATAAAAAAAAAGTCAAACATATTATAGTTAAATTAATGCACAAGTGAAACTCAACTAATCCAGTGTAATGTATGAACACTCTCAGGGATTTGCACAAAGCTGAATGGTTACTGAATGGTTTAAAAGTGTCTTATTTTTTAAAAAGTGAAAAAAAAAAATGACAAAACTGGGCACAAAAAAAGAGGTCAACAAAGCAGACTTGAATTCACGTACTAACACAGGGAACTCAAGAACAAACTTAACTTCCAAACAAGACATGAGGGAAATTTAAATAGTGGATGATCAGACCACGGTTGACACACAAGGGGTGTAACTGACTAACATAGAAACAAGTTTCATTAAGCAAACAAATAATGGCCAGATTACTAAGCACTTTTTAAAATTGGAACAAATATGATAACTGTTCAAATACCATCTCAAGAAATAATAAACAAATTTCCTCTCCACTTACAACAAATGGTGTGACCCACTTAGGAGGCTGCATTGACCACATATGGATAAGAAAACTTGAGCTTGTTGTGACGTGCAAGCAGCAGCAACTCTAAAGGAAACTAGCAACTCAAAGAAAAATAATTGAATCCATTCCATCTTAACCAAAATATAGGAAACTGAAAAATAAAGTTAACTGAATGTGTGCACTGCAAATATCTACCTAAAAAGTCAGGCTAACAAAAATATAAAAAAGATATTAATATTAAATGAATATTAAATGAAAGATTGATTAACATTGATTGAATATATGATTTTCCCGGCTCAGTGACGCACCCACATATAACCTGTTCCAGTTCGCCTACCATTGAAACTGCTCCACTAAAGACGCCATCTTCTCTGCTCTTAACCTGAGCCGAGCACATCTTGAAGTGAAGAACACCCATGTGCGGATGCTGTTCTTGGACTTAAGTTCAGCTTCCAACACCATCACCATCATCCCACAGCATCTGTTAGGAAGACTGGAACAGCTGGGCTTCAATACACCCCTCTGCAAATGGCTGTTAGACTTTCTCACAAACAGACCTCAGTCAGTCCGGGTCTGACAGAACACCTCTGATGTCATCGCCCTAAGCACAGGCTCCCATCAGGGCTTTGTCCTGAGCCCCCTGCTGTTCACTCTGATGACACATGACATACCTGTTAAGGGAAACATGGTAAATTCAGCGTTCCTCATCATTATATCTTCCCCCCGTGGAAGGCATGTTTATCCTGTTTTAGTATATATATATATATATATATATATATATATATATATATATATATATATATATAGTGTTTTGTTGTCTTTTTGCTTCCTTGTGGATGGTGACACCATTCCTTGTGCTGCTGCTGCATATGCATCCTCCTGCATTGAGCTGCAGTAAGGTAGACTATCAGTTGTTGGGTCAGCATCTTCAAATGATCTTCAATGCCACCTCTCATTCACACTGATAACAGCAAATACTAGAGGGATATAAGATTTGCGTAAAATTTTTTGTAAAATGCTGTTTGTGCCTATGATAAACAAGTACACTTTACTTAATTAATACAAATTAATGCTTATCAAGTTATTGATATTAAGTAAATATTACTTAATATCTTCACAATTGTTATGTCTTATGAAAAGTAAGATTACTTGATATTGAAGCATTAAAATTTACTTAAATAATTTATGTGCAAATACTGTACTAACAATATGTTTTTTAAGTAAATCTTATGAGTTGTTTTTTTTTTTTTTTTTTTTTTTTTATTGTGGGTGGCTTCATCAGCATATTGAAGTTAGGCTAAACTGTAACAGGGTAGCATGGCTAACACTAGCCGAACTTCTGGCTAATGTTATTTCATGAGGACATTAGTAATTAGGAAATCAAAGTGATGTTTGACTAGCTCGGTTTATATTATTGACTCTTTGCAAATACTTAAGGCAAAAAATTTGAAGTAAACTAATCAATATTATTTGATATGTGACCAATATAAACCTCAGCATGGCCTGCCTTTGTCTGCTCTGATTGGCTCAATGGTCATCCTTCCTAAAGTTAACCGATGTAATCATTAAAGGCAGTGAGTACTAGCCGATTAGAAGCAGCATAGTGCAGGTAATGGCTTCACTGTCCTAGGAAAAAATGGGAAATTTGGCTCACAGATTCTACTTAATAGTACTGATCACTGGGACTTTAGAAGTGGGTATATGCAATACTGATAATATAGGTATAAGCAGTATACCAGCGTCTACGCTGGACTACACCACTGGCTGGAAATCCTAAACTCTAAACAACCTTTCAGAAAACAAACCAAGTATCCCTACGCCTCACATTTTGCCTGAGCTGCTACAGCATTTACAGACTAGCTATCTGACACAGTAAAATAACTTCCTGCTCTCACCATCACAGCTTTTTAACAGACAGTTGGGATTGATCCAATCTTCAATTTAAGGTGTGGTGAAGCCTGCTTTGTAAGCGCCTGTCTTGTGAAAGCAATCATCTTTAAATACCCAGCACAGAGATGCAAAACCTTTGGAAGTTTTGCAGGTAGGCAAGTTATGTCCTGTTCTTTATAGACTTTTGACAAGACAGGAGACTCCATGTAGCCCCCAGATGTGCTTACTTGAATGTGTATATGTCTCTTTGAATTAATTTTCCAAAAAAATCAAATTTTGAGTGTTAAACTGGTTTTAAACTGCAAAGCACATTATGATACCAACAATAGGCCTATAAATACATTTGAATTTTAATTGAAAGAATAATTATTTAATTATCATTTTACTTTTTAAAAAGGCTGAATTACTCAAGTAGCACAGCTGTATTGTGCACAAATGCAAATGCATTTTAATGGGCTGTGTTCTTACATCCCTTGTAATGAACAAACCATTCACCATAATGTGAAATGAGCATTGTTCACTGTGCTCTGTGATTCAGACCATACATTATAAAATGAAGGCATTTTAGCTCTCTGCATGATTACTTACATATACAACAATAATGTATATTAGTATTTAACTGTACTATATGGGATCATTGCTTCCAGTTTATATCCTTGGCTAAAAATATCTGGCTGTTGTTAAAAGTCTGATGTTGTATAAAATAATAGCATAAAATCCAAAAGTTGTCACATTTCATTCTAAAAGTCAACTAAATTAATAATCTCATTTGACTTATTCCATCGGAGTCTATTTTTGAAAACATTAAATGTAAGATTTTACATATTATTGGTTGAATTTGTATCTGAAGAAATATGCAATGTTACTAAAAGCTAATTAAATTGCGAGAAATATTGGCCAATGCATTTTGGTAATAAACTGTACTGAATGTTGTGAAAAAGTAAAGAGAAAATAATCCATCAGATCTTTGTTAATCAATTCCTTTGTTGCTTCAGAGTTCTCCAAAAGTCTTGCTTCAGCATTTTAAATGAGCTGAGCTTAGCACTTTTTCACTTGCTCTGTCTGTGGACTTGCTGTGTATTCTGTATCATTGTATCTTTGCATATCCAGTTTGGGTTAATGTTCTTTGATAGATGACCTAATATTTGGCCCTTATATGAGGGCTGGCTCAGGAGTTCACTCCATATAGGACATTCTAGGTGTCCATGTTTTGAAGGTGCAAACATGTGTAATACTGTCCTTATGCATTTTTTTCATTAATGGTGCTTTTTGGTTGTTAGTTCAAGACATAAAAATTCAGCTTTTCTTTTAAAATGTCAAATTATCAATAGAGTTAGCTCTTGCTAATTATCAAGATGATAATTAATATGCAATATTATGTTGTAAAAAAAAAAAAAAAAAAGAACATCTGTGACATTTACAGCTATTTCATGACTCAGGAACAGCTCCCTGGCATCAGGCATGGTCTCGGGAATTGTCTCTCCACACACCCTAGTGTGGAGAGGGAGATTTTAAAAAAAATTATTAAAAATACTTTGCACAACTTATACATTTGTTATGAATATTTTGGGAAATGATTCTGCCTTTTTTATTTAGCTATTACATGTATTTGGATTTTAATTTAATTACTTTGAGGCCTAATTAACATAAGTTCATGGAAGTTATGTTGTCATGGCAACGTCAAGCAAGCTAGAGCATGGTAACCGGCTCATGGCGGCACACTAGTACATTTACATAGTCTAATGACAGAAAAGAGGAGTTGCACCGAAATGCATTTCGGATTCGTGTGCTTATGAGAGGCTTTACCTCTGTGACCTCAGAGGGCACGTGATCATTTGGATACCTGTAACCACGGTAACCTGGCTGTAGCTCAAAGAGCATCGTGCTGCTGCGCACTTATATATCTCTTCAAGCAGTTTAATGTAACCAAAGTATGTTAGAGTGTTTTATGATGTTTTGATTTTATGTTCTTTGTGTAATGTGTGTGGAGAACTGATCGATAACGTTTATAGTATATTAATATAATTCCTTCGTTGGAGTTGGCGTAAAAATTATTTTGCATAAAACATTTTTTGGAGCTAATAGTCACGTGTGACATAAAAACAGTGACTCAGATTCGTGCCAGCTGACCAAATCTACATTGTTATAGTGTTATTGTGAAGATAAATTAATAGCGAATACTGTATATTCACCTGAGAACTGATGATGTCTGTGTGTTACAGACCCTGGTTGCATACACTGAAGTGTATATGACAATAAATTAGTGAATCTCAATTTACTTATTTAGGTATTACATAGATCTTTGTCTAAAAATTTTCAATTTCAAATGTTCTGTTCAAAACTACTTCCGGCGGCCCTGGCATCAGTGGATCAACTTAAACTCCTATGCATAGCGCAGTCTCTTTGATTCAAGTATTAGACTCTTTTCAACAGCTGAACTGTTTTTGAAGCAGACCCAGTAGAAAAAATTAAATAACAACAAATATATTATAACTTGCAATGACCCATTCTCAAATTAGCTATGGGGTGATTATTCTAACAATATAACAAAATCAGGGCCTTATAACCCTTAATGTTACCCAATGTATATATTTTAACCAGGACTTGAATCTGAAGTTTAGATCAATATGAAGACCCATGTTTATCTTGATTTGTAACTTAAAGGGGAACACCGTTTTTTTTTACATTGGCCCCTTGATTTTACGTTATTACATCATGTTCTACTCACCCATATGAGTTTTGTGTCATTTTTAGCTGTTCTGAAGATATTCCGTTATATCCAAGTAACTTCTTCCTATGGGCAACAAGTTGAGGACACAAACTAAACTGTTCATAATTGATCATTTATGGTACGCCAGCATTCATAACATGTAGGTAAATCACTGTCCCCCAGACATCCGCGGTTATATTTTTTATATTTATATCGTTTCAAAACAAAGCGGAGTGTGTATGACGTCATCCGCGCGTGCCGGCTATACCATTCATCCTGTCCGCTGAACCACTCCTGGTTTTACTCACATGCCTGAAAGATATCTAGTGCTACTACCACTGTTGATCTCGCTCTCGACATGGAATTGAACGATTCAGATTAGCTCGCCGAATGAATAGAAGGGGTAGAGCGTAGCCACTGCCTGTCACAACTCCAGTCCAGTGCGCAGATGACATCATACACACGCCGCTTTGTTTAAAAAATATATAAATATAAAAAATATAACCGCGGATGTCTGGGGGACGGTGATTCGCCTACATGTTATGAAACTGGCGTACCATACAGAATAAATTACGAACACTTTAGTTTGTGCCTTCAACTCGTTGCCCATAGGAAAACTAGGAAGATGTTACTTGAATATAACACAACCGAATATCTTCGGAACAGCTCCAAATGACACAAAACTAATATGGGTGAGTAGAACATGGTGTAATAATG
The DNA here is from genome assembly GCF_016077235.1 of Cyprinodon tularosa. Classification (NCBI taxonomy): domain Eukaryota; kingdom Metazoa; phylum Chordata; class Actinopteri; order Cyprinodontiformes; family Cyprinodontidae; genus Cyprinodon; species Cyprinodon tularosa. The sequence continues at coordinate 1,887,822 of NW_024038531.1, read as the reverse complement.
TAAAATCAAGGAGCCAATATAAAAATAAAAAAAAATAGTGTTCCCCTTTAAGTAAACACTGGGACATTTTGTGACATCGGACATATGTGATATATTGCACCTCCATCGAAATTTCACCTTTTCGTCCTTGCACTTCTATTTAGGGTGGATGCAGTCAGCACCTGAGAGAGCTCCAAGTATAGAGAACTCTGTAAAGGAAACACTGATGAAATATCCTAGAAACCAGCCTCACCCATTTTCTTTATTGTCATGTGTCAAGGGAAGCAGCTTTTCTGGAACTCCTTTAAGCCATATTATGACAGCTAATTAAGATGATGACAAGTGCTACTTTGCTCTGATGTGATTTTAAAAGATTAAAACTGAGAGATTAGATTATATTTCTAATAATAGAATTTTATTTTCTCATGTTCCACACCTCACTCTTTCGTGCCAAACACTAACTGAAAGAAAGAGGACAACCATAAATCTGGGCTAACAAGTGACTACTTCTCCTTCAGAAACCAATGAATATTAAGTAGCATAATGTCTTTTCAGATTGATTTTGTAATTTCAGATTACATTGTATCTCATCTTTTAACACAAAAGAAAGTTAAAAGGTAGCAAAAAAGTAGAAAAATACCTTGTTGAAGGTGTTTTACTTGATAATTTAATTGATTGATAATAAAATGTCATATATTGTATTATAACTCTAGTCTAATCTTCACGATTACCAGCTGTTTTCTTCCACTTAACTTTCCATTAGCCTAATTACAACTTTCTCAACTACCATTTTCTGTAGTCAGTATAGAGAAACATTCCCATTAAAATCCTTTTTTTTTACACAAGTACAAAATTGTTGGTAGGCTACCCCTTTTTAAACAAGGAAAAAAACAATAGTCATGGAAATAACTTGAAACTGACAAAACTGATAATAAATAACATGTATTGAAAATGAATAAATGAAAGTCTAACATTGATTTTACATTTTGCTTCAACAGAATTGTGAAAAATCAATAAAAAATTGACTGAAACAGCCCGGGAGAAAACTGATGGAACTCAGAAAAAAGACCAAAAAAATGTGACAAAAGGGGACATGTTAAATCAAAGTGTGTGCGCTCATTAGCTTTACAGGTGTCTACAATCATGTAATCGGTCAGTTGGCCTATATAATGGCCTAAAAGAACACTGTTGCTTCTGTGTAACATGAAAGAGGCTCTGTTGTGTTCTGGGCTGCTATGCTTCATTTGGCACAGTGTGCCTTGAATCTCTTCTAGTTACAATGAAATAAATAAATAATAATAAACTGAACTTTATTGATCTCACAATGGAGCATTAACTATCTGCATTTAACCCATCCCCTTTTGGGATGGGTTAAATGCCCTTCGTCCTCAGGCCACTTTGCAGCGCCCATGGAGCTATCCGGGGTTAAGGGTCTTGCTCAGGGACCCAGAGTGGCAGTCTGTGAGAGGGGTTCATTTTTAGTTATTTTTTTAGGCTGCTAGCTAATGCCAGAGGAGTAGTCTAGGGTTTAAGGTCTGACTCAAGGACCGTAGGACTTTCTTTTGGTCATTTACTTATTTAATAGAATTTTAAATTTTTCGCATTCGTGTGTGGCTGAATTACAGTATTGCTTTATCGGAGGTCTGGTCATTATACCATCACCTCTTCCTAGTAGGTTTCTTCTGAGGTTGTTTCTTACTCGTTGGAAATGTTTATTTACTTTGAAATCACGTTTGATCTTGAGAGAATTTGTGCAATTATTTATCTGACATTTAAATTTTTCTTGAATTAAATTTGCTTGTGTGTGGTATGTCGTGCTTGCTGTTTGGCTGTACACCACACACTGTAGTAGCAAACCTGTTATATCTACAAATTTGTTAATCATCATTTGATAATTAACATGTGGGCTCTTATAGCTTTTGAAAATCATCTGACAATTCGAAAACTTATGGTGTGAACTAGGCATTACATGAAATTAAATTATTTCGCAAACAGTAATATGTGTGAAAGATATATACAGTTTAGACTGTTTCAAGAGAGGGGTCCGTTATGCCTTGAAAGTATGAAACACAAAATGAACTTAGGTATGATCCTAAATAGAAAACAACAAATTAAGCAGCAGTTAAGATGGTCATTGTTAGGTAACAATTAATAAAAATATCTTTTCAGTTTACTAGAAGAGGTTTTAATGTGTGTGAAATATAAACCTGAAGCAAAACATACGATTTTACACATTATTTGATAACCTTATTTCGATAAAGTGAGTCTCACAGTTTTTTGCTTTTTAATAAAATACAGATTGTTCTTTTGGCTACAAAGATGTCCCAATAAAAGCGATCCCTTAAATTCCCTTGCAGAAATGTGAGCTAAACCTTGAAACTATATTGAATTATTTTTGGCTTAGTGCTTCATGAAGGTTGGTGTGTGTAATGAGAATCGTATGAAAAACCAATCAAGTTAACATGAACCAGTCTCTGTTTCAATGCAAGTTACATGATGAGGTGAAAATATAATATACTGGTATAAGATTATGTGAGCTTGAGTTGTTTCTACATAGTGCATCGATATTTTAGAAGTCAAAACTCATATCAAAAACACTTTGTAATTGTGGAAAATTGTATTCCATAACAATACAGCACCTGTAGTACCATTTTAAATCTTGTATAGAGTTGTTGTTTTTCTTTTGCGTTGAGTTTCTCTATAAGGTGTAAAAGGTTTATGTGGATTCATGAAGTAAATTTTTAAAGTAGACTTTATAGTGATTCATATACCGGTAGCTAGTTTGAGATATCTGTTGCCTTTATGTGTTCATATATTTTAATTTTAGGCCAAATATAAAGTCTCATAGGTCTGCTTTATTTTTTATTCAGATGACGGAAAAGTGATTAAAATAAATACATTTTGTAAAAACAATTTAAAATCTAAAAATATATTTTTTTAAATACCTTGTTATATACAATATTTTAATTCCTCTGTAATAATGGATTTGGTTCCATGTAATTTGTGATGTTGGGACAATTGCATTGTTTTTATTTACAGTAGCAAATGTGTTTATATTTCCAGCTTTTCTTCTCCAATCATCCTATCAGTATCAACATAACTCATTCGATAGTTTAAATTTAGATTTTTAGCTTAATTTGGCATATTTTGTCCATGCAGTATGATGGTACTGAATTGATTGAAGGAAAATGTGCTGTGTTGTGGCATATTTTTATTTAAAATAAAACATTGATTTTAATGTTTATGGTTTAACATTTATGAAGCAATGATTCAGACAAGACAGACTGTATCTGATTGCTCAACAACAAAGTTACCCTTTTATGCGCCACTGCTTATGCATGAGAATATTTACTATGGAAATCCTCCATATACACGTATAGTAATGTAGGTGTTTGTTGTTAAGTATGTATAACTGAAAAGATGGCACTCACCCTGTTCATCCGTGTTGTTTAAACAAAGTATGTAGATTATGGCCGTTTTTTATTTTTTCAATAATACCTGCCTAAGACGTAAACTCTGTTAGCTACCTTAAAACTGCCTTAGGCTTTGGGGGACATGCAATATTTTTGACAAAATCAATGACCAAATAAAATTTTGCCTTGAATGCAATAAAATGTCCAGATACTAACATAAAGTAACCAGTGGCAGCTGCTGCTCTATGAAAGAGGGAATGCTCAGTGGTCTTTATTAAATTCACTTATTGCATTGACAAATGTGGAAACACTTAAAACACAAGACTACAGTGGGTGAAAATAGCTGCTGTGAAGCACTCTGAAATAATGAACTCCAGAAACCAGGGCAAGAGTTCAGTACAAGATGACTGTTCTGACTGAATGATCACATCACCCCCTTGAATCATGAGGGAAACCTCTTTGCTATCTGGCCACTGTCAATCAAAAATCCTTAAGTAAGTTTGGCAATCAGCATGAAGCAGCCACCTTCACGACATGTCCCTGCTCCATAGACCCTCTAAGGGGTTTAGCCACATGGATGTGACATATTTTGGCGTGTTATCTAATCAGGGCTCTACTCTCTTACCTCAATAGACCAAGGCTCAAACCTCAACCGGTATTTCTCATAGACTGATCGGCAGTGCTCTGTTGCTCCACAGTGGGGGGAGATTGCGCCCCTGAACGAGTTCAACAGCTGATTAATGCACAACGTACTGAGTAGTATTCAAAACACAACTTAAAGTAACATGTTTGAATGCTTACCTACATGCTCGAAACCTCTACTTGAGAGAATTTGTTGCTGAGAATTAAGTGAAAAACTCAAAAGGTTTCTGATTCCAAATGTTCCCTATCCAGGCTAAATGACCTTTGTGTAATTTCAAAAAAAGGGATTTATATTATTGAAAACTTTCAAACTATGGATCAGTTTCTTAACACTACACAAAAAAGTATGACTTTGAGTTTGCTGATGGCAGAATAATATGCCTAATTAAATACATAGATTTTTGCTAGTAAAGGAAGCCATATAAAGAAGTTCATGAGCAGGAATATTCTTTCGCTGAATCTCTGATTATTGACGTCCTATAATCTTTTACCACTTCCATCTTCCACTTCCATGTCACTTGACAATTGCTGTTTTTCTCGTGTTTTATTGGACCTCTTAATAATGCAATCCAACTGTTTTACCTACTAAATATGTTGCAAATATAGCTAGACAAATATATGCTTTAAACCCTCAAGTGGTTTAATCTGGGTCTGATATAAATTTGAAAGTCACTTTGAATGAATGCTACCTCCAAATGTTATTTAAGACTTGGCAGCAGACTTTTCTGACAGGTTGTGCCCCTGCTGCCCTAGTAGCTGCTTGGCCCTCTTTGCTCTGTATGTGGAAAGTGTTGCTGAGTACTGGAACGCCTGTGGAGAGGTGGTGTGTGACGGTATAGGACAGTGTTGGTGGTTTAATATAGCCAAAAACACAGGAAATAACATGACCATAACTCCCTCCCTTCTTCTTGGTGACACCATTTTTTTCTTAAGGTTTTTTTAACGAAATAATTTTCAAATTCTAATAGGATATTTCTGTGACCATTTAAGATTTGAAAAGCAGTACTAGAGCAAGTTTAGTACCCAGTAGATAAGTATTGGTACTCATACTTGTCTTTCACTTTATCCAGGACTGAGTCGCAGGGGCCTAGCAGAGTCGGACACCTCCCTCACCCCAGATACTTTCTCCGATTTGCCGAAGGAAACTTGTAGCACTACCAGGCAAGCATGGAGAGATATAGTCCATTGTGTCCTGGGTCATACCCTGGGCCTCCTCCTTGTAAGACATGCCTGGATCGCCTACCGAAGTAAGCATCAAAATTACATCTGTAAAAGTTATCTGAGCATCCTCAGCTGACTTGATTTGGAGGAGATGCACCTCTACTCTAAGCCTCTTCCGGGGGACCAAGCTCTTCGCCTTATCTCTGAGGAAGTGCCCAGCAATCCTGCAGAGAAAACTAATTTCTGTCCCTTGTATCCGGGATCTGGTTCTTTTTTTAAGTTTTTTACCCACCTCAGTAAGAATCCAGCCTCGAGCACCCCTTCTCTTCTTCTGCTAATGATGCCGTGTTGGCCCGGTGGAGAAGATTCTCAAAGTATTTCTTCCACATCCAACTTCAGGGTCAGCAGCTTGACACTCATGCTGAAACAGTGTTAGTAAAGGACTGCTTCCTCCTCAGGCGGCACTTGACGGTTTACCAGAATCCCTTTGAGGCTGAGAGATAGTCTTCTCCATGTTCTTACCAAATTCTTCCCTGGCCCAAATTCTTTTGGGTACTGAAGCTATGAGAATGCTGTATTGTTCTTATTTCTGCTCCCTTTCATTCAGGAGTTAAGAATGTTTTTTTTTTTTTCATGTTTGTTTTGTTTGAGCGCAATGAATTAAATAGAAATGTAAAACAATAAGAATAAAGAAGAAAGTGATACTGCAGCTCTTCTACAGGTTATTTTATCATCATACATCCGTGCCAATTGCTTTTCAACCCCATGCAGCTTTTTAACCAACTGAGTCATAAGCACAACCCTAAATTTTTCTTGTCTTATTGGAAATAAAGAAATGCCATTTTGGCAAGTGAGGAGAAGGGTACACTTGTAGCGTTATAGTCCTCTTCTGACACATGAAATTCCCACCTATGTGTCATGTGTGGGTGCTTGTTGACAGGTGAGCATGGGAGGGTATACTGGAATCAGGATACAGGAGACAATGCTTTTCATCCCTTCCTTTGCTCTACAGCCAATATATACATAGAAAAAAAAAACATACATTGTTTTCATTAGGCTGCACATACCTTTGGGACTTTGCATTTTAATTCTTGTTTAAATGGTGAATTTCTTGGGTTAAGTAAAAAACTGACGTTATTGATATGTTAGTTGTTAAAAGAGATATAGATTGTATAATTACACTTGTTTGTTATATATTTAATCTTTCTTTTAGTACTGGTTGAAAACTGCAAAGGTAATTCCACTCTTTAAATCAGGTGATAAACACAAATATAATGATTACAGACCAGTGCCATTGCTTCCAAAGTCTTCGAAATTGCTTGAGAATTTTTTTTTTAAGGAACTAGAGGAATTTATTGAGGGAAAAAAACCACTTGAGTGAGAATCGGTATGGCTTTAGAACAGGTCTAAGCCAATTAAATGAAAGCGAAGTATGCAGTCTGTGTTTTTATTGGTTTAAAGAAGGCCTTTGACACCATACAGAACGCTATTTTAATTTCTAAAATGTATTATTATGGTGTGAGAGGTGTGGCATTAGTGTGCTTATGCAGTTACTTATACCAAAGACAACAATATATAAAGTTAGGACATATTAATGACAACAAGAATATAAAATGTTGCGCTTCACAGGGCTGTACTTTGGGTCCAAAAGTTTTTATTTTATTCATTAATAATATTTGTGATGTTTATAAATTTCTGCATCTCTTTTTGTTTCACTGATGGCAATCTTTTTTTTTTTGTGGGATGATTAAAAACAATTACAGCAGGCCTTAAAAATGAAATTATGAAACTTAAAAGAGGGTTTTAATTAATTTTTGCCTTAATTTTAAGAAAAAACACCAGGTTTATGGTTTTCACTAATAGAACAGACAAAGACATTGTGTTGTTTATCTGTTGCATCAGCATCAAAAGAATTAAATAAATTAGATTTCTGGAAACATGGAAAAGTTATATTGCATATGTTAAATCTATTGTAGCCAAAAACATTTTATTTTGAAAAAGGCCAAGCACATTTTACTTATATTAATAATTGGGAAATACTTACAAAAGCAGTATTACACCTTTTTTTTGTTACACAAAAGACCCAATATTATCTTAATATTAATAATAGCTTTTGCTGGTGAGGATCTTTACAGATCAACAAACATTGCTACAAAAAGCAAACAATGATTTTATTACTTTTAGTCAGTACTCAACAATTCATACATGCATACTTTTAACACTGTTCCTGGCCTGTCTGCTGTGTCCAGAACTTAATTTGATTAGAAAAATGATAATATCCCATTGTGGAATTCCTCCCACTTTTCTTTGTTCTGGGCTTGTGATGGGACATAATGTGGAGTTATAGAAGAGAAATGATTTTTGCAAGGCATTGTAATCTTGGACATTTCTAGACCACACCAGGATAATATTCTGTGTCAGATAAAACCAATCTCATCTAACTCTGGTTGATAAATGAATACACTTTTAAAAACACCCAAAATATTCCCCTTCAAATGCAGTCTATGCTGAGTTGCATACAGTCACAGAGAGAGTCTCTTCCAGGACTGTAGGTGGGTCTTGATATGACCCTTCAAAAGTCTAAGCAAATTCATTCTCCTTGACTATTTGAGACAGAATTAAGAACAGTAGACAGTTGGAATCCTAAAATGATATACTTTCTAAAGGGATTAACTACATCAGCACATTTCTCAGTTTCTTTAGATGTCCTTTGTTTCAAGATGACATCTTTTAAGGAAAATGGACCGTCCACCTTGCCGGAATCTATGAAGTCGCTCACAAGATTATCCAGTGATAGACACTTCTGATGGAAAATAAGGCTGGGGACTTTATGCAGTGATTATCAGGCCCCAAAAAGCCTTCTGAGTAATCTATCCTCCCAAGTAATTTCAGTATTTATGGGATTCACCTTCAAAATGTAATGTGGCATGCAGGTATGAAAAAACATAGGAAATTAGAAACCCACTGAGGATGACAGTAAGGGAGCAGCAGAGAGAGAGAGAGAGAGAAGGAGGAAAAAAACTGATGTGGGAGTCATAAAGTAAGTCATTTCTACAGCCTGCCTCCGAGACAGGTCTCCCATGACCTCCACCACTACCGCCCTTCACATCTGACATAGTCAGGAGGACAAGCTGGAAATATGAGGCTGCTTCGGCATCGTCCATATTTAAATGCACTTATTATGTCTCTGTCTGAATGAGAGCATCTGTTAAATGACTGAATAGTAAATTGTGTGCTGAGGACAGCGGAGAAGAGGGGCAGATAAAGGAGCTTTGTCTTAGTTACATTTCAGCAGGTAGAGGCATGGCTTAGACTGCCAACAGGTTTTGCTACTGTGCAGGCCTAATGGTGGATGACTGAGGGGAGGAGAGGGAGTCGCTGGTAAAGGAGATGCGATTTTCCACTTGTCCAAGCAGTTTTCTGTGAAATAACATGAGTTAACTCCCACTTTTTCATTTTTTTTTCTTTCAGGAATTGTGTTGAATTCCCTTTAGTAAAAAATTAGCTAAATCTGTCAGATGCCAATCACATTAAGTGATATAAAAAAAACAATAATTCTGAATGTAACTATTTTTTTATATGATGCTTTTGCCTGAAATAGATGGATTTTCTAAAGTTTGAATAATCATCATTTTGTGGGTGGAGTTAGGTATTGCTTTCCAAACATTTCTTGGACACAGTCGTGACGAAGCATAGCTCTGTAAGATGTAAGCTTTGGTTGAAAAGAATGTTTTTTTCTAGAAACTATTTACCTTGGCCTTTAACTCATTATTTCTTTATTCGATGTTGAGGTTTTCTTTAGATAGAAAAATAAACTTCTGACTGTATGATCTGGTTGAATTGTCTCTGTAAGGTGCCTTGAGATGACTTGTGTTGTGAATTGGCGCTATTCAATTAAACTGAATTGAGTTTAAGTCATTAATTTTTTTTAAATCACAATATTTCAACAAACCAACTACACCACTATGTTTTGGAAATGGATAACATTACACTATTTTAAAAAGCAACAATATATACGTTATTTACAGTAAATTTTACTTTTACTCTTTTTGGCTTTGAAAATGCTGACTTATATAATCTGCCTGAATTTATTTTTTTATAGCATTGGATGATTAAAATGAGCTTGTTTTTTACAGATAGCAAGGGAGATAATAGAAAGTATTTCATTGATTCAAAATTTGGCCATATTTGCATGAAGACTGCTGGATTTTAGAAGAACTTGAGATTGCTGTATTATTGTTGTATACTGCAGTTGCAAAGGGATTAACCCAAATTTTTCCTATTGTTTTTTCCCAATCATAACATGCTCACGACTCTCCCTGCTGCTTAATTATCTTATCACTTTGAACACTATCATGTGTAGGCATGATACAGATACAGATACATAAAGGAACAGATACATAAAGGAATGTGAAAATTATCCCAACAGACCAAAAATTGTATGGGTAAGCAAAATTTAATTTACAGTTCTTGGAATATTACAGAATACAAACTGTTACATTTAAACATTTTTGCATCAAAACTATCAAACAAATAAAGCTCAAATGTGGATAACCAAATGTGCATACTGAAATAGTTCAAGTACATACAACTGCATCTTATGAAAGCATTGCAAACATTGAGAAGAATTAAAGTGCAGGATTTTGGATAAGACATAGCAACATGTCAATCTATAATACCGTGCACCTGCAGAGCTATTTTTTTGTTTCTTTGCATTTGTTGGGATAACATGTTTAAGCTTGAAAACCTTCCAGAGCAGTTTTCCTGCAGCTGATCAGAATTCTTGGCTTGACTTTCTCTCCCTTCAAATCTTCTATTAAAGGATTGCACCGTCTCTGAGCTATTGTATCATTGCCACAACGCTAATCAATCACAGGTCACAGTGTGTGCAGCACTGAGTGCGTGCATGCATCCATGCACATTTTTAAAGGGGTGTTTAGCTAATGCTATTCCAATGATTATGAGTCCTTAAACATCAAGCCTATTGCCAAATTGCCCTTGACACAGAAATATGTTGTTAGCTAAAATAATGTGATGCCCATTATTTTAGGCTGTAGTACTCTGCCAGAATGCAGGATTATTTGTTGCTTGCATGGCAGCGGCAGCTGCACAATCAGAGATACACAGAACAAGGAGCAGAGAGTATCTCCACCATTATCCTGCCAGTTATAGTGACAAGAAGGAAAATTGTAGGTTATAGCTACGAGAAAATGAAAATCCCTCTGAGCCTTCTGCCATAGGTGGTATTTAGAAAAGAAACAAATTTCAAATTTGGACTTGTTTCTTCTGGTAAATTTCATTTAATTAATCTGTAGAATTATGCTGTGTTGTGTCTTTTTTATGTGCCATGCACATTTTCTCTTTCAACCAAAATCTGTGGATCTAATTTTTTTGAAAACCATGGCACTTCTAAATGCTTTAAAAGACAATTTGTGTCTTAGTTTCTTGATGATAATTGAGCTTTGATGGAAACATCTTCTTCAGTTATAACATGGTTGAATGTAACAGGCTTATATGCTATAGTCATAACAATCACACTGATAGGGTAACTAAAGTCACTATGGGGCCATTAGGACAAGTGAGTCACTCAATCTACCCTCTGTTCAGAACAATGTTCTAACCATTGTTGCTTTTCCAAACATGGCCCTAAAAATGTCATATGTGTTTTTTGTCACATATTCCTTGGTGAGAACTGAACCATGCCAGATGCATAATAATTTATTTCCCATTCTGAGGCTTAGCATGAGCTTCAGTAAATCTCATGTGCTATTTCTGGTAATAAAAAATTGCATATTCCAATTGGTCCAATGAGTCCAATGAGTGGATGGAATTGATGTAAACAGTATAAGACAGAGGGATATTCTGATAAACTACAGTTTAAGACCCCATTTAATGTTCTTGAACTTGCTTTAAATATAAAGCCCTTAAATGTAAGTAAAATCCTGAGTAGGTGGAGAGCTTGTTTTTGGTTCTGAACACTTATATATCAAAAGTTTTCTTGATTTTCTTTCCTGTAAAATGAAATAATAATTGACTTTAAATGTCCTATTTTATGCAAAAAATTCCTTTGAGAAATATTTTGTAAAAGTCATGTGTGTCCTGAAACATGGGTGAGGTTCACAATTGAAAAACAAAAATACAGCTATTTACCTATTAGCTAATGTGTGCTCTAAATACTGTGTTTGAAAAGCATTCCCATTATGATGTCATGAGGGGAAATGAGCTGTCCAGGTCTCTAGCAGCCCATTGGTCAAACTATGGCCTTCCTCTAATGCATTATTCCACGCTAGGCTATCTTTAAAAACTCAGACGGGTTGTCATGGTTGCTGGTTGTGTGGGCACAACCTTCGGGAAGCATGGAAAGCCAAAAGAGCTTGTCTAGAGGAGGGCTGAATATGGAGATTTTTTTGGTAAAGGCTGTCTGCCTAATTTAAGAGGAATATTATTACACAGATGCCAAAAACATGCTCTGAGTGTCATGATCTTGGCACTGATGGCAGGATTTGGCTAATTTCTTCGACCATCTTAGCTCTGCCCAGTGTTCGATGTCACTCATCACATCCACCTGTTTCTATTTAACCTGCCTGTTCCCAGCCATCAGTGCCAGATTATTCGAGTAGTGTGTGAGAGTTCTCTAGCCTACAAGTGTGTTTCTGATTACCTGATCCTGTTTAGTTTCTGCCTCTGGACTTCTGAGTTTTGGTTACCCCTGTTCTGCTCTGTTTGCTTGATCTGTCTTTGTACTGTTACCTGGATTCTGCCTGCTTACAATCTTGGAACTTTGTCCTGACCCTGGCTTGGAAACTCCTTTGGTACCTCTTCCGATCCCTGATCTGGAAACCTGCCGGTGCTTCGACTTTGGATTATTCCTTCTCCTACTACTTACTTCTTCTCTTCAGCGTCTGCTCTGCTTCTCTTCTGGAACTCTGGGGGTTGCTCCCGCTGCATGCTGCGGAGAAAAAATCCTACCGGATTCCACTCTTTCCTCTGGGCTTAGACTGAACTTTTGACCAGGTTAGTTACTCACATTATCCTTATTGTTTCCAGTCTGAGTTTTGTAGTCCTTTGTAATAATTATTTAATAATTCTAATATGTATAACAATTTATGCATATTTTACTTCTATTCATAAAATGATTTTGAATCAACACAAAACGTTAAGTTATTTTCAGGCACTGATGACAAAGCTGCAGGTAGTTGTAGCAATTAAATTTGTTTGTGTTTTTGTGAGGATCCATACAAATGAATGCCCAGCTGATGACAATAAATAAATGGGAACACAGCTACTGAGAGCATTGGTGCATCAGAGGCCTGCCATGGGTGGCAAAAAAAATAAATAACAGAAAACATTTTACACCACCTGGTGATAACATTTCCCTGAATCCAACATTTATTCATTTACCCTTTGGCTTTAAGAGGAAGAGAGCATGGCAGGGATAGTGGCCCAGATAGAAATAAATGTCTCAAAATGAATTCTGAATATATAAAATGTCATATGAAGTTTTAATTTTAGAATCCCCATGAAGCAAAATGACCAAATGTATTATGAGCCCAGGCTAATCCTTTTTATATAAATCTGTACGTTTTCTACTTAGTCTTGCTGAGAGACGCTGCTTGTCGCTGCTGGATATGACTTACTCTCTTTATTGTTTCCTTAAAAACATCAAGTAATATGCTGGGAGAGAGACACAATCTCATCCATCATGATCTATGTCTCTCAGTGACTATCATATCATTTGAAAGCAGAACCCTATTCACCTTATCTGTGCCTCCCAGTGAAGCAGAAAATAAGGGCGAAACTGAGTCTGAACATTACTGAATATAAAACCACATTGGAAGCCAAGTAAAACAATAAACATCAAGTAAATAGAGAACACATGTAACGGACTGTGCACTAAATCCCTTTGGAAAATGTAATTCATTTGTTCAGATAGACAGCCTACTGGCTGAAGGGAATTTCTGATAAAATTTTATTGTGCATGTCTATCACCACATTATACCACCGTAAACTATCAAAGTTTGAATATATTAGAGTATAACTTGCTTCAGGGGAGGGACTGACCTGTAAGACAAAACTAAGATTACCACAATGAAGGAATTGGGGCAACACACTCAAATCCTTTGTTATGAATTGTTGAACTGAGGGGAATAAAAAATGCTTTGCCGGGAAGTTCTTGATAGCTGAGATTTAAAGAGGATTAGGTTTACTCAGTGAGCTGACAGCTAGCTTGTAAGGATACTTAGCTGGTTAAGCTACCTCTTGGGAGAATAATACATGGCACCATATAATACATGGCACTGTATGTGGCAAACATTGCTTCTCAGAGCTGACACATTCCTTTCATTATGCCTATATAATGCTATTTTTAGATTTTTTCTTTATTCATCCCATCTGTTAATTTAATTTAACTGAAAGCTACATTTCTTAATAAAATATTTTGAACTCTTTACCTGTTCACTTTAATTATGAGCGCGATGTTTAGAGCAAATATAATTTTAAGCAAACGTCAAAGAAAAACTTTAACAATTCATTACAGATTTTGAAGGAATCCAATTTAAATGCATGATAAATAGAAACAATGTAGACTACTTTTCCGTCTGCATACAACCATAATTTATTAACAACATAGGGCAATACAAACTCAGGGTATTAATTAATGCAAATCGGTATAAAGCTATCTTGTGAGGAAGGCCAGTTGATCTTACTGACTCCCCTCCTGAGCAAACATGTGAAAACAGTGGGTTTGGTCATTTTAGATGTTCAAGGCCTTGTTTATTGGTTTCACTCAGTTACATCTAAAATATTATTATTATATAAATCTTGAACGAAAGAATACATTGTAGCTAGATAATGCAACATTATTTACTGTACTGACAACTAAAGTTGTATATAATCTTCCAATAGATTATTGAACAACAAAAAAGTTTATATCAGAGATGGCCGACTTTTTTTTTTTTCCAGTAGGACATTTCTATACCTATTTTGTTCAGGTCTTGGTTAATTTTGAATGCTTGCACTTGAGGGCATATACTTATTGGATTTTTTACATCTGCATTTTCTACTTATGACTATTGAAATAATCATTGGCTTCACGGTCTTTGCTTCTAAACTGTTGTTGGAGACTAAAGTTATGCTGAGCAGAGGGCACAGCTGATCTGGTTTTTTTAAGGTCTTCAAAGGACCCTAACCACATAACCTAGTTTTTGGAGGATCCAGCCAATCAACTGGGACACAATCAGAATTCCTTAGAAATTTAGCATGCTGTCTTTACCTCAAGAACAGTATCTCCTTGATAAGAATTGAGAGGATGTCCATTTCTTGTCCAACCTGCAAGCTGCATTTGACCATTAAAAGGCCCTAACTTTTATCATCCTTTTGTTATCTTGCTTTATTCTAGCAGGCCCTGATGCTTTAGTCTTAGATGGCACAGTGATTGGGGCCATCGGTTGAACCCTTTGGGATGGAGAAGTTTCATCTGAATTTAGAGGGTGAAGAATAAATGGAAACTGTAGGACAAGACTCCAAAAGTCCTTAAAGGAATAGTCCGGTCTCATTCAGGATACAAACTTCTGAAAGTACTTTAAGTATGAAATTATTACATACTGTCCAAGTGTTTTTAATGAAGAGTATTTTTTTTTTTTGAATGTGCTATCTACATGTTCCATATTTAAAATGCTTCCTTGTTTTACTAGATTTTCTCTATCTTTCTATGGTTAAATATTGTTGTAATTTTCTGTTATTATAGCATGCTAATGGCAACATTGGTATTACAAGCTGGCTCCAAATCCATTCGGAGTTCCCCCAACAGCTCCAAAATGGCAATGCTGATAAACGATATGTTTTGATGATCGTTTCCTCGTTCATTGCAAAAATATTCACACGGAGTGAAAAAATGCGTTCTCTGCGTCTCCTTGCTTCATTTCCATGTCTCCTTCTTGCGACAATAACCGCTGCCATGTGTGCGCAATTACGCATACAGACCATTTGCACCTTCTTTTGAAACGTGTTAAATATAGAGTCAGATACCGTTAGCAAAATTGCGTTCAAGTTTGATAAATCACTTTGCGAGTGCTAAATTAATATATTTACATGTTCTCCTCCCACAAGACGCACTTTAGCGTGTAAACGCCCCATATTGCATATTCATTGCAGAAAAAGTACTAAATGGATCAGAGGCGCTATTTAGCACGTTTTAAAGACCAAATGCTTTCAGCACGCTGTTGATAGATCAGTTTGTACATTTTTTAGCGTGCGCAGTGAAATAGCTCACGTTTTAATACACGCAAACCTTTGATAGATCCGGCCCTTTGTGTATTATCATAGTGTGAATTTAGATGTCTTTATATTCCAATAAAGCACTCATATCCTGTAGGAAAGTTATTCTACAATCCATGAAAAACACATGTAGCCTTAATTGATTTTTTAATTCCCCAGATTTTAGCTCATAATCTCATCATCAACTAGGTGTGGTGTCTGAATCCTTTCTCCTCTTTGGATATTCATTTGTATTTTGTTCCCCAATGTAGCTGTTAGTCAAATGAGGCCACTGCAATCAGCCCTGACAGATTTAGAGCATGTTAGAAGCCCTGTTTGTCACAAGCTGTACCTGCCACTCAAATAGCAACAGAGAAAAAGAGAAGAGAGAAAAGACAAAGTCATTTACGTTTTTTTTTTTAATCCTTAGGTAACCTAAGATGTAATTTTAGCCCCTCTTGGGCTTACACGGCTTGCCTTAATTTGCTGAAGAGTTTCAACCCAAATAAAAACGAAATGAAAAAAAAATTCTATAGCTACCACTACTTGCTTTTACTTGGTACCTGAGACTTCATCAACAGTGGCAGGAGTGATGTTTATCAGTTTATGGGTGGGTGGGTTTTTAAGATATAAAGATAGTTCTAGTGGATAGTTATCCAGAAGTCTGCATTATTGATAACTTTTTGAAATATATCTAAATTGATAATCTGTATTTTAGAAATTGTAGCACGTATGTTTGAACTCTTTTAACACAAAATTACTTTTTAATTTCTGAGTAACTTTCCAAACTAGCCTGGCCTGTGTGTAAAAGTAATTTCCTTTAAAAAGGGAAAAGCTGTTAATGATATTGTCATCTTCAACTGCAGAATCTTTTTAAGATGAGAAGATTATAGCGGCTACAATGTAACTATAAGCTGGCACCCATTTTTCATCAGTGGGGCGGGGCTAAAGGGAAAGGCTCTGTCAGGATCCTTTGGTTTTTCCGGTACTCCTCATCTACCTGTGGTAAACTAATGGGGGGTTCTGATTCAAGTGCCACTGCTAAACCACAAAGTAAGGTTATTAATTTGGTTAGCATTATCTTTTGGCTGTATAAAACGAAAAGGGATCCAGTAAGCTTAATTTCCAACTTAGCTACAAGACGATCTTTATTTCAATGAGAACAAGAGCTCAATTTAACATTAGTGAAGGACCCCAAAGAAGCCATCAGTTTAGCCTTTTCCCTGATGTAAAAACAGTGCAAGCTTGTAGTGATATTGTAACTGCAGAAACTCTGCAGTGATACAGAAATAATCTTGCCTTGAAATAATGCTGCAGCTGAAGATGGCAGTATCATCACTAGTTTTTCCCTTCTGTTAAAAATGTCCCCTTTCAAAGGAAGTTTAGACTTTTCAGAGTTCGACTATTCGATGTTTGAATTTTCAGTGTTTTACTTTTCAGTGTTTACATTTTCAGTGTTTAGTCTTGCATTGTTTAAATGTTCAATGCCAAATTTCACATTCAATGTCAAAGCAAGCTGTCACTGATTTATATATAATTTCAATCCCTTTATTGTCCCACATTGCGGAAATTCATTCTCTGCATTTAGACCCATCCATTTGGGGAGCAGTGGGCTGCCATTCAGTAGCGCCCAGGGAGCAATCAGGGGTTCAGGGTTTTGCTGACGAACCCAGAGTGCAGGGTGTGGTGATCAAACCGGGTACTTGCAACCTCCTCAGAGCACAAGCACACTTCTCTAACCCACTAGGTCTACACTAGAAATTTCTTGTCAACTAGTTTGTTTCTCATTTGCTCAAATATTTAGATGTTATGTGTTTAATCTTTAAGTCTACTTCACACCATCAGATAACTTAAGTAAGTTCTTGATTCTATGGGTCTGGCAATAGGCAAGGCAAGGCAAATTTATTTGTATAGCACAATTCAGTACAAAGACAATGCAAAGTGCTTTACATGATTAAAATACAGGAAGATAAAACAGAATCAAAGCAAGTAGGAAAAAATAAAAAACAAATAAAATAAAATAAAAAATGCAGAAACAAAAAAAGATTAAAGAAAACATGTTTTTGTTGAATTGTTTAACTAGAACAGTCGAAGGCAATCCTAAACAAATGTGTTTTTAGTCTTGATTTAAAGGAACTCAGGCTTTCCGCACTTTTACAGTTTTCTGGAAGTTTGTTCCAGATAAGTGGAGCATAGGAACTAAATGCTGCTTCTCCATGTTTAGTTCTGGTTCTAGGTCTGCAGAGCAGGCTGGAGCCAGAAGACCTGAGTGGTCTGGAGGGTTGATAAACTGATAGCAAGTCTGTGATGTATTTAGGTGCTAAGCCATTCAGAGATTTATAGACTAACAGAAGTATTTTAAAGTCTATTCTCTGGGATACAGGGAGCCAGTGTAAGGACTTTAGAACTGGGGTGATGTGCTCTACTTTCTTAGTCTTAGTGAGGACACGGGCAGCAGCGTTCTGGATCAGCTGCAGCTGTCTGATCCACTTTTTAGGCAGACCTGTGAAAACACCGTTGCAGTAATCAATTCGACTAAAAATAAACGCATGGATTAGTTTTTCCAGATCATGCTGAGACATTAGTCCTTTAATCCTGGAAATGTTCTTCAGGTGATAGAAAGCTGACCTTGTAATTGTCTTTAAATGCTTTTGGAGGTTCAAGTCTGAATCCAGCACTACACCTAGACTTCGGGCCTGATCAGTGGTTACTAGCTGAAGCGACTGAAGCTGTGTGCTAACTTTAGATCTCTCCTCTATTGGTCCAAAGATTATTACTTCAGTTTTGTTTTTATTCAGTTGAAGAAAATTATGGCACATCCAGGCATTGATTTCTTCTAAGCATTTCCTCAGTGCTTGAATTGGTTCATAGTCACCTGGTGACATGGTGATGTAAAGCTGTGTGTCGTCTGCATAGTTATGGTAGCTGATGTTGTTGTTTTTTATTAACTGAGCAAGAGGGAGCATGTAGATATTGAATAGGAGGGGACCCAGAATGGACCCTTGGGGAACCCCACATGTGATTTTTGTCATCTCTGATGTAAAGTTGCCTACTGACACAAAAAAGTCCCTGTCCTTTAAGTAGGATTTAAACCAGTTGAGAGCTGTACCAGAGAGGCCGACCCAGTTTTCCAGGCGCTCTAACAGGATGGAGTGATCGACAGTATCGAATGCTGCACTGAGGTCCAATAGTACCAGCACTGTGGTTCTTCCACAGTCTGTATTTATACGGATGTCATTAAACACCTTGATAAGGGCGGTCTCTGTACTGTGGTGAGCACGGAAACCTGACTGGAACACGTCAAAGCGGCTGGTCATATCTAAGAAAGTGTTTAACTGTTGAAACACTGCTTTTTCAATAATCTTACTGATAAAGGGGAGGTTTGATATGGGCCTGTAGTTCTGGAGTAGTAGTTTGTCTAAACTGTTCTTTTTCAGCAGTGGTTTGATATTTGCTGTTTTTAGGGACTGCGGGAAAACACCTGACAGAAGGGACGTGTTTATTATCTGAGTCAAATCAGATGCTATGACAGGCAAAACTTTCTTAAAGAAAGCTGTGGGTAGAACATCAAGGCAGCAGGAGGAGGAACTTAGCTGCTGAATGATTTCCTCTAAGCTTTTATAGTTTATTTGGCTGAATTGGGACATTTGGCCAAGATCAATTCCAGTTGGAGACAACTTTGGTACTGAACTTGATATGGATGTATAAACTGATACTCTGATCTTTAGGATTTTCTCAGTAAAGAAATTAGCAAATTCATTGCAGGCCCGGGTGGAGTGGAGTTCAGGAGCCACGGACACAGGATGATTTGTTAGCTTGTCGACTGTGGCAAATAAAGCACGAGTATTATTAATGTTCTTGTTAATGATTTCAGAGAAGAAAGATTCTCTTGCATTTTTCAGTTGTAAGCTATATCTGTAAAGTCTCTCTTTATAGATGTCATAGTGAACCTGGAGTTTCGTCTTTCTCCACCTGCGTTCAGCTTTACGACACTCCCTTTTTTCACTTCTAACTGCTGGAGCACTTCTCCAAGGAGATTTTTTCTTACCGGAAAAGACTTTCACTTTAATTGGAGCAATGGAGCTAATGATGTCTGACACTTTAGACTGAAAGTTATCTACTAGCTCTTCTACTGAGTTGCACCCCAAGGTTGAAGTAGCAGAGTAAGCTTGAATAAAAGTTTCTGTGGCATTTTCCTTAAAGGTGCGTTTTCATATGATGTCCCTTTGGCTAAATGAGTCACTGGAAATGATGCCCTCAAAGGTAACAGAAAAGTGATCGGATAGGGCAACATCAGTAACACTGACTTTAGAAATCTTCAGACCTTTAGTGATGATCAAGTCTAAAATATGTCCCTGTTTGTGTGTTGGTTGTTTAACATGTTGAGTTAAACCAAAGTTTCTAAGTGTGTCACACAGTTCTTTTGCACTTCTGTCTTCAGGGTTGTCAACGTGAAAATTAAAGTCTCCCACAATAATTAAACAGTCATAATCAACGCATATCACAGACAGGAGGTCACTAAAATCATTAAAAAAGTTTGACGTGGACTTAGGAGGCCTGTAAACATTTAGAAACATAGTTCGTACCGGGCTCTTTACCTGCAGAGCCAAATGTTCAAAAGAGTCAAATTTTCCCAAAAACACCTTTTTACACTTCAGTGAGTCATTAAACAATGTTGCCACTCCTCCACCTTTCCTTTGCTGTCTGCTCTCGCAAAGAAAATTGTAGTTTGGAGGAGACGACTCCAACAGAATATGTGCTTCATTAAGTCCATGTAACCACGTTTCTGTTAAAAACATAACATCAACATTATTGTCAATAATAAAGTAATTAATTAAAAGGGATTCTCCTGACAGAGATCTAATGTTTAATAAAGCCAGTTTATATGAATTAGTGGTTGATGTTGTCTCTGTAGCAGGCTGCATCTGACAGTTTATGACTCTTAAGTGTCTGTTCCTGTTTGTTCCCATTTTGTTTTTCTTATTTCTGCCACGTATCATCACAGATATTCCATAAGCTCCGGTGTAAGGCCCAAGCTGATGCTGGAAACTGTTATGTCTGATAAGCTTGTTGCCAGGGCCCGGTGTGTATCACGGAGAAGTTATCTGAAGGTCCTGACGTTCCGTGATCTGTAGAGGAGGATCTGGGGCTCTGCTGCTTTTAGAAGATGCTGGTTTTTTCACATAGCTGCGGCTTTCGGAATGGCTATGTGGAGAGGATGTCAACTGTAGGCCAATCTTGAAAACTTTGTTCATGTTATGAGAAAATTCCAGAAAAGGAACATCTGGGCTTTGTGGGGGAGAGGGGGAATTGGGTGCAGTCTGGACTGGTGTCTGTGGGGATGGAGGTTTTTGGTAATTTAAAGGGGAGTCCTCTTTTTGTCCTGCTGAGATCTGGGATGAATCCTCCTGTAGTTCTGATGTAGGCTCTTTCTGTGTCATCTTTTTGGCCATCTTTATCTTGGCTTGTTCGGGCTTTACTGGGCTTATCGTTTGTTTAGGCACTGGTTGTACTTTGTTTTGGAACAAAGCTGATGGTGCATGGTTCACAGAATAGAAAATGTTTGATATCAGCCGTTTCGCTCCTGACCTATTTAAAGAGAAACCATCTCTGTTGAACAAATGTCTCCTCTCCCAAAAGATGTTAAAATTGTCTATGAACGTTACAGTTGTTTGTTTGCATGTTGCATCCAGCCATTTGTTTAACATCAGAACTCTGGAAAACATTTCATCTCCACAATTAATGGGCACGTGAGGGCCGCTGAGAAACACCTTGACATTAAGACCATCAACTAAATTCAGCAGACGAATGTAATCCTCTTTCAGTATTTCTGATTTTCTCAGGGCTGCGTCGCCCAAGGCTTCAGCTTGTATGATGAGTTTTTCCAAGGTCGGGCGTTTTTTCATGATCTCTGGAAGGATGTCTGTTACATTAGACACCAGGCCATAGTTCAAAGGGGTATAAATCAACACCTCTGTGTTTTTCTTGTTACAGAAATGTTTAATCCCACGTATAGATCCACTGCATAATATCAGGGTCCTTGGCCCTGTGGCCTGTTTTTTCTCTGGTAGCTTAGAGTGAAGATTGTTGACATACCTTTGATTGTCTTTGTGATCCTTCTGGGTCTCATCTTGAAGTGGAGCAAATCTGTTTTGTAACGGAATTCCAATATTTCCAGCAGGTTTACTCCTATCATTTGTTGTGAGAACATCCCGTTTTTGTTTCACTTTTCTTGGGATATCTCTCTGTGGTCTCGGCCAGTTTTCTGTGTCTAGGTGGGTTCGTTGATCCTTTGGTCTAGCACCCAGAGTGGTCCAGGGATTCTCCTTTTCCTCTGGGAACTGTTTGTTCGCTGAGTTGCTGGGTTGGTGGTCCCCGTTCGGAATCACAGGCAGCGTTGTTTCATTACCATACGCGGCGTTTACATCATAGTTTACTTCAAGTTGGTGGATTTTCAGCTCCATGACAGCTATTTTCTGTAGAAGCTTGTCAAAGTCGTCTGTGCTGAAGGTAGGCATCCTTTGAATCGGGTGGTTCTTCTCCATGTCCACTTCGGGGAAGAAAAAAATAAAAAAATAAATAAAAATAAAAATATTTAAAAAGAAATAAAAGAAAATAAATCAAATAACTAAATCCAACTTTCTGTAGTTTTGGATAAGAGATAAAAAGAAGATAAAAGGACCAGAAAGTGTAAGCAAGCAGGGAGCAGAGAAAAGAGCGTGTGCACACACTGAAGGACAAAGACTATAACAATAACATCCTTCAGGATTTTCTGCTATTATTGCATGATGAGGCACTTATCTTTTCACTTATAATCAATTAGTTTTGGTACCATTTTCACTTTTAAATTTGAAATATAGATTTTGCCTTAACATAACTTGTGGCTGTCTGTTATTACACTTTAATTTTATATTTTTAAAAATCAATAACAGTATCAATAATTTGTACTTAAAGAGCACCTTTTCAAGTGAGGGGACTCCAGTCGTTTTTTATTCAATCATTCACCCATCCATCCACACATTCACAGACTGACTGTAGTAAGCTACATTGTAGCCACAGCTGCCCTGAGGCTCCCTGGCTGAAACGAGGCTGCAGTACACAGACGTCACCGGGCCATCAACACAGTGCGGGTAAATTGTCTTGCCCAAGGACACATTGAAAAATTTGTTTCACACCTGCAACCCTCCCTTTGTATCCTACGCAACATATAAAAGATTGTCTGGCTTTTGTCTGTTTTATTTAACAAAAAGAAGACAGATTATTACTCAGCATTAATAAATACAACTAGTAAACTACCCAAGATTAGGAAGGAAATTAAAAAGAGTTTCCCAGATGGACAGTTGAAAAGGGGGATAATGCAGAAAAAGATTGAGGCATGCCGTGATCGTCTAGTTTGAAACTTGGAGTATCTGGTCCAAATACCAGGGAAGGCCAGCTGGGGCGTTTGGCAAACATATTTAGCAACGAGTGGCAGACCCTGAGCCCCCGAGCTAATCCTGTTGCAGGTGATTATATGTAGAGAATTTCAGAAATGGGCAAAGAAGTATATACTCCTGCTCCCCTCTTTTCAATTTAAGGTATCTAGTGTGGAGGCTTTGTTTTTTAAATCTAGAAATTGTGTTTAAAGCAAACATGTCTGACTAGCCTTTGTTCAAAATAATTTGGGATAGCAATTTTGCCTGTTTCTTTTTAACAAGATTTAATCAGTTCGCTGTTTTGCCAGTTGGTTTTTAATAATTAATAGTTAAAGTATTATCAGTCTGACGTTTTACTCTTACTGAAAATCTTTAAATTTGAAGAACTAAGTAGAAACACAATAAAACATGGTGCTTTGTTGCTAGATGGCAGCTAATTTTAAAGCTGAAACTAAATACTGGACATAAGAATAAAGCCTTGAATCAGAACAAAGTGCTTTATAGTTTGTTAACCAATACTAATCCCCAATAATCTAGTTCCATGTGTGAACCTGTTATGAAACCAAAGAATTAAAGTTAGTATAGCTAGTTTTAAACTTCTAAATCAGATCTCTAAATGAACATACTATGAAACTATTAGGAAATATTTTAAGTCATGTGGCTGTAATTCACTTGCAGATAACATTACTCATTGACATTTAAAATGTATCATCCCTAAATGAACCAATATTAGCCAGACAGGTAAGATTAAATATAAGCAAGCAGGGTAAAAAAGGGGGCGAACTCTGAGAACATCATTATTCTTCAAAATATATTTGAATGTTGTCTTCAGTGCCTGAAGTGTGACATATGTTGATCAATGTTGGACATGCGTAAAAGATTAAGATTCAAGCACCTTGCTGTCTTATGAATCTGTCTTTGCTCTTTGGTGCACAAACATTAGAAAAAATGATCAGCTTCCTACTGTTGCTTATCCTCTACCCACATGGCCCTTACACGAATGATAGGAGGACACAGGTGGGGACCTGGAACAGTATCCTCATGAGTACTTGAACAGAAACAAAGCCGTTTGGCCCAGGCACCAAGAGCTGGATTTGAACACGGTTGGAAATGCCGGCCAAATGTTTTTTTGCTCCCCTTGATTCCAGACTCTTGTCTCATGACAATATCAGGGGCCTTTTGCTGGGCAGAGTGAAGACTAATATTGAACAGGCAGGCCAGACAAATAAGAGCACTGTGTACATAGCCACCTGTGAACCAGCTGGAGAGTAGATGGCCATAAGATGGCTTTTGGTCCTCAGAGATTCAGTCTGATGAGCAAAATGAATGAAAACAACAGAAGCACTAAGCCTTCTGCCCCACAGAAAATTATACAGAGCCTTTATCAGAATTACAAATGGCTGCTACTGCCACAGAAACAGTCCTGCATCTATGGTTTGATTAGTAGTGTTTGTGATGTGGATAAGGATGTTTTGGTTAAAATAAAATTTAGTAACTCATCCTCCACATGCACCGGAACAGTGACATCTATGGCATAGATTGCCATATGGTGGTGCTACACTGCCTATTCTAATATAAAACAGGATTCTATTTTGCATTCCTCTCCAAGTTATGATAATGAGAATGGAAGTAATTGATAAATAATTTAAAATAAATAATCAAACTGAAATTTGAACTGTACCTTGAATAACAGAACTGTTCAGCTTAAGCATTGCTAGCTTGATTTGTTTGTCTTGTCTTTTTGTACTGTAGATCAGTTTTTTTTGTCAAATTTGTTTTGCCTCTGATGTTGGATACTGTGCAACTGAACCTGTTTTTCTGATGCAATTTTAGCAACCATAGCAAGTTGTAAAGCCCATAACCATTTGGAACATTTCATGTTAAATACACATGTGAATCAGATGTGAAAAATGTATGTTTCACATGTAACTCACAAGGATACAACCACATTGAAAGCTAAAGATGGGGTTTGAACCAATAACATTTAGGCTGCAGGGTAAACTCCTGCATCCAATGCCACTGTTACCCACTTTCACAAACATGACTGCAGTTGAGACAAGTCAGCTGTTATAGAAATATGTATTGTACAGAAAGAGCACAGGTTTTATTTTACTACCGGCATCTTGGAACATTAATGTAATCGGAAATGCCATTTGCTTTGTTTGTGTATAATTTTTAGTAAAAAATAATAGATAAAAATAAAGCTTAACTGCTTGACTTTGCAGATTGATTTCAGTTTTTACTAATTATTTCAGTTTTGAAATGATTAATGTATACTCAAAGCACATTACCAGTTTTCAACCCTGGATCCATACTGATGTAAAGGGGTTGCTAAACAAGAAAAAATAGCTTTTAGGAAGGAAAACAGGGAATTATTGAGTATACTGTAGATGCCTTGCAGCTGGTGTCACAGACTCATCAAATGTTTGCTAAAATCTAGCCATGGCCATATTGAGTTCTGGTCCCCTGTGTAAAAGATGCTGTCCGTATGTTGTGCTGTTGGGTGTGACAATATGAAAGGTCACCCAAATATTTCTTTCTACCACTTACCAAGAGAATGAGCATTTTTCAAGATGGCTGTCAGTTACCAGAAGGGCTTAGTGGCTGTGGACTGCAAGTAGCCATCTGTGCGGTGTACATTTCGTATCAAGATTTAATTCAATTGATTTTAGTCATATAGCCTCTATTCACAACACATTTCATCTCAGGGTACTCTGCAGAGACGATCAATGTAGCCATGTGTACAATTATTATCAAATTTGTGAAACAATTTACCCCTCTGTATGATTAATATTTCCGCATAAGACCTAATGTAATCTACATAAAAATATTATTAAGGACATCATTATACAGATGAGATACCTTGCGAAAGAAGTGAACTTGATATTAGGATTTATTAAGATATTAGGATTCTGGTGTATGAGGACGGGGAGTGTATAACATATGTGTATCAGTCTTCAAAGGAAAAATTAAGGAGCCGGTCAGTTAAGGAAAGGTGTTGAAAAAAGTCTGCCGGGACTATGGATCGCATACTATAACAGTATCCCTCTGTGTGTTGTTTAAGCTCACAAAGATTTAAATGAGAATGATCTATTCTGGTAAGAAGGGAAGCACCAAAGAGCTAAGCTAAGCATTTGGTACTCAATACGGCAGTGGTAAGGTAGAATGTGTCATGATGTCATGCTTTTGAAAGATATCTAAGTAGAGGATATAAATTGTTAAGATAAAAGAAAGCAAGAAGGCATACAGAAAGAATATGAAACGCATGCTCCAGCAGAACAATATCAAAGAGGTTTGGTCATGGATAAAGAAGATATCAGGCTTTAAACAGAAGGTGGATCAGACAAATGGAAGTCTTTACAATTCTTCAAAAGGTTCAGTTTAGGTATAGTTTCAGGATCCTTCTCTGCTACCTACAATCAAATGGATCATCATGGATCATCCGGAATCCCTGTGTTTGATCTCAGCCAAATTAGAAGATGGTGCTGCTCCCTCTATCTTTCACCTGTCTGTCGTTAGAAGTCAAGTGAAGAGGCAACTGGAGAGACTGAATCCCAATGAGTCAAAAGGGTCAGATGGTGTCACCCTCAGAGTCCCAAGGCCAGTGCAGAGCAGCTCTGTGGGATGCTACAGCACCTCTTAAACCTGAGCCTGACCCAGTAGATGGTTCCGGTGTTGCAGAAGACCTCCTGTCTTATTCCGTTATAAAAGAAAAATCATTTAACAGTCCTTAATGAGTGAAGACGTGTTGCCCTGACATCCCATACATCTGTTTCCTGGCCTGTGAAAGAAAACAAGCATCGGGCCCCCCTACAGTTTTCTCATAGCCATGGAGTTAGAGTTGAATAGGCCATCATACATCTGCCTCTGCAAATTCACTGTTGTTTAAACAAGCAGACATACTATGGGGATCATGTTTTGATTTCTCCAGTGCATTTATCTTGATTCAGCCTGATTCACTATATCAAAAACTCCAGAATAGTCAGGTGGGGAGGTATCAACAATTGCTGGGATCAAACATTTAGTTAAAAAACAGAACACATTTTTTGAGACTGACAGGTTAACTGTCAAATCAGGTAGTCTTTTAGGTACTCTTTTAACTATGTACACCTATTTAAAGTATAGGAGACGCTGTTGTCAATACTCAGATGATTGGGCAGTCTTTAGGTGCATCAGAAATGTTTGACAAGAAGCATAGTATAGGGAGATAGAGGACTGCTTTGTGGCATGATGTGGAAACAATCATTTCATCCTGAATGTGAACAAAACAAGGGAAAAGAGTGAAGATTCCAGAATACAGGAAAACAATTAATCTCACCTCGAAGAAGTGGAGGTTGGAGGTTCATCTGGACAACCAACTCGAATGGTGATGCAACTGTAAGATCATCCGGAAAAAGTGATAGAGCAGTCTTTTTATTTCAAGAAAGATTAAGTCCTTTCCATCACGATTCTGCATGATTCTGCATATCTTTCAGTCTTTTGTGGGGAGTTCAATCTCCTCTGCCATCATCTGTGGGGAGTAACAGCATCAGGGCAAATGACTTAAAAAAGTTTAACAAGCCAATAAAGAAGGTCAATTCTAGGAACTCTTCCTTTAATAGAGTATTTTTTTAGTTTAATTCAACTAAACAAGCTTCTACTTTTTTCTTTTTTTTTTGGAAAAAATACTCACCTAAAATGAAATATTTTACTGTAGCCTTAAGGCATAGTTTTATAAGAGAAAACAATTGTACACAAGGACAATTAGCGTGTCAAGTAGCAATTAACCCGAAAGATGCTGAAAGGAAGGAAAGAGCAAATTAAAAGTGAAAACTAAAA
The DNA here is from genome assembly GCF_016077235.1 of Cyprinodon tularosa. NCBI lineage: Eukaryota > Metazoa > Chordata > Actinopteri > Cyprinodontiformes > Cyprinodontidae > Cyprinodon > Cyprinodon tularosa. The sequence goes on along the minus strand of NW_024038531.1, from coordinate 1,860,140 downwards.
CTAGTAAGTAAACAACAAAACTGTTTATTTTAATAATATTTAATTGTAAATATTGGTTGTACATACAAATAGAATGACACCTTCGAAGATACAGACATTATGCTTTTTTGGTAAATTTCCCACCTTTCTTGAATGTATTAAATAATGATGAAGTAATAATGCAGAAGTATCAATTAAGATCAAAAGTGCATTACATTAAGAAATAATAAAAATGCAGGCAAGGCAATGCAGTTTTATTTGTATAGCACTTATCAGCAACAGGGCAATTCACAGTGCTTTACATAAAATCAGTTAAAAAATAAATAAAACGCAGAAGAAACAGTTAAAAATAAAAACAAAATAAAACACAAGAATGAAAATTACAGTAAATGGTAAATGGCATGTACTTATATAGCGCCTTTTTTCAAGTCAGGAGACTTGACTAAAGCGCTTTACACTACATTCATTCACCCACACACTGATGGTGGCAAGCTACATTGTAGCCACAGCTGCCCTGGGGCTCACTGGCCCCACCGGGCCCTCTGACCACCATCAGTAGACAATGCAGGTGAAGTGTCTTGCCCAAGGACACAACAACACTGAAAGTCGGAGTCGGGGCTTGAACCGTCAACCCTTCGATTTCAGGGCAAACTCCAACATCCAACGCAACTGTTGCCTCATACAATATAAGAAATTAAACAGTAAAGAAATGAATGTCATTTAGAGAAAGGCAACATCAAAAAGAAAGGTCTTCAGCATTGATTTAAAAGAACTGAGAGTAGCAGCGGACCTGCAGGTTTCTGGGAGTTTATTCCAAGACAAGTCCCAAAGAGAATTTTAAGCATAATGCAGTAATTCTAACACTGCTTCCGGTCAGTATTTCTACACACAGGACCTACATGCATTAGATCTGACCATTGCATGCCTTTGTACCAGAGAGTGAAGCCAGAACAGAGGCATTGGCCTATTTAAGAAACAGATCTATGCCTCTTTTAGAATAAGTCAACTGCAAAATGACACACTTCACTCACATTGCCTACTGAATGTGGTCAGAGGGCCCGGTGGCACCTCTCTATGGCGGCTTTGGTTCTGTCAGTGAGCCCCAGGGCAGCTGTGGCTACAATGAAGCTTACTTTCATCAGTGTGTGACTTTGTGTTTGAATGTGTGAATGATTCTGTTCAAGTCCCCTGACTTGAAAAAGCACTACATAAGTACAGGCCATTTACCATTTTTACTATAGCTCTCCCAAGGTTAAATATGGCAATGTTTACCATCTACTTAGAATGACAGTTACAACTGGATTATTTAAAATGATACAGGTTGTGGGGATTTTGTTATCTATAGGGGTAACAATGCTTCCAGCTCCTAAGTAATAACAGGGGAAATATCCTCAAATCTTTTTTTACAACCTTTTTTTCAATCAGATAATTGTGGTATACTTTGCTTTAACCTTGATTTTGCCACATGCTTGTCTAATTCCAAGGTCCTCCCAATACCAAGGGATAGTTTAGAGGAATAGAAAGGAACTGAAACAATCAAGCCAGGACATTAATTAATTACAAAGGAAACTGAATGCATCTGGGGGGACAAACATTGCTGGCAAAGTAGTCCTGTCAATTTCTTAGTCCGGTCTGTTGCTTATTTGGTTTCAAGAGTTTTGAAGGGTGCAGCTGCCCTCACAAGTGCTGTCTGTTCTGCTATCATCTAAAGCAAGGCTACTTTATAAATATCATCCACAAAAAAAATTAAAATTTCTTAATAAACATGATTTTGAACATATTTGAAATCACAAGATAAATGTCAACAAAAGCCTCTGTGTGGACTGTTTTCCTAACCGTGAAAATACTAAAGATACATTCAAAAAAACATAGAGACTTAAAACAAAAGGTTATACTCAGCAATAAAAATACATACATTCAGGTATTTTACTTTATCTAATGCAGACAGCTCTGTTAGGAAAAACACAATAGATGAAATAGAAGAAAATGTAATTGGAATGTTAAAAGTTCAGATAAAGCAGACATTTGAGGAAACTAAAGCGGCCACTTCTCACACATCAGGAATTACTGTGGAAGTGGAAAGCAGGATCATAGAACAAGAGGGGTCTTTCTACAAAGCTCAAGCAGCCTTTTGGTCCTTTTAGCACCGAACACTGCGGTGGTTTCAGAGATTGAGTGCTTGTTCTGTGATCATTTGCTAAGGATGGACAATTCTCTCTTTTCAATGGGCTGAGCTACTTATGGCATAGGTGATAATCACCCACTCCATAATGCTCCTGAATCTGAGAACGGCAGGCATAAAATTAACCTGTATCCACACAGTTCAATTTCCCTGATTGCTGGTGTGAAGCTATCAACATTCTGAAGTCTCGGAAGGCTTGCTACTGATCAGCAGTATACAGTAGTAAAACACCAGATATTGCAGCTAATAATTAAGGATTGTTGGAAAGATGTTAACTTTGTCATGATGACATTTATTTTATTAGCTTGATTTAATTCACAAGATCAAAAATAACTACAGTAGGTTAAATTATCTTATGATCAAAGTGTAAAGCATTTACATTCCTTGGTGTAAAATGATAAAAGTTTCCAAATATACAGGTAAAAAGGAACTTCAGTGCCTAGTAATTTTATAGCCTGACCATTAAAGAAAGTCAACAAAAAATCTAAAACTTATTTTTCATTATAATATGAGCAGTTATTTTATTCTCTTGAATAATATCCTACACATGATTTAATCTCACTTAGTAGATTCACATTAAGTAACCTTATTCACTTATCTAATATTCACCAACTTCAGTAGGCCCTTTGCTCCGTATTAGCCCTGATCGGTATTAATCTAATCAATTATACAATAATTTGACAAGCCAAAGGCTACACAAATCGGAGACTAACTTGGCTCTGTATGAGACATGTTGCATAGTAATGAGAGTTCTTTAAGATATGCTTCAGATTCAGTCATTTGCTTGACAGCCTGACTAAATAATTTCAAATATTGAGAACAAGCAAGACATTGTTGCTAATTATAAGTTTGTGAAAGTACAGGGCTGTGCTTCCCAGTGGGTTGATTTTCCTTAGGTCTGCTGCACACACTCAACCACATCATATTCTTGGTTGTACTGACTGAGCTGTGATTGCATCCTGCCTGATATTCGGCAGTTCATTAACCTATAGCTAAATAAGTCTCCAGACAGTTGATCTAATAGAGAGGACAGGGCTCTATCCACTCTGCCCCCAAAACTAAAGAGTAAAGATAATTAGAGCTCAGTTAACAAGAGGAGAAGCAGATTTTATTTTCTATGTTATAGTTCAATTATAATTTGCACCCAGTAGACCAAATATTCCTGGGAATCACCAGCATACCCAAGGGTCATCCAAATATGTTTTCCCTGCAAAGCATTTCCACTGCGACAGAGACGTAAGACATAATCCTTTGGATATTTCACATCAATAACCACAACTTCTTCATTTAGCTCAGACCTAGAGCAGCAGCAGGAAAATGTGGCCCTTCTAATATGAGGGTGGAGGGAGGAAAAAAGGAGTATAACAATGCCAATGCATAATGGATTAGTGTAGGAATGCAGGCGGAATATTAAGTAGGTCCTCCAGTACAACACAGGCCACCTGAGCTACGTTACAACAGAGTTGTTAAGGTGTGAATAAGCCACTAGGTGAACGCCCACCATGACACTCACTCTGACACACGATTTAGATAAATGAAGTATGAGCTTTCCAGAGGCTTTTCATGAAGGGCAAGAAATGATCTGTTATGTCTCAAATTAATTTTTTGTTGAACAGCAGAGTGGGCAGAAAATGCTTGAACAATAAACAAGGTTTAATACTGTATATCCTTGAGAAAAAGGAAATTGCTAGGTATACTGCATCACATTTCATAACATTTTGTCAAATTACAGCCATTTATCTTAATTGTGATGAAATACTAATTACAAGTAGTAGAAAAAATATTTTGTTAAATATTTTCCATCCTTCTTTGTAATCTACTTAAAACCCCCTTAATATAAAAGTGCAGTGGAACCAAATATCCCCAGAATGTACCTTATAAGCAGGGTGCATCTGTGTGTAATTTAATCCCAGCATAAGTCCAGTTTTTCTATGAAGGGTTCAGAAGCTTGTCCCAGAGGTCCACATGGCCAAATTGTATGATTTAAGGCTTCCATGCCCCCGTGTGTGGACAAAAATTCCACACCTATGAACTTTGCAGACAAATCCGTCTGAAAAAACATAGGGACGCAAATTTGAACATCTAGAGACATTCACTGAATAAACCCATAAATATCACCTCTATCAACAGATTGGGAAAAACATAAATAAGCTTTGAAATAATTGCAACTGGCTGTAATTTCTACTTCCTTATGTAGTGCTGTGTTGTCAGCTTGCTTTTTATTGCTGAGCAGTGTATAAGTCGATGAACTAAAACTCACCGCAAGACATGATATGTTTATTGACATTGATAGCCAATCATTTAATACTAATGTACCCCATATTTTTCAAATTTTGCTTCCACTTCAGAATTATGCAAAATTCTGCAACTGTAAATTGCAAAATTGCTTAATAAATCTATTTATTTGTTGTGATGTGATGAAATGTGCGAAATAAGTAATTTTGTTTAAAAAAGCATCAGACAAAGGTCTGTATGGTTAAACTGGAAAAAAGAATTTAGATGGTGTCACAACACTGGTTCTCTCAATGACTGCCACCAAGATGTTCACATAAATACACAGATGTTGAATGGGCGGGGGATGTCAGAGTGAAAAGTTGCTGCAGCTGGTGCCAAAGTACACAGTGTTTGGAAATAGACACAGGTATGTATACCCTGCACTGCATCCAGGCACTGGCACATGTTGAAGTGGACTTGGCACTTAGGTTTGCGAACAGATGCTAATGCAGGATAGATAATTACATCAGTGAGTGAGCAGACATTTTTCCACTTAATTTCCGTCTTTTAGAAGTGTGACTACTCCCCTGAGGGGGACATGCTATAGAGAGATGCCTCTGTATATAGTGACTGGGAAGGCGCCTAAAGCACCCGACTGAGAGTCCTGATCACTGAGCCTCATCGTGACCTCGTCCTCAGTGGGAAGCCTGTCAGTGTTACTGGCACTTTTCACAGATGTGTTGAAGTCTGTGTTGCTGAGATTAGTTAGTCAGCCTATTGCATTTTCTTTTCAAAATGTATTAATAGCTTCCAAATGCTTGCACTGATTAGGACCTACAATATTTTTTAAATTTTTGTTAAACAAAAAATCTTACTTTTTATGTCAGTTTTATTAATTGACACAAACCAGTGTATAAATACAAATATTTCAGATATGATCTGAGCAAAAGACAATTAATTTTGACCTTGACAGACTTTGCCTCCTTTGATCTGTAGAGAATTGAGGGTTCAACTCCAGCTTACAACCACTATTTTCAACGTTTTCATATTCATGTCCATTTTAACTGAACTACAGTGAACCTGTGCTGCGTTTTGCATATGAGCTGGACATGATGGTGTAATAGCAAATGACTTCAGTGCGCCCCACTTCAGCATCAAATAATTCTTCATTATAGTCTATCTGGAAAGCAGTAAGTAGGTTAGATCAACACAGGACAATTTATCAGCGACTTTAGTTGTAATTTAGCAACCCATATCCACTGTGGCACAGAGTTGAGCTGCGGGACAATGACTCTCTGTTGCCTAGGCCTCAATAAACCTCACTTCAAATTAAGTTAGCATGTTCTGCTACATTGCGTAATGAGCTGCTCTAGTAAACAATATTGTGCTGCTCTCCCTGATTGATTGGCGACAACAGTTTTACTGCTTTCACAAGGGCCTCCGAAAGGACACAAGGGGTTCTTTTGGCAGATGCTTTTATTATTTCTATGTAAATACATTCAGGTATTGTTTTTGTTCAGCTATCAATGAAATCTCAAAAGTATTCCCTTAAAGGGTTGAGGCTTATCATGTTGTGATTCTCAACATGGGGTGCATGTGTTTGATTTTCTTTTGCCTTTGCATGGTCTAATGCATATGTTTGCAAGGTGAGAGTGAAGAAAAAGTACAGAAGTGCATTAGGGAAATTTATTAGCCCATAGGACTTTAGGTAATTTATGGTGTCAAACTATGCAATAAATAAAAGCACAAGTGAGGGGAAATAGTCTGCAGCAATGAGCATCATACTTGACAAAGACCTTCCAAAGACCTTCTTGCCTTTGACAAAGCAAGTGAATGCCACTAAACCCTCCTTACTGCTTCTTGGCAGAAACACAGAAATAAAGGACAATTCCCTCATGTCATATTGAGTTCAGATGTTTTGCATATGTTTTGTTTTTTTGTAGATATGAAATGTCTTTTGGTGCTTTGTATTTTACCATTTACTGTAAGATTAATGTGTCAATTGCTCAGGGAATAGTTGTTGTTTTTTTTACATCCAAGTGACTCTGTGGATATTCGCAAATAACTTCCCAAAATTATATTTCTTTGGCACTTCAAGGGTAGGACTGATAACAAGTTCGACTTGAACAAATTTTTTAGCATTTTATATTATATATTCAATTTGAATTGTCCAGGGTGTACCCCGCCTCTTGCCCGATAACAGCAGGGATAAGCGTGATTGAAAATGGATTGATGGATATATTCAGTTCAGTTAATTTATATAGCACCAATTCACAACATGTCATCTCAAGGCATTTTACAGAAACAGTTTATTCAATGTTTTCTATCTAAGGAAAACCAGTGAATTGCATTGACTCATTGACTCGAAGGCAATCCCTCAAAGCAAGCATGCTGGTAACGACAGTGGAGAGGAAAACTCACTTTTAACAGGAAGAAACCTCCAGCAGAAGCAGACTCAGTGGGTGCGGCCACATGCAGATGCCAACTGGGGTTCAAGGAGACAGAAGCAGAAATACAGCACCGAGCTCCGAGCCAGCTCTCATGTCAGAGACTGAAAGAGAGCACATAGAGTTAGTCAGAGTAAGAGAAACAGAGCTACACTGAAAAACAGGCCAAGCTCCAACATCTGTAGCATAAACAAAGGTGTTGACGGAAGCAGCACAGCTGATATTTCTCTCCGGGTGTCACAGCCAAACAGGAACAGACCAGATGAAGCTACTATGATGATAAAAAGCAAAGAGAGCATAACATCAGAGATTGAACTAACAAATGCTGCAAAATGAGAAAATAGAGATAGATTGAAGCAGAATGATGAAAGGGGCCCCTATGCCCCCCAGCAGTCTAAGCCTATAGCTACCAACTGGCAGTTGGTTCCACAGGAGGTCTGATAACTAAAACATCAGCCTCCCATTCTTCTTTTAGAAATACTACAATTCACCAGTAAACCTGCAGATTGAAAGCAACATAGGAACAGATTGTTAGGAACATAAAAATTGATTAGACCTCTGATATGAGATGGAGCTTGGCCATTTGAAGGCTTTATAAGTGAGAAGGAGAATCTTAAATTCTATTCTGGATTCATCAGTAAGCCACTGAGGACAAACTGGGATAGGAGAGATTTGATCTCTCTTTTAAATTTTAATCAGAACTCTGGCTGCAGCATTTTGGATCAGCTGAAGGTTACTATCTAAAGTTTGAGGACTTCCTGATAGTAAAGAATTACAATAGTCCAGCCTTCAAGTAACAAATGCATGAACTAGTTTCTCAGTATCACCCCTGGATAAGATATATTTCAAATTTTTGAACTTTCCACTGAGGAAAGGAAGAAATTTGAGAAACATATTTGATGTGTTATTTAAGTTCCAAGTCCTGATCAAAAATATTACCAAGATTTTTTACTTTATTACCTGAGATCAATATAACCCCTTTCAAATGAAGTGATTGATTAATCAGCTTCTTTTTCAAAGACTCTTTTCCAAAGACAATAACTTCTGTTTTGTCTGCATTCAGAAGCAGAAAGTTAAGAGTAATGATTTTTTTACGTCTTTAAGACATGCCTGTAATCTATTTAATGGGTTAGCTTTATCTGGATTTATAGACAGATATATGCGAGCATCATCAGCATAACAGTGGAAATTAATCCCATGCTGTCTAATAATTCTACCAATTGGGTTCATATATATGGCAAAGAGAATTTAAACTAGCCAAGTGCTGTTACCTTAATTCCAACAAATGCAGCACGGATATCTAGCAGGACAAGTACACATGCAAATCTATTATCTGAGGTTATGAGAATATTGTTAGTGACTTTCACCATTTTTAGTGCTTGGCATGCCGTTAAACATGATTGAAACTCTTCAAAAAGTTAATTATGGTGTAAGTGGTCACAGATTTGTTTGGCAACTATTTTCTCAAGAATTCTTGATAAGAAAGTACAATTACCTATAGGTCTATGATTAACTAAGTCATCTGGGTCAAGAGAAGGTTTCTTAAGTAAAGGTTTAATTTCAGCTACCTTAAAAGCCTGCGGTACATATCCCTGTAACAGGGATAGATTAATTAGATCTAAAATAGAGGTGGAAAATAGGGTTAATACTTTCTTAAATAACTTGGTTGGAACTGGATTTAACATAGAAGTTGAAGACTTAGATGAAGACAATGATTTTACTAACTGAAATTTCAGCTGGATCAAAACTGGATCTTAATGCAGCTCAGGTTCTATAGTTACCTCAGATATTTGACAGTAGCCAGATTGATATGTATAGAACTGAGTTGATTTCTACATTATCAATCTGGGACGGCTGCTGTTCAGTCTTACCACGAAAAGGAGGGACGTTTAGTACAATACTTCAAGCTGATTAGATGACGTGCCATATAGTACCTGACTTCCATAATATGCTCTCAGCCATTCGTAGAATCACGATAGGATTTGTCTGCAGCTTCTTGAGTTTTTTCACAACTGGCAGAGTAAGCTGATAAATCAAACTTTTTCCAAATCCTGACGGAAGAAAAGCACAGACATCTTTCCCATCTACAAAGGCAAAGAGGTGCTTCTCTTTGCTCTTTTTTTAAACCCGAAAATGGTCGCAACTGCGGTATCAACAGGTGAGTCCTCCAATGTAGCCATGTTTGTAATGCCCTGGCAAGATCCTTCTGACTGTCATCATTCCTACATGTCCCACTAAAGAATAACTATAACTATTAATGAAACTATAACCATGAATCACAAATGTTACATCATTATTTCGAGCAGTGTTCATTACTACTAAGTAAAAAGTATCTAGCGGCTAAAGATAGTTAGACATTGTGTTTATATATAAATATTTCTATGCAATTTATATTACAATAATAACAATTATTATTATTATCATTAATGCACTTTATTGTACTTAATAACACATTTGAAAACTAAATTACAAACAGCACATATCATAATTATTTTCTACATTGAAAACCAGTTGGAAAACTGAAATAGAATGGTAGATAAAAAGATCTGAAAGATGTTCTTGTCCCTGCTTGGTTCAGCCTTTCCTCAATTGTGTGTATTGGAGTTGGTAGCATCAGGGGTTACTTGCATTACAATAATGACAATTAGCAAGGTGGAGTATAACCTGAAACAAATTGGACTTGGGGTTTTAAGGTTTTGGTTTACAACCACCTACCAGAATAGTTTGCCCAAATCAAGCTAACATATTTTTTAATGCCAAACACAAAAGCTATTTCATGGAAAACAAACCATTCTTCTTAAAAAACTAACCATTACCTTCACTATGTTCTACTCCACCATTACATGTTATTCTAGCATCTTAATGTTTTTTGTGAGGTGTTTTTTTGCCAGTTACAAGGTTTTGAAACTGCATTTTTTATTTTGAGAAAATCAAGATCAAAATCGGGCTAGAACTTGTGTTATTTGCATCAAAGTTGTTGCAATGTAAGGATGAGATTATAATTTAACAAAGACACAATTATATCATGTCAAGATCTTCTCAAGACAGTTTGTGGACTGTACCTACCCCAAGGCAAATAGAGCTACAATAACAGTTTTTGTGATTGGCTGAAACAATTAAGGTGTCTAATTGGTTGCAAATAATAGCTTGTTAAAACGATGAATTTGTGCAAGTCATGTCAGGAGAGTCTCAAAAATCCTCAAAAAAATAAAGTCGAAAGAGCAGTATTGTTTTTTTTTTTTTAAATCATGCGTCACAAATAATCATGTGTCACAAATAATGTTGTGAAAATTGTCTTGTTTAAATCATTATGTGTATGTGTAGATCTTATCATTGGTGTCATGATGCGGTGGTTTTACTAGCCCAAATGCAGACTCACAGACACAGAGGGAGGATTAAAAGTCCAATATTTATTGGAACTCAGAAGAAGCTGCAGGTTCAAGGCTCAGACAGGCATGGTGGCACAGGTAAGACACACGATCCAGCACAGAGGGAAGTTCACACTCAGCTTATATAGGGAGCTTCCTTAATCAGCAGATAGAAAACAGCTGATTAAGCTGAGTCCAAGCTCCCCAGGCTTGGATCCACGGCGCCCTCTGGTGGGCAAAGTCCCGGATCCTGACAGTACCCCCCCCCAAAGAAGAAAAAAAAAAAAACTCGCCCATGGAGGGCGAAGGGCGAACCAGGGATGCCAGGAAGAGTCTCATGAAACCGGCAGCAGAGCAGAGTCTCACAAGCTCTGGAGAAAACATTAAAACAAGTCACTTACACACAATGTCGTCTTTATCAACATCGTGCAAATCTGGACTTGCTGATATGGCTCCGAGCAAATAGGAGGTCTGTGAAAACAAAATGTACAGCTATGATCGGTATCCATCCGTATCCATTTCCTTTTACCGCAGAATGAAAGCATATTCTTTAAATCTTACCCTTGCTCCGGTTCATAGCGCCTGCAATTAGTCTCCGAGTTGTGAAGACGGCGTACTGCTTCCTGTGAATCACAAAAAATACACTTTAATGAAGCTTGTTCTTGCAAGGCTACTATTAGCCGTAGCTTTAGGCTAGGCTGTTATTAGCCGTAGCTTTAGGCTAGGCTGCTATTAGCCGTAGCTTTAGGCACTAAATTGGCACTAAAATTATTTAAATATGTTTATCGAAGTATTTATAATTCTTTAATAAAAAATGCTTATAAAAACAATTTCGTCAGATATATTATATCGCTCCAGGCGGAGAAAAAGCTAGAGGATATATATATATACGTATATATGTGTGTGTGTGTGTTTACATACATACAGGAATCATGGAACTCTGCTTACAGCTCCTTCATATTTCATGTACACTAATAACTTGTGTACATGGTTCTTGTTGATGGCATTAAAATCATTTCAAATAGCATTAAAATAGCATTAAATTAGAGTCACTCATTCCTGTATGAACCCTGTGAGCGCTTAATTTAATATGACATATTAAAAAAATCCCACCATCATCCAGCATATGTTCAGTTTCTGCCCAAATATAGATATATATTTTTGTAGATTTTTGTAACGGGGATAAGGATAATTCAAAACTGCTTTTTTTCACTACTCCCAAACTCAGCCTCTCTTTTCATTCCTGTAATAAGAAGTTTCTTTTGAATGGATTTGATTAAAGTTTAAGTCCCTCGGTATAAAATAAATATTTTGATGGAGATGAGAAATCTGCTTCCTCGTTGGTGAATAACCAAAAGTTTGGATCCAATCATTTAAATAAACGGTGTTAGTTTTTTTTTTTTATATATATAAGAATTGTGCTATAATTTCTAGTCACCGATCTGTTGCTGCTATATTTTAATTTGTCGAACCGGAATTTGTCGATGTTCTTTTTCCTGTTTGGTGCGATTGCAATTGCGGATCTTGACCTGGCCGGACCTTATGACCACAGTGTACCAATCGTCTGATGGCTACTTCCAGCAGGATAATGCGCCATGTTATAAAGTGAATCATCTCAGACTCATTTCTTGAAACTTTTCCACTTAAGTAATTGTGAATTGAGCATATTGACAGACAACATTTTATTTTTTTATCTTAAATGCAATTTTTTTTTTTTATAATTACTGCTCTAAATGTATTGCTCTGTCAGCTAAAGATCTGTTTTGGTCTCTATACTTTAATTAAATAAATCAATTCAAGCTAAAATGTAAGAGGCTATACTGAGCCTGATTTCTTTGTATCAGAGATTTTCTTACCTTTAAGAAAAATGTCACTTGGAGTAAAACCCCCCCTGCAACCCTGATTTGCATTTGTATAGCTCACAGCATGTTCATTTACATGTTAAAGCCTCCCCTAGAATTCCATGGGGGGGAGGCATAGGGGGAACACTGCCTAAGAAAGTCCACGTCAATTTCAGACAATTTATGGGAGTTTTCGGCGAAGCCTGCAAATTGTCGTAAACTGCCGCTAACCTGAAGTTCCACAACAATCTACAGTGCCGCATATTGAGGAAAAACCCACTTTTCATGCAGTGGTGGGCGTGCAGGTGGCGCAGTGGTTAGTGTGCACAACCCATGTTCTCTGGCCTTAGTCCTTGACGCGGCCGACCCGGGTTTAAATCTGACCTGTTGTCCTTTGTCGCATGTCTCTCCTCCTCTCTCATTACCCATTTACTGTCAGCCTACTATTGAGAAAACGAGACATTAGTGCCGCAAAAACTCAACAAAAAAAACGGCCAGATATGATTAAAGTTTCTGGGATGTTGATAGAAGCCTCTATAGCTAAAAACATACTAGTCATTATTAATTTAAAATAAGTTACTTTAAAATAAGTTACTGTTTGAACATCTGCCCTAACCCCCCAAATCCCTCAATCACTATGTAGAGCAGGGGACTATATAGTGGACTTTATAGTGAATTCAGTTAACTGACTGTTCAGACAGATGATCGCTAGTTTTCGCTCCACATTGGTCACGTAACTCTAGTTTCCCACATGGTGTCTGTGTCATCTTTGTTATTTGTTGCTGCTGTCGGATAGTGACAGCTGTAGGTGCCGGTGAGCCGCTGTGGAGACAAATCCCATTCCGCGATATATCAGCCTTTCTTGTGACCATGGATCATAACAATTTTTCAAGGTGCATTGTGGGAAATGTCGAATCCACTACTTTTTCATCCACTAGACATTAGGACATTCATCTAAAATGGCATAAGCATTATATAGTGCCCTATATAGTGATTAGGGCAGACAATCGGACACAGCCCAGACTTTCATTAGCTCACACAGGCCCTGACTGCAGTGAGCATCCTTTGAAAAAAAAAAAAGCCCCCCATCCCCAATGCTGGTTATGCTAAAACTTTTGAAACCATGATGAAATTATGCCGATACCCTGACTTTTAATGTAATAGTGTAATAGTGTTTTTTAATCACATTTAACTCCTAATTTGCACACATCGAGAAAAGCATGAAACCTGCACCGTTAAGAATGCCATCAGTTTTATAAAGTTTATCTTGAGCTGTAAATGTATTGGGGCTATTTTAAATGACTTTCTGTCTTGCTAATGCTGATTTAACTATAATGTGCAATTATGTGATGATGTCAATTTTTACTTGAGATAGTTACACTAAAAAATAATTCTACATAAAACAAAGAGCATTATGAACAACAATGAGTGTCCTCTTCAGAGGACTGTTAAACATCAGCAGAGTGTCTTCAGTCCAAAGCTGCTCCAGATCTTGAGCAAAACAGACCAACACCAAAGGTGACTTCAGCTATCCATATCTAAAACAACTTGATGAAAGGCCATTGAGTTACTTCAACATTTCATTTCCCTTTGGGATTAATTAAGTATTTTTGAAATTAATCAAATTAAACATCTCACATTTTCAGTAGAGTTAGAGTCTAAGCAACTAGAAAATTGATTATTTAACTTAAGACTATTATAACTTTTTACGATAGTTAGAAATTACTCTTCATGTTTGCTATATGAATGATTGCTTCTTTATGTTCCTTTCTGTCATTGCTTTCTTTCATCTCAAGAAATCGACACATCCAATGGAAAGACGACAGTGATGTCTTGTCATCTTTCTATTGACAGCTGCTTTATGTTCCTCTACAATGTTGTAATTAAAGCTGTTCCTTGAGGTATTATTAAATGTGAGTGTGTGGCATTGAATAATGTATGTGAATAATATCCAAAAAGCCTTTTTCCTATCGATTCTGAGGAGAACTTAGTTTAATGTCTTTGGAAAATACAGCAGGTAATCTATTGAGTTGTTCAATTATGAAGGACAGGGAAAAGCTGAGACAAATTGTGATTCCTTTGAGAGCTATTTTCCACAATGGATTTGACAAAATCGAAGTACCCTCAATCTTAACTGGTTCTGCTCAATTAGTAAGCCATTCTATACTGAATTTAAAATATTCAAATATTAAAGAAATGGCGCAGCATCTTGAGGGACTTAATTTGCAGCAGCTACCCATTGACAGCAGTACATGACAGAGGGACATACCTAACAGTGAAAGCATGGTTAACACATCCAATTATTTGTGTTGAGAAAGAGAAGTCACCAGGATAACACCCGAGGAGTCAAATAATATATATATTGGCTTTAGGGCTTATCCTGCCTACGAAAACAAGCAACAGCTCATTCACATCACACAGAATTCATTTTGGACCAAATTTGACATATCCTCCTCTGTAAAGTTGGAATCAGTAAACTTGAGAGAAGGTAAAACTCAGCTGGGCAGGTTGTAAGCCTCATGAATGTGACAAATTATTCTCATGAAAGATTCAGGTGGACCGTGAAGGCATGCTTAGACTGGCTGATAGGGTCTCAGAGGATTACCAATATACCCAAGACTTTTTTAATCACTGATCAAGGAGTAGCAAGGACAGTAAGCCAGATCTGAAGTATTTTAGTTGGCTTAGACTGCCAATTTCTGTACCAGTTGGAAAACCAAAAAGGGAAATAATTATGAAATTAGGAACAAAAAAAACCCCCACCTTAAGATGCCTTAAAGCTTAGAAATATAAATATACAGTCCTTTCAGTCATTAAATTCAACTAGTCAAACTCATTTTGTATCCATTCATTATACACAAGCATATATTTGAAGTTTTGGTAATTTATCATTTGATAATAGCTTATAACTAATAACAAGTAAAACGTTTGTAATAATGGTTTATTATGACATAATACAGTATTTTAATACAGAAATGGTGTGGTCATGTATGGCCTTTATAGACATGGCAAACACTGCTGAGATGTCAGTCACTGACAGGATGGGCCATAGGACCCTAATTGCTAGTGAAGCATGCGTGTCACTGGGTTGTGCCCAAACATATTGATAGAGAGTTTAGTGGAAGGAGAGATCACAATAAAAAGTTGCACAAATAACATAGATGACTGCAACTTTGAGAGAACTGTGAAGCAAGGTCTATTAAATTACTTGAGGAATATTCAGAAGGTGTTGAATTTGGCTAGAGTCAGTGGGCCTCTTGCAACATTTTATGTTCTTGTCGTACATTTCTCTTACTTTTTCTCCTACCCTAGGCTCCTACAAGTGTGCCACATCACATTCAACAGACATTCTTTTCTTCAGTAAATGATCATAAATGATCCTCAATTATGTTTGGCATTCTACCTGTACGTAAGTGAGCACTCATTCATAAGATCGCACATATACATATTTACCTCCATGATAATTCCATATGAGACTATGACTTACAGTGATCGTCATTTGGTGTTCAATCACAGAAATGGCACTGAAAGCAACTAAGAGAAACTACTAGTTTTGAGATCGAGGTTCTGCTAACTGAGAACTGAGCAGCAGAATTAAAAGAACAGTAAGAGCCAAGCAGTAGGGAATTAATCACAAAAGCTGTAAATGTTGTGGTTGCACTGTTGAAGAAGTAAAAAAATATATGAATAAATAAAAATTTAAATTAAAATCCTTTGATATGAAAATGATGTCAAAAACAAAAGCAAGACAATCAATACAATCTACTGCTGGAGGAAAGCAGTCTAACATTTCATGTAAATACTTAATATGAGTTTGCCATCAACCAACACAATACAACATACTGTAAAATATCCTCATAATACTACATGTGCATGTGTACCGTACAGCTCAAGACATAGTCTGTCATCCTTTCATAGCACTCTCCATCTCTCTCATACAATGCATAAACATAAAAATGTGAAAAAACGAAACAGCGTCGAATTCAAACAGACCCAAACCCAAACGTTATTACATCATTTTCTACATACCTCTATTAGTTTTGTGTCATTTGAAGCTGTTGAGAAGATATTTGGTATTGTAATCCAAGTAACGTCTTCCTATGGGCAACGAGTTGAGGGCACAAACTAAACATCATAATTTATTCTTTATGGTGAACCAGCATTCATAACATGTAGGCGAATCACTGTCCCCCAGACATCTGCGGTTATATTTTTTATATTTTTTTAAAACAAAGCGGAGTAGCTTTAGTGACGACAAATATGGCCATTCAGTGAAAAGCTAGGTTCAGAGAAAAGCTGACTGATTGTGCAATTCCATTGTCAAGTTTGGAGCACACATAAAATGTGTTTTTGCCTGAGAGAAGATTAGAAATAGGAGTAAAACTGGGAATGTGGTATTTTCTCCTAAAACACTCATATAAATGATTTAAGATGGAATTTGTTCATACAAATTCTTACTGTATGAGAACCAGTGTTTCAAGGGCCCCCATAAACATAGGATACACTGCATTTGTGTTAAACCAAGTCTTTTTTGAATAAACAAATATTTTGCATTGTATCTATAAACCTTGTTTGTCTCTTAAGATAAGGTTGAGAGAGACAGATACTAAATTGTTCAAGGGCCTTCTCCAGGGCCAAGCTTGTGTTTTCATCTATATCTTCCATATATGCCAGAATAATCTTAACCCTAGCAACAACATAGTGTAGTAAAAGTAAAATAATGCCTACATAAAAAATGTGTAACATTTGAGGATGCACTGGCCTTATATGCAACTATATGGAAGACTAGAATGGTTAAGGGGGAAGTTATTTTAAATAAAACTGCTTTCATTTGGCCCATGTTTGAGGACAGATAACAAGTCTTAGGATTGCTTTAAAAAAATAAGAATTTAAAAATAAAAAAAGGATGTAAAAGCATATCATGATAGAAATTACACACATATAAATTACTGCTCTGGGGAAAATCATCAAGAAGGTGCATTTGTAATTTTAAAAACGTGGCTGCTTAGATTTTAGAAAATGTATATAAAACGAAAAGAAAATAACCAAAGTGTCATTCAGGCGCACTTTCAGTACAATAAACCTGACAAATCAGTTTCCTGTTTTTATTGTTATAGAACACATGTACATTACCTGACCATATCCAAGCTATGTCATAGAAACAAATGTCACATGGTCCAAATGTTTGTCCTCCAACAAAGAAATGTACCTCCAGATAAGGAGAGTATGTAAATTAAACCTTGAGCTGCACAGCACCATAACAGAGCCTGTCATATTTAAGAACTAAATGCAAATCGTGCATTATCACCAAACACATTCACTATCCAGGAGACTGATGCCTTTTGTGTAGAAGCTGAAGGTGCTCTGCTTTTATGAGAAAGAAAAAAAAAATCAGAAGAAAAACAGGTCTTTGACAGAAAACTTCTCTCATGACTGAAAGGGACTTGTCAATCGCACAAACAATACCCTTCTCTCACTCTGTAATTATGGGTTTCATTACTCAACTATGCACCATTCTAATGCTGTCACTACACTTCTATCTTTGTGTCCTATACACAGACAAGCTCTCGTTGAACTGTAGCCTGTCATACAGATACGTGGATGAGAAAAGACAGAGGCAGACCTGCTGAAAGCAGAATATAGGGCAACATTTTGCAATTTTTTCTAATCTTCAGTTGTATTGGTAAACAAAGTATTCTGAAACTATAACGTGGAATAGCTTAATGTTAGTCTTTTTAGCTGTTGGAAAAATTTTTTTAGCTTAAAGTAATGCTAAGAAATATAAAAGATAAATCTATAATGACTAAGACTATAATCCTTGAAGTCTGCTGTAACTACAGGTTGCACATAGCTCCAAGAAAATTGAGATTTTGATATTTAAGGTTTAGAAGTATTACAATACAGTCATCTAACCTTATGGTTTTGCGAAATAAATATACTAATTGTTATCCATCTAAAAAAAATCCAAATATGAATATATTATTAGTTGTATTGTTTATATTCTCCTGACTCCAAACCTGTCTATAAAGCTTTGTAGATGTATATGTAAAGTAAGTTTATGAGAAAGGGCTGCACAATGGTGGATAGAGCTTGCATGTTGTCTTTTGGGTACTCTGACTTCGTCCCACAGTCCAAAATATGACTGTTGCATTAAATGCTGTTTTTAAATTCAGCTTAAGATTTTCATACACTGTATGATATTTTCAATCATTGTACTCAGCTACAGCTCAAACTGTATGACAAAACTGCAAGGTTTCAAAAGTTCACAGCTCACAAAGTATATTCTTACGTTGTGCGGCCCAACGCTCTGATGCAATCTAACTGCACGTCCAAACACCAAATGTTGGACTCAGCTCTGAGAGGTGGGGCCTTTCTGACTTGTCAATCTGGAAGAAGAAGAAGAACTCCATCTTTTACACCTGTGCATTGCGCAAGGTTCTGGTAAATCGGCTGTGGCTCTGCTTCAACAGCAACAAAATTTATCCTCCAAAACACCTCAGGAGGGCCGACTGATTAGAGCATTGATCAACCATTTCATTGATTACAGTCATTTGTACATGTACGGTACACTAGCCAGAACCTTATGACATTAGTAGTAAGTAGTAGTAAATTTGAGGGGGCATTTTCTTGGACAGTGGCATTAGGTGCAGGAATTTGCCCTGAATCCGAAGGGTTGGTGGTACATGTCCTGGTTCTAACTTCCAACATTTTTACACTAATTAACCATTATTTTGGTCAAAGTGACCAATCTGTTTTGGTTTTTCGCTTTTACCAATATAGATTGTTCAAAAACACTACCGAATTAGATTGGATGTTTAAACCAAATTGGTTGGACACATAACTACCAACGAGATTGTGAAATTCAACGAATATCTTGGGTTGTATTGAACAATCTGTTTTAAGGGTGTGTAGCTTATAAATGTTGGGTTTTTATAAAACAACACACGTCCCTTTGGAAAATGTTCCTTTTAAATAGCTTTTCACACTTTTATTGGTTGTCTCACTTTGTGTTTAAACATTAGCTGATGTTAACCTGCTTTGAATCAGTAACAACTTTTGCATAGAAGCAAACTTTCATTGTTTTCTAGTTTCCTTAAGTTATGGTTCTATCACTGATTGGAAAAAGATTACCAGTCTTGGTAAACCGAGCATACAATTTGCCCACTGTTGTCACCGTACAAGTAAGTAAGTATTAAACGTGTAATCCCCTGTAAATCTGACTTTTTCATGTAAAACAAGTGTGTTCTCATACACATCTGACTTACTACGGTATTAAAAATAATTCATGTAACCCTTTATACAAACTTTGAAAAACAAATTTTTTTTGCTGGCATCTTTTAAAGCAAGTTAAAACTAAACTAGGTATGCTAATGTTTTCTTGGACATGTGCATAGGGAGGCAAATGATTTGTCAATTGCATGCTTGTTGGAAATTGTAGAAAATTGTGAAAATTCATTGTTTGGTGTTGCAGATTTATAGACAGATATTAAATTATCATGAGACCACATACATTCTGTATGCATGAATGTGGTTGTAGAGGTTTAAAAAAATTTTTATAGTCACTGAAATAATATAAATGGTCATTAGTGAATGCTGGTCATATTTGACAAGACCTTTTTTTTTTACTTTGTTCCTCATAAATCATAATAGAGGCTAGTGGCAGAGTAGTCTATACAGTCTTTCATTCACTCTTTTATTCTCATATGTATGTGCCATAATGCTTTGGTGAAGGCTATTCACAGCTAATGACTGATTATAATTGAGAGGCCGGAGTATTACACAATTGAAGTCTTTCACGGGTTTTATGGATCTGGTGCTAATTAATGAAAAATAGCGGCCACATTGTCTCCCATCAAATCCAATT
Organism: Cyprinodon tularosa; assembly: GCF_016077235.1. Lineage (NCBI taxonomy): Eukaryota > Metazoa > Chordata > Actinopteri > Cyprinodontiformes > Cyprinodontidae > Cyprinodon > Cyprinodon tularosa. The sequence continues at coordinate 1,840,245 of NW_024038531.1, read as the reverse complement.
CTTAATTCACCAGAGTCCCAATCACCCCTTCACTGGAGCCTAACATTTTAATCATCCTACCTCTTGAGCACAAGGCCAGTCCCCTAGTCGATTACTGCAATTCAATTTAGCATATTAATTATAGCCACTGCCACAGGATATGTACTTTCTCCCAACTGGAGGTGAACCTGGCTTATGTTTTCCCACTTTAAATGAGTTTGCTTATCTTTGGCCTTGTTGAGGGTGTGTATACATCACTACTAGAGTATAGCATGGTAATTTTTTCATGATGCACCCTTCCATGTTACTATGAGCAAGCAATGCAATGGAGGAACTCCCGTTGTTAATCCTTTATTAATGGGTAAGAAAATCGATAACTCCACCAATGGAAGGTCAGTAAGTTCAGAATGGACCTGATGGTGCTGCAGATGGCCCTGAACTTCCTGTTAAAGTCAATTGTAAGATTTGGAGAGAAAAGATGCACTGGGAGCATGCTAAGGCCAGCCATTTTCTCTCATATGGGCCAAGAGCCTCAAGTAAAGAGGTTGTGATAAAGGTGAGGATCTTCCTTAACAGAGATAGACTTAGTGTTTTGCAACTATTTCCTGTCTCTAGGTTTTTGTACAGCTTAAACTCACTTAAAGAGATGTCAGATCATATTTCCCTTTGACATGTTTAATGAAGTGTTTAAGGTATAATTTTCTAGCATTCCTGAATTATGTAAGCAGAATAGACATTGCATCCTGTATGACACAGAAAATAATTACTGACTTTTTTTGTTGATATTGTATATATTCTAAAAGGTATATTCAGTTGCAGTCCTTGAGGTATGGTGCCCTGGACCTTTAGATGTGTCTCTGCTTCCACACACCTGAATCAAATAGCTGAATTACCTGCTCAGTAAGCAACCAAGTTCTCCAGAGTCTTGCTAATGACCTAATTATTCAACTCAAGTGTTGAAGCAGAGAGCTATAAAGAAGGCACAGGACACTGGATTGGTGCTGGATTGAGGAATCCTGTTCTAAAGAATGTTGACTTCACTCTGTTCAGCATTCCTTCAGTGTAGCATAACATTTTCCTCTGCTCTGTCTTGGCCTCCCCCACCCTGAAACAAGCACACAATTATCGAAATACTAAAGAAAATACATTTATATATATTGTTCATGCTGGTGTTAGTATTTTCCATGTAAAAATGGCAGCTAAACATATTGTTTTGTGTGTGGGGGGCTTTTATTAGGTTTGATGATTATTAACTGGTGCTATACCATGGTCTGGTTGAATTCTCAATTCTGATTAGCTGCAGGGTGTCAATTAAAAAACTGATAAAGAACACCTAGCCTGTAGTTCTAAATTATTGCACTGCTTTACTCTAAAATGATAATATCCTTCGCATCCCAAAGGTGCCGTAGGGGATTTCGGAAAAACAGTTCCAGCAAGCTATATTTTTGAACATACACAACCATGCCTCTCCCTTCAGACCACCCCTCGAAACCACGCCTTCAAAACACATGAACGTGCATGCTGTCTGTCGAGGTTCACATGCTACGTTCACACCTAAAGCAGCAAAGGCAGCAAAAGCAGCTAGTTTTCATGCAAAGTGAATGGTTGACGAGCATCACTGTGCAGCAAAAGGTCCTGCAGCGCATCTAGAGCAGCAGGAGCAGCGTGTCCCTGATATGGGAGCTGGCAGGGAGACAGACACAGCACTGATGATGCAGAGCGCTATGATCACTCCTCTAAAACAGTTTATTAACATCTAAATTAACGTAAAATGCAGAAATCTGCCAGCAAAGCATGTTCGCTTTTATGATCCTGGTGCCTGCAGTTTGGATTACTGAACGGCTCCGACAGAAATGATATTTGAAGGCAGGATGGCAATCTGGATGAACTGACTGCACTGACGATGTTTTCAGGTGGACTTTCTCACTTCAAAATAGATTCAAACTACTTTTTACCCACTGATCGCAGGAAATATAGCTGCCATTGTTACAGGCAAAGAAAGGATATGGTTGCTCCGCCCAACGCGCATCAGACACACTTTTTCCACCTCGCACTTGTACAAGCCTCAATGATGAAGCAGAGCGCGCGGTTTTGCTGCTCTGTCTACTTTGGGTGTGGACGTAACATAACGTGGCTAGCTTCCAGCCATGGCATCGTGCACAAGCATTGGGGAGTTGATTCGTTCATGTTTCAGGGTACGTGCACAGGAGGGAGGGACAAGCAGCTGACCATGATTGACATGTCAGGAACCAATAGTGTACAACTTTGTGAGTAACTAAAGGCATATTTTCAGGTGAATTATGGGAAGATTTCACAAACCATCTCTCTGTCTTGTTTACATAGCCAGGCCTGCCATGCAAACACACATGAATATAAAATGCTTGTAAACAGCTGCCACTCAGGACCTATCTTTGTTGGGTAGGAGCAAAATGGCAGGCAGTGCATCAAGCTGGCCAAAAGGTTCACCTGAAGACAGTCAGCATTAATTATTCCCACAGAAAAAAAAAATCCTTGACAGAAATTGTCAGATTAGGAAAGGTACAAAACAATTATTAAAATTGGACTTGCTTTTCCAAAGTGGAGAGCATTTTGAGAGCAGAAGCAGCTTTAGTTTGACGCACAGTATGGTGGTCAAAGGTGTATTTTTGTTAGTGTAACAGTCTCAGACTTGTGTGGCTATCTTAATTAGATTCAAAGTAATGCTATAATTGTTGCATGAGGGTTAATTGTTGGAATGTGACCAGCAATGGACCCGGTTTCAAGGTACTGTCTGTTCTAGCAGTTAGTCCAGCTAGAACAGTCAAAATTGTTTGATGCAGCCCGGCAGGCTTGTAAGTTGCTCACTGTTATCCTAATGTACATTTAGGGTATTCTTTTTTTTACATATAATCTAAAATTGAAACAGATAACTGGCAGTTAGATTGTCATATTTTTTGAGTAAGTAGCATGACCTGGGAGTTATCGCTGTTCCATGCACTGTGTGTAGTTACACTGAGTTTTACACAGAATCGTGAGTGTGATGTCTCTTATATTGTAAATCAAATAACAAGACACGTGAAACAATAAATCTCACATTGTATATTAATATTTAAAAAAAATATACATATTGTAGCAATAAATTACATTTTTTTACAAGTAAGGCAGTTAGGCAGTCTGAATTGATGATAATACTCATCATATTACTATCATTATTATTATGATTAGTAGTAGTAGTAGTAGTAGTCATACTATTGTTATTAGGTTTAGTATTGTTATTAAAAAACATAACCCAATTATCTATTGTGTAATGTTATTGAGCTTCATAGAAAGATGTAATAGTATTGTTTTGGTCTATAGACAGTGCTCAACAGTGAAACAGGTCGTGAAAATTATCTTATTTCTTCTTAAAAGCATATTTCTTCACAGTTCAAAAAGCTAGCTCAGGTCTAAGTATTTTTTATTTGGACCAAGAAATTACCAGATAAGATGCATAATCCATAGCTCCAACAATATCCTCATCTTTGTGTTTAGCACATCTCTATTCTAGTGTATTACTTAGAACATTGTAGTAAAGTTGAATATTATGTGAAATTGTAAATTTGCACAATTTGCAAAGAAATGTTGTCTTGATAATTAAGAGGTAACATCTGAAATTATTAAACCCTTGCAAATTTAGAGCCTAAAATAGTTTTTATTGTCTTAAAGTTAATAAGTCAGGAAAACTATGTTCAAGCTGTTCTTGGCATTTAATGGTTGATAGTCTGATTTGTATACACAGCATCAAGATGAGTATGCCTAAAGGCAAGTCGACACCCTCCACATTGTGATGCTGCAGAGTCTGCATGATGTGAGGAGATGATAAAGTAAGTCCCCTCACAGTGGGTCTCTCCTTGCTTGATGCAGAGGACTGCCTCCCTCCTCCTGACACCCTTGCCTCATCTTTGCCCGGCTCTCCCTAGGCTCCTGGCATTCCATCGCAGACCCCTGTCAAATCCCTGAGAAGAGGCAGATGGCCTGCTTTTTCTATGTACTAATCAAGGAGGAATTTGCTCCCTCACAGACACATCACCTCTGACCCATGTGTCTAGTCACATTCATTATTCATTCTCACATAGGTAAGCTGCTGCAAAGGGTTGAGTGCAGAGTGGAGGATGTGCAGGCTGAGTTAAAGAGGATGCTGGGTGGGGTGAGAAGGGCTTGTTGTGCTATGCTCCTGCTGGCACCTTATACCGATATTCAAGTGTCCCTTAGTCCTTCATACCAGACAGAAGACCTCATGGGACATTTCAATCAAAACAACAACTTATTTTTTGTGCCTTTTTGCTTGTGCTTGCATTCTTGACACCTTCCTCATGTCTTGTTTTCTTTAGTTGTAAATAGGAACTAACCCAGGAAAGATCAAAAGGATAAGGAAGGAATATTTTGACCAACGAGAAACTGCTTTCATGCTCTCTTATATTAAACATTTTTTGTCAGTTTAAAGTTCTACTACTTCTTTATTTCCTACTCAAATTGAGCCTCCAACTAAGTCAGTTCCAATTTTATACGCTCTAGTAACAATTTTGGACAAAACATTAGTTCCTCATTATGCAGATTTTTTTTTTTTTTTTTATTGCAATGAGGGTTTTTTTGGCTGTTGGTGATGAACACTGTGAAAGTGGAAGGGTTTTTGCCAGTATTTTTGTTCCTTTATGGGCATTTGTTATGATGCATAACCATAGCAAGTTGGTTTTGTACAGAAGCAGCTCGTTAACATCTTAAAAAAGTAAAACGTATACTGCATCTGCAAGAACCAGTTAAATTTAAAAGGATACACTTTGGATGGAGAGTAAGAGGAAGGAAAAGAGAGAGAAGGAAATTCAAGCTGTCTCTTCCATAAATAATTTTAGGAAATGCTAGATCTTTGCGACACAACTTTGATGAAAACAGAGCTTTAGCAAGAATATAGGCAATGGAGTATTATGTGTTGCACTGACAAGTGGCTGCAGCAGCATACCTCCAGCATAGCCAGGCTTCCTGAACTTATAAGCAGACAGATTTAAAGAATGCTAGAAAACTCAAAAGGGTGTTTTGAAATAACAGATGGTATCATCAAGGACATATCACCATGTAGATACATCTGCGCTGCTCAGATATTGAACTGCTGGAAGTAAGTTTTCATCTATTTTATGTGCCCAGGATGATCACCCTTCACTGTATACATTCTTATTTTGAGTGAACTAAACGATCAGTTTTGAAGTAATGAATGTGAGCGAGAGCGATGTTTACACTGACAATAATTAGCGACACACACACACACACACACACACACACACACAGCTAATGTTCCCATTCAATTGATAATTACACTTTTCACTGGATAACGTCACGTTTTACTGCACTTATTACGCAAACCTTATAACAGACCAGCATGTTTACTGCTAGTACTAGTTTGCACAAAATCAGACTCAACTACTGATATTTCTGATACTTAGCAGTGGTTTACATTATGTTTTAACTTCAGAGTTCAATCTTTTTCAATTAACACAATTATTTATGTCTTAATCAATTCAGTTTAATTCAATTCAGTTTATTGATATAGTGCCAAATGATGGCATTTCCAGCTTATAAAGATTTTTTTTATTGCACCACAGTGGAAATAGTTGTTATTGAAAACATCCATCTGCAGTAAGAGGGACAATTCTCACTGATGGATGACTAATAAAACTAAAGGGCATACATTTATAAAGGAATTAAAAATGAAATAAATGTGTCGGGTGTACCGTCAAGCAAGGGGGTAATAAGGCATTCTCAAAAACACAAGCAGAAAAAAACTCAAAGGAACAATTTATATCTAACCTTTTAATAATAATAATAATGAGACAAGAAGTAACTTTTTTCTAAGTTACATACCGTGAAAGTAATAAACGTACAGAAAAGCCAATACATCATCTTGTAGACACGTTTAATCACAATGAAAAAAAGGCTTTATTATGAATGCATTAAAAAAGAATTAATTATTTCTGTTGTTCAACCAAACCTTATCTGAAAACTACAATTTTATGAATAACAATCTTTTCTTTAAAATTACATTTCATGCTAGGGATCAGCTGCAACCTGTAGTTCTGTCAAATATTATATTTACTTGGATTCTTACAATGGAATTTCTCAGCATTCAACTCCTAATTTGCTCTAATATTGATTTTTTTTTTTTTTACAGTGATTTTAACAATAATAAATATTTAGTATGATTATAAACTATTTTAGTTAAGTCAGTTATACATGGGATTCAAAATTTGCAGTTGCCAAAACTAAAATTCAGCAAATGCAGAGAGAACTGTTTTTATGTTATCTTGTCAGATTTAAACAAGTTATGGCAACTCTACACATTCGGCAAAATAACAGGAAAATACATTGCACTGATTTAATTAAATTAATTTGAGACTATTTATGTGGGTTATTTAGTGCACATAATTAATCACTGCGTGGTACAACACATGTATATGTATACAACATTAGCAACCTGTAAATACCTTATTTGTTTTTAAGAAAATTAAAAGAAAAAAATGTCTTCAAACTTGATTTAAGACACATTTTGAATAACCTCTTCGAGCAACCAGCCACCTAGAAATTTTACACCTTCTAATGTTTTGTTCCAGCTACTTTCAGATCATGTTAGATTTGAGGTTTAAGCGTCTGTGAGAACATCAATATGTTTTTTAATCATCGCACCGAGGGGAAGATGAAATGGGTATGGAGTGCATACAGTAAAAATCAATAAGTAGAATGCAATAAGGGCAGCCAAGTACTAGAGGAAAAATGTGATCACACTTTTCAAAGGCTAATTCCATATTACATTCATGTTACCACACTAATCAATTTAGATTCACCCATCAAGCTCAGTAAGATCATTAGGAAGCAATTTTCATTTTGCCTGAGACTCCATTAGTTGCTCGAGTAACATTGAACTCTAAATTGCTGCACTCAGAATGCATCTGGACTGATTTCTGAACAATAAGAAGCAAGCAGAATTACATGCAACTGCATCATTAGATTTAAAAACACATTCTCAGATGCAGCCACTTATGATGCAGACACATCAAGCAAACATCTTCACATTAGCACCAAGTTTGCTTGTCATTCCAATTGCTTCCTTTATTGATGTTTAGACCGGCTTTGAGCCCCATTTTGCTCCTACACATCTTAATAGATGGAAATAGCAGCATGTACGCTCCACTGAGCATTACAGGAAGTGACTTTCAGCTACCTTACACAAGGTGGGAAAATCAGTGGGGAGCAAGCCATTATGGCAATGTTGTGGTTCATTTGAGTGCCATGCACTGTGCAAGAAAACATGATCTTTCAAAATGGCCAGGGGATTCTGCACAGCAGGGTCGCTGGGGAGAAGCTGCCCCGTAAATTACAACTAATTACAGCTTCGATTTAGCTGAAATCCAGCCGGCTCATGCCCACATTTCCACCAAGAAACAGGAGGGATTTCTTCCTATTCCACTTAAATCTCTATGTCCATGAGCAGTAAGGCACTGTCAAATGAGCTTTACAAAATTATTTTAAATATTGTGTTGCACATCAGGAGCTTATATACAGAAAATAATCCATTAAATTACAATTGTCTCATCACTAATAATATGAAAAAAAAGTTTTCATAGCAACCACTTACAGTCTTTTTTTATTAAATCACTTAAGCATATCTTGTTACTGTAACACAAGTATTTCATGTTAGCAGGGTAGGACATGAAACAGTCCATGCATTTGTTACTTCAAAGCTGGACTAATGGAGCCGAGACAGAAGTTCAACTGAGTAAACTGATTACTCGCCTTCATCCGCCTACAGTACTACACAGCCAATCAGCTTTGAACCACACCTCCACGAAAGCCAATCAGCATCCAAAGTTCATCTCAAAAGGACTACGATCCGCACTGTCTGCTACCTAGTGCAGAGGTGGTGGATGCGATGAAATTTTTTACTATCAGGAGTTCAGAAACTATAGTTAAAATCTTTCAGCTGATCCAAAATGCTACAGCCAGAGTTCAGATGAAAATTAAAAAAGAGAGATCACATCTCTCCTATCACAGCTTCTCTTCATTGGCTTCCCATTAAATCCATAATAGAATTTAAAATATGGGGCGCGTTTGTAAAGTTAAGCAGTCAAAAATTAGGAGCAATCTTTATGGTTACTTAGCGTGTTTTAAGGGAAAACACGCTTTTTTTCACTATGTCTTTCATTCATTTATATACATTACTTTGTTAAATAAATTCAGCTTGGAGCTGAATATTTAATTTGCAAATTAAATATTTTGTCTATTAAATAAATATTTAGAGATTATAGAGACGTTTACTGTGGTAGTTCACTTCTGCTTTTCGGCAAGTGAATTTGCATATTTGCTTAGTATTTAGCTAGCACAAGCAAGCTAAATATTTAGCTAGCTTAGTGCTAGCTAAATATTTAATTTGTTCAATAAATATTTCATTTGGAGCTAAATATTTATTTAAAAAATATTTATTTAACAAACTAAATATTTAGGTAGTAGCTAATTTATTCAAAAAACTAAATATTTATTCTAAAAACTAAATATCTAATTTGCAAACTATATATTTAGTTCGGAGCTAAATATTTATTTAAAAAACTAAATATTTAGTTTGGAGTTAAATATTTATTTAAAAAATTAAAACATATATTCAAATATAAAACTTTCTTTTTTGATAAAGCTTATAGTTAGAGTGGCACAGGAAAGCTAGTTAGAAAACCTTCAAGGACAACTGAGAAGTTTCCTCCAAAGACAGTTTTGTGTATTTCCTCTAGCCAGCCACATTAATAGTAGGCACCTGTACCATTAAGTTTTTCTCAGTTTATTTATATAGAGCCAATTCATAACACATGTAATCTCTGGACACTTTACGGAGACAATTCAACTAAATCGTACTGTCAGATTGGTTCAAAGTTTTCTCTCTAAGGAAAACCAGCAGATTGCATCGACTCATTGACTTGAAATCACTCCCTGGAAAGAAATCCCTCACAAAATGAAAAGAAAAGTAAAAAAAAAAAAAAAAGTGATGTGCAACTTCTCACATCTTTTTTTTTTTTTTATGTTCACCAGTAAAATACAGGCATGGGTATTTTGAAGCATTTTCATAATATCCAGATTTCACAGAGACATTTTGTCAGCACACCACAGGAATTTTTGATACAACTGACGGAAAACTAGCCATACTGTAGGTACCACTGGGTCACCAGCAAGTAAAGCACAATGGCACACAATGATCAGAAATTTCAACCAGCTACTCTCAAGTTGTAGGAAAAGATTCTACAGTCTATGCCATTGTCACCCCCCCTGGGTCTTTCATTCTATAGGAAAAAAAACAGATTATGCACACAACACAAGCTGTGATCTACAGTACACGATGATAAAATTGGATGATGTTTACAAGGATCTTCTAGTAATAAAAAAGCCCTGAAGTAACAAACACTTTGAATGATAAAAGCAGGCTGAGGTGATGGCTTTTACTTGATTTCGACTAAGGTACAAAGAAAGAGAAATTGCAATTATCAGAAAAAATGTCTTTGCTTCTTTTTTCCTAGAATGTATCATAGCTGCAGATGAACATGATTATATGTTTGGTTTCTTTTATAGGCAATAATGAAAAACTCACCAGAGCCGATACTGACCATAAATCCACCCAGCCAACCACCTTGGCTTTGTTAAAGATTATCTCCCAGAAATCATTTATTTTTTGTTACCATGGAAACCAAAAAACAAAGCATCTGTCACCTATTTTTTCTTGTCTCTTCTATTTTTTTTTTTTTTTACTTGCCAGACTACTATTATTAAAAACAAGAAAACAAAGGGAACAAAAAACAACAAATTGCATGCCACCAGACTCACTTGACATGTCAAAGGAATGATTTTCTCCTTGTTCCTCTACCAGGCCTCTCTCTGGTATCAGGATATTGCTCTTCCATCAATTAAATATTAATTTTGCGTGCTTGAAGATGGAAACTATAGTACCATCTGCTGCATTTTAAAAGTGAGTGAGGTGTTCAGGTTTATCAGTGCGGGTGGAAAGTAAGGTGCAGGATAACACCTCAGACAGTCGTAAGCTATTCACATGGTCTGTTTCATCCTTTTTATATTGCTCTGGCAGTGGTAGTTTCGCTCCGTAGCCTCTCTGTTTTGTCAGGAGTACATATTCAATAAACAATTCTCCTTTATCACTGTTTTAATAAACTTGTTATTTTGTTCTTAACCTTAGCATGATTTGGGGGTTGGACAATGTGATGTAACAAATTGTGAGAGATTAGATTTTTTTTGCATGAAAATGAGCATCTCAGAATTTACACGATTCCTCTTCTCATCAGTGACATGGGAAACCGCACTAACCAGCTGCTCGCAGTCTACACTTGTGAAGAGCGCAGTTAGGTACTTGCGTTCAACACGGGCCAGAGCAGGTTGAAAAAATGTTTTTCAAGCAATTTAACAAAACTAAAATATACTTTGCAATAGAATTGAAACAGCGGTTTAAATTCTGTTGTAAAGTATGCACATGGCCTGTTTCATCCTTTTAATATTGCTATTCCAGGGGGGAAAAAAACCCTAAAAGAACTGTATAATCCCAGTATTTTTGCAAGTAAAATCTTTATAGTCCTGAGAAAGTGAGAAACATGTCTTAAGTAAATGGAGCAGCTGTTAGTCAGTGTTAAGATGATGTGTGGAAGTTCTTAAATTACAGCTTCTACATTTATAAAGTGTATGTTCCCACACTTAATTAGCAAATCCCAGAAACATTTAGTCTTCGGTGACCACTTTTTCTGAGCTGTCACTGAATCGCTGGCTCTGCGCCATCATCTCTCTCTGTTCGTGGTTGTAGCTATTGCGTGCGCCGTGTGCTGATACGTATGCGTACACCTGGAAACTGGTCCTTATTTATATTTGGTAAGTAACGAATAACTAATCTGTTTAACACATCAAAGCGTAACACATCACCGTCTTTTACAAACTAACTAGTTGCTGAGCTAATACTGGAAAATAAATGTATTTAACACTCAAGAAAAATTTTTATTTCTATTTCACCTTTTACAGATCTTCAAATATCAAAGTTATAATAAAAAGCAATAAAAAATAAAACATTAAGCAAATACCTGTCTGAATAAGAATTTCTTTAGTTGTTTCTTAGTTTCTACAGTGTGGGAGAGCAGTCCGGAGCTTTGGAGCAAAGACCTGAATGCACGGTCTCTAAGGGTTTTCAAACAGGTTTGTGGTATCACAGACAGCATTCAACTAGAAGACCTCAGTCTCCTAAGATAGTCTTCAAATCATATATTATAGGCCTCACTGTTGTTTTATTGACTTCCCATTTCAATCTCAAAGTTGTCCTTCTACTCCAACATTCCTGTTACTCATCTCCATCTTCTCTAACTTGTGCACATTTCCTCGTCTTGCTCTACTGGGGACAAGTATTTTCGAAAAAGTACACAGCCAGCGAACAGCGAATGAAAGATTCCACAAGTAAAAAAGTGAGAGAGACATTTCATTTTTTTTTAATCTTGGCATACAGTCAAACCCTAAAATAGTGATGACTAATGAGAGATTGCTATGTCCAAATATTCTTTATTTAGGCATGCAAACAAACCTTTCACTTTATCATCTAAAGACATATGAGGCAATTGCACAACATATGGTAACATACCGAGAGTGTGCAATCACTTATTTTGCAAAGATTTCTGAACATTAGATATCTTTACAATACAATTTTCTTTTTTTTTACTTACCTACAGTGTATGATAAGCCTTCTGCATTCTGAATTATGTGTTTCAGCCATTTTGCAGGGTAACAAGACATAATTAAACCTTGATTTCAAGTTCTCAGAAGGTTATAAAAAGATATATAGGAATATATCCTTTTTTTTTTTTTTTACTCACATTGTTAAATCTACACCAACCCCTAACTCTTTGTGCTGTTCTATTTCAATTTTTAACAAAAAACTCCAATTGCATATGTTTAACTATTCTCCCATCTTTTAATTTTCTGACTTGAGCAGCAGCACATTATAAATGAAGATAGTTTTGTCTCTTAGGCCTGGCACACACTAACCCTATATTTTGTTTACACTTACTGTCTAAATATTTGTTTACACTTACTGTCTAAATGCATCCCTTCAGGTTGGAGGAGAGTCCCCGCCTCAAGTGCAGGAGTTCAAGTATCTTGGGTTCCTGTTCACGAGTGAGGGAAGAATGGAGCGGAAGATTGATAGACGGATCGGTGCGGCCGCTGCAATAGTGCGGACGCTGCACCGGTCTGTCGTGGTGAAGAGAGAGCTGAGCAAACAGGCAAAGCTCTCAATTTACAGTTCGGTCTACATTCCTACCCTCAGCTATGGTCATGAAATCTGTATCATGACCGAAAGAACGAGATCCCGGATACAAGCGGCTGAAATTAGCTTCCTCCGCAGGGTGGCTGGGCTCTCCCTTAGAGATAGGGTTAGGAGCTCGGTCATTCAGGAGAGGCTCAGTGTAGAGCCGGTTCTCCTCCACATCGAGAGGAGTCAGTTGAGGTGGCTCGGACATCTTCTTCGGATGCCCCCTGGACGCCTCCCTCGGGAGGTGTTCCAGGCACGTCCCACTGGGAGGAGGCCCAGGGGACGACCCAGGACACGCTGGAGAGACTATGTCTCTCGGCTGGCCTGGGAGCGCCTAGGGCTTCCCCCAACAGAGCTGGAGGAGGTGTCTGCAGAGAGGGAAGTCTGGGAGTCTCTGCTTAGTCTGTTGCCCCCGCGACCTGGTTCCGGATAAAGCGGGAGACGACGAGTATGTGTCTAAATGCAAAGATTGTTTTTTTAATGGGTTTAAATATTGAGTTCAAACAAAAAAAGTTTAGTGGTTATGGTGTATCTTTGTACAGTGATATCCATTGATTTTCAGAACAATGAGACCAAGGCACACTCTGCAGAGGCCCACTCAGTTTTTCTGGGAGGCTTCTGCAGACTTGAGGGGAACTAAATTCTCATCAAATATTACCAATTATATTTAGATAGTGAGCTAAAAAAAAAAAAAAAAGAAAGAAAATTTCTTTAGTTGCACTGCTCAATCTGCATGTCTTTCAATGTGACAAAAACTTTTCTCCTAAATACTAAAATTTTGGCAGCCTTCAGGTAGATATTGCAATTTCACACATTTTTCAATTAACATTGTCGCTGTGATGTTGACAGGAATCACTGTATAAGCATTTTTCCATCAGTTTGTATGGCAACAAACAGTAGTCTGGTTTGGCCAATTGTTGTCATTGCATGAAATATGTTGATTGTTCATCCCTCAGCTTTGGATTTTTTTTCCTCAAATAAATAATTACAAGTGTATAATCCATGGGCAAAAATATTAGAAACTCCATAACTCGTTTTTCAATGCCACTGAGCTGCCACACATCATTTGACACAAATAAATTAGTTAGAATGGTCTTTTTGTTTTAAAAAAATAATGTTTAAAAAGTTACAAAATGATATGCTTTAAGAGAATAAAGCAAAACATACTTCATCACCAGTGAACACGGGTAGTGCCTTCTGAATCAGAGGGTGTGGCTTAAAAGCCCCTTTTGTAGAAAGTAATATTCAAATTAAAACTACTTGTCCACTGGGAAAAAAAGAGTTCTGAATGTTTTTTGTTTCATATGGTAAAGTATTAATGGTTTTCTTGTATTCTTTAGGACAAGGTTTTGTTTCTCACAGCTTGAGCCATACCCAGAATGATTTTTTTTCTATTATTATTTATTTTCAGTGTATTTGATTTTAGATATAACTACGTGATGGGAATTCTAATGGACAAAGAAAACAAAAAAACAGGTTTATTCTATCTGAAATTTAGAAAATTCCTTTTTAAATGTACATAAACAAAACAGTGTAATGAGGTCTTTATTAGTTTAATGTTGATATTTTCTGTTACAGAATATCAAAAGATATGCTGTTTTAAAAATAAGAGTGGTAAAAGTTAATAAACATTTTAGGTTAAAACATACTTTTTTTTTTTTCTTTACAATTTGTTGCTTTAATTCTTTCAATTAGAGTTAAGTGCTGTCATGAAACAACATTTGTAAGGAAGTGAAACAAGATACTGAGAGAACAAATAAAACAGGTGGGGGGATATGGTGGGCACATCTGTGTTAGAAAGACGGTTCAGCATGGAGACACAAAAGTAGTGTGCTGTGATAGGCTCCTAGGGGAGGTGCAACTAATTCTACATCCCTGTTGCATGTTTGCAAATAGGTGTGGAGGCTAAAAATGATCATTACAATCGTTAAATCAATCTGACAAGTGACAGCAGTCATGTTGGGGCTGAATTCTGTCCAGTGTCTATGGGATTAAGGAGCAATGTGGATTCTCTGTCGGTAATTTTTCAAGACAAATAGCAGGGCTCCCCAGACACAGCCCTCTTCAAGGCAGCAGGCAGCCTGCACTAATTAGCAAGGGAGGTGTGAAGGAGAAATCATTACTTTATCTACACACTGTGCCCTACATACTCTCTCTTCCCCCACAGACACCGTTCTGGCCACTTCCCATCCATCGTCTCTCAACCATCTGCAGCAAGGTGTGATGCATGGGCATGTTCAAGTGCTCACATGGGTTTATGAGGAATATGTTCTTACCCAGTAACAATGATCACTGCATTTGAATTCAAAATGAAGGGCAAAAGAAAAGTTTTAGGGAAATGCGTGATGAAATATAATTTAACCTCATTGTTTTTTCATTCTATATAGATTTTATGTGACAAATTAATTGCAGATGAGTAATATAGGTTTACAAAGTTATTTGCAAATAAAAATCCCAGTATTTTTTGAATTTGAATCTCTACTTACATATGTTTGTATCAAATTGTCACTCTGCATTTTTATTTCCTTTCACATAGGCCACACAAGGACTGCAATAACCAGAAAAATAACTAAAAGCTGATACTAACTCTAGAGAGAGCCCAACCAATGGTTGTAAGGTTGTGCTTTTACCACCACCAGTTTAGTATGCTTGTGTATGTCATAGGGAGTTTTACCTGCAGCAAAGACATGCTGCAAAAGACTTGAAACCCGGCTCAAGGTTTACATTTCAGCATGACTGTGTCTATAAACATACATTTAAGTTATGATAGAATGTTTCAGACCAAATAATTTTCTTTAATTGGAATTTCCTAGTCAAAATCTATAACTAAATCAGTTGAGAATATGTGTAGTGATTAGAAAAATGCTGTTAACAGCAGCTATGTTGCAAAGGAACAACAAATCAACAGTGTTTCTGCAATGTATTGACTGGAGTGTTGAGCATAATCCCTTTGGCATTTTATTTTTACAATTTTGTAAAAAAAAATCTTTTTTTTTTCTGAAAAAAAAAAATCAAAAAGCGTAGTTGTGAAACGTTTCAAAAAGCATGAATGCTTTTGCAAAAAGCTATATCAAATATTGGGAAGGTAAAAGTAGAGGACTAGGGTAATTATTGTAGACTCAGATGAAGTAATGACGAGTTTGAGTAATGCAACAAGAGCTTCTACTGCAAGGTGTGGAAAGCTCACTGTTATGATTCTATGGGTGTAGTTACAGTGGCATGGTTTCTGATTGACTGTTTGAGCCAACAGGACCTTTAAAGAACCTCTGGACCTTCTGTATGAGGCCTTTGAAGTGCTGATCAGCCACCCTCCGAACCTTAGCTGGGCTCCCAGCAACATGAATCATAAGCACTTTAACACTGGGAAGTGCTTGCTGTCTGAACCATCAAGTAGCACACAAAACAGTTACACTCTGTAACATTAATTAGCTTGTACAGCCAGAGGTCAATCATCACTGAATCCACCTGTGCTCTCTCACTCTCTCATTTTTAAGAATATGTTCATAAGAAGTTCAACAAGAAGGTACATAACCTCTGTAGGTTGATCCTATAAGTAGTCCACCACAGGCTTAACAGGAAGAGTGCGTCATCCAACCAGCCTGATTTAAGGCTGGATGCCACAAGTAAAGTGATGCACTTAGTATACGCAGGCCACTATCTCTTCAGGAACATCTTGAATATTTAACAATGACTGAATTTTACATACAAGCTTTTAAAGACTGATATTTATTTTATGGGGACAGAATGCATAAAAGTAGCAAAAATTGAAACCTGTTACTTCTCCCCCTATTTTCAGAGATACCCTTTTATCGAGCAGTGTTTACTGTACCAACAGAATGCACTCACAGATATGTTTTGCTAAATGCATGGAGGTTGGGAAAAAAAGGTTGCTGATGAAGGCCACTAATTTAGCAAAGGTTTCCTTTATTTTTCAAATACAGGTTTAGATGTGCAGAAAAGAAGAAACAAAATCCATTCAATCATTTCTCTAAAACGCAGTCATTATCACTACCAGCTCAAAAAAGGAAGGGCAAAGAATAAATAAAACAGCGTTCCAAAGTGGTGCACAGAAATCTAACATTCATGGGTGGCTTACGAGAGCATCCAAGGCAAATCATAGCATTCCACATAAATCCCCCTGAAGTACTCACCCACTCAGTCCCCACCCATGAAGGAAAAAAGACCTTTCAGCACATATTCATAAAGGTTCTTTAATGGCTTCCAGAGGGACATGGGGCCTTCTCCTCAGACAGAGACATTTCACAGACCCACAGGCAGAATCAGGAAGAGCCCAGAGAAAAATCAAGCATGAGGGGGAGAGAAAGATAGTGAGACAGAAAAGGGGGAATAAAGTCAAAGTAAGACAGAGGGAGGGGATGTCTTCATCATGAGTGGAATAGGAATGATGCCCCACTGGGGTCTATTAGTGTGCCTTTACACACAATGGCAGCCTCACCAATTTCCAAGTGAGGTAACAATGAAAAGCTCCTGGTTTATCATTATAGGAATACAGAAACAAGACAAACATAATCTATTTTGACGCCGAAAGAAATAAAACATGTTCTCGCCTTGAAGTGAGAGATGTCCACTTTGGTTTCAAATAGTATAACCATGTAATAAATTTTATCGGAATATATTTAAGATCATATGACACCTCAGAGCTAAATTCACACTTTTTTAAAGCACTTTCCCTTTTTTTATTATCTGTTTAACTACTTATTTGGATCATATAATCTATGATGGACAATATTTTATTTAGGTGTTCACTTTCTAGTTTAAAAACAGCTAATTTTGTAGAAGAGTGGTCAACCAAACACATAAGTGCTTCCTATACATTTATAGGAGCTCCACTTAGGGATCAGTATTTGAGCCCCATTGTCAAAATGCTATTTTAGGGTTAGGTATTAGGTTTAGAACTAAGGTGTAAATTGAGTTTAGGCTGCAATTTGAGTTAGGTATATCCCCATAATGGTTAGGTTTAGGCTAATGGGCAAGGTTAGACTGAAAAAAATTATTAGAAATGAATGGAGGTCACAGGAGAGTCCCAAATAAAATAGTGTGTGTGTGTGTGTGTGTGTGTGTGTGTGTGAGTGTGTGTGTGTGTGTGTGTGTGTGTGTGTGTGAGTGTGTGGGTGTGTGTGAGTGTGTGGGTGTGTGCACATACAATATGGGCAGAACCCTGCCATGTCACTACAGAGTACAGAGAATAAATACCCGGCTGGTATTTAATTTACTGAGGTCATGCATGCCGCAGAGTGCTGCCATTGGCGTGTTCTTAGGGCTGCCAAGGGCCTCACCGTGAGGCGATTTCCTATAGCGCTGCCTTTACTTGCAGTATATAAGCCACATTTGGCTATAAGCCACTGATTTTTGCTGAACTGTCCCACACTAAACCTATAGCGGGAACTCTACATATCACCCCTAGAGTAGGGAACAAAGAAGAACGGTAGCTCTCGTTAGCTTGTTGGCTCATAAGAGCTTCTAATGAAAGATGGAAATTCATCAGCTCTTTATTTCTGCTCTGCGGGACTTGCATACAGTCTCTTCTTTGGTTTGACCACTTTAATGCAGCAAATAAATGTAATGTCAAATGTCTGCCTGATCAAGTATGTGCTTGTGCTAAATGAAAATTTACCCTTTCTTCTATGATTTCCAACACCTGGTGGTTAGGAACAATCTATAGCGAAGCCCAGGGGGGATGGCATCCCCCTTCTTAAAAAAAATCTTAAAAATCATCCCCCCTTCTTAAATGTCCATCCGCACATACCATCCCCTGTGACATTTTATTACCAAATGTGTAAAAATTCTACTATAGGCTGTGTTAACAGTAATGGCATAATTAGCCCTTTCAACATTTGGTGGGCTGTGGGCTTATGAGTAGCCTGAGCAAAATGAATAAAATCAAAGAAGTGGCCTACCATGACTATGAAGCTGATCCCAGTGGGAAATGTATCCTCTGCATTTGTCCCTAACTGTGTAGGGGCAGAGATAGCCATGCCAGTCCAGGGACTGACTGCAGTTCTACTGTAAGGTGCCTTGGTCAAGGTCAGTGACCGGCTTACCTGACATATAACAACCATACCATGCATATTGCTTTAGGTTAACAGACAATCTTAAAGCTGCAGTCTGTAACATTGAGAAGAGAGCAGACTTCGACTGAAAATTTGAAGAAAAACAGGTTTCACGCCACTCCCCCACCCTCTCTGCTTCACTCATGCCCCACCTCCAAGCTCCACCCCTCTCACAGCATCTGCGCGGCAGGTTCAGCGGTGAGAGGGAGGGGGCGGGATTCAGCGTGTGTGAGCTGTGATTTACACCCCATCAGACGCTCCTCTGGCTGTGATTGGTTGTTTTGTCTCGTCCCGAAATATTCTTTCCAGATTGAAATACAGGCAGTAGGCGGGACCAATTGAAGCAGTTTTTTTCACAGGTTACATATCACATGTACTGCTGTCTGGGCATAGGGACAGTTTTAGCCAATATGACAAAAAAGGGATTTTTAAAAACTTACAGACTTCAGCTTTAATTAGGCTATGTATGCTTCCAAAAAAAAAAAATTCTACCATTCCCCTTCTTTTTTTTTTTTTTTTTTTTTGCAACTTACCAGTTCAAAGTGTGGGGGAAAAGGGGAAAAGTAGCAACTTATAGTCCAGAAAATACGGTATAGTAAAATTTTATTTTATGGTGTATATGATTTGGGATGAAAGACACGTTCATATAAAACAGTAACCTTAAATGACATTTAGTTTGATCCGATGCCCCATTTTCTTAATTACTACATTACAATTTTATTTAATTCATAGGGCTCATTTAGATAAAAAAATCACAAATAAATTCACACTCACTAAAAAATTTAGTTAGTGTGATTACAAGGATTTTCACACTCCCGCTGGGTAGAGGACAGAAAAGAAAACCTAGATAGACAGTTTGGATAAGATGGGACTAATATTGTTAAAGTTCTTTTACTGTCTACTGTAAATGTGATTCAATCCGGCATAACCTCAAGGTAAACTTGAGCTCAAGCCAAATGCCAGGTTTGTGTTGCATAGTAGGATGCTATAGAGTAAACAACTGAATAAACAATGGTGGAGCATTATTTTAACAAAGTAACTTTTAAGAAATTTTGTCAGAATCATTCAGTATGTTGTTCAGTAATTTTACCAGAAATAATAAAGAGAAACTCACTAAATTATAATTGTATTATCTGTATTTTCTACATTACACAGCAGTTGCACTCTGTGTTTACAATTGGTAATCCCATCTGGGACACATCTGGATAATAAATAGGCTGAACAATCCTGTGTGATTTGAAGATAAAGGTTTTGTTTCACATGTGCATCAGTTTTCAGTTAGATAAAAGGAGCAGAATTGCCAAAATGCCATAAGAGAAGAAACTCATCTGAGCGATTTAAATAATCCATATTTGTGAAACTTTAACAGTTTTTTTTTTATTATTATTTGGTTTCTGGTTTAGATGGCAAACTAACCATTGCACTTCCAGTTTATGATTTGAAAAACGTCCAAAGGGCACAAACTCTGCCCATGAAGAATTGCTGTTTGAGAGAAGATGATCCTGTCCTATGAAATTAAGCTTATGTAGGTAATGTGAATTACCCTTATAATTTATTGCTGAAGTGTGCCAATATGCAATTAGTATCAGTTAAAGGTAATGGCTTGAAAAAAACCAAATTACCCATTATGTCTCTTGAAAACTTCGACTGTGATCTACACTACCACAATTCAATGTTGTCATTATCTTACCCGCATGCTCTTCCAACCTCTGAGTCTGTCTCTAAGCACTATGCTCCATGATCAGGGGAGACGGCTTTAAGAAACTAATGATAAAAACAGTGACAAGACCAGGGTTAATCAGTTAAATCTAAACATTTGCAGTCTTCATTTATTTATTAAAAAAAGTGTCATAGATTAAGCTTTCAGTGTCTTATACAAACACAAATCTACGATCAATTTTAAGGGCCACATATATTTTTTGAGGAAAGCAAAGGATAAATACGTTTACAAGAAAGAAAATTCCTGAAAAAAATCAGGAGATAAGAAAGTGGTAATGTTGCAAGAATTAAGTAGTTAGATTACAAGAAAAACATAATGAGAGTAAAGTAGCATCAGATGAGTAGCAATACAGTCATCTGCAGAATTAGTTTGGAATTTTGGCAATGTTCTATGATGGAGTATAAGGGCCAGGCTATAGATTTTATTTCAAACTGCGAGAAAAGATCTTAAGATTCAGCAAATAAAGCCAAGGAATACAGCAATAAACTTGAAATATAACTAAAATACAATGTTATTAGGAATAAAAAGTATATTATCAGATTATGTGCCTCTTGTACTTAATAAGTGTCTATGAGTCTTAAAGCGGATCTGCATGATCCAACTTGCTCTAACTTATCGCTGCATAAGGCCAACCCACCCAATGAGGCGTCAATGGCTACATTCACACAACAGCCTGAAGTGACACAAATACGATTTTTTTGCGCATACGCGACCTGCATCTGATCTTTTCATGGCAGTTTGAAAAACACAGATCCAATTTTTTACAATGCGAGCCAGGCCAATTGGCTCTATGGTCCTGAATCCATTATGAATCTGATCTTTTGAAATGCGACCTGTATGTGAACGACCAGGTCACATTTAACCAACCTGAATGCGGAGAGCAGTCTTTTTTTTAACCATCTTGAAAAGATTGAGTTTTTTAAGGTTCGGAAAGATAGCTAGACGAGCTCCAGCACTACCATCCATGTTTACTTCCGTAAACACAGAGCACGCTTGCTTGTGACGTCATTCTTCTGCATGAATGAATGTGATGAATGTGTATGTGATCTCCTATATGAATGCAGTTCATACAGGAGATCACATACAAGTCGCATATATTTGGAAATGTGAACAGCAATGCAAGAAAAGTCAAAGGTTAATACATGTTCAGGATTTGTTTCTTTTGGTTGACTGCAGAAAAGGATGATTTAGAAAAAAAACAACATATTTTCATATTTTGGTAAGCAAATGTAATGAGCATACGAGGAAAAACATAAGCTTTCTGTCATCTTAGAGTTTTTTTTAAGCTTTATAAAAGCTTGGGGTACCTTACTGTCACCATTTGTTTCTTGTTAGATTGCTTTACACCGCACTAAATACATGAAATTTTCAAATATCATCATAAAACAACTTGTTTTACTGAAACCCCTTTCCTTAACTTTGACAGACGTGTAACTTCTTTTGATCTCACTTTGGAAAAGGTGAGATGTCTACAGTGATTAGTAGCTTAGAATTCCAGGCCTTCCGCAGGAAAGCTAATGTCCTTTCTTTTGAGATGCTCCATGCCTGGTATCTCAAGGTTTGCTGTGAACTCAGAGAGAAATGTTGCAGAGCGGTTGTTTTTGGCAAGAATCAGTTCTGAGAGGTCCACCTACTTTTGATTGGTCTGCAGGTTCTGATCCTAAACAGGGTTTCAGGAATACTTGGCTTTAGCAGCGGGTGAGGAATGAAGCCCAGTTAGCCATGTTGCCTTTTTCTCCCTGATGTGTCTGTCCTGAGAGAGAACATGGCGAGGAGAATTAGGCAAGCATGAAACAGCTGCTTTCCAACCACGCATGGTGGGGGGGCAGGATTGCATGTCCCTGTGGGAGTGTCTTCTGAGGGGAATTTGTAGCAATTTGAAGAGGAGAGTAAAAATGTTTCTCCATCAATGTTCAAAGTTACACGGCATGGACATTTTTCTGCAATGTCCATAATTAATAACTAATAATTATCATGGCTTATTACAAAACATATGCATAATGTTGTATTTAATTTGGTGCATATGACACAAAATAATATAGGATCTAGGATAGCCAGTACCCAAGTGTCTAACATTTTCTAAAAAAAAACAACAAAAGAATGCAATAAGAAAATTGTTAAATTTCGAGTCTGAAATAGCTTGGCATTTTAAAACACTTTCAGAACATTAGTAAGCCTGTTAATGAAACAGACCCTCAGCATGATGGTCCTATGATCACACCTGATAGTCGGTTAATTTTTCTTAGATTTGAAAGTCTCAGTCTGACTCATTAAAACATTAGTCCTTGTGGGCTTTCCTTTGGATTTTAACACTTGAATTCTAGCAGTTTCTATTTTGTCAGGCTTGAACCTTCTTGAGTTGTTTCTAAATTAGATTCCTTTCATCTTAAGGTGTAGGTTTCAGTTGACTTCCTTAACATCTTTGGATCCATTTAATTCATAGAACAGATGATCCATTGCAAATATTCTGTTTGCATCTTTTGGACCAGAAAAAAATGAAAGAAATTTGTCTAATTTTTAAACCAGTTACCTCAAAAATACAGCTCTCTACAAAAAAAAAAAAATGCTTCATTGTAGAGCTGCTGCCACTTTCATACTCGAAGTATCATAACATAATCAGACCTGCAAGAGCTCGTCCAGGACAACTGTGGTTAATTAAAACAACTTCGATATTTGCATTTGGTGAGATGTGATACTGAAATAAAAACCCATTTGAGTAACTCTATTCCTCTGAGATCTCCATTCAAACAATATCGCTATAAAGAAGTTCAGAGGGCTCTGCTTTTTCAAAATAAGATATTACAAGACCTTCATGACCAACTTTTAAAACATAAGTTCAGTTTGTGTTTATATTTTCCCTGTTTATGAAACTTTGTGAGGGTCTGAGATCAATTTTACTACTACTTTTGATCTGAAAAAACAGTGCTGTTTCTTTTTACATAATTACAAGCAGTACTTAAGTTAAGGGGGGATGAGGGGGGATGGCATCCCCCTTCTTAAATGACCATCCCCCCATACCATACTCTGTGACATTTTATCACTGAACGTGTACATTTCTATTACATATTCACAGTAAAGGCAATAATATTGCCCTTTCAACATTTGGCAGGCTGTGCGCTTACGAGTAGCCTGACCAAATTACGGTGGCCCAGAGGGTACATGTGCTTTCATTTTCCACCTTAGTGGCGCAACCAGCGCAGCAGGTGACGGTGTTCTGAAAAGCATTACAGCCAATCGGCAAAGACAACACGATTTGAGGGATTGTAAAAATAGGGAGGGGAGGGAACCTCCCGCAAGTTCCAGGTTCGAAGTTGCTGAGATCTCCCTCCCCTGCTTAGTTTGAGAAATAATGTGTTTACAAACATAATGTGTTTGCCTGCTCTCTGGGATTGTCGTATGAATTTCATAAGTCTGGGACAATAAATGTGAAAATAAGGAGGAGAGGGAGTCTTCAGCAGGTTCCAGGTTCTAAGTCTAACAAATAAAATGTCAGAAATTTTGGTGTTGATAGCAAAATTGGCATCCACTGAGCAGAGACTTTACTCATTGCGCACTGACTGTAGCACATTGACTGAAATGTGTCGCTATAAAAGTAAAATCCTATTAATTAGATTGTATCTTTCCACCAAAACTATCAATTTATTGGCATCCATTTATAAGAAATATGGAAAAATTAATAATATGTTTAAAATGTACCTTTTCGTTCATATTTCAATCTGTTTTCTGAGCGATGCGCGCTTTAGCGACAGGGGAGGTAATTCTCGGCACAACAGAGGAAACCCGGAGGAGAGAATGAAAGGTTTGAAAAATGCATTTTAATTAAGCAATTTAAGACAAGTGTTAAGATTATTATCTTGAAAGAACAGCCAAGTGTGATGTTAATGTCTGGCTAATGGTCAAAAATGACTTGAATGTTGACATCTGACTGCAAAGTCCCTCGTGTGACTTGCAGGATGCCTGTTGTCTGATCAATGGTAAATAGCTTAGTTCGACGGACCTTAATTATTAGAGGCCAACTTGACTACTGATTACAAGAGGAGGTCTTGTGTATCAAAATATAAATGCTATAGATGTATATGGTATAAAGACATATTTTGGATGTTTATAAGCCTTTGATTTTAATTGCACGCTATATTTTCATCTATTATTTTTACAAGTATTGTAAAGGAAGCCCACTATTGATACATTGGTGAAGAGCTGTGTGGCTGGTGTCCTCAAAGAAACAAATGCTCCTGATAAACTTGCAGGAGGTGGAAACATTTCAAGTCCAAAACCAAAAAATTTGATTGACAATGAAAGATGATAATTAATCCTAATTCAACTGTGAACCCAATTATGATGAGCCTTTAGTTCGAGAGCGTTTACCAATTTCCTTCCTCAATACTGAGAGTCTGAAGCAGCCCATTAACAATTCTTCATGAACAGGGTCCTCTGCTCAACATGGAGCTCATTAAAATTGCATTGGGAAGGTGCCATTTTCACTTATTAGCTTAATTGTCAGGTCATGTAGATTGGAAGGATGACAGTGAAGGTGTCTGTGCCAAAGGACATGTTAGTTTCATTCAGCCACTGCTGCTGCAGAGTATAGGTCATTAATTGTTGAGTGTGCCACATATATGGGCCACATTAAGCCACAGACAAATTAAACAAGCCTGCTCATAAATTATGAGACAGGGACTGGGGCACTCTATATATCATAGCCATAATATTCATCTATCATCACCAGGCTGGAACTCCTTTCACTTTCCATCTTATGGATAAACGTGAGGCATATTCTCTCACCCACTCCTCCTTTGTCCCTTCATTGTGCGATGAAAGTGAGGCATCACAGTTGATTTCATTACTTACTGCTTCCTTAACATTCTCAGACTTGCTTCATTATCTGCCTAATTTATGATAATGTGTTTGAATGGTTTGGTTCTAATAAGTCTTTTAGAGTAAGTGATAAAATATTTTGAAGAGCAAAGCATGAACCACAATGACCTTGAGAGCTTCTAATGAGGAAAAATAACCGTTATAATGTTTGCTGGCTTTTTTTTAATCAGGTATTTAGCTTTTGTGTCCCTACAAACTAATAAACCTATTCTTGACTGACCACTTGTTTGAGAGCTACTTCAGTGGCATTGCTGATCTTTAAACATATAAGACAATGATATTCTTAGTCTATAGTGTTTTTTTCATAGCTTGAGCATTGAAAATTTTCTCATAGTTCAACATGTTAGTGTCCTATTTTGTTGCCCTAAATTGTGCATAACAAGTACGTCAGAATAATGAGAGAATAATGCCTCACCTTTAACCATGGCAGGTCTATAATGAACATGGGGGTTTGGCTAATGGTATTAAACATTTTAAATTAGTTTTATTTTTACATTTTGATTTTTTTGTACTTAAATCTAACACTTAAACTTAAAAATTATTTAAACTGGCTTTTGCCTATTAAGAAGGGTATATAACTGAACAGACAGACCAGATGATTTGAGTACACACAAACCAAGCAGCATTTAGCAAATTTTTAAACAGGTTGAAAAAAAATTAAATGAATTCAGTGGTTGAAAATGATCCATGCATAAATTAGGTTTGAACTCATAAGAGAAGTATAAAAAACGCTCTTTCCGTAACAAAACAGAGGAAAGGTTTAAAAAATCTCAACTTTGTTTTTAAGAAATTTTAAGGTTTATAATCCAGTTTATCCAGTCTCAGTATTTTGAAGAGGAAGTAATCTTTTGCAGTGTAGCCTTTCCAAAAACCTTTGAAATAACATTTTAGTTTTGCTCTGTCAGGATGCTTTAAAAATTACAATACATAAGAATCCCTAAAAATCATAATTTTGGTATCTTTCACTTTGTCACATTTTACAAAATTACATGCTGACAACCTAATCTCTGGAAGACTCACTTTTATAGGCATTCATTTCAGCGGGAAAGGAAATCTAATCAGTATTTTAGGGATGGCCTGTGGCACTTGTAATGCCAGATCCCCATAAAACAAACTACAACCACAGCTTCAAACATACTTTGCAGCTCTGACGTCACCAAGAACATAAATTCTAGAGTCAACACCATTCCCTTCATCAGCATCAAGGTGCCTCAAGGTGTAATCAGACCGAGGCCGTGGCAAGGGCAGTGGATTTACTAGTATCCCTATGCAAACTGCGGGGTGAAGGGTGGGGAAGCAGTCAAGGATGCACTAAAGGTGTACACTGCTCCACTATCACCCTGTGGAAGTGTTGGCATAGTCGGTTAGAGCAGTGCGCTACTGCTCTGAGAAGGTTGCAAGTACCTGGTTCAAATCCCACTGCCTCCACTCTGGGTTCAAGACCCTTCACCCCACGCTGCTACCTGGGTGCTGCACAATAGCAGCCCACTGCTACCCAAGGAGATGGCTTAAATGCAGAGAGAGAGCTCATTTCGTTATTTGCCAAAATGGCAGCTTATCAGTGACCGGCTGTAGGCAAAGCTTTGTTCAGTTAAAATGGAATACAGAAAAATAAGGAATACTCTCAGGCAGTTTTTAGGTTGTGTTAAAAAATGCCATTTCAGAAGGACTGTTCATTTTGCTCCCTTACCTCCAGCACAGACCCCAGTCTGTCGCTGCCCACTGCCCAGCATCAGTCGTTTCTACATGGGTAGATTTACAAAGAAGTACAGCCAATCCAACCATCATCCAGATGCAGCTCTGGATGAAATAAAGTGGACTCTTTTCATTGCTTCTGGGGCTTTTTGAAAAATGTATGGCAGACCTACTCCCAAGCCAATTGAAAATTTGTACATAGAGAAAACTTTAGCAGCAGTCCACAAAGTTAAGTTTAACCTGTGCTTTTATTACGAATGCAAATAGCATGACCTTGATAGGAAATGCTATTGGGTTACCAAGAGTAATGGCAGGTCCAAACTGAAGTGTCTGGAAGGCTGCTAAATTACTAAATACGAAATAATCATTCCAGCCAATAAATAAGATAAACATGCGCTCTGTTATATTTAATTCCAGCACAGGAATGGCAAGTTTCAAATGAGCACCAGCAAGCCCCTGCATCCAGACGTGCTTACTTTCCTGCTTGCATTGCTAAGCCAAACCATTAGCTCCTAGAAGCCATCTTTGCTCCTTCCTTGCTGAGAACCAGTGCACAAAGCCAGCTGCCAGGCTACCTCCTGAAGAGAATCTTAGCGCAGCTGCCCTTGTTCTTCCCTCTGGAGCAATCTGAGATACGGGACACCATCATAAGGATACTGCCTGCCTCATTCTTTGTCATGCAGTGAGCCTACAGCTACACCTAGAACACAGCCAACAGTCATATGGCTGCTTTCCTGAGGAAACTAGCTGCCAGTGCTACCCTTGCAAGTGTCCAGTGGCGACAGTGGCAATGGATGCAGGAGTTTGCATCCGAAGGGTTGTTAGTTCAAGCCCTGGCTCCGCCTTTCAATGTTGTTGTGTCCTTGAGCAAGATAGTTCACCCATATTGCCTACTGATGGTGGTCAGAGGGCCTGGTGGCACCTGTGTACTGCAATCTCACTTTTGTCAGTGAGCCCAAGAGCAGCTATGGCTACAACATAGCTGAAAACCATTACTGTGGTAAGTGTCTGCAGTGAATGACTGAATGTAGTTTCAAGCTCTTTGGCCAAGTTTCCTTATTCTCCTGGCTATACAGCATAAGTACAGGCCATTTATAATTTGTAAGCTATGGATTAGGACCACTCCAACTGTTTCACAGATAACAAAAAAAATGTGTTTCTTTGGCAAATTCTTGGCAATGGCTTTATTTAAAATATATTTAATTTTTTTATTTAATCCAGAAGGAGTTTCTTTGAGCCTTGGTTGATCTATTGAATGTTGTACTGTTGATTTAACTGTACAGAAGCATATAGCTGTTGCTGGGTTCAGACAAAAAAAGAGGAAAGGTAATATCTAGATGGGTTGAGTTATTTAACATCTGAGGTTTTTGCAATTTAACACTGCATTAAAACAATTAAAAAATGTGTACTCCATCAAAAGAAAAGTGTATAGTGATTTTATAGTGTTTTTATTTAAAAGAGTTCACTCAACAAATGGCTCGAAGTAAGAAAGGAATCCAAATAATTTTGCTTTGGCTGGGACAACAAAGCAGTTACAGGTGTTGTACTGCATGCTCTCTTAAACTCTCCACTATGGCTCCCCAAAAAAATGATGGAGAGGAAGTGAGAGGGCTGTGCACCATGCTACTCAGGTGAACAGCTGGACTGTGGAATATTTGGCGGGCAGAAAGTATGAGGCACAGCTGGCTTTTAAGAGGAAGAGCACCCCTGGAGCCTCTGGGAGGTCACAGCCTGCTAGGCCGTGAAGCGCTGCTCGGCAGGAGCCGTGTGTAAAGGCAGAAGGCCTGTGCCACTGCGTGCAGATGTTCCTCCCGCTCTGCTGGCTGCCTCAAAACACACACACACGTACACAGCTACAATGCACAACCCTTGGTGCGAGGATGATTTAACACATAGAGCTGACGCTATACAACAGCACCAAGACACATTCAGACATGTACACACTGTCTGCACCACCACGGCACTTTTTGAAGACCTCCATAGCAACAACCACCACCTCTCTACTTGTGAGTTCTATTGCTGAGAAACAGTAAAAAGGAACTAAATGAGCTCTCCAAGGTCTAAAACATACAACCAAATAGGAAGGTGCCCCTCAAATGCTAACAGAGAAGCCTCTATTCATTACCCAGAGGAAAAGCAGCATTACAGGACAAAGTAGAGATAAAAAACACAGAGGAGGAAGAAAAAAAAAACTCAAGGCTTCAACCTTCACATCCCTCAATATTATACCTTGTTATGCATATCTCTCACACTGTGCCACATTTGAATAGAGGGAACACAATCAATAGAGGAAAAAAAAAGTCTTTAATTCCTGAGCTGCTTGCTTTTATCGACCTGAGCACTCCTTGGGGAAAAATCGGCAAGGGATGAACAATGCAGTTGGTGGAAAACATATCCAGTGTCTGTGGTATCATTACAAAATACCTCATCGGATCATGTCAGTCAAAACCATGGAAGATTGAGGGCTATTTATTTCAGGTGGGGCCTGTAGCAGGGGAGATGTTACCAGTCGGACAGGTATAGTCATCAGCAGCCCTCCTGGCAGTGATGAATAGAGAAGAAGACAGAATGACTGGCAGGCCTCAGAGAAGGACAACACTTGGCCGCACAATCTCCTCCATCTGTCCACCCCGACAAACCCTTTCTAACCTAGGAGACAAATCCTCCCGCTGACACCTATGAACAAGCACATCTGGCAACTAAGGTGCACTAGGGTCTACATTGACAGCCCCAATCAGCCACTTGGTATTCACTGTGCTGTCTTCCACCGTATTCTGACACCAGAGCTGGGGAGGAGGAGAGCAAGAGGGAAGAAAGGGATGGAGGTTAAAGAGAAAATAAAATTTTAATCAGCTCAATCACAGGCATATCACCACAACTACAGTCTGGCACTGATGTTCCCTCAATCAAAAAGCTTAATTATAGTGAGCACAATGAGGAGAAGAGAGGAGAACACAATTTGGAATGAATGGTGACAACAGGATCGTAAATATTAAAGCCTTACAGCAGTGCTATAAAGGTATGTATGCATCTTCTGTGAAAGAATATAGTTCAAAGCCCTTTGTTAAAAGAGCATTAGCTTTTGGGGATTTTAACTATGGACAGATAAATTAAAACAGTTGTTTTACATGTATGGTTGGTTCTGTTGTGCTGTCATTATTTATGAACCACACACTGGCTAAGGGCTATATCGCTGTCTACAGTGAAAATTAAATATTGATAAAGCTCCGGCTCTCACCCCAGTATTCACTGTGTTAACAAATATGCTTTATTTGTGAAACAATCAAAATTTAATAATTTAACAAAAAAATTGGTGAAGCCTATTATGATTCAGTATGATCTCCGCCGGTGCTCCAGATGTCAGGATCATGTCTACATACTGACAATACATGCAAAGCCTGTGCCCTGTTTTATACATTATTTAAAGCAGTTCCGAGGGGGGATGGGGAGTCAACATGGGTATGGGGACTGACACATAATATGCATAGAGGTGACCTGAGGAGGGCTGTCCAAATAAATATTGAATATTTTGCTCAATAGGCTTTAGTAATTTAGGAATAGCATTGCTGAGCTACTGCAGAATTTTAGATTCACATCATGTTAAGGAAACGAGTGGCTATCAGAAGGCAGACACCCTGTAAACATAAATAAATTGATGTATTCAGCAACAGTGTTAATAGATTTTGCACCAATGCAATGCTACCACCAATCTGAACCTTAAACAAAAGGCACGTTGGTTTACATGTATATTTTATACCAAATTTTGACTGCCACATCTTAATGTCAATGTTCACAATAAGATGGGATCTTTTAGGGAGCACTCAATGATTAAGAATGCTAATTATGTTCACTATTAGTGCTGTAACTGTAGGAAAACAGATACATTCACTAAATCGAATAGCTACTTGTGGTCTTTGTAAAATGAGTGAAGGATGAGCAGAAGTTAAACTCTGGGAGTCTGAAGTGCAGAGTGTTTCTACATTAAGCCTGGAAGTGCACAATTGACACTTTCAAAAACCAGGCTCTGCCTGGCTTATCTTTTTAACACGACATATTTAATATAGTAATATAAAATGAATTAAAAGATGTTTACTAAAAATTGAGGGAGCAAATATTTTGGAAATAAAATGCCTTATTTCTGACAGGGTAACAATTTGATAATTGCCCCTAACATTTTCTTTTATATCATGCTCCTGTAAGTCAAATTTATGCTTAACATGTTCTTATTTTTTGCGTAAATGTTAGCCTCTGTTTTCTATCCTTACACTTCGAGCCATATGTGATTCAATGTTAATATGTAGCACATTTAGAGATTATGCTTTGGCAGTTCTTGTTAACAACAGATGTTGTCTTCCAGTACATGTTACTCTGAAGCCGGGTCTCTGCAGCCCAGATATTGAACTCTTACTAGTTGATTTCCGGCTATATAATTTACCCAGAGAATTTACCAGTATTTTGTTGGTAACTGTTTACATATTACCTACTGCCTTTGTCGACGCCGCTGCTGGTCAGGGATAAAGAAGATTGCAGGCTTTAAGCAAAATGACGATACAGATGGAAGTCTGAACAGAGCCAATTAACTGAATATATTATTTAATAGGTTAAATTCCATAAACAGAAGCTCAGTATAATTCCATTTTACCCACAGTTACATAGACATCCTGCCCTCCTCTGCCATTGACTGCCCTGTTTCTATGAGTTAGTTGGCAGCCAAATCAAAAGATGATGCAGCCCCCTTGGCATTTCTCTTGTCTCTAGAAGTCAAATGAAGAGAGACTAAATCACAATAAATCACCAGGTCCTGGGGGTGTAAGTCCTGAAGGCCTGTGCAGAGCAGCTCTGTAGGATTCTACAGCAGCTCATCCTTAGCCTTAGCATGGTGTGGAAACAATCATCTGATCCTCAATGTCAACAAAACAAGGGAGACGATTGTAGATTTTACTAAAAACAGAAACAAGTTGAATCCTATTATCATCATGGGAGAAGAAGTGGAGGTGGTATAAATATCTTCACCTGGACAACAAACTGGACTGGAGACACAACTGTGAAACTGTCTAGAAGAAGGGACAGAGCACACTGTACATCCCCAGGAAGCTTTGGTCCTTCAGCATTTGTACCAAGATGCTAAATATCCTTTATTGGTCAATTGTGGCGAGTGTGTTATCTTCTGCTACCATCTGCTATATGCTAGGGTAACAGCATCAGGGAAAATGATTTAAAAAGGTTTAACAAGTTGATAAAGAAGTTTGGGTCTGTTCTAGGACCTCCTCTGGAACCTCTAAAGATTATTCCACAAAAATGATTCTTCATAAAGTGAAGACCATTATACAAAACTGTCATACTCCCAGTCCTTGGTGCAGGCTGGGTTTGTCCTTTTTTTCTCTCGCTGCAGGGCTGGACAGGCAGGTGCTCCTCATCAGGCTGATTCCCACCCTTTTTAAGGAGCTGGAACCAGGAGGAGGGCGTCAGTTCGTTAATGCTCCAGCGTTGGTACAACTGATCCAGAACCAAGCCTAGCATCTTAGCTTTGCCTGAATCTAACCCTGTGCTCTCTGCTCCCTTCTCCTAGAATCCAGGATCCCAAGCCTAGAAACCACTCCAGAGACCTCTGCGCTTTGGACCCCCGTTAGAGGCGTTTTCAGTCAGCCTCTAGGAACCAGTGAGGCTTCTGGCCTCAGAACCAAAGGAAGCCCTCCTGCCTGAGCTCACCTGCCTGTCCACCCTCACCCTGACACCACCATCTGGTCTCACCAATCGGACCTGCACCAATAGCCTGGACCACTGGACACCATCCTCCCAAACAGACGCCAAGCCTTCCTCTCTGTGAGTCTCACACATCCCTCACTCCTCTACCTGCACCGAACTGTTTCTCACCTGTCACCAAACCTCTTCCAGCAGTATCCTGACAACCCTGCCTGCCGGACTCCTCTCTGTACACCACAAAACTTCAATAAAACCCTCAACTGATCATTGCCTCCGTGATTGCTCCTATTCAGAGTCTGAAAACCCAAACATGACAAAAACAGGTAGCATCCTCATCGGATTTTTAAACGATAACAGAATGTCTTCAGTGAGAGGTTTCTCCAGATGTGGTGCAAGAAATACCAGTGCCTACAGCTATCAACACCTACAGCAACTGATTTAAAAATAACTTATGAGTTACTTCAGCATCAATTTCTCTTTGGGATTAATAAAGTTATTTTGAATTGAATTGAACTGACCATACCTGACTTATAAAGAGGTGTGGACTGGTTCAACCCCTTTCCACCTCCTTTTGATGTCAAATATGCATTTTGTGAACATAACTATGAAGGGCCAAAAGGGTAAAACTAAACATATAGATATATCTTGACTTTTGTTTGAGATGAATAAATGGAACAAAAAATAAATAAATCAATCAATGCACTAATACACGTATCATTGAATAATTAAAAATATCATTTAGGTATTTAATACAACAGTGGTTGATCAAATACACCATTAGATTCTGAAGTCTACAATTGACTCATTACTGTAAAAGTCCTAATAAGATCCAGGTCCACAAAACATATGCGGACTACTGATTGGGCAAACTACTAGGATTAATGGGAGTTTTCCAGTTTTGTACACCTTGAAGGTTTACCACGTGGTGCCCTTTGGGAGGGGGCACTCCAGGATTATGGAGTCAGGTGCTCTTCACTAGGGCCCATGGGTCACTGTGCAAACAGAGTAGGAGTTTGGTCTAAAATGCCGGCAAGTGAGATCTGTTACAGGTACAGGATAGGATTTCTAGAAACAGCTAGATGTAGAGGGTCTGGTTTTGTTCAACCAAAGTGTAGAATATAGCAGGAGATCAATAGACAGATTTGTGCTACTGCAGCCATAATCTGCATGCTGCTCTGTCTATTATGGTAAAGAGAGAGTTGAGCCAAAAGATAAAGCCCCCGATTTACCAGTGAGTCTTTCTTCCTACCTTCATGAAATGTTGATTGTGACCAAAATGACGAGATCCCAATACAAACAGCCGAATGGGCTTCCTCTGCTGGTTGGCCGGGCACTCCCTTAAGCTTGGTTTTTGCTTGATGCGTCCATGAGGACCACGCAGCCAAATGACGTCATTGTGGGCTTCCACGCCCCTCCGCGATGACTCCATTTGGACAGAATTTCTGGACAGAGCACCTAGGAACATTTGTAACTAAAGATGACATTGTACCACTAAAAATTGTACACGACAGGATTATAAAAGTAGATAATCATTTTAAAATAAATTAATTTGAAAATATATAAATTAAATAGTCTTACTCAATACATGTACTGTACAATGTAATCACAACAGTCACTTGATAAATCACACTCTGGGTGGAGGCTAACGCAGATCGTATATGACGAACACTGAATTTGTGAAATTCATTGTTTTAGCCTGATTTCTAAGCATTAAAGCTTCCCCCTTACATGGCCTGGTAGAGTTATTTAGGCCCAATGTAAGGCAATGCTAAGGATATCTCAAAGTCATAAGAACCTGAATAGACTTATTGTGTGAAGTGGCCAAGTGGGTTGGCTTAGTCTAGCCCATTGTTAACTATGAGTGGAGTTGGCAGCTTTAAATAATTTCATGGTGAGGTAATTTCAACTGACTGAAATTAATAATTCTATTTTCAAATAAGTTTATTTTTTAAAGTACACATTCAATTTCATAATTTAAATGGTATATTATAAATTATTGAAGGTATATTCAATTATTTAATTATACTTTTTATAATTTAATAGTATATTTAATGATTCAGTGATCTATTAAATAAAAAACCAGGACATCCAACTATCTAATAGGATATTTTGATGGAAAATATATATCTTTAATGGTAAATTCACACTTATTCATTTCTTTATATATTTATGTAATTTTGGAAATTTTTTAGCCTTTAAGTCTTCGCAAATCCCATAAATTTCACACTGAAAACCAAATTCCATTTGAGGTCAATTTACTGCCCTTTTTTCCCTCACCTGATTCTCAAATCAAATTTCAGTAGGTCACCTTGACCTCATTTTCAAAGTGTGCCTTTTGTGATTGACTGATCCACATTTTGTGTTGAGCCGTTAAAAAAGTGTACCTGATAAAAACTGCCAGAGAGTATATGTGCCTTTTTTGCTCAGCGTTCTCCCTTTCAGTCCTGAGCTATTAAATTTATGTTAAAAAAAAACAGTCTTCTAGATGCATTTTCCTCTTTTAAAGGCATAAACATACAGTTCCCACATGAATTTAGCATGAATACTGGCTGTTAAAAGGTTAAAACCCACAGGGCCACAAATCCAGGCTACAGAGAGATCATGACATCCCAGCGGGCTAGAATATTAGTCACCAGCTTCATCTTGGTCATAAATCTAACTCGGCGGAATCTTTTCTTGCCCTTGTACCATAAATGCATTCCACAAAACTGAAAGTATTCTTTATTTATCATTGCTCTGCTGAAAATGGGGCGTAAACAGTGGAGAATAAAAGCCAAAACCCGAAGCATCAAAACCCTGTTGACCAGACTGTCAATTCCTAGAGGAAAGTCTTCACTTGACATTCTGTTAGTGGCTGCTTCAAGGCCTCTGAATAGACAGGAAGCAGCAGCTGATAAGCGTGGCAGAAAGGAAAAAGAGAGATGAAGAAAGATGTGGATTTATAGCAGGTGACCGTACACCTCCACAGGTCAGCCTTTCTAACTGGACTCCATTAATACACCAGTCCCCCTTATGGCATAATTTCCGCTTCAGTGCTTCACCTGCTTTGGGGACAACTTCACTGCCACTTAAGTCTGGAAAAGAGTAGAAAGGGCAGGAAGTCTTGGGCCTAAGAAGGAAATGTATTCTGAAAAGAGTGCAATAACAGTGGAAAGGTAACATAAAGGTCACAAAGTGTGTGGTTTTCTATTTATTGATTATATCTCTATTTAGGAGCAGTATGTGGTGTGTGAAGTATTTTCTGACTTATGTTCATCTGATGCATCAGGATTCTGTTTTTTGTTGGTCCTGTGACCTGAAGCAGGCTTTAGGGACAGGCTTGGGCATCATGGTATAAATGCGTTTTATGGCCAGGCAGCTGCCATGGGCAGGCTGTTTTTATCCTTTCTGGCAGAAGACAAAATAGCCACCTGCTTGACGTTAAAAATCTCAATGCTATGCTGGGCTTTATGTGTGCTGTCCATTCAGACGAAGATATACAAGAACGTGTATGAGATGAGCTTACTGCTGCATATGGTGTGCACTTAAGCCATTCATTGGTGTCATAAGCATCGTTGCTAACACATCCTCCACATCCTCCAGAGCTCTATGGGAACTGGAGGATGCTGTTTGGTTCATGAACCCACTGAAGAATTATTTTCCTCCTCAGGTCCGTGTTTCCCTTAGGCATGGCTGAATGTGTCACTCCTCTGACAACTCTGTTTGCCTAAGCTCGAGAAAGCCCTCTGATTATCCAGACACTGGATGGAAGCACTGCAACCAGCTGGGAATTCACAGATGATCACCTCCAGGATTTGCAATACTGACTGTTTTTGGAGCTGTGGAAGAAAGGTGAGTAGCACTCAACCACCTGGTACTCTGATAAACAAGTTCATGTATGAGGAAGAGAAAACCTGATTATTAAAGGTATTTCTGAATGCTCTCTCTCCTTCAAACTCGCTATCTCGCTCTCACTGCGAGCAGCCGAACAAAATTACTCCCCGCCAGTGAATAATAAGGAAGTTTATGAAACGTGACGAATGTGACGGGGCTTTACATGAAATACCAATGAGGGAGGCGCCACAGCGTAACAAATGCTACATCCTAATATCAACAGTCACCTTGTGTTACTCCCTCTGCTCCCAGGAAGGACACAACACAGACGGAGAATGAACACACAGCATGATATGCCGACACTGACAATCACAGTGTTGGCATGCAGGCAAAAGGCAGGTGAGCGTGCACATGCAGCCAACATGCACAGGATGATGGTGGGCGAGCAGCAGGTCGGGATGGGGGGTTGTTTTCAGTGTCACCTGTTGGCTGACACACAGTTTACATTTTTAGTCACAGAAGGGGGGTAGAGAATGTGTAAAAATATTCAGATAAATCTGTCACTCAGTTTGATCATGTAAAAGACCAGCATTATTGGGGAAGCCTGCTTGTTAAAATCCTTGGGATGCTTTATTGAGGTTCTGTTGATATACCACAAATATGTCACCTACATTTTTATACACATATTTTCCTGCAAGTATTTAAAACCCCAGATTCAATGTCTCACAGGAGTAGGAGTTGGCTGTTAAGAATGCATGTCAATGGAATGTTTAGCTGAAAGAAAAAGTGTTTGAAAAAGGACCACTAGCAAAGTTTTATAAAGGTGTGATGGAAACATTTTGGAGGTTTTGAAGGAGATCCACAGAGTGTGGGCTTAGACTAGATCAGTGTTACTAAGGACACCGCACACTGGCATATGCTGGACATGATCCGAAACCCTATTTCTTATATTAAGCCATTCTCAAATGAAACCTGAAATTTTTTATCTGAAAAAATTAGAAAAGGATTACAGTGATGCTTAACGGTCCAAAGTCAATTTTTCAGAGCAGAATAAAATTTGCATTTCAATTAATTTTTCCTGAGTCAGTAGTAAGCATGAAAAGGCCAGGAATCCAGGTTAACTGTGCTTCATTATGATGTTAACAGTGATGATTTAGGGATTCATGACATCAACTGCTGTTTGTCCACTTTTTAACTAAGTATTGATTGATTGATTGATTGATTGATTGATTGATTGATTGATTGGTTGATTGATTGATTGATTGATTGATTGATTGATTGATTGATTGATTGATTGATTGATTGATTGATTGGTTTACTTTATCTCACAGTAGAGAAATTTACTGCTTGGTACATCAGCTCAAATAGTCAAAGAAGAAGAATGTTCCAAGAGAAGGAAAAGGTACATGGGATATACAGTATGTGCGTCCACATGACAGCTTTTTAAGTAAGAGGTCTTCACTGGCACACAAAATGTTAGAGCACATCAAGCTTTCCACAGCTGACAAGCTTTTCAGAGTTGCAGATTTTTATTTTCTTGCAAGAGTTGCTACCTGCCTTTAGGTTTATTATCAATTGAACCTCTTAGATTGATTGATCTGCAAACTAGTCTGACATAAAACATGTTGAGAACCTATGGCATATTGCGACATAAGACTAGAAACACTAGCATTAACAATAGAGATAACTAGAAGGTGACTATTTAAGCAAGTTTAATGGCTTCCTTAATGCCTCAGCAATACCACAGGCTTAATGTTTCCACACCATGCAGCATTAATAAGGTAATTAATGTAAAAGGAGCCTCTGATCTGAAGCATTCATACCTTTTCTCTACTCACTTATTCCATAAATGGTCACCCACCACATCTCACCTCTTGTCCAGTAACAGTATGGGCACTAGAGACTGATTAGCATAAAATATTTTGGCCATTTGGAGCAAACCAGACACGATAAAGTACATGCAGCACCAACTTAAAGAAATTGCTTCAAATGGTAACAAGTAATTAAATTAAGTTTTCCAAACTTTATTTATTAACTTTATTTACGTTATAAACTTGATTGATTTATTTGTTATCAACTGAAGCAATTAATTTACATTGGAGCAGCATTTTGCTTTTAGAGTGCAAGTGTAAAGAGAGAAACCATCCTTGGATACCATTCAGTCTTGTTTCTATTTCTGGTTTAAAAAATGATTCCTATATAAGATATGAGTAATTATAATAAATATAGTTTTTCATTAGATATAGGTTAATAATTATTAAAATTAAACTTGATAAACAGTTG
Source organism: Cyprinodon tularosa (assembly GCF_016077235.1). Classification (NCBI taxonomy): domain Eukaryota; kingdom Metazoa; phylum Chordata; class Actinopteri; order Cyprinodontiformes; family Cyprinodontidae; genus Cyprinodon; species Cyprinodon tularosa. The sequence goes on along the minus strand of NW_024038531.1, from coordinate 1,801,772 downwards.
AAATATTTAAGGATTCATATTTTAAATGTATAACTGAAATATATGATATTATGCTTGATACAGAAATGATCATAGTTGGTATCTGAAGCTAAACCCAAAAGATAGCTCAAGATAACTGTAGACCTACACCACCTGAAAAACTCATATCAAACATGTTAGCAGTGAATGAGCAGGTTAGTATTAAATCTGTATTGAAAAACACAACTTTACTGGGCAGTTATTTACATCATGTCAAATTACTGACAGCTAATGGGGATCCAAATAAATAAACAAATAAACTAGTGATGTCCTACTTCACACCCTCATTTCATGTGTAAATATTCAGCTTCTTTATGAATAAACCTCTAAAGAATTGTCAAATTTTTTAAAGATCTGTATGTTATTTTAAAATCACATAACATAATAAAAGTGTTTCAACCTGCGTACCTCTTAGAGTAGCCACTAGCTTCAGGCTCCAGATCCAACTAATCAGTGTTTACTCTAAATTGAAATATCAAGACAGTTAAGATCTGTCAGACAGTAAGATATTTTAAAGTCTGTTTATTTAAAAATGATGGATCTGCAGTGAGCAGCTAAGTCGTCTAAGGCTGGAACCTCTGCAAGAGGAAAACTCAGGTTAGTGACCACATCAATCTGGCAAAGGATGATTACGAACATGTGAGTCACTAACCTGGTCTTAGTTCAGTCCGTGGCCAGAGGAAGATGGGGATTCCAGCAGGATGGTTACCAACACTACCCGACGAAAGCTGCCCAGAGAGTTCCAGGCGCTGAAGTGCTCACAGGGATCAGTGCTAGGACCAATTCTCTTTACTTTATACATGCTCCCCATTGGTAGAATTATTAGACAGCATGGGATTAATTTCCACTGTTATGCTGATGATACCCAGCTATATCTGTCTATAAATCCAGATGAAGCTAACCCATTACATAGATTACAGGCATGTCTTGAAGACATAAAAACCTGGATGACTCTTAACTTTCTGCTTCTGAATGCAGACAAAACAAAAGTTATAGTCTTTGGACCAGAGTCTCTGAAAAAGAAACTGATTAGCCAGTCACTTCATTTGGATGGGATTAAACTGATTTCAGATAATAAAGGAAAAAATCTTGGTGTTATTTTTGATCAGGACCTGTCATTTAAATCCCATATCAAAGAGGTTTCTAGAATTCCCTTCTTTCATCTGAGGAACATTGCAAAAATTAGAAATATCCTGTCCAGGGGTGATGCTGAGAAACTAGTCCATGCATTTGTTACTTCAAGGCTGGACTATTGTAATTCTTTACTATCAGGAAGTCCACAAACTGTAGTTAAAAGCCTTCAGCTGATCCAAAATGCTGCAGCCAGAGTTCTAAAGAAAATTAAAAAGAGAGATCATATCTCGCCTATCCTGGCTTCTCTTTATTGGCTTCCTGTTAAATCAAGAATAGAATTTAAAATCCTCCTTCTCACATATAAAGCCTTAAATGGCCAAGCTCCATCTTATATCAGAGATCTGATTGTTCCTTATGTTCCTAACAGAGCACTTCGCTCTCAATCTGCAGGTTTACTAGTGGTTTCTAGAATTTCTAAAAGTAGAATGGGAGGCAGATCTGTTAGTTCACAGGCTCCTCTCCTGTGGAACCAACTACCAATTTTAGTCCGTGAGGCAGACACCCTGTCTACTTTTAAGGCTAGGCTTAAAACTTTCCTTTTTGATAACGCTTATAGTTAGACTGGCTCAGGTTATCCTGAGCTATCTCTATAGTTATGCTGCTATAGGCTTAGACTTTTGGAGGACATAGGGACCCCCATTTCATCATTCTGCTTTATTCTCTCTCTGTTCTCCTATTCTGCAGAATCTATTAGTTCAATCTCTAACCTTCTGCTCTCTCTGCTTTTCCTCAGAGTAGCTTTGCCTCGTCTGTTCCTGTTTGGCTGTGACTTCATCCTGGAAAGAAACATCAGCTGTGCTGCTTCCATCAACACCCTTGTTTATAGATGTTGGAGATCGGCCTGTTTTCCAGTGTGGTCCTGTTTCTCTGACCGTGACTGAGTGGATGTGCTCTCTTCGTCCTCTGGCATGGGAGCTGCCTTGGAGCTTGTCTGCCTGGCTGTGTGTTTCCTGGATGGGGCCGCCTTTTACAGCTGCTTTTTGTATCTCTGCTTCTGTCTCCTTGAACCCCAGTCAGCCTCGGCAGATGGCCCCTCACACTGAGCCTGGTTCTGCTGGAGGCTTCTTCCTGTTAAAAGGGAGTTTTTCCTCTCCACTGTCGCTACAAGCATGCTTAGTGTGAGGGATTGTATTTGAGTCAATGAGTCAATGCAATCAACTGGTTTTCCTTAGATAGAAAACTTTGTATCGATTTGACTGTATGATCTGGTTGAACTGTAAAGTGCCTTGAGATGACATGTGTTGTGAATTTGGCGCTATATAAATAAACTGAATTGAATTGAATTGAAGACTTAAAGACTGAAGAACTGGCATGAGATCAGATCCACCAGACAAAGTAAGGTGGGACAATCCAAAGGGTGAAGTAGAAGCCGATGTCTAAGAGGTTCACAGGAGTCCGTGCCAGAAGATCAGAGATCCGAAGAGGTAAAGAGGGGAACTCCAGGTCGGTGTCAAGAAGCAGTTTCAGGGTCGGTCAACAGGCAGAATCCAGCAGGAGTCTGAAGACAGGTCAGGTAAACAGATCAGAAGGGGAACAGGAAGGCTCAGATGTCCAAAGGCAGAACGGGTCAGGATCAGACAATCAAAAAACAATCAGGTACACTAGAGAACTCTCACCAAAGAATCGAATAATCCCGCACTGATAACTGGGAGCAAGCAGGTTAAATAGAGACTGGAGCAGGTGACACAGATGAGCGATGATGAGAAACTGGCGGAGCTAGGTAGGTGAATGGAATGAACAATCAAGCCAGTCATCAGCGCCAAGGTCATGACAAGGTCACAACCTTTTGGAACCTTTCTCATGTAACATGATCTATGCAATATTTTTAATAAACATCCTCTGGCTGATTGAAGATCTGTATGAAACATAGAAGCACATGCTTTCTTTTTTTCATTATCTCAGCTGTGTAGTAGCAGTAAAAAAACTGAATTCCTCTGAGTGGTGCTCAGTATTAATCACATTCTTCTGCTGCAATCATTGTGTAACTAGGGATTAAATTGGGACAGGGCTGTCTGGGCCTCAGCCCACTGTCCAATGTAGTCAGGGTTCAGTCATCATCGCATGAAGTATCTTTAGATCTAAAGATATTGTGGCAATTGGTAACTTAGTCATTGTACTGAGCTTTGGAGCTGTTTGATTTTGTATGCAGCTCAAAGACGCTGGCATACATGACATATGGAGAGGTTTACAGAGAACGATTTTTTTTTTTTTTTTTTTACAAAGCAGTGACATAAAGCTAATAGGCACACTGTAATCAGTTCATCAGAATATTGATAGACAGAGGCAGTTATTACTGAGGCATTAACCTAAAAGAATAGATTCCTCCTTCAATCAAATGTATTTTTTCCACTGCATATCAGGCTCAAAACAACAGCTTCAGTTGTCACCTTTTTTATTTATGTTTTAAAAAGATAGCTTTTGGTCATTCCTAATCAAAAGTCACAAATGTTCTTGTGGAACTTGACTATAAACAGTGCCTTGGAAAATTCTTTGCATTTATTTTTTTTAAACTAATCAATTTTGAAGAATTAGCTTTTATAGAAAAAAAATTTTTCAGGTATTTCTCTCCCTACTTTTCTTATCTATGATGTTTCTGCCAATTATTCAAGCTCAGTCAGATTAAATGGTTATTAAAAGAGATCATTTTACCACTGTATGTAACTACACACATATTGGTCAGATATCCATCAGAAAATCATTTGGAATGTGATTCAAATGCCACCAGAATAATAAAGGCAGTGCAAATGTGAAAGGTGCTTATGTCAGTTGATCTATCTGCAGTCAAGGTGTGACAGCATTGGTAAGCTAACATACATGGAAGTAAAAAGTAACCTCCTGTAAATATATTGCAAAAAATAAATAAATAGATCAAATGAAACACAATGTAGGCCTTTTTTAACGTTTTAATAAGATTTTAACATGATGTAAAATTTTTAGAGTAAAAAAAAACTGGTTGCGATATAGCCTAGTAAACTAGCCCCACCCTCCAGCGGCCAAAATCATTTTTGGCTGCGAGTTTGGTCTTGCATCTTGCATTGGTCTGGGCCAATAGGCACAGACATGGTTTGAAAAACAACCGGTTGTTCTCATCAACAATCGGGGCCAGACTAAATTACACATTTAATCTCACATTTAGTCGGGTTTATCAGGCTAGTTGTGATATAAAATAGCAGATAACCTCAATTTAAATTGTAAAGTTAGCAAGGCTGGTTTGAGCAGGATAACAAATACGTTTTATGTTTTCCCATCAGGCCTTAGCACATTACTAAAACTTTTTCCTGTTTAGGCGGAGTTCTCTTTTAGTATAAAGAAACAGACATGAGCATGAATTATATTAAAATTTAGATAACAATACATGGAGCTAGTGCTTACAAATGCAATTTATTATGCCTGTCTATCTTGTGATCCTCTAAATACTGTAACTGAACAGTTTTCACTCCTGAGTGTGTTTATGTAACCGAGCAGGTTTCTCTCTGCGGTCTACTACAGAACCGTACGTTTATCCTTTTCACTCTCAAACTCCTAAACACCTGAATGACAAAAGCCTCCACTGAACAGAGCCATATGTTTACCTCTACTTTCTATCCCCAATGGCCAGTCCTACTGCTTGCTGGACATATTTTATTGCTGCTTTTCTATTGCTGAGGAAACGTCTTTTTTGTGTGTGAACTTGCACATTGTAAACATTTAAGCATAAATAAGTTGTTATGTTTCAACTAGAGCATTACTATTAATCTCGGGTTAAGAGGCAAAGCTGGAAATAGAAAGTCAGAGAGCTTAACTGAGTGTCCTCCAGTTTTTTTTTTATGTTTTCTGTTACTGTTGTGTGTAACACGCATGGATGTAAGTTTGTGTTTGTGAGGTCGCCCTTTTTATCTTCTACTTTCAGGAATGGAGAGCCTGAGTGTTGGTGTGTTTTCTGCATTCTCCGCAGGGACTATTTCAGTTGAGGGCAAAGAACACTGAGAAACTTTGAAAGAGCTTTTATGTACTTTTGAGTGAAATGATCCTAAGAAAGGCTTTTATATATAAAAAATAAATACTTTTTATTCAAGCTTCCACATCCAGAAGGGCACTTACTCAATTACCAAGCTCCCTTCCTCCCTTTTTACATCCATCAATCCCGCCTCTATTCTTAGGCCAGCTTCTGTGGAGTGTGTGTGCGAATGTAGGAACTGCTATGGGCAAAGAGCATGAGCTTAGTTGTAAGCAATATAGGGCATGTCAGTGAGTATGCAGTGAGTCAGTGATTTGTAACCACTTTTTAGCCATATTCTAACTTCAAAAGATCACCCAGCTAGAATAAAAGAAAACTTGCCCCATCTTTCTTTATCTTAGTCATGTTGACTGTTTTCAAATATGTTTACACTCCTCTTACTTTTTTGCTTTTCTTATGTTTTGTTTCACATTTAAATTTGGTACACAAGGATACGTCTAGAACTCTATAATGAGCAATGTTGCCTTTTTTCAAACCCATCTAGACTTTTTTCACATGTCGTTACACCACAAACCTATATGGGGGGATTTTCAACGGAAGCCAGTGCATTAGTGTAAAATGGAAGGAAATTCATACTTTAGCTTATGCTTTTTATAAATAAGATCTGAGCTGTGAATTCCTGCAGCTCCTCCGGTGTTGCTTTGGGCCTGTAGTTGCTGCTCTCATTACCAGGTCTAACTATCTGGATGGACACTCACGTCTTGTTAGGTTTGGATGAGGATGGATTCAACATGGCTTCATGTGACGTTCAAAGCTAAGCATATTGTTTTATAACCAAACCGTGCTCTAAACATCTTTGCAACTTTACATGTGTCCTGTCCACTGTGTTCCGTGTTCCTTCCTCTAATATTCTCAAACATTCTCTGAGGCTTTAGGAGAATTAATATGCACAAATACTGTATAAACCCTTTTTTACATCTTAATTAACTTAAAAGATATAGTTGCACATAATTTAATATTTAGTTGTCAGGGTAAAGGGGGCTTAAATGCTACACTGCTCAGTTTTACTTTTATGTTAATTTAAAAATTTGTTAATATGTTCAACCTGAGCTCTTGATAGAGCTCAGTGAAGGTTTTAGTTTTAAAATTGAAAAATTTGACAACTGCTTGTGGTATTATAATGTTTGTACAACACTTAAGCCTACTGAGACCAAACCCTCTTCTGTCGCCCTCGCTTTGGCTTCTGGACTTGCTTTTAACTTCTGCCTCGTCACTCAGAAGCCCAAAAGCGAAAGGCTCCCAAAGGTTTGACAGATAAAAGTCTCTGCACTTCATTTCTGTTTGACATTTTAGCTCCCAGAAAAAAAAAGTTTCCTCCTTTTCTTTCCCTCCTTCCATCTCATAAACACACACATTCAGCACTCTTGTTGATGCGGGTCCATCTTCTCTCCTCCTGTCCATCTGCCAGGAAAAATGGGGCCTCAAACAAAGGAGACGGAGGCTAACTCAGTGATCTGAATCAAATGGCAAAAAAGAGGAGGGTTGCAGAGGAAAGGAGGAGTGATGGGTGCCAAGAAGGGAGCACCGGGGAGACGTGAGAGACGGAGGGTTTGGATGGTGAAGGGAGGCATGAGGGGCTAGATGTGTATTTTTTCTGACAGGTTGAAGCCTCCTCTGAGCTGACCCTCTCCCTGCTGGGAGACAGGTCTCCTGGATGTGGGTGGGGTGAAGCAGAATGGAGAAAAGAAAGAATATATGAGAAGGAGCAATAAACTGTTATGATGGGGAAAGCCCAGCTGAATGCAGCAGTAATAATCTGTGACAAGGCATAAGAATTCATTTGTTCCATACCGACGCACAAAATCTTGGTGCTTATTTATTATTTATTTTTTATTAAATGTATCAGGTTAGATTAAAACCAAGCAGTTAGTATACAAACGTTGAGGTGAATTGACACAGCAGACAAAACTGCCTTCTGTATCATTTTAAAATTTCATGTACTGGGACAAAAAGTATTGATTTGTAAGCGCTGACACTCCAGTCGAGCAGAGTGGACAAATACGGTGTCGAATGACTTTCACTGACCGCTTAGATAAGAAGAACAAACATGATAAAGAAGCTAGATCGCTGCTTTGAGAGTCCCAGGGAGTCTTTAAATGTGCAACAGAGGAATGGAAAAAATTATAGATTCTCAAAAGGTTTTTGGAGGTGTTCAAAGCTGATTCGTTATTCATACGATGATCAGTACATTCAAAGAATTAATAATCTCATCTTTCTCTGGAAAATAGATGTTATTTTAAAGACACATTTTATTCTTTTTTATTATTCACAATTTATTCTTTCCTTCTTGCTCCCTTAAACCAGTAAAGTAGTAGAACAATTTGACATAGATTTGGAGTCAGTGAGTCACATGACCTGGAAGCTATCGAAGAAATATCAGTAATTTTTGCAATAACATTTTTTTTTAATATACAAAGGCCTAAATTGGAACAAAAATGAGTGTGCCTCATTAGGCTAACGTAGTAAAACAATTTCACAAAGAATCTGAGTCAGTGGATCACATGACCTGAAAGCTATTGAAGAAATATCATATTTTTTTTATTTTAAAAAATCTTTAAAGATGATCAAAGGCTTGAAATTGAATAAAAATTGGTGTGCCTCATCAGGTTAATTTAGTAAAACAATTTTCAAAGAATTTAAGTCAGTAGGTCACCCTGCTCGGTTCTGCTGCACAGTAGTCGACCAAAATCCCGGACAATTTTTTTTAAATTCTCCCCCGGACATTTTTTTAGGTATGAAAAGTAGGACATGAAGGAGAAAAAGAGGACGTCTGGTCACGCTACCACACGCAGAAGTTTAGTAAATATTTGCATTTTTTTACAGTTAAGTGAAAGATAATTCAGTACAAGGGCTTCTACACAACAGTGAAATTATTTTCCAAGTATTTTTCCAATTTCCTTGTTCTGTTGTTTAAAGAAAAAATACACTCACCGGCCACTTTATTAGGTACCCGATGCTAGTAACGGGTTGGACCCCCTTTTGCCTTTAGAACTGCCTCAATTATTCGTGGCATAGATTCAACAAGGTGCTGGAAGCATTCCTCAGGGAGTTTGGTCCATATTGACATGATGGCATCACACAGTTGCCGCAGATTTGTTGGCTGCACATCCATGATGCGAATCTCCCGTTCCACCACATCCCAAAGATGCTCTATTGGATTGAGATCTGGTGACTGTGGAGGCCATTTGAGTACAGTGAACTCATTGTCATGTTCAAGAAACCAGTCTGAGATGATTCCAGCTTTATGACATGGTGCATTATCCTGCTGAAAGTAGCCATCAGAAGTTGGGTACATTGTGGTCATAAAGGGATGGACATGGTCAGCAACAATACTCAGGTAGGCTGTGGCGTTGCAACAATGCTCAATTGGTACCAAGGGGCCCAAAGAGTGCCAAGAAAATATTCCCCACACCATGACACCACCACCACCAGCCTGAACCGTTGATACAAGGCAGGATGGATCCATGCTTTCATGTTGTAGACGCCAAATTCTGACCCTACCATCCGAATGTCGCAACAGAAATCGAGACTCATCAGACCAGGCAACGTTTTTCCAATCTTCTATTGTCCAATTTCAATGAGCTTGTGCAAATTGTAGCCTCAGTTTCCTGTTCTTAGCTGAAAGGAGTGGCACCCGGTGTGGTCTTCTGCTGCTATAGCCCATCTGCCTCAAAGTTTGACGTACTGTGCTTTCAGAGATGCTCTTCTGCCCACCTTGGTTGTAACGGGTGGTCATTTGAGTCACTGTTGCCCTTCTATCAGCTCGAACCAGTCTGGCCATTCTCCTCTGACCTCTGGCATCAACAAGGCATTTCCGCCCACAGAACTGCCGCTCACTGGATGTTTTTTCTTTTTCGGACCATTCTCTGTAAACCCTAGAGATGGTTGTGCGTGAAAATCCCAGTAGATCAGCAATTTCTGAAATACTCAGACCAGCCCATCTGGCACCAACAATCATGCCACGTTCAAAGTCACTCAAATCACCTTTCTTCCCTATAGTAATGCTCGGTTTGAACTGCAGGAGATTGTCTTGACCATGTCTACATGCCTAAATGCACTGAGTTGCCGCCATGTGATTGGCTGCTTAGAAATTAAGTGTTAATGAGCAGTTGGACAGGTGTACCTAATAAAGTGGCCGGTGAGTGTATAATAATAATAAAGAAACAACTGCAATGAACTTCACTACCATTATGTAACTTTGGCCACTTAAAGTATAGGTTGAGCTCTGCCTGTTTTTCTTAAAATGGGTCTCAAATGACAAGGCATTAAAATTGCAATTAAAGGAGTTTCCTCCGATTCCATGATTTCAAGATTTAAAAAAAATCAAAGGTGATTAAAGCTGGTCTCTTTTATACTCAAACACCTGGAATGTAGCAAAACATTTTCGACAAAATCTAAAATATAAGTTTGAAAAGGTAAAAAAGTGGTTATGGAAAATGTGTAGCGACTCTGTAATGCACACAGAGACCAATAGTAAATCGAATTTTTCTAATCCCTAACGTTGAACTCTTAACTAGGTTTAAATTTATAACTTTTTATTCTTACATCTTTGTTGTAAAATATTAGCGAAATCATGTTTAACTGTGGCTGCTCAGTGACGCAGTGGGTAGCACTGCGGTTTGGATTTAGGTTCTGGAATCGATTCCCCGGCCTGGGGTCTTTCTGCATGGAGTTTGCATGTTCTCCCTGAGCATGTGTGGGTTCTCGCTGGGTACTCCGGCTTCCTCCCACAGTCCAAACACATGACTGTTAGGTTAATTGGCTTCTCTAAATTCTCCTTAGGTGTGAGTGTGTGCATGAATGGTTGTTTGTCTTGGTTTTCTCTATGTTGCCCTGCGATGGACTGATGACCTGTCTGCCTCTCACCCGTAGATAGACCAGCATACCCATAGTCAATACGCATGCTTAAGATGTCAGATTTGCGTTTACCCCCTTAGTTTTGTATGAGAAATAGACTTTAAACTACCTCAACGGGCGTGTATAGTATCCCTTTAGTCATGTACAAAAAACAAAACTAATTAAGGTGAAATCACCATGCGCTTAAAAAAAACACCAAAAAGTAAGTCAATAAATTGTTTTGTACATGACTAAATGGATACATACCCATTGAGGTAGTTTAAAGTTTATTTTTCATACAAAAATAAAGGGATAAACTGCAGGGATAAAATAAAGGGATAAACAGGTATTGACTATGGGTATGCTGGTCTGAACTGGTATGCTCATCTGACGGAAGACCGGCACCCCTCTTGACCCCAGCTGGGATAAAGCGGGACAAAAAAATGGATGGATGGATTGATGTTTAACTGCAGAGTTAAGTAATAAACCAGTCTACCAATTACATGGTGTGACTTCTGCTCGGGTTCTTAGAGTGTCCATCGCATAAAGTAACTTCTAATAGTTACAAATGGTCTGAGAATTCAGCCAGTAAATTTAGAGCTCTTTTCTTCTAATAGCTTTTTTTATGCATCAGTCTTGTAAAAACATTAACTCAGTGAGCTACCATTTGTGAAGGAGATGCAATTGTTTTTAGTTGGGTTGTATTCATGCTTTCATCCTGTGTTGTACAATACTAGTACAATAGTACATATAGGCTGAGAAAAAAATAGCTCTGTAATCTTGTTCTCTTCTAAGAAAAATGTTTTTTTCAACACAATGGAAAACAAAACTTAAAACAGCAAATATTAAATTAACAGGAAAATGCACCATTTAAAGGTCACACGTTTTAAAAAATGGATTATTTAAAAACAAAGCCAAAACAAATCTCTGTTTCAATCCTTATTCCTGAGATTTAAAGAATGTCTTTCAAATTTTGCTCCTTCAGATTGAGATTGGTGGTGGAGGAAACGCTTCCACACGGTGTAGATGTGTTCAGGAGAGAAGATATGTGATCACCTTCCTTTAAAAGAGGGAAGCTTAGTGGACCTTAAATATGTTTGGATCCTTTGTGAATAATGTTAGCGGAGGGGATGGGAAACATGTGCAGTGAAAGCTGAATGACTTCCCGTTGGTGCATCTTCTCTGAGATAAAATGTTTATTGATCAACTGGATCAATTTTGATGGCTTATTTTGTGTCCTCTGTAATTAAAGAAACAAATCTCTACATTACTTTTCCAATGATTTAATGAGATTGCTGGATGGTTCCTCTTTTTTGAAGAACACTGTTTTGGAGTAAAATATACTTTAATGGACAAAATTTTATAAAAAAAAAAAAAAAGAAAGAACAAATTATTACCATCTTCGTCATTCTTCCTGAAAATGTCCTTACTAGTTTGTATTCTTCAGAACACAAACTTTAAAAATTGGAAGTTATTTTTTTCTTAGGTTGTATTCCAAAGAATACAAACTGATTCCAAGAAAATATGCAGATATACAGTCTAAGTGCAATGCAGACAACAGTGATAAGATGTACATGCTGTGATGATAAAATTCAATTTCAATGAGTGCTAGATGAAAGAACCACAAGAGATAAGTAGGGTAATGAATAAGTAACAGAGCAGACACGTATCTAGGCTATACTTGGGTTGTATATTTAGCCTTTAAATAGCTACAGTAAGAAGTTTTTCTGTTGCCTCATCCCAGGAGTCTGTGCTGCTGACACATAGACTGGCCTCAGAGCTACATAAGTTTCTTTTATTTAGAAAAGTTCTGTGGGAAGATTTTTCGTCATTCTTTCATCACAGACTGAAAGGCTAAAATAATTTATCAGAATATGAGCTAACATCATTTGGATCTCCCATGGAAATGAATAGACCCAAGACCCTGAAACGTATCTCCTGTAAGTATGTTGATTAAAGGGAAGCATGTGGCATATACAGTTGAATACAGGTTTATATATTTACAGTTCACTCTGTAGAAAAAAAACAAACCTTTGTTTTTGTTTAGTTTTTCTGCCAGGTGGAATGCAAAAAAAAATAAAAAGGCTTATTTGATAGGACATGGAAAGTATATCAGTTTTTCTAGATCTAGAAATAATTATGTTTTTTTAGTATTTGTTAGAATTGCCTGTTAAACAGTTTAACTTGGATCATATTACCTTGGATCTCCTTTCATGAGCTTCTCTCGATACTTTGCAAGGATACTGGCTTGACAAAACTGATGCAACTGGGTCAGGTCTGTACACTGCCTTCCTGGTACTACCCTTTTAAGATCAGACCAGCAATTTCCTCTAAGGCTGGGGGTTTGTAATGGGAACTCTAACATTGGTACTTCAATGTCCCAGAGGCACCTTATAGCTGGCTTAATGCCTGGGATCATTGTCCATTTGGATGACCCATTTTGCTCCTCACATCTTACTTCCTTACTGATGTTTTCCAATGTTCTCCAAGACTTCTTCATGCTTCTGGTTTAGCATGTATTGACAGTGGACAGTCACTTGCATAGGGTTGTCCACTTCGCAACAATCCCTTGTTGAGTATGCATGATGTGACAGTGGAAAGAAAAAACACCCATTTTAACAGGAAGAAACTTCTTTCAGATCCTGGCTTATTGTGAATGGCCATTCTCCACAACCAACTGGGCGTTTAGGCAGATAAACACAGCAGAAGACATAAAGGCACTGATCCAGGAGTACAGCACTTTATGTGTGAAAGAAAAATAAGTTTTTGTGCAAATCAGCTTGCTTGGTGTTTTTATCTAGGAGAGAAAGAGCTGAATGGATAAGCTCTTTTAAATTTCAAGGTCTTGATGGGCAAAGAAACAGATAACATTAAATAAAGCTCAATAAAAGCACAGCCAATAGTTATAGATGGGACATAGGAGAAAAACAAGTCTAAACACTGAAAGACCAGTTCAATTGTAGCGCCTACAGAATGAGAACATGAAGTTCTTTCAAAGATTTAAGGTCTTTGATCCTATAAGTGTATGGAAATCTTATGTTGCTGATGAATAATGACTCACATCTCTCTGTGTCGTCTTACCTTGCTGTGGATGTCGACAGTCTTCAGCCAACATATTCACAATGTCTTTGGATTCTGGCTTGATACTGATGTGCAGAATTAGCCCATAAATTGTTTGTCGCTTGGAGGCAGAACCTACTTCCTTCCTGCCAAGGATTGCTGTCTTGATATCCCTACTTGGATACCAAATGTCTGTACAGATCATTATGGAACCATTAAACAATCCCCCGACCTGTTTACATCCAAAATTCAGTTCTTATTATCTGACTGGTTTCTTTTGATTTTCTCATCACTTACAGCGGGCAGTGCTTGGGATGTTACCTTAAAATATCCAAGTTAAATATTCTGAGTTTTATAGCTAAAAAAGTCACAAAATAATTACATAGGTTTCCCTTTAAGCATTTTAAAACAGTGGCCTTTGTAAATAAAAACATCTGATTTAAACAGAAGCAATACAGTTGAAACTGCAAGCATTATCCAGTATTTGACAGTATGGACATTTTTGTTTATCAAATATTATTCATTTTTATATCTATATATTTTGGTTCCATTAAATAGGGATTTAGTTGTTTTTAATCTTTTTTTTTTATATTATCTGATAAAAGACTATTCATTCTTTTAATTTTTCTCTTTATAGAAAAGGTTTAGTCTAACTTAAAGTTGTGGTTGTGCACACTAATATATGTTTAAAGCAGTTCCTGTCTAAATAACAATTTATTTTGGAAATTGCAGTTAATACAAAACCTCACTCTAGCACACAGGATGTTGGTTTAGTGTTATGAAGTGTTTGCAGACGCTGGTTAAAAATAACTATTTTGTTATCCAAGGCAGTTTATCCCTCTATAAACTCAATCTGTCTATCCAGGAGCAACCTGTAGTTAGAGCACTGATGTTTTTAAACACTTAGAAGCCCTTCCGCTTAAGTACATTACAAGTCAGATGTAATCTGGGTCGTTGGAGTCAGGAAAATTCCAGAATATATAAGGACTCCTGGATAAGGGTCAAAAGGTTTTCAGAAAAACAGAAGAAAAGTCGGGTTTAGTTTTTCAGGCTAAAATTGGTGCCGTTTTGGGCTTGCCATGACCTGAAGGATTAAGAATTAGTAATGGAATGTTTATTGCAACTTTTAAATCAGTTAACATCATCATTAAGATTTCATATTTTATTTCTTTTAGTAAACCGAAGAAACCTTAACGGCCTTCTTTCTCTTCAGTGATTAAGACTCCGCAGAACTGAAATCTCATAAAACAGGGATTGCACTAAATGATCCCATGTTTGACCTGGTTAGGGCATGAAAAGCTACAGCAGCAAAATCTCTGCAGAGATTAATTTCTGCAAATTCCTTGGCAAACTCCTGCCAGACATTAAGCCCAAACTCACCGAAATACAAATTCAACCACAGACATAAACTGTTGTGTTTAAGAAGAAAATGCTGCTCGAACGTGATTTCCCCAGCTGAATTGTCTCAGGTGGGGAGGGAATCGTTACTTTGTTTTATCTCCATAATGTTTGTGTATTTCATTAACTGGAATGAAAGATGAAACATAATTATTTTGTACTCCAGCTGACAACTGATCTGTCACTGGCAGCATTAAAATCTCGACCGTAAAGACACAGGGTGGAGAGAAAAGAAGGATGATGTGGAGCGGGTTCATCTCTCACACTTTAACAGGGCTTTTTACTCTGAGGTTGGAAAAGGAAAACAAGAAAACTAATACTTGCCAAATACACACAACTTTAACCTTAAGCTTGTTAGAGGAACGCACTTTCTTATTCCAAGCTCCTCCATGCCTGAAAAAGGCCGAGGTGCAATTAAACCAGAGCAGACAAATAAACTGGGGGAAATAATCCTTCTGAATTACCTGAAAAGCAAAGGAGATAAAAAATAAAAAAATGCCTGCAAGGTGTGGTCAGAAAGTCTTAGAAGAAAACAGGTTGGCCTATATCTGCATGGTGACTTGCAGCCAAGTGAAAATTAACCTCCCAAGATCAACAATAAACCTAATTAGAGTTGTGTTCTGCAGCACACATCTCTAAACACAGATCACAGCTTGTTGAGAGATGAATCTCCATCTGTCTCGCTGAACAGTGGGAGGAGGAGAGTCTCTGAGAAGATCCGTCCCAGGATGCCTTCAGTGGAGCTCACTCTGTGTAAGTGTGTGTGTATAAGTGGGCATGTTTTTGTTACCCTGTGGGGACACTTTACCAGATATATGCTACAATTTGGGGACTTACAGGCACTTCTTGGTGGAGGTTAGGTTTAGGGACTAATGTTTGAAAAGGCTGAGGGTAATGGTCAGGGATAGGCCAAGGGTCAGGGTTAGGCCCTAGAAATAAATGCAATATGAATGGAAAATTCAATGCAAAGTTTCCACATGGATAGTGCCAGAGTGCATCTTTGTGTGTCTGTGTGTGTGTAGGGGGGAGAAAGAGCGAGCAGAAGAAGCCGTCTTGGCCAGGGGGTTACTTCCCCATGTCAGCTCTCATTTTATGATGTTACGTTGCAGAGGGGAAGTGGAACATGGCACATACAGGGGGAACACACCGTTGAATTTGAGCATGGTAGGTGGTGATGATGCGAAAGGGGGTGGTGGGTCTGTCACGCTAAGGGGCTCAGACAGGAACAGCTCTGGCCTGCTATTTGACACTCACCACTATGGCTCAGGCTGCCAGATTCAGAAAAAAACACGATTGTGGGATCAGGATTCGACAGCTAGGAAGTCCCTTGGTATAGTATTTATATCCTTTAAACTCTTATTTAATTTGTCATATGATAAAAAAAAAAATTCAGAGTGGGTTTTAAGAGGTAATCCAACACCAATTTATGGATCATTTTAAAGTAGATGGTTAATAGAACATGTTTTTTCTGTGGTAATTTATATTCAGCTGACTCAGAACAATACACTGTAGTTGGAGATGGTAATATCTGACTGCTACTAGCTTCACAAACTAAAGACTGACAATTTTGCCCATTTTTCTTTTAAAAATAGCTTAAGCTCAGTCAGATTGGGTTTACTGAGGTCTTCACATTGACTCTTTACAAATATATTTTTCTTGATAATTTCAGTGTAGATGACTAATTGCACTACCTTTTTATTTTGCCACACATATTTCATATTGACATAACAAAAGTTTGGTGTTTCATTATTCCATGTTCGGTTTGTCAACTAAGTGGCCTTTTAAAAAATAACCATTTCTTAAGGCTTTCTTTCAAAGCAAGATTCCCCCCTCATTATAAATAAAAAACAAAGACCAAATAGGTGGAATGCATAACAGTTGTCTAATGGTGATATTCTCCCACCTGAGCTTCTCTCTGTAGGACAGAGGCCCTAGAGGACCAACTTTGGACTCCCAGGTTAAACTCTCTGGCTGGGAGTCCAAAGTTGACCCTTTAGGGCCTCTGTCCTTCAGGTTTGCAATGTTTCTCTGCTTAAAGGAATAGTACACCCAAAACATGATTAGCCTTCATTTTCTACTCACCCCCATGCTGAACAACACTCTGGAGTACTTTTTTGATATCTCAAATGCATCTGGAGATCTGGGAGGCTTCTTGCTGTCTGCTGACATTCAAATAATGGAGGTCTATGGTGCCCGAGTCCACAAAAAACATGTCAATATTCCTCCATACTGCTCGTCCAATGTATTCCAAGTGTCCTGAGTGGGTAGCATCCATAATTTACTCGAAACGAAGTCATTTAGAATGTTTTTAGAGCATAAACAGTAGTGTATAGGATTTCCTAAAAGCGCGTTCACGAGTCTACGGAAACCGCGGCAGACCAAACCAGACGAAAGTGCGCATTCAGCTCGGCAAAGAACTCATGTTCACATTGTTTCTTTCTTTGCACAGGTAAACAGCACATTTCTTCTTCTACGCTTGCATTATCGGCAGAGCAGACGCTGAATGCGCACTTTCGTCTGGTTTGGTCTGCCGCGGTTTCCGTAGACTCGTGAACGCGCTTTTAGGAAATTCTATACACTACTGTTTATGCTCTAAAAACATTCTAAATGACTTCGTTTCGAGTAAATTATGGACGCTACCCACTCAGGACACTTGGAATACATTGGACGAGCAGTATGGAGGAATATTGACACGTTTTTTGTGGACTTTTATGGACCTTTCTGCCTCGGGCGCCATAAACTTCCATTATTTGGATGTCAGCAGACAGCAAGAAGCCTCCCAGATCTCCAGATGCATTTGAGATATCAAAAAAGTACTCCAGAGTGTTGTTCAGCATGGGGGTGAGTAGAAAATGAAGGCTAATCATGTTTTGGGTGTACTATTCCTTTAAGCACAACTTGCAGGAGAGCAGCCCTTGAGGACTGACTTTGGACGTGTGTGATGTAGTTGGACATTTAAACTTCCCCAAAATAGCCTCCCTGTTCTTCACAGAGCAACTGGTTTTATAGTGAGATTAAATTACACAGGAATGCACTATTTAAGAAAGCCACTGCTGCATACCATTGGTTGTGCTGTATCATAATAAACATGACAAAACATTACTGCTGTATAAGTTTTTAAAGCAATGTTTGAAGTGTACTCCACTTTTCTCATAATTCAACACAGTTTTATTTTTTTCCTCAAAAGACAAACAACACTTGGATTCATCGCATTTAATCATCCAGTATAAAATATTAAGCAAATCAATGATTTCTTCCTCCTTCTTGTTGCTCTTTAGTGTAGGAAGAGAGATTTTAGTTGGAGATATTGATTTAAAAGAGCTCATTTTTTAATTCCCCTGATTATTTTCCTGCAATGCCACTGGTTTTGACAGCATTTTCCCTTAGCCTTTGACACTGGGAAAGATAAAGTAGTGGGAATACCAAGGTCCCAAATATGTTGCTTTTATAAGGACGAGCTGTCCCATTCATCATGCGCTCTAACATCCAGCGCTCAGTGGAAGCCCTGTACATAAGTCAGCACAGGACAGGTAGCTTTGGCTCTACCAGATAATGAAGTGAAGATGAACCCCTCACTGAAAAATATTGAAAAATAAGTTAAAGAACCTAAATAAAATAGGGACATAAATGTTCAATGGGAATTTTTTTGCTTTCCACCATAAATAAACTCAAAATGTGGTTTTATATTTGGAAGTTTTTACATAATTGCATGATGATTTTGTGTTGTTTTTTCTGTCCAATTTTGTGGCAGAGGACACGATTGTTGACTAAAGGTTTGTCTTGTCACACTTGACCACAAAAACTGGTGCTGTAGTATGCTGTAGTGCTCTTTATCATTCTCTGATAAAGACATATACATGATGGTATAAAATCTGTAGGGTTTCTTTGCAATAAAGAGTAAAATTATTCACCCCTCTTGGCGTTTTTTATGTTTGATCCTCACGACCAGACATTTCTATTCCGAATGGATTGTTTGAACCATCTATTTTACGGAACATGCCTACAATTTTTACAGTGTATTGTAATTATGAAAATTAATCCATTGTGAAATAACAAATACAATAAAATAATGGAAAACATTTCGCGTGCAATACCTATCCAAATGCAAATGTTTGAAGTGCCTCCCTGTACAGCATTTTCAGCTGCATAGGGCTGCAGTTGAGTCTTTGTGAACTTGTCAAATCTTTCAACTTGCATTGTTGCCCTGTCATCCAGGCAAAATAGCTCATACTTCATCTAGGATGGTTTTCACTTGTGAACAGAGATCCACAGTCCTAGGTATTGACCTTGAGCAGGACATTCCAACAGATTTAAATGTTTTCTCTTAAACCAGTTGATGTTGCTTTAGCAGTACACTATGGATCACTGCCCATCTGGAAGAAGAGACTGTCCTGGTCGTAAATCAGATTTAAGGAGATATTGCTCAAAAATACCCCCATATTTAGGACAATCCATGTGCGTTTTATAGTCCTTATTGGTTGAAAACATCACCACAGTATGATGCTGTCACCACCAATTCACTCTGTGTAAATATTTTTTAGTTAGGATGTACCGTATTTTCACGACTATAAGGCGCACTTAAACGTCTTTTTTTTTCCTCAAAATGTGCGGTGCGCCCTATGGTGCGGTGCGCCCTATGTGTGTTGTAACTGCGACTTTTGAGACCACCTCATTGAGGAGATGATGAAAGAGTGGCTGAATGTAAGGAGACCAGCTGTTTTTTTCCCACTCATCACCATTAATCTGTAACTCCATGCGTGCCCATCTCACAGCTGATGTGAAAAACATGGGGAAACAAATTAACCCTGTGCTCGCTGTTCAACCGCTCGACATCGGTGTGAACCGGACCCAGCAGGTGCAGCAGAAGCAGCGAGTTTACATGCAAAGTCAATGGTTGACGCGCGTATAGGTGCAGCAAAAGTCCTGCAGCGCGTTTTGGTGCAGCACGTCGGGAGCGTTTAAGCATCTGACGCACCGCCAACGCGCTGCTGCAGCTCAGATGGAAAAATTGAAGTTTTGCTGCTGGACGCGCCGCATCAACCAATCAGAGAAGCTGATCTGGGATCTGACAGCGAGACAGACAGCGCTCTGATGACATATGATGAGAAGACTAGGTGGTTTTTTCCACGCATCACCATCGCTGCGTGCCCATCACAGCCGATGTGAAAAAAAGATGAATCAAATGAACGCTGTGCTCGCCGTTATCCCGGGGGGTCTGACAAAGGAGCTTCCACCGCTCGACATCGGTGTGAAGCGGCCGTTCACAGTAAGGCTGCGAGCGGCGTGGGAGCGATGGATGACAGACGGAGACCACAGTTTCATGATAAATGGAAGGCAGCGCCGGGCAAGTTACGCCACCGTTTGCGGATGGATTGTAGATGGACTGTGTCTGCTGGCTCTGTTGTTCAAGCTTTTGCAAAAGCCGGCATTATTTCTGAGGAGCTGCGCTGCACGGAAAGTGACTGACAGCGCAGAAGGGGAAACTGGCATGTCTGATTTAGCGCAGCTGTTTTATTCAGAGGAATGCTGAGGATAACAGAGGATGATGACTTTGATGGGTTTGATTAATACTTTGTAATAAATACATGAATAAAGCACAATCATACTCAGTTTTGCTCCCACTCTATTTTTCTACCTGAAAACTTAATTCAACAGCAGCCTCTGGGCGCGTCTCCTCCTCTTCAGCGCGGTGGCTGGCAGGTGTTTTTTCATCTAAATAATCTAAATCTTGCAGCTATTTGCTGTGATCAGTGGGAATAAAGTAGTTTTAATATGTTTTTAAGTGAGAAAGTCCACCTGAAAACTTCATAATTGCAGTCAGTTCATCCAGATTATCTATTTCTGTCGGAGGCGCTCAGACCCCCACATACCAGCGGTGCACCGACAGGAGAAATCCTTTCGTTCACCGCGGCTGCTGGCAGGTGTTTTTCATCTAAATAATTTTAGCTGCAGGCACCAGGATACCGGTAATAAAAGCGAACATATTCCGTCGGCAGGTTTCAGGATTTTAAGTTAATTTAGGAGTGATCACAGCGCTGTGTCATCTGCGATGTGTCTGTCTCACGGCCAGCTGCCAGGTTTGATTAATACTTTGTAATAAATACATGAATAAAGCACAGTCATACTCAGTTTTGCCCCCGCTGTATTTTTAAATACGCAGTAGAGGTATTTAAAGGTAGTAGAGGGCATGTACCTGTATATAAAAAACGCGCCCTATAGTCCGGTGCGCCTTATGTGTGTGTTAAATACAGAAATGGGACACATAACTGAGAGTGCGCCTTTTAGTCCGGTGCGCCTTATGGTCGTGAAAATACGGTATTAGGTTTGTGCTAGACATAGATTTTCTTTGGGTACCAAAGAAATTCAGTCTTGCAGTGTGCTGCTTTGGTTAATCTGAACAGAGCACCTTCTTTCCTACATTTGGGAAGTCGCAAATAAGCCTTTATCAAACTCAAGACATGGCTTCTTATTTTAGTACAAATTAATGCAAAATTTTAGAACGTTAGGACAATTTTCTGTCCACTCTTCCAACAAGCCCAGCTTTGTGAAGTGTAAACTTTATTCTGGCCATATGGACAGATAATCAGATCTCTGCTGCTGAACTATTGAACTTTTCGAAGTTTCAAAGTGGTCTCTGTGCAGTCTCTGGTGATTGCCCTTCTTGACTAGTATGAGTTTTGGTTGGTCTTCATATGTTTTGCATATTGTTTGTGGTACCATGTAATTTTATTTTTTGTAACCCCTAATAGACTCCTTGGTGTTGGGAGTGTTTCAGTAATAAGCCTTTTCAGGTGTATTTATGCTGGAAAATCATGTGACACTTAGAAAAGTCATTGGTTACAATTCAATCTTTTATGAGATCCATAGTGAATGTAATTGAATATCTGTGCCCACTACAGTTTTCAGTATGTTTTTATAAGTATTCTTTACATTTAACATAAAATATATACAGCAGATTTATTAGGTAAAATAAGAATAACAAACATTTAGATTAGTTTGGAATGTGACAAAAGCTGTGAAAACCTTTGGGAAGACTTTGGATGCTTTTGCTCTCTTATACGGTATTATCATTGCATTTTTAGCCAGGTATGAAGGGTTATGAAAACCTTGAGAAAAAAAACATCAAAACAGAAATTGTATCTTACCCATCTTTAGCTGAACAAATAACCCAACATGTTTACTAGGCTTAGCCAGTTTTAGGGATAATATTCAGAATTCAGAAACTAAATTAAACAACAGCTAAATTACTTAGTAGTCTGAAAGTAAAACATTTTATTAATTCCCACCTTCCTGTGCAGTGAATGGTATTTGTAAGTGTGGCCTAATTGGAAGAATAGTTGGCTTTCATGGCTGGGGGTTCAGTTCAAACTTCTTTCTGCTACATGCCATTGTGCTTTAGAGCAAGGCACGTAATCTCAGACTGCTGCTGATCTTCTGTTTGAAAATGTACATATTTGGATGTATAGTTTTTTGAATGTAGCTCTAATTTTTAAGTGGTTAATATTAATAAAAATGTTTAAAGAAACCACTTACATCTTGATTTGATATTATGAGTAATGAAGTATTATTATAATCTATAGCCATAGCTCAGCTGGCAGAAATTAGTTGTGATGCAACTGTAGCATCGCCCACACAAGTATGATCTTTCTTTAAATTGAGTAAATTTGCTCCAATAAAGAGCCTCTCTTTGACAAACTACTGTATCTATTAATGTTTATATAATCTGTTTCCTGTCACTTGCATCTGGTAGAAGTACCCTAACTGCACTATGAAATATTTTTACTTTACTTTCTGTGTTAAATGTTGTTTGAGGGTCTTACATTTTCTCATGACCTTTGGCCTTTTTAACAAGTTGATTAAAATATTTTTTTTTCACCACCATATAAGGTTATTTTTGGTTTTCATGTTGGGTTTCGGCCTGCACAGTGGAGCAGTGTGTAGTACTGCTGCCTTGCAGCAAGAAGGTTCCGGATTTGATTTCCAGCCCGGGGTCTACCTGCATGGAGTTTGCATGTCTCCCTGTGCAGGCGTGGTTTCTCTCCAGGTACTCTGGCTTCCTCCCACAATCTGTTAAATTAATTGGCTTCTCTAAATTATCCGTAGTTGTGTGTTTTTCTCTGTGTTGCCCTGCGATGGACTGGCAACCTTTCCAATGTGTACCCCGCCTCTCGCCCCTAGAAAGCTAGAGAATGGCACCAACACCCCTTGTGACCCTGCTTGGGATTAGCGTGACGGAAAATGGATGGATGGATCAACGTTAGGTTTCTTTCTCCAAGCACTAGATATTCATGTTCAACAGAACTTTAAAAAGAACTGTTGCTCAGTATAAAAAAAAACAAAACAGAGACACTGTTGTTTTCAAAAATCAGTTTATGTAACAAAGTGGTTATAATTTAGTACCATTCTCCATTCAATATTCTATGGAAGGACAGTCTTCATAACCATTTTGTTTTTTTTTACCCCGTGTTGCTAAGCATACAAATAACCTTAAAATGTTAAAAATATAAATGTATCTTAAGACAGTTTAACATACTGGGTGACAGATAAAAAGAAGGCAGGCAGGGATATGGTGGCTTACACATCATGGTCAGACAGGGTTTGTCAACAAAAATAAGCTTAGCATGTTTATTCAGCCCCAGCAGAACTTCATCAAAATAGGAAGAAGTGGATATGTAGCAACTGGCAACTGTTTACCAGACATGCTGTGCAAATAGTTCACTCTGTTAGTTGTAAAGTTGCTTTTACAAATCTTGGAACAAATCTTTCTTTTGTCTGAGCAGAATATCTTGTAAAGTGCGTGGACAGTGAATGATACGTCTGAAAAATGTACCCTAAGCACGGAAGAAAGGGCACCTTTGCACTTCATACCCCTGCCTCCTTGCTTGCATGATTTACATGAGCACACAGTGACTTGTAAAAAATATTCTGCCCCTTGAACTTCTCTACAGTTTATCACCTTAGAACAAACATAATATAACAAGCATGTTATAATGATTAACATGATTGACCAACACAAAGTAGTTGTGCAAAAGCTGATACATTACTTTAAGCTTCAATTTTAACTAGTGTTGCGCCAATGCCATTTTTGTCCGCGATACCGATACCGGATACCTAGCTGTGCAGTATTGGCCGATACCATACCGATGCCATGTGTTTGAAATTGATGTGTGTGTATATACGAAGAACTGTGTACTACTTGGATGTAAAATAATTGCCATTATGGCCTTGTCAAGCTGCTGCCTACCTTTGTGAAGCAGGTAAAAGACTTTAAAAAAGTGAATCCAGTAGAACTTTTTATTGCCTACCTGGAATGGGTGACAATAGTTGAATAAACTTTTGGCTCTCAAAATGGTTTCAGTGCCGTATTTGTTGGTACTCGCTGACACAGATACCAACATTTTAGAGCTGGATCAGGGCCCTGCCCGATACTGGTATCGGTATCAGTTCAACACTAGTTTTAACTCTATTTCAGCTCTTATGTTTTACTCTCGCACTGAATTGATATTGATATCCACACACCTCCCTATCAACTCTGAGTAAAACCGTCCACAAAGTATGATGCTACCACTATGGTTCAAGATAATGATGGTGTGTTTAGGACCTCTCTGGTGTGTTATCTACTAATTAGGGGACTTCTTAAAGGCACACCGCAGACTTTGTGACCTAAAATGTTAATACATATGAATTATTTAAAGTGATTCCTCAGGCCAACATACAGTGCTTGACACTGTCAATGTTACGAGCAGGGCTCCCCTCTTGAAAGACCACAGATGTAAGTTCATAGAATATACTCCGTCGTTGGCCAGGTCATGTGACCTGGAAGTATGTATCTCTTTACTGCCACAGGCTCTTCTATGGTCACGGAGCTAAGGCTTTTCTCTATTATTTTTTTGCCTGCTCGACTACTGGTCATGGCTGAGGCAAGGAAAAATCTTTGTTATCATTTTCTTTGTTTAGCAGAATACGGGCAGAGAGAGCAGGATACAAACAGTAGCCAGCTGAGATGGATGTAGCTCTTTACTGTAGCTCTGCCACTCGTCCTCCGTGCTGGTTCGGCCTGCCCGGGCAGTGCCATCCGGGGAGCAGCAGCATTCTCACGCCCTCCAAGCCTCAATCAAAAGACACAGGAGGCGGGACGGCTGAATGTTTGTTGACTTTTATGACAGTGCTGCGGCGCTTTTGACCATTAGGGGTGCTAGACGTGAAACGTATCGGTCTAATGCTGCTAGTGGCCAAAAGTAACAAGGTGTGCCTTTAAGTTAATTTGTTGCAAGGAATTTTTTTTTTTTAGGGGCGTTAAATAAAGTTATTTTTTTTAATTTCTAAAATAGAAAATTCACATGCACTCATTTGTGTTGGTTAATCAAAAAATCCAATAAAGAACACTGAATACTGTAGTTTTAAAAGTGAATAATCTGAATGTGTAGGAATAGTTAAGGGCACAGTAGTTTACATCATCAGCTGAGGTTTGTTAGTAAGAAGCATATAGATGGCGGAATGATTGGCTGTTTTTCACATGTCTATGTTTTGTTGACCTAAAAGTCTCTTGCTATTACTTCCTATAAAACACACAATTTTCATTTGACACAATGGGATGAGGAGAGAACAATCACTATGATACTGTGGGTTTTGTTCTTTGTACAAGTCTTCTAATCAGAAGTTCGTAATTCTACTCTCCTGCATGTCAAATTTTCCTTTTCTCTTTGAGGCTTCTGATTTTTCAACCTGTATTGTTGCAGCAAATGTCTACAATTCCTATTTACTACTTGCTTGAAAAAAAAAACTTTTAGATGATAAATACATAACTTATGATCACAATAAGTCCTCTACTTAAAAAAACTGGTCATCAATATCGACCAAAATAAGATTTTTTTTAAGATGTTTGTACACTTGAAGGGTTAATTAAGCTGTAAGTCTTTTTTTTATTGAATAATCCAAATGTGGCTTGTTTAGGCAGGTAAATACCTCATATCATAGCAGACCTGTGTGTTGCTGGAGGACTGTGATTTAAAAAACTGGTGTCATTCAAAGCTTAAAATTGCGCAGATCTGGTGTTTTGAAGAACAAAGGGGGAGAAGCGATTACAGAGAGGAAATCACTTTTTTGACAATGCATCTTTATCACTGCTGTGTACAACACGCCCTCAAAACTGCCACCAACGCAGAGTCCCTTATCCAGAAAACTCATTCTCGAGGCTTTCACTCTGTGACGGCTTTAACCTGATATTCAGCCGAGAGTTATTGTCTTCTTAAATATGCAGACTTCTCGAAGCGTTGTGGGCGCGCACCTCGAACCGAGATGATGTGTAAAATTGCATTTTTTTTTTGTTGCATGCAGGCAAAAGGGAGGGGAGGCTCCATGAAACAGGCGCATCACAAGCAGCCCTGGCAGATTGTTTAAATGAAAAATCTTCATCTATTCAGCGCAGGAGTCAAGCCCACTGAATCCTATTTTCCCTGGGTTCCTGTTTGGATTACTGAGGTGGCATGAGGCGTGCAGACACACAAAGCCCAAAGCAAAGTTATGCTGCTTCTAAAGTAACTTGTGTCATGGAAAAAGGGTCACTTATGTCATTAGTGCTTGGGAACTGGAAGGTGTCTGGAGACCTGCTTGCTAAGACAAGCATCATCCAGCCTGCTGTGGCCCTCAGTCTGTAATTCTGGTCATGCCCCATCTCCATGTAGATTTAATGGTTGTTTTTAGTAGCATCTGCTTACAGTCTAGTGAAGTGAGGAGGGACAAAGCCACCCTTAGCATGAATATATGAATAAATAGTTTACATTAAAAAGTAAAAGTGGGTCCTTGCAGTGAAATCAACCAGTGATAAGACGCTGGCTCCAAGATTAAAGCTTTTATGGTGTCACAGATCCCTTAGAAGTAGCAATAAGCTGATGGATTTTTGTAAGGCATCAATCTAATAATTCTTAATTCTTTTTAAGAGTAATAAATTGAACAAATATTTCTCAGAAAGAGAACAAAGTAAGACTAGTGTGTGATTCTCTAGACCAGAGGTTTCCAAACTTTCCATTTTCTGGCCCACATAATGGTAACAGAGTTCATTTATGATCCAACTCCGGGTTAAGTACACAAAAATTTCAACAAAATCCGTTAACTTCAGATGTAATATTAGAAACAGCATCAACAACCAACGCAGTAGGTTTGTCTGTTTTTCAGTGTTAGAATAGATGTTTATGGTTTAGTTTAATTTCTGTGGTGCCTCTCAGTTCCCTAAAACAACAATAACATTTATTTTATGCTTTAAGAAATAGCAGAAGGTTGACAGGATAGATTGTTAATTTGTAAAACAAAAATCTAATATAACTAGAAGTTTTCTACCTGACAAAGAAATACCCAGGGTACTGTATGAACGTACCTATGCCAGGGCTGGATGTGGTGCATTGATGCAGACTACCCAGAGCTTACTGTTCCGAGGCTCAAACTCAGGCTTAAATTTGTTCATACTTAGGACAATAATGTTGTTTTAACATTACAGAACAATAAAAAATGAATAAAATGCAACAAATTAAACCTGTGAAAAACTATCTATTTGAAATCTTTACAGGAGCCTTTCTTTCTTTACGTTTGTGTTGCAACACAAAAGGAGTGAGGTAAGCCGGAGTTAAAAAGTTTTGCAGTTAAACAGGATTTCAGTATTATTTAAAGAAAGAAATGCATAAGTCCTATAATCTGTTGATATACCTTGTAGAAAATTAAATGTCCTTTAACATTTCTTGCACCTTCTTTTCACTTCATTATAAAACACAGCAAGTTTCAGTGAGAATGGCAAACTCTGAGTCTTCTTCATTAAGTAACAACTTCTAAAAGGAAAACTGTTGTTCTCAGCATGATCTGCTAATTTGTAGAAGAATCTGTGTCTCTAATCAGCAGTGTAGTTAGACAATTAGAATTTTGCAGAACCTGCTGGATTATCCAACCTTGCTAAATCCTAAAACAATTATTGTTTTCATAAAGCTTATTTTACATAAGCTCGATGTTTTTATGTGACATTAGGCTTATACCATATTGGACTGTGTTGGTTTTCAAAATGTGCCTTAAAAATGGTGTAAAAACTTTAGTACATGGAGGTCTGCCTTGCTGAAACCCTGCATGACCTGAAGAAAGGTTCAAATGTTCATGGTTGATCCCAGGCAGCTGGGTGTATTTAAAAATGTCAGCTTCTAATTGTAACAGCCACAGCAACCTCAGGAAACAAATCAGCACCTGAAGGGTAAGATGAGATTATGCAACACAACACAAAATCTCATCAGTTAAAATGTCTTGCATTTTAAAAGTCCATGAGTCACCTGCTCTGTGATACTGGTGCAGAAAGCCGCCAGCTCTTGTGGCTTTGTTAGAGAGATAAAATGTGATTATTATTGAACAGATTACCTTAAATATGACAGGGAAATAATATTTCACTGCCCTCCTCTTCATTAAGACCCATTGATGTGTCCTCCATTTTTGTGACAGCTGTCCATGGTCTTCCAGACAAGCATGCTGGATACAGTAGTCCCTCTTGGCAGAATGTCCCTCTGTAGCAGACTGCGATATATTTGCCTGTTTCCTGTCTGCATTTTGAGTTAACTGAAGCATTTGGATTAAAATATAGGTTTAAACATGGAAGGAAACAGCTTTTTAAACATGTTCCAAATCAAAAAGAAACATTTTAAGCAGTAAAAAAAAAATAAAGAATAAATATGTAGGGAGTCAAATAAAATCTAAATGTCCAGTTGTTTCTTTCTGTAGGCAGTTTTCCATACTTGGTGCTCTGGTAGCAACAGTGAGGGGCGGTGTGTCCCTCCCAATGTCTTCCCTATCGCCTTGTCCTCATCGCAGTCCTCTTTGGCACTTATCTAAGGTCTTGTAGTAGACACGGGTAATCATCGAGCTTGGTGATTTGGGTTGTGGCGTGAGCGAGACCTTTCGAGGACTGCACGGCGGTTGTCTGTTCAAGAAGAGAAAGGGGGAAAAAGTAGGTGAGACTGGGAAAGAACAACAAAGCGCTACATTGATCCATCTTTGGCAGAAAAGCTGAACTAAATGAAAGGCTTAGGAGAAACTAAAAGAGGGAAGGAACAGTTAGGGGAGGAGAAACAAGGCTGACTGTGAGCGAAGAAGGATGGGAGGAAGAAGAGACACTAGAAGCTGAAGGAGTGGAGGTGCCTGTTTGGTGTCATAGTAACTCCATTCATATCCTAAACATAGTTCTTTATAAAGAGACCCTACAGGAAGTGTTCTCACATCAGATACAACACAAACAGAGCAAATAAAGGAAACACACAGAGACATACAACCAACCAGAGCAAGGATGAATAGCCTGTCACATTTTCTACATGTAGTTTGCTTCCCATTAGCTTGGGCTTGTAATTAGTGTCAGCATGCACCTATCAAATCTAAGATGTAGAGCTGCACTGTGTTGATCCTCCCACCTGTCCTCAGAATTTTCCAAAGGTGCAACAGGCATCTGATCATTGTCAGAGCTGTTTGTGGGAAGGTTCCTGCCTTTCAGGCATGCAGAGCAACAAATTGTTCTAATCATAGTGAACGGGAAATGTTTGGGACGTTTGAAAAAACCCAGCTCTGAGGCTCCCTTTGGAAAAAAAAGTTTTCTCTAAACATTATTTGAATTGAGGCTGCTCTTGCAGGCACCTTTACCACTGATTTGCAAAATAGATACCATGGATGTCTTACATTTTTTCAACTTACAACCACAAACAACACTATTAAATTTGAAATCAATTATACAGACAAGCACAAAGTAGTCCTCAAAGAATAAATTTTTCCAACTCAAAAAACCCAAAGGTGTATGTATGTATTATGTTTAACCCTTATGTGAACTTAATACTTAAGGGTTAAACATATAAACAACCCGGGGTAAACCACTTTATTAAAGCTACACAGTCTTTTTTGGTAAGACTTGCAAATCTAGGGACTGATGTTTTTGCACATCCTTCTGTGGAGAGACAATTGAGAGACATGTATGCTTCAAATCAGTTCATGGATGCTCGGTCTGCATGTTTTAGCTTGTTCACCTGCTTGAAAATGAATTTCTGCCCCAGTAAAATGACTTCAACATAATTTCCTTAATAAGGCTTCCTTGTCGGCTGAGGAAAAATCTCTTAAGTACAGTATGATGCTGCAACAGTTTGTATGTGGGAAAAATGTAGATATAGGCCTAGATAAAATTACTGACAAGGGGACTTAAGTTTCTAATTATGGAAACTTCTCTCAGCATAAAGGAAGCCACTTTTCTCCCCTCTCTCAACCTCCCTTATCTATCATGTTTTACTGCTTGTTTTTGAGAGCCTTTCTTTGCATATCTTCCAAATACTAGAAATTATGGATCTGGGCAGCTGGTCTCTTAACGCTATTGATCAAATTTTTTCCATGAGGAGACTGGGCAAAGCATAGCATCTTTATCTCTGGGAGAAGCTCTGGTCTGTTTCATGGACGTATTCTCCTATGAAAACATGTACTACCAAAGTCTCCCATGGCTAAAGAGACATGTGCTCTCAAGTTCCCCATTTTGCTTGCCTCATCCTCACATTTCCCTACCTGTACCCCTTTACCTCCCTCCTCCCTTCACCTCTTCCTAATTCTGTCCCTCCCCCGTTCCCATGTGTACCATGCAGGGATTTTTGCAACCTCATGGTGTGCTCTGCAAGGTAATGTTATGGTATTTCATTTCTTGTTTTTATCGACCCCCTAGTATTATCTTTCTAATGCGAGAACAGCACATTTAAATGGTTGCAGCCTCAGGCACATGTCCCTCATATACTGTATTCTGTTGAACTGTGTTTCTTCAATGGGTTTTTCTTAACCAAATTTCATGACAAATTAACACATAACATAACAATCTTATTCTGATTTGACTTTTATTCATTGGATGCACTGGGTTTTATTTATGATATCAGATTTAAGATATTTACTTGTGAGAAATAAAAAAAAAACAGGTATCCTTTGTGTTGGTTTGTCAAACAAATGCTAACATTTAAGTATGTGGTTTCAACATCACAATGTGAAAAGGTTAAATGGTTTAGCAGGCATTGTAGGAAAAAACAATATTTCCCTTGGGGTCAGAAATAAGCAGCAGTTGTACTTTTGGTATTTTCTGTTGCCATGTTCATGACAAAGTCATAAAATCTTTTCCACCTTTGCTATCCAACCACAGCTGCCCAGAAATGCCCATGACATCCTTCGGGCAGCCAGGTGGCAGGTGGATTTGGATGGAGCCAAAAAGTCGAGCTACAGAGATGACTGCAGGCACACCCACACAGGACTCTTGGTATTTCCGAGTGTGGTGTTGCCAACATGTCTATTACTCAGTGCTCTGCTGTAAGGTGCCAGGCTTCCGAGGCTGGGCGTTGTTTAATGGTGCTTGTTCCATCCATCATGTCAGGTAATGAGCTGAGAATGAAGACGGTGGCTAGGAGACATGCACAAACCTGTGTGCGCAAACATGATCCTACATTCACAGTAGAGAACAGCAAGTGCTCCCTTCTTTGGGGTTGGATACAAAGCATCATGCAGATGGTGCACAGGAGGAGAGATGGAAGAGGGAGGGAACAGAAGGAACAACAGGAAGACAGTTCAAGATGTAAGACAATTGAATAAAGGTTCTTTATTCTCTCTGCTTCTTCTAGCCGATGCATGTTTATATGCTGAATGCTATCATGAGAGCTAACATGTTCTGGCAGAGTGTCCAAACACGTCATAACTACTTATCCATGCACTCATTGTATTCTGTCCACAGGTTACACTACACTTTGTGAGCACGACTTACGAAGCTTACTTCCTTTCAAAACAAGCATACATAACATTCAAAATGATTTGAAGGGGAATATTGGGACAGTTTGAAAGAAAAAAAAACATGAAAGTAGATCATCCACAATTTATCCCTGCCAATCATTTGCAAGTCCAACTGCTCTAGCCTCATTTCTGGACTTACAGTCACCTTTAACCCATCAGAGAAGCTTGGAAAACAGAGCCTCTGTCTCTGGAGGGTGTTTAGCTTGTACCACATTTAATTCAGTAAACGGGATGGGGAGGGGGTACGGTTTAGAAGATGAACTGGGAAATCTAAAATTAAATAAAGGCAGAAACTGGATTGAAATGGAATGCTGGCCATTTTAATCCCTTTGGCATTTTCTACCTTGGTAGTTTTGGCTTTATCTGGGTCACTAATCTCTCATTGTTTATTTGAGTTGACCCTAATGGGGATGAGACCTGTAATTAATGTAAACACAGTGACCAGGGGCTCCAGCTTCCCAAGGACCACAACATTTCAGCTTCTTTTTTTTTTTATCAGCTTTTATCTCCCCCACAAATTGAGATAATGTATTGCATTTAAATTTGGTAAGAACTGTGTGTTTTGAGTATTAGACTTCAATTAAAACACATTTTTCCTAATAAATACCCAACATGAATAATAGAATGATAAAAAAAAAAAAAAAGTATTAGAGAAGGGAAAAGGCAGTGAGTCTATTTAACACATTCGGTTTGTATGTGGGCTTTGTTATTTTAAAAGGTGTTCATTTTACATGCTGTGTAAGCTGAGAACCATTGACCATTAGAATGACCGCTCGCTGAAGCTGTTCAGAAGGACTTTGCTGTAAGCAGCGGTGGACGATTGACAAGTGCCCTTTTGGGGTTTTGAATGTTCTTGCCTAACTGCCTAAATGTACTGGAAAGCTTTTGTAAAAGACAAGGAAGAAAAATCTCCAGAAAAATACCTCTCCATCAGAGGAGTCTTGAAATGAGAGCTTTTAGCTTCTCATAAAGACCTTTCTGTTCCTATCTACAGGTGCATACAAGCCCATCTTTTCTCACCCCAAATCAATCTATCACAACAACTGAACAAACAGCAACCATTTCTAGTGGGAGAGCAACATTACAACTAGCCTATACTGAATTGGAAGCTTCAAGCACACACATATATAACTACACACATACTAGTGCAGAGGGAAACAAAGTGAGACAAGGGAAAAGGAGGACAGATACACACAAAAGAACTATTCTTTTTTTTGTGCACTGATTGCAACTCTCTCTACTCGCATTGGTTTTGATGGCTTCTTTACCTGCATCTCCCAGAGGCGACATCTTTTCGAGTTACAGCAGAAGTGACACAGAGGAGCGCAAGAACAGGAGAAGAAATTGACAAAAGAGGATCAGGTATTCCGTGTTACAGCAGAGGGATGCTGGCATCCCAGCACTTAATTAAGTGCTGGCTTGGCACCATTTCACAAAATGTAGCTAAATGTACCATGGAAATCAGCAGGGGTGGGTGGAAGGAGGGCAGAGACATAGACACGCATACATGCACAAATGCACACTGTCTTTTTCGATCCAAGACACCACTTACAGATTGAAGAATGAATTGTTCCATAAATGAAGTTCTGTGTGAAATCTTTCTGTGCATCGCTTTGAGGAATTCACACAGTTACTAAAACAGTACAATCCTTTGTATGTATTATATGATAATACAGACCACACAGGAAAGGTTCTGAAAAGTACAATAATACTAAGTAATAAACCAGTAAGTCTGTCACTTTGGGATATATGCTGTGAGATTCCTTAAAAGAGATTAAATGAAATTATGTTCTTTGTGTTCCTGCCATCTTTTTGTCTTCTAATTGCACTAAATTGCATCATGATGGTGTTCTGTGATGTGAAAAAGCAGGAAATCCAACCACTCATATAAAACACTTTCAGCTTGAGGTAGGAATTACCTCTCCTTGGCAAGAATAAACAGCAAAGACTTCAGAGGGATTACACTGACATAGTTAAATACTGTAAGGCCAGCAGGCTCTGGGTAAACATCTAAATATGGCTAACATATTGATCAAGGTCACATAATAAAAAGACTAAACAGCTTCAGATGGGAGAAGCTTAGCTCTTGTGCAGTGACCAAATACACCAAAGTGTTTTTTTTTGTTGTTAAACAAGTGAGCAGTGACTCCTCTGACAGCCCCACTGTCTTTGTGTGATTTCTCTGAGTCGCTTCACTTTGTGACAAGTTGAAACATAATAAAGGTGATTAAATCTCAGCATGTTGTGTTTGCTCCCTGGATAAGAAGAAAAGCATCTGCAGCAGTAGCAACAGGAACAGTCACAACCTTCTGTCAACCCCTTTTTCATCTCCTCCTCCCTTTCTGCAACCAGCCTTAGAGCTACAGAGTAATGCAGTGCCCCTCACTGAAAAACAAGATATGCTGGATAAATGGGATGCCAAGGGAGTGCTGCTATTTTTCCCTACTAAAACTTATGGACAGGGTGTTTTAAAACTTTATCTTGACAGACACAGCCTATTGTTGAGAGGTGCCAGAGAGCCTTTTCTATCTTATGTTACAAGTCAGTTGTATATTTATGAAACAACAAACAGAACAACCCATACTGAAGGATTAAGTCCATGGCAATTTAAACTCAACCAAGCAGAAGCCCAAATACCACTACTAATGTACTTTTTTTTACAGAAGTATATATTAGCTGTTCTAAAAGAAAATGACAAATTAGGTAACAAATTAGGTATATTTGTATGTTTTTTTCACAAATGAGGAGAAGATGGAGCAGGAGATCAACAGAAGCCACTGTTGAGCCACTGACATCCATCCATTTTCTGACACGCTTAATCCTGAGTGGGGTCACAAGAGGTGCTGGTTCCTATCTCCGGCTGTCTACGGATGAGAAGCGGGGTCAACCCTGGACAGGTCGCCAGTCCATCGCAGGGCAACAAAGAGAAAAACAGGACAAACAGGAGAGGCCAATTAACCTAACAGTCATGTTTTGGACTGTGGGAGGAAGCCGGAGTACCCGGAGAAATCCCACGCATGCTCAGGGAGAACATGCAAACTCCATGCAGAAAGACCCTGGTCTGGGAATCGAACCGGAAACCTTCTTGCTGCAAGACAGCAGTGCTACCCACTGCGTCACTAAGCAGCCCGAGCCACTGACAACAAATCTGAAATCTATTTTGGAGCTAAGCCTTTCAGTGACTTGAAATATAACAAGTATTTTAGAGGCTATTTTCTGAGATATGGTTAGCTTGTGTAACAGTTTTGGCACTGGGGGACATGCTCCACTTTTTTGGGTGCGGTGAGGACACGTGCAGCAGAATTCTGGATCAGCTGCAGCTGTCTAATCAACTTTTTAGGAAGACCTAAGTGAAGATGCTGTTGCAGGAATCAATCCAATCTACTAAACCACATAAAGGGGTTTTTCAAGGTCCTGCTGAGAATTTAGTTATATAATCCTGGGGGTTTTCTTTAGGTGATAGAAGGTAATATTTGTTGCCATCACAATGTGCATTTGAAGGTTCATGTCTGAGTCCATCATTACATCCATATTTAGAGCCTGATTGATGGTTTCTAGCTGTATTAATTGGAGCTTTGTGATAACATTTGGAAGCTCTTCTTTTGATCAAAAGACTATTGCTTCACTGAATAAATGTGTGGAAAATCCATTCTTTTAAGTCTTCAATGCCTTTACCCAGCACTGTCTTTGCAGGTTAGAAATACAGTGTTGTTGAAAAGAAAAAAAATATAAGCAGATTCAGCAGGTTTTTAATTGTATAACCTAAGCAAACCACAAAGAGGCAACAGAAAAAGACATCACTGACATGAAAGATTTATTTGTAATTAGTATTCAGAGAGGGAGAACATCTACAGAGCTCTGAGTGTAGCTGAGAGGGATGACTGTACAAGGATTGCTCCACCTGTGAGCTCTGTAGGTGTAACTGTAAGTGCTCTCTTTTAGTTTGTAGACTTAAATACTGGCTCAGAGCTGATCTGTTTAACTGTGTTTCTCTCCAAGATTAAGCTGCTAAAGAAGCTACTTCTGCAAATAAACATGAACTTTTCTCATGAATACAGTAGATAGCACTCCTGGATCAGTGTTTATGTGTCCGTTCTATGTGTATGCTCTGTCTGCTCAGTCATGGAATAAAAAATCATTAACATTAAGCCTCGTTGTGCTGGAAGTTTATTTCTGTTAAAGGGGAGTTTTCCTTGTCACTAAAGCTACATACTCATTCAGGACAAGTTAATTCCACATGAGGCAATGCAATCTGTTAAGTTTTCTTATGGAAACCCTTTTTAACGAACCTCTGATTTGAATGAATTAACTATGTAAAGTGCCTCATGCATGTGAGAAATGGGATAATATGAATTAAACAGCCCTTTGAGTGAGAGTTTTGTTGTAGAAAGAGACAAGAAATGGAATTACAATCAGTTCAAAAATGTTCCCTGTTTTACATACAAATATGTGAACTAAATAAAACAAGGTATTCATAAGAAAATATTTGCCCAAATTGGTCATACAACCCCTGGGTTTAACAACAAATTTCAAGATAGACCAAAAGTTACAATGTTTCAAATTTTCCTAGAAAATCCTTAGTTAGACCACAGCGTTTTTCCCAGTATTTTCATCCTGTAGGTCATACTCATTCATTCATTACTAAACAGGGTATACTCAGGTTCGGAAAAGCTATTATCGGATAATTTATAATTATCAGAAAATAACATCTTCTGAGTTCGTGAACCGAAAAACAGTATGGTTAGAGTTGTAAAATTGGCTGCTGTTTTTATGCAGTTGGTTCCATGAGACATTTAACATTTATAAAAGTATAGGGACATTTTATTTAATGTAAGTATTTTAATGTCAAGTGGTACATTTGAAGTAAATGCTAGAATGGATATACTTAGTGTATATAATCACAATCAAGTTTTATTTTAAAAGCAGTATTTGTTTTTGTGAGGCTTTTGTGAACTTTTACTGTATAGTTTCAATTACTGTTTTCACAAAATGGCTATATTAAAATGTTACATGCATTTTGTCCATCCCTAGCCTCGGGTTGTTACCCTGAATGTACCAGGCCTTTTCCAGTCTTTTCCCAGTCTAATCTTTTCTGGAGATACACTAAGTCTCTTTTTAGTTTTATTTTATGTGTCATGTTTGCCAAAACAGCACAGAGAATTGATGTCCCAGTGTTGGATAACAGCCCAGCAGATTTGCTTTCACAAGTGGACCATCGTGGCTGTTGCCACAAGGTTCTTCTTGATACACTAAGTCTGATTTTAAACACTTCAAAGCTGTTTTTGAGAGACAGAGAGGAAGAGATGAGTTTCTACTGTTTGCAGTAAACAAAGGCTGTCATGCTTTTTGTAAAGTAAAGACCGATGTAGGCTGTTTGTTGTTTTCCCCCCCAAAATAATACAATGGTGACTATAAAGAAGAAGAAGAAAAAAAAACAACTCTTATACCAGCTACATTACGAAAACCAATTTTACAAATTATATTTTTTTTCCCTAAATACTTTAAGTACTCTAAACTCAGGTCAGATCCTTTCCTGTGTTAGTGGGCACCAAATTACAATTGCAAATTGAAATAAAAGCATCCTCTTGCACAGCCACAGCTACTTTTACCAGCAAAAAAAAGGTTTAAAAAGAGCTGAAGTGCTGATGTTTGGTAAATGGATTGGTATAAAACAAACTCAAAGCTTCTGTTGTCAAAATGTATACAACACTTTAATTCAAATGCACTGTATATATATTAGAGGAATATTATTTCAGTAAGGTGAAACAGGGTGGAAAAAAAAAAATTAACATAATGGCAGAGACAAAGCTCCCCTAATGATTTAGTTTGCCTATAAAATTAAATGATAAAACCAGATGGTGCAAATATTTAACTTTTTAAAAGCACTTTTGCTACCACAAATACATAAGCTTTTCTTTTAAACCACCAAGCACTCTGAAAATTGAAGTAATTGATTGAAGTTTAACAGTTGGGAAAAGACGCAATAAGACAGCAAAGTTTATTTTAGTCTGCTTTTTTTTCTCAATTTCCAATGTAAACAGGTTCTTTCCATACTTATAAAGATGATGTAAAAAGAGAGCATACATTTTTTTTTAGAACTAGTAGATGGAAAAAAAACATCCTTACATTAAACTCTAGGGTGGTGCCTCTATCAACCATACAACTAAACCTGCCAAGATATTACAGTGATGAAAGAATTATCGCCTGTAAATGTTTCCCCCTGTCCACAGGGGCGAATTCATCAAGCTGCCTTATGTTGTAGAAATGGGGAGTGTTTCCCTGTTAGGAAACATATTAGAGCCAATAAATGCCAGCACACTGACAAAAAATCTGCTAAAAGCTAACAAAAACAAAGACAACTCCTTCAGGAAAAGACATTTTGCATTCATTTGAACATACTTTAAACCATGGCATTACAAAAAAGTCTGTATCGATTTAAAGGAACAAAGCATAATGCAAGATTTTTTCCAAAAAAGCTAAAACCTTGTTTCTGGATAGTAATTTAGAGACTTTAAGAAAGTGGCAGAAAAGGGCAACCTTTGTATTGATGCAGACAAGACCCTACCCCCAACCTCCTTATCTCCTAAGCCATCCTCATTTTATTTATGAACTAGATGCCAAGAGAGTTCCACTTTTTTTTCCAAACTGAGGGGAGTAGTACACTTTTTTGAAGTGTAAAAATAATGCCTAATAAACCCCCCTTTTTTTTTTTTTTATAAATCCATACAAGGAGTATTTTCAAAGTTCAAAGTAATAATAACTTAAATCTGGAATTCACATGTTCAGCAGTTACCAAGATTTTGTTTTAAAAACAATATTTGGGGTATTCTGCACCCTTGGCAGGTTTTCAGTGAGGTTGTAACTC
Source organism: Cyprinodon tularosa (assembly GCF_016077235.1). Lineage (NCBI taxonomy): Eukaryota > Metazoa > Chordata > Actinopteri > Cyprinodontiformes > Cyprinodontidae > Cyprinodon > Cyprinodon tularosa. Next base: position 1,763,655 of record NW_024038531.1, on the reverse strand, counting down.
CAATAGAAAAAAATTACCAGCTATGCATATTCTGCTTTTTTAGACACTGGATGTTTTTTAATGATCTAAATAATTTCAATCAGACCTAGTAACTCTTTTTACAGTATTAGAACTTCACTTACTACATTATGAAGTTATGTTACTATTTTTAGCAACTGGGAAAGTAAACAAGACAGATGTTAAAACAGATTCAAATATATGAATCTGTTTTCAAGCTTGAGTTATGCTGAAACTGACTTTGGCTGAAGAGAGGGACTGTTCCAATTGGAGAAATAACAGTTTGGATCGGGAAGACTGCAGGAATTGGACAGACTTTGACACTCTTAGCTGTTTATCCAAATCTGCATGAAAACACTAAAACACGGAAGTTTATATGAGTACCAATTATTGACAAATTTATCCAAATGGACAGACGGATGGAAGTGCCATCTGTGATAAGTAAAACAGTTTATTTTCTGGCTGTAGTAGATGTACTAGCGGGTTGTTCCCATATAATTGTTACATTATTGTTGAAGGGTTCTCTTCAGTTTGTTCTGGAAATTAATTCCTCAGTTTTTTTTACTTGTTTAACTGTTTATTTAAACTATTTTTACATTTTGTACATTTGCCACAACTTATCTATGGTTTATCTGTATAGGTTTGCTGTAAATGAAGTGCAGGGATTAAAATATTACGGTCCCAGGCCAGATTTCGTTGGTAGTGATTGATGGTAAATAAATGTAAAAAAAGTCAATCAAAATCCCTTTTGCCTTTGTCAACCAATGGTAGCAAAGGAGCGCTCTGAAACTAACAGTGTAACAATAAGAAGAAGAAGGGGGCGGGTGCTGATTGTGCGGTCCCGCACACTACATGTTTGCCGGGAGCTATGGCAACAGCTGATTTACCAAGTGTCAATAACTGACCGTGTATGCGTTATAAAAATAAGGGTTTGTGCTTTCCTGACCAAAGTAGACCTCTCACAGCCTGGTTATCCTCCAGCAGCAGTGTCTTGCGGTGAGCTTGTTGCCGGTATGACGCCGACATTTTCGATTAATGCTCAATACTGAAGTGTGGTCTGCCCTACGTTGTTCCACGCCACAACGCAAGAGGAACAATCACCAACTAGCTGTGGGTCTGGATACAGAGGAGGCGGTGAGAAAGCACACACACACGTATGTGTATATATATATATATATATATATATATATATAGTTCAGGCTCAGGATTTCTTTTTACTTTCATCGATGGAAGTGCATAATGTGTCCTTGTTGCATGGTTTGCACCTACTTTGTAGTCAACTGATTATGCATAAACTCCAATAAGTTTTAGCTTGTGAAAGGCATCATCTTTAATCTCAAGTTAATCAGTGACAAATACATCTTTATAAAACTTATAGTCTAACTTTTTATGCTATCTATCCAACTCTTTTTTTAAAGATGCTTTTGGATAAATGTGCCATATACCTATAGCTGTTGATATTTCTAAAAAAGTCTAATTTACATGAGTGGGCTACAGAATGTCACGGGATCTGAAAGTGAGGAGGCTGCAATCTATGTTTTTCTATGCAGTGTAAAAACGCGCAGGGGTGACTGGAAGAGGAAAATGCTTAAGACAGATCTGGATAAACATGCTTGGGTAAGATAGGGAAATTTTCCCACTTGCTAGGTTTCACTTTCTTTCTTCACTCTTTTTAATCCCTCCTATTTTCTGACATTACCTCCAGTGTTTACTGCAAAAAAGCTGTCTGCCTACAATTTTTATGCTCATGGAGCACAGGAACAACGTTGAATTTGAGCTGAAAATGGACACTACAGACTGAAGATATACCATTCAGTGCTTGTGTTAACAAGTTTACATTCCTGTTTGACGGTATATACAGATTTGGAAGAAAAAGGCACTTATTTGGCAGCGATTCGTAATAAATAGTTCAAAGGAGATTTTGGCCAAGAGCATGGCAGTCATAACACATGGAATTGGCTTTGATCAAACTGATGATGTGGGTGTATATATTTTCATGCCTCTATCACAAGTCTACCTCATTGGGTTCTGACATGGTGCATACTTGTCAGTACTGCTACACACCTTAAAGCTGAAGTCTGTAAGTTTTTAAAAAATTACTTTTTTGTCATATTGGCTAAAACTGTCCCTATGCCCAGACAGCAGTACATGTGATATGTAACCTGTGAAAAAAACTGCTTCAATTGGTCCCGCATACTGCCTGTATTTCAATCTGGAAAGAATAATTCGGGACGAGTCAAAACAACCAATCACAGCCAGAGGAGCATCTGATGGAGTGTCAATCACAGCTCCCCCCCCCCACCGCTGAACCTGCCGCAGCGCCCGGCTGCCGCAGTCAGGAGGACGCGCGTGGAAGTCATGGCGGAGCGACAGCCACCAGCGAAAGAGAAACTGCCCTTACTGCCCCTGCCGACAACTGCTTACACGGCAAACTTCGGTATAACCAGCATCTTATATCTAGCTGCTTGGAGGTGAGTGTTATCGCTCTTACCGATTCACACTCCATGCTGCGTACGCTGCTTGGACGCTTCTGCTCGCATGCTGTAGCCGCGCAGATGCTGTGAGAGGGGTGGAGCTTGGAGGTGGGGCATGAGTGAAGCAGAGAGGGTGGGGGAGTGGCGTGAAACCTGTTTTTCTTAAAATTTTCAGTCGAAGTCTGCTCTCTTCTCAATGTTACAGACTGCAGCTTTAAATGATTTGGTAAACTCGGTAAAAGTAGCTGCACAAGCCTCACCCAAGGTCTAGTCTTGTGTATGATAAGAGAAAAACTTTAGTTGAGCTTAAGATAAACAATTGAATAATATGATAGACTGAAGATCAATGTTACAAAGCAAACTCAAGATGAAAAGTACATGTATAGAATAATTAGGATAAGAATTCTGTGGTCTCGTCCTTAATTTTGTTAAAACCTAAACCAGCAAAACTGTTTAAGAGAATGATTTCTCCTTAAACCATTTTAATTAAGTACAACAGCTTTGAAAATTCTGTTATTTTTTTTAGTATTGAGCGTAGGGGATAGGGTTAACATATTAAGTTGTGTAAGAAGGGAGGGTAAAACAGTGTTTTACACTTATTCTAAAGAAAGACAAAATGATTGCGGGTAATATTTTATGACTTAGCACCTTTCATTAGATATTATGTTGTTAAGAGAGCTAGGGTAGCTAAATAAGTCTTCATGTGTATGTCAATGACACTAACTATGGAGCCAGTGGAGGATGTAGGCTTTGCTTTGTGTAGGCGGTTTGAAATGGAACAAAGCGCATACAGACGATGTGAGATATGGGGGTAAGTCATCCCATGTAGAGTGCTTTCTTTTGACTGGCTTATACAGGGGAGCTTTGTGATTGGTGTCAAACCATTTATCTTTGATTTTATTGACCACATGATTTTTATGGTTGATTTTTATCTTTGATTTTATTGACCACATGATTTTTATGGTTGATTTTTATCTTTGATTTTATTTGCACTGTGTAGCACTTTGAGATTTTTCTTAATGAAAAGTGCGGTACAAAATTGGATTTATTATTATTATTATTATTATTCCCTGCTTAAATTAATGTATTTATGTATCGAGGCAAAAAATCAAAAATCCACACACAAATTCAGTGAAGTTTAAAGACCACTGGTACTTTGTAATTTAATTTATAATTGTTTATGGACCCGAAAAACTTTGACTAATGTGGTTTTGTGCATATGTGGACCGGGTGTGCTTCCGTGAATCGTGCTGTGCATGTGTGGTTCTTGTGCTCTGTGTGTGTGGATTTTTCTGTGCTTGTGTGATTCATGCTGTGCATGTTTGGATCTTGTCCTGTGTATGTATCAATCTTTCTGTGCTTGTTTGAATCGTGCTGTGCATGTGTGGATCTTGTACCGTTTGTGTGTGGATTTTTCTGTGCTTGTGTGAATCGTGCTGTGCATGTGTGGATCTTGTACTGTTTGTGTGTGGTTTTTTCTGTGCTTGTGTGAATCAGGCTGAGCATGTGTGGATCTTGTCAGGTGCATGTATGAATCACACGTGTATTTGTGAAAGTTGAGACCGATCTAGCTCCATATTAAACAGTTCCACATATGGTATTTTATACAACAGAAAGAGGCTGAGATCTCTGTTAAGTCATACTATTATCGGCTGAAAGTGTCTCTCTAGCAGTCACAATTAATTGTAGAAATGCCTTAACGTATCAGAAAATAGTTATCATTTAAAAAGTTTTTTCCCCTTTTATGCTCCCACAGATTGTTTTCTAAAATGCTTATGAAATGAGCTAATGTTTAGATCTCTTCAATTTGAAGAGTGTTTCAGGGGGCATTCATTTATTTATGGCTATCCTTTTACATAAAAACTGAAACCATTCGGAGGGAACTGCTTCTTGGTGAAAAGTAGTTGTTACATGTCTATCCAAGTTTCTGACCTTCCAAAATACTGTCTTAATGTGGGTGTAGCTGGATAAATTACACTCTATCGTAAAGCCGTTTGAGTGGTCATTATGGTTAAAGAAAAAACACTAAAAGTTTAGTCAATTTACTATACTGGTTATCAGTCAATTTCTGGGCACATCTCTAAGAAGGACCTCTTTGTACTTGAGAAAAAAATAGGGTATTGATAATTTATAATTCTACAGAAATGGGTAGTAATTATGTAAGTAGGGCTCTAAATGTTTAGCTAAGTAACCAGAGAAACAGAATTGAAAATTTAAAATGTCAAAACTGAAAATGGTTGCAATTATTTATTTATTTTTTTATCTTCATAAAGTTTCAGTCAACACATAAGAAAAATATGACGCACTTTCATGTAAAACATTTTTCTTCTTTTAACCAGAAACACTTAGCTCCTCTTACCTCTTTATTGCCTGAACCTGCATGAAGGGCTCCTATTATTGGGCCTTTCATGCATTAATGTAGTCCTTTCACCATCACACTTTTATGTACACAAACAAACACACAGCATTCAAAGTGTACTCCATGACTTACAATATCCCACACTGTTCCTTTCACACCTAGTGGAGCGAGCTCAGTTCAAAAGTAATGCTTCCTGACTTTTCCACGCTAAATATATTGGGGATTGGGAAAAACTGCTGCATATGTTTTGACAAAAATGCTTTCTTTCTTTTCTTTTCCTTTTTTTTTTTTTGGGGGGGGGGGGGGGGGGGGGGGCGTGAAAAGCACTACTTTACCTACTCAGTAGTGACTCTTGACAGGTCTCACTGGGGACGAAAAGGCAAGACCTGAAAAGCGTCAGCACCACATGCACTTATCTACTGTGTGACAGTCACAAAAAAAAATACATCAGCCCTCTTGAAGCTTAGCTAACTTCTGTGAGATTTTTGATGGAAAACAACAAGCCTGACAGGCTACAGGTAGAATAGACTGCTTTTTCTGCGTCCCTGGTTCAAAAAAATCTTCTTAAAATATCTCTGCTAGACTTGATTCCTAAGTCACGGAACAATGCCTCTTGGCATTCAGGGATGCTGCAGAGGAACACAAAGCCCAAACGAACAGTTATATGAAAACACTTTTGCAATCGATCAGTGCCTGAGGCAGAACTCTCATTCATGATTGTCCTCTCAGCAGTTGAGTTTCAGGAGACAGGTTTCATCCCAAGAATACCCATGAAAGACAACCAATATTCTCAAGAGTAAATGCTCTGAAGTACAGCACACCTGTTTGCCGACTGTTTGAGTTTAGTTAACCCTCTGACATCATCTCCCTGCTTCTGCTCAAACACTGGATTATAACTTTACAACTCTGCAATAGCAGAGTTCTGCTGCATTGTTTTGTAACAGTGTTTTGGAACATCTTATACAGGGTCTAGAAAAGGTACTTATTTAAGCCAGATATTGTTAGCATTGAAGCCAGATTATCATTATAATATGCCCCTTTCCCACTGGCTGAAGATTCCATTTAAACCCGGGAACGATCAGCTTTTAGTTGTAGTGGTAACAGCTCATTGACGCGTGCCTACCCAGGTCAAACTAAATCGCCTCGGCTCTGATAGGCATGCTGTGGGGACACCATGATCGCAGCCCCAGGAGCTGATCTAATTACTCACTTCATTCACCTGCCATTCTCTCCCTGCTCTCTAATTATTATTCATCTTATCCACCTGTTCCCTCTGCTTTATATACGGTTCAGTTCAGCTACTGGGGCTGTGATCATGACAATTTTACATTATACGATTGAATACAACATATGGACGTCAACACACAGCTCCAATCATGTCTGATCTAACAAGCTGAAACAGCTCTGTTTACGTTCAATAAAAATGGTTCAGCACATTGTTGGGAGATTTGGATGAACAAAAGAAGGAAACAATGAAACACAATTATTATGCCCAGGCATTTTTCCAGGTTCCTCTCAATTGTTTACTTTCCTGATTTATGTTGCATTGGTGTCACCAGAGAGGCAGCAGTGGGGGGACAGAGGCCATGCAGCTTGCCAGCGAGGTTTTAGTCCCAGCTTGTTTTGACAATGGGAGGGAGCTAAATGCCGATTGTTAGCGGGTCGTACCATGTTTAATAAATCCTGGTTAACCCGCTTTTCTTAGTAGGAAAGAGGCTATAGAGATCTGAACCTCAAGAGGTCTTTAACTTATTAAACAAAACTAAATAATATAAAGTATTACACAGAAATAAAGTGTAAAGTAAATCCTACATTGTTTTCATGTTTTTTTTTTTCATGACTACAATGTTAAAATGCAGAAGGTTGTCTTCCAGGATGACGCTGTATTACAGTAGCTTCCTCTTTCTTGCTATCCAGTTAGACTACCATTTCCATACCCATCAAATAAAACATCCCCAACCATGATATGCTGTGGTCGTGGCTTTAAGATGATATACAACATTAGATACCACATCAGAGATCATTTGGGCTTATATGACTGAAGGACCCTCAAATGTTAGTTGTGTTTCCTACATAGTTCATGACAAACTGCAAACAAGAAATAACATGGCTTTTGTTTAAAGCTACAGTGTGTAATTTTCAGCGACATCTAGCGGTCAGACTGCAGACTGCAGCAACATGAACGTCTCCCCCCCACCGCTTCTCCCCCCCAACAGTACGGCGAGCGTTACGGGACAAAATGTCTTCCACGACGTCCGCATCACCTACCTTCTCAAGTGATGAGGTTTGTTTACATAGATAATTTTACAGATAGTATTTCATTAGTCTGTGTAGGGTATAGATTTCATGTAGACTTAAGATAATAAATATACCCGTTATTTTTTCTACGTCGTTGTGACGTTTTGGTGAGCTGCTTTGCATGGTGATATAAACAGACGAAGTAATTATAGTCATTAGTTTAACAGCGAGATTGTGTTCGCTGGAAGAATATATATTCCCCGTTTACAGAGTCCAAGTCTTGTTTGTGGCACGGGGGTTACAAGGCAAGGAAGAGGGAAAGGAAGAGGGCAGAGAGGCCGGGGTGAGCGTGCAGCTGGGGCCAGGCGAGAGAGGGGAGCCAGCGGGGTGAGAGCAGAGGAGGAAAGGCTTGAAGATCTCCAAAGGAGCCGGAGAGAAGTAACCGAGGTATATATCCAGAAAATTATTTTACAGAAAATTACTGAATCATTACCTGTGAAACGTCAGGGACGTTGCTGAATAAGTATACTGGAGAGTAACAGCATCATCACGCAGCATGTTATTGTTTTAGACAGGTCTGAGCATCCTGTACTCCAAAAACTGCAGTGATATTAGACAATTGTGTGTATAGGATTAATTACCTGTCCAAGAGAAAACGGGCAACTTGAGCGTCACTTTGAAAACCTTTTTCCTCCATCAGTGACTTCCATCGTGTAAATGCCGTGCCAATGTTGATCCGTGTTTTTTGTCGTTTCTTGTCACTCTTGCGTTTATTCTCGTCGTGTTTCCGCTTCTTAGATGACGGGGGTTCGGTGTCCGCCGCTTTTCGTTGTGATACAGAGTAGGCATGATCCTCCATTCGTCTGATGTTTGGCCACACAGTGCCAAACAGTTTGCAAAGTCACTCACGCCTGCCGCCTTGTTTACCTTTCTTGTTACCGAGGCGCAGTATACCTGCTTCTTCTTCTTCTTTGGTTTCAGGCAGACTAAACGCTTCTCAGGCATAATACTGCCATCTACTGTTCAGTACCGTCTCAGTTCATCTCTCTCAACTTGCCGTAGTTATTTTCGAGCGTCATGGGAGATCTCGCAATCGCTAGTTTGTTGCCTCTGCGCTGCCGTAGCGCAAAGATGTCAGCCTCCATGGCTGCGAGACCCGCTCCTATGTAATTATAAATAACGAATTCTAAGGCAACGCAAATGTTATGGTTAAAAGGCTGAGCTCATAGGTGATGATAAATAACATAGTTATGTATAATATATTAAATTTCTGAATTTATATGCCTGTAATTATTACACACTGTAGCTTTAAAGAGTGCTTTTGTCTTGGCCAACTACTGGAAAAGGCCAGACTTTCTGAAGTCCTTGACCAATAGTTGTCCTTAGGATGTATTTTCCCACCAGGTGTTTGGATTTCTGCATCTCTTTCAGGGTTACCATGGGCATTTTGGCTTCATTTCTTATTAATGCTCACCTTAGTAAGCCTTTCAGTTTAGGGGGGCAGCAGTATTTTTTTGGGATGACGGCATGTTTGTTCACAAATTTTCTCTCACAAACCTCCAAGGTTTACAAAGTTGTCTCAACCTCCAGTAATGGTAAACACAGAAAGAGTTCAGATTATTTATTTTGTTTAAATAATGAATGTCTTACGGTACATCTGAAAGATGGTTCTTTGTTGAATGTCAGAATCCAACCTACAACAAAAAACAGCTAAAATCATAACTTTCACTTGAAGTTGTTCATAATTAAAAAAAAGATAAAATACTATTCCATTCCAATATAAGCAATGGATTAAAGCTCCTAATTTTAGCCTTGACCAACAGCCTGAGACCATGGCCACAGGATGTTCAGGAGCCTTGGAGAGGACAGATGGGGCCTGTGGCTCATGCCTGAGTTTTACCAGCCCAAGCCAGGAGAGAAAGTAATCCATCAATCCAAGGCATACTGGTGCCTAGGGGTGTCAGTCACTGATCCTGTAAGACTGATTAGGCCTCTGTGGGAGGCCAGGCCCCCGACAGCATGGACATCAGTGCCGGGCTTGCTCCACTGGGGCTTGATGTGAGCTGGTCAGAGCCAAGCCAGTGACCTGCTTCCATTTGGATTCTGTGGAGATGGCTATGTAGATCAAAGATGTCTGTGTAAAGTCAAAGTCTTGTGGTAAAAGTACTTTTTGAACTTTGATCTTTTTGTGAGTTTTAAATATAAATTTTATATGTAATTTTCTAATCCAATCACTGACTATGCCATAAACCTGTAACAATACAGTACTGTACAATATAAAACCCCAGATGAAGTGATAGGAAGTTAATTAAATTATCTGGCTGTCTGATGAGCCGCTGAGGTCAGAGATGGCATCAGTCAAACAAACAGTTTTAACCAGCAGCAACCAAGGCAAGCTGCATGATTGACAGGAGAATGAGCAGACAGAGAGATAGTTAGACAAATGGAAGCTAAGATATAGTTTGACAGACAGATGGGAGCATAAATGGATGGTTTGGCAGCATGATAAGGTAAATAGGCTGATGGATCACCAAACAAATGCAGGAGGAGGAAGGCAAGAAATAAAAAGAGAGAAGAAGAGAAAAGAATGCCTGCCTGCAGACAACAAAAGATAGGAAGGCAGATAGCCGGATAAACACAGATGGATTGTGTTGATACACAGGGAGGTGGGGCAAGATCGATAGATTGTTTTATTCTATTTGCTTGGCAAACTGGAGATTTGATGTGGCTGCTATCAAGCTGATCTGTTTCCGGCGACGCCAGCCGTGACTGTTACAGATGGCAAGATAGCGACACATCTCAATCTTAGGCTAGCCTCACTGACGTCTATCTTGGCTTTCGTACCAGCATCAGTTTCAGGAATGTCATTGCTTCTGTGTTAATAAAAAAAAAACATCAGGAACTATAGAGGATTAGGTAGTTGAGTCAGTGAGTGGATGAAAAAAAAAGAGGTTAGAGCATGGAGAAAAGTAAGAAAAGGATTCCTGCTTTGTTTTGAGCAAAACAAAATGGACGCCCAAGGAACCCGGTGCCTCATTACAGTTGCTTACGTTTACCATGTCAAAATAGAAGACAAGGGTGTCCAAAGTTTACAGGGAAGGGTCCTCCTAGTTAGAAAGGTGGCTCCAATGTGGTGCTGCTTGAGGGACATGCAGGTGCACTGCAACAGCATTGATGAGTGTTACAGGGCTTATAATAGACAGGAAAGGCCTAGAAAGCATGCCCTTTAGAGGTGCAGCATCTCTCACAGCCTGACAGCTTACAGGGTCCGGGCTTCACAATGACACCTTCACAGCACGCTCAAGATGACACACAAAAACATATGCTCACAGTGGCAAGAAAGTCTCTGAAACACAAATAAGTTTGATGGCTCAGAGACACAATTACAGAGACATCCACCTCCACACGGACTAATGCATCTGAGATACTGAGATATTAGATGACAAGTAGAATCACAACATTATACTGAACATATGAAAACATACAAAAATAAAACAGAATAGAAACAGGACCTCCAAGACTAGGCTTCTGGTAATAAACATCTGTTCTTACAGTGTCAGTTCAAAAACAAATGTCCTCCCAAGGAATTTTACAGAATCAATTCATTCAAATAGCAAAGAAAAAATTGGTCAAAAAGTTTTCTATCCAAGGAAAACCAGTACATTGTATAGAGAAAGTGATTTGCAGTTTCTCTATACAATAAATAGGCATGTAGCGACAGTAGACAGTTGCTTACATTGCCTTTGACTTTGCACCTATCCAAGCATGTATGAAGCAATGCTTCCATAAGGCTGTTTCATTTATATAAATTTATAAAGAACTGATTTCTGTACTGATTTATTTCCAATCAATAGAGTTAACTCCAATCCAACCATAAATTCAAAAAAACAAATAATAAATCAATATAGGTAATTTCTTAGATTTATCTGGAAGACTGCGGCTGGTGTCGCAGTAGGGAATAAGTAGGCCTTCCTGTAGTACTTCTTTGGAGATGTGAAGGAACATTGTCTCTACAGAAAGTCACTCTGCCAACAGTCTGGCAAAGGTTGAGATATTTTACAAAGAATGGAATGGAACATTGGTAGAGATGCATTACCAAAGATTAGTACCTGTATTTCAGGAAAAAAATTACCGGTATTACGTAGTATTAACTTAAGGAAGCTTAATATGTTCAGCCAAACTTCTCAAATGTTCCTTGTTAAAAAAATAAATAAACAATAAAATATTTTATGTTGGTTTATTACATACAATAGCAATAAAATAGATGTTTTTTATTTTATTTAAGAAAACCTTGTAAAAGGCATGTAAATTAAATTGCACCGTAGTACAGTTAAATTTATCTTACTTATGTTGATACCAGTGGATTAGAAATGCCTCTAACTATCAAGTAAATCCCTTTGTAACAAACCTTCCTCCTCAGAAAGCATGCTGTGTTTCAACCTCTAAGACTAAATTCTGTTTAAGATTCACAAATCTTTTTAAACAGCTAAACCTTTTTATGTAAAATGTCTTTTAAACAAATGAAGAGCAGAAATGTAAAGTAGAAACATTCTCTTTTTAATAATGTAATGGTATTATTTCTTTTTTCCCTGATGAATGCAGCAAAACGCATGACTTAATCTGCTTAGCTGACATACTCTGTTCTTTTAGTTGAACAGCTCAGGTAGATTACCACAAACGAATGCTTAAGTCCTTTATTGTTTCGCTTACAAACATGAAAAAGCAACTGGTCCAACAGCTGCTGAGTTTTACAGCAACAACCCAAACTGCAATCCAATCTTAGGACTCTCTAACGCTCCCACCACTGATGTCAAACCCAACTTAATAAAACATGGTGTTGAGTGTTATTTATTTATCATTCCTCCTTTTGATGTGTCTCAGCACACAGTGAGAGTTAGTGAGGGAGATCGCAGAAGGTTTTGCCATGCTCTTTCCTCCCTGAGATCACTGTCGGACCCATTTGGCCATGTGAAGATGCTCCCTTCTGTTCACAAGGGGGAAGCAGGTTGGTTTTGCTTCCAGAAACACTTTTCACTTTCTCTTTTAGTATAAATCATTCATGGTAAAAGATGCTCCCTCATGTACACAAAACACCACAACCCCTCCTACATGGAGGTACACTTTGCTACCTTCATGTTCTTACTTGTGCATCACTTGCATCGCTGTCAGTGCAACTTCTTGTGTAAAAAAGCCAAAAGTAGAGGTGGCATATAGAAGACATATAGACCTGTGTGCAAATGACGTAACTTCTTTGACGGTATCTAAATAACATTTTATATTGTCTTGTACTTCAAACTCTAATTTTTGTAATACCCTTTAAAACCCCAATACATTTTTTTAATGGTTAAGCCTAAAACAGTACAACATTTTACGAGTACAACATTTTAAACCACCCTACATTTAATTGGAGGATCTGTTGATCCTTTGAAGGCATGTCTTTAGTATTAGTCTTGTACTACTAGAAACTGAAAATTCTAGTTCTGCTACTTTTGCCATTTATTGGCAAAATTGGTGAAACTGAGTAAGACTGGTCAGAGATTATCTATGAACATCAAATTTAAGGTTTTTATTCCCAACTGAAATTCAGTCTGGACTTTTAAATAGGCCATTGTTACAAATCAAAAACTAATCAAACCATTCCATTGTGCCTCTAACTGTATGTTTATTGTCTTGCCGGAGGGTCAACCTTAGATTAAGTGTTTTGCTGTGTCTAATGGCTTTTCTACCTAGAATACCCCTTGTTTAATTTCATCAGTTTACCCATTTACCACAATGCTCTTCACAGTCCCCAATGAAAAAAAAAAATTCCCACAGCATTTGGCTGCCACAACAAGTTTGTCTCCTCCTATAGAGCAATTTCCAAGATGGCCAGTTCAACCTGGTCTCATTTCACCAGAACATTTTCTTACACATAAGGGTGCATAAATCCTACCAAACCTTAAAATTGGAATTACATTTTACCATAACATTGTAAAAAGGCCAGATCAAATTTCTGATGAAACATTTCTCTACCTGAAAAATATATTTTAAAAATCTCAAAGCCTGTAAATACTTTTGAAAAGTACCTTTTAAAAGCACAATTCATTCGTCTGTGTAAGCGGGTGCAGGTCCACAACACATACTCACACAACAGACATCTTGCCGACAATGAATTCTGGAAGGATGAAAAATTCATTCATCCCTTAACTTATTTATCAAGAAGGAAGATATTTCTGCAGGGATGCCCTCCAGAGATGCGATGCTCACATGCCAGGCGGCCTGCCGCCACTTTACCCACAAGGTTTTTAATAAAACAAGCAAACAACACAATTCCAACACCTATAAATAAGTGATCGTTCTTGAATAAAGTGCTGTACACAAACCCCCTCGCTGAGGCCACTCATCACACTTTAATGGGAACCCTGCACCAGTGAAAGTCGTGCCTCTTCTCTCTCCCCTTGCTCCCTCTTTTTAGTCTTTACCTATGAGCAATGTAAGGGACCTAAAATCTGTAAAGATAGCTGAAATCGCAAAAGTGATGGGATAAATTTACATCATTCTTGTACCATCACCTGCTGCTTAAGGTACAGCACCATCACGGTTTTATGATTTATTAAGCTATCAACATGTGTTGCCCCCTCTTCCTTTCCCTTTATCATTTCTTCCACACACACCAACTCTGAGTTACTTCCCTAGTTATCGCTCTTTCTGGAGACAGGTTGTTCACAGCAGTTTGAACGTTCAGTGGTGGCTCGCCAGATGCTTGGGCGTCTGTCAACATGCTGCTATTGTTAGTTAGTTTTTGATGAGATTTACATGGCAGGAAAGGCATCAAATAAAATATACCACTGAGAATATGAGAGGGGATCACACCTAATCCGTGCACCTGCATGGCACTTTGGCACTGCAGCCTCTGTCTGAGCCAGCCTGACGCATGCACACAGAACACAAGCAGACACAAGCAGATACATGGACCCAACACACACAAACACACACACCCACACACAAACTCAATCAAGACTGTAAACTTGCACAGCGGTTGAGTCTGATTTGAGAGCAGGTTTTCCAGGGGCTCAAAGGATCATAATTACCATGAGTGTTTGAAAACTCAACATGCACAAAGTACACATTCTAAATAAGAATTTGGAAAAAGAAAAGAATTTAACTTTTCTGGAAAAAAAAAAAGGTTACATATTTTCAGGAATTTATTCTGTTAGTATTCATCTTGTGAACAAATCCTAAAAGTGCTTTGCAAAATCACATGCTTTTTTTGCTACAAATATATTTGGGTTTTGATTAGATTTACAAACAATGTACATTAGTGTTCAACATGCAATCCAACACAAACCACCAACTTTGTAAATTGAATCCTACTAGATATGTTACAGAACAATAATGACAAGAGTATCTGAGCAAAACCCTGATCCCCAGAATGCTCCCCGGGAGCTACAAAAGCTGCCAACTGCTCCCTAAGGGATGGGTTAAAAACAGAGGACAGGGGCATGGTGGTTAGCCCATGACCCATGTATGGCGGCTTTAGTCCTTAACATGGGTGTCACAGGGTCGAGTCCCAGACTGTTGACTTTTGCTCCATGTCTTCCTCCCTATTTCCCTATCAATCCCATTTCCTGTCTCTGCACTTTCACATTTATTGCTCAATAATAAAGCAGAAGACAAATTTCCTCTGAGCCTACTGTTGCAATGACAAACAAAAATTTTCATAAAAACTATGTACCATGTCGTGGGAAAAAGTATTTATCATCATAATTACAAAAACCCACCACAAGCAGATCAGAGATGAGGTTTTGCAAGTGTTTGAACCTCTAATAGATAATTCCTATGGATCTACAGAGATCAGAGGTTCAAGCTGCAGAACCTGTTGACAGGGCAGGTGCTATATTTGTCCGCACAAATCGAGAAGCAGCAAGAGGAAGTCTCTGCAGTTTGTCACAACTTATCAGAGGGCGCACAGCACACATTTTTTTTTGTCAAGTTTTTATTTGTAAATAGAAGATTAAAACAAATATTATTTTTCTTCCACTTTAAGCTAGAGTACAACTTTGTGTTTGTCGTTCACATACAAGTTCAGAGGAATAAGTAGCTTAAACGAAAAGTCAGGTCATATTCTGAATTCAAACTTCTGAAAGTTATTTAAATATGAAGTGTCTTTAATTAAGCGTAATTTCATTGGAATGTGCTTTACTGGAGACATCCATGTTTGTCAAAGAGCACTGGTGCCACCTACCGGTATGTGACGTCACTGTGCGGTATTGGCTGTTGAGCAAGTCCCAGTGCTGTGCTGATGTTTGTAACAACGCACTATTATCCATGATGGCGACAGCCAGTGCACTATGCGAAGCAGAGAGTAACGGATGAATGAAGTGTTTGTTGTCTGGCCAGAACTTTTAAGGCCAATCCTCCCTCTTTAAGTTGGCAATCCAACGACAAACCCGTCCGATCATGAAATTAAAAAAAGGTGAAATACAAAATTTTTTCCCACTTTTATCCAATGTATTACAACATCCAAATGCAAGTGGGCACGGTCAGTTTAACCATAGCTCTTGCGAACTTCAATGATGAGTCCTCTCGAAATCTTAAATAATTGTTGTTGATTGCAGATGTGTCTAGTAGCTCCCATTGATTTGCTTCTAAAGCAGGGAGAATGGCGCTAGGCTTACCAAACAGGAGTGAGGTGTTACTATATTTGGTCAAAAATGGCTGGTCCTGGACTCAGGGACCGCAAAAAAAATATTGTTTTAATTTTTTTTACTGATTAAAGCTAAATTCATTAAATCACTGCGAACATATTAGTTTTAGGTATAAATAATGTCCCATTGGTTATTCCTTGCTGACCGGACTTTTCCTTTAACAAAAAAAAAACAAAAAAAAAAACAATCTAAAGTTTTATTCTGTGCAAGGGTTCACTGAATTAACTTTGCAAGTTTAGTTTCTTGAGTCTGTAGCTTCTTGGATTATGTGGTCTGTTACACATTTCCTCTCCTAACAGAGTGATATGTGTGCAGACCCTCAAACACAAACTGTTCATATCAAACCTGTGCTGATTAAAAGAGAACTGGGTCATGAGTGTCCTGGCTGGTGGCACTGTCTGCTCTGGCTCAATAAGCCCCACAGTTACCCAGAATCCCTTGGCATCCATGTCAGAGCCAGGGCCTGAGGCAACACACCTGTGTCCACACTTCTTCTCTGGGATCAATTAGCATTAAAGTTTCAGAGTTGCTCTCCCGCATGGTGGACATAGTGTACACTGGAGGGGTACAGCCTGAGAGCAACCACAGAAATAGACAGAGCCGTGAAGTAAGAAAGATTTGTTGACACACACAGCACAGCAACTGGTACACAGAAGAAAACAACTCTTTTTTTAACACAGCTATACTTCTCTGGGTGCTTTAGTTTGCTGTGTTTTGTTGTAGAACTCAATCCAACACTTGGAAAACTGCATTTGCACTGAACTGGGAAAAGGACAAAGTACTTAAATTTTATAAATATGATATTCAGACATTTAGAAGAGACTGTTCTGACTGTCTTTTATCAAACATGGAATCCAAGCCTTTATCACCGGTCTGCTGGCCATTTACAGCTAATTACCATTTAAATTTGGTCAACATCGTTAATTTAGTCAGACCGCATAGTAATTTAACATATATTTCTTTCCATTTCTGCTTTAGAATAAGAATAAAAATAAATCAGCTCATCTGAGAACCCTATATTAAACTAATTATGAAAATAAATGACCAGAAAATAAACTTTAAATTCAATTCAAAGTTTCTGGAAGTACTTTAAAAATAGAAACCCTTAAAATGATAATTCAGGTTGCAGCAATTCAAGCTAAAGATCAGACCAACTAATTCCTATTTTACTTGGTTTTGATTACACAAATTCTAATTAAAAATATTAAAACATTTCTGTGTAATCTTGTTGTTCTTTAGAATAATGTATAGATTTATCTTTAGAAATACATTTAAAAATCTAAAATTTTGAACAGTATCAAAATTCAAAAGTCTTATGACATGGCTCTGTGTTTTAGCAGCCAAAATGTTGCTTAGAAAGTAGGTTTTCTTCCTTTAAAGAGTGAGCTGCCAGTTAGAGCATCCATTTACCTCTGCCTCAGTCGGTCTTCTTTCGCAAGTCACTTCACTTAGCTTGCCTGTTTATTAGCCATTAAGAAGCTTATATATTCAAATAGTTACTTTTAACAGGATTTTTCCTCTCACCCCACCTACTGCAAAATTTGAGTCATTTTCTCATAGTAAGAACATCCACACTAACGAATGTTGCGGTCAGCATACTTTAGAAACGCTTTCATCTGGTCATTTAACAAATTGGAAAAACATTGACAACAATCCACCAATTTTTGTTACTCGGATTGTTACTACTATGATTACTGAAAAGTTTCATGTTAGTTTAGAATAGGACAAAAAAATCCTTCACATATTTCAAGAGTAGTAGTAGTTGCAGTCCAGAACCCTGGACTATGCAATAGTGAAGTTAACATGAATATAATTTCACAGTCTGACTGAAAAGTATTTAGACTCAAAAACAAACAAAAAATCGGGGTGCACCTTTAATATGGATGTAAGTATTTTGAATAAAATTACTGATCAGACTAAAATTGTGTCGTAGACATACTGATCAGAATATTCTGACTAGCATCTGGCCACTCAAAGGGCAAATACGTCACATTAAGATAGGGTCCACATGAGCACTCAGGTAGGTCTGTCTCTTTTAGAATAGCTTGATTTTTACAAGCATTACATGCGTGCTTATTCCATTGTCAGTTGGGATAAACCATCCCTCTCAGTAGGGGTTACAACTCATTCCAATCCTGCCAACTCCAATCAGTACATACTGACTGGCATTTTTACATGATAATTTACTTTTAGTAACGCTGTTTATTTCAATTAATTGCTTCCATGTAGATGTAGCCAAATCTACCTTTGAGTTATCCTGAAATTGAACCTTAGAGCAGCACAAGTAATCCAGACAACACCAGAGACATTACTTGAGATGTACACCAAGATGTGTAAGATCAGAAATGTGGGAAAGGGACACAGGTACAAAACTTGTGCTGCAGTTGCATTTCAGATCTTACAGAGGATGTTATTTGATCCACTTTCTGTCATCTGCTGTTCAAAGGAAATGTAGCAAGCTGAAGGGTTTCTGCTGTTTCTACTGAAGACTGGCTCACCCTAGTTAGTGCAAAGACTAGTTTGACTGTTAAAGCAACACTAAAGATTGCCTCCTCCAACCGCCCACTCTCCAAACACCTCACAGGGCCATTTTTCACAGTATTTACCTTGACATACAGTTGTGCTTGAAAGTTTACATACCCTCCCATTAGAGAAAATTATGAATTAAATCAAATTCAAATACTATAAAACTGAAAAAATAATAATAAAAAAAATGCAAAATTTTGATTTACCAGTTTTATTTAACAAAGTAATTAAAAAAACAAAAACTGTCCCAGAATAATTCAAGTACCTTGCTCATGAGCAGTGAACCATCATACCCGTCAACAGGTGTAGAAATCCGACTGAACATCTCCTGAACGTTACAGAAAACTGATGATTTCACTGATTGCCTCGAAGTGTTGCTCAATAAAATATTAGTTCAGGGGCTAAACAGGGTATAGGTGAGACATTATGGAGCAGAAAATGAAAGTTGTGAAGTTCAGTTTCTCAGCCCCTTGAGGCTTCTGGGCAATCATGGCCTTACATTGTGCATAATGAATGTCAGTGTGCCATTAAAATGAATCACAAGTACAAAGTGTTAAGGTCACAGACTTTTTAGATTGCAGCAATAAATTCTAGTTCTGAACTTAATTTCTTGCTGTTCTAGTTCTGCCTTGTTTAAACTTGGAGCAAAATTCTAAGATAACTTGGACCAGCATTTATTTAAAATATGTCTTCAATAATTTAAACAAGCTGCTATATATTGTATCCAACATACAAATATGAACTCAGCTATAGAGATTGTAATAGATAGAAGAAAAAAAATAATTGAAAAAAACAGACAGTAGTCACATATATAAACTGTTTTGTCAGTTGACAGTTTGGTTTTTTAAATGTCCCCAATGTGATGTATTACACTTTAGGCATACAGTTGTAAATTCCCCTAAAACTTCTCCAGTCTTCATAAAGCCAGGATGTATTTGTTGGGATCCAAGGTTTGCCCTCCAGGGGGCGGTGTGGATCCCATTCTGTAGCTTCTGTTTTCTGTTTGGTTCCCGTCCTGTGAGCTTCTTTTCTGTTGGGATCCAGAGGGTGCCCACCAGAGGGCGCTGTGGATCCTTCTGGGAGCTGGTTCTCAGCACTCAGCTGATTCCTATCAGCTCTGCTGATTAACCGCTCACCATATAAGCTGTGTTACAGCTTCCCTCTGGGCCGGATCGTAGCCATGGGCTTCCAAGCCTTGCCATGTTCTCCCATGTTCTGCCATGTGCTACCTTGCCATGCTCTTCCATGCCATTGCCATGCCTGCCTGAATCTGCTTATCTGTGCCTGTTAAACCCAGTCTGTCTGAACCAGCGAACCAGTGAGTTTGAGCTTGTTTATCTGTTCCTGAGTTTAACCTGTGCTCTGTGTTCTCTGCCTTCCAGGGCAGAACCCTGTGTGTCACTAATAAATATTGGACTTTAATCCTGCCTCAGTGTCTGTGGAGTTCTGCATCCTTGGGCTAGCAAACCAACCACGTATCATGACAGAACGATCCGGCCAACAGACTAGCCCAGCAGACTCCCAGCACGCTCACCTGGTGAGGCCCGCCCAGAGCCGTCCGCTACCTCCCGGGTGGGAGGCGCTTCGTCGTCACTATGATGAGCTGGTGGCTGCCTTTGCCCCTGAGTTAGCCCCTGAGTTAGCCCCGAGCCGTCTAGAGACCCCTAAGCCTGCTCGGATTCTTCCGCCAGCATCATTCCGGTGGGAGGAGGTGATCCGGAAGCGGGAGATGGAGCGGCGCCGACGTAAAGAGGAGTTGGATCGCCAATGGGAAATGTGGTGTCGCCAACGTGATGAGGAGCGGGATCGCTGGAATCGGGAGTATATGGGTAATCTGGAGACCCTTTGGCGTGCTATGCGCTGTTCGCCGCCTCCTCCGGAACCACAATCGGTGGTCACCTCTCCTCCTGATGCGAAGCCGCAATGGGCGGCTTTTTCTGTTCCTGACCGGGAGCCGCAATCAGCAGGCTCCTCTGTTCCTGACCGGGGTCCGCAACCAGCGGGCTCCCCTGTACCTGATGTGAAGCCGCAATGGGCGGCCTCTTCTGTTCCTGATCCGGAGCCGCAATCTGCAGCCTCCTGGGTTCCTGTGGAGCCACAGTCGGTGGTCTCCCCTGCTCCAGGGGTGGAGCTGCAGTCGGCGGCTTCCCCTGAGCCTCCTCCTGAGCTGCAGTCGACGCTTTCCTCTGAGCCTCCTCCTGGGCTGCAGTCGACGTTCTCCTCTGAGCCTTCCCCTGAGCCACAGTCTTCGGTTGCTGCCGAGCCTGTTGCTGTGTCGCTGAAGCTGAGACGGCGTCCTCCTCGACGCTCCCCGCAGCAGCTGAGTCGGCGTTCACCTCGCCGCTCCCCGCAGCAGCTGAGACGGTGTTCTCCTCGTTGCTCCCCCCAGAGGCAGAGACGGCGTCCAACTCGGAGCTTCCTACAGCAGCAGAGAAGGCGCCCTCCTCCAAGGCCCCTGCAGCTTTTGAGACGCCGGCCATACGGCCGGCCACCTGAGACTCTGTCCTGCTGCCGGTCACCCGGCCGGCCACCTGAGACTCTGCTCTGTCCCCGGTCCCACGGCCGGCCACCTGAGACTCTGCCTTGTCCCCGGCCCCACGGCCGACCACCCGAGACTCAATCCTGCTGCCGGTTCCACGGCAGGCCACCTGAGATTTAGCCCTGCTACCGGCCCCTCGGCCGGTCACCTGAGACTTTCTCTGTCCTCGCCCACCCTAGGTGGGTTGTTTTGAGTTTTGGTCCCTGTTGTTTTTTTGTGCCTGCCCCCCCGTGCCTATTTCCCCCTCTGTTCGCCCTAGGTGGGTTGTTTTGGTTTCTGGTTTTTTGTTTTTGGGCGTCTGGTATCCGCCCTTGAGGGGGGGGTACTGTTGGGATCCAAGGTTTGCCCTCCAGGGGGCGGTGTGGATCCCATTCTGTAGCTTCTGTTTTCTGTTTGGTTCCCGTCCTGTGAGCTTCTTTTCTGTTGGGATCCAGAGGGTGCCCACCAGAGGGCGCTGTGGATCCTTCTGGGAGCTGGTTCTCAGCACTCAGCTGATTCCTATCAGCTCTGCTGATTAACCGCTCACCATATAAGCTGTGTTACAGCTTCCCTCTGGGCCGGATCGTAGCCATGGGCTTCCAAGCCTTGCCATGTTCTCCCATGTTCTGCCATGTGCTACCTTGCCATGCTCTTCCATGCCATTGCCATGCCTGCCTGAATCTGCTTATCTGTGCCTGTTAAACCCAGTCTGTCTGAACCAGCGAACCAGTGAGTTTGAGCTTGTTTATCTGTTCCTGAGTTTAACCTGTGCTCTGTGTTCTCTGCCTTCCAGGGCAGAACCCTGTGTGTCACTAATAAATATTGGACTTTAATCCTGCCTCAGTGTCTGTGGAGTTCTGCATCCTTGGGCTAGCAAACCAACCATGTATCATGACAGTATTAAATATCCCACTAATGCCATCCTAAAAGTTGACAAACTACATACTTACCGTATTTTCACGACCATAAGGCGCACCGTACTAAAAGGCGCACTCTCAGTTATGTGTCCCATTTCTGTATTTAACACACACATAAGGCGCACCGGACTATAGGGCGCGTTTTTTATATACAGGTACATGTCCTCTACTACCTTTAAATACCTCTACTGCGTATTTAAAAATACAGCGGGGGCAAAACTGAGTATGACTGTGCTTTATTCATGTATTTATTACAAACTATTAATCAAACCTGGGTGCTGGCCGTGAGACAGACACATCGCAGATGACACAGCGCTGTGATCACTCCTAAATTAACTTAAAATCCTGAAACCTGCCGACGGAATTTGTTCGCTTTTATTACCGGTATCCTGGTGCCTGCAGCTAAAATTATTTAGATGAAAAACACCTGCCAGCAGCCGCGGTGAACCTGGAGGCTGCCCAGCCTAGAGGCTGCTGATGAAAGGATTTCTACTGTCGGTGGACAGGTGGACTTTCTCACTTAAAAACATATTAAAACTACTTTATTCCCACTGATCACAGCAAATATAGCTGCAAGATTTAGATTATTTAGATGAAAAAACACCTGCCAGCCACCGCGGTGAAGAGGAGGAGACCCCGCCCAGAGGCTGCTGTTTGAATTAAGTTTTCAGGTAGAAAAATAGAGCGGGAGCAAAACTGAGTATGATTGTGCTTTATTAATGTATTTATTACAGAGTAGTAATCAAACCCATCAAAATCATCATCCTCTGTTTCTGAATTAAACAGCTGTGCTAAATCAGACATGCCAGTTTCCCATCTTCGCTGTCAGAGTCACTTTCCGTGCCGTGCGGCTCCTCAGAAATAATGCCTGCTTTTGCGAAAGCTTGAACAACAGAGCCAGCAGACACGTTAGTCCATCTACAATCCATCCGCAAACGGTGGCGTAACTTGCCCGGCGCTGCGTTCCACTTATCCTGAAACTGCGGTCTCTGTCGGTCATCCATCGCTCCCACGCCGCTCGCAGCCTTACTTTGAACGGCCGCTTCACACCGATGTCGAGCGGTTGAAGTTCCTTTGTCAGACCTCCTGGGATAACGGCGAGCACAGCGCTCATTTGATTCACCATGTTTTTCTCATCAGCTGTGAGATGGGCACGCATGGAGTCACAGATTAACTGCGATGGTGATGCGTGGAAAAAAACACCTGTTCTCCTCACATACACCTCCCTCAGCCACGCTTTCATCATCTCCTCATCCATCCAGCCCTTTTCTTTGCGTTAATATCATATGTCATCAGAGCGATGTGTCTGTCTCGCTGTCAGCTCCCAGATCAGCTTCTCTGATTGGTTGATGCGGCGCGACCAGCAGCAAAACTTAAATTTTTCCATCTCGAGCAGCAGCAGCGCGTTGGCGGTGCGTCAGATGCTTAAAGGCTGCGGGACCTGTTGCTGCACCTATACGCGCGTCAACCATTGACTTTGCATGTAAACTCGCTGCTTCTGCTGCACCTGCTGGGTCCGGTTCACACCGATGTCGAGCGGTTGAACAGCGAGCACAGCGTTAATTTGTTTCCCCATGTTTTTCACATCAGCTGTGAGATGGGCACGCATGGAGTCACATATTAACAGCGATGGTGATGAGTGGAAAAAAAACACCTGGTCTCCTTACATTCAGCCACTCTTTCATCATCTCCTCAATGAGGTGGTCTCAAAAGTCGCAGTTACAACACACATAGGGCGCACCGCACCAAAGGGCGCACCGCACATTTTGAGGGAAAAAAAAGACGTTTAAGTGCGCCTTATAGTCGTGAAAATACGGTACTTGTATATCAACATGTGTTTACACAAAGTTTTTGTACCATTGATTCTCATACATTATCACAATATTGCCATCACTGCCAAATATTGTAAAGTCACTAGTTATTATTGACTCTCTCACTATTAAAGAACAATTTGGAGATTCTATTACAATCCTTGGTATTTGCAGAACATGTTAAAGGAATCTACTCTGCATTTAGAATGGAACTACCTTGAGTTTTTTGCGCAAGTAGTTTAAGAAAATGTAAACTACTACAGCAGCTGAATAGCATTCTACATGACAGTCACTGACTAGAAACTGCATGTGACTTTAAGAGATCTCCTTACAAACCTAATGAACTCTTATTTGGTAACAGCATACCCTTGGTACCCTCTGATTACTATAATTTGATACCTTAGAAATTTCATATATGCTGACAATAACAGGGGCCATAAGCACATTTGCTATAAAAGGAAGCTATTTTAAGAGTTTTTGCTAAATACTTCACAAGTTACTGTTCAGCTTAAGATTACAATTGT
Organism: Cyprinodon tularosa; assembly: GCF_016077235.1. Classification (NCBI taxonomy): domain Eukaryota; kingdom Metazoa; phylum Chordata; class Actinopteri; order Cyprinodontiformes; family Cyprinodontidae; genus Cyprinodon; species Cyprinodon tularosa. Next base: position 1,739,604 of record NW_024038531.1, on the reverse strand, counting down.
GAGAATTTGTAATTAGATTGTCTCAGTTTTCTTATGCCTATTTAGGACTATTCCAACGTAATGGATTGCAGAGTCTCTTCAAAACAAAACACCTGACTTAAACATTGACTATTCCAACATAATGTTGGAATAGTCAACCGCTTTCCATTGCGGAAAAGGAGATTTAGGGCATGTGCAAGAGTCTTTCATCCACTTCTACAATTAGCATGGGGTAATGTTTTGAACAAGCCACTATCAGCCACACTCTGCCACCATTGCCCATCCTTCCGCTGAAGCAAAGCACAACATACCTCATCTCAAGCAAACAGTCTGTCAAAGGTAGGCGGTGGAGTTTGTTTTGAAGAGACTCTGCAATCCTGGGGTCTTCACCCTGGGGGGGCTTTCCCACAAACATGCGTCACTTTGCAATGAACGTGGATGTGTTTGGCTGTATTCTCATCAGTGTGTATGGTTGCCACAGAGGAAAAGGAGCACAGAGGGCAGCTGTACCTGCGCTGCCTCGTGGTTGTCTCTTGACAGTGCCCTTCACATCACAGCATGGGCTTGGATATGGGAACTGACAGAAGTGACCTCCATGCCACATCAACCTTACAAGACACACAAACAGACCAGCGCACACAGATCTACGCTCATACCTCTTAACATGCCAGCATGTATGGAGATTTAGGGCATGTGCCACCAGTTCTAAATACAAAAGCATTTTGACACCCATGACAGAAGATATGTTTTAAGATAAAAATAAGAGGTTGCTTATTCTGCCATTTGCAAGCTGGTCAGCCACAGACAGCACACCACGCTACCCCCTCTGGGCTGGTTAGCCACCCAGCCCCCCTGTCAGACAGCTATCAATAGGGATTCCAGCAGAGCTTTTGCTAGACAGCATGGGTAAACAAAGACAGGGTGGAAAAAAGGAGCCTGAATCAAAGGCAGAGTGAAGACCCTGTTATTCTCTGGGAGCGGAAATCATTTGCTGGCAAATTGTGACTCATTTCAAAGCATTTCGTGTCTCTGTGTGGAGGGGTGTGTGTGTCATATATGTAAAGAACAGTTCAGGACTTACATTTTGTGTTAAAATTTCTAATTTTACATATTTAAAAGGTTGTTTCAACCCTGCTTCATCCTGAAAACTGTGATCTAATCAAAATGTAGAACACGTGTCAGCCAAAGCTATAATTGATTTGAGTCTGTGCAGCACAATTCAGAGTGATTGATAGAGAGCCGAGGAAGTGGGGGCTTGTTTCTTTTCTCCACTCCAAGTTATAAGCAGTATTCCACTTACCGACCAATTTATTAGGTACACCAGTTTGATGGCATATTAATGTATCATATTACTGCATCTTTCAATCATTTTGCAGTGATTTTATGGATTCAGGCGTCCATATGGTGGAAAGGACTTGCTAAACCTTGCCTCTGCACCATACTGGGGAAGAAAGAGCATTTGGTGTCATTGCATCTGGCATGGTTGTTGGTAGGAATTTTCAAATACAAGCATTTTTTTTTCAGGTTTACAGAGAGTGATAAAAAATAAATAATTTCCAGTCAGCAATAGCTGTGTGGATTAAAATAAATACATTGCTGATGGTCTTAGTGAAGAATGGCAGACTAGTTTGAAAGGACAGAAAAGCAACAGAAGCTCAGTTCTAATACTCACTTGAACCAATATATGCCATCAATGAACACAAGATGTCTAACTCTGAAGCAGATGGGCTACACCAATAGAACACCACTCCAGTAGCTAACCCTGTCTGATAAGGCATGGAAACCAAGGCTACAACTTGTACAAACCAAGTTTGAAAAGTATTCATTTGTAAACATTATGCCAGGTACAGTAAAGTTACATTTCAATGGCAGTATTCAGATTCCATGGTGCAAATTTGGTGCTCATCGATATACTATACTATACAAAGTATATATATATATATATATATATATATATATAGTTTGGGGATCTTTTCATGACAAAGTTTTGAAGCCTTTTCCTCCCTTTATGACTACAGCTTACCCTTCATCTAAGATAGGATAACTGCAGGATATCCAGTCAAATTGAACTGATATCTTGAACAAAAGGAGTTAATTGCACTAAAATGTTAACAAGATTGAGTAGACAATGAGATGAAGGTGGGTTCACACAACTTCTGTTAGTCTAATAGTTTTTCTCTCAAACTGGCTCCTAATAAGCTATGACACATGTTTCAATTTCCTGGTGTCCCATTGAAAAATCGTCCTGCATTTGACTGGGTCATATTTTGCAAAAGCTTCAACAGGCTTTTTCTTAAATATAAAGAAAGCAAAGCTACAGAGCCACACTGGCAGTCAATCAAATTATAAAGCACCGTCCCACTTTACGACCAACCTGTGCACCGTGCTCCTAAAATAGAATAGGTAAATTATTTTATTATACACAAAATATAACTGAAACTATGTTTAAAGAAAGAAAACAGAGCCACAACCACTACAGTTTATAACTCTCAGTGAAAGGTGATTCCAATAGAGAGTTTTATTAAGTTTGTGGATGTTTTTATTTTTTATTTCATAAAAAGGGAAGCATGATAAGCTGTGCATGTATGGCATTGTTTTTTTTGTTTTTTTTACTTAAATAGGATCACTTTTTTTATTTTTTGGATGTATTTTCTTTGTTTGTTTTCCTGAACTACTATGTTCATTAACGTACACAGTTTATTGAAATGTTTTATTGATTGCATATGTCTGAGTCTTCCCAGCCTGCTATAAACTACTACTGTATGTCTTTCCAAATGGGGTAAACTTAGGTGGTTTACATTGCCACAGAAAGATTTTACTTTATATGTTCCTCAGAGTGGATTTGTTACTTTGCCACTTTGTCGTGTTCTTCTCAAACTAAAAACATCGCCACAGCCTAATTGCTGCGTATGTCTGACCAAAATAGACCAGGGGTCTATCTCGGTCGAGCTATGCATACACAGTAGTGGAGAATTGTTTGCAGTCTGACCAGCCACATGCATTTTAAATGAGCTCTCAGTTCCAAAATCTCATACAATAAGATTTTCAATTGGATCATACGCCAAAACATATCCCGTGTGTTCAGCCACAGCTTGATAATATTGTGTCAATACTAACAATAAGCTCTTAAGAAATACTCTGACACCTTGTTGAATTTGGGCCGCAAAGATTTAAGGCAGTTATAAAGGCAAAAGGATTTCCAACTCAATGCAAGCAAGATATACCTAATTAAAAGGGCATCGCGTGCACATATGTAAAAATGTTTCCCAACTTTTCAACCATTAAGATTACCACAGTTGTCACCTTGTCTAAAGAGTAATCTTTTCTAATTCCATGTAAGCATGCAGTCATTGTAAGTAAATCAATTTCCTCACCACTCTTTCTGCAGTGACATATGTTACAAGCCTCCCCAAGGTCTAATTGAAATTAAGTTAGGTGACCTTTGGGGTGCCTATAGGGACAAGATTGTTCCACCAGGCCCCTTCTATATTTCATTTGCTCAAACCTCATAAATCAGCCTGTTGAACTTGGCCGGGATGATGTTCTCGACCTTTCTTATGACATTTCCAAATGGCCACATCCTCTACCTAGGATCATGGCACCATGAAAGCCATCCAACCATAGTATTTGAAATGAGAATAAGTCCACTGCACTGAGAGCTCTGGGAAAAAAAAAAAAAAAAAACTTTGCAAAGCCACTAGAATATGCCACTGATTGTCACAAGTGGTGCTCTGCATGCATAGTTTCATTAAAAGCATTTTTCTAAGATATTTTGAGTGTCTGAGGAAAGCTTTTGAATTCGATGGCTTAGTTATTGATAGATACTGAATGTTTTTGAAAATGAAATGTTTCAACAGAAAAAAAAGACATTGTCACTTAAGACTTGTAGTTTTTTTTTTTTTAAGATTTATTTGACTTGCATCTATTCAGCTCTTCAATACATTCACCACATTCACCAACAAGAAGTATTGGGGGTGGGGGGGTGGTTTGGGGGGGATGTTTGTGTGTGTGGCTGTGCTGAGCTGGACTGTACAATGTAAGTCTACTGAAGTAAGTGGTTTGTATCTGTGTGCTCTGCAGGGAGAGAACTAAAGGTCCACTTGCAACAAACCTAGAGGGAATAGGAACATCTGGTGGACCGGCTGCTCCTCTGGTTAACATGCCCCTCCTTAGTGGCCCCAAACGACACACACCCAGGAAACCATGTGTGAGCAGATCCGTTCAATTTTGTTCACACACTCGCACAAACAAAAAGTAAAGTGCTTACACATACACAGGTGCATCTCAAAAACACTAAATTGTTAAAAAATCTATTTCATTCTGATAATTCATTTAAAAAGTCAAACTTGTGTATTACATATATGAATATGATCTATGTATTCCAGATAAATTATGTTTATCAACTAAAGACCCATTTATACCCTGAAAATATAAATAGAATCAGTTAAAATTGAAAAGGATATTATGGTCAGTATATTGATACAAAATACTGTAAATTGACACCAGACAGTCCAGCTGTCAGTCAGTATCACCTAACCACATGAAAGGTAAACCCCAAAATACAATCCTTAAGAAGATGCCTGTTCCCACAGGGCTACATCCACGCATTTTATTTAAAAAGTTAAGTTGAAGGAAAAGTATGCTAGATAACAATTTGCCCTTTTGTGATAATCTGAATACTAATATCTGAAATAGCCGAGGCTTTATTATAACCTCACTAACAGCTGGCAGAATGTTGTGATCAATGAATCAATGTCAAATATTGAGGGCATATACTTCAGAGTTCACTTTTAGTTTGGCAGAAATGTGTGCAGTAACAATCATGCTATACTTTCACATTGCAAGCAACTTTCCACTCATATGCTTAGATAGTAGTCTAAGAACATCCTCACCATTTAACAATTACATCCTGATTATCAATGACGGTGTTTTGCATGTCTCTCAATCTGTAGTTTGCCAGTGGTTGTGTAGGATGAAACATGTTAAACTTTTATTAGTCTTATGTAATAATTTCATCATAACAGCTAAAGTTAAAAGGATTAAACACTTAAAATATACTCTCCTTGAAATAAGTGTATGAGAAGATAAGTTTCACTTTTTGATTTGAAACATTGAAATCAATTATTTATTTAGTGATGTTCTCATTAACATGCAGAGGTTCTTTTACCAGCAGTTTCCCTTAATAGATTTTACTGCTACCTATTTTATCACAGCAAATTCACATTTTAATAATGATCCATTACTGCAACAGTCCTAAAACCATACAGACAGTATGTATAAAAGTGCTATCATTCATATAATGATGCTGAAGAGCAACTGTCCAATTTGCAGCAGATGCTCCTCAGAGCCAAATTAAGCCTGTGCTATTGCTGGTGGAAAATGTCATGGTACTGGCAAGGTGAAGCCTATCTGCTCAAGTCCCTGCCCAGATGTGTGACTGCTTGCTTCCATGTTCATCCTATAATCAACTACATACAGAGCTGTGCCATATTTATCTTCCTCAGACCATCATTCATAGGAATATTTCTTGTTGTTGTGCGTAGATACATAGCTGCTCTCAATGATACCATCTACTGCTCTCAACATGTTAACATAGTAACGTTAGTGGCAGAGGTCATATTTCCTGCAGGTGTAAGGTTCTGTAACAAACTGCGACAGGGACAATGGGTTACTAGTCCTCCATGAAAGGTTCAGTCCCTTGATAGAAGTGGCAGCACTCTGACTAGAATGATTGTTCACTGCCCCAGGGCTGGCATTTGGTGCCCTAGGCAAAATGTAGCACAAATAACTCCTAACTCCCTCCTGCTTCTCTCTTTCCCAAAACTGAGAGTTGGTGCCCATAAATATATAGACCTAAAATGACTTTTTTAAGAGTTTCAGGGGTGTCTCTTGCCTTAAGTCCACTTATTGGGCAGTGATTTTATTTTATTGCATCACCTGTACTCTCCTCATGAGGAATATCTATCTTTTAAGTAACAATAACAGTACACCTTAAACATACAATGTTATGTGGTCTTTTAAGAAGGAATTGGTTCTCACTGCAGACCTATATAGTCAGAAAAACACTGCCAAACGTAAGCAAAACTGAGCTGATCCCCTGCCAGGGCCTCAGCATCCCTCCTTCACCAATCTATGTAATGGAAGTGCTAATGATAGTAAAGCAGTCTGTACCTCAGAGAACAGTAATTTAAACACTGCTAACACTGTTGCCACTGCAGTTACTCCATACCTCTAGTATCCGATATCACTCTCTGGGGGATCATGGTGCTTTATCCTGTGTCTACATGAAAAAGGTAGATAGTTAAACAAAAAGCATACGAGAATACCTTCCCATTTCCCCCTAACTCTGGAAAGAAAAGTTCTCTCTCACTTTATTGCATTGTAAATGTTTGCTTTATCAGCTGCTCATCACTGCTAAAAAAAAGAGAGAATTGATTTTACTTTTCAGAAAAATAAGACTGAAGAAGGCAAAATAAATAAAAGCAAGGAAACAAAACAATTTCATGCAGAAGGAAGAGAAGAGCTGAAGGTATAGAGGAAGATTCTGCAAAACATGAAAAGGCTTTTTCGGCTATTGGTAAACAGTCCTGACTGAAAGACTGAACAATACGTTATTTGTTACACCCATCACCCTTACCAAATGTGTAGAGTGATGAACCTGTTGGATATGCATTGATTTTCCAGATATTGACCAACACAACTACCATCTTAGTATCATGAGAAGTGGCCTCCTGTTGATGACATCACAAACACCCTATTTCCCAATTGATGAATCTCACCAGTCGTCTCTTTGGTTTATTCACCTGCCATCATTCATTTCCATCTGGATATGGTTACTTTCAGGGCAAGGGGTGTGACAATACAAGATGCTTATTTATAATAAGAACTAACATAATAATTCTTTTTTTGCTTCAGACAAGCAAAATCATTCGTTTCAGGTTTGACCATAACAACATTTCAGATTTTGAAGGACAAATAAAAGATTTGTCAGTAATGCAGGTTTTGGTGCCATCACAAAAAGCATCCCTCATATTTAATTATCTGATGACATATTTATGTTCTTATTTTGTTAGCAACACTTGAAGGTATTAGTTCTTTTTTATGCAAGTCTAACTGACTTCTTCAGTTCATTTTTTATGTGTATCTCTTTTTTTACTACTGGGTGATGGATGCCGGATGAGGAAATGAATCAACCCAAGCACTTTTAATTTCAAGGCATATCCTTCTGATGATTAAAACTTTATTTGATTAATACATTTTCACATTCAGGAAAATACTGAATTAGGATTTGTTTTGTTGTACCAACTTTTTGATATTGTTGCACTCCAAGGTCCAGTTGTACAGAACAAGCACAAAAAGCATACAGAGATAAAGAGCCTTGAGGGGAAAAAAGTGTGTGAAATAAATGTCAAATTCATGTGTGTAAATTGTTTTCTAGTTTGTAAAACTTGTCAAAAGAAATCTAGCCATTTAATGTTGCCCTCATCAGCAACCTATTCAGTAGAGTTTTTTGTCAGCATCACGAGGCTCATGCTGCTATCAAGCTGTATTATGTTTCTGATAAGTGGCTGTTGTATAACATTAGTCCCAATCATGACCCTTAGAGATGTCCGGATCCAAAAAGAATAAAGAAATTGGTGGAGAAAATTTAATTACACAGTTTGAAATCATCACCTCAATCACACATGTCCCTCTATATGAAGGAATGTTATTATTCCTTATCACTTTTAATCAAACGTTTTACTAAGACCAGATAGTCTCTTCAGTCATACAGAGACCCTAATGAGCTTTATAACAACATGGTACAGATGGATGGATGGATGGATGGATGGATGGATGGATGGACGGACGGACGGACGGACCAACAGATGGGTTGACTGATGGATGGATGTACGGACAGGTGGATGGATGATTGGATGGATGAAAGGGGTGGGTGGATGGATGGATGGACGGACGGGTTGGTGGATGGACGGAGAGACAGGTGGTTGGATGGAGGTATGATAGATGGGTAGATGGATGGAAGACAGAGCCATAGAGGGCTGAATGGATAGACAGACGGACGAACAGCGTATAGTTTTTTTTTCTCCATAATTTTCCTTTTCAAAACTTTTCCAAACCTGTAAAATACTTTTTAAATGCGTTTTCAAACCTTTCATTGCTGCATAGAGTTCCTGAATGCACCACACCATCTCTTCTGATTAAATATAAGCATGGCTGTCATCAGTATATTTGCTGAAGTAAAACCAAAGTTGTTCAAGTAGCCTTCCCTAATTTGAATGGGATACATTTTGACAGAAAATCAGCATTTAATGAGGAGAAATGAGATGGGAGAAATTAGCCATTACCCTACAGAGCAGGCATAAAATGTTCATAAATAACAAAGATGTTGGCACTGACTGCTTTAAAAGTTCAGAGCTTGGGGGGCATTGTGATGCTTAGACACTCACTTCACTTCATCTTGGGGGAAGGGGGGGGGGGTAGAGTGGGGGGAAAGGAAAGAGAGAGGGAAGAAAGACCATCATGATGTGCAAAAGAAAGAGAGACTGTGAGCAATGGGGCGAGAGAGTTTAAAAGGCACTGTGTCTGCGGCTTGGAAGGACGTAAGGAGGGAGGTATGCGACAGCAGAGCGTAGCAAGTGCGGCAGAACAAACCGATGGTGACTCATGGACTCATTCATTCACCGCTGTGATCAGATCCAGCAGGACAGCCCACCATATGGGATGGCACAACTTATTCATCCAATCACTTGGGCTACACATAGGAACAGAAGACGGAAGGAATGGTGTGTGTCAATGTGTGTTTGCATGTGGAGGAAAGGTTTTCTATATATGACAGTAAATGAAAGAGCTTGTAAGTAGAAGAATTTTAAGAACAAAGGGTGTAATTAATATGCATTGCCCTCAACATTAATAAAAGAGATGCAGAAATACATCACGGACAAGAACTGCAAAATGCAACTTGCCCTGCAGTGATTATATTGTTAGTTTCTCTAAACTGATTGTTTGCAGATTGCAACATTTACCAGGTATTCTGGCTTCAGAAAAACAAAAGCCTTGAAAAACTTAAATTAAGAATCTTATTTGAATTCAATGTTATATGATACATTAAGCAATGTTGTGGAGGGAAAATCACAGTTATAAATATTTTGCTAATAAAATCTCCAAAGCTAATTTCCTTCAGAGGTCACCTAATTAGTGAATAGATTCAGCTTATGTATAATTCAAACTGTTCTGTAAAAGATGCCTCAGAAGGCATCCTGAAGAAAAAGGAAGATGGCATAAGGCTGGATGAAATTTAAAGCAGGGTCTTGTACAAAACTCAAGCATTTAACAACACAGAGAACTGAAAAATCCATTCTCTGACAGTGGAGCCTCCAACGCATGGCTGTCCACCACTGACTGACTGAGAAAAGTAAGAATTAATGGGAAACAGGTCAAGAGGCTTATCCTACCTCTGGGAGAGCTGCATAAATCCACAGCTCATGTGTGAGAGCCTCAACAAGTCTTAGGTTTATGGAAGGGTGGTAGGAAAAAGCAACTGTTGTGAGGCGGCCTTAAAAGGTCCCATCTACAACTAGCTACAACCCATGAAGAGGAAACTAAGCAAATATGTGGAGGAAGGTGCTCTAGTCTAATCAGATCGTCCTGGACCACAATACAAACTGTGATGGAAAAATTCTGCTCCTCAGTAGAGACAGGGAAGCTCACCAGAACTGATAGAAATACAGATGATGGTAAATACAGGATGATCCTAGAAGTGAACCTGTGAGAGGTTGAGGAACATGTTAGATCCAATTTGACAAAGATAGGGGATTTCAGAAGGAAAGAAAATGTTTCAAATGTTAGTCTTTTTTTTGTCAAAAATAATAAAGATTTTAAAATGTTTTAAACATGAAAAACTTCAAACCGTTTCCAAGCCAAAAATCAGGACAAGGAGAAGAAAAAAATAAGACAAAACAAAACCAGGAGAGGCAGGCAGTCAGGCCAAATAGAAAGGAGTGTGTCTAGAGAAGTTTTATCGCGTGTGATGGTAGATTATCCTTTCTTTTCTCTATGTGGCTAGTCTAAATTGCGCTAAACATGCACCAAGTAATACATTTGACAGAATTTTACAGTATGCTGGGCGCCTCTAGGGATCCCCAGCTGAGATGTCAGTCTTCAAACGTTCTCTCACAGCATCAGTTGGATTCAATATACCAAAGTTGCAAAGGCTTGTTTTCTCTGTTATATAGTTTTAATAAAGTGCCTGATGGCAATAAAGCTGATTCAAACCATTTTATGAAACATTTTAAATAAAAAAAACAAACCCTAGCTAGTTGCACAGTTTAGTATAGCCCCAGCTCCAGACAGATTTCCATATCATTCTGGTCCAGGCTCCAGAACAATAAGAACCGAGATGGATAACAGTCAGTTACTGCAGGCGGAGACCCACAGCTCGAACCCCACCGGCCCGGAGGCACGAGCCGAAACCGGGTAAAAACGACATCCGAAGGGCAATGTTTCCCACCCGGAAAGCAAAAAGGAACCGGTTCTTGGGTTGCTTGGTGTGATCGGGTTACTGAGGGACCGCCTTCCCTTTCCAGGCTCAGCAGCGCTGCACAGCCTGCAATGCAGAACCGCCAGCACCACACACAGGGCTCCAATACCGACCGCAAACCTTTACACCTAGTCGCATCAGCACACTGCCTACCGAACCAATCCCAATCCTGTGATCCCCTCTTCAAACAAAAGGTTAGAATCTGCTTTAAACTAATTAAAGCAGCATCTGGAAAATGCTCTGAAAGTGTTCTTGAAGATCAAAGAACATATACATTAGTAGCGTAGATTAAACCAGCGAGCATTAATAAAACCACTAAGTCTCTGATTGCTTCGTATTTGTCCTCATTAAAGGATAAAAACACAAAGGTGAATAAATATTGACGCGCTATGTAAAATGACTACTTCCTGACTAAACTGACGTTATGGCATCCCTCAGTGGGTTACGTGACCGTATCGGGAATTTTGGGTTGTCTGCTATCTTAGTGAATTACTTGATACTATAAGCAACTAAATGTTGTTGTAAGCAAAAATTTTTCACTTGTGATATATTTAATTTTTTACATCCTATCAAATTAGAAACTATAAGTATGTGTTTTCTATTGGAACTTTAAAGCTGAAGTTGTTGTAGCATTGACTCAGGGGGACACACTCATTTCCGACTTTTATAAAACTTTCTTTTAAACTGACATAAACTCTTTTAATGCGGATTTTGATTAATAACTATTTTTTAAAACTCTTGTTTGTTTACACTCTACAATATGTTGTTGCCCCTTGGCTAAAAAAGCAAACTCTTTACCCATCATCCACAGGGCACACAGGAGAAATCAAATACAATTTAAAAATGTATTAATGAATTTTTGCTAGCATATGACATTGTGACAATCACTCCTGTCTTTTCTAGGCCTCTGTTAAAAGTAGATTAAAGCTAAGCTCTGAGAGGTGAGGGGCCTGGCAAATTGAGCCTCCAGCACACCAAGCGCAGGAATAGAAACAGACATAATCTAACCAAAGCCAGATATTTTTGAAAAGAAAAGAATGTTTCAACCCAGCTGGCAAGAAGCATCATAAACCCTTTTATAAGGTACCTAAACTAGACTGTGCTCCAGAGAAAGCAGAACCAATTTGCTTAACTTCCCAACATGCAGGAGCTCGGCGATAAAAGAGTCTGTCCTATGCCGAGGCTGGCAAAGATATTGTTATCCACTTTATTCCTGTGCCACCTTGCCAGCTTACACAAGACTGATAGCAATCATTTTGGGGTAATTTAGGGATTAGACTGGAGGTGTGTTGTAATCACAACCTTGTGTTGGAAGCCAGACAGTATTTTAGTGTATATATACATAGCATAGCATGAGCAGCCAAGTTGTGTCTTTTGTTTCATGTCCAAAAAACGACTTCTAAGAAATCTTCCAGCCAGAAGCCAGATTAAAAATGTGGTTTTTATAGTAGCAGCATGGAAGTGTATAGTGTTATTTGCTTGGATAGGTGCAAGATTACTCGAATGTATGTTTCTAGTAGAGTATTTCTGTTAGGAAAAGAACCCCACAACATCCTGCATGCGCCAGTGTTAACATTCTTCATATTTACAGGCATATTTACATCTTTATACGTTACATTATAAAAAAACCTAAAAATGAAATTCATTACATTACATATGGAAATACATAAATATATAGTATGTACATATATAATTATATAAAATTAACACAGGCATGTCAACTTAGATGAGGTGGTAGTATTACAGTATGCTGTGGTGCTGTTTTCTTCAGCAGTATAGAGGGAAATGGCTAATGTGAAAAAAAGTAACTCCATGTACTGTATAGAAATTGAGTATATCTGTGTCATGTATGGAGCTTTTGTTTCATGATTTTCTAAAACAATGCAGAATGGCATTGTGGTTATTAGCCAGTGACACTGCTTGGTGTGAAGGAGCTAAAGCTCCTTAAATAGTGCTGTTCAGCTTATCTGCATTATCAGCAGCGTTACTTTTGGTCCAGTGAATTTAAAGAGAAAAGTTAACTTAAAATCAGTAATCTTCAGAATGCTTGTTATGGACTCTAGAAACTTAGTACATATAATTATTTGTATTCTGTGTCTCTTCTCTCTTTCTTTAGACTTTGACTTGGGCTTTAATTTTTAAAATGAAATTAAACTTTTTTTTTTTGGAACCAATGAGCAACAGACCATTATTTTTCCTTTTTCTCTTTAGCCAAAGTAAGAGGGTTCTTACATTGTGTTTGGTCAAGTAGTGACTCAACACAAAGACTGTTATAGATGTAGCCAATGTTCATTTTACTTGCACTTTTCCTCATATCACATTTTTCCTTTCACTAAACTCTCCATTGGTTGGCAATAGCTCAGGTTGTGCATTATCATGCTTATGGAGTGTGTCAATAACTCTCTCTTGGACAGCAGTTATGTACTTCATAATGTGGCCATTACATAACATTTCTATAGCAATCCACTTTTAATATATGTATACAATATTGTAGTTTTCTAGCAAACAGAATTTTGTTTTTTGTTTAGCTATAAGCTATAATTTTCATGGTTAACCAATATATAACTTAAATATATAATACAGTGTTATTAAGCTCCTTTGCATGTGAAAACTTACGCTTTATGAAAATAAAATATAACATTTTCAATTTCTACTCACAATTCATTGAGCTTCACCTCTGCCTCACTTCCTGTAAGCCCTGATCGTGCCTCACTAAGTTGTAACCTTTTTTTTCCAAGGAAACAGCCTTATTTTTTCTAAGCTCCTAAAAACGTAAGTCTGCAGATGTGCAAGACAAAAGCAACAGCTAAGGTAAAGGAACGCACTACTCGTCCCCAGAGGTTAGTCACAGCATTATCACCTTGACAATCAGTCTTATTCGTAGAAAATCCTCCTGGCTTTTTGTTCCTTTTGCCCTCTGCCACAAACTCCCTTCTGTTCTCAGATCCCACACTTCAAATGATCTACTTCTACCTTTTTGTGCCCACATTATAGACAGTTTAAGGTAATTCCGCTTGGCAGTTACAAGACTGCACATCAAAAGGCACGCTATCTTGATGTCTGAATACAATGACAAGTTGTATTTTGTCATTCCCTGCTCTCAGAACTGACTGAAATACATCAAGGTATTTTTTGAAGTATCAACTGAAAAGGTGTTATATCTTTAGGAAAAATTAGATCCATAAACGGTATTTGGATACTTGATTTTAATTTTAGATCTCCACTAATATATATTCAGCTTCCAATAATAAGATGAATACAGGCTTACAGCAGAGCGAGTCATCTATAATTTGTGGTTATTCGTCTAAACTGGATGAAAGTGATCGGGATTTGCAGCTTTTAAATGTCTTTGAAGCCTCTCTAGTTTCGGAATTATAAGTAATTGGCCCTTGATTTAAAGCTGATTTATGAAAATATTTTCATCAGACAAGAATCTCCAGTGTAGGCTTTTCTTTATTCTGTAGAGATTAAGATTTCATGAAGTGGTAGCTCATGGTGAAAGGACCTCTTAATGCCAGTGAGACCATCCTCACTGCTCAAAAAAACATCACAAATCCATCAGAAAGCATTTTACGAGTTTACCACTAAGTGCAAACCCTTTACAACTATCAAAAATAGGAAAGTCAAATAAAATTTATTCAGCTAGGACTTGAAGAGCCCTCTATAATCTGCATAAACAAAGTTCAACTTGTAGCAGAATTTTGGGGAGAAAAATAAATATGGACAGGAGTTGGAACTGCTTATTGTCCGAAGCACAGCCAACGTCATCTGGAAAACATGGAGCCAGTGTGATGGCATGGCCATGCATGGCTTCCACTGGCTTTAGGCTACTGGTCTTTATTGATGTGACAGAAGACAGACTCAGCAGTGAATTCTGATCCATCTGGTCAAATTCAGCCAAATGTATCAGAGCTGAGCAGTGGCGTTTCACAGCACAGATGGACAAACTTCTCAAACATACATAAGGAACTCATTTTGCATTGACTGATTCGATTATCCAATGGCGTTTACAATTGTGTTTCATATGTTACACACTTTAAAGAGGGGGATTTGGTGTAGAGGAGCTTTCAGCATGGCACATTTTATATCATATGTTAGTAAGTGACACACTGTTTTTTTTTTTTTATTTAACCCTTCAGTGCTTCTGAAGCTGTTACACTGAGCTCCTTAAAAAAGATAATGTTCAATCCAATCCTATAATCCAAAAACGTCAACATTTAATGCTAAACTACTATACCTTAGATCTTCACATTCACCATATAATAGGGGCCATACATAGTAAACTAGATAGTGGGTGGGCTTATCAGGCAAGTGATTTGGCATAACAGACAGTACAAGAGTATTTCAGTGCTTTGTAATTATGTACCAAATATCCCTGTTACTGGACCCACCTGCTTAAAGTCTGCCTCTATTATCCCCATCTCCAATTCTCCCCAGTGACAGGCCTGAGTGACTATTGACCTATAGCTTTAACAATAGTCAATCAAGGACTCCTTCAATGTCACTGTGGACACACACCCGTTCGCTTAGAGGTGGAACCTTTCCACCACTGACAGCATCTCATTGGTGGTCCACAGAGTTTACACTATCCTGGACAGCAGAGATTCTTACATTTGTTTACTCTTCTGGAATTTTCCTCAGCCTTTAAAGGAAAAGTCCGGTCAGCAAGGAATGATCAATGGATCATTATCCATACCTAAAACTAATACATTCACTGCGATTTAATGAATTTAGCATTAATCAGTAAAAAAATAAAAACTGTAATTTTTGTTGCAATCACCGAGTCCGGAACTGGCCATTATTGCCCAAATATAGTAACACCTCATCCCTGACATCTTCCTGTGTGACGTCACAGTGTGGTAAGCCTAGTCTCCCCGCTTTACAAGCAAGATCAATGGGAACTACTAGACACATCTGCAATCAACAACAATTATTTAGGATTTTGAGAGGACTCACCACTGAAATTCGCAACAGCTATAGATAAAGTGACAATGCCCAAATGCATGGCAGTTGGATGCTGTAATACATCGGGTAAAAGTGGAAAAAAAATAATTTGTTATTTCACCTATCCGATTCATGATCCTCCAAGACGGGTCGGTCGGTGGATCGCCAACTTGAATATTGAGGATTTGCCATTGCAATTCTGGCCAGAGAAAAAGCATGTCATATGTAGCCAACATTTCGAAGTAGAATGTTTTAAGATAACTTGGACAAAAGCGTGTTGTGACACACTAGATACAGCACTGGAACTTGCTCAACAGCAGATACCGCACCGAGACGTCACAAACGCAGTGTGGCAGTAGTGTTCCTTAACAAACATGGATGTCTCTGGTAAAGTACATTCAAATAGAATAAGTCAAAATTAAAAACCCCTATCATTTAGTGAACAGTATGTAATAATTTCATATTTAAAGTAGTTTCACAAGTTTGAGTTCTGAATATGACCAGACTGTTTCTTTAACGCCATCATCCCACAGATCTGTGTAAACGCTCTTATCTCTTGGACTGAGTCCAACACTAGGGAACATTGATAAGCAATTACAATCGCAATATAAGTTTACATTATTACATTCACTAAAAGATCATTGTAGCATTGTAAATATGCAAAGCTCTATCTGACCTATACCAAAAGGCTTTCACTATTCACATTTTCCCCTTTGCCCTATCTGGGGCACTTACAGTTGATGAGAGTTGACAGTAGTAAAAAGACTGACTGCATGAAAAAAAAAGCTTACATTTTGCCTCTTGATAATAGACGTTGCCATTCTAAGCCAGTAATGGTTTCTATAATTTAGTCAGTTGAGGAGAAAAGAGGCTCTTTTTCATATCTGTATATAGGACCATGTGTTTGGTACATCCCATAAGTCATTTGGTTATTGCTGCTGTTCACTGTTCTCTTTGCATCTGAAATAAAATGCCTTACAATCTTTCTTAAAAACAGCCGACCTCATGCAAATTAAGTGACCTAAAAGACTTAAATTACTTTAAAAATTATTTGTAAGTAACTTAGAGCTTTTACTACCTCAAGGTAAGTATCCAACATCTTGATGTTTAGCATCCTCTAGTGCCCTTTTGTTCTTGACATGACCTACTTTGGTTAACAAAAGACAGGACCAAGCATATGCCATTGAAAACGGTGTAGTCTTGTCTTCAAGACAATGCCAGATTCACTTCAGTAAGCTGCTCTGAAGTTCAAAGGTAAAGCAATTCCTAATTTAAAAGCCCTGCTGCAAGTCAAGAACATATTGTGTGAGATTTCTGATCAATCATCGCCAAAGAAAAAAGATTGCACTGGCTGAAAATAATAAAAAAGATGTTATCCATAAAGTGGAGATCTTTTGAGGGATGAACTCCTCAGAGGGAACTCTAGCTATGCCAGACAGACTGTTCAAATCTCGGTCGACAGACAGATTAATGAGCTGTGCCTTCACATATAGTACAGCAAACTTAAGATAGAGCGGGGATCAGTCCTTGGCTGTTCCTGCAGCACCAGTACAGCATATGGTGAATCACATGTGTAATGTGTTTTGCAGTTATTTAGTACCTTTCATATCTATTATTACTCCTTAAGCTTTTACAATTTTTTGTGTACTAAAACAATGTCTTTTATTAAGATTTTATCTAATACAACACTTTAGATTATATTTTGCATATGCAATAACTCTAGAGACCTTACGACTCTATGCGTAAGATTGGAGGAAGCAAATCACTGCATATTGCCCTTAAACATCCCCCTATTGAGACATGGTAGTGGCAGCATCAAGCTGTGGTAATGCATCTTATGTGCAAGGATAGGAAAGGTGAAAATAATGGAACTAAATAACAGACGGCAACTCTGAAAAAAACAGCAAGAGCTTTAATTAAATGGCTTAGATCAAAGCACATTAAACTTCCTGAACTAATTTAATTAGAAATACAATGAGATTACTGGTCACAGATTACCATAGGATGTACTTACTTATCTGTGATAGTATGTCAACTAAAATCCTAATGTTAAACTATTTATGAAGGGAAAAAAAGAAGAAAGCCTAAGAGGTATATAGGTAGTTGTGCAAGCCATTGAAAACTTGACACTCTAGGAAAAATGTATTTAGCACAACCAAAAAGCTCTAAAAGCCAGAATAAAATGATGAAAATAGAGTGTAGGGGTCCTTTGTGCATCCTGAGATCGGTCATTACATAAACTGGCAGTGCAGATGTGAGCTGCATTGAGAGTGATGTATGAAAGAAAAAAATCCAGCACCATTATGAATTGGTTGGCTCGAGGCGTGGACGATGCTCACAAAAATGCTCTCAAAAAGACAGGTTGTCCTAGGGCACACTTACACAATCATGACGCAGGACTACAGCCAATAATATGTTCCTCTTTTCCAGACAAATTCAATTTTTATCCAAGACATATGTAAGCTGATTAAAAAGCCTACAAAGACTGGAGAAATATGTCACATCCTCCAGGGCTGGACACAATATTGAGTGCTGCTTGGCAATGTCTTGCCTTTCCTTCTATGTCCTTCCTGTAAACTCCTCTAGTCTGACCTAACTGCATCACCTGATCGCATGACACATCCATTTCAGCCTTCCCTTTTTCTTTTCTTTACTATGGAATATATGTCCTTGGAAAAGTAAACACATTATTCTGAAAGGTCTATGAAAATCCTCTCATGAGTTCTATCATGTTTTCCCTTTACTATCCATACTTAATGATTGACACTGGGAATTAGTAATATTTACATGATGAAAAGCTGGGAGAGAGTTATTTTACCTCGCATACAGCCCAAATCTTAATTCTGAGTTGGGTTTGTGTATCCAAATTTAAAGCGACTGTCATACAATCTAGCTAAAAGTCCCAATTACACTGTTTGCAAAGAACTCTACAAGATCTGACAATTTTTTTTTTCTGTCACACTGTTCAGGAACTTTCACTGCAGATCACCACGCATTTACTGGGGAAATTGTCCCAGAGATTCTCAAAGAATCTAAGTTGCAAGCTTTAATTGGTGGTTGCTGCTCCAACTACAGTAACTGAAAGATTGCTGTTTTACTTTGTGTTTTTTTTTTTTTTTTTTTTATTCAGTTTTCAATTCAGTTCATATGTATACCCCAGATTTACAACACATGCCATCGTGAGGCACTTTACAGAGGCTTCAATCAGATCATACAGTCAGATTGGAGAACATTTCTATGGAAAACCAGCTGATTACAGCTAGTCTTTGACTTGCAGGACACACTCTTCCTTGATGAGTTTGTGGCAACACTAGATATTCGCTTGCAATTTGTCACTGATCCTCACACTGTGCATGCAGTGGCAGTGCAGAGGAAACACTTGCTTTTAACGGGAAGAAAAACCTCCAACAGAAGCAGGCTTAGTGTGAGTGGCTGAGTCTGACTGGGGGTTAACGAAGAGAGAAGCAGACGTACAACACTAACATAGAAGCACTGATCCATAAATACTTTCTATGTTAAAAAAGGTAACAGCAGACTAGAGCTAGGGGTCACTCTGTGTGGGAAAGTAACAGTTAAGCAGAAAAACTCTGGGCCAATTCAAAGACGCCATAATAGTGCTAAGCTACTGCTCGGCTAGCTATCCCTTACCACCAGATATAAAATGCGTAAGAATTCAAAAAGTGCCCAGTACAAGAATCCACCAGCATACAATGTTTTTAGAAGTACTGTTGTACAGTTGAAGTACCTCAGAGATATCAGAGAACAGAAAATGTTGCTGAAATGGAGAGAGACTGAGCAGCACCACAGGATGTTAGTAAACAACAACCCAAACAGGAAGTGAAAGCAATATACATTACCAATCGCACAGCTTTTTAATAAGCATTACATTTAATGAGGATCACAACCATGAAAACTGTGTTTTAAAAGATATTTACCTCCTTATTTGCACATAAACATGAGAACGGCACTGTGAAAATGTGAGTCTTGCACCAATCAGACTCTGTCATTGTCGCACCAGGAGCGCTTGCAGGCACCCCTGCCAGCAGACTGAGAGCAAGTTTTAAAAGCAGGGGTGATGTGACCAGGTTTGGAAGGATTCCCAAATGGTCTGTCATCCAAAACCGACTGATGGTCAGAGTGTTCTTTTCCTTCTCAATAAAACAAAGCATTACAGGTGGATCGGAGCACTGTCTCTGGGTCAGTCTGATAGTTTGCATAATAGGGGAGATATGAACAGGCCTCCAATATGGGTAATATCCCCCCAATCTCATAAAACATGGTGAGCCAGTTTCCTGTTACTTATATGCCTTATTGACTGTGTATGTTCAAGTCTTTCACTTGCCAAATGTGTGTACTCTATGCTTCCTTACCCATATGGGAACAATAGATGGTAATGGCTGATTTTCTGTGAGATTTAGATTCCGGTGCACATTCTTAGTCATCTGCGTCATGGTAACCACAAAACTAACTTAAATCAAAGATAATCCAGAATTTCAGCCAACCAGCATTTTAATTGTGTACTGTTGTCGCATGCTGACAGTGACACACCAGTGTGCCAGATGAGTTATTCTTATTTCCATAAAATGTATGCAAAAAACTATACTATTTATTGAAAGATAAGGCATCACATATTATTTAACAAATGATTATTGAATGTATTTGTTTTATTTGTTCGTTAATTTTAAGACTGTGTTGCTTAGACAAACTCTTCTTAAAATTTGCAACACTACTTTAAGTCTATCTGAATGAGACACACTGAAGTTTTGCAAAACAAAGAAGTGAAAGAGCAGCTGTTTGCTACTTTGCATTTGTGGCTTTGGTGGAAACTTGTCAATCAAAAGTGGGTCACAAAAACCCATGCACACTCCCTCTCTGGCACCACAACACTGTTTGTTTAGCCATTGCAGTAAAGTCATATCATCAGAATGTGTGTGAATAACATATCTGAATTATGAATGGGGAGAGGTTAATTATGGATGAAAGGAGGGCAGAAACAATGCCATAGACAGTTCTCTGAAACACATGGTTAGATAAATGGCTATAGACCCAGTGTGCATTTGTTGGCAGGCATTAGGTCAGGGAGGGGCTCCTTATTTGGCAGTTGGTGCTTATATATATTGGTCCTTGCTCCATGTGGTTCTACCCAGCATTATCCCTCATCAAGTACTTAATTTCAATTATCAGATGTATGCATATTTGACCTAAGTTGACAGGGAAACTATTCTATAATTGACTATAAAGCTCAAATTATTAAATGAAAAGCAATTACACTTAACTCTAATCCTAATAGGATGATGTGGAAAGTGCAGATGAAGGCCCATTAATGTTATTCACTAGGTTATATTATTGTAATGATGTTGAAATTTTCGTCAAAGTGTTGTTTTTTTAATCTAGGTGTTTATTACATGTGTCTCTACATTCCTTAATAGGTTAATGGGGGGAAAAAAATCTGTGGAAGGTAATCAATCAGCTGCTGTTTTCTGTGCTAATGATTCTTGGGTAAAAGAGTTGCACCTGCAGCTTTGAAAGTTTGCTGCATGTTGTCATCCATGAACAAAGGCAGTGGCCTTTTACAAAGAAGGTCAGAGATTTGTTGCGATAGCATGAAACCGGGTAATGCAGACTGGGTTGGTGGCACGACTTAAAGAGATGCAAAAGGATCAGAGTGGAACTAATATGCAGAGAGCAAATGGCTAGATGAGAAAAAAAGACAAGACTATTGGGGAAGAATGATGTTCTGAATGCAAGTAGCTCCCTGGTTTAGGAGCTTGTGACCTCTAGGGGTTTTGTAAAGGTATTTAGGGGGATTAGTGTTATGTTTTATTCTTGTTTTTACAACTTTGTTAACTTATGTTTTGCAACTTGTGGTCATGATGGAATCTTTACTAAAGCAGCAAAATTTCTTAAAGCAATACAAATCTAATGTTATTTATTCTTTGCAAAATTAAAAGTAAATTACTTTGAGAACTAAACAAACCTAAATGGATCTTCCACATTTAACTGCTTTTAGAAAGACCCTTTAAAACATCCTTCCTGGCCTCAGATTTACCCTTAAACATATACACATACTTATCCTTTGCTGATGACACCATAAATATACTGATATTCTTTTAACCGTCATTTTGAAAAGAACTGTTGTATAAAGAAATATCTTTAAACTAATTAAAACTTTATTAACAAATAAATTCAGGGGAAAAAAAAAAACAGAAAAATAATCCATTCAGTTAAACTCTGCTTGTGGACGTGTTTGATAAACTGAATGATTGCATGTTGATAACCTTGAATGTGAGAAAACTGAATACAAAGATAGATTGCTTCCATCCTTGTGCTCTCTCCTGTTTATGAAATTGTTGGTTTGCTAATATAACATTTCCACACACAAATCTAAGCCAAATGAACTGGACACATTAAATTTGGATATATTTTAACCCACCTAGTGACATACTTTAATAATTTATTTTTTTTCTATATGTCTAGTTTAAACATTGTTATTTAGTCAAAGTTGGAGACCTGACCTGTTTATTGAGAGTTGGCAACTTAAGATCCAGTCAACATTAAGGTGGTCTGGTTTCTCTGTACAGACTATCCTCCGGTTTTTCTCCTTTTCATTAAAATCATCTATGAGAGCTCAGAATACTAGTAAAGAAACCTCCCATCAGTCATGACCAAACCCTTCATAGCAGTAGTACAGTATGCATAAGTGCTATCATTGTCCTTTATTTATTATTTTGTTTAACTAGTAATTATTAATTTATGTATATTTCCATCTTAAGGAATTCTTAATCTCCCTGCTTCTTTAATTGTGTGAGGAAATCATGTATTGAATAGGTAGAACATGTACAGAATAAACTATCAAACGCTATTAATAAAATGTCAGGCTACGACACCTAGAAGTTAGTTTTAATTTACTATTTCAGTTATATGTGACCTGCATAGCTATTTGCCCAAAATATGAGTTAACATAATGATATCTGTGACCATCTGTCTCCTCTGTTGTTTAACACATCAAAGTATAAATCCGGGCATTAGTGGATAGATAAATATCTCCGACAAGCTGCTGGAAAATATGCACAGTTACACAGCACTAAAAACAACTAATCAAAGGAAAAATGTTAATAGTTCTGTTTAGCTCAAAGTTTAAGAACATAAAATAAGTAGAAAAAAAAAAGAAAAATAGCTTTACTCTAACACGATAAGGGTCAAAAGACGCAAAGTGGTAAGGCAAAGGCCCTGTGTAATGTCTCCTTGTTGAATTCTCTAGCGCTAAGGGCCTTGGGACATTCACTCAGCTCTACTAAAACATTCAAAGCTTTGCTTCCAAAGAGCAAAACTTTTGTTCTTGCACAAAAGGTCTGACCAGAGGTTCTCCCATAGAAGGGAGCCCCGTATAAAATCAGATTATTTCCACTGAAATCCCCCTTTCTCCACCTGCCAGTTAACTATGTCACTACCATTGTGTCCTAACTGATAAAGCTCTCCAGTGTGGTATAAAGGAGGCTGGATGTGTATTATTGCTTTTACTGCCATTTATTCACCGAGGAGAGTGACAACTCCCCCCCCACCGCCCGGTTCCTTCCCTTTTTTCTTCTATTTTTTTTTCTAAGGAGAAATCTGGGCCACATGCCCAGAGGAACGCAAAGTGCTTTAATTCATTCGCACCTTTTCTCTCTGGCTGCCATCTCCAAGGCCTCTCTTTGTGCCCAGAAGTGATTTGCTCAGGCTGGACCATCAAAGCAATTATGGCAGCGGCCTGCTTCCCTATTATAAAGGGAGATGACTGACAACAGGGAGACTGTGCGGGGGTGGAGGGCACTTTGCTTCAATTTATTTGATCTGAAAACATTTTTTTTAAACCCACTTGACTAACAAACACAAACATCTCCTCAGATTATCTCTTTGACATTTTTTGACCAAAAACATCTTATCCAATTTTCTGAGCAACGTTTTTCAATTACCTCTCTCACCTTTAGGGAGCAAAGTAAATGTGGCCTGTATTGAGGTGATACAGTTGAGGATGCACACAATGTAACAAAATACCACGAGGCACAGCAGGCACTGATCGGCAGCAATTAATGTAATGGGCATGAGAAAGCACAATCTTCTGACTAATGAGAATGTCTTATATTACAGCACAAATGCATAGGGTCGCCAAGACTCCTATCATTACTATGGCTCGCTACAAAAAGGGATACTCCATAAATGGATAATGCGGGCAGAGAGAGCCGGGTACGGCGCCACTGAGCCGATCGTCCATCCAACAGTAATAATTACGCCTGGAGTTACATGAAGTCACTGGGATGAAGAGGGACAGGATGCAAGGGAAAATTAGGTATTTTAAGAAAACAAGGCATTAATGTGAAGAGTGGGGTATGAGATAAAGGACCAAAGTGAAGTTGAGTAGAATACAAAAAGGAAAAACACAGATGAACCATGAGAGCAGAGGAATCAAGGAGAAGGGGAGAGGTAGACGAGTGAGCAAAGTGTACAAATGGTAAAGTGACACATTGGCTAATCAGTCTGCTGTCGTTCTCCTTTTAAAACTGTCATTTTGGCCATCAAAGCATCAGGACCTTGTTCTTTTTCTGTCTTTCAATGACTGATTCCCCTATTCAATTATTCAAGGTTTATAAGCAGAGGCCATCAATTCAGCAACCGGCAGAGCCAGTGAAATAATGACAGGGTTGCTTCTTTAGCCATAATGACTGTCATAAACATTTTAGAATTTAAAGAAGGAAAAATTGATTATTAGACTTCTTCAACCAGCATAAACATATAAAAGATGGAAGTATGAGTTTAGACAAAGGTTTTGCATGCTTTGTTAATTATTATATAGTTTAATAATCCTGAGTTAAACAACTAATATATTCATGTAATTAATACAAGGCAAATATAATTCTAAAGTTCTTTCTGCTTCTTTTTATTCCGCATTGTAGCTGTTGCCCAAAAAATTCATATTGATTATCGAGTTAGTAACAAATATCTCAACTAATCAATGATGCTTGGCAGCCAAAGATGTCTGCATGCATTAACTGAGGACTTGAATGCGTATTAAGCTGCACTACTGCTAATATATATGTGGCCTGTGTGAGTGAGTTATGGTTTATTAGTCTACTTGTTCTTTAAAAGCCCAACCTGTGTGAGTCACAATGTGAAAGCCAGAAATCAGGTCAACTGTAGCCCTGTGAATGAATGCAAGGCCTAAGTATATATAATCACATACATGCAATCAAACAGAAATAGACATTAAAAAATAACAGCCTGTCAGCACACAAGGAACAAATGTATATGAACACATACAGGCACACACTGTGCCTACTTGTTGGAATCTCAGCTCCCATCTGCCGTAATCTGCCCTGGGGCAACAGTGACCTGAGCCATAGACAGAAACTCGTCTGGAGTGGAAAGAAAATAATAATAGCTGAGGTAATGCAGTGTGTAGCTTCATCCTTTACTTAGTTGGCGATGCCTTCAGGGCAGGAGATGTTTCAAACTCACAAACCTCATCTAGCTTTGAACCTGAAGCGCAGCTCTCACTCTCTAGTCGCTCAAACATTTTCATGTTAGAGACAGAACATGCAAATCAGACCAGTTTAGAAGCAGAGAAAGTAAACACGGGTAAAAATGTTGCAGTCAGTAGCCAGATCAGATAAGAACAAACTCAATAAATTTTGTGGGCAGCTCCAGTAAAGTTTTGTAAAGAGACTTTGAAATAATAACATTTTAGAAAAAGTTAGCATAATAAAGAAATAACAAAATCACGTCTTGCATATGAATATGGTGCTTATATTGATATTTGCCCTTTTCCCCCACACGATAAAGCTGCATCTTATGCTTTTTATGATAAACAATCCAACAAATAAATTAATATTACAGGATGTCATTCTTTTTGAAAGAATTTCTGCTACCAAGCATTTATACAAGCATCCTAAACCTTAAAAAACTGTAACAGGTTCGCAGCATCAGACATCCCCCTACGTAGTAATCAATAGACATGATTTTCTTTCTACTACTGGAACCACTGTCACCTACTCATTCTATGTTTCACACCAGTCAGCTCACACCAACTACATCTAACTATTCAAGCTGGGAAGGATTTTTTTTTCATATCACACTTGCTGCAGCGTGTATAGCGGCTTCTACTGTTCATTTCTTTTTTAACAATTTCATAAAGAGGGGGCGATAAGCTGCGTGTGTGCTGCATTGTCCCTCCTTGTTTCTCTGAAGCTCAAAGAGGATTGCTTTTTCGCTTTATCTGTTTTCTGTCCCCCTCCGCTCCTACCATGAGTAAAGTATGCTTATTATTGAAATATTTTACTGATGTGACTGGTTTAGCTTGCGATTCAGAGATTTTACTTTGTATTTTTCCTAGAAAAGATGCATATTCCTTTGCCACGGGGATCTTCTTCTTGACATTGCTGCCAAATTGCTGCATGAATTCGGCAATAATAGGTCAGGGATTTTAACTTGGTCGATCCATGCAGTTTCGACGCACTCTAAGTTCCAATTTTTCGTCATATGAGTTTCTCAATCATGTCCTGATTGTTCAGGCCTTTAAGCTACAGCAAATTTGAGCAAACTCCATGTTAACATTTTTGACAGTTTATAGATAGTATCTGACAAATGTTATGGAAAGTGTCACCAAAAAATGCTTCTGTAATATCGATTCTAAGTCATTAGACATAACAATTCTATCATTAGTGATTTACTTTACACCCAGCAAAAAGGAACATTTTGCAGTAGATATCTAAGGGTGCGTTTTGAGGCCTTCTGTTTCCCTTTTTTAATATTTCTGTCTGCTATGCATGGCAAGGTCAGTATATTCCCTCATTCAGCCTAGTGGCTAGGGCCTGAAAGAAAAGGGACGTCGGTTACATGTTAAATTTACACCACAGAAAAATAAAGTCAGAGATTAATGATAGTCTCATATAGTGTCTCATTAACCAACAATGTTGCCACTATTAACAATGATTTACCAAAATATTTTCTTTTACTCCCCCTGAGTTATTTGTATCAAATTAAAGACTGTATTGATTTACATTATTTAGTGTTAGAATTATGGTAGCACAAACTAAGGCATATTTAAAATCTCTTTCCCTTCTTTACCACTTTTGGCTAGATATTTATGCATTTTTATTCCTTGACTTAATTCAATTTTAAAGGAACATTAAAGAAGTGTACATCTTACCATTTCTTTAGGAAGATAAATACAAGCTCGGATAAATGACAAGCAGACCTTTGTAAATGACAGCATAATTAAGGTTATCTAAATAAATTGCACTAAACTCCAGAAATGGTGTAACAGAAGAAGAAAAGTAACAGACACCATTTTTGTCCTTATTATTTTGTTGTAGAATCAGTAGAATCTTCGTGTTTAACACATTAATGCACAAGATAAACTTCAGATATATTGATTTTTTTCCTTAGTTGATAATCCATTGAGAAAATATATCTCCAGCACATTTTATAATCCATCTGACAGAAAAAGAAAAATATTTACAACTGAAAAAGAAAGAGATAGATAGATGCAGGTCTGGCAAATACTCCAGAGTGCACTTGTTTGTGAAAATACAAACAAGTGCACCCTAGAATATGACACACAATATGGGGATAAGTGGAGGAACAGTCAAGGCAAAAAGTAAGACTTACAAACACCAGTAACACAAAGTTTACTGCATGGTGTTGTTTATTTTTAAGCCTTATTAGGTCAGATTATTTTCTTCACACTGAAGCACAAGAAGTTAACTCTGAGGTGCACTTCCTGTATCCTAACTGTGTACTCAAAACCAAATAATAAATCACCATATGCATTTTCCAAGTCCTTATCCACTGGAGGTAGGGGCCCATACTGTGGCAAACTGTCTATTTTTAAGGTTCACATATTAGTCATCTCTTGGGGCGCCTATCATTGTAATTTATGGAATTCATGAATACTAAACTGTTTTGTTCCCTTCTTGTTTACCCCACCACGCCCCTCCCCCCTCCCTTTCTCCTCCTCCTCCTCCACCTTCTTCCAACCCTTCTGAGAACAACAAAAACTGATTTGTATGAATTCAAAGTGGCTCATGTCGATCACCTCCTGCTGAGGAGGAAGTGTGGTGCCCTCTCACACCATTTGCAGCATGTGGCAAAATATTTCTGCAGTTTTAAGACTTATTTTTTTAAGAAAACTGTGGAAGGACAAATGTGCTGTTACTGTCGAATCCTGGACTTTTCTGAACTTAATACTTTTGAATAAAGCACAGTTTGTTCCAAGAACAATTATATCCATTGATTCTTTTTTCAACAGTAAATCTACAGATATCAAGGCACTTTATTGGAGTGATAGTTTAACGCAAAGTAAAGCATAGTAGTGAAGTTAAATATTAATCATAACTGTTTTTACTTTTCAGTGTTGCTGCACTGATCTTATGAAGTCTGTTATTATCTTCTGTGATGCCCTTTTTAACCAGCTTCACTGTTCTACTAGCATCCCCACACTTTTATACCTTTACTACCTTGTTTTATCATTGGGATGGTTCAGCATCAATAGTTTACAAACATTCAACAATGCTTTATGGCAACAATGTTTGAATTTCAGTCTTATCTGACCTGAATACCCTGTTGCACATGGTTGTTGTGTCCCATAAATGATTTTATAAATCATTTGTAACCTCTAACCTCTTTGTAACCTACAATATTCTATACCCACAGACTGCCACTATGGGTCCCTGAGCAAAGACCTTTAACCCCACACTGCTCCCCGACCCCGCACAATGGCAGGTCACTTCTCCTTCTTTTTAAAACAAAGTATCTCCAACTATTCAAAGTAAGTAAATATTACTGCTAATTTCTCTCTGCATCATCATGGCATTTTTTTTACTTGCAGCTATGACAACACATAAGGCTACTATCCAAAAAAATATAATCCCTGACTTAGAAAATGGGAGGTAGTATAACAGCGCTTTATCATAAAAAATGACAATTTGATGGCCAAATGAAATGCTGGACAAGGACAGCAGCAATGTGCTGCATGAACTCAATAAGGCTGAGAGTGCTGCTAAAGCTTAGAGAAAGGTAATTTGACCCCACTCAAATTTCTCCATCAGCATTAACTAAATGGAGGCCTTAGGAGTGAGGAACAGAGAGACATAGAAAAGGAGCTAAAACTCTGGGTTCAATACATAAATAATAAAAAAAAATAAACTAAACAGGCAAGGCAAATTTCCATTACTTGAATAGGAATCGCTATTTCAACTGCTAGGCTCTAAACGCAGACGTCCGTCCTCCCCGTCTCTTTTGTTCATTCACGTGAGCACTTTTCTCCTCCCTAACTGCCCTACATGGACAAATGGATATTTGCCATCTCGCAGCATCCTTGAGGCACATCAATAAATAAAGTTGACACAAATAAACAGATAAATAAATAAATATGAGGAGCCTAGCAAATGGGCATCCGTCAGCATTAGTGATAGAAGCATGTCAAGTGAAATCATGCTTGACTGGAGGCTGGCCTGCCTGAGTGTATGCTTTCTTGTAGATTGTAGGCTCTGTATGGGAATTTTTGTGTAGGAATAAGGGTACATTACGTTTTTCTTATTGGACTTTGTACTTTGTTTGACCCCTGGGGTTTCTTTTGCAGTGTTTACCAGTATGGCTACTTATAAATCTCTCTATAAGGATAAAGTATACACACTCCATTTTACAAATAGCTTTGTATTCCTTTTTGTCCTCTTATTCCTACATGTTCTTTTGTGGGACTGCATGATCTATATACCATCTTTTTGCTTTTTATTTTCTATTTACGTTTCGTTTTACAAATGACCATTACAGATTTCTTTTTAGTCATGATTTTATAAAATCCCCATACTGTTTTATACTTAGTACAGTTGGTCTACTTTAAAAAAAAAGAATTCTAGATGGGATAAGCAAACAGATCAAAGTAACATTTAGATAAAACTAAATATTAGGAAGGTGAAAATGTGCATATAATACTACACTTCTGGACAGATTTATTAAGTCAATGAAATATTCAAATATCAATTTCATGAATGAAAGCACTGATGGAGGCAAACTTTTAACGACAAAGGAGGTTTAAAAATCTTTACCTCTTATGGTCAGAAAACGGCAGCTAAATTAAATTATGCAATTTTTATTTAGCTATTTATTTTGAAAGTTTTATAGTCATCTTCATCAAAGCTGCCTTTAAATATTGATACAGTTTCAGGATAAAAAATGCATATCCTGATTTGGCAATAAAAAAACAAAACAAAAGAGGATTGACCAAAGAGTTAATTTGATCGATTTTAACTGACTGCTTTCGATTTAAATTTCAATGTTTTAAGTTCAGCATGTCCTCAAATAGCCAATAATTCTAAAATCTCAACTTTCTTGCATTCTGGAAAGTAAAAGGAATTCAATAAACCTGCAGTTAAACACATTTTAATTTATTCGCCTGCTCTAAATTTTGTTTGAATGATATGACTTGTTGAATAGAACTTTAAATAATGTTTCTGCATATCTTGTCTTTGTATTTAAAGGAATTACCATTATCAGTCACAGCCAGGTACACGCTCCTTTTATGCCTCAATATTACAAATCATCACATCAAGGCTGCCAAGAAGAAAGAAGAGATATTAATTCTGTTGCTTTCCGGCCGACAGATTGTAAGATTACAACTGGCACTTCAAATGCAAACATTATACGTTATATTTTAATAATAATCATATCCTGTTAAGAGAGAAAGAAGTGTGACATAAGAAAGAAAGGGATTTGATTCTGGCCCTGTGTCTTATTGCTTGAGGAATGCATAACCATGCAGGATGGCATCCTATTTCATTGCACATCATTTTCTTTCTGATCGTCAGCTGGCCCCGCTGTATGCCTAATGAGCGATAAATAAGGTTTAATTCAACCGACACAAGTTGCCCATCCTTCAACACTAAGCATGATAGCTTGGGCGAGTTTCCATTCGAATTATATGAGGGTAATTTGTCAGTTGGTGGGATGGACCTATTGCCATCCCTATATTTGGCTTTCACAGGCATTCCTTTGTCTTTAAGCTCTGCAAGTTTATAGGTCTATTAGGAATTCATCAAACAATGAGCGACATCAATCTTATTGTGGGAAAGCGCTCTGGGTAAAAATAAGATAAAACCTTCCATTATGGGGCGCTCCAAAACACATTTGCCCTCCAAAATTGATCTAGTATTGACAATTTACACTTGAGGTGACCTTTCTTAACTGCCCACATACTTGAAAGCCAATATTGTTTGGAGAGAGAGTAATATGAACTCACAACTCAGTGTGAATGCTTCGAAGTTACTAAATAGGATTAGGTACCAAACAGCTTTGCTTTGGAGGGGGTGGGATTTAGATATGGTTAGGATTGGACAACTAAGCAGGCACTGGACACGTTTTAAACCAATGCAGTTCTGCACCTATGGAGTACTAATCGTAAAGAGCCTTGAGGCTTTTGTTATAGGAAAAAAAATATATCATTTATGTGCCATAAGATAAAAATAAAGAAAGAAGAATTGTGAAAAGAAAGTAGAAAAGTCAAAACAGTTAACTGTTCCTCTTGTCATTAGCGGTGTAGTAGGTCTGGGGGATGGCTTACTGTAAAGGCATTGATCTGCTGTAATCAAACTAACTTCCTGAGTGGATATAATTTGACCAACTGACATAATAAGCCAAATTAAACTATCTGGAATTGCATTTAGAGTCAGGTTGGGCTTTTTATCACTAAATATGATGGTTAAATGTATTCTTTTCTATGACTAAAAATGATATTTGTGTCAAACTGCTGCGAAATGAGAAAAATTTAATGAATTGAAATTCTGTATCATAAATGTTTTCTTCAGACATAGACAAATATCCTTATTTATAAGAAACAGGAGATAGATTTCAAGCAGCTTGTCTTTACAGAACAGCTTTCTCATCTACTCTATTGATATCTCTCATCTACAAAGCCATCCCAGCTGTAGAATCAAACCTTATGGGTCTCTTTGCCCCAAATCATGTTAGCTCCTCTTCGTGTAGGAGTGCCACAAGGGCAGCCCCAATGAATAACATCTATCAACACCCTGCTGTAGAGGCCAAAAGTTGAGAAGGCAGAGACCTCGGCTCAGAGACGCCCTACAGCAGAAGTATGCAGCTGATATGTCACACAAGCTGGAATGTGTATATGAGATGTTGCAGAGGAGAGCAACTGGCAAGATAGTGAGATGATACAGTAAGATAAACGAGGTACAACATGTGTGTGAGGAAAATTAATTGCCGAAGGAATTACGATCACTATCGCTTCCTGTTATTTAATTTAAGAGACAAAAATGTCCGATTTTTCTAGTGATTGAGAGCACGATGCAAAATAGCTGCCAAGCAGTACATGGTGTGGTTCATCTTATCAAGGTAATGCTGATGGCAAAGAGAGGTAATGAGAACAGGTGTTAAAGACATTCCAGTTCAGCTTGTTGAAATATGAGAACACTGGCATATGTACAGTATATGAAAGCCTTTTTTAATGGTGTTTAACTCTGTTTTTAACAATTGACAAGATCAATCTAGAGCCAGTTTATTTTCAATGAAAAACAGTGTTAATTTAATCTTTTACAAATCTAAAAGAAGGGTTAGTTTATGACCTTACAGACCAAATGTACTGCTTTTAATTCAGTCCACAAAAACCTTACTGAAATCAATAAGCATTATGAATTTTGTAATGTCAAATATGTCCTTAAGTGGTCTATTATGGGCATAAACATTATGGCAGTTTTAGTGCTTTATGATCAACCTCCCCCAGCAACCAACCAGGCAAGATTTGTTCTTTGAGATTTCCTTCTTTTTAAAGTCAACATTCAACTGGTTCGTCATTTTCAAAAAGGATGGAGCCAATAGGATTTCTGATAGCTGATATGATTTGGTATCTTCCTTTCTTATGATAGTTTATCTATTATATATTTTGTATAAATTGCAAGGGGAAGTGAAGAGAATTTCCACCAAGGAAACACAAACTATTTAAGCACATTTTGCTGAGAGCGAGAACTACATTACTAGACTTGATGCAAGATGAATAATAATAAGTTTAACCTGAGCTTTTGTCTTATTAGGGGCTGAATTTGTTATTATTTTCACTTGCCCAGTTAGCATGATGTGCAGGTAGTGAAAATTATACAGAACCAAACCCATATATACTTAGGTTTCCAAGTAGTCTCACTCCAGCTTAGAACAGACAAGGGAACGTTTTGTGGACTTGCTCAGTAAGGTGAAGTACGATACCATTGGTAAGTGGTAGAGAGAGGGAAGGGACCCTGGTTTGGGATTTTAATGACATTGAAAAGGCAGTAAATAAATAAGATTGGCTTGACTCTCTTTGAAATCTGATTGATGTGTCTTTTGGGAGGACCCCCTCCACCACCAAATATGAAAGACCTAGTGAGTCTGTGGCTTTCATCCTTGACCGAAAATCAATGAGCCAGGATGTATGAAAGGCTCCTGCTCTCTACCGACCAATCTCCAGGCAGATTCCTGTTAACTGCCTCTCAAGAAAGGGAATAGGAAATAAAGCATTGAGGTATCCCTTTCACTTTTTTAGAAATTAAATCCTGCTTACCCAACCCATGCATCTAATATCTTTAGGATTTTGTTTCAACAGATAAAAAGAAAAAAAAGATCAGTGTGCAGTGCTTAGCCCCTTCTAATCCATTCCACCTAATAAAAAATCCAGGACACAAAATTTCTTAAGAATAGAACTTAATAGAAAGTACACCTATGTGTAACTTAATTTCATTAAAAATCCAGCTATCTCATGAAGACCTCAGAGGTTTGTTAGGAAAAATTGGAGAACAAACTAGATCACAAAGAGCATGAAACACAGGAGAGGGGTCAGGGAGAAAGTAGTGGAAAGGTTTAAGGTAAGGTTAGAATGTACTGCATATCAGCATTCAAAGCTTTCAACACCTCACCATTAATCATCTCTAAATGGATATGGCCAAGAATGTTGGACTGTAATCCAACAATAACATGGCTAAACAGGAGAACATTAATCTAAGAAAAGACACAGAAGCACATGGCAACTTTTAGGTGAAATTCAGAGATCCACAGCTCAGAAGGGAGACTGTGTCTACAAGACAACTATTAGTCCTACCAAGAATAGACTTCTACTTACGGAGGTTTACAAATACAATTTAATTTAAGAAAAAAATGAATTTGCCATAAGATATGTATGGGGCACTGGTATTTAATTCAACAGGTGGTTGTGCACTCAACCAATCTGGCCTTCGAGGCACAGTGTCAAGAAGAAACCTACTGAAAAACGATAGGCCACAAGTGTTAAGCAGAAATCCACACCTATGCAGGGAGCAGGCAGCATACTAGAATAAAATCATTTCAATAAAAAAAATATAATGTCTTTGAATAACCCAATCAAAGTACAGACACACTAACTGATGAAAGGAACTGTGAATTGCAGTTCTCCAATACGATCCAATTTGAAGGATTCCTAGCTATTCTGTGAAGATTAAAGTAGTTCAAGGAGGCAGAAAATATAGGCCACACATCAGATCATTACTCGGATTCAAAAGTACATTGTTCTTCCTTATAACAAAAATGAACTATTTTATGCTGTTCTTTTACAATTAATTAAAACAACATATTTTAATGAAGGCACTGCAGACCTCAAAGACCACTAAAGTGAAGTAATCAAGATATGATTATAACCAACAGAAATATTTCCAGATAAAATCATTGCTATCAATTGGTGAGTTATTTTTAGTCTCGTATCAGAAGACTAAGTAGGACAGGTATGCAGTTCTACTTTATGGATGCCCCAAAATACTCACCGAAATGCTGACAAAACATCACAATTATATTGTATATCCAGTCAAAGTTATCTGTAATGGCCATTAACTAATTCCATCAAACCATGAAGCTGTTTTTCCTGTGGTCAAACAAACTTAAGACATTAAGTATAAGAGTAGGGGGGACACAGTCATCTTCACTGCAACTAAAGTCGACTTAGATGAAAGAGAGCCAATAAACCTTTGGAAACTTCCAGAGTAGGGTATTAAGGTTGTAGAAAACCTTGTTTTATTCCTTTGAGCCATATTATAAGAAAATTTGATTCAGAAAAATGCTTATACATGCAATCTGAAGCAAAAGTCCAGGTTAAAGTTTGCAGTAATTCCTTTATCTACATTGATGAGATAAGCTGCAATACTCATATTAACAACTGTTGTTTTCATAAGTCTGTAGATAAAAAAACAAAACTACATAATATTTAAATGTTGTTCGTTTAAAGCCTTACCTGGTTAGGAAAAAATTGAACAAAGTTCATTATTATGTGACAATAATGAAACTGCAGCGGAAACAGTTTGCTGGTCTCCATCAATCCATCCAGGTTTTCTGTGTGGAATTAGGAATGGCTGCTGTAATTGCATAACACATGACTTGGGCCCCGAGGGTTAGATTTTCTATCTTACACAAAGTGGAGACAAGGAAATAGGAAATGCTTTTGGAATGGGGTTTAATTGTGACTGGCGGCGCCCGGGATTGTGCTCAGCCCGACACTCGAGGTAGACTGCTGAAGAGCAGTTTGGCCTAAAGGATGAAGGAGAACGGCACACTGGCTTTAAATGAGCTCCTTTTTGACGTTAGCGAGGACTCTTGTTGCGTCTCTGACAGACTCTCTCTGGTACATGCTGCTCGTTTAAGGATGACAGGAGGTTAATCAAGCTTTAAAGAATGAGATTACAACCGACATGACAAGCGGGATTGAATAGATTCGGCACAGCGACTGTTAAAATGGCCACAAGATTCTTCTTCTTACTTGTGGGAAAAGATAACATGAAAATGCTGTCAATCCAAGCAGATTGCAGATATAAATTATGTATAAATATTAATACAGACAAACCACACAGAGTTTATCGCATCTCTCCTTAAATTACAGAAAGAAGTACCAACCCTTTAAAAGCAACTTTAGGTGACAAGTTTTGTTATGTAACCATGAATCATTAATGAGATTCGTAGCACCACTTTTGAATGTTATGTACCATCTGAAATAATTTCATGTACAAATATATCTGTATCCTAACTTACAAAGTTTTATTTCTCCTTTCATTTCCTCCCCCCCTTTCTCCAAATTCAATAGAGAAAAGAAAGTCGAATGGCAAAGTTTTGTTTTGTTTTTCTTCCCTCATCAACTCAGAGTAGCGAGTGCATGCAGCAATTTATTTACCAGACACTGCTCTGTATCACTGGACATTGATCTGCTGGTGTTTAATACATCCAAGTGGCTTTAAAATTGTTACTCACTAGGAAAAAACATAGCCTCCTGGGAAGAATCTGATGCACGGCGCCCAGCAGGAAATAAAACCACCTCATCATTCTAGCTTTAAAGACAAATCTAAAAAAATCCCTTATAGGTACCTGGTTTTGGCTAAAATATCTACTGAAAATCTGAAACAAAGGCAATGTAGGCAGACCTTACTGTGTAGATAATATTTAAAAAGCTACAAATCAATTATATGCATTGTTCATGCATTGTTTACATTTATAGAAAGCAAAGGATTTCCTTTTAGAACTTTCATTAAGGTGTGTATCATCATAGTAGTTATTAATTTATCTATTCAAGTAATTGGTTGATTGACTTCACTGATCTTACAGTGGAGACATTTCTTGTTACATCAGCTCAAATATTCAAAGAAGAAGAATGTGCCAAAGGAAGAAAAAGGTGCATGGATATATACAGTGCATCCTCATATGACAGCTTTTTTACTTATTTTTTTTATAGTAGGATCATTATACAGGGTTAATGCAAATATCCATCTATATAAATACATGGGTATTTATAAAGATGGATATTTATATATATATAGTTACTGCACTAAGTCAAAATCAATAAATTGTAGGACTTTAAAGGTTATTATAATTTAGTTCAAGAATTGGCTACAGTATGAAAACCAACTTAAATGTGAGGCTTTTATATAAGATTACATAGTAAACATCTGTTAGACTGGTTAAAAAAGATTTTATCCTACAATACAATAGTAAAGGCATACTTTTCTATGTTTCTATGAGAAAATAGGTTCCAGTAGATAAGGTGAGAGTAATACATTTACTTTAGGCATTTGAATACACTATAATAAGTCATATTTAGAGGCAGATTTCTCAAAGGTTCATTTAGGGAAGCAAATTATTAGGCAAAAAGTTTTTTTGTTTTTTTTTCCCATTAGGTCTGTTCACTTGACTAGCATTATTATTTAGGAAGACCCAAATCGCTTGGGTAGAAGTACAACAAACAGAATTCATGTGTATAAATGTGCAAATGTTTCAAGATGGTAGAAAATGTAGTTTTTAATAAAAAGCCTGGATGTACTTAAGACTTTTTAGGGCCATGATTTTAAGATTCAAGTCTTTAAAGACTGTTTAAGACCTCAAGAATTCACAATTTGAGAGAAACTAAGATGGAGCTATTTAAGTCTTTATATAAGGTTCAAATTATAGCAATAAAGATGGCTGTGTTTTTGCTAACTGCCTAGATTACTCCACATTATCTCCATGACAATTTATTTTTTCTTCTTAGACAAATCCTGTACTAATTAGCTTAATGTTTAGACAGTTAAACTATAGTACTGTATAGGTTTTGATTATAAAGGGTAAAAGATGAAAATTTATTTGTGTTCCTTCATATTCTGTCAATTTACTGGTTCTTATGTCATAAAAGTTTTAAGTTCTGTAATCAAAGTTCTAAGCCCTAAAAACTATAATTATAAATTCCAATCCAGATATTTGCTTTAATATTATTTCACCTGTGATATTTTTGTTTTGCCTTTTAAAACATATTTTAATATACTTTGATGCCTATCCTTTATTCTGTGTGTTGAAGTTTGGGAATTTAAAATTGGCATTCAAAGCCTTCAACAAACCCCTAAAAAAAAACAAAATTACAAAGTTCTTGGAGGTAATGTACATGTCTGCTCTTATTTAAAGTAGAAAGTTTGTACTTAACTAACTTCAGAAGTTTAATCTGTCATCAGTAAGTTTTATGAGGCTTACTGTACACTGCGCTTTAAGGAGTTTGAAACTAGGTAAGGTATTATAGATCTAATTAGACTGAGGTCACATTTCAGGATTAAAAAAAAGATTTAAAAAAATTACAGATTAAAAAAACTCAATCTAAGTAAAATTAATATTTAAACAGCCAAGCTTTGAATCAAGTTTAAAGGAGCATTTCACAATTTGTAGCGCCTAAAATGCGGTTTGCTCCATTTACAGCAGGTTCCTCTATAAGCACCAGTAGTCAGTTCATTAGAAGGTAATTCAGGTCCTATTTTCTAGTTGTGTATGTGTGTGATGTGGCCTGTTCTCTCATTCACCTGACAGGGCGTACACTGTGCGATTCTCGGGACGATTTTTCAGTCGTGTAAGAATTTTTTGATCGGACCGACTTTCAGCCTGATCGTGCGTCGTGTAGTGTACAGGGGGTAATGAGGGGTGATCAGCCTCTCACGACCACGCCCTGCTCAGGAATTGTGAATCGTTTGCAAATCAGTGGGGGATGCAGGAACAAGGATTCTTCTTTTTCTTCTTTCTCTCAAATGTAAGCACAGAAGCATGGCGGGGAAGCAATAAGTGAAATTTAGTTTTTTTTCTTTAAAATTGACAGACCTGACAGCCATGTCTTTGTCCAAATACGTCATCTCCTTTTCTTTTTAGGGCTTTCAGCACAAAATTGCACAAATTGCCAAGGCAGCGCGTTTCGCTTTAGTGAGCTTCATATTCCCCTTCTACTTGTTTGGCTTCCGGATAGACGAGTCAGAGCAGCGCCATCTCACTGCGGAGCTGAGTCGGACGTGGTTTTTAGAGGTACAGTGTGAGCAGGTAGATCACATCAGAGCATTGGGCCGAACATAAATCGGGAGCTTTGAACTCACACTGTACCACAAAACCGCAGGGTATCGTGGTACAGTTTGAGCAGTAGCTCCACGCAACGATTGGAAAAAATCGCAGTGTACGCATGGCTTAAGTGACTGTTTTTCAAGATGGTTCACAAAAGACGAGTCATACTGTGAGTGCCCCTCAAAGCCCATCACAGTTAAGTTCAAAATAACTTCAATATTTCTAACTGTTTATACCTCAAAAGACATTCCTCTAAACAAAAGATAACAAGTACAGTGGTAAATACTTTTCCTCCTCTCCTATCCAAGTATACAGCTCTGGTGTCATTTCAACTTGTCACCAGAAGGGGTAAACTTCTGTAAAACATTCTGGAATTTACACTATACCCCAATAACATACATTTTCTGTTGTATTCATTTGTTCTGTTGTTTTAATAAAATAGGTCTAAAGTCTAAATTAGGGCTAAAACAATCAGATTAATCATGATTACCGGTAATCGATTATTGAAATAATCATCAACTCATTTAGTAATCGATTAATCGTTAACTGGAGTATAGAGACTGTAAAATATGTATCTAGCTGACAAAGCAGCCCACTTAGAGCAGTAAATATACCAAGATTGTGAAATCAATATGTACAGTAAGCATTTTGCATTCAAGATTAAGAAAAAAAATCATCTGTCAATATGCTCTATCCAGAACTACTCAAGAGGAAAAGCTTTAGTTTCACCTGGTTTAGTTTCATAAAAAATTCTTCTTTAAGAAACCTTTGGTTATCCGATTATCAATTGAAAAAACAATCGACAGATTAATCGATTTGTGAAAATAATCTTTAGTTGCAGCCCTAGTCTGAATGTATTTCAAGTGTAAAATTTACAAATTGGTGTTACATGAAGAAACTGCCTTTTGTTGGATCCTGTCTTTGTACCGACCATTAGAAACTTACTGTAAACTCCCATATCCTCACTGATAAAGAGTTTTTTTTTTTTTTTTTTTTCAAGAAACAGCACCAAATTTTCCATTTTGGGAAAATGTCCAAGTTAACTAGAGGTAAAAATAAACCATACTTATTTAAACCTGTCAGTCCACTCTGTTACCTTCTAACCACCTTTGACACCCTTCATTGGTTGTGGAACACAGGGTGTAGTAGTGCTTGTCTGAGAGCATATGAGCAACCACAACACTTTTCACTCAGTGTTTCCAATTTGAACAGTTGAGGGACAGTCTGTCCACCTCCAGTCAACTCTTGGAATTGTTATTGTAGATAAGAGTGACTCTTCCTCCCCACAACCAGAATTATATTACCCTACATCAAAGCTACATCTTAACAACCAGTTGTTGATCATTTAAACACTGCTGCAAAAGCTTCCTAATGAACTTAATCTTTTAATCTGATTAGAGCAATTTTCAAGTTGTCATAAACTTATTAAAGTCTCCTGTTATCGGTTTTCTTTAGCATCACACTCCTGACAGTCATATCTGGTCATGCAAAAGCGTTTATATAATAAAAAAAAACACATGACAATTGAACAGCCAGTTAAGCATGAAGGTCTGGAAGTCTTTTGAGAGTGCACTAGCTAGTGAGCTGCTCTTCAACATCTACAAGTCTACTCATACACAAAAATCAAACACTGTAAGTGACTAAAAGACTAGAGAACAGCAGATTACATCCTACAGCTTCAAGGCAGAAAGTGATATTCAGTCACCATGCAGCCTAACCACATAGACAAAACTATACGACCACTGTAGCTGATCTACATTTCAGAAAAATGTGCTGAGTGTTTTTTCACTTTTGAATATTTTGGGGTTCACTTTGCGCTATACACTTTGCATGTTCTATAAGAACATGAAAAACATAATAAGATGAAAAACTTCTCCTAATAGGGAAAAAAACTTTTAGAAAAAGAAACGGAAAAAAGAAAGTAATTTAACGTAAGACATTGATTTAGTCAACATTTATGCTTAGCAATAACATTTAGCAGATAACAGTAGGCATTTTTTATTGTTTGCGCTGTATTGTGAATGCATATGCTAAGTTGGGTTACTTAAGGACCGTCATGAGATTTAAACTTGTTTTCCACATTAAAGAATTAGGCAAAAGGGCTAAAGCTAACCATGCTATCAGGTCTAATTCGCTTGCCTTGAAGCAGTTGGCTGAGCGCAGTAGTTATCAAATTATTCTATGAGAACATTTTTATGCTCCCCAGCTTCCCTTGCTGTCACCTTATCAACAGTTGAACAAAGAATGTCAACCTCAGCAAATTACTAATTGCACTGAAATAAACAATTACAAACTCCACAAAACTGCCACCTTTTAAAATGTTATTATTTTAATATAAAACTTGCTGATCTTACTGTGCAACAGAATTCAATATAGTGACCAAGAACTAAAAAAACAAAAACTTAAAATGAGTAATTTATTCACTTCATTTCTATGAATCCTCCTGCAGTTACACTGGGCCCCCTCCTAGGTTCCCCCAAATTTAGGAACCTCTGGCCAAGTGAAAGGTATATTTTGCAACATTTAAAATCAATTGCAAACCAGTAATTGCATTAATAATAAATAATTATTATAAAATTAAAGTTATACCTACTTATTTCATGGTTCATTTGATTATTTCATGGGAATCCATATTTATGTATTTCAGGATATATATTTTATCCTCCATATACCTCAGGTTTAACATCACTCTGATTGTAAAACCCATCTGAACTTCTCCCACTGGGATTCCCGTGACCCTGCAGAGGTCCCGACCCCTACTTTAGCCAGCCCTGGTCTAAAGGAAGTGATGTTGCCTAATGAATAAACAAAAATGATGACTACCTGTCTTGGGAGCAAAGTTAGAGACAAGGTTGAATGCTGGATTTAAAGAAAGGAATAGGCCAAACTACAAATTGCTTGAGGAGAGAGCAAACAGCCAGACTAAATAGATGACTGCAGCTGTTGTTTATTAGCAGAACATGAATTTTTATTTTTCATGTATTGTTTTCTTAATATTTTAATGCTATTATGTATCTTTCAGTCAGTTGGTACCAATTAATAAATCGTCGACATCATAGTAAATCAATAACCATGTTAACTATATTCTATATTCCATGCCTAGATGGGGCAAAAGGAGAGCGTTTCCTATCATTCATTTTATGATACACTATATTGCCAAAAGTATTTGCTCACCCATCCAAATTATTGGAATCAGGTGTTCCAATCACTTCCATGGCCACAGGTGTATAAATTCAAGCACCTAGGCATGCAGACCGTTTTTACAAACATTTGTGAAAGAATGGGTCGCTCTCAGGAGCTCAGTGAATTCCAGCGTGGAACTGTGATAGGATGCCACCTGTGCAACAAATCCAGTCGTGAAATTTCCTCGCTCCTAAATATTCCACAGTCAACTGTCAGCTGTATTATAAGAAAATGGAAGTGTTTGGGAACGACAGCAACTCAGCCACGAAGTGGTAGGCCACGTAAACTGACGGAGCGGGGTCAGCGGATGCTGACGCGCATAGTGCGAAGAGGTCGCCAACTTTCTGCAGAGTCAATCACTACAGACCTCCAAACTTCATGTGGCCTTCAGATTAGCTCAAGAACAGTGCGCAGAGAGCTTCATGGAATGGGTTTCCATGGTCGAGCAGCTGCATCCAAGCCATACATCACCAAGTGCAATGCAAAGCGTCGGATGCGGTGGTGTAAAGCACGCCGCCACTGGACTCTAGAGCAGTGGAGACGCGTTCTCTGGAGTGACGAATCGCGCTTCTCCATCTGGCAATCTGATGGACGGGTCTGGGTTTGGCGGTTGCCAGGAGAACGGTACTTGTCTGACTGCATTGTGCCAAGTGTAAAGTTTGGTGGAGGGGGGATTATGGTGTGGGGTTGTTTTTCAGGAGCTGGGCTTGGCCCCTTAGTTCCAGTGAAAGGAACTCTGAATGCTTCAGCATACCAAGACATTTTGGACAATTCCATGCTCCCAACTTTGTGGGAACAGTTTGGAGCTGGCCCCTTCCTCTTCCAACATGACTGTGCACCAGTGCACAAAGCAAGGTCCATAAAGACATGGATGACAGAGTCTGGTGTGGATGAACTTGACTGGCCTGCACAGAGTCCTGTCCTCAACCCGATAGAACACCTTTGGGATGAATTAGAGCGGAGACTGAGAGCCAGGCCTTCTCGTCCAACATCAGTGTGCGACCTCACAAATGCGCTTCTGGAAGAATGGTCAAAAATTCCCATAAACACACTCCTAAACCTTGTGGACAGCCTTCCCAGAAGAGTTGAAGCTGTTCTAGCTGCAAAGGGTGGACCGACGTCATATTGAACCCTATGGATTAGGAACGGGATGTCACTTAAGCTCATATGTGAGTCAAGGCAGGTGAGCAAATACTTTTGGCAATATAGTGTAGATTGGTCAGTGTGTTATGAATAATGCCCAGGTTACCATCAAGCATCTCTGAATGCCCAAAATGTTTCTTCATGGTGACAAAATCCACAACTCAGCACATGATTCTGTTTTTCGTAGACAGACTCAGATTGTGTTCTGATAGGAAGGACGAGTGTTATGCAGCCAGGAGCAGTGCAGTACAGAACCAACAATCGTGCTGGGTCTGGGGTTAAAAAAGGTAGTAAAATAAAGACACACCTAGAGTTCTGCTACCATAGTTAGCACCCGGCCACCGAGAGACTGGACTGGAAGGGCTTTGATCACCTGTAACAATGTGGGCAGTTAAAGAAAAAAGGAAAGAAAAGGAAGGTGAAAAGGGAGGAGAGAAAAATCCATCAGAGGTGACACATTTAAGATATTGGCATGACTAGTCCCAAAGCAAAAGAAAAATGGAAAAAAAAATTGAAAACACACACACTACAGAAATGTGTGACAGAAAGAGACGGCAAGACCAAATCATATGAGGCAAATTGTAACACACTAGCATGAGAATGAGAGTATACACTTCTTATGAAATAAAAAATAAATAAATCAGCTGGTGTGTTTTACCCCAACACACAGAAAGAGTTCTCATCAGATGGCATGACAATTAGGTTTATGTTATCCTGGTATGTTAACATGTACATTTAAAAAAAAAATAAAAAAATCTTTAGCAGTGTAATTCAAAGAGATAATTTAGATCAACATCAGGAACAAAATGGACATATGAAGGAAACATTTATTGAACTTAGTCTTTTACATAGAAATATTATCCTGCATTTTAGGTAGCCTCTCCTTAATCAATACATAATTCATAATTCAGCGTTTTGCTGATAGACATTGTGGTAGATTTGGAACCACTGCACTTTTTATGTTAAGAAAGGACAAATAAATAGTAGGAAAGTCTTCAACCAGGGATATTATAGCTTGATGTAAAAAAAAAATAATAATAATAATAGAAAAGCTACAGACCTCTAAAAGCAGAGTACCAAAAAGGACTATTAATATTTGAGTATGTTCCTCCTATTTTATTGCTTTATGGGTTAAATACTCAATAAGAAGAGACCAATCTGCCTTAGAACATCAAATGCTAACATTTTAGGTAAAAAACTAAACAGTCTCTTGATGCTAATCGTTTTCATTCCTAAATTGAGGGTAGTTTTTGAAAAATAAGCAAATCTCTTCTTCGTGAAGAGCACTATGTGCACAAATAGATATGATGTAAAGGCAAATGAGAAAGCTGTAGTTTGATGATATGATCCCACTGATTAAAAATCTAAGCTCAATCTCAACAATTAAAAGCTAAATTCCCCTCTTAGTCTCATCCCCCCATTGGTGTCTTGGTTATCTACTCTTATCTTCTGTTATTAGTGACGATATACAGAAGAAAGGGTCTGTGGCTCAGCTGCACAACTCTGACTTACATGTTGTTTGACCCTTACACTCCTGGAAAGCAGAGCTTTCCTGAGCAAGGATCATTTGTTTAGGAATAGTCAAATAAGTTTAGAACAGGATTAAGCTAAATCAGCTTTGGTCATAATGCGGAAGAAGTACTAGTTCAGAAATCCTTGAAAAGGTGAAAAGGGGTTGATGTGGTACAATCTTTGCATAGTGATATAAAGTTTTCATAACGATGGTCAGAAGCAGAGTCAAATGCATATAAAAGCACCATGCGAAACAATAAGACAGAGGAAAAAAATCCTACCAGTTCTTGGTGTCCGTTTTCTCCGATTAAAGGCTGCTCCAGACTGCAGAGTTTCCATTAGTCTATCCATCACACCAGTTTCATCCCCTTCTGCAAGAGAACCAGAAGACAAATGTTTTCATTGAGTATATAGTGATATCTTTACACATGCAGAGAACCTCCAACGCCCTTAAAGGACTATAAGTCTAAGCCAGAGGAGGTCCTCTTTAACTGTACCAAAGGCAATGAACACATGGACAAAGAAAACATGATAGAAATCCAAGCTCTGGTTAGATCAGACCAAATGTAACTATTTGGCCAAAATACATCATACCCACTGTGAAAACATAGTGG
Source organism: Cyprinodon tularosa (assembly GCF_016077235.1). Classification (NCBI taxonomy): domain Eukaryota; kingdom Metazoa; phylum Chordata; class Actinopteri; order Cyprinodontiformes; family Cyprinodontidae; genus Cyprinodon; species Cyprinodon tularosa. Next base: position 1,694,823 of record NW_024038531.1, on the reverse strand, counting down.
TAGGCAGCATCATGCTGTGGTAGCACGCTTTCTGTATAGTAAGAAGGTCCTGGTTTCGAGTCCAGGCTCATGGTCTTTTTGCATGTTCTCCCCCTGCAGACTTGGGATCTCTCTGGATATGGCCGCTTCTAACCAAAGTGCAAGAAATTAATTCAATGGAAGTTAACTCATGACCTCACTTCATATAGCGGGATGAGAATCGATATGAGTGTGTGTATGTGGTTGGGCGTGTATTTCTTACATTTTAGAGATGATTTTACATAATTCATAGCACATCGCAGGGACCAAGTGGGTACAAATGCTGTTTAAGTCTTAGGTTTTAGGTTTAGGACTAAGGTGTGAATGTTAGGTATAGGGTAGGGGTAATGGTTTGACTGTAAAAATGGGCTAGAAATGAATTAAAAGTCATTTAAAAGTCCTTACAAGGATAGAAAAATGTGATTGTGTGGGTGTGTATGTGCCTGTTTTTTCCCCCTCTGTCTATGTATTGGCCTTTGATTCACTGGCGACCTATCCAAGGTGCACCCTGCTTCTCGAATAAGAAATACTGCAGATAGGCACCCTAACTGCAAAATAAGTAGTTGTGGATGATGGATATTTCTCCTCTACTTCATACAAATGCATTACTTTTGGCTGTGTCTTTTTTACATTCTCGTACAAAATGCATTAGAGTCTTGTAATGGGACAAAATCTGAAAAAAAAAGAAGGAATGTATAGAAAGTAGTTCTGCAAGTCACTTTGACTACTTTCACAGTGAATATACCCTCAAGATTCTTTGCTACTGTTGAATTTGGAGAGAATTGTCTGCCACTCAGTTCAGTCAGTTTTTTTTTGTTTTGTTTTTTTAGCAAACAACTGTGGTGGAGTAAAACACACTTAGCTTAGGTTAGAGTTTAGTAGAGAGGAGCCTCAGGATAAAAGCATCGGGTGATGGTCATTGACAGATATTTTTTTCTGTGGCTAACGCAGGGGGAGCTAAGTGCTCTTTACAAAGATTTAGTGTGGAGCCGCTCAATACAGAGGCTTTCTATTATTGTTCAGTCAATGACACTGGGACCAGGCTCCAAAAAACACTCCTTCTACCCACCATTTCATCTGTCCTGTGGATCCATGAAACCAGAGAAGTGAAGGCAGTCAACATTAGGCCATTTAAAGTGCTGTGGCAGGACTAGATGTGCCTATATTGTGCACATACAGCTCTGCTCGGTAGTCACAGAGTTCAAAAATATGCTTAAGCTTCATATCTAGGTCATCTATCTTTGCGCTCACATACTAATGAGCTAGAGGGGCAACCTTTTCATCATTCTGGAGTAGAATAGACATTATTTTAAATATAGGATCATTAGGGTGAGTTATGTGAACCTGGACATTTGGCAATCAATTCTTTTGCATGTTTGAGTAAACTAGCTCTTCCCCAATGTTTTACAAGCTTTGTTTGTGGCTTCTTTGAGGAGCCAGAGGGAAATTCAGAACATAGGGCAATCTGGAGGAAAAAAAACACTACAGTAATCAAACCTTTTTGTTTCAACGAGAGAAAAATAATGCAAAGTAGTTAATTAGATTAAAGTATTTTCCAGGAGTGCATCTTTCTTAACTAACAAAGTAACAAAAACAACTGGCAAATTAAATATTGATTTCTATTTAAGATTTTCACATTATTTTTACTTTGCCTTTTGTTAAAAGTAAGTTGAAGACAAAGCTGTTAGTGCTTGGATCAAATACATCACAAGAAGCTAAATAATTAAGCTTGCATGAGTGAACACTAAACAGGCACGATATCTTACATGTCTGGTCAAGTTCAATTCATAACACAAATGTCACAATGGATGATGCTTGACTATTTTTGCTTACAGGTAATGGAAATGCCAAACTCAGTTTCTGGAAAATAATTAAGTGAAAATCAAAAAAAGATTTTAATAAAGAGATATAGGCATTTCAAAAACATATCAAGTCCTGTACAGAATATGCTTTCCAAATACGTATGCTCATCTTGTATGACTTATTGCATCAATGGGGCAGGGCATGGAGTGGCTCAGCTTAGAGGTTAAAGTAGCTTGTGCTGCTTTAATAAGGGTCCTTCTCTCATCTGTAATGTTGCTCTGGTGTCTCATCTTTTTCCTCAAAACACCTCATAGATTCTCCAAAGGGATTTTGGTCATTTGAGTGTGTTGGTCAATCAAACACATTAAAATAGTCATTAAAGCAGGCATTGATGCTTTTCAAATGTGGGCAATTCACCGATCCTGTGGGGGAGTGAAATCAGACCTTTCCATGAAGGCTGTTCAACACCAAGAAACCAGTCTTTTGTCTAATTAGAGAATGCATAGTGCTTTGTCAATTCTCTGCACATATTCTATGGTTCAGCAGCTTCTTAAGACAGGAATGACCGGTTATTTTTGTTCTTCTCAGCTTTCCTACAATATACGTGGTATAGCCAGCTTTTTACACATCTTTTTGTGACTTACTCTCCCTTTGAAAGGTGTTAATAACTGTCTGTGTGACACCGACATATTAGGCCATAATATGGATATAATATACAGTTGCATTTATGTTTGCTTTTCTATTATAGTTATGACATTTCCTCATTACCAGAATTGCAGTTTTTTACAAGCTGCATATCAGAGATACATTAACAGAAATAAGACCTTAACTATTGCTTTGTGTTAAATAAACCTGTATCACAGTTTACTTTTTTATTTTAATAAACTTTTTAATACTATTTATAGTTGTCTGTTTTGTTTTCAGCAGAAGAATCTGATGGTGCAGCAGTTAAATATTGAAATAAAATGTAAGGATCAGATTGCATCGTTTTTTTTTTGACAACATGGCTTACTACTGAACATTTTGAATAAAGAAATTTGGTCAACCCAGTCTGGCTTCTTAATAAAGCACTTCCATATGTCTAATTGGAGACAGATTTTCTCCATACTGAAATATGACTAAATTGATTTGCTGCAGAGATAATAAGTAAACTTCTTTAAGAAGGCATTTGATTATAAATGTGTATGATGAGGAACATAAAAAAAAAAAACATTGATTAACTCGAATCAGCTGCCTGTTGGACGTTATCAGAATGATGTGCATATAAAAGTCATTGGAAGAGTTTGGTTTTATCTTAGTAAAAAAAAAAAAAAAGATTTAGAGCATAGCACATAAGCAAAAAAAATTATGAACTGCATAAAAAGTGACAAACTATATCTGATGTGATTTCAATGTTTTTCAGAAAAAGAAATCTTGCACATAGCTTTCATGAAACAACACATTTTCCCATTACTTTCGAAATGGCGCCTGCAACTGTTGTTTCATTTAACAGCTACAAACCACCCAACCAACAATCACTCACACAAGTAAGAGAAGACAGAGCAACTAAGAATAGAAACATGTCTTATGCAAATTTTAAAAAAGCAACTCTTAAGACGCCCTCACTAATTTTACTCTCTATCTCATTTCCTTCCTTTCTTCCTCAAGTCCTTCCCAAGGGCTACTTTGAAATCAAAGAAGCTGTGTGCTGTGCTTAAAAGCAATCCTGATTAAATCAAGCTTAATTAGACCAGCTTTATCTGAACAAAACCAGAGCAGAGCAAAGTAGTGCTTATCTCAAATTGCAGCACTACACCTCAGATAGCGAGCTGGTTGGTAAAAAAAAAAAGAAAAAGAAGGGTAGGGCACGAGGTTTGTCTCCAGTGGACCTGAGGAGCAAAGCAGCGAACAACTTGCTGTTCTATAACTATATCAGCTCCCAAGATCTTTAGTAGCTCGTCTGTATGTAGGCTACCTACGACAGATTGGGAGTCTGACAGAAGGCAGAACCTGTTAAGTGCCAGGTAAACATTCATCTGCAACAACTGTGTACAAGAAACTTCTTGACAGCTCCTTCTTCACGTAGACCCGAACATCACAGGGGGCACCTGACACTTTGATCAATTTGTCCTACTTCCAGCTCAACTCCAGCACAATTCATCATTCGTAATGGCCAAGACTTCGGAGCACTTCTAGACTGAGGTTCAGGGGGGAGCAAGTCTGCAGACACGAGGAACCAAAATGACTAAAATTGGAAGCTCACTCCCCAGTTACGTCCCAGACCTCAATTAACTATTTTCCCAAGTTGTCTGAAGCTTTAAAGTTAAGAAACTCTCACAAATATGTTTAATTTAAGAAACTCTTTACAGAACATCCAATGAATCAGTGTAAATAGAAAAAAGGGTTAGACTGAAAGAAAATATTATTTAATAACACATAATCTAGTAATTCTAATCTCAAACTTTCCTAATCACTCCTCATACCATGCCCACTTTAGCTGACATGTCAGTTTTGTTCTTGAAACTAACTTGCCTTATTTTGAGTGAGCAAACCTAAACCAAATAATAGTCTCACTCTTATTACCAGCTGCAGTACATTGCATGATGAGGAATTACAGAAAAGCTAACCTTTTTGCACCTCCAGATCTTTCTGAAGAGGAAATATCCCTCTTTGCTCGCAGGAAATTGCTTTCTAAATGGGTTAAGATGGGCTAAGACCCAGGACATTGACAAACCCTTCCGGTGATGAAACACCTCAGTGGGGACCCTCAGCAAGTCAGTCTGAGGTCTTTTAATGATCTTAATAAAGCTTGTGGCAATGGGGAAGATGGTTAATTTCTTAAACACTTAAACCTTTTAGAGGAGAAATAAAACTCTGGGAAGTTTTACTGCCCTTAACAGTTTCATATCTTTCCTCCTGATGCTTTCAGTCATACAATCATCCACCTTCTTCTTATCCCATTGTCAGATTTCTGGTACCTTGACCGAAAAATCTGTGCCGAATGCCACTGAGAGCCTGGGAAATTGGCTCACTGCAGCATATTTACAAGCAGTACTATCACATTTTCTAATTAGTAGCTGTAACAAGAGCAATGTGCTCTCAGCTGGATTGCCATAAAACCTTCACACATCAGATTAGTTTTTCTGAAAAAAAAAAAAATTGTGCAGAAAAAAAAGGAACTGTGAAGCGATTGCTGTTAACTGTGATCTACCACCAATCCCAGGAGCAGAGCACTAAGTCAAATTTCGACAACAGCAAAGAAGGGGAAAGGAAGGGATATGAAAAGAGTAAGCATCATCCAAGTGTCTCGATCAGAGAGGAAAAGTCCAAAGAAAAAGATGATGCAGGAAGAAAAATGCAGGGGGGAGGTTGGCACACACAAGGCAGAACAGGGAGGGAAGATAGTTTGCTGGTATGTGTTATTGGGAGGGAATACTGTGGCAAGACAGGCACACACGGCTGTAAAACATCTCCCTGCATACTTAAAGGCCCCAGCGCTGTGACATTTAATTATTTCTAAAACATACTCTGCTGCATGCAATTTACAGACACACATACCATGAGCTAGAGTTAGACTTGCCATGTATTAAAAGTAATACCAGCCCATGTTTTATATTGAAACAGTTGTGGATCCACTTTATAAACTAAATGTTACAGAGCCGATTCTTGGCTGACATTTTCACAGAGTAGATAGATACCTAACAGACAGGGACATGGCCTGAACTTTTTCCACTCTTCGTAATGTTCAAATCACACACATACACACACACACACACACACACACATATATATATATATATATATATATATATATATATATATATATATATATATTCAATGCTGCTTTGAACCACTTTATTCTGGATAAGGCATTGCCAGTCTTTTAGAGGACTTTACACAATCACATGCAATGATGTCTTGCGTATCAACAACAATTTTCAGCTAAATTTAAGTTTAAAAGTGGGTTCCAATTTCCATGTTTCATAGTGGAGACAGTGTTTTAGGGTAAAATGTAATGTGAGTTTTTCTGCCAGCCAAAACAGCATTTCATCTGTTTGCCAAACATTAAAATTTTGGTCTCATCTGACCAGAGTTAATCTTTTTTCTGTTGACTGTTTACCCTTCATTGCTTGTGAGAAACTTTACTTCCACGGAACGCTAGCTTTTTGCCACACTTCTACAATGGTCAGAATTCATAAAGTACAAAACTAATAACAAGCTTGTGAATGCCAATTGCAAAATACATATATTATAATTCCTCTATAAGATCTGTATAAAAATAATGAAAACAGTACCACTACAAAATCAGCCACATCAGTTAAACATCATATACCTGCTGTTTCTATGATTATAAAATAGTATCAATAAAGTTCATTAAGTCAATTGGCCATCTGTTACTTCTTGCATGTTTTTCAGTGTAATTTGATTAATAGATTAAAATTAACTTCTGATAGTGCACATGTAGCCTTCATGGTTCACAGAGGGAAAAACTAAATATTTTTCTAAAAAGTTCCTGCTCCCTAAAACAACAGCAAACTCTCACCCTCCATCCTATGAGGTAAAGCAGTTATGTCAAGGACAAAAAACAAGCACTTGAAATCAACTGACTCTGGCAAATGGAAGACTACTGCTTGAACTTTTTCCCATTCTGCTGTGTTGAAACATTTGCTTGTGCCAGAACAACATCTGTTTTTAAGTCAAGTGGAAGAAAATATTTGCTATTTTTTTCACCTCTGCAAATGTGTCACATGCATTTTGATGACAACCCTTTTATTAATTTAACCCCCAAAAATATAAAATCTAGTGAAATATGTTACCTTCAAAGATCACTTAATAGGTTTATATTCTACCAGCTGTTATTTCAAGACCTTTAGAGGTTGGTTGGAGAACATTAGAGCAAAAATAGGATCATGATGATGAAATAAGTCATTTACTCACTCTTCATGAAACGTGCCTCGGGAGGAAGCACAAAATTGCAGGAAGTTTGAAAGAAAGCCAAAATAATCCCCTCTCTGGAGATTACAACATGCCATGTAGGGAGAAGCAAAGATGCAAAAGCAAATGCAACAGTTGGGAGAGATTAAATGTGATTTCCTTGGCTAACATGGCAATAAAGAAAACCATTTCTTTGAACACATCATCATCACTGTGAAATATTCTGGTGACAGCATCATGCTGTGGGACTGCTTTTTGCCAGCAGGGCTGGGGATGCTGCTCAGCAATAACAGGAAAATGAATGTTGGGTTGCAGATTTTCTTCCTTAAACATAAAACCAGAGCTAAAGATACTTATTTCATTTCAAGGTATTTGGTGCAAAAAAATTATATAAAAAAATGAATTTGGATGTTGTAAAGTAAAGAAATAATAATAAAAAAAATATATAAAAAGGTTTACAGATTATGAAAAATGTAGCACGCAAATCCCCTTAGAGAGCTGTAGACAGTTTCCTCCCAAAGCGCATAATTGTGGTGTTCTCCTAAATCGCATCAAAATGCAACATGTAAGCAAATTACCCACAAACAAATTCGGGAGTCTAATTTGCTCTATGATGAAAGCATACAGGTAATGGGCATGATAAATTAAAGAGAGTGTGGGTAAGTAACACAGTGAGATTTTAACTTCACCCCACTCACCCTTTATGACTCCAATAGAGGAGATGAAGAAGAAGTGTGATGGAAAGGAAAAACATGTTCTTTCTTTTTCTTGCTACAGATTGTTTTGGCACAACACATTTAAGCCCATCTGTTCCCCCACAGACAGTCACCTGTGCAATTAACCTAGACCATTAGCTGTGAAACAAAGGCCTCAGCGGAAGGAGGGGGTTGTTGCTTTATGGCCAGGTGGAAAGGCAGAATCAACGCTTTCTTTTAATCTAAGCCCCTTTCCCCACTCTTGCTCCTACGCACCTGTCTCTGTGTTACTTTCACACCTGGATTCGGTCACATTAATGTGCACACGGACACCTGCGATACTCAACAGCCTCCCTTCTGCTTTCTGTTGAAAAACCATCAAGCTTTAAGCATGGATATCCTCCACTCACCCTCCTCCCATGCTGTCCCAGTAGCATCAAAAAGCCAGGGAAACAGACACTATTATTGCCACAGAAAGCACAGAGAACACAAGTTGTTGATGAACTGCAGCCGTGCACCTGTTGGATATACTTCCCTTGTTTTTTCCCTCCATTTTTTCCCTCTTTCATAACTCCCTGATGTCCAACCAACCGATCTTTACAAAAGCTTTGCCATGATGACCTCAGAAAGGTTTCAGCGAGGCTCCATTCTGCAATTTGTAGGAGTTTGTGTGTAGGGGAGTGCACAGAGAGTGGTTCCTGTCAAATAAAGCAGCAGGGGAAGGGTAGGATAGCAAATAAAAATGGCGAACTTGATGAGCAAACCCACTCATGTCCTCCCTAACTCGATTATGAATGCTCGCACAGCACTCCATCCTAGGAGGAATTGTAGTGCGGCTACTACTTTATTCCCGGTGTGGCGCCAGGGTCAGGGAAAAAAAAGATAAGGGAGATGCGGTGAGTGGAAAAAATGTCACGAAATTGCCAAAGGTGGCTTGGAGGATAAAGGTGAGTCAAGTTTCAAGAGTTAGAGGGAAGTACCAGAGCTTGGTCAGGCTGGTCATCTCAGAGCAGAAAGGCAAGATGTCCTAACTTGGGAAAGACCAGAGAGAAACGTGGAGCCAAGCTGGTTGTCGACAAGGGAGAGATGAAAGTGGATTAGCCGCTGTGGCAATTTGCATTCTGTGGTGGAGCAAAAGCCCCAGCGATGCCCCGAATAGCTGGATGCATGAATAAGTAAACAAACAAAAACAAAAATAAACCCTCCATCTGGATGGATGCTGCCAGGCCCCAAGTGTGAAACTGTAGGGAGGGAAGGGAGGGAAAAGAAGGGTGGGATATGGGAAGAGGAGGGGAAAGAAATATACAAAACATTCTTCATTCACTCTGCTATCATTTACTGCCTTAAGGTGTGTGCAGTTAACATACTGCTATCGCCATCCATCCACAGCTTCGGGCTAGTTTGCCTAGTAACAGCACCAACACATAAGGGAGAGCTCCAGCCCAACACTGACAGATGTTAAGCTGACACACTTTCCCCATGCCACATGGGGTCACAATGCCAGCGTGCCAGGAGGGTCTGAGGAAGCTGTCCTCACAACAGAGAGGGCCACTACCACCTCTTTTCTATAAGCAAGTAGAGCCAAATTTAGCTCCAATATGGTGGGCCGTGACCTACATTCATTTTCACTGCCCCGGCAGGGCCTCCACTTTAATGGCGTCTCCTTTTATCCAAACTCACTTCTGCAAAGCAACTGAACTCTTACGTTCTTTTCAGGGCCAAAATAGAAAGCAGCATAAAAAAAAAAAAAAAACTTACTGGGTTCAGCTTTTAGTAGCACTCAATGTGTTTCGGTTTCTGTTTATTTAATTCCATTTACTATTTTCAGTTACTTCAGGAGGCGCTAATTTCTGACTTTTTTTTAAAAATGCCATGAGGTATAAAGTAACTAAATGAATCTTGTCTTTTTAATTCAGAACCAAAAATCACATTATGTTAGTTGGAAACATCAGAGGGATTGATGCTTTGCTGTTACATTGATATATGTCTTTTTTTAATGCAACCACAGGGAGCTCCTTAATCCCACACCTTTAATTGCTCTAAATGTAATCCTCATCCTCCTTCCTGCTACTTTGCTGTTAATGCTATTACTTGCAAACTACTAAAAGACCTTTATGACTGAGAAGAAACCTTACAGCAAAGGTCTAATAAATCAATTTCCTTTCTTCTTCTGACCCAGAAGTTTATAAAAATACTTAAGTTTTGTGTAAAACAGAATTTGCCTGCTATATATATATATATATATATATATATATATATATATATATATATATATATATATATATATATATATATATATATATATATGGTAATTTGAATGCAGATCTAGTGATAGCTTTTGTTCTGGTCTATGGATTACATTATTATGGTCCTGAATGGTTGAATCTGCTTTATATGTTTTATTTTAGCTGTTCTATTCCAAAGGTGCATAAAACATCAGATTTTTTTTTTTTATAAAAATTGGTTGAAGCTGTTTAAATGTGTATTTTCCCCCCATTCACAATTAAAACTATAATGAAATACTGTATATGTGTAAACCAGAACCAGAGGTTTGATTAAAAATTGCTTGGATGATAACAAGCAGAAGCTTGCAGTAAAGGTGCAACTTGCACCTTTACTGCAAGCTTCTGCTTGTTATCATCAAGTTTCTATTTGTGACTGCAAATTTGCCTCTTGTTTTGCTTGTTTTGGACTTGGATGCACCTTTTTTTTAGAAGGTAAGTGCGAAAAAAATATTTATATAGCACCTTTCAAGAAAAAAAAAAAAACTGCTTCAACAAATGTATAAAAAATACGACAGTATATACACGGGATACAATCAAATAAAAGCTTATTTAAATGGATAGATTTGTATCTGGCCTTAAAGGAAGCCACCGAATGTTCAGGTTTCATTCCTGAGTTTCAGAGCCATCAAAGGAAAAGCTCTGTCTCTTTTAGTTTTCAGTTGTGTTTGTTTTTCACTTCGATGCTTGTTAGCCTGTTTTGTCCAGACGGTTTGGTGTTTGTTTGGGAACATCTTCAATTTGAAATAAACAATTTCAGCCATCTACCAGCTAAAATGCTGTGGACTTGAACACTGTGTAGATTTTCCATTTTTTTTTAGTATGTCATCAACAATTGTGCAGTCTATCTGTACCACTGGGATCAGGAGTTCAGGATGATAATCAGAAAGGTGTGAAAAAAAAGAACTTTAGCACCATTTATTACTTTTTTGGTGAATAAACCATTATGACCTTGTATTAATCATTTTAAGTGTGTAAATTGAATGCACTTTTTTTAAATATGAGGGTCTTTGACAGAAACTATAAAGACACTACGAAAAGATTTTAGATAACTCAAACTGAAGTGATACCCCTATCCTTGTGTTGGTCTCCTTTTTTAAAGCTCTGGCACATTTGGGTAACAGATACAGTACATACTGTAGTTTCAGAATGATCAAGATTGCATCTGAACTAAGCCCCTCATGGGCTGTTTGCGTCAGTGTAAGGCAGCACTATCAGGGGAAGCTAAATGGATTTGACAATGGGATTTGATGGTCTTTGTAGTGAGGGTAATTAGGTTTGATTGACTGTAAATTGGCTGGTGGGGTCCAGATCTGGGAGGGGAAACGATCGCATACTTGAACCACCCACAAATTAATGAGATTCAACTGTGCCTGTGCTTATTTCACCGGGGAAGAACAGAATAGTCCAGAGAATGATGTGAAAGCAGGAAAGGAATGAGGGAGGATGAGTCCACACTGAAACAGGGAAAACTATGGAAGAAGAGACAACATTAACTGCATGGGGATACCTGAAACCTGTCTCACTACTTTTATTTGGACAGCGACAACTTTAAGATATGAAGTATTTTGTTTTTAATCCAGATACTCTAAACAGAAAGGGTTCTTCCTCTGGTTGACAAGAATTTGCTGAAAATAAATACTTGGACAGTAGTGGATGACTGTTGTACTCTACCAGTCATTTTTTACTGTAGTGCATACAATATATTTACTCCTTTTGTGACACTTGTTTATTAATAAGTCCAATTTTCTACATGTCTTCGTTCATGCTGCCTGGCCTTGTGAGACTAAGCCGTCTAGAAGCTCTGTGTCATTGTCTTAGGGCAGATAGATTCTTTATGGAGGTAGAGCACAATCTAATATGTTGTTATTTATTACGACAAGCGCATGACGGAAGATAATCCTGGTGCCCTTGTTCCCATTTTTAGGGTAATTATGTAGTTCAACAGCAGTTGCAAACCAAAGCTTGCGGTACTTGCAGTCCAAATTGAGTGCAGAGAAAAATGGGTTTGCTGAACTTTTGGAGTTTACTGTAGTGACATCCTTAGAGAAAATATGCTTTGTCTTTTTTAACTTGTACAATAAACTACAGTAACTTACAAAAAATGTTAGAATACATGACCATTTGGATTTTAAATGATTGAGATCATACACTCACCGGTCACTTTATTAGGTACACCTGTCCAACTGCTCGTTAACACTTAATTTCTAAGCAGCCAATCACATGGCGGCAACTCAGTGCGTTTAGGCATGTAGACATGGTCTAGACAATCTCCTGCAGTTCAAACCGAGCATCAGTATGGGGAAGAAAGGTGATTTGAGTGACTTTGAACGTGGCATGATTGTTGGTGCCAGAAGGGCTGGTTTGAGTATTTCAGAAACTGCTGATCTACTGGGATTTTCACGCAAAACCATCTCTAGGGTTTACAGAGAATGGTCCGAAAAAGAAAAAACATCCAGTGAGCGGCAGTTCTGTGTGCGGAAATGCCTTGTTGATGCCAGAGGTCAGAGGAGAATGGCCAGACTGGTTGGAGCTGATAGAAGGGCAACAGTGACTCAAATAACCACCCGTTACAACCAAGGTGGGCAGAAGAGCATCTCTGAACGCACAGTACGTCGAACTTTGAGGCAGATGGGCTACAGCAGCAGAAGACCACACCGGGGGCCACTCCTTTCAGCTAAGAACAGGAAACTAAGGCTACAATTTGCACAAGCTCATCAAAATTGGACAATAGAAGATTGGAAAAACGTTGCCTGGTCTGATGAGTCTCGATTTCTGCTGCAACATTCGGATGGTAGGGTCAGAATTTGGCTTCTACAACATGAAAGCATGGATCCATCCTGCCTTGTATATACAGTTCAGGCTGGTGGTGGTGGTGTCATAGTGTTGGAAATATTTTCTTGGCACTCTTTGGGCCCCTTGGTACCAATTGAGCATCGTTGCAACGCCACAGCCTACCTGAGTATTGTTGCTGACCATGTCCATCCCTTTATGACCACAATGTACCCAACTTCTGATGGCTACTTTCAGCAGGATAATGCGCCATGTCATAAAGCTGGAATCATCTCAGACTGGTTTCTTGAACATGACAATGAGTTCACTGTACTCAAATGGCCTCCACAGTCACCAGATCTCAATCCAATAGAGCATCTTTGGGATGTGGTGGAACGGGAGATTCGCATCATGGATGTGCAGCCGACAAATCTGCGGCAACTGTGTGATGCCATCATGTCAATATGGACCAAACTCCCTGAGGAATGGTTCCAGCACCTTGTTGAATCTATGCCACAAAGAACTGAGGCAGTTCTGAAGGCAAAAGGGGGCCCAACCCGTTACTAGCATGGGGTACCTAATAAAGTGGCCGGCGAGTGTATGTGGTTGACAAACAGGAATGTTAGTCATAATTGTGAAATGAAGGAAAAATCGTGAACAGGTTTTATACATTTTGACAAATAAAAATTTAATATTTGGAGTGCAAACATTCATATTCTTGGCCATATTAACATGTGAAATATCAGCCAAGAACTTTAGAAATAGAGACATGTTATCGAGTGCCCAACCAGATGTGGTAAGGTTTGGATAACTGCTACACCAGAGTAAGCAGATCCTATGAACCCGCTCCTTTGATTGCTCTGAATCATGCCTCTATGCATGTAAGAGTTGGACCACTGTTACACTGGACTTCTGGATCCCCTGCAGTGGGTCTTAAAGGAATAGTACACCCAAAACATGATTAGCCTTCATTTTCTACTCACCCCCATGCTGAACAACACTCTGGAGTACTTTTTTGATATCTCAAATGCATCTGGAGATCTGGGAGGCTTCTTGCTGTCTGCTGACATTCAAATAATGGAAGTCTATGGTGCCTGAGGCAGAAAGGTCCATAAAAGTCCACAAAAAACGTGTCAATATTCCTCCATACTGCTCGTCCAATGTATTCCAAGTGTCCTGAGTGGGTAGCATCCATAATTTACTCTAAACGAAGTCATTTAGAATGTTTTTAGAGCATAAACAGTAGTGCATAGGATTTCCTGAAAGCGCGCGCCTGCGCGTTCACGACGCTACGGAAGCCGGCAGACCAAACCAGATGAAAGTGCGCATTCAGCGTCTGCTCTGCCGATAATGCAAGCGTAGAAGAAGAAATGTGCTGTTTACCTGTGCAAAGAAAGAAAAAACGAAAGAAAAATGTCTAAAGACTTCAGTGTTGAGGAAGAGCATGAGTTCTTTGCCGAGCTGAATGCGCACTTTCGTCTGGTTTGGTCTGCCGCGATTTCCGTAGACTCGTGAACGCGCTTTTAGGAAATCCTATACACTACTGTTTATGCTCTAAAAACATTCTAAATTACTTCGTTTCGAGTAAATTGTGGATGCTACCCACTCAGGACACTTGGAATACATTGGACGAGCAGTATGGAGGAATATTGACACGTTTTTTGTGGACTTTTATGGACCTTTCTGTCTCGGGCACCATAGACCTCCATTATTTGAATGTCAGCAGACAGCAAGAAGCCTCCCAGATCTCCAGATGCATTTGAGATATCAAAAAAGTACTCCAGAGTGTTGTTCAGCATGGGGGTGAGTAGAAAATCAAGGCTAATCATGTTTTGGGTGTACTATTCCTTTAAGAGCCAACATGTCTGCGGATGATGCAATACACATTACCCCCCCCCACACACACACAGTATATCCTGCAGCACCTTTTTGAGCTCACTGTGCCTAAATCCACTTGTAGGAGGATCACAGACTTCCTGACAGACAGGATGCAGCATAAGACGGTAGGGATACAGGCCTTTGAATCCAGGACCATTAGCACTGGTTTCCCCTCAAAACTGTATTGTTTTTCCTCTTCTCTTTCCCCCGTACACCAACAGCTGTGCCTACGGTCACCGGTCTGTCAAGCTACTAATGTTTGCAGATGATTTACTCCCTCTGCTTTCTGGGCACCATCACCACGCAAGACCTTAAGTGGGTGCTCAATATAACCTTTCTCACCAAGAAGGCAAAACACAGGATGTTCTTCATGCAGGAGCCAAAGAAGTTAAGCCTGCCAAAGAAAGTGAGGGTGTACTTCTACAGTAGTCTGCCATCCTCACATTGCCGGGAGGGTGACTGACAGAAAATGTCCTTCTCTTCAGGAACTTTGCACCTCTATTGTTTTTTTGTCTTCATGGACTGCCTTTTATTTACTTATAAGCAGCTTTATATAGACGTTTACCATCTTCCAAAGGCGCTTTTATAAGGGAATGGTTTCACACATCAGAATTTTCATGTAGGCCTAAAAGTAAAAGAACTCCAGATTCTTGGTGTGTCCCCAGGAGTTGTTTTTTTAAACCTCAGACCCACTGTCCTGCATTGTTTTTGGTATTTCCCTGCCTCCACACGCCAGACCTAAATAACTGGGTGATTAACAGGCCTCTACAGCCTGTGGTGGCTGCTGAGGAGGGAATGCAATCAGTTGATGCAGGTGTGCTGGAGCACAGACACATCTAATAAATAAAGGACAGATAAGAGTTTAAAATCCACTGCCCTACATGGTTTATGGTAGACATTATAAAGGGTTTCAAATGACTTTTTTATAATAATAGCTTCTTTTTTGTCACTATTCTATACTGGCCAGATTTATGGAGTCTCAGATTAAATGGTGTCCGTTTTTCACTTGACTGTTGGATCTCTTTTATAACAAACCTCTGAATGCTCTGATTTACATAACAGCTGTATTTTTACTAAAATTGGATATTTAAAAATAAGGTCACTTTTTAAGGCTGCACTGGGCTATATTTGTAGGGGTATCAGACATAAAAAACTAAAAAAAAAAATCCAAAAGGGTTAAGATTCTTTGACAAGACATTCCATATTATAATGCCTGAAGGCTGAAGTTCCAGGAAGCAAAGCACACACCTGAGAAATTGCTGGCAAATTGAGAAGCATCGTAAGATATGTCATTTTTTGTTGAAAGGTCTGCCCTTGTTTTTTACGTGGTATATCAAACAGGAAGGTCAACTTCAGTTGTAATATCCGCTTCCTTTTTTCCAAGCTAAGCCAAGGTGTGGCGAGAAGCTCTCCTGGAAACATTTCTTTTTATATGCTTGTGTCTTTGACCTTGACGACTCTAAAGCTATCTTTCCAGGTAATAATATGTGCCACATCTGCCGAGCTATGAGGACACTATGCAAACTTGGAGAGGCAACCTGTCCACCCCACCGTGGCACGTCAGCTCTTGTCTATGATCACCTGGCTGACATGGCTGCGATGCAGGTATATGCTGGCCCTACTGGCAGCTGTCAGTGTCACAGGGAGCCATCAATCTAAAGCTCCAGCACTATCTCTCCTGACAGGGCTCTGCCAGCCACAACCAGTCAGTCTACTGCAAAGAAATATGTCATTTTAGTTTAGCATACCACAATAACAGAAACATAGATTTAAAAATGTATGTTTGGTTTTAAATCCCCTTGTTTAAGAAAACAAAAAAAGGAAAAGTGAAGCTGCAGCTAACTTAGATAAAAGAGACTGGTAGGGACTCGCCATTAGTATCGAGTTAAACAATAACACAGTACCAGTTTTAAAGTCTTAAAGGTTTGTCTGGGATGCCTTTGTGGTCTGAAAAAGCGTGGAAAATAACGGTATGGAAAATATTCATTCTCTAACGATTTTATATATTTTTATCCATTTTCATTCCATTTCATCCCATCCATCCATCCATCCATCTCTCTATAAATTGGTTTGTTGGTTCATCTATCCAGTCATTTATTTGTTCATGTGTACATTTATTCATCATTCTATTCGTCTGTTCCCTCTAGGGTTGTCAAAAGTATCGAGACTCAAAAAAGTATCGATACCAAAATGTTGTATCCGGATACAATACTCGTTTTTAAAAGTATCGATACAGTGCTACAGTGCTTTGTTTCTTAACCAGTTTGGCTAGTGTCATTCTTATGTGTGCAAAGCATAGCCAAGGAAGGAAAACTTAATTTTAATTTTATAAGTTTTTTATCAAGCTTGCTTAATATTGTGCACAGCATACAACCTCAAAATATTGTTCTTATTGTTTATTGTATTTATTTATTGTATTTTATTTATTAATGAAAATATTTTTTGGAGAATTTTGGAGTCTTTGTTTTTATCCTTGTGGTATCGAAAATGGTATTGAGTATCGAGTATTTTCCTTAGTATCGGTATCGAGTTGAAAAGTTTAATATCGTGACAACCCTAGTTCCCTCTATTCAGATAGCAGCATAATAAGCTCTAAACTCTAGGAAAATCTACGGACTTTTGAGATTAAAAAAATCCTTCAAAGCTTTTTTTTTAAATAGACTATAATTATTAAAACTCAAATATTCTTTATCCAGCTTGTTGAGCGTGATATACAATAACCAATAACAATAATAAAATAGGGCATGCAAACCTTCCAAACCACTGTCAAGGTCTGACCTAACTAACCATACTCACTCATTTTTCCCTCATATTTATAAAACATACATCTCTCGGAGAGAAGCCCACATTTTATTTGTGTAAACATAAACCATTTGATTCACAGCAAGTGAAAGGTTGACAAGAAGGATTCATAAATAGAAGCTGCAGGCCCATCATTGTCAACATGCCAACTGCTCTCTGCAGAAAATCATACAGACACGGAGACCTCATTTTAGCAGGCTTTGCTCTGAGGGAAGGATGCTTAAAAAACTTTTGAGCTAAAAAAAAAAACATGTAGAGCTTTGGAAGAGGAAGAAGCACAAGCTGGTTTCTGCAACAACTCCATGGTGGCAGCATTATCTTAGACAGATTTTCATGTCCATGCTTAAACTATTATTACTGAGCACATTTCAGATGTTTCATTCATCCACCTTTAGGCTTACGGATGTGCAACTTCAAACATAGATTTCACATTGTTGTTTTTTTTCCAGCTTCCAGATGCTGAGTGAACAAAGATAACAATATAAAAGATGATTAGAATGTGTGTTCAGTGACTATGTTGTAGCATATGTCGCATGCCAAAACACATTTATCACAACCCGAATTCTGCTTAAGCAAAGCAATGGACCCGCATTTTTTTTTCTGCTGTCTGCAAGCTGTTGCAATGGATTGAGGCAGCAGAGGGGCATTCAATCCAATCAGCGAAAGATGATGCAATGATGACAGAATATAAAATGTGCTAAAGCTTTAAAATGTATTTTTCCGGTTTGTGAAACAGTTGAGGATATTTATAAGTTTTGGTTTTGAGTAAAGTCAACTAATAATAAGCTGCTTCTACACTGCAGCCCCTGATGGAATTTTTATACACTTAGAATTTCCCATCTTTGATGTATTTTGTTGGAAGCCTGTGTGATAAGACCAAGACAACACCAGGCATGCTAACAAGAAGGCCTGGTAGAAATCTGGAAGTGGCAAACAGGCTCATGATACTGTAGGAGCTGCAAAAATCGAAAGCTCAGATGGGAGAATCTGATGACCAGAAAACCCAAAAGTATTGTACTCAAAACTTGTGACTTTATAGCAGAGAGGGGAGAACAAGGCCAAAAAGTCCAGCAGTTTGTCATATGGTTTGCAGGAAATAGAGGTGCTCCGGTTGAAAAACAGAACCAATACATCTCAGGGAACACAACTTTCTAACAATGAAACATGGCGGAGGGAGCATC
This sequence comes from Cyprinodon tularosa, assembly GCF_016077235.1. NCBI lineage: Eukaryota > Metazoa > Chordata > Actinopteri > Cyprinodontiformes > Cyprinodontidae > Cyprinodon > Cyprinodon tularosa. The sequence goes on along the minus strand of NW_024038531.1, from coordinate 1,676,478 downwards.
ATACTGTGAGAAAGCTTTAGCATGGACACAATAAAGACCAGTACTGAAAGGAAATCTCATAAAGGAAACGAAAGAGGCTGAAGTTAACTTTTCAGCAGGACAAAGACCTTAAACATACAACCACAGATTAAATAGAATAGCTTAGATCAAAGCATACTTCAGGTCTAAATGAAATGAAGCAATGACCTTTGTTATGTTGCAAAGAAGAATGTGCAACAATACAAATGTACTGTATCTGTCCAAACATGAGGGAAGTTACATATAAATGCACCTACGATTCAGTTGATGATTATTCTAAGGAATTCTGATTTACACGGACAGAAATTCACAGACATTTCAGATTTCAAGCAGGTTAGGTTTCCTTCCACTTTAGTTCTGTCTATCACACAAAGAAATACAAATCATTTGGTTATTTTCCTTTCAAAAAGTATTCCTGGTGAATAGATGAAGTGTAATGGTCTCCTAGCATGTTGCTGTTTATTCATATGTCTCAATGCCAGAACATATAGTTATTAAACATAGGCAGACACGCTTTGCGGCTCTGTTTAGAGTTTAGCGAATTTGACTGGGATACACAGTTGACATGCAGGATCAGGCACTTGCCCCAGATGGGGGCACTGACCCTGGTGATGTCAACCATGCAGACCACCAGAAGGGCCTGCTTCTCTCCACTCTGATGCCTTAGAGAAGGAAGGAAGTCTTCCCCCATTCGGCAGATCTATACAGAGCCCCGCTATCTGCTGGTGACATTGGGCTGTTTTATTTCCTGTTATGAACCTCTTCTCCTCTTCGCCCTGTCATAGAAATAGACATTGGCTGGGGTTTATATTCTCCAGTGATCAACAGTCACTTCCACTGATTTAAAGTGGTTCTGTAAATGTTGAACAGCTGGTCAGTTCAAGAGAATCCACTTAGAGCAGATTAAAACAAACTGAGTGACTGGATAATGATTTTCTAACATATTTCATACATTAAGATTTCAAATAAGGACTATAGTGTTTAGTGATACACTGCTCTCATCTATCTGTCATTTTGTTGTAAAAGTGACAAAAAAGAAAGACTTAATTTCACGGAGGAAAGAATTCTGTTGTAATATTACCACTTTCCTAAAAGCGTTTGTCTGCCCTCCTCCTCCATCTTAGTGCCATCCTGACAAAGAGCTAAATGAATTAAACTCTCATTAAAAATGCATTTTATTGTTAATCATTTGCGAGCAAAGAGGATTAGGTTGCAATTTGTGAAATGACATCAAATCTATCCCCTTTCAAAAATAGACTCTTGAAATTGCTTTAAAACAAAATACTATTATCCGTCAAAACCACCTTTTAAGCCTCAAAATGAGCAAACCAGTAAATCCCTTAAAATAGATAAGACACTGACCTGTGCTTAATTCTTATAATACAATAGGCATATGTTTCCTCCATCTGCTCAGCTAATGCATCGACAAACACAACAAACATAGACGCTTCTAGTCCATTTTTATCTGTCTGATTTCTAAGAACAGGTGTATAAACTATCTATTTCAGTGTTTCATTTAGCCTTCTAACCCCCACAAATTCAAAATTAATGTAAAAAATGTTTGTCTATGATTAATTAATGGAGTGAGGAATTACAAGAGTCACTTTTTGTTGCTCACTTCCGAGTGATGCTCAGCATGAAATATTAATAGAAAAATCACCTCAAATACCCAGCTCTTAAAAAATATGAAGAACATGTAGAATTTTATAGCAGGCTGGGAGACAAGAGCCGAGACTCTTAAGCCAAGGCTGTCATACAGGGGAGGAGAGGAGGTGCAGAGAAGAATGAAGCTTAACAAGAAAATATGGAGTTTCTTGTTATACAATTCAGGCTCTTTTACCTGCACCCTATGAGCTAAAGTTTATATTCCCATTAATTAAACACATTAACAAAGCTCATGCGTTTTCCCTTCTCCTAATTTCACCACATTTGCAACAAGTGTTTAGATTATGAAAGCAAGTCTTATTTTAGGTTGAGCATCATCAAGATTTAGTGCTCTGGGTGTTGGTGTGTAGCACAACCCCATGTAGAGGAAACAGCCAACATATATAAGAAGATGTCTGGTCATACAGAACTATAATTAACTGGGTAATGTCAAAATTTACAGGGGTATGAAGAATACGTTTTAGGGGTATGAAAATAAATTTTACTTCTTCATATCCCTTTTTAGACAATTACTATTAATGAATGTCAGTTCTCTGGCTATATATACTAACAAGTTTATTTAGTGGAAAATTGTGTCTCGATTTATGTTCAAATGAATTTAATTTAATTGAAAATTGGAATTTGGACAGTCTCTTTTTGTGTACATTTGGTTTTTTAATTGAAGTATTTTTTGGGGTTGATTTATTGGTTATTGTTCATCAAATTTCTGAAATAAATCCCTTTTCATTCAACAGTGAACCTATTACCACTATGAGGCAAGGTGCTGGCAGAGCCATGCTATGGGGATAGACTTTGCTGCTCTTCATTTTATTTTATTGCAGCATTTTTCATTTGCATGTGTTTTGTGTCTGTCTTAGCTAGTCTATTTTTTCTGCTTGCATGCCTCATTTGTTTTTATATTTCATATTTTTTATTTTATATTCTGTTTATATTTTTCAGGGAAAAATCTCACAAGAAAAGTGAGGGTATAAAGACAAACAACAAGCTGAACTCACTCACCCACCTGCTCTTACCATAGACATTAATAGATACTGGGCTAGTCCTTCCTCAGACTGTTTTTCACAAAGGAACAAGTAAAGAAGCATGAAAATATTCAAGGTTAAAAAAAATGAAGGTAAAAACCTTGACATCAGAAATGCTGGCAGTGCCGAGCGCATCTTGGATTGAGAAAGTGAGTCTTCCATAATTTTTCAAGGTCAACATGATTGAGACAGTCCAGTAATCTAGGTGTTGGTGCGCAGCACAAACCCCACTATCTTAGAGGCTGCAGGCAACACTGCCCATGTCATCTTCATGTTTTATTCATTCTGAATGTCATATTATGGCATTCAGAAACCCAGATCAAAATCTGCACCTGCAGAAATATTTCATATCGTACCACTTCTCCATCCTTCTCCATCTGGTTTGCCAGACACAGAGAGAGAGAGAGAGAGAGAGAGAGAGGGGGTAAGAAAGCCTCCTTCAGCTCAGCCATGTTGGATTATTGAAAGTAGAGCTTTCAGAGAGGTCTCTGCTCTGGGAACAAAAAAAAAAGGGAGAGAGAGCAAGAGAAGAACTGTAGTATGCATCAATTATCTTGGAGAGTCTGTGGCGTGCTGGAGACTGTCTTGTCATATTTCCCAAAGTGGCTGGGCTATGGAGAGGTCCTTGGCTAGCACTGACATTTAGAAACTGGTGTGGAAATCCCAGTCTGTTTGTCAAAAAATATGAATAAATAATGGACAAAGGGCTGCGCTGCCTGCCTGCAAAGCCTCCCAGGCTTGAAATTCCTTCAGTGTCATTGACATAACTAGACACAGGCATCAGGCTCTGTCACCAAACCCCCCCCCCACCCAAACCCGCATGTGTAAAACAACTGTAGCTCTCACTAATCAATAGATGACTTGCTGGCGTTGCTGGAGGACAGCAGAGTCATTATGGCATTTCACAACAATGGGTCTAAAACATTGAGTGGAAACAGCGTTATACTGTTTTTTTTTTTTCTTATTTTCCTTCCACCTAATACATAAAAAACTACCAGCATGGTAATGATCATGTTGAAATTGCCGTCTACAGAGCAATCTTCACTTTAGTCAATAAAGCAGGCCTTAATTTCCTTTCTTTACATGCGGCCTGTATTTTCCAGTGTGTGTCTCAGTAAGCAGGCTGCATATTTGTGTTTATCTGTTACTACTTTCCAATAACTGGAAGCATCACTGAATAAAATGTGTTCAATTTTAAGATGCAGCAGGGGGAGAATGTTTTCGTCTACAGAATGTGGATAAATAGAAAATACCAATTCTAGCATAACTTCTCTTTTGTTTGGAAGCACTGACTGAGCTATGGAAGGACTGTAAACATGAGATTCCCTCAGAGCTGAAAGATGAACAAAAAAAAAAGAAAAGGGCCGCCTCCCCCTGTTTCTCCACATTAATACCAGAAGCTGACTTCAAATCTGTGTACAGGAAGTTTCCATAAAACCTTCTTTCCGCCCTTGTGCTTCTTGTCCCCTGAACTCCCCACCCGCCTCCCTCTCTCCGTCTCTGCAGCAGTATGGGGAGAAGCAGTGTACCTTTGTTCATGTCAATCAGCTGCTTCTTCTTCTGCTGACGCTCCTGCTTCTCTCGCTCAGCTTTTTCCTTCGCCAGCTTGGCTCTCTTGATCTTCTCCTCCATCTCCCTCTTCTTGTGGTTCTCCTTCACAGCTTCCTGATGAGGCGCACACACACACAGACATATAAACAGATAAAAATCCAAATGTTGCTCTGCCACCTTCACTCTTTTATCATCTTTGCTACTGTACAGAAGCAATAGAATACCATCAGCAAATTCTTATTCAGTAACTGGCCTGATAGAGATAAGCGTCTGGGGTAAACAATGTATCTGTTGCTGTGTATGTTTTTTTTTTATTTTTTTTTTATTATTATTATAAGCCTGGGTACAGTGAGGTTTCTGTACAACTTTGGATATTTTCAGATCCACAGCTGATTTGATGTGAAAATACATCAATAAGGACATTTATACAAAACCAGTGCCTATTAAACATATTTATAGCCTTTCAGTTTTCCCCAATTTATATAATTACAACTGCAAACTGTGCTATATTTCATAGTGATTCTCTGTAATTGAAAACAAAATGCATAATTACACTGGAATAAAAAGTAAAGTTTTTTGTAAATTAAAATCTGACAGAGTCCATTAAATTAGGCCTTATTTACTATGATATCTCACTGGTCAATGACTTCAAAAGTTGCGTGGTAAATACTGTAATACTGTAGGTTGAACTTACTGTAGTATAAATGCAACTTTTCTGTGAATGCCTTATTTATTGTTTTTAGAAATAAAAAAATGTATCATCAAGAACAGTGAAGGAGGGATGAAGTTGAAAGCAAGATCTCTAGCTTTGAATTTCTTACTTGACCTAAAAAGAAAATGCAGGCAAGGACAGCATTAATCAGAAAAAATGACCCAGAGGCGTTTACAATATAGAAAACCACTGAAAATAAATCCAATATAGAAACAAAGTCTTAGAAAGGGCTGTTATGTAAAGGACACTGCAAATGTGAAGGAAGAGGCTTGAATCAGATAAGACAAAATTCAACTTTTTGTCTTGACAAACACGGTGGGGGCAGGATCATGGTGTGCAGAAGCTTTTCTGCAGAGGGAAAGGAAAGCTGGTCAGAGTGAGGCCATCCTTCAGCAGATCAAAAATATATAGAGATTGACAGAACTAAATAGAAGGGATGCACAAGATCACGAAAACATGCAATGATGGATGTAATAATAACACTAGCACCTTCTGGTTAAACAAATAAGCAGTAACAGTAAAAACAGGCACCGTAGATCATGAATGGTTTAAATAAAAATAAATAATTAACAAAAAAATGGAACATTTTAGGCTCATCAACAAGGTTTTATAAAAAAAACTTTGACTAATAATGACTAAACCACATTAGCCATAGTCAACCTTCCAAAAAAGGATGAAGTAGCAGTGTGTATTACAGACATTGAGAGCCTGAAAGCATAGTACTATAATTGTACAAATAAGTAATACCATAATATTACATAATGTAAGCATACTACATACAGTAAGGCAGCACTGATATAATCTGCTGAGGAATTTATTGCTGAATTGAGGGCAAATTTTGAAACAATGTTTGAGCGGTTCCTCCTATAGGCATAAAACCACAAAAAATCTAATCATATAAGCATAAAAGCTTAATTCTTTGCCTTTAACTTCACAATTATGCACAGCTTTGAGTTGGCCAATAAAATCCTTTTATATCTATTGAAGTTTGTGGTTGTAGGGTGGCAAAATATGAAAAGATCAAATATATTTGAACACTCTATATTTGAACATCACTGTGAAATATAATGCAGGAGTCTCTCTAACCAAGAAAGCAACAGCTCTGTGGTATGCTCACGAGTCAGAAACTATTCATGTCCTCCTTGGTTACCAGCTGAAGTGCCATGAAGGTAGCAGGGATAGAGAGATAATAAACCATATGTATTCAGCCTTGTACAAATGTGTCAGTTTGTTCTGCTGCAAGCTAAGACTAAGATGCAACCGCGTGACCTTTGAAGAAAACAAAATGCGGTGGCACAGCCAAGGTTTCACATGTGGGAGGTCATACTTCATGTTAGTAAATCTGTACAATTATGTGAGCTTAGGTTGCAGTCCATTCACATCTTTATGCTTCAGCTCATCCGCGGTGTTCCCTCTCCTGTTTGCATTCATGTGGGCAGCTTCAAGCGAAGACATAACCCTCTCTGAGCGGTGATATAATAAGTGCCGACAGTAGGCCCCCCATATACTGCCCCTGTGGTCCTGATGAGTGTGCCGTGTTGGCAGCTAAGACAGGGGGATTATGGGGATTGCGGGAAAGGAACAAGGAAAGAGGAGCTCATGATGCCAGTCAATAGCAGGTCCTTTCTACATGTCCAAGGACACAGCCCCTTGATGTTACCACCTCCTTGATGGATGATAAGGGCAACGGGAGCAGCGGAGACAGAGAGAGATGGAGTAGTTGTGAAGAAATCAAGTTTAAAGAATGGAAATAAACATAATGATAGTGAAGACAGGATGAGTTTTAATATTGTGTCCATTATGGAATGGTGATTACTTGTCTCTAACTGCTGCTAGTCAGTGATGGCTCTTATATCAATCTGTATTTAATCACAACATCAAGCCTGTGTAAATTATACTGCTACCCCCTACACAAGATATTGATTGCATCCACTTTACCACCTCTTTGGACGCGTTGAGACCTGTGCTTTGTATTTAGTAACAAAACATTTAATTCCCCATTTTGTTTATTTGATGGATACAGTGGGGACTGGTTGGAAATGGACGGTTTCCTGCGTGATTCCTGTGTGATTCCCACGTGAATCACGTTGTATTTCCTGAGGCCAGTTTTTTTATTTCAAAAAGAACTGCAATGTACCCGGACAACCACCAGGTGGCGCTTGGAACCTCTGCCGTGCTGAGGGTGACGTTTGTGGGCCTGCAGTCAACTGAAAAGCAGGTTTATTGGGGATCTTGGTGTGATACTGCGCTATTTTATTTTGTTTTTGATTAAAATAAAGTTAATGAATTAATTTAACATAAGATTATGCAGTCAAGTGACTGCATAATCTTATTTTATGAAAATGGTTGCGTAGTTGTAGATACACCTCCGATCTTATCTGAGAACTGTTATTTCTATTTATCTGCATCGCTATTATTTAATGAAAAATAAAATTAATTAAGTTGGAGCCGGGGATACGGACTGTAGCGCAACCAGAGAAAGGCGACAGAGACAGTGCTGCGGCTGGTGATGTTGAAATTAAAATCATATCCAAAGTTGATTCCTCATTAAGATAAGCCAAAGTTATTCAAAAGGGTATGTAAGAAAATATATTTTCTCTAGTTTTTTAAAATATAAGTGCCGTTGAAAGCTTTGTTTTTGTGTGTTACTTTCTTGCCGTGCAATACGTGACACCCCTCCCAGTCTGGTCAAGTAGCAGACTGGGAGGTATGTCACGTGTTGCGAACTTATAGTGCAGACCTGGATATACGGTATAGATATTGCTTATATATTGCCACAGTGTTTAGATATTTTTATAATTCTATTTACCCTTATATGTGTCATCTTGCACGATTGTACCATAAAAAAATCCCTAGTTTGTGAACTCCTTCTCTGACAATGTCAATAAACCTGATTCTGTTCCTGAAAAAACTGATGTGAAACATTTTGTTTCTATAATTTCTATTTCTATATTTCAGATTAGATTTTAAAACAACACAAAGTGGGAAAAGAGCATGAGAGAAAATGTGTTTATTGTGATGAATACTGAACAGGTTTACATTGAGAGTCGTTGGGATGATTTGCGTGTTGTACGGAGAAATTCGTTGATCTTATCAATGCAGTCCTTCAAGTCACTCTTCCCCATATCAGGAAACTTTTGCTGCAGTGTTGAAACCACAAAGTTGAGCTGTGAGGGGGAGGGGGTCTCTGTAAATGGTGGTGGTTGAATTCTATTGTCAGAGAACAAGAGAGTAAGTTGTCTGCAAAGTACCGCGTCAACTCTGAATAACCTGCTAAAGCCATTTGTCGTTATTTTTTGCACTGATTAGGCGGGGGTCCTGAGGGGTAGGGGGTCTCACAAACATAAGTTGTTCATGAATGCAGGCAGACCATATTTCTGGTTTTCGTCAAACCCCATTTCCATTTCTTTCGTTTTTAAAATTAAATAAAAAAATTAAATGGCAAAAATCCAAACGTGTCTGCTAGTTTAAAGTCCATCTTATTTATTTGAATATTTAACGAAAACATTGCAGATGCTTCACACGCACACAAAATGACAGAAAGATCCGAGCGTTTTAGTTTCCTATATATATATAATACCTTTCAAAACCTATGAGTGTTTTTAAAATCTAGTGATTTTTTGAAAGAAAATAAAAGAATAAAAATAGTTAAGCATTTTAAAAGGAATTTAAAAAAAAGGAACATAACAGCATTTTTTAAATAAATGATTTATTATGAGAACATATCATTTCACCATTTATTGGGGGTAATTAATTGAATGCTTATTTATTTATTGAACATGTGTATATTTATTTATTTATTTAGATTGGAGTAGATGTGATTAGATGAGCTTTATTGATCTCACAGCGGAGAAATTCACTCGTCACATATTGGCATAGAAGTTACTGGAGGTGCAAACAGGGAGGAAAAAGGTGCATTAAGATGCTTTATAAAAAAAAAAAAAAAAAAAAAAAACATTTAAGGCAACTCGGCCACAGTTGGGACTGAACCCACAAGCTGTTAGTCTACACACCACTCAGCTTAACCACTGCGCTATAAGTTCGCCACACGTGACATACCTCCCAGTCTGCTACTTGACCAGACTGGGAGGGGTGTCACGTATTGCACGGCAAGAAAGTAACACACAAAAACAAAGCTTTCAACGGCACTTATATTTTACAAAACTAAAGAAAATATATTTTCTTACATACCCTTTTGAATAACTTTGGCTTATCTTAATGAGGAATCAACTTTGGATATGATTTTAATTTCAACATCACCAGCCGCAGCACTGTCTCTGTCGCCTTTCTCTGGTTGCGCTACAGTCCGTATCCCCGGCTCCAACTTAATTAATTTTATTTTTCATTAAATAATAGCGATGCAGATAAATAGAAATAACAGTTCTCAGATAAGATCGGAGGTGTATCTATAACTACTATCAATCTATCTATAAATATTTTCATGAAATAAGATTATGCAGTCCCAATGTTAAATTAATTCATTAACTTTATTTTAATCAAAAACAAAATAAAATAGAACAATATCACACCAAGATCCCCAATAAACCTGCTTTTCAGTTGACTGCAGGCCCACAAACGTACAGACACGGTGTCTCTGACTAAAGGAGCTGGTCAGCTCCTCTTTTTATACAGGCTCATGCGTGAATGTCCAACGAATAACTCCAATTGTTGTTTCAAAAATATAAAACCTGGTTTCATTACTTTACATTCTAACTTTCATTACTTTATAAAAAAAGCGATAATAATTATAATTAAAAAAAAACAAAAACAATTTAGGCAACTCGGCCACAGCTGGGATTGAACCCAGAGTCTATTGAACCAAAGACCACTCAGCTTAACCTCTGCGCTATAAACTCGCAACCCGTGACACCCCTTCCAGTCTGCTACTCGACCTATGTAATTCTGACTCATGGGACGCCGAAATGGAGTCAGACTGCCACCTAGTGGCTATAGTAGTCACATGTTTTTCACACAATACGTGAAACACGCGGAGCGTGAGTGAAGTGTCCATTTCCAATCAGCGCCCACTGTAGCTCTGAAGGCAGGGAATCTACTGCCTCCACCCGCCAACAGGTTCAGCTAATTTCCACAGGAGCTGCTTCATATGTTAAGCATAATTTGGGATATAAATTATGTGGATTACATCTTAAAGTTCTGTTGGCAAAACTTGTTTCAAACAAACAATTTACTCTAACTGTAAACATGATTATGCAACATCATTTAGCTGGTCTAATCAAACGGCACCTCTAATTATCAAAGCCCTGCATCTGTGTTTGTTCATTTATAATGTGTCCCCTTGCAGTTCTCTGTGACAACCCACATTTTCCTTGAAGCAACAATTCATTTTATCAGGCTCAATTTTACTGACAACTTCATATATTGTGGGAGGACAGCCAAGATAAATCTATTCTAATGAAAATTGACTTAAAAGATAAAAATAGTTTGAAGAAACTGGTTGTTATGACATCTGTTCTTAACTGTTTTTATATTTTTCTTAATAGACTCTACCAATGCTGAACACATGTTTTCAGAAGTGCAGGTGGTGTTTCAAACCTTTGAAATAGAAAGGTATGATTGTAAGACTGTTCAGACCATTTTTTTGGTCCTTGTATTATCCTGTCTGTCCCTCTGAGAAGTTATTTTGACAAAGCCATTGAAGAAAAGCTAATTCTAATTGGATCATTCTACAGGTGATGAAGGGGACATGGCAAACATGAAAAAGAAAGAGTTTCTCTGTTTTTAAGTGGAAAACTATTTAAGAGTTTCACTGATACACATAGTTCTTTGGGAATAGGAAAAACTGACATTGTACATCAGAGCTGGCAGACTCTTGTCCATTGCCCAACACATCCAAAACCAATGACTAAAGAGCATCCTCTGCAATCATTCCAATTTAGTTAGACCTATATGAAAATTGCAGGACACCTGTTCCTCAAGGTATGGATTGGACACCCCTGATGTACATCACCCCGAGTTTACCGGCTGGACTCAGTTAAGTTTGCTACTGCACATACTCTTCAAGGACTACTGTAAGATATTCTTTCTTCTTGAGGTGGAAATAACAAGAAAAAAAATAATTTTGCCTCAAAGTATTCAAACTTCACAAAAAGCTCAGCTGCCAAGCTCATAGAAAGTCCCATCCACTGTAGCTTGTCTTACAAAAGAAAACACAAGACAATGGCAGAGGAGGCATTTTCAGTACTAATTAAGGAGAAGAAGTAGCAATATGCTGTATTTTACCTAGAAGACGTGTCATGAATTGTCATATTGTCTTATTTCCCTCTCATTGGTTTTGAGGATCAATATTTAGGACTGGTTGGCCAAAATCTCTATCTATAAAGTTTCCACACCCAAAAGGGAGGGATTTTGCTTATAACCTGAAAAGCTGTGGGAGCACAAACAAATTTTTTGTTTCTTTGAGGCATTTTTTTTCACAGTTGCTGGGAACCTAAAAAGATGCAATAATGTTTAAAAAGCCCCCCAAAAAAACAAAACAATTATGACCAAGTCTGACATTCAACCTTTAGCATAATAACTTTAAATATACAAAAACACCTAGGTTTGTTAGAATATCACAGTCAAAGCTCTGATCCAAATCCAGTTAACAATTTATGGCAACGCTGCTTATGTAACATTACCCAACTATCTACATTCAATTTGACTGGACTTAAGGTAAAATGTCCCTCAGATCTGTGCCACACATGGAAGACTTTAAATAACTTGGCTAAAAGGAGTTTCTATAGCATAGCCCTGCTTCCCAGGAAGGGTGAGGAGGTCTTTAATCTGTAATAAGTCAGTAGTTTGGGCATCTGATCAGTTTAAACTGTCAGTACATTTGTCTAAATACTGGCTTCGCCATTTTCTACACTAAAGTAATGACACTCTTTCTTGCTCTGCTGTCTTTTTAATTCTTGAAATGTGTGTATTGTTCTCCTTGACCCTAAGCAACACAACACTTCTCCAACAGCATGGTTCTCTTCCTATGCAGATGGGTTTGCCGGTCCAGTGAGGGCGTAATAAGTATTTCCAACTGCTCAGTTGCACCGATGATCTCACACAGAGTGAGTGTCATCGCCATATCTCATTTGAATTTTACAAACACTACAACGCCTGGGCTTTAAGTAGCAAATGTGTTTATTAGCCATCTGCTGCATCGTGTGCCAGGATGTGGGGTGAAATGGCTCCAAGAAGTTATAGGTTACAGGCTGAGAGACTTCTGCTGCTGTATACATGTATTCACATATTGATGGGGTGACCTCCAAAGTCTTGTGCAGTGACTGTGCCGCTATACAGTAAGTAAATATATTGCATAAACACAATTCTGATTCAGCCAATTCTAAAAGCAGTAATCTCAAGTTTTGGAATAAATATGAAACAAATAAGCATTATATTATATAAGAGGAGAAATGGCAGCAATATCCATTAAACATCATCTCATAAATGTTCTGTCCTGTTACTTTATAGACCCACTCTGGGTTATTTGGTTGTATTAGAAAGTCACTTCATTAACAAGGAAGACTGTTGGCTCATCCCAGCCCATCTGCTGTGCTTTGATAACTCATAAATAAAAAAGAAAAACTCCCCATCCTCATGCTCCTGGTCAGGATTACACATAAAACTCTGTGGGATTGAATTTCACCCATGCTCTGTTTCAAAGTATGGCAGTAACATTAAATAAAAAAAAAAAAAAAAAGTGTTGAACTCCTCAAATATTGAATTGGCCTAAAAAAAGAAGTGGGGGTTAGGGAGAGAAAGAGAATGAAACAGAAGTAAAATAGAGTTAATGGATTCTCTTATCAGTTACATTCAGTTCTGTGAGGACTGTCTGTCAATGCGTTTGCTCAAATGCCTTATGTCGGTCGGGTGCATTAAGCTTCCGCTCTTTAGTAAAAGCAATTTAGGGTGACTGTGTTGCAAGGAAATTCTTTAATACAGGAGATGCTTTGTGCTGAGAATGGATTACAAAGAGCACCGCAAAAGAGAAAGACCTTAGCGGGGGGTGTTTTGTTCAAGTCAAACAATTCCATGTGTGTGTATTTATAAAAAAAATAAAGAGATAAATGTCCCTATGCGACCAAAAGGCTAAATTCAGCTAACATATTCAATAACAACAAGTCATCACATTTTTTTTGATTTGCCATATTGTCACTATTTGGAAAAGTCGATGTAGGTCAACCTTTGTCAAAGATAAATAAAGCATAAGACCTTCTTAGGAAAAATAATCGGTTCGTTGGTTTTTTTAACAGGGTTAAAAGAAAATAAAAACAACATTTAAATAGGATAACTATTTATTCCTTGTTCTCTGCAAGCAGATGGGATTAGCCTTTCTGTCAGCAAAGATGAAGCACCAAAAACTATAAATAATATCTGAGGAATGTGGTGATTAAAGGATTGTTTTTGTATGAATATATTAACTACACTATATCCCACTTACTTCTATCCCCTTAACCATAGCTGGAAAGTTTGAATTGCTAATAAAATATTCATATGCAGCTATTTGCTTGAGAGAATAATTTATTTTCTTGGGTGGATGCCTCTTTTACAGATATGCAACTCTGGAATCCTTCTGGGAGTCTCATTTTGGACGCGTGCACTTTGATCAGAGAGAATGAGAAGCTGATTTCACACGAGGATCAGAGTGAAAAAAGAAAGGGATCCAGACAAGGGGACCTTTCTATTTACATTAATGGGTTGTGAGGAGAAAAAGCGAACGCCGTCCGGACAGGATGTCATCATCCTGACACCTGCAGCTTTAGGGGAGGTGCCAGGAGGGAAAGAAGGTAAAGAGGCAAAGACAAGGAAATACATTTTAGAGGACTGGTGAGCAAAAAAGAAATCCTTCATTAGAGATTATTTTTTTACCTCTCCATTTACATCATCTCTACTATAACTTATTAATTATTCCTGATGTTTGCATTAATAAGTGTAAAGGATTGGGTAGATATTTTATAAAAAGGAAGGGTCAGTTACTTTTATATTTCATAGTAAAAATATGTTTACACTATAGCGTTAGGCAAATGATGCCTAAAGACAAGAGACCGTTTTTTTTGGTGTAAACATCTGATTTAACTTAATCTCCCTAGAATCACCATGGAAACGACAGTAGGTGAGTTCAGTTTGATTGTTGCTAAGAAGGAAATTAGAAAAAAAGCCATTATAAATGTAAAGTCCACTCTACATAGGTGTGATTAAATATCTTGCTCTGAATATCTCCCTGTGTTTTGAGGTGGGCAAGGTCTAATGGATCTCTGAATAGAAAAAAAAAAAAAGAAGTTGATAGCTTCTAAAATTGTATGGGGACTGTTTTCCAGTGTAGTCCTGTTTCTCTGACCGTGACACAGCTAAATGTGCTCTCTTCATCCTCTGATATGAGAGCTGGCTCAGAGTTCGTCTGCCTGGCTGTGTTTCCTGGATGGGGCCACCTTTTACAGTTGATTTTTGTATCTCTGCTTCTGTCTCCTTGAACCTCTGTTGGCCTCAGCAGATGGCCGCTCACACTGAGCCTGGTTCTGCTGGAGGTTTCTTCCTGTTAAGAGGGAGTTTTTCCTCTCCACTGTCGCTACAAGCATGCTTGGTGTGAGGGATTGCATTTGAGTCAATGCAATCAACTGGTTTTTCTTCGATTGAAAACTTTGAATCAATTTGACTGTATGATCTGGTAAACTGTAAAGTGCCTTGAGATGACTTGTTTTGTGAATTGGCGCTATATAAATAAACTGAATTGAATTGAATAAAAAAAAAACACAATGCTCTATTTCATACTTAAGCCTTAAGTGGTTTGTGAAGAATGACAAAATAACCCAGGAGATAAAATGGTGATGTCTTTGAAGTTATCTTAATTTGCAATAGAAAGCCTTGTTTATTGTTTTAGGGTCAGAAGTTTTTGAATGTAGGGGTTTACCACACATAGATAAATGCTGAGTTTGAATCAGAAAATGTTTTCCTTTTGACAGTTTTTTGTATTTTCTTTACAAAAAAATACATATATATTAATTGGTTCTGCAATACTGGAGTAAAACCTAATTGATTTATGTTATTATTAATCCAGGGATGATTCTTAGAAAAGATAAGGTGGTTCTGGAATCTAGGAATGAGTTAACCTCATTAAAATCCTGTATTAGTATGTGTGTCGTGGCTCACTTACTCCAGCTGTCCACAACTTTAAATCTTAAATTAACCTTGCTTTGCAAAAATCTCATGGCTACAGTAATTGCTGTTGCATTTTCTTTCTTCATCTCAACGTTCTATCTTGTGAATAGCCAACTTCTTTAGCACTGCCCTTTTATGGCTTAGCAATAATGTTTTTGTTAGTAATAGTCAAAACAGTAGTTTTCCTTAAGATTTTGTAAACCCTAGCATTACAGAGTATATATATATATATATATATATATATATATATATATATATATATATATATATATATATATATATATATATATATATATATATATATATATATGTAAATATTTTCTTTTGAATTTAATAAGAAATTGGTCATTTTGTATTTCTTACTATTTATCATAATTAAAATGTAACTTTCAGTTTTATTGAAAACATTGTGATTTCTCACCATCTGTGAGGTCCTACAGCAAGTCTGATGAAAATGTAAGCCATGTGCAACCAGCTCTCATTTCACTAACACCCAATGAGCAAGTGAGTGCAAAGGCATGTGCATGTGTGGGTGGTGGGCGCCGTTAGGCTCTGTGTGTCTGCAATTGGAATAAATGCACCATAGTTTCAAACTCACCATGAAGAGGAAACGGAAGTTGGCCAGCTCTCCGAAGAAATCCTCCACACTGACTGAGTGGGGGTCGAATGCGAAGTAGTTGCCTATGCTCTCGTAAAGCTTCTGCATGTTCTTGTGCATGATGGACAGCTTTTCATACTGCTCCCGAGAATGTTTGGAAAAGCCGTGAGAAAGAGGGAGTCAAGGAAAATGGAAAACAGAATGTCTCAAACACAGAAAACATTACAACGCTACAGTAATCAACGAAAGCAAGCAAATGTCATGTTAAAATTATTATGATGACAAGCTTTATAGTATTTTTAAGACCAACATAAGTCAAGGTCAACAGAACAAAGCAGAAAATGGATAAAGGAGGATCTCCATCTCACTTTGGAGTCAATGACATGGAGAGCTAATAGCTGCAGCCCTGAAGTAATGGAAAGGTGTTTTGTAGGCAGCAGTATGACACAGATGGTTGCTGGAAAAGCTGATTGCAGTCATTGTTCTATTGTTTCACACAACAACAGTGGGGTCAGGTTGTTTTGAACCTCACAGCTCACGTCGTACTGTGTAATTTACTGAACAGGCGGAGGACTTTTCTCCCGGTGAATGAGTATTGACAGGCGGCATCAGTTAAGCATTATCACAGCAGCCATTGACCTCATGGAGACCGCACTTGGGCACTACAAGACTCCCGCCCAGAGTAGGATGAGGATGATGCAGCATGGATTTATGTGAACACAAATGCTTGCACAACATGTAGTTACACCAAACTAAGAAAATAAAAATAAGACCTTGAGAAGGAATTCTTTATAGGTAGCATCTAATAAAAGCAGCTTATTCAACAATTTACTTATACTGTATCTTTAATAAAGAAAAGGCTCAAAGGCAAAATAGTTTTTAATAAATCTGGTCAAATCTCATTAATCAATTTTGATTTCAATATGCTGCTATAGATGGTAATAAAAGTGGCACTGGTATTTTTTTGTGAAAAATTATAATCCATGATTGTTAATTCATATAACATAATTTAATTAAGAATCAGAGTGTCAATTACTATTCAAACTAGGATCATATTACCGTCATCAATAAAATATTACAACTCATTCTAGGACTTTTTATAGACTATATAAGAAAATCTAAGCGTTATGATAGGTGTACTGAAGTTATTCCCTGAGGAGAAGGTGCAACTCACACACAATAACAGGAAACAAGACAACATAACTTCCTAAACACTTACTTGCATCGAGAGCAAAACTCATCCTGCCTCCATAATCATCAAACATAAGTGAGGTGAAAAGCTAAGAGCACTTATAACCAGAGTGCACACTTATAGTAACACACAGCTTATGTGCTGGCACAGTCAAATTAAGCTATAGGACAGTCTGAAGGTATGCTATACCTCAGACGGCAAGGTATAAAATGAGTTATTTTTCATTTCTTTGTCATTGGCTGGTAGCAGATCCGATAGGAAAACTACAGATATGTAAATATACTTTATCATACCAACAGAAACTCTTTATGGTGCTAGAAGAAATCTAGTATAGATGGTGAGATTCCATCTTCTTCTGTATAACAACTAATAAAACTTCTTTAAGGAGAGAGTGACCAGACTTCTATACTCTAAGTGAACCTTACCCACCATTAGAATTAAAAACTATTAAAAAAAAAAATCTTCTTACTCAGATATAATGAGTGTTTTATGTCAATTGAAAAAAGACACTATTAGATTTTTTTTTTTTTTGGGTAAAAAACGTAAGCAACCTTAAAGGGTTGACTGTCAAGTCAAATGTTCATTTTTGGACTGAGCATATGTTTTAACTGAAACGCTCTAAGGGATCTCCTCGATCAATGAAAGTAAAAAAAAATGTGCTTAAAGAAAATAATGTGTCATCAGTTTTTATAAGGTTCTTACATCAACAGTAGTGATGTTTTTTTTGCCATTATGCCCTCTAATAATTCATCTCAGTAGCTATAATCTTTGCTGCACAGAATGTATCATATATCTAGAAGTAAGATGGAAAAACCTCTATTGGTTAGTATTCTGCTACAGCACTCATTAGATGAATATTTTTATGAGCTACACATCATGTTAAACATTTATGCACAATTAATGAATCTATTTATTAATTCAACAGGGTAAATTCTTGCATCACTCGAAGGTATACCCTCAAATTTTAATTACTCCCTACAACGTTAGTCATTACAGCAAATCTCAGAAACGCATCATGGTTAAAACACCATATTTAACATTTAAGGAACCACAGTATACATTGTATGCTATTCTTTCCTCACAGTCTAACATGTTGCCTACATTGTGAAAGTATGAGGAAATGTAAATATATAGACAATCTACAAGACATTGTAGAAAAATTTTGCAAAGCTGAGTGGGGCAAAACTCCTGCACAGCGCCATTACAGACTCACTGCAAGTAATCACAAATGCTTGATTGCAGTTGTTGCTGCCAAGGGTGGCCCAACCAGTTATTAGGTTTAAGGGGCAATCGCTTTTTAAAGAATAGATCTTGATTTTTTTTTTTCCTTTATGATGAAAACATCTTAACTGCAAAACTTAACTTTGTGTTTAATGTTCTTAAGCACTTAACTGTGACCAACATGCATAAAATAAGGAATCAAAAAAGGGGGCAAAAAACCTTTTCTCACCACTGAATGTCCAGAGCTGTAAAGGTTTTTGCCCCCTACGACTTAATTCTGCCTTTGATTTAATGATTGAAATTATCAAACACATTTCAATGTTAAACAAACATAACCAAGATCCCTTACAGAACCTGTGTGACAACAACAGGTAGACTGATACAAGATACAAGCAAAATACAAGACAATCACGGAATGATTGAAAGAAATTCAAGAAGATATGAAAAACCAAGTCATTTATAGATTTGAAAGGATAGAATAATTCTAAGGTTCCTTGGGTAACTATAAAAGCTGTACTGTATATAAGTAAAAAAAAAAAAAAAGAAGAATGGTGACCTTTCCCAGGAGTGGCCAGATCTCCAAAATCTGTTGAGAGCGCATCGATAACTAATAAAACAGGTTATTGAGGACCAAGGCAATCCATGCCATAAAATCTCCAAACACTGCTGGATTAAAATTATTCCACAAAATAATTTTTACTACCTTGCTGAGGGGTATAGGGGATTACATTTTCACAAAGTGGCAGGTTGATTGGGATAGCTGTCTTTAAGAAAAAAAAATCAAACTATATTGCATCTGCTGATCTACAGCATTTACAGTATACAAAAAACTAATAATAACAAAAATAAACATAAATCTTTGGGGAGGAAATACTGGTCACTGTCCTGTCGGTGCACATCTATTACTGTAATAAAGAGGTCAAACAACTGATAAAAGTTCAGAAAAATAAGGTTTAATTATGAGCAAGACATAGTCTGTGTGAATGTTTCTCTTGCTAAAAACAGATTTTCTTTTATCAATTTTAAAGTAATTTTAAAGAAAAGTGTAGCTATACAAATCTTTGGTTCTGCCTACACTTTCTATTTTTCAATGATGAGTGTACATGCTACAGAACTTAGTTTCTATTATCTTACATTTGATCTACAAATGATAATGCTGATAAAAATAAAACCACATTACAATCAAAGCGGCTTCATTAGGACTGGATTTTTGCCATCTCCAACTTATCAGTGCAGTCAGTAAAGCACCTCTTGCTGATACAGTATAAGGTGCAAATCAAGTACTGTGCATTTCTCAAGGGAGTATTAGCCATAACAACCAGAAAGAAAAGTCCTGGAAGTACCTGCAAACTAAACAGCAAATAAATGATGAGAAACAATGAATGTAAAAGACTAACAAGACAGAGCTTATCTAATTAAAGGAGTTTGTCTTTTTTATACATTTTCCACTGTAATCCAATATAAACTGGCCCTGCTGCCATCAACTGATTAATAAAGGCCATATTTTGATAACGATTTGCTGCCTTAAGTTAATCTTGCTAAGGTGGCAGCTCCCAAATCTTTAGAGACGTGGGTGCGGTTAAAGACAATTAGTGTTTTTTTTTTGCTGTTACCTTGGCAACAAGCAGGGATTTGTTAGAAGAGCATGTGGCCTATCATTATCAGGGCCAAATGGTTATCAAGATATTATTATTTTTGAATTCTACCATTATTATGTGGAGGCGATAGTTTTCTAACAAATCTGGCCATTCACTGTCTGTCTGCTCTGCAAGTTTAAAACACGTGTCAATGGGAACAATGGGAATGCAGGATTTTTTTAATTCTCCAGACATGTAACACGTCATCTCCTCCGTCAGGTCGGGAGTAAAACACGTTTATTGCTTTGATCTAAAAAACAGTAATAAACAGAGATTTTGGAAAGAGTTGTTTTCATGTGGAGAAAAAGTCGGAGTAAATTAGTTGGATTTTATTTTATTTTTTTAAGAATACAGTTGGACAATCAGAACATCGGGCAGAGAATGGACCTCTGTCTCTATTCATATGTGCCTGGACACGATTTACCCCCATTGCTGCTGTCAGACTTCTATCTCTTCCTCTATACACCTCCTGCAATCTTCTTTTTTTTTTTGAGAGTCCCAGTGGATGGATGTGAAAGTAAAACTTTGCCAAAGTAATATATCTTTTCAACATCAAAAGAACTCTTGACTGGAGTCATGTTTCTAGGATGTAGATATTTCTAGGATGTAGAACACAGTTTGCTAGAAAGATAGAGCCTTGTAAAATTGTGATAAATTTTAGTTTTAAGGTTAACGCTTAGGAGATGGATTTCCAGCTTACAAAAATCACTAAACATAAAAAAGCTTGTCTTAACAATGTCAAAGAAATGTTGATCAATACCAACAACGTAGTGCTACAACTTAATGGTTACAGAACGCTTATCACCCCTGTGGTTTAGGGAAGGAAAGGAATTACTTTATCCATTTAGAGAAAAAAAAAGAGCAATTACTGTAAAATAGTAGGTTGAATGTGTGATTTTCTGCAGCTTTTTTGTGTTTTCTTTTCATTCACTCTGCTACGGTGTACCTCACAGCTCTCATGGGGCCTCATATTGTTTATGCTTTATATGCCTTCTCTTCGGTGCATTTGAGCTTTGGGAACTGTTACACACAGTATTTAAATATACATTAACTTTTAGCAACTATATTTCTAGGGTACATGTTTTTCACGGCTGTAAACCTTCAATCCAATGTAAATCAAAAATCATTCCTTTGACTTTGGAAACTTCCAGTCCATAACAACCCATGCTAAACCTTTAATCAGAAACCTTTACATATGTTTAGATTTATTCACTCTTTATTATATTTCAAAAGAGGTCAAATCAAGGTCAGAAGTAGAAACTGTGATATAAGCTTGACAAACTCATGATCTACCCTACCTGTTGTCTAACCATATTGGCTTCCCATCTACCATAGCTAATGTGTTTTTCCTCACTGGGTTGCTGAGGTCTCTAGATCACGGTCTTTATAAAAGGCTCTTTTTAACTGTCTTATATTAAACAGCTTCTTTCTGTATTTCTCTGATTCTGTCTCCTTGAACCTAAGTCAGCCTTGGCAGATGGCCACTCACACTGAGGCTGGTTCTGCTGTAAGGTTTCTTCCTGTTGGAAAGGAGTTTTTTCTCTCCACTGTCACTACATGCTTAGTGTGAGGGAATGCCTTTGAGTCGATGAGTCGATGCAATCAACTGGTTTTCCTTAGATAGAAAACTTTAAATCAGTCTGACTGTATAGTCTGGTTGAATTGTAAATTGCCTTGAGATGATGCGTTGTGAATTGACCATACGTTAATATAAATGCAGTGTGAATTTTTTCCTTATTTAGGAAAGTATCGGTTAAATTAAACTTGAACTTAATTACAATTTTCTGGTGTATCTTGGTGCGTGTGTTTTCAATTTTCCTGCGTAGCTTGCCTTCTCCTCTCACACTCTGTACTACCCATATATACACTGCGGTAGATGTGTCCCGCTGGGGACTGGACTGAAGCTGGCTGGGCTTTTGCTCTTCGTATTTCCACATCAAAGAGATGTCATTTTGATGGAGCCTGACACACACTATCCTGCAGCAAAACAACCTGCACACTGAAGCCGCCATCCAGCATGCATACAAAAACGGAATGAGAAGGCAAAAATACTTTCACACTTATCCATATATATATATATATATTGCACTCACTGTTCATGCTACCATTCTTTAACTGTCTCCCTGTCAGGTTGTCTATTAAACTGTTCTTTCCCTTTGCCTTTTCTCTCTTGTTTCTTTCACTTGTCTGCCTTTATACAGTCTCCGTCTAAAGAAAAACTCATTATAATTCTCTTTCCACACCACCATTTGATATTCTCTCCATTCAATTCTCTCTCTGAGCAACAAATCCCCTCTTTCCTACTCAGAGTGGACTTTCAGAAGTATTCTGTCTGAATAAGGTCTAACATTCACACCACTTGGGCTTGGGGGTGAGCAGGGCGTAGGAACGCTGGGTCACGAGGTAAAGCATCAAACGGTCTTTGGTTGTTGCCCCCCATCCCCTCCAAAACCCTGTTTGTATGTTTTTTTCTCTTCAGGCTATCCTCAAAGAAGAGCTGCCTGCTCTCCCCGAGCAAAAAAAAAAAAAAAAAAAACTATGCCAGTGCATAAACAGACCATATCCCCAAGGTGAAAGGGCCTCCAGGTAGCAAACATGTATAAACATTATGAACAACTTCATTAACTAAACCTTATGTGATGCCATTTTTATGCAAATAGTGCCTTCTCAAAGAGAAATAAGTTTCAATTTTTGTTTCACATTTACCGCAAATAAAAGTTCTATATTTTAATTGTTTGTATATGTGATAGACACAGAATCAAAGTAGATCTTAACCAAAGCTAAAGTTGATGCAATGATGTAAAAATTGTTTGCAATTAGAAATACGACTTATAGCACGCACTTTTATTCAACCCTCTTAACTTTAATTTCCTTAAATAAAATACACCGCAAGTCATCTGATTAGTAAATGTAACTGAACACATACATAGGAAGATGCTGAACAAGAGGACATTAATAGAAGCAGCAGAAGAGAGGCCCATGCTGCTCGGACGTGCTAGAGAGATCCACAGTTTAGGTGTTGACAGGACTACTATAGTTTGTGTATTTCAGAAATTTGACTTTAATGGAAGACATTTAAAGGAATGTTTAAAAGAAAGTCATAAGAAGAAATTTGCTACAAATCATGTAGAAGGAGTAATTGTAAAAGTTAGTGGTGAATCCACAGTTATGGCTGTAAATTAACAAGCGAAAGATATTATGAACCTCATTAGAATAAAAAAAAAAAAGACAAGCATATTTATGCAATACAATTAGTAAGCTTTTTAAAGTCAAAACATTTTAGAAACATGTATAATTTTTTCTACTTAAAAATTATACTTAAGGTATGCTAATCTTGGAAATCAAAATAAATTAAAATGTATTGAGAAAAGATAAAGGGGTATGGGGGGGGTTTGAACGTTTCAAGGTACTTCAGCAGGATGCTGCTCATGAAAGCATTCAGTTCTTTGCAAAGAGTGCTACATTAGACAAGGTCAGGCAATAAAAAATCTTATTCAGATTTAGGTCTCCGCAGTGTCTTTCTTATTATTACTTTCTATAAAGTCCTGTTACTTCCTGTCCTTGTAAAATCTGTAAAATTTTGCTTTTTGTCCTGCCCCAGAGTCTTCATTACTGCATTTAATCAGCCACTATTTACCTGTTTAACATGCCAGGGAATTATTTTTTAATTTACGAAGCTGCTATCAGGCACACTTGTTTAAAACATCACAATCGGACATCCAAACCGTACCCAAGTCAGATTATAGTTTTTTTTTTTTTTTTAAAGCCAAAATTATTTTGGTTTCATAATAAAACACAGTAGTATCGATTTATGGTCCCCTGCAAATTCAAAACGCTGTTCACAATGACCACCTATGAGGACGGCATTAAATTACCTGGTTTGTTTACCTGTGTGCATGAGAGAGTTATTAAAGTGCGACATAAAACCATACATAGGGGGCCTAAAAAGCCTCCCTAATAAGTCTCCTGTAACCTAGTTTCATTAATGTTTATCTAATGCATTTCCTATGTGCTCAATGGCCAATCCATCCAAGGCCCCACACTAAGCCTTCTTTTCTCCAAGCCCCACTATCCCTGCTCCCTTTATCCCCCTACCGACAGCCAGCAGCCCCTCTGGGCCAAATTACACCAAGGCTGCCCACTGACTGGACACAAGCCATCATGTTGACTGAGAGGAGAATAAGGGAGTAGAGTAGAGAGTTGGTATGTCAGATGGAATAACTCATTTTCTCTCTTTCATTTTCTTTTTTAAAATAAAAACAATCCTTAATTCCAGAGGTTCATAATTTTTTTACCAGAATCTGTTTTGTTGTTCTTACTGTACATAGTTGTAAACAACCTTTAAAAAGCTTAAAGGCTAAAATGCAGTACAGACTTTGGAATGCAGGCTTTGTTAAATGTCACTGATGTGTAACTTGCACATTTACACAGCCGGCAATCCTTTGCCACACCATTTGGCATCTCTTTAATGCCGCCACCACACCATATTTCTGTAAGAGGAGTTTTTATTCCTCATAAAAGAAATGTGCCGCTCTCCCTTCAGCAATAATGGTTGTGATTGTTCTGCTACCTTGAAGCCACCCCTTTATACAAACACTTTCACAGAATAATGATCAGTTCAAGCTGGATTGAGTTAGTAGGTTGATAAGCAGTTTTCTGGTACCACCGCCATTGTTGAATAGGTTGAACTGGACAGACTTAAAGTACAGTAATCCCGCTAGGTTGAGTTTGCCTCGTGGTACAGGTCTCTGGGTATAAATTTGTGGAAAGAAATGGAAGACCTTTCCCACACAACTGAAAACCTGGTTATCTTAATCATTTTGAAAATACACTAAACTTGGACGACAGGTGAATTCTCTACAGGCTGTGAATCTTGGCTTTAAGTTTTCAAGTGGTGATGAAAACGTTTATACTAATAAGCACCCAGTTTTGATGGACTTTGCTTGTCATCCTCCATTGATGTGCAGTGCAGTGAAATTATTCCATGGAGAAAGTTTATGGACAGGTGGTTTATCCGATAACCTGCCAAGTACTCTTTGAAAGTACCTGTCCTTTAACACTTTCCTCAAACGACTTCCCATATGGCTGTGTGCAACAAACCATATGGCACTTCAGGTTAGCTATATGCACAGTGTTACTTTTATGGTGACAGTGCAGTCCTCACTGATGTTTTTAAATATTGTCTGGAAGTCCAAACTTTAAAAAAAAAGGCTAAGACTGTGAAGAGCTGTCTGCACATTAAATTAAAAACATATTTTCCCACATCTGGTAGGGAAATCTGACAGGTTCAGCAAGTTATATTTCCTGCTTTGACAGAGGAGCTTAGATTTTTATCCCCTCGTAAGTCCTCATCATCTTCTCACCTACAGCCTATACCTCTTCTTTCTCTGGAAATTAGAAGGCAGATTTAATGTCAATTTTACTGTCAATTTATTCTGCCCATCTGTCCCTGAAATATTTATACATGCAGGGGAAGGTTGCCTCTGCTTAGGCATTCAAAGCTCTTCACTAAAGCACCCAGCTGGTGTTTTAACAACTCAGTGAGGGGGAAACTGGTGGATGTAATGACTACATCTCATGAAGGAAAAGACAGTATATAAATTAGGAATGAGAGGATTAGGACCATGGGAACGACCTGTTGAATCAGGGATTGGCTGTTCAAAAATGGCTGTCAGGAAACATTTTTCCTTTCTTATTGGAGCTTATCAGGAGGTGAGAACACAATGCTGTTCTGAAATGATATGCAGAAGCACACAAGTTTTCTTTTATATTTTATCTTGTGTAGCAATAGCGGGTCTGTGCCTGTTTTTTTTTTTTTTTTTTTCCAGAGAGCAGCTTTAGGACAGTGCAAACCATCTGTGTTTACAACATTCACATTTGTCAAATTTTAAAAGGTCAAGTCTCTTGTTCCCGCGATCTAATCAGTAAACATCAATTCCGACCTAACTACAATGACTTCTGGAGGATGGGGTTTGATGGACAGCTTGTAGACTGTGTTACATATTTGAAAACAGAAAACCTAAAACAGCATGCAGAAGGTTTTCAATTACAAAAGGTAACATCCATGAGTCAGCATTTGCAATATTACAAATCCTGTGTGACACATTTACACTTTTGCTTTGCAACAAAACCCACCACCAACTTGTTGAATATGGGGGAGAACAGGTGCATTCCCATAGTAAATAAATTATATTCAGATTTTAATTTCAAATGTATTCACTACACACTTAACAAAACAAATAGCTTTGAACAAGGCATCCACCGAAGCATTTAATTTGACAGATATCACTGAACAGCAGTTTTTATTCCAGCGGCAGGACAGGTTGTAATTTGCAACCTCATCAATCTAAAATATTTGTTCTCTCATGGTGTTCAGGGACTATGCAGATATTTCTTTGAGTTTAGCACCTTTTATTTATTTACTAATCTTTTTGAGGACACAAATGTAACAATGACAAAGATTAATTACAATGATTGTTTTTTATTCCTTTTTGTCTTTTGCTTTGTGTCTAATTATCTGTGCAGTGTTGTTGAAACTGTCTGAATTTCCCAAGCCTTTGTAAAAACATTACTGGAGCTAAAAGAGGTTTTTTGAAACTGGGTTGATTTATGTAACAGGCATTGGTATGATTATAACAATAGTATGAAATGATGAACAGCAAATATCCTTTAAGTATTATAAAGGTGGAAAAGTTGGCTCTCAAACTTTACGTTTTATTATCTTCAGATAGTTGATAAACTATAAATTGTTTTATTAACCTGAAGCCTGCTTCCCTAAATTTAGACCGCCTACAAGCTCCTGATTGGCTCTCTGTCTTTTCTTGTGTTATTGGTTGTCTCTGCTGACACTCCTGAGGAGCTCAGTTGCAAAAATCTGATGCATCACTGGTGCTACAGTCCCAAGCACTACCGTAATTATAGCTTTAGTGTCGCAAGTCTAGTTCTCTGCTTTTTGGTACTTTTGGATTTTTGAGATATCTTAAAAGGTTCAGGAGTTTTGGTTTTTGAGAAGCACGCATGGCTGTCAAAGGCGTCAGGTAGTCATGAGGGGGAATCTGCTGCTCTAAGTTGGACATTTGTTCATTTGATTGGATTGCATGATCAACAAGGGTTTTAATATCAAATGAAATAATTTGATTGGGATCATGTACATATGTGTGTTTGGTAATTAAGCACTCTGCCAGGATGTCTAAAAAAAAAAAAAAAGGCATAAGAGACTTCTTTAAAATTCCAAGCAGCATGCCCACTTCAAGATCCTCCTCATCATTGTAAATCTCTGTTTTCTTGTAAATTGCAGACAAAAGTAATTTACTATTATTATCAAACGGGGAAAAAATGCAATCAAATAAAGTGAGTTTATACATCCAAGCTCAAAATAATTGTAAAACTATGTAAAACTACAAACGTGTCATACATTTGATTATTGCATGAAAAATTGTCCCACAAAACCCCAGTCAAATAAAAAAAGGGAACAGTGTTGATAGTGTTTGTGCACTATTAACTGACATAGTGGGGAAACAGACTTAAAAAGTCACCTTACGTCATATTACAGTATATATGATGTAAGGTAAGGTTTATAAAAATAAAAATAAAATACTTGGGTCCCATCATCTCCAAAATCAAAATTTCATCCTTGAATCTATACTTTTTCAAATGCTTGATAAAAAAATGCATCAAAATGATACTTTAAATGCATTTTCCAAATAAACCCAAGCAAAGCCACTTTGCATTAGAGATATCTGAAATGTATTACAGCTAATATAATTGTAATATCAGAAATGAAAAGGGTCAAATGAAATGGAGGTAAAAGCTCCCTTCTAGTCACATGTTATGATTAATGAAAACTGGTTTTTAAGCTTGCCTTCTTCAACCCTCTGATCAAAACACAAACCACTGTTGAATATCTTATTATGTAAATTAGACTATTATATTTGAAATACTAGAGCTAAATGCTTTGCTCTCATTTCAGTTATGTGGGAATAAGTGCAAAGGTCAGATGCTACAATAGTAAAAAAAAAAAAAATTAAATCTAACAAAGACTGATGAATCCAAGTCATTTCCGAGTGAGAAGAGGAGGCATTTTGCATCTACTGGCCCATTTTTGTATAAATTCTCCTGATAAAATAAAAGTCAATATTGCATAACTTATTTATTTATACAATAAAACCTTTTTCAATCAGAGAGAGAGATGCAAACAGAACCAGCCTGTGCTCATTGACTGATACTGATGACCTTAACTTTATCTTCAAGTACAACTAGTTAATTATAGGATAAGATATTTTTTCAGCTTGTGAATAGAGAAAAGATTGCGGCTGGAGTGATAAAAGATCGTCTGTAAGGAAACAAAGAAGAAAGAATGAGGGAGAAAGGCAATATTGATCAGATTCCTTCAGTCAGACTACTGGCCCAGCAGCTACCGTGACAGGGTACAGCTCCATTCAATAGCCTTATCATTACCACAGCGCACGCCCATTCAGGAGGTCAGCCCGTTTGCTCCCGGTTCACTGTGTGTCTATCTGTGTGCATCCGTAGGGGAGAGAGTGGGGGGTCAATTTCGATTCTTTAAGCCAATGAATCCCATTATAAGACCACTTACAGCACATTTCTTTGTTCACTACACTGTCTTCCTAATGAAGTATCCTGAGAGTAAAGGGGGTGTGAAGTAAAAACATTTTTTTTTTCAAGGGTATCACAACAAACATGCAGAGTAAGTAATGTGTCTTAATTAAAACATGATTGGGAAATAACATGGCTAAAAAAATCAACAAGTGGTGACAGTTTATTCCAGTTATTAAGCTGTGGGGTACAGACTTGCTGCTAAAAGTTCTTTGTAATATACACAATTTTTGTTTCCCACAACTAAATGTTATATCAAATAAAGGGAATTCTGATTGAGTCACTTACAGTTACACTTACAGTATCAATCTCCATCTAAAGAGGTATGTATAGGTTAGTTTTGACGGCCCTGATACAGAGGTCAGATTTTTAAACTTCACTCTCTCTATGCATGTTCAAGGCTCTTATTTTGAAATAGGAAAGTTTGAGGTCTTTCAGCATCGATCATTAACTGACAGAGTGGGCAAACAGACTTAAAAAATATGAGTAAAAAAAAAAAACATTGGGAACACAGTGATTGGTAACTGGTAGAAGAGTATCTACTTATCTACTCTGAAGCTTCCAGTTATGTTTGTTTTTAATGGTTTTGGGACGAGTTTGATCAGTTTTAGTCAAATATATATATCAGGAAATATATATATATATATATATATATATATATATATATATATATATATATATATATATATATATATATATATATATATATATTTCCTGATAAATGTAAAATAATAATAAAATTGGCTTATTTCAAAAGGCAGTAAGATTAAAAAAATATTGAATGAAATTTTGAAAACTGTTATCTTTTGTTTTCTTATAATCTCACTAAATCTGTATCCTTTGAACTCTTGTCTTATCATATAGATAAATTGATTTTGCACCACTGAAAATTTTGGGGTTATCAAAGAATATAGGTCAGGTAAGTAATCAATACCTGCCTACTAGGGAAACTCTTACACAGGGTCCAGTCGGCCTGTTCTGTAAGCAGGTATGAAGAGGGTCTGGGCAGGGAGTGCAGGGGCAAGTTAAAAAAACCCAAGAGTGACTACAATGCTATTGAGGGAACCAAGTGTTAAAACAGAAAAATTTGATTTTACAAATTACAAATCATAAACCCTCCCTGAGAGCCAAAAGAAAAGAAAGAGGACACAACAGCTCTCTAAGTTATTTGCAGGCAGTCATGTCATATTCAATAACAATGTAACTAAGCCAATCCCAGACATTTTTTCCCAAGATCAACAGGAAACAATGCCACCACAAAAGAGCTCATGCAATATTCAATATACAGAAAGGGAATGTTTCTGTGAAAAAAAAAAAAGAAAATCCTCCTTTTATCTCACGGTTTAAAACCTTTTCAAAATAATATGAAAATTCTATTCAGTTTAATTCAATAATACCTTACAAATCCCAAAAGGGAAATTAAGTTTTGGTACAGCCAGCCGGTAAAGTAAGTTTTGCAGTTCAAAGTTGTTGTCCTTTTACATAGAATAAAAAAACCTCCTCACATTGCCAAACAGTATTACACACATTTCACATTTTCTTACACACGTGTGTGTATCTATCTATCTATCTATCTATCTATCTATCTATCTATCTATCTATCTATCTATCTATCTATCTATCTATCTATCTATCTATCTATCTATCTATCTATCTATCTATCTATCTATCTATCTATATCTATATATACAGGTGCTGGTCATAAAATTAGAATATCATGAAAAAGTAGATTGATTTCAGTAATTCCATTTAAAAAGTGAAACTTGTATATTATATTCATACATTACATACAAACTCATATATTTCAGATGTTTATTTTGTTTAATTTTGATGATTACAAATGACAACAAATGAAAATCTCAAATTCATCATATCAGAAAATTAGAATATTGTGAAAAGGTTCAAAATTGATGGCCCCTGGTGCCACACTCTAATCAGCTAATTAACTCAAACCACCTGCAAAAGCCTTTAAATGGTCTTTCAGTCTAGTTCTATAGGCTACACAATCATGGGGAAGACTGCTGACTTGACAGTTGTCCAAAAGACGACCATCGACACCTTGCACAAGGAGGGCAAGACACAAAAGGTCATCGCTAAAGAGGCTGGCTGTTCACAGAGCTCAGTGTCCAAGCACATTAATAGAGAGGCGAAGGGAAGGAAAAGATGTGGTCGAAAAAAGTGTACAAGCAAGAGAGATAACCGCACCCTGGAGAGGATTGTGAAACAAAACCCATTCAAAAATGTGGGGGAGATTCACAAAGAGTGGACTGCAGCTGGAGTGAGTGCTTCAAGAACCACCACACACAGACGTATGAAAGACATGGGTTTCTGCTGTCGCATTCCTTGTGTCAAGCCACTCTTGAACCACAGACAGCGTCAGAAGCGTCTTGCCTGGGCTAAAGAGAAACAGGACTGGACTGCTGGTGAGTGGTCCAAAGTCATGTTCTCTGATGAAAGTAAATTTTGCATTTCCTTTGGAAATCAAGGTCCCAGAGTCTGGAGGAAAAGAAGAGAGGCACTTCATCCACGTTGCTTGAAGTCCAGTGTAAAGTTTCCACAGTCAGTGATGGTTTGGGGTGCCATGTCATCTGCTGGTGTTGGTCCATTGTGTTTTCTGAGGTCCAGGGTCAACGCAGCCACATACCAGGAAGTTTTAGAGCACTTCATGCTTCCTGCAGCTGACCAACTTTTTGGAGATGCAGATTTCATTTTCCAACAGGACTTGGCACCTGCACACAGTGCCAAAGCTACCAGTACCTGGTTGAAGGACCATGGTATCCCTGTTCTTAATTGGCCAGCAAACTCTCCTGACCTTAACCCCATAGAAAATCTATGGGGTATTGTGAAGAAGAAGATGCAATACACCAGACCCAACAATTCAGAAGAGCTAAAAGCCACTATTAGAGCAACCTGGGCTATCATAACACCTGAGCAATGCCACAGACTGATCGACTCCATGCCACGCTGCATTGCTGCAGTAATACAGGCCAAAGGAGGCCCAACTAAATACTGAGTGCTGTACATGCTCATACTTTTCATGTTCATACTTTTCAGTTGGCCAACATTTCTATAAATCCTTTGTTTTTATTGGTCTTCAGTAATGTTCTAATTTTCTGATATGATGAATTTGAGATTTTCATTTGTTGTCATTTGTAATCATCAAAATTAAACAAAATAAACATCTGAAATATATGAGTTTGTATGTAATGTATGAATATAATATACAAGTTTCACTTTTTAAATGGAATTACTGAAATCAATCTACTTTTTCATGATATTCTAATTTTATGACCAGCACCTGTATATATGGTATATATGTTATTTTCATTACCCGACCAGAAGGCCTATGGAGGACCAACACTGCCATATTTAAAAATAAATACAGAAATAAATAAATGCTCAATAGATAAATAATAATAATACAATTAATTGCCCCCAAAATACAATAAACAAATAAATGTACGTAGAAATGAAATTATACAGTGAGACATAAATGTATATATATAGTTGACCCTCTAAGACACACCCCTTCCTAATTTGCATAATGAGGCAGAAATGCATACAGAGATGTAAAAACAACAGGCAAAACTAAATAGCATTGAAGAAATATGTAGGGTAGAAAATACAAAGGAGAACAAAACAGACAGAAATATATCATGCACATAAATAAATTCTTAAAAAAAATAAGTAATAAATAAATAAAGTTGAAGATTATAAGGGACAATAAATAAATGAGGTAAATATTACAAAAGTGAATAAATAAAGAAGCTAATTAAAAGAGATTCATACATTTATGTCTCACTGTATAATTTAATTTCTACCTACATTTATTAGTTTATTGTATTTTTGGGGGCAACTAATTGTATGCTTATTTATTTATTGAGCATTTATTTATTTATAAATATGGCAGAGTGGGTCCTCCATAAAGGTCTGTCTGTCTGTCGTCTATCTCTATCATCTATCCATCTATCTATCAACCTATCTATCTGACCATCTGTACGTCTTCCTTTCCAAGGAAAATGTGATGACTAATCTATTCGCATTACAACACTGCTATCTTGGTGTGATCAGGGGTCATTATAGTTAATAAGAGCCAACAGTGCGCCATTGTAAGGCTAAATATTGAGGTGAATTTATGGTTCTTTTTGGGCAATCTAATGCAATTTGGTATATTGTAACTACGTATCTCCCACTATTGGCTCTGCACCTAATTCTCAGTTGAATCTGTGGAAAAGATACTACAACAATAACAATGTCACACATCCAAAGCATGCCCTTAAAAAAATGCATCCAATTTAAATACAATCGAACAACCCAGTTCTTCATTAGATTACAGTCAAACATGAGTTGCATAAGTAGCTGTCAAAGTCTTGAAATAAAGAAGAAAGAGATGCAGACTGGGGAGAAAGGAATAATGGAGCCGTCTCCACTGGCAGCACAGAGGCACAGAGACTATTTTTAGCAAATTAATTTAAGTCTCTAAATAATTAACTGATAATTATCTGGCAATCAAGAGTAAGATAAAATGATCTTCCCAAGAGGTTTTTTTGTATATCATGTGGCTCAGCGGGTGGACAGAGGAGCTTTGTGAGAGTAGCCATTCAAGAAAAAAAAAAAGAAGAAGAAGAGAGGGAATGATAAAGAAACCAGAACGTGATGCAGAAAGAGAGAAAAATAATTGACAGGGAATATAGTGCAACCAGCTCACTAGAAGGCGAGTGGATTTGCAAATGATTAGTGCCTAATGAGTGACAGAATGGAGACACTGAACATGTATTTCTGTCGGGCATAAAAGACGTTTGCACCAGCTGTCTTCCATGTGCTTCCCAAAGATGTTTTTAGAAACAAACATTCATAAATATAATTATGTTCCCTGCACAAATTGTGGCAAAATTTAAGCCTTTTCTGGAATTCACTTTACAATGAATGAGGCTGTAAATCCTTAAGAACAGCCTCAGATTGTACGTTTACACCTTACAAGGGCACCATTTTCACAAAAAGATGGATTAGGATTGTAGAATAATGGCAGGAAGTTGACAAACTTTCTCCTGCTTTGTCACAATTAAATTAACTTCATTACCAGTTCATCTCCCTGCTACAAAGTCTTTCTTCTTCTTTCCCCTCTTTATCCCTCAAAGCATCACATATTTCACTTCTTCAGTCTTCCAGTGTAACAAAAAAAAAAGAAATTACATTACATATGGGCTCCATTTGCAAAGGCTGTCAAGCAAAGCACAGACATCTTTCTCTAAGGAACATACATTTCCAACGGTGCTGTCTTCACTTTAAATTGCATACATTTCCTGCATCTTCAAGGGTGTTTGAAGGACACACCAACAAAGGTGATTAGGAAGACTTAACTAGAACATGAAAAATAAATGTTTTGCAAATAACTCCTCTTTTTTGATATGAACAAAGAGGAATTATGCATTTGTACCTGAGATGTAACCTTATATGCTAGTATGCTGGGTTTTTGCAGGGCTTAAAAAGAACGCGGCAATTAGTTTGACGATGTAACGCGCTTTGGTGAAACTTAAAGCTGACAGACCTACATTGCCTCCCCACTGTGCAACCTTTTATAAAATCAATGCCAGCACTAAACACAACTCCACCCTGTGGAGCTGGTCTATGTTACAGCCTCCTTCCACTTCTTGTGTCGGGAGGAAAACACAGACAAACAGATAAATTAGAGACTCCCCTGCTGCCCTTCTCTTATCCTCTAGTCTGTCGACTATGGTGAAGTGACAACAGCTCTGCCAACATTATTCACAAAGATGAAGAAAAAAAAAATTGTGCATGTGAGACGGGAACACCTGAATTTTAAACTTCACTGTCTTTAGATAAATCTTTATTTGACACTACAGAAACGTATTCATATGTGCCAGATATTATTAGTTTTGCCATGGTTTGCTGCTGATTGGGGGACATCGTTTAGTATAGCGCACGTCCAGCAGGATCTTTAAAGTGACGTTAAAGGGGAAGAGAGGGTTGACGTAGATATTTGTTCCCCTTACTTCTTCCTAGATGCAGAACTTACTATCTGACAAAAACAACACAAAGGAAGAAAAAGGCTAAATAAATATAAGGTTTCGTTCTGTTTTGACTTTTCTTTTTTGACTATATCCCTTGAAAGGAACTTTGATAGGTTCTTGTTAGTTTTTCAGGTGTATAACTGCAGTTAAATTACTTAAATACTTTAAAATGACAAGAGACCAACAACAGCAATTGAAATTTCTACTGGCTTCATGTTGGTTGACCCCTTTTTCTACTCATAGTTCTAATTTGTAACCTACAGAGAATATGGCTCACTGCCTAGGGGGTATTATCTTCTGAAAGCCATGTGCCAATAGTAAAATACTAGCTATCACTCACTTACTGTATGCACCAGACATGTATTCTGTTGCTTATTTGCATGTACAGTGATTTTTACATGCAATAAAAATGGCCTTACACACCGATATTAGTTAGGTTAGACCTGACTTGAAATTTTGCACATTTTAAATGGTTATTTTGGTGTTTTCTGGGCTACATCTACCATTTCCAATTCAAAATAACTAGTTAAACCAGTGCTTGATAATAACACATGAAATAGTTTCTTAAAAGAAGACTTTGGATTTATCAAACCTTCAAATTCAATTCATGACTGGTAGTAAACTCAGCCATATTTTAGAGGGGGCTGTTGTGGACGAAAGACAACCATGCAAGGAAAAACTATAGGGAAATCTTTATGTGGTAGCTATAAGTCTTTAGAATTGAATGTCATACATACATTTTTTTTTTATTAATTTAATATTTATTTTATTAACCAAGATAAAATATATTAATTAAGAAATAAAAGCAATAATATTTTTTCTTATAACTGAGACTGAAATACACACTTTCAACTCTTTCTGTAAAACTTGCTTTCATTGGTTCCGCCCTGAAAGTGACAAAAGTTGACATGAGCGAACAGAATCAGGTCAAAAGCAGGTCCTATTACATAAGTTCATGCATTATGTACTACTTAAAATCATAAATTATTCTAGCAGCTGTTAAAAATAAACAGTTCCTTTTCTACTGTAAATAAAAGCAATAAGATCTTGACAAAACCAAGAACATTTTAGCAAGTACCATGAATAGTTTTCACACTGTGAGGATGTCATGGAAACCCCTGCCAAAAGCAAAATATCTCTGGGTGGTAAAAAATTAACTCTATCTCTAATTCAAATGAACTAGTACCTTGTAAGTATGAAACCCAGCGAGGGAAAAATAACTGTACCTTTTTGTTTCCTCTTATGCATTATGTGTTTGTGATTCTTCTATAGACCGACATGGTTTTTTCAAAATCCAACATTTTCCCAAAACACATAGCTTGAAAGCCCAGAAAACAGTTGTTGCTGCTTTATACTGTTTAAGTGATCTTAGATAAATGTGATTGGCAAAAATGACAACAGCATATGTTTTTGATGAAAAACGAAAACGCAGTGCTACCCTACAGTAGGTACAGTAGTTTGGCTGAGTTACCTGCTTCAGCAGCCCTATGGCAGCATCACTGCAGTCATTTGGCAGTCTGTTGCTCTAATTTGCATCAGATTACATGCCCACAGAGGCAAACTCTTCTTAATGAGAAGCATCATCCTCTGCAGGTGGCAGGAGGGAAAAACAGGAGTTGGGGACACTGAAATCATATACCTCCTCCAACTATCACTTGTCACCAGTAGATTGCCGTTCTGATTACATCCGTTTCAACTGCACAGTGTCTTTACGATAATGTTACCTCACTGTTGCAGCGTGTGAATAAATTAACTGTTATTAAGCTAATTACGGTATTAGGACTGTCAGCAGAGTGATAGGCCATGATACTTGCACTTCAAAATAAATCAGTCCTCAACGATTGTGGGTACCACATCTGCATTCCAATTGTCACTGACTGTAGTTTCTATGGAGTTGTGTCACATTGTAAGAGGTTTAAACTAGACTGGAAGCAGCCCACCTCTAATCAAAGTGGCTCGGGGCAGCCTGTGGGTAGCTGGCGGTATTGAGCAGGAGAACAATCCATATCAGTCATTAAAATGCAAATGTGTTTACCAAGTCTGGCTTTGATGCCGCTATAATAACAAGCAGTGTGGAACAATCGTGAATCAAACTTGTGTAGCGCCCTATTGAACACACGCCGACGCTATGTAATGAAACAAGAGCTGAGGTAAGAGCAGTTTCGGCAGTCAATACGAAATCCTGTCATTATCTGAGAATGTGAAACAGAGAATTAAGCAGCACAAGATGAAGCTGGCACAACTCCAAAAGCCGCATTTCAAAGCAGAGTCAGATCTGTGCCCGATTTTAGAGACTACTCCAAGTGAGAGAGATCGGTGAGGCTTCAGTGGTTCGTAAATAAACATGGGTAAAAGAGCTGCACCTGTTTATATACAACAATTCAAGGCAGCTGGAAAAACTCACAGGAATACCTCAAAAATTTTCACAATATAAAAACTTGAAAGTAGATGCATTCTGTATATTATTTTCTGATTTGAATAACTATCTGAGTGCTACAAAATCAACTATCTTCTGCAGCAGACATCAGTTTTTTAACTTTTCTACAAGACTTTAATTGATTAGAAAACACAGTATGGTAAGTACAACAAGGTCACACTGAAAATAATCTTTACTGAGTGATGAAGACTAAATATTAAATAAATATTTACTATTGAGTGTCAGTGTCATATTAAAAACAAAGCCATAAGAAAACCAGAATGTCACACGATGTGAAGGTAAAGGGGAGAAAAGTGATAGATTACATAAAAGAGTGAGCACAAGAAAGTGATAGATGAGAGAGGGTAACTAACTGGTGAGTAAGGGAGGAAGCATTTTAGTGGGTGGGCTCATCTTTTGCAAATCATCCCATCTCTGGGAAAACAGACAGCCACAGAGATGAGCATTAGTACTAATCTCAGATCTGCACCTTGAAAAGATGTCAGACTTTCATTTGCTACTTACAAGGTCTCTCTTGTGATCACCCTGAATGACAAAAGCACCAATCAGTGAGCAGATTACCATTTATTTACTGTCCTACCATATTGTAATAAATCTAACAGCAAGACTGAAATTAACTTACTTCCAGATGTGTTATTAATAGCTTTGAGTACGGGGTCTTAAAAGGGAAATGATACAATTTCAAACATTAAGTAATTGGCAATCATTAGACCGTTAAATTAAAACTAATCTCAGAAAGGATTATTATCTCTGATCAGTGTAGCATCAGGGCGAATACTTGATACCGCACCATTTCAGATCAAATCTAATAAGCTTAAAGGTAAGCATTCAAGGCTTAGTATTCATTTGTGGATAGAAAAGCCTATTCTGAACATAGTTCACTTGTAATATGATAAGAAGATATTGTTAGCGGATTAGGGTGTCCCCCTGGGATCTATTAGTGGATAAGTCCTACTCACTTTCTCATGAACCATTACCTTACTAGTTACAATCTTATCTTTTCATGCTCAAGCAATTTTCATGGATATGCACTAAGAATGCAAAACAGATGTAGAATTGGGTGTATGAACTTTACTGAGTTTTAAAAACGCTGAGCATATCAAAGGAGGATCTTTATAAAGCAGATTTCATGGACTGATGGTCATCCTTTAATATCAAATTACCGAGTAGGTAAAACATTTATTAGCTATTTTCTGAGGTACAACTTGTTTGCCTTCATAACTTTCTTTAATTGGTGATGACACTCATGGATGAAATTTTTATCTCAGAAGTCTTCAGTGTCTGTGACCGTCCAATCACAGACCAGATTCAGTGGAGCATCAGATGTTTTTAAAGTGAGCTACACAGGAGTGACAGCGGTGACAGCCAATAACACAGGAAAAGGCAGTGGGCCAATCAGGAGCTTGTGGGCGGTCTGAATTCAGGGAAGCGGGCATCAGCTCTAGCTGCGGTTTTTCGCTTTGTCCTAGTGCTCGACGAATGTCTGTGTAACATTGTTTCTGGACAGTAAATCGTACAGGGGACCAAAATGGATGACTGAAAAAGTGCAGGGGACATGCCTCCCCTGTCCCCCCAAAAAATTACGTCCATGATTGCACCGATGAAACAGAGGCTTTGGTCCACATCACCATGATAAGCTGTGGGTCAGTGATCTCTTCTTGGCTAAGACATGGAAAGGGTACTCCATGAGACTGAAAACTGATGACTGTGGAAGCCACCGGAAAAAAACAGGAATCAGTTGTACCGTGTTTGAAACATTACTTAAAGAATAAACTACTTATAGCTAATTCTGCTGCTTCTCCCAAAAAGTAAGAGTAACTCAGTTACTTCTAAATTAAAGTAACTAGTTGCTAGGAAAAAGTTCAAATCAGATCAGATGGAGTTATGGCACCAAAGTAGACCCTATTTTGGTTGGACCTGTGCAGCAATTTGGCAGCAATGCCATGAGCCAGTCATGAAAAGAGACAGAAAAAATATATAAGCTTTGGGGAAAATGCAAATTAATATCTCTAAACCAAGAGGTATTTCAGACATGTTTGCACTGTTAAGAAACACACTTAGCATTACAGGCAGTCTATGCAGTGTACTTTACTCATTCTGGGAGCTCAGGAGAACAGAAAAAAAAAAAAACATAAAATGAAATAGAAAGCCTATTTGAGTTTCAAATAACAAATGTGGAGCAACAAAGATTCTTATGAGGGACAATACTAAATGCCATGCTCCCCTTTTAATAAAGTTGAAAAAAAACTTTAATGCTTTCCCTGATATGTAGAACTTCTGTTCAATCTGATCCTGTCAGGAATATACAGTTAGAACAAAACTAGGTCAACTAAGTATTTGTGTGCCTGACTGTGTCAGTAGAAAAAATTTAAATTAAAAAAATTGTGCATAGAACTCACAATGAAAGTCTTTACACACAGTGTGACAAGAAAAAAAATGCGTTGGAGCTTTCAGAGTTGGATGCGAAAGGTGTTACCCACCCTTAACAAATGACTTATGCCTTGGTTAACATGCTTTTAAACAGAATATATCAGACGGTAAGTAAATGCAAAACATACTTTTTAGAATGATAATTAATTAAGGGAAATAAATAAACAAAAAACAACGTTGAACACCTACTTGTGCCACTAACATTAGCAAATATTATGCTCAAGTGTTTGCATTAAATAGAAATGAGTGTTTTATGTCACCTTGGAAGAATATCCTTTTAATGTACTCTTTATTGTACAATTATTTTAACCATGTTGCATTGCAGGGTATTTAAACATACATGGCCTCTCTATTGCTGTGCCCTCGCAAATTAATTGGATCTAAATCCAAACTTTGATTAGGCATTGACAAAACCATCAAATTTTTTTTCCTTTTTAGCCTTTCAGTGTGGATCTGCTAGTATACGGATCAATCAAGTGCATCTCAGGTCGCAAAGTGATATTTGAACGTCCTCCTTCTGGAAAAATCTCTGAAGATTACACCCATCATGTTTTATGTTGCTCTTTTCTTTCTGAACTGACTTATAATTTTAGCATAAACGTTGGTAGGTGTTCCCCTAATTCTATCGATCTTGCAGTGATCAGGCTTGGATGTGGCTGTAGAAATTGATCTAATCTTTTCACGAAATGCATCTAATTGCAGTTAAGGCATGATTTAACAAGGCTTTTTAACTTAATTACTGAAATCATCCATTCAAAGCAGCTTTTCTCACTGACTCAGGCCATCTTTCCTGATCAGAAATGTTTACAAAAAGACTGAAATATAATCTATAATGGGCAGATACCAGCCATCTTCAGGCTTTAAGTCTTCTACTTTCTTTTTTTATTCTCAGGCTATATAATGTGCCACAGAAATGATGACGGTTTCGCCTAAGGAGTTAAAAAAAATCCGCTGACAAAGTGAACAGTGTTCCTGCCAAGAGCCTTTACAGAGAGATGGGTGAAATTCAATCCTCCTCTTTTTGCCAACTGTTAGAAATCTATTAGAGGCCAATAAGGATTTTGAGCGAAAGAGTTTTGAGACATTTGGGGTCAGCCTTTGAGGTTAATTGTGGAGTCCTCTGCCTGGTCATTGAAGGGATCACTGTGTGAAACCAATCCTAAAGGCAGGGAATGGACAGTGAGTGTGGATGGCATTCACAAGATTAGAACAGCTGATGGAAAGGGCAAGGGGAATCAAAGTGAGGAGCAGAGGAGGGAAACATGAACCCACAGACCTCAAATCAACACTTTCACAAAGCTGCTGATGTTAAGTGGATTTAGGCATACTCTAAATGTCCGTAAGAGTGGTTGTGTTTAGCCAACAAGCCCACTGAGACTGACTTGGAAGTACAGGGTGTAATTTAACCTTTGCATGGATACACAAGAATAGCAATGTTTGAACAGAAATACATCTCCTAACTACCCATTTGCCAGTACAAGGTGAAATTACTAAACTACATAGAGGACAATCACCAGTAGCCACCCTCTACCCTCACTGAAGTAATTAACGAGAATCTGCTGAACACAGGAGACAGAGTGATTAAAGTCCAGCTTAAACGCATCCGGAAAAAGGTGAAGAACTTCAACTCAACAGCAAAATAGACACTCCTGGACTGTTTATTTTCCTCTGATGAAGGTTAAATTAAAAGACAATGGCGGGGGGTGGGTGGCCATATCGGGACGTGTTGCAAAAAGACATAGTCCTCCTTTGGGCATCGCTCCACATCTCTCTAGCCACATCCATGCCAGGCCCAGTTCACAACTTGTTCTATATATGTGATGCGCAAGCAGACAACACTCTCTCTCTTGCGTATACATAAATTCATGGCGGCACTTTCCCCTCAGACACACACATACACAATGTCCCTCATCACCTTGCTCAAAGATGAATGAGTTTGCCGCTGTCCTCAATCATTTTAATCACTTCAGTGGAAAATGCCTCATTCCCAGCTATCATCCTGCATACCCTGGCAGCTATCTCATGAGTACACATTCCTGCTCTCCCCTCAGCTGCCATCTAACGTGCACGCAGAAACACCACCAGCGTTATTCGCTGATACTACACACTGCTATCATACCAGAGTTTTTTGTTTATCAACAATAACAAGATGCCTCATGATAATTGCCCTCAGCACTAAAAATATTTACCTATCAACCTTTGTATGTAATCACACATAAACTCTGAAAAATACTGCATTATGCAAAAGGTCTTAAACACTCAAATTAAATCCAAATCTTTCAAACCTGTCTGGCACAAATATTCAGCTAAGCAGGTGTACTTATCTGAGACAAACAAAGCAGCTGTTAAAATTCATTTGTGGATTCATCAATTTACACATTGTTAACTTTGATACCACTCAAGAGAACAAGCAGCACCAATAAAACAGTTGTATGTTTATAGCAGTGACATTTTAATTCAGGGCTAATGGTTAATAATAACATGACGTACAGTTCCTTGCTAAAGCATTATCTATGTGAACTTTTTCACAAAAGAACCACACATCTGTACACATTTTATCAGAATTGTATTTAATAGATAAAAATAAAATAGTCTGTCTGTAACCTGGGATAAAATATGTATTTATGCTTTGAAAACATCACCAAAAAAACATGTGTAAGTACT
Organism: Cyprinodon tularosa; assembly: GCF_016077235.1. NCBI lineage: Eukaryota > Metazoa > Chordata > Actinopteri > Cyprinodontiformes > Cyprinodontidae > Cyprinodon > Cyprinodon tularosa. The sequence continues at coordinate 1,634,534 of NW_024038531.1, read as the reverse complement.
GATCCCCCTTTAGATAAATAAAATCCACTGTTGCCAATTGCCTTTGTAAGACGCACAACATTAATGTGCAGTCTAAATGTCTGTATCAAACAAACAGCTTTGTGAAGACCTGGTACCATACCAAATCAGCTAAAAAAAGAGGGGGGGGGGGGGGGGGGGGCGGGGGGTTTGGAATATACCGATATGAACATTTGAGCCAATACCAGTTTCCAATAATGCTGAAATTGTGGTTGATTTTACTGGGTTGGTAGAGAGAACAAACAATGCTGACTTGGTCTAGTTTGTTGAGAGTTCAAATTTCAGACAGGATAACACAGATTGAAATGAACAATAGTCCTTCATGAGCAGATGGATACTTTGTAGACATTTTAGTTGCTATTAACATACAAAAGTTTAAACTGAACTTTAAACATAATGTAAATTCATTACATTATTCACTCTCTGTATTTGACCCACCCCCATGGGGAGCAGTGGGCTGCCATTGCATGGCACCCGGGGAGCAGTGTGGGGTTAAGAATCTTGCACAGGAGCACAGACTGGAGGCTCTGGGGGGTTGAACTGGGTACTTGCAACCTTCTCAAAGCAAAAGTGCACTGCTCTAACCACTAGGCCAACACTCCCCAATCAACAAGTACATTTAAAATAAAATAAAGGGGAAATGTCTTGCATCTCAGAATCTTTTCCATAAACTGCAATGTTGTCCTACCCCTCTCTTTATCCACACCACTATCAGGATTTTTCTATAAACAAACTTGGCTTTAACTAGACAAAGTATTTCTGCGGCCTTGATTTCCTTTTTGTAAAAAATAGCTGTTACTTAATCTGGTTATTAATGTGTATAGATGTAACAAATACTTTTTGAGAAATGAGGGATTAGAAATAACAGACATAGTATCTAAATGTTGGAAGTACAAGGAGGAAGGTCCTTAGAAAACTAAATTCTCAAAGCCATCCCATGTAGAAGTCAACCCACCGGACACGCGCAGGAAAAGGTCCTTAGTGATTCTAAACACACAGCCCTAACTCTCTCTCTATATATGTGGTATGTCATGTTAAATTGGCCCTGCCAAAGTAAGACAAAAGTTTTAACATGACATCTAAAATAGACACAGTGTAGAGGTTAAAAAACAGGGAAAAGTGCATTTCAGAAAAGAATTACATAATAGTCTGCTTTGTTTGTGCTTGACTAGACTTCCAACGGGAAACAAAAATGTACTTCCATCATTTTTACACCATCCAGATCACTACATGAAACAACACCCTAATAAGCATAAGGTCAGTAATCCTTATTAGATTTTATTTGATACATTCAAGATTAGATTTTAAAGATAACTATTTGTGCTGGAAGCTCCAGGGAAGCTGAACATTGACCCAAGTGTTGCAAAGATTACAGTATGGGTATTTTTTCTAGGAATTATGGTGCTAGAGAAGATTGGGTTATTTACATGAAAAAAAAACAACAACAAAAAAAAATCTATCTTATCTTATTTAGATTACTAAAGGGGAATAAAATACAACCCAATGTTGGCAGTGGACATTACGTTCTAAAGAGGAATTACCAGTGGTTACCCATTCAGAAGCTACTCTGCATTCTATACACAATATTCAACAGATAGTTATTTCACAAAACACATCACTTTATTATAATTGCACTCTCACAAATCAATCTTTTTTTTTTTTTATTAATTTAAGACAAACCATGGAGTTACACCATTAATTGTTGAGGACTATAGATACCAGTACAAATCTACCAGGTTTCCATGTGAAATCAGCAAGAGACTAAGTGCTTTGACCAATATAAAGGAGAAAGGGTTTGCTCTGATTAACACCAGATGGTTAAATCGGAGTCAAGAAACTTGTTTGTAGCAGGAAGAACGACCTGCTGGTTGCTGGTCTGATCACATTACAAGCCTGAGGAGTTTCCCATGCCTGGGATGTTTGTGTTTATCCTTCTGCCAGAGCAAGCTGTGACCATGTTGAAGTCTTCAAAAACAACACCCAAAAGAAGGGGATATTTGCTAACATAGGTCTTCACAGCACCAAACTACCAAAGGTTTTTAACCTTTTCAAACCAGAGGTCAACCAGCAGCTCCAGTGGATGGTTTCAAATCTCTTGAATGAGGCATCCTGATAGAAAACTGTGAAGAAGTCAGGTGGGAAAAATCAGCGGTACCATAAGAACTGCTTTGGTGGCCCTCTGCAGCTCCTCCACTGTTAACATGAGATATTTGCTTCTGTGATTAATATTCTCTTTATCTTCTGCATTATTTTAGGTGTACGTTCAGTGTTTTTTTGTTTGTTTTTTTTTGTTTTCCAGCAATAATACTTAGTGATTTGTGAGAGATGACAACCTACTGATCACTATTGTGTGTTAGCACTCTGGTTCTCTTTGAGGTAGGCTTTGTTTTGCCCCAAACAAGACATATAAATGAGGAAGAAACTGCTTTGAGAAAGGTGTCTGTGAAGGGTTGAAGTGTATGCATGAGGAAATTCAAGGTCTGCCTGACAGAGGCCAAGGAGGAGTACAAAAGGGAAAGAAAATATAAGCTGCAGAACAACAAGATAAGGGAGTTCTGGGCTGATATGAAAACTATCTCAGGGTGATATAATACAACTACACAAAGGGGAGGGAGCCTGTGAAAGCACAACAGCTCAACCCTTTTGATTAACAGGCTTGACAGCCAAGCTATATCAGTTTGTGGTTGCGAGTCGAGCACCACATTCGAAAAACTACTCAACCCACACACACCTATTCTCTAACTCCAAATACACGCTATTACCAAAGACACAGGTGAGCTGCATGCCTAAATAGGCTTTGACACAGGGATACAGATGGCCTGGGCAGGGTTTGTCCAAGGATGTTAGAGGCCCAGTAGATGGGGAAGTAATTGAAGCACATACAAAGCAGTGGTGGAGAGTAAGACCCTGAATAAACTGCAGGTTACTCCAAACAATACCCAGAAATCATCTGCACAACATGGCCACCAGGCAAAGGATGTTTTTGTTTACTTTTTTTTTGTCTGAGAATTTTGCCCCAATCTTTTAACAAAAAGTGGCTCTAACTTTCCTCCCTGCGGTTTAAAGGCTCTGTAACTCCTTTTAGCTCTTTTAGATGGAGACAAATCAATAGATGAGTCACTCCACTGCAAATTTGCAAGAATGCTATATGTCAATGTGAATGTTTGTTCAAATTAAATACAACTATTTGTTTTAATATTGCAGTGCATGTAAATAGTTGTTATGCAGCTAATGAACACCTTGAATGGAAATAAATAAAATGTGTAACTCAGCTGCTACATTTAACTACTACACTTGCAATGAATATGTACCATACTGATGTACACTAGAATCTTTGTGCAAGGACTTTGCATGTGTGGGGTTCTCTCTAGGTACTCCAACTTTCCCTCACAGTACTAAAAGTTAGTTAGGAGTAAAACTGTACTGAGACTGAGATTATTCCCGGTAAGGTGTATTGTATCATTTCCTGCTTTCATTGGTGCAGAGCTGCATTGTGTAGTACTGAGATCCTCACCATTTGAGCCTAATTCTCATTTCTGTGATATCCCTGAGGTTACTCTTACTGAAACATTTTCTACTGCTGCACTTTTCTAAAAGACAGTCTTTGTGTTCACACAGTTTTATTAGTGGTGGTAAGAGGAAAGAAGCTTAGCAGTAGCTTTAGCTCTACTATGGCTTCCTTCTCGGTCTCCCCTGATGCTGTTCCTTCTCTGTTTAAATCTCCTGCTCTCTGTAAAATGTTCAGGTATTTATAACCCTTCATTAGCAATGATGGGGTGTGTAATAACTGTAGATTTTTTGTAGTTTTGGAGTCAAGGGTTTTAGAGATGGAGTCAAGGCTCTGGGTTATTTAACAACTGGGAATTAGAGTAGGCCCAGAAGCTCACTGCACTGAGCCACTGAGAATTGGTTTACGGACATGTAGTGATTCTCCATCAGTTCCTGAGCAGCTGTCCTAGATCCCTGCCCACTAGTCACCACCAACCTGTCTCCTCATTCTACCTGATTCACCTGTTCAACGACTAAACTGCTTAGAAGCTGATTCTGGTAATTGGCAATCCATTGTAAAAAAAAACATGGCATTAGAGACACCAGGGACCATCGTGAGATGTTTGCCAGACCAAGAACAGGCAACATGAAATGCTAAATAAAACTGCTGGCTAAGAGTTAAACTAAATACAGTAAGTTTATCATTATGCAGTTATTTTCTCTGGCCCCTTCCCTGATCTTAAATTTCTTCTTTTGAATTCAGACAAAACAACATTTTGGACAAGAGTCTTTGATAAAGACGCTCAATAATTATTCACTCCATCTGATTGGCATTAAAATGGCCAAGATAAGATTTATTTTCACATAGAAAACTTATTTCCTTCTTTCATCCATGGAATTTGACAAATTTAGAAATATCTTAATTGATGTTGCCAGCATTCTAATGAAAATAAAAGATAGATCATATTTCTCCTATCTTTGCTTACCTTTATTTGCTTTCCATTATATTCAGAATATCATTTAGTTTTCTCCGTCACACTTGCAAATCACAAATAACCAGCTCTATCTTATATCAGAGATCAGATTGCTCCTCATGTTTCTAACAGAGCACCTCACTCTCAATTCGCAACAATACTACTGGTTCCAAGAATAAGTAAAAGTTAAATAGGAGACACATCATAGTGTCTCTTCTGTGGAACCAACTACAGTACAAGTTTTTATCAGGAAGGTTTTTAGGAGTGTGTTTAATAAAGCTTATTATTAGAGTGGCTCAGGTTACTATTTCCATAGTTCTGCTGCTATAGGCTTAGGCTGCTGGAGGACACAGAGGCCTTATTTTATAATTCTGCTTCATTCTACTATTTTTTTTTCTACTCTTCTGCATTGTCAGTTAGCAAATTCACCTGCTGGTGATGACCCCATTGGACATTTTTAGATACAACGTTGACCCAACCATCTACTAGGAAATTGTACTGCCTTTCATGCATTCCTGGCTTTTTTTTTTTTACTCATTCAATGTAATATTTTAATTTTCTAATAAATAAAATTCTAGGGGTTATCATTACTGTAGCTTCAAGTCATAAAAAGAAACTATTGAAATATATCACTCTGCATATAATGAACCAATACTTTGTGTCATTAGAACTTTCATCAGAACTAGATTATTGAAATGAATTATATATTCAATGATATCCAAATTAAAGGAGATACCTCTATATTTCAATATAGTGTTTCAAAATAAAGGTATCTGAGCTTACCTTGCTCACACAGTTTGGGAAAAGTCAGTGCAGAAACCTCATGCATCTTACACCTGATGTATGATCCATTAGAAATGAGCCTCTAGACCACATTCAGTCCACAAAGTGAATGGGAACTGCAGTCAGTCATTCAAATTTCTCCATTATTCTCCATCTTTTGACATTGTGTTACAACTTGCCCTGAGAAACAATATAAAAACCTTGCCAACCAGTGTTCAATCACAATTATGGGAGCCATGATCTGCTCTGCTGAACTGCAGAGTTTCTCTCACCATGTTTCTAACACAAAAAGGTACATATCCAGGAGGTTTATGGTTTGAGAAAATACACATCGGTACAGTGCGAAAAAAATAAAAAAACCTTTCACTGTTGAGCTGTGAGGGTGCAAACCAGCACACCTCTTTGGTATTGCTTATTTGTACCTTCAGCTTTAAGTAACTTTTATAAATTTACAATAGCTCTTATCTTGTCCATATCCATCTCATATCCCTTTTAACTTTAGATTTTTACAAGACAAAACTACAACCTTGAAGCTTAAAGCCTCTTTATGTGACAGACAGAAAACCCAGAAATACAGAAATCTGTACATGCTGTAGAGTCCAACACTTAAAAAGATATGTTAGTTTTTTTTAAGCCATTCTCAGTCAGCACTTTGAAGAATCTCTTTTTGCAGAAATAATAGCCAGAAATCCTTTAAGGGAATATCTCCACCATCCTTTGCACACAGAGAAGCAATTCATTGGGTATTATTCAGAAAACATCTCAAGATTAACTAAAAAAAAAAACAGGTGTAAAAAAACAAATTTTAAAGCAGGTTTTAAAACAGATCCATGTCTCTGTATCAATCGATACACAGAATCTAGCTTTCTCCTCTTCTATATTTCTATATCCGCTAGGGCAAGGCAAGACAAAAAAAAAGGAACCATTATGTTTAACTGAAACCACATGGTATGTTGGGCTGTATGGTGAGGGTTTTTGTCCTGTTATTGGGGTGAACCTTTGCCCAAGTTTCAAGACATTTGATTTTACTTTATTTTTACCCTGCATTTAGTAAAACCAGTTTTCCCATTAAAATTGAAACCCACCACTCAGGATCATGCTACCACTATTATTTTTGAGAGCTAAACCAGTAGTTCCAATTTTTGTCTTATCTGATCAAAAGGCAACTCTTCCATAATTAGCAGGTTTGTTGATTGGAAAGATACGTCTAATCAACATTGTTTTTTTGTTTTTTTCATATTTTAAATTGAATCTCTAAAGCTCCCCCAGAGAAAGGCCAAAAGGGTCTGTTGTCTGATTTTTGATTAATTTGCTCCTTGCCAAGCCTGCAGCTTAGTTGGATATGTGTCAGTTTTTCTTTTTACTTGCATAATGAATTGACGGCTATTCAAGGCTATAAATAACTAACTGAGATAGTTACACCGAGCTGGACTCTTATACCTTAATTAGGTAAGATCTGAGGGCAGTTGAGTTCTTTAGGTTAAACTGAGGGGTGATAGAGTAAAAGCTGAAAACAAACCAATGTGCCAAATTTCATTGTTGTTTAAAAAAAATACAAATCCTTATTTCATTTAAATAGAAAACAAATCAATGAAGCAGGTAATTGCAATGTGGCAAAGAATAAGAAAGTGTCCGTACAGTCACTATTTTGATATATATCTTTAAAGTAGGGATAGGCAGACCTGTGCTTTAACTTGAATTACATTTCTGACATCATTCTTGCTGTATTAAAAAAAGCCCACTTGATGATTCTAAGGCAGAAGACCATTTTAAGGCAAAGAGCGAAATATGGAAACACAGAATCATAACGCAGCTGTTATGATTCCAATGTCATCCAATGACATTTCTCATCAAACTAAAATAGCATATCAAAAGATTTGTTATTGCTAAATATAATGGCTGTATACCACTGCAGTTAACTATTATGTTGTTTTTCATGTACAGCAATTTGAATTGTCTTGCCATTGAAATATCCCATATAATGAACTTGCCTTGCTTTATATCTGTGAGAGTGCAAAATGGGAGTTTCTACAAAGATACCACAGTGTTAAGGCATATCCATCTGTTACAAATGGTATAACAGGAAACTTTAATGAATTATTCTCATTGGCGCTTTGCTGTCAGTCAACTACTAGAGTAAAACAGTGGATTCAATTATACTTTAGAAAAAGAGCCAACACTTTGTAGAAATCGTGCCATTTGGTTAAACATTCATTTAGAAATCTAGGTAAACACAGACAGATGTTCAACGTTTTTATGTGAAAAGAGAAGAAAAAAAGCATTTCATTTGAATCACTGTAACTTGATGAGATATAAAAGAAAAATGAAAATTTTCAACAAGAAAAATAAATTAATTTTTTTTGCAGATATTCACCAATGACAAACAAAGACGATTCTATAAACTACTGGTAATCAGGCAGTTCTTGTGTTGGCTCTAATTAGATTAGGCATGCTTAATTTTATTCTTGGCCCCACTGGCACGTGGAAGAGGTGGTATAAAAATAAAAACTCCCTGTATAAGTCTTTTGAAAGTATTTTTGTAAAATGGATTAAATGTTTATACAGAATAATGGAAAAATCATTTTTACAACTCTGTGAATATCCTTGAACATTGTAAGATACAAGGTGATAAAAGTTTTCGCACCGAAAAAAGGCATTCACACTCTGTTTCTTTTACATGACTTTAGTTGGAAGGAAAGCTGTAAGATATCAAAGCAAAAGCCCTGGGATCAACCATAAGTCTCTGTCAGAGGAAATAAATTCAAGGTCAGCTACCATTTCAAGTAAAAGGGATCTCACTTTCCAGTTTTTAAATGACGAGGTTTAAGAGCTCCAAATGAATACAGTCTGTGTGTCTCAGTAAGGAAGAAAGGACGGTAAGTGAATCATTTGTTTCTCATTCATATTTATGTTTACAGGAATTTCTTGATAAATTAGAAAATTAATTAATTAGTAAACTGATTTATAAAGTTCAAGGCACACATCACAAATACAGTACGCAGATAGATACCTGTTTTTTGTTTGTTACTTTAGATGATTACGGCTTAATGGAAATAAAATAAAAATGCAGCAATATATATGTAATTTAAAAAAAATTTACTTTTATACAGAAACATTTGATTGTGGCCTACATGATAGTGGTGAACACTGCTGACGTAACAGTCATCCAGTAGATAGTGTATTCCACTCTTACCAATGGTATTATGGGTACGCCAAAAAAGTTAATTATACAGAATCTGGCTAGTCACAAAGCCAAAGTAAACTATATCAATGAAAGGTTGAGAGGAAAGAAGAAGCACATAAGAAACTGGGGTTATTTTAGGCTAGATAGAACAGGGAAGAAAAGTCAGTTAAAATGATTAGAGGAGTTTCAGAAGGTGTGGTCTGCGGTTAGTGAGTTCAGAGTGAGATCTTTCTACCAGTACATTTTAGTGCAGTTCATGATTCTATCCAATATCTCATAATAGTTTCAAAAGAATTAAAAGGTTTCCAAACGCTGTTAGTCATAAATATCAAAATAAGATGAATACTTTAAATGATTTACCACGTATATGAAAAAAAGTTATACAAAATAATCTCCAGCTTTAAAGTTAGAACTATGTCTATCTATCTATCTATATATATATATATATATATATATTTACATCTATATCTATATAGATCTATATATATAAATATCTCTCTCTCTCTTTCTCTCTCTCTATACAGTATATATATATATATATATATATATATATATATATATATATATATATATATATATATATATATATATATATATATATAATTTTTTTTATTTTATTCAAATATACTTTGGAGCCCCTCCACGTTCCTGTTACAGTACCAAACACAAAGGCTTTAAAGCTTTAAGTCATAAATTAATTCCTCCCTGCCCCAAACAAAAAAGCTTCATCACTGCAAACAGCTTCATATCTTGAGGTCACCCCGTCTATTCAAGCTGCTAATTAGAGGGTAATATAAACTCACAATACCTAAACTTGTGTTTTGGCTCGCAGTACATTAGCCCCACTGATAAGAACCATAAAGACAGTCGAGGATGGTCCATTTTCTGTGACATGCCTGACATATCTCTGATTTAATGCAGTGGAAAGAGGTAATGAGGAAATCAACATGCAATTCCAGGACACATTAGATAAGAGAATAGCCTTGTTGGCAGGTCTGTAATGGCAGCCTATCCCTTTCAAATATTCAAAGAAAGAAAGCAAGATGTGAAGATGAAGCAAATGAAGCACAATGCAGTGATGACTGGGAGTCAGTTTGCATGGAACCACACTAGACCTCACAAGTGGTACAAAGACAGGGAGCTGTCCATTGATTGGCTCAATTGATCAAACAGTCAATCATTCATTGACCTGTAGCCAAAGTAAGGATGCAGTATTCTTTTCACAATATGAGGATCTGGTTTGCCCTTTGTAGTTCATGCAGAGAGTAACAATGTGGATGCTCAACAATGAGCAGAAACATCAAATATCAAAACTAATTACATATTTCTGTATCCCTAAGAGAGCTAGTTACAAATGACTTATAAAAGTCTCCCGTAGAAAGGAAGAGAGAGAGAAAAACACCACTGGTGCTTCAATGTCAAGAAGCAGTATGGAGTTACAAGCCACTCAGCACATGTCATCAGCAAAGAATATCCTCTTAAAGCTTGAATTCAACAGTGTGTTTTGACAATTCTGTCTCAGCCTTGACTGGCAGAGAATGGCAGCCAATCCCCATCTCAAATGTGACAAGGAAAAACAAAGCCTGTCAGAATGAGTTTGAGAGATGTCTACTGAGAGCCACATGTGGAGAGAAACAGCGTCGGGGAGGGGGAAAGTGGCGGAGAGAGTAGAGGTGGGGGGGAGGTTTGGAGGAGAAACCGTTACTCCTCCACACGACTCTGTCCCTGAGACACACGTCATGCTGCTCCCCCCTCAGTGGGGGACTCTGACGGGATACTGTCTGTGCGGCACTCCCCCCCTGGGTGATTGATGAGTCTCATTTTGCCAATTAATGGAGAATTCCCTGTTGCCTACCATCAGATTGCCGTTTGTAACTGTTAGTGTTTCTGACTGTCACTGATTCCTTTTAATTAGTGATATCTCCCTTGTCTAAGGTTTCTAGTTTCTAGGACGTGCAAAATGTAAGGCTTAGTAACTGCTGCATACTGCAGCATTCATCATTATGAATAGACAGAAGAGTAGGGGAAATTTTTGAAAGAACCAAGGTAAAAGCTGCCATTATGATGTTTATCACATTTAAAGCAATTTTTTTTTTAATCTAAAAACTCACCAATGACCATGGTTTTTGCATCTTTTTTATAGCTTTTGGAAGTCAGAGGCAAACTCACACACACATATTTCTTCTTTAATGTGGCCACAAGGGAGGCAATGGTATGATAGCAGAAAATGGAGAGTGAATTTTTCATATGTAAAAATAGTAGAATGATACTAATAGAGAATGCAGGTCATCACAAATTAATGCAGACAGATGGCAAACAATCTTTATGCAATAAAATGAAAAATTTACTTAATTTACGCACATACTGTGGCATGTTTACAAACAAAGAGAATATAGTATTAACAGTTAATCACAGAACATCAATCACAGATACTGTAAAAGGACATTGTGTGTGTGTGTGTGTGTCTGTGGGGGGGGGGGGGGGGGTATTGCGGAAAGAGGGATTTTTTTCCCCTTCAGTGTTTCTTAACAGGATCTGCATGCATCATTAGGTTTTATGAAATTATTATGGTATAGTAATATTTAAAATTTAGGCCCAATATGGCTACATAAGGTATAAATGTACTATTTAATTTATGGTACATTTCCATAATACTACATGTTCCTGGCAACGATGCGCAGTATGAATGGCATCTGGTAATTGTGCAGAGCACAGTGTCAAATGGGCAGGCTTTTGAGTTATAGAAGAAAGCAAACTGATTAGATTTATTTTTCTCAGTAAATTAACATTATGACGAGACTAGATTAAACACAATTCTATTACTCAATACTTTTCAAAAAAGGAATAGGTATAAGTGAAGGCTTATATTCACACTACTCCAGTGGGTTGATATGATCATGGTTCATTAATCTATTAATAAAAACTATTAATTGGATTTAAAACAGGTGATACTAATCAAAAATGGGAGTAAGTAGGGCACTGGAGAGAAAACCCAATGTATTATAGGTCAGCAGACTGCCAGGTTATAGTAAACAGTAAAATATTAAAGTAGATAGGAAAATATAATTTCCTATCAACTTTCTACTTTTTGGGTTGTTGGTGGGCTACCCTACTGATGCTTAAACAATTTTCAGGAAGAAACCCAGAAGTATCTGTCAAGGACTGACAAAATGAGCCTTTAACAGCCAGGTCAGCTGATGATGATTACTACTGTGGTTTATTTTTCTTTCTTTTTTTAATTTATTTTTATTTTATTTTTAACTACAGTGCTTTATAACAGAAGCTAAACAAACTGGCATAGTATTTTGGTGTACCTGGAGCATGACATTTCTCTTTGCAAATGTACTCTGACTATGGTATATTGTGGATTCCCACCCTCAAAATGTTGTAAAACCTTTCAAGGTCTTATTTACTTGACAAATAACTCTGGTCACGTTTCTCCTCTGCTTGGATTTGATAGAATAATTTGCGAACAATGGGGCTCACCATTCACCTGCGTCTGAAGAATTTCATTAAAACATCAAATGAAAGTGAAATCATGAGCCATGACGCTGGAAAGCCAGGATAGCTAAGCAGAAAAGGATGGCTGGTGTCTACTGTGGGATTAAAGCTCGGCAACAAGTGCTCATGGGGGGCTTTGCAGTAAACCCAGGAGCCCATGACAAATGAGGGCGGTTGGGCCTGTGTCTATTACCCAGCACTAAGCCCAGGCCTTTGGGGGAAGTAATGAGGTGCAGATTGGAGCCTCTGCCGATGGGTTCTTAAGTCTGAATTTCAGTAGAGCAGAAATAATCAGCAGAGACCTGTGTCAATAGTCTGAGAGCTATACAACTGCTGAACAACACACACAGAAAGACTAAATAAAACAGATAATCTAAACAAATAATTCACTATTATAGCATGACGAATACCCAAGACTTATCAACTTGACACATATCACTGTTGACTACTTAAGTTAAGTCTTAGAAGAAGTCATGAGATTGACAGTGTCTAAGATTGTGTTTTAGTGAGCAGGTTAGCTGGCTTGAACACCTACAGGACATGACACATCCCAGAGGACTCCCTGCAGGACTGGCAGGGCATGGAAACCATATCAGAGGAATGTGACACTTGTTTAGTCTGAAGCCAAAGGTCCCGAGTACATCAAGGGAGAATCTTTTTGCTTCATGCCACACCTCCTCTGGGCTCTAGAGAGTGGCAATCTTACTCTACCGGTAAACAGAGCCGTTTCAAGGGGCCAAGTGTCATAGTCTAACAAGACACTGTTTGCCAAACAGTAAGGAAATTCCCTCTCATGGCATTGGGAATAATAGGTTGGACAAGTTTTGCTCCAATAACTTTTCCTTTTTACAAGTTTTGGAGATTGTTGTTCTTTTACAAAGTAAAAATTATTTATTTTATTTGCACAATACAGCATTTGTATAATTTAAAATTATGGACTAAAAATGTTATCTGTCTGGCTTGTGCTCCCACATCTGACTTAAACCATAGCTTTAAATTAAGCTTGAGCTAAAATTCTAATTGTATGTGTAAAACACTCTTTTACTGTTTCTAAAACCTTAAATAGTATTAGTCTGAAGCATTTGTGTGCTTTGCTTTTGAGTTATGTGCCATCCAGACCCCTCAGGTTAGCAGAGGCAGGTCTTTAATTAATCCCGAGAGTTAGGAGAATAAAGCCTACAGGGAAGCATCTTTTACTTATTATGGACCATGACTGTGGTACAGGCACCCTGGGGACCTGAGGGCAGCTGGGAAGGTTCACAGTTTTAAAGGCAGAATTACAGCAGAGTTAAACCCAACATTATTCATACCTTTGGGACATTTGGATTTAAATAAATCTTAAATTTTTTCCATTACCTTTCTTCTTAACTTTCAGATTTCTGACTTTATTTCAATAGAGAATTTTGTGGAAGAAGCAACATGTTGACCCCCCAAACTCGTCAACTATTGATACTTGCTCATAACTCCCTGTGTGTACTGCGATACTGATGTCATGGGGCTGCCCCTCATTATATACTGATGCACAGGGTGCATTGCAGGTTTCATGCATTGTGTCATGTGACACACATGAAATTTCTACCCTACAAAGACATTGTTGGTACTGCATGGTGACATGTTTCCTAGTGTTTGTTTAGGTTTAAGGTTGGGGGTAAGGGATAGGTTAGTATTGGGGTCACAGTTTACAGTTCATTTAAATTTTTGCGAGTTCAGGAAATCTACAATGTCTTATGCACCCTGCAAGTCGAAATCGCTTGAAGGGTTTCCCCTCTCAAGTTGGTCATCAATCATAAGAAGTGTTTGATGTAACTATTTTTCCTTTATATTTCAAAGGTGAAAGGTGCAGTTTCCTCTTGACAGCCACGACAAAAACGTATTAGCTTTAGTCGCATTTTAGTCATTACGATATGTGATAGTTTTAGACGGTTTTGGTCGACTAAAACTTATAAAGGTTTAAGTCTAGTTTTATGTTGTAAAAAAGTTAACCTTTACCAGACTGACAGCTCTTGCCTAGATACTACAATAACTGGGTATAGAATGCTGCTGCCATGCAGTTCATCATTGTTGTTTGGGCAGAAAACTTTGATTTATAGAATTTAAATAAACTTTTATGAATGAATGCCCTACTTTATAAAAAAGTGTCTCACAAAAGCTGTGAAAATAGCACATCTAGTTTAAGTTTAATATAGGTTAATATAGCTGACATATAAGCTAACAAAATGTACAGTAAAGGAATGTTTTTAGACATACAAGGTTTCGACTCAAAATCAAACACTTTCTGATCTACTATGAATTATGCATAACACACAGATCAATAAAATCTTCATTGCTCTAAAAAAGCAAAGAACAAACACATTCTTCTTTCAACTATGGCAATTTTGGCATGTTAAGCTCGTCAGTTTTCATTGTCGTCATAAAAAAAGGAGCATTAACGAAATGATTTCTTCATCGTCATCACTGGAAACACACCGGACGGAAACAACACTGGAAAGGGGTGAATTTTTCATAGCATGGTTCTACTCATACCATGAACTCAAAGTGGTGCTCGTTCCTTTCTATTTGTTTTTTCATCAATCATTTTATTTTTTTTTATTAAACTTCTTATGTTAATTATTTATTTTTATTCTTTTTAATATTTTGTGTTGCCTTGACAACACTGCAATATACTTTTCTTTTTCCTCTCATGCGCAGCACTTTGAATTATGCTGCTGAAATGTTCCACGTACAGAAAATAAACCTTGCCTTGTCGGAAAGATGTTTCCTATTAAGTCTTTGATGCTGATTGTAAAGTTTCTCGTCCATTTTTTTGCTTTCTTCTGTCATTTTAAACTTTTCTCTCAGTTTTCCTTCTAATTATGACAATACAGCAATAAAACATGAAGAAGCTTTTGTCTAACTGCCAAACAGCGCAACAATTACTTTCTGCAGATTCTGAGACTGCAGACACCCCTCACTAAACCCTGCTCTGTGTTTGTGTGTTGTATATTAATGGCCTAATTTGTTTATTCATAACTATGTATTATTAGTTTCTCCAAAGAATACCTGTTATTTTGTAATGGCGCCTTGCATGTTAGTTTAATTTAATCTCCCGTTTGGAATTTTATATTTGAAATAAGGCAACATCCAGTAAATAATGAATAACAGTCCTTTATAAGAGTTTTATTGAATTTACTTTAAAAAAATGAACGCAGCTCGAAAGTGATGAAATTGTAGCCCGTGTTGGTGTCTTGAAGTTTGTTAGATTAGGCCCTTAAGCAATGCAAAGCTTGCATTGCACCATGTAGCTGATTAGATAATTTGTCTGTGGCGGCTACGACTCAGTTGATTTAATAAAAAAGTATTCCCTTTGCAAAGCACACCATTCTTAAGAGCTGGTGGTTGCAAGCACATCTAAAAAACACATTCCTTGAGATGTGCTTGCAAACACCATTCTTAAGAGTTGGTGGTTGCAAGCACATCTAAAAAACACATTCCTTGAGTTTTATTTTTTTTAATGTTCATTCATATACTTCTTTCCACTGTAGCACCAAATACAGAGATGAAGAGCAATGGCAGCTTGATCACACATGAGAAGATGACACATATGAATGTTAAAAACAATTAATTATAGCTGAATTTTATCTTTTAAGTAAAATACAATAGAGTTATCAGGTCTCACCTTTGAATTCAGCAAGTGTTCATCCAGTTGATACCCATTAAAAAGTGTGACTTTTTAATTTTTACCTCAACAATGCATTATTCATTATGAAACATAACTAATTATGAAACATAACATAACTAATTATTTTGAAGTGCAACTTTTTTTGCATCGCCTTTTCTTACTTGATTTTTAGCAGTCATTTGCAGAAGTCAGGCAGGAGATGGGACTGTTAAAGAACCTGAATTTATTTAAAGTTGTTTCCATGGCCTTTTTTTTTTTTCTTTGTAATTAAAAGACGATGCAGTTCGACTGTGCTTTGCTTAATTGGCCAAGCAGTTTACAGTGCATTTCATTAGCAGGGAGAAACACACATATCAGTGTTGAGGAAGGGGGTTTAAAAGAAGGTGGCGGTTCAGAGAAAATGCTAACATTATGCAAAGGAGTTAGTAGGGAAGGGTTGTTGTTTTTTTGTTTTTTTTTAAAGAAAATATTGGTACTTACTGAAAGTGCTTCTAGCATGAGTTGACCTACTTTTATCAAATACCAAACATAAAAGAAATAAACCAAATGAATCCGCTACAATACACCTTGTTCAACATATGAACTGAAATGAAAATATGTAGCTCTACAGTTTTTTTATGCTTCTACGTTGTTTCACTGAAATGTTTGAGACGATAAATAACGTTAATATCTGATGAAAGAATTTTGATACATAAAGTTTGGTTTAGAGGATGCCTTCTATACTGTGTTAAAAGCCACACTACACCTCATACCTGGCTGTGCCGGCCATACACTGGGCTCACACTGAACAAGTTGTTCTGCAGAAAGTTACTCACTCCTTAAGGGCGGATTATACTTCTGCAACCGGACACATCAAATGTCGCTTGCGTTTGGTCGCAAACCAGTTTTGCTGGTATGCTTCTGCAACAGCAGCTTCCTTTCAAAATGCTAGGGGGAGCCTATTCAAGAACTCGCAAGAACTTCGGCGGATGGTCACTTGTAAGTACGACAAAAATGTAAAAGAAATATGCTAGAATTTGTGTTTTTTTTTCTTTCATTGGATTGAAACTTCCAAACAGTAGAGTTTACTTGCAGAACTAATGTAGGTGTTTCTTCCACTTACAATCAACCAACTGCAAATAGAACATCTTACAGTCTTGATTTCATAATTGGTACCTCTGCACAAACCAACCTCCAGCCAATTATGCCAGCCAGTTATGTGATGTTTTCTCCATCCATAAACTTATTACAGTGAAGGTCTTGCTTTTAAGAGTAAGGAAAATCAGAAACGAGGACCCTGCGTGAATCTTTTTCTAGGTTTTTAAAACATAGAGGTAGTATTACAAGCCCCCCTCAGGGCTAATAAAAAGGGCATCTCTCATGACCCAATGTGGGTGGACTTTCAAATAGTAGGTATCAGTATCATAGCAAAATGTGTACCGCTGCTCAAAGAACCAGCTACTGGTGTTTGGCTCTGAAAGTGCCAGTTAAGTAATAAACTAGATCATCAAAACTGTTCTAGTTCACAGAAAATGGCAGTTTAAGTGCAAACAAACAATAAAAAAAAAACAAAAAAAACAAAGACTAAGTCTAACTAAACTCTTGAGTTAAAATTGATGACTACTTATGTAGTGCAGCAAGCACAAAAAAGCACAGTCCGTTTTTCTGATCTAATTCATAAGCTGACACACGGTTTCAGTGACTGTAAACTAAAGCTTTATCTCTGCTATAATAACTTGAAAATATAGAGCAGGGGAAGTTATTTTAAGTCATCAGGGTTTTCTGTACAGCATATTTTAAGTATTACCCCGCTTCAACACTAGATTTACAGTAAATGAAAGGGTCATTAGTAGCACTTTCAGACTGGCTGTGGAAAATATGCAAATTGATGCAGGTATATCAAGGCTGAGAAACATCTGAAACATGTCATAAGGAGCATAAATGGCCACCTGTAACTTCAGTAGCTTGTAGATCAGTTTATTCAGATTCAAACTCCAGATTCAGAAAATATGATTTTATTCCTGCCTAGTGGGCCGAAATTTGGAGCTTGAATGTCCAAATATGTTTCTCACATTCTTCATTCACCAAAGCTTTTTTGTAGTCCCATGAGATTATAATTTGGTCCAGACAGATGCTTTCAAAGGCTATCCAGTCCTCTAATCATATCAAATCAAGAGCAGCGTGTGTATTCTCAGCGCAAAGTCAAGCTTGTTCTGATACTCAGCTGGACCCCACCAGGGATGCTGCTTGTCATGAATCCTGTTAAAGGTGTTAATGAACTTGATCTTGAGGTGTATTTGTGAACAGGAGGGAGTCTGGTTTGGGAATCTCAGGTTCTCATCTTTGCTTTTTACTAATTAATTGGTTCTGTTGGGATCTGTAGGCCAAGAAACTTCAATGCACAAAGTGGTTTGTTGCTGAGTTTAAAAAAAAGGAGTTTAAGCATTTTACTATGTTTTTCAAAATGGGTGGTTGGATCAATTACTACAATTTATTGTAGAAAGGTTGGGTGGGGGGGACTTTAGAGATAGAGCTTAAAGCTCAGAGTCCAGTAACTGCTCCTCTGCATCGAAATAAGTAATTTAGGATTGTTTGGGCACCTATCCATTAGGATGGCTCCTTGGTGTCTCCTCTGGAAGACAGTTTGCTAAATGAAAGGCTGTATAATCAAGGACTGCTACAGTACTTTCACCTGGAAGACTTATCAACATGTTGCGATTTCAACAGGCTGCTTGAAAAAAACTCCACCCTGTAGACCTAAAGTAATACCCTACTACCCTACTACTGTTGCTCATTTCAAACAAAATTAAAGACAGCTTCATGGTTCCTCCCTCTCTACAGCTTTTTGTTACTCACTGAGTAGAAACAAAGAAAAGCTTTGACTCTGGTATTCAGGAAAATAAAAGGTTAAGCTGAATATCAATATGTTGGGTTAAGTCATTAAGTGCAGCACAGTGAGATGTATTAGACATGTCCGAGCATTCATCAAGCTTCTGCTCACTCTCTTATAGCCCCCCATCGAGCCACCTCACTACATCAATATTCTAGTATACAGAGTCCCCCTCTACTCTTCTCTCTAGCTTCCAGCAGCAAAAACACATTTCTACATGTGTGAGTGTGTGTGTGATGGTGCATGTGAGAGCTATAGCCTCTGCAGTGAAATAAGGCTCTCAGGGGGATTCTGCCTCAACTGTAGGGCCTATCTTGCCCCCCATTACTTCTGACAGATAGAGATCACTAAACTGCTGAACAAACACTCCATTCAGTAATTTGCATACATTACAGTAATGGAAAGAGAAAAATGTATCAATAAAGTCAAATGGAGTGCTTCTGGTAAGTCTTTTTCTTTCTTTTGGTATTTTTGCTGCTATTATTTCAGGTAAAAACTTTAACTAAAGGGTAATTAAGTCATTTGACAACTTCCTAAATTTACTTTTTGCTTGAAAATTATCTAGAGAAGGAAAATAAAATAAAAAATAAATAAAAAGGAGAAAAAATACATTTTTTTTATGTCATTAATTATAAGTAGGAATTATTATATGATATTTCTTTATCATTTAAAGCCATCATTCACAATGCATAAATAACAACTAATTATCTAAATGCATTGTAAATTACTCCTCCATTTCATTGCCTCCCTCATTCTCTAATGCACACCTTAGCAAAGACTGTCTCATTCATCACAGGCCACAACAGTCAAGACAACAGAGCTTCACTTAAATTTTTCAGGGTTGCTCAAGCATTAAATGCATGACTTTTAGCTGCTGTTGTTCTTCCATCTGTCATGCTTCAAAGAACCAACATCCTTTTTTTTCCATTCCTGGACAAAGTTTAAGAAAGGATCTCTTTAACTCTTCCATCTCTCCTCGGGCAATGGAACTGTCAATCTCAAATAAACAGTAGCCTTGTTCCAAAAAGTCATTGTTCATGTGGTGCATCACTGAGGCTCAGAGGAAATGTTGGAGGTCAAAGTGAGCCTCATTTTTTATTTGCTCAATGCACCAGATACATTCATACAGCCAAACTGAAATGCTGATCCTCACAGAACCCCGGTGCAAAATGTGGTGACAACAACACCCGGTATAAACAACAGCAAGCAACAAATAGGCCTTATATTAGGCAGAGGTCACACAATGCAATAAAATGGATCAATAAAGTGGAGAGATGAATAAAGAGGAGGGGTGCAGTCCCTGACTTGTTTATAATAGCGCAACTTAAACCTTCTATGAATAAGCAGGTCTTTTAAGTCTGTATTTTTTCTACGTATTAGCTTATTAGCTTCCTTTAGTCACTACAGTTAAGAACACAAAATAACATATGAGGACAAATTTTTTGTTTGAGTGATTTTTTAGAGGGTGCACAAGAATATATGAAGCTACTTACTGTAGACTAAAATATTTTCTATAGCATGTTGATAAATGTTTTTGGTTTACATTGGCCCTAATAGCTAAATTCTGCATTCTTGGATTAAAGTGTGTTTCTAATGCCTCATCTAGGATACTTGTGCACAATGAAGTCAGAATTACAAAGCACACTGAGCAAAGTGTGTGCAAGCAGCACTGACGCACATTGTGGGTCTTGTTTGTGAGTATTTTTTTTTTTTTGTGTTTTCTTTTAAATACACCTTAAAACATCATCCATGTAAGCCCAACAGGATTATGATCCTACTTTTAAATAGTCTGTACTACTTTCCAGTGGTGGACCTCCCCACACCAGTATGCTATCCAATCAGTCTGGGCTTTTCCACTTCTGTCCATGGCGGCTGAAAGTGAAAAACTGTTTTTCAGTATGTGATCAAAAATTGCAGGTGCCAGACTAAAAAAATCCAAAAAAATTTCACATGCAAATTTTGACATTTTAACAGATTTTAACATTTAATGTAGGTAATAATTATAAATTGTTTTGCTTGAAGGTTGAAGTATTCTCACTTTTCCTTGCACATCAAAACATTAATTTTCCTGGTTTTTAACTAATTTAACTGACATTCGATTTTGATTATTCTACATTTCACAAGTAAGAAATTGACTTTATCTCTCCGCCCCTTTAGGTGGTAGTAATACGTCTAACGAGTTTACCATTACACCAAAGGAACCAGAGAGTTGCAGTTATTCAAGTAAAATAAAGCACTTTTTAAGCACTTTTTCATGCAACAGTAATGTCTTGTAACAGTGGACTTTTGAAAAGCAAGATTTCAAGGTCAGGAAAAGAATGAAAATCTCGATTAAAACTCCTACATGGTTAGTGCAAAGAAAAATCACAATCACAATGATTCGAAAAAAATATATTTTCCAGATCTGCTCCTCTCATTGGTTGACATGCCGCACCAGGCTAAAACTGTTCTGATTTTGTAATTCCTGAGCTTTGAGGCATATTAACATTTGAAATGCTCACAATACATCATGCCCTATGCTTCAAATACTTCCAAATGTGAGGTGCCAAACGGTCCAAACAATCTACAAGACTGCTCGACATCCCTTGACGGGCAAAGACTTTGCATATAAACCAAATGCCCTTGATACTCAAAAAAGTATTTGGTCTGAACCAGTAATAGACTGTGAAGTTGTCTACCTAAGATAACAGGAGGGGTAGGCAGATAATGAAATAATTTTATGTTTTTGTTTTCTATCCTTGGTCAGTTATGGAATACACTAAATTTGGACATTTTTCACCAACTTGAGTGAAAGGTGCTGTAGGAGATCTTGGAAAAACGGTTCCAGCAAGGTATATTTTTGAACATACACAACCATGCCTCTGCCTTCAGACCACCCCTCGAAACCACGCCTTCAAAACACATGAACCTGCATGCTGTCTGCAGCGCTGATGCAGAGCGCTATGATCACTCCTCTGAAACAGTTTATTAACGCCTAAATTAAAATAAAATGCCGAAATCTGCCGGAAAAACATGTTCGCTTTTATTATCCTGGTGCCTGCAGTTTGGATTATGTACATGTGGCAAACCGCGAGGAGGTGACCGGGCCATTGGCTGCTGTTGAATGGGATTCTTAGTGACAGAGAACCGCCGGTGTACGGGGTCTGTGCGGTTCCAACAGAAATAATATTTGAAGGCAGGATGGTAATCTGGATGAACTGACTGCACTGACCATATATTTAGGTGGACTTTCTCACTTCAAAATAGATTCCAACTACTAGAAAGGAATGGGTAGCTCCGCCCAACGTGCATCAGATACATTTTCTACAGAGCAGCAGAGATACTTCAGCTGCGCATCAGAACTAAACTTGTTCAAGCATCAAAAATTAAGCAGCACACATGTTTTTGCTGCTGTTGCTGTTTTAGGTATGAATAGGGGGACCAGACGACCTCTTTCTCCCGGACATGTCCTACTTTTCATACCTACAAAAATGTCCGGGGGGTAAATTTCAAAATCGTCTGGGATTTTGCAGCAGAACCGAGCCGTGAGCTCCGGGGCTGGGGACAGAGCGACCGAACCCGACCCGGTGACGGGGGGTCGATTCATTCATGTGTCAGGGTACGTTCACAGGGGTAGGACAAGCAGACGATCATGATTGACGTGTCAGGAACCAATCGTGTACAACAAACCGTCTTTTGTGATTGGTTGGGGTTATTCATTGATTTCTAACTGTAGCGAGGACCAATTATTTTAGTTTCCCTTCCAGACCTTCTATTTCCCTGCTGGCTAAGCGGCTGTGGGGAGATCTTTAAGCCACATGATGAAAAAAGTGTCAGGAAAGATCTCCTACTGCTCCCTTTAAGGTAAGGCACTGCATTCCATTATGAACCCAAACTACCATTTTAGTTTCCCTTACATGGGCCCATCGCTACTACAATGCCAAATAGATTGAAATCTGAAATAGCATCTCACATAACATTTGGTTAAGAAAAACTTAAGGCAGCCAAGACAGCTGTTGGCAGAGCTTTTGAAATACATGAATATAGGGAAAAAATGCTCTGAGGTTTTTTGTTTCTTTTTTTAAAAAGTTTTTTCCTTTCTAAACTGTGAACCAAGAGATTCCAAGACCCCACCACACTGAACCACATTTAGCACATTTCCAGATAACTCCAAAAACAGTTAATGTTTGTGGATGAAAGACATAACTATCACTATTAAGTACATCACCTGTACAATGAAGAAAAGTTGCTGTTAATCTCTTACATGGACACATCACATGTTTCACATTTACCAGCTGTGTCACATCAAAACTCATGGAGCGCAACATAAACTGGTGAGACTAATAAAACAAATCTACTGTATCTAAGAGATAAAGTAACAAGTATAATACTTACTGTTGCCTTTCCTCCTACAGTCAAGGCAGTAAAATCAAGAAATGTAATTTGAACTATAAAAAAAATTAAATGACAGGGAGTGCATATTTTTAAAGCTGAGAGAAATTCAAAAGTTAACATGACGGACATGACTGTATCAATTGGTTTCATTTTTGTTTTGTTGTATTCTCAGTTGACTAAAAAGCCAACACTTGACAGAATTACCTGGTTTCAGAGAGATATCATCAAACCAAGAGGAAATGAGTGGTTTTTGTCAGTTAAACTTGTTTTCAAATTAACCTGCAATCATGTTTTTTCACCACTGAAATGGACACAAAAATGCTAAAGATGGCAGATGCAACCCACTTTAATTAGCTGAAATTATGTCTGAGAGACATGGGAGCATAATGAGGTTTGGAATCGTGCCAATAGACTGAGGGAAGCAAAAAAAAAAGAACATTTAACTTTCCAATATCAGAAACAGGAATAGCAGGTAAAAAATCTATTTGTTTAGCGACATTGTATCAGTTTTATTAGAGCATGATTTAATCTCCTGAATTTTTAAAACTACATAATTCTGTCTACTGACTTTTTCCTTATTTCAAGCAGATATAATAGTGGAATTAAAATATAAGGCCAAGTTTAGCATCCACATAAAGTGGGCTAAAAAGTATTTAGTCAGTTACTGATTGTGCAAGTTCTCCAACTTAGAAATTTATTTATAGGGACACATCAACTATTAGACAAAACAAATTTAAAAGATACCCAGGAGTTTAACATTGTAGGCTTTTTTTAAAGAACATATTTTAAAAATAAGTATTAAGTCAATAACAAAAATTATCCTCAGCACTTTGGAGCAGAAGCATTGTTGGGAATGACAGAGGTCCAACAGTTCCTGTAAGTCTTCACCAGGTTTGCTCACACTGTAGCTGGTATGTTGGTCAATTCCTTCATATGCAGATGTCTAGGGCAGTGATGTTTCAAGGCTGTCGCTAAGCAACAATGACTTTCAACTCCCTCCAGAATAATTCTATGGGGTTGAAGTCCGGAAACTGGCTAGACCACTCCAAGACCTTGAAGTGCTTTTAACATAATCAGTCCTTTGTTACCAAGGCGGTTTGTTTGAAATCATTGTAAAGCTGGAAGAACCAGCCATATTCAATACTCTCATCGATGGAAGCAGGCTTATGTTTAAAATCTCACCATTCATGGCTTTGTTCATTATTCCCTTATCACAGATCAGTCATCCTGTTATTTCACAGAAGAAAAAAAAAAAAAAAGTAAAAGCTAAACAAAACATGATGTTTCCACCTCCATGATATGGAGTTTATGGGATGCAACTCATTCATTATTATACCCAAACACGAAACGTTGAGTTGGTGCCAAAAAGTTCTATTTTTGTTTCATCTGTCCACATGATATTCTCCTCATTCTCTTCTAGATCATCCATATGCTCTGACGGTCCTAGACTGTACTGGCTTGTGGGGGGTGGGGGGTGGGGGGGGCTGGCATTGAAGGATGTGAGTCCCTCTCGGTGTAGAGTGTTACTGATGGTAGCCTTTGTTCCTCTGGTTCCAGCTCTCTGCAGGTCATTCATCAGGTCCCTTCATACTTCTAGTTCTTGAATTTTTGCTCACTGTTCTCATTATCATTTTGACCCCATGGTGTGAGCTCTTATATGGGGCCCCAGATAGAGGAAGATTATCAATGGTCTTGTATATCTTCCATTTTCTTACATTTGCTCCCACTGTTCACTCTTCCCAGCCTGGTGCAGGTCTACTTCTTTCAACAGTTCTTTGGAATTAGCCATGATTGAGTTTTTAGTCAGACTGTTTGAAAATGTGGACAAGTGTTTTTTATACAATAATGAGTAACAACAGGGGCCAATAATACAGGAAACAAAAGCAGTACAGAAGCAGTTGCTACAGGTCTGTGAAGGCCAGACATCTTGCTTTTTTTTGGGGGGGGGGCAAGCACATATTTTTCCACTATAATTCACTAAATAAATTATTTAAAAATCCTACTGTGATTCCCTCTATTTAGTTTTCTCATTTTGTCTCTCGTTGAGCACCGTCATGAACATTATAGACCTCTCTCATCTTTCTAAGTAAAAGAACTTGCAAAATCAGTGGCTGACTAAATATTTATTTGCCCCACTGTGAATCTTATTAGTAAGCTGTAGAACAGTTTGTTCAATGTTGACCCAAATTAAACTTGTTGGCCTAAATTCTAAAGAGATTTAAAAAAGAAAAGAAAAACAACAACCCTCTATACTAAAACTATCATCAATACATGTATTTTTTAAATGGAGGAAAAAATATCAGACACCTCAAAAGCTTTCTAAGCTTTTAATACCAGACCATGTAGGTCGGATTGGGAGAAGAAGGGTAGCAGAGTGTTTTCAGGTCATGACCAGCTGGCTTCTCACTGCTTACCTCTAGGGAGGAGCTCCAGACAGTGAAAGAGAGCCATACTGCAGTAAATCTACACCTCACCATTTCCTCTCACTCCAGTCTCCATTTCTCCAAGGATTCAGGGAATCAATACTGGTATCAGTGGGCAGAGCAGCTTTCCTGCTTGCAAGCTCTGTTCCTGAACCACTAGCAGCCATGTGGAAGTTGACGTTTATTCATTAGTTTCCATTTCATCACTTTAAGTCCTTTTTAGGAGGGATTTAAAGCCATTTACTTGATTTTAGAATATCACTCTCATACCACTCAACGTGTAAATAAATACAAGACTAATGGAAGCATGTATCAGGTTATATTTTAGCATCTAGAGTATGATTACACCCACTCACCTTTCTCTTAATTTTTTTTATCATTCTTGTTATTATGTTAGAAGCCACAAAAATGATCCTGGAGAGTGTTTTTTTTTTTTTTTTTTATTTCTAATGTAAGGGAACCTAACCTCTGGGTGTTGACACAAAATTTGATTTTGTCCATTGATCAAACCTGCAGGTTGAGGACCTTTTCTTTTCAGAGAGGATGTTGAAAAAAAATCAGGGACAAGGCTAATTTAATTTTGGCAGGAGTAGAGATGCCTGGGCTAGAGTAAAGCACTCTGTTATCAAAACAGGAGCAGTGCCACAAGGAAAGATGGTTCTGTGGAGAGGCTTGTGTGGCCGGTCAAGAGATGAAATCAGGGATAGGCGATAAGATGGTGTGAGGGGGCTAGAAGCCCCTATTAGAGGCCCTCTGGGGACAGGCATCAGTAGCAAGGTGAAGTAAAAATAGCCATGGGCACGATTTTCGCTCTTGGGACACAGGAAGAAATGAAAAGGGAGATCTGATCAACATTTTGCAGTAAAGCATTCAGATCCATTCCCCCTACATTCCCCTGGGTGTCACCTATCCCACCAAGCGACAAACAGCACAACAGTGCTGGCCAGAAAACAAACATGCAACTTAAGCAATACTACTGTAAAAACATTAAATAATGTCATTCAGTGCAAATGAAAAATGATAGTGCAGATGTGTGAGAACCATTAGGTTAAAAAGGATATGGACATCTTTTCTATAAACTTATCTTGGGGGTCATCCGTTTTAGGGAAATTCTCAATGTCGTTCTCAAGTTTCTGAATCTGTCGCTCCATTGTGGCCAGACTGCTCTTCAGGATTTCAGCAGACACTGCAAAACAGAACATGACAACAAAACAGAAAAGACAATAGATTGTTATCAATATTTGGATTTACTGGAAATAAAAAAACAAAACAACAACACTCTAATAAATTTAACACAAAGCCATGCAAAGGCTGCATTTAAAGGAAAACCAGCTGCGACTGGGGCAGACTGAGTGTTGCGACAAACTGACTACAGTAAACTCAATTTGTGTGTGGCCTAGAAAGCCTGCGTCTGTGTGTGTATCTTTGAGCGGCTACAGTGTGTAGTTGTGTCTGCTTTGGCTCATTAATCAGTCTGTAATCACTGTTTGCAGAGTAGCTGTGAAATCCACAGTATTCAGATTAGGCCTTTCAAGTAGAAACTTCAAACAGCTAGAAGTGTCTAATGGGATCAGACGGGACAGGACCATGGATGAGGAAACCATGTTTAGGTTGCAGTTAAGAGGATAGTTTTATTGATGCACATACACATGGATTCAACATAAATACCTTTACAGGATTTGTCAATAAATACCTAAAACTGGCACACGGAGTAGTGTATATTTTATATTATTATTTTTTTTTTCCTCAATAGTTCAATTTGATAATTAAATATAAAAACATTACATTATATATAATCAAATGGGCAAAAAGGTGGTTACACCCCGGACAGTTGCAGAGTAATAATATTTAAAATATGATATCATGAATTTCAATACAGCGCATTAAAAAAGTTCATAAATATTTATTTGTATTAATAATTATTTGTTTTATAACCTTGTTATAGATGCCTCTCATTTGTTTTAAAAACTTAACTTATTTGCTGAATAAAATTCAGCATCTAAATCTGACAGCGGCATTAACAATTTTGAGTTTACCTAAAGATACTTTTATTTGTTTGACTTCATTTGAAACGCAAGGCAACACAAACAGCTCTGGAAATAATAGTCTGATCTCATCAGATGCATCCATGGTAAGATCTTCATCTTTCTTTATCTAAGTATCAAAGTTCAGTTTGAGTCTTAGTTTTGTTCCAGACGATAAATAAAAGCGGATTAGTTTGTTCTCAAACCATCTCCAACCTCAAAATGCAATCTTACAGAATTGATTTACAGACACATTCCTACCAGATACAAACATTTTAGCTCTAATTCAGCGAGACTGAAGCCAGAGCTCTCCGTCATTATTGGACTTTACAGCTAGCTGCCTGGGTAGAAAGACTGGGAGATTCCCAGCCCCTCCTCCCCAATTCCCGTAAACTCCACTCCAGGGAATGACACTGAGCAAAACACAGTCTCACATAGCCTGTTTCTCCACTGATAGGGCCTCTGAGATCCATGTGCTTTGCCACTGTGATCTTAGCTTCACTAATGGTGAAAAGGGGGAAGCGAACAAGCAAGAGAGGTGGGCTGATGATGCAAGAAAAGAGACAATTACATTCACACAGAGCTGCTGGGAGGTCTTTGTCAGGCACTGTGCCTTCTGATAGTAGTATTATAGTAGCTTGAGGCCTGAGTGATAGTACTGAGTAATGGTTTGGCTGAAACAGTGATTATAGTAACTATAGTAGCCAAGAAATAGTGGCTGAGGCAAAGCAGGACTGGTGTTTCAAGGGAGCTGTTAACAGGATCAGAGCACAGCTATGGGACTTCCGAACAGACTATTGTTTACACGGGAGCTGCCCAGTGTGAGACACATTGACACAAATATAGGAACTGAACTCCTTACCCAGACATATCCATTTTTTATACACCATATTGTATATGTTCATAGGCTTGTTACCACTTTCTAGAGCTACATTAGGCATGTATTATGAGTTCATTTTTGAGGTAATTACTTGTTTGCATAATAGAGCATCAAATCCTTAAGGATGTAATTAGTAAATCTACAACAAAAATTATTTTCCAATTTCCAAGAAAAAAAAGGGGGAAACATGAGAGTCTCCTGAATATATGAGGTAGATCAGAGGAGAAACAGAGGACAAGTGGGGTTGGACTATCTGGTAATGGCTGCGAGGAAGAGCTGCATGGTCTTTTAACAGACATGCCGCACGGATACAACCGCAAGGCTACATGATGTATGGGGGACAAAGAGGAGAGCAGGGAGGACAAAAGGCAATTTGAAAGACAAGATTCTAACTTAACATATTTATTGATATGAGGTCTGTAACACTAGCTGTTGGCACATTCCTCATTCCTAAAGGAGGGAAAAAGGGGAAAAAACAAGATAAAGACAGAACACATTATGCTTGCCTTGTACCACTCAAATAAAGTGTCAGAGAAACACACTGTGTAGCTCACAATACCAAATCAACCACCGTAATGTTAACATGTCAATTTTTTGTTCTGTAATTTGTAAAAGGGGCAATTTTCTTTTTGATTTATAGACAAATAATTCCAGTTTGTCAAGCAGAGTGTTCTTTCAGTGCTGCCTTAGGATACAAGAAAAATTATTCATTTTTCTTTTCACACTTTAAGGCAAAATCTTCAAATAATATACACACTTTTTTGAATTCAGGTGAGATGGTACATAAATCTAAAAGTGCAGGTATTTCATAAATGTATCTCTTACCTTGGTGAAGTCAAAGTAAGAAATGTGCTTAGATTTTTGTAAAAATGTATATCATTTCTAAAAGAAACTACTTCAAAGCTTTCAATATAGTTTGAAGTCTTCCTAATAGAATCGACAAAAAGTAGGGTATTAATGCACTTCCCCACCCACACCTATTGCTGTACACTGCTGGCCAAAATACCAACCTTTCCTCATTTTACTAGAAAGACCAAATTGTTAGAGTGCTAATACTTTAAAATACCAAAACTCATCTGGTGCATCATGCAAACAAAAAAAGTCACTAATTAGTAAAATTAAAAAATACGAGCTGCATGAAACTCACAGATTGTTCTGGAACGGTGGGACTCCTTATTCAATTATTAGCTCATATCATCCTGTTATGGTGTGTTCACATCAAACACAATTTCAAGGACTTTTTGAACGTATTCAGATACCTCCGCTCATTTGACACATCGCCATGTAATTTGTTCCACTCCTGTCCTTCACCACATCATCAAATCAGATGAGCTTCTATCTGCTGCTTGCAGGTTTTATCTCAATACGGACCTGGTTTTTACTGAGCCACTCACTTACAAGGCTTTCTCATTAGGGAAAACCTAATATAGCTGCAAACTTTGGCCTCCCTGGGTTCACCAGATTCTTCAGAAGCTAAGCCAGTTTGGAGAGTACCACTACAGTACCTACCTCGGTAGCTGTGTCGGGATGAAAGCCACTTTCAGTGGTAGTTCTGTCTCTCCAGGAACCAGTTTGAGGACCTGCTGTCCTGGATTGGTGGATGACTCAGCTTCAGGGATACCAACTACAGACAATGTATTTCTGCTTCTGCAGGAAACCTATCCATTTGTCTAAGTAATGCACTGCAAGACGGCCGACAAATAGAACCTAAACGCACCTCTACATAGGGGTAAATATACTCGTTCTGGTCACTGGAATCACATTAAGTGTGAATGTACCAGTATAACTTCTACTAAATTTAAAGAATAATTGCTCTAAACAAAATACAGAAAAGCAAGGAATTTAAAGAATTCCTTTTTTTTTTTTTTTTACTAAAATTAAAGATGAAATCAAGTTAGAGAATATTTGTGTAGATAGTCCAAAACTTATCATACCATTAAACTGTTATACATACTTTTCTTAGACTGAATGTATTGGAATTGTCATTTTTCTTCAAATTTTGTGATTTTAATTCTATGTGAAGGTTTTAAAACTACAGGGAAAAAAGTAAACTAGCAATTTACCTCAGTATTTTCACAATATGATCCATCAATTTTATAGAGGACAGCTATGCTATTCTAAAAGTATGCAGTGGGCACCAGATCTGATTGCATCCACTCAAGACAGTGTTTGTTATTCTACCAGATGTACAACAGCAGGTTTCAGAGGCGCCCTAAAAAAGTAACTAGTATATATTCTTCTTATCCTGAAAGCTGTGTCAGGCTCATGGTGTGGGGACCGGAAGGAACTTTATTGCAGATGAAACGTTGCCCCATGGAACCTCAGGGTTAAAAGCAATCTCGACCCAGCATGACGCCTCCCTCTCAAATCTCTCATGACCCTCCTTGCATATGCAGCACAGAACGAAATGAGGGAGCAACCTGGAAGAGGTTTTGCACATGGTAGGATGCATAAAATGAATGTTTTAGTTCTATGCAACACATAAAAGTCAAAGTTTTAGCATCAAAAACCAGTGTCTTTCATTTTCAGTCGTATTTAAAGTAAATTGGATATCCAGTAGAAGGACAGGTGAAATCGACACAAATAAACAACAGTCTGTGCTCCCATTTCAGTAGGAGTCTAAGCCTCTCAAGTTGCAGTGGAGAGAGCAATATCGTTGCTGTTGCACAGCAGTCTCATTGTTCTTTCTGATTATCTTGGATCATGCGATGTTGCAAACAGCAGGCAGGAGAAAGTGGCAAATTAGAAAATTTAATGGACAGCATAAACAAAGAAGAGGGGGGAGTGCTGGTGGTCGAGAGTAATCTATTAACATTACTGTTCAGTATTCACATGTCAGAAGACTGACTTCTTGCTTTGTCACAGCGGCATAAATAAGTAAGAAGTTTGAGTCAT
This sequence comes from Cyprinodon tularosa, assembly GCF_016077235.1. NCBI lineage: Eukaryota > Metazoa > Chordata > Actinopteri > Cyprinodontiformes > Cyprinodontidae > Cyprinodon > Cyprinodon tularosa. Next base: position 1,603,462 of record NW_024038531.1, on the reverse strand, counting down.
TTATCGAATTCTAAATATTTACAACATATGTTATGTTGAATTATTTAGCATCACACAAATATCTAAGAGATAGCTGTTGAATTATACTGGAAAATAAACAATTGGCACACGCACCGCCTGAATTAATATACAAGTTTAACTGTGCGCAAGTAACATTAAATCTTCTTTTTTTTCTGTTTTCTTCTCCTTTTCCTTTCATCATTAAGCTTTAATGTACAATAAATATTAAAGCCATGAATAAAAGGAAGCTTAAAATCATACATTTAACTGTGAGGTATTTTTATTTGACTGTATGCAATACTATTCAATTTGAAGTTAAACAATATAAATGGATGTGAAGGTAAAACAGAAAGACAAAAAAAAGGAGAGGAAAAAAACTTCCTGCACCTGACCCTCTAGAGAGAGGACTTGTTTACAATGGGGGTCATGTCTGTGAGACTTTATTGCTTTTGGCAGCCATCAGAGCTACAGCCCAGTGCCGGATCTCTGGAGGAATTACAAATGGAGTCGATTACAATATATGTTGATGCATGGGAAAGTTTAGACATTGACCTGGGCGATGACAATTCCCTAGAAAGTGTCGAGGAAATCAGTCAGAATGATGTGCTGGTGGTGCCCAATGCAAGTCTCTGCCCTCTGCCATAAAAAACGGAGTGAGAGACCTAAGGGGTGCAATGCTTTACTTTCTCTCTACTGACAGCAAGCCATCCAAAAATCTGTTATTCTCTTGGGGATAATCATTTCTCTTTGTTAACACTTTAGATGGCGTAACTGTGACATATTTATGCTAAGCATCATGTGGACAACAACAGTGTCGCAGAGTATAGCATTCTAAACAGGGTCTGCCATCTTTAAATATTAGAAATAAAACAAGGTCTTGCTAAAGTGTTCATGTCCCTTAAGCTTTTTCACATATTGTCACATTACAACCTCAGCAATTACATTGAGATGTGTGACATCCAGCACAAGCTAGTGCATACTGTATCTGTAAATCTAAACGAAAAGGTTTATGGAAATAAAAACCTGAACATTTTGGATATACATTTGGATCAAGTCCTCCTTGAGTCAAAACTTTGTTTAAAAAGCATCCCAAAACCATGACAGCTACTGTTAACACTGTCATGGCAACGGGCACAGAAGAGCTAAACATTTCTGTGATTTCCTATGAGTAGCTGTGATATAATGTATCAATCTATTCATAACTGTTGTACTGGGTTGGTTTGTGATCATGGCAGCATTGGTTAAATTTGATCGGTGACCTTTATGCATGCTTGTGGAACTAGTTAAAATCAGTTTTAATAATTAATCATCGGGTTTTTATAAATAACCAAGCTTCCTGCTTCAGAGTGTTTTTTCTACCAGCTTTTGACATATATGAGCTCCTCATAGAAAAGTAAAAGAGTTAGCAAGAGGGAAAATGAATGAGGGAAGAACTGCATGCAGAGATGATTATAGGGACAGGGTGATGATCACCTGAGTGAATGTGCATTTCTTCTGCTGTACCAAGTTGTAGTTCCAATTAAAAAATTTTTTGTGTGCTAAACATAGTACTTTTTGGCATTTTATCGGCAGAGAAAACAAGCTGAAAAATTAAAAAACAAGTATGCAGTTTGAACTGATGTGTTCAAACACATCATAAGATGAATAGCAAATATATTGACAAAAAAAGTCTTAATCAGACTAATAGTAGACTAAAACTTTTTTGAGTTATCGTGGACAAAAAACCAAATAAAACTTTCACATATGAAATTACTTCATTTTGACTAAACCTAATAAGGATCTTCATCCAAAAAAAGGCTTTTAAAGGCTGCCAAAAGCTACTTGTAGAAAATCATTCTTTACTGAAGAAAATATTTAACATGAAGATGTTTTTAAGGTTGAATAACAGCAGTGTTTTTTAAGAGTAAACTTACAGCAGTTTTTTTATACGTCTGAAAACTTGACTAAATATGTATTTCTAATGATCAAATTGGAATATATTGCAATTTAAAACAAAGAGACAGAAAATAAACGTAAATAGAATTCTATTCAAATAAATATTTTCAACCAAAACTAATAATATTGATAAGGTAAACAATTCAAATACGTCTCCATTAATAGGAACAAGGAGATTATTGACGCTGATAAAAAAAATCATAGACTATAGTGGTTAACTCCATCCAATTACTTCACTCAAAGCTTCAAAGTTGCACCATTTCAAACACAAATGAGACAATTTCACCTCACACCTTTGTGTTTTACTTGGCATTTTTATATTCATATATTCATATATATATATATATATATATATATATATATATATATATATATATATATATATATATATATATATTCATATATATATATATATATATGAACATGCTTTTACACCAACATATTCTTTGATTTGGTCTCACCGTGCTTGAGCTCTAGGCGTCTAGGAAAATTGCCTTATGATTTACCATTATACAAATCCAGCTCGGATCTAACACATTTAACATTTTAAGTATGACAGAACTTCAATTAATATGCAGTACAGGCACGCTGCAGCAATTACCCGGGTGCAAGCCAATGGGTGCTCACACAAAGATGAACACCCACAATGAGATATCTAACGTATCACACAAGGAAATTCCTCCTTGTTGTAAGACATGCTCAATTAAATCTGAGACACATGAGATTTTCATTTTAGCTAGGTGTATGAGTTTTATTGTTTTTAAAGGTTTCAATGTTGAAATCACTCCAATCATTAACATAACAATATGATAATTCAGTTAATACCATGTAAAGAGGGAATGTGCTCTGCAGTCTGCAGAATCAAATTCTTTTGAATAGAGGAAGAAGTGTTACAAGAAAGAAAAAAAAACTATTTTGCAGAAGTTTTGAAATCACGCTACTTGATGACTGATGCAAGAAGATAAAACAGATATTGACTATGAAACAATAACTGAAGAACTTTTTAGTGTTTATCAATATGATTCAGGAAACAACATAATGTTCTACTATACAGTGCTCTCTACACATATGAGCATGCCTGGTAAATATGGGGAAAAAATCTGAAGCAAACATTATAATAAATGTATTATTTAAAGGGAAAAATCCTTCACAAAGTGGCATTTTGCATCAAAACTGTTCCACATTCTCCATGACTCCTGCGAACGCCACCATGGACCCGCTGTTTACCCTTCACTGTCAAAATATGGAACAACTCCAACAACCTTAGAAACTACTTAAATATGGACTGGGAGCTGGTTGAGCGACGCTAATGGAGAAGTGTCTTTTAAATATCTTTTAGCCTGTTAAAATATGAGCAACTGCATTCCAGTTAATTTGTAGGCATGTAGAGATGATTAATCTAAGTTGACACACAATGCAATATAAATGTCCAAACAATATAATTTTCCTGATTTAAGATCCTGTCTTCGGTTTAATGGCAAAGGTCGTCAGATTTTTATTCAATATGCTCTGGCATTTCACAGAGTCTCTCTATGCCTAAGCCCCAGGATTTAAAGCCCCAGGATTATATTTAGCTGGGAAATAGGAATGCAAAAGGAATCTGTTTGCCTGCTATTCTCATTACTCTAAAATGCCCAGGTACATTTATTTAAATCAACTTTAGAAAAACTGCACTACACCTTCAATTCTGCAGGTGGCGTTAGTAAGAAAGCACATATAATTTGTTGTTTACTCCGAGTGCAGTATAGACTGAAACAATTTGTTAATTCCTTTAAAAGACAATTTTTTTTCTTGCTTTTGCGTCGAATACTTCAAAAAAATACTAGTTGACCAGCTTTAAAAAAAGTGAAACTATATTAAATCCTTTATATATTTAACTGAGCTTTTAAGCAGGAAAAGTTGAAGTAATTATCTGATGTTAATCTATACATTTATCGATCGATCGATCAATCTATATATATATATATATAGATATATATATGTAGATATATATAGTCATTCCTAACATCTGTCTCACTGAACTAAGCTCATACCATTTATATTAATTCCTCTATCTATCAAAAATATCACACATTTACCACATATCTTGTAAATGCTTCACATTCACCATCAGTTGCTACAACCAGATACCAGGCAGCAGGAGTACCAAGCCAAGCTAAGGCAGCTTTAACTGGGGTTTCCTGCTAATTTCCAACTGTTTGGTCAGTGTAAGTAGCCTAGTACCCAAACTGGCCAGTCTGCAAGGCGCTGCTGCTTAAAAAAGGAATATTCAAAAGTATGACATAATCTTGACGAACTGATAACACAGATGAAGTTGTGAGGCATTCTTTCTTCATTAAAAAAAACATCTTAACACTTCTTTATGTGAGATGTGAAGGTATTACAATGGCATTTATAGGCTCATCGCCTTCAGTTGTTGGTGAAACAAAGCTTTGCAGGATAATTTATTGGATACAACCTCGCTTTCAACAATCCTAGGTAATATTAAAAAAGTCCTGCATCTTTAGAGAAACCAAAGCCCTGGCAAAAAGAAGCCTGGGTAAATGTGTATCAAAATGCTACCTTGACTTTGAAAATCCTTGGACCTCTCAAAATCCCAAAGCTTTGAGGGGCAAAGAGAAAAGGGGCTTTTGATACCTCTCTGTACAACAAGCTTTACGGGGCCAATAAAAAAAATACCCACAGCATCACACATACCTCACCATTCTTATTTGTGGCCATAGTAAGCTTTCTCCACTTATGCATTTTTTAACCATCCTAGTATCAGGTTTTAAACACTAGGGTAAGAGAAAAAATGCAAAAAAAGAAAAAAATGGCAAAAAAAAAAAAAAAAAGCATTCAGCTATTTCTATTCAGTAGAATTTGTTTTGGTCTTGATAAATGTTTTCGTCATTTTGTAATAAACATATTTTAGTCAGGGGCAAACTATGCTACTTCAACAAAATATCCACATATTTAAAATTATTGCAAATATTTACCATGGGTGTCAATACATATATTTTAATCACTGTTTTCAATCAATTAGAGCCCTCTCATGTTGAACAAAGCTACATCTATTTAAGTAAAAATAAAAAAAATTTCAAAAACAGTTTTTAATGGATTCAAAGCATTAACATGATTTATATAATATTTATATATTTATATATTTCAAAACTCTTGCTTTAAGATTTACAGCACAAAACAACATCAATTTTAAAAAGTAAAGCAAAAGATAAAGATGGATATGAATAAATCTCCTAGATTTATTGCTTAGTTTCAGAGTCAAGTGTTAACAAATAGGCTATTTATGTTTAATCTGAGGAGTTGTGTTTTATTTTTTAAAAATACAAAGCTATATTCATGATTTTATGTATTCAATATAACCCATTAAGTGCTACTTTTCTGAACTGCTCTTTGCCTAACTAACGTTTTATTTATTTTTATTTTTTTTGCTGAATATTTCTATTCTGAGAACATTAAAGTCTTATCTTCAATCAACAACAGCGTCAAGGCCACCTGACTTAGAGGATCGGTAAAGCGAGTGGTACATTTCTCTTAAAGTCTGCTTTTGTTTTCAAAATGTTCTTTTCTATACACTAGCTGCTTTAGTTAATCTTCCTCTTTGACTTTTTGTTTTTTCATAACTCAACATGTTTTCTCTTCCTATCATTTGGCTTTCTGTGTTCCCATTTGCAGCGGAAGAGCTCCCTCTGTAAGGGACATACCAGTATATTTAAAAGAAGCAAAATGAAATATATCTACCAGATTTTAAAAAAAGTCGACATCTTTTGAAACAAAAGCACGTGTCATGGAGTAACACATTATTACTCATGTATCAGGTCTTCTTTAAATTAAAGCTTGTGTTATTCATGATTCACCAACACATTTCTCAATTCAATATACTCCATTGCCAATACATTTACTGACTAAAGACTAACAAATAGTCCTGTTGAAACTCTCACTTAGGCTACTGAGCATACTTTAAAAATGGGCCTCTGTGACATTCACTGTCTGCACATGTGAGGTGCTGTATGATTCATAAGGAGAGTGAGAGGGTGGTTGATGACTCATAGACCCTGTTAATCCCCCTCCATCATTTTCCAGATAAAACAGCAAAGAGATTTTTCCTCCATGAATGACCACATGTGGTTCCATTTAAATCAACACCACCTATTACAACATACTTGCATGTTTGTGCTAAAAAGCACTTTGTGGGTTATACTCAGTATTTGTCATGGAGAAGTCCAGGTGAAGATGCTGCTTTTTTTCCAGTCAATAAACAGAACAAACTGCTTAGGGATGTTTGTTGCTGTCAAAACAAAAGGGTCTTTTTCAAGTGTGGTGCCTTAAACTGAAATGCAAACTTTGAGGCAAAAAAATCCTTGTATTTGAAGAAGAAATTAAAACGTGAGAGCATGCTGTGTTTGAAATGCGTTCCGTGAATCCACAAAGCCAAACTACTGTAGGAGCACTTCAAAAAGGGGTTTAAAAAAATTAAACTGATAACATTTCCCCTCTTGAAATGTATATACTAAATATGTCCTGTCATTGTTTTTAAAGATTAAGCTAAGTTTCCAACTGTAATAATTACATCACAAAAAACCTGCAAATTTCTAATTCATGGCCAGTCTGGATTTAATCAGGTCTAAGATAAGAAAATATTTACTTTTATTTTAAAAAATATGACTTAGGCTATAAGGTATATTGTATCACAAATGTGCAACTCAAGTCTGAATTGATTATAAATATGTTTAGGCACCACAACCTACATTTGCTGTTTGTCTAAAGTTTTTAAAAAAGACATTTTTGATGGACATATGAATTCTTTGCAGAATATGCATAATTGTGACTCCTTGTTGAGATTTCTGTAAAATAAGTATATACTTAACCTTTTAAATTGGTCAGTGTATATCAGAACTTTTGAGAACATTTACCCTAGTCTAAGACAAAGAACTAAAACAGTATTTTACTCTTAACTAATCTTCAAAATGGAAAAAAAAACGATGTTACACAAATCAGAAAATTGCTACTTGTTAGAACATGCCCTCAAAACAACAATAAAATAAAAACGGTAAACAAGGGTCTAGGTTTATCTTGTTTTCCAAAGAGGCAAGATGATGTACAAAGAGGTAACACTGTCAACTTTGCATTTTCTTCTTTGTCTCAAATAAAAGCCAATCTACTTGATGGGGTAAAGGCCCGGTTATACTCCTGCAGCAGAGTGCCGCAGTGAGCTTGACGCAGACATTTTTGATTTATGCTCAATAGTGAAGCGTGGTCTGCGCTATACACTGTGGGTCTAGATATGGCAGAGGCGATGAGGAAGTGGGTGCGGGTTTAGTCTGACAACGGAGGGACATGACGGTGAAAAATGGTAAATGGTAAATGGCATGTACTTATATAGCGCCTTTATTCAAGTTAGGAGACTTGACCAAAGCGCTTTACACTACATTCATTCACCCATTCACGCACACACTCACACACTGATAGTGGCAACCTACAAAAGAGCGGGGATCCAAGTGGAAAAAGGGTCCCAGCGTTCTCGCACACCTCGCTATTCTAGCGGGTCAAACTTCATGAGTTGTTTTCTGCAATTTCGGTCATAAAGACAAAACAAGCCGACCTCCTGTCTGCTGTCAATTATGTTTGGGAGAGGTGAGGAGTGTCTGCGGAGGGGGCGGGGATGGATTTTTGTTCACTGCGACATCTATGCAGAGGACCTGGTTTCTAAGTATAAATCAGCCTTAATTCCCAACTGGTTCCTTGGTGGTTTTGGCATGTTGTAGAGTCCATTGTTCATCAGTGTTATTTTATTTTTGAAAGATCATGATGCACAAATTTCTAAAAATCAGATGAGCAAAACGAGATGTCAGGCATATAAGTAACCGGTACATTTCAAAATAAGAGGGGAAGGCTGTCTGTATGTATGATCCCATCCTACAGGAATCCGGAGGAAGTGAAAAGATGCTCAAATACAAAGTCAAGCATTTCTTTTTCTGTATAACTTAAGCCTATGAAATTTAATATGGCACGTAGGAAGATAAGGACCTAAGTAGTGGTAACAATAACTGTGGCTAATTAATTTTAGTCAAAACAATAAAAAATTGCATGTTTTAACATGGGACTGCCACAACAACAAACAGTTGCTTGACTTTCCTCTTCTAAAAATTACATTATCAGATTATACTTGTGCATTAAATGTTTGATATTTTAACAAACTGATATATTTATTGTGTATTGTCAGAGAAAGATAGCTATTTCTCATAACATTTAAACAAGAACAAGGTTTGTAATTCCTATACAAAACTTCCTATGCCCTTTATATACCGTAACTGTTTTTACCAAATCATTAAAATGTATCTATATGGAGCCAAGTTAAAAATGATTCTTTAATTCATTTTGGAAAAAAGAAACTTCATTTTAAGAAAAATCCATTTCTACATATCTATACCAGTGCAAAAATCTACTGTGCAGATATAAGTTTGCTTTTCATGCATATTTGTAGAGAAGGTAGCTTCTAATAAAGTCCTAATATAGTCAGTGTTCTCATGATAGTATCTTATATCAACATAACTGTTTTTATAGATGAAGAGTGTGCAGCATGAGCAGATAAATGCAGCTGAAGATATCATTTTTTTTTACAACTTGAAGCTTTTTGAGCAGTCAGTGTTATGCTCCCGAGAATCTAATTACATTTTGGTTTCTTTGAGGAAAATTAAATGTGTTTACCTTGTGAAACCGTTGACACACTGTCATTGAGTGTTTTCCCTAATATGATAAATTGCACCACCTCTCAAATATAATTTTTGTACTCACAGTACAGTCACACAATGTTTGCAATTGAAAATAAAGTTTTTACCTATATCAAATGCAAAAAATAGGTAAGAAGGAGCAGTTAGAAAACTGAATATTAGTTTTTTGTCAATCCTTTAGCTCAGACACTGATAAAAGAAAAATATGTAAATGATCAGATCCTACATTTCATGTGATTTATGCAAAAAAAAAAAAAGATAAGATTTTCCTTTATAAGACCACTCCTTACGTACACTGCTGTTTTCAATAAAACCTCTGGAATACTTTCAGTTTATTCTTTCTAAAAATGGCTAAGATAGGTTCTGCATGGTATAAGTTATGCAGGATCTTGTTGAATAAATGACAATGAAATATGAACGCTCGTATCCAGAAATAGAGTCCAGGGTTCAGTAAGCAATATCACCTTGCTAACTCCATCTTTAGTTTCAACCTTTATGAGACATTAAGGTTTTAAATTCTCAAACAGATTCTGAGTCTACTTTCAGAGTCCTTGTCACTGATTGTTGATGAATTTTTTATATAAATTACAGTCCTTGGGGGAGAAAAGACAAGTTCTTTTGATTTGATTAACCTTGATACTAAAGTGGTATCTGTCAAACAGTATGCCATATTCCCTTTGAGTTTTGGTTTCATCATTAAGTGCTGATCAGAAGGTATGGCTGCCACCCAATAAGGGAAGCAGAGAAAATAATAACCAAGGTAAGCAAACAAATCAAATACAGTAACTTTGAACAATGTATTTGGCAATGGCAACAGCAGTACATATTAAAATATTCAGTTAGGAGTAGATTAACCAAACATAGATAAGCCACTATTTCAGAGGACAGAATCAATACTGTTTTGTAATCAAAATGTGATTTGCATATTTCATATTTAAAGATACTTAAAATGTACAATTTGTACTACGTAACTAAGATAATTGCCTTAGCTGTGGTTCTATCCTAGCTAAATCAATTAAAAAGGCCAGAGATGCAATTACTGTCATTATTTAACTTATTAAATTAGAAACTACTGCTGGACCTGTGCTTCTATGTGTTTTGTATGCATGCTCTGTCTTGGCAAAAATCCTAATCTATCACAGTAAATGGATACCAAACATAGTTCTTTTGTTTGTTTTCTTCTGTCATAAGACGCTGTCCCTTTCCACTATTTAAACATGCTCGGTCATTGAACATGTTCTCGAAAGGTTTGGTACTCTTGGAGGGGAGACTACTGCAAAGTTAATGACGGATAGAAAACTATTCTCATAATACATTCAGTTTGACTGCACTGTAATATAACAAGGGTTAAAGTTCAGTGGTTCAATGTAAATCTTTCCATATTACTTTTTTAATCTACATGCAGAGGAAAAAAAAAAAAAAAACTAATGCAAACATTTTTTTGTTGGTTCCAGTTTTCATGAGCTGAACCCAGAGATCCAAAACCTTTTCTCTGTACATAGAGTGTTTTTCCCCCCCAATTGTAAAAGTATTGTGGACCCGTCTGTCTAAATCAGTATTCATAAACATTTCTTTTTTGCACAGGTGATCCATCTACTTCACAGGTGTCGCGTATAAAGATTCTGATTTAATAGCATAATTATTGCCCAGGTGAGCCACAGGCTGGCCAAAATAAATGGCAACCCTAAAATCTGTGCTTTATCACACAGCACAATGCTATCCAGGGTAATATAATCAACAATCAAATGTACACTGATGATGAAAACAGATTCGTGTATAAAAGTGCAGATGTCCACTGAAGGATACATGTAACACAACTCTGAAATAGCGGGCTAAAAAGAAGCCTTCTATCTGTGTTTTGTTTGTGTTTTAGCCAAAGACGTGACAAGAGGCAGAAGAGGGCTATTTTTAGTACTTCAACAAATTTTTGCCTTTTTTCTTTCATGCGTTTATGCCTCATTTCAATATTTAGTAATTAAACAACAAATGTTCAATATATATTTTTTACCTAATTATAGTTTTTTGGATTCTAACTTTTGTTTCCTTTGCAGAACATGTTATAACAACAGAAGGTTGCTAATCTTTGCAAATGTTAAACTTGTTTTTTTTCTAGCAAGTGCTCATGTATTGACCCATACTGTATATATAACTGCCTAAATTTGAAATTCATGTGGCCCTATATCAACCCAATACAGCAGATATGAAAATATTCATATCCCTTGCGAGATGGGAAAGGTCAGATCAATTTCTCCAAGATCCCTATATGTCTTAATTTAGCTACGAGCACACAAAGGGACATCCCATCCGTTTAGCAGATTATGTTAAAATAAGTGAACAATCATTAAGTAAGCAGGTATGTGCTCAGTATTCATTTGGCTGGAGCACTGACATATCTTTTGTTTTCCACATGAGATGAGACTTGGTATGCATGATTGCTAAGCCATAAACACAACCTCTTTCCACTCCAAGCATTCCTTAAACTCATCAGTGGCATAATGAGACTTTTGAGCTAGGAGATGAATTAACTGGCTGATTTTCTTGTTTTGATACCCCTCCCTTACAGAGCAGCTGAACACTGCAACGAGAGCAATCTACTGTGATGTATATGCAGACAGAATGAGATAAAGAAAAACTGATTGGCACTAGACACAGCTCGATGAAATCATCAGAGTCTTGTATCAAGAACAAGCAGGCGGATGGAGTCACGTCTTCAGGGAAAATCTTAATTTACAGACTAAATCCTTATACCAAAGTTAATAAATAGAACCAGCTTTGAAAATTAAACTGGGAAAATGATCGTTTTGTAAGAGATCTTTGCTGCCCTTCAATGTCAAATAGGTGGGAAGTTAGAAAGAGTTCTCCTTTGGGGAAAAAAAAACAAAAAAAGAATGGAAAAGATTTAAGTGGGACATGTGAGTTTTGTTTTGTTTTAATGGAGCAATTGAACAACACAGTATCTGAATGAAAGAAAAAAGTATTTTAAGAGCACCTGGGATTTCATATTAACTTTTGTTCAGTGAAAAGTCATTTTCATTGTGTTCAACAAAAAACAAAGTTGATCTTGTTTCATGCTACAGGCCTGGGGCGACGTACACCAAACACACACCAAAAGTTGCATCAAACACAAAATAATTATTGCATTGAACTTTGCTCTCAGGTTTTCTCAACTGTAATAATGAAATAAATCTTATCAGCAGCTTCTTCATTCTAAACTGGTTGTTTATAGCTTTGAAAAATAAGGCAAGGCACAATTAAGACAACATGGCAATAACATGAGACAAGTTAAAACAAATACTGTACAATACAAGTAGAGTACAGTTGGTGCTATTTTTTATTTAGCCTAAGGCAGCTTCATTGTGCACTCTTTTTTTCCATTACTTATGGGAGTATTTAGCTCACAGCTAGCTCACATGTCAAAAGAACAAGCAGCTTGGGGCTTTGTTGAAGTCTGTCCTCAGTGAACAGTTTTTGTCCATGAACATGATCTTAACTTTCAAAGTGTGAAACACACTCAGGGGTACCAATCATTTCAACATGAGCTTTCTTTCACTTTGTCTAAAGTGATCGTTTTTACTCTCCTTTGCTGCATTTAACATGTTTACATACAGTATGACCTTGACTCATTTAAAGAGGATATAGAGTCTGAAATAAGACTTACTGCTAATGTGGAACATTTACATGTTAAAATGTTTTGCAGTCTAGCTTTTCTAGCAGTCACATGTTTTTCAAGCAACGTTTTGATCCGATTACTTTTCCTCCTTTTATACACATGAAATGGTAGGCTATGATAAAATGGATGTATGCAATTTCAGCCGTCTCAATATAGTGAGCTTTAAAAGAATCTCAGTGTGAACAAAAAGACTACATCATTACCTTTTCAGAGGAGAGTATGAGGAGCTACCAATACACTCTGAAGAGCAAATGACCTAAAAAGACTTCGTCTGTCTGGATTTTTCATCTACAGAGACTCTACTAATGCAGGGACAATTTCACCAACATCATAGGGATATGACACATTCATGATTAACGGAAATAGCTCTGTTTTAAAGGTAGGTATAGGAAGGATGATGAACAGCAGAAAGGAAGTCTCCCACTGTGGTTGCAAAATAACATTAAAGGCTCCAGGCTCCTTATGATGTAACATGAATGAAGGAAAAACAAGTCTTGTTTGACCATATATTTGGCTTTTTGAGGCCACAGCCACATATGTGCCATTATCTTTAATTATTGACTGCAGGTGCTCTGAGCCATAAGAAAAGTAGGAAAAGAGGGAAATCACAGCTTCAACTTCAAGTCTTATCTAGTCTCTTTTGTTGTCTATCGCAGTGATTGCCAACCCAGGGTATGCATACCCCTAGTGGTCCGCAGGTGCATTTCAAGGGGTACATGAAAATATTTTAGTTATTAGGTAGTAAAATAAAATAGGGTTAGGTTAGTATGTTTTTCTTATATGTCTGAGTTAACCTTCAGCTTTGACACACATCAAAACCGAACAGAGGAACAGACTGGATGTAAACAAAAAGTTGTTTTTCCACACCTGAGTTTAGCAAAGCAAGCTCAGGTGTCTTGATGAAAACGAAGTAAAACTAATTAAGTCAGTCTGACAATTTTTTTTTCTGTATTTTGTTCCAAATTGATCCAGGTTAAATATAATTACACCGGACTTACTCAGAGGAGCTTCAGTTTTATAAATACAGATTTATAATATGATTTTATTTTGTACTTACTTCAATTCCTTAGTAAAATCCAGCCAACTTATGTTTTTTTTATTTGAGATGGAAAAAATAAAATGCCTCAGAATTACATATCCAAATTAAAAGGTTAATTACAATAGTCTTTATTTTATAATCACTTATTGTATGTTCTTCTTTTAGATAATCATCAGTACTATTGACTGAGAGGTGTACTCATGGTAAGACAAAATGTCCAAAGGGGTACAAAAGTCAAAAAATTTTGGGAAACACTGGTTTATTGTATATACTATGACATCTTAAACTACAGAACAGGGCATATCAGTCTGGTAAGGCTCAGAGTTGTTTCAAAAGAGGCATGTTTGGACTAATGTGAGTGTATGACAGAAAGAACAGGCTTTGCATTTGGAGCGTTTACTGCTGGTCATCTAATAGTGCAGTACTTACTGGCATGTGAGCATTATGCAATCTGCTTGAACCTCTGTTGTCACTTTGTGACTAAAAGCACTTAATAAAAGGCTGCTGTGTACACATGTTGAGCTCTATTACTCAGGTCTTGGTTCAGAGCTCTATGTATATGAGTTTGGAAAATCAGGCACATGCAGGACCCTGGTCTAGATTAAACAGGGCAGGGCTCCTTACCTAGTCATCTTATAATAAAGGGAGAATAGCCTAGGATGTTATGGAATGTTGTCCTCATGGGACAACATCCACCATATCAGGCCAAGATAATCCAACCTGTTGAATTCCCTGATTTGCTATCAAAGTGGTTCTTAATTTCTGATTGGACCGGATCACTGTTTCCCCAAGATTATCTCTCCGACAATCGAGGCTTCCTGGAAAGGGAAGATCCGGGCAGAAATCGGAGTGATTATCTTACTGTGTGAAACATGCACCTTAGCATGTGTGTACTGTATATGTACAGTACATATAGTATAAAAGCTTATAAAGCCTATACTTCTGTTGTTGTTTAATGTTTTTAATAGAACTAGCATTTGCTTATCCAAAATGTCATATTTCTTGTAAATCCCTACTAAACCATCAAGCATTTTCTGGTTTTGTTGAGGTTTCTGATTCTCAATCAATGATAATCAAAATTAGGATTATTTCTAAAGATTTCAGAGGATATAAATAAACATTATTTAAATTCAAACTGATATTTAGGCAGCTTGCAGATGACCTTTTTTTAAACTGCTGCACAAAATGAAAAATTTGAGCTAATGTGCACAGAATAAAGTGGAAGTAGACATGAATAAATATCCAGAAATAGGTAGAAAATGGCCAAACGAATAGTTAAAGAGGGAATTTACCCCAAACTTTTTTAGTTGCTCAGGATTTACCATATATGCTGCATGTATAAAACAATAGTAAATCTAAACATTTTCAACTGAGACAAGTAAGACAGTCTGCCAATATCTGAATGTTAAGGGGTAATGTGATACAAGCATTTTAAATAAAAGAAAAAAAAAGAATCACTCAAGACAAAAAAGAATAAAATGCACCAACATAAAAAGGAAGGAAAGAGAAAAAAGAGGCAAGAAGACTCTCCATGTTGAAAAAAAGGTATACAGAGGAAGCTAGAAACAATAATGGGCTGACATGAAACATAATCCCCTCTGTCTGCTATTTTATTGGCAGCCCCTCCAAAGAATGGTGGCTTCCCTATTATGACTTAACACATCAAAATCCCAGCATAGCACACACAGAAAAGGCCACCTGATGATAAACACAGCAGACAGCGTCAGAGGCTTTATCTTGTGGCAGCCTGCAGCTCGACACACGTTCAATTTGGCCTGCAACAATCGATTCTGTCCCTCCTTACCGCTGCTTCAGCTGGTGGAATAAAAACAGACCTTTCGGTAAAGAGCAGGTCTCAGCTGGTATGCCATGTCAAGGCAGAGGAGAGGAAAACCAGCCATAGCAAGACACTTAGCTTGTCTTTCACTATCAAATCTCCTCGCCTTTTCTGACAGCAGTTTGGCCGTGATCAATAAATAAATTACATTTTATTACCTTTAGACACACAAGCAACCAAACCATTTTTTCTCGCTGTCTGAGGTCAATTTATCAATATATTTCTATGTATATATTTTTATTCATTTGATAAATGCCAGAGTATTCAGAGGGGAGCGTTATGTTTTATTATCATGCAAAACTTTACAAATACTGACAGTAATAGTGAAACACATTACATCTGTGAGAGTAATCTTAAGATGTTTATATGTCAAGGAAAAAAAGGGACCAGTTGCCATCAACAGTAAAAGGACTACTGTCTGAGTCTGAGGGCGGATGAAGCTATATATCTTTAATCAACATAAAATGCCAAATTACAGTTTGAAAACATGCCAAAAGACAAAGACCACTATTACTTTTGGAATAAAGGAAAAGCTTGTAAATCTAAAAAAAACAACCCAGACTGGAATGCACAGAGTCGGCAGAATCATGTTGGGGGATGTTGCAGCAGGTTCATGGTATATCGAGAACCTTATACGGTGATATTTAGGCAGCATATCTTGACATCAACCAGCAAGTTACTGCTTGAACACAAATGGGTTTTTCTAATGGACAAGGAACTTAAAAGGTATTGTGGAGTGTTTTTGTGAATTTTTGAAAAAATAACCTGCTCTTCCACTTAAAAAGGCAAATGCACATGCACAAACCTGAGCCCGCTTCCGAGAGGGTACCCGAACATCCGCCCTAACCCCTAAATCCCTATATCACTATATAGAGGGGGGAGTATATAATGGATATTATAGCAAACTCAGTTCCTTTACTTTCAGGACAGATGATCACTGCTTTTTGCTCCCAGTTGCTTACGTAACTCCTCCTCCACTGTGCGGTGCCTGCGCCATCTTTGTTATTAGCTGCCGCCGTTGGGTACCGTCAGGCTATGGCGACGGTGGTCTGCTGTGACAGCATACTGCTTTGCAAAGAGAGCTCTCCACGCAAAGCATTCTGGGATATATCTGCTCCTTCTGAGGCCTTTTTTTTCTTGTCATACAGTTTGTAATCACTTTTTCACCTACGACCCTCTGCCATTTTCAAACAACCGCAATAAAAAAGGTGGTTGTTTAACCATATTACATAAAACCTGGCTAAAGGACAGGAGAACATGCTTTGAGGGTATTATCAAGAACCGTGAATTTCATGTAAATATTATAAATATGTATTAGTAAAGCTGAGTCTGAAACGTTTTTTTCTTGCATGATGAGTAGGGAAACCACTACAGCTTGAGAAACCACTGGAAATGAGAAAATGGCACTAAAACATGGGAAATATATGAATTTAAAAAAAGTTAAAAGATGGTCTATATACACACATCACAGTATGTATGTATATGCTTGGTAGTTTCCAAAGAGGTGGCAAACTCTAGAGGGTTAAATTATAAAATCTGTTCTTTATGAAATTCCTATAGTTTATTTTTGGATTCAATAGAAACTATATTCCATCTCATCTTTTCACATTGATCCTCCAATATATGCACAAAGAAAAAAGGTATTTTTCTCTAATACATGATAAAAAAGGAAACATGAGAAAAGAAAAAAAAAAGGCCAACAACAACAACTATTTAAGTTCCTGACAAAAATGGGGGCCTTAAGATATTTTCAATTGAAAAACTTAGAAAGTAATACAAAAATAAATAAATAATAATAATAATAAAATAAAAATCAATGAACCTCTAAAGGATATAATCTGGTCAGGATATTGGTGATAGATTACTTAGATTACTCTCTATTTGTGGTAGACATTTTTGTTTCACTTAAAGTAAGTAAAAGGAAAGTACATTATAATCTTCTCATTCTAAAACCACTGTAGTATAAAATTTTAATTTATAGCTGCTTATTCTGTTTAGTCAGAATACAGCTGTGAGGCTACAGCTGTGGTTACAAATGTTTAAAATGATTAATCTTGGTTTCATTCCTGCACAACCTGTGTGTGCAGTTCATTTTAAACCCCCTTTATCATGGAAACCTCCGACGGAGCATGTGACTGTTGCCCGATTCATTTTGCAGCATGACACCAACAACATCCAGTCGGAGAAATTCTATGGTGACATGAGGTCGTGCAACAGATGGCGTGAACCCCACAGAGTCTCAGCCTCAAGGTCAAACAGAGAAGCTGGGATTACATGAAGCAACAGGAGAACTGACGGCTTGACAAGCCGGAAGAAAAATGCAAAAATTATATCTATGAAAAAAGTTGTTTTGATAGCAGTGCAATTCATAAAGTAAAACTAATTTTACATAAGAAAAGTAAATGGGTTGAGAAAACATTGGAATATAATAGCAAGAGGTCACAGACGAGTTTTTAAGTTCTGTTCAAGGCCTCCTCTCTGAAATGTTCTTAGATTTGAATTTTTTAACATGCTTATATCTATAACCTTTTTTGATGTAATATACAAGTAAAAAAACTAAACACTTAAGTAAAACATAATTTGACTTTTCTTCGTTCTCCAAGTTACGTATAGAAGAGTGGCTAATTTAGTCCTTAAAGTGCAACACCGGAGCTGAATCCTTCTGTTTGAAGAGCATAATCGTTTCTTGAGTCGAAAGGAAAGAGCTTGAGAAATATATGGGATTCATTACAAGGGAGTAAAACACTCTTTCATGCTGGTGCGCATTATAGCAGCCTCCTTCCATAAGGATTATTAATACCCTGTCCTATTTATTTGCTACATCAAGCCTCCTTCCAATGAAGGTTGTCCCTCTGATCAGTATGCAGGCGACCCGGCTTCAAATCCTCAATTTTTCATGCAAATGTGGCGCTGATTTAAATATCATTTGAATATGGATCACACAGTGTGACTCCATATCAGAGCTGCAAAAAACAAAAGAGGGTTGAAAAATGCAAATCATCACCATGTAAGAGAAAGGTCATAGTCAGGACCTGTTAGATTTGTTTTGGAAATGGAGGCCTGGCTGCTAAATTAAAACCCATTCCACAAAGCAGAGGACAGAATTAGAGGAGACCGAGTGTGATTTACATCATAAAGGCGATCAAACACAATATGGCTTGTACGACATAAACGAGGCACTTCCAGGTATGAAGGTGGGTAATCAAAGGGATCCGTTTGCCTCCTACACTTCAAAATGTACCAAAAGGGACACATTTGCAATGCACCACAAACAAAAGCTCTCAACAGTTTCTTATGTTTTAGTCTCACCAACTCTCCTTTTTTCTTTGCTTTTTTTAAATGAAACCGTTGTACGAAAGTTACATTTTGTGTCTTCATTTTTCAACAATATAAACTGGAATTCCACAAGTGAGAAAGGAGAAAAGGAGTAATGTGTAGAATTTTAGGAGAGTTAAAAAAAACAAAAATGAATGTTGCGACGCAGACACTGAAAACCTATGTACTGCTATATATTTCCCCCTATCTGGGATATAAATCATGATTGATAGTTGAGTCTTCACACTTAGTGGCATGCATTAACTGAAACAGGCCCAGGGGAACCAATTTCCCCGGGCACACTAAAACTCCTGATGAGCAGCTCTGCGATGTGTGCTGCTGGCCATGCTTTTAAATCATATATTGATGACAGTCCATGATAAAAATTACTCAATATAGTATCCAAAATCAATTTCAACCCCCGCAGACACGCAGGGAGTCATTCTGATGCTTATGACAGCATTTCATCCACAGACACGTTTTCTCAAACCATGGTCAATAGAGAAAAATAGTGTGGGAAGGAATAAGAGAAAAACACAGGCACTTAACCGCAATGACCACCTAGTCAGAAAATGATCTGTTGCTTTTCTGGGCAAATAGCAAGCCTGTTGTGATGGGTATTTTTTATTTAATTCTGGCATTTGTGTGTATTGAGCGGCAAAGATTAACAGAACCTGAAACTAAAGAGTTCAAGTCTCTACAGAAGACTTCAAAAATGCCACAAGTATATATGTATAAATCCATATCCCAACTTTCCTGTGTAATCGGTATATATTTTTCATATTTATTTATTTTATAGCCTCTCACATTTACTCTCCGTTTATGTACACCTATTTTATATACTGTTTATAAACATTTTCTGCATGCATACATGGTCTCTATGCACATGTAAATAAATATTTATATTCTGTATAGCACTTTTGGATAGATACAAACTACATTTAGTTGCTTTGTACTTGTGAAAGTGTAACGATAACAAAGAAGAATTATATTCTTCTATTCTATTTATACATAAAGTATACATATGTACAGATCATGTATACTTTAATTTAAAATTAGAGAGGCTTTTATAAATCATTTTACACTACACTAACCTTTAGTCAAAAATCCCGCAGATTTAACACCCTGAAACTATGCGCAAATCTCTCTCCGTCGAAGCTGTTCACATTAAAAAGCTGTTCCTCCAGGCTTGAAAATCTTGTTTTACAATTACTTTAAGAGTTTGATGGTTTTCGTTGCACACCACCCTAAAGCTGAAACTATGAAAAAGCCGTTTGTTGTTGCTCTTTCATTTAGACAGTTTAGTTTAGGACTAAATAGCCCAAGATCATTAATTGCTTTTGGTTACTGTGATTCATATTTAAGTTAAAGATGTGAAGTAGGTCTATATATATATAGATCTACTGTTTCTAATGAAATAGGAGAAGTCTTTACTTTAAAGGCACCAAAAAGCTACATACATGCCAGGAAATTCAACTTGGTAAGTAGAGTCAAAAATTGTGGTTTGTTATGTTATAGATACTCCTCCAGCATTTATAGACACATACATTTTGATACGTTGAAGTTTTAAATAATTTCCGGTGCAGGTACAGATACAGAGTTCCTCTCTCAGACATGTCAACAGTGAGACCTATTGGTTTGAGGATCTTTATGTAATTCAATTTTTCCTGCAGGGCCTATAAAGAGTCTTTCAATATGTCAGAATACCATAGATGGAAATATCTTATCGTCAATAAGATACTGTAGCTGTTCAACAAACATGACCATTGAATGCAAATATGTTCAGGGCATTAATTCCAAACAGGATGTTATAAGTTGTTATTTGCATGCAGGGGGTTGGCACAGCCTCGCAGTTGTAATTGTGAGATCTCAATAGTGCCTTATCTGGAGGGAGCAGGAATCACTTCAGAGAAAACTCAATTTCCTGCTCATTTGTTCAGCAGTGATTGTCGTCATTATCATATGGATCAGAGGAGCTTCAAAGATAGGTTATCTCAGGTCTCCCCTGTGACAACTACTTCAAAGTTCCTCAGTGAAAGGTAAAATGTCCTCTCAATGGTTTTTATGTTCAGCTCCTCAGCCATTGTTGTGAAAAGTCTTATTTTGGCTCACGCAGTGGTAAATGATTGTATCTACAAGAAAAATCTGAATTTATAATAATGTTTTGAGAGTGTTAAAGAAAAATGATTATTTTTAGACTTTATTACAGTTAATCTTATGGCATGTGTAAACACTCTCACTTGAACATATTTCTTAATTTTGAACAAGGCTGTGTTAATGATTTAAAACTACTAATGGGTAAGTATTTAGAGCACCATACCATAAAATGAGTATCTCCTGGGGGTGAACATTATTTAAGCCTGCAGGAGAGATTTCTGCTTGGTTTACAGAAGGTCAAAAGTCTTCCAGAATAAACAACCAGGGATGGTGAGGCCCCCGCATTCCACAAGCTGTCTGTGAGAGCTTATCTTGTGTTTTATGACTTTAAGAATTCTAGATGCCAGGACAAGCTTTCCGCCTTTTCTTGTTAAAACAAAGAAGCAAATGACCCCAGATGTTTGCAGTAAATAAGGGGAAGCCCTAGCAGTGTCAGAGATGGCTTTTGGTTGGAGGACCGAGGGCCAGCCCTTTTTGAATGGATTAGATACAAGAGGATAAAGCTTTCTAAATAGAAGTTACAGATCAGATTTTGCTCTTGCAAACTCTCCAAAGATGTCTTGTACGTCTTTGCTTTCTTTCCTCCTATGTCAGGTAATGGAATGTATGTCTCTGTTGTTCTGCAGTTTCTGGTGTAGGTTTGTGCATTGTCTTATTTCTAAGTTTATGCATTGTCTTATATTGGATTAAACTCTGTAATTCTGTGATGTCAACACGCCTTGCTGATTTTCATATTACCAAACGCAGCTCGCCGGGTGGACCTGGAGAGGGAAGAAAATGAAAAGCCAACCTTTTTCCAAAGTTAACTATGTTAGAATATTTTCTTCCTTTACAATTGGGGGCTCGTGCCGGTTTTGGAGTCTCGGCGGGCAGCTGTCTGGTCCTGATTGATCCGTCTCGGCCCGACGCTTCGGTGTGGTAAGACAGTATTTGATTATTTTTTAGTTGTCTGAAGCGCCGTGTGTCGTCGGACCGGGGCTGATTTGCTGTGTGCGGCCTCACAGAATTCAGAAGCTGCAGAGGTAGATAGGATCCCTCCTAAATGAGTCGGTTGTTTAAGGATTTGAATAAATACACATTACAGGGAACTGTGGCTAGTTCAAACAGAGCCTTTACGTTAACTCTGACTTAAGCTGGGTTTTAAAAAATGTATATTCTTTTTACCCTGAGGAGCAATGCCTGTGCCTCTAAAAAAGAATTTCGGGTGTCTGTGTATTAATTAGCAGGGGCTTGTATCAGCCGGAGATTTCGACTCATCTCCAGTGGACTTATAATTATTTGGGTTAATTGGATCGAGTTGTATCACTCATGGAAAAGGACTAATAGCAGGTTAATTGGACCGAGTTGTATCACTCGTGGAAAATAAAGGACTAATAGCAGGTTGGATCACCTTTCTTTGGCACCCTTAATCGGGTTGCTTATAGTATAAAGGACTAAAATAAATTATTTGATTTAATACGGGTTCAATCGCTCTCCCCAGCTGAAAAAGAAAAAACCTTTTGTCACTGGGCGGATTGAGTGATCGAATAAACTAAATTGAGGCTTATTTTCGCCTCGAGCTTGACCCAGCTCTGAAGTGTAGGACTGAGAAGTTGAAATGAGAATAAAAGGGATTTGTAAAATTGAAATTGGACAATTAAAAGATGCGTCATACATTCTTTTAGCCGGCTCCTGACGTTTTCTTTTCTTTTTTTTCTGTCTTTTCTTGACTGAACTACAACGTTGTCTGTGTTTCTGTGTTTTGTATGTTTCTTAGTGTTTGTGTGCGTGCTTGGCTGCGGGTTGATTTATGGCTGTGTGTCTGTCTTCCCCCGTTATACTGTAGCCTATGTCCCACCACGCGCTGCTGTCTATTCGTCTGTCTGTGTCTGAATTGTGCTGAGATTGTGCGGAAGTGATTTGTGTTTCAAGATTGTGTTCTGAAATATTGTTAAATATTTTTGCTGGATGTTGTATTACTAACTTTCTGTTAAAATGTGCTTCTGTGGGACAGAGGTGTCTCCGTTTTGGATGCAAGTTTTGTTTCACAGCAGGGGGACTGATTGACCCCCCTTATTTGCATTTTGGGAGTGCTTCAGTTCTGTTAGCACTGATGTCCAGCTGACTTTTTCAGGATTCTTGGATTTTGATGTGAATTACTCTTAGAACTGTGTTTTGTGTTGAGAAGAAGAGTACAAAATAACAGATTTACAGATGTTTTTACTTTCTCAGCGGGTGAAATGTGTTGCATCAGTTCCAGGCTAGAGCACTGGAATGATCCAATTGTTTTTTATAATACTGTAACATTGACAATCACTTCAATTTCTAGGTTTCCTGACACAGGAGGGAACACCCTCACTGATTGGAACAGGAGAACATATGGATGTTTTTCTGCTTAACAGTGTTTTCTACACTGTTAATGTGGGACATGTTGAAACACTAATGAATGACTTTGTTTCTTGTAGGACAATCTTCGTGTGCAGCCCATTTCGCATATTACATGACCACATGAACGGTTTTTGGGTTTTCCTACAGGGGGTCTAGGTAGCCATTTAATAACAGTGGGCTATCATGAAATACGGTTGTGTGTATAATTTGGAGTTTTTAAAAAGGTTCACTCAAAACTGAACAATATTAGAACTATTGGATAATAATGTCTTTTTATTATTTTTTTCAACCATGGTGTTATAATATTTGTGTTTAAGACTTTTACAGGATGAATTTTGGTTTGAAATCTGGGGTAACATCCTGCATCTTTCTTACAATGTGTTGATGAGTCTGCTTGAGTGTGAATGAGAGTGAATGTGTAGGCAGATGGCCTTTGATGGGTTTTAGGATGCTCTATGTAAATATGACCTCAGTTTAGTGTGTAGCTGTGTGATATTTTTCTTATTTTAAACTATTTAGGTACACTGAAGGTTTTGTTTCATAAATATGTTTTTATTACTGCTTTAAGGGACAATTTTAAGGTAATGACGATTTCATATTTTGGTGTCACAATCTGGTTGAAGCTGAATCATCTGCTTGTGCAGTGAAATTAATATGAAACGAGAATTCAGCCTTGGCTTAAAGCAGATAGATGTAGTTATTAGGAAATTGTGTTATCCACTTTGACTAACAACACTAACAAACTAACCTAAATTCTAACTAAATAAACTTGGTTTATATTTCATATGGGTGACTGATTGGACATGTTGAAATTTTAGCATAATGGGGGTAAGTTCTTCCATTTTTGTTTTTCCACCTCTAAATTGTTTTTCTTTTGGAAATAAGAAAACACAGGGGGATGTTATAAAGATAAGACATTACAGATGGAACTTTGAAATTTACATAATCTCAGTCTAGTTTGAATACTAGATGGAAGATTTGGAGAAATGGTGGAACATCTTATGATATTTTGGTTTTTCAGCAAATTATTATATAAAAGTGACATAGATTCCAAATTGTTTTCAAAATGAGAATTTTATTATATCAACAGGGGGAGAAGCAGAAGTAGACCCTAATTCCTGGTAAATTTTTGGATATGGTTAATGGTAAATTAGTTAATCAATAATTTTGATTTTTTTCGATTCAACAATAGTGAATTATGGATTTCTTTAATGTAGAGTCATATGGCCTTCCTGCTTTACTACAATATGGTGTATGTGATATAGAAGCTTCTACTAAATTAGATTTGATCATCTCAAATTGAACGGTTTCAAATAACATCTATGCCATGTCTATTTACATTTAAAATTGTTGATAGATTTCTGCATCACTGCTGACTTTGATTATATACAGTTGGGTGTAAATTGTTAATTTTGAGGAAAATTTTGGTTAAAACTGCTATGAAATTCAGATAAAATGTAAAGGATTTCTGAAATTTTGAAATAGGACTTTGTCTTGAAGCGTGGGACAATGATAAGGATGTTTGGTATTTAGTAGAACAATATGCAATTCATAATTATTTGACCAAGGGCAATTCCATCACAACTTTTATAAGTATCAGTACTTGGGCATTCTAGAGTTTGTTCTAATTCTTTAATGAGTTTGTGAGGTTGTGATTTTAGAATTTGTAGTTGATATTTGGCACAAGCAGAGTGAATGTCATCGAGGTATTGACGTTTATTGATTTTGAACAGTAAGTGTCATTATTTTCTTAATTCTGGCACATCCGATCGTGGACTATTTTAACAAATTTCTATCTATTCTTTTTGCAGTTCAGGATTTGGGGCAGTTGGCCGTTTGTGCTATAACAACAACAAATCTAGCGCCACACGGGAGGAGGCATCACAAGATAAATTTTATTTATGATAGTGAAAGTAACAAAATGTGGCAAATATAAGTTTTGCTTTTTAATTACTTTGTATTATTTTTTCTCTGGCAGTTCTCCTTCCTTCTGACTTGATGGCAATCTTGGGGGAAGGGTCTTTTAAGCTCAGAGATCATGGGAAGATGTATTTGAAGGGATCTTCTTGATTACTGCATCAGGCCGCTGTTGTTGCTGAACAAAGACATGATGATGCTGAACTAGGCCCATCTTCTGCTGGACTGTTGTATGAAAGCCGAACGCTGTTGAGCGATTACGAAGGTCAGTGAAAGCGAACTGTTCTCCTGCTGTACATGATGATGCTGCACGTGATTGCAAAGTGCTGCTCATAGGACCTGGCAACAGATGTCTCCTTTGACTGTTGCTTTTCATGCCGGGCTGATAACAAAAGGGACTCAGGCGTTATCTGTGGGAGTCTTCTATGGCTGGAAATCAGCAGTGAGTCGGGACCACAAAGATCATAGACAAACCCGGACGGGGGCTTCAGTAGATGACTGGTCTGCTGGTTTCTATGTCCTGCTCTGTCGACCACGAAAGGCTGACCAAAGTTCATCAAAGCGGGACTGTATCCAGATGTTTCTGCACTGCTGGAATGACTGCTTCTCTAGACACGTTCTGATTCAGCAGATAAAGAATTGGGGCATGGCAAGTTGCTCAGCGGTGGTCCTGTTGTGTGTTCTCATGTTTGATCCTGGATTCTCACCTCTGATCATATGACCTGGGCGCCAAAGCCCACTCCTGGGGTTCCCTTCAGTCTGCAGGTTGGAGACGAAATGGGTGCCAACACAACTTGGTAGTGGTGAATAGGTTCTTTTCTTTAAATTTTTGTAGTGTGTGATGCCATTGTTCTCTTCTTATTTTAGATATAGCACTGAGGCGCCCTGTTTTCTTCACGTCCTGCAGCCCTGCAGTGTAATTCTAGGTGTTGAGGACAACCCCATCTCCTGGGGTCAGAGGTTTTACGATGCAGTTAGGGGTTGGTGTGCACCAACTGTTACGACACTGCATTCCTCCTCCATGATTCACTCTGTTGGTCTCACGAAATGCTAATGTGTTTTTTTCCCTTCCTGCCTGAAAAGAATGGGCAGGGACTAATGATTGCAATTACATTTTTTTTTAACTATAGCTGAATTGCATTGTTTGTTACGCTTCATCTACTAGGGAAGATGATCTAAATTTTTATTTGCATAGTACAGTGGCTACCATTCAGTAAAACTAAATTTAAATTTAAATGGAATTTGAAATTAAGGTGTTAAAGTGGATTGATGGGTGTCTATTGAGCTTACTGAGCAAATGACACCAAGTTCTGTGTTGATTTCATAAATTTAATCAAACATTAGAATTCTTTGATTGAGGTGTGCAGATTGTAACAGCATCTGGGACACCATGTTTGACTTGCATCCAACTGTGTTACATGAGGCTAAAGTTAGTGGTGATGGCGGATTTCATCTCAATGAGTTGTATAGGATTTTTATTGTATTCTATGACAGAACATTTGTTCTGTTATAGAAACAGGGGGACAGGAATGGAATTGATCTGATAAGCAAATTTTTAGTTTGGATCTCTCTTTACGTTTCGGAAAAAGAGGTTATTGAAGTTAAATCAAAATACATTAAATGTTTTACGGTGTATTAGCAGCATTAAAGATGAGCTAACTATTTGGATATGAAATAAGTAAAATGTATAAATTGAATATACTAAACAAAATATTGACTATCAAATAATTTACATAAAATAGTGTTCTTAAACTAAGGAAGGTGATCATTGGATTGTTGTATCTCTATTCATATGTTTTAAAATAAGTTGTTTAACTAAGACATCCAGGAAGGTCTAAACTAAAGATTTACATAATTTAATAAATTTAGCTGTATTGAATCTCTCTCCAAAACTGAAAAGGCATTGATAATTGATAAACAATATAAAAAGGGTAATACATTATTCAATTAAATATTTTATAAATAGGTTTTCAAATGAATAAATGGATCAAAGGTAAAAATGGTTGAAATTTTTGGGATTTAAAATATGATTGGAATAAAGTAGGTCATTTTTGATATTTAGTGACTCATGTAAAGCAGGCTGATCATTCTTTAAGGTTTTAAAAAATAGAAAATATGATGATTGAAATTAAATTGGTCTAAATTGGAGATTTACAAATTAACAGTTATGGAACTGCTTAAAAAATACAGTTAAGTTTTGGGTTTAACATGATAGGAAACTTTCATTTCTCATGTAGGCCTTATATAAAAAGAGGGTCAAAGGATTGATAAAATACAACTCCAAAGTAGCAGATTTATAATACAAAAGGAAGACAGTGAAGCTGTCATAAAGTGTAGGATCAATCATTAACCAATCAACAGGGTTCTCTCCATATGAGCTCCAGACAGGACGGATGTTTCCAGGACCTGCTACCCGCATTCCAGGATGGAAAGGTAAGCTTGCACATTGATCTCATAAAGATTTCTTCAATGAGTTACAGGTCCTGGCAGCAGAATTTACAAAATACCAGACGTCACAGGAACGTCCAGGCTCGGGATCAGTTCGGGAAATCAACTGGGTGCGCATGAAGGTCATCAAAAGAAAGTGGTCTGAACCTCGCTTCGCCAGACCATACCGAGTCGTGGAGAGTACATCTCATGCTGTCCGTCTACAAGAGAGAAGGAGACACGTGGTTCCATTGGAGTCAGTGCACATCAGCTGAGGAGCCACGGCGCACGCTGCAGGGCATACAGGAGAATCTACAGTCTCAACCTGCGGTCGAGGAGTGTCTGAGGGCCATCACAGCGCGGAGGAGGATCTGCATTTCCGGGCAGAAGTCTGCCAAAACCACTTCATTTTCCTGAATTACAAGGCTTAAAAGGCCCAGACAGGCACAATAATCCTGTTCCGGTGTCCTTCCATTGAGAAAAGGAGATTGCACCCTCTCCTTAAACTCACTGTTAAATTGGCATAATACTCCAATTTTCAGTGAGCAACGGACACTCAGGTGAAAACCTGAGGTTTACAACCGAGGAGGAACACGTGAAGGATCCAGCTACAAGATCATCATTAACTTATCTTCTCTTTATTGCGTGTTTTCGTTTTTTGCGAACTCTTCAAGAACATTCGTTTCTTTTTGCGCGTATTTTTGGATCGTTTCCTGACGAAGAATTCATATTCATTTTTGAAAGACTATCGAAGGAGCATAGAGACGAACTCTAACTTCTTATTGTTGAATTGTGAAAAAAAAAAGAAAAAAAGGTCTTTTGTAATTTTTATGTGTTTATGATGTATTTTTTTATGTTGTTATTGTTTTGTATTGACAAATTGTAATTTTTGTGGCGAGTATTGTCTTTTGAGTCTGCTGAGCATTTTTTGGTAATTTCGAGATATCTTGCTTTGGTTTTCTAATTTTATACTTGGGCTAATATTTCTATTGTGTGTTTTCTTCTATTGACATAACTGAGTTTTATGATTTTTCATGTTTGATAAGTGAAATGTATTTTTAGTTTAGTTTTTACTGGTTAAAATTTTGTGGTTCATCAGGTGAGTATTACATTGTTGGACAGCGCAAGATACATTTGATAAGTTTAGATTATGGAGTTCAGCTTCAGACACATGGCCTGGCAGGGGACCTAGGAGGTGCTGTTTAAAAAGGGGACTGTTATAAAATTGGGCTAATGTTTTAGTTTTTTAGTATACTAAATAGTTTTTTGGGTCCTCTATTAGAAGGCTTAATCATTTTATTTGTGAGGTCTGTATGTCTCAGACCTCAAAACGGGGACTGTTAAAGAAAAATGATTATTTTTAGACTTTATTACAGTTAATCTTATGGCATGTGTAAACACTCTCACTTGAACATATTTCTTAATTTTGAACAAGGCTGTGTTAATGATTTAAAACTACTAATGGGTAAGTATTTAGAGCACCATACCATAAAATGAGTATCTCCTGGGGGTGAACATTATTTAAGCCTGCAGGAGAGATTTCTGCTTGGTTTACAGAAGGTCAAAAGTCTTCCAGAATAAACAACCAGGGATGGTGAGGCCCCCACATTCCACAAGCTGTCTGTGAGAGCTTATCTTGTGTTTTATGACTTTAAGAATTCTAGATGCCAGGACAAGCTTTCCGCCTTTTCTTGTTAAAACAAAGAAGCAAATGACCCCAGATGTTTGCAGTAAATAAGGGGAAGCCCTAGCAGTGTCAGAGATGGCTTTTGGTTGGAGGACCGAGGGCCAGCCCTTTTTGAATGGATTAGATACAAGAGGATAAAGCTTTCTAAATAGAAGTTACAGATCAGATTTTGCTCTTGCAAACTCTCCAAAGATGTCTTGTACGTCTTTGCTTTCTTTCCTCCTATGTCAGGTAATGGAATGTATGTCTCTGTTGTTCTGCAGTTTCTGGTGTAGGTTTGTGCATTGTCTTATTTCTAAGTTTATGCATTGTCTTATATTGGATTAAACTCTGTAATTCTGTGATGTCAACACGCCTTGCTGATTTTCATATTACCAAACGCAGCTCGCCGGGTGGACCTGGAGAGGGAAGAAAATGAAAAGCCAACCTTTTTCCAAAGTTAACTATGTTAGAATATTTTCTTCCTTTACAAGAGCAGGAGTGGGTTTCTGAGAGCTAGAGTTCTGGAGTGGTAAGATAACTATTTAAAATATAAAATATTAGCATGTGTATCCCAACACATAACATAATCATAATCAATTAACTGTAGATTCAAAATGTTTATGTCATCTTACATTATGTTAAAGATGTAGACCTTTCAGCCTAGCCACATGCAGGGTTAAAGTTCAACTTCTAGTCATACATAGCAGGACATTCATCTCAAACAAGTAGCTTAATTTCTCCCTGAAACTGGCACCAGGATTTGAAGCTTTCTCTAACTGAACCACTGCAAGCACATTTTAATTGAAATACTTAATACTGCTTTCCTTTCTTTTATCTTAACTGATTTATTAATTTGTTGTGTGGATCGTATATTGATTAGTGACTGATTTATTAATACTGACCATCCTGTTTGTTTCTTTGAACATGCATTTCGTAAAACTAAACCGTGTGTAATGTTCTGTTGCTTTCAAACTAACATTAGGTTGAAAAGGGCTGTGAAGTAAATAGTTCTCCTCCATAATGTCATATCTGTAGTATTAACAAAGATAATTTCCCCCTGGGATCATTGAAGTATTTCTGATTCTGATCAGCTCCAGAATGAATCAAAATGTGGTCTGAATTTGCCGAAAATTGCTATTTGATCTATAACTTAAATAATATAAATCTATAAACCATGTCAAAGTGCAAATAATCAATTGACAGGATTAATAAGTAACAAATGTTCTGTAAAATGAACCAATCTCATTTGAACAAATGATCTGTTCGACCAACACCACCTTAGTCAAGTTCTACTCCTTTCAAACTTAGAGGTACGGACCAGAGCTACCTGACTGCAGTGTGTGCCTTTCACTTTCTTTTTTTTCTTTTTGTCACAGATGTTTTTCATTTGGAGATTTGCTAACAGGAAACAGGGTTCAGAGAAAGAGGTGGAAGATCCATAATGGGTCACATGCTCCACCTCTGTATTATTGCTCTGCCCAAAGTTTGGATATGCTTAAAGTGGAATAAGAGAGCAGTGCAACAGCCACTGTGAACCACTGTGTGAAATGTAGGTGTACATATGTGCGGTTGCAGATAAAGAAATATAAAATACATTGTAAAGCACGATTTAGAATCCTGGCAAAGACATATTAGTACTGTATATTTAGAAGTCGCACTTTCACATTAGTATCCATTTGTCCAGGACAACTCTAGCAATCTATCATGCATCCATAAAAAAAAAGAAAGAAAGGAAATGTGCCCAAAAGTAACCAAGTTTTCTACCAAAAATTTTTTGGATACAATAAAAATATTTTGTTCTCCTTCAGATGTCAGTGAACTCATTCTTCTAAGTTACTGTAGAAAAAAGAGCTGCATTTAAAATGGCACTTTCTTCAACACCTCTGTTCATGGAACCCTCTCAGCATGGAAAATGGTCTTCTGTGACAGGCTGAATTTCTAGGCTGGCAAAAAGCATTATTCTCACTCCCGGTCCCATTGTCAACCCTCATTGAAATCCGCTGTCACCAACCGGAGCCTGATGCTAAGCAGCGCTGCTGGCCTCCCTGCATGTGTCTATCTCTGTCTACATTCATATAGGCCCTCTAAAACGGTGGTGTAGGAAATGAGAGAGGGAGGAAAAGCAAAGGACGGAAAGAACAAAAAAAGGGAAGAAAAAGAGTGGGGAAAAAAGGAAGAGTCGATGTTATGCTCTCTCAATGAACTACTCATCAACCGTGAAACAAGAAGAGGAGGAAAAAAATTTGAAAAAAGTAAATCTCTCCAGAGCTCATCAGTCATTCAGCACCGGTTATGCTGGACAGGTCTGTTCCCATGACATGATTTACACAAAGAAGAAATTACAAAACCCACTTTTTTCTGACACATACCATCTTATGAAGCAGCCTCAGAGGTGTAGAAAATTGTTTCTTTTTTTCTCCATTTGGATTTGGTTAAAAGTTTGGGGATTTGATTTGGTCTCACTTTACCTCTAAAGTGTCTTGATATGAAATGAGTCTAGATACAAAATTATAATTGAATGAAAGGTTCAACAAAATGAGACTCTGTATTTGTAAAAAAAAAAAAAAAAAAAAATAGATAAATAAAATAACTAGATAATTAAAACAAACTGAGTCTGTATAAATGCATTTCAGCAGTTCTACCAGAAATGTCTTAACAGTTTGATTGAGGGTGGAATCTGGAATAAAAGCTTATTAAAGATTTTAAATAAGTTTAATCATGTTACAGGTACCATACTAAAATTGTGTCTAAAATGCTAATCTTAGTTATTGCCTCAGATCTTTGGTACTGTATTTTGATACTAGTTGCTAGTTCCCGCTATTATTTGTGACCTCTTTCTTTTCTTCTACAACCATTCTGAAAGTGGAGTGGGTTTGAATGGGTCAGTCCTTCTCTGTCAATAATGGCCTGACTAAAAGGACAAAGTCAAAGAAATAAGGCCAGTTATATACTCCTACTTTATTCCAATTCCATAATCAAAACAACGATATATTGGCCATAACTCAACCTCACACATGGATTCGTGACTTAGTCATGTACAGACCAAGGGGCCTGATCTTCAAGGAATCCCAAAAAAAGGCTCTGAATTGCATTTGGAACTTTTTCTAGCAGGTGCAATAGGTAAACATGAGATTGATCTGCAAAAACTGCTGCACACATTTTAAGGCATGCAAAACAGATTGTGTGTTCTACAGGCAGTTTGAAAGCTGCAGTTTTCGGCAGAGATCATAATTATTAGAGGAATACTAATCAAAATACAAGCTATTATTTACCATGCACCTGAAATAGGCAGCCTATCACAAAGTGCTACGGACTGAAATAAAAGAATGAAAAGATTAAATTAACTGAAAGCAAATCTTAAAAATATAAAATACCATAAAATAGGAAAAGGTCTGCTAATTGACATGAGAACAGATTATGCTGTAAACATCTGGATTTATCCCCAACAGGTCCTCCCAACAGCACCTGGACAAACTGCAAAACAAGGTAGTTGCTTAAGAATTTAATAAATCATGACTGTGCTTTGTGCGCAGTTATGTTTTATTAAATCAGAGAGACACGAAAAAGCCGCCAGCTGCATTAATATATGCCAGTCTGTAGACCTTTTTTTGTCCTTTGATAATATTACTCTGCTTTTGTTATTTCTGGCTTCTGAATATTTACATGTGCACAAAATCTCTGCTTATTGTCCGCATTTGAAGCAATACCTCATTTGTGACAACAGATAATTTCTGTGTTAGTTTGCACCTGAGCTTCAAAAGTACTAAAGAAAGACAAAAAAGTGCAATCGCAGATGACTGTCCCATTTGTAAAATTGCTTTGAATGAGGTAAATGTCTACATTTTCATATCCTCCACCCATGAATTTGTGCAGTTTTTCATTAGAACATGGTCTACACATCAATGAAGGTACACGAGCAACAAAAAAAAAAAAAAAATTGCCGTTGCTGCGTGCCAAAGTAAAAATGGAAATCACTTTACACCTTCTTTGCAGATCCGCTCTGCGTGTAAGAACCTGTTTGCAGTTCTTTTAAGACGTACAAACCTTCTAAAGATCTGGCCCTATGTGTAAAAGAACAATAAAATTTTTCCTATTTCCTTCCACTTTTTCCCTTATATAAATTTCAATTGAGCAGAAATGTGGCACTTCCTCAGCCTTTAAATTAATTGAAGCAAATGGCTCGCTCCTACTGAGTTTAATACCCACCTGAGTCAGCCTGTCATTCAAATACTCCAAAGGAGGAATGTTTAAATATAACATAAGTATGACTAACCTAAATGACTGCTAAGGGTTGGATTCATTATATTTCTGTCCAGCATGACCAGCATATTGACATTCCAGTGTAAATACTGGCTTATGTACAGTAAAAAAATTTAATAAATAAATAAAATACAAAATCCAAGCTGACAAGACACAAGTAGGCTTGGCTGTACTATGAATAAACATTATTGCTTTGGGCACAGTGATGACTGAGAAAATCAGTGGTGCAGAAAACTTTTTTTTTATGTATCAATATTCTGCTTTCAGTGAAAATCTTATTTTGCTGTTCTGCCATGATTCGGTATTTTCTCTCTATTAACTGAAGCCTGTCGATAAGCAGAGATGCTCAGTAAATACAACGGGATCTCATAACGAACCACAAAATGCGTCTTCTGACAAAACAGCATGCTGCAGGTTCTTTGTACGTTACAAAAAGTAAGTATGTCACATTCTAAAAATGAATCAGGTTTGGCTTCATTTTCAAAAGATTGGTAGAGGCAATATTTCCAAATAGAAGGAAAAAAAACCCAAACTAAATATTGTTTCAATTTGTATTCATTATCAACAGTTTGGCAGAAGGAGTGGCAGAAACAGAGAGTTAAGGCCCAATTGTTAGAAATGAAACAGTTACATTAAGTACTCTAGCCTGTACCTTTCTACCATTGAGCAAGGCATCGCCAAGGCAGTGTAGATGTTGCCTTGAATATTCAACAGCTGGCTAAGCTCAAGGAGGTGGCTAAAGGTGCTGCGCCCTGACTGGAAAGAAGTAATAGTCTAATAGTCTAATGTGAGATGTATGTGTATTGCTTTGGTGAATGCAAATGTAGATGAAATTATTATCATTATTATTATTATTTTTTTTTTTTACAATTTCAATAAAGTGGAGAGGCACTTTGAGTGTAAATTTTCATCCAGTATTTGGTAAATAGACCTGGCTAATAAAACATTAATTGAGTGCAACAATAATTCTCAATTAACATGATAACTCCACGCGGGTTTGTTGTTGTTTTTTTTGTTGTTTTTTTACGACTTTAAATAACATAACTTAGAATATTTTTTGATATACTTTCTTAAAACAGAGTGCATAAAGTTAATTTAACAGTGCTTCTAATACCCCTGTCAGAAAACTTTGATCAGTAAAACACACTTCTGCAGTAAAATAAACATTTCCAGGTTCAGGTCAGAAGATGGAGGGAATTCTATAACATAATAAAGAATAAACGCAGAAATAAAAGAATGCTCACTAAGTACGATTAACTGGATCCTTTATTTTATAAATTTCCTCATTTACACATTTATGTATTCATTCATTCATTTTTACATTTCTGTATATGATTCTGCCTCATTAAGCAAATGAAGAGTGTCTGGGTCTACTTATTCTACCTATCGGTTGGTTAGATACTACAGCATTGATAAACTCTCCAGGACTTTCCCTCCATTATTTTTGTTTTCTTGTTAGTATAGATAGGTTTCCCAGCCAGAAGTATGGAGGCTGCCATTTTTGTTCGTTTCTGCTCAGAACTTCGAGGAGAGCTTGGGGCCGTGTGGGAGGGACAGTTGGAGATCTAACAGTTTGTGTTCTAAGTTGTGGCTGCAGACATAAAATCTGTATTGGGTTAAATAAAGCAATAAAAGAGTCATGTGGTCTACACCTGCATGAGCTGCTCCCTACCTCACCGCAGCAGCAGGTTATTATAGAATGGGGAAAATAAACCCGATCACCTACTTGGTACTTAGTTGGAAGGTAACCCATGTTCGTTGTAAGCTTAAGCAGCCTTGGTGGTTAATGTCTCTGCAAAATATAACAATGTACCTGTGCTCAAAATGGACCTGCACACCTCTGGCATGTATGCTTTTTTTCTCTGTGACAGAGTGAACTCAGCGGTGATAGGACAGCAGCTGTGTGACCAGCCGGGTCCAGCTATACAGATGCAGCCCGTGTTTTGGCAGGGATCATCATCCCCATCTATTGCCATGGACTCAACAAATTACAACATTTTATACTTATCGTACATTTTTTCTTGTTATCCTCCCAGTTTTATATAGTAGTAGGGTAGGGAATTGATAAACTACCTTCTAGTATGATAAATAAAAGAGGAAATAACAATTTTAGAGCCATAACTATCCAAAGTAAATCAACCCTGAACTTATTCAAATGGATATTAGTAGCAGAAATAGCTTTAAGGCTTAAGTGAACCAGAAATACCTAGCAGTTGAAGCCCAAAGACCTTGCCCGTCTTCATTTGCATATTGAGGAAGAAATCAATGAATAAATAAATAAACACATTTATTAATAATTAATAACTGAATACAGGAAAAAATATCTAATTAAATACATAAATAAAATAATGAACATTTAAAAAGAAGTGAATAAATACACAAAGAGAAAAGGAATAGATTAAAAAGTATCCAATTATTCATACTTTTAGAGCATTAGTTATTTCTGAATTCATTTTTAATTTAGTCAGTTTTGGTCCTCCATAGATGGAGCCTACTGAGGACTAATACAAAATAATAAATAGAAATAAAATACTGATCACTGATCCAATAAAAATGTAATTTTATCTTTATAGGCTTGGCATTTATCTATTGCTTAAACATGTCCCTGGACTCAAAGATTATTTACCTGACATCTTTAGTCGAAGAGAGAAATGTAAAAATCAATGAAACTGTCCCAAGGTTTATGCAACGATACTGCAACATTTCAAGTCTATCAAGGCAGTCGGTAACCTTTATATCTCGGTATGGTTTTAGTAAGAAAGTAAAAAAATAGATCAAAATCAAACCAACTATAAGGTGGTGAAAAATTCACTACTAAGAGAATGAACAAGTTTACCTCAGTTGAAGAAAACTTCAGAAAACAAAAGGGAAAAAAAAAAAAAGATTTATTTTAAAATCTGATACACTGAATATTTGAAGTCCAATTTTTAAATTGAAAAACAAATAAAGCTCTGTAAAAATATGTTTCTGCTCAATAATATACACAATAAGGAAGAAATGCTTTTACTCATTCACACTAGGGAAATTAGGCTGAATATAAACAAACTAAACAGATTTTAGGCGAGTTAAAAAAAATCTAAGAAATTAAAATGAAATTACATCTCAGCACTGTTACTTTCTCACATCTTAGTTACATTAAAATTAAAATGCACATACAGTGAATTACCTCTGCTTCATCTCAAATTATAATTGAAGTTAATGAGCCTTAAGCTTGTGGTTTAAAAAAATAAATGAATTTTATGTGTCTCAACTGCCACAGTATATATGTGTGTATTTTGAATAATTCCCAGAGTTCCTGAAGCGGCTGCTGCTGATTTCACACCCTAGCCTACGCTTGCGTGAGGGAATATCCTCTGAACCCCACAGCTCCATGCAATTCCACTAAGACCAAAAGACAAATGATCCTTTCTGTGTCCCACCCCATCCAAAAAGCCATTTTGTCTACGTAATGCAGAGCCAAGTACTGCTTCAGAGTTTAAATGGGAAATGGGTACTGCTTTATTATGCTGCAGTGCCTTGAAATGAATGTGGATAATAGATATATTCACAGTGGTATTAATATCCTCAGAGTTCATCTTTTTTTTTCCTCTCTTTGCTCATTCTCCATTTTCTCTCTCACAAGCTCCAAAGTACTTTGCCCTTGGCTATGCCTTATACTAAATGGATTTATGAGAACATTCGTGTCATATTTCCTTTTTTTCCCGGATTGTCAAGACAGATCGTCACTGAGCCACTGATTGAGTGGAATCACCACACAGACTTAGTACCCATTGTCAGTCCCCACATGCTCATCTCAGGGGGAAATTTAACAAGGCTAACTGGCCAATGACATGTCTCTGAAGGCTTTGGGAGTACTATAAAGATAAGGTCAGGGATATGAAAAGAGTATAGTGCATCCTATGTTAGAGGGAATGTTTCACAGCACAGTCACTGCATGGATTCATGCAAATTTAGTGTGGCGTAGACATAATTAATATGAACCGTATATATTGCTCGCAGACGCTGTACCAAAAAGATTAGGACATAAGGTTTCCCCTACATTCTGAGCCAATCCACAAATAAATGTTGACAGCCACGACGTGTACTTCCATAAATACTAGCAGCTTTTGGACATTTATGGAAGGATATCAGAGAAGCTGAATTTCTGACTGCCAATCTTTAATCAGCACCATTTCGCTGGGCAGTAAGTGTGTGTCCCAAGGTCAGCTGGCTATCTATCACTTATAAATCAACAAGAAATCTTTAAAATCTATGAAAAAAGGGGAGCTCCCTATCTCTTTAGTCCACTGCATTCAGTTTTCTTCTTTGAGTGTTTTATTTTTACTCTGTTTCTTTACATTTCTGTTGAAGAGCAAGAACAGCCCATCTGGAAAAACTTGTTTACATGTGCGACCTTGCTAATGTGGGGTGACTGCCTTGTGACTTCTTACACACAGTTCTGGTCACAGTGCAAGATGTTCAGAGGAAACTTGTACTTCTTTCAGAAACCTAATTTCCCTCCTTTTTTTATAACTGCTCTTTATTTCATTTCTCTAGTTTCTGCTGCATATAAACTGTACATACACTAAAGGCACGTCTTCTCCAAGAGTTTAATCGTGGGAAGCAAAGGCAAAACAAGAATGTGAACTCATCTCCCTATTTACACACAGATGGAGATTGAAAATAAACATCACAGACATCCAAAGCACTTAAAACTTTTTGCAAAGAGCCTTATGCTGTAAAATTAAAACCAGGAATTGAAACGGTGACAGAGGAGGAACAGAATACAATCATTTTAAAATGGGAGGGAGGAAATAATCATTTAAAATCGTTCAAAATAGAATCAGCTGCCGATGCTCAATATTCCTCCAAATAATCTCCGGAACAAATATTGTTTCAGCTAAATCAATAGGTGTTACAGCGCCTTATATTTAAAAAAAAAAAAGGTTCTGTTATTTAATTAATTAGAAATTAGAAAGTGAAAAATCAATCTTTCGTGTTTAATCCTAAAATCAATTTTAAGAGAAAATTATATGTCATATTAATTCTGGATTTTCTTTTCATTATGTGATGTTTATATTATGGCCTACAGAGGCATGGGAAAAACTGATATAGTGAGACAATGAGGTAGTTCAAGTACATTACTGGAAGGAAAAAGTCAGGTAAATAAAGATAAACTAATAAACGTTTGCAAAGCTAAGCCCTGTCAAAAGTTTGGTGCAGAAACCAAAGGCATTTACTACAGCTATGATGATTAAGAAAGAGGTATCTCCATAAAGCAGAGTTTGCCTTGTTAGTTTAATGCAATTCCTCAACCAGCTCTAAAACCAAAGGCATTTCACCTCATATAAAGAGAAAACTGAACTATTTCTCAGTGGCCTCTAAGTTTATTTCATATGGAAGTTAATTTTGCACTTAATTTGTATATCAAGGTTTCCATAGGTAAATTGAAATATTAAGTATTTTGTCCATCTGAGCTTCCTTTACACTTCAGGAATGCCAACAGCTGATTGCCTCCATGCTACATAATACAGTATTCATGCAGTTATTAATGAGAATGGATATACATTAGAATAATTAACAAGGAAGCAGCATACATGCAGTCCAGTGCACACTCATACATATCAATCTATAGATATGTACACATAAATACTTTCCGAGCAAGGCAAGCATTTTCTTGTACCAATCCCTTTTTGATCTCATTGAGGAAAAAACCTTAAGTGTATTTTGTTTTATTCTTTTTAATCAATATATGAATGCTTCTCATTTTAAATGAACAACTAACTGTTCTATCTGACAAACATATTTATTTTATTTATATGAGTGACTTAAAGCAACTGAACTTATGACCGTCATCTAAGTCTATCCAGGAACATGAACATAGTTCTAAATATATGTTAAATCCCCACACGACGCAGTGAATTTTAATAAAAGCTGACCTTGATACATGCAGGCTCTGAGAGGAGCAGAATCCAAAAAGGAGCAAAGTTGCCAAAGGGAACGTCTCAAAATTCAGGTCTCGATTAATTGTTAACCTCCTACTTGCAAGTGGACAAGGATGTTCCTCAGCTCAGACGGCTCTTGCAGAACTGATTTTAGATGGGCTAAGTACACAATAAGTTGCCAAAAGACAATTTATTTATTTATTTTTTATCTGTAAAGAAGAAGCAACTGCAGAAACCAATGGAGGTAAACAAAAGGCTGATTTTCCAAATCATCCTGGTCTTATGTTTAATATTAGTTAGTATAGATTGTTTTCATTAAATTTGACCAACTGCAAACCCTACCTCCCGTTGTCCCACACCACCCTTTCAGATTCAACAGGCACAAAAACAAAACAAACAAAACAAAAAAATAATGCTTGACTAATGAAGGTTTGTTCAAGGTACAATATCATTTTTATTGTTTAATCATCCTCTGCTTGTGTGCTTGCCCCATATTACATGTGCAAAGTGCATGTTTTATTGCTTTTTAATATTCATATTGTTAAGGGTAAAAAGAACAATCATAATTATGATGCTATTTTCCTTTAATCAGTCTTTTTTATCACCCACCAGTTGTCTAAATAAACAGCAGCTGTGTTTCAAATAAAAGCAGGACATATTAATGAATAAACCGAATTTTAAATTGATGTTTACCTGAGAGATAACTGACTGAAAAAGCTGATCAAGTTCACCAGAAATACGTAGTTAATTAAATTCAATTAGAGAATACTCAGGATTTTACCTGATGTTCAAAAGGTACAAAGGTTTTATTGGTTCTGGTAAACTTAATTCACCTAAAATGGATCCTGAATCTTGCACTGGATCTGGAGATTAGGGTAAATAATTAAATGATGTTTAAAAATCACCAATAAGGCAAGCCATGCCTTCTGATCACTGCTGGGATCTGATTTAAAAGCCATAAAAATTGATTTTTAAATGACTCTGCTCTCACATTTATCAAAGCTGTAAATGTGGGAAAATAAATCAAATAGTGCTCGTGTGTAATAGCTAAGTGAGCTTAATAAAACTGGTCCATTCGAGGTCACATCAAACTCCTGTACGAGCATCTCCTGTCTTTGATGTAACTGATTTTTTTGTGAAAGCAACTCAAACTACTGAATATTGTGAAGTGGGAGAGAAAAAAAAGACTTCCACATCATAGTGGAATACATTTTTATTTAAACTGCTTAAGAAATAAAAATCTGAAAAGTGTGCCTTGCATTTGTATTAAGGCCCCTCTCTGTCCATTATTTCTAGAGACACGTTTTTCTTTAAAAGCCAGGCTGACTGCTTCTAAAATCTATTTCAATTCTTCTTAGAAAAACCACTTAAGTCAGCTAAGTAAGTTTGAATGAAGAGATTAGTTATGAAATCTTACAAAAGATTCTCAATCTGATTTCGATTTGGACTTTAACTGGGTCACATCACCAGATGAATATGGACTGATCTGTATCATTCCACTGAGAGGAAAGTGTAGGTTTGCAACTCAACCTGCATTCCAGTCTTAATTCTTCTGCAGCCAAATCTTCCTTAAATCATGATGATTCTACCACCTTGATATATGATAATAGATGATGCAGCATTTTTATGTCTACCAGGGATTTTTGACCACAGGTGATTCCATCTGAGCTATGGATCTTTCCTGCTCCTTCACAGTTCCACAGCTACCATTGGCATTACTGTATAACTGCCTTTTTCATTATGTCCTGGCTCCATGTTTAAATGTAAAGCCAAAGATGGACAGGTTTGCATTGGTACGCATATGTCTGCTTCTTTTTCAAGGGTGCACTTAATACAGATCTGTAGGATTTTATTTTTTAATGGTAAACTTGCTTCACTTCAAACCTTTTTCCAATTGTTACACCTGACCATTCTGCTCTGTTCATGATGTTGTTTGTTAACCAACGGTCTCAAAGGAACCTTTTCGCTATTCCAAATTAGGAAACTTTTATGTTATTTTGGGGTTTTAGAGTGAAGCTATCTTAAAGGAATAGTACACCCAAAACATGATTAGCCTTCATTTTCTACTCACCTCCATGCTGAACAACACTCTGGAGTACTTTTTTGATATCTCAAATGCATCTGGAGATCTGGGAGGCTTCTTGCTGTCTGCTGACATTCAAATAATGGAGGTCCATGGCGCCCGAGACAGAAAGGTCCATAAAAGTCCACAAAAACGTGTCAATATTCCTCCATACTGCTCGTCCAATGTAATCCAAGTGTCCTGAGTGGGTAGCATCCAGAATTTACTCGAAACGAAGTCATTTAGAATGTTTTTAGAGCATAAACAGTAGTGTATAGGATTTCCTAATAGCGCCCCCATGCGCGCTCACGATTCTACGGAAGCCGGCAGACCAAACCGGAAGGAAGTGCGCATTCAGCGTCTGGTCTGCCGATAATGCAAGCGTAGAAGAAGAAATGTGCTGTTTACCTGTGCAAAGAAAGAAACAACGAAAGAAAAATGTCTGAGGACTTCAGTGTTGAGGAAGAGCATGAGTTCTTTGCCGAGCTGAATGCGCTGGTTTGGTCTGCCGGCTTCCGTAGAATCGTGAGCGCGCATGGGGGCGCTATTAGGAAATCCTATACACTACTGTTTAGGCTCTAAAACGTTCTAAATGACTTCGTTTCGAGTAAATTCTGGATGCTACCCACTCAGGACACTTGGATTACATTGGACGAGCAGTATGGAGGAATATTGACAAGTTTTTGTGGACTTTTGTGGACCTTTCTGTCTCGGGCGCCATAGACCTCCATTATTTGAATGTCAGCAGACAGCAAGAAGTCTCCCAGATCTCCAGATGCATTTGAGATATCAAAAAAGTACTCCAGAGTGTTGTTCAGCATGGAGGTGAGTAGAAAATGAAGGCTAATCATGTTTTGGGTGTACTATTCCTTTAAACATGAGCAGGTCTAGACAAGGGCCAAAAGGGGACAGGGTCCCTGCAGAACTGGTCTCGGTCATTGGACTGAAGACAAGATGCTAAATCCGTTTTTAATTAATTCTTATGTATTTGTTTTTGTTTTTACTGCTTTACTTTAAAAATAAAATAAAAATATAAGTGTTGCCCTTTGAGCTCCAGGCATGTTGATTTGGAACCTCAGTGGCTCAAACATTGACCTGCAACTCCAGAGCACGAGTAGTTATTTTGTTCTTTGCAAAAGGAAGAAACAAACCAGATAAGGACCTGCAACAGGTTATTGTCCTATTGCAGATCCATAACCTGGGACCAATCTTTCTGACACTGGGCAGCACATTTCTCTCTAGAATCTCTTGATAGTCTTGAGATTTGACTGGATCCAGCAGATATTTAAAATCCCCTGTGCCAGATGGAGCAAAGCAGCTTTAGAACATAACAGAGCCTCCTCCATGTTTTTCCAGTAGGGAGAGTGTTCCTTTCTTGATATGCTTCCTTTTTTCACTTATGAAGATACAGTAGAGCTTATGAGGCACTGTAAAAGCTTTTCATTTTTGTCTCATCTGATCATAGGACATTCCCCCAAAAGTCTACAGGGCCTTGCTTGTCAACATTTAGTCTGGAAAATACCAATCTGGGTTTTTATGATTAATTTTTAACAATATAGCATCAATGGTAATCTGCCATTAAAGTTGAATCTCTATAACTTTTAAAACCATGCATAGTTTTCTTTCTGCTTTCCAATTATTGACTTCTATTCTGTCCTCGAAATACGAATCTTTGTACAGCTAGACAGATAGTTAACAACACTAAAGATTCCAGAAGTTATGCTGAGGATTCAAGTATTTTTTTGCTCTCTTTTCTTCCACAGTTTTCTTTCTTTCTATCTATCGAATCTGTAAGAAGACAAAGATCCGTCCATGTTCTGTATGAAACGGACTTTAATGTGCTTTCTGTTCAGATCGGTCCGACTACGAACTACGACTTAACATAGAAAAAGACGGAACAAACTGCACTAATGGACAAAGGTGTTTCTCAAACGTCAACTATAATGATGGGCAATTACTTACAGACAAATATTTGGTCATGCTCTGTATGAAACTTGACAGTTGTACGGTTTCA
Source organism: Cyprinodon tularosa (assembly GCF_016077235.1). Lineage (NCBI taxonomy): Eukaryota > Metazoa > Chordata > Actinopteri > Cyprinodontiformes > Cyprinodontidae > Cyprinodon > Cyprinodon tularosa. The sequence continues at coordinate 1,560,138 of NW_024038531.1, read as the reverse complement.
TCTCAAATCAGTCCGTCCCTTAAATAGGTGCAACTAGGAACTACAACCCAACCTCATAGGGCGGAACAATTTCTGTGTTGGTATCACATAAAATCCACCCAAAAAATGCATTAGATTAAGGAGATGTCCCACACAAAAATAGGTAAAAGGTTTAGTGGTATGAACACTTGAAATGACATTGCATATCTGTTGTGAGCATAATATATAACTCGTTTTAGAATAATAGTGGCTGATTTGAGGTATTTATTTTCTACCCTCACATAATTAACTGGATTCTTATTGGATAATTAATTTTGTTAGAAGCGTCTATGACTCTGAATGTGTGTAGACAGATGTCTTTCCACGCAAAATACTTGAAGACTATTTCAGTTCACTAATACAATGGCTAGCAGCCTCAGTCAAGTGCATAATTAGCTGAATTAGATTAAATGACCAATTAAGAGACTAACAAAGTAAATAAGCCTAAGGGGATTCCAGTGAATGCGGGAGAATGGAATTAAAGTGGAATTAGATTATTGACAGGGAGAATGACAGCATGGTCGGACTAAACAGTTCTATTTCTGTCACAAATGTAGAGGTCGTGGAGGAAAATCTGAAAGCATTGGGTTTCAATGTGCAAAAACTGTAACATATTAAATAATGAACTCATACCAGCATGGTTCTGTTTCTGCACAGAAACAAATACTTTACTAGCCCATAAATACTTGCATTACTTTTTGAACCTCAACAAAGCTCAGATAAAAAGAAAACCATACCTTTGCTTGCACTTTCCACGTGCTCCAGTTCATCAGGAAACCCCAAAATCTCTGGGTGATTCTCTTCGCACTTCTCAGCCAGAAAATGGAGAAGTGTTGTGTTGTGGCTGATGGATTTAGTGTCTCTTAGCTGTAAAGAAAAGGGAAGAAAACATAGATTTATTGACAGTTTTTGTGTTTAAACATTTTAATCATTTAAAGCTTAATATTGCCCTTAATATTATTTTTTTCCTGAAAACATTATTAGCAATGAATAAGTTGAAATGTATCTACACCATAAACACAAAAACTGATTTAATAAATTTTTCAAGTTAGGCTTAAGGATTTCAGATTGGTGAAACGTCCTCAGGATTATAATTGAGTCATGCCAGAATAAACTCCACTAAAGCTCATTCATTCTGTTAACTTCAACTGTTAGCATCCAGTGGAGACAGAGTGAGAAAATCCTGCAAAGGAATATTTGAAGACTTTAAATATTTCAGACTTCACAGCATTAATGCTCAGATGGACAAATAAAAAAGGAATTATCACCAGTTGACTGTGTATGTTTATTTCCTCTTTGGGACACATTTTGTGCCAGTTTTATTTGAAAAATGTTAATGTTATAAACTTTCTCTGACACTGATGTAAGAATAGCGCTCCCTTTCAGAGTGACTGCTGTAAAATAGTAATCTCTGTCTAGGTAAACTACATTTATGTAGGTCATAAAAATGAAATGCTTCACACTAAACACATAAGAGAAAATGAGTATCCAAAAAACAGATTTAAAAGGACAGTTCTCCTTTTAAGTTGCCTTTGGAGGAGCTTGTTAAAACCCTAACTAGAGTTTTCGCCCTTCTTTACTTCTTTACTCCTCCTACTGCAGACCTAAGAAAACAGTAAGTCTGACTGGGCTGGTGTAGAAAGTAAGGTAAATTTACTAAAATATAACTTATCACAGATAAAATCCATAAAGTTCAACATAAAGACAATGGAAATATAAAAGATTAAAGGTAATACTGTTAAAATAACATGTTTAAAATCAACTCTCTGACCCAGAGTCACCATGTGACCAAAAGAAGGTATTTTGTTTTAGTAGACAAAGTTTCCTGCTGAGTTTTTTTTTTTGGAAACACCTCACGTAAATCAGATTTTGGTAACCAAGTGTGAAATAGCTAGGGTAAAATAAAAGTTTGATGAACAGTGAGTTCTGGGTTGCAGAGCCATAATGCACTTATAGAGTTAAAATACATCATGTATATGGATGTTCTTTGCACCCATCCATCTCTCTGTCTGTCAATAGGTTTAAAAGTTATGATCTAAGCACTTCTTAAGTAATAAAAGTAAAAATTTTATTTCAATACACACTATTAAAATTACTTTTTAAACTGTCACACAGTGTCTAGTGTCAACAAAGGTACAAAGATGGACACAAACTAAAATTTATCATAATTTTACTAATAATTTTTTTATTGCCAGGATTCTCTTAACTATCTAAAAAAATATATGCTATGGTTAGAAGCCTAATTGGAACATTAAACTGTTAAGCAATGATTTTAGCTACTATTTTGTGACTAATTTGTGATAATCTGAAATAAAAGCAATTATAAAGCATATTTTTTTTCAAAGATCAATTAGCTAAATAAGTTCCCTCTATCTTTGGGGCTTAAAAAAAAATCGATTCTGAAAAAGGTTAGTTATCCATTTCAGTAAAATGTCCACAACACAGCCGATTTTACAATCTGACACATTTCACTCCAACTGTACAAATGCTAATTAATATAGTAAGGAGGTTGTAAGAGACTAATACCAGAAGTGGGATTTTGCTTTTCTTAAAAAGGCCACTACCCGAGCAATCACAAGGATTATTTGTGTAATTTCTGAGGTTTACAATAAAAAATAAATAAAAATATCACAAAAGAAAACACTCTGCACTACTTTCTAACATCTCACACCCCTGAGAAGCTAAAAAGTCCACCACTGTATCAGCGCCATACCTGTGAGTGTGATTCTTCACATGCAGAAATCTTGTTTCAAATTCACTCCCCACCGTGACTGCAATGCAGTTCGAATGGCATGCTGGGAAAGCTAATTAGCACAACACTGCTCTGTGGGCTTGGGCTGATAATATCTGAGCAGTAAACAAGAGGCAGTTGAAAATGCCCACGTATAAGCATGCAGATACACGCGCAGATTCGCTAATTGGAACACATTTAGGTAATACTGAAACAATTACCGGCTACAGTATATTGTAATAGTAAAAAGATCTGACAATTTGTCCTAACTACCATCACATATTAAAAGACATTGAGTTATATTTCATGAAAATAAGTTCATCTTCCAACAACTCTCATTTCTGTGGAGAACAATGCATATCTCCCACACTGATTTCATCTCATAACTATCAGAAACAATTTGATTTATAAACATCCACAAACAGAATGCTTAGTGAGACAGCTGTAGAGGGGATCAACAGGTTCTAGCATATTGCCCCAAGCTTCACTGACTAAATGTGAATATCTGCACTCATGCAGAGCAGGAGAATGGGGATGCTGGGGTTTCATTAAGAGCACTGGGTGTACCTAGAAACCCAGTCGTTTCAGGTAATATGGCTGAACTAGAATTACTAGGTGAGACCTGAGAAATAGAGTCATTACTCAGAACAATTGATCTCTCTTATTTTTCCTGGCATCTATGCTACATTAAAAACGTATAAATTAATCTTACACAAATATAAATGAGGGTTTGATGCTTCAAAATCAAGTAAAGGATGGGGAATTTGTATGTTGAAAGAAAATTAAGATGATTTTATAGTTTAGATCATTATTAAATTCATAACATTAAATTCCATTTTTTAGTGGGAGCAATATCAAGTTTGATGTATATTATGTAGGTTTTGAAGGCGTCTAAAAGAGAAGGAATCAGTAAACAGCTAGAAATTCTTGTGTTTGTTCCAAACCTAAACTACCCTGAAATAAATGTCCATACGGGTTTGGTTCTTGACTAGGACACTAATACCTGAATATGATTCAATCTAATCTAATTCACTGTAGCTCCATCTTTATGTTTAGGATTGTTGTCCTTCAGGGAGCTTTCCTGCCACCCTAGTTTTAGTTTGATCTCTGCTTAATGTAAAATCAAATAAAGTGAAGCTCTAACCAGGAAATTAGCCTTATGTGATATTTCCTGAAACCATGCTCATAATGGTTTAAGTGTGTAATAAAAAAGTGCAGTCTCCACCTCACAATGTGTTCATATGTGGGGTAAAAAGTATATATTTTTTTATCTACCCAAAGCATCTTTTCCCAACGTACTGCAAATACTTAAACTATGGACGTTCCCCTCTAACTCTATGATTTATGTATTACTTTGTACAGGTCATCTATGTAACATTCTATAAAATACCCTTAAACCTATTACTGTATTGAATGAATAAATGAAAGAATATCACTAATAATCGGAATAGCAACATCAGAACAATAAATAAGCTTATCTGCAACAACTTTCTGAAAAGGAATCAAAGCTACATTATATAAATATGGTGCAAACATACTCTATATTTCAATGATATTTAGTAAAACTTGTTGATTAATAGAGCAAAAACATAAATAAATTGAAAAGTAAATAGAAAGATAAGGCTCTTAGGTATTTGACAATTTGCAACTAAGCTTTTTGCTGACACATTGGATGACACATACAAAAAATATGCTTTTATTTTTTTCTTCCAGGAACTGGAATAGACTTTATTGGCGACATGGTAACTAAAAAACCAAGTAAAAACACAGAAATACTTGTTTTAATCGTTTATCACAAATTGTTTAATTATTATGAAATTAACAATATTACTGCATGTAGCCCATTTTCCTCAGGCCACATAACTAAGAATGTGACAGAATTATAAAAAGTCAGAACAGTATGAATACTTTATGAGGACACTTTAGGAGTATGTACATGCACATCAAACAAACCATGGTGTCTTCATACTAATTGAAGGCTCCTAACTCAGCTTGTATACATATGCACTGAATGCAACTGGTTGCAATGGATTTTATTTAGGAGCGTGAGAGAGAATTGATATTAGTACAGATAAATACTAAATTGAAAGATTTTCAGTTGCAATTAATGTTGTAAACTTATGCTGCGTTCACACCGGACGCAGCAGGAGCAGCAAAATCGCTTCTGTTGCTTGCTTTTTGCTGCTTGTACCTGTTTAATTCGTGCGCGGCTGAAGCAGCTTTGCTGCTCTGGCTGCGCGGTGCAAAAGTGTGTCTGATGCGCGTTGGGCGGAGCTACTCTATCCTTTCTTTGCCTTTCAGCTATATTTGCTGTGATTAGTGGGAATAAAGTAGTTTTAATATGTTTTTAAGTGAGAAAATACACCTGAAAACTTAATCAGTGCAGTCAGTTCATCCAGATTACAATCCTGTCTTAAACGCTCCCGACGCGCTGCTTCAGCTGCTCAGACGCGCTGCGCCTGCTGCTCAAAACGCGCTGCGGGACCTTTTGCTGCGCCTTGACGCATGTCAACCATTGACTTTGCATGTAAACTCGCTGCTTCTGCTGCGCCTGCTGCGTCCGGTGTGAACGTAGCATAAGCGTCTGCCTCAGCACTGCAAACAATGAAATGTCAATAAGTCATTTTTTTCGTTATAATAAGTGCATTTTTTCTTGAAATGAGGAGGTAAGTGAGACACTATCCCAATGGAAGAAAATAATTACATTTTTCTGATTATCTTATTTCAAGAGTAAAAGTACTCATTCCATTGGCAAATCATCTTATTTACATGCTCAAATTAAAGGTAAATACACTAAATTTAAGAAATGTTTCACTTATTTCTAGATTATTTTTACAATGTAAGCCACGTTGATATATACCGTAATATCAAATTCAAATAGCATACAATAGAGTCAGCAGTTGTAATGACAAAGCAAATATGAAAAGTTTTAGTGGCATGAATAGTTTTGCATGTTAAATGCCATGGCTTTTTCTAAGGTGAGGATCTAGCCAAAGGTTATGTGTTGTAAGCACATGTTGTATAGCTACAATGCTGCAGTTGCAACATGTTTCCATTTAGGACCCTTTCTTGTGCTTTTTTTTTTAAATATGTTATTAAGTCAGAGATCCTAACCACTAGCAAGCATCATTTACTAACCTCATCCCCAGTAACTTACAATTTATCTTTGAAATACATTTTTTTTTTCATTCTTCCAGAAGATCAATAGAAAACGAGGGCTATAGCTTGTCAAATCTCATCATATTTTAATGGGAGAGTAGAGATATTGCATAAAAAAATCCAATTTCTAATAAATATTTTTAATGGACTCAACAGAAAAAAAACAATACCCAACGGTGGTTTTTTTTTTTTTTTTTTTTTCTTTTTAGCAACAAATTGTAACAGGGATATAATACAATTCTTCTCAGTATAAACAGCCCTGAGGTAAAATTATTCCATATTCCTCACTTGTAAATGCAACACATCTACTTGTAAGATCAGCTAGAAAGCTAAGCTATATTACAAGAAAACAATCTTGTCATTAACATATTTATCTCTAAGAAATATAAAGAAAAACAGATAAAGCCACAATTAATTAAAGACAAAGATATGATAAGAATGGAAAATCCTCCTATTAGCAGGATTCAATTTAACTCTTGATGCCAAAGCAGATAAAATATTTTAATTGCTTCTTATTTAGTCATACATTAGACTGAAAAAAGTAAAATCTATATAAGTGCAGTGTTTGCATAAAATTACAAATATTGCCTCATCAGTTCTAGAGCATATGTTACATCATGTGAGAACACATACATGTTCTTTAGTTATAAAGTGTACAGCAAGACCAGTAATTATAGCAGTTATTAACTGTAAACCTAACATAAGTATGTACAGTTGCCTGCATGTTACCCACGTAAATACTTAATACATCACTTTTGCTGAACTGAAACTGAACATAATTTTTTCTAAATGTAGTATCAATAATTTAACAGAGTTGATAAAGGAGTTCTAATTAACAAAAAAAAAATGGACATGGCCGTTGACTTCCTAAGATCTTTGATACAGTTCCTAATTTTCATTCAATGGTATTTTTACACAAATATATTCAGTGGGATATCAAATTAAGATCAATTTCCTAACTGAAATGAATATCTTACCAAAAATGATTATGTTTAATCTCTGGTTTTGGGACATACCTGTGCATAAATGATTTTATAATAACTAGGTTAAATGTCTGTATACCTCTTTGTTCAATTAGACGCTGCTCTATCCGTATCCTAGCACTACTGAGGCATTTTCAACAGTCAGAATGTCTCACATAGAGGATTTTCGCTTTAGTGCAAGTGTTTTTTAGCGACTGGAAGAGCTTCATTCCAGACATGATTCCGTGGGCATTCTTCCATGCCCATGAGCCCAGAGAGCTTATGAGAACAGGCTGGCTTTCAGGAAACTTTCCATTCCACACAAAACGAGAATTAAAGCATGGGGCTAAACAGTGAAGCAGAAGGTGGGTCAGAAGGGGCCCTTTCCCTCTGCATATTCCCATCATCAAGCTCCACGCTGATGAGTGCATTAGGTACCCTAGATCCGACACCCAGGGGGGGCATTTACTTGATTGACTAAAGTGAGAAAGCATACTTTTTCATTCTTGTCCATCAATAATGGCCCAATCAGCCCCCTGAGGCGTTTACCAGTTCTAAACTAAACACTGATTCACTCACCTCGCAAGAACACTACACTTTCTTCATCACAGAAAACCCTATCCTACATCATACACAAAGGCTTTAGAGCTAAAATGGAGAGAGGTAGTCTTTAAAACCCACCTATTGCTCTGTGATCTTTTTTTTTTCCCTCTTTATGTAAAGCAGCTGAAGTTTTTCCTTTATGTCATATCCAACTAGCCATCCAGTTCAAAATGAATGGTAAAACTAATCAGCTCCCATAATCTTGGAAACCAAACACATCTACTCCAAAATGCTAGAGGGGAAATGAGGCAGCCTTGGTGGAGAACAAGAGCTGAGTTGGTTTTGAGGAAAAAACAGACACTAATGCATTCTGTAGACAGAATCTAGCATAATTAAAAGTAAGAGGCATATACAGGTCAAGCTATGTTTAACAGTATCCATCCATCCATATATATATATATATCCGGGGCCGGGTCGCAAACACAGCAGTCTAAGCAAAGATGCCCAAACTTCCTGATCCATGCACACTTCCTCCAGCTGCTCTGTGGGGACCCCGAGGCAACACCAGGCCAGCTCAGAGGCATAGTCCCTCCAGCGTGTCATGGGCCTTCCATGAGGCCTCCTCCCAATGGGACATGCCTGGAACACCTCCCGAGGGAGGCGACCAGGAGGCATCCGGAACAGATGCCCGAGCCACCTCAGCTGGCTCATTTCGCCGTGGAGGAGCAACGACTTTACTCCGAGCTCCACCCGGGTAACTGAGCTCCTCACCCGATCTTGAAGGGTGCGCCCAGCCACCCTGCAAAGGAAACCTATATGTATTTGCGACCTTGTTCGGTCATTACCCAGATCTCATGACCATAGGTGAGGGCAGGGAGGTAGATCGATCGGTAAATCGAGAGCTTTGCCCCTCTACTCAGCTCACTCTTCACCACGACAGTCCGATACAGTGACCGCCTCACTGCCGACGCGGCACCGATCCGTCTATCAATCTCACGCTCCATCCGTCCATCACTCGTGAACAAAACCCAGAGAGTAGCCAGTTTAAATTGAACATTACTCACAGGTCCCTTAAAGAGCAAAAAATAAAACTGCTGTCAGTGAGTGCAAATGTAAGGGTGGCTTTTAAACCTCTGATATCCATCAACCTGCGCTCACAAAATCAGTCTGAAGAATCCATGCCAGTTCTATGCCCAAGTAGCTCTTGAATTCTTCCCATTTATATTACTACTCGCTTAACAAACTACTAAAGCTACTAATTCGGACCCCTTTCTGTGTTTTGTGAGTGCCTTACCTTGCAGAGGAAGCTGACGTTGAAACCAAACGTCTGCGCGTTCCTTGAGCCAGCATTCATGTAGTTGCCAACCAGCAACACAAACTCCAGGAGTTTGCTGAAGCCTTCGCTCTTCTTCACTTCTTCACAGGCGAATGTCACATTCATGATATCTGGCCTAATGTTGTTCACCTGCTCCTCGAACGTCAGCTTGAAAAGAATCCCGTTGAGACGTGACCGCAGCAGCTTTACTGAACTCATCTGTAAAGTTAGACAGAAATAGCGAAGGAAATTTTGTCTTTGTAAGAAAAAAATACCCAAGGATGTCTACAAAACGTAACAGATTATGACACATCGTTCCTTTGTGGGGTGAAACAAAAACCCATTGCATCACTTTTTGTGGTACATGCAAAAACCTAAATATACATACAGTACAACAATACAAAGTAGCATATAAAATAATCTTTGGTTTGTCTTTCAGAGGTCCAAAGCTCTGATGCAAAATAAGTGGTCACATAGAAAATGTACATATTTGACCTTAATGCCAAACACTAAAGGCCTGACCTTAAAATAATCCAAATAAGGAGCACTCAATTGCAAAGCAATAAAAAAAAAATGGGTGCAGCAGGTAAGCTTGATGAGGAGGATCTACAAAAATGAGATGTCCAACTAGCAAAATGTGCAAACCAATGTAATTCTGGCCAATTAAAATTGATTGATAGATTGATTGACTGACTGACTAATTGATTTTTGAATGACTGCGATTTCATAGTTACATCAGCTAAAATAGTCAAAGAAGAAAAATGTGCCAAAGCAAGGAAAGGTTTTTAAATAGTAGGATCATTATACAAGATACTGCCCTGGGTGTTTACATGGGTATTTATATAGATGGATATTTATGTTTATATATATATAGTCATGCACTGTGTGTCAAATATAGAGAAACAGGTTACTGCACAGGGTATCAAGTAGTAAATTGCATATTATATATTGCACAAGTTATTGCTGTTGTATTGTTGCATTGTAGAGTCTGGCTGCAGCAGGGATGAATGACTTGCAGTAGCGATCATTTTTACAAACAGGGTGTAAAATGAACAAATCGTGTGAAACTGACTTTTTTAGATTGATTGTTAAAGACAGATGAAGTTTTAAGCCATTGAGACGGTTTGAGATACCCAGTTGACATAGCTATCTGAAAAACTGATGTTTACTTTTCTATTTATTAATGCGATCAACAATCTCTGGACTACAAATTAACGAGAACAGAAAGTATTCCTTATGTTGATATCCCTTCTTACTATCTACTGTCTATAAAATTAGACTATTTAATGTAGAGCAGCAATGAGAAAATATAAGCATAATTTATCTATTAAATACAATGACGTATGATCTACCTCCCCTCTAGTTCCCTGCCCCCTCTAGGGCTCACATGAACAGACTAGCACCTTCAGCCCCACCTCACAACAACTGGTTTGTAAACAAGTGGAAATCACTTTGAAAGCGAGCTTGTTGGTGACAGCTTGGCTAAAGGAAAGCTAGAGCATCTCTTATTTCCCAAGGGAAGTAAGAATGCAGTGAGGAGCTGCTTCATCAGTAGCAGAAAGAGTAGGTGTGTGTGTATGTGTGTCTGTGTGGAGGGGGGGGGGTATTATGGTTGAGGGGTTGCAATTACAACAAAGGTGAGATCACAACGTAAAGTGCAGCCTCTTTCTTCATTACGTCTTCTAAAAACACAAGAAGAAAGCAAGAACAAGAAGCTGGAAGAAACTCGTCTCCACCCCTCAGGTCGGACTAAACATATGTTTTGTCAAAGCATACAGTAGGTACTTCTCTAATCCTACTGAGGAGGTAACTTCAAAGGTAATATCTGAGCCTTTCAGTGCTGGATAGTCATTTAGTAAATGGGTGGCAAGAGCTGTTAATTAAAAAGTAATTAAAGCTGTAACTATACGGAAAGGTCAGATCAGCTTGAAGACGTGCTTCCCTTTAAAGATTTCCATCATTCATATTATTAGACGACACCATTAACACAACAGTAATGTGTAAACATACAGTAGCAGTTACACAGGTATGAATGTTGTTCATTTGGCTTCTTTCTTCATTTGATTTAACATGTCTTTTTTCTTTAATGTAATGTTTGTACAACTGAACTGACATATAAACAAAACTCGGTGCACAGATTTAGATTTATTTTGAATTACTTTAGGTTTCTTTTTTTAACCCAGGCAAGTTTAAAATACATAACCATACATGCTTTACACAGTTCATAAAGCCCTCTGATATTTGCTTACATTTCCTTCAGCACTCTTGGCAGAATAATTAGAAACCGTGCAGTTTTCAACTTTATCCTTCAATTTAAAAAACAACTTTGATGTATGACTAGGTTAAATTACTACACCAGTTTAAACCATTGCACACAAACTGTCCTCCTCAGTGAGAGTTTGGTGGTCTTAGTATCAAAAAAACAACCCAAGAACCACCAGGATTTCAGCCTTTTTCAAGGTTCAAAATGCTAAATCCCCAGTGTTCAAAACTGTCCTCATGCTACCAAAAATATATGATTTATGGTTTAAAGAAAAGTTACTGCTAGGAAACTACCATTTTTTCTACAACATTTTCACTAATAAAAATGTACAAATATCTAACCAAAATTACACCAGAATTATATTATTTCTTACAAAATGTGGCCTTTGATTTGGTTTTAGCTGTTACAGTGATTCTTGATTACAAATTAGTTAGAGTGAATGTATATGTTTAAGCCTTTATTTATGATCAGGAAACATGTCACACTTTACCAGTTCTTTAAGCCTAGTCTTGAATATAAATAATTATAATGAATATACAGTACTTATTTCTCTATGGCTCCAGATTTTAAAAAATAAACCCAAATAGCACCAGATACAACACAAACTAAAAAAGGGCAAAGGAAAGATGAGACGAAAGGACGGAAAGAGGGACACGGTTTTATGCAAAAAAATATTTATACTATTTAATAGTATCATTGGAAGATAAAGTCAAATTAAGGTTGAGAATTTCATTTAATTATTTTTGTTGTTTTTTTTTTGTTGTTTTTTGTTTTGTTTTAATTTGTCCATAAAATAGTAAATCTGCGCGTCTAATCTGCCATTAGGGTATTAAAATATCTGACCAGCACCATATAACACTACCTATAGTTCACAAGAAAGTGTCTGAAAAACACTTGTTTTTAGTTGCACCCTTCTCATCATCATCATTCAAAAGTTCAAAACAATGTTAATTAGCAATAGATGTTTAATAAAGTGTTGCAGGCAGTATGCCAAAACATTAATCATTTTGTGTTTAAAAAAGATTTTACTAGTAAAGAAAAAAGGTAACTTTCTTGAGACCACATTACAAGTAGACAATATATTACTAAGAGCATTATTTACTATGCAACCTGAGACGATCGAACTTTTGGACGCTCATTGTAAATTGATAGGAGCATTGGGATACATCACCAGGCCGGTTGGCTACAGATGCCTGCTTTTCAAAGACCTTAAAACAAGCAGGATTCATAGCCTCAGGGTCTGATTTTATCATGAGATAACATTGACAGCTGATGTCAAAGAGCCACATCCAATTTCTTAATGCTGGACGCTCATCAAAGATGATTGAACTTCTCTTTTCTCAAGTCAAAAGGTCTTTTAACAAAAGCCTCTGTCATTTGAAGGCTGAGCTATCAACTCTGATTGCTACTTGGGAGTGTTTGAAGCTCCAAAAGAGCAAAATGCAAAAAAAATTTGATCCTGACTCCCTGGCCAAACCAAATGTAAGAAAAAAAAAGATGCAATGTTCAACTGGGCTTGTCTGAATGCGTTTGAGTATAAACTAGGAGTATGACTAGATACACAGTGTAAAAATCTACTCTGCAAGAGCTAATTATACTTACCACAATGCCGAACTGCTCTGACTCCACGAGCTCCTCATATTCACCTTTTAGTTCCGCTAGAGCACTCAGTTCTTTCTGCTCAGGCAAGTTCTTTATTAGGTTCTAAAATGAAAGAGCACACACAAAATACAAGAGTTAATGCAGTTCTCATTTTCTGCTTTAGTCTGTAAAAAAAAACAAAATGCTTGACAGCTTAGCTGAAAACAAAGAGCAAAAACCAAACCAAAGCCAGTGATGTGTTCATTCATTATTTCACCTAATTAAAACGAATTTTACATTAGTCTCCTGTAGAAAATGTATAAAGTTTTTAGAAAGTAAGAACATATGAGGTTGGAAATCATTACATAGAATAAAAAAAAAAAAATAACCCTGATGTAGTGGACAGAACCTTTAACACACAAAAACTACTTCCAAATCTTTATAAAATGTTTTTGCTGGAACTCAAATCAACCATGACCTCAAATCGAACATAAATGGCGTGTGTGACCCATGTTAGCAATAGGAAAATTGTGTATTCTATTCCAGCTTCCTCCTATCACGTTTAAATGCCTTGCCCCTGGGCAAGGCATTTAAACCCAAGTTGTCTGCTAATCTGTATATGCATTATGAATGTTGATTGCTCATTAGTGAGTGTGATTGGATACATTTGGCTATAGAGCTTTGAGCACAGTTACTAAGTCAGCCTTTTATCACCTGAAGAACATTTCAAGAATTAAAGGACATTCAAGCAAAACTCACTCTTTTGCTTGGACTCTTTATCTTTAGTAGAATTGACTACTGCAAGAGTGTAATCATTGGTTTGCATAAACAATCCGTCAGATAGCTGAAGCTGATCCAAAATCCTTCTGCCCATATTCTCATCAGAACTTAGAAAGTACAGTAGAGCACACCAGCCCGATTCTGAAGTCCCTCCACTGGCTCCCCGTAGATCAGAGAATAGAGTTTAAAATTATCTGTTAGTCTATAAGTCATTGAATGGTTCAGCACCTCAACACATAAAGATCTGTTGTAAGTGTATCAACCTCCCAGAAAACTTAGGTCTTCTAGTTGACCAGCTGTCTCACTATGTGGTGCAGAAGCTGCAGCGCCTCAGACTGGAAGAAAGTGATAAGAGTGTGAGAACAGCAGGGAGGATCATCAGGGCTTCACTCCCATCCATAAAAGATATTTCATCCCAGCGCATAGTGAACTGTTGCAAACTCTAATCAAGTCACAAATCGGACACTACATCACGCTGCAAACATCATACTTGTGCTACATGGTGAATCTTCCAAACAGAACTCAACTCAGTGTTTCTACAGCATTTTGCACCATATATATATATATATATATATATATATATATATATATATATATATATATATATATATATATATATATATTTATTTATTTATTTATTTATTTTTGCATTGCTTAGAACCTTCCGCATCAATGCCTTTTTGCACCATGTTTTGCACCATGTCTCCCACACTGTGTACATTTTATCACTGCTACACTTTATGAATTGAAATGTTCTTTTTCACTGCTAAGCTGCTGCTTATTCACTGTCGGAAAGATATATACTGTAAACTTAATTTCGACATAAATGACAATAAAGCTTGTCTAGGTCTAGTCTAAGTCTAGTTCCAGCCTACTCTCTGCACCCAGAACTAGAACCAAACATGGAGAAGCAGCATTAATTGCTATGCTACACTTATTTAGAACAAACTTCCAGAAGACTGTAAAAATGCTGAACGCCTTAGTTCTTTTAAGTCAAAGTTAAAAACCCATTTGTTTAGAACTGCATTCAACTGTTGAAGTTAGACAGTTAAATTAGGTATTATTATAAGGTTGCAGAGATGGCAAAAGTACTCACTTTCCGTACTTGAGTAAAAGTACAGATACTTGTGTTAAAAAATACTCTGGTAAAAGTGGAAGTACTGATTAAACTTCTTTACTCAAGTGAAAGTAACAAAGTACAGGCTTGTAAATTTACTTAAAGTATAAAAGTAAAAGTAGAAACCACTTTTTTAATGCCGTTGCCTACATTTTAAATGGATGTCTGCCAATAGGACTAGATCTCCGTTGTGTTCATTTTCAATCATCTCGTCGTCCATGCTACTATGCTAACGCCACCGCCACCAAGCTGCAATGATTTGCCGCGAATGAATACCGCCGAATCTGTCGATTCATCTTGTAGTGGTGCGTCAAATGCAACGTAGATTCCCATCCAATTAGACTGAATTTGGTATTGATGACATGAAAAATAATAACGGTAACTCCATTGAAATGATTCAAAACTAAAGTAACGAGCCAATTTTTTAAAATGTAAGGAGTAGAAAGTACAGATATTTGTGTAAAAATGTAAGGAGTAGAAGTAAAAAGTCGCCATAAAAATAAGTAGTAAAGTAAAGTAAAAATATCAGAAAAATCTACTTGAGTACAGTAACAAAGCATCTGTACTTCGTTACTTCCCATCTCTGTAAGGTTGTAATCCAACTGTTATTAGTGTTTTTGTTTATTTTTACTACCTGCTTTTATCATATATTTATATTTATTTGCTTTTATTCTGCTTTTGTTTTTCTGCTTGTACAATTCATGTAAAGCAATTTGTACTGAATTGTTCTCTATAAATAAACTTGCCTAGCCTTTACAAGCAAACAGCAGGTACAATAATCCAAAATGAATGTAAACTCCTGAACTAAGTCAATGTGCTGTATGTAAATCAGGGGTAACCAACGCAGTGCCTGCAGGCACTAATGGGTCCTTAAGGACCATATGGGGGCCTTCAGCATCTTCTAAAAAACAAAACAACTCAGCAGTGGACAAAGTTTTGAAATGTTTTATTCTGTTGCTCTTCTTTTTTTAACCATGTATAGAGCATTTGATCATAATATCCGTATATAGCATTCAAGCATTTATAGAGATTTCAAAATGACAATATCTAATACAAAATCAGAAATTCAAAGAAGCAATGAAAACAGATTTATCCTGGATAAAGTTTAGCTGCTGATAGGTCAGCCCATAGGTTAGTATTGTATCCCTTACTATATGTTTGACTTGATATGACTTAGTAGCTATAAAGTAGCTCTCAGCATTAAAAAGGTTGGTTGATGTAAATGAACACATTAAATAAAATATTAACTCTGATTGGTAGATCTGTGTGCAAGTTTTCCTTTATCAATACAGTATGAAAAATAAAGTGTTTCTCCTTTTAAAGAAAAAATATAATTTCTTGCTCATTTTATGTTTTTAATAAGTATAGTTTATCCAGCAGTATCAGTGTATACTGATTAATCCTTTAAACTTTTCTTTTTGAAACAAATCAAAGCAAACCTACAGACATTATCCACATTGGCTACCATGTAAACAAGTTACATTTTCCTGTTGTTATTCCAGTGATCAGAAAGAGTACCCTAAGGTAGGCCAATTGGTTATCTGAAAAGTCAGATTAGGTCACAAAATCAGAGCTGGTAATTGTTGCTTTATGACTCTGAACTGTTCCCAGAGCCAATTACTGAACATGTCGGAGACCTTCAGTTAGCCACCCTTCCACTGCATAATGCACATCACCATGTGATTGTCTATGAAAAGAAGCAACGGTTACACCATTAATTTGCTGGCATCTGATAAATGTTTTTATACAAGCACAATGAAATTAGCATGCAGTTGTTGGTGGTATTGTTGAAGATTAAGATAGAGATGAGGACGATAATGTGAGGGGATTCTTTTCAGTAAATGTTAATTGTTGGTATGAAGGTCAGCCAATTTAATAAAATTGACCACGGCAACTTTTCTCTCTGAGGTGAAGAAGAGAAAGAGGTGCCCTTTTCTAGGTCTTTGCTGAGCTTCCTTGCTCATTAGCTCCTCAAATTTAGTCAGCGGGAGGAGACTGGCACGGGACCATGTGTCAAGATAGGAACCCAGACAGACGGGAAAATGGAGAGTAAAAGCTGATGCTGGGCCACAGACTTAGCTGACCAAGTTATAGATCTCTATAGCCCTAACAGTCAGCACGACCATAGTCAACTTCCCACTAATGATGGCATCTCTGTTTTCCCCTCCGGGGATTCAGTGATATAAAAAGTAAGCCATACTGCAAGATATGCAACCTTATTTGGGATGCAGCCATTAAATCAAATGTTGCTTGCTTCTTTTCTAAAGCCCCAATTAAAGCTTGCAGGAACGTATGGTGCCTCAATAACAAAAGCTCTACTTTGTATCAACAGAAACAGCAATCATTGCAGCAGATAAAACAAATCTGAATAAAAGCTGTGAATATAAAATAATATAAACAAACTAAACGGTAATGACCTTCAACCTATTATCCAGTTTTAGTCATAATCACTGCTCAAATAGTTGGTTGGGTTTTTTTCTTTGTTTTCTTTTTTAGCTCTGGTATTTATAAGGGTTTTGTTTCATACACCAACTATAACTGGATCAACTTTTGTTAAAAGGGAAGAAAATCATACATGATTTTCAGTTCCTAAATTATATTCAGTGTAAATAGCGCAAGCTCATTGAAACTAGCGAAAGTTTTTTTTTAGTCAAGATTAGTTTTAAGTACTGTTGCATCTGTAGCGTATGTTCCACCTATCTTTTTATTGTTTTTTCAAAGATAAAGGGAAATCAGATCTTCCTCCATATCTAAGGAGGTTGTGGCAGAAAGGCATAGAAGGAATTTCTCACAAAAAATATAGGAAAATGGTTTGCTCAGCTATAATATCTTTAAGGATTGTTGGGGTGTAAATCACCCATCATGGCGATTCGATTCAGTGTCAATTTCCTGACCCAACGATTCTGTCTGTCCTGAATACTGTTTACGCGAGTCTGTGTGTGTGTGCAAGCGGAAAGAGGGTAATGGCTAAAGGAAGCGAGGAGGGCAAAATAGGTTTGGCGCCACCGCAGCATGGAAGTCAGAATTACAACCAGGAGAAAATGGATAAAAATAGACCGGAGGGGAAAAAAAAAAATAATAATAATAAAAAACATGAATCGATTATCTTGCGGACGTGTCAATGCATCAGATTGTCGGCTGTTGGGTCAATGCATTGATACAAAACGATTATTATTTACACCCCTAAAAGGTTGCATCTCAATTTTTGCACAATGCATGGAAGCTCTGTCATCCACTACATACTTGTGTGCATATTGAACAACTATACTACTTTACAAAATGACAAAATAAAAGTCTAAGTAACTAACAATCCGCATCTAAAATGTCTATTTCTTTAGGCATGGTATTAAATTTGGACTCTGAGTAACAATGGCTGGTGAAATTTAAAAATTGGTGGAAAAAGATGAAGGATGTACAGTACAAATACACACTCAGGGTAAAATTTGTTGGTATTCCTTGTCCAATAAAAGAAAAACTCACAGCGGTCACATAAATAACTTGAATCTAAAATTAACTGAAAATATTCTATGCAAATGAAAGTCAGATATTGCTTTATAATCAGGCCTCGACAGAATGAATAAAAACAAAAAAAACTGATAAAAGCATCCCAGACAATGGGCTGCTCATTTGTCCTCTTCCTGCTCTACGCCTCTCAGTAGGTGGACTTTCTCTTTTTTTGATGAGTGATTACACAGAGCTCCTTCAAATGTTTAAAGCTGAGCATATTGTTTTCAAACTCAAATCTGCCGAACATTTTGCTGCAACTTAAACACTGAAATCTCCAATGTCTTCCTTGCTCTTTATGATGCAGCTTATATGTCAATATCTAATTAACAGCCAACAGAGGCCTTAAAACAACACAAACATTTAAACAAAAATCAACTATTTACCAATAGGGTAATTTTTAAGAAGTAATCAGCTGCACCTTATTTCTCTTGATTGATCAAACAAAAGAGATACGCACCTTTGCATACAAACATTATTAGGTTTTTTTATTTGTCAAACAACATAAAAAAAACTTCTCAATCTTGCTCTACTTTGTATTTGTGTATCACATGAAATCAAAGTACACCAATTTTTATGATTGTACAATAATAAAACTAGAAGGATTTTAGCTTATGACTGATTCATACCTGATGCTGCGTGAAAAATAGCACAAACTTTTCATAGTATTTTGTTTGTACACACAGGAATAGAGAGTAATTATGAGCTAAATAGGCTTGAACAGGTTTAAGAATTAGATTTCACTCCAAACAGTGAGATCCATTTAAAATGTAAATAACTATAGAAAAAGTAAAATCCCAAGGTTAAAACAGTTTACTGGAAGGGAATGGCAGGGAAATTAACATTTGGATTAGAAACAAAGTCAATATATCTTTAGCTTTCGGTGAAAAACATCGACTCAGAAGCAAATTGTTCATCCTTTTGGAATACTTACCAATTCTTAGACTAATCCAATTACTCTAACATATTATGTTTGGGAAATAAGGGAGATTTGTCTCAAACAAAGAAATTTTCAATCACTTAAGAATGATTTGTCCAATCAAAAAGAATGCATTGGCGTACAGACATAATCACAATAATGTGATAGGATATTGAGCACTATTTTACAAACTTACTGAGTCTCACAAAAGAAACCTAAAGCTGACACAAAATCAGAGACAAAGTAGAGAATAATTATTTTCACCTTGTGATCATTGTTTCACATATTAATCATGTTATGAATTACCTGCAATGACTCCTTCGAATGGGACACCAAATAACACAGAAGTTAAGCAAGGACGGTTGATCATACAGTGGGTACAATAACTAAATATGTGCAATTAAAATTTCTAATTCATATGGGCCCAAATGCTGTTGGATAAGTGTGAGTTTAGGGTTCTTTTCCTTCCCAGTAATTTCCTATTTGGATGTAGCACTTCCCCCTGTTTGTGTGTTGTAGGCTTTCCCTGGGTAATCCAATGGGGCCATGTTAGGTAAATTGGTGACTTTGTATTTCCCTTTGGTGCAACAAACACTTCCTCAATGAAAAGTCACGATTTTCAGCAAGAGAACTTTACCAATGCTTTTGTCACAGCAATCATATGTTTTAACCTCTATGAAATCATTTCAAAAGTCCAAGGAAATAGAAAATGTTAGTTTAGTTTAGTTTAACTCATAAATATTTTATCAGCTTCTAAAAAGGGAAGTAAGGGCAAAAGACAAAGCAATCTGGTGTTCTCCAGCTATTACTCAGATTATTTAGCACTTTCTACTTGGAAATTAAATTAAATCATATTTAAGTCAAAGGACATTTGGAACTATTACAGATATTGCATATCTTAAGCCTTTGCCACCCAGACAGGGCTTAACTACACATACAAGGAAAAGCTGCATGCAGTTAATTATCCAAAACTGTTTGTTTTTATGACTGAAAACCACTCATTGTTTAGGTTTAAAACAAATTCACTTTGACATGAAAAGCTCAGCTAAAAGCTAAAATTACAATGAAAAAACTGTACGTTAAAGTGCTGTTATCTCAATAAATCTCCATCCAAGAATTCAGAGGGAAACTAAATATTGGATCCTTAAACAGGGCATCTTTTCTAATTAACTTCTACCCCGTATCTGGTTTTACTTTGGTAAATGCAGTGGTACTTAAAATGGTAGATTATAAAGTTTGAAAACCTGAAAATGTCCCTTTAGTCAAAATATGACATAAAACTCCCACCTACTCCTCTTGAAACTCAACTATTGCTATGAGTAATTTTGACAATCATGAATTTTTATGTTCATCCAAACCCCCCACAAAGACTGCTTTTAAATCTCCTGTATACTTTATATGGACATTTCATAAACCAATTTCTGTGGACACCAGAATCCATTCCTCTTTGGATTAAAAATACCAATTCCATACCATGACTAATATGTATTCTCATTGATAAAAGACTCCTTGAAAGCACAATACTTGCCTGTCTGTCAACATTTTAATTTGTAGGATAACTTTCATCAGAAACACAAGTCAGATTGTTTGTGATCGTTATTCCAATTCTGAAAACAGATTAGAATTTCATTGCACAAAAATGCTCAGTCAATGCCCATTGATTTAATTACAACAGGTCATTTCAAGGATGCAGAGTGTGTTTAACATCAATGGTGTTTTTTCCCCTGAGTCAGGCACGGCTTAGTGTACATATTTTGAATGCAGTGGGTGTTGGTTAAGAACTATTGAAGCCCACACTGTGAAAGTCCTTTACCTGTGGAAAGGAGGCAGATGAGAGGAGCAAAAACGAGTATGAAGTAATAAGATACGAGATACGGCTGAGTAAACATTTGTCGAGGAGGACAGTTTCTGTACTGCTTTTATTTTCATACTTTGATCTCTGCGGCTGTCAGCCAGCTTCCTGTTAATCAAGTTCAGTGTCAAAGCTTTTTGCAGGGCCATGGCAAGCTAATGCAGGACAGCGCTGGGCATGTATAAGTTGTACACTTTAGAAAACTGTTAAGTGGACAAAATAATTCTAAAATAGTGTACATGACGTGTGAATGAGGTAGAAAAAAGATTTATGTTTTACTTTGCAATTTTAATCATTAACATTTTGAAAAGCATTAAAATGTTAGAAAATGTGATGCTTTAGTATTTAAAAGCTTTAAGCAATCCATTTTATTCTAGAAAAAAGCTTACCTGAGACATGCATGGTGCATGGTCCCTTATTCTGCGTGTTGTCATTCATTTCAGCAATACATCTTTTAAACCAAAAAAAAATAAAAGGAAAATACGACAGTTTGCTTAATGGATAGTCCAAATTAAATGCACTCATTTGAAAGACTCATTAGGATCTAAAACACAGGCAAACTAAGAGCCACATCTGCTGAATGCTTGACAGATGTAATTTTATACTTTTAATTGATTTTCGACTTTGTTTCAGGAGATGGATAAACATGTGGTATTCTGCCAATGCTTTGTGGCAAAGAACAACCAGCGACTGCCATCTCCTCGAATCCAAGGATTCCCATGTGGCTCGTGGGAAAAATGAGTGAACGATTCAGTTCAAATTAAAGAGAGAGAAAAAAAAAAGTCGATAAGACTTCTGAACACTCCCTCATCTGCACTCTTTAAACCAAATTTATACCAAATGTGTCATTTTAAACCAAAACCTAGATTCTAATCTTAGGGGATTATGTTGATTTTTATTATGTTCGCTTTTTTAGGAATATACAAAATAGAGAATTTAGATGCAATAGCCTCAGTTCTTAGGTCACCCCCATTGGCAGCCTCTTTCACCAGTTTTCTTTTTTCATACATTTTGTAAACTTTCCGTAAAGTTCGGGGAGTGGCGCCCTAATGCTTAGGGCATTGCGCTTGGCACCAGGAGGTTCTGAGTTCAAGCCACACTCCCACAGACTGCCACTCTAACTCTCTGAGCAACACCCTTAACCCCACACTGCTCCCCGAGGTCCTGGAGCCATAAGGTAGTCACAACTTCATCTTTATTTTCCTCTCTTGAATACATTTGCTATTTAGTTGAACTGATTTGGATAAAAGTCTCTTTAGGTGTAAACAGCTGTGAAAACAATAATCCAAATCTGAAATGAACTGAGATTGGGATATTTTTAACAACCACAGTAGATCACAGCAAAAAAGGGATTCATGTTTAATATTGTGGCTTTGTACCACACAGATGCTAAACACTAAAAATAGTCTTGTATATTTAGTGATATTTGTTGTTTCTTTTAGAGGGAGCCACTCACACTTATCCAATACTGAAAAATATGATGTGGTTACAGCTCAACTAGAACAAAATAAGTGGAAAAAGTATAATCAGATTTGTGAGATTGGGTCTTTGTGATGAACTATTAGTGTATCACTTTAAATACAGATAATGTTAACTGTAACATGCTTCCAAACAAACTGCAAAATAATGCTGTCACCTCAGATTTAGCCGTGCAGTCCTACTTACCTGGAAAATGTTTATTTATGTGACAAGTAATTGGAAGCACTAAAAATAATTCAGAAATGCTGCAGCACTCAGTGTACAAACTGCTACAACAGTAGACTACCCACTACTATATTCCATAAAATGGTAATAAGAAAAATAGCAATAATGAAGTTTTCAGTAAAACAAAGGCCAACAAGTGAATCCTTCCATTTCTAATATAGCTAAATTACAAAGTATCGAACTTGTTACACTATTCTGTCTTCACTCTGCATCAGTAGAAGCTAATATTCTGAGCTCAAACAGCCTTAAAAAAAAACAATAAAAAAACAATCAGAACGAAGACAAATCTTGTCTCAGAGGTAACCAGCATGTCACTGTAAGCAAACGCGCAATGACAGTCTGACAAGCAAAAAACTGAGTGTGACAGATTTTAAATCCGTGTTACACTAAATGAGAAATTCAGCATAAGAGAGAGAGACGCAATAAAATGAGCAGAGGGAAAAACATGGTTGAGAGAGGAGTGGGGGAGGGATTAATTTAAGTGTCTGTAAGATCTGACATACTAAGCGTGACATTAAATTTGTCGTTAGTATATTCCAAAAAAAAATTGAAGGGGGGATATTTACATTTTATGCACCTGAACACTTGCATTTAGAATTAAAGGTGCGAAGTAGGATTAAGAATGAGGCTATAAAAAAATATATGCTTCCAACATCAAAACGGATCAAACAGCTGAAAAAAAATAAATAAATAAATTTATGGAAAAAACCAAAGTTGTCTACTAGAAGAAACAAAAAAGTAATTATTGTGTTCTCTAACGTGTAAAACTTTCCTGTTGACTTGGCCTGAAGTAACAAGCAACATGGAAGACTAATTTAGAAAGAATCTTTAAGTAATTGAGAAAAGACGCACCACATATCTCTGTAATTGTCCCTCATTTGTGTATATTCCTCCTGAGCAATACAGTCATCCAAACACAAGGCCTGGGTATGAGAATGTCAATCAAATAAGAGGAGAGCAAGCATGCAAAACAGTAATATAAATTAAGTTGTTTGTGGAGACTTGCTGCATGATAGTGTCTCTTTGATTGATGTGCCATCTGCCACAGAAACTAAGACGCAGGGTAAAAAATGAAAACAGAAATATTTTTCTTATTTTTTATAAAGCACTTATGAAACTAGAGCACTAAGCATGCTGGAGCAGCAGTTGAGTGGACTCCACAGAATAAAAATGTAACTACTGAGCTGTATTGCATACTGCACATATCCACTTGTGTGTATGCCTACAAGTATGCATGCACATTTTTTAATCAATACTTAACCTCTGCAGGGTGTAACCAGCCAGGACCCTCTGGCTAGAGATGAGCAGGTGGGTGATGAAGTCTGAGGTACATGTAGTACACATTTGATTCATACCATTAATATCTGAAGTGTATTTTTTGTTACACCTGACTACAGCCTAGTCTTTCCTCAACCTGCATCTACTTTTGCCCTCATTCTGTTTATTCAACACCCCCTTTGGTTTCCTCTTTTATGTTTCCAGCCCTACCAAATCCGCATAATGTATTTCGAATTTCACTGTAAAATTTACATTTGATGCAGAAGTGCTATGAGTGTGTGCCAAAACGCACCGCAATTAAGCCCATGGGGGACTTATGTTTTTCCTGCTTACGCTCTAATCCAACATCCCCACAGTTATCGCCTAGTCCCACATGTGCACTTTTACACTGTGAAAATGATGCCCAACAATGTACCAGTTGGCCAAAATCACCTGTTACAGATGTGAACAAAGGCTGGCATGGGCATCGACGCCTCGCAGCCATCAAGCAAAACCACGTGTAATGACGGAGGCATGCATATGGATGAGCTTAGGGCTGATGTGGGTGATTGACAAGAGAGATAAACAATAATAACAAGGCAAGGCCAGCTCAGAGGACTCCTGTGAGACCTGGCAGAAAGGTTGTTGCCATGGCAGGCTGAGGGGGGAGGATTACAAAGTCAAAACCTTGCAACACTTAGTGAATGTTTGGATTTTCCTGAGCTGGTAAAGATGATCAGCTACAAGATACATGGACTTTGTTTACGCTTATAAGTCAGTCATTAAAAAAACAAACAAAAAATGGCAAATAATCATCAGTTTTACATGGAAAAATCTAAGTTTAACAGGTAAATCTAATTTGAAATGAAAGTATGAAACATCATTCAAGCATAATATCAATTGTCAAATCAAAAGACGATAGCCCTGCAAAGAAAATGTAGGCAAGGTGTTTAAGCATGTTAGAGGTTAAGTCACTGTAGGGAAAGATTTCACTCTCAAGAATTTGTGGAAATAATATAAGAGTGTAACTGTTTCAGCTCATTGGTTAACCTATTCGTTAACAACTGTACTTATCAGGAAACATCTTTATTTCTAACAGCTTAAAATTATTGGTATCACGTGGTAAATATACCAACTATATTTCAGTTTTAAAGGTGAGGTGGTGGATTTTCTTTTTCTGGGTGGATCATCAAAATAAGTGGTCCTCCTAACTGTCAATCATTCTGGTGGTATGTTAACGTAAGGTTGTCCTTTGTTCCGTTATCTTTTTCAGCGCATGTGCACTTCAGGTGCATATGTGAGGTGAGCTTTGGGTATAACCAGTCATTGAAGCCCACCTTTCTCACCATGGTTCTTTGAAAATGGCAAAGGGTCATAAGAGAAAAAGTGTTTACAAAGTGTAAGAGAAGAAAAGAAAGGCCTCATAAGGGAGAAACAAGACCAGAGTGTTTTTGGGAGATTCTTTCACTCGATATACACTCGTATACTGCGGGCTTCCCACTGATGCCTCTGTTATGAAGTTTCTACTTGACAAGTAAAGTTTGGGATGCTATTTTGACAAATCTATTTCACATACCCGCCAACAAAAGTTATCGACCTCTTTATTGCAACTTTCCAGGGAAGATAAGTTCAATTGTTTTTGCAAATCTTTTGGAAACAGCTTGTATGAGCAATGCAAAAAGCAACTTTTAAACAGAGCTCGTACAAAGAGAAATGGGCCTCTGCATGCTCTCGCACATGTTTAATAGGTGTTCCCTCTCAGGAGCGGGTATAAGGTTGCATATGTGCATTTTTTTTTATAGGAGAAGGCAGAAATTGGCCAAATTCTCCACTATACCTTTAAGTTTTTAAATTTAGTATCAAAGTAGCTGTAGTTGTTTAACCTGGTTACCACACACACTTTGATTTCAACACATATATCAACATAAATACCTGGGAACAGAACTCTAAAGATATAATTTGGACGTTTAGGGGGAAATTAACTGTGTTTACAGGAAGCAGAAGCAAGATGTTGTGAGTGTGGCATGAATTATCCAAACAGACTTACTACCTATTGGGAGTACCCAGGGGAAGCCTAAAATACCTACCTAATTCCTACATTTATTTTCTTCCAGAATAAAAAGTGCATTTTTAAATCCCTAAGCCAAGGTGCAGCACGATTTTAGGGACAAAAATAAGTTTTCATTAATAAAGTTTATTATAAAACACTTAAATAAAATGTTTGAAAATCTGTTTTTTCCTTTGACATTACTAAATCAGGTCATGTAAAAAATTCAAATCAATAAAAAACCCAACCTGTTCTCAATCCCACTCATCATATCTAACATCCACGTACTGCATGTAAACCCATAAAGACATAGAGCATTTTAATTACAAGAGAAATTGGACACTTTTTACGTTGTGTTTCTTAAATACAGGGTATTTTTAGATAGCATAAGACAGCAGTAAATGCAGATGATTAACAGTAGTGTGGTCTTACTCATTTGCCTTTCCTTTTGAAAAGATGGGGTAATATAAAATACATTGGCACACATTAAACATTAAGAAGTCACTCTGATATTCTGCAAAACAAGCCCCAAGGGGCACATCATCCACCAACAAGATTTAGCTTACCACACACACCAAAAACTGGGTGTGCTAAAACACTTTGTGATGACACTTTCATTTCAAGACATTGAATCACTTGGCATCTTCAGAGCAGCAGTGAGGAGGCGGGACTGAATCTGCCATGGCCTATGAAACTGGTCTTATAGGTTAACTGAAATATATAATTGTTTCATAGATTCACTACAAGCAATGGTTGTATGGCCGGTGTGTTTTATAGAGAATGTCCTTGATTGTAAAGCCATTTAGTAGGAACCACAACCAATAAGTAATTGGTTACCCATAGCCCACTAAAATATTTTGTAGAGGCATAATTTTGCATTAAGAGTAAGAAAAAAAGTGACATTCATGAAGTTCGCTATCAGGTGGATCCCCCCTTTGCAGATTATTATTATATGGATGTAGGGATCCATCCAAATATTGTCGTATTCTATCTTATCTCACTTCATACCTCCTTTATTGTTGGACATGTTATCTCCGTGTCTGTCTTCACTCTCTCCATACATACATACATCTGAGGTCTGCTGTCTGTCTGGCATCCATTTGCTACATAGTCTGTCTTGTCTAGTCACTATTTTAATCAGTAAATGTCCAGTCCTTCTTAAGTAAGCATATCACTTAGTCTCCAACTTGCCAACTTGTGCTTTGATGTAACTGCTACCAGTCTAATCCCTCCTGTTCCCTTTGATTGAAAATCTCGCTATCTTCAGCTTCGCACCCCCTGCTCTGTATTATGTCACAGGCAGTGCCACTCACTCCAAACCATAAATCATAACAGGGGTTTCCGTAGAAATCTTGTCACTATCTCCTCTTCATAATTACTCAGTATACTCGTATCTATCCTTCTCACATCTAGATTGCAATGTCCTTTTTTTGAGGACAACTGACCCTCAAGTACTTGACCTTCCCCTTTCTACCTCACCTTCATTTATAAAAATTCTTTGAAGTTCTAGTCTAATTCAATATACTGCCATAAAATGCTTAGAATTAAAGCATAGTGTATTTTAATATGGCAAAAATATGAAGATGTAAATGTTTACTGTGATATGGAAACAGGGATCTAATTGATCTGTTGTATACCACTTATGTAAAATCAAAAATCTTAATCGAAATAGGTGTGTTTGCAATCCACTAGAATCCCAGCGATATGGTGTGATGTACGTATGGGCATGATTTCCTTCACTGTGGGTGTATTTCATTTCCGAAGAAAATTAAAGTTGTCAAGACAAAGTGTTGCCTTTTATAAATAACATTAGCTTTAATGGACTGAGGTCAGCGGTGTGATGAGCTTTATTATGACAATGTTGAATTCAAAATGAAATTTAATTGGCTCTCACAGAGATGTTGAGAATACAAAACTATATATAAAGCATGAGGATCCAAAGACTATGTTTGCTTAATGAATCTAGAAAAGCTTATTAGACCTAAAATAGCTTATTTGCCTGAGGGAGCATTAGAAGACAGGACAACATGTACTGCAGACAACTTAACAATTTCTGTACTAATCACAAAGAACAGTTTTCTTAGACGTGCCAATTAAGCAACAAGGGAATGCAGAGCAGTCCAGCAGAACTACTGCACAAGGAAAATAGGGGAAATATGGCAAGAGAAAGAAGCTCTGAGAGCTTTGAGAGTATATTTGCAAATCATTAATCTAAATGCCTGAAAACCAACACCACTTAATCCTTTCTACTGCGAGTGAGAAATCTCCTTAACAACGCCTTTGGACATGGGCCCTTTAGAGGGGCAAAATTATGACTGATTCAAAAATAACACTGTCAGCAAGCCCAACTTATTTTCAAGTGTTTGCAGCAATGATTGTCACATAATACTATGTTTTTTTTGGTGTTTCAATCTGAACATTGGAAACAGACAAAAATAGAATAGAAAATTATAAAACTACTTTTATACACTCACTCTGTATAGGGACCTTATTAATAGAGACAGTGCTGTTCTTGACAATAAGTAGCTCTGTTAGAAAAGTGTCTGAGTATATGTTTTATCCCTGATTTTTGGTGTAACTCTATATTACTGCTATTTCTTTTTCAGCTTTTCATTTTTAAGCTTAAAATGTATATGTCAAACAAGATTAAGCACAAAGTTCTCATAAGTTTTTTTTTTTTTTTTTGGGATGGCTGTACAAAGAAAATAATGCCATATAGGATTACAAATCTTTTTTAACTTAAAAGCTACTTCCATAGTTTCACCTCTGTGGTTTAGAATTACATTTTCTAAGTACAAAACAGTTTCTGATCAGTGGTTTTTCTAAACTTCTAAGCCTTCACCTGGAATTCAGATCTGGACCTTTGAAGAGAAGATTTAAGAAAAATCAACAGGAATCGGTTAAATGCCATGCCAGCTTAAACTCCTGTAAAAAAGGAAACACAGACAGCAGTTCACACCAACCTACTAAAATTGGAAAACCAAAATTCAAAGTCTCACATTCTCCTAGCCTTGATTTCTGATGCAACACGGAATTACAAATAAACAACATGAAAGCATTTTGTTGCCTTGTATCAATGGTTAAGGCTGGTTAACTTAGTCTATTAAACAAAATATACAGTACTGTAGTCATTACCATTGTCGATGTCTGCCGATGTCCACAGTGAACTTATTTTCTAATGACTACTTCCACCATGTCCAAATGTATCTGCAGTAATCTTAGAGCATTTAGTTATTGGAGATCAATACAATGGGGTGTCTTGGATTATGCTGGCATGCAATACCCTCAAGAAAATGGTCATGTAAGTATATGGAGCCTTTTTATGTCATAGCGCTATACACTATATTAAGTAATTAACCCATAACACATTCCCACACAAACAATAAACTACATTGTAGCCACGGCGACCCTGAGGCATACTGGAGAGAGACTGTCATAAACAGACGCCGATGGGGCCCAATTACCACCATCATAATATGTTTTGCACAAGGGCAAAACAATCAAGAAAGACAAAGCTGGGGTTCTAACTGGTGACCCTTCGGCTTCATGATGAACTACATTCAACATCCAAAACAGTAGCTCAGATGTAATGAATAAAGTGGCCTGTGAGTAAATATCAATACAGGATATCAAGTCATTGAGATTATAAAAGAAACATTTCTTAAGCCTAAATACAGAGTCTCAAAGGATGAAGCAGTACAATGTCGATATTCTTTTAAATAAGGAACAAATCTTTTAGTGTTATCTTGCTGTAGCTCATTTTAGAGACTCTCATAGTGTGCCACCACAAGCAACCTAGTGCATTTATATAAACTGATCATAGAATAAACCTAACATACCTCCTTCTTCTCCCTGCTGCCCTTTGGGAAGAGGCTTCACAACATCCGCTGCAGGTCCATCTGGTTCTGCAACAACTTTTTCCCTGCTTCCATCAGACTGTTGAACTCTAAACTGGACTGTGAATCCGGTTTTCCATATCCACGTCTTTTGCACCATTATTTTTAAAACTGGTGTCCTTTTCTCCAACACTGATTAGATACTGATCACTGCTGCCCTTTATAACGGTAATGTTAATTCCACAGTTATAAGTTGTTGAATTCACAGTTGAAAGCTGTAAGCAATGAAATTTTGTTTTGTACACACTGTGTGTATAGAAAAATGACAATAAAGTTTGTCTAAGTAAAACATATTTGCAAGTCCTTTTTAATAATCAAAAAAAAGTTTGCTACTGTAGGTTTGGAGGAACAAATACCACTATTATACCAATAGAGCTGTCACCCAGGGGCACAGTGGCTGTGAGGGACTTCAGCAAAACCTCCAACACCAAAGGGGAGCCAGCTCACTTAAATTCACCTGTAAGGTGAGCTGCATTTGTTGATCTAAACAATCCAAGTGGGGAGGTGATTCACATGGCCATGATTCCACTAAAAAAAGTATTTTGGAGCAACATGTCATGTAATGTAAAACAACCCGATGCAACCCAGGTCCTAAAGCCCAGAACAGACAAGCTTGAATCTTCCATCACATAAACAATTACCCCAGGACATTTCTCTTGGTTATGCTGTTGTGCGCCAAGATAAGAAAAAAAGAAAAATGCAGAAAACAAAAGCTTGGTCAAACTCTCTGAGGATCTAACCGCTTTCTTTGAGCCAGTGCAAGTGACTGTCTCCTATTGTCCTCTTTGTCTAATTGTCATACAGTGGGAATTTGATGAATCTGACCTGATGTCTGCAAGTGACCTTTGTCCATCTGCACCATGAATAAATACTGTCAGTAATTGAGAAATACAGACAAAGAACGTGAAGGACAGAGGTAGATTAGATGCAAATGCATTTTTCTGATGTTCAAGGAACAAACACATATTGATTGTTTGCATGACAAATGACTACAGGGAATGGAAGAAAGAGGGATAACTGATTCACAAAATCATTTGCATGTAGCATCTCAGTGTCTGTATGCATGATGAATGCTGAAAAAGAAACTCTGGAACTTCATGGAATATATCGAGCATGGATGAATGGTGAGAGCTAAGACTGCCTGCGAGAATTCATGGTTGTGTACATCATCCAAGTTGATGATGGGCCCTAATGTAGAATAAGGAGAGCCAATCAACTTCTATCTATCTACTCTACCAGGGTGAGGCATCAAAGGGGTACTTCAAGGCCAACACGTTCTGCTGACAAATCATTGCGTGTCACGAAGAAGGAATGCTATATGATAGAGTTATGGAGTTTCAGACACAACACCAACACCTCCTGAGTCCTCTATCCTACGCCTCCCATTCATCAAATAATGGTTATTCTTTTATAATTTAAAAAAATATGGTTTTTAACAATTTATCTTGTTCCACTGGTGGACAGACAATTAAAAAAAAAACAAAAGCACCAATATTAAAAGCCTGCCTACCAACCCAATTTGGGAATCTAATTTTATTACTCTATTCCTAATTCGGCTATTTGTAGTATGCCTTATATAACGAGCGGTCATTTTAAGATAATATGATTTGCTACTTTAAATAAGTGTGGAGTGCTGCTAAGGCAGAGCTCTTTGCCTTCCAACTTCACAAAGTTGAGCTTTACCAATAATAAGACATCCATTTACCAATCAATTAATATTGCAATCAAAAGAAATCACTAAGACTTTGCAGCTGTCTAACAAAACATATGAAATGAATACATATCAGAAGCAAAGGCAAAAGTCCAGAGCTTTCTGATAAGTTTGTTTAGGGGGGAGACAGATGAGCTGGCAATACCTAACAGAGCAACTCAGGTGAAAGAAACCAATCCAGAGCTTGTAAATGTTACGTTTCCAACAACTAATGGGATGAGTAGTCCAAGACATTGAACTTCTTCAATACAATCTGGAAAGGCATAAAAATCACAATCTAAAATCCATAACTATACAAAAATGTATGCATCGATAAAAAATTTGCACCAGAATAAATCTTTGCTCTAATCATCCTGCATCGACCATTAAAGGCCCACCACCCTCGGCTGGCAATATGTCAGCATTTAAAATACGAGTAAAAAAGTGGAAACTTCTACATCAAACAGCTCTATTAAACTACCACTACCACCATTCCTACCACTTTGATCTTTAGCATCTTGGTGTATAATTTCAGTACTTTTTTCCCAGTAATTTCTTGGCAGTGTTCTGAATTGCCTGGACATCTGTTTTTTTATTTTATTATTCACATACATGATGAACTGTGAGCAATACAATGACTGGAGTGTCTTCTTTTATAATATTAAAATACCTAAGTCTATATGTTAAATTGAATTGGTAATTTTATATACGTTAAACAAAAAAATCAAACAATTTTAAAGTTTTGAATGAACATTTTGTCATGAACTTTTTGCTTGATTTTTTATATTATATGTGCAGATGAGTATTTAGTGTGTTATCTATCCACTGTTCCATAGAGGCTGGAAATTACGATGGAGTATTAGGCCCAGGTAAAAGATTACTTTTTTTTATTATTTTGAGAATAAAGTGGTAACACTAAGAGAAAAAAGTTTTAATAATAGGAGAATAGTCGTAAAATTACAAAAGTAAAGTAACATTACAAGAATAAAGTTGTAATATTACGAGAATGAAGTCATCATACAACAACCCGTTTCTGAAAGAAAGCTTCCAGCTCCGACCAGCATATGACGGCTAACCAGCTCCACCAAATAGCAACCTCAGTCCACTTTGACATGCTGCCTAATCTGATGCTGATGTGCTAAAAGATTTCCTTATTTGTCAAAACAGAGCCAAAGTATAACTTCACATAATGCTCGACATTCCTCATTTTAGTGAAGAAATTGCTTCTTGTAGGAGTGGTCATAAAATACAACTTGATTCTCTTAATATTATGACTTTATTCTCATAATTTTATGACTTTCTCATAATTTTACAACTTTATTCTCAAAATGTTATGACTTTATTCTCGCAATTTGTGACTTTATTCGCGTAATTTTACAACTTTATTCTCATAATGTTACGACTTTAATCTCGAAATAAAAGAAAACATACAGTATCCCTAGCCTGGCCCTAATACTCCGTAGTAGGAAATGACACTGTTACCCTGTCAGCAGATTTTCCCACCATTGCTGTGCAACCATCTCTGGGAGCCTTTGCTGATTCTTGAATTCAAGAAAAAAGAGGGATACTATTTAAATAACTTAACCTTGGTTTGGATTTCTCCCCAACCCTATCCTTGACCTGTCTGCTGTGTTTCTTGTTATTCCTGATGTTATTTGTTCACTGATGTTCTCTAACCTTGGAGGGTTTTAGAGGCGTGTGGATTACACACATCTGGACTCCATAACAAAGTGTCAAGAGAGGGCTGGTTCCTTATGATTTTACTAAGAAGTATCAGAGCCTATAAGTTGTTTCTAATTTATTTCTAATATATGTATCAATATCATATTGAGACAGCTAATATTTTACCCCCTTTAAAAAGAATAAGCAACATTTTTTTTCTATTACATAAAAGTCCCACAAAACCTTAAAGTTTGTGATAATAATACTAAAAAATGTGATGAAGTTCAAGGGTATGGCACTCTTGCAAGGGACACTACTAGCCCTAGTGCCTTAATGGCAAGCTGAGACAGAAAACACTTTAAAGCAAAAATAAATTCCAGAGCTCCTGCTTCGCCATCTGACCAAGCCAACCGCGACAATATGTCATCCCAGTGTCTTGTCTGTTGGAATTTTTTTCTTCTTCTTTCCAATGCAGATCATTCAGTGTGCAATAAATATGGAGGACAAAAAAAGGAAAAAAATGTAGATTTGATATTTAGAGGACTCAGTTTTAATTTAATTGAGGAGCATTTGTATGTTGTAATTATAATTGGGTAAAATTACAGCTTTACATTTCTGTAGCTTAGTGTTCTGTAGCTTAATGCTATATGTTTTGGAAACAAAGGTTTCACTTGAAAAAACACTATATATACACAATCACCTACTTACTAATATTAACAAGCCAGTGACTTTTGTTCCTTTAAATATTTGCCAAGGCATGCATTCACACTCCTCTGTATGTGTGCATCTGTCTGTGTGGATAAATGGTGATTGGCGTGCGGCTGAAAGTGGGTGGTGTGGAGTGATTAATCAGCGTAATGAGTGTAGATGAGCACTGTGCAGATGGAGCCCACACTCAGGACCGTGTCACCCAGCAGGAGGTCTCTTTGCTTCCCTTCCGAGACTCTCTATAGTTTTAACTATGGTTTTGACTGCATTTCTTTGGCATGTGCCACCTCCCTTCTTTCGTGAGCTCCTTTCTTTATGATTCACATTCATTACAACCCTATTCTTCTACGAAAATCTATGTGCACAATTAGCAGAATTTCTGTGTAAATATAAATTACCCCTGTTAGCTTTGCTTCTCTCTCCTGCCAAAAAGCATCATAATTCTGTGTTTTGCTTAAGACGCCAAACTTCACACCAAGCACCTTAATGTATTCCAAAAGATTACTAAATAATGCTTTGCCACTGAAATGCAGTAAAGATAATGTTATATGGGAATAGTTTTTCACAAGATGTAAAGGGACTAAAACATTTTCATTCATATGATTACTATAGATGTTGACAATTCCCTCTTTTAGTGGTTAGGGTTCTCTGTTCTTCTAAGCCAAACTCAACCCCAAAAAACAAAATGGTTTCCTCTGAATCTTTGGTTAATATTTATGTACAGAGTATATTTTATATGTAGAATTTGAAGATACACAGACCCACAATCTATGGGAACGAACACATGGATGAATAGCACTCTAATGGTTTAACAGACGGCCTTGTGAACATCTTACATTAATTAAGAGAAAGTATATAAAACATCAGAAAAAGATTAATGTGGCTCGAGAAGTCGGGTTCATTCTTCAGTATAATGTCGGGATGCATGAAAGGAACACATTGATTTGTAAACATTCGGGTAATAACAGGCCATTGCGCCGTTTAGGAATGAGTCTGCTTCTGTGTCTTAGAGATAACCCTATTGTAATGTGTATAAACCCCCAGAACAAAGACAAAAGACCTTCAGAAAATAATGACTTAAGCCGGGTTAGACAGTGTCATTATCCACAGTGAAGAAAGAGACCATTGCTCCATGTGCACATTTAAAAAGATATGCACACACAAACAATGAAGCCTGTTTTGGGAGACATGATCTGTGGTCTAATGGAGTAAAAAAGATTAAAATTGGTTATGGTTAACATTGTCACTTTTAGGGAAAACAGGGGGGAGCTTGCAAGCATAACAGAACCATCCTACTATAAATCTTAAAAATGCCCATAAATGCTTATTTTATAAGGGTGTTTTGCTGTTTAGGAAAATGTCATAAAGTTGATTTGGCATATTTACTTTATCTCCAGAAATGTAAATTGAAAAATATGACAAATAAAAGTCTAACAAGATTAAGGTGGCTTGTTTTACTCTCTAAAATTACAAAGTAGCTTTAATAATACAGTATGCACTGGAGTCCAAATGCAATACCAATGGTAGTTAAAGTACAATGGAGGATGTTTTAAGAGCCAATAGAGCAAATATGACGATGGAGTCAAAATCTTAAAAACAAAAACCATGACAACTTCTAGATGCCATCAGTACAAAAAGACATATTTTTCTCATGGCTGGTCCTTCTGCACTGATTGGCTAACACATTCTTGCCTCCTATGTCCCTCTGGATTTTCTGACATTAGCTTTTTTTTCCCCCCCCACATTCTTTTGCTGACTCAATCACTTGGTCTTATAAGTCCCATCGAGCCTCCTGCTTTGTCAGAAGCTTCACTGCCCTGATTCACATTTATTAAAGAGGGAAATGGGGGATGGAAAGACGGCATTATAAAGTCTTTCAAAGTGCATGACTGGCTTTTTGAAAGTGGAAACAGTCTTTATGTGAAGCATCCAGCAATAAAGAGTGCTTTCTTGTTTCTAGATCTAGGTTTTGGGGTTAGTCAGCATTATACAATACCTCGGATCTTACATTGCCCAACATGCTGGTGAGAATAAAGTACAGGAAGCCATTAGGGTATAAAGAATAGGTTAATCTTTAAAATTTCAGATGGCTGAACAAGTAAAACAGACCTGAATTAGGCTTATTCTAACTTTTTAAAAGGTCCGCTCATCTTTTGGACTGCCGCTTTAGTCCATATCTACTCTATTCTGTTTTGAACAACAAAAATTTGTATTATTTTGAAGATAAATTTCTTACAAAACTATTCTCATTAAAATTTTAACTCTAAATGGTGGATTGTTCAAATAAATGTTTGACATGTTCATTTTTGTAAAAGTTCTTTATCAATATGTAATATGTCCCTAATTACATTTGGATCCACTTGGTCACCAGTTATAACGCAGAAACTCCAGATAGAGTGGCGTTAAATGCTATCGGTATTCTGACCATGTCTGTGTAATGGCAGCTGCTTGATGGTGTGGACGTGATTAAGTGGGCTATTTGTCTGGTGCTGTGTGCAACAAGGGGCCAGGTGGGGATTGGCTGGTGACAAGACTCTCCTGCTGGCAGATATAGACAACAGAAAAAGACTGACGGCGGAAAAAGGTCAACATGTTAACTTCCTTTCACATAAACAAAGCAAAGCAGGAAAGAGATGTGCCATCTCTGTAGACTATGTACTTTTTGCCAGATTATCTATCATTCCCATTAAAGGTTAGCACAGCTCAAAAGAATAGTCCAAGGGTTTCCTTTTCTGAATTTCCCTCAACCTCATTGTATATTCCTTCAACCCTCACTGGCTTGCATGGGGTCCTTGTACATGCAGGCTTTTTGTTCTTTGCCACTCTTTACCTTATTTATAAGGATCAATCTAAATTTAAACTGCATTTTTATAGAAATGTGTCTTTAATGACTAAGTTTTAAATATGGAACTCACAAACTGACAGAGGAATGATTGGATGAAGAGCTGGATGCAGGGACATATGGCTAGATGTGCATGTATGACAGAGGCAATAGTAACCTTTCTTGTCTCTCAGTGGGGAACTTTAGAATGAGTGGATGCATGTGTGGAGGGATGAATTAATAGGTGGGTGGATGGGTGAAAGTCTGGAAATACAAATATTTTCCCTTAGACTATTTTCTTTATTGCATTCTGATCTGGAGTTGGTAAATAAGCAGTGGGCGGTGAAATAGACCTGCCGTACAGGTCTGTGCTGATAAGCAACGTGAGAACTTCCATAGAGAATCTATAGGAATTGAAATTACTTAATAGGACTTCAATTTGAAATCTGAAATATAAACACACCTCATAGCAGCTGTAAAATAAATAAATAAATAAAAATAAAGGAATATGTGTGTAGAACACACACAAATATGAAGGACAATGCATCACTGCCATGATTTTATTAAAAATCTAAATGTATGTTTCATAGTCTACGCCTCCTACTGATGGAATAAAACACAAACAAAAACAACATGACTTTTTTAGTCACAAGGACAGAGGAAGAAACACATGGGCTTTATGCTGCCCAGTGATGCAGCTTAACCTCAGATGACCCCGCCCCCTTTTCAATTAAAGGCTTCTAAGGCTGATACAAAATTATGAATAAAATAAGAACAAAAACAAGAATCCTTTAGGAAGCTCATCAATCACAGTTTAGAGACAAAAGGTAAAGAAGGGGGTGTAGCAGAGGAGTCTTTACCAAGTCTCATCCTTCATCATCCATTATGAGAGCATGAATGGGGGGGTCTCTGCTGTCCACAAGAGAATATGAAGACCGACGGAAGCCAAAAACGGGTTTAAAATAGGTGGCAAAGCTCCTCACCAGACATGGAAATTCTTCTCATATGAGCACTTTTCATTTGTCCTAAAACTCTATGTCTAACACAAATCATAAATATGAGTGTGAGAGAGAAAGAGGGAGACATTGTGTAAAAAAAAAAGCTAACGCACAACAGTGAACATCAGTCTTACCTGGATGAGTGATTCACTCAGTCTTTCCTCGTCTACCTCCAGCACAATGTCCCGGATCTCTTCATAAGGCAGGCGGAACGAGCCCAAGAAAATTGCTGTTTTGATGTAGAGAGAAGAGAGTCATTTCCTCACTTTTTTATTAGACTGCAGGGTTCACACTGACATTTTGGCACTCATCGCTCCTTAGATAAAATGATCACACACTGCACTTCCCATTTGGGAAAAAAAAATGGTGCTACTCTGACAAAAACTGCAAAGGAAAAAATCAAAATTCACCTGTATGGTGTCAGTTTTTGTTTATTTCAAACAGTCGATCCAAAAACAGAAACCTAACAAAATAAGTAGCAGCTGAAGAGGGCGCTCCCCTCAGAGCAACATGTTTTTATTTGGGTGGATACGAAAGAGGAACCATGATTTTGCCTCAGGGGGGAAGCCTGGTGGGTGTTTCACACTCCAGGTGGGGTGGCCACATTGGAAATTGGAGCTGATGCTGTATCCAGGTGGAAGTCACAGGTGGAGCTTTGGTAATGAGTTGGAAGAGAGACACTCAACAGCTGCCATACAACTGTAGCAGCAGGACCTGATGGCTCTATCTGATATGAAACAAGCAGAGAAGTTTTTTTTGTTTTGTTTTTGTTTTTATTTTTGTTCCTCTTAGCATTTTTATTTCAATGCAAACTACATTAGGTGATAAACTTTTCATATATAGAGAAACTTGCTTTATGTTATGTTGAGACTCTACATTGCCATTTATTAGTAGGGAGATAACATGACCATGTTTGTATCCCTTCACATTGCACTCATTTCATTATTTCCTGGCTTTTAAGCCGATTATTGCCAGTTCATGTGATACAATCAGATTTTCAACACCATTTATGTCAAGACTTTTACACAGTAAAACTTACAGTCAAAAATAATGTGTACCAGAAATTTCTACAGGGATCTTGGCTTTAGATTAGACTAAAACACACTGTTATAAAGTGGGGAGGGGGATGGACAGTACTTCAATCTGT
This sequence comes from Cyprinodon tularosa, assembly GCF_016077235.1. Lineage (NCBI taxonomy): Eukaryota > Metazoa > Chordata > Actinopteri > Cyprinodontiformes > Cyprinodontidae > Cyprinodon > Cyprinodon tularosa. The sequence continues at coordinate 1,521,464 of NW_024038531.1, read as the reverse complement.
TTGTCAATTCACTAATGATTCCCTTTCTCTCTCCACCAATCTATTTATCTGTCAACTTTTCTGTTTTTTTTTTGGCAGGTTTTGTTTGTGGCGCATGATATTGATAGTTACAGATGCAACTAACTAACAGAAAATCTTTATTTTTCACCTAAAAAAGATGAATCTGCTAAAACTTAAAATAAACTATAGAAATGCAAAAAGTGTAGGAACCCTGATTGTTAGATGAGTCGCTGTAGAGAATTGTGTGGTTATATCTGATTTTTGCATGTGTGCCACTGTAAGCATTTGCAAATGATTTCACTGAACTTGTGTATGTCTTTGACACGGTTGGTAGGTGTCAGTGCCAGGTCTGATTACTGTGCCTGCAGATGGGCTTGGAGTTTGGCGGAAGGAAAATAAGCGTTAAAATTACCACCTTCACAAAGGGAATGGGAGGGAATCCTTTTGTCATACACAACAACACAGCTCTCCTTAGTCGCCTTGATACACACTATTGCATCATAAATCATTTTCAATGCCTGCAACTGAACCCTGTAAGCTCTCTTCTCAATTCTGATGTGAAGGTTCAGTGACTGGGATGGGTGGTGTGGTAGTATGAGTGATTGTCATGTCAGTGTTGCTTTATGTATCATGGTAAAATGATTATGCATACTGCTATCATGTAAATTGTGTCCATCTGTCTTCAAAAACCTTTGCCCAGCAATGTCACCATGAGGGTAGAGGGTTGACCTGTGGCAGAGCCTCAAATAGGAAAAGCCGAGCCGACTGTATTATTTTAAGCTGTTAAATGCAAAAGTATCAATGTCTATGACTCAACTAGAAGTAGAAATCCTGTTTAAAAACATTTTTGTAGAAGTTAAGAGTATCAACTTAAGCTTTTTACTTGAGTAAAAGTGTGAAAGTATCATTTTTTAAACTAATTAAAGTCTAAAAGTAAAAGAAATGCAAGCAAAAATGTTAAGGAAGGATGCTTTACTGCACAAGCTTATAAAAATAATTTTTTTACAATTCTGGATAATAACTTCAGGATGATCCATCCTAATTAATGGCAGTAGTGTCAAATGTTGTCATCTTGGAAAACTATGTTGAAACGGGTCCATATACAAATAAATAATTTGTCTGAATAGAGCAAATTATTTCTCCAGTAAAGTATTGATAGTCGAAATTTCTACTTAAGTAAGGTAACAAAGTATTTGTACTTTGTTACATGACACCTCTGGGTAAATGTCTGATAGAGTGAAATATAAATTAAAACTACATAAAAAATATATTGGTATTTTGTAAGTTTTCAGTCCCTGCCACCCAACCCATACACAGTGAAGTTTGGAGCAAAAGGCTAATTTAAAGGTAGTGTCAGTAATTTTACGATTTTACTAATTTTGCACATATTACTGTAGCACATTTAGTTTCTTTCATTATTTCACAATTTTCCAGTGTTTGATTTTCTACAGCTGATGTTGGATTTAAAGTGTTTTTAAAAGTTGTTAAACAGCAGATCAACTACACTTTAAAGGAAAAGTTCAGTCAGCAACGAACGATCAATGGATCATTTTCTATACCTAAAACAAATATGTTTGGGGTGATTTAATACATTTATTGTTAATCATTAAAAAAATAAAAATAATAATTTTTCTCGCAACCAATGAGTCCAGGAGTGGCCATTTTTGTAGTAACATCTCACTCCTAACATCTTCCTGCAGTGACATCACAGTACGGTAAGCCTAGCGCCATTCTCCGCGCTTTAAAGCAAACTCAAAGGGAACTACTAGACACATCTGCAATCAATAAAATTATAATAATCATTTAAGATTTAGAGAGGACTTCAGCATTGAAATTTGCGAGAGCTATAGTTAAACTGAAAATGCCCACAAGCATGGCAGTTGGATGTTTACATCGGGTAAAAGTGGCAAAAAAAAAAAAAAAAAAAAAATTCCATCTTTCAAATTCATGATCCACCATGGATGGGTATGTTGGTGGATTGCCAACTTGAAGAGGGAGGATTTGCCTCTGAACTTCTGGCCAGAGTAAAAACCCGTAACATGTAGCCAACATTTCGTAGAAGAATGTTTTCAAGATGATTTGTATAATAGCGCGTTGTGACAAAAACCAGATACATCATTGGGACTTGCTCAACAGCCGATACCGCACCGTGACGTCACAAACCGGTAGGTGACAGTAGCATTCTTTGACAAATATTGATGTCTCCACTCAAGCACATTCAAATGAAATTACTCTTACTTACAAACACTAATTATTTATTGAACCGTATGTAATAATTTAATATTTAAAGTACTTTTTAGAAGTTTGAATTCTTAACATGACCAGACTTTTCCTTTACGATGTACATTGTGAGTTCTTTTCCTTTCATTTTTAATAACTCTATATCACAATCCAGTATTAACAGGAACTGTATAAAGCTCAAGCAGACTTTATCTGGGGCTTCATGAGAATTAAAAAACACCCACATGGAGCTCAAGCAGTCGAGTCTGTTAAAAATTAATTTTGCATAATCTGACACAGAGGGCTTGGAATAAAGCTGTAAGCACTTAGTTTGACTGCTATATTGTTGCCAAAAAAATCCTCAAGTTTCCACAAAAGGCTCAAACATCACTATCCTAACATAGAAACCATTAATCTAATAGTTTTTTTTCTTTTTTTTTTGTTCCTTTTTTATTTTATTCTACATGCAGCTTTTCCTGTTTGTGGGAATATTAACAGCTGCAATAGGGGAAAAAATTTCAAAATCTTCTGAGATAAAAGAACATCACTGTGAAGAATAACTTTGTGAACCAAACAGAAAGCTAATTATGTGTTTCAACCAAAATGCGTTTTTGAGCGTCAAAAAAGCAACTCAACTTGGACACCTTGCAAACCGGCAGGCAATCAGGGGATTCTCCAGTAAAAGCTCTATAAAGCCAGCCATACTGTCAGAGATTTGCTGCTGCTGTTTGTAGCAGTTAAAGGCACATAAAAAGATTTTTTTAAATATATTTTTAGGTAAAACTGCACTTTAAAAGCACTTTATATGTATTAATTTTAATTAAATTTATGCTGACAGCTCTGCAGAAGCAGAGATCACGGCTTGTATGTTGTGTCTGTTACCAAGACAGCTCCTGGATCAGCTTTTCTGAATGGTTGACGCTGGATGCTCAAATGCTTCCGATCCTGGAAAAGTGGTAAAACTCGCTTCTCTCGACGCTAAAATCTGGATATCAAGCCCTCCTTCATGCCTTACACTTTGCATGTAAACTAGACACCCTGAAGCTCATGTTTGTTGTGAATGCACCATAAGGGTTACATGACAGCATCTACTTACATAGGTTCTGTGCTGTCTTGGCATCCAGGATACGAAGCTCCTTTGTCTTCTTCTTGAATTGGGGCATTCGGTCATCAGTCTCATCACTCACATCCTTTTTTACTGCAATATAAAAATAAACAAAAACAAATAAACAAACATATGACAATATGTTTACTATATACTGCTATGCAGCTGCTATTTGCAAAGTTAATGACCTGCCAAAATTAGCTGAGCATGGTCATGTAGATAACAATTTACCAAGTTGCATGACTATATATTATCAAATAAATTTAATTGGACTAGGTATCGTTAAATTGGACGGCATCTAATTGATCTGTCTATATGCTTTGATATGGGATGTAAAAGATAATTTGTTAATATCTTAAAGCATTCTCATGTCAACTGGAGCTGTTTCTCAACAAATATTGTGAAGTAGTCTAGAAAAAAAATAAATAAAAAATATTTCCCGGGACATATCCGTATTTCACGTCCTGTCCCTGGCGTCCTGGGTTTTTTTTAGAAAGTGAGGAAATGTCCTGATTTTTTTAAATTACCTTAATTGGACCATTAAATTTACAGGCGCTAGGGCACTGCGCACGACGCTGCGTGTGACGTAATCCCTGAGCTACGTCAGTGTGGGCAGCCCTGTTCTTAATCAGAATATAGATTGCGTGGCTGTCAGTACGCCAACAACATGCAAAAGCGCAAATGTATGTTTACCGACAATTTTCAAATAGTTTCCCCCCTTTCAGACTGGGTCGAGACAAATGGGAGGCCTTGTGCACGTGTGCAAAGCAGGCACATATGTCTCGGTGTGCAATGGAGGTGCAAGGAATCTGAAAAGTCACCTGGACACCGAAAGTAAAGATAGTCTATTGATATATCTGTTCGTTTTTGCTACACAAGAGGTATTTTTTGTTAATTAGCTCATTTGTTAATTTATTTTTTCCAATAGCCTACAGAACAGACATTATTTCGTTCATTGCTGAGGCTGAGTATCATCTGTTATTGGGAGTTGAGAGTTATGGTTAACTTTTATTGTTAAGTGAGGGATGTTTAGATGAGACATTATTTCTTTCATTGTGCTATTCATTCATTACAGGAATTGTTAAGCATTTTTAATAAATACATTTTGAATGAAATTATCGTTTGTTATTGGAGTTATTGCTGTTGACTTTTACTGAAAAGCATTTTTTAATAAATCAACTGTAAATATCATGTTATTGTGGGATTACGTAGGTCTATGTTAAGTGAGTGCATGCCACAGACATCTCTATGCATGGGAACAGAGATCCCAACCCCCCTGCTCCAAGGTGTCCTGGTTTTCCCAAATGAAAATATGGTCACCCTAATATATAGTGAAACACAAAACATATAGTTCATTGTACAGAGTGGTCTAAACATCTATTTCTCTTAGTTTTCATATTATAGTTAGTGAAATTGAAACATATTTTTTCCTAAAAGAGGGAACACAATAGACTTGATGAGTAAAGCTTTAATGCAACACCCTTCAAAATAAGGGCAAAAAAAGTTTTGCCTATTAACATGTAGTTTTTTAAAGTATATTCACTTAAACTTTATTCGTAGGAAAAACTGAGATAAGAAAAAGTCAACAAACATTTGGGGTAAATTTCAGAGGGAGATTCCCAAAGCATGAACTTTGTGTGGAGTCTTGAATAAGGGTGAGCAACAATTATTTTGTAAAAGTTCTTCACATTATTTATTTAGGATTGTCAAAAAATAGGCTTCCTGCCTGAGGGCATAGTCTGTAGAAAATCAACTTAAATCTTTCAACTTTCCAAGATGAATGAGAAAAAGTGCAACTCCCTACAAATCCAAGAACCCAGTAATAGCAGTCCACAAAATGTACCCCCAAATAAACCTTCTTGTTCTAGAAAAGAAGACATTTTAAACTTTTCACACGAGGAAACATTTAGGAAAATAACATCCGTATTTGTACTCCAGTAACGTCAAGCATGTCTAAAAGACTTTTTTACAGCATATATAGCAGCAGGACAACATTTTAAATTAGAAATAAAGGGTGGAGGAAAATTTATTTTTTCACAATAAAGAAGGAGCAATATGAGAAAGAAGACTCCTTAGATCCTTCATTCTCCCCTGACGGTTTCTGTGAGGCAGCACACTTTGTTGCTAATCATCACAACTGCTCTGTTTAAGCCCAAGGTGGGAGTCTCAGAGGAAATCCAGAACAAACAATCTGCTCCCTTAGTGCTGGCTTACATATTTGAAGAAAGAATCAAAGAGGCAACATCTCCTGGGCACCTAGAGGAAGGAATGCTTAAGGCGCCTACCTAACTCTGCAGTGCGCTGTCAACATATCACAACAGGCATGGAGTTGTTTACAGTGTTAAATATTGCTAAATTGCAAAAAAAGGTTAAACTGATGAAACAGATAGAATTATTGTTGATTTCCTGTCAGAAAACTCAAACTAAAGATGCTCTTTAGGAGCCCGAAGCACTCAAGGCCTCAAACTCAAAGTCTGAATACAAGCTGCATGCAGACAAATCTTTCCTTGTTTTCTCTATTGATGTTTCAAGTAGATGTGAAATCATAATTTCTTAATTAACTAAGAAACAGTGCATCCCACATATCCAACGATTCATTATGGAAGCAGAATGTGCTATTGGTTTAAAGGTATAGTTGAGGATGTTCTTTTTTTGGGTGGATCATCAAAATAAGTGGTCCTCCTAATTGTCAGTCATTCTGGTGATATGTTTACATAAGGCTGCCCTACTGTATGTGCTCATCCCATTTTCACTTAACGAGGCGAGTGTTACATAGTGGAAAACATTGCAAATCTTCTTTTGGAAGGTAAGCTTGTATGAGTGATGCAACAGCAACTTTTAAACAGAGCGTGCACGAGGAGAAATGGGCTCGTGAATGCTCTCACACATGTTAAATAGGCGTTCTCTCTCGGGAGCCACTACAGGGTTGTGCATGTGCATTTTTTTTAAGTGAAAAGGGCAGGTCTTTTCAAAAATTTGCGAAGAAAATAAATTAATAAATTAATTAATATACAAGACAGTAGGCCTACTTGAATAATTGCTTTAAAAATGAGAAAACAAATAGCGAAATAAATAGCGAAATAACAGAAATAAAGTGTTACATTTAAGGATGTTTTGGAAAAAAATTGGATTTAGGTATTAGAGCAACACAACAGTATGACTGAGTAAGAACACTAATCCATTGTGCAGAAACTTCCTGTCAGTGGCCTCAATGTTTCCTCCCACACAGCCAAACTGCTCAGGAACAGTTTAAGGGAAATGGCAAAGGGCCAAGTGATTATCTGGCCTCTAAACATATCAGATTTCAATCCACATCAACACCCACAGACTGTGTCAAAGCAGGTTCTACCAATGAAAGCCACATTCTGCAACCTACAGGACCCAAAAGAGCTGCTGCCAGATATCAACAGATGTCTTTGAAATAGATTGACTTCTCCCTTGGTGCTGTGATATGATTTTCATATAAAGTAGGATTTATATTAAAATGAAGATCAGTATGAGGTTAATTAATTTGTTCATAATTTAAAGTTCAACTTACATTGAAAAAGCATGATTGCATGAGCAATCATACATGTTAAGCTTTTCTGTTAGTAAAAATAAGAGACAGGCTGCTAAACCATCAACCAGGGGGGTAAGCTGCAAAAGGTCATTTCTGAGAACTTAATTCATTGAAAAATTAATTCAAGCACATTCATAGAAAGTTATGTGGAAGGATAAGGTGTTTTAGGAAAGGGAATGCAAGAAAATAGCACCTTGATAGAGGGCAAGGATAGCCTTTATTTAAACAAAAAATATTACCGGTATATGAAAAGCTGTACTCTACTTTGCTGGGAAACTGAATTATTGGCTTGAATTAGCTTTAGGGCATGACTGAAATCTACAGAAATGAACACTTCCAACATGTCACTTTTCATGTAATTCATGTATAGAAAGTCTAATAGGTCACTTTTTGAACTTCATGTTGCATGAGGTGAAAATACAGAGTATTTCTGCAGTACATTTCAGCACTGTTCTGTTAGATCCCCTAAAACCACTCAATTAAGAAGCAACCTTAACTCACCCATAAACGTACCAGTAACAACATTTATATTTTTACATTTTTTAGTATTTCTTTACTGAAAGGAGTGATAAATCATCAGTCCCTTGACTTAGACAAAGAGACATCTATATTATCTTCCTTTCTGATTACATTAAGAAACTAACTTAAGCCAAAAGTGAAAATCAGCTCCTTTCTGTACCAAATTATTCTCTGCGACCTCTACTATCTATTTACTCTACAGCCACTTTAATCTCTCAACGTGATACCTTACATTCTCACCAGGGTGCTCTCAGCATACTGGTGTTCACCTTTGCCTCCAGGCACCCATGCTGCTCATTATTAAAGAAAGTACATTTAAAAACAATAATGAACCATTCTTTTCTATCCTAGCCCATACATCTCTGAGTTCTCCTGCAGGGAGCTGAGCATTGGCATCAGAAGGCTGACTGAAACGACTGGTTTTTGCTGGTTGACTCAATTATGCCACGAGTCACATGTGTTTCCTCTGAGCGCTGCATGTGAACTGATGGGCCCTGGAGGGCTTGCACACATTTCAAGCTGCCACATTGTCAGCGTCCCAGGTGTGTAGAGAGGATGAATATAGGTGGCATATACCCAGATGGCTGGCCACAACAGAACCTCTTTTAAAGTTTAATAAATGAAAACAAAACACAGAAGTTTGGAGAAAGTTACTAAACATCCTCCCCTCTGGTTGGCTTTAAACTTGAGTTTTTTCTTTTAACTAACAATAGCCCAATCATAGAGTCGGCTTGTTGCTTCTTCAGCCATAAAAAGCTTAAACCGTATGACATTCTAGGCCTGCAACAGCTGATTGAAGTCCTTGCCAATATTAGGACGTGTTCTTTTAGTTGTCCAAAGGCTAAAATTTAATACTGTGAAAACAGTGCTCATGTTTGTTAAGCAGAAGCTCTCAAGAAGACACACAATGCAGAGACACTTGTGACTGGAAAAACCTACAAACTTGTGTGCAATAAAATTAATTTATATGATTTCAATATTTATCAGATAATGATAAGATAAAAAAAAATCCAGATTGTTAATAAAAATAAAAAAAGAATAAATAAATCCTTTTTGCCAGGAATTTATGTTGGATCATTAGAGAAGTCATAAAATACTAGACTCACAATGTTCAAAGATTAACAATACCCTTTTTGGTTTGTTTTTAAAAATGGATCCAATGCATTTACGATGAATGTTAATGTTAAAAAAATACACACAAAAAATAAACAAGGAAGCTGCATTTCATTGGAAATTCTTAACAGACCATAATATCTGAAAAATTAAGCTGTTACTTTATTCTCATTTTTCTCTTGCATGTAATATTGTGTACCTGTCCCCTTAAAAGAACATAACTTTTTATCTGCAATATTCTTGACTTTCCTTTTTTTTTTTTTTTTTTTTTTTTTTTTTTACTTTTATAGATTTCAACCTTCTTTTTTTTAGTGTTTTTTAAAAGTTGAAATGGTAAATGATTGGAATTACTAGCTGAATGTGAACTACTGCATCGTCTGGACAAAATGTGATTAAACCTGACCAAGTCAGAGCTAAATAAATATCATACACAAAATATAAATTAATAATTATATTTTATATTTACATATTCCATTTTGCCTTACAATTTTGGTATCATAACCTATCTGAGACATTTTACATTTATTTGCTGGCTAAAACTGAACATTTATAGTGCTAAATATTTGCTAAAGTGCATTTCATGTTGAGTTCCCATTTAAATAGACCTTTCTGTGTATTCCCAAAAATGTAAAGAAAAAGGATATTTGTAGACAGAAATGAAACAATGAAGATGTTGAAGTGCTTAAAAAAACTAAACAAAATAGTTTTCTATGTGAAAACTATTGTGATTGTAAGAAACTTCTTTAAATAGGAGGGTGATTAACATCGCTCTTTTCCAAAGGGAGTTACCAAATTCTTAAAATGGAAAACACACATGAATGTTTCACTTAGAAAAAACAAAAAAAAACAACGCTTTTGGCTTATTAAGCACGATTTGGCATTCATCTGTGTGGGCTTTGGATTGAGGTATACCCATGAGAAACTGTATGATAACAAGAGTTCTCCAATACTTGGACATCCAGTTTGTTTGCTGGCCCATAATCACTCTCCTGGTTTCCTTCCATGAGATATCTCCCTCAAGACGTCCATAAAACCCAGGGCATTAGAAAGCTAAACACTACCACATGTTCACTTCCGGACACAGACTCCCAGGATGAGCCCTGCCACCAGGCACCAGAAAATGAGCAGGCCTTTAAAAGACAGAAAACAGCAGATGACAGGTCTTCAACTAACATATTTAAAGGCAAAGAAACATGGAGTGGGACAGACAATGTGGAGTCTGGTCTCCTTCGAAGCAATTTACTCCTTCAAATGTGCAATCTGCCCGCAAACATGGGTCTCTTCCTCCATATCAGGGACTCATGCTGAGGATTCAGCTGCTGGAAATCTGCCAGCCTGACTGAAGGAGTTGGAATCTGAAGAAAAGTCATTGTCTTCTGCCATAAAAATACCAGTTCTTCAGAGCTTGACTTTATTAATATACATGTTTTATGTATGTATGCTAAAACGTGAGCGGGACAAGAGGAAAATGTCAGCTGAACGCAGAACAAAAAGAAATATGTAAAAGCAACAAGACACCTTGAACAATAACCCTGTTTCTAATTTCCATGTTCAGTTCCTTTAAAGGGAGGTTTCGTTCTTTACCTTGAAGACAAACTGGTGATTAGATATATAGCTGTTTCCACTCCTCCTACTGTCTTGGATGCTAAACAGATACTCCCACTTGGAAAAATGGCAATCTGTCTCACTGAGTCAAGCTTAAAATGTATAATTTTCCTGTCATCAGAGGAAACCAATAAGGCATAAAAAAACAGAATTTTACTTCGCTATTACCAATTACTGTTAGTGTTAATACACTTATTCACAATAATTAATTCATTCCTCCCAGTTCTATAAATAAGTAATATATAAAGCTATAAAATATGCCTAATGATGATGATGATAATGATGATGATGTCTGTGTTCTTTTCATTGTTGAGCTTGTAGCCATTCACAAAAAGCATCTTTCCTAAAATCTGGTACATCATCTGACCTTATAGTAGACTGCTGTGTAACATAAGATGCTGATTATTTACAATGTAAAGCTTGAATGACAACTTGTCCAATAGGTGAGTGACTGCCTACTGGTAACAAAGAAAAAAACATCCATTAAGCATTTGACTACAAAGATAATTTGTTTGGGAAACAAGCAGAGACATGATGATCAGGAAGTAAATGTTCATACCATGGGGGGATTATGACTGTCACATGTGATCATAAAGATCATAGACTGAAAAAAAAAAATTTTTTAATTTCTGTGTCTTCTGTCATTAAAAATCCTCTGTCACTCTCCACGAATTACTCCAAACAAGTAACCCTTCTTTTTTAACTAAAAATTAAACTTTGTTCAAGCCACAAAAAAAAAAACAACAATGTTTTTCATTTGCTTGAATGACATAATTTGAGAGTTTTTAATTGGAGTCTTTGGAGTATTGGCATTTGCAAGTCTGTTCATTACAAGCAGACAGAGCTATTGATTTTTTTTTCTGTAGGGTGCTGGTTTGTTGGGTCTCCAAGCTACTCAGCCAAGCAAGTTCTGACTTCCTTCACCTTCCTAAATAAATGGTCATATTGTTACTTAAACAACTCCAATTTGAGCTTGGGATTAACCTTGCTCACATTACTGCCTTATCTATGTTGCATTTAAGATATATAACAACAAAATTCTACTAACCTTTGCTTTTTGCATTTTACATTTTTCTTGACTTTTGTCTTTAATGGAAATTAATATAACTATGCCAAAGAGTTGTTAAGATAACATGATGTACTGTCAGATAATCTTTAAACAAGAAGATGTTTGTTCCCCCGGATATTTTAATTGTACTCCTCATGTCAAGGTGAGCTATTAAGCAGTGGGACCTGTCAACTATGCAATAATTACCTTGCCTAATGATAACAGATAATACATTTATAATAATACTAATACTGATTATAGAAACTTAAATTGCAAAAAAAAAAAAAAAAAATATGGAAGTTGCAATTAAATGTATCTCTAGTCAGATTGCGCATTTAAAACATCTGGTTCTGTTTACATGAGAATACAAGGTGCGTAATCAGGAAGCAGGATGAGTCCCACTGAGTGATACTTTGACCTGAGGCCAATAATGTCTTCAGTATGCAGGGAGCGGCTCAGCCCACGGTGGAAGGTGCACAGCTGGGCTTGGAGCAAAGCCCAGTGAGAAAAACGCCTCCTCTTCTAATTGAGACAGCACAGATCTCCCTTAGTGACCCTCCCATTTCTATTCCAAGAGGGAAAAAAGAAAGAGTCCAGGACATGGGGAAAGTTTTCTGTAAAAAAAATAAAAAATGTACTTTTATACAGGGATGAATCTCAGTAGAGATGTTAGGGTTATGGCCGGATGTGCTCAATTTACGAAATTTGCCGTGATTTATAGGACATTAACACACCCAGGCAATTATTTTTTTTTTATTTTAATGCTCTTTAATTAAAGTTCTGTTTCAAATGTCCTTTTGAATCAAAAAAGTTAAAAATGAAAACGCAAAAAATGTTATCAATAAACAAATGCTTTTTAAAAAAGGGAATAGCTCAAAGCATAATCAATGGCCTGGGGCTTGTATATCCTTTTAGCAACGTTTAATCAGCTCACATCTACACAGCACAGTTTTTCTCTCTCTCTAAGAGTCCAAGAGAGTGTGGGAAGGCTCTGACTTTGCCTCAGCCTGTTAAATTGGTCATGGAGACATGCTCCTGGGGGCAGTGAATGGATTGAGCCTGACAGCCAATCAGTTCTAGGAAACTGTTCTCTGGTTTTACCAAAGCAGCTCATTGTGACCCATTGTGCTTGAGCGCTGGTGGGAAGGCGCTAGTTGCTGGTCCAGTCGGCTGCACCTGGTGTCCGTTAAGACCCCCGCTATGCAGCTCAGCCTTGAGCATTCAGGAGGTAGCACTAAAGGTGGGGCTGTGTCAATATGATGAGAATTTCAGCCAAGATTTGAGGGTAAGGTTGTTTCCTGGATAACTGCCGAATTTACTCAGGTCCCTCTGGTCTTTATTACCTCTCCCAAGCCAATGCTACATGAGATCGAGCCCAGAGAGAGGGTTCAGAGTGTACTTGGCCAAGGCTGAAGATATTTTAAAATGTTCATCTCCAGTGGCAGTAAATTTTTACACAAGCTGCTGCAAAATATATCTGTAGGCGAACTAAGATGAGAATATTGACATGACTTTCACCTCTCACTTTTAAAGGGATATACCAAAAGTTGTTGCAGAATTTTTAGGAATAAAATAGGCTTTATACACAAGGTCTGTCATAAAATACCGTCCATGCACCTTCGTATAAATTTCACTTTAAAAAAAGTTTCCAAATATAATGCAGTGCTGTCAAAGCATGATACGTGACACAATATGTAAATAACTTCTTGCTATACATCACTGTAGTTGGTGGTTGTAATCTTTTACTTTTCTTAACAGACACTTTGAAAACTCAGAAGACAAACAAACACAGCACTTATTTGGGAGTGCACTAAAGCCTGTATTACACAGCAAGACAATTGTGGCTATTTTTGCCCCGCTCTTTCCCTTCTTAGCCATCCCAATAATCGGAATGGCTGTAAAGATAATCTTAGCAAAAGATCTTGTTGTGTGTGGCGTCTCAAGAGTCACCGGGTCTGTTTTCTGAGAAGTCATGTCTGACATCTGAATTTGTTTGATTGATTGATATCTGTTTATGTGTGGTAAGATGTGGTTGCTGTGTGGCTCTGCACCAAACATTGTTAGTCTGAACCCGTTATATCTGTTTTTATTGTTAGATGTGTGGTTTATTAAGCTTTAAAAATCCCCCAACTGTTTTAACAGAAATGGCCAACGAATGACATTACCATATATTTGACTATGCTACGAAGGTGCTGCACTCCACTTGCAACAATGGATGCTTGAAAATAACAGTAAAACTGACAGCATAGATTTCTTCGATTAACTTGGCTAATAACTATCCAACTACTCTATTACTGTTGGGGTATTTTGGGGAACTGATGGCTTTTAAAGGTGCAGAAGGAAATCTTTTCTGACACATTTTTTACCACGTGGCTTGAAGATCTCCCCACAGTCACGTAGCAAGCAGTGAAATAGAAGGTCTGGAATGGTGCCTGCTACAGTGTGAAATCAATGAGTAACGTCCACCAATAACGAAACAGGGTCCGTTGTACATTGTTGGTCCCTGACATGTCAATTGGGGTCATCTGCTTGTCTCTCCCCCCTGTGCGTGTACCCTGACACATGAACGAATCGACCCCCCAATGCTCGTGCAGGACGCCATGGCTGGAACCTGGCCACTGTTATGCTATGTTCACACCTAAAGCAGCACGAGCAGCAAAAACGCCTGTGCTGCTTCATTTTTGATGCTGCTACAGTACAAGTTTGGTTCTGGTGCGCGGCTGAAGCATTTTGCTGCTCTTGCTACACGGCGAAAAAAGCAGAATTGATGCGTGTTGGGCAGAGCTACCCTATCCTTTCTTTGCCTGTAACAATGGCAGCTATATTTGCTGCGATCAGTGGATAAAAAGTAGTTTGAATCTATTTTGAAGTGAGAAAGTCCACCTGTAAACATCTTCTGTGCAGTCAGTTCATCCAGATTATCATCCTGCCTTCAAATATTTTTTCTGTAAACTAGCTGCTTTTGTTGCCACTGATGCTTTCGGTGTGAACGTAGCATTATGTTGTTGTTAGCTTGTGTCATGAGCACTCGGTCTCGGCTTGTTTGTCAAAAATATAGCTTGCCAGAACCTTTTTTTTCAAGATGACCTACAGCACATTCAGGAGGAAGGGATTCATCCTGTAACTAGTGGTCTGCAAGTTCAAGCCCCCTCTCTGTCAGTCTTAGTCGCTGTACCCATGGGCAAGACATGTCCCCCACCGTACCTCCTGTTGGTGGCGAGAGTGATGCTGCTTGTAAGACGGTCCCGCTTCTGATAGTCTGCCAGTCTAGCTTACCAATATCACTGTGGGAATGAGTAAATGACTGAATATAGTGCAAAGCCTTTGACCTAATAAATCAAAATATACAGTATTGCTTGAAACTTTACACACCCTCCCGTTAACAAAATGATGAAATTCACACTAGTAATTAAAATGACACAAACCTGAAAAAGTAACAATAAATAAAAATGTACTAAACGATAATTCAGTAAAATACTGATTTTGGAAATTTTTATTAAAAAAATGATTTTGCAAGAAAATAGTCCTAAACAAATTAAAGTACCTTTCTCATGAACAGTAACCCAACATAGCTGTTAAAAGGTGCAGAGGGTACCTCAAAATGTTGCTAAAAAAAGTATATATATATATATATACAAATATATATATGTGGATGTTTTTATTCTATCTATAGATTAGAAATTAATGTCAGGATCTCCATTTTTATTTTATATTTTCAGTCTTTAAATGGTGTATCAAGTTTCCAATTACCGTTCACTCAAATTAGGGATCTTTATTAGATTCAAACTTAAGAGTACCCATTTGGTGTACTGCATTTTGGAACTGTGGAACTTCTCTGTTCTGCTTGGAAAGATGTGACGATAGAAAAGTGGGGAGAAAAATATAAAACATTTCTAAAATAATAGAAAAAGACATGCTGGCAATAGGCACGGTAGGGTTTTGTGTTGTAATGCACCTCATGGAGCCAAGTTTTATCATTCCGGCAACCGGAACCCTAGCACTCTGACACTGCACAAAGTTTATCCTAAAACAATGCCTTTGATAATATAAAAGTTCAATCAAAATAGAAGCTACACTACATGAAAAATGCAAAGACAAACATTTGCAAGTTTTTGAAAGCCAAATATAAAGCATTCTAAAAATATATCCTTAAAATTATTTGCAAATTAGTCTTGTCATTTCTAACATAGGCTACGGGAGCAAAAAGCAGCATGGGCTCTGTGTGTGCTTGTCCTACTTTTTTTTTACAGGGTTGCATTTTTTACATTTGTTAGCTGGCAGAACATAATATGGCCTGTTTTCCTTTTATTGAAGACTGTTATTCTTTACACCATCCTTTCTTGTGAAATTAAGCTCTTGTGTCTTTATTGCTTCGTTATTATACTAGTATAAAAATAGCATGCTCAACCAGCAGGAAAGAGTAATGCTGACAAAATGTGTTTCACTTTGCATTTTTGTCCTTTTGCATCTTTGTTTGTTTGTTCATATTTCTTGACAGACAAATTGGTATGCAGAAAGTCGACATGCCAAAACATGATGGCCAAAGACAGGTGATGTGAAAAAAATACAGATTTTCCTATTACAATGACACCTGACAGAGAATGGGAAAAATAGGGCAGCAAGTGAATATTTTGACCTTGAAGTTGATGCAATGAAAACTGAATAAATACACAACTGAAAAGATTTGTGGGATTTTAAGAAAGGCCCAGGCCATAGTATCTACACAATGGCAGTTTGAGTTTGTGTTCAGGACCTTCAAAAGGTTTAAATAAAAATAGTCAATGGCTCATTTAGTCAAAGAGGAATGGAAGATCGGTCTGCGTTTTCAGATCTGATTTGTAAGAACCACTTTACCAGAGGCTACCAAAAAGATGGTAATGTTGATGCTAATGGAACCTGGAAAAAAAAAGAATTAATACATTGCTTGGTCTGAATCCATTGTATTGTTGCAAAGCCTTTAAAGGGGATCATAGGTATTTAATCAGGATCAAAAAGTAACAGACTAAGCATTCTATGCTTTCTTTTTATATTGTTGATGGCTGGTTGAATGGAAGTGGCTTGAAAATAAGTACTATCAAAAAGACGCTATGAAACAAATGAAATCGGTCATCGTGACATTACTTGATGTGTGTCCTAGGGGTAGGATAGGGACCGATATTGCTTAATCTCCACATAAACAACATATGTTTCAAAATTAAACACGTTTTTTTTTTTTTTTTTTTTTTTTTTTTTGCAGATCATACAAATAGTTTCTGTGGAGCTGAGAGCTTACAGCAGCTCCCGGGTGATAATACACCAGAGGAAAAAAAGAGCTAAAGTGATAGTTTGACAAAAACAAATTTTCCCTGAATCAGAGAAAAAGTTAATGTTATTTGGAAATCATAATGGAAATAATGTGAAAATCAAAATAGATTGGGCAGAGGTGGAACATGCAAATTAATATACTTTGATTGTTGACTATAAGATATGCTGGATGCCTCATGTCAAACATGTTCAGATTAAATCATTTAAAAAGACCTGTGATTTATTTAGTAAAGCAAATGACTTTCTAAACCAAAATGTGCATCACACATCCTCTACTTTTCACTGATTTATCCATACCTGAGCTATTGTGTAGAAATCTGGTGTAACACCTACAGAACATCAAACAGCTATGCATGCTGCAGAAAAGAGCCATCAGGATAATTTATTCAAGGCTGACTATCATGACCACACTAATCTATTATTCATTCATTCCTGCTATCTTTAATGGTTTGAGCTGGCTGTATTTCAAACATCACTATTAATGTTTAAAACTAGAAATAAATAACTACAAGGCAGCAAACAAAAAACATTATGTCGAAAGAGGTGGAAGGTATAGTTAAAGGGATAATATGAATTTGAATATCATATGTGCTAAATCGCACATAAAAAGAATGAGCATTTCAATAAAAGGTGTGGAACAAACTAAGAGTTGAATTAAGTTAATGTCAATGCATGAGGCTCAAACTGGTTTTCTTAAAAAGCTGTGAAAGACGAAGGGTGGTTGTATGACGGCTGGCCAATAGAGGGCGCTAGGGCCCTGCCCCACCCACCCAATGACCCTTATTGACATAAAAAAAAATGTAATTTTAAATTCATATATAAAATATTTCAAAATATATTTATATGTTTTTTTAGATGTGCAAGATAAATTCTTAATCTTTAGTGAGGAGTAAGATGTCACTTCATTTTTCACATCAGATTGTGACGTATTTCTGCCCTAGAAAATCAAGAATCTTTGCCCAAAAAAGTTGTACATGCGCAGTAGCTCCTCTGCAATACAAAGGTATAGGAGAACTTGGGGCGCAGATGAGCTGCGCCCCAAGGTGACAGGAGGTGTATTTGTTCACCACCTCCCACCACTGTCGCAGCAATTGGAGACGCATTGGAGAGAGAGATAAATGAGAGAGAGAAATGGCGCAAGAAACGTCCTTTTCCAGCCCCTGGTTTAACTACAAGGCTCAGTTTACTGCCTGGAGTGAGGATAACACTTTATTCTGTTGCATTGACTGCCTGCCTTTTTCAAACTTCAGGATTTGACCCAACATGGACAAAGACAGGTAGGACTGTTTAAAGAACTTTTTTAGAAAAGACAAAGAAGAATGAACAACCTAGGATTCCCATGGAAAATTCTATAATATAGTGTACCTTTCCAGATGATGATCGGTTTCTGGTGTCCTCCACTTTGAATTTATAGTCTCCCCAGAGAAAAATCCACTCTACCAGCCGCCACTGGTGTGTGTGTGTGTGTATATATATATATATATATATATATATATATATATATATATATATATATATATATATATATATATATATATATATATATATAAGGGGTGGAACGGTTCACAAAATCCACGGTTCGGTTCACGGTTTCTTGGTCACGGTTTTCAGTTCGGTATATGTTGATTGTTAGGAATATCTATTATGTCTTGTACAGTACAACACGCGTCTTCCAACTCCTGTTCTTTCCCACTCGCCATACCAACACAATTCTCCACAACACGTGATTATTTTCTGCTTCACCCAGCTACGCTGCTTCGCTTCTTCTTCTTGTTTACTACTGGGGGTTGGCTTTGGTCGCATTCCCGCCACCTTCTGCGTTATATATATATATATATATATATATATATATATATATATATATATATATATATATTTTTTTTTTTTTATTTTTTTTTTTTTTTATAGGCCTATATGTTTTTAAAACTATTTTTCTAGCTCAGGTCAAGCCATTAAATTCATGGGAGAGGTTAACTTAGCCAAAATATGGTTCTAAATCAGGAATTTAAATTGTGCGAAACAAGAAGCAGAAAAAACAGAACAAAAAAACAACAGGAAAATGGGGCTTGACAGTTTAAAATGGCTAATAAGGATTTGCATTAAAATCGCAGCAGAGCAAAACACCCCCCGTGGAATCAATTTATTGATAGGTTGGGAAAATCTCAGTATAAAGTTAGTCACTGAAATAGAAACTGGTGATTGGGATTTAAGAATAAGCTTAGATAAGAAATCCAGACAAATGGAATCATTTATATTTCAACAAATCACACAAGCAGGTGTGGCTAAGCAAAATGGTGCATGAAAGGTTGTCAAACAAGGAAAAGACATTCATGCTTATGCTTTATGCTTTTAATAAATGTGCTCAAGTATTATCTCTTCTTCTTGTGAAGGTTAACCGATAGGTTGATCCAATTTGTCTACTGAGGCGTGAAAGGACTTAAGAAATGCTTCACATTTCTGTGTGGGAAATGTCAAGGTTTCCTGAGAGATGAGGACAAGAGGAGGGGGAAATGACTTTTTCTCTTGCTGGCAGCTTGACTTCATGCTTGTTAGCACCAATAGGCTTATCCTTGGCAATCAACACCGGGACGGATATGTACAGTAAAATTCTGGGTCCTGAATTGCATTAAAGACAGCTGGTAGTGCATCTGCCACCAACATACACGCAGTGTCCCTTCCATATACGTATGTGTAAATACAAACAATTCATTTAAAAAGATGGGATTGGTTCCTCTGTGGCTGAAAGCTTTCATCATGTCACCTTCAGATATCTATTCTTTGTACAACTAGAGAAAAGAGCGTTCTGTGACAAAACAGTGTCACAGCTGACATGACCTGATTAAAGATGCACTATGCAGCATCTATGGATAAAGTTACAGCAAGGAAAGAAGGCCACGAGAGTCTATTTCTTACTTACATTTTGTATCTGCAGCACTTTGTAAATGTGAAGTGGCTGTTTTTCACTTCACCTAAGTGGGCTCTCTACCGTAAAGATGACGAGACTACGGTGTCCTGGAGTAACAGACCTAAATTATATGCCCGTTATTATGTCATATGGCAGAAGAGCACATTAAATAAAGTTCTTTTGATAATAATGTGGGCATGTAACAACTGCTGTAGTGCAGAAGGTATTGTCACACTGAGCTCCATTGAGCTCACTCAGTTTTATTAGAAAATATCTGTAATAGGGCTGCAACACAATCCTTAAAGACCCACTTCCTTGAAAAAGATTCCATTTACCTATAACTCTTCAGATGCTAAAACCTCAAAATTTAATTTGGCTCAGTGGTGTTTCACCAACACAAAATAGATGCATGTTTTTCAATATTGTGCACCACTGTAAAAACAGAGTGACCAAAGACAGATTTCCATGTCCTTCCACACATTTCCAACTGATTTGCTCTATACTTTGACTCTACCTTTCAAAGAACATATTAAACATAAATTATTCTCTGGATCCTCTGTCTGTATGATTAATGTTGTTTTCTAAGTGGGATAACCCAATATTCAACTGTTTTGTAGACCTTAATTCAATGGTCTTAAACCTCTCTCCTTGAGGGCCAATGTCATGTAACTTTGAGAAATGCTACTTGACCTGCACACCTATATTAAACAGCTAAACTGCCTCAGTAGCACTACTAATGTTTGAATCAGGTGTTTTGAAACAGATATTGTACTATTGTAGCACCAGCCCTGTACACTTTGAGACCACTTCCTTAAATAGTTTTGATTCCAGGGTTTCTCTGAGCGTATCACAATCCATCCAACTATGATGAACTTATTTATTCCTGCTGTTTTGTATGTAGGCTAAAGTAGTTTTTTTTGTTGCCTACTCCACTGATGCATGACTTTGCATCGACATTGGCTGTCTTCCTAAAGTTATTCTGTTTAACCCCCATTTTGTGTAGTCTTTCTACATTAAAACCTTGATTGAGTCTTCCCTTCACCTTCCCTGACACCCCTGATGGCCTGTGATGGTGTTCGTGGTGTTGTTTGCGGTTGTCACCTAGTGTTCAGTGAGAATCAGTTACACACCGCTGCACTGTTTACAAATAAGATGACTTTTATAGGCAGCTAATTGCTCCGGATTTTATTTAAATTTAAAGGAGTTGAACTCAAAGGCACACTACACTTCCCATATTTGTATCTGTTAAAAAGAACCAGATATGAATGCTTATGCAAAACACTATCATTTTCCATACCAAAGAAATGCACTCAGACATGTAAAGGGAGAACTCCAATGACTTTGGGTCAGTGGTGGCAGTGATGTACTTAAGTATAAGTTGGTAATCAAGTTATTTTGTAATAAGGCTTTTATTTAGGGCAAGTCAGAGTGTATGGCATAATGTTTAGAACTCATTCAGATCATAAATGCTTCTCCTTCAACACATAATAACTAATCAAATCTAACATCCAAACACTTCTTTGGGATTCTGATATCAAAAAAGTTTCTAATTTAATTACGACTGTATTTGGATAATTGCAAAGCTCTGTTATTAATTTGTTTGTCACTCAAAGAAGAATAATGCAAATAAAGTATGTTTGATGAGTGAGAGCTTAAAGCGTTGTCTTTGTAAAGTGGAATCATCAACAGTTAAACAAGAGGTTAGTCTGCAGACCTACAGACTCAAGCAGCAACACAGAAACTGCATTCTTTTTCCTTTTTTTATCCGTGCTGCTGAGAATTTCTGGACTACCTATAGTGTTTGGGGCACAAGCCATTAAAGTGCAGCCCACTTCCTAGCAGGCAGCCTATGATGTGTTTAAGTCTTGCTGCTACCTCGCTGTCTGAATGAGTACTATGCGAGTCATGGGGGGTGTGGGGGCACAGAGCGATTTTCTCTGTAATGTCCCCTGTGATGTGAAGTCTGCACCATACTGCTGACCTCAAATTTTAGTAATTACCCCCAAATTACAACATCAACTGGGATACTGATACTACAGCTGGCCATTTTAACTGTACAAAGATACTGTTGAGAATTGTCCAGAGGCATTTTTCTCCTTGTCACTTAAACACTGCCTTTCTTTTTCCTATATTTTTTAACACTTTTGCTGATATGGGTGCCAAGGGTGAATAGTTGATGCTGATACAGGAGCACTTGGTTTAGCCAAGAATGAAATCAGATAAGCTAATAAAAAACATTTTACCAGTAAGGGCAAGGAAGACAGTAAATGATGGACAACATTTCCTCCATAACTTAACAGAATCTGTTGAATAAGGTGCCTTGTATTGAATAATCTGAAAAGTTGGACTTTCATTTTATGATTATAGATTTTTCGAACAAACTACAGAGGCTTTCAAGAAATAAATGAATTTATGCTGAAATTAAATTACACAGATATTAACTATATTCACCGATGTTAAAGTGACTGGTCACTCTGGATTTCTTTTAGGGGCAGAGAATGTAAATAGAATTTCAGACTTTAAAGAGAAGGTGCAATGAAATAAACAAAAAACCATAAATCCGACTTTTCTTTTGTGCAGGGAACATACTCAATCTAATAAAAGCTGCTTGCATTACCAAAACTCTTTGGTATTGAACTTTTTACTGCAGGGTCAGGGTGACCCATTTTAAATATCAACAAGGTTTTTAACTTGACGTCAAGGGCCAAGATGACTGCATTATATTATCCAGAATGAGATTTGGTCATGCTGGACAGAAAAGCACATTTGAATGATAAGCAAACATGATATGAGATTTTGCAGTTACTGTAGGTCACTAAAAACAGTTGAAGCTGTGTTCTCAGAGTGTAATGGGCATTCATTTTAGAGAGATGTATTAGACAGAAAACTTTCTGCTTCCGTCTGTTGGTAAAAGAGGCTGGATTTGGACAATAAACCTTTAGGATCTAGGTTCTCTACACACCAATACTCTTGTTTCAGCAAAGCTGGACACATCAACCCAAAATAAATGCTAACGTGAGGAGGTATGAGGTCATCCTGTAATCAGTGGGTTGTCAGTTTGATCCCCAGCCCAATCTGCTCCGGTCATCGTGTTCTTGGAATAGATGCTTTACCTGCCTTGCCTGCTGTTGGTGGCAAGGGGGCCTCGCGGTACCAAAAAATTTCAACCTCGCTTCTGTCATTTTGCGTCAAGGCACCTGTGGTTACACTTACCAACATCAGCGTGTGAATTTAAATTTTGAATGAATTAATCTAATGTAAAGCGCTTTGAGGTTCTCTGGACTTGTGATGTTTAAATACAGGACATTTACCACTTAAAAGCATAACATCTTGTAACTTTTCCCCCTTTAATAATTTTCAAAAATATAATTCTAATAATCAGCCTGAGACAAAGCATCAGTGTTCCTTATTTGCATGGCAGAGAGGCCAGATAATATACCTTTTGGAGGCTTTTTTTTTAATCTATTTTAATAAATGTTCTAGGCTCATGAAATAAACGTAGAAACAGCCAGATCATTTACCACATATTTTGTACATGTGCCTCTAACAAAATATTTCACATTTGATTTTGCAGAACCTTTGAAAAGCAAAGCAGTTCAACCTAAGTCATTCCATTCCTCTTCACACACCCACACACACACACGCACATATACATATATATATATATTCACACACACACACCAGTCTGTTGGCATAAACTACCAAGAAAACAGCATTCAAGAATTCAAGATTGGGGCTATAAGCCTGATTCTTACTGCCTCTCTAACTCAAAGGTGTTGCATAGATTTTCATTAAGCACCTTTTACCTTTGTACACATATGTTTAGTCCAATTTAAGCCACCGCCTTAAATTAGTAAGCGCAGTCCTAAGGATATAACATTATTTCAGTACAAATACAGCTGAGAATATCAAAGGGTTTATAAATGCACAAACCATCACAGCAGACTTCTAAAATCTGCTGCTTTGAGTTGTTCTATCACGAAAATCTAAATAAACATTGACATGATTGGATAGCAGATTCTATAACTCCCATATGAAGGCCATCTTCTTTATAAATGGTTTAAGCACTCATATAGTACCTTCGCTGCTTTCTGTAGGTCAATATTCCCTTCAAAGTGAAAGAAAAAAAAAAACATAAAAAGGAAATGTGTCTGATGGCATCAGATGATCCAGACACTCATGTTCTATAATTTACTTAGAACTGATCCCTCCTTGCTTCAGTCTAAAACCCTCTCTCAAACATACATTAGACTTCATCTTGGTACATTTCTGTCTATTTTCAGTGCTACAGCAACTCAAAAGGAGTACAGAAGTTGCCTGCATACAAACAACAAAGAAGTAAAACAAAAGGCCTGAATAAACAATAACAAGGATGGATGTAAACTTTAGGGAAGTTCCAAAGCTCCATCCCTAATTGCTGTAAGCAGCAGATAAACACAGGTAGCAGTAGCAGATGTTTACCTTTGGCAAAGCTTTTAGGTTTCAAGCTGATTTCATGGATGTTTCAATTTCCCACTGAAATGTTAAAAAAGAAGGGCTTGCATGCCGATAAAAAAAAAAAAAAATCTTGCTCAGTGATATTGCACAAGAAAGGAGAAAAAAACAATACAATGACATTTCTCCAGCTGCCAAGATGACAGAAGTAGGTTAAAATGTAAGAAAAGGGAAACGCATTTACGTGGACAATAAAGTGCTAAAGTGACAATCTGTTTATTCCATTAGGCTTCTTTTCAAAGCTTTATGCTTTAAGACAACACAGCAGATGAAGTATTCATCACACTGAAAAAAAGAAACTGATTCCATTTGAGTGGAGGAATTCCCAGCTATTCCACAGAAACGCTTTACTGCCCAACAACCTTCCAAACCATTCATACAGCACACTATTTGGTAGTTTATTGCATTCTGCTACTTCTAAATAAGGCATATTCCTACAGCCAATATGCTTTTAAGGTGGCACTCTTGTGAAACCACAGCAGCTAGAATACTGTCATTAGAGCTCTAAAATGCAGGGTTTGGGGTGCTCTCATATGTAAGTACATCACTTAAGCAATTTGGCGCTCTGAATGGTTCATCTTCTTAAGCACTGGCCTCTGAACTGATGGGCAACACTGAAGAAATCTGTCCATGTGCATCGAAACGTTCTGCAGCAAAATTTGTGCTAACAAGTATTTCACAGTGTCTGGTTTACATAAAAGTGCCCACTTTGCCATAATACACCAATTTAAAAGCCTTTGGAGGGAAACAGTTTTCTGAAGGTGAGCAAAAAAAATAAAAAAATTTTTGTTCTTTCAACTTTAAAGGAATCTACAATCTTGTGGGGGGAAAAAACCTCAAAAACTATTCACTTCTAGTTCTTTTCCCTCCCAAAGCATCAGCTTTTTTTTTTTTTTTTTTTTTTGCAGGAGGTTTCCAGGAATATTAAAATAGTAAAAGCAGAGAAGTGTACATAATTAAGAAAGTGAAGGGATTCTGTGTGCAATATCCGAACAAAGATTATAAAAGCGCTCATGTAGCAATATTTGCGGAATGAAAACCCCAGTGTTACAAAATCCTAAGTGATTTTACATTTCTAATTCCTGCCTGTAAGAACAAGCTAAAAAAACGGAACACCAAGATAAGGTTACAACTTATCCCTTCCTCCAAGAACAAACAATCAGACAGACAGACAGACAGACAGACAGACAGACAGACAGACAGACAGACAGACAGACAGACAGACAGACAGACAGACAGACAGACAGACAGACAGACAGACAGACAGATAGATAGATAGATAGATAGATAGATAGATAGATAGATAGCAAAACTTGAATCTACAAACCATTCAGTCCCTAAAATAAAGTTGGGTAGATGTTGAGCCAATCATTAAGGAATACAATAATACAAATATGCATGCAGCGATTTAACTTAATTCCTGGAGAGAAAACAAGCTTATCAGTTCTTTTTTTTTTCCAAGACAGTGTCTCATTCTTTGAACTTGGAATATTATGTAGTTTCAATAATATTCCAAAATTAAATGGAATGAGAAAATTTTGTGATTTCTTCAAATGTACGAGTGACTAAACGAAATTGAAAAGGAAATCCTGCAATTACTCATTTAATGTTTCTAATAACTATATTTATGTTTTATCTTCAGTCATTTTCCTCCCAAATATAAACCCTTTAACAGAAAATAAACATGCCACACATCCAAGTTGCACATAAACGATAGATAATTTCACAGCACTCTATTTTAGATAACCAGGTGTTTGCACATGAGTTCTCAAGCCACCCACAATCGACCCCATCCTCCAGGACTTCAGTTCTCATTCCATTCCCAACCCCGCTGGTCCCAGGGGGAAAGCAAGCACCTGGCCCAGCAGTTTCATATTTCATTCAGGTGTACCTCCACAGCACTGCACCAGCTTGATATGCACGCATATTAAGTACTGTATTGGCATTCTATTTTTTTGTAAATAGGTATTTAACTTTCAAAGTAGGCCACCACTGAAGGACTGGACACATTTTTGCCTGAAGAATATTATAAAATTCATACTAGACAGTCTCCAGATTCACAATATTTGTGGGACCCAGAAGTTATACATCAACTGCACATTTGTTATTATTAAAATAGCATTACCTCCATTTTAACTGAGCAACAAGAAATCTTATTTTTAATCAAATATATCTAAGTCAACTTTAGTCACCTTTCTTTTTTTAATTATTGCTAATAAATCTGTCACTCCAAATGTATCCTCTGCCTTTGCTTTACATTTGTCTAAGATTACTGTCCTGGTTTGGCATCCGCAGAATATATTTATAATTTTTGGGATTTGTTTGTAATTTCTTTTTTTTCTGAAATGCTGTAGTAGCAGTTTCCCTGGCATAAGTAATGTGATTTTCTGTCATGTAATGATGTAAGGCTAAATAAGCAGATTAAGCTAAAGATTTAGCTCCTTTCCTCACCTGAGTAGAATTCTTATTGTTGACTCTGTGTAAATTGAAAGAATAGATATATAATATATGGATTCAGAATATATATATATATATATATATATATATATATATATATATATATATATATATATATATATATATATATATATATATATACAGAGATGGGAAGTAACGAAGTACAAATACTTCGTTACTGTACTCAAGTAGATTTTTCTGATATTTTTACTTTACTACCGTACTTCTTTTTATGGCGACTTTTTACTTCTACTCCTTACATTTTTACACAAATATCTGTACTTTCTACTCCTTACATTTTAAAAAAATGGCTCGTTACTTTAGTTTTGAATCATTTCTATAGAGTTACTGTTATTATTTTTCACGTCATCAATACCAAATTCAATCTAATGGGCTCTATGCACAGCTCCACTACTTCCTGAATTTAAGGCAGCTCCTTTGTTTCCTGTCTTTCATTACTGGACGAACTGATTAATCCAGGTGTGTCTGGCCAGTTACTTAGGTCATACACACCTGGATTAATCAGTGCATCCAATCATGAAAGACAGGAAACAAAGGAGCTGCATTAAATTCAGGAAGTAGTGGAGCTGTGCATAGAGCCTATTGGATGGGAATCTACATTGCATTTGACGCACCACTACAAGATGAATCGGCAGATTCGGCGGTATTCATTCGCGGCAAATCATTGCAGCTTGGTGGCGGTGGCGTTAGCATAGTAGCATGGACGACGAGATGATTGAAAATGAACACAACGGAGATCTAGTCCTATTGGCAGACATCCATTTAAAATGTAGGCAACGGCATGAAAAAAGTGGTTTCTACTTTTACTTTTATACTTTAAGTAAATTTACAAGCCTGTACTTTGTTACTTTTATTTGAGTAAAGAAGTTTAATCAGTACTTCCACTTTTACCAGAGTATTTTTTTAACACAACTATCTGTACTTTTACTCAAGTACGGAAAGTGAGTACTTTTGCCATCTCTGTATATATATATATATATATATATATATATATATATATATATATATATATATATATATAGAGAGAGAGAGAGAGAGAGAGAGAGAGAGAGAATATTTTGTACAATATTTTCTTTAACATGGTTAAAGACCATATTGCACAAAATATTTAATTTTCACTTTATATTACAGAGTAACACACGTGTGAAACTGGTTGTCCCTCGATAAGAGTGGTTGGTGGAGGTCCTTTAGTTTTCAAGACCAAAATATTTAGTCAGTGAAGTTTGTCTTTCATTTAAATCAGCTCTCTTTGAACGAGCAGACCAGCAACATGCAACAACGTAAGGTGGAAGGGCAATAATTCATTCCTGTATTCTCCATGTTGCCAGAGAAAACTGGAAAGAGAGGGGGAACAAAGAATACTCAATTAAATGATAAGACAGGGAAGGAAGTCTGCTAATATTTTACACCATCTTATAATTTTTTCCATACTAAAAAATACTGAAATAATATTGTAGACTTTTCCTCCCTTTTCTGGGCTGAGGAAATGTTCTAAAATAAATACCTGACAAAAATCTGTATGTTTTTTCTTCTTTTGTGTAAGATTGTTGAAGAAAACATCAAAAAGGTAATCTAATTCTACCAGAGGGGTTATAACCTATCAATTTGACCATCTCAGTTGCTGGGGAAAAAGTTCTTCTTTCAGACAAACAATGAAAATAAACTGTCAGTAGAAATCTTTGTTTTCTCTTTGTAGACGTACAATGGATTTTTTTTTTTTTAAATGGCTTAAATGTATCTTTTTTTATAAAAAAAAAAAGTGTTACACTGAAAATAAGAATATATTTTTAAAAAGTAGCTCTCCTTTTATTAATACCTTAAGCAATAATGTGATAAAATTCATATCAGCTTTGAAGGCGTTTCTTTTTCTTTTCTATTTCCAGAAAGTTTTCATGGACATTGAGAGCTGGAGTTAGAGTTAGTGAGCCTACAGAAAAACAAACAAAGACAATTGCTTGTGTGTCTCCTGGCAGTAACAAAAACACCCTAAATTGTTCATGCCTCCCTTTAAAAATACAAGGCATCCTTATTTCAGACAACGTTCAGATATAACTTAGTATATTTCATTTAAGCGTAAAAACTGTGCTGCCACAAATGAAGCAAAAATGGCCTCTATCCCTCAGACCATCGATTGGGCTCATTGACTAGGGAGGCTTTAAAGGTGATGAGCACATTTACCTGATAAATAAAAATACAGCCACACTTAAAGGATATAGCTCTGCATTACTTCATGACTGCTGTGGGAGGAATGATTGAGCTCGTTCAGCTAGTGTAATACTATCACCAGCTCCCTGAAACATGTCTGCTCCCATAGATTCCCCTTTTTCTGTCCATCAGTTGAAACATCTGGATTCATTTTAGAAGGTCAGGGCTAGTGAAGCAGAAACTGTCAGCAGAAGTTGTCTTGATGTATGTCATGAAATGGAACAAAATGCCACCTCAAGACGGCCAGAAAATAGCAGATAATATAAGGACTGAGGAACTGTCTTCAAAGATAAAGGGGTGGGGGAGTTTTTCCTGGCAACCAGACACATTAGATGTAGACCCCTTGACAAAGTATTTATAGTTCTTCACATTTTCAGCATCTGGTCAAGTAAAAAAAACAAAAATGTTAATGTTTATGTGTAATTCTATTTAAAGTGGAGGAGAAGCAATTCTTTTTTTTTTAAACCGATTTTAAAAGTCTGGCAATACTTCTTTATAATAGAGTTCAGTTTTATGTTCTGGGCTTTGACGAGGTCATTCTAACACTTTGCTTTAATTTAAATAAACTCGCTGTAACTCTGGTCGTAGTTTAAGGTTGCTGTTTCAAATTGCCTAAAACCCAAATCTTTTATCTATTCTGCATTTTCTTCTACCATGTATGGCTCAATCCAGGCATGCCCAAAGATGGTCCTCAAGGGCCACTATCCTGCAGGTTGTAGAGGTTTCCCTAATTTAGCACAGCCTATTCTGATTACTCCAGTTCAGCAAAAGACTGTTAATCAGTTCTCAATGAAAATCCACTGTGCTGGAGCAGGGAAATCTTAAACCTGCAGGACAGTGGCCCTGGAGGACCAAGTTCGGGCACGCCTGGTGGCTGCCACCACTACATGTCAGACCAAATAATGTTCTCCAATATGTTGAAGTGGTTTAAGTGCACAACTTTCCCATTGCCAAGCAGAACGCCTTTCATTTTTCAATAAACAATTAGAATTCTTTGTGCGGTTTTCAAAGATTAGGCTCATAATTAAACCCTGTGTTGAACTTTCTCATGTTACTCCATCTTCTTGATGCTGTTCATTCACTAATGTTCTAGAGCCAATATGAGTGCCTTCAGAAATGGCTGGATTTACAAATCAAAACTACAAAATAGCGAACCCTTAAGTTATTACTTGCCCTCTAAAGGTGATGGTAGGTAAGTGAATTCAGCTTAGTTTAGGGGTGTCAGTAAGAGCCTCTAAAAATTGTGAATACTTTGGGGTTTTTGAACGAGGCAAAATCCATAAAAACTGCATTGTGTGGCACAATAGATACTGGAAATTATTTTGAACTGTGTTGAACTTTTCTTTTTTATTTTAGAGACAGAAGACAGAATACCAAGAAATAAAAATGCCTAACAAGATCAAGTGTGTTTAAAAAAAAAGTATGAAATCTTCTGCACTCAAGTAAATAGGTGTGAAATTCTAACAAGACCAACCTATTTCTCTTCACTTAGAGCTCCTCTTGGTGAGGTGAGCTGTGATTTCAAAGCCTCTCCCCAGAACCATATTTTATAATGAGTATCTTTATTAGGTGTGTGCTTTTGGGTCCTTGCTCATTTCTTCGGGGGCAAACAAAAGTAAGCGAGACATGCGCTCCGGAGTCCCTCCCACCTGTCTCACGATGCCAATACCTCCCGCTTCACTCTTCTTTCTTTCCTCTCCCCTTCCTCCAATCCCTCCTCCTGGATTAAGAGCTCTTAATTTTCACTAATTACACAAACTCATTTCTTTTCTTCATGTCTCTGCATTTCCTCCTGTTTTTCTCACCATGGGGCTCATAAACTCGTTGTGAAATGGGGTTTAATAAGGCTGCCTTGTGAGGGTTTAGGGCCTTTAATGGACACAGGGCTTGTTTGATAAGTCCCCACTTCATCACACACTTTATTAATTAAAGTTTATATTACATTAGAAACAAAGTTAAAGCCATTTACTCCTCAATAATGGTTTCATGTAGCTGCATATCTATAGACAATTAATTTGAGCCTTGACCTCGCATTTGCATTTTGCTCTCGTTTGAAGAAACTGTAAATTTGCAGTCGGGAAGATGTTAGGAGAGGCATTGCTGAATAAGAAATTCCTAACTATGAGAGGAACGACTAAAGAAATTTATTTCTAAAGAGATACATGGCCGATGAAAGGTCGACACCCACAAAAAAAGATTTAAAAAAAATTGTATCCCATTAAGGATACATATGCTTTTTTTCTTTTAGTAGAGCATGATGATCAAATAGAAAATGACATTATTTTCAAAACAAGAACTCCCCCATACATATACATAAAACATAACATCCAACATAGATTTCTGTTTGCAAACTACACCAAAGCCGTATAATTTCAATAGTTGCTTCAATCTTCTACTGAATGTTTGCCAACTTCCCTCTGTAGAATCCGTAGCTAAATAAGATTAGTTGGATCGCTTGCAAGAATTTAGCTTTTAAGCTTTTTCCACAAATTTTATCGGACATTGGTCAAGCAGCTGTTGAAACAACGCATTTTTAATGTCGACACAAAGGTAGTCTGAAAAAATTGAGGGGTAATCATGATAAAGTATTTTGGAGGTGTTTGAAGAATTATGGAGCAAGTTTGATGTGTGTTTTATACTGTCTGTATAGTGCTCTGTTGTGTTATATGTAGCTTGTTTTTTCTTTTTCTCTTTTCTTTTTTTTTTTGACCACCTCAAAAACAAGATAGCACATATCAAGGGACTTTCCATTAATCTACAAAGTTAACAGAAAATTAACAGTAATTAACAAAACATTACAGGTCAACTACCATTGTTCTTTTCAACTGATACCAAGATTTTGCATTCTTATGGTGGGTGTTGGCCTAATAGAGCAATGCGCTAGTGCTCCGAGAAGGTTGCAAGTATCCAGTTTGATCCCCACAGCCTCCACTCCGGGTTCCTGAGCAAAACCCTTGACCCACACTGCTCCCCAGGCGCAACATAGTGGCAGCCCACTGTTCCCCAAGCGTATCAGTTAAATACAGAAGTATATTTCTCCAGTGTGAGATTAATAAAGTTAATTTATTATTATTATTATTATTATTATTAATGTTATAGTCATCAACAAAAAGGTTTAAAATATACAACCAGGAATGTCAGTGCTGTTGCGTTCAGGAGCTTGAGGCTTTGTGTCTCATACATCTGGTTCTTAATGAGAATTTCTGCACGTCTAAATTGGCATCCATGTTTCATATTCTTGGATAGGAAAAGCAGAGGCGTGGAATCATTTCAGTATTAAGATGAATCACGGAGCGTAAACATTTCTGTTTAAATGCCAGAGACTAAAGATGTACATAAATACTGATACTTTTCACTTACAAAAAATACAGCAAACTAGACAAGTGATTAAGTTTGTAAATTCTTATCACAAAAAAATAAAACTGTTTTTACATTTCAAAGACAAAAGTAAATGGTTTAAGAACCTGATCTCATTTTATATATTTTTACTGCACATTGGGTAAAGTGCAAAGTAAACGTAGTACACCTGGAAAGTTAAATTTTTTCGGAAACATATTACGGATACAACAATCAAAGCCTCACAGCTGTTTGCACTCTGACCAAACATCTGCATCCTGCATATCAGATTCACCCTAATAAATCAGTCTTAAATTATCAAAACAGGGCCTGATTATATAGTTAAACTCTAACAGATGATGAACGGCATCCAAATATGTGTTAACTTTTATAGTTGAGGATTTATTGAGTTACAAAATTCCTCTAAGCAGAAACCCAGATTTTAGCAGCTCTAAAAGAGCATGGATCTTAAGTTCAGACTCTGACATTAAGCTTAATTTTGCTGTAATGGCAGAAGTCGAATAATACAGTCAAACTATCAAGCCACTAATAAACACAGGATCCAATTGATTCTAGTATTGTTGTAGTTGTCCTATCATTTTCTCATTGTTTGTCAACCCCCTATTGAGAAAAAAAAAAAAAAACTAATAAGTAAATAATCAGCATTAGATGGAAGGTGTAGCTGGCAGAGAGAAAAATATTTGGTGGCTGGATCACTGTTTGAAAATAGCCAATATAAAGTTGTAAGATTGATAATATCGACTATATTAAAGAAAAGAAAAATACTCAACTTGTAGTTCTGGTTTAAAAAAAGAAATGTAATACATTAATTTCCCCAAAATGGTAACCGGCATTAACACATACCAGATCATTTCAAAATGGCTACGGTCCGTGTATCTTTTGGTTTATATAATAACAATGAAAAAAAATAGCAAAGAACGGAGTTAAATTGTAGTATGATCCAGATGAGATTATCTATGATCGCTGCACTTTCGGTTGCACTACAATGATCTTTAGTGTAGCTATTGCCAGTTATATGCGTATAATAACAATGAGAATATCTAAACAAATACAGTTATGCACATTTTCCCAAAATAAACGTGATCCAGGTAATCTATGTCTGCTACACGTTTGGTAGCACTACAATGATCTATAGAAAAGTAAAACCTGAATATAATGAACACCTTATATCCAAATCTATTTGATTCATAGAGCAAACAGTTATTTTTAAAGGAATTATTTTCTATCCTACACCTACCAAAGAGACTTTAATAAATGTTTTGCAATTTAAGCTTTGGAAAATTCCTCAAAAAAAAAAAAAAAAAAAAAAAAAGGAATGCATTATTTTCCCACCCAATAACTGTAGTATGAAACACGTGGGATCAAACATAAAATGAATTGGATAATAATCCACCTCTCTTTGGTGATGGTCTTGAAGATTTCTCTAAGTTTTTTTTCCTGGTGTTGCTACTTGCAGATGGTCCCTAAGCATTTGCAGACCAGCAAACTCTGCATAGAGTCCAAATGCAATTCTCGCATCATGGTGGGAAACTTGTTTTGAGGAAAATACATTTGTAGCTCACTTTGTGCCGTGCTGTGGCGAGATGTCGGGTATGTAGAAGAAATGATTGGCCGACGAGTTATTGATCCGAGGAACCTGAATCTGTAAATATCTTTCTAACTTTGCTGAAGTGTCTTATTTCGGTCCTGAGAGAGACTCTTTTATTGTTCTGGAAAATGACGTATGGCTCCATGTCCTTGATCAAGCTCAATTATACAGCATCAAGTATTTTTATTTTCCCCTGGGCAGCTCTTACTTAATTGGTGCTTTTGCCACAAATAAGAAACCCATCCGCTCTCCGAATACGAACAAACAACCACAAACAAGCATTTTTTCATTTCTGTTCTAAAGTATGTTCATTTTTTGTTTCCTGAAAAGGAAAATGAAATTGAATATTGAACATTAATATTAATATTTCCCTTTTTAGACAATGAAAAAGATAAACGCTCAGAAGTTCAATTTTCTTTTTATTTTTTTTTAAAACAAAAATCAAAACACTATTTGTTTTTTTAATTCCCATTTCTGAAACAAAATCCAATGACCAAAAGATGCATGGACGAACTGCTCCCATTAACTGAATTTCACCTCAGCTTAATCCTAAAATTACCTTCTAATATACTTTCCCATAATTCCCACAATCAATAAAAAAAATAGTTAAACTGTATGTTTGGTCATTTGGGAAATTTGTCAATCTTGGAGACAGATCATTAAGAAAAAAATCAAGTTGCTAGGTGCAAAATTGTTAAATAATTTTCTTTAAAAAAAAAAAAAAAATCAATGCTGTTTAGCTGTTGTGTGTTTGGCTCTAGTCAAGTAACAACTGCGTGAATGTCACCAGCCTGGATTTCCCCAGCATAAACCTCCAGTGTAAAGCATGAATCGGAGTGGTCCACTTTGTCTCTTTCAATATTCTTGCTATCAGTTTAAATCAAACTCAATCCAAGAACAGGTAATATATTTTCTGGCCTGCAGTAAGTAAAGGCAATATATTATTGTACCCTATATTCCTTTCTGCACAAAACAATGAGATTCTGAAAAGACTTTAGCATAGCGTAGAGGCAGAGAGCAAACTGACACCCTGCAAGATTTTTCTGAGGCACTGAATAAATGGACACTGGCCCACATCCCCCAGTCTTCTACCCACACACTCATCATGCACATTTTGTGTGTGTTTGCACTGAAAAAGCTGAGGATGTAGGAGGCAATGCACAGGAGACAGGAGGAAAGCACAAGTGGTGTGGCCTGTCAGACATAATGAGTAAGCAACAATACACACAGTAATTGCGCTCAACTCCAGGGAACCCCTCTGTGTGTATTGGACACTTGTGTTTATGTCTGCAACTGTGTGAGTGTGTATGCGTGTGTGCTTGTGTGGGTTTGCATACACCAGGCTCAGACACATGCAGAAAGCAATATGTTGAAAGAAAGAGAGGGCACACTCAGGGCATCAACAGAGACGAAGACTGAGGGGAACAAAGAAAGCTAGAAACACTCTGTTGCATGTTGATTATAGAAAATATTTTTAAGGCACAATTTGCAGCATGAGCTTGGCTGTGCCATATTTGCACAATACAGTAATGGTAGCAAACAAAGAGAAAAAGCAGACAAAATGAATTCTACATTTTTAGCTCCACTACAAAGAGAATCATTTTCATATCCAAGGAAAACAGCATACATGTTTTTGTTTTGTAGTTTGTTTCTAGGCATGATGTATGATTATATAGCAGCGGTAGCAAATAACTGGATATAGTAGTTGTCTTGCAATAGGAAGGTAGTTTAACTCCAAAATGCCTATGCAGTTGCATTCTGATGCATTAGTATGTGCAGATAAGTGAGTATGAATGGGTGAATGTGAGTCTAGTGTAGAAAGCTTAGATTGGTCAGTATTAATAGAGGGGTGTTTTATAAATTCAGTCAATTTAAGATTTATTATAGTTGCATTTTTGTGCAAACTACACGGTGTTGCATGGTTTTGTTGTTTAAAGACCAGACTTTGTATCTATGGCCCTCTGAGTTCTTTACCCCAGAATCAATCCACAATAAGTTCCTCATATAGGGATGATGGTCAGAGGAATGAAACCTTGACCTTTTTTTCTAAATCAAACAGAGAATGATTAACAGACGTCAGCACTGGGGATTTTTGCCTGTGGCATTATAGAGAAAAAAAAAAAAAACACTGAATCATAAACACATTAAATTTTATAGCTTTGGTGCAGCCCTTGCAAAGGAGTGAAAACTTCCTAACATGTTATTTTTAAAGCACTAGAAGACTTCACTGGGTTTTATCAGATAGATTTAGAAATGTATCTGTGTTTTATTTCCATTAGTGCTGTAGCTCCTACCAGCCCGATAATTTTTGTTCTACTTAACATGAAAATGTCTCAGCCATAGATTTTCCATAAGCTGCCTAGTATCCCTCCATTTTCACTGCTTTTCTCCAGCCTTAATAAAGCTCAGGCCTTCCACTTTGTAACTTCCATCAAGACAACTAGCTTTGTCCTAACACTACTGATCTTCAACTAATTGCACATTTTAGGGAAAATAAATAAAGCAAGAGAATTATACCTCAGAGCATTATAGTACGAGTAAAAAAACTATCTATAGTTAAAGGAGAAGTATACATCTCTATTATGTGCAACAAACTAAGTGTTTTAACCCTCATCAAGTCTTTATATTATAAATAAATATTATCCCTTACAGTTTAAAATGTTGCTGATTGGGTTTAATTCTCAGTTTCTTAAAGGTTTGTTGTATTATAAGCATT
The DNA here is from genome assembly GCF_016077235.1 of Cyprinodon tularosa. Classification (NCBI taxonomy): domain Eukaryota; kingdom Metazoa; phylum Chordata; class Actinopteri; order Cyprinodontiformes; family Cyprinodontidae; genus Cyprinodon; species Cyprinodon tularosa. The sequence continues at coordinate 1,485,248 of NW_024038531.1, read as the reverse complement.
TTGGCTCCATAAGGTACTGAAACAGCATTAAATTTTTTCTAGCTTTCTGCTAGATTTCATTATCCATATTACAACCAGAGGCTATATGTAACTGTAGGAGAGAGGGCTTATTGTAATGCAGAGTAACAGTATAAACAAAGTTATTGCGGATTTGACATATTTAGTATTTTGAATTAGAATTTAGCTCGGCTAAATCCGAATCAGCACCCCATGTCTGTCTGTTTATACAAAGTAAAGTAGTTATTTGCAAAACATAAAAGGCTTCCAACATTTTCAAAGTCAGCTTGTTCTACTACAAACACATTTAACACAGAAGAATAAGAAAGTCAATTACTGATATTAGCCGTGAGTTAATTCACTGTTTAGATGCCCAAATAAACTGCAGGATTATGTCAACTTGTCATAGAAAATATAATTACATTTTAAATACACATCTGTGTGCCTCCTGAAACTAATTTACTAAACAACAGATAATAAAGGTGTTATTTTTATAGAAACAGGATCAGATCTCTATGTATTACTTTTCTAGGTCTGTGGAAAAAGTGGAGGGGACTCAAAGAAATTATTTTAGACCAGTAAGTTATCCTCAAAGTTAAAATTATTTTCAGTCTCAGCCTATGCCCTTGGCTTAAAAATAAGAAAAAAACGAATTTGCATAACATGTTTGGATATTATTTGGTTTCTTCTTAGATTTTAGGACAAGAAATAGAAAATTTAAATAAGTCAATATAGATAAGAGAAATGAAGAGCATAGGAGGCAACATGCTTTGAATTCATTTACTCAGAGAAACAATATGATTAATTCTTCTATCTCTATAAATAATGCAACCATCTACTGCCCCCAGGCTCTTTCATGAGGTCTAAATAAATAGATGAAGTTGTTAGGTTGGCAAACAGCAGTAAGCACCATGTGAACATTGTGGCCTGTGACCGACCAGTTGCTGCATCGGATTCCAGTAGCTTTAGATTAAAGGAGCTCAACCCAAACTCGAGGGAACAGGAGGTCCTGTCACTGTTTATCCAGTGTCAGAATGAAACCAAGACCAGGCAAGAGCAAAAATGTATCCCTATTGTGTTTCTGTCCTCCATTGTGTGTTTGACAAATGAAGATCATACCGATTCAGGGCGGCAGGCGGAAGAGAAAGCAACAATGGCAGCAGGTGCACCAGGACAACTAATATTTGCACAGCAGCTTCAGCAGCATCCACCCCCCCTCCCGAAGAATAAAGGCAACAGTCACCTCATAAATGGCTCCGTTACAGACACATAAATCCAAGGCTGACTCCACAAACACATCCAAGCACCCCCCCACCCCACCTTCCCATTCCTCTTCTTTTCCCCACAAATCCCTTCGGTGCAGGACAATTGCCGAGCCAGATCCCAGTAACGAGTGACACGGCAGAGGTCAAGCTGAAGGTTTTAGTGTGAATGCAGTGTGTTCATGCATATGTGATCCTCCGCCAGCAATGTGACAGACAAAGCCAGTTGCACTCCGGCTTCTGCTACGCTCGAATCGTGACACACTTGCCAATAGATTTTGACTTATTGAATGTGTGAACTAATTAATCGTTTAAGCAGAAAAACGGACTAAGTAATTAATAAATACTTTCAAAAACAAATTTAATGACATTAAGGGAAAATAACAATGTTATGTCATTAATATAGAGGTTCAATCAGTTAATTTAATTCTTTGCCACCTTCACAATGACCTTACCCCTTTCCTAGAGCTAATATATCTTGGTCACTCAGATCCATATAGGTGGACACAATTAAAATCTATGCTAGTAGCAAAATTTATCACAGACATGATGAGTCTGGAATGCATTATACCTTAATGGTTTTTATTCTTCCCAATTCTGCAGTACTTTGCATTTGCACTACTGCAAACAGAGGGATTTCAATAATAACTGCAGGTTTGTGTATTGTGTAGCTCTATCAGTAGCTAAGAGATGTCTTAATCACAATCATGTAGAAGCTATTTTGATTTTGATTTAAAAAATGAAAATTAATTATAAAAGATAGACTCACAAAGAAATGTTTAAAACAAGCTAATCTGTTACAAATCCCCACCCAAAAAAAAAAAAGATGCAGCTTTTTTCTAGAGGGTCGAGAAGCGTCAGACCCAGTTTGAATAGTCAAAAGGCCTTTATCTCACATTTCTTCATCCCCAACCTCTTTTTGTGATCAGGCATAAGAAATGAAGGCTTAATCCATTAAGATGGAAAAATCCATGGCAGCCGCCTTGGCTTTGTGGGAGTATTAATAAGATGACAATGCCGATTCATCAGAGGCCCCAGACTTTAGTTTCTTCGCTGCCTGTATGAGCTCACACCAGCTGATACACTGGATCCTTCGTAAAATATCACAAAAATGTACAGTTAATTTTTAGAAGACATAAGATAAAAACCTAAAGATTTCTCATTACATTTCTGATAGGCTAAAACATTAAAAGGTCGTACCAAGCTTGGCTCTGACAGGTTATAACATTGCAGAGGTATGATCACACTTTCTGTGAGGCAGGTTCAAAGCATCTCTTGGAAAGAAAAATAACCACTTAAAACATTTATAGACTAATTATGAAATTGACTTTAGATCATTTTAGCAAGGACTTCAAAGACTAAAATTAAGAATAAACATCTGATTGAAATAATCAAATGTCAAAGGAAACTAACCTGTATGGTATCTGCATCCACACTTACTTATTTTACAATTTATTATTTTCTTAGAAATGACTTCAAATCTGTAACAATTTCAATGGTTGACAAAAATTGATTTAAATCTTAACCTGCCATTGTTCTCACTGATTTTAGGCTTAACCTTCAAATATCAAACAGCCTTAAATGTTAAGCCTTTGCAGTGTTGATTATTAGCTTATAGTGGAAAGCTAAAGAAAGCTGAAAAGATCTAATCCTAAATTCTTTAAAATTGCTTGTGATCAACATCAATGTTTTGAATAGAAGATCTGAATGTCTTGTAAGGATTGCATTTTACTGACCACAGTGAAGCTTTTGGTGCAATTAATAAATAAAGGTGATGAGGTTAGGTGGAGAAGCTCTGTTACAAACTCCAGATTCTGTTATTGGTTCTTTGTTTAAGTCCAGCTTCCCATAGATGAATAAACACACCATTAGTGAGTGTCCTTTCACAGAAAAAAGAAAACAGGACAATGAGTTTACGATAGGTGATTGACGTACAGTACAAGCAGCATGTTTTAAAAGCTCTAGATTGCTTTTGACAGTAGTTGACATGTCCATCGTCAAAAGTTCAGCTTGAAATGACCTTTCCACCTCAGCGAACACAGGACTGACAGGGATCATAACAGAAATAATCCCACACTACAGATCACTGTGATTGGAGTTCCAATTTGGATTTGATAGAAGAGGAGATAAGAGAAATTCAGCCTTGGGAAACCTTCAACCCAAAGCACAGCACTCTGTCTAAAACTTGAGAGGAAGAGTGCAGCTTCTTGCTGGATACAAAGGTGAGTGTTTCAATCAATAACACATGGGATCTCTAAAGACTTGGTTCTGGTCCAGGAAAAATCCATGTGAAGGAGGGACTGAGAAGGTTAAGGGTACCAGGCTGGTCAATAAGCTGGGCCTCTGCCCCAAGGCAACAAGCTGACTCCAGCTGTGAGACAAGACCACAGGCTAGTGTTTAACTTTCATTCTGTCAGCCATTGGCTCTCCCACTGCTCCTCAACCATTTGCCACGCAGTGCGACATTCACCTCCACACCTCCGCCCCCTCGACAGAAAGGCAATCAGTGAGCTGAACTGGTTTGCACGGTAGCCTGAGGCCAGACAGAAAAAAACACAGTCAAGAGTTTTCTGTGTGAGATAGTATGGGAAGCAACTGTAGAGCTAGACAAAGGAAGCAATGCGGTTCCCTGCAGTACATCGACTCTACATTAGAAACTTAGAGGGTTTCAATTAGCAGCACATATGACTTATCCTGCAGTAAAAATGCTAATTTGGATTTGAAGCTATGGAGATGAATCACAGGTCAATATAAATTGGAAAGGTCTGTTGGAGATGTATGGACCTGAGAGTCAAAGACATCTTAAATACAGAAAGAAGAAGAAAAAATGCCTTCACTTTTAATTTCTGTCTCACAACGTATTTAACTGAAGGTCAGATTCAAGCAGGTTTAGCAGCACAATAGAACAAAACGCCCACCCTTTACTGTCTACAAAAAACCCCTGAAGGTCTTTTGCAGGTAAACAGGAGTTTTGATTAACCTTTTATAAAATCCTAGAAACACTTCTCCTGCTGGAACTTAGATCAAGATGAAGCAAAAAAAAAAAAGAATAAATGAATGAATAATGTTTCAAACTTGTAATAAACATCTTTTCAACATACTTGTTGATCACCATTTCTATTTTTTGATGGTCTTCCATTTGTTAGCAATGAGCTTCTTGGTGTGGCATTTTCATACACGACAAAAAATATTAGATCTTTTTGACAGAAATATATCAAATAGCAAGTGATCATAGTCTCAGAGACTGTGGTAGAAAGTAAGCCTCATTTGGGAGAAAAAAAAGAGTACTATAATAAACAAATACCATTGAGTCTCACAATCCTAAAAAATAAGGATGTAAAAGGTTTTGACCTTTGACGTTTACTCCATATTAAAATAATCTTTAGACTAACCTTTACATTAACTTCCAACAAAATGAAAATTTCCAACCACCTGAACTCATTGGCTGTCCACACCAGAATCACCATGATAGAAACTAAAAGAGTGCCTAACATTGCAAACAGTTCTCAAAATCAAGTGACTCTATTTAAGGAAGATGATGAAGCTGAAAACACATCTCAATAAGTTTTGAGAAATACTGGGGAGCTTTGGATAGGCATTGGCAAGAGTGGCAGAATGGACAATCCAAACAATGTTCATCAAAAACCATAGTTGCCTACAGGTCGTATTGGCTAATTTCTGACCCAATGAGGTAATGTTCCTGAGGTGCAGTCTGAGTGTCTAGATTTGGCCGTAGACTCAGTGCCTTAGCTTCCTTGGAAGGAGAGACTGGGAGGGACTGATCAGCCTATTAAAGTTTCCCTTTGAGAAAAATAAAGACCATGCCACGGTGAAAAGTCAATAAAGTCCGATGATTATATTACCTATTCTTTAGACTTGGGAATTACATAAATATCAACAAACTACTACTTTATACATCACAAAAATTAATATCTGGAGCTGATTTAACAGTCAACCGCTTTAGGTATGGATTACTTTTTTGTATAAACGATGCAATCACTTTTAAGGTTTAACGCAATAATCGGCGGTTCAGGGTAAACATTTTACAAGAATTTTTATCATCATAACAGTTTAAACTTGTATGTTTGTGTTATGAAATTTAGACTCAGGTCCCATTTAATATTAAAGAAATGAAATAGATACAAATTAATTAGGTGCAGCTCGAGTTTAGCAGTCTAAAAACTGCAGGATCGAAACTGTTTCTGAGCCTGGTGGCCTTGGTCTGGATGCTCCCCAGCTACCTGATTGAGGGGAGAGGCTGAAACAGTCTGTGTTCTGGATGGGTGGAGTGCTTTATGAGCACCCTCCCAATTAATCTTGCTGTGTAGAATTAACAGGTGGGGGAAGGCTGTTCACTACAGTTCTCAGAACACCCTTAACCACTCTGTGCAGAAATATTCTCTCAGCAGCACTGCAGCTGCCAAACCACACAATTATGCAGGTGTAGAGAACACTCTCAACCACAAAGTGATAAAAGTTCCTCAGGACTGAGCTTCCAAGTCCAGCTCCTTGCAGCTTTCTGGAGAAGTAGAGATGCTGATGGGGTTTACCAGAGAGGACATGTTGGAAGCTCAGTTGAGGGCACTGGATAAGTCAGACATCATTTACCCAGGTTGCATTGCAGCATAAACAACATGGTGACTTCCATGTGACATCTTACAGTATTTTTACTGTATTGTATTTGCATATATACTTCTGAAAAAAGTATACTATTAGAATTAATTGTAGACTATTGGAACTAATTGTAGATCCTTTTACGAAAATAGGGCACGTCAAACGTCACTGAGGTTAGCACAGAGCACTGACCAGTATATAACAAGGAAATCTTGACTGTTCTTTCATGCCAAGAAATTTACAAAAACTCATTGAAACCACAGATAAAGACCCCCTGCTGCTTCCTGCATGATAAGTAGGGAAATTAATTACTTACCCATCCTTTCTTGGCCTGAAAGTGACAAAAGACAAATCTACAGTTGCAAATTAACCCCGGAATAATGAATGAGAAATGGAGCCCCAAGGTCTTAATTGAATATTTGCTGGACTCATTTTGTTGACAATGATGGATGTTGGCAAAAAAAGACGGCCTCGGCAAACTCATATTTCATATTTCATCATTCTCACATCTGACTTCAGTTGTACAGATTTATTGATTGGTAAATGATGAGTTTTTATTGTGCAGCTAAGCTGAATGAAGTCTGACATTTTCTGATGAGATTTGATAAATTAGGACCATCGGGACTTGAAGGGAGAAAACTGACTGCTTCGGCGAACATCTTGAACTATGTAGACATTCCAAAATTAGGGAGGCTTGATGGCACAGATCGAGGTCCAGGTAACTGAGTGTTTATATTCATCACAGATAATACTTGGTAATACAAACACATCTGTCAGCCTCAAACAGGCTGACCATAGAACAAGGTAAAAGTTTTCTTTTCTCACTAAAAGAGAAATACTCATGCCGTTAAAGCTTCATCAAAGTTTATTCTACTCTCTAAGCGGGATTTGTAGCACTGGCTCTTTTATGGAGACACCCAGTAAATTGAATGTGAATATCACAATGAAATGTAATCCCCTAAAAAAGAAACATGCTTTAAGCATTAGGGTGTCATTTGCAAACCACAAACTACATGAAATACACTTAGTATTGCACTACACTAGGATGAGTCTTACATAATAGAAGTAACTCTAGGAAACAAAATAAAATGTAATGCATGAAACACTTGAGGATCATGAGTTATGCACAGAGGAGAAATCATCACAGATAAGACTAAAATGAATTTCTGTTAAATGTGACTCTACAAGATTGATTTTGGTGTCTGAGGCTTTTTACTTAAATACTTGGAGGTACTGAGAGTTAATCAAAGTTGCCCCACTTTGAAAACTTTACTTAGAAAAAAAATGTCTAAGGCCAAAAAGTCTATAATTTAATGATGTCAAACTGCTGACTTGCACAAAAAGGGGTAGTGAGTTTGGGGATGGGGGAGGTGTACATTCTTTTTTCAAGTTATTGCAATCTGAATGGTAGCTGGGCTGGAAGTCTTTAACAAAAAGTTAAGTAATTAACATTTGAGGGACCAGCAGTGATTCAAAAACAACCTGTCCTAAGGATCTTTTGCTTTGAGCAGCACCATAAAAGGTCAAAAACACATTTTTAGCTTATGTACAGACCTGTTCAGATGACTAAAATACGACGACATGCAGGAGTTTATATTGCCTATAGAAAAACTGAACGAAAATGTCAATGATGATTGGTTGAACAAATAAAATTAATGACATTTCTGCCTACTATGCATCTAATTTTAAAGCAATCAATCAAAATCAAAAGCTGAAGGATCAGCAATTCTGCACCTCATCCTATGCTTAATTGGCCCCGCCCTCCTCGTACCTAAGTGTTGTGGTCACAGACACCTCTGAAGGACTTATGGATCAACTTTAAATATAATCCATCCAGAAAAAAGCTTCAAATGGTTCAGGATTGTTCTTTCTAATCCATGTGCTGGTGACTACAATGCTAAAACACCATGACATTTCATTGCAAGGCATTAACCAGTCTATATGTGGGAAAACATCCAACGTAAAAGTCAGCATTAAAACCTAAAAGTATTGGTTTCAGTGGAACTGTATTTCAAATAAGGAAAATAATGTTACTATTCCAGTACCACAGATTTGGTTCACAGACTCCCACCTTAGCATGTTCAAACCAAATAGTTCACCTTGAGGGAGGGCGACTCAGAAAGGAAGTGCAGATAAGACAACCTAATCAACACATCCAAGGGAGGTAATAATGACAGAGCATGAATAAATATTTTCCCAGATGATTAAACTGGGAGGAGATGGCAGGAAGGTAGGGAAAAGTTCCTGCGTGTGTGAAACTATGCATGCAGGAGGTTAGATAGGTAACAGAGATAAGACTGCAGCTATCTGGAGCAAATAATGTGCTGAGAGGCTCAGAAACAGCCCAGCTCCGCCCTGCTGCCCTTAACCAACAGATGAAGGCAAGAAAATATGTTTCCCATGAGCAGGGAGGCAAACAGAATCTCACTGTGTGTCAGAGGGTTCAGCCAAGAGAACATCCCCAGCCAAATAGATAGCAATGTACACCAAATAGGAGGGGCAATGCTGCAGAGTTTCTCATAAAGGGAAACTTACTCATATGTTTGATATTTAGGAAGAAGGAGCTACCAATCACAGAGTGCTGCTTTTTGGCGTGATTAGACGTGCATTTCAAGAGTGGGTTTAATCAAAAAAATCATTAAGGTGTCAAGATAAAGTTTTGAGAACCGTGTAAGGAGTTCTGTATATGTTTCTGTAGCTTATCCCCACTCCCAAGCAGTTATATAAACCCCCCAATACACGCGAAAAGACTTGCACCATTAGACCAAGAACAAGAGGAGTTGCAATAACCTAGTTTGATTCTAGTTCTAAAAAAAAAATAGCAAATTAAAAAAATTTTTCACCTGAGAAATTCATTTTTAAGTGATTCCAATCATTTTTATCCCATTTACAACTTATTGTGGACTGCAAAATTATTCAGCATGTAGTATGAGATTTCAAACTTGTTTCTCCAGTATGTGATGTATAGTTCACTATTTATTTTTTATTAATTTATTTTTTTTTTACTTAAAAATAACTTTGTTTTCTTTCCTTATTTACTGAAAGGGCAATTAAGAAAAATATTTCTTTAAAAACAGCCTGGAAACACTGCAACTTTAAAATACTGTTACATCCGGAGCAGATGGAGTTTCTAAATGACAACCAATTAAGATTTTCAGTTTCTCATTAAAAACAATTTAAATAAAATACTCATACCATGTTGATGCGTTTCCTGCGAAGTAGTAGATGCGTAATAAATATTGGCTATGAGAATTAGTTCATTCTTTTTTTTTTTTTAGGTGAATCTTAAAAATGGACAATATATGGATTTTTGAGCAAGGTTTGGATGCAACATAATCTTTCAACATAATCATAATCACTAGTCTGTTTCTGATTGGACTTTTAAAAGTTAATCACCATTACACTCAGAAATCAGAGGATTTGCTTATTTTAATGCACTTGTCTCAAATTCAGCTGGTTTCTACTGAGTTTTAAGGTAAACATCCGTTATGGAATAAAAGTACTTCTGCACCTATGATGCCTTATGTGTCTATCTGTATGGGGAATTATCACACTCTGTACATAATAAAGTGAAATTGGTAAACAAAATTGGACAGAGGTTATTCCTTTATCTCAGGGTGTGTCACTGAGCCTTATTATAAAAGGCACAATGAACCTCTTTTTAAACAATGCAAACATTTGAATCATTTGTTATTTATGTTATCAAATCTTGAAGACTAATTAGAACCAATTTTTAACAAATAAATGTGACTGGAGTGGGGAAAAAAATAACAAATATTCTTTTTTTTTTTTTTTTGGTAAAATTCATTACTCCTCAAAATAATGTGAAAATTACTCCCTGTAGCCAAAAGCTACGAAGAGAGAGATGCTAGTAAGAGCCTATTTTTCTTTTATAAACCAATGATTTTCTGCACAGATTGTAAAGTTCAACCAGCATTACCTTCATATGTGTATATAACTTTTTTAAAGAGTGGTTTCCTTGATTATTGTCTCACAGTCCACAAAACTGTACTGTGTGTTTTGAAGCCTAACTGTCTGTGTATGTAGTGTCACCCTGACAGATGGACTCAGCTGGGGTCTCAAAGGAAGTCAAGGAAGAGAGAAGCACACTGTAACTGTCAGGCCCAGTCCCTGGAATCCCACAGCTTTCTGCTACACTGATCCCAATCACTGTACACCTGCTCTTCATCGCCCCCACTTTCCAAGTTCTCTTGTAGGACAGCCTGATAGATTTGAGTAGGATGTGAAGACTGGAAATTACTCTCCTTAACGGCAAAGCCCCAATTTCAAGCTCCCGGTAAAAGCTGATCCAAGAGCACTGTGTCAAAAACCTTCTTCTGCTTTTTACGCTGAATACAGAGACAGTTGATGCAGAAGATCTGGTGAGGTCACAGGAAAACTAGAGGCCATCTGCCTACTCAGCCTGCTCTGTGATTATGAGCCTTAGGACTCCCTAAGGTAGGGGGAGGTAGAACAAACTCAGGGCTCAGTTTTCTTAAGAGAACATTTTCACAGTTACTGCTGTTCAATTTTCCCTTTTAATTCAGTCCTCCTCCTATGCCACCCTATTTAGAAGCTCTGCAAAGATAGCAATGTCATTTCCAGCAAAAGTCAAGTTAGAAATTAGCAAAGAAAGTTGTACCACAAATGAATAAAATATGCAAAAACGGAGAGCAATTACAGATGTGTTGCACATACTAAAGTATATATCTCAAAATATGTTACAATAGTTGTTTCTTGCAAAACATGCAGTAATGGATGATATATAGGAGAACGAAAAGACATAATCTTGTTTTTTTTAAGCACTTACCTGTAAAATGTAGAGATTCACCTTTCCATTTTTTATCTGATCCAATGCTTAAAACCTTGGTACAGTAGGTTTACACTGCAGTGATATATATATATATATATATATATATATACACTTTACAGCAGTATCACATGGGAAAACTCTGTATGTCTTTTCATTTTTTTTGCTGCACTTTACTAACCCACACATTCTGGACATTTCTCTAGCATCATTATTTAATATAGTTTAAGTTTCTGCAAGAAAATCCTAACATTTTGCCTCAACGATTCTTTTGACTAGATTATATAATCTATTATATTATTTCAAAATGTCATTCAGTAAAACATGCAAAGTTTGTTGGGACACAAAACCCTTAGATTTTTATTAAAATCCCACTTTTTTAAACTTTTTAAAATAATTATGTGAACATTAAAAATTACCAAACAACGTATGAGAGCATGGGTCAGGATTTTTAACAATCTCAAAACGCTAGTGGGTGGATAGCCATTACCAACAGCCAATGAGCGGTGAGATTATTTTGACAAGGAATAAAAAAAATAAATAAAAAAAAAAGACCACAACCAGATATTTGACATAAGGCTTATGTTTGAAGAGATCTTCATTAACAATTAGTAAGCTAAATAGCAAAAAGCTTATAGCAAAAGTATTTGAATTGTAGAATGTTGAAAAAAGATAGTTGAGTTATAGCCAAAACACTTATACTCTATCATTTATAACATGCATTACAATGAGGCCTGTTTGTCAAATTAAACTTGCTTCATTTTTGCTTTTTTTGTTGTTGGGGGGTTTAACGTAGTATTTCATAAATAAATAAATTCTTATTTATATGTAAGATTCTCTTTACCTGTAAGTTAAAAAACCATCATAACGAAATAAAGGCTTGAAAAAAACTAGTTTGTGTGCAATTAATATACGCTAGATTTCAATTAGTAATGGAGAGGCTAAAATAAACATCTTAATAATATTTTAATTTACTTAAAATGAGTATTACTGTCAATATTTAATGTCTCAAATTCTGCCAAATTGTACTATATAACTACTAAAAAGATCTTGTAACTACTTTTGAGGTAAATTTTTTGTTTCTTTTTGTGTTTAATTGCCCAAAAAAAGTGTGAAAACACAAATTATAGAAAAGCATTAAACAAAATAGCAAAAAAGAAGAATTTCATTGTTCTGAAAACACTATAGTATTTTCCTATTTAACAATCACGTGTTATGATCAAAATAAAACAACGTTCAGTCTTTCGTTATATTAAGACAGGCTTCATCGTCAAACCAACACTCCTGTTTTCCAACTAAATATTTGTTTCAAATAATCAATATACTTAATCAACTCTGATTAGTTCAGTTGTATGTATGTTTTCTTAGTGTCATTAGGAAGAAATGTTTTCTGTTTCAATAAGGGGAAATTACTTTAGCTTCCTGTAACAAATAATAAAATGCTTATAATTAACAAGCCAATATCAGAGGTTTAACTTAAATGAATTATTCATTGGTGTGTTCTTAATGTTTAATGACTGATTAGTTTATAAAATGACACTTGAGATGAGCTCGAAGTCAGACACTATGTTTTTTCATCACATTGCTGTACTCATTTGCATACATATAAATACATCTATATTATTTCCTTTTTTCAGTTCAAGTCAATGGAGCAAAGCAAAGTGGGCAGCTGTTGTTCTGAGTGATTGGCAGGACTTCACACAATTCCCTTGGTTACGAGGACAAGTGCTGCAGCAAAACAAGGCTCCCACTGACTGCCTCCCCTGCTGCTCCCATACCTGGAGGCAACACAGGAGATAGCCTATCGACACTAATAGGGGGAGCAGGCAAGGGCTGACATGCTTTTTGCATGCCTGCCAGCATAGTCGATGCACCCTACTGTTGCCTGCATGCAATAAATGCTACCATAGACACATTTTTAAAAGCACACTACAGTTAGTGTTCCAAAAAATGTCCAAAATAACTGAGAGGCTATTAATCCTTATATCCCATAACCATATATTATTCAGGCCTCCCTAATAAGTTCCTGAATACCTGGATGAAGATCTACTTTTGCACTCCCTCTCTGTTGCATTATTTCCCCTACTCATAAGTTCAATGCTTTGGGATCAATTTAGAGGGACTGTAATTGCCTTGAAACTATTTTTGCATTATTAGACCAGAGTCCTAAGATGGCATTTGCAGTGAAGGAAAGGGCACAGCAAACAGCTCCTACATAGTTCTAAAGGTTACTTTTAATCACCCAACGAGGAATCCTCCCTTGGCTCTCCATCCCTGATTTAAATCTATTCCAAGTTCAACTGAAGGGTCCACATTCACCATGCAACTGTGTATATGGCAGGAAACTGCACTAATTAAGTGGTGGGTAGCATTGTTACAAAAAGATTCTCACCTCTGACATATTGTCTGACGATCAAGGGAAGACGGCTTCATGTGAACTTGAAAGTGTGGAATATAATAAAACGTTAATTACAGAGAGACAATGCAACAAAATGTGACTTATTCAGGTGAGAGCTATCATCTTATTAAGGGAGCTCTGCTAATGTTCAAAAACGGGCCTCAGTTTGAACTTTCTACAGCTTGGTGGAAAGGGAATGCAGGTGCATTTTTTATTTTCAAAGATAACACTAGATTGGTCTTCTCATTCTTTCGTTCTTAGAACAGGCGTCACTTTGCTAAAGAGATGTTTTTGCTCAGATGGCAACAACACAAAGTGGCTCGGGGAAAACACCAAACTGCCAAGATGAAACGAAGATAGCTGTAATTCAGATCTTACCCTGTCAGTGCATACTCAGAGATGGCAGGATTGTCAGTGATGTGTTTTTGGTTTTCCATCTCTGTCTGACTGACTTTTCAGCCTCCTGCTTCTTAAGCTAAAGTAGTTTTTGCTGTCGGCAGGAACGGTAAGTTATTCAATTCATAAATGCATAAATAAGGAGCAAATTATTATCCACAGGGCTAGATTCTGAAGGTACAGCCACACACATTAATCAGCAGGATCACTTTCTTCCCCAAGTTCATTACCTCTTATAACGAGTTAGTGTGGTCACATGCAGGCGAAGCAGCATGTGAGGAATTCTTGCCAGCACTACATTTCAGCAAAACTCCATCAATGGCGAACGTGTTTCTTCAGCTGGCAATTGTGAGACTGACACACCTCAGAGACGCAAGCTTGCACATCAAATTTAGGTCAAAGATACATTAAAATTTCAACAAAGTTCTCAGCTTTGCCACAAAGGTGGAAAGGGAGCAATTCAAGTGAATGTGGAACGCTCACTGTGCTGCTCCAGCAGGATATTAACAATGGCTACAATAAGAAAGTCTAAGAATCCTGCAGACAGTGTAGAGGAGGCACTAACACACTACCACTGGCTAACATTACTTCTTGGCATCATTAAATTCAGTCTTTGGTCTTAAACCTAAATTATATACCTTCAATATCTCCAGATAACAATAAAATGCACCAGAAACACTAAAGTGCACAACTACTACCCTCAAAGAGACCGTTATAAATATAAATATGATTCTATTCAGGTATTACCCATAGGGACAAACACTTCACTAGAAACTCACACATTTGGCAAGATAAAAAAAACATCTGAGGATACCTAGAACACTATTATCAGAGACCGCTTCATGAGCTGTAGGAGTGGATGTTTCATAATAAGTAGAGGTAAAATTTATAGGCAGCAAAAACATATGCAATAATACAACTGAATTCTAACGCAAAGACTTCTGTAACACTGTTTTTGCTTTAGACGATGTTATCAAATCTATAAGAAAATGTTGGTATGTTCTAAATCAGAGCTGCACAATACAAGGAACACATAACATTGGGATATTAATGATAAATATTCATTTGATGATATTCCTTTGATGATGATTTACCTCACTATTATCTCTTAAATTATCCGGTCCAACTTTTTACATTTTAGTACCATAACACCTAGAACAGACAGATATGCCGCAATATGGCATGTAAGGCATGTTAGTTCAATGCTGCAAACACATCATTTACAGTATAGTTAATTGAGATCACTTAACCTCAAGACACTAAACTATTCAAGTTCCATAACCATCTCTCTTGCCATTTTGGCCACTTCATGCATTTGGAAAGTTGAGGTGAGTGAATCAGTACAGATTAAACATCGGCACAGTTGTAGCATGAAATAAGGTAAGGTGATATTTGGGTAATAGGAAGGTTTATATTTTGTCTAAATTTTACTTTCATTCAAATAAGCATTTTTTAAGTATTAAAAAAAAAAATTCTTTAAAATTGCATTTTTATTTGACCGTTTGCAACTAAAACATTGCATGACGACCAGACCTAACTAGTTCTGCGCCGATGAAACCAATTTTCCTGACGGTACTTCGGTTTGGAAGTTCCCACACCGTTTCTGCAGATGTCTCGTCAAGCGCTGCCATGTTGAATGAGTCCAAACTAGAGAACAATAAAATTCTATATTCAAGAGGGATTTTGTGAATACTCAGTAGCAACCGACATCCAGCTCATCTCAGACATCGATGGAAACTCCACATAAGATGAACATAAAAAAAAACTTGCCAAATAAGATCACACAGAACGAGAATGAACTGAGTGCTGAGCTCAGACCGAGCTTTGATGAGTTAACCGTGCCAACGTTATTTCTTACAGCCATTTGGATATGGCTACCATGGTTCTTTACCTCCTATCGGTAGTCAACGATACTACAAATCTCAAGGAAGGAATTAAGCAAACAAAAATGGCGACATCCATAACATTCAGGAACTTAGGTGCCTGGATAGCGTTGTCTGCCAAAATTCCAATGAGAGCCTTATTCTCAAAATCATCCCAGGTTGTACCAGGCTCTTTTGATGCCATTTATTGTTAACAGGCTGAGAGGACGTACATGTTGTGAACAGGTGAAGAGATCTGTGAATTGCACAGCCGGACACGCCGGCAAACCCGCAAAATAAGTCAGCTGACTGTAAATAGGAGATGATGCAGTCTACTCATGTGTTCTTTTTTATCAGAGAACCAAGCCACTGATTAACCATGCCGAGTCTTACTGTTGAGCTAGCACTAATGCCTGGCATGGTCCAGTTCAGTTGCGTTCCATTTACACTCAACAGTTATCTTGGTTACCATGCTCGGACCGTTCTCTTTCAAAAGAGTAGTGTAAAAGTGGTATGTGTGTGTTATAAATTGTTCCCTTAGGCTATGAACGTTTTCAACTGGTCTAAAAGTTCCTGAAAATATTTTGCAATCATTTTTAGCTTGTGAAGCTACTATATTTTTGAAAGCAAAACAAAGAAAGCAAAGGAAGTAGATTAAAAACTGGTCACACATAAGAAATACCAGTGCTTTACATCTTTAATTGTACAACAGGGACATTGGTAATTTCCCCTTTAAACACTGTTGGATATCTAACAAAGTTTCATCAAAAATGTTCAAAACTTTTAACAAGATTTAGAAAGAAAATCAAATCACCTCATTGTAGAATAAGGCTGTGTAATGGGTTGAACTAAGGGCAAAACATCATACTTAGTGGATCTAAAAAGGAATGTACAGCCTACAAAACTTAATTTAAAAAACTGCTTCTTAAGAAATTGGTTTAGGAAAAACTACAGTTTAGTATTGGCTTAAGGACTGAACAGTAGATTAAGGCTAATCATATCGCCCAATGTAGTTTAATTAATATGACTGGCTAATTTAGGTTCTCTGTGTTAGAAAATATCAAGCCAGAACAAGAATGTCGGACAAATAACTCAGTTTGAAGAAGGAAGGATGAATGGATGAATCAAGTATAATTGGAAATCTAAATCTCAACTTTTAATGTAAAAGAAAACACATTGATTATATATATTTTAAAATAACAACAGCTCCTTCTATGCAGTAAAGGATAGAAATATAAAAGGTGTTATCGTTGCTAAAGACAGTAAAGAGGGATTTACAGGCACTTCAAATACTGTATTGGCAACTGGCTATCACTTGCAGCATATGACACTGAAAATTAAGGGAGGACACTTCAGCTTAATCTCTTAACCTAATAGCTAACTATAAATAAGTTGTATATACTTTATAGACCTGAAATTCCTCAACAGTTGAGAGATATGTCTGGAGCAGATGCCCTGTTTCTGTCATCGTCATCACACTTTTCACAGTGCTAACCAATAAAAAGGGTGTAAAGCTTGTTGCAAGTAAGGGGACATGTGTCATAAAGTCTAGGCGACTTTGTCAAAAGGTATATTTTGAAAATAAATAGATAAATAAAACGTGTTTTGCTTTATCTAACCAAAATAGTTTGCTGTATGTTTGTCATTCCCCAGAAAAATATGGAAAACAAGTCTTGTGCTGCAGCTCAGTGGTATTATGTTGTCACAGTTTACAACCGCTGTCCAAGATGCATCCTGGCTGACAGATGTCTGATTCCCCCTTAGAAAAATAAGGACAAATTGCTGTGGTTATTGTTCAGGTTTCATCTCCTTGTTTTGTGAATTGTTGTTTTCTTTGTCTTGTTTTCTGCTTGTCAAATTTCTTGCTAACAGGCAATGCCAGTGTTTTTAATCCAACAGCCCACTACAGCCATCATTTTGAACATGGTTAATATCTCTGTTAATTGCAGTCGTAGAACATGGAAACCAAAGACCAGAAATAAGCAGTAAAAAAAGGTTACAACAAAAAAAAAAAAAAAAAACACACCATGAGCGTGACACAATTTGAATAATGACTCGCATTTCATTCTGGGAAAAGCACTTGATGGTGACATTTGAAAAACAGTGTCAAATTCAGGAGCAATTCTCAGCGGGCGCTGTCAGAGCCTAATTAAACCAACCTCACTTGGAACTATCGGGGACCAACATCTCTTGTCTGAAAGACGGGGTCTGTTGTGTGTGTTTGTGTGCATGTGTGCTTATGTTCCCTGGAACATGTGCATATACAGAGCTGTGGGAAAAGTATTAATCTCCTTTAAGATTGCTTTTGCTTCTTTTCACTTCTACAAAAGAGAGAAACATTTTTAGTAATTATTTATTATGTTAAATGTTCTACTGATACTGGCCTGGAACCTATGTGACATGGTTTGATTATTTGATAACCAGGATTTTTTTTTTTTTTTAGGTTCAGTCTCACGAGCAACACTTTCTGCGTATTTTTGAAAAGACCCGCCTTCTCCACTTAAAAAAAAAAAAAAGCACATACACAACCATGTACCCGCTCCAGTGAGAGGACGCCCATTACATGGGTTCCAGGGCATGCACAAAACCATTTCTCCTCGAGCACACTCTGTGCAGTTGCATCTCTCATAAAAGCTTACTTTCCAAAAGAAGATTTGCAAACTTGTTAGTGTTAGATTCACCACCGGTAAGTGAAAATGGGGACGAGCACGTAGGAAAGCCTTACGTAAACATATCATCAGAATGATTGACAATTAGGAGGGCCACTTTTCTGATGATCCACCCGGAAAAAGAACATCCTCCACTATACCTTTAAGCCTGATAAATGCCTAAACCTGCCAGAAATAAAAGCTTGTGTAACATTTGTTCAAATTAGATCTTGATGATCAAAGACTTTTGCAGAAAACTGCGATGGCCTGATGAAGGAACAGTGGACCTTTTTTAAAGATGTGCGTCCTGTAACATCTTGGTTTAGACCAGTGTTTCTCAACCTGATTCAGATGATTGCAGTTCAGCAAAGCCTGATAATCTGCTATCAATTGATAACAGGTGTGTGAAAGCTGGGTAACATCTAAAACATGCAGTGCAGTGTGCCTTGAGGACCAGGATTGAAAAACACTGGATAAGACATCAGAAAAATAGTGGCTTAAGCAGAAGTCCAGATTTAAATCTGATCAACATGCTTTGGCCAGTTCCTTCACTAGAAGCCCTCTGTTGTGGTTGTATTAAAGCAATTCTGCAAAGTGATGCGAGTTAAAACTCCTTCAAACTGATTATTAAGTGCTAACTCAAAGAGTTTATAAATGTCATCACAAAATAGGCTGCTATGGATGCATTTGAAAACAGAATTTGAAGTCTATTCAGGTTGTCTTCTCTGATGTTAAAAAGTTTATAAAAATTGGAAATATTTGAGTGTGACAAAAAGGAAATAAAACAGACGAAATATTGAGCTGTAAAACATTTGTTCAAGCTGTAACTGTTTGTTGAATCTGTAAATGAATCAGACATGATTAAAATCTGATTTAATTCACACCCATTGGCCCTGAGGAAAGACTGTTCTATACTGCCTTATTTCTGTGGATGCAATGGTCCATCACTGAGGCCTAAAATACTCATATCTTTCCACAAATGCTTCCTTAGAGGGGAACTGATCCACACTTTAACACACAGGGAGTAAAACTTGGAAGCAAGATCTCAATGGTAAACATACAGTAACTATTGGGTGAATCTTCTCTGGATAAACCAGAGCATACACATAAACAAACAACAACTCTTTACCCTAAACACATTTGCAGTGGTAACAGAAAAAAACAACCATCATCTCTGAATGGCTCCAATAACAAAAACATTTAAAGTTTTGAAAAGACCTCATTTGTTGCAGAAAATACTGGGCTGCTTCCATCCGCCCACATGTACACAAACACTGTATCAAAGCACTGTGTGTTTAAAGGCTTTTGCCACATTCAGTCAAAAGGCCCAGAAAGGCTAAAAGGAAAATATTAAATGAAAGGGTGAAAAAAGCTTGGCCTTGTCTCCTTCAGTTGGTATTTTATTTCCAAATCTGTTTCACACTTCCTTTCCTGTTTTTCATGTCCTAATTGGCTCTATCAAGTAATGAAGGTCATCAATGCTGTGCTCTCACTGGTTGTCTGTGCACCTGATTGGCTACAGCAAAGCCCTAATTATCACAGCAGAACATATCTGCTCTGACCCTCAGTGGCATTTTATAGTAGCAGATTCAGATACATTTGTGGAAATTTGTACACAGGAATACACACAAACACACATTTTCTTTATTTTTTATGAAAAAAAAAACAGTAAGAAATAAAATAAAAAGCTCCAAGGCCACAGTTTTGGCTGGCATCAACCCATTCGTTACATGCCACAATGACAGTAGCCCTCATTCATTCCTTATTAACAGCACGGAAAGCTGCCTGAGGTTTTAATTGGGAAAATGAGCAGGTATTGGCAGTGCATCAGATAGGAGGGCTTGATGGTTATTTCGAGTGGTCTGATATAAATTCCAGGGGGTCCCCTATGTGGCTTTGTTGTACTTATTAGTCATCTAAACAGATAACAGATTGCATCTTAATTGGAAATCCCTACAGTAACCTTGGTAACCATAATGTAAAATGATCCACCCCTTTTCTTTATTTCTCACGGTTTCTTTGGCAATGTTTAAGAGAACTCGGTTGGTGACTCAGCCATGATCGTGATATTCTTGATTTAGAGAAGGAAGGGTAATTGTAGCAGCATTCCACAGACAATGAATGACACCATGCACACACCACCACATTTTCCATACCTGCCTAAATGCAGCCTAACCACCTGACACTTTCTAAAACAAGTCACATCCCACCGACGCAGTCTTTTACCCAACAAAGTCCTTATCAATCCTCGGACCAACATCTCAGTGTTAAAAATATTTTGATATCAATATTATTTTAATTCTCTGAGAAAGTGTTTTTAGTTTTAACTAGAAATAGGCCCAGATCACCAAAATAAACAGAGTGTTACTGAATTGTTATGAGTTATGATTATGAGTATGCTTTGAAATTGCTAATATGATAACTTTTGACATCTGTAAAAAGTTTGTGATATAAACTCTATAAAGATAATTAAAATCATTGCAAACAAAACAAAGACAGGACTCAACCTCCCATTTAGGCTGTTAGAAGTCTTCATTCAGCTCATTAGAAGTCCTGTTACCGGCAATCCAAATTTCAATCACTTGTCAACCAAGTATGTATCAGTATTGCTCTCCTTGAGTTTTCCCCCAAACATGAATTAACTTTTATGACTGTGAAACACAAAATGTTCCAACAGACCCCTCAGAGCATTAAGACTAAACAGGTTTACGAACATAATTTTGGGTTAAATTGCAGGAAAAGTAACTGATCATAAACAAAATGTTAGGCTGTTAAAATGTCAACTTGTTAATGTAATGCAATAAAACAAGTCCACATTTCTTTTTTTTTTTAAACCGGAGGTATTTTAAAAACTTGCTCCTAAAGTCTAGACTTGGACACCTAATTCTGACTCAGCCTTGGCACAACATGTCAACCCTCGATTGCTGGTTTCACCAAAAAAGTGCCTTGCTTGCTTAATTTTACTAATACAGGATGGTTTCAACTAATCAGTGTTGCCACACACATAAACAGACCATGCAGTCAATTACAGACTCCATTAAGAAACCATGGCCAAACATGAATCTGCAGGATATTTCATTGGTAAAAAGCTATCCAGTTTTCAGAAATCTAACTGAAAAATGAATGTAAAATACTGTTGCCACCAATAAAACCAGGGAAAGTGGATGTCAGGCCAACACTGATAGATTAAACATAAATTGTTGTTTCTATCCCACATATCATTTCCTCAATTTGCTTGTTTAGATCTGTAAACAAATGTATCTGGGTGCCATTTGTTCATTAATAAATACTTAAACACTCACTTGAAAAATACCTTCCATTGGTAACAGTAAACCCATCAGCATTCCCATTCTTCACAGTAAAATATCAATTCTAAACAGAAGCTTATTTGTTGCCATGGGTAAATATTACCTCAGACCCTTAAACATGAATTTAAATTGACTGTATAAAAAAAGGCAACAGTACAAACGATCATGAGAGCATGATGCACTATGCATTATTTAAATAAAAAAATTAGGGCAATTATAGCGTGTGGAGAAATGTGTGTTGGCTTATTACGTGCCTGCCTGACTGTACGGAGCATGAGGAAATACAATGTTCTCTGGAGAGATAATAATAATAAATCTTGTGCACCCATAAAAGGGCGTTCCTGTTTCTAAAAAACACAGTTTCCTTAACCTAGCTCCATGTATCACATAACCCTCCCCTGTTTTAAGACACAAGCAGTACATTTTAAGGGACAGTTCAGCTATCCTGCAGATAACGGTTTTTAAAAACTGTCTCCACACATTAAATAAAGGAGCGAACATCCCTTTGCCAAGCACATTTCATCTTCTCAATGACACACAGCACTGAACTCATGGCTACACGGGCCAAGGCTCCTGGAAGAAAAGATCTAACTTGTCCTGAAACAAACTGACTGGATGGGGGAAAAAAAAAAAGAAAACAGAAAAAAATAGAGTGCAGGTTGAGTATGGTATCAAATACGTGTTCATCTCAAAGAAAAGAAACATGAGAAACTTAACACTCAAGCATCGTTTTTGAAAATTACTCCATACAGACACAGTTCGAGCATGATGTCAAACTGTGCACAATCTGCAGAAACCATGGCTGTTTTATCTGATGAAATTTCTAGGGTAGATGTGGAATGTTGGTTATAGGTAAAGCTATGATTTACAAAATCCCAATGAGACTGGGAGGGAAAGTATATTTACTTCCCCCCAACTGCCACAGATTCCTACCACTGAGATGTTTGGGTTTTTGGCCAGTATCACAGTGCCCCCTACTGACGAGAAATATTACTCAAGACAACACATTAGAGACTTGTTTCAAAAGAGACTTATTCGCTTCTAAAATACTTTGCTATGATAGTATTTAAATATGTATCTACTAAAACTTTATAGGTAAGAAGGGACTATATTGTGACTGTTAAATAACTTTTCCAGACCACTGTGGCAGTTTAATATGAAAATGTTATGTTTTGTAACTAAACAGACAAAAAAGGTAAATGAATAATAAGAGATATCTTGATAATTCATATACCGCTGGACCAACCTTAAAATGAAAATGAAAGAATGTCCATTTCGTGAGTTTCATTAATTATAAGACTAAAGTCATTATCATTTTATGAAATTCCTTGATCAAATCTATGATAGAAAATAGCACATTGTGAACAGAAATAATATTATAATATTGCAAATAAAAAAATCCACAGTCAGTAATGATTAGCATAAACTATTATCAAATATTGTTGCAGTTTTATCACATTTTCTTACAGAGTTCAGTAAGGAATAGAATGTATGATTTTTTTTTACATATAATGGGATCCTATTTGTTTGATCTTAACATATATCTCTGAACCTGAATTAGACAAACTTGAGCTGTTAAATGGCTTACATTAAATTAGTTGTACACAGGTGCTATGTGAATAAATCAAACTGAATATGCTTGCTGTCCTTGTACTTTATCATTGCCATAGCGAACAATTAATGTGCTGTGAATATAATCTAAATGAAGAAGTATAATTCAATACTGTCAATGCTGAAAATGTATTTTGTAATTGGTTGACTCTACAAAATCAAGAAAAACAACTTCAAAAAGGAGTTTGAGATCAGAAGAAAAACCGAGGGTTTTTGTTTGGTGATGGCTACTATTACAATGCTTTCTAACATCACTCCTAAGCTCTGATCAGCAACAGACTCCCTCAGACACCTTGAATTGTAGTGCTTCAACAAGCTATTCATGTTTTCTGCAGAGACTGTGTCACATTAATTGGAGTCTTATTATCTTAGTGCTGGAGGACACTGACATTTAAAGCAGAAAAATCCAGATGACACAAAAAAAGCTATGTCTGTTATTGCTTTGACAACATGCTTTTCTTAATTGCAAGCGACGGAGCAATAATACAGCATAGATGGCCTGTCAAGGCCAGTATGTGTGTGTCCACATCAGCATTTCAGGCACTAAACATATGAGGAAAGACACAAATGTACAGTACCACCTTAACTTACATTTACACAACTCTATAAAATGTTTGGCAGAACCTCTTTTCTGAGCTGGGAATTCTTGTTTCTTTTTGCTTCACTTCATAATCATCCTCCTCATGTAAATAATTAGCCTAATTACCTTATGGAATAGATACAGCTATAAGATACTATATACATCTAGACTGAGGGGAGAAAAAGTACATCAACTGAGCAATTTGATTAAACAAGGGAGGGTGCAAGTTGTCTTTTATTAAAGTAGATGAGTATATTTCACGTATGTTGAAATGGGTATGTGCTACCCCTGATACCTCTCATAGAACAGTTTAAAGCAGGGGTCTTCAGTGTTTTCCAGACCAAGGACCCCCAAACTGATGGCGAGATGGTGCAGGGACTCCCTGATTATGTATAGTATGAAATTGTGTTATATCAAACTGGTCCTATAGTCACTCTATTACATATGGTGTAATGTGACAAAAGTAATTTCTCCCTGGGGTCATTAAAGTATTTCTGATTCCTCATTGACGGAACAGGTGTTGTGAATGAAATGGTTCCCAGCTTGAAAGAGCTCCTGTGCGTCACTGAATGTGTGCATTGATGACTGAAAGACATCTTCTGCCTCCATTTATCTTTTTAGTACAGTGTTTTGAATTCATGTTAATATGTATTTAATGACATTTCAATTTGTGGAAAAAATTTTCAGGGGGAATATAAAAAAAAAGTTTAATCAACCAAAACTTTCGCGACCCCCATGCACTACCACCGTGAACCCCCTAGGGGTGGTGGCCCCCCTGTTGAAGTCCTTCGGTTTAAAGACATGTTTAATTTTAAATCCGCACTAGACTTTACTTACACCTCATGCGAATGCTTGTGCATACCAACACCACACAGTATGACCAAAATTCAAGGTACTACAAATTGCTTAAAATATTAAGAAGTGGACCCATACTGCAAAAAAGGGACGTACAATGTATCAAATTTAAAGGTGGAGATACACAAAAATTCCCCAAATTAGCAGATTACTGTTCCTGAAGATATAGCAGATTACTGTTCCCTGCCAGTTTGAAAAGCTGCTCTTTCTCAGATAACATAATGCAATTAACATTACCACTATGCCATGCTGACAAAACTCTTTAGTGTAGATGATGTTGCTGACTGAGGAGGTATCAAAGTTAGCAATTTCAGTACAGTGGGGAAAAAGCTATAATTTTCAATTGCATTTTGAAACATGTTTACTGGTCACATGAGCTGCTAGGGAGTGAGCGTAAGCAAGACATTCAACAGATATTGACACTTTACCTAAGTTGTTTTAATACCAGTAAGGTTTTTCCAATATCAGCCTTTGTCACTTTAAGTACCAAGCTGCAAGAAGTGACAGAGGCTCAATTGCCTTGGGCAAAATTCTTAAAGATACTTCACCTGCCTTGCCTGCTGCTGGTGTGGTGATGACAGGGTCTGGTGTCTCCAATTGTATAGCAGTAGCTTTTTGCTATATCATTGACATATGAATGGGTGAAGGAATGCAGTATGAAGTGCTAAACCTGTTTACATTTGCAGGCCACTGATAGTTCAAAAGGAAAGTAATATTGAATAAAATAATTATTTTGAAGTAATAACTTGCATGCTGCCCAGGACGTCACCAAGGCAAAATGTATGCCAAGGAGTTTAGAGAGGCCATGGTCTACCTTAAAGCTATCCAAGGAAATCATCCAGGGTCTCCTGAGAGGGAAAAATGCTTTGCTAACACTGTCTTTAGTGAGAGTGGGGAGCTGCTTATCTTGAATGAGGACATTGTCAGAAGTGGAAGGAAGACTGAGGATGATCTCAACTTGGCTGACATACCTTCCGTGGGAGAAGAAGAGCCAGGGTGCTAGGGAGACTCTTCAACTTTGCGTGGAAGTTGGTGACAGTTCCCCATGACTGTCAAAATAAGGTGTTAGTTCTCCTCCAAGGGAAGGGAGACTGGTGGATGTGTTCAAACTGAAGGAGGAGAGAAGTCTTGGCTTCCCCAGAAAGGACTATGCCAGGGTGTTGGAGAGGAGAGTCCAGCTAATGTTCAGACCTCAACTTCAGCAGTGGGGTTTTTATTCTTGATGGTTGACCACTGTTCTAACATCATTCTCACAGGGTGCTTGAGGGATCATGGGTGTTTTCCCAACGGATTCACATGTGTTTTGCGGAGCAAGAGTTTAGTCCCCATTGTCAGCAAGTGTTTCTAACTTGTTCTAAGCACATGATGGATTCCCACCAGGGTTGCCCTGTCACAAGTCCTGTTCATGACCTTTATGGACAGGATTGCTAAGCACAGTCAAGGGCCTAAGGGGGTCTTTGAGGATAAGCAGGTTTTTGTCCCTGCTTTTTGCAAATAGAGGTTCTGCTGGCTTTCTCTTTTCAGTACCTATAGCTTATACTGGGCTGAGCGCAAAGCAACCAGGATGAGAATCAGCTGTCAATGTCAGAGGCCATTGTTCTCAACCAGAAAAGGTGGCTCGTCCCTTTTAGGTTGTAGGAGAGAAGAGCCACTTCTCATCCACATCAAGAGAAGTCTGCTGAGGTTTGCTCTGACCTTTTTCAGTTGTCCCCTGGATCCAACCTCTGGAGGTGTCCCAGGCACGTGCCACTGGCAGAAGAGACCCATGGGACAACCCAGGACATGCTAGAGGGACAATGTCTCTTGTTTAACCTTGGAGCACCTTGGGTTTCCCACAGCAGAGCTAGAGGAGGTGCCTGGGGAGAGGGATGTCTGGGGATCTCTGGTAAGACTGTTGCTACTGAGACTCAGTTCCAGGTAAAGACGGCTTTTACGAGTATGAGTAACTCATATGTTGATTTTTGCTGTTAATTTAGGCAACACTTTCAGCAGATTGCACAAACAAAGGAGAGCTAAGTATCGTTTATAATTTTTTTTATTTTTATGGAGCATTTTTTTCTGGAAGATATGGCAGTCTTTACTGGATCTTAGCATTAAGGTAAGGCAACCTTACCTCTTCTTTGAGCAGATTTTCCTCTGTTTCGATGCAATCTCCCGTCATGAGCTGACATTAAGTCAATAATTAAATGTCGGTAAAAACTAAAAGTTAATTTTATTAATGTTATTAGCCTTTTTAAATAATGGCAGTTTCGATCATAAGCCATCTGTATTACTAGAGTAGACACATGCTAAGTTATGTGTGTATTTTAAGTGTTAGTGTTGGTCAGTGAGCTAACCTCCTTTGCCAAAACAAAATGACTTATACACCTTATTCAATGCTAGCTATACCTATAGTGTTAACATCTAACATAGGATAAAAATAATTTCAGTATTTTTTTTTGTTTGTTTTACAATGACTGCCTCTGAAAGCATGGGGCCAGCACAAGTACTTTTAATACTTTTATTGTACTATATTTCTATATCATGAATGTATCGGAGTCAGATACAATATTCTGAGTAAAAAGTACAATTCAGCTTGCATATGGGCAGTGATGCATTATCAGACTGAAAGAGGAGTGCTTAAATTTAATGCAGTGTCTGAATCATTTACCTTTAAAAAAAATCTTGTTCCCACTTCTATGTCTAAAAAACAAAGAATCTAAAACAAGTAATGTGCCATTAGTGCAAACAGTGTGTCAGGAGTTTCTCCTGACAATGAAATGTCACTGGAGTCTGTTATAGCTTTCATGCTGGTATCAGCACCCACCTGTGTCTAAGTATGTATAAAGAACGCCCCGAGGGGACCTGCAATGGATTCTACAACATACCTCCACGATTGTAGAACAATGGCACACGAGCTACTCCGCTGTGGGGCCGTTGCTACTTTTCTAATAATCTACCCAGCATGTGTTTATCTTTGTTGGACCAGGTTGTGTGGAGGAGGCAGTCGGGGAAAAAGGATGCAGACAGAATCCTGCCAGCCTGCGAGTGAAGAGCTCGCAAATCCAGAGGGACAGCTGGCTTTGTGTGCGAGCGTGTTCATGTGTGTATCTGTCTGAGAGACAGAGATGGCAGCAATACAGTTATGCCAACACGAGTTATGGTCTCACTTACACAGGCACACATACACAAAACATTTAATTGCCAAAACAAAAAAAGTCTCTCCCGAGCTCTATTGTGTCTAATGTGTTCAACGTTAATCTTACCCTTTGGGGACATTTGTTACTGTGTTAATTACACACCACCAGGAGCCCTAATTAACACACATACAAATATGTGCACACACAAACGCATACACAATTCATGGTCAAAATCGGCAGCATAGATTAAGTCAGACAGTCCAATATGGGAGAAGCAAAGCTAATGAAGCATTCACACAGAGTTAGGTCATTCTGGACTTGCTTTAGGGTCAAACACTCTCCGACACGTTTAATGAACAAACTCCGCACTGAGATGTGTGGAGAAATTTCCTAGGCTGGAGTGGCCTGCACGCCCTGCTCAGTCAACCAATACACCACCGGCTCATCACATCCTGCACAGGCATTTGCTTTCACTACGGAGCAAGGATTGGGGAATATTAGAAGAGGGAGGCAAATTGCAAACCTGCAAACACGCACAACAATTAACCTCTGAAAATTTTCCTGCGCCCTCTTTCCAGCCTGACATCGGTGCTCATTATGCTTCACTACTCAGTAAAAGTCATTAAAACGCACAACAAAAGAAGCAAACAAAAAAAGCCCTCAGGATCATTTAAAACAACTGCAGGTATTTGTCTCGACCATTTTAACTTTGAGGAGCTTAAAAGGATATTTTTGTGAAAAATGTGGGCATTTGTTTCTTCCCAGAGGGGGGACCACCAGTCTCAGGGGCAGATGAATGGCCTTCAAGGTGACCGATATCACCTATCTTCCCTTTGCCTTCAGTAAACAGCAGGACATCCAATTACATTCCAGTGGTTTTCACACATTGCATTATAACAACAGCCGTAGTAGATTTGTATCACCTATATGCTTTTTCCTTACAAGGGCATTTTCCTAGTTAAATCAGGAATTATACATTTGCAAAATCTAAAAACTATATTTTCTGCTTTGTTACAGAAACTAATCAGAATGGGAATAAATTCTATACCCTGATTAAAGTTGTTGATTAATGTAGCCATACTTTTAAAATAGATAAAAAGTAAAAATGATGAGAAAAAAAAAGTGCAAAAGACAACAACAAATGTGGTCGTCAAATCTTTTATCTAAAATGAACATTAAATTACCATACAGTGTAAAGGGGGTCTTTAACTTTTTCAGCCCAGGATCCCAGATTGATGGGTTGATGCAACAAAGATTACCCTTTCTATAACAGCTTGTTGAGGAGTGCTGACAAAGTATTAACAGCAGCCTGGAAATATACAGCAAAATCGTTCAAGAAAAGCTCTATAGATTTCAGTTTTTAATGCAAATTTATTGTACTTGTGTAAACGTACTGAAAATGGATTTAACTATAGGAAAACAAACAAAAAACAAAGTAAATCCTAAAACAAAGTAAACAGCTCATTGATGCATATCTAGAGTAACTCGGTGAAACGACTCAGCAAGCGGCCAGCATTAAAATTGCTTCTGCTCTGACCGTCTTGCTGTGGGCACACCAGACCTGGGATGAAACACTAATTTACGTGATAACATTGGGCGCAACACACGGACGTCAAACCCTGCTCCAGCCACATTTGATCTAACAAGCAGGAACAACTGCTAGCAATCGATAAACATGGTGCAGCGCTGGTGAAAGGGGTTTGGACAAAGAGTAAAACAATACAGCCCACTTACTACGCCCTGGCTACCTTACAAGTTGCTCTCCATTGTTTACTTTCCTGATTTCCGTGCACTGGTGAAATCATCAACACTATTATTTTAAATGGGAAAGAGGCTATTGAGGTACTGGAAGGGTTTTTACCTTCCTTTGAGCTGTATTTCTGTCATTGAATATTCTGGATTTGTAATTGTTGAAAAGCCTCAAACTAAAGATAGGGACCTACATTTCCTAGGTATCTCACACAAAAATTATATTGATAAAATATTATTATGGCTGTGCTAATACTGCCTTCTAGGAGGGATATCCATGGTCTATGGCTCTGTAGATAAATGGAAATTAAAGTGTTTACACAAATATGTGTGTGACAATTAACACAAATGTAGAAAACGGTTATAGTAATAGCAGGAAATATAGCGATTATTTTATCACTTCTAAATACAGAATTATTTGTTATATTTGTTGTTTATCAATGCATCTATGGTACAACAAATTTATTCAGGGTTTATATTTAGTCAATTGTAACATAATGTTCAGGATAACATATATGGGACGTAGGGAAAATAAAGGACCAACAATATATTTTGAACACCTGCTAAATACCAACAGGCTAATCATGTGTTCGGATGAGTCATTGAGCTTCTGATTATAGTGTGAAAATGTTAATGACTGCTGTGATGTCTTAATATTTAATAAAAAAAATTAAAAATAGCCCAACACAGAGCCTTAAAATTTTATTTCAACAACTATATGTCTAAGTAATGCTAGAAATACCAAGTTACAGATACTAAAACATTTGAACAATTCTGGCTTTGTAATTTAACCTGGATTAAATTGCTGACTTTCACATAAACTGTGACCAACAAATGTATATAACTGTAGAGAAAAAGACCAAAGAAAGAAAAATATATATCATACAGAGGTATGGATTTGGTTGTGAAAAACTTAAATATAACTTTATATTACAGTACAGCTAAAAAAAAACCCACATGAGATTTAAAAGATCGAATGCATTTTTTCGCTTAGCATAATTAAAATAAAAACCAAGCTGTATCAGTCCTCCAAGGTTAATTTATCTCACACACTGTGTCTGCGGTGTCTTGCAATCTTGGGGATGCCTGTGGCCTCATGAAGGTTAATAAGCTGCTTTACCTCAGTTGAAGCTTGGATTGGAATAGAGTCGGAAAGTTAAAAAGAGAGGCCAGAAGAGCAAAAGCACCTTAATGCAAATCCCCAAACTCAACTAATCTTGTCAAGTCTTCAAAACCTCCAGTTTCTTACTTCAACAGTTTTCAGGCTTGCTTGGAGCCGTACTCTCTGTTGAGCTGAACATTCATACACAAGTTCAACATCTACCAGCCTTTATAAAGCAAAGAGCACAAGAGGTCAGGGGTCTGGATATAATGCAGAGATGATGAAACACCTTCTGGAATACATTGTTCAGCTGTCTGCACGCCCACTCTGGATTTTAATGTTAACTGAGCCAATGTTGCACTTTAATGCGTTTGATTTGATGTTACAGGCAGGGGTATACTCGTATATGTTGTAAAAGCAAACCCTTAATTTCCCATGACCCTGCTCCCATCCTGAAGTGTTACTGATATAGTTTCCTTTCATTTGTCTGTGTAGGTGGAGCAGAAGTGCAATAACATTGCAACTCTAGTACACCCAGTTTACTATTTCTAAAACCTGTCTGTGGCAGCACCACAGAATTTACTAATGTCTCTGCACAGTAATGAATGAAAAAACAAATATGAAATAAAAACACATTCCTAAATACAAATATATCAAATAATCCCTATATTGTTATCTGGTGTACATTATATTTTCAAATGCATTGCCTTGCTTTCTAGGTTATGTTTTATCGTAGACGGACAATCACTTAATATATTGAATACAGCATGAGGGCAATAAAAATGAAACATTCAAATACAATTATATTCACGATTATATCATTAACTTTCTGGGCTGTTTTTTTTTTTTTTTTTTTTTTTTTTTTTTTATCTAAAACCCTGAATATTACTGTTTTTTTCTGGACTCTAGAGTGCACCCAACTAATAGCCGCACCAACAAAATTTTTTGAAAAACTGGAAACATATTATAAGCCGCAACAGGCTGTAAGCCACTGATATATACTGAACTGTCTCCCACCAAACATGTAGGGAAGATCTACAAATATTCCCTGGAGTACGGACGAAGAAGAATGCTAGCTTCCGGTAGCTTGTTTGTTGCAGCAGTGAGAGCTGCTACAGAAGCTTAAATACAGCAAATAGATGTCAAAATGTGTGAATTCGGGACAGTTGTTCTCCGCCGTGCCTGCTGCTAGCATGTTGTTATGCTAAATGAAAATTAGCCCCTTACACTTTAATTTTCAACTTTGACTTCCCCATATAGCAGTTAGGGAAAATCCACAGAAAAGCCGCACATTCTTTTAAACCACATGGTTCAAAGAGTGTGAAAAAATAAAAAGTAGTGGGCTTATAGTCAGGAAAATACAGTAATTTTTTTTCTTCTTGTTTGTTTTTTTTTTTTTAAGGATGGATGGTGATGAACAGTTAATCCATGTTATTATAAAAGTCTGTGGGTAGCTGGCCTAGTTTGTGATTTTCCGGTAGCATCACAACAATAAATAAAATAAACACTAATATTATACTTAATTACTAAAAAGATACAAAAGAACATGTACAAATATTTCAATAAAAAACAGGTAATGACCTTTGCACAGTGAATCTGACAAGGAACTGGAGCTGTTGACTCTTTATTACTATAATCTAAATAAGTTCTCTCACTAGCATAGGCAAGTTTTAAGTACAACCACAATGGGCACATTGAATTCCACCTTGACAAAAGCAATGCTCAGCTTTCACAAAGTTCATCTAAAGCCTAAACTCCAGCAGTCACAAGTTTGGACAATTTCCTTGGAATGTCACTCCTTCTTAGTGTTTTTATTCATTTTGTTCCTCTGTTTTGGGTTCTAGGTGACTATCGAGCTCAACCTGTAATCAGGCAGCTCTGTCTGCCTTACTTCTCCAGCTCTCTCGTCTGTGCAGTAATTTGCCTCGCAGTGGTGCGAGAGATCTTGATTATTTATATTCATGGAAGCACCATCTTGAGCACAAAGGAGTCGTGTTGTTTATCCATCCTGCAAGGGCCATCGTGGGTTCTCTCTCTGCCTCCATGCTGCTCTTTTTCCCTGTTCACTTCCTGCCCAGCTGTGGGATTGTCACTCCCTCCCTACCGGCCCATTTGAGACCACAAAGCAATTCCACCACGGAGACTCAAACACAAATTAAACTTAATGCCATGTAACCAACTCGGCCTGCTACTGTGCACAGTCAGGCACAGCGTTAGCCAGCAGAGAAATGGGGACTTGTGGGCACCTTTTTTTTTCATCAGTGTGCAAATCATGAGTCGACATGGAGATAAATAAAAAGCTCTTCTGGAGATCAGAGTTAGACAACAATACCAGCAGAGTTTGAGTTTAAACCTGTTTAAAATCGCATTAAAAATACAGCATGTGGCTGATTTGCAATAGCTTGAAAAAACAAACCTTAAACACTCCTATCAATGAGGAAGAAAGACCAACTGCTTAAGTGAAAAAAACAATCAACCCTTTAAAAGAATGACACAGAGGGAGACGACACTGAGAGCTAAAAGATTACCTATAATTAATACAGGAAAGAAATATTTTAAAAACTGAATAACCTCCCTCAGTTCTTTAAAAAAAACTTTGTGAGGCTTTATCAATTTTTTAAACCATTTTCCAAATTATTTAACAAATGCAAACTGACCGAGCCCTTCAATTTCTTTATTATAACATTTTAAGTACCCAAACAAACAAAGTAAGCCAGCCATAATTAAGCTTTTGCACATCCCTTAAAAACCTTGTTTTTTACTTTTATTTCTGAGCTGGAACAGATATGCACTTCATATTCTGCAGCATGGCATCGGGATGGGGTGGGGTGATTTGTGGGGTGGGGTATTTAGTGAGACTCCTTTGGGGCCTTTTCATGCTAAATGCTCCACTGACAGTGTTGCAATTGTCATGTTCTTAAATACAAGACCTCTGGTTACATAAGCATCACATCACTTAATTAGACCAGTTAATATACATTCAGTCTGCAGAAGACATATTGAATGAAGCACTACAAGGGGAATAAAAGCAAAATGCTCCAAGGCAACATGTGAATAAATATATTTAAATCACACAAACTTTTGTTTTTTATTATTTATTTATCTATAGATTTACTTATTGGGGCGCAGGTTCCTTTTACATATTTCAGGATTTGTTCAATTAATCTGTGGAGCTGTATTGATTGTTTTATTAAGACTCCTAACTTTTTGTAGCATGATGTATTGATGTCATTCAAGGGGTTCAAAATCGTGTAATGGAAAAGAACAAATGTATTTATTTAATAATGTCAAGACATGTCTGCTGATGATTCAAGCCTGAAGAGAGTTAAGATTTTAGCAGATAACAGGAAGGGCAACAGAGTAGAGAACAAATGCTCCGTTTTATGTATTTCTGATTCAATCTTTCTCATAAAACAGAATTTGCAGCGCACACCAACCATGTGGAAGCCTTAGTCCTCGATGTGGCAGACCAGGGTTCGAATCTGCCCTGTGGTTGCATTTCTCTCCTCCTCTCTCATTCCCCCTTTCCAAAAAAAATATGGGCCACTACAGTGCAATAACAACCCCCACCAAAAAAAGAAATAAAAAACGTGTAGAATTTGAAAATAAAGGCAGCCTTAGAAAAGTAAGATCTACTATCTTGAGACTTTAAAAATAACTAAAATAAAATATAAATAAAATTACTTTATTGTACAGTTCAAGCAATGCTGGTTACACTAATCATGCCATTAACAATATATTAACAATCTTATTTTTGAGGAATTAGTATTCCCTACAGTCATGCACAAACAAAAAAAGTCAAAGAAATTTAATCTAACCAGAAAAGAAAAAAACAACACAAAACAAACTTCAGATCATTAGAGAATTAAAATCATAACCAACATATTAAAGAGAAACTGGCATGACCCAAATTTCTGCTTCTTAAAAACCGAAGGGAGCCAACATTAAGCATCAAAATAAACATATTTAGTATCACAGGCAATATTTATTTTTCAAGAGGCAGATTTCTTGAACATTACACTGTACCTGAAGAGACATAAAAGGTAGCGGGGTGCAGAGTTGGGAGGTTGAAAGCGGCAGGTATCAAAGACAGCTAATATTCAGAGGGCTAAAGTTAAAGTGCACTGCGATAGCCGGAATGGCTCTCATCTGAGAAGAGAAGATTAAAATCAGTGGGACATCACAGCGAAGCAATATGAAGAGGGAAAGAGAGGAAATTTCTCTCTAACATACACTTGCTCACTCTCTCACACGAATGCATGCCCACACAGACACATAATATAACCTCCTACGATAAACTAATTACTCGTCGTTAATATTTAAGAGCCTAATTTCCATTCATATGTAATATATTAAAAACTTGCAGGGATAAGCAAAGAAAAGGCTGACCCTGAGATATTCACAGCAAGCTAACTGCTGCAAACAGAGAGAAATGAACATCAGAGTGTTTTGTGTTTTATTGAGACAAATGTCTCCTGCCTGCACTACCAATTAATGGCCTCCCTTTGAAAATGTGGAAAATGGTACAATTTGAGGCCTTCCTTTTTTTTCTAAATGGGATAATAGCCTATTTACTTTGTTTTATGCAGTAATGGACTTTAAATGCAGAATGTGTGACTGGGGGGTTTAGAGACGAAGAAAGGTTACCATAGCTATTCAGTAAAATGCAGCATCTCTTTGTTCAGGCGCTGATGACAGTTTGTGAAAAGGTTATGTGGTAAAATGCAAAGCTGTGATGATGTTTATTGAGACCAACACTGATAAACAATAAGAATGAGAGTGGGAGACTTTCTCTAAACCTAGTTTTAAAATCGAAGCTGCCTCTGGGCAGTTTTCAGAGGCAATAAGAAAAACATGCAGGGTGATGTTGTTAGGGATGACTTGGGCTTCTAAAAAAAGCATAGAAGATTTAGTTTATCATAATTCTACCTTTAGAAGTAATGTTAAAATTTTGCCTAAATATTAGGGCCAATGTTCTTTATCTTTAGGTTGTAGTACATATAATTGGTCTAAAAACGCATACGTTCCATTTCAGGAGTTCTCGATAGGGCATATTAACAAACATTTTTATTTTTTTATCTTACTATAGTATAATCTCGATATAATTACTACTCTAAGTGGGTTGTTAGCTTATGTTTTAGAGTCTTTTTACTCTAGTTAACGATTAAGCGATTATTATATTGACGATTATTTCAATAATCGATTAATCTGATTAATTGTTTCAGCCCTACATATTTAAAGTTTTGGCTTTTTTAACAGTGGTGATGACAGGACCATTGTTATCATAAGTCATTGTTCAATTTATAATAAAAATGTGCAGCATTTTAGATTCAAACACTCGATAGAGCTTAGGTAATTGAATTTTTACAAATTCAGCATTTACATTGTATAAATTTAGGCTTAGACTTAGATTCAACTATAAATTATGGGAAATTCTGGTTGCAGTAGCGTATGTAGAGTACAAAGGGCAGAGTTAAAGCAAGAAAAAAACAAAACAGACAGTAAAAAAAGAGTGTAAAATAGTACAAAAAAGTTGTAATGTCCTGGAATATGTTTCCTTTAGGCATAAAAATATCTGCACAGTAGAGAGCTAAGAAAAGACTACACATTAGTTCGACTTGGATAACTGCACTTGCACTGCAGAGATGTATATATATATATATATATATATATATATATATATATATATATATATATATATATATATATATATATATATATATATATATATAGAAATTCAAATACATATATACAGTAGCATTTATAAGTAAATATATTTTCTTTATTTCCAACTTTAAATCTTTCCTTTAGCTGCAAACTACATACTGCATATGAATGAAACGGTCACTGAGAAGAGGCTTCTTTTCCTTTTCTTTATTAACACAGCTACTGACAAACAGCCTCAGTCTTCATGGTAAGCCTTTAAGAAACTCCAGCTAAAATGACAAAGCTTCAACAATAGTAGTTTTCCAAGATCATTTAGCTTGCTATTTTATTCAAGTCATGTTTTAGATGAATATAGAAACCCTAAAAGGAGGAGAAACGTGGAGAAATATTGATTGTTGCAAGAGTTGCTACGTTTCTCAGGTGCTCAATGTTCATTTTAGTGGTTAGCATCAGCTTTCTTTCCAGAGAGGTGGCAGAGCCTCATCTGAGGTGGCTGACCACACAAGAGTGTGTTTGATCCAGCCACCAGGTCAGCCCTGATGTTAACACAGTTATTAGGTGACCTATTAGGGAGAGTCAGGGAGTCGGCTAACCCCCCCACTGATTCCATCATTATTGCTGTTGCTGCAGGGTCATTACCACCCTGCTGCTGGGGCTTTGTAGCGGGTGTCTTCACCACATCGGCTCAGTGGGAGAGTTAGTGTCTAGGGTAGAGTTGTGGGACAACGATAAAGGAAGACGGGAGTCGGAGTGAGAAAAACTACTGAAGGATTTGATCATATCCCTTGGTATGAAGGGGAGGATGATTGTGCAGCCATCACTTAAAGTAAGGCTTTAGTCAAGTTCCATTTCAGAGCTGACCTTTAGAGCAGTGGCACAGTGGGCTGAGGCAAAAATACAGAGGAAAAGAAAAATCTACAAGAAGAAAAAACAAGATAAAAGGAAGGTTTTTAGAGACTCGTGAATCAAATCTTTCCTGTCTGATACAGATATTAGTTTTTTTCATTGAGGTCTGAGCAGGTGATTTAAATTGTGCCCATTCTGATTTTCTTTTGTAAGGATCATAATACAAAAACGCAAAGAAAATGAGTCAAATAATTACTGATGTAGTTATGAGAATGACTCCAAATGCAAATTAAAATGTTATTATCCCAATTTATTTGTTAAGGCATTTGTAACAATGCAATATTTATAAAGTCAACAATGTATATAATTTTTTTATGGTGTACATATCCTTGATTTAATGGGATATATTTAATGTTCATGCTCTGAATAAAAAGGAGGAAACAGAATTTCCTTAACATCTGACCTAAGATTACTGATACGAGATGATCGAAGGAAAATGTGTCTGTTCTAATCCAAGCTGAATTGTAGGAGCGTACCTTTATGTTCTAGAGAAAAATAGTATTTCTTGATACCGTCATATCTTAAATACAATAAACTAGATATTTGACTTAATATAAAAATTCATAGCAATAAAACTAAAAAAAATAATGAATAGTGAAATATTAAGCATTGTGTCTAGCATCTGCTGGTAAACTTTATTTCTGCTCTTTTTTATTTGTGCTGAAAAGCTCAGAAATCACCATCACAAAGTGGCACATGGCCTTTGTGCATCAGCAATTGATGTGGGCAATGGAGGAAACATTTTAGAGGGGCGGGTGTGTGAAGTTTGCCAACATCAATCTTGTTTCAAATTGAACCGTAAAGTTACAGCCGAATGGATTGGCTTTCAAATGCAGGAGGCCATGGCTACATGGGATTCAATCCCAGAGTGAATCTGATTTGATCCTGTGAGCCATACAAAGGCACAACCCACTGATTGATAAAGCGAAGTGAGGGGAAGATGAGTGAAAAGAGGAAAAAGAGAGTCAACTCAATGGGGGAGGGTGGAGGGAAGGAGGGGATGGTGGACGGCAAGAAAAGAGAAAAGATGAGTTAGGACAGCAAAAAAGAAAACAGAAAAGAAATGTGTGAATGGAGAGTTAAATAACTTTCAGTGAGACCAGGTAGTTTTGCAGGGACCATTTAATGCCTTACACACAACTTATAAAGCTGTGAAAAAGCATGGCACTGACAGAGAGAAAATGGAGATGTCTGTCTATGATAATTTTTTTTTTTCATATCAGTGTGTGTGGGTGGTAACAATTTTAAGATCACAAAGTACACAGTCACACTAAAGGAAAGTCTAGCCTTGACATCAGCCATTGAGGTGTTCCTTTTAATAAACTTTAAAGTATGACAAATATTTTAGCTTAAATTAAAAAATGCTTTTTTTTTTTTGTTACCAGAGAGAAATTAAATAAAAAAATGCTGGAATAAGGGCTGATGGTACAAAGGGATGTGTATTTTTCTAAAAGCTGCCAAATAACTTGGATAAGAAAAAAAAAATAGATAAAAAGAGAAATATAATATTTCTTCATGTTACTGGGAACAACTTCTTCTGTAAAAATTTTGGAGACTTGCTCAAAGCATACTATCAAAAATCATATAATTACACATCTGTATATATAAATAACACATTTTTATTTAACTGGTGTCCTGAAGAGACCTATTTTTATTGTATTGATATTTTTAAGACATATAAACACAATTTTTGTGGCGCTACAACAATTGCGCTAGTTAGAGTGGCTGCAAATTGGATTCGGTCTGCTAGCTTCTTTCCTAACTTTAGCTACTCTGTAAGAAGAAGAAAAAAAAACAACCTTTCCATAAGATACTGCAACATTTAACTTTAGATTAATAAAGTATTATTAAATGAATTGTGCTGATTGCTGTGGAATACATTCATAGCTATACAGTGACCTAAGAATGACTTCAAAGTGTTTTTATCATCAATCTTATCATTATCAGGCATTATAGTACCACAAAATAGCATAAGATTTTAAGGCCAAATCTTTCAGCCCTAATAAAGACATGTGGTCAAAGATAACTTTATTAAGCAGTGTTAAAGAAATGCAGCTGAATATAAATACATGGAAAATGGGTACAAATCATCCTTAAACTTTAAATGTAAGCACTATTGAATGTTGGTCTAATACAGAAAGTTTGTAGTAATTGGGGGAAAATTCAAAGAGTATGAATACTTTTGCTATATATGATACTGATATTTGGCAATAAATCATGCTGATAAACAGAAGAGAAGCAAGTTAAATCTGAAACCAGTACCATCCTAACAATACTCAAGAACATCAACATAGTTGCAATGCAAAAATGCTTCCCATAAAATATCAATGTCATATTTTTCAAAGGGCATCAGTGTGCTCAGTATGTTCAAAAACACGTATCTATGTATACACATTTTTTCAAACTTAAAAACAAACTGGAAGATTTGGTATTTTATTTACGAAGCTTACAAGTCTGGAAAAACACTAGTGAGCCCAATGAGCCACAGGAGGTACCGCTTTGGAAAATACACAACAAATAAGCGTAGAAGCTGATAACAGTCAGTGCTTTAAGCTGCTGTTCTGTCAGTCTTTATAGCAGTTTCTCTCAGAATTACAGTGATGATTACACCAAGCACATGTAGCAGGGATATGCAGAGAAACAGTTTATGTTATTGATAGCCAGAGAGCTTCATCCATCACACTAAAACCATTGATTTCTGTTTCAGTCTGCTCCACTCGGCCACTGACTATCCTAAAGTGGCATTGGCAGCATATTTCCTCTGCCTCAAAGTCCCCAAAATGGACACAAATAAATAAACAACTGTGGCACCCCTACAAGACTTAAAGCAAAGCCTGAAATCCCTAT
Organism: Cyprinodon tularosa; assembly: GCF_016077235.1. NCBI lineage: Eukaryota > Metazoa > Chordata > Actinopteri > Cyprinodontiformes > Cyprinodontidae > Cyprinodon > Cyprinodon tularosa. Next base: position 1,445,517 of record NW_024038531.1, on the reverse strand, counting down.
TGGTTATCATTTCTTTTCTTGGTAAAACTCATTAAAAAGCAAGACCTATAAAAGCAGCAGGGGAGATGACAGTCTTGCATTCTCAGTTGTTTTAGAGGCTTCTGAGCGCAATAAGCGTCGGAAAATTGGGGGCCGTTAAAGCGATTCCTTTTTTTTTTTCTTTTTTTTTTTATTAGTTTCTGTCGCTGCCAAAGTGTTGCTTTTCAACAATGCCAGTAACAAGCATGAATCCCAAGGAGGGCGAAGATAACAGAAGCCTTTTTTGCTGCATTTTCTGAGGGCAGCTCTGTAGGGAAGGCATTTACACCTGCTTGCCTCATCTTTCAAAATACACTAGGCCCCCAAAGTGTGCTTTACTTATAAATATCCACATCTTGTGGCAAAGATGGAACCACAGAAAGGAAAGAAATAGCTAACAAGTCATGTTTGTGAGTGTGTGTGTCATTTTTTATTCACCAAATGACCAATATCTCACACAAATAGGGTTGGTTTTAACAAATGACTTGAAGTTAAATCGGCACAAGAGATTTATGATGCATCTTTATGATGAAGCTCCAAAATCTCAAGGGTAAGACCTAACCAGCTAAACCTCCCAACAAAACTTAACCTTCACCAGATTCAATTTTTCAAGTTCGAGTGCGAGTTCAAGGAAGGCTCTGCATAAATAGTTCTTATCACTACCCAGGAGATTTGTAGACGAAATTACCCCATAAATGCATCGCATTTGACTGTTCAGCATGAATCATGAAACGCACAAGAGAGAAAACAAATGAACTACTCTCTCATTTTAGGTAAATCCATCCTAGCAGGTTTTCAGAGCAGCGCCATCAACATCAAAGCCCCTCTCGCTGACTTTCAACTCCACACCTCCACTGAAGGGGTGATGGGGGGTGTGGGTGGGTGTTCAAACATTAAACAGCATTTTTCATTCATGAGAAAATCATGTTCTGTTTCAACAATAGAGGGAAAAGAGCTGATTCAGTCGAGTCGCTGCAGGGGTAATTGATAGGGATCTAGAGGAGGTAAGTCCCGGGGGAAATGCTGGATCATGAATTCCTACCATGCCAGGGGGAACATGGACGATATATTGAATCCTTTTTTTTTTGTCCCACAAACCTCAGTGGGCAAGAAAGTTAATTTCTGGCACCATGTAATCTGTAAAGCATCAACTACCTGTGAGTAATTAAAGATTTTGAAAAGCTGAATTAAATTTTAAAAGCCACATTCATGCCTTATTCCAGCCAAAATGGCTGAAATTCAACACCACTCAAACAGAACCTGTCTGACAACATGAAGCATGGTAAACATGTCAAAAAGAAAAACATCATGCCCCAATCTAAATTAATTTGAGAACAGAGGAGAATATACATATTTTCTCAAAAAGGCATTAAATCCATATAAAATGGGAAATCCGCAATCGTAAATGAAAACGGCTTAGTTGAACTCTGTTCGTGTGTATTGTATACACCACTGAACTATAGCATTGTGTTGCACTGACCCAAGCTCATTGTAGTGTTTAACTAATGGAGCACTACCTTGAATGTCCTGGAGTCAAAGCTAATATTTGGCTGCACAACCAATAGACTGATGATATCCAGCATACAACTTTGGATAGAGCAGGAAGCAAGTAATCAATGTAGATGCACCATCTCTGCCGCTTCCTGTGTAACACCACAGGGTTCAACAGCTACACAAGGCATTTAGACTACAGTAAACCACAGAGAGCAAGGGCCAAACAATATAAATGGTTTAAATAATATAGTAAATGTATTAAACAATATTTAGTATGCTAACAACAATATAGTAAACAATAAACTTTAAATGTAGCATTTTTAGCAGTTTCACTTTGCATATCATTGAGCGGGCCCGCTAGAATTTAAACGAATTCTTTGAGTACAATGCATTCACGCTCAGCCAGAGAGATGGTGGTTTTTCTCTCCTCAGACAGCAATTCGGTCCAGGTGTGTAGATCTGTGTGTCTGTCAACAGTGAGGTAGGATGCAGGAGTTCATCACATAACTAGAGGGTCGCTGGTTCAAACCCCAGCTCTGCTGTCCTCAGTTGAGTTTTTTTTTTTTTTTTTTCTGTTGCAAAAAGATTCACTCCCATTGCCCATTACTGATAGTGGTCAGAGGGCATCATCTATCTGCTCATCCATCCATCCATCCATCCATCCATCCATCCATCCATCCATCCCTCCGCCCACTTACCCATCCATCCACCCAATCAACCAAACATCCATCAATCCGCTCACCACCCATCCATCCATCCACACAACTGTCCATTCAAACATCCATCCATTCACCCACCCATCCATCAATCCATCCACCCAAACATCCATCCATCCATCCACACACCCACCCACCCGTCCCTCCTTCCGTTCGTCCGTCCGTCCGTCCGTCCGTCCGTCCGTCCATCCATCCATCCATCCATATCTTTTTGTGTGTTTATGCAGCATGTGAGGAGTGTCAAACGTATGACTGGCCTTTCCACTTCATTAAACTTTGCAACAACTGTTCTTTCCAAGCCATATCCTCTTTCCATCTGTATAACTTTGGAAAATCACCTTGCGGCAGCCCAGAGAAAATTGCTGTTCATCTCACAGTACAAAGAGTCTAATTTTTGGACCTTGAGGCTGTGAAAGCAAGGAACTGCTGGCAGGCTGAATAGTGTCCAAACAAAAGCTGGGTATGAGGAAAAAAAACGTGCAGGGTTCTGCGGAGTTATGTCCACACATGCTGATAGAGCACAGATTTGACTCTTCTGTGCTTGACAGGGCTGACTCCCTCCCGTACCCCCACTGCTGCTAGAATTAGAGGGGTGTACATACTGTCAAAGCAGTGGAAAACAATCAAATTGTCATGGGGGGATATATCAAGTGCTCTCAAACACCATCTTCCACTAGAAAAAACGGCAAGAAAATCCCAGCACTGCAACTGTTACCCATAAGCAAGTTAGATTCCTCATTGTGTATCTGAGAAACAAACTAGCTGCGACAAGTAAACTCCCAGAGCTTCCTTCAAAGCCTCACATCCACCCTGATAGAAGATTGGCCTACTGGGCTGGAAAAGGCGAGAAGCAAATCAAGCATAGCTGCCACATGTAAAAGTTCAAGTTTGTGCTCAAAACAAAAGAAAAACACAGATCTGTAACAGCTCAATGGACACAAAGATTGAATGCAACGTGAAGTTCACTGACTATTTATGCTTTCTTTAAAGGAAACGCACACTAAATGTGATGTGTGACATTAAAAAAAGAGTTTGAACTCAAAGCATGCAGATTTTAGAAATAAATGCTTTGATTTAGGATAATTAGTATGTCGGAGGGAAAAGAAAAAAAAAAACAACGTACCCTAATACCTTAGCAACAATCACCTTAGAGGCCACATGAAGCATGTGTGAGAAGATTAATTAAGGGTGCAGTGGAGAGAGATGACACCTCTTACCTTTAGTGTGTGAAGAGAAGTAGAGGGAGAGCTGAGCAAATAGGTCAGGGTTTTCAAACTTCTCTTCTTTGACTTTGATCCAGAAGCAATTCTCTGCCATTTCCTGGGGCACTATCTGCAATGACACGAGGATTCCATTATCGCCACAATCAGAAACCGTCATTCCATCAAGCCGCCACTCAAACTTCTTCCAGCTGGAAGATAGTGTTTGTGAGTCTTTTCCTGTGTGTGGAGACATGCGTGACCTTGGGTGGGATTTTGAGCAACTGAGTTGCTAACGGGACAGATAAAAAAATAAATACAATGAGGAAAGCTAGAGAAGAGTAAAATGGGAGGTTTGATATTGTCATTTTTGACTAGTGAGGATAATGATGGTCATTCAGCAGTGTCGTGTTAAGAAGATGCATAAAGACTTCTTTTTCTCACTTTTCCATTAGAGACTTCGACGAGAGGAACACTGAGACAGTAGCAGACCACTGTCTCGGTCACACTACATCGCAATAGACACCTGATCGATATGAAACACATCGGATAAAGTTTTCAATAATTCCACTGAACTCTGATTCAGATCCCCCATGGTGTTCTGGGGGATTTAGTCTCTGAACCTCTCCGAGTCAAACTAAGCAATGTTGCTATCGGGGTTGCCTTTTTGTTTGAAACAACTTCAGCATTTATGTCATTTTTACCCTAGTTGACATTACACCTCTAAGCTAAAGTGTGCATCGCAGCAGCAGATTGCTGCACGCTTAATTTTCTCCTGTGTGTGTAAAAACAATGGTGTCATTTCAAACTGTCACCAGGAAGTGCAAAAGTCTGTAACAACTCTTGACCTTTTTAATTTTTTCCTCCAAATAATAATGTTGAGCACATAATTAGGGAGAGTGATAAATACCTCCAAAATATTACTACCTACTAATATATACCTCCACTGCTTTACATTTTGTTTAGAGTCCTGAAGTGTCTCTACTGTGGCTTTTTATTGTGGGCCACGCTGGAAAACTGCATTTATTGCAATGCCATCATCCTCAAACTAGAGTAATCATGTAAAGAAAAAGATGTAAAAACAGCATTTTCGCAATGCAGACAGTTACAGCTAGTACTAGACAATCATCAAGGCCACATAGTAATGGTGATAAATGTGAACACGTTGGAGAGTCGCTAGCTGGGTTAATGGAGGTTTATAAAACTTCCTATACAGGCTTGTTTTCACTGAAGCAGAGATAATAAAGGGAGTCTGTATTTCTGTTTTCTCCATTTCAATTCATTCGGCTACTGTGTGCTATGAGGGAGCAATGATCAAAGGAACCAAATCAACTTCCATTCTTAGTCTATGCCGGCTTGACCTTGCAGGGTTATGAAGTGGGGCAGGTGCCCATGTCCAATGGTCACAAGCAGACAGGTGGTGTGCACCCTGAACAAAACAGATGCTGTCAACTAAAAAAAACTAATGTTCAGTGGGAGAAAGCCTGGGTACCCAGGGAGAACCCACTCATTAAAAAGAAGCACTGGAGAACCTGTGAACTCCATGCATTTAAAGCTAGATACATCCTAACCACTGCCACACTGCACAGCTAAAACTTGATGAGACTAAAATAAAAATCTAACAACAGCAATTTACACCTAAAGTAGCTGACTTATCTTAGCCAACCTCCAACGACTTATTAATAACACTTTAAAGTGACAAATAGTGGAATGCTGAAAATCTTCATTAAAGGCTTTCTGTATGTCAGATGGGACTTCTCTCTGGAGTTTGTACTTTCCCCACATGACTGGGACTTATCTTTGGGCACACCCACTGTCCGAACAGGGTGCATGTTAGGTTAATTGGTAAGTCTATCTAAACTGACTCAAGGAGTCAATGTGTGCGTGTGTGTGTGGGAGAGAGTTTGGCTCTTTTTCTCAGTAGTCTCCCAGCTGGCTCTTTGATAGACTTGCAACCTGTCCAGGGTGTGCTCCGCCTCTCACCAGATGATACCAGGAAAGGCTCCAATCCCCTGTGGCCCTGAAGGGGATGAAGTGGGTGTGGAAAGTAAATGAATATTATTGCTGCAACTGCTGCTGCAACTGCTGCTGCTGCTACCACCACAGTCACTTTTATTCCTGCTACTGCTACCAACAATAACAACAATAACTGACTCTACTTCAACAGAAATGAAAACTATTTGACCTTAACTTGTAAAATAACAAAGAAAAGTGGTCAACTCAAAAAGTTCTGATTATGTGGGAACATGGGACTGTTAAACCTGATACCAGATTTAAATATTAGGTTGATCATAGTGACTTTGGTCGACGTTGTCTGAAGTCATATTTCCTCGTAAGGGGTGTGCAGAAAAACAAAAGAAAATCCTCTAACTATAAAACATAAATAAATCTAACCAACCTTTAAATATTTTTCAAATAGATCATTAGATCTATAAACCACCTTTCCAACACAAAAAGAGCTCTCTAGAACAGGCAGCATCTCTCTTTATAGAGGAAAACATGGTGGTTTTATGTTGTTATGCATATATGAATCATATCCTTCTAAAAGTCTTATACATTACAGAAGAAAAAAGCTGTAATGGTTTAGGCTCTTCAAATTAGGATTTTAGGATTCAGTTGAATTATATTTTTGTTTTTCTATTAACTAATACAGAAGTGCAGCTAAAAATTGAAAAATGTATTTAGTAAATGTTCTTAATTTTATTTCCTTTCCAATAGAAAATGTGTGTGTTGGTCTATTGCAGAATCACACTAAGCACTAAAGTTTAAAATGTGATTCTATGAAGACATTGCATGAGGATTTATGTGAGCACTACCGTATTAAAATACCCAACTCCAAATATATCTTTAATCCGGATAATTAAAAGGCAATTTAAAAACACACATCCCAGTTTTTTTTTTCCACCTTTAATATTTGACACAGCTCTTTTTCAGTTTTATAATTTTGTTAATATTTTGTTGTTAAATTCTTGGTCCATTAAGTGGCTTTGGGATTTTCCTGCAGAGCCTGAGCAGAATTAAGACAAGCTCTGTGTGTTTAAAGCAAGGCATTTATTACAACTTGAGCTAATGAGCCACTGTCGAGCTTAGAGCTTATCTTGTGGCGCTTTCTGCAGCAGTGGTTATTTTCTTCATCCCAGAGCATTTATGTATCCTCTGTAAAGTAATTTTCATATGCTCATAAATATTTGTAATCAAGATTTCAAACTTATGCCTAAATCTAATATTATAAATAGTAACAGGTTAACGTTATTTAGCTGAAATGGGAGCATAGCATTACTTAATTTTGTTTAGTTGTCTACTTAATCTTAATTTTCGGTGAGAATTAATAATACACCAAAAAGAACGAATGCAGCAAATAACTCTTTGAAAGCGATTAGCAATTAATAGCTGACATTTTCATGTGTAAGCCTGTGTTAGACTTGTCCCCTGTGTATGTGTTAGAGCACTGCTTTAAGCTAATAAAACACAGCTAGTACAACTACTGTAGATGGAAGTACAGTGAATGACTGTACAAAGAAGCATAAACATTTAGAGTACTGTTTGAAAAACAATATAAACGCATAAATAAATTCAGTGTACATTTATAACATGAAAAAAATGTATCCTGTCATACGAAAGTGGGGATGTGAAACATAGAAAAAAGATTTGAGGACTATTAACATAGAAAAAATTCCAAAAATCATTTCCTCCAGTACCTGTTATTCTCTCATGCATTACTTGCCTATGAATATATAAATTACATTTTCTACATATCATAAATGAACTCAGGCCTACTGCAGAACAATCAGTGCCCCATCATTTTACAGCATGAAGCTAAATGTATTCACTTACAAGAGCCAATAGGGAATAATATGTACTTTCAATATGTAAGGTATTTTTGGTATTGCTTCATTTATTTGTTTTCTATAGGTTTTTGAACTCCCAATTGTGCGTCTTCCAATAGGTTATTGTCAGGGTTCCGTGTTCTGCTTATTCTCTTCCACAGGTGGTTTTTGTCGACAAGTGGGCGTGGCCCCGCTCCTGTGGCTCGATGAGGCTGCTCTGTTGAGCTTAAGAGGAGTGTTCAGTCAGCTAAAGAACGCCAGAGTGTTAAACTGTTGTGGTCCATCTAGGCCTCTGTCCTGTCGACAGATCTCTGAAAACTGACGTCTTGGATTCCTGATTCTAACCAGTCTTCTGTCTCCCTCAGTTTGTTGAGCTCTGGATCGCTCATCCGCCTGTCTCCGTGCTCTGAGGACTGGTCTCTGAATCCCTGCAGCTCCAATTACCCTCGAGCCCTTTTGAAGCTACCAAGCCAGATAAGAGACCCCTTTCCTGGATTCACATTGGTTCCTTCAGCTGCTCCTCAAACTTGCCTCCGCTGCGGTGCGGCTTGGGCCCGTGCCTAAGTTCCACCTGTCACTCAGCCCCCTCTTCCCACCGGGAAGCTGTGAGTTACAGAACCCTTTCCTCCACTCACCCTCCCCAGATAGGTTATCCGTACCGGTAAGGTGGTATGGCGGTAAGCAGAGCAACAACAGTGCAGGTTCCTTTACCTTTTTCTAGTCTCAATCAGTTTCTTCTTTCCTCCCGCAGAACCCCGAACACTGATGTTCCAAACCGTGTTTATTTGCGTCTAGTCTAATAAACATCTTAAACTGCTCCTTGTTTTCCCGTCTGTGTCTGCATGTGGGCTGGATATCCGAAAACCATGACAATTAGCAACTATCACCCCTCTCGCTCTGTCAGTCTGCCTGCTTAACTGATATGTTTTTTTTTTGTTTTTTTTATGTAACTGCTGTAAGTTCTCAAAACATGGATTGTAAATGCATCGAGAAACAAAACATTAACACAAGTATGTAGATGTGAAAGGGATGAGTAGGCCTACCTGCAGGGCTTCTTTGAAGAGGCGGATGAACTGTTTTCACAGACAGCTGCAGATGCTGGCTAGCAATGTTTGCCAAACGTTAAATTAACTATTTTCTTAATCACCTCTTCTCTTCCTTTAAAATCTCCATTGCCCCCACAATCGGAAAAACCCTGATATTCAGCAATCAGAGTTATGATTCCTTTATTATCCTTCCCTCTATCAGCTCATTCCGTATTTCTTTAGGATAAAGGTTTGGTGACTTAGATTACGAATATATGTTGATTTTTAGTGTGCTCAACCATTTTACAATAACATATTATGGAAGTAACCCAAAATTATCTTTTTTTTTATGGAGTATGTGCATGAGGCTAAACATTTATGGCACAGAAAAACACAGTGGAACTTTAAAAAAATTTCTGCCGTTTTTTCCCCTTCTCTTTATACAACTGCATAGTAGTCAGGTCTGGCACTTGCGTGCTTCCATCTGCTCCGTATAGAGAAGACAGATGACTCATGTTCCACTTCACTGACATGAGAGAAGCAGATTGTTTTTCTTCAGGTGGTTATGAATTTCATTTGCATCATCAAACTGAATCCCTGCAGAGGCCATGTTAATCCTCAGCCACTTTAACCTGTTTATGTACACTTGTGCAGGCCGTGGTCATTTGTACCTTAGTACAAGTTCACAAATTATAGCCAAAACCACATTAACCCTTAAAATGAGTGATGATGCTGATGACACAGGATCAAGGTGCGAACAAATCCAGCTCCCCCTGGGGATAGGTAATAATACATTGGAGTGTTACGTTCTCCATTTTGTAATACAGGGAATGGATGAGCTAATGCACTGCTGTAGGAGCACCAAACTAAAACAGTTAGGAAACAAGTAGGAACATGAAAGATTTTAATTGGATTACCACTGATGTAAATGTACCTCCTATTATGTCATTTATCACCTTGTTCCTTTCAATTTCATTTCTTTAACCAAAAATTGGCCAACTTTTTCCTGTACTGCTTTGGTGGAATTGATTTCATTAAAATACATTAGTGAAAGGAAATGAGAGCATCAGTTCTGGGGGAATGCGTACGAGTCAACCTAAAGGCCAAAGATATGCGAATCATCAAAGGATCCACCTTTGGTTTGATCACTGCTCTTCAAACTGTGAACAACTCAGTTATGAATTTTTCAAGTTAGCCGACTGCAGTCTGTGTCCATTAGTATGAAGACATTCTCAAAGTAATTATACATCTGCTGGCTTAAACCAATCTTTTATTTCACCAGACTTGCCGGACGGACAGACAGACGGACAGATATACCCCTTTTCCACTGGCTGAAAAACAAGTTTAAACCAGTGAATAATCTGTTTTAGTAGCAGTGGGAACAGCTTACTAATGCATGTATACCTATGTCAAACGACTCGGCAAGGAGCCCGCATTAAAATCGCCTTGGCCGTGATCGGCATGCAATGGAATAAACAGAGTTGACCTACTAAATTACGTGACACTATTGAACACAACGTACGGACATCAACACACCGCGGCAGCCATGTCTGATCTAAAAAGCCGAGCAACTCTGTTTACATTCGTTAAACATGGTGCAGAGCTGGTAAGAGGGATTTGGAAAGATAAACAACGCAAAACAATTAAGCACACTTACTACGTCTTGGTTTCCTTACATGTTGCTCTACATTGTTTACTTTAGTGATTTACGTCACACTGGTGATAGCATCAACACTAACACAGCATGATATGGTCACCAGAGACACAGACGCGAGGGGACAGAGGCCATGCAGCCTGCCAGCAGGGGGTCAGACCCAGTTTTGGATGGATGGATGGATGGATGGATGGATGGAAGGAAGGAAGGAAGGAAGGAAGGAAGGAAGGAAGGAAGGAAGGAAGGAAGGAAGGAAGGAAGGAAGGAAGGAAGGAAGGAAGGAAGGAAGGAAGGAAGGAAGGAAGGAAGGAAGGAAGGAAGGAAGGAAGGAAGGAAGGAAGGAAGGAAGGAAGGAAGGTCAGGTTAGGTTTAGGTTTGTGTATTGTAAAGGAAATGAACGTGTGTGCACGTACTGACTTGATATGGTATCATACTTTTTTGTCTCTTAAAACAGGGCAGGCTTTATGGCAGTGCCTTGAAATATTTGGATCTTGTTAAAGTTCTGGTACATTCACCACCTAACCATAATATGGGTTAGATTAGCTTGGTAAAAATCAGGAGTTATGGGAATCAGCTCATCACTCCTAGACCACTAAAACCGCAAATTTGTCCCAGCCAATGAATGCACCTTACCTACAACGATTTTGTTGCTCAATAAAGTCTCAAGATTTTAGACCTTGATAATTTTCTGAATACATCTGCATAAGCAACACAGGTGTATTCATAAATGTGACATGACAAATAGAGAAAAGAAGACCTTAATCCACTAAAACCATTTGTCTGCAGCCTGAGACTAAAGCCTGAATCACAAGGGCAAATAAGCAGTGTGAAGAACCATTAAATCAACATTAAAATTTGTGGAGATAATAGACCAAACATCAACGGTAAAATATAAACCAGGTGGAAGAAAATGCTTCATTGAAATTGTTTTTTTTTAAATGTGATGGAACATTACACAACACAGTCTTCCTTCAAATATGCTAAGATGGTGCAAATCCAATGACATCTGAGCAGTGAAAATTGTTTACTCTCCAATCCTTTGAAATAGATGTTATAGGTGGAAGAGTGTGGCATGTGGTAGTACGGCTGTTTGAATAGATTAAGGGTGCTTTTAGATAAATCTCCTTCTGGTTTGAACTTAGCATTATAGCATGAAGGCATAAAAGATCGAAAACCTACTGAAAAAGGTGCAAAATTACAGTTTGTGCAGACGGAAAAAACTCCACTGCTATAAACATGTTCATAGGAGCCTTAAACCAGACAAACAGAGAGTGAAAACAAGTCTGAATAACTACCTTTGACCAGTTGACCCTCTTCATCACAGTTTCAGGCTTGTATGTCTTCTTTGGCTCCAGTCCATAAGGCAGCTTGACAACTGGAGGTGCAGGAGGACCACCAAAGGGAGGCGGAGGAGGTGGAGGCCCACAACCAGGTGGGGGTGGAGGTGGCGGGGGTCCTGCTCCTGGGGGAGGAGGAGGGGGTGGTGGAATGGCGGCGTGGCCAGGGAGAGGAGGGGGAGGAGGACAGCCACCGGGTGGGGGAGGAGGAGGTGGGGGAGGTGGGGGTGCTGCACCTCCTGGTAGTGGTGGAGGAGGTGGTGCTGCAGGTGCAGCTGGGCCTGCAGCAATCTGCAAAAAACAAAATGGAAAAAAGTCTGTATGCAACTACATGCTAAACAATTATCATTCCCCGATTTCACCCTGAATCTGATCACAATCCTTCTGGAAAATAAAAAATAATAAAAATGTGTTTCTTTTCTAGTGTTGCACCAATGCACCGCTTTGGTGAAGCACTAACTGGATGCTTCTACATTACCAATGAAACACGTTCCATCATTCACTCTTTGGTATGGAACAATTTAGTCCTCTGTCAAAAAATGGTGTTTTAAACATTTCTGGAAAGGAAAAAATATGTAGAATGTCTGTAAAATATGGCAGTGAATAATATAAAAAAAAAAAAAAAAAAGGAAATTTCCAACTTTCATTTTCTAGCAGCACAGAGAGCCATCATTATGTTCCAGTAGAGGGATAAAGGTGGCAGTTTTTTTTAGATCATTTGAGCTTTCAAAGGATAATAAATTGTAATACTTTAGGGCTTAAACTTTCTATCTTAAGTTATCTATAATTGGAGAAGGTAAAAATTGGGATAAAGCAGTCATAAGTTAAGCATTTGCAGTCTTCTGAATTTCTTACAGATATTGGAATTTGAAAATATGTACTGCAGATCATGCACATATGCTGATAAGCGTTGATACATTTTCAGATATTGTGTCTATAGACTGTATGTTTAGTGTGTTTAAAGATCAAATTACCAAAAATCGAACTGAATATCTGATTCAACTGTGCATCAAAAATGTTATTCCCCAACAGAATTTAAAATAAATCAATCCAATAAATTATGTAATATTCTTCCTACTGCTGGCGTATGTTCACCAGTTTATCTTATAGTTCAGCTTTCAGTTACTTTCATGTAAAACATTGCTTTTTAGCACAAAGAAGGAACTATTTGGACTAAGTGGGTCCTTTTAATTTCGTTAATCCTCTTGGGTATTCTTTAAACATCGAGCAAAAGTTTGAATAAAATAAAATAAATAAAATGACTTTAATTTACAAATGTTACTTTCTTATCAGGAGCTCATTATGAGTGCTTATAATTTGGGAGCTAATAAAGAGTCAACAGGGACGTAATTATAACCTGGGGTATGTCAGAACTATTAAACATTTGAAATAAGCAGGAAGGCGGTGAAAGTCCACTTCAAGGCCAAAAGAATGAGAATTTTTACGGGAATAAAATGTATGATAATTCCACAATTACAGCCACTGTTGCTTCAGTTAGGCTTAGATTAGATGTCTCCTCTAACAGAGAAGCACTTCCAATTCTCATTTCCAAAAGCAATTCCACCACTATGTACATTTCCAGCAGTCACTTGATTGTGTGCGTGAAAATGTAATTGGTTTCATATTTAAAGACGTTACATGGCGTTTCATTACATAATGGCATTGACTGATTTCTTATTAGGGGCAGAAATTAAAAAAGGCGTTCTTCAAGGAGCTCCTCGCTCAGATTGCTCAGAGCCCTTTGCCTAAAATAAGAAGAAAAAAACCCACTCAGTGATTACACGTCTGTCAATCTTTTAAGGCTAATAGAAGAGAATGGATTCAAATTAGCTGGTGAATTAGACAGGATTTGTTTTCATAGTTAATGGCCTCTATCTCCATTTTTCTCTAATCCATCAATGATAGGCTCAGATGTCAGATAAAAAACTCCTGGGTAATGAACTATTTTCACCAATAAAAGAAAAATCTGATGGGATCAATATAAAGAAGAAAACTGAGCTGATGTTTAAAGTTTACAGTCAAAAAGGTCAGAAATTCTACGTTTTAATATTTCCACCTCCTGTATGTGTGTCCAACAGGTCAATGTTAACCAAACATTAAAGGAATGATTGTTTTTAGGTTTTAGAGTTTCCATTTAGATGTATTCTCTTGAGGCCTTCCAGAAGGAGGTGAGTTTAGTCTGAATAACTTGAACATGATCTGATTAAATGTTTGCCAAAAGCACATCTCTAATAGAAAACTTTAACACCAATTTCTATGAAGTTACCATGAGTTCTAGCTTTAACCTTTTAGTGTTCAAAGTTTATATTTAGCGTGATCAAACATCTTAGCTACGTAGAGATCTGACATTAATTTGTTTACCTAAATGTTATGTTGCAGATTCCCATAGGAGCCATTTCAGTTCATGACTTATAAATATACTGTAGAATGCCAAGTTTGGTGGGAAAATCTGTTCATTATAGACCCTTATCTTCACTATAATTGGTGATATAACACGGTGTATCTCAGCCCCTTCACATCTGACACCAACATTCGTATCAAGAGATCCAATCATGTCTGAACAACTCTGAACATGGTGTTAACTGTCTATGAACAGATGGTTTTACAAGACCAGATTTGAAGGATGTTTGGTGGGTAAAAAAAAAAAAAAAAAAAAAAAGGAGGGGGAGGGGGTGTTGGGATTGGATGTTGATCACTGAATGTCAAGATGCAATATGAAGAAACTTCTTTTTACAGTCTATGAGGTACTTTCTGAGCGTTTCTTATGTAGATATGGGGATTTAATTAGAAAACATCCAAAAACAGTTTCTAGAATGATATAAATACAAATGAATAAGATATTTCACATCAAAGTGAAGCTCATAAAACACTACATAATAGCCATACCAAGTATGATCTATTATTGAGAGCCCCAGGTATGAAGGTCAGGTTTTCTGCAGGTTTTGAATGCTTAAATGAAAGACTTTAAACATTAAAATGTGTATAGGTATTCTTTAGGCAGGATACCCTGTTGTTTCAATGTTTAACATTTTCAAATCGATTGTTTCCTGTGTTTCGCTTGTGATGCTGAGCAACAACATCTCAAAACTTTTGAACAATTTGTGTAGGACCATTGAGTAATCATAAAAAAAGATTAAATAAACTTGGCAGGCTTTAAAATACTGCCTCAGATCATGGAATTGGTGCTAGACCAAAAGGTAATATTGCAGGATATTCTGAAGTCTTTGAAGCATTAATAATTATAAGATCAAAACAAAAAACAAAGAAATCTAGCTGATTAAACCTAAACTAAAAAACTCTAAAATGAATTGAAGTTCTATAAAATACAGCTTCGGGTTTACTTTGTCCTTTTTATGAGCAAAATGTTAATTTTCATGTTCTAACACATTTTTGGCATTATGACCATCTTAGAATAATAGAATCAAGAAAACTACAATATATGAACTAGGAGAAGAATATTTCACACTAATTGCATTCTTTAAAATATATTTGGTAAGTTTTTAATTTTTTTTTTAATTATTGTTATCAGTAAAGGTGTTGAGAGAAGCTGACGTTAACAAAAAAAAACTGTCTAGAGTTTTATGTTGTAATGCTCTTAGGGGTTGAAGTGACACTTTAGTGTCTCTGCAGTGATGCTACACTTTGTGAAGTCAACACATACTTTGTTTCCTCTCTCTACTTGTATCTCATCTGTTAAGCTACATAACTAAAAGCAGAGTTTGTAGCGAAAAAACCCAACAACTCTAGAGAATCTAAGAAATGTCAAAGTGTGAATAACAGTTTTTTTATGTTTTTTTTTAGCTGACAGTTCAGTGAGTTATGTGACTTTGTTTTGCTTTTTTTGGGAGATAAATATAATAACAAAAAAATATATCTGAGAATAGATGTTGGTCCCAGCTGTGCATGGCTGTGCCTTGCAGGATTTGATTTAATACAAATTTGGCAGGATTCAGGTTAGTACCAGTTCTCAACAGGGCCTATGACTCAAAGGCAACCATGTAACCAGGAAAAAATAAAAAAATAAATCAGTCTCACAATCAACTTGAGAATTTAAAGCAGCACAGTCCTTTATTCCTTAACAAGACACTTGGATTTGAAGATTTGAAGATGATTAATTGGAGGGTTTATGTGCGAAAGGCCAAGCATGCAACAAAGTCACCCACCTTTGCTTCAAATTCCCTGATGAGTCTCTGAGCCTCTTTGAGTCTGTCATTTTCTACAGTTAACTGTACAGAAAACACACACACACATACACCAGAGATGCACACCACATGAACAGGCATGAAACAGCAAACAGGCAGCACAACAAAGAACCACAAATGAGGGTTGGGTTAGATAGACAATGAAAAGAACACTAGTAAACTTCAACAGATAAAAAATTCACAGCAAACACAATAAAGACATGAGAGAAATGAGAAGAGGATGGGGGTTTACACAGTTAATGACAATGGTCGTACAAGGCTTTATTCGCATTATGTCACAATGAGCTTTTTCATGTGCAAAAGGCTGAGTGTGATGTACTTTTACACCTAAAACAAGATGTAATCTATCTTCAAAGGAGCATCAGACTAAAGCGATGACTGTATAAAAGAGACGCTGCACAGCATCTCTGACAGTTGGAGCTCCTTCAAAAACCTTCCATTTCCATTTGTTTTCTCTTCCTGGTATCACAAAAATACATTTGAACTTTGCACCTTTAGATGTGTGATTGGCACCGATTTTAGCATGCTGTTTATATATATATATATATATATATATATATATATACACTTTTCTTCGAAAGGAATGAATTGCGCTTTGATTATTCACTTTCAGCACATTGCCAAAAGTAAGAGAACGGGAACATATTCTACAGATATCAAAATATTTTCTACGAAGTCAGTTCAACTAAGATTCTATGAAGACAGTAGGAACATAAATGTGCACTCTAAAAATGGAAAAAATGAAAACTTTAGTTGAGTGGAATAAGAGAATCTTTTTATTCTTTAAAAACCTTTCCAATGAAAATGCAATATTAACAGCTATTGAATATCTTTATTTCATATGCCATGGTGTTAAAACCAAGATTAGATTATGAGATGGGGGGAAAAAAGGAAGTAAGTGACACAGTCCTGGTTTCTGAGCCAGGATTTAGTCTAACAGTACATCTGCAATACAATGGAAATGTTAGTTTCCCTTTTAAAAAGTGTGTTTTTTTTTTTATTAGACTCTTATCAGATCTTCCAGTCAGGATTAGCTTAAAGCAAGGAAACTGACACTTACAGCTAATATCCTTGATATGTCAGTCAGCAATGCCTCTCAAAGCCATGACTCCCACCACAGTCCATGTTTTAAGGAACTCCCCATACTTTATTAGGCTTTGCTTATCACTGTTTTCCATGTTGCATATCCACCTATTGCTTCCACATGTTTTTCTTCTACCAGACTTCATTGGCAACTACTTTTTTGGTTCCTACCCTCCTTACAAAAGTTTCTGCAGGCTAACTCTTGATTTAGAAGTCCTATGGTTGTAAAGGTTTGCTTTAAGCAACCTTTTTTTGCAATTCAGAACTTCTGAAATATAATGGACAATGAGGGAAAGGTTGCAAAATTTACATAAGATACTTGGAAATTAAACTTTATACTTCAATTTTCAGAGATGTATTCTGATTCAAGCCATCCCAACACCAACAAAGCTCACAAAGAGGTTCCTTTGTTGTGAGCTGGACTGCTTTTGTCATTTAAGTCAAATCTTATAATCAGTCAGGATAGACAGTCTGGCATTAAAAGACAGGGAGAGCAGTCTACTACAGCTCCCGGTCCTCTGGGGTCCTTGCTGGGTCAGCTACAAGCTGGCCAGGTTGTTAAAACCTATTAATGGGCTGGCTCAGTGTGTTCCAACAAACCTCTGCAGTGCTACATTATTCATCACCTCTAGATGTGATTCAAAGAATAGCTTTCTCTCCTGCCTTGAATGATTGCAAGCAAAAGGTTTGGGGAATAGTGGAAGAGTTCTATTTTCTTGTGATTTCAGTGTCCTTTGTTGCTGTTTACCAGCCGAACCTCCTATCAACTCAATTGGGAGATAATCAAACACACACATCAAACATGCTGCTTGTTACAATGCCAAAGTTCTGGAGGAAGACTCTCATTAAACATGTTTGTTCAAAAACAAGGTGAAGAGAGGCAACTCAGACATGCCTGTATTTTAATATCTGACAGGAATTCTGTCGAGGAGATGAAAGGTTAGGGTTAGCTCAAACTTAATTCATATTCAGAAATAAAGACGGCAGTGATCCGAGGCTTTGATGGACAAACTAAATGCATGTCCTCATACTGATCTGAAGGTTCTACGCTCAGACGGGTAATGACTTGTCTAAAGAAGTTCCTCAAACGTGGAATGGGTTCTAAAGAATTGAATAGTGAATGCACTATAAGCCAGGTACTATCACTGAGTGTGCAAGCCCTAAAGTTAGACTTTTTCTTTTTTGGTTAAGCTTCTAAACAGGGTAAAAATCATCATCAATAATGCAGTGTTTGGCAATCTTGACAGCATTTTGTGCATTTTAAAAATTGGACCTAGAATCTAAAATCTATTGGTAATCATATTGAGACTGCTGTTTTAGTAATGCTAACATGCTAAAAGCTAACAATAGAAAACCACATTATTTACAATGACTATGCCCTATTATGATTAGTGTGACATTGCCTCTGCTCTTTATTAGAAGAAATAAAGATAGCAGGTTAGAGCTTTACAGAATCCGTGGATCAGGATCAATCGACCACACAATTTGGATTGATGCTAAACCGTTAATGCTTACATATAACTATTCCTTCCAAATAAAGACTTTTAAGCCTTGTTTTTTACTAAAATTAGTGACAGTATTTATGTGCATATGAAAAGTATAAGAATCCTTGACTTGTACTTGTCAGTAACTCAGTGTTATAGAGTTTATAAAGGTTAGGATGTCACAGAATACTGCTTGCATGACTTTAGCTGAGAAACCCCATGAAATATACTAAACTATGGAGAAAGAGATGGAGAAAAGGGAGTGTACTCTCACCAGAAGAGTCCATTGGTGTGCCTTTTTGCCTGGACCCCAAGCAGTGATTTGTGTTTTTATTGGTGGGGTTGGCTTTGCGCATGCTTTTTGAAAGCAAACCATAAATTGTAACACAAATATGCATGTGATAACCGAGACTCAGGTTAGAAGTGATAAGGGCAAGTAGAGCATAGACCTGGAAATGGGGGACAACTACTGAAGATGCTGCATGCAGCACTTCTGCTGTCTTTCTGAATTTATGTCATTATCCTAGTTGCAAAAACATTATGAGAGTCAGAAGCAGCTCGCTCAGTGAAGGTTTTGAGACATATTTCTAATTTTGGAATGGCATTGAGAATGAGTGCAATCCAAAGGGAACCCACAGCATGCAGGTGGTGGCATTGCTAAGCAACAGATGGTGGACCAGGTATGATTTGAATATGTCTACTGCTACGCTGGCTTGCTGATTTCAACGAGACATATGTTTTATGTGCCTAGGTAGAATCAAGGCCAGTTTCCATTAACATCTTAAGTGAACCGCACCAAAGTCCATTTGGAAGCAGACAGAGACCATCTCAAATAATGGGTCTCGATCGGCTGTTTTGTCTGAAAACAGGGTTTACTTGTGGTTATTCATAACCGCACAAAAGGTTCAGACCAGGAAAGAATGTGAGCTCTGGTAAGGTTAAAGCAGATCAAACATTTCAGGACTAAATACATCCGCAGAGTAGAATCTAAGAGCTGTAAAAACTTCTTAAACCACCATCTAAACATCACTTATTCAATGTTTAGGAGCTAAGAGAAGCAACAGTAAATGAAATTCTGGCGAAAAAAGCAACATCAGAAATGAATCAAGCAATACCATTCCTCCATGCTGGTTTGTATTAAACTCTCAAAGAAGAGAGCCAAACTGGCCTTTTATCCCAAGGCAGTCCTAAAAAGGGTTTTAAATTGCGTTAAAAGGGGAAATAGCAGTCATTTTCAGTGCTCAGAATGGAGGGTTTTGCCTGGGAAGAAACAATGTGGAAGCCAGGAAAAGAAATGCAATCCATCCCTTTAATGATAGAATTTCATAGGAAAAGCTTCAATAAAGCAATTCTCGCTTACAAAGAGCTACAACTTAGGAAGGAGATTGACCCTTTATTAAATCAAGTGGTCTTGCACGGATGATAACTCCCACTTACACCACCTTCACATCTGTAAGTGGGGTGAAAAGATATACTTCTGACCCAATCAGGCTGTTTGTCAGGGAACCATTACTTCTTGATGCGATGATTTTTCAGACACATTTTCATTTACGTAAATGTTTAAAAAGAATATAACCTCTTTCATCTCAGCTTGATCAAAATAACTTTTTGTGCTACTTTTTTTGATGGCATTATAGCTTTCTTGTGGAGTATTTGAACGTCCTTTGTGGATTTACCTGGGCCTCTAGAGTTTGGATTTTGGTTTCCAGCTCCTTGATCTTTTCCTCCTTTTTTTGAGACTCGGCCTGGGCCTCCTGTCGAGCACTGAACTCCTCATCAAACTGCAAAAGAAGAAAAACAAGCATGTCTGCATGTAGATAACAAACGTGTAGAGGGACGTAAAGGTGAGCGGCAGGAGAGTGAACATGGGGGAATCAAGAGTAACAGAAAACAGGCCACTTTACACTTTAAGTTTCAATCCGCAACCCTTACAGCCCTAGAGTCCTGTCATCCTTTGTCTACGTTTAGAGCTTTTTTTTTATGCACGTTGATGGATCTAACCTTTGCAAAAACCAAGGTATGTCGTAACAATGAATTCACCAGCCCAACAGGGTGCACAGTGGAACACCAGGACACAGGTCTCAAGGAAAAAACATTCAGGACCCCTGCAGTTAGCGGACAGGTAGTTGAAGTATAGACTGTATCTTTCCTTAATACAGAGCACAAAATAGTAGATGCTTAACTTCAGATGTCTTTTGTTTTACTTTGTTGTTTCAACAACACCTCTGAGGTCATTTGACCAAAAAGATCAGTGTGTTTTTCAGAGGGACGTCACGTTTAGTGAAAAATTTATTATACAATTTAAAACATGAGGTTACTGATTTACCACAAAAGCTGGAAAGTTCAATTCAGTTTTATTAGCAGCCTCCAAGACTGATGATTGTTAAACCTGTAGCATCAATAAATAGAGCCGGTTTGTAAACTGGAAGTTTAACGATGATCTTAAAAAGTAGCATGGATCTGAGTCCATGTTTCTATAATTCTAAACAAACTAGGTTAAAAAAAAAAGTTTCACAGCAAAACAACCATCTGTTCTATAAAAACAGTAAGGGTAATTTCTCATGTGCCAAAAAAAGGTTCCATGATCTCCAAGGCTGTTTCATAAGCATGTTGACATCTAACAAAACAAAACCATAGCTTTTTTTGGCCATTACAGGCATACAGCCTTTCAATAGATAACCAGAACACCAATAAGCAGGTGGTAGTTCGACATACTGAGGCTGCTTTAGGACAGAGACAACATGCTACTATATAAAAATGGAAACAAAAATGTTACTTTTAACAGATAACATCCTTAATTTTTAATCTAAATCACAGGTCTATTTGGGTAAGAAGAAAGATAATGATATAAAATACTAAATAGATGAGAATAAATCTAAATTAAAGTTTAAGATTAGCCACGTCAAAGTCAATCTAAAATTCCAAATGAAGTCATTTAGGCTAAAACTCTTTAATTTCTATGATGCCTGTTGGCTGTCAGCACCAAGGAGGCACAGGGAGTTCTATTTAATAATCAAATTTTTTGCTGGATAGTTGTTTTTTTTTTCCTCTCTTAACAATTATCAGAAAACATTTTTTTTTCTAATTCCTCTTATCCTTACTCGAATAATCTTTATTTGATGATTTGACACACTGCACTCTGAGTAAAACGGTTGAAAACCGAAGAAATCTGTGAGGTTGCAAACACTTTTTCAAACCACAGCGAGTAACTGAATCTCCCTGAACCAATAAGTGAGGTCCAGCCTGAAATACCAAATGACATCAAAGGTTTTCCTCATAACTTAACTCTCCCCGAGCTCGTGCACAAATAAGTATACATCAGAACATCACCATTGATTCCTGTAATGCTGATACAGATCATGTAGCGTCACAGCCAGCTATTGATCGTGGCATGCAAAATCAATAGATTGTCTGGGTGCTCCGGGGAAGAAAAAATGTCGCTGATTGGAGCTCACCAATCTGAAGGGGGGTAGGGGGGGTTGAGTGATTAATGTCTCACCTTTTTAGAATACTCCACAGCCTTCTGCTCACTCTCTTCAACTTTGGCTTTATCCACACACTGATCTGCAAGGCAAGATGGGCGTGAGATACTTCAAAGGCATCTAGGGTGCATTGTGAGACTTTGACATAAGCTGGCATCTACGTTTGAAAGTGTGCAAACCCGATTTGGCCAACTCGCCTGGGCTGTGAGGGTTTTTTATTTTAGAAAGTGTTAAAAATGTCTTGTACCACGAGTCTTTTTTCATTAAGACTGCCAAGATGTATTTTAAGAAAGCCAGCACTTAATCATCTCCCAAAGGAATAATTTTAAACTCCTTAATTCAAAGTTCCTCAGAATGCACAGAATATCAGATGATTTCCCGATACCTCAGATCAGAGAACAAAGAGCTGGCATGATGTCTTAAATGTATTAAACCTGAAGACGGGTTGCATTACGCTCATGTCCCTTTCTTCTATTTTCTGTTTTAATTTACTCACTGAAACATATTTAAAAGAGTAATTTTCTATTTCATCTGCTATGTAATGTTGTGAGTCTGAAGCATAAGAAAAATCAGAGTTTAGACTTCAGTTGCATTGCACTTATTTTTCATTTAGATCATTTTTCTTTATGTGCTTCACATGTAACTAAACTTGAGTTATTTAAACACAGAACCAGTCTACAAGGGTGCACTGTAACTCCATATCATTTTATACGACTTTCTTCTTCTTCTTCTTCATTGATTTGCCTTTCATACAAAATGACTACATATATGCAGTCTCATTTTCGTATCTCTGGCAAAAGTTATTTCAAAAATCTTATGAGGTGCACGCAACAGTGTTTATACATTTTATCACATGTTGCCACCAAAGTAAATTTCTAAGATTGAAGGTGGAAAAACAAAATATGAAAAATGCAACAGGAATTTTTACTTAAACAGCCATAACTTAAATGCAGGGCAACCTATTGTCTTTTTGTGTTAGCTAAGCATTAAACGGAGCCTCCCTGGGTCATTAAATGGCTTTTTAAGGTTTGATAGAGAACATTGGTGTACAAATAGCATGAAGACATAGCAAAACATCCGAGGGGGTCGGGGGTTAAGCTTATTGCAGGGTTAGGTTCTTCCTCATCTGCTGCCAAGGATCCTATGGTGACCATGGGTTCAGGTGGGATAATGCCTCGAGTCTGTCACTGACAGAACTGATGCCAATCAATGCCAATCAATATACAGAGGCTCCAAAAAACCTGAGACTTTTACAGGTTTACCTTCCAGCAGGAGGCCTCAGCACAGAACCAAAGCTACAAAGGATTGGCTTAGACCGAAGCCTTTTAATGTTTGAATGACTCTGTTAGGGTCAAGGCCTAGGTCTGTGGCAACATACTGAACTTGATCTTCACAGATGTTCTCAATACAATCTCACTGAACTTTGGTGATTCTTAAAAGAAGGAGGAACAAGACTTTTTCTCTCTCTACATGTTCAAAGCTTGTAGAAATCTACCAATAAGGACCTGCAGCTGTTATTGCAGTAAATACTGCTTCTTCAATGTATTAACTCAATCTGTATTAAGAAACAGGAGTAAACAATGCAGAAAATTCAGATTATAAATCCCCTACGTATCAGCAAAGAAAAAATTAAAGCTTCAACTAGCAGGGTGCAAGAAATGCATTTCACACTTTTTACCTTTCTATTTGAAAAGGTAAGCAAAAAAAGCTGAAGAAAATATGTATTCTTCTAATTCTAATTCATTCATGTTATGCATTAATTTGCATTGGTGCATCTCATAAAATTCCAATAACAAGCAATTCACTTTGTTATGATAATGTGAAACATAAAAACTGAACATTTTTCAGCACTTTCAATATTTCCAATAGGCAGAGTGAATGGTTGGTAAAGCATTAAGTGGAGCTTGTTTGATGGATAATTGGGAGGAAGTGTATCAAAAGCTGAACTCAAACAAAGCCTTCAGACTGGATGTTAGAACACATTTTACATATTTAATGACCAATAAACACAGTTTAAAATAAAATTCAACATATAAGCAAAAAAAAAAATGCTAAAATAGAAAACATTTCTACCCCCATGTGACTTTTATTTAACTTCAGCAAAGTGAGACAGAAAGCTCCATGCAGCATCTGTTCTCCGGGGATAAGTTTAAAAAACTTTTAATGACCCTTTGTTGGCAACTCACTAGCTAGTGACAACACTGTGAGACAAAGTCAATTTATCTTATTTGTTCAAGTAAAAAAAAAAAAAAAAGTCTCATTGGAAATGCAGCTCAAAACGAAGGCTGTCTGCAAAACTCAACAAACACAAAGGAATACAAACAGAAGCAGCCAAGATACTCTATTATATGATTCATTTGACACAATCAAATACAGGTGCTGGTCATAAAATTAGAATATCATGAAAAAGTAGATTGATTTCAGTAATTCCATTTAAAAAGTGAAACTTGTATATTATATTCATACATTACAAACAAACTCATATATTTCAGATGTTTATTTTGTTTAATTTTGATGATTACAAATGACAACAAATGAAAATCTCAAATTCATCATATCAGAAAATTAGAATATTGTGAAAAGGTTCAAAATTGATGGCCCCTGGTGCCACACTCTAATCAGCTAATTAACTCAAACCACCTGCAAAAGCCTTTAAATGGTCTTTCAGTCTAGTTCTATAGGCTACACAATCATGGGGAAGACTGCTGACTTGACAGTTGTCCAAAAGACGACCATCGACACCTTGCACAAGGAGGGCAAGACACAAAAGGTCATCGCTAAAGAGGCTGGCTGTTCACAGAGCTCAGTGTCCAAGCACATTAATAGAGAGGCGAAGGGAAGGAAAAGATGTGGTCGAAAAAAGTGTACAAGCAAGAGAGATAACCGCACCCTGGAGAGGATTGTGAAACAAAACCCATTCAAAAATGTGGGGGAGATTCACAAAGAGTGGACTGCAGCTGGAGTGAGTGCTTCAAGAACCACCACACACAGACGTATGAAAGACATGGGTTTCTGCTGTCGCATTCCTTGTGTCAAGCCACTCTTGAACCACAGACAGGGTCAGAAGCGTCTTGCCTGGGCTAAAGAGAAACAGGACTGGACTGCTGGTGAGTGGTCCAAAGTCATGTTCTCTGATGAAAGTAAATTTTGCATTTCCTTTGGAAATCAAGGTCCCAGAGTCTGGAGGAAAAGAAGAGAGGCACTTCATCCACGTTGCTTGAAGTCCAGTGTAAAGTTTCCACAGTCAGTGATGGTTTGGGGTGCCATGTCATCTGCTGGTGTTGGTCCATTGTGTTTTCTGAGGTCCAGGGTCAACGCAGCCACATACCAGGAAGTTTTAGAGCACTTCATGCTTCCTGCAGCTGACCAACTTTTTGGAGATGCAGATTTCATTTTCCAACAGGACTTGGCACCTGCACACAGTGCCAAAGCTACCAGTACCTGGTTGAAGGACCATGGTATCCCTGTTCTTAATTGGCCAGCAAACTCTCCTGACCTTAACCCCATAGAAAATCTATGGGGTATTGTGAAGAAGAAGATGCAATACACCAGACCCAATAATTCAGAAGAGCTAAAAGCCACTATTAGAGCAACCTGGGCTATCATAACACCTGAGCAGTAACACAGACTGATCGACTCCATGCCACGCCGCATTGCTGCAGTAATACAGGCCAAAGGAGGCCCAACTAAATACTGAGTGCTGTACATGCTCATACTTTTCATGTTCATACTTTTCAGTTGGCCAACATTTCTATAAATCCTTTGTTTTTATTGGTCTTCAGTAATATTCTAATTTTCTGATATGATGAATTTGAGATTTTCATTTGTTGTCATTTGTAATCATCAAAATTAAACAAAATAAACATCTGAAATATATGAGTTTGTATGTAATGTATGAATATAATATACAAGTTTCACTTTTTAAATGGAATTACTGAAATCAATCTACTTTTTCATGATATTCTAATTTTATGACCAGCACCTGTATACTTTTCTGAAAAGTTTAATCTCTTTTTATGTAAGTTTATAATAATAACAAGACATGCAAAGTCTTTTTTTACATATAACAAGTTAAGGTATCAAATAATCATATTTCAAACAAATCTACAAAAGACTAGAACAGTCTTACACTTTATTTAATTTTTTTTAATGCAAACTATTTGTAATTAGTTTAGTTGTAGAACAGTCAAGGTTTCTATAAGGCTGGGCTGTTTCATTATGAAATTACTTAAAGACTGGATATAGTGCATCTCTCTATGAAAATCTGAGACAAATGCACAATCCAGACATTAAGCATGTTTACATGCTGACTGTCTTTATACAAAAAAAGGCTGATGAGAAGAGAAATGCTTTATGGAAAGAGGGAAAAAAGGAACATTATGGTTGTTGATGGGAATTAAATCATATTCTGGAGGGAGAGGGTTGGTTTATGCCAATCCATAATCCATTTTAAACACTTGGTTGAATCATTACATTCAGATTGGGGCAAACTAACCTAAATGTGCATATGTGTAATAATCTTGCTAATTAAACTTATGATTATACTGCAACAGTGATATTATTTTACTAACAAAAGGTTGCTCTTCAATGATATTTAAAGCATGAAGCAGTTCTAAGGTTACCAATGAGCTGGGTGAAGTCCACATCCAATCGTTTACTGTAGCCAAAGTCGGGGTCCGTCCCACTGCGATGCAGAACCACCTGTGATATGCATTCCTCGATCACCTTGTAGTACTGAGGTCTGGGAGAGGTCACAAGACAAAGCAGAACCATTAGACAAAAAAAGGTATGAGTGACACAAAGCCCACGAGGCTAATTAGCCACAAATGATTCCCTTATCCAAGTAGAGGTCACAAAATGCCATGGCAAAAAAGCCTACTCCTACTGGAGAAAATAGGTGCACCATTAAATTTGATCACTTGCTTCAACCCTATCATGAAATTAGTAGATTAATGGTGACACAGAAACCCAACACATGATCGTCTGTCCATTTCAAGGTGACTGACGGCAGACAAGCCTGAGCCTGCCCCTCGCATAATTTGCAATCTTCTTTGCCAATTAGGACGACCGTAAAAACTGAAATGTAAATCTAATCAGTATAATGTGTGTAATTAAAATCACAATGGCCAGGAAAAACATGCCAGACAGCTGGGAGTGTGACTGAGAGCGTGGCTTCGTCAAAGACGGACTGTGAATCACCCCTGAAAGTACGCTGCCACCGAGCAGGTTGGTATGTGACCTTTTCTGTGTAACATTATCAACTTTAATTGCAAGTGACATTTAGCAAATACAATGCCATCTTAAGCTGGGCTCCAAACTGAGAAGTAATTATTTTCTAACCCTGACACAGGCCAGCGTTTGATGTTTAGATCTAAAACTGAAACCAGTCTTTTCTTTTATTATTATTCTTCCAAAGGCTAAATGTCTTTTGATTTGCAAGTCAAAAATGTTTTAAACATGGTGAGGCTTGGTAATCCCAAATCCAACAGCCTAATAAAATAAAACTTAACTTTAATATATGAACGTATGAGGAATTAAGGAGACGAAACAACAACTTTAGTTTAAAATTAAACCTACATCTCATATCATGTGATGTGATCAGTCAGCTTCCGGTGGACCTACAGTTGGGATGCTCAGGTCCAGTCCTCAAAAGCTACTATCCTGCAACTTTTTGATGAACCCAATGTTTAACACACCTGAATCAAATGAGTGGCTCGTTAACATGCCTCTGCTGGCTAGTTAGCCTCATTAGCCTCTGCTGAGCTAAATGAGGGGATTCAGCCTTTAGGTGCAGGTGTGGTAGAGAAGAGATGCATCTAAAAGTTACAGGATGGATGGATGAGCAGACGGATGTTGATTTAAACCTGGTTGTGTGATATAAGCTGGAAAACTACTAAATACTGAGCCCTGTGACCTCCCTGGTAAATATTTGCAATAAGGCTTAAATATAATTATATTTTTTTATGGTAGTGGATATGCCTTTGAGAAATCTAATGACTAAATCAACTGTGCAAAGATCAGGCACACCTACACTGTATTATATGCTTGTCAGTTAACCTTTCCTTCTAGTCTTAGTTTATGAGTAAGAAACAATGCCTAAGAAGTCTTTGTGACTTAAGAAAAACAAGACAAGAAAATATGCAACTTAGGTGATGTGGTAATTTCAAAAACCAAGGAAACAGCTACAAGATATCTGCTGCTTTACATACAGTAAGAGTATCGTTCAAAATATCTCAAAGAGGCTGGTACTGTTACAAACCATTGATGAGGCAAAGCAAGGCCAGTTTATTTGTATAGCATGATCCAGTGAAAACACAATTTAAAGTGTTATACATAGGAAATAACAAAAAGAAAAGTATACTGTACTACAAAAAGGACAACCTAAATAACTAACTAGAAAATGATTGTTTAAAAAAAAGATTTATAAAATAATAAGAAGAAAGACGGTTGGCCTGAAAACCTGACTAACAATGTTTCCATAGCAGTTAAAGGCCATTCTAAATAAATGTATCTTTAATCTTGGTTTTAAGCAAGCAAGGGTTTTACTGCTTGTTGGGCGTTTATTCCAAATTGGTGGAGCATAAGAACTAAAAGCTGCTTCTCCTGGTTTGGTTCTGGTTCCAGGTATGGAAAGCAGATGAGAGCCAGAAGACCATAGAGGTCTGGGTGGTTACACTTACACTTAAGCTTAAAGTACCAGAAGGCAGTCATACATTTTGAAGCTAAGTCATTGAATGATTTATAGAATGCCAAAGGTACCTTAGAATATATTCTCTGAGATATAAGGAGCCAGCTTAACGAATTTAGAGCTGAGGTGATGTACTCCGATTTTACAGGACCAGCCTAATTGAATGTTGGCAACAATAGAACCTGTTTTATGAGGTTTCATTTTTACATGGGTTATTAAGCTTGATCAGGACGTTGATAGTAACTTATCCAAATACAAGGTGCAAAATGAATGGACCAGTGAATCAACTCTTGCACAGATATTTAACATAAGTAATATTAAATGTAAACTTTGAACTTAACTGTTACATTGTAAAATCCAAACGTATACTATAGAGATAATTCACTGCATTCAACAATGGATCAAAGTGATCATGAGTTTGTGAGAAAGCCAAATGGCCTGAAGAGGAAAACAAGGACTTCCTCACCATCATATCTTTCCAGGGGATAAACAATGATCTGTGTATAATCCTAGAGTACTTCAGTAATGTGTGTGAAAGCCTGGATAGATAAACCTGAAGCAAATGGATGAAGCATAACTATTAAAGGGGAAAGTTATTAGCATCAGGAAAACAGACACCTGATGGAACAATTAGGTCCCTCACATCTCTATTAAATTTACAATTAAGGAAACAGCTACATGTGTTTTATTTTACACCAGTGGATGACAGTAAAAGATCCACCTCTGCACATAAATATGCTAGAGCTTAATATTCTTTTTAGCTTAATCTAGATTGACCAATTGATCTATAAACACGGTTCTCTAAGAATATTGCTGAAATGTGATAATTGATTACAGCAGACAGAAATGTGAACAAAGTATCTGCTGCTAGGTGCGTTAATTAGGTCCAAAAAGACCAAAAAAATATGTCAGTGAAAAAATGAAAAGAAAAGTAGTAGGACTTTGTTAACATCAAACCTTAAATAAAATAGAGCTGGCCTGTTTACTCTAACAGCTTATTTCAGACTACTTTTTTATTGGTGATATACTGTGGGTGGACAGGGCCTATCGCACTAGAAATAGAAAAAGAAAACCAACTGCAACAAAGAAAGAAATCTTCAGCCAAAGTAAATAAGAGTAACCCAGCTTTTAGGTAGCTGTTTGAAAGTGAAAATGCCAAGCATTAATCTGGAGCTGTTGGATTCACCCACTCATGACTGGCACAAGCTGGTGAAAGCTTACACAACATTGCTTAAGCACTGTGGGACTCGGCTTACAACTGTCACGAATGCGCACCACATTATTATCTCAATAAGCCACACTATTTTCCCCTTGTCCTCCGCTGCCGCCACCAGGCAGATAGAGACTGGGTGGAGATAACTAGAGACGGAGAGAGTGACCCAGAACTGTCATTGCCCTTCCACAGTGGGAAGGGCTGGGCTCCCGAAGCGAGCATATGTCCTCAGCATCATCCTCAACCTCTTCTTTTTCTTTTGGCACCTTCATTTCTTCTAGTGATAACTTGTGGTTCAGCTCAGCCCCAGCCACTTGATCCAGCCCTGCTCCACATAACCGGTCTAATCCCCATATCACCAGGCTCCAAAAGAGCAGATCTGCTCTATATTTATTGGGTGGGTTCGTTGCGTTCCAATTCATTAAACTTGTTTGTAAGGAAAGATTAATTATCAAAAACAAATCCTGCCCAGGAGGACGAAAACAAAACAACTTATGGTTTGCTAGATTTTATAGTAGACAGAGCAGGTTTGTCCCTTATTGGATTATTTAATGCTATGCTACCTTAAGTTTGTAAAGGTAATGAGTGTAGACCTGATTAGAACTGAAAAAACAAACCAAAAAATTGAAAATATGGTTCCTTGCAAAGGTTAATTTATTTATGTTTTTTTATTTTTTTATTTTCTTGGATCGTAAAACAAATATGTCACTGGGGAGTGAAATGAAAAGGAAAAACAGTTTTCAAAACCTGTGAACTACATAAATCTTAGACGTGTGCAGTGAAAATTAAAGTTAAAAATCAACAGTATCATTTAGAAACACGGAACACATCAAACCAATCATACAAATAGTTATGAAGTTTAGGTTTCTAATCAAAATCCCAGTTCTTTGAATTCCAAGAGATATCAAAAGTGTAAATCAAAAGTAGAGTATGGCCCAACTGTAAGGGTAGGAAGCATTATTAAAAGAACAAGCCAAAACATGACTGGCAGCTCTGAAGGTACTCCCAGCTCATTAAAGGACAGGAAAACTATTAGCTATCTACTCAAGAAAACTAGCTTTTATGGAACACTAGAAAAAAAAGAAACCACTTCTGGAATAAAGGCATAAGAAGAACCACTTGTCGGAGACAGAGATGTTTAAAGAAGGTGCTCTGGTCACGTGAGACTAAAGTCGAATGTTGCAACATTCATGGTGAAAATCCTTACAAATCGATGAGAACCATGGTTCATAGTGAACCTCAGTGGTGGAAGCATGATGCTGAGATAATCCCACCCATTAGAGGTGAGAGGGATGAGCTCGTTACTGTTTAGAAAAAAAGAGACAAAGAGGATATGAAAGGGAATCAAAGTGAAAATCTATCAGTACCTAAAAATGCATACTGTCAATATTTCCATCTCTAAAAATGCAGAAGCTGTTGGAGGGCAACTGGGAAAAAAAAGAGTCGCAGATGTATTAACAGCCAACGGTGGCGTTTTAAAGCATTGGCTCAACGGGGCTAAATACTAACTGATGTTAAACTAATGATATGATTTTTATTTGTAAAGAATTTGAATTTTTTGCTTCCCTTTGTAGTTAACACATAAAGAATGTGATCAAGTTGAAGGGATATGATTACTTTAACTACTGTATAGTGAGACTGACAGAAAATTATGAAGTCTCCACAAGAAGTTTTGTAAATTGGTATAAATTTTTAGATCTCACCAAAATGCACTTAGTTCAACTGCAAAACTTAAATCCTTTTGAGACAGAGGAAATAAACAGCTTTTATCTGAAAATGTTGCATGGACCACATTATTCATACATCTTATATCATCCAAACTCTGCAGCTGTGATGTATGGGGAGTCAGATATCTCAATCTTGGTGCCTTTCTGCTTTTATTGTTTGTGCTCCAGGTTTAAAAATGAACAGAACCAAATATCCAGATAAAAAGATCATAACAGCTTCTGCTCCACGGAGTGTTACATGGTCTAAGGAGCAGAGGTAGACTTGGCGGAACTGGATAGTTAATATGAATTCTATTTCTCACTTCCACCAAATAAATGAGGAATGTATTATGCATGACTCCGAGGGGACAGCAACTTGTCTTTGCTAAATTCATCTACCTCCTCTTATCCTTATCTTCAAACTTTTTTAGGTCTCAGTTCTGCCAAAACTTCTGACACAGCATGGAATTATTCAGTCTCTTTATTAAAAAGGAGTCTGTCTCGTTTTACAGTCGCTGGCTAATCTGCATTTCAAAAATCAGTCTAAAAACAGAGTTTAAATTTTAGAGTGGCTTTATTTCTCAAAAACAAAGCGATTGGTTTTGACTAAAACTGCTCCCAGGATAGAGATCATTCAGACAGAGCAAACACAGAGTGCATGCATACTATTTAACAACTCCTTCCTCCTATGAAACAAACCTACACTCAGCCATTTAAAGCTGTTGGCTGGAAATCCACCAATTTAAAGAATCTAACATGCAGATTTCAATGATTTAACACTTCTATTAAAGGTAAGCAGTGTTGCCTATATGGTAGAGAGTGAACAGAAAACAATTATCTTTGGATTAATAACTAAAACCTATGACAGAATAGAGATATGAGGGAAAAAAAAACAAAAAAATAATGTCACTGCTTACCTGTTTAATGATTAAATAAAGAAAGCTTGAAGATATGAAAAAGGTTACGAATTGTGGAAAGAGTGTATCAACAATAAAGTCAAAATAACACTGCTTTGTGTAAATGAGAAAATAACTTAATATTTTAGAACAGGATTGAATAGAGAAACTCTTAGCATGCAGACGTCTTGTCAGGGAACACTACTTGGAGGAAACATCATTCTAGCTTTTTGCCTTTTCGAGATATTATTTTGCACTTTATTCGTAACATACTGTCTTCAGTCTTGAACTTATTTATATTCTGTAAAGAATAAGAAAAATCATTTGTGGGAAGAAAAAAAAACTTTTTATTACCAAGTTACCTACATACTCCTGCGCAAGGAAGCAGATCTTTGTCTCAGATACTAGATAAAAATTATCTTTTACTCACGTATAGACATTATGTTAGATCAGTTGTTAAAGTAATGTGAATTACATTTTCACAATCCCAAAATACACAGGTAAAACATTGAGTAGAGCTTTTTAACAAGAATGGAGTCTAGACTGCATTTGATAACCTCCAATTCAAAATCTAAAATATTCGGACAAAACCTGACCTTGAAATAATGAGATAATTTTCTCATTGAGGTTACGTTCCCATCATAGAGTGCTAAACTTTCTGTATTTCTTTTTTTTTGTCAATCTTGTTTTCTTTTTTTTTGCTATTGTTTTGAAGCACAAATGTTGTATATAAGATATGTAATGTCAATTGAATAGATTTTCGTCCTACCTTCAAATATAGTTTGAGCTTATCGGACATTTAGGAAGAAGTTGACACTTTGATTTACGTTTATGTTTCTAAAATCTTGACAAATCTGGACTAAATTACTGAACAGACAGATATTTATCAAACTTTTACCAAGAAGTCAGTCTGGATCCCTATAATGTAGGACTTAAAGGAATAGTACACCCAAAACATGATTAGCCTTCATTTTCTACTCACCCCCATGCTGAACAAAACTCTGGAGTACTTTTTTGATATCTCAAATGCATCTGGAGATCTGGGAGGCTTCTTGCTGTCTGCTGACATTCAAATAATGGAGGTCTATGGCGCCCGAGACAGAAAGGTCCACAAAAGTCCACAAAAACGTGTCAATATTCCTCCATACTGCTCGTCCAATGTAATCCAAGTGTCCTGAGTGGGTAGCACCCAGAATTTACTCGAAACGAAGTCATTTAGAACGTTTTAGAGCCTAAACAGTAGTGTATAGGATTTCCTAATAGCGCCCCCATGCGCGCTCACGATTCTACGGAAGCCGGCAGACCAAACCGGAAGGAGGTGCGCATTCAGCGTCTGCTCTGCCGATGATGCAAGCGTAGAAGAAGAAATGTGCTGTTTACCTGTGCAAAGAAAGAAACAACGAAAGAAAAATGTCTGAGGACTTCAGTGTTGAGGAAGAGCATGAGTTCTTTGCCGAGCTGAATGCGCTGGTTTGGTCTGCCGGCTTCCGTAGCGTCGTGAGCGCGGATGGGGGCGCTATTAGGAAATCCTATACACTACTGTTTATGCTCTAAAAACATTCTAAATGACTTCGTTTCGAGTAAATTATGGACGCTACCCACTCAGGACACTTGGAATACATTGGACGAGCAGTATGGAGGAATATTGACACGTTTTTATGGACTTTTATGGACCTTTCTGTCTCGGGCGCCATAGACCTCCATTATTTGAATGTCAGCAGACAGCAGGAAGCCTCCCAGATCTCCAGATGCATTTGAGATATCAAAAAAGTACTCCAGAGTTTTGTTCAGCATGGGGGTGAGTAGAAAATGAAGGCTAATCATGTTTTGGGTGTACTATTCCTTTAAACGTTAGTAGTTTTAGTTGTTTCATAAAAAAAGGAACGATAGATTTAAAAGGACCTTAAATATTTTCAGATTTCCATTAGTCTTCTCACCAACCCTGATCTTAACCTTTAACATGGCAGTCTGATCTTCAGATGATTCATCTCATTAAATGTTTCACACAAAGAAAAACTGAAGTGAACTTACAAGATTCTTATAATTGTATACTTTATTTATCACAACTAGCGATCCTGTTGCTACAGAATTTGATACTAAGCCAGTTGAGATTCCGAAAGTTTATGTTACATTAATAGATCAACCCTACAAAACTATACACCTTTAGGAGCTACCTGTATTCATCATGAAAGTAAAATCTCTGCATTTTTCTGTATGCCTGCTTCTGTCTCCTTGAAACGCAGGCGGCCTCGGCTGATAGCTGCTCACACTGCGCCTGGTTCTAATAATTTCTTCCTGTTAAAAGGAAGTTGTTCCTCTCCACTGTCGCTACAACCATGCTCCGTGTGAGGGATAGCCTTCTAGTCAATGGGTCAATGCAGTCAGCTGGTTTTTTTCTTAAATAGAAAACATTGAACCAATTCTGTTTTTGTAAAGTGCCTTGACATGATGTGTGTTGTGAATTGGCACTATATAAATAAACTGAATTTAATTGAATCAAAGGTCACAGATAAAAATTGGCCTTTACATTTTTGGCTGTTCAACACCTTTATTAAAGGCAGATTTCAAACGGGTGAGGAGATGGTGGAAAATCTACAGGCATCAGTTAAAGATGTACCATGATGCAAGTAAAATCAAATTGATGGGTTAGTAGGTATTGTATCTGCTATGAAACAGCAAGTCAAGAAGCTATAGAGGAGGAAAGCGAGAGTCTCAACAGGTCATCAGTCAATACAAGGCTAGCAGTATGAAAAGTCAAACAGAACTTACCTGATGTAATAGTCATTCCTGATAAGCAATAGATGCTGAAGGATTGACAGAAAGTAGGGCTCTGAAGCGGTGTCTTTCACCATATTTGACAGGAGATGGTACACTTCATTCATATCAGTGAGAGAGCAAGGTTAAGGAAAAAAACAACTTTTTTTTTTCTTAAATCACACAACAATAAAAGCACCAAGCCTGACAAACTTATTCAACTCATTTAAACCTTTAAAGGTTTATTAAGTTTTTTTTTTTTTTTTTTTCATTAGAAGCATTTCTTTTTTCAAGATTGCAGTACACTGACAGGCATCCTAGTATGAAAGTCAACAGATATCATTTCTCATTGTCTCTCAGGGGAACTATGACTTTAAACTGCTCGGTTGAAAAGGGGGACGTGGATTGAAGAAGGCTCCCACTGGTTTACCTGTCATTCCAGACATTTCTTTAAAGAAATACCACACTAATTCCATTAATAGTCACACAATGCTTTAAATTACAACACTAATTGATTTTTTCTAGGGTAAAAGTATATGCCAGGCTTAACCCTTGTACTGAATAGAGTTGCATGCACAAGCAGAATGTTAGGCTATTAAATTTGCAAAAGCTATTGACTGTATATCTTCCCTTGCTTTCTAAAAGAGGATCTAATGATAGCTTGACGTCTAAAAGCAACTGGTAAATCTAATAGGCCTTTTAATGTTTTAAATCTAAACCCAGCAAGCAATGCATAATGACTGGAAGCATTTGTTTTGACCTTTTAATTGGTCAAAGAGGAAAGAGTTTGCTGTTGACATGTCCTACCATGAAGCAACGCAGGGTGTTGGAAATGGTGAGCAGTAATAGTGAAATCTGTAATTTTACTACCTTAGAAAGCAGAACTTAAGCCTGCAGGCTCATCATGTCTGTCTGAAAGTTAACATGCACATTTTGGCTTTTAATGATGCACATCAACCACAGTTTTTCAAGCGATGCATATGCTCGAGTTGGTAGATTCGAGACAATTTACAGAGGTTCAAAATACTAATGTAAACAAATATTTTGAGGACATTGAGGTTCTAAGATTTGCTGGGCATCTGACCACTTATAATAAATGGTACATACATTCATCCTCTTTATACCATTTTGACCCTCAGCCTGTGCTGCAAATTCCTGATGATCAGAGTCAATGAAGTTGACATATTAAAGATCAAAACCTTAAAAATAGGCCTAGAATTGTAATGAAAAGCCATTGCTGCAATGGGTGTATGTGCACTCCTGAGTGAAACAGAGCAAAAAAACGGTAGGCTGAAGAGAAAGGGCCCTGCTACGCCTCAAGAGAAGATTTAAATCTGAACATAAATGGTGGATTTTCACTACCTGCGTTAAGAAGTTGAAACAGAATACCCACAATGTCATCAAGTGTTAAAGGCAGCACATGGATCCAAAAGATGTGTGTTCAGGATCTAAGGGTTGCATCACTTGTCAGGCCCGGGTTGTCTCAGCTGCATTTGGAAAAGATCAATGCTTTTAAATGCAGCTCCACCGTTCTCCTAATCAATGTTAACAGCCTCTGTAATTAAAACACTTTAATTTTTTTTTTTTTTCAGACAACCAGAGAGAGAAATTAGACTTCTTAAGTTTAATTTCTCTCCCATGCATTACCTGCATAAAAGGCCTGGGAGAATTATCAGCCCTGAGAGATTCAATTATAACCACATCTCAGAAGGGAGAGAGAGCTCAACCTGGGAGTGAGCAGAGCTAGGTTCATCTATCACTAAACATCGTACATAATCCTGATGTAAACTCTGAGCTTTTCAATGCCATCCCCTTCACCCAATCCAAGCATTTCTTTCTCCCTCTAGGTTTCTCTCTGTCTCTTAAAACATTCTCTCTCTCTCCAAATAATGAATAAACATGAGTGGCAGTCAAGTGTGATGTAGGCCAGTGATGGCGGGGTCAATCAATCAACATTTCACAGTTCATTAATATTTATTAGAGGCCTGGAGTCATCTCCTTAGCACCTGGACCTGGAGCCGGACAGAGGAGAGGACTCTCTTCAGGTTAATATTTATGAAACCGCTGGGAGAAGCAAGACACATTTGCAGGGCTCAGGTGGTGGAAGTCCTGTGTGTTAGGATGTGTGTTTCTCATTTTGTGTGCGCTCCATGCAAACAAAAGGACAAAGGGTAACCTGGGTTTTCCAATCAGGGCCATACCTCGCAGATCAATACCGCATTGTCCTTGGAAACAAACATTAGGCTTCTCATTTGTGAACCTTCTCAAGCACATCATTAATCCAGCTACACCCCCACCCCTCTCTATGCACACATACGCCTCCCCTCACAAGAGTCACACCAAACTGTCAGTCACAGTGGCACTTTTATGCTTCTTACAAGGGCTGTGGAAGAAAATGGTTGCAGGAACAAGCATCTACATAATGTCAGAGTCTGGTTCGTCTGCTCACAATGTCAGCTATTCATACATGGCCTAAGAGAAGATTTCTGAATTATTAAAGAGCTCTTCTCTCGGATGTCAGAAGAAGTTTGCCACTTAGGACAAAATCCGTGCTCCTCTTATTACTTAGATGCTGAGATTTTGTAGCCAAACAGTGGAAAGCGAGTGTAGAGATAAAACTCTGTCTGAACTAGTAAGAAGAAATAAAAAAAGGTTATATTACAGCATTACAGTGGTACCTTGGTGACTTCGAATACAGTTAAAAATGTGGGTTTTTTTTGTATTTAGCATTTGAATTCAAACAGGGAAACTCATAATGTGGAATTATTACACTGAGAGATACTTTAGTCATTTGCATATCTGAGCTTGTAAAATTTGAAACATGTTTTCTTTTGACTTTACGTATGAACAATTGCCTATTTATTTCTATACACTTCAAGACCTCTGTTTATTGCTGTTCTCACTCAATAACTGCTACAATAACAGCATATTTTTTGTATTTATGTGTAAAACTGTCATGGAGCGAATGGATCATATTTTTGTTTGGTATACACTGAGGACAAAAAATGAATGACAATGTAAAAAAAACGTCTTGTGAACTTAGTTTGATTGTAAGCAAATGAAAACAGCAAATGATAAAAGGCCAACAAAAACACCATTTAGTTACGGGAAAATTAAAAAAATATTCTCTTGTGGCCTTTGTAATCTTGGAGAAGAATGCTGAGTCATTTACACCCTCCTACAGGAGAAGGAACAACAAAAAGTTCATTGTTGTTTGTTCAGAGTCCTTTTCCGAACAAGCTGATGGGAAATTTGTTGGATAAAAAAAGTATAATAGGAAACAGGAAATAAGCACCAGAAATCTCATCTAATCAAAAAATATATCCATGCAGTATCTGTATTTAGTACTTGGCTTGCATGAATGACTGAATCATCTGTGTGGAACAGAGCTTAGGAGCTGCTGAGGTTTGTGCAGGAAGCCCAGCTTGCAAGAATAGTCTCCTTATGCTAATCTGCTTAGTAAAGTTTAGTGTCTTATCTTTACCTTGATAAAATTAATAGAAAAACTATGGAGCTCAGATCTGGTCAAGCCCAGTTAGCATGTTCATTAAAGAAGGTAGTGGTACTTCCTGCATTGTTGGCCGGTGTCAAGAATATAAAACTATCATTCATAGGAAGCTTGTCAGTAAGGAGAAGTTATACTTTTTTCCCTCCACTAAACTTTCTCTTAATATACCTGGATACAGCCCTCTGTGATCCCTGCGTGGAGGATGCTAATCTATTTCTCCTGAACAGCTATGAAGTCAACTGCCTTCTCCATGATTGTGTTGTTTATCAAATTGTCCTTTGGGATTAATAAATCAATTAAATCATTACAATGAAACTCGGAGCTTGTCTGCCTGGCTGTGTGTTTCCTGGACTGGGCCGCCTGTGGAGCTGGTTGACAGTTGTGTTTGGTATCTCTGCTTCTTTCTGTCTTCTTCAGTCTCCTTGAACCCCAGTCGGTCTCGGCAGATGGCCGCTCACACCGAGTCTAGTTCTGCTGAAGGTTTCTTCCTGTTAAAAAGGGAGTTTTTCCTCTCCACTGTCGCTACAAGCATGCTTGGTGTGAGGGATTGTCTTTGTGTCAATGAGTCGATGCCATCAACTGGTTTTCCTTAGATAGCAAACTTTGCATTAATTTACTGTAAAGTGGCTTGAGATGACATGTGTTGTGAATTGGCGATATAAAAACGAACTGAATTGAATGAAACAACAAGGACTTTGTTAGAATATATATATATATATATATATATATATATATATATATATATATATATATATATATATATATATCACTGGTGTGTAATAAATTGGATGAATTATTGAAAAAAATTACTTCATTGGGATGCCATTACTTAAAAAAAGATGCCTTAAACAGGATAATGTTATTTTACACCTTTGCCTTTTGTTTCATTAAAGTCTTTCTAACCCAAAAGCTAACAAAGGACAAAAAGCAAAGTAAAGAAAAGAGGAGAAGGATTGGAGGAAAAGAGCAAATAAAAGACTGCAGAGGTCATAGGTTAAGATGACTGGGTTATTTACCAAGTATACCTGTCCCAGGGATAGAGTAGGATATTGTGCTTTGACTCATCTAATCCTCCTCTAATGAACAAAGCCATAAGGCGGATTTAGTCTGCAAAGCAAAAACCAAAAGTAAGAACCGACCCTCTGCTAGTTCTGCAGGCCTGAACATCATGCCTCTATATATCAACCAAAAAACAAAAGGATATTCCATCTCAGCACGGATGTCATCCAGGCGATGGGAGAGTTCAATAGCGTCTTCATCTTTGTTCTCATTGAACACCTTCAGCTGAATGTCCAGCTCTTCGGTCTTCTTTATCTCCTGGAAATCAGTCACAGTATCAAGAGTTAAAACTGTTTTTATACAGTCTATCTATGAAATGAAATCTATGAAATTAAATACAGAGTAAGAGAAGCATAATGCTTTTAAAGGTTTGCTCGATTATTATATTACTTTACATTGAAATCTCGCTAAAATATTTATGCCTCACTTAAGTTCTTTGACTTCTGTTTTAGTATAATACAAAAAAAATGGAAAGAAGCTTATTGAGATTTTGTTTTATGTATATCCTTACAATGTATTGGTGTCGGATGCATCATGCTGTGGGAATGCTTTTCTTAGCAGGGAATGGGAAGCTTGTCAGAGGTGATGGGGAAATGGGTGAAG
Source organism: Cyprinodon tularosa (assembly GCF_016077235.1). Lineage (NCBI taxonomy): Eukaryota > Metazoa > Chordata > Actinopteri > Cyprinodontiformes > Cyprinodontidae > Cyprinodon > Cyprinodon tularosa. Next base: position 1,405,569 of record NW_024038531.1, on the reverse strand, counting down.
CTATATACAGCTCCACCCATCTCCCATCCAGTAGAGAACTTTGACAGAATATTTTAGGTGGAATTATAATCATGTCTTTGATTTTGCACAGGTAAAGTCCACACAAAAATCATTCAGCGAAACCTGAAAACTGATGTTTAAAGATGTTTTCCATTCAACCGGGTCAAGCTTGAGCTATTTTCTTTTTAGTGGTTGCAGACATTACTGGTTCTAAGGCTTAAAAGATTGGCTGGATATAAATGCTTTCCACAATCCACAAATTTTTCTTTCTGTAATTTCATCCTAATTAACTGACAAGCTCAATAACTTGGAGTTTGTTGTTATAGTTTGACAATGAAATATAAAAAAAAACTTCTGCAAAGCTTAACAACTGTCCAGGAGAGAAAAGAAAACTATGACACACAACCCTCCCGCCGACAGTTTCACTTCCTGCACACCTGTACCAGCCACAAGGGGACACAGAGGTGCTCTTTACCACTTCCCTATGAATCACTAGCAGTGGGGTTTACACACAGAGACACAGCCAAATGTAACCCAGTTTCTGTAGGTATCAATCACTTTGCACCATTTTTGGGGTGCACCATCTGTCTTTGGCATCCAACATTAGTTCGCAGGTTGATGCGAGGTAGGAAGCCAAACACAGGCGGCCAAGGACTATCAGAACTAAACAAATTGTGCTTTCTTTTCCTGCGGGCTTCACTATTTCTTAGCCAACAGCTACACACACTCCAGAGCATAACTCATAATTAGATGAAGGAGTGTCACGCTGAATGTAGGCAATAAAAGTGGTAAATGTGGGATTCATAAACGACTGTACACACAGGCTCTTTCATATCAGGGGGCAGGAATGGAGATAATTAAAGTAATGACCGTAAAAATCAACAGGAGCAGCTGGGATGACTTATTAACAACTGGCTCTGTGACACGTTCACCCCACTTGCAACAAATGAGAGTTTGAGTGATGAGCTGGAGCTCGCTCGCCTTGGGCTCATGTGAAGGCGAGGACGGTGAGGTTGCTGATAATGACGCCTGTGTGCAAAGGTGTGAGCTCTGCACTGCACTCTCAACAAGCCCTTTTTACTAATCATTCCAATTGTTTAGAATCTTTTCTTTGAGATTATGCTTTGCAATCACTTCCATTTTCTAACTAATCAGTAAAGCAAAACAAATTCTGCGAATAGATATTTTGATCCGGAATTTCTGATTGCAACTAAAACAATTAGGACTTACATTTAAAATTCAAAATGCACGAGAATGAATATATTTTCTCTATAGAAATATGAAAGAGAAAGGGTTATTTTACTTGAATGAAGCAATAAAGGATTTAATGTGATAAGGTTTAACTGAACTGACTAGAACTTGCTTTATTCATTATTATATGTTGAAATTTTAGGCAACATCTTCACAGTCACAGGAGATTTAAGTTGCTTTCTCATAACTCACAGGAAGGATCTTCTTTAAGCCGCATCTGAGGAACTCGTTGCGTAGATGAATCCGGAAGTCTAGATCATCAGGTGATGTGACCAGGGCATTGATCAGCTGCATACAGGCAACCTGCAGAGCAGACAAATACAAAAAGAATAAACTTATGAGCAAAACAGAGGACGGTAATGGTAGGAATCAGAGCTCCAGCTATAATTACAGATGCACTGATTAGACCTTTCTAAGTCAATGTTCATTTTTGGCTTTCTGTGAGGCCTGGATTTCAGATTTAGATTTTCTTTTCTAGAACACATTTTTTTCTTGAAACACATACAAGGGAAAATACACAGAATTATATTTGAAGAGACACTGTACGGGTTTTGTTTATTAAAGTTTATATATATATTTATTTATTTTGGAAGGGTTAGGCATTAAAGAAAATGTGTATGAACTTGGTAATAGATCTTTTGAGTTGAAAGTTGAATGCTGTCGTTTGAAGTGTTTTTTTAACTCGAAACCGTGGCAGTACTTACTTGTGATGGATTCCAGAATTGGGAATGAAAGAATAATCTGAATATATATATATATATCATATATAAAAAAAAAATCCAACCTGTTTTCCCTCGAATATTGCTCAGTTGTTAGAAAAATGCACTGGTGGGCTGAACATCAGAGTTAAAGAAGGGACTTGCCAAATCCAATGCCAAAACCAAACAGTTTATTGACTCCAGTGTCATGTCATTTCTAAACTGATTACTGAAGTTTGAAGAAAAAAGGCATGTTTGGTTATATAGCAATTCCTTCATAAAAAAAAAGCAAAAAAAAAAAAGGGGGGGGCCTCCATAGTGTGAACTGTTCACAACAACAGGAGTCTGCCTAGCATGTCCTTCCTCAGGGTGAATTCAGACTGCCGGTCGGATCGAGGGATCAACTACAACTAGAGTTGCCATGATCAAGAAAAAATAATACAGAAAAAAGTAAATCTCAAGCAGGTTTCTGTTACCATTTCTATGTTTATATGTAGTGGCTAAAAAGTGACAGACCAAGGCTGTAATCAGCGCTATGCATCTGGCAATGTAGACTTACTTTGTCATCTTAGCTAGCATTAACAATGGTTCATGCCATTCAGACCCATTGAGAGAGAAATGTGAATCTAACGTTGCATTCAGGGCGGCAGAAACATTCGATTGATTCATTACATAAGAACGTATTAAAAATGTGTTTCCATCGTCTCTGCATCACTTTTATACTTTTTCAAAAAAGTAAAAAAAAAAAATTAAAAAACCCAAGTGAGCCTAAAAAAACATTTAGTGAAAATTTATTAAGCTGATTAAATTTTTGCTCTTCCAATGCAATGTTTCAAAATGCTAAAAAAATGGGAGATGGAAGCAGTTCTGAGCGGACAGGCTTCTTAGCACGGATTAAGCATACTAGGAACCAACACACAGCTTCAGGGTCCTTTCAAACCTGGGAAATCTCAAACTTTAGAGGAAATCTTTCATAAACACTGATGCTGCCATCCTATAGAATAGTTTGAATGGAGATATGAGATTAAAACTACTAGCAGAATCCCATCTCAAAATCTCTGCATTTAGATGGTTTCCAATCCTGACACATCTTGTCCTTTTTCGGGGAGAGAGAGAACGCCCCATACCATCACACTGCCTCCAGAAGAAAAATAAATAAATAAAACTGTTTGGCATTGATAGAGAGAATGAGGGAATATTTCCATAAGAGCAACCCCACCATATAAAGAAACATGAACAGCTGGTTCATCATTATAAGATATATTTTTATTAAACTTTTTATTAAACGTTCTTGTTAGAAAAATGAAGCTGTGGTTGAGTTTTTTATGCAAAATGTATTATATATGATTAATAGTGCATATGAATGTGTTTTGTTAGTTAGAGCTTGTTTCATTATGTTTCTCAGGGCCTAAGCTGCTGAGCTGAGGAGAAAAGAAAAAACTCAGGTGAAATGTGAAACAGTCCAGTTCTGTGATTCTATTGAACAGATGTGCATTATTAATGGATTTATTGGAAGAATAAAGAAAGAAAAAAAAAGATTTTGTGCTGGGTGGGTGAGTGGATGGATGAGTGGAGGTTAGGGAGAGGAAATAGCAGATGAATTCTAATGAGAAGTAGAGGGTTTCTAGGGAGCAAGCCATGGTTAAGGCACTTTTCCTTTGACAGACAATCGATAGAGCAGGCTGAAAGATTCCCATGAACAAAATCTAAAATACTGAATTCTTAACCTTGACCCTGCGCTCTATGCAGCATGTGTTATTAATAGCAATGACAGCTAAGCTGATTCTTTAGGGCTGTCATACAGCTTTTTTTTTTATTTAATTTAAAAACTTATTTTCTGTTACTGCCTTATTTCACTGTCAGTCTGAGAGGCTGGGCGGCAGAATTTGTTTTTGTTTATTGTTGTGTACCAGCGTGTATTATAAGTGTGCAAATGCTGGAAGAGGAAAAAAGGAAGTCATCTCAAAAAGATAAAGGCAGAGCAAAACTATAAATATTTTCCATTTTTTAAGAGAGGCTCACTGATTTTTTTTTAGAAATATTTTGAATGAAGGTTAAACATAATGGCTCTGACCAAAGTTAGAGTTTTTGATAACTTGATATTGAAGCAGTTAAAGCTTAGAGGACAAATTAGATTAATCTAAATTAGTCTTTAAAGTAAAAAAAAAATAGTTGAAATTGACTTAACAACTGTAAATATTACAAGGGATCATAATATATGTCATGTAATTTTTAAGACTTTTCTAAACTCGATAGTCTATAGTTCAGACTCATTTGCTTTAAACATACATTTCAAAACTTTTAGAAAACCAAAATTTGAAATGTAATAATAAAAACACAGCGACATCTAGATTTATCTTTAGAACCTGCATACAGTATAAAACTTGATGCAGCTCCTGAAAAATTGATGCTTTCTCTTTCTCACAAGGAAAGGTTCTGGGGGAAGGTTGAGGGTGAGTTCCAGAGGACTGCTACAACTGAGGTAAGGGTGTCCAGACATTGAAATTAAACTGCTAATATTTAGAAAGTGTAAGGCATTTAGACAGGGAGTTTTTCTGTTTTAAACCTGTTCACTTTTAGCTGAACTAAACTGAAGCACATTTCAATCACATTAGCAAAGTCTAGCTGTGCCGACGATCACCGGCTTTGGATTTAAAGTCTATTAATTTCCCCCAAAACCCCCTGCATCAGCAAGGCATTTTAATTTACTCCACAATTAGCAGAGCTTCATTTCATTAATGGCAAAATTTAAAGGAAAAAGGAAAAACAACGACCTTCTAATAAAAGAATATCTTGTTTCTCCTCCACTGCCCGGCTCATCTTCTCTTACTTTCATGACTTCTCAGGCCCTGCAGCTAAACCAATTCCTTAAGCAATTCCTTACTTTGGAGTCTTAAAAAAACATGCTTTGAGTGGTGTTGTTGCTGCTGTTAGATAGTTGTTTTCCTGTTCCTGAAGAACACTGGTGAAAATGAGGAGAGATACGCTGCTTTGTTGCCCTCCTCTGAGATTTAACTTGAGATTTGACAGCATTGTAGAAAAAAAAAGCAATAGGAAGTATTTGTGGGATGTAAGGAAAAAAAAGGTGAGTAAAAGCGGTGAGAGGTAGAGGAAATGTGAAAAAGAAAAGAAGCAAAGAACAAAGAGAAAATCAGTATCTTTCTTTGACTGCATCTTTTGTATCCCTTTGCAAAAACGGAAAGAGCCATTCAGTGAAGCTGCTCAATGAGGCAGGTGTTTTCTTTTAATAAAGAAGTGGCAATGGAGCATTGAGTGAATTATAATGGGTCCCTGATCACATCTTGTCATGTCCTAGGGGGGATATGATGAGGACAAGTCGACGTGGAGACAGGGGTAATGTTAGTTGTGGTTATAAAGCTCAGATTGAGGTATTAATGGACCAAACACAACATAAATTGGCATAACTGTCTATTTGAGTTGTTTCTGTCGCCATTAGGATCCTACAGAAAAACAACACGGTCTGTGAACGACACGCTGTCTGCTTCTGCTTTGTATCCACAGTGTATGTATTAAACAGGAGTTTTCTAACAGGATTTCTTTAAACCTCAGTTTTAGGTTTGCAGGCAATTATATTTTCACTGTACCACTTTATGGCAGAGCAGTGCTAAGGTATTTGGATCATCGTGCTGTTGGTTGTCTGCTCGTGCTGAGTGCATGCCTAATCACTCACCTGAAGCTGCTGGGCCTCATGGTTCTCCAATCCCTCCACAATTGGAGCAAACCTCTCTTTATTGTTCCTCTCTGCTGCAATCGTCATGGCAGCCAGAATCTTATCCAGGCTGGGGAAAAAGACAAGCAAATACTTTCATTACCTCACAGTGACAGGACAACTTTTTTTTTTGTTATTTAGGCCTTCAAACGCTTCTCATTGTATCTCTTCTCATGTGCTGGTGTGAAGATTTACACAGCCGCTTCAGTAAACCAAGCTTAAACAAAAAATGTGAGTTTTGCTACAAATGTTGAGGACAAAGTTGTAAAAACTTTCTAAAACTTTTAATTTTATATAAGTTTTTTAATCTCTTTATGTTTTTGGTGTCTTTCAGCTGCATGATGGCTGCAACTTGTTCTAAAAGTAAGATGTTGGTTAACATGTTAAATTCAACTTTTTTGAGGGCTTTATTCTAATAATACTGGGTTTCTTTTGATAGAATTTATTGTATCTACAATTAGCCTAAAAGCTGTAAACTTTTTGAGAGATAAGTCAGGTGGTGTGCAGCCAGAAAATCCCAGTATGCACCTGATGCTTGAAAACAGTCTCAGTAAAGTGAAGGGTATAGGATATGGTGCTGCCTTTTATCTGATCCTATCTGCATAAGTAAGTAGCCATGTGCTTTTTTCAGGCCGACACACATCATAAAAGACTGCTGAGCTGAACAAAGCAATTGTTTAAATAAGGAGTGGGTGTGTCCCCTCCATATATGCAGAGGTGCAACAGTTTTACACAAACAATTTGGTCTTTTAAAACTTCGGAATCTGTCATTTAGAGCACTAAGGGGTTAGTTTATATCTTCAACTTGCACGTTTTGTCATAACAGGAAAATTGCTATATTTTTTCCCCTGAATCGAAAAAAAAGTCATAGGAAACTTTCTTAGTTCTGCGAATTTGTTCCTGTGTTTCTCATGGCACATCATAATTATGAACTAAGAGACATTTTGAAAAGTGTGTATTTAACTTAAATTCATTCTCATTCCCTCTCATACCCTGAATAAAATCATATGCAATTAAATGTCACCTCCTAAGTACATGTTTGCATCATTTTTACTCAGTATTACAGAAGCTGCACTGGGAAGACCTCAGAGGATCACCAAGACCAGGTTGCACATTCTGCAGGTCAGGGGTGAAATTGTAAAAAAAAAAAAAAAAAAAAAAAAAAAAATGTGTCCTTTGACTTTTATATGAACTGCAGATTTTTGACAACCGTATTTTATGGATTATAAATGACTCTCGAGTACAAGTTCCACCAGCCACAATATGCATAATAAAAAAGCATAACCAAGAATATCCTGAAGGAAAATTTAAAATGAAAATAGAATAGAGGCAACAACAGGCTAAATAATTGTACGGTACGCTAACATTACACGACACACGAAAAACAATCTGAGAACATGCCTGGTATGTTAACATAACACATTAAAAGTTATTCAGATAACTATAGTATAAATAACATGCCAACAAGTTTATCAAACCATCTGTGTGAATCCCCAAATGACTAAATCCAATGAAATCTTCATCCATTGTGTCACTTTTAAAAGACTCTGCTAACTCCAAACTTTCTTTCTGCTGCTCGATTAACGTTTTTGGCAGCATATATTTATACTTGCAGCTTGTAATCTGCAGAATATAATTTACTTTTCGGTGCCTTTTTGTAAAGCCCTTCTCAGTTGTGTTTTTTTAATTTATTTTTTTATTTTTTTTACTTAAACCCAATGCGTCTTCTTGGGGTTAAGTGTGAAAATAACATGTGAAATTGTATAATTTGTTAATAATTTCACACATAAGTCGCTCAACAGAATAAGTCGCACAGGTGGCCAATAAATGAGGTAAATACTAACCTAAAACAGATGAAACCAATTAAGTATCCCAATTAAGATTTTCTTTGTGTTTTCATTTCATCCAAAAAATAGAATGTTAGGTTTGTGGTCGCGAGGAGCTGATATTTGAAAGATTTTAAGGGATATGAAGACCTTTTCAAGGCTCAGCATGTATGAAAAAACATCCCTAATCAAACACAGCAGACATACTTGTGGTTGCATCCTCTACAGCTTTTGTGATTAGCAGCTGATCAGTGAGCAGAGAGATCATGTGTCTGACAATAGAACCGTACAGAGTAAAGCTTACACTGAGATAAATGGAAGACGCCGCATGATAGACATTACAAAGTTACTGGAAAACATGATGAGCGGCATACTGAGCAGCTTTAAAGCCAGTTCAGACGTTGCTACAAAACAGGCAAGATAGATCTGCTTAACTTGTCGTGTTCTCTTTTGATGTTGTCAGCCGAGGATGGTGCCGAACATGAGTCAGATTCACTGCACTGGCTGGCAGAGAAGTTTCAGAACAGAAGGGTGAAAAGCTACACCTCAATTCCTTTGACTGTCATTTCCACAGCATTCTGACATTTTTAAAGCATGGCTATGATTGTGACAAAGATCTTGTTGCTTAACCTATTTTTAATTATCTGAGTGACTGGAGTGAGCGAATAAAATAATGTGAGGAATCCAGGTCTGCTATATATACATATATAGTGCCACTAAGTTGCTATATTAGCAGTGATGTGTTTATATCAACCTATGTAGCGACAGAACCAAACATGAATCTAATTTGCTTATCAACTGCATCAGTGCACTGATTAATGACTCAAGTGCATCTACCTGTAAATGTGGTTGTAAATTAAATAAAAGTTTGCTTGAGTTGTCACAACATTTTTCTCACTTTGGGAGATAATTTCTTTATCTTTTATGGGGCAATCAACCGACTCCTGTATGTTTTGTTGAAATGCAACAGACAGATGTCAAGAGAATCTTCGCTACCCAGCAATCTAGATTAGGTGGTCTTTAAATTGTGAAAATACAATTCCAACATGACCATTGACATAAATTCATGACTTTATGACTTTGTATCTTATAATTATGATTTTGGAATTTGAAATGATGACTTATAATCTCATGATTATGACTTTTTAATTTCATAATTATGGCTTTGAAAGTCAAAATTATTACTTTAAATCTCCTAATTATGACTTTCTATTTGCCATTTTTTATTTTCATGTGGTGGAAACGGGCTTCCATAAATACGCAACATAAAACAATAAAAAATAAATAAAAAAGAATCTGTTAAACAGTTAAACTGGCTTTGATTATAATCAGAATTCATTTTTGCAAGCAAAACTAAGCAACCCTTTACAGTCACAATCATATTCCTAAAACGTTTACTAATTCTGTCAGTAGTAAATTCTATTCACTTTCCAATCATAAGCTCAGAAGCAAAAGATATCCAAGAATAAAACTAATCAATTTATATTCCACAACATGAAACCAGTTTTGGAAAATGTATAGTCAGCATCAGAATTAAAAGCCCACAGCCCCGATTTAGATGGTGAAAAATTTTAGACACATTTGCTAAACTCAGCTTTTTCCTAACAGAAAAAAGAGGGTTTGTTTATTTCCTTGACTGCATAAAGACTTGACTCTGAGCTGTTATTGTTATTCCAGTCTGGCCCAGTGGGAAACAACAGAAACACTCACATAACTCCAATTTAAAGGCTGTCAAGCAAGTTGTGTCCAAAGTAAAATAAAGAGACAATGCTGCACCGAAAAGTGTGATTTTTGTACTGAGTTGTTTCTGTAGATACAGCTTATGAGTTCCCACCGTGAATAAACTCAGCATGGATATTAATGGTGGGATGGAATCTCTGTAAAACATAAAAATAGACTTGGAGGATGAGAACCGCAAAGGCAGTATTTCCTATATTCTCTGTTCAACATTAGAGGTGTAAGCTCAGTAAAGACGAACGAGGCTTCCTATTTTTGTCTTCGGTAAGGATTTTAAATGATGTAGCTCAGTTTACACACCGGCATAGATTTACTGAAAAAAGATATGGCAACACAAGCAATTAAAAGGCTATAAAACTAAAATATATGCTGCCTTTTAAAGAAAATGTTTTCCTTCCTGTCAGATACCAATAAATAACACTAAAACCAATTCGGAATCAGTCCTTTAATTGTGAGATATACTTTCCTAGTACAAACACATGGTTTTTGATGGCATATCAGAAAATAAAAAAGCTGGCTTTCCCAATAATTGCAACACTAAAAATAGTGTAAAGTTGTTGTTTCTTCTTTTTTTAAGAAAGCCAGCCATTACTTATATAGCTTTTCCTCCAGATGTCACATACATTTACAAATGGGGGTTTCTGCAGATCAGATGAGAAAAACCTCAAAGCTTTTTATTTTCATATTAATTAAATCTAAAAATACTTTATTGATCCCTAAGGGAAATTAAATGCTGTAACCAACATTCTAGGTGTTTCTTCAGTGAGTTGTTATAGATGCTGATGGCTGCAGACAGGACGTCTCTGCTGCAGAAGCCCCTGACTGAAGACAGTACTTCTGCTTTACTTGTCAGAACTCCTGTGAGATGTTTCTACTTTATTTGTGCATTTATTTCAACCCCCCCCACCTCAATTAAAATAAAAGATAAAACAATAAAAAATGTACTTTTAGAAACTGTAAAGGTATGTGAATACATGACTAAGAAAAAATAAATAAAAGCAAAAAAATAAAAAACAGTTCTGAGAGCAACTATAAAAATGTAAAAATTATATACTCATATTTGACGGAAACATAAAGTATATACTTTTTATTACATTGTTGTTTTTTGTTTTCAAAATCTAAATCATAGAGATGACAAAAGAGAATGAAATCTCTCATAAAACTAACAATTTTATACAGTAGGTACTAATCAGCTTCATTAAAAAGGTTTTTATCAGGGGTCATATAGGTTTTGCTGCTAAAGGTTCAATTTGTATAATGAGTTTTGGATCATAAATATTGTTAATTTTCGTAGACAGAAAAGTAAAGCTGGAAGATATCCTAAATCCAATCAACTTCAAAAAGTACTGTGCCCAACATGCTCTCTATTTGCTTCAATATTAGAACCTATAAAATGTGCTTTTAATGCATTTTTTCTTTGAAAGTTTAGAGTTATATTTCATTAACATTCCTTTATCAATAGAGCTCTGCAGACCTGCAGATAAAACCAATGCCTCTGACCTTTATACTGTGACAATCTCATTATCTGACATTACTCTGAGGAGAAAAGAGGCTGATGTGTTAGGTGGCTGTGAGAAACGCTCAGATATGATCCATTCAACTCACATGTTTTCTTCTCCGATGATACAAATAGCTGAGAGAATTTTGACAATCTCCGTCATCATGTTGGTCTGTTTGGGGTCGATGGCTCGTGCCAACAGCAACAAGCTGCGCTCATCGCCCAGGATCCTTTGCAGTCCATACTGTAAAAGAGAGAGCAGATAAGGCAAGGTAGAGAAGAGGTCCATCGGGGAAGAAGATAATGAGAGCTTTTATATTCATAGGGAACTTCCACTTCTAGTAAAATATAAATTACATAAAAAAGCTGTAGTGTATGAAGTTACAGTTAGCCTTAATCCTCTTTTAAAGAGATACAACGAAGCTGTGCAAGGAAATGGCAACGATGATAAATTGATTTAATTCAGGACAGGACTGCAGGGAGAAATTCTTAGTCTTCTGCAGCTTTTAGTCTAAGTACAAATGGAGGACTGGATTGAAATAATCATGTGCGTGTGTGTGGATGGGATTAACTTCACTAGAAGCAATATCAATAGTGCACCTAACCCTAAAATCTGGGCCACTTTAGAGAAATGAGCAACACTTTCCTATAAAAGGGATAATTGAAAGTTCAGAAACTTTTTAAGGTGAAATTAGCATCGCTTTACTGCTTCATTATCCTCAGCCAGTCAACAACAAAATGCAAATAAGGTCAGAGCTCTTACCACCTGTGCATGTTTTACACTTTAAAACAGGTTGCATAAACATTGTTTATGTAGTAATTCCAGATTTAACAGATTCGGCTTTCAAGGGCTTTAAGTCATTTGCATTCTCCTCAAAATATAGCAAACTAAAGTTTATTACACAGTAATTTGTATTGGGCTTCTGGTATTTTATGCAAAAACAACCAACTGGAAAGAATTAAAGGAGGAAGGAATGAAGGACTTTGAGGAAAAAGAAGTTTAAAGAACGTTTAAGACCTGGATAACATTGAATTTTATTTTATTCTTTTTTTTTCTGCAGACTGAGGGGGAACCTGATTTGTAACTCAACGTTTTAGATATCTGCTCAGTTATCATTTTTTGTGATGGTCCATTCAAAATACAAAATTAAAGAAAGATCTAATGAATCAGTATAAAAAATGTATCTCCAATATAAAGTTATACAAACCTTATTGTTCATGAAGGCCTTTAAACACTGGATAAGTTTGTACTGGTTGCGTTTGTCAATGCTCTCTTGCCTGCAGAATAAAAACATTTCATATTCAAGCATGTTTAAAAATGATATCCTCCTTAATGCACAGGTGTAGATACAGTATTGAGAAGTGGGAAGCTGGGCTTGTTAACTTACTGTTTTTTGTCCAAAAGCTTATCCAGATTATCCAGAAGAAGGCCAAGCCCCTCATGTCCGAAGTTGTTGACCCAACTGGAATAAAGAGACAAAAGAGAGAGAAAAATGTTAGACAAAACAAATATTCAATATTAATAGCTTCACTGTTGATGCCCTGGATGGTTGATTTAAACCAGGACCCCCTTGAAAACAGAAGCAGACACATTCAACTGAATTCAGCAGGTCCAGAGAGGACATCTTCAAAATGACCGCTAATGTCAGCACTTTACCTGATGAGCTCAAACAAAAGAAGATCACTGGATGCTAAGATCAGAAAGTCTGCTGCTGTTTACATTTTACTTAACGCTTTAAGCAAGGTTAAAGAGCTGGTTTACTTTGTAAAAGTTGTAAAAAAAAAAAAAAGACGGAATAGGAAAAAAAAAAGAATATCTGACAGCAATCAGCTCACTGAAAGCAGACCTACTGTTTTTTAACACTTGGTCACCACCTATTTTGTATTTTAACTTTCTCTGAGTCGATCTTTGTTCAACATCAGTAACAGTGTGTTACAGCGTTTTCTTGCAATTTAAGTTGCATGATTGTTTCTTTATCATTTTATGTCTGTAACTAAAGACTACTTTCTGAGAAATGGCAGGTAAAGTTTAAGTTATTTTTATTTTAAATCGAGGAGCTTTTCATCTTACTATCAAGTATAAGGTTGAGAGTTGTACAGTAGGTGCAAAGTGTGTCGTTTCCTTGGAGGTTGGAAGCAAATTTCATAAAAAGGATTTGCTCAATAGACCTTGTATCTTATCTAAAATTCAGCTTTAGACTTTTACACATGTAGTTTAAGAACATATGCACAGTACTTTGCATTCTTTCCACAACCTTAACCTTAAACAATAATATTTAAAGTCAACCATGCCCTCTCTTTGACACTGAATATATTCTCCATCAGTCAGACTTTAAACTGCAACCATTTACACACAAATGAGCATCCATCCATCTTAACCAATGTTTTCAGCGCAAAACAGTTTGCATCCAGGCCCGATGCGAGCAACTATTATACTGTGCCAAAAGATTAAGCAATGCAACTTAGATAACACTGTAATCGATAATGGATCGAGAGAGATAATTGCCTATAAACCGCAGCGTATCTGGAAACGGCAAATGATCCAGTGCAGATGAGCCTGTTTGTTTAAGCCCGGAGCAGAATCAAGAGGCGGCTGCAGAGAACTTAGTGGCTGCAGCCAGATTATGCCATTAGCTTTACTTGTTTTCGAGCCCTTAACTGTCAGTGACGCAAAATGCATGAAGCAATTTTCCAGCATTAACGGGGCACAAGTCAATGATTTATCCTTCCTTTTTGACAATGATTTGAAATAATAATGGTTTTAGTATTAAAGCCGTTTGTATAGACTCAGTGAGTTGTAAGAGACCCTCAATTAGAGATGGAATGCATTTGCCTCAGGAAGCAAACAAATTCGAGGTGAGGTATTTCTTTAATCTGTGGCTAAATAAGAGCTAAACAATGACTTCCTGTCCTACATTTTACCAAATGTTCTCATAAACAGACAAGCCGAGGCTATTTATAAGCTGTTAAACTTGCAATGTACTGAGTTATGACGTGAATCCCTAATAGACCCCAAACAATACACTTTTCAGAAATGTTTCTGTAAAATGAATTTCACCAAAGGGTGTAGGATCTTATTGTTTCATTCAAGCATGTGCTCTAATAAATCTAAAGGCTGCAAAAGATTGCATAAACATTTTCTCTGTTTACAGAATAATGGAAAATACATCTGGATGTTTGGAATACAGAAGTACAATCATATACAGATAATTTTAGATTTTATGACAAAATTTGTGGAATTAAGCAACATGTGCAGAAAAAAAAAACATGGCTTAATTCTCTTTTAGGCGAAATAAATAAATAGGTACAGTGAGTGTCCATTTATTTTTCTCCTCACCAAGAAAAGAAGTCTTGCTGCAGGTTGCAACATAATACAGTTCCCCTCAGGGTTCTTGATGCACTAACTGTTTTGGGTTCTCTGTACATCCCAGACAGTCCATCATTCTCTGTCCCCTTCTGCATGACTTTAGGTCATTTGCAGCTTGCCTTCTTCATGCCCCAAAAGTTTACTTAGAAAAGGCTATTAAAAATACTATATGGTGCATGCAGGGTGCTTGTCCTCTAGCTATAAAAACACAAAGAAACACCTTAGGAAATTGGCAGCATAAAATAATAATCTCTACAAATTAGAATCTGTATTACAAAAACAGCATCTCTTAATTGTGCAGATTTCTGCCTCAATTAAGAAGTTTGTACTTAGAAGGAACTTAACTTGGTGTTGATAGTGCAGACAAGTTCAGTGTATATACAGAATACAGAATCTATAGCTATATACAATATATAGTCTATAGTTATGTACTATATACCCAGTAGACTGTGGGTTAATGTAACGTAGGAGGTCTGGAGATGCTGATGATGGTGTAACTTCTAGGTCCTGAACACGGGAGGGAGAGAGGCAGTGTCAGTGTCACGGGGGTCTCTGGACGTTGTTAATAAGGCTGGTAGCGGATGGGAAAAACTTTTCTTGTGGCGTGAGGTCTTGGTACTGGGGGATCGCAGCCTCCTGCCAGAGGGAAGGTGACTGAATCAGGGAGATAATACTGCCATTCCTGGTGTGATAAAAGCAATTGAGTCAGCTCCGAAGAACGTCAGGAATGCTTTGACTGTTAATCCAGAAAATCCATCATTTTGGATTGGGCCAATATCCTGCCATTTGTTGCGTCTCCCTGAGGAGTATGATCTCTCTTTATTATGATCCCCCGACAATTCACAAATGTTATCGTTTGAAGCAGGCAGAGCACTAAAATGTATCTCTTCCTGAAATCATTCCTGAAATCATTTTTTAACAGAAAAGTTCTTTCCATATTATGTTTGGTTCTCTGCTGCTGACTAATCATAATCACATCATGTTGTCAACTAGGATATAAATAGACCAGACCGGACAAAACATTTCAGCTTTAATCATATGTGTACATGTATCACATATTTTCTTAAGATTTCTGATTATTAAAAATTGTAGGGGAAAGATGAGAAGCTATTCTTTTTTTTAACTTGAACACTTTGAGTGCTATTCATTATACATCCTGAATATTTTACAGTTCCTCATCAATATAACTTTGTTAAAATTAAACAAACTGACAACAGGTCAAAAATGTGTGAGGATAATGTCAGCACAAGAATCCACAGCCACAGAATCACATGCTGTCCCACCTCATGTTTGACTGATAACTTCTGTTGTTTTGAGGGCTTTTCTGTGGATTGATTCCGTATATAAACCACTTTTACCATTTTATGAGGGCTCAGTGAGTAGCTCTGTTTCTGAAAGCCTCTGAACACAAACTATATGTTTCATATTGCATTACAGACCAGGCTATACAACTGTCCCTCTGTGGGTTTAAGGACATGTTTGCTTCTGCAAAATTCCTGTTGTACTCTATTGTGCCTTGTAACCAATGGATCTCAACTATATAGCTAGAAACAAAGCAGCACCGCTGTTAGCTTAGTGATTCTGTTAAAGCTCGGTATGGAGGTATGGAGGATGACCCAAGTCTGGACTTTCTGACATAAGGCAAACAGAAGAAGAATGAAACTATACTTTTTTTATTAAGAAAAAAATATATTGCTTCTGGGCAGGACAATAAAATATTCAGTCCATACTGCAAATCCAAATGAAGGGGTGAGCAGCGCAGTGCAAGATACCACTGACAAGATAACACTGCAAAGCACAATAAGGGGAGATAATGAATACAGGGGATCAGATGAGTAGAAAAAGCAAAGTCCAGGTGTGTGACAAGAGCAAGACTACAACAAAACAGGCTTTCAAAATAAAAAACAGTATTACAATAGGTTCACAATTTTACACAATAATAAAGAGTCTGGCTTTAGATTATAATGGTTAAACCACTTGAGGGAGTGAGGGAGGGATAATCGCAACATCATTAAAACCTCTGGCATTCAGAACCTGAACTTCTAGGATTTAGGAGGAGCTTTTTAAGTCCTTAAAAAATGTCTTAAGGATGAAGGCAATGACTTAAGCTGGAAGTTTTAATATCTAAATCCATTCCGCTTATGAAAAAAAAAACATTAAATGCTACTGATTTATATAGAACAGTGAATTTGCCCAAGACAGGCTTCCATGGGAATTTCAGCAATGCTTAAATGCTGAGCCCCACCAACGTTTTAATGCTCTAAAAGACAAGATATTACAGAAATATATATAAATATATTTCTTTTATTATAGTTGATTACCTACAGGTATCGTTTTTTTTATGCAACACCAATCAACACTAATAGAACTGCAAGAAATAACAAAATGCAAATAAATTCTCCTTATTCATTTAATTATGCATTTATAAAATAAAAATAACATATCGCTAATAATGTATGGTTCTATTTTACAATTTAACAGCCCTCAAGCCAAGTTGGCTCCAGTCTTTGGACAACTCAGTCTGCGCTACTCTTCTATTACCAGCATGAAACAAAGATGGACAGTTGGTTGAGATCAGTCAATAACTTTGCAGCTGTCCTACAAAATATGGGGGCGATTACAATGCAAATAGAAACTTCAGAGACCAGCAGAACCTGGCATAATGAGAGTGTTTGTTTGCCATTTCAGAAGACAGAGCAAACATTCAGTGAAGCAGTCCATCAGATCTTTATATGATAAAGAAAGTTAAAGGCAGAACCTACAATAAGGGGTTACAACTAGGAGAATAAAATGAATAAATAAAAGCAAAAAAAAATATCTAGGGTATAAATGGTCAAAAGTTAGTCACTTCAATAGCAATTCTTCTACATTGGCAGCTGAAGTTCAGCCAATGGAAGAGTAGCAGGAGAAAGTCACAGTAAGAGGGAAATGGTCAGTATGTCATCCAGCACCCTATACAACAGCTACAGAAGAAGTTTACTTTTTTAAACAATGTTATTTAAATTTCACTGTATAGTAAATGTAAAGAAAAAATCAACTTTTACACAATAATTTTTTTTTATGAAAGCTAGGAATTAAGATGCACTGAACATATTATCAATTTCAAACAGAAACAAACCCTAAATAAAATACTGTGGATGAAACTGGCAAACATAACTGGATATTCCACATACATCGAATTGTTCCTCCTTCCTGTTTTTCATTCACATTTCATGGCTTCAACAGTAAGAACACTATCATAGGCAGGAGAGGAACTCTGGACTGCTAAATCCAGATAGCCTTTAGCCTTTTGGAGATCCTTATCCTATAGAAACACACACAGATGTGCGAGTCAAATCTGGGACTTAGCCTTTGGATGGCTGTAGATAAACAAATGCAACAAAAGTCTGAAGCTCTGCTTTACATTAAACAAAACACCCAAAGATGCATACATTTGCATGTGTCACACAAGGTACAGGTGATGCATTAATGTAGTTTTTGCAACTATAAATGAGGTGTGATGTGCTTTTACATCCTGTCACACAGAAGATTGTGTGACTCCATAGATAATAGGTGCAGGATAGGAAGGTTGGGTGGTCCCTATTCTAAATAATCTATCTACAGGAATCAAACAGGTTCCTCTTTCTTCCTCCTTATTTAATGCCTGCTCTATTGGAACAGCAATGATCATGACAACCACTTCCTTTCAGGCTTAAGGGTTCATACCAATTTGATGTGATCTGGTTTTTGCTAATGTTAAACAAAGTGTGGTTTGAACCATAGTCTTCATAAAGTAATCAATCTCTTTATCAGTTCAGTGGAAGCAATCTTTTACAGAACTAGTCTGAATTTAAGGCCTGAGGAGTCTAAGGCTGGTCTCAGCGCTCCATAACAGTGATGTTGAGGGTAGCCAAGCAAACAGACGAACAGCAACAGAACCCAAAAAGAGCTTTCTGAGGTGAGAGTCTGCAACATGAATTAATGTGTTGCTGAAGGTCTATGTGTGTGTTTCCGTCTGTGCATGAAACCACTGAAAGACAGCAGAAAGAGCAAAATCAAAAGTTTGCTGTGCAGTCAACTGACAGCACACCATGATCCCTGGATGCTTTGAAATTTCTCCCTACTGAGTAGAAATCACCTGAAATTTTTATTCATCCTCTGCTGAACACCATGCATTCAGTCCTCCACAACAACAACCCTTCTTACTAGCCCCTGGATTTTGAAACAAACCAGGAGAGGTAGCAGACCTGAAAGGCTTTTTCTTTCTTTTTTACATTTCAATTATCTAGTATTATGAAAATCTGTTAAAGGAGTTTCAGACTGGAGATCATATCATATTTCAGGGGCTTGTAAAGAGGAATATACAGCAGCATTTTTCTGAAAGAACTAAGATATTTTAAATGTCATTGTTTCCATTTTGTTGCATATAAATTGCTTATAAAAAGTACTTTTGAAGCAGTGTATACCTCCAACAACAGGTGCACCAATATTTTCTTAGTAATACTACTACTACTACTACTAATAATAATAATAATAATAATTGAAATTTATTGATCTCACACTGGAGAAATTTACCTCTGCATTTAACCCATCCTCTTGGGGAGCAGTGGGCTGCCATTGTGCAGCGCTTCGGGAGCGGGGTGTGGGTTAAGGGTCTTGCTCAGAGACCCAGAGAGCAGGCTGTTGGGATTGAACAGGGTACTTGCAACCTTCTCAGAGCACAAGCGCACTGCTCTAACCACTAGGTCAACACTCCCCCAACTAAGAAAAATGACTACATGAACAACATGAACTAAGACAATCCATGAGATACTTTTACATCATAACTTGCTTCTTAGAAATGACACAGAATATCTATACTGTAGGCAATATCTCCGTAAATACTACATATGGGTGTAACAACAAGTACACAGTTTTAAAGCAGCACATCTAATATATAGGACTGACATTTATATGGCTTACAGGTTCTTTTTTTTGTTATTATTTCCTCTTCTTTTCTGGAAAATTGGATCACATTTTGACAGTGTGATGATGTCCATTTGAATTCTGATGTGGTTGAGGGATAATTGATTAAGTAGATTGACAGTCTGAAGGCAAACCGTGACAAAAATTGTAATTCAATAAATATTTTTTCTTTTAAACAAAAAAACAGTACTCATTACCAATTATATAAGAAAATAACTCATTAAATGTTATAGTTAAAAGCAAAATATATCTTGCAGTAACAAAAGCACAAAATAAAACTAGCTCGTTGCCAAAGTACTTTCCACTCTACCTTAATAAAACGGAGGTATCTAATCTTCCTGTAATTTTTCCTCAATGACTGTCTTTATGTTTTCCTATTGGAAGCTTTTATAATCTTTTCAGAAATATAAAGGTTTTTCTGTTTTAGTTAGCTCATCAGCTGTGTGCAGCAACAGGTGGAGGAGGGGCGCTCTTAATCGGATCAAGCTATTTTTTATTTCAATGCTGTCTTATTTCTTGGCACATTTGGATCAAATGTAAATCACTGCATTTTTTTACTTGGTTAAAAAGTGATCTTGTTTTTAGAACCAAAAATATTGCAAAAATAAATTTTTGTACAATATTAGTTTAAAGAATATGAGCTTTATCTCACCTTCTGGTATATATTCATAAATAAATGTAAATACAAATAAAAAATTATGTTTTCAAATAATTTATGCATAACTCTGTGGGTGTAACTGAAAAGACTGTGTTAGAGGGTAACAGATGGTGTCACAAATAAAATGGTCACTATTATACTCAAGATGTCAAAAACCTATGTGTCTCCAACATCACTTGCTTGAAGAAACAAAACTTCAACTGTGAAGAAAGCCTTCAAAGTGAAAACTAGTTAACCTGTTCGTTTCTGATTGCTTGTCACATCCATTGTTGACGTGACATAACACTCAAGTCTGAACTAACCAAATCAAAATGTGTTATATAAAAAAGTCCAATGGCAGACGTATGAATTTACTGATTGTTCCCTCCTCCAATAAAACTGAAGCATTTACCTACAAATCCTTCCAGATTCGATGCTCCTTGACAAGAGGCAAAAAAAAAAAAACCTCTGTGGAGGAGATGGAGAGCTTTTCTATTATGAGAATAGAAGTTGTAAAAGCAAAGCTTCACAAAAATGTATTTTTTTGGCTTTCTAAGATTATCTTTCTTATAAAATCATGTACATGACAGAATGAAATTGCTCTACGGTTAAGTTTTATAAGACCTTAATCTACAAAAGCCAATGACTCGTGTCCTGAAGTGGCACTTAAACATAAAAACCTCCATCTAAATAAAATGTATCTGACACGGCTTCAGATTGAGCTCCTCTACTATAAAATGAATTAACTAGATCATTCATGGTGAATTCACTTTGATAAACCAACATCAAAAATGACAGATTTTAAACTGTATCATTCATTGATAGACTGGCAACTCATTGTAGATTCACTGAGAACCACTAATCATGCTTTGTGTCTCTGCCAGACAAGATTTCAGGCCAGAGCTGTGGAGAGAGTAGACCCAGGAGACATTTTGAAGCTCATAGTGGTTTCAACACTCACAACAGCAGAAGGACCGACGGATATGCTCCTTTGTGCTGGTGTTAATTGCCTGCTGTACACGCAGCAGACCGAGAAGGGCCAAAGGAGAAAGAGTGAGACATAAGAGCCCCAGTTAGAGCTGCTACTTTAAAAAATGTTATGTCAAGAGACCAGCTTTTCCCCCTATCTTATAATTGTTTTTGATTTCACAGTACAACCTTTGGCTGCATGTATAAAACTTAATTGCAATCAAATGCAGAGATATCCAACTTCCAGAGGCAATTTGTCAAGAATCAGCTCTACAAGAGAGTGTGGTTGTTGAGTCCAGATTTATTCAGCTCAAAACACAAAAAATCTATGACATCATCCCTAAGAAATGAATTAAAATTAAACTACTTGGTAATGTTAAGCTATTTTTTTTGTATTGTTTCAGTGTCATGCATGTTTTAAAATACTTCTCTGTTAAACATGTCTGAAATATAAATACTGTCATTAGCAGACTGCTGCAGAACTTGGCGACAGGCCAAGAGGATCATTTAACTATCTGAAGCTGTTCTTGGGAGAAGGGACATATTTAAAACATGAAGACCAATGATCATGAATATTTTCCCCCCTGAGACTTCAACAAAGAATTGTTCACGTGATAAAAATCTTCAATTATAAATGTTGAAACCAATCTATGTAGAGTTCGAGTTTGCAAAAAACTAGATATACCAGTGAGAAAAGAGGGAAGGAGGACATAACCTTTGCCCCGTAAATTATAAATAAGATAACGCATTTTTTATAAACCCCTTAGATCGTTCAAATGGATTAGGAAATGAAAAAGGCATCAAGTATAAAAATGATAAAATGACAGTGAGACAATGAAGCAGTGGATAAATAAGTGACTGGGGGAAATGTTTTGAGGATAAGAAGTGGAATCCCATGCAGCTGAGGAAAAAGAAAGCAGAAAAAGAAACGGCGAAGGAAGCTCTGGGCGATTCCATCTGTAGGTGGATCTGCAAAGGCTGCGTGCCACACACCTGTGTGGGACTGCCCTGGAGATAAGGCCCACAGCAGAATGGCCCAACGGCCACCTGTGCTGCCAAACAGGTGCACAGCCCAGCCAATTAAACTATAAGACAAACACAGGCCTGAGGGAACAAATTAGCAGGCAACACAAACATCAGAGAAAAGACAAAAAGTAGCAGTAAGCACTCACAGTGTAGAACAAGACTTTGTTAGCTAGTGTCTCAGGTCTCCACAAAGTTTTAGCTGCTATTACAATCAGAAATAAACAAAATTCATCCTAAATGTGTTGTGGAGGTTTTATAGCAAAGAATAGTTTGAAGGTACGGCCACATTTAACACCTGTGTATGTAAAGCAAGTCAACAACTCATTATAAAGAGGAAGTAAGCAGACGGAGGCTGGACTTATTAAGTCAGGATTACATGAAATCTGAAAGTAACTGAGACAATGATTAATATTTGGAACAAAATTCCTACAAAGCACAGTTAAAATCTGAGTTTAACTGCTATATAGTCACTTAAATTTAAAGGGAAAAAGTATCAAAGGCTACGTTCACACTGCAGGCCTTGATGCTCAATTCCGAATTTTTTTTTGCGAAATCCGATTTTTTTTTGAGTTGCCGTTCATATTTCCAAATATATGCGAATTGTATGTGATCTCCTGTGTGAACTGCAGTCATACAAAGCAAGTGTCCTGCATGCGCAGTAGAGGACGCAATGACGACACAGGCCAGCGTGCTCTTTTTTTCGGGAAGTAAACATGAATGGTAGCGCCGGCGCACATCTACCGATCTTTTTCAACCATAAAAACACAATCTTTTCAATATGGTTAAACATAAATACTGCTTGCCGCATCATCATCTGCCATGGTTGTTGTTTTTCTTACCGCTTCTGGGTAGCAAGACGCAGAGTAGTGACCTTTGTCGAGTATTAATGACGTTCAGGTCGGATGAATGCGACCTGGCCGTTCACACACAGATCGCATTTGAAAAGATCAGATTTGTATTGGATTCAGGACCACATAGCCAAGTGGACTGGGTCTGATTGGAAAAAATCGGATCTGTGTTGTTCAGACAGCCATGAAAAGATAAGATCCAGGTCGCATATGGGAAAAAATTGGATTTGGGTCACTTCAGGCTGCAGTGTGAAGGTGGTCAAAATGTTTAGGATTCATACTTCATTAACTTGGTTAGATTTGAAGAAAAACAAAAATTAGGATATTATCTTCAAACATTTCTTTTTTTTTCATCAATTGCTAAATAATAAACTCATTTAAACTTGATTGTTTAGTAAACTTATTAATGTAACAAGTCACAGTCTGAAAAGATGTATTGTTTCAAGAGGAACAGAAGTGTGCTTGAGATGATAATTATACTGAATGTGTTAACGAATAAAATTCAGTATTAAAATAATGGAGACATTTTCCAATCATTTACCTCCATGTTCAGTTCAAAAGATGAAGTAGTACATCCCCCCACCCCGAAGGATTTAATTCAACATTAAGGTACTGCCACGGCCAGTATGATGACAGTGTATAAAGGTTACATTAACATAGCACCGTAAAATGCAGACTTTGTGTGTCATAATCCATAGCCAAAAAAATGCAAAACATTCGCATTAATTACCAGTAACCTTCTCTACGCTTCTGGAAAGTAAGTCACTCACCCCTGGAGAGAAATAAGCTGCATACATATAACTAAAGGACGTATGCGAGTTGACACCCACACAGTCCTTGTCTGCACACACACCCAAAGGTTGATCTCTGGCTTAACCTACATCTCCTAGTTTTGACTCATTCCTAAATACTCAAAGGACGACAGTTTAAAAAGTAACCGTTCTGAAATGGAAAACCCTTGACAAAAACAAAACAAAAAAACATGGTAGATGAAATTAAACAGCTTGACCCACTGTTCTTTCAGTTTTTGAATGAGATTGAGCAAAATCTAAAACTTAATTGCCCTCTTCACTCTCTTTCATCTAGATTGATAAAATAGTTTTTTTTTATTACCATAGGCACTGCTTCCTTAACCTTTAATAACCTTTGTCTTAGCTCAGGAACTGTGTTGATTGCTTTCAAACATGCTTTTGTTAGGTTTCTTTATCAAAGAAAACACACCTTGATCTTTGGGTTTTTCTCATTTAAGACAAATTTCTTTTTTTCCTCTGTCTTTCCTGGGTTTTAGAAAAGAAAAAAAGTTTTTAATCACTTTCAACATGTTAAAAAAACAACATCAAATTTGAAAACTGGTTAGTCTAGCTTTACATCAGAGCATAGAGCTCTGCTTTATAAAAGAATGATATAACAGTCTGTTAAAATCCTCTGGGGTTCCAGTTTTGCTGGACTTTACAGCAGCCTTTAACTTTACAGATCATTATGTTCTCTTGTTCTGACTGAAACAATAGGTCTGTATCTGTGGTATAGCATTAAAGTGATTCATCTCTGAGTTCAAGAGTGGAAGGTATTCCTTTTCTAAAATTATTTTACGATTCATTGATCATAGCGATACTTGTACAGTGGGGAAATTTAGGCTCTGCAGATCAGGTGGACACGTCATCCATAGGCCAGGCTTTGCGCTCTATGCCCATGTAGAGTGCAATAACCTGGTCAAACAGTAGTCGTGACTGAGGTTTCGTTTTTAAACGAGCAGGAGACCAAACACAAATCAAATATCAATAACTGCGAAGAATGTGATAAGAGACACACTATAGTATGAGGTTTAGCTTCAGTATGAGCAGTATTGGTGGCTTTGATTCCAGTTTAATCAAAATGGATCAAATGCAGAGAAAGTAAAAGAAAGATCTGACCTAAAGAGTTGATTTCTAAACAAAGTTTAAAGTTGCTCCCCAACTTTTTTAAACTTTCTTTTTTTTAAGTCTGTGCAAAAGTAATTAAACAGCTGTGATCTAATTATGCAGGTTATAATCCATTTTCAGTTGGTAGTCAACGAATACAGAAATCAGCTTTCCAAAAGTGGTTATAAATCTACTTTAAACAATCAAAAACATGTGCACATTTCTGAGTTTATGAAGATTAGTATTGCCAGATGCTCTATAAAAAAGAAGTACCCCATCAGTTAGGAGAACAGTTTCAAAGAATCTAATATGAAGGAGAAGAAAATTAAGACAAACAAAAGAGCTGAAAATTATCTGGGAAGGGAAAAAAAGCTAATAGGAAAGTGCTTTCCTGGGAGAAAATATTATTAAATGAGTTTCACAGAAATGGATAGGGTATCTGCAGCTATAAGACATGTCTAATTTGCAGCAGCAGACTTGTTTAAGGAAAGCTCTTGTTCCCAATTCTTATGGGAGGCAGGTTGCTGGAAGAAGAAAATGGTGTGAACATGACTGAGAGAGGAGAGATGAACACAGCGAAGTGGGTGTAACATTATATGGCTGGAATACAGAAATTGTGGTGTTTAAGCTAAATAAATAATACCTCGCTGCACTTCCCAAGGCTTTCACTGACCACCTTTGGAGAACTGGGATAGACTCAATTTGTTGTTAGAGCAACAAATGGAGGGAGAAAAGCAGCCTTTTCTCCTTTTAGACTGGTAAGCTTGGCCATTTTAATTGGGATGACTGCTGCCAGTCAAACAGGAGGGGAAAAAAAGGCCTGCTGCACAAAGACGGAGGGGAAATTTATTAGCTTGACTTATTTTGTGGGTCAAATATCAGTTCACTACAGCATGGCAGTAGCAAAAACAACCAATTTTACTTTTACAAAGGAATCTCACAGCTAACACTGCAGACATTTCACTGCTCAGAACCAGATAAAAACATTTTTTACCAAATCACAGGACAAAATAAAAAAGTATTGGTTCCCAACATCATTATGGTAGCCCCAATAGCTGATCTGATTACTCACTTCATTTGCTGCCTTGGGCTGCTCAGTGACGCAGTGGATAGCACTGCTGCCTTGCAGCAGGAAGGTTCCTAGTTCAATACCTGCCCCGGGGTCTTTCTGCATGGAGTTTGCATGTTCTCCATGAGCATGTGTGGTTTCTCTCTGGGCACTCTTGCTTCCTTCCACAGTCCAAAAACGTGACTGTCAGGTTAATTGGCTTCTCTAAATACTCCTTAGGTGTGAGTGTGTGCCTGAATGTTTGTTTGTCCTGTTTGCCTCTGTGTTGCCCTGCGATGGACTGGCGACCTGTCCAGGTTCTACCCCGCCTCTCGCCTGTAGACAGCTGGAGATGGGGGGAGATTGCGACCCCGCCTGGGAAAAGCGTGACGGAAAATGGATTGTTTCCTCTGCCATTCCCTTCTCGCTCTTTAATTATCATTTATCTAATTCAGCTGCTCCCTCTTATATATATACGATTCAGCCCAGCTATCGGGGCCAGATCATTAGTTGTGTATTCTTAGTTTATTCATGTTATGTTTTTGATGTCAGTTATTCATGTTCGTTTCATAAGTTTTAGTTAAGTCCCTGGTCTGTCTATTCCGGTTCGGATAGGAACCCCTGGTCGGGCTACGGACTCCTGGATTCCAGAACTGTTTCTATCTGATCTGTATCCCTGACTTTGATCGGATTCCTTCCTGCTCCCTGGGGATGCTGTGTCGGGGACACTCTAGGCGGCCTTGCACCGCCGCTCTTTCGGCAGTGCCTCGGCTGGATTCTGCCTTCCTCGAAGTGGATAGACTGAACCTTTAAACCAGGTTAGTGACTCATTCGGACAGTCGTCTGCCAGATGAATGTGGTCACTTACCTGTGGTTCTCCCTCCCGAGTGTCAGTTATTAGGCGGGGCCCCGCCTCCCTCTCTTATCCACAGCAGACCATGTTTCTGTTCATTTTTGTTTTAATTTCTGTCATTAAACATTTTGAAACTTCCCACTCTCTGACTCGCCTGAATTCTGGATCCATCTGTCTCATTTCATGACACCCAATGATGGGAAAGCAACATTTTCATCTGTTAAGATGCTTCTTTCCCCTCAAATTGTTTATTGCTGTTTATTTAATTGCTGTTTATTGAGTGTTTACACTCCTGATTAGGGCTGGGCATTGTTCAAAAATTTTCGGTTCCGGTACCAATACCGATACCTTTACTTCGATACCGGTTCCTGAATGATACTTTTTTCGATACCAGTTTTATAATATCAATTCGAAAAAAAAGAAAATTACACAACATAAAAAAGTACAAATCTTGAGTTTTATTTTAAGCTCTGATTTTTCCATTTACATTTTTCCTCTTACATAAAAAAAAATTTCAGTGTCTAATATTCGCTGTTACATTGTGAGGACCTTTTTACTTAGCAGTTTTCCTTTAGAAAAATGACCATGTCTGACAAACAAGCCCGTTGAATGGGATCCTACTGACAGCGCACCGCTGGTATGTGGGGGTCTGAGCGGCTCCGACAGAAATATTGGAAGGCAGCATGAACTGACTGCACTGATTAAGTTTTCAGGTGGATTTTCCCACTTAAAAACATAATAAAACTACTTTATTCCCACTGATCACAGCAAATATCGCTGCAAGGCAAATAAAGGATAGAGTAGCTCCGCCCAACGCGCGTCAGACATACTTTTGCACCGCGCAGCCAGAGTAGCAAAGCTTCTTCAGCCGCACGTCAGAAGCTGGTACAAGCAGCAAAAAAGGAAGCAGCAGACGTGATTTTGCTGCTCCTGCTGCATCCAGTTTGAAAGCAGCATGATTCACTCCGCTCTGGCTTTGCTCTGCCCACGGGCTGCTGAGAGGAGGATGGTCGCGCTGGCTGCGGTCCGCTCTTCTTGCAGTCAAACACCGAGCAACTTTCTGCTCTTAAATTGTTTCGGTGCACGATGTATTGCATTGCGCACTATTGGCATCAGTCTTAATAAAGTAAAGCCGCACTTTTGACCTGGGGGGCATTTTAAAGGGGTTCCATGACGCTCACAACCAGTTCACAACAGATACACATGAACCCTGGCTGTAGGCGTGACCACCTGTGTATTTTTCCTGGATGACGCAATCACGTTAAGTGTTACAGCCAATCACTGAAACTTGGTACCGAAAGACGAGGCATGTTTCGATACTCTGTAGAACCGAAGTATTTCGGTCGGTACCATAAAAGAACCAAACTTCGGTACCCAGCCCTACTCCTGATAGAGAGAATTTATATTGTAAAACACTGCCAAGTACAGTACTTTGTACTCTGTTACTTATTCTGTTATTTTTATACACTTTCAAAGGTCCACATTCTATGACCACTTCTGCTATAACCTTTTGCTGCCACCACAACTTCCCCATTGTGGGACAATAAAGGGATTTTCAATTCAATTCACTTCAAATTGTGTATTCCTTCAATTAAACACCCAAAACAGAACAATGGTTTTAATGAGTTTAGGGTGCCCAAATATTCTGATATATCATAAAAAGATTTACAACAATTACAAATAAACAAAGGTTGGTTCTCTGTGATTAAATCTTCAGTTACCAACCTGACAGGGTTACTGGTGAGAGACACTCTGAGGGATTCCAAGCAGTTGAGCAGCTTTTCGTCCATGATGCCAGAGCGCAGCTCATGGACGTATTCCTGGGATGAAAGTGTACACTCATGTCTGCTGTTTCGTAGCCCACCCTATGAAAAAAATAAAACATTCAATTAGCAGTTCAAACTAGAACTTTTTAACCATAGTAATGACAAAAAGTGTGTGGTGATCTACTATAAGATGCCATAACTTTATCCAATGGTCTTATCTATACAGAGTGGATTACATATGGTTCCCCAACAGATTAAACAATGTGACATATCATGGCAAAAATATGCAGAAACTATGTTATTTATTTTTCTGTTTCCCTTAAAGAAACAACTAAAGCCTTAGATGTTTTTTGTATTCTTATGAGAGACTCAAGAAGTGCATAGTTGTGAAAGGAAAAAACAATGACATAGTTTTAAGCACTTTAATCACTTTACTTTTTATTCACAGAATGATGCTGCCACCACCATGTCTAACCAGTCTGTTGCTAAAAGCTGAAAATGTTCTCATCTGAGCGCCTTCTACATGTATGTCTCTATAATTGTGTCTCTGAAATTCATGCTGGTGTTTTTTTTGGTCTTTATGAAGCAGTTTACGTTTTTTACTAATGTTTTCCTGAAACCTGTGAGAACTAATCGGACAGCTTGAACTTATACAGATGTTAATTCAAACATGTCGACTATTTTCTAATTAGGTTTACCCTAATGAGTAGATCATTCAGAGTTCTGGGGGCTTAATACAAATGTATGATTTATGTTTGTTTATTCACTTCATAAATTACTTCAACGTGTCTCATGAAATACACTAATATGTTATTTTCCATGAAAACAAACTTTGTATCTAATCCATCCAAGGAGAAGGAAATTATAAATTGGATGAGCAGAGCGTGCCTGAAGCCTATTTTAGCCTAAAATATAACGTAAATTAAAAAATATGCTGAGCATTTTCTCCTTTCTGATGTGTAATCAACCAAGACTCTGATAATGGACTTTACCACGTGTGCAAAGACAGGCACCACATGCAGTAGACAGCAGTGTATCCTTAAGGTAGACAGGTTTTTGTGTTTATCTCCACAGGGACGTGTTTCTACACTGACACTTAGATAAGGAGATCAGTTGTGACATAATTCATACCTGAAGCCTGCTTTATACCTAAAATTGATGAATAACCAGAGTGACTGAATCAATCACTGGACTCAAACTCCAACAAAGTTCCAAATGCAAAAAGGTTTATATGCCAATTTTTTATGTTTAAGAGCCTTTAATAAATTCTTAGGATCTTTGATAATTACTGGATGATAGTGCTAAAGTCATGTCGGTTGTTTCTAGAAGGAAGCAGAGGCACAGAACCAAACTAAAGAAACTGGCTGCTGGGATTCCATCACAGCATCCTGAAACAGGCTCCCAGGCATAAGGAACGTGGTTGTATTCATTCTTATACCGCTGGTTCTCCACACAGCAAACTACACTAATCGGCATTTTGGGAGGTAATAAGCTAGCATATTTATCTGCAGAGAAAGAGACCTGCTGTTCTGTTGCAATGCCACAATCAACATGAATTAACCGTTTTTGTGTCAGTGCATGAAAACCAGAGGGATTCCAACAGCAAGGCAGCCATCATCTTATATTTTTAATGCAAGCTAAGCTTGGGCTTTGACTAAATGATATCAAAAATACATTTCTTTAATGATGGTGATGTAGAATCGTAGTCTTGTAATGACTGGTGCCATAGCATGATTCATTTTCACAATAAAACTGTTGCATGCAACTAAGCAGCTTATAGTTGTGGCCCTTTTTTGTTATTAAGTGTTGAGATGAAAGTCATGCAGAAACATGAAGAAGATACTAATTTCCTATTTCATAACATGTTTCTGTCCACTACAAAAATGTATACAGCAAAGCTATAAACACTCTAGTGTTTTTATGTTTTTGTTTTAAAGATAATTTATTTTTGTTATATTTTAAAGCTGGTAGAAAGGTAATGGGTGTAGATAAAGGGGAAAGATGCACCCGGCCTTGCCATTTCTAGAGTTTTTAAATCCTTACAGTCGCAGAATAACTGAGTTAAATCAAAGATTAAAGAAGGTGATTTATGAGTCAAATAATGCAGCCGCATTTTTAAAATAAAAAAGCATTCTGGAAATGCTTTTTTATTTTCAAATTTTACATTTCAAATTGAATTTTGCTATGTATTTGCTGGAGTACATTTTGAAAAATAAATCTCAAATGTCTTTCTTTTTCATTTTTATTAAGTAAAAGGATGAGCAGTTTTAAAGAAAAAAAATGAAAATGCAAACAGGATTATTGATTACTAATTTAATTTATGAGGCAAACAAGGGAGCCACATTCTTAAAATGAAAAAGCATTTCTGAAAATGCTTTTTCATTTGAAATATGGTAACGATTTGCTTCCATAAATTAGTGCAAATAAAGTAAAAAAAAAATGTAAATGTGAAAACATTTGATTTTGATACAATTACTGAATATTCTGATGGTTTTTCCAAACCCTTTTTAGCATAATGCACCACAGTCTTTGAGCTTTAGCTTTAATTAAAAATAGACATCAAGCACCAAGTTCGAGCAAATAGTGTTACACTTGTATACATTGTATCGCTCCATTCACAATATCCAGTGATTTGGTTTTATTTTATCAATAATTGACAATAATAATACTGCAAAGATGAAAGTCCCATGCATTCATGCTTTGTATGCAAATTATGTTAGATGTTATTTGTCATTAAAAAAAAAGAGATTGGAATACCAAACTGTATTTCTGTGTATTCTTATTTTATGTTCTCAAAGCTTATTGGTAAAATATTATTTTTTTCCATCTGCTGAGTCTGCCGTGTCATTTTGAGACAAAGTGAAAATACAGTGTCCTGTGATTTAACCTATTCTGATTTAATATAACTATTGATTTCGTAAGTGTTATAACTACAGTAAAACAATATTAGATTAGTTGTTATGGTCATGGGTAGTAAGTAGATAAGTTACCCAGTACTCTAGCCTTTTTTTCCAAAGACTTTTTTACTTTTACTTGAGTAAAAATATGATGAAGTAGTGCTACTCCTTCTTAAGTACCATTTTTTTTGTGAATCCCAAACACCTCTGATTATTTAACTCAATATCTGAGCCACAGTTTTGGATGAAACATCTCTTGATTATAGATTGGATAAAACTTCTCACTAACTACAATATATACTATCCAGTCCTCTATTTACACAAAGGCTTAAGTCATTGTTTTCACACAAAAAAAGTAACTAAAGTTCAAATTAACAAGATAAATCACTCCTTTCACATCCAAAATAATATGAACAAAGGAGACACAAGTACTTCATCCTAAAGTAACATCTAAATATTTGTATTATTTGGCAATGAATGAGTCCATTCAGTGCAGAAAAGCTATATATTTTTTCTTTGTTGGGGAATCTAAGCCTGTTAGGTTTTCATCATCAATAAAACCCAAAACTAAACGTATGTGTGCAACTACTTCACCTAGCTTGTATTGTACTTAATTTTTGAGTCTTTAAAATGGATGGGAAAGTACTGATATCACAGAAAGTTTAATATAGTAGCTGAGACAAAATTAAAAGTTTTCTAAAAGTAATAAATAATTTATTTAAACTTATCAAGATGCTAGAGCCCAGTAATGTTTTAAATAAATAATTCAACCTGTAGTGCAGCATGTTTGACAAAGTTTTTATTTTAATATATCGCAGGACTTTACCAGCTCACATTACTTGAACCTCAAGTCTACAGAGAGACTTGAGGTTTAAAACTGGAGGCAGGAGCTTCGTTATGCTACTAAAAAATTAAATTAAAGTTGAATTTTGTGACTGGATAAAGGTTAATATTTCGAAACATATTAAATCAAATCTTTTTTTTTTATCATTTATTTCTTTTTTATTACTTTAAACCATCAAGCAGAAGTTGTTTTTTAGACTTTAACAATTAAAGCAACTAATTTAGTAGAAGTAAAATAACAAAACCTTAAATTATAAAACAACAGAAAGATTGAATTTGAGGAGCAAACATTTTTTAACTTAGATTGTATTACTGCACTTAGCCTATTTGCATCTTTGGAGGTTTTTTAACATACATCCACAGTAATGGAAGGTTGGACACAAAGGCATTTATATACAAATACATTTATCTTCCTACTACTCAGTAGTTCCCAGCAAACATACCACGATGTCCAGAAAAGCTTGAGCTCTGGTTTCACCACATGATCTGACCTCTGGAAACCAAAGACATATGCCATAAACTGCTTTTTCATGTTCTGAGCTCAAATCAATGGAATCCATTGGGATGATATCAACATTACAGCCCTATACTGGCTGCAGAGACATAATCTAAGGAGCAGGAGAGGAAGCGAAGTAGTCGGAGGCTGGCCTCTAAGTAATAACTGTTGGTCTCTAACTGGTTCAGACAGAATGGTTAAAAAACAACATGGAAAAAAGCCAAAATCAAGAGGAAAACTCTGTGAGAAGTTGCTATTGTGTGTTTAGGATCTGCACTGGAAAAATAATGAAGGGCAAGAAAACATAAAAAGGGTAAAATAAAAAAAATAAAAAACAGAAGGGAACTTTGGGAATAAAGGAGAGGACAAAGGCCATCAGAAGACTCTGCAACCTCAACGGCAGAGGAGAGACTTGAGTCTCATCGCCTGCTGCTTATTGAATCCCCTGTTTGTCGATAACAGTATTTCCTGCCAAAGAAAATAGTGTTGGGAGCAATTACTTCAGTGAGCCTGTCAATTTCATTCTGCAGGGTTAGGGGTGCGTCGTGGATCCTACCCTCCACTGTCTCCGCCTCCCCCTTCTATGTACACCATGGGAATTACAGAGTGTGTTGCAATCTATTGAGGAAGGAACAGGGAGACAATGCCAAATCGGCTGCACCTCTACATGTCATCTTCACCTGTAATGAGCCTGTAACAAGCTGGCATCTTCCTCAGTGCCCATATGCTGCCCACTCAGGCAGACTGACAGATAAATTATTCAGGTTCTTTGTCAGCTTAGTGGGAAACCAAAATAAACAGTAATATGTGTGTACCAGAGATACAGCAACTTCAAGGTCTGACATGTTACTTTTCATCCTGAATGGTTCGCTCACTTCTTCTGCAGACAACTGTTATAATGTGGTTTTTGTAGCACTTTTTTAATATTCTTAATTGTTAAAGATCTACACAAAGTACAATATCACTGCAAAGTTAAGGTTTCTTACATTTGTTAACATAAAATCAGTTTGATTAATCACTTATCCAAAAGTGTCAGGAGAAGGTCCGGACTGAAAACCTATCGTGACATAGATGTCCACCTAAGCTGAAAGTACCACGTTTGAAATGCTTGGAACCACTGGAAACAGCAGGGATCTACATCATAGGCTAGACTATGCTGAAGAGAAAAAGAAAAGGTCTTTTATTCCTAAAAGTCCAAAAACTTTAATTCCACAGTGTCAAAAATAAAACCACCTGGTTTTCATTTAGCACTGGTGATAAAATAAAAACTAAAGAAATCAGTATAACAGTACAACAGCCAGGTAACATAGAGAGCAAACAGGTGGTCTTAAACAAAAAATAGCACTTTTTGATGTACAAAGAGAAGACTATGAAACACGGTGGTGGAAGCACCACAATGTGGGGGGATTTCTTTAGAAGAAACAGAGAAGAGCTCAAGATCCTACAATTTGAGTCAGAGCTCCAAAAGGAAAGTTTTCATCAGAGCACATTCATATGTAAAAATGTCAAAGACTAAAGGTATAGAGGATGATTTTTTATTTCCGGGTGGATCATCTAAATATGTGGACCTCCTAACTGTCAATCATTCTGTCAATCAGGCTGTGCATGCTCACTTTCAGATGTGGTGAGCTACGGTTTCAGACAGTCAATGAAGCTCTCCTTTTTCACCGCCGTTCTTTAAAATGGCAGAGGGTCGGAAAGGAAAAGTGTCTATGGAGTGTATGACAAGAATAAAAGGCCTCAAAAGAGGCAGATATATCCCAGAATGCTTTGCAGGAGAACTCTCCCTACAAAGCATTAAGGGAATTGCTGTCACAGCAGCCAGCTGTTACTACAAAACATCAGCAACTAAAGATGGCAAAGGCACAGCGCAGTGGAAGAGGAGTTACGTGACCAACAGGGAGTAAAAAGCAGTGATCATCTGTCCGAAAGGGTCAGTTAACTGAAATTGCTATAAAGTCTACTATATAGTCCCTGCTCTATATAGTGATTGAGTGATTAAGGGGTTAGGGCGGACGTTCAGACACAGCGAGATTGTATGAGCGATGAAAAGAGCAACTTTTAAACTGACTGGTCAAGAGGAGTGGGTACAGGGTTGTGCATGCTTTTTTTATTTTTAGTGGAGAGGGTGGGTCTTTTCAAAAATTCACAGAAATCCTCCACAATATCTTTAAGATTTGAGAATTGTTGGCAAAAATGTATGTTCATATATGTTCTATATTGGATCTGAATGAGCTCACTTTGCATAAAAGAAAAGGCGGAAATCCTAGTTTTAAGATTTGTTAAACCTAGAAACACCAAACCCAAAAAGACTTGCAACAGTAAATGGATTTCACCAAAGTATTACATTTGTGGGACTGAAAACAAATACAAGTCATAGCTTTGTAAAACATAGCTGGAAACTAAACTGTTAAGACCATCCACTTTGTGTTGGTGTATTAAAAAAGACAGAATTGGGTGATTATCACTTGGAAAAATACCAAAAAAAACTAGAGTGAATTAGGACACATAACACATTTTTTACTCCTTTGATCACATAAGGGTTGAACAATGTTGTAATCTATATTGTACATCTTTGCTTTTGATGATATAGACTGAAGAAGTGAAGCACTATAGAATGATTCAAGTCTACTGAAACATAAAACAAGTGTTCACCATTCTCACTAACATATTGGCTAACAAAGTCAACATGAAAAAAAAGTTTTAAATTACAGGAGAAAGATGATTATCGGTTCTTTGTATTTAATTAACCAAAATGAATAGAGCACCCACAGCTGGGTGTAAAAAGAATAAAGATAGAATCGAAGCAATTAGAGGATATCAAGCGACATGATGATCATGTTACAGCTTAATTTCCTGTTCATTAGCAACCGATGGATAAGGTGAAAGTAAATGTACCAGAATGGATAAAAGACATGAGACAGATAGAGTGATGTGTCACACACATCGGAGGTAAAAGGTATGAGGAAAGTAGTTAACATTATCGCATGATGAAATAAGATTTAAAGACAATCCAGACCAGACCTAAGTTAGAGATGTTAGGCTGTAAAAATGAGGATCCCTTCATTTAACACAATCTAGAGTCTGGCGTGTGAGCGTGACAGCATTGACGGTAAAGGTCAACGGGAACATGGATCAGTTGAGATGCTGCTTGGCTGGACAATGAGTTTTGCTAAGCCCCCCTTAAAGGACAGAGTTCTGCTGCTGGCAGATAAGACATTTCATCTAGCCACCAGGCTGCGGGGCTCACTACACAGTGGGGGATTTCCCAGCAGACCATGTGGCAGAGCATTTCATCTCTGTCTATCATCATCCATCTACAATTCAGTCTTTTTACTTCTTTCTTAATTTTTTTCCCCCCTTTCTGTCCCTCGCTCTATCCATAGTATGGTCTTTTTAAACCTTGGCTGACAGCTACAAAGAAATATGCGTTTATCTGCTCACACCAGGGGCTTTTTTCCTCCATTTTTATTCCTTATTTATTTTCTTTTCCATCTTCTGATTCTTTTTGTGAGAAAGCAGAATCAATAACCGGCACTATTCTTCTACGTCTATGTAACTAGAAGTTGCAGGCATCAGGGACAATTAGGCCTCCGACACAAAATAAACACAATGGTACCATCATAGCTTGTGCCTCGAAAACTTCACTGCAAAACAGCATCAAACTAAAGAGTGAACAAAAAGAAAACAAAAGTCATTAGGCTGGGTAAAATAAATACAGCAGTTATTGGAAAAACAAAACAACTAGCAATTGTCAAGACATTATAGTATCTGTTTCTGTGGGTCCTGATCCCAGTAGTTAAGAAAGCAAACATAAAGTGACGACTGACATATTCCCAATAGCTTGTAAGGCCAATACAACAATTCACCACTGCTTGCATGTGATAGGAGGGTGTTAATGACTAAAAAGTCAATCAAAGAACAAAGTTGTAACAAATACTACTATACTAGTGATAATTGGTCAAAATAACAAAGGTTTCATACAGATGAAGAAAAATCTAAGAAGGCTTTACAAAAAAAAGGAGTTGGTGAGGATTTAAATATCAAGTACTAGAGGGGGAAAAGTAGTCTTGACGCTCAAATGGTCTGGCATATCATTGCAGATAAACATATTTTTAAACCACATCAGCTCAACGCACATGCAGAGAAGCTAGCAAAGGGTACATTTTTACCAGACACTAGATTACAAAAATAGAAAGACAAACTTTTCTTCAACAAACAAAATTTCTTCACTACCTGATCCGTACTGGTAGCACGATCCGTACCATCAGCTCATACGTGCAACCAGATATACATTCGGGTCGAAATCGATTTTATTTTGTAAAAAAGAACTAGATTATGTTTTTTTTTTCCTCCTTAAAAATAGTAAGTGTACTAAACTACAATGTGTTAAAGGTTAGTGATTTATTTCCTGTGAAAATCAATGCCTTAAAATTTAGTCTTTTTCAGTTTTAGTTTTTCATTTCTTGTCAACATAATGGTATATAGTGCGTAACCTAAAGAAAGAAAGCACAAAAATGCAGATAAACATGGTTTAATCATATTTTGCCGGACCACTCTGAGCATGTCGATGATGATGTCACACAAGCACTTTAATGGAGAAAATCTAAAAAACCATCCAAATTGTCTCAGAAAAGTCATAAAACATTTTTTTTTATATGTGTATAAGCATTCTTTAGTGAGTTAAGGATATAAAGTAGTTAAGTAATTTTAGTGTCGTATTTAAATTATTTAGGGAAACCCGGATGTATATCGGGTTGCGCAGGCACAAATGAGCTGATGGTATGGATCAGGTAGTGACCATGCCTAAAGTTACAATCTAATAGATGTTCACAAATTCGTGAATGGCTTGATAAAAATCAAACTTCAACTGGATTTCGGAGACATCTTCTGGCATACATTTGAAGTATCTCTTTAGGAATCCGCAATCCAAAGGCCAACGGAGGATAACCTGCAGTTAACACAGATTTTAGCTTTAATTTATATATCCTTTTTAAGTTT
Source organism: Cyprinodon tularosa (assembly GCF_016077235.1). Classification (NCBI taxonomy): domain Eukaryota; kingdom Metazoa; phylum Chordata; class Actinopteri; order Cyprinodontiformes; family Cyprinodontidae; genus Cyprinodon; species Cyprinodon tularosa. The sequence goes on along the minus strand of NW_024038531.1, from coordinate 1,368,236 downwards.
GACTCAAGTTCAAACCATGAAGAGCACACAGCTCTGTCTCACTGGCCTTTTCTCCAAAATGTGGCATGGTGAGATTGAAGCATCAGGCACTGTCAAAAAAATAAAAAAAATCCCATAGAGGGTTGACATTCAGTGTCATCATCTGTACACTGGGGAGAAGGAAAACATTTTTACAGAAACGCTCATGACTCTGTGGTATCAGAACTGCAGGGGTCAAAAGAAAGTCAGCATCAAAGATGTATTATTCAAATCAACTGGAGGTGGTGGATGAAAAAACCCTTAAACAAACTATAGTTACAAAAACATAATAACATAAATTAATTTCCCCTTTGTATCAATAAAGTGAATTGGATTGATTTCTGCAGGATGAAATGGAAATATATACTAACACTAGATCAACATAAGGCTCCTACAAAAGTACTTTTATTTGTAAAAACATTACCAATAAGGTATTCATTAAATGATTACTTGCTTTGATGACGTGTTAATTAACTTTAAGTCTAACTCATCCTAACTTCACGTTTGCAATAACCTTGCAGTATAATCTCTGGAGTACAATAATTCGCTAACTTTTCCACAAGTGTAGTCTTGATTTCTAAGTGCAATATCAGTATTCTAAGCAGGAATTCACAGCATGTCCTGCTACAGCTCTGTTTGCCATGTTTAACAAACCTGCTTGTGGCCATGGAAATTAATCTGCTTTGGATGTTTCAACTTAAACCCTTATATCTCAAACCACACAGGTCAGAACTTTTGGCCTTGCTCTATCGATTGCTTTAAGTTGTGCTGGAGTAAAAATACACAATCCCAAGCAAAGAAACACAACACTGCAGTTTGTATGTACAGTACCAACACATGTACATTGTCTATTCAGGGTTAAAAAATAACCCAATTTTTTACTTTAGCTGTTTTCCAGTAAAAAATAGTTCATTATCATAATATATATTGAATTTAAACCCCCCCAACAGCACACCTCATTAATGACAAGAGGGAGTATAGTAAAAGCTTCACACAAAAGTTTCCTCAGTTTTGTGTGTCTGTGTGCAGGAACTAGAGTGTAAATGTCCATATTTCTTAAAATGGTTCTTAACACTGTTGGTGCGCACACACACGCACACACACACACACACACATATATACACTTTTCTCAGAGTACTGTTTGTATGTTGTGCAGAATATTCCCTAAAGCACCTCTCCCTGTGGTTTGCAGGACTCATGTATGCACTGAATTTCAATGACACTTCTTATAAAGATAGGAGCAGATGTCAGCAAGTTTACTGAAAGGCAGGTAGAAGAGAGTCAGAAAAGTTGAGTTGATAAGTCGACTACAAACTAGCTACAGAAAAGAAGAATTCAGTTATGCATCTATTTGCATAAATCTAATAAGGGAAACTGTGATTATTTTTCTGTCTATACAACAGAAAATAAAAGTGTGCTCTACATTTTACTGAGGCATTAGACCTCGTTGTTGCTTATTCTTTAAGGGAAGATTGCCGAATGACATCCTAAATATAAGACCTTTCTCACCGACTTCTACAAGAGATCAAATCCTTTAATAAGGCTCCAAAAACTACAAATAGAAGTATACTACACATTTATCAGGATGTGATACATAGTCAAATAAAAAAAATTGGGAAAAAAAACACAACACTAATTAGCCAATTTATATTAGCAAATATATTTAACAAAGACTGATGTTTTCAGGTCTTCATTATAATGTTTTTCTGCTTTGAGCCAATGTAAGCATGACATGTAATGTTAGAATATTAGTTCAAACTAATTAAAAAAACATTTTTAATACAGAGAAGTGGGCTTAATGGCATTTATGTTTAATAGCTGTTAAGAATACTGGAACACATTTTAATTTAATTTACTTTACAGGATTGCTTTATATTTGCAGTTTTATAAAGGGAAAGAATCATGTTGGGGGGAAAAAAACAAATTTTAAAGTTTTGAGGGTTTTTGACACATCTCTCTCTCCCTTTCCCTTTTTTTTTTCCTTACTGTGTGATGTGATAGAGGAGTTTAGCATGTCAGCTGTTAGGAAGTTAAAGCCACACAGGATTTAATTTAGGTTTTCACTGAGGTGTGCAGCATTGATTGCACTGTGGAGGCCTCTCTTTGCTTGTGTTTCAAGCTCAGGGAGCTGGAGTATCAAGCCAAAAACTCCAACAATTGACAAATATATGAAAGACTGAGAAAGGTTGAATACAGCCGAAAAAGCTCTATAGATTACGATTCTGAGGTCTGTACTATGTTCTATGTGCTTATATCCTTCCGTAATGTTTTCTATAAGCGACACAGTTTAAGTGAATCATATAAAAAGAAAGACACTAGATTTGCAAAAAAGAAATTAGTATTTAAGTTGAGCAGCAGGTCTACTTCCACAAGTATTACACATATTTTACATGGTAGTCAATGATGCAAACACTAGTGCTGTTATCATGAGCATAAATAGAGAAATTAAATTAAGAAAGCTTTAGTTCATGAATCTATATCCAAAATGATAAACCTTTTTTTTTTGGGTGTCATTCAAACTCTCGATTTCATAAGTTGAATATAAAAAAAAGTTATTGTGAATTTAAATGTGATGTGAGCTTCCTTTATCAAGAAAAACTATTTTTTTTAGTAAATCTATTTACCAAGTCTTAACTTTGGAGACTATCGTCTGACGCTGCTATTGCTTTGCTCTGAAATTGAATTGCAAGATATGTTTTGAAAGAAGCTTTTTAATATCAAAGTTTAAAATCCTCATCATCTTTGAAGTTAAAAGTTTGAGATATTGAACAAAAACATTTTATATTTTTAACCCAAGCTTTTTAACTATGACGGTGCTTTAAAAATAGCTAGATATTGAGTTATTTTCTTAATGTAGAATTTCAGAGGGCTTCTATCTCCTACTTAACAATTCTAAATTGAACTGCAAGATGTGCCTGTGAACAAAAATTGATTTCTTATCAGTTAAATGTTTCAAATGAACCTAAAAACTCCAAAATGAGCTTTCAAAAACAGTCACAGTGGGTTCTTTTATTTTATTTTCAATTAGAAATAAGGATAAGCTTATGTAAAAATCTATCCGTTATCAACAATCTGAAATAATCGTTTAAATAATCTTTTTAACTTACATATTTTCACCAAAATACATCATCAGCTATAAGTAATTTTACTTATTTGCATAGTGATACATTAATATTAGCAGATCATGTTAATAACCTGGTATATTAATTTTAGCATTTATAGAAATATTACTGTTTATCAGCCACCTTAGCTTCCATTAAGGATATGTAGCGCCCACTCTGGCCACAGCATAGTGACTTATATTTATTTTGTTTACAGGAATGTAAACAAAAATAAAAAATTTTAAGAACAACTCTCCAGACAATTTCATTTTTTTAAAGTGCAGACTTGAAAACAGTAAAAAAAAAAATACATATAAACAGTGATATAAACATATGACTGTATATTTACAGTTCTAACATTTCAGTTAGTGGTAAAACACCCCCAAAAAGATCCTAACTTCAGAAGGCATATGTATTAACCAGGATCAGTAGTATACATACACCACCTTGGTTGCAATTAGGCCAGAACATGACTCACATCTCACTATGTTAAGTATTGAAACTTAAGAGACTGAAGTGAATACAGGTAGAAGGAAAACAGTATGCACAGGCATGAGCACACCTGGCTTAATCAAAGAAGAGTTATAAAAGATAAATTGCATTTTAGTTTTTATACAGCCTGATTGATGGATGATCCTGTACAGTAGGTAGATGTTAAGTGAATCGGTTTTTGTTTTACAAACAACAAACTTATGAGGAGCTAATATAGGAGAATGATCCTACACTGTATTGTCTCTTTAATGTTAAGTTTTTTTTTTTTTGCTCGAAACCAACAAAGATTTTCTGATACAATAAATACATTCCTCCACGAAGGCAAACAATGTTTAACCCAGAAATCAGTGCTTAAATCTTCTGAGTTTATTAAAATAACAGCACAACACCCAAATTCATTATTTCCTCTGTTAAAATCAACTGCCTTCTATTTTAGAAGCTGTACAAACAAAAAGCCAACTGGCTTGATCATCCTCTTTTTGATATAGTTGCTTTTACAGAACCAAACAACATCATGATTGTTTATCACTGGCTCGTCACTTCTTTGCCCTCAAACAACAAGGAAAGGTTCATTTCTCTCTCTGTCTGTTGCATTCTCTGACATTGACAGCTCTTTCTATTTGTCGCCGAACTCTACAAGGTCAGAACAATATATCACCCACATAACGCAACCGACGAATCTAAAATCCATGAGTTTGACATGGAAGGGGGAGTATAAAACACTGCTGAGCCGTTTTAGCTTGGGTGTTGCTTTGGCCTCCTTTTCACCACTTGCTGCTAGCCTTTTGTTAAGCTCTGTGTGCCACTATGTAAGGTAAACAAAGCTCAGCTGGTCTGGCCTTAAAGCAATGCTTCTGACATACTGGAGGTGTACCAGGATTTGCCCTGACCAAAGCCTTGTGTTCCTTTGGTTTTAGTTATACATAATGCATAGAAGATTTATTATTTTTATTTTTTTTACAATTGCGTGTATATTAATGAACAAGTTAAATGTAATTGTGTCCAAATTAACCAGTTTGATAGTTTCAATGCTCCATAAGGTTTAACGTAAATATGCTTCCAGCATGAAAACAGATAATCATTATAAAAAGAGCTAAGCTACAGTAAAAATAAATAACAAATTATTGCATTATTACAATTTTTAAGCTTGTTTTAATGTCTTGTATTAGTAATTAAGCTCAATTAATGCTGCAAGCATGAAAAATAATGATGCCTCTTTATGTATAGCACATATTTTTAACCCCAACTCAGATTTCCAAAAGACTGACAGCATTTTGAAACGAAAGATTTTTCATCAAACGTAAAATTTCTCAAGGCATATCAAAGCATCTCAAAACTATTTGCCTTGACGTTTATGTGCTGGGAATTTTAAAGAAGCACAAAAAGTTGTAAAATTGAGAAAATTGCCAAATTTAGAGAATGCCTGCAAAACCTTTGAACAAGACCACATCACAGGTATTAGTGCATCTAAAAAATGTCTAGATAACTTTTTAGGTGGTGGAATAAATCTGTGGTATTGCTACCTTTTGCAGCAATGGTTTACGGCACATCTTACATTTTTGTTTGACGTCCTCAGTGTGAAATCCAAACCAATGCCATATATTGATCAGCTGAAACACCTGCTGTAGACATATTTTGTTTGCCGGTTGCTGTAGTGTGCGTGAGTGCCTAGCAGGAAAATAATCCTGGTTGGAGGACGGGGTTATGATGCATTGAAAGTGTGTGGGAAGAATAATACTCATTGAAAAAGATGCAGATGGCTTAATGTCGTCATACGAATTTGTACTGGATAATTGCGACAGAGTCATTTTAACTATTGTGCGTGAGGAAACTCGACATACATCAATTATATTCTATATATCCCCCACCTCTACCTTTAATTTCTGTGTTTCCATACAGATACTGTGTGACGGAGGAGCCGTCATCAGCTGGGACTTAGGAATAAGTCAGTGTCAGCATGCGCACAAACATACACACACACACGCATACATACACGTACGCAATCACTTACTTTTGTTGCAGGTTGGGCTGGCGCCGTTCATCGTGGGTGCACACGCGATGGTCCGGTTTTCATTTAACATTTATTCTAACCTGCTTATTTTCAACCAAGTATATTTTCTGCGTCTATTTTTCAAACAGGTTTATTTCCGGATTGTAGCGCGCCGGGAGGCAGTCACGTGATGACGTAGTGATGTCATCAGAACGTACAGAGTGTGTTGTATTAAATTGAGCATTGTATTTTTGATTACAAGTTTATTTATTTTTTCTCTCTCTTTAGCATGGTGTTGTTATTATTATTGTCATCATTATCAAAATCATTATTTTTGTTTACTTAGTGAATTAGAAGTAATTGTTTAGTTTTTATTTTTATTTTATTTTTATTTATTTTTTTTTCTGTGGGTGGAGCCTATAGCTTTAAAAGCAGGCCTCTGTTCCACAGGGAGTCAGTCTGTGGCTGGACTCCTGAGATGTCACACTGAAGGTGATGGATTCTGATTTTTTTGAAGGTACTGCTCTTTTTCTGATTTTAACCTGCCTTGGATGTCCATGTAAATATTTTTGCACCAACCGTCTTTGTTCACCAGAAGAAAAAATCACCGAATAAAAAAACAATCACTAAACTTATCTCCGGCATTGGCCAGTCATTTATGTGTTTGACCAAGTCATAATAGAACCCCGTCACATACTGAAATAACTCTCTGGGTGTTCTATATACACCTACAGCTTGCAATACTTACAATACATATGGCTTCCTAACTGATTAGACATGGATTGGATATTTAATTCTTTAAGGCAGTTATTAGGGTTTGGTAAATGTTGTCGGTTCAATGTTAAATCACATGCTCCGGAAACCTCAGCTTTTGTTATCAGGAAAACACACAGAACAAACAAACCGCCGTTTCGATTATCATCTGTTTCATCCTGAGGACAAAGTGCAATAAATAAGAGGCAGGATGATTGAGGACAAAAACTGGGCTCAGGTAAAATAGATTTGGCAGAGACATTGATGATGTCCAATCCCTACACAGGTTCTGTGGGCAGCGAATGATGGAGGGGACAGGCATGATTTATGACAGACCTGGGAGAGTGGTGATATGCCTTGCCAGAGAGAAGAATAGGAGGTGTGCATGTTTGTTTAGCAGTGTTTGTATTTACAGGACTGAGTGGCAATAAATGGAGTTCATGCAATCTTAACACTTTTTTTCAAATTCCAAAAAAAAACAAATGTGAACTAAGAAGGAGATAAGTTGCATATATAGGATTCAGTAATTATTTACAAAGCAGTCAGCTTTGATCTCCTCATGTCTGCATCACAGTTGTCTATAATAACTAGACACATTTCCACTCCTCTTTCCTGTTAGCAAGATAAATGGGATTTTAAATTGTCTGCTGCTAGTCTATCAGGAAAAGAATATGGTCTATGAAAAATCTCCCATGAAAAACCAGCATTTGAAGATGATCTTCCCATCTCACACACAGTATATCTAACACAGAAGGGTGAGAAAGGTGAGCTGTTAGGAAATCATGTGGATATGCGCAAAGAAGGCAGAAACTTTAGGAAACAAACTTTTTGAAGAGTTTGCTAAAAGTTTATATTCACCTAGGAGTCAATAGCCCAGCAGTATGTCTGGTCTACAATCAATAAGTAGCCTTCACAATGTACAAAACCTTCAATTGAAGCTGGTGACAGTTTGTATCAGTGTATGTGGTGCCTTGCAAAGGTAGTCATACACTTCAAATTATTCCCATTTTTCAAAGAATCGTTCTCAAACATCAATGTAGATTTATATGGTTTTATTTGTTAAACATAAAAAATTTGTACTCTTTATCTAATAAAAATCTAAAGAATGTGTGTTGCATTTTTATCTCCCCTTAAGTACAAACTTTGTAGTACAAACTTTTGCTGCAGTTGAAGCAACAAAGCTTTTGAGCTATTTCTCTGCCAGAAAGACAACTGTAGAGAGTGAAACATTTACAGAATAATTTCAAGGACAAACAGATTCAACAAAGAGATTCTGCAAACATCGATCATCAGGTTCCCATTAAGATGTAGGTTTACAATAAGGCTTGGTAACTAACAGATACACAGGATTATGCAGCTACCACCATGTTACAGCAGAAAGATGTCAATGATATCTGGTGTATGTTTTGCATTGGTCAAAGTTAACTATATTCTGGTTTTATATATTCATATATTTTTCTTTTATCCATTCTTCTAAAAAAGGAGAGGGTGTATCTTTTTTTCAATTCACACATTTAACAGCTTTGTGTTACAATTATCACAAAACAAAATATCAAATCGAGGTTTTATTTGCACCATGATGCGATTGAAGGTATACGAAACCTTTGAGAAACACTGTTTACATATACTTATACGCGTTTAAAAAAGACTTAAAATGAATTCAGCAACCTTAGACTTACTAAACAAAATCAGCTCAGTTTATTCTCATTTTAAAACAATCACAGGGACTCACTTTAGGGCCAGGACCCATTCAAAGGCTGTAGGGAAACCTATTCATCAACACTTTTGTGTCCAAGCTCTGTCTAGTAATAGATGGGGAGATCTTTAACAGTCCATAAATAAAGGCTGCAAACTCGAGAAAAAAGCACTTACATCAGCAGAGCAACAGCTAAGCGAACTCTCTCCCAGGTTGGGCTTCACTACTTCAACAAAGCAAGATTAATTTGACTGCTGAATTGAGGCCAATGGCCGAGCCATGGCAAGCTGCCTAAATGATGGCAAGGTGCCGCATGGCTTCATTGCACAAGGATCATTGGTAAATGTCAAAGGTGCAGGATTGCACGTAAGTGGCTTAAGTAAGAGCAACATGTAATTCTTTACCTGGCGGGGAACATATCGAACCCCTACTACGAACCAGACATAATTAATGGAACAATAAATGACCAGTCAGTACCAGAGCAGACCGAACAATAACATCTGCATTTCTAAATATACCCCAGGAGATAACATCAAATAAATAACTGGGATTAAAAAGAACAAGAACAATCACAGCTCTGCTTTTATGCACAGAGGCAATTTAGATAGTAAAAAGTGAAATAATATTACTAGTAAGTGAATCCAATAGGAAGAGATTAATTAAAGAGATACTGGGAATACAATATCTCTGAACTGTATCAATATTATCATTAACAATGGGAGACGAGTATCATTCAGCACAATCAAAGGGAGACATAGAAGGAACCAAATGAGTGACCTTGGGTGAATTAATTAAATCCATCATATGTGTAAAAAAAAAAAAAAAACGAAATGAAAAATGCACCCAATGTGTTTGAGCTCTGAACTGGGAGGGTTAGTCAGAAGGGTTGCAATGAGAAAAAGAGTTATTAAATTAACACTTTTTTAGGCCCTCGCACATGCAGGCAGTAATGTGAGCATGACAACAGAAGACATTTGTCTGACTTCTATGGGCTAGTAGAAGCTAGCAATGCATCCTGACTGCTGTACCTTTGTAGTAATTCAGTAACAAACAACCTGTTTCAGTTATACATACTTCAGTTTGTATACAGATGGTGCACTTGCATATATGTTGAGCTTAAGTATTAACTCCAGGCTGCAGGGATGAAAAATCTTTAAAAAGTGATGAGCGGGAATAACACTAATGAAGTAGTTGCTATATTTTTTTTATTGCACAACCAAAACATTTTTTTTTTATTTCAGATTTTCTCTTTTTTTATTTCCATAAAACATTTTAACAAATATGTACAATATTACCAGATAAGGCGTAGGTTATGCTACAATGTTATAGTTGGAATTCATCAAATATCAGAGTTTGCATCACACTTTTAAATGTTCGATACTTAATTTTTTGGAACTGAAATGGGAGGCGTCATATTTCTTCACTGATATTTCATACTGAACATTATCTTTAAAAAAAAGCAATGTATTAGCAGCCTTCATTGCATTTCCAAATGGTTTTATCTACAACAGAAAACAAACAGTTATTCATTATGCTCAGAAAAATCTAAATGTAAGTTTTGTTTATTATAGAATTTTTACATTTATATATAGGCTAAAGTTATCTATTATTTCTAGTTGTTTCACTAAGACATAGCAGTGGATTAAAACAAAAATAGTGAACAAAATCCACCAAGTTTAGCAGTGTGGAAGAGCTTATTGAGCAGATTGTTACTCCCTTAAGTAAATTTGCTTTTTTAATTAATTAATTAAGTTTAAAAAAAAATATGTTTTGTGGTAATAGTCAAGAAATCAGTCTGTTAATGACCAGAAATATTCTCAAAAATCAGAATTCATGTTTCTTGTAAGGAAAAGAAAAGTATAGCACCCTACTTACAGCCAGCTGACCACCAGTGCACAGTCTGAGGGCATCAATTAAAGGACCATAAATTGTAGCTGATCTACAGCTTTTAAATTGCGAAAAGAAAACTTCCCTCATGCAGCAGACTAACAGTGCAGCGACAAGTTCAGGAGGCCTATTACAGCTGTATAATAATAACTTCAGCTCTCTGACATCTCATCAAAAAGTCCTTGTAACAGTAGAAACTGAATGACAAACTCTATATTTCAAAAAGCTGTAACCAACTCGTGCTGAAGTAGCATAAAAATAAATCTCAGTTTGGGTTAAAACACAATCTCTCACCACTACAGAGTTTTAAACATTTAAATGCTTGTGCCTCAATAAGTTCAAGTTAACTTAGTCAACACATCTAACACAACACCCCAAAGTCAGTGTCAAAAGCTGAAGTTTCCAGACATTAAGAAGCGGTTCCTTTTAAGCAGAGGCAATCAAACAGCTGACTTCTTTGCCCACACACACAAACACCCTCACACACCTATAACCATCATTGACAGGTGTGACCTTTCAGCTATGCTGGTAGCAGCAGCCACTCTCGCCCCAAGACAGTAGGCCTGGATTAGTCACTCTCTCTGAGGATTGTGGCGCCCTGCATGAATGCGCATGTGAGGCCCAAAGTCTCTCCAGCATGGCCGAGGGGCCTGCTATGAAAAATAGAACACCTAATGCCTGGAGATAGAGACATTCATCGAAGACCAGGGCCCCCGCTTGCCTGCTTTGTGCACTGCCTCCCCTCCCTATTCTCTACTCAGTACCAAGATTCTGAAGCCACTCACTTATTTCAGTCATAAAAGAAGGATTGGAAGTTTTATTATTATTGCTTTGTGAATGTTTATTGTTTCTAGCCATTTTCCATCAAAAAATGTCTTTCTACCACATGTGTTTGCAACCATTTACATGCTTCAAGTGATCTTTCTTGTTTAGAGCGAGATAAGGATATCAGAGTGTCATGAGCCATCAGCAGACAGATAAGTATGAAACTACTTCAACACTCCATTCTGCATATTTAACACAGCAGGTTGCCCTCTGAATGACAATTTTCAGTAGGCCGTTGCCAATACCAAGAGGAGGCCAAATACAACCAAAGAAATGGTAGCCATGCCAACTAATTCCAAGCAGATTGAGAAGTTAACATTAGCAGTGAACTGCTCAACCCTGGAGTACAGCTTTGTTATGACATCTCTGCTTTACTCACTTCCTAAAATCCTCTGGCATATCAATGTTGACAATGATGCTTCTTAAAATTTTTCTAAAAATGTGAATATTATACAAGGTAATATTCATAGCAAAGAAAGGTTAAATGCTTGCTTTGCTCTGCAGAATCATGATCAAGTCTGTTGTTCAGCAGGCAGTCGTTTACACGCCAAGAGGGTTAGCCACAAAGGGGTCATTGGGAAAGAAGCTGGGTGCTGTATAGAAGCATATTTATGAAAAATTTAGTGAAAGGAAAAACATCTTGTAAAAAAAAGGGTCTAAAAGCTGATGAAGCTTATTTAGGAATTGGTGCTTGAAGAGCCACAACTAAGTGATGTATTACTTAATGGTGACATAGCAAAGGGCTTTTAGTTAGTAATAATTCATCCAGATGATGTTCATTTCCTGAACACTGCATCAACAATTTTCTCAGGATTACACAATTACACATATTTTTTTTAAAGCAGACCTGTACAATATCATATTTTTGTCTGGGAAACCAAATGTTGGGTTTTTTAATATGCGGTTAGCTATAATCCTCTAAATACTCCTCTTACCAAGATGCACCACAGAGCACCACAGGAAATAATTCCTACCTGTGGTCATCAATCTCTATAATGCCTCCCTAAAGTGATTCTGACACCCCCCTCTGTAATTGACATTTATTCATTCCTTGCACTATTTTTGCACGTCACTATCACTTTACTTGGATTTAGCCACACACACACACACACACACACACATACACATATATATATATATATATATATATATATATATATATATATATATATATATATATATATATATATATATATATATACACATATATAAAAACCAAAAAACTGTATCTGGAGCGTGTAACAAAAGTAATTTCCCTCTGGGATTATTACAGTGTTTCTGAAATGAACAGCAAATTGATAGTTGAAATACACAACTTTCTTTTTTTGAATCAAAATAGCTAAAACAAAGCAACTTTTTCATAAAACACTATGATTATTCTGCTTTGCATGAAAACATAAATATTTATACCACCCTGAATGCAAAAAAGCTCAGAAATACAGTTCAGAACAAGGGTTTAAACTGAACAACAAAATTCAAATCTCTTATGACAAAACAATCTGTTGGCATGGCCTTTCTTTTATGACTGAATGTGATTTTCTCACACAGGCCCCTCTATGTAGCAAACTAACTAAAGCAGACCATGGGGCCTGCCAGCAGGATTCATAGGTGCACAGCAACGCCCCAGCATGCAACTTTAGGTGCTTCGCGGGGTTACTGCTCTCCTTTGAGCTTTCCTCTAGCTATCTATACCCATCTAACTCATCCTCCATGTTTTCCATGAAAATTTGAAGACTAGATTAGTCTTCAGAGATAAGGGCCTCTCTTTAAGTAATGAAAAGAAAGGAATACCTCAGAAGTTGAATTTCACGACTCAACCCAGGCTAGATTGTTTAAACACATGGTTCTTTATTCTAAAGTATTCAGGTGCAGTTTCAGTAAATACGAGTACACCCACTGCAAATGGTGTTTCATGTACCCCAATGTGTTCGTTTGCTCAACTGACTGAACATTGCATCAGGCATGCAGAATGTGTTTGTCTATGTGCCTATTGTGTGCTCCTGTGTGTGCTCTCTGTCAGTGCCAAGGGGCTCTCAGACATGGGGAGGTTTAACACTCTTCAAGAATAGGATTTAGCAACACACAGGCGGCCCTGGCAGTCCAGCTTCAAAGAAGAGGCAGAACGAAATCCCTTATGTATGTGTATATTGCTTCCACCATCTTTGTGTGCGTGTTTCATGTACATTTAGAACATGCTTCATTAAATAGAAACTTCCTTAATGGCATGATGAAGAAAAACTAGATAGAATTATTAATTTTACAGGAAAGAATATGGTAGAGGTTTTTGAATTACTTAAAAAAGGAGAAGGTAAAGTTATCCACATTATAGTAGGTTTAGTTAAAACTAAAATGTAGTTATATCAAGATTGCTAGGCTATCACAAACACTGGAGATTTACTGATCAATTCTTAAGATTGATATCAGCTCATTTTTTCTTTTATTTGTTCTTGAATAAGATCAAGATTACAGACTAAATAAACTCACTTCTACTTATGTTGGTAAAATACATTAAATATGCCTGTTGTGATTATAAATGGTAATAAACTTCTTTCTGGTTTGTAACTAAATCACATCTATCACCAAACAATAGCATAGTCTATTTTTCTCAAAAGCAAAACACACACACAAAAAAGAAAAGTAATAAACAAAAATAACCACTGGAAACAGCAAATCAGACCACAAAGAACAAACACATAAAAATAACTGATTCACCTTTTTTATAATATAAAAATGTGAATTAATTCAGACAAAATATGTTTCTCTATATAAACAATTTACACAATCATATCTAAACACAGATCATTAAATTCTACATGATTCATTCATTTGTAACTGTCTTTAATGTACAGTAGTCATAGGTTGCTATGTTTTTGCAGATGATTGCATTAATAGTAATGCAGGTTGTTTGTGTTTGATTTACAAACCTGCAAATCAATAATAGAACATAATAATAGGTAATATTTCTCGCCCAGAATCACTCAGAAAATCGTCTCATCCCATTTAGTCTGGTTAACCGTAAGTCTGTCTGATTTTAGCAGCCCCGCCAGCAACCGCAGAATGATACGCCCTCTCCAAGGAATGATGAGTAGGAAAAGATTGCTGCAAATGCCCAGTTGGCAACTCTCTGCCTGCCAGATAGCAAGTCAGCCAGTAGGCCAGCCAAGTTAAAGATTTATAATTTGAATCTGAAAATTAGTTATCTAAATTTTCTTGGTGAAAAGGACATGATTTTACAGGGTTTTTTTTCTGTCTAGACAGCATTCTTGGTTGTTGGCGACAGAGAAGGATGAAATGAAAGAGTCTGCCAAGATGCCAGCTATAAAATTCGATCAGCAAAATAAAACTCTACTGCCCTGGGTGCCTGCCCAATGGGCAACAAGGGGGAGAGATAGTAAGAAATACAGTGGAAACAGATGGGAAAAGGAAAAGGGTGTACAATAGGTGATAGTCTCCTTTTAACCCCAATATTTGCTGAGAGGAAAAGAGATGGGGAAATTACATTACAGGGGCTGCGATCAATAACCACCCATATCAAACAGCCTCAAAGTCCTTCTACTCAGACACATAGTTTCATGTCAAGCAATAACATTTAAAGCCAACTCTACCTGTCTCTTCCTGACGCAATCATGACCTACTTAGCAATAGCTTTTCTTTAACTTTAAATATTTATAGATTAGCGGTAAAACACTATAAAACTAAAGCAGAGAATCAATAATAATAATAAGACACGACATATTCCAAGTGGAGCTGGTGACAGTAAGTGTATCAGCACCCATTTCTAGCACTGCGTGCTATTCAGTGGGTGAGCAAGGCCATGCTGGAGATTAGGTTTCAAGAGAAATGTGGTGAGTGAGTATGACTTGCCTGTCACTGCATCTACAAACACCTCAGAGAGCTGTCACAATAATGGAATTTTTTGTTTTGAGGAACGGTGGTAGCAGAGCACAAAGATAAACAAGAATATATGCTATGTTGTCGGAGGAGATGTGAACAGGGACCCTGGATTATCAAATCTAATTCTATATCAGTGGAAAAGCGTCAGTACTGCAGTTTGTGAGGGTGCCACGATCAGTGGATTATAATGCAACCTTAATATTAAAAGGGGTTTGTGCTACAACCTAACATTTCACAGACTTCTCTTTGAATTCACTCCCGATATGCCTACTATGAAACTCAAAGGAATGTATTACCACTAAACTTGTGCAGACTCAAAAAGTGGCCCAAAACAGCTATTTTTTAAATCTCTATGTTTATGCTGACACTTATCTATATAGGTTATATTCTTTATGAATAAGAATTTTATCGTGGCGGTAATTCAGAGATTAAATCATAGAAGTGGAACTCATCAATTAAGATTCAAAATGGACAGTGATGCATTTCTGTGTTGTTGTTTTTTTTATAATTACAGCTTCCAGCTAAAGATAAGCCAAAGCACAAGGTGCTCTAAAATGTTAACATGGCACATCAAACCATCAATGTCTTTAGAAACAGCAGACTTGATCACAAGCAGCTCTGAATCTGAGCCTATACAACTTTCCTGAAGTTTCTGAGAACTTCCTGAAACCAATGAACAGCAGAACCATTTTTTGCTCTTCGTAGTGCAGGAAGGGGGGGCATTTATCTAAGAAACTTGACTTTTCTTTGTTTGTTTTGCTGGTGATGGTTCTGAGTAAAACATTATCCATACTTTGTGTACCCACCCCATCTCATCTCATGACTAGGCTTTGCTTTGCAATATTCCAGGCTGCTGTTATCTGTTCCTTGTGCTGCTTGCTCTACAAAAATGTCTTCTTTCCCCTTAACTTTCCATTATGCTAAAAAGCAGTATACATGTGAATGACATAACATTTCCATATAAGACCTGCTTATTGGTCAAATAAAATTTGGTTCCTAAAAGCTAGAAGCCAGAATGAGGAAAACGCAAAGACGAATTATGATATCCCAGTGCTTCACTTTTTAATAAAATGACAGAAATAAATTAACTGTGTGCCAGTCTGAATGTCATTTTAAATATATATATTTAAAAAAAATTTATTGAAATTATTGACAAGTTCTGATTAAATTAATAGGACGTTACATATTAACGTCTCATAGACTGAAGGGGATTCTAAGATTTAATCAACTTAAAATTTCTCCTGAGATGTGAAAACGCAAGACTAGATGATGAATATGCAATAAGTTGCAATAAACTTGGTATACACAGCTGACAGCAATAAAGTCCCACCAGGAATGCTACGTCTCTGGGGTTTAATCACTTAAATACACAGTTTTAAAAGGAAGAAAGCAACTTCTTTCTAAGCAGGAGTAACATTAGCTCAGTCAGGCTAAGACAAGCATCACATTTACACAACTTAGACTTAGACTTAGACTTAGACTTCTTTATTTGTCATTTTGTATGCACAGGGTGCATACAGAACGAAATTGCGTTACATACAGCTTATGAACGTTGCATTGATATTTCACAATGGCACGAGTTATAGAAAAATACAAAAAGTGCAGCAGTGGTCAAAGTGTGAACAGTGCAGAGGATAAGAGACAGTGTGCAAGTTGCAGTGGTTCAGTGCAAAATGGCATTTGTGCAAAAAATGCGTTATTGAAAAATACAATGAGATGAACAATTTAAAGGGCTAAAAGTTAAAAGTTCAGCAGCATTTGATGCCCGATAATGTGCAATAGGTGCAGAGTTCGGATTGTGGATCAAAGGTTCAACAGTCTGATGGCAGTGGGGAAGAAGCTGTTGCACAACCTGGTGGATCTGCAGCGGATGCTGCGGAACCTCTTTCCAGAGGGCAGCAGGGAGAACAGTCCATGGTGGGGGTGTGAGGGGTCTTTGATGATATTACGGGCTCGGGACACACAGCGCTGTGATGAAATGTCCTTAATGGAGGGAAGAGGAGCCCCAATGATTCCTTCCGCTGTCCTCACCACCCTCCTCACATTCTTCCAGTCAGAACACAGAACACAGAACACAAAAACAATGGAAACAAGTGCTGTGGTAAATTGGCCATGTATAAGCCCCATAAACCATTTCAGATAATGCACTATCGGTTAGTGGGCAGAAATAATGAGGTTTATCGCATTGCAAGTGTATGCAATAGGCCCTGTTTAGTAAAATGCAACAAATGTAGACAGGCACTGAAGTGGAACTTTTTTTGAGCTTCCCTGTGAATTCTTAGGTTAAAACTATCATTATCCAACAAGTGAGGGGATTCTAAAAGCTTAAGTATTTTATCATGATGTGCATAACTTTACAAAATGTCAAGTGCCCTGTCATCCTTTCCCTCGTCTTTGTAATTTGAAAATATTTGGCATTTTTAATAGAGGGTGTGAATCCTCAGCATCTTAAAGAGCTTTCCTGTATTTCCCAGGGTGAGGGCTCAGTGCCGACATGAGCTGAGCGCCGCTTTCCAAGCGGCTCCCTGAGAAAGCACCTGGACTACTTAATGAAGACGCCCACACACAAACAAGCAATAGACGACAACACTTTTGAGCTTTTCAGCTAGGGCTCTTTCTGATAATAATAACCAGAAAACATTGGCACAGAGGAAAAAAAGAAAAGTGTGAATATTAACGTTGCACTTTGCAAAGATATATGTCCCTGCAAAGATATCACAAGCCTATTAATTAGAGAAAAAGACATGACCTTCTAGGTGAATGTGGTGCAGTTGTTTTTCTCAAAGGAAACAAAGACAGATTCTCTCACATGAGATTAAGAGAACAGCTGAAAGGACTGATGGCTTTCTAAAACGTGATGATAGAAAAGCATTTAAAGACGGTAAAAAGTAAGTTAAAAAGTAGTTGAGGGAACTTGTGCATTAAAACATTTGAGTAGACCATATTAAATTTGTTCAAACTAATAACACATTCAGCTTTTTGCTGCAATCCCTCAGCTAACTAACTGACTGGAAAGTTTACGTTTTCACTAGGGCTGAATCAATTAATCCAATTAATCGTTATTAATCAATTATTGAAATAACTGTCAACTAATTTAATAATCGATTAATCATTAAAATGCAGTGTAGAGACTGTAAAACATGCCTTTAGCTGACAGAGCAACCCACTTAGAGCAATAATTATACCAAGACTGTAAAAAATAAATGAACATCTTGCATTTAAGATTAAAAAAAAAAAATTTCACCTGTCAATATGGTCTATCTAGAACTCTTCAAGTGGAAAAGTTTAAGTTTAAACTGGTTTGATTTCATAAAATGTCTTCTTTAAAGGAACTTTGTACTATCCAATTATTAATCAATTAATTGAAAAAATTATTGACAGATTGATCGATTTGCAAAATAATTTTTTTTTGTAGCCCTAGTTCTCACCCAATAATAAACAAGAGCATGAAATATATATTATACACAATAAAAGTTATCGGTCGGTGTGGACCAAATCTCTGTCAGACACACACTGCAGCCACTCAAACACTTTGGGGTTATTTATGGATTTAATTAGCAGATGTGTGGAATACATATAAAAATAAAATAATGAACAAAAGACAAAAAACAAAGCATCAATCCCTATGCTCTAAATGTACACCTGTCAAGTATCTACAACTGGTTTAAAACTCAGTTAAAAGTAGCAGCTAACATTAGCTAACACACTATTTTCTTGACATCAGTTTGACGAAACAAGTCAGCAGTAAACGGAAAAACAGAGATGTTGACATTTTTATTCAGGAGGGGTGTCTCTCCAACCCTTGCTGCTACTATGGCATAAATCCAAAGATGCTCAGATTGTTTTTCATTTCCATGTGAATAATGCATATTTTTACATAC
This sequence comes from Cyprinodon tularosa, assembly GCF_016077235.1. Lineage (NCBI taxonomy): Eukaryota > Metazoa > Chordata > Actinopteri > Cyprinodontiformes > Cyprinodontidae > Cyprinodon > Cyprinodon tularosa. Next base: position 1,349,699 of record NW_024038531.1, on the reverse strand, counting down.
ATTTAGAAAGACAAGATGCTCTGAAAATAATAAACAAACTATGAACTTATACAGTTTTCCTTTATTCAATAAATATAAGAAATATTTAATTTCATTTAAATGTGAAATATTTTACCAGCTGTGTTAAATCTTCCACAATGTTGAGCTCAGATCAATCAAATCTGAAACAGTGACAGCCACGCCAACTCCCATATTCGCTTAAGGACCATAGCGTTAAATTTCTGCACACATTCTGATTCACAAATAAAGTCAAATTATTTGATGAAATCCTTCTAAACCTGGACACTCCATCTCTGGTTGCAAAGGTTGTTCTCTCTCTCTGATTGCAGGCGGCACTGAAAGTCGATGACTGTTGATGATTCAAGGTCTTTAAACAGACAGGTATCTCACATATATGTCCAAATGAAGAGATAAACATGCCTTTAAAAACATTGCCTCTTCAGCTATTAGGCTCATTAAATTTCAGCATATCAGCCTCATTTCAGGGTAATTTGGACAATTTTAAACTTTACCAACAGTTGGCTGAAATGTGCTGTTGAGAACCTTGAAATTCTTTAAATATATAAAGATAAGCTAAGATATCCAGATGTTTTACATCTATTTAAAAGACTAAGTCAGTGTGTGATAAGGAAAACATATTAGTTAAGCATTCTATCAACGTAACATTGCCTCTATGCTAATATTCAAGAGGTAAATGGAAGAAAAACTCCAGAAAAGAAAAAGGAAAAAAAGTTTTAATAGCTAAATTGTGAGGGCTCAGGGGTGTTAAGTTTGAAATGAATGTGTTCATGCATCTATATAAAAAACCTGGAACAACTTAAAAACTAATTTTGTAAGCTATTGATTTTTATGCCACCATAGAGTTATAATGAAACCCTCAAAATGCCTACACATTAATAGGAGAGATCAATCAAGTGCATTGCCATGCTCTGCTATAATGTACATTTGAACAAAAATCAATATTTAAAGACGTGTTAAAGGATGTTGCAGTTTTTGGCTTTTACTCATCTCCATTTATCACATAAACACACAAACTGCCCACATTTAACACATGATGCAGAGACGAGGTTTACAAACATGCAGCAGCAGCAGCAGCTCTGCTACCGATTTTATCATAGAGCACCATATGTGGAAACTGTAAATGTGTCGGCACATTAGAGACCCAATTTCAAGTGTTTTGCACTCGAAGAAAAGTAGAAATGAGCGTGCGTGGATCATGCCCATTGTGTCCTGAATGCCGAGGAAAACATGACAGGTGGTGGGAGGTTGGCAGATCTTTAGAGACTTGTCACGGGGTTCCGGTTTATGAGCCAATGACAGGAGACACACACCCATCCACATCAAAGTTTATTACAGTTCATCACCTCCCCACCTGCAGTGTAATGACATTTAGCCAATCCTATAAAAATCCCAGGAAACCTGTGGGTATAAATCAATGCCTTCCCACCTTTCTAACTGCTGTGCGCATTTATTATTAAAGCTTCCATATGATTTTATATGATTGAATGTGCTTGCTCTTATATGTGTGTGTTTATTTGTTTAATTTGGCTTGGAAGCAAAAAGCGAGCAGGTATCAACACACACAGACAGCCCTGACATACACACAGACAAACATCACCCACTGAAGGAACAACCCCCATCCCAGCTCCACGGAAAAAAGGATCAGTGTGTATCGGTGCTGACAAGCAGTTTAGCTAAAATCCCATTCGTTTCATCCAAGCAACCCGTTAAAGAGATGGTCTGCTGCAACCAAACAGAGGGCTACACAAGCTCCACCTGTCTGGCTCTATGGTTTGCTATCTTTTATTCACCCCCTTAATTCACTCCCCACAATCTCCAGACATCTCCTAGTCTTATCTTATGCAGACGTACATTTAAAATAGTGTCCACTAAATGGTATAATCACAGAGGCAGATTTGCTTTTGTGTCATAGTAAGTTTGGAAGCTTGCATCCCTGCCTGTTGAGGGAATTGAAGACTCCAGTGTTTGGTTGTTAATGCAGTCAGTGACTACCCTCTGCAGGCAGTTAGAGTTAATGCCACATTAGATAGAGGTACAGACATGGGGCAACATAAAAGGAATATCAAAATGAGTCAATTTCCTGACAGGAAATTATGACAGAAATTTAAATGCTGGAAAAATATTGTAACTGAAATAAATACAGAAATAAAAACAAAACAAATGGATGATTGTTTTCAGTTCATTCTGACTATTAATGTTTAAAACTTCTGCGCTGAATGGATACACATTTCATTTTGGAACAAATGATGATGCTACTGATGAGCTCCATGCTGCTTTTTGACTACTTACCAAAAGTCATTATTGATAATGAGCCATCACGAGGCACAAAAACATTATAAAAGAGGAGATATGATTTTATTGTGGCAATGATGCACATATTTATGTTGACAAGCAGTAAATTGTTTTCATGTGTAAATTCTGAACATTTTTCATTTACTGTACATGACTTCTTCCAGTATAGTCACTACCATTTCTGTGATCACTCAATCTAAATTTCTACCACATACTAAAGAGTTCACCTAACATCCTAAGTATTGTGATTGCAGATTGCTTGATATGATCATTAAAGAAGCAAATGCTTCACACAATGAAGAAATAACTCAATTCCTCACAGAAACGCTGCACTATAAAACTATCAACAAACCAGAGCAAACCTAACAATAACATTACAGGTGTGAGGAAACAACCCATGCATTTCAATCTCAATGAAGAACAGAGGTACATCAAGCTCTTTTTTCAAAAGCTATATCAACTGAAGCATCTAAATGCTGCACATAAACAGCAATGCACCTTAAATTAGCAACTTAAAAATAACAGTTGTTTCCTGCTGAGGTAAATGTACTCATATTAAACATTTCCTGCAATAAAATACTCCAGAGGTACATGCAATCATTCCACTCTTTATTTGGTATGTCTGTTTTTCCAGCCATAAAAATGATAGAACTTAGTCAGGAATGCAAATTATTTATTTATTAAATAATGTAAAGTGTATTATATCATATCAATTGACACACCATTAATTAATAAGCACCTATTTATCTAAAAACACAAGCTTTCTCTTCCATAGAGAGAATCTTTCCTGATTTTTTTTTTTTTTTTACAATATGTATCATTATAACAATGTATTTTGCCAGTTGTATTACAGTAAATACTGAGTAAACAAACAATACTTTTTCTTAAACATTGTTAAACTCAACAAACTATCGATAAGATAAAATCAATCAGGAAGCTATTAGGTTACTGAATAAAAAAAGGCGAAAAAGTTTGTGAAAAAAAAGAATGATATCTAATGTCAGATCATTTGTCACTTTGTTACAGTGGACGATACAGTCATAATTCTCTGTTTTTAGTGTAATCCAGCAATCAGTGCAGTTAGCAGTTCTATTAAACAGGTGGTTCTGGTTTCTGTCAGAGTTCTGTTTGATCATTTTATAGTAAACACATGTATAAATCCCAGCAGGAAGGTGCCACATTGCCTGAATATCAACCCTGCATCGACTTCCATCTTTAAAGCAGTCTGCGCATTTGCAGTTTTCTGTGTGCCACCCTCCGAAAAGTTGCTTAGTTTGCGATACAAGCGATACAGACTGCTTCTGGACATAACAGAGTTGTCATTAAAACGGTTGGAAGTAGACCTATAATAACAAAAGTTATGAAACTATTTTATGAAGGTAGAAAAGTTAGTGTTGGTTGAAGTGCATTAATACACAAAAGTCTTCCCCTTCTACCTAGGTAATTGTTTGCATGTATTTCACATTATATTACAGATTTTATTACATTTTATATGATGCTCTCAACTTTTCTATGATCACATCCTCACCTTGGGAGCACAGTAGACAAGTCGATGCTGATCAGTCATGCAGCAGGGCTAAATGGACACTATTTTGGTCATACATTAATAGTTTATCGGCTGCTTAAACCAGAAAGGCATAACATGCATTCTGCATATGATCATTAAACAGTGTTAATATCATGGACTAGACTCTAGATCATCATAACTTCTCTTGCAAATACCAGCATTAATAGTGGTGCCCTCTAGTAGACATGGCAACACTACAACACTGAAAGAAATTCCTTTAAGTGGAGGTTATCAGTTAAATAGATTGAAATACAATTTGCAACAATGTACTTGCATCCCCAAAATGAATGTATTCAGCTCTCCTTGCTGAAGTTGCTAAAAAGAAACTATTTGAAATCATTTTCATGCATCTTCTCTTATCTACCCTTGATATGTCAAATATGTTGACCCAGTCTGACGACGCATCAAGCCACCCGCAGCTGTGGACGACAGAGCACATCGGGAATCCCACTTCACCCCTGCCTTCAAAGGTTGTGCTCTCTGCCAACCTGTGAACCTACGTGCTGGCAAACATGACATAAGTCTGGTCTGTGACAGCGTAAAAGCATATTCCCATTCAGCTTTGTAGAGTATGGCAGCTCTGGCAGAATGGCTTTGAGATGATAAAAGGCAACAATATTTGTCAAAAAAAACATTATCGACTCAAATAGTAGAGTTATCATAAAATGAAAACATAGTTGAAATCTCAGCACATTTTGAGCCAATAAGTAGCAACTGATCATTTTTTAACCATCACAGCTTTTAGAAATATTGCTGCTGGCCATTTGTTGATAACCACAGTGTACTCATCTTGAAATGGAGATTTATTAATGGAGAGTTATTTATCCGTGTCAAAGCTCATGTTATTTTGAGGAGATTTTCAAACATCGGACTGATATTATTGTACTCAAGTGGTCACCACAATCATCAGTTAAGCCAAAGAACTTAGAAAAGTAATAAAACAAAGATTTATATTATTAATGTGCAGCAGACATACTTGCAGCAACAAGACCTAGTTGAATCAATTGAGTTATATAAAATAAAGGCAGTTCTGAAAATCTTTAAAAAGGTTTAAACGTAGTACTACAAAATATGTACCTAATAATGAAGCCATTGAGTGGACAGTTATTTGTTTTTTAAAGATTTTAATCAAAAAATTCATTTAGACAAGAAATATAATGGTTTTTCTTCTCTCTCTCATAACTACACACAAACACTCATCCTCCTCACAGCTGGTATAGTCTGCAGCCCTCCATCCGAACACATGTTAAGTACGGAGGTCAGCTGGACACTGGGGGTCTCTCTGCTCTGTTAAAAAGAAGAATCAGCTTATTAAAAAGTGAGCTCAAGAGGAGGCATTCATGCTCCACCCCCCACTGCACACCAACACTTTACTAAGCTAATTAGCATCTTGGACCAGAAGCGGTGTCAATGGGGGGAAACAACATATTTCACCCTGTCAGCTTATACCAGTGACCTTGGCTGATCTTTTGATACGCCATTAAAGTATACACACCAAGATGTCAAAGAGAGGTCTTTTCCAGCCCGCCTGCAACAACGTCTGCAAACGCTTGTTTTCGGCTGAGGAGTGAACCGCCCAGACGGCTTTGATCTAGCCAATTCCATGATCACACCTTAGCACTGATGAGTACAATCATTTGGCATGCAAATAGCAATTACTGTAGATTCACTTCGGCTGACACTCAACAGCAATCCTTTTTCCTCCTGGTTTTCTGTAATCACAACAAGGAGGAGACTTTTTCTAGACATGAAGTCGGGATTTACAACTAAAAGGGAACAGACTCAAAAGGTACCTGAATATATTTTGTATTTCCTCTTAAAAAAACACAACTTACTGATTACTAACCTTGTACCGTCATCTGGTTTGGCAGACTAGACCTTTGATTGAAAAAGACTTCCCTATAATCACATGTGTATGATTATGGCATTAGGCCGGATTCTTCACATCAGAATTTCCAATCAAGAAATTGGTGTCATGGATCAATACAGCGCAGCACCTCATCTGATGGAGGAGAGAGGTGCAGAAACGTGTATGCGAAGGAGTCTCTGGATCAATTAGGAAGCGACTGGCACGTACAGACATTACTTTTGATCTTCTAATGCATCTACACAAAGACCTGAGGCTGAGCATTTGTTGGCTTCTAAGAGGAAGGAATCGATCCTTTTTGCAAGTGTCGGATCCAGTTCGTCCTGGGCCGTTTAAGCAGTGTTTAAGACATAATGAAAGGAGAGAGTCTAAATCCGCTTACCTTCCCCTAAGTGAAGAAACTGTATTTGCTGTCAGACTTTTGGTGAGATTGAAACATTTAATCCTTTGAAATAGTTTCTAATGCATCTGAATACCTGGTTAATCTCTCCAATGTGCTATGGTCTACTGTTAGACTGGAAGTTAACCTGCTGTGATGACATCTTATTCTATCAGGCTGATATTTCAAGCACATGAATGAAGTAAAGTAGACCTGACTGGCCTGTGGAGTTGTATAATCTGATGTGCAGGGAAAGAAATTTAAAATACTTGCAAAGACATTATTTGCTGTAAAACTGCAGAGGAGTGGATACAATCAGTTCATTTTTAAATCCAAACCGCTATGACTAGATTCCTGCTGCAAATGTGGTAAAAATATGTGACTATGTGTGTTGCATACAGTCCTTATCAGTGAAGCCCATGTGGAGTGTGTGGCTTATTCAATTAATCAGGCATAATTTAAACCAGCCGCCCGGGTGACAGGGGACCCAATCACTGGTGGAAAAAGTCATTCCTAGCATTCCTACTCCTAGTCCGTTTCTCTAATATGCTGTGGCAACCTCCTAACTATTCAATACCAGACCCAGACCCCCACAGTTTATGTAGTCCCTCAGCTTCTTCCCAGTTTTCATCACTTCACATTTATTAGACCCCACACCTCTATCAAAGGCAGACTGGAGAAAAACTGCAGCTCCATCTTATGTCCAAAACTCATCTCGAAAGGAAAGGAAATTGTGAGAGAGAGTGGAGACTGTATGTGGAAAGAAAGGCAAAAACCAACAAGCACAGAGAGATTGAAGACTCAGTGTCTTCCTGAGTTTAGCGCAAATGGGGAATCTAAAAAAAACTATTTAATTTGAGCAAATGCTATCTATCTATCTATCTATCTATCTGTGAATGTAGGAAAAACACAGGTAAATAAAATTAAGTATATAGACATTGATACATGTACTTTTAACTGAAAGAAACTCTTACGAACCAAACCTAAGACACTAAATAAGAGATGTGCCAACTTTATTAAACCTGACTCCTTGAAACTCATATTTAAAACGTTTTTTATTAGCGATGGTAAATATTCCATTGCTACCAGGTCACACCAAAAACAGGATTTTTGGAACTCAAGGATTTCATAATCAAGTTACTCTTGATGTGTTAAACATCAAGAGTAAATTTCTCCAATGAGAGATCAATAAAGTCAATCAAAGATAAATGAAGAGATGTGAGAAACAAAACTCAAGGCATGATAGCCCTGTAATCTATTTAAAATATGAGACATTAAGTCTTTAAGCAGATAACAGGAAGGAAGAAGACCTGCAATTGTTTCCCTAATTGTTGGAACCCCAGTTTTCAGGTGACAGCAAGCTGAGCTGATGTTAGTGCCCTTCCAGTATTGACGTCAATAAAGAAGAAGGACCAAAATCGTGCCTTGTTCAGAGCAGGCTCTTGTGGCGTTTTCCTGATTTAAATAGAGAGCCAACATGAAAAGAACTAAGCTTGCTTTACAATACGTTATTTCTAGCAGGTTTCAATTGAAATCCAAAACCAAACCAAATCCTATAATATTCATAAGAGTATGAAAGTTGGGTGTTCATTCCTTTAATGTTAGCTGTTCTACTGGCAATAATCAAAAGAGAAGGATTATCAAAGTCCAAAAAATAAAAGCCTTTACAGAGATTAGATAAGTGTAAAAACTACATCTTAGCAGCACACTTTTGTGAAACCCCACGATTAAGGTAAGTATCGCTAATAGAACACATAACGATTAGTATTTAGGGAAAAAATATATTGTTTACAGATAACTTTTTTCTCAAAAATGATTGACGCTTCTTTCTGCAAAAATATAATAAAGGGTACAAGAACAAATCCACAGTTAAAGGCAAAGATTTATTTTTGGCAAACGTGTATCTTTGCACTGCTGTAAGCTAAATTCAAGAAAGATGTATAAAACATATCCAAGGTTAGGTTATAAGGGAAGAGTTGGCCTAGTGATTAGAGCAGTGCGCTTGTGCTCTTAGAAGGTTGCAAGTACCTAGTTTCAACTCCCACAGCCTCTAATCTGGGTGTCTGAGCAAGATCCTTAACCCTGCACTGCTCCCCGGGCGCTACATAATGGCAGCCCACTGCTCCACAAGGGGAGAGATACATTTCTCTGTTGTGAGATCAATAAAGTTCAATTATTTATATATCATTATACTGTATAAGATTTGCTAATACAGGAAAAATGTGTGTCACTTAAGTTTCTTGAAGTTAGTATTCCCAATACCTAAGAAAGTAAAAAAAAAAAAAAAAAACTATGGGGAAATGGCTCTACACCTTCTTACATAACTGTAGTGTATAGAGTGCATGTGTGTGCCTCTGGAAAAAAAAAAAAACTCATCCCGCTGACATACTATAAACCTGACCTGAACAGTGACCCCAAACAGCAGCAAACCATGTAGAGAAAGATGGACAAGCTGGCAGGAAGCCTGAGCTCGCCAACATCATCTCGTTCAAAGTATGCTCAGAGACTGACAAAGCTTTCGAGATGCTGCTGAGATTCTGGGACTGGCAGCGCAGAACCACCACCCCCACACATTTCTAAGAAGTATAGAAAAATGTTCTGTCCTGCAGCAAGAGAAAGTTTTTAACTTAACGGATCCTGAACAGTGTGACTACCACAAAGGTGGAACATAACAGGAAAATAAGCAGAGGGAATTGGCAAACATTTATAGAGAACATTATTTTTGTATAGTAAGAGGCAAAGATTATTTAAAAAAAAAAGCAAAGTAAAATGCTAATTAAAACAGTTTAGGGAAAATTTAAACCAGATATTCAATAGTGAGAGATAATTTGTAACTTAGTTCTCCAAATACTACTCCATATGTAATGTATGACTCATTTTAAAACATAATGTGAAAGAAATGTCAGTTCTTGTAGTCCACAAGACCACGCTCCAACCATCTGATTTTTTCCCCATTTTAAAACATGATACTCTGTGCGACCCATGTACACAAACCTTAGTCCTCCAATGGGTGTTCGAGTCACGGCTTGTTTAATTCTCTAACATGCCTTCCCTCCTGCCTATCAACTTCCAATGCATCTGCATATGCTATCAAAGTCAATCAATTTCTTGTCAGCATATCCTCAAATAAAGGCTTCTATTGCCATAAATATCTGGTACTGTTTACAAGCCAAATATGCAATTTGTAAAACCCTAAACATTCCCATAGCTTCCCAATTAGTGTGGGATAGATATGTTTGAGGGAAAAAAATAGAGCAGACAGAGATTTACTCTTTGAGTCATGATAATTAACTTGCAAGCACACAATGTCCAGGGTAAGACCAAAACAGGAATTTTCTGCAAGTCCTGGTTACTTTAATGTCCATAACAAGCAATTGTCTTCACTGAGTTACAAAAATGTCATAAATAAGTATATAAATCCAGTTAAACAGTTCAGTGATCAAAACAAAGCACAGATCATGGTTATCTACCAAATACACTGTTTTAAAGTCAGCATGTGAGCTATCATAAATCAACAACTGAACTGAATCACTGGATCCAACACTAGAGGACTAAGAGCCCATCTTCACAAGGACACACTGAGGACATCAGATGGAGTGAAGTCAAAATCAATGTTTGAAGCCATACCTCCTCAATGCCATGAGCAAAACCCTCTGGTTACGTCACAAAAGAGGCACAAGAAAACTGATCCAGGTTATTTTGATGACGATTATTCATGGTTTATATGCTTTTTTCTTTTCATTTTAATAATTTTGTTCAAAATCCCTGTTTCAATGGTATATTCAATACCATAGCAACAAATGGTCTGTGATATATATGTGAAACAAGAAACAGTGAGTGATGATGGCCAGGGTGGACTGGATTAAAGCTTCAGAGGGTTGAGGGGATGGCGGCTCTCACTGTGGTTGTAACCTCTTGAAAACTGATTTTGAAACTATTTTAGGACTAATAGATTTCAATATCTTCCATGTGTTTGTCTCTGTTCTAGGACTCCATGGAAAGGAGCATAGTGTGTTCCCTTTGGAGACAATTCAGCCTACTTTATATGTCAGACTGCTGATTGGCTGGTGTACAGCATGTTTCAGCTGTGTCTGAGGTTAAATATTAAGCATTTGCTTGCTGATCTGAAAGATTAAAAAATCTATTAGTGAAAAATGACATTTTTCTGCTTTTTACAAATCAACTTACTGCACTGAAAGACCTAAAGATGTTGTGTCCATCAGCTGGACATAAATGACTGAAGATTAGAGCTTATAACTGGAATTGATTGACCATGCTTTTCAGCACACACTTTTATAAACGTTGAGAGGCAACTAAAAATTATCATCTTCCCTTTGTAATTATTACTGTAGTAATACAATCTCTGAATTATTAAGCTAGTGTTACAATGGCCTAACCTCATCCAATCTTACTGGTGTGATCTATAATTCAATAAGGGCTGCTGAGGTTCCCTTATTATAACCAACACGCTAGAATGGTAAATGAGCTCAGTACTCAACCTCACTCTTTGTCACTCTCAGCCTGTCTCTTTCACTCCATATCTCTGTCCGTCTTATCTGTCTCATTCTGAACGTGCACAGTGCACATTCATTCAACATTCACTTTTTATGACAATCCGTTATAAACATCATTAGATGTCCTTTTTTTTTCAAATATTCTTCTTTATTCATAGGAGTATCAGCAGCCATATCAACGAAAAGTCTAAACAGCATGGTGGAGAGCAAAGGGAAAGTATGTAATCGCAAAGCCTGTTTGATCATCCTCAAAATTATGTCTATGACAATACCCAAGTTGTTTGGGAAAGAGTCAGCAAGAGAATATGCAAATACGGATTGCTGCACTGCTCTTGTATGTGGAGCCCAGGCAGAGGAGAAAAAAGAAAAAGTGCATTGTGGTTCTTTCTTGTTTTGAATTTCAAAGGGAAAGCAGAAAATGGCCAAGGAGTCTCTTTATAACCCCAGGCATTAATTCTGCATATTACAATCAATTATAGAGATCTGAATCCCAGATTTATCTATGGAGAGAACATCTGGAGAAGAGTACTTCAGTGAGACTATTGTATCAAAAAAGGAACTCCGCTGTGGAAAAGGGAAAATGCTCAAGTAGAGTCAGAAAGAAGCGACTGGTGGAAAAAGAGGCAGAGTTAGTGGTGTAATTAGGGACAAAGGAGACAGCCGACAACTCCCTGATTGAATGCATTTTATAGTCAGTAACATGCTGCTAACACATGAGTGCAGAAAGTCTGCAAAAGTGATGCACACCCCAATGCTAAGGTTTAAATATGGGAAGTATCAACTTTTGCAAAAACAGCTGCAAATATTTTCTTTGTAAAGCAGCTGAGACTCTGATTGGATAGTGATCATCTGAACACCAATTTTAGATTCAGGTCTGAACTCTGACTGGGCGGTTTCATTGCAGGAATATGTTTAGATCTAAACCCAGCTTCTATATGTTTCCTAGAAAGGAAACTTCCATTGTTGTCTTGCCTCCCCCCAGCATATTTTATTCCAGGACTGGTCTATGTTTAACATTCCTTCCGCTCTTTTCAGCTTCCCTGTTTGCTGGAGGAAGCCTTACATCATATGATCCTGCCACCATGTTTTACAATGAGGTCGTGTGTGCAGGCTGATGGGCATTGCTTTTCCCTCACATATAGCAACATGCATGACATCCAAGAAACTCACGATTTTTTTTTTTTTTTACCTGACCAAACCACATCCCATCACATTTAAAAATTGCAGTTTCTTTTATGACTTTCTCTAATCAGTGGTTGTTGTTTTAACTCTTTCTTCTCTTACTGCACATGTAATAATTTAGATCTTCCACCTACAGTAAGCTGTGGATCTCTGTGTTTCCTCAATAGCTATCATGGTTCTCATGCCAACCCTGGTTTTGTTTTCCTTACAAAGTCTGCTTCAAACTTATAATTTTTCTTGTTTTTTGTATGTGTTTGTAGAAATATATAAGAACAATAATGTGGGCAATCTTAAGATATTTTTTATAGCAGAATCACACTTGAAACTTCTCTACTACTTAATCCCTGACCTGCATGGCGTGTTACTTAGTCTTTATAAAGCAGATTGTTTAGAAAACAGCTTTATTTATACTTAAATCACATATGTCCACTAATCAGAATTCAAAAGGTAATAGTTTTGCATTTTCTTTAACATAAATCCCAATAAATGCATAAATATAAGATGGAGTTAGTGAAGTTATTCAATGCCCTTTCACCTTTCCTCAAGCATTTTTGGCAAATATAAATTCTTTTAATCCTTTACATCTTTAATGACATGCTCATAGTTGCAATGCATTATTAAGCTCATGAATTTCTTTTAATGTGACTTTTTTCCTCCTTTATATTTTCATGTCCTTAAAAAAAGAACAAAAAAAGAAAAATCACACATAACTATGTGCCACACATGCTCCTTCCCATGTGAGTATTTCATGCTCTACATTTCAATAATTAAACTGACAGAGTTCAGTCAGCTACTAGGTGGGGAACATTTCTTATCTATCCATATTCCTACAAAGATCCACAGAGACAAAGTTGCATTAATAAAAGCTTTTAACAGGATGGGGCAAGCGTAATAGCAGGACCTTTGCCCAAAACAAGAGACCAGAGACCTGAATGTACCCACAGTCATTGTTCTGCAAAGATCTGGTGAGGCTGCAACCACAAGCCAGGGAAATGTGACAGTTCCCCTCTCACATTTCAGCTCTCCAGGGGTGTAGAAGCAGGATTGTACACCAAGTTCAAAGGGATGTGAAGGAGTGCTTAAGAAATTCTGGGGCAGCGGCAAGGGACAGGAAAAGAGAGAGAGCGAAAGCTTCTGATCCACAAAGGCAATTCTCAGGATATGAACATGCAACACAAATGCGTGCCAGTGCATCGATTGGCAGGATATACGTCAAAGAGCTGCCTAGCTCCTCTTCACTAATTCTGATTTAGTACAATGTTTGTTTGGGACTTGAACACATGGACCTACTTTGGGTGTCCAGGTTCTTAGCTGAGATTACTTTATGAAATATTGATACAAGATGAACCTCTTCTATAAAACAGCTTTCTAATGGGAAACAAGAGAGTATCGAGGCACCATGAATTTAACAGCAAAAAACACACAAAAGTACATTTTAAAGCATAGGTGTAGTTCTTAAAATAATGTGTTTTAGTTTTTTGCCAGTGGCTATCTGCTGAAGACAACCTCTCCAGTATGCAAATCTAATAACATAACAGCCCTTTATTATTTGCCAAACCAGGAAGATTTTGTGGTATATAATTATACACCCAGTCAACAGGTGTCCACATATATATTAGGGTAAAATCTAGTTTAAAAACAGAAATACTTCAACTATTTAACTAACCAAACCTTAACTGGATGTGCATTTTATGAATATATATTTTTGTTAAAAATAAAATAAAAATAAGCTTAATAGAGAATTGGTTTGGTTTGGTTTAATCTAACTCTGTAACAATGGTTGTGTAGTATTTGAAAGGCATGTTTGTGTTGCTTTAAAGTGTTATGCATTTATATGTAGATTGCACCTAGGAGGGGGCAATAATTCAATATAAGGTTATATTACATGATCCTTTCATTCAATAAGGGTGGGAGGAGTTTTAAACACATTTCTGATGTTTAAACTTAAATTGAAGTCAACAATTACACCATTTGTCTGATATCCCAGTTTTTGCATAGTTTTATGTATTTTAATTTTCAAAGCAAATACTTCAAAAATGTGAGAGAGGGGTTTAAAAACAAGGCAAAAATAATTGTCAAAAGTTGGTACAGGATTCTTTTGTGGGCAGTGAAATCAGTCTTTCTGAGGCTTTTATGTCAAAATGATTTTGTATCTACCAAAATTAAGAAATATATTGTGATATACATTTTGGCCATATTTCTTTTGCACCCACTAAAACCTTACTTGACACTTGGTGCCAGTGCCAAAAAGCTTTTGGTGTAAGTAGTGGGATGAGAGCGGTTAATAATTCCCTATCTGGTAATAGTGGCCTATCATCACTGAAGATTGTTTTAGTGCAGGAATGAATGATGATGAGACTCTGCAACCAATGGCAATCTGGTGTCCCCACACTTAGCGACTGAATCCCAAAGAGTTAAAATCCAATAAAATAAAAAAAGAAGCCAGTGGCAGACTAAGCTTTTAAGAATTGGTAAGTTTTGGCAGAGAGGATTTGGTAAGTTTTTCCATAGACAGAATTCACATAATAAAACAACTTGCTGTTCAACGCAAAAGGATTTTCCTTGCAAAAGTGGCACCGCTTAAAAGGCAAGTAAACAAGTTTTTGGTTATTTGCCTTTTGTATCTCTGCCTTCTTTCTGTATGTCTGTTTTTGTCTCCTTGAACCCCAGTTGGCCTCAGCAGATGGCCGCTCACACTGAGCCTGGTTCTGCTTGAGCTTTCTTCCTGTTGAAAGGGAGTTTTCCTCTCCAGTCACTACAAGCATATTTGGTGTGAGGGATTGCCTTTGAGTCAATGAGTCGATGCAATCAGCTGGTTTTCCTTAGATAACTTTGAATCAATTTGACTGTATGATCTGGTTGAATAGTCTGTAAAGTGCCCTGAGAAGACATGTTGTGAATTGGCACTATATAAATAAACTGAATTAAATTGAACTTAAGATATGGGCTGAATTATGACATTTATTTATGAGTTCTATTTGTTTAGGGATTTCTTTTCTCAAGAATCTTTTTTGTTTACCTCACTTGTCACTAAAAACTAATTTTAGGCCGCCCAAACTCGGCACAATAAGCCTGTTCAGTGTTCGTGAAAAAGCCAAACTAACCAATTCGAGGTGTTAAGCGCTACAGTCTTGAATAAAAAAAAATAAGACAGACAACACCTAGGGAAACCTGAGAAAACAAACACGCCCGCACACGCCCTAACACAAGCATGCAGGCACAAATGAACACACATTAGCCAGCTTACCATCTCTCTGCGGACAGGAGGAACACTCCCGCCACATCATTTCAGAGTGCTTTTCATCACAGTGTGACAACGTGTCAGCTCCAGTCCCTGTCACTACAACACACTGCATTGATATTCACCAACTGTGCAGCAGCCTGGGACACAACACAACCAAGCCAAAAAATGTGACACTGGAGGAATAACTTTTCTGCATTTACTTGCCTACAAAACACACCCACGTGCCTATACTGATAGTGCTAGATCTGGGCACGATGATGTGCATACAAATTAACTGGAACTCTGGTACGGACACAGCGTGACGTGTAATAGCTTTCTGCAAGCTACTCATAGCTAGTAAAATACAGTTCAGCTCACATATTTCAACATCAATTTAAGGGAAGTTTTAATGTTTGTTCTCCGTTACTAAAATAGACAACGTCAATTATTCTCTACATTAAATCAGGGCCACACACCTGTCAATTAGACTGATGAATGGATGGACTGATTGGCTGACTGGGTGCCATTTATGTTTAATTTAAACTTATCACAAAAACAACACAAAAAACCTCCTATTCAACATCCACTGAGATTTATAGTGCCAAAGGCAAAGAATAGGGACCTGTGGCGGAGCAGAGAGAATGAGGGTAGCCTGTGTGTGTGTATATCGTTAAATGTGCATTTTTGGCAGGTTGCACACAGCACAATAATCTGATTTAATTGCAGTTATTTTTATATACAATTGGAAAATGCGGCAATAAAACAATGATCTGTGGCTCCAATCAAAAATACAACAGAGGCTGGTAAATATTTTTTTATTGCACCACCCCAAAGTGAGGATATTAGGAATTTAACTAATGCATTTCTATAGCACTCAGCTGCAGTCTAAAGTATGAATCATTGATGATCTCCCTTGATGTGGAGGAGGATATGAAATTGATGAGGAGTCCAACGGGCAGCAGAGTAAATCTGCTCTACAAATATTGCCTCGACTCGAACACCAGGTAAGCATGTAATGAAATTTCTAGTGCAGTATAGCTCTGCACAAGAGTGTGATTATGCACCCTCTCTTTTGACTTGCTCTGTATCTCTCGCACAAACATAGCCTTGAGTGTGAATACAAACACACCGGCTGGGGAGATGCATTCAGCGAAGCAATTAAACATCCCTGCGCGTCGGCATACAAACTATCAGCCAAATCTCACTCCACAGGTACCCACTGTGGAGAGTCAGTGGTGTGGATTAATCCATCCCTGTGTGTCCGAGCTGCATGGCTGCTCTGCTGGCCCGGACTACTCGGCTTGTTAAAGTTGATTTATTAGGCCTCTGTTTACTTTGGCTTTCCCAGGCAGGGGAAGGTCAACAATAATGGTCCTCTGAATGGGAATAAATTCTGACCTGGATATATATGGGCAGCACTGCTTCTCTACAGCAACCTTTCATAGCATGCAAGATCAAATCATAGTCCTCCCCTGCCTCCCCACTCTTGTGTACACACCCACACAGTTTCTGTCCCTTAATAACTAAGACATCAATCAGAAACATTTTAAATTGGTGTCCCTTTTGCGGTTGCTTTTTATTTGCTCTGTAGGCTCCCTCCCTCTCCCTGTTTTCTAACACCAATGTTACATCTGGAGTGAACGCCCATTACATCAATTAATGCATTCGTTTCTACGTAGCCTGAGAACCAAAGATGCAATATGGAAGAAAAATATATCGCACATAAAGAAGCTGCTGTAGCTTGCTAATAATGCACAACAGCACACATGCCTGCTGAAAAAAAAACAACTTCAACACTATAACAGAAGTTAAATCCCCACCTCGATCCAAGGCTGACAAAGCAATAAAAACTAGCAGCGCAAGAGTTTTTGTACAAAGGTAGAGGAGGAAAACAACTTAGTCTCCTTTTTTCATTAACCTTTTTTCTTTGTAAGGCAGGATATATAAGAAGGTTGTTTTCTATCAAGACGCTACATAAATGGAACTATCCTCTCTGTGCTATGCAAGTGACATCCAATGAGTAAATTATAAACACTCTTTCTGCTGATCAATCTCACTTCCTTTTTAAGTCGATGGGAAATATGGTCAGGCATCTCTAGGCCTTTAACATTAAAAGAAGCAATGCTTCTTTTAAAAGGAAAAACAAAAAGCCATCGAATGAAAAACACACAATCATCTTAGAAATATTCTTATTTAAAAATAACCTCTGCAAAAATGTGTTGCAGCTGCCACGCTGCTTACCTGTAGGGAAGTATGATGTAGTTATTTAAACTTCTTGTAACCATGCTTTACGGAACCAGTTCAGTCTTCACTTGATGGTGTGAGAAAAAAGTTTGCTTCATAACGGATGGAATGAGGACGCAAATAAAACAATAGGGAAATTAAAGGGTATTTTTGTGTGTGTGTCATGTTTTGCTAAAATAGCTCTGGACATATATGTCCCAGAACTAGATGATAGCCCAACAGATTTGCTTTCAGAAGCAGACCATCACGACTGTTGCCTTAAGGTTCTGCTTGGTACTTCTACATGAAACTTTAGTGGGCAGGCTTTTTTTTTTTTACCTTACCGGGCAGGCTTTTAAAATAAACCGGGATTTTCATCCGGCCTCATTTGTTGTCTTGAAGTAGTTTTAATTTCATCTCTGAATATAAATCAGGTAAAAGCTTGAATGTCATCTAAAATTCATCTGATTTGTGAGGAACCACTGACATCAGTCTTACTTTAACGACATGCCCGCTTGTCTTACTCATTTTGAAGAGCAGCATGGAGATATTCATCTTCATCATATTTATAAGAAAATAAGTTACACATAGTTCTTATACTTTCTTAAATGCCTAGAGGAAAATGCATTTAAAAATGCTTTAGCGGGTCAGCAGGTGGCTCAGCAGTTGAGCAGATGGAAAATATATTGCGGCCATAATCACCTGTAACTGCTCATGGTTTAATTCTTGACCTAAGGCCATTTTCTGCATGTCTTCCTCTTCTCTCTGCCCTTCCTTCTTTTGACCTCTAATACATAAAGGCCACTAATGCCACAAAACAAGAAAATGAAAATTTTAAAGGCTTTATTATGAATCTAATTTATTATGCTATTCTAAATACAGTATATATTTTTCTTCTCCAGACTATGCTACTGCAAAAACATTCTTAAAGTTTTAAAGTATAACATCACCATAAACATGAAGAGAGATATAAATATATAAATAAAACTAAATAAAATGACACCCTGCTGAGCATCCAGAAAGTAAAAAAAAAAAAAAGAAAATAGCTGAATAGAGTAAAAATAATGAAGCACCAGTACGGCTGAGTGTAGTTTTCTACCTTATCAAATGTCAACATTTTTCCCACCGACATTCATCATAATTTTTACTGTATCTAATGAAGTAGACAACTTTGACAATATGAGAAAAATATGTATCCAAGGTGATTTGTCATGACTGTGATGTGTTAGTGAGAAGCTCAGCTCAGAGCTCTTTGATTTAGTCATTAGCCTATCTGTGAGGCTAATGTCATAAACTTAAAGCAGAACCCCAACCCCTTAAATCCTCCCTATGTTCCTTCATCATAGAGCAAAGAGATCCAGTAATAACCAAACAAGAAGCTATTTAATATTCTCCACCACGCTGAAAATGTTTCGCAATGCCCGAGAGACACATCAGTCAGATTACCATAAAGCTCTGTACCAATATGCTTAGTTTAGTTTTAAGAAATTAACTCTTGCCTGGAGCGCACCTCCTAGCTCAGACAGGCTGCAAGCTGCTGCCACCAGAGCTCGCTCATCAATAGCAACATGCTGTGCTGTTTTTCTAAAAGTTCCTTATGCATTTAAAGTCCCTCAGACGACCGGAACACATGTAATATTGTAGTCTGCATTAATCACATATCCCCTGTGAAATATTTAGATGTAAAACTGATCGTTTTACATCTAAATATCTAGTTTTTGGATTACATTAATAATTTGAAACAACTGTTCTATTACAGGGAAAAGTGCTACTACATATATATATATATTTTTTACAGCCTAAAGGGTTTTTTTAGTCTCAGTATGCAGTTTGAATAGAGCCACCCACTGACTAGATTTCACAATGTTGGATTAATAAAACATATGCAGTTGTACATGGTGTACCTTCAACTACCGAAAAGAATGGAAAACTGAGAAGTCTGAATTTTACAGTGATATAATTAATATCCAGGTCCTTACTGTGAAGAGGCCATTAAAACTCGCTGCTAGGCTTTGCTCAGTTAAAGTCCAACCGATCAGGACATCAGAACCGACAGCAACTCTTTAAAGTTTTATTCACAGGTTCCTCCCAAGCATTAAACATTCAGCCTCGTGATAATCTTTGCATGGACAACAAAAATACAAACAGGAGTGCACCACATATGCACCCCTCTATCACTCATTTATAACAGTCTTCCACATGAATCAACCATTTTCTTTCTACAACTTAAGAGCCTTGGATGATTGTGAGTGAGCATCCCTCTGGTCATTAGATCATGCTAAAGCAGAGCACTTGAAGCGGAGAGCTTTAACACCCCATAAATGCTCCACTCAGTCAACGGCTTTGATGAGGCTTTTGATATGGTTTCACCCCATTAGGTAGTCAGAAGGAATATTCAAGCACATAAAAAAGAAATAAAGTCAACTTAATCTAACCTTTACAATATTCCCAAATCAAAGAAAGTCTTTACAAGTAATTACTTGCTTTACGGCGCATTGAGAATCAATACATTTGCAAAGTGATACAACACCTTTAGTTTCCTTTTTATTTCAAAAACAGAGCACTGATAACTTGTTCCTACTTTTCTCACAAATTCTCTCTTTATCCGCTCACTGAAAAATAAAATTTCATCTCCTATCCTAAACTAAAGGAAGCCCAAGTGTGGTCCAAAGTATTAGACAGAGGATAAGATCAGACATTTTCTTAATGATTATAATGACCTACAGTAAACTCAACTACCTTATTGATGATAAACTATTGATATGTTGCATCTCTCACAAAGTTCTGTGTATAATATTATCTGGCATTGCTTAAAATTGATAGCCTGGGTGCCATTCCGAACTTAGTCCCGCCCACAACATTTGAGGTCGGGAAGTTCGGTGTGGCATTGCTCAACAGTAGCGCGAGTATGCTAGCACAATATCTGGCGAGCCAATCAAATTGTCAGGGCGGGCTTTATACGATGATGGACAGATGATCAACAGTAACGTAATCAACCATGTCACCAATGCGCGCTTGGGTGACAACAATAATGGCTGCCGCTGGAGAGTTGAGGTGAGTAGATTCTGCTATTAGGTCTGTTCTAGAAGATATCGACAGCAAATTAATTTTAAAAGAGGAACAGAGAAACGCGATCAAGGCTCATCTTCTTATAATAGGCGTGCAACTGCACGCTTTGATTTTTGTTGACAACAACTATGCGTTGCTTAACATATGTCACGCACTCCGTTGCTCTTATTGGTTGTAGGTCTATCCAATTGAGTGCAGAGGCATTTTTTTCCTGGTTCGTTCGAAACACGCCCCATAATCACAGCTCTATGGAGCAGTATCAGACTCATATTCTGACTAGAATTGAGTAGGACTACGTCAGGCTATAAAATTGACTCAATGACGACAAAAAAGAGAAGAAAAAAAAAGAATTGTCAGGGGTGAATGGGACAAAGAAAAAAAACAGAAGAGACAAAAGAGCAAACTAAGAAAAAAGTTAAGTTGCTCTTAAAGCTTTTTTGATGTTTACTTTGGTTGTCTCTTTATTTTACTGTTATGTTGTTTCTTCCTCTCATCTCATACAGCTAGGGAAGCAGACTTCTAGAAGTTACTGTATATCTTCTGTATATTTTTACTGTTGGTTTTATTTTCTCTCTTTTCTTCTTTCTTTATCACCTCACTTTCCGTCTCTGTGTCCATTGTATATAATTTCACTGCCTGAATAATTTTCAATAAAGTTTCATATATAAGTACCAAGCAGGACCTTATGGCAACAGTCATAATGGTCTGCTTGTGAGAGCAAAGCTGTTGGGCTATCATTTAGCTCTGGGGCATCTATTCCTACAGCTATACTTTCAAAACAGGACTCAAAGAAAAAAAAGAAAGTTAGGATAAAAGAAAAAAGTTATGCACAAAAAAGGGACAAAAAAGCTTAATAAAATTGCTCATATATTTTTATATAACAGCCAATGATCAAAACATTAAATATTTGTTTTCTATCATGCCAGAAACCAGCAACCACAGAAAATGATCATCTTTCACTCAAACATGTCTAACCAGCCTTGACAGTTTTATAGTCGGTACGTATTTTACTTAAATGCTGCTTAGAGCAATATAAAACCAGCAAAGGCAGTTTTCTATCAGCTATCTTGACCCTAAAGCATCCTTTTTATATCCCACGCTAATTCTCTCACAGTTGTCTAATAGGATTGGCTGTGGCCAATTTAATTGTAGTGCAGGATACATGAGGCACTGTAATTCCCTTCCTTATCGTGCACTCCCCTCCAAAGGGTTTGTCAAAGCTTGAAGACGGTTTAATCAAATTTAAGTTGGTACTAAGGTCTTCTAATGAGACACACACTGATGGATGTGTAAGAAAGAAAAAAAAACACCCCAGCAGGATTTAATACAACTTTGGTAAAAATACAATCATACAAAAAAATGTATCAATGCTGAAAATCCTCCAAATGCAGAAGAAATAAATTAATGAAGGTAAACCAACCCCTTTAACCTCCCCTTATTACTATTTGAAACTGCTGAGCTGTTCCGACTCTTGCATCTATCAAGCTTTATTATCCTGCTTTATGAGACAAGCAAGATGTATCGGCTTCCAGGACATCTGACCGTCTGCCAATACCTTTATCGCTCTCTTCTGCATTAAATGGCAACACGGTACTTTTCCAAGAAAAGTTAAAAACCAGCTATACCCCAGGGAAGTCAAATTTTTGCAGATGCAAGAGGCATTTTTACCAGGTAATAACAATAAAAAAAGCACTTTTTAATGCCAGCATTTCTACATGTGTCAAAGTGAATATAAGATCCCCCTAGAGATATGTATTCATTTATTTACCATACTTTTTTAGAATAAACCCTGGAGGGCGAGGGACCCATCAGTGAAAATAATTAGTCCTTGTCAATCACCTGACTGATGTCCTGGACAGAAAGTCTCTACATGCCACGTTCATGCTCTGACTAAGGAGTAGGTGCAAATGGAGGGTGGGAAATAAAGTAGCAGTTGATCTGCCATGTAAATACTGCATATAACCTTGTTTTGTGTCGTTTATGGTTGCTTCAATTTTTAAACAAAGAAAAAGGGTTATCATTGAGTGTCAAAAACTTTTTTGTTTAATAGTAAAAAAGGTTTAAAATTCAGAACAATGCTGACAGGAGTGGATTTTAAATCTGTCTACGATCAGGAGCAGCTGAGCCTGCAAAGGTCTGGTTCTGCAGCAGATTCTTTATCAGCAGTTGTTCTCCAACTTTTTGTGTGCGTTGGTTCTATTTACCATTAGGTTGTTATTAGATGGTTATTACTTGGTAATGATTGCTAATCTACAGTTTGTCTATTATAGAATTCCTGTGGAGTTTTTAGGTTGTCTGAGCTCTTTGTGCAACGTTTAGATTTACTGGGCCAAAACGGTCAACCTTTGAGTAATTTATAGCTATATGAACTAACAGTTACACTCTTTGGGAAGACCATACAATGATTATTCCGGGTCGTGAGATGCTCAGGTGCTGGACCAAAATGCTGACAAAAAAGTTATACCGGATTTACCAGCTTTTATTAACTGTTTGGTCTAGTAGGTTGTTTAAAGGATTTGATGTTTGACATATGTTAATGCAATTAAAAATTACTTAGTTTTTGACAGAAAACTAAGTCATTTTTATACGTTTGGGTCAGATCTAACATATTTATTAGTTTTTGCATCTTTACCTTGAAATTGCATCTTTAGTCCTACAATACTGGCTCCATGCAATTGTTTCCTCTATTCACTGTTACCTCCTGCCCTCCATCTGAAATTGTGTATCATTAAAATCCCGTGACGACCTACCTATTGCTTCCAACGCAACAACTTGATGGAATCAGCTGCAACAGTTTCCATAGATATGATAAAATGAACAGAATAATATGCAATGTATTTCACTATAATTTCAATAAGACTGGACTGTTTGGCATTGAATCTGAATGTGGCTATAGTTGGACTGTACTTAAATGGATTATACCGCTTTGATTAAAAAATGTTAGATAATTAAGTAAGAATTAGATCTACTGGTCTTGGTAAGTACATTGATATGTAAACTGAGATGAATTTTCCTTCTGAAAAAAGCTGAAAGGCTTCTTTTTCAGTTCTTAATGGCTCGCTTTTTATGTAGGTTTTATTTTTAGCCCATATTATTACAATGCATCATATTCTATACTTTATTAGATCATAATTTGAATTTAATCTTGACTGAATTTGATTATCTACACTGACAAGAGCTGGATTCGTTCTTCTTGCAAAGTGTTTTGATATGTCATATGTATCAAACCGATGTAATATGAAAAAGACTGAATTCAATTTTGTTGCTACATTTAATAAAAATATCACAATTAGTGTCTTGCCACTACACTGACCAAAAAAAGGGTCTACATTTATGCCGTAGCCCTCTGTTTAAGGACAAAAAACAAAACAAAGAAATCTGTGCCACTTATCAGAGACTGTTTAAAGTTCCTGGCAAACAGAATTGATAGATCAAAGTTGAGCGTCAATCAACGTTCCAAAAATAAAAGTTTATTTAGAGAGGTGTATTTCAAATACAACAGCTATTCCATCACAGTTAAGCCAGCCTAAATAGGATCATATTGAGCTGATTTTTACATCCCATAGCAAGTCACTAACGGAAAATAATCCCCAACCCTTATAACTAAAGCGAAGCAGAGCCGTTTAAGTCATTGTGCTTTTGGAAACCAATTTAGGAATACCGTACAACCAAGAGTTCATTCCCCATTAGATTCTAATGAAATAAAAAACCTTTTCTGGTTCTCTGTAAATAATTAGTAGACTTTTTCTTGCCTCATGAATTATCTCACTCTGATCTGCAGTTATAACCAAGGGGCATTTCATCCAAGAAACTACCAAGACAAAATCAGTTGCTTAAAAAAAGATGAAGATATGTTATTCCTATTATCCTATTTCTGCTGTCTCTGCCCTAAGGTTATTTAATTTATAACAAGACCGTAAAAAAAACCCTACACCCGGTTGATAAAATAATGAAGACCATTTGCTTAAAAATTTGCGACGTAGGTCATAAATAAGAACAAGCAATCTCCGACCCTACAGACAAGCCTGACTACTAGCAGATTTAAGCAAATGTCATTAAAACTAGAGGAGATTTAACACAAGTGACAGCAAAGAACAGTTTCCTCGCTGTGCCCACAACCCACCCCATAAACAGAAAAACAAAGCAATAAGTTGTCATATGGAAATTATGTTTATTTAAGTGACTCACTTCAGAAGAGGAGAAAACCGTTTTTGTTCAAGAGCTTGATGTGACAATTATGGCAAAAAGAGAGAGACAAATTCAGCGAAGGGAGATTAAGGGTGTTCCAAAGCATGGCTTGTCGTTACAGCACATGAAAGGACAAAATCTATCAGTGACAGATTAACAAGGGAGATGAAGTGCTTCAAGAAGAGCACAGTTTAGAAATGAGTTTAACTACACTGGTGGGAATCAAGGAAAAGACAATGAGCGACAAAGCACTCATCTGTCTAATGTGCAAAATGATGGCATGCCAAATCACCTCATTTCAGGATAAGCTGTTTTTCAAAGTATTCTGAATCTAAATTGAGGGGAGACTCTAGGAACCCATTACGAGGTTACAAAAGTACATCCGATTTAAGAACTTTCATTTTTGCTAAAAACTTCACTTCAAAGATTACATTTCTGCCCAAAATTACTTGTTTATGAAAGCCACAAAATTCCTAAAACAGAGTAAAGGGTGAGTAGTGCTTCGTTGCTACACAAGCACTGACTAGTATAAATTTATGATGTGTTTTTATATAACTGACAAACAGATTATTAGACAACATCAAGCTTTACCTTGGAGTAAAACCTAGCCAGCATCAGTTCCCCTTGTAAAATAAGTCTAAGCTGCTTTTATGAACCACCTATTGGAGATTAAGTCTTTTAAATCTGGCAACCTAACGTTATAACTGAGATGTTTATTTCTAAGAAAAAAAGAGTAGTTATTGAGTTACCCTGTTGTGTTGTTGTGTTGACAAAATACTGCTTGTTGGACTCACAAAATCCCAAAAGAAGCTTTGTGTAACTTTAATAGTATGTGGCATAAGTTTGGGTTCGAACAAAACCAACAAAAAAAAAAAAAAGGCAAGCATAGCTTGACAAAAAACTGACGGTGAAGTAAAGGGCTACTTCACAATACATCATCTCATGGTTTCCTTTCTCATTTTACCAAATATTAAACCTCTTCAATACAGGCTTTTTTCCTTTTTGGCTGCTCACTTTCTGACACAACCAGGATTTGAGCCCGGGGTCACTGCATTTTGGATAAAGCTTGAAACCATAGGAAAGTACATTAAAGCACTGCTGCTGCCCTTCAGAATTATCAAAGGCCTCTCGACTTCCTTATGATAATCAGAATCATATTAGGATCATGTGTACATCAAGGAATTTGACTTCACACCTTCTTCTGGACAACATCTATATGTGAGGACCAGCTCAGCCCACAAGGGGCGATTTTAGGAACTGTAAGGAAGAGGCAGTGTATTCTCTAGACCACCTCTATCTCCACAGTCTTGAACTGGTTAAGTCCCAGGTTCTAACAGGTTCTGACACCACCACTGATCCATTGTCCTGAATTTAAACAATGACGATGTCAGCTGTGGATGGATGGAAGAAGTTTGTAGATTTGTTGATTTGAGGTGAGTTAGCCCTTTGGTTGAGTGTGGTTAAATGGCTGTCTCCCTCTTTTTTTTTTAACCCACAGAAGACGCTGCTGAGGCCATCAGCCAATTGAGTGTTCAACATCGCATGTAGATAAGTTAGTTATGGAGATGGTTCAAGCTTCCCAAAATTGCTGCTGCATCTGCATCATTAGCATCTCAATACCCCATTTTAGCTTTTATATGCAAGCTTCTTTTAGCTACCCTCATCTGCCAGGTCAATTTGTCTCTCAACTGCTCATACAAGGCCATGTTCTAACAGCTGTCTTTAACCCGATTGTCAGTTTTCTATTAATTAGCCTCCCCTATTTCAGACTAATGCTCTTACAAGGAGTCTGACCTAAAAGTGGAGATCATTCCTTAGCAAATACCCCCACTGTTGCTCTGCCACATCTACCTAAAAATTGAGCTTTCTTTCAAATGTAGGTCAGAGCAGGTAAAAATATTTCTTCCCATTATTGCTGCTTATTCACATACATGCATCAATGGCAACACTAAAGCCACAGAGCCACCTACATGAAAAATCCCAAACTAACCTCTGCTTTCAACAGTCCTCTCAACATCCATCATATCAGGCAGACGTGTTGACCAAGAGGCGGAAAAATGCGTGGTCTGTGGGTTCAATTATTTCTCTGATTTCTGGGACTAGCAGCAGGTCGATAAGTAGGCGCTACTTGAAAAATGTCACAGATAACAGTAAGATGATTCTAAATATTAAGCTTCACTCAATCTGCTCGGGCCATTCAAACCGTAACTACTATCAATATTCCTTAGCCATCCAAGTGGCAAGATTCATGTTTTCTAATGAAAGAGCCATTCCCTTGGCCTGGCCTGCTCTGGTTAGATGCCCCTGAATAATGTAAAGGAAGTGTTTATTGAACCGAGAGAAAAAATGGGCATTGTTTGCTGAACAAAACAGAAAGCATAACATAACAATCCTAGAAAAAAAAACATGAGCACTTTCTTCTTGTCTGAGGAATCTTTAGATCCACAGAGGCGAAAAATCCACAGCCAAATTTCGACCTGCTTTGCTTACTCCTCTGTGTCGGCTGCCTTCAAAGCTCAAACGGTCACTGCAGCGTTTCTGACCAGCATATTAAACTAAAATGTGTCATTTAACATCAGTTTGCTGCAAAGAAATAATAACTTCATGTGATTATGAAGCTAAGCTTTCAAAATTGAATGTTACAGTATCATGCCAAAACTTTTCTCTCCTTTTTCATCCTTCTTCACTTTCTCGACCAGCTGAAATCCTTTTGTATCTGTGTGCACTGAGCACATACTGATCTCAGCAGGGCACGAACTGCATTCCTAGGGTTTTCTTTAGCTTTGAGCAAAAAACTAATAAATCTAAAATGCCTTCTCTCCCCATGCTGGGGATTAGACCTCGAAAGAAGTCATGGTTTTACATGGAGAGAAGATAATACCATAGAAATGGAACTCTGCTTCTGCAACATTGTGACTGCCAACAACGAAAAATATTGCCAAAGACCACTGTTGCCTATGATGCCTCTATAGGTAAGTCCTAGGAGAGAAAAAATTCTAGGAGGGAAAATTGTTATGAGGAACTTGTGCTAGCTTACCCTGTCCCTACTGTGAGTTGGTATTACAATGAGCAGTAATGCAAAGATCCCCCCCAGCTAACTGTCATTAAACAGGAGAGCACCGGCAAGTAAAAAACTATTTATTCAAAATGAAATGTCTGCCAAGATATGCATGGCTAAAGCCTTTAAGTGTAAGTTATCTCTTTTAGGTAGGCGTATAGCTGAGCATATGAAGGTATAGAAAAGGGAAAAATAGTAAATAGCTTAACCCCGGTCCCTAAAGGAGCAATAAGCACTCAAGGTGGAGATTACAGCTGGAGTGGAGGTAGAGATAGACTTTTTAGTTTTGGTCTACAGACAGTGTTCAACCAGCCCACCAAGTGGTAAAATTTTGCTTTTTTCTCTTTGAAGGTTTTTGAATTTTATCCTGTGAATTTTTGCTGTTCCCAACTTTTGGCAACAGTCAAACAGATGGTTTTAGCAACTGACCATTAGACTGGACAAAGAACACGGATTACCTTGCTACTAAAGAATGGACAGAAAGGTACATTAAATCCGAGTACGATTAAAGGGATAGTTCGGTATTTTTGACATGAATCTGTATGGCATCCCCATCACCAGTGGCATGCAATCACACTGACTTACCCCTGGCAGCGTCCTGTGAGCAGAGTTATCGTCCAGTTTTGGTCAAGCCGAAAGTAGTCCGGCAGGTTTTTAGGAACAGCGAAATAAAACTTTTCTCTTCCCAAAACATTATGTGTTCAAAAGAGTGATATTTTTGCATCCCAAAAACATTGTAGTGGAAAAAGTCACACGTCGTTATCAATTGGTCCTATTTTCTCTCTGTTCGTATCAGTGCGCGCCGTCATTCAGACAGCGAGCTCAACAACAGCCAGATGCATGTCTCCCTCCGCCTAGCTCCTAGCTGGGCGAACAGAGAGAAAATAGGACCAATTGATAACGACGTGTGACTTTTTCCACTACAATGTTTTTGGGATTCAAAAATATCATTCTTTTGAACACATAATGTTTTGGGAAGAGAAACGTTTTATTTCGCTGGTCCTAAAAACCTGCCGGACTACTTTCGGCTTGACCAAAACTGGACGATAACTCTGCTCACAGGACGCTGCCAGGGGTAAGTCAGTGTGATTGCATGCCACTGGTGATGGGGATGCCATACAGATTCATGTCAAAAATACCGAACTATCCCTTTAAAGAACTAATGCTAATGGTAACATTGGTAATCCCCAAATAAATTGAAAATATTAGACACCATCTAAAACTTTGACTCAGTAAGGTTATCATTGAGAATCATTAAACCTCTTACCAGGAGAATGATCCTAAACCTACACAGCAAATTCAAAAGTGTTAAATAATATGGTGTTAGTAGACTTTCTTCAAAGGCAGTGTTAATTTAGCACTTAATAGAGTTATATTAAACAAATATAACTCTGAGGTGTCACATATTATGAGTTAAAACAGTGTTAAATAAATAGTGTTACATACTAAATCTGGAGGTGTTAAAATGGAAAAAAAATAACACTTTGTCTATCAACTCTGAACTCCTACAGTGGATTTGACACCCAAAGAGTACATTCACAGACTCCGCCTCCAATGCTACAGGTACCGAACGAAGCTGAGGAAAACTTCAGTCTCCATTTAGTGTTATTCAGACCCGTTTACCCAGCCTGGTAAGTAATTTCTCTCAGATTGTTTAAATATTTTATTTGCTTTCTAACTCTATGGCGTTGTTTGATACAAAATAGAGCCGTGTGATAGACATTTGCTACGTTGCATTAGCTACATTGCTTCGGTGATAGCCTGATAGTCAAAATGACTGGCTTCACAGAAGTAACAATTAATTTACTGATTGTCTATGCAGTTCAGTAGTGCAAAAATAATCTTTATTAAATTTTCTCACAGGAGATGCTTGTAAAGGTGGAATATGAGAGAGTGCAGAAGTACATTAAAGTTCCACAAAGTGATGAATGCTTTTATTACTCCCGGTTTCTTCAAGATTGTTTGTATTCATATGAAATTTAAAGTGGTGTAAATTAATCTCCAATGTGACAACTTTATAGTAAGGCTTTATTTTATGTTTTAGTTAAATTTAATTTCAGTTTTCTTTTTTTCAGTAACAGCTAAATTCTGCTGTGAGCTTCAGCTCTTCACAGAAGGTGTCCTCGTCCTGACTGATACCTCGGACACTAAAGTTGACTCAGACATTTTTGATGAACTTCTAAGGTCTGAGGTTCGAGCTTTCATGGTTGGATACCAAAAGCAGCTAGCAACAGGTAAAACTGATTCATAATAATCTGGAGTAAATTCCTTTATGATGTTTAATTCATATTTGAATATTGGTGCAATGTAAAAAAAAAAAATCCTACCCAAGTTTTATTTCTTTGAGTTAAAGAATACTGTTGAATACATATCAAATACAATTATTTTGTTGTGCATTAGTCTAATTGTAATTTATGCACATGGTTATTTTCTAGATATTGAGATCAGTTTGGTTGAAGATGAATTACAATCATCAGTGCAGGCCACCCCTCTTGTCACTCCAACATCACCAGTTTCACTGTCAGACCATTCCTCATCCCCTTCTTCTTCTTGTTCTTCGGATTCAACTCTTATCCTCAAAAGTACAAAGAAAAGAAAAAAGGGCCAAGAAGAGCTTGATCGTGATGATGCAAAACAGGTCAGAAGCAAAGCCTATCGCCAGTTATTGGTGTTGATATTAATTTTAAAAGCAGTAGCCTTTGGGCCAGCTACTAGAGGTTAATCAGAATATGTTTTTTTGTTGTACAGATGGTGTATACAGTCCTGAGGTCAAACCCAAAGGGTGAAGAAATCTTCAATGAATATCACAAAACTACAACGCTCTCAGATGCAACTCGTCGGCAAATGGTCAGCATACTGGTCGCAGATATGATAGAATCTCATGGGTATAACTCTTTTGATGATCAAAGAAATCCGTATTCACTGACCAGAGTAGTGATACTTTTTTTTGTTTTCAAAAGGAGGATCCCAGCCATAAGTGTTCGGACTAACTATGCCCTGGGGATTGCAACTCTTTTTCCATATCTTCAGGATCCATACTCAAAAAATGGTTGTGTATGTATTCTGTCTGAAACTCCACATATATGTAATTTTGCCATGTTATTGCAGTTTTGACAAATAAGTGTCCCTTTGTGTAACTCCCAATGTTACTACACAGAAGTCACTTGTTGGAATGTGTGGATCTGTTGTTGCTCACTTACAAGCTTCTGGTCTTTCTGAAAGTGCTGTTCAAACAATTTGTTCTGTTGAGGAAGCTCACCTATGTCAGACCTTTTGACAGGCAATATTCTAATAAAAGTGAGAACATGTATATTGTTCCACATTGTTACATGTTTTGAAAAAACATTTTCTAATTGTGGTGCACTTTTGGAATAAATATTTGCTGAAAAGAACAAACATTTCTTCTTTCTTTATTTATTATATAAAGTAAAATTTCCAGCATTTAGTTTTAGAGAATAACTCCAATGTAGTTAGGAAAACATTCCATGAGAGTGTTAATATTCCAATTCTAACACGAGTTGGTGTAATTAAGTGTTAAATTCAACTCCAGAAAGATTTATTTTTTAACACTAAATAAGAGTTATGGTGCCAACTCTCCAAAAAGAGTCAAATTAACTCTCTCTGGTGTGGACCCATATAGACACTTCAAGAGTGTTAAAATCAAATCTGACAGTGTTAATTTGAGCATGTTGGATTTGCTGTGTATGGTTACACCCAACATAGCATTGGCTAAGCTGACTAAAAATACACCTGTATCTTTGGTAATTTTAATTCTCTGATCTAAAACCTAAAAGGAGACTAAAAAAAAATTGTATGAGAGACGACCCAGGATAATATAGAACAGTTTGCGTCCTCACTGGAAGTCATGATCAAAAGCATGGGTGCATGACATCTTCCTTTAGAAAATCAATCAATATAATAAATGACCATGGGAAAAACACATTTATAATAAATGTCACAAAACAATAATAACACCAAAGATAGAAATATCTAAAACATAATACCCTGTTAGTTTTTTTTTTTACTGTAACTATAGTTGTGCTTAATATAATTTTAAGCAAAACTAGTTTTTCGTTTTTACCTTTTGGTGTCAGAACCTTACAATTTCAGGAACCAAAGATATGAAGGGTGCAAAGAGTAAACATTCTAGCATGTAAACGTGTAAAATTATTTTGCTAATCGTTAAGTTCTTCATGCTAATTTAGATAAAAGTGTAAAAGTTCTGACTTTGTGAGTATTGCAAAACAGGTGATTATGTTAATAAACATGTTTTTAATGGGCTATTGTGTATTAACAATATAATTCTAATTAATAAAAATCTAGCTCAATCAAAATTTACAAAATTAGGCAACACACTATACAAATGCACAGCAGAATGCAAACCACAACATGTGCAGCACAAGGTAATGTTCCGGTTCTTGTTCTCAGACAAATATCCTTCTATCAAGTAAAGAAGGCCCACATACAGGTAAACAAATCATGTAGACCTCCCAGCACATCCACAACTAAATTCATCTTTAAGAGCCGACAACCACCTCCAGACATTCTGGGGTAGCTAACCTATCCCTCTGAGCCTGAGCCAAGTCGCTTCTAAACAGACATGAGGGAGTCAACACAGCTTGTCCCACATCGCTGTGTTTACACAGTCATGCACAAGCTCACTACGTGTAAAGGAGGTGAAAACAGTTTATAAATTAATGTACATTGGTATAGGTAAAGCTAAGATGCTTGGCACCACTTTCTCAAGGCTGCATTCATCTCTACAGGTTAATTACATTTTTTTCAAACAAAAGGTAAATATAAATTATAATTCATTTAAAAAAAACACTTGATGATGTTACATGCATGAACAAATGAAGAGACAGAGCCTTGAAGAACACTACAATAACTCAAAAACAAAAAGAAAGCTGCACATCCTAACCTTCAAACCTTTTTTCTGCAAAGTATCTCAGGTACAAAGGTGAAGCAGTTGCTTCCCTCCTCCATTCTTTAGTGTGACGTCTAGCTCTTCGCCAAGCTACACCAACACAGATTTTTTTCCAGAGCTCTTCTCCTTTTAAACACTAAAGATGGGCCTCTCCACTCAGTACCACTTACCAACTTCAAGGTGATGCAAACGCCAAGGCGTTAACTCTACAAAGTACATAAGTTTCCGACAGAGACGCATGCTCTCGATAGAGAGCTGGGAAGAAAGTGTTAGTGGAGGAGGGGAGAGGTGACAGGCATGTGAGGAACACCTTCTGAAGTGTCATGAGATGGGCTCAGCTGATGAAAGAGGGTAGGAAAGAGGAAGGGAGAGGGGGAAGAAGGGAGGGGAGAGCAAGAAACAGAACGAGCTGATGTCACATCTGAGGCGGCGGAGAGGCTTTCAAGTTGTGGAGCATTGGCTCTGTATTCCACAGAGGAGCCTCTCTGGTTGAATTTCAAGGTTTGTGTATGTGCACATTTGTATCTGTATGTAACTTTGTGTGTGTTTAATAAAACATTAAATACTAAGAAGCATGAATGTGTAACAGTTGGTTTGCTTCTGTATACAGAACAAGGACCAAACAAGAGTGGATGTAGTCCAAAGTAGGATCCTTGCATTCCGTCGCGTAAATACTTGTTTTATTGGATCGATATTTCCAGGATAATGGGACGACATTCAATTCCAATGTTTTTGGAGAAAATTGTAATAATGTTACTGATTGTGATAAACTTTCATTAGCTCAATTCTTTATTTGGTTAAAGTGTGTGCTACTTCCCATCATGAGACCCTCAGGCCCCGTCCAGACGAAGCAGGGTTTAAGTGGATCCAACAAAATTATAGTCAGATAATGGGTCCTCTTCAGGGAAACTGGCTAAATCTGAAACCTGCTCCCAAAGAGGGAACGTCTGAATCCAGGGCCTGCAGCTGCTAAGTTTGGAAACCCCAAGTTCCTCACAATACAGCATATTTGCACAAGCAAGTCAACATAGATTTCATTTGTCTCCCTTAAGAGAGATTAGGTGAGACAAATGACAATAAAGACTTCAGAGGTGCATTTCTGTTTCAGAAGCTTTTCAGTTTATTGTGGATTCTACACCAACACATTCTGTTCCTCTGCAGTCTGTGTGGACTGTCTTGTTTTCAGTTCTCCCTTCCTTCTGCTTTCCTTCTGTGACAGCCTTACTATGCCAATCACTACCATGGCATACGTTTTACAATCCCAATTACTGCTCCTCCAACTTCGATTCATCTTTAGCATCAATTTTTTTGTGTGTGCACATATCTTATTCAGCTCTGTGTGGATGTAGCCTCAGTATGTGTTTAAACTGATAGTGTGGTGTCCTTCAGGATATCAGATGTATACTTTAAACTCTATAGGTTATAAACTCTTCATTCACTATTGCAGACCTGTTTCATGCTGTTCTAGTGAAGTTATTCTCTGAAAAGGTTAAAGGAAAAAATACCACGAAGGAAAGAATATGTTTAGATGGAGCTGTTGAAGCATTCCGATTGGGAAAATAAGGATTTTTGTGGTGGGTCAGATGTCAAGTGCTGCGAACCTGAAAGAAAATGTTGTTAAAAGAATAATGTAAAGAAAGGCACAGTCTATAAGTCTGCAGCACATAATGCTTTACACACATGATCTAGGCTAAACTCTGGTTCTATTTAGAGGATGTGTAGCAGATTTTTGAGTCAGTGGACACTGTTGTGTGACTATAATACTTTAACTTCCATTTGGTTGGATGTTGGGTGTGTAATTTTGAATGTTTAGGTGTAAATCCCTTTGAAAACCTAATTAGTGGTATAAATTTGTGCATAACTTTAAAATGGTTAAGGAGGAATTCAAGATTAAAGTAAAACAACAAGAAGATATCTCAATATGTGACAGTTAAAAAAAAACCTTCTTTACATTACATTAATCTGCCAAAATGTTCACATTTTACACTTAATTGGCAAAGCTAAAAATTTATAATCCCATTTAAAGCCCCAAAACACACTGATCACTTGAGTGGATTTCCGTTTTTAAGCCTTTGTTCCCAAATGGTTCATAAAAACCTATTACACCTGGGCAATGTGACAATTTAGAAAAAGGCATAAAAAAGGCAAATGAAGCAATGAGTGTAAAATCAAAAGATATATATATATATATATATATTTTCTTTTATATGAATAGTTCTTAAAGTTTTAGATATTTATAAAAAGGTACAAAAGAAGTTCAAGTTAGCAATAAGGGTTACAAATTAGTTCAGCTATTCTTTATTGGTTTCTGAAAAGAAAAATGGAGAGTAGTGATAAACAGCAATATAAACATACCACCCCTCCTTTAACCTAAAGGATCGATGCACTGGCTTGGGTTTGCATAGAAAATTGCTGCAGAGCAATCAATCTCTCTTGAGTTTTGTGAATCCGGGCAGGTAGCTTAGCCTGAAGGAGACTAGACAGGGGCTTGAATGTAGGCACAGGAGAGAAGAGGAAGACAAAGCCTTGTCGATAGTACTTCGTTTTCCATCAACTCTGGTTCTTAATCACCCTAGTCTTAATGTGCCTTTCTATCCAACGGGCCCACTCCCAGTCCAATATATCCAACATGATCTAGACCTAAACAAACATCTACCTGCCTCCTGCTCACTCACTCTCAGAGAGCTGCCCTCATCCATCTAAGCCTATAGCAAAGGTCTTCATTACAGGAGTGTGGCAAGAGGGTTGAGGAAAGTTTGTCTATATTGATGGTGCCTTCATTGTCTTTTCTTCTTTAGGGGAAAAAAAATACTCTGTGCAGTAATTAAAGCAGCTGCTTGCCCACTTTGTGCTCAAGTCACATTTTGCATAAATCAGCACATGGGAAAAAAATCCCACTAAGTTCCACTAAAGTCAATATAAATATGCAGAGACACAAAGACTTTACTCACAATGATACAAAACCATCAACCTTTTTTTTTTTGGATAAAAACTATTTCTAAGCAACTATTTGGATTTAGCAACATTAAGAGAAATAATGCAGAATGCAACAATCAAGATTCTATAGCGTAATAGGAAGTAAAAGACAATAAATGGGGTTAAGACGAAAGCCAAACTGGCTTTTAGCCTGGGAGGACTGCATGCACACCTGAGCATTGTTTAAGACAACTATGGCAGAAACCTCCTCTTCATTGAGTTAATTAGCAGTACCCCACAGTCAGCATCTCAGGGTGTGAAAAGGAGGACCTGAGGGAGAGCAGGCTGTCTTAGTGTCGATTGTAGTAAATGGTTGGCCTCCCTGATGAGCTCCCATCAGCCCTTGGAGCTTCCTGCTATCACGTCCCACTTAATTGTAATTATTTGGAAGGCAGACAGCCTCTGCAAATTTCATTATTTAGATCAGGAGGTTGACTAACTAAGGCTGCCACTAATTACAATCAAATCATAGACATCAATTCTGTACAAATCACACAGTTTTGCTATAGTGGGCCATTTAATGATGTAAATAAACAGAAAGTTACATTCTAAATAATTTTATTGCTGTGTCACAGGCTGCGCAAACTCTCCAATACACCAACAATATGCTACAAGCCTTTTTTTTTTTTTAACCAGCCTACTGCTTAAATATGCAAATATTAGATTATATAGGAGCAGAATAATATTCCAGTCAGAATAATATCAATTAATGAATACTTATATGACAAAAATCAAACCTTTTTTTAAAATAGTTGCTTCATAATTAAAAGAACAAAAGGTCAATTGGATAGAAATCAAAGCTTTCTAAAAATAGAAAATCTGAAACTGGCCAAAAAACTCTGATTGAGCATTTCTATTTTGTCTCTATATTGTAGATTCTTACAGTGCTGAAAAATGGGCCCCATTACCCGCTAGTCCCAAACAGCTGAAATCACAGGACCTACATCTTCTAAAACATGTATTCAAATCCAGTGAAAAACCAGTTTGAGGACACCAATGAGAATGGAGTGAGTTAAGAGGCTTAGTAGCACAAGCAGATCCACCTAACTTGGCCCTGTCAGCTGCCCTAGGCCCACCCCCACGCCTTCATTATCCTCCCGACTCCCTCAACTCATCCTCCTCCAGCACTGGTGCTAATCCCGCCTGAGGGGATAGGACATAAACCTGCCAGAGGAGTCTCTAGTAAGGAAGGAAACCTCTTGTGAACAATTACACTGTGGTGTTGTAATCACTGACTGGGGCAACCCTGGCCTTTTCAGTAGGTCAGCCCAAATTATCGCTGCATGCCTTTGATGTAGGTGGATATCAGATAAAAAAAGGCAGATTATGATCACAGAGACTCCTAACTTCGAATTTCTACTTTTTATAAATTATTTCTATGCTTTTCAATATGCAGCAGCAAAGAGTATTTATACAGACATTATTGAGTTCATTCACAAAGTGGCCTCAGATAAGAAATCAATAAATGATGGCTCTTGTAAAAAATGTAAATTGATTTGCTTTGATATTTTATGTTTTCCCTTCATTAATGGAACATTAACAGTTGGCACAGACTTGTTTTTCTGAACAAAGTTTCTTCAGACTCATAACATCCAAAAAGCCTTCTCTTTCTCTATAGGATTTGTATGGCTCTCATATAAAAATGAAGCTTGGGGCTATTCCTCAGTGTATCAATCAATGCGACTAAGATCTGAAGCTGCATGAAACAAACCGATGGGCTGGGGAGCTGCTGGGTTTTTGCGCGCTGCTTGTTTGTGTCCAGTCGGCAGCATGTAAAAACCTATTTGTGCGGCATGTTGAGGAAGGTTTGAAGGCACTGTCAGTTTTTTATATATACAAACATAAGGCATAGTGTCAGCAGAAATGGTGTACTATTCTCTTCCCTTGTTACCATGCATGAAACTTCTGTCAACAAACCTGGACCATCTGTCTGATTATCCACCATCCGCTTTTTGTGGTGTTGTTTTCCCCCATAATCCAAAACTTTACTTTGTGCTTTCCATGAGGAGTTGCATTTATGTATAAGATACAGACACCAGCTGTAATTAAGAGCCACAGTTTATATGACTACGAAAACTAAAGTTTTTGAAGCATTTTGGACTTAAACCCATTTGCATTTTTCTGCTTGAATAAATAAAGTCTACTTTAATACTCTAGCAGAGGAAAAAGTTGAAAAGAAGACTTGTCAATTTGCAGGACTTAAAAAAGGAGCAATTCATCACAAACAAAAACAAGCTCAACTTTATAAACTATTCATACTATACTTTGCACAGCCTTCGGTTCTTCTTCTATGATTCTCATTTGGATAAGCTAAAAAAAAAATTAAGTTATTCATCAAAAAATACCACCGTTTCATTTCTTTAACGAGAAGATAAGAATTGCACATCGAAAGGATTACACATGTAGTTGTTCAACCACAGTTCACTACTAGGCTACAACAGTATCAGAGCCCAAAACCTTTGAAAAGAACAGATGTGTTGTTTTTCCTCTTAACACTTGGAAAAATAACAATCAACAAAGAAAACCATAACTGCTTTATGAAAAAAAAATTGATTGAACTTTCAGATGTTGCTAGCTTAAAGCTTTCCTGTGATTATTTCCTCCATGTTTTAGGCTTTAAATTATCAGGGGGTTTTTTTTCTTTTCTTTTTTTTAAGCATTGTTGTTGTTTGTGTAAATCCATGTACATTTGTTTTGTTTCTTTGTCAAGACACATGCAAACACTAAATTACAGCTCAAAAGGCATGTTTAATGAAATTCTTTTATCTTTTTTGTAAAGTGATATTATTTTGAAATGGTTTCCATTATAACTGTCAGGATTTGTGTTGTGTTGTGCAATTTATATTTGATTTCCTTACACACATACAACAAAGGTAAATGTAAACACCTAAACCAAGGGTGGGGCAATATCTGGTCCTCAATGGCCACTGCCCTGCTAATTTTAGACGAGTCCCCGCTTCACCACATCACACTCAATTACTAAATCAGGTGTGCTGACTTAATAAGTGAGATTAAATTACCTGCTCAGCATGTCGGCATGTCCTCCAGATGCCTGTTAATGGCGCTATTTAAATCTGAGGTGCTGAAGCAGGGACAAATCTAAAACTTGCAGAAGATTGGCCCTTATGCTCCCAAGTTTAAAACCCCTGTACTAAACAGAAGTCCAGAAAAAAAGGGACAGTCTGTATTGCCTATTTAAAACAAGTAAACATCTCTTTTCTTGCTGCATGTGAAATCTTTTGAAGGTAATCATGAAGCTGTTGCAGCTGTCAGGGACAAATCATAGAGCAGAACTGAAAAGAATGATCATTCATTTTAAAGACTAGAGCATATAAATAATTTACAACCATCGCAAATGGCTTTGACATCTAATGTGAAGACATCGCCTTTAATCAGAGGGTGATTTACCGAGTCCTGTTTACAAAGTGATAAAGCGAGTAATTAAGCACCTTACCCAGAAAATGCTTTAAATTGCAGAAGTGTTTTGTGAACATTTCAACTTTAATCTAAATAGAGGAAATAAAATGTTACGAAAAGTTTTACTTTCAACACCACATTGAAATGACACAGGGTTAGCATAATAATGTATAAATATCAGCTTAAAAATTGTTAGATAAAACAACAAAAATGAAAATAGGTTTTCTGCAGTTTGTACACGCAGCCTAGTTTCTGAAAGTGGCCAACTGTTGAGTAGTGAGTGTCCTGAAACACGGCTCTGTTTACTCCCACTGCAGTTATACAAGTTGTTTCTCTTATCAACACAGCCACAAATTCCTGTCCATCGGGGAGCACAAAAGTCCTGTAATTGCCTGCTTCCCCACTTGAGCCCCATATAGCAAAATGTTAATAACAAACTGATGAGAAATTCATTAAGGCCCCAAATAAAAAATCTCTCCACGCTAACGGGCGAGTACATTATAATTAAACTGATGCCTCACAGCTTTCATTAGGCCGTGGAGCCCGACAACTTGAACCATCGAGACGAATGCAACTGGGCGCTATTGTTTTACAACTCGTTAGATGCTAAGCCATGAAACAGATTAATACAATAATTATATAACTCTGAGGGCTCTTTTCGCTACAGCCTCTAGCAAAAAGAGACCTAAGAGTTATATAAGAAAATTAGCTGACAACTGAAATGCACAGTGTCAGGTTTACGCTAGTCTCCAGGAACTAGTTCAGTCAGAAATAGTTACAGCTCTGACCACTAAGAGAAAGGGACAGGCTGGACAGTGTAATTAGGCTTTTTCCTTCTCCCTGTCTTGAACTATATTCCCATCTCTTATGTGACGTGTGCTACTTTCCCTCTCTAGTCGCGTCCACCTCAGTCTGTGCTCAACCTTCCACCTATTCCTTTGTCCATTTGTCTTGCCAGCTTCATTTTATTCTGTGTTCTAATTTTTCAAAAGACCCCAGAAGGACAGTCTTCATAAGAGAAGTGACGCAATAGTATAACTTGGGACAATGCTTTTTGTTTGCAATTTGCATATTTTATCAAGGAAACGGATTAGTTCTTAATTCTTTTGTGTATTGAAAACTGTTCACAACCCTTGAACTTAACAAGAAATGTCAACATATCCTCATGGGTTATGATAGAAAGAAATAGTGGATAACTAAGACAAGGATATTTTTTTGCAAGTAAAAATCTGAACAGTATGACTTTCTTTTGTCAATACTTTCCTTTTATTACAAGTGTTCCGCATCTAGTCAATAATAATTTTTGTCACTCTTCTGTAGTTCAAAGAAAATCAGATTGGAGAGATAATGACCATGAAAAGTTAAAAAACAAGCTTTTTTTTTTATAAATCTATAAAAGTAGAAACCTTGTGAAACCTTGTGTTTTGTAAGTGAGAAAAGTGTTCGTTTTTTCCCCAAAATTGAAGTGTTTCATTTCAGAAAATGAATGGAAATGCAGCTGATGACCCTTTTGCAAAAGGCTGCTGTAGGCACGCTTGCACCATCAAACTTCCAGAGATAGCCTCAATCGTTTTTATTAATAGTAAGTTTTAAAAAATCCCTTATGCAATGGATAATTTGATCATCACTCTTTATCATCCCCAACCCTTAATTGTGGATCCCTTATTATTCTGGAGTAAATGCAAAGGAAAAAATTATCAATCTGTTTGAAACCATCTACATTTTCCAGATGAGGGCACTGTTTTGTATCCATAAAATGATTTAACAAAAAAAAAAAAAAAATGCAGGAAAATCTAATGCTAGCGTATATAGTATGCAATAATCACACTGTAAACAGACCCTCAAATATACTCCAGTTTCAGGAGATTGGCCTTTTTACAACAAGCAAATTTAACTATAGCTACAGGTTGCAAAAGATTGTGCCAATGCAATATTTTAACTATCAGCTGCACATATGAATAATTGAGGCCATTGTCATTTGACCTCAGGGAAGAGGGAAGGCAAGCAGGTCAGACTAATGTGAACCAATAATCTCTGCCACAGTCATTAGGATGATCAATGCCATTCTAATGAGATAACATCTGGAACAAAAAAAAAAAAAACTAATAGCAGACAGCTGCTGGGCAAAGTGAGGCAATTACGAGAACATTCAGTGATGCCAACTAATTCTGGAGCCATTGTGGCCTGATTTTGGACCCCCATGTTAACATCAGGAAAAAACATGTTGAATATTTCACACCTCATCTCATAAATAACCATGAAACTGTAATATCAATGAGAATGTGCAGGAAGGGGTAGGAACTGGGAGGAACAAATACCTCAAACAAGCTCAGCTTAACATGAATGCTTATCGAGCGGCACTAAATTGGTCAATTAAGGAGAAAATCTGTTTTGAGGTAACCTTTCAGCTTATTAAATAAGCTATAAATCAATCTTTAGAGCAGAATGAGTGGCTGGCTATTAATGAACAGACGTGTCTAATCCCCAGTTTTCCTTGCTGCTTTCTTTAAGCTTGTGCACAAGTAATTATGGGAGGGGGCAGCAACTGGCGAGTTCATGCATCTTTTTTCCCCACAATTAGGCTCTCCTGCAGAAGTTGTACAAACGTCTAAGGGTGCAACCTGAAAGCGCAAACACGCTGAATACAAGTAAGCTATGTGGAAGACATAAATTTGAAAAGATGTGAACAAAAAGTTTTACCTTCAAACAGCCCTTCGTGAGAGAAGCTGGATCCAATTAGCCCAAGGCAGAGAGAGGAAAAAAGAGGAGACATTTCTAATAGACCCCATTAAAAAAAAGTACTTGGTGATCATGAATGAGTATAATTACTACCAACAAAAAAACTACTGGCTGTAAAACTGATTGAAAAAAAAATCCCTCCTCTGTTAGACTCTAAAGCATTAATTATATATAATAAAGCAAAACAGAAAGAATAAGAGACCTTTCAGAGTTGTCAGTTAATGAAGACCTAGAACTATGTAAAAAAAAAATGTTTTTTTATGTATAATTTATGGTCATTCAATATGAATTTATTAGTCTCATAATGAACTAAGTACTTGGTTGTCCTTATTTTCCTGTCCTTGTTTTTGCATCTTACAGCTCTAAAGGGGAGCGCGGTCATGGAATTGATTGCGATTAAATGCAGTAAAATGTTTTTTTCATCAGCACATCAAAGAGAAAAAGATAACTGTCTATTAATCAATCTATCTTACATAGGCTAAAGTCTGAAATGTTCTTGTGATGTTCTGGACAACTTTTTAGTTTCAAAGCAGCTCATCTGAAAAAACACAGACAAACTTGTTTAACTAATATCTTTTCAGAACCTTTACTGTTTATTTCTAGTTATGTACCTTTTATTCACTCCTTGAAAATGCTTAATTGACATTGTCTTGATGAACTCTAAATGCATGCAATTGAAATACCTTTTATATAATCTTAATCTTTAGCTCCCTCTACAAAATGAAGTTAGGTCTCTAGCTATACTCAACTTCTTCAGGGTATCATTTTTTTAACATTATTCTACCATTAATGCATGAGAGCATATATTTGCAGATTCTGCTCTATAGAAATGTATTTGTAAAAAAAAAATAAAAAATAAAAAAATACATGTCACAGATTTCTACAGTTTGTTTAAAAAAATGTCAGTCAATTGTACCGTGTAAAGAGGTTAGACACAGTATATACTAGAAGAGCACATTAGTATGGGTGGTTTGGGAAAAAGGGGAGAAATGTATCAGAGTTTGAGAGCAGTCGACACTACAGCAGCAGTGCTCCTCTGAGGGAACGGCGGTGGCGGTAAAAAAGCTCCCAACTAACAGTAATTGGTTTTAAAATAATGGAATTCATTACAGTTATGCTGCTTGTTCAGAAATGCAAACAGGGAAAGAAAAGAAACTCACAAGAGACTTGGGCTGAACTGCTTCACTAAAAACTACGGAGAGATGAAAGGCATAATTCAAATGACAATTTTAGAACCTTTAGTTCATTTATATCAGTAACTGTGAAGATGTGCAGAGATAATAACATCAAGACATAGTTTTTTTTTTCAGTTCTTTTGTTCTAGTTGAAATGCTTTGGAAGGAAGTTTTTCCTTCTCAGTTTCATTCTTTTGTGGTGGCAAGTTCCTCCTCCTCCTTCTCACACAGAGACATGTGAGGTGACACACAAACAACCCAGAAAACAACACCCGTCGGCAGCACAGACAGCCAACTGAAAGCTAACATGTGAAAACTTGACAGGTAAGGGGAAAAACACCTCACGCATGACAGTGAACTGCCTGCACGTCTTATTAAATGACTGCGTAATTATATACATCAGTTATATACATTTTAAAGTCCTGTTTTTTAATCCCCATCCGGCTGCATGAATCAAGGCCAGCGTATCTGCCCAGATCAGCATTAAAAGACCATTTCTCACAACCACTCAGGACATAAAGAGACAGGTCAACCATCTCAGCATGATTGGATGTGCCCTCTCACGCTGTGCCCATGGCCAACATCAAGCACATTGCCATTTGGAAGACAATACATCTGCCATCAAATGAGCCTCGGGCCAATATCAAGTAATTGGCCCCATTCAAACAGAGTGCTTGATTTACTCCAGCCACTACTTGAAGGAGGCGGTCGTCTTTCCAACATATGTGTAGATAACAGCAGGGGTGAACATTACTACTCTGATATTATGCTGCATTTTACCTCAAATTCATCTGCAAAAGCAACAATGCCATATGGCTATGTATTATAAATTGAAGCATGTTGTTGACAAAAGAGGTGGAACACAAGAACGCAGAATCGGATGAGCTGTTCCTTCAGAGACAAGGTCGGCAGTAAACAGTAAAGCCACCAATCTGCCACATGCAAAGAGCACAGGGTATCTATAAACAAATGTGACTTGTGTGTTTGAATAAGTGGGCTCAGACGAGCTATGGGGCTTCAATCTTTTTATCTTTCTGAAGGAAATCGTATAACAGAAAACAGTGAGGTGTTGACTTGGTGTCAGTCTGTAGGAGTCATGGATGAAAGGTTCTGTGTAAAGACACGAGACGGGGGAAGAATAACATAAAATGATATGGCTGGGTGTAAAATATGTAGCGAAATATATTATCAGTGAAAGGCAAAACAAAAAAGGATTGAGTACAAAATATTACTCTGATCATAAATATGTACAGTGATACAGGTCAAATCAAAGAACTTTAAGTTAAAGACAGTCACATTTATATTTATATATATATATATATATATATATATATATATATATATATATATATATATATATATATATATATATATA
Organism: Cyprinodon tularosa; assembly: GCF_016077235.1. Lineage (NCBI taxonomy): Eukaryota > Metazoa > Chordata > Actinopteri > Cyprinodontiformes > Cyprinodontidae > Cyprinodon > Cyprinodon tularosa. The sequence continues at coordinate 1,305,507 of NW_024038531.1, read as the reverse complement.
TATATATATATATATATATATATATATATATATATATAAATTCACCTCCAGAGTCATTATCTCTTGTTTTCAGAAGCACCCTGGTTATCTAAACAACCACACTAATTGCAGACATTATACTCTTATTGTGCCTTTTAAACCTCAGATGTCTTCGAAACAGTAGTGGTGGTACACCTAGCTGAACAGAAACTCAAAGGAAACCAGTAGGACAACAGCATACCAACAATAAAGCATTGCACAAGTAAATTCTACAATCTAGTAGCCATCCATTGCCACCAAGTGCTGAACTTTGGTACTACGCCTCTGGCCAGACACCTGCAGCATCCCCACACCCTGAATCAGATAATGATTATAGATAATGAACTCTTTTTTTTTAAAGATTAAAATTCATCATAACTGTCTGAAGAGCAATCTTGCCTTCATCCCCTGGAAACCTTGGCATAAAACAATTGAAGATAGATAAGAATAGAATGTGTAATTTGTAAAAAGCTGAGGCAACTTTGACACTTGCCATGAAGAAAACATTTGGGTTGGATCAAGCACATGCATTTCCAATTCGCCCCTTATCCTCCGCCACTGCTGAACTGTCACACCAACAAAATTTCAAGAAAGTCTCAGTATCTATCTATACATCTACCACTAAATGACTAATTCAAGCCTGTTTATTTATTTTCGGCTCTTTTACTCACAAGGGATGAAAGCGCATCCAAGCAGCCACATGGTGCCAGTTGACGGCTTAAAAGCTGCCAATTTAACACTATGGTCAGTCTCTTAAGTGTGAGATGATGAAGAAACCACAAGCCAGAGGAGAAACACAGCCAGTGAGCTTGCTTGATCGTGTCACCAATCTTCACAGGGTAGATCTGTCAGAGGAATAAGGGAGAAAACTGGCCGCTGATGAGGTGATTCTGAGACATTACTCATGTGTGGCCAAGTACACGGGAAATGTTCGATGACATCCAGCTAAAGAAATCTGCTCTATGAGGGAGCTCAATCTGATAGGCACCTTGTTAGCATCCAGCTTTGGAGAGTGGACAACTAGCCTGTGTTGTAAGGTGCAACTAAAGTTCTTGGTAGAAGTCAGAGAAAAGTTTGTATTTTGTATAAATAGGCATGCATGAAAAGGGGCCATAAAGGGAAGCCCTTTATCAACTCCCCTAATGCAAAACATCCTCCAAGAATCTCAAAATACTGAGACAAAGCATGCACTGAGTTGGAGATGACACCCAGCTAAAGAAATCCGCACCATCAAACAAAGCAAATAGCTTCCTAAATATACACAGATGTAGGGGATATCTAAAAGCTAAAGAAACAAATAAAGAAATGGGGAATGACTAGAGGAGCAAGCAACCATAAAACATGGGAATACACAGAATTTCACAGCTGTGTGAACAGTTAAAGCAGATGCGGTGGCTTGTGATGGTAGATGCATACCGAGAGAAGGGTTGTAAAAATATGCTATAAAGTTTATGGAGCCTAATGCGGCCCCACAGGAGCCTCCCGCTGAGCCGAGTGCGCCGACGGAGCTGTTGAGTGTGTGACAGAGCTGTGGGGGAGAGATGTACAACTGAGCAAAGCTAGTTTTCACAAGGTCCATCAGTTGTAAGGGGATGTGCATACAGTGAACTAAATTTACAGATATGCAATCAACAGAACTAGGACTCCTTCCTCCCTCCTCCATCTCATCTGAAAAGAGTCAGTGTCTTTATGCCTCCATGTCCAGAGTCTAAACCCGTGCTGCACCATCTGCACCATTCTGTGCCAGAATAGCACAAAGAAAGTTGGTGAGCCATTTTTACAGATACACACATTGCTGTACACACACTACCACAAGCACAGCAACTATAAAGCTCTACAACAGCCTCTGTTCAATCCAATATCAGCATACTGGGACCACTTCAGCCTTTCATGTTCCCTTCAAAATAATGAGATCCAGCTCTCCTCTGATTGAAGAAGAGTGATTGTTTCTGGTTTTGAAAAGGCATTTTTTTAAAGAGTTGTGTTGAAGAAAACAGCAATATAGAAACAAGGAGATGTGGGCCAGGAGAAGATTCTGGTAGTAGGATAATCTTGAGTAAAAATAGACAAAAAGAAGCAACATCTACTATTGCTTGAATATATGTTCTTAGGACGTCATGTATCCCAGATATTTATTGATTAACTGTTTTCTTTGTTACAAATGGAAATCCAAGTAGACCGGAAGAAAAAAGTTGAACATTATGAGATTAAGATCATTGTTGTTATTTTTTTTGTTTTGTTACTTATTTCAGAGAGTAAAACTGAGATTTAGCATACTGGTAGTAAAATATTTGTATATTCAATACACAGTAATTTGATTGCTTGTGTACAGTTTCTGTAGCAGTATAATAGAAGTGTTTCTGTTTATCAAATGAGTGAAAAATATTTTTTACAATATTTTAAAAGATGTAGAAATGTAGATACAGAGAACAGGAGAGAGATGAACATTGATAAAAAAATAAAAAAATAAATCCCCAAATTGAAGGAAAACTGCTCATGGCGAAGTAGCCTTGTTTCCCGGGACCTCCAGCGGGAGCTGATGTTGACCTAATCCCACCCACACAGCCCACCCTCTGTCACAACTGAACTTCAGCTCCTTCACAGTATGTAAAGGTCAAACTCAAACATGAGTGAATGAAGTCGAGTCATTCACAAAATGAGACGCAAAAATTAAAATTGAGAGGCCATTATAAAAACGCTAAGTTTAACATTACACAACACAGTAAATAATAAAAGCGAAAATGACTGAACAAGCTATTTGGGTTGATGAACCTTTTCAACAAAAAACAGCCTAGAGTAGTAATTGGACACTTGCCTACAACTGTTTTTCCAGCCATCTGTTTCTTCTTTCAACACTGGTTCTTACAAAGACTGGGGGAACACACTGCTAAGACTTCCTACTGAGATTAAAGAGGTCCTCCGTTGTTATAAAGAAAATAGGTGCTGGTTAAAGAAGAGGTACAAATAAAGCTGACTTGGCAACACATGGGCTCAGCTCACATGTCTTGAACAAACAGCAATATCTTTTAAAAAAAAAATTTTTTTAATTGTTTCCTCTTATTGCAGAACTGAACGTTTCATTTTTAGCTACATTTCTGTTGGTTTTGAAAAGACTGTCTTTTTTAAACTAATACAGCTTTCTATTCAAATACCAGTTATACTTTTTTTTGGGTAGCAACAACAGCAATAAAGTAACTATATTGTTTTCTGTATTTGTCCTGTCCTCCAATTATGCCTGGCTGTTAACTAGAAGGATTAATGATCGACACAATTGCCGCTTGCAACAGTGCTACTTACTGGCGCTTCAATGGTTTCCCTTTTTTTGTTAGACTTTGCTTTGTGAACGGAGATAAGTTAGAATGAAAATAAAGTTATGAAGTCATTGCTATAAGACCTTGCAGATGCAAAACAGTACTACACTCTTCAGTTTATAATAAGTTTATATCATGTAATCTCTAGAAACAAGGTTAAGGATTGTTCTGTTTATATATAAATCTGTTTTGTTTTCTGAACTGTGGAGAACTTACTGAAATTAACTGAAAATTTTGTAACTAAAAACATTTTGTAAGCCTACTGTGGTTTAAAAAAAAGTCTCCAAAGCATAAAAGTGCCACAGATAAAAGAATCTGAACTTAACTGAGCCATTTCAAGACATCGCTAAGCTCAGTTTTAGCTCTGGCTGAATGTTAAGAGTATTTATCAAATCAGGGTTTATACAGGAATAAATAACTCAAATCTAGTGCTTTTTAATGCTATTTTAATGTTCTTAGAAGTAATCTTAATGCCACTAACAGGTACCCATCAACAGGCTGCAGCCATGTCCCGAATTCCTTGTTTTCCGACCACTTTTGTTGAAATCTGCTTTTTACCCCCATTCTCTAGCTTTTTCTCCGACTCAAGCTTCTTTTTTGAACATCCAGCTTTGCGATCAACCGGAAGCAGTTCCACATAAATATACGGTGATATAATATGTCTGACGAAATTGTTTTTATCAAATTAAAGTATTTTAAATGCCACAATAAACACATTTAATGAATTTTAATGCCAATTAAGGCATTCATTTAAAAAATAATAATTAAATGACTTTTAATGATTTTTAATGACCCACGGAAACCCTGCAAATGTAGGTTTTTTTCTAGGCTTCGCTGGTTACCAAGTGTAACTTAAAGTCTACTAAACACTTATTAAATCTAACAGGTTCGTTAATATCTCAGTTTCTCTGTGGAGTACGTAACCCAAGGCCACACCTGTGCTCCATTTGTCAAGAAACTGGGGGAAAAAATGCCCACACACACTGAGGCACATACAATTCTGCCAAGAAAATGTAATATGTCACTCCAAGTATTTATCCTGAAAAGGAAATGATTGCTTACATCCATCAGTCCTGAATATTTAACATTTGGTTTGCCTGAAGTGAACAGCGCCATGACTGATTGTTCTCCCTCCATGATGTGTTGCTTGTTATGAAACAACAATTCAGTTAGAGGCGGATATATTTCTTTGTTATGCTTTGCTAAAATGTAACCTTGACCTTTGAAAATCATGTTGTAAGCGGAATGTCGATAAGTTTGAATCAACGTCTGTGTTTGTTGTATTGCAGGTTCCTTCAGTCATTCCTGAGACATGGGAGTCACATGAAAAAATAGATGTGAGGTTGAACTGACTGTAACCTTGAAAAAATATCAAAGCCTTTTTTTAATAATAAAAAAAAAATACTGAATATGTGTTTAAAAAACAAACTATGGGCAAAATTGTATTTAAATGGAAGCCTTGATCTTTTCTCCCTTTGAAAGAAGAAACACTGATTTTTTACCACTTTCAAGCAACTGTTAGGCATGTTTTATATATTGGATGTGAAATAGTCTGCAGAGGACATTTGATAACTATAAGCTTTAGCAATTCTGAAATGTATAATTCAACTGCAGACTTACTGGAGTCAAGAAAAATGTGCAAACTGGTAAAGCAAATCTGAAGATTTTTAATCAATTCAGACAATCCTTCCCGCATCTGGACTTCATTTTCAGAGCATTGGGTACTACTGCTGCACGGCCTGATGCATTTGAATAAAGACATCAGGAATTACACTTTCAGATTGGAAAAACTAATTCTGAGAACTATTAAACAATTTAACTAAGTGAAACAATTAATATTAAATACCCATTAAAATGGAAAACTTCTGACCCAGTGTCCCCAGTAACTAGAGGATTGTCAGATAAATCCTCTCTTATATAACTCCAAGAAAAACGTTGAAGTCGTAAGATGAACTCTAAAATAAGCTTTCAGCCAATCAAACAAAAATCTTATTCAGATAGTCCTCTTCAGAGCAAGTTTCCTTGATCTTAATTTATAATAGAATGGTGACTGGCGAACACTGGCTTAGGGCATGTGAGGCACACGCTATTGATTAATTTTTCATTGCCGTCCTTTTAAAGCATCAAGGACATGTGCCACATCAAATCTCCTCAACCCAAAGCACCAAGTTTAATAGCTTGTGTGAAACAAAAACTCTGCCGAAAGAATAAAATGGAAGCGGGAAGGCTGGATTTCTTCATAGTTTCCTTAATATTCATATCTATATATACATTTTGTGAACATTGATGTGATCTGAGTTTTTTATCAACCTTGTGAGTATAATTGACCCATTCTAAACAAGATGAAGTAAAAACATGAGTACTGTGAAAGGTTATTTAATTAATACATTATATTTTATTTACTGAAAAATGTTGCTTATACAAGCTACGATAAGACCAGATTTGTTGAAGAGGATTATTTATTACCAAAAGTAGAGAGTAAATATTCTCACATAACTCAAAGGTTCAACTGTGAATTAAAACTCTTAAGAGAATCATTTCCTAGTTGCTGATTTTTGACTATTTGAAGTCAACCAGCAAAGAAACATTTCAGATAGTACGGTAGTTTAATATGAAACAGTAAATCTTAGCATGAAAGTCAAACAACATAGTTCTGTTATTAAAAGGAAATTTAAATTGAGTGCATTATATCAAAACATTTCTGATATAATTTATCTTTATATAATGCTGTCTGTCAGAATTATAATGTCTGATACAATTAAATGAAATGTAATAGATATTTAGGCATGTCTGAAAGCTATAAATGTAATGTGCTTTTTTCATCTTTGGCCTTCCAAAGAAAATTAGTCAGACAAAACTCAAGAACATTAGTCGATCATAGGAAGAAAAAAAAAAAAGAAAAAAAAGGGAGAGTACTAGAAACTCCAAGTAAAAGGCTTTAGAAAAAGTACATATTTGTTATGATTTTTAGCTTGTTTCTAATCACAGGTCAATTTGTCCATCTTCAGCTATTCACACCGACCCGTCATAATTTCAGCCCAGACTACAGACATATTCTACCAGTCACTATGTTCATCAACACTGCATAAAGGCTTATTTCCCATACTAATGAAGCTTTTTTTTTTATAAATCACTGCAGTAACATAAATAAAAAAATCCCCAGCTATAAAAAAAATACTTAATGTGCACACTTCGTCAAAAATGCTAATTTAAAGGAGAAGTTCGGTTTTTTACACTTTAAGCCCATTTTCTGTAGTGTCCAGGATGAAATCGAATGATCGACACCAAAAGTTTGACAATTGCTCCTGTCTCTGCTTTTTGGCTCATTTAGAATCACCCCCTGGCTGCTTTAGAATGGCTAGCATAGAGCATGTCCGGTAATGTCCTTAAAACAACCTTAAACGTTCTTTTTTTAAAATATGCTACTCACCGGGTCGTCAGCGCTGTTCAGTGACGTTCCAAAAAAAGTTTCGTGAAGAAAAAACGTCCCTGTTGTGTTTTATTTAGCATTTTGTAAATCCCATTGAGTTCTGTAGGAATAGTCAATATTCCGCTGCCACCGGAAACGGAAATGGGGCCTGTTTACACAGTTGTAGTCTTTTCGCTTCACTCTGTGTACTCCGACGTCGAGGTGCTAACGTCTCTGTTAAACACTTTAAAAAACTCTGAAAATGGAATACGAAAGGTGGATTCTTGATTCTCGACGTCGGAGTACACAGAGTGAAGCGAAAAGACTACAACTGTGTAAACAGGCTCCATATCCGTTTCCGGTGGCAGCGGAATATTGACTATTCCTACAGAACTCAATGGGATTTACAAAATGCTAAATAAAACACTACAGGAACGTTTTTTCTTCACGAAACTTTTTTTGGAACGTCATTGAACAGCGCTGACGACACGGTGAGTAGCATATTTTAAAAAAAGAACGTTTAAGGTTGTTTTAAGGACATTATCGGACATGCTCTATGCTAGCCATTCTAAAGCAGCCAGGGGTTGATTCTAAATGAGCCAAAAAGCAGAGACAGGACCAATTGTCAAACTTTTGGTGTCGATCATTCGATTTCATCCTGGACACTACAGAAAATGGGCTTAAAGTGTAAAAAAACCGAACTTCTCCTTTAATAAAGCTAATATAAATGGTTGATATTTTAACTTGATATGAACCTATTCTTTAGTTAAAGTAATTAACTCCTTTGTTGATTCTAACTCATGTATCACACATATTGTCAGCACAAGTAAACCTGCAAATATGGAGAGGATGTTTGAGTTTAATACCATAGATAGAGTGATATGTTGGCCGGCCGATACTTTGGGTGATTTTTATTTTTTTTCCTGTATCGACATCAGCCATGAATTCCATGCGTTTGCCAATTCTTTCATCCATCCAGCAACCATGGCTTAAGATCAATGGAAGTGCATCTATTGTCTCTCTCTTTGCCATCTATAGTTAAAATGTTTTGTTTGATTTGTGTTTAAATGTTTTATTGTTGAGTCATTTTCATCATGCTAATGTAAGTAAGAAAAAAAATGGCTACAAGAATTGACATCTAAAAGAAAAAAAAATATCTGCAGCAGATATAGGTGATCGCTTAGACCGAACTGAAAATAAAAGGTATCAGTGTCAGCCTTATAAAAACCATCTGTATTAAAACATACTTTTCAAACTGCTTATGCTATATAGCCTTCATTTTCTTATCTTTCTGCCATACATCCAGCCACAGTTTAACATTTACAATACAGATTTTGTGTGCATACACAATCCACACCTGGTTTTTCTGAGGAAATAGGAAAATGCCAGTAAATTCTGCAACACTGCAACCAGCTCTGACCTTTTCTCTCTCAGGTATAAGGCTTTCTGGACTCTTTGGTCTAATCTGCACACTGACAACAACATTCAGAGAGCAGTTGTTTACACAACCCTATTTACCATCACACAACCTGACATTTCAGAGCCAACCGGCATCTAAGCAGTCATCTGTCCAGTTGTACAGGTATTGATCATTTCCTGTGGCTTGGAGATTTTCCTCTGCCGTTTCTTCAACAAATGGATCACACGCCCTCTCATCCCAAGTCTCAGCAGCCTTTTGAGCTGCAGAGTCCGTCAATGGACGAGACAAGATGGAAGTCTACTTTCAGAAACTGCGCAGCAGCAGACACTGACGGATGGACCTTGACTTCTGACGTAAATCAGGCCAGTGCTTACAGACTGCTATGCAGCAAAACCACCATAGAGCCGCTGAGATATATAGTATACCAGCAAAAGGCGACGTTGGCCCTTTAGTGCCATTGTCCTGCAGCTTTTGTATGCATTCCTGCTCCAACACATCTGAAACACAGGGCCAAATTACCTCCTTGGCATACCGGTAGGGTTAGCAGAGGCCTGGTCATTAACCATTGATTTGTTACAGGTGTGTTGAAGAAGAGATGCATGTAAAATCTGCAGGACTGTGGCACACCAGGACTGTTGTTGCCCACCCATGCAGCTACAGTGCAACTGATTGATTTAAGTCTGTCTGCAAGCCTGTTACTACCTAGGTATGTTGCTTCGATCTTCTTCACTTTTTGGTTGGAGCTTGAAAGACAACATGAGACTCTTTGCACACTTCCACAATGGCCAGAGTGATGAAAGTCAATTCACAGCGTTCTGTTCCTAGCTCATTCCTTACTAGCAGAAGAGAAAGTGCCAGAGAGATTTCATGGCTGAGACAGAGGACTTACACTCATGTTTTCCCAATGGAGCATCAGAACCAACACTTTCCCTCTGGCACATCTGAGAGCACTCAACACAGCACGCTGACAGCGTGAAAATAGGAATCTGACAGAAATGTAGGGGGGGGACTCGACTAGTTCACGATTGGCTAAGCATGCTAAATACCGTTTCCTCCATCCTCTCTTTCAATGGGGCTTTCACAAATGGGAGCTCAAGGCTTTTAGTGTACGGGGGTCTATCTATTTGCCCCAGCTGCGGGATTATCACAAAGGTTAAAAAAAAAATCCCAGGTCAAACACTTTTGGGAGCTTTTCAAATGAAACTAAATTATTGATAACCAAGCCCTGCTGTATCCTTTGAAAAGGTCTGCGGAGATTCTGGAAAAAAAAGCTCTTCACATCTTAGATGAGCGGTCATGATCGAAAATGAGGCAATATTGTCCTTTTTCCATTTACCGAACAAAGTGTAGCTATTACTGCAGATTGAAACCTACTCGGTAGCCATCCACACAGGCCAAGCTGATAAACCTATTGCTCACAGCAAGTACAAAAAAATTGTTTGACAAAGATTGAAAAGGGTAATCAATAAAAAAAAAAATGCCTCAAAGAAAGCCAGGTCATAGAGCACCGTTTAACCTCGCTGGTGCTTCTAGCCCTTACAGTCTGCTTAACCGTCATGAAGCCCTCGAAAGGCAATCAAAGAGCTCTTTAAGCGGCAACACTTAAAGTGGTAATTCCACACTTCAAAAGACGTTACCCAATGAGACTTTTTATGGATTCTGTTTTTGACTGAAATTATTCTTTCAAACTTAAAGACTCTCGAAGAGGAACCATGACACTGTGATCCAACAGCCACCTTCAAAGGACCTACTGCTTTAATGCTTGGTGGAAGAAAGACGTAGCATCCTTACTGTGGTTTGGTCCATGAGTGCATTTTAGCTTTTTCATGCAAGAAGTCTTCAGTGTGCACCAAGTTGTGTATTATTCAGAATTAATCATTATCGTTAAGAATAAGACATTGTTAAAAACAGTCCATGGATTTCCATCACTCAAAACCCAATAGTTCTTTTATAACACTGTGAAAGAAAACCTGCAGAAAGAAAACATCTACCAAAATCGTCAGACTGTACAAATGTCTTTTACTTTTATTTATAAAAATCTAACACAAATCTAAGGAATAACAATGACCTTATGCGCACAGCTTGGAATGCGCTCCTAACCAGCTGTCTGAAACACAATGCCTTGATGTGTGTGCATATCTGTGTGTGGATGCGTGGGTTCGGAGAAATGAAGACACATACAAAGTCGTAACAAGATTTCAAAGCCAAATAAATAATAGGCTACTTACCGCCACTTTGCTCCCAGTTATCTGCATGCAGCGATCGGCGGAGAAGGTTAATGTGCAAAAAGACACAAACGGCACACTCGTTAGTAAGCCAGGAAATTATCCATAACAGGCTGAGGCATTAGGGTATCTTTTGTGACAACACAGAAATCCTTCACACATTTATGGGACACTTTACATGACTATTCCATCAACGCAAACAAGATAACTTAAATTTGTTGCTGCACACTCAAGATTATGTCTGTGTCTGGCAGATGCTAGTCCTCTACTTTTAGATTTTAAATAAAGCAGATTTAGCTGGTTGATGCAAATTTCACCAAGTGTCACCCAAATATGAGGGCTTCCTACTGAGGATAAAAGTCTAAAGAAAGTCCCTTTGGTTAAAAATCAATGTTCTGCCAGTAACACCGGTCTTCAGACGTCACATTTGGTGGCAAAACTACCTTGAACCCATGCAGTCAGCACAATTTCCAGGGTTTAACCTTGTTATCTGTCAATAGTGGCAGGTAGCAGGAGCGATTTTCATTACTGCAACTGTGGGACTTGTTTCACAGTGGGAAGGTGTCTGTTAGCAGAGTAAATGTATTCTAATCTGAGCCTGAGCTCTTTATGCTATCCAACATGCTTCTAGGGAATTGCATTCTGATTGCACAAAGTTATAGGGCGTATTGAGCCCTTTTCTTTTTTTTTTTTTTTTTTTTTTTTTTTTCTTTTTTTTTTTTTTTTTTACAGTGTCCTGTCTGGCAAGGTGGCAATAAGAATAATTGTCTTGATGCCAAAAGGAGCCCAACAGATTTTACTTTCACAAGTGTAGCGGTATCGCAATTGCCATACCGCTCCACTTGTTTCATGTATATAAATTGCTTTATTATAATTATGCAGGGAGTTTTACAGTTCATATGGACACTGCAATGTAAGTAGAGCAGAAAAACAGAAGAAGAAGAAGGAAAAAGAAAAAGAAAAAAACAGGACAAAAGATGAAAGAAAGAGGAGATAGGAAGGAGACAATGACAAAACATTTTCAGTCTGCTTCAACACCTGTAATGAGATGGAGAAAAAAAAAAGAAAAAAGAACAGCACAACCAAAAAACATGGTATGAGATATACAATAAAGCAAACACCTTGAAACTATCACTAAAGTAATATTATTAAGTCTGACATGTACTCTGTGTTACCTGAAGATATGAATGTGGGGTTTCTGTTTGGAAGTGAATCTCTAAGTACCTGAAGCCTAGCACCTGTAGTTGTTTGTGAGGGTGAACTTGTGCATGTAAAGTTTTAACCATAGAAAAAAATGCTCAATAGTGGTTGTGGAGAGCCGGAGAGGCACACCCCCCAGAGCACTGAGTCCAGCGCCGGGAGACCCAAAGCCCCAGGCGCCCAAGGGGACCCCAGAAGCGAAGGCACCAAGGCGGGGCCAGCCCCGGAAATCAGACCCCACCAAGGCAGGAGGAGAGACAGCCACGAGGAAGCCCCCCAGCCACCGCCATGCCGGCGCCCCGGGGAGCCGCGGGGACGAGTCCGCGGGCCCCGCCGGCAGCCGGCCACCCCGAAGTAGGGCCGGGCGCCGAACACCAGCCCCCCCACGGCGCCGACCGAAACGCCCCAGCCCCACAGAGCACCGAAACACGCCCCGCCCCCCAGCACCAAGCCCCGGCGACCGGCCGCAACACCCACCGCGACCGCACCCCCCAGGAAAACACTAAGACGGCCCCGCCCCCGGCCGGGGCCCATGCGCATCCGCCGCGAACCGGCCACGAGCGCCGCGGGACCCCCCCCCAAAACGCCCCCCCCGGCCAAAAGCGCAGCCCCACCCCACCAAGACCGATGCCAACAGCGCGCAACGAAACACACCGCGCACAGAATCAGCCCGAGAGCAGAAAAGCCGCCCGGCGCAAAACCGCAAGAGGAGCAGACCGCAGCCGGCGCAACCACCCCCCCCCAGCAGCCCGAGGGGCAGCACAAAGCCAGAGCGGAGCGAACCGCGCCGCCCCCCCACCGGACGATGCCAAAGCAGCCCAGCCACGTCCGCCACCCCCCCCCGCAGCCCGCACCAGGCCCCGACACGCGGCCAGAGCAGCTCCGCCGCCCCGGCCCCCCACCACGCGCCGGTCATAGCCACCCCAGGCCCACACCCGCCCCGCAGCCCCACCCGCCGCGATCAGTGGGAACAGAGCAGCCCCGCCATGCCTCCAGGAGGGAAAACCCACCCGAATACCCAGCCAGCGCAGCCAGCCCGCCCAGACCGGCCCCCCAACACTACCCCCGCCGGAGCCGCCCGGACCCCCACACACCAGCGGCGCGCCGCCAGCAGGACCCCCACCCAGCAGGCCCGCCTGCCCCCGAGAAAACAGACATGCCAAACCCCCCAAAGAAAAAAAGAGAAAAAAAAAAAAAAAAAAAGAAAAAGGGGCCCCCACAATGCGACAGCGGACACCAGACACCGACCCGCCCGCAACCGCTCCCCCCCACCGAGGAAGAGAAAAAAAAAAAAAAAAAAAAAAAAAAAAAAAAACAAACAAATAAATAGGTAAATAAATAAATTAATTAATAATTACAATTAAAATAAATAGGCAAGAGGAGAAGTGCGAGCGGAAAAACCGGAGCCCAAAACAGGACCCAAGACCCGCACCCCACCATGCCGCGCAGCTCCCCCCCTCCCCGAACCGATACCACATTGAGCCCTTTTCCCCTCCTTTCTGCACAGATTTTATAGGAGGTAAGGAAAAAAAATCTCACTTTCATTTTCTTTTAACGTTACTCTCAAACTGTCGGGGTTTGCATCCATTTATTGCTGGTGCTACCTTTTCCTTCACCCTACTAAAAGTTTAGAAGAGCCACAGAAGCAGTTTAACAAGGTGTACCTCAGCCAGCGGCGTAGGAAGCGGGGGGGACGGGGGGGACATGTCCCCCCCAATATAAAAGCCAGGTGGATATGTCCCCCCCAAAAATTGTACCGCAAAATATTAGATTTTGACATTTTTTTAACTAGCGTGCTTTTATTTTGAAGGCGCAGCATAGCGTTACGTCACTGTACTCCCCCTCCCCTCTCTGAACTGCTGAGTGTTTGAGCACTCAGTCAGCAGGGAGGGAAACGGCGACACAGAAATCAGAAACTTGTGAAAGAGGTAAAATAGTCTGTCGGGATGCTGCTATGAATATTGCCCATTTATAACGTTTTGTTTTTATTTCACTTTCATATATAGAAACTGAATCTTTTTGGTTTAGTCATCTTGTACGGAAGAGGATTAGGGCCACTGGAAAAAAAAAGTTAACTGATTTTTACATTTTTTTTTTAGTTTAACATGGGGAAAAAAGTCAGAATTCTGACTTTTCTCAGAATTCTGACTTTTTTCTTCTGACTTTTTTCTCAGAATTCTGACTTTAATCCCAGAATTCTGACTTTTTTCTTCTGACTTTTTTCTCAGAATTCTGACTTTAATCCCAGAATTCTGACTTTTTTCTTCTGACTTTTTTCTCAGAATTCTGACTTTAATCTCAGAATTCTGACTTTTTTCTCAGAAATCTGACAGATGATTAATATTTCTAATCAATTTACAGTGTTTTTATTTTTTTTCGGGGGGGTACTTATACAGATACATAAAAACAAGTAGGTCTAACTAAAAAATAACCAGAATATATGTTTAGAGTAAAGATTGACTAGTGTTTACACAAGCACACAATTTCAAATCTGCTGAGCTTGCTGTGCAAGAAAATGTAAAATATACGTATAAAGAAATATAACAGGAAGTACTGCTAAAACATAAACTAAATGTTAAATAATGTAGATATTGGTTTAAAAAATTGTTCAGATTTGGAAATTTGGAAGGAATACATAATTCTGAAATTAATCAACAAATCTGGTAAAAAAAAAAAAAACAACAAAAAGAAATAAAAAATAAAAGTTGCACTTTTTTACTTGAGGAATTTGTTGAATAACTTCATAATTATGAGTTTAACTAGTTGGAGGTAATGCTACACTTCTCTGCTTCCTGTCCTGCTCATAAAAGGTAAACATTATAAACCCACCATCCATTTTCTACATTATTTGGAAAACACAACACAAATGTAATATAACAAAAGTATGTTTAAAAACAAACATGTTAGCATCCAGCCATAGCCATGTCTGTTTTAGAGACTAGCTCTCTTCTGCTCCTCCATTAATGAGGGGACCCCTCGGGCACGTAAAAAGTTGCCTAATTCTGTCATTTTCCACCAATGTGTCACTGGCAACCTCAAACAACTCACATCTTTGTCAGTGAAGCTGAGTGCTCCCACATCTCTTCCTTCATGGTGACCATCTACATTAAGATCCAAAATTCTGAGATTAAAGTCAGAATTCTGAGAAAAAAAAAGTCAGAATTCTGACCTTTTTCCCGTATTAAACTGAAATGAAATTTAAAAATCACTTAACTTTTTTTTTTTTTTTCAGTGGCCCTAATCCTCTTCCGTAGTCTTGGGATGATCACTCATCCAATATTTAACTGCTAACTTTCTCTAGACGTTTGCTACGCTAGCCAAAATGTTTTTTTTTTTTTTATATATCTCATTTCAGTACAATGCCACCACCAACTAAAAGGCTGAAACAGCAGTAGGACTGACTCAGATTTTTTTAAAAAGAGAAACGTCAGTGTGAGTTACAGTCACCTAACACAACTTGTGTTGAAATTAGCCCGATCTGGGCGTGCGTTTAACGAGGATTTTTTAATTTTTTGCGTGGTTTTGATTCGCCGAAATTGACAGATGTTATACCTGCCGCGCTCCTGATCGTTAGTTAAAACCACAGGGAGAATTAATTTTAATTCTTAGCAGCGGCGGTCGCATTGGTCGTGCAGCAGACTGCTGCACAACCACTAATTAACCAACTAATTAACTTCTGCACCTTTATTTCCTCAAATAAACTGCTGGCTCCTCTTTTTAGACGATAAACAGATTAACACAACATTGACAACTCTGTAGTTTTCTCTGTTCTGTACTGCAAACTGGAATTAAAGGCGCCATTTCTACCAAAGGTCTTGACAGACTGGCGACCTGTCTAGGGTGTACCCCGCACCAGCA
The DNA here is from genome assembly GCF_016077235.1 of Cyprinodon tularosa. Lineage (NCBI taxonomy): Eukaryota > Metazoa > Chordata > Actinopteri > Cyprinodontiformes > Cyprinodontidae > Cyprinodon > Cyprinodon tularosa. The sequence continues at coordinate 1,290,066 of NW_024038531.1, read as the reverse complement.
CCTCCCGACCCCACTAAGGGACAGGGTGTACAGAAAATGGAAGGATGGATGGATTTCTACCAAAAGTTGATAATGCGTTTTTGAACCAGATGCTTCAAAGCGCCCTGTCCATAATTCTTTAACACACTGTCAGCTCCCTCTGTCAGTCAATCTATATAAATTCATTTTTGACCATTATTGCAAGTTTGACAAAATAAAACATATCAAACTTTGCACGTGTGGCTTAGTGAATTGTTTTTAATCAAACTGAAATATTTGATTTTCTAGTGTGATGCAGACACTAAATATGCTAAGGGTTGAAGCCCTTGAAAGACATCTCCCTTTGCTTAATAAAAGACTCCAGTCATTTTGTTTGGTGATATGCTCACATCTTATGAACAAATGCATTATGTAAATTTTAAATGCATTATTTTTGCAAGACACATTTATAAAGGAATAAAGTAAAAGATTAAATAGCCTTTTTTTTAAGTAGCGTACTTAAGATATGTTTCTGTTGAATACGAATCTCAGATTTCCGACATGTGTCCCCCCCAATAGTAAACATATTCCTACGCCCTTGACCTCAGCTTCCCTACATTTTAGACATACTGCATGATTATAAAATGGTCAACAATATGGGACTCGGTGTGCAACATGCTCACTACAACCTTTGCAAATTTACAGACATAATCTTCAGTGTGCTTTGACAAAAGTTGGAAGGAGCTTGGAGGTGAAAAACACAGGTAAAAAATGCATTTTAAATGAAAATCAACTAAAGTGTAGTTTATTAAAAAAAATGAGTCATTGGGTACAGAGGACATGAAAAAGGTCTGCACACCTACAATACCTGTTTAGTTTTAAAAATAGAAAAAAACTTTTGAAAACTTTTTCCACCTTTAATCATAGCTAGACCCAAAACAATGCTGATCCCAAACAAACTGAAACAGTTATTGCAAAAATGTGCATATACTTCAATATTTTCTTGAAGCATTTTCTATGAGGTCAAAACTTGACTTAAGCTTTTGTTAAACATTTCATAAGATTTTTAGAAGAAGCCTTAAGATTTTGTGTTAACATTATGTGTTGATTGGGCCCCATTTTCACCTAAAGACCACCATATATAACTATAACTATTTTTATTATCTTTTTTTTTTTCCTCTGCTGTGAAGTTTTAGCACCAAACATAATGCTTAAACAGTTCGACCTCCTATTCGTGAAATGTCAGTTTCAAGGTATAGTGGAGGATTTTCGTGAATTTTTGAAAAGACCTGCCCATTTCTCCTCGTCCATGCTCTGTTTAAAAGTTGCTGTTTGCATCGCACATACAAGCTTACTATTCAAAACAAAATTTCCAATTTTTCTACTGTCAGACTCACCACCGATAAGTAAAAATAGGGACGAGCAAATAGGATGACCTAATGTAAACATATCATCACCAGAATGATTGATAATTAGGAGGACCACTTATTTTGATAACCCATCCCGGGAAAAGAACATCCTCCACTATACCTTTAATGTTTTCCTGTGAGACTACAGACAGATTAAGCATATCTAAGGTTTCTGTGACCAGCAGGTACTTGCCAGACACTCCTTTAATGTTGCTCTAAGCCTAATGGCAACAATAAATTAGTTTTATTATCATTGTTTAATCAAACCATGAGTCTTCAGTGATACCAAAAAACAAATTCTGACCATGAGAACAATCTGATGCCTTGGAAGCATTCAGGAGATCATGGCTTATGTTGTGAAAAGAAACTGTCAGGAAATAGATACTAGAAAATCTTAGCACTATTGGGGGTTAATTAAAGGAACTTTAGATTACGGCTGGTGTTTACAGATTCCTTTTAAAGTGTAATTAAAAGTGGTGGATTTTTTTCTGAGGACAGATACGCACTCAATTATAAGGGAGGGCATACACTTCCAATACCATCCTGTATTTGTTTTTTTTCTTCTGGTTTCTCAAAAATATTTCAGGATTTTTTTTTTTTTTTTTGAGTTCCATGTTTTATGGGTCATCTGGAAAGGTGAAAAAATGCCTAAAATTAAAACAAAACTGGTATTGTAACAAGGTATGCAGGCTTTTTTTTTTGTTCCAAATGACCTACAAGATTTCCTCTTGAAACATCTTTATAATGATCGCTGACTGTATGAATGGTGCAAATTAATAATCATCAGTGGTGTGGATTTTCTCTCAAGTAGTTTGGGGCATACAGAGCGGAAGGTTGAAAATTGATGGTCACATCAAAAAAAAGGGAGAAAAACGCAATAATGAGCAAACCCCCCCTTACAAGATATTACATCACATCTTTCCAAAGTGAAACAAAGCACGTTCATAATTTAACACACAGCTCTATGCATTAATGGCATTAGTAAAATTAGAAAATGTTGCATTTTCATTCAATTTGGATGTAGAACATGGTGAAAATGGGAAAGCAGTTTATGCAAAGGTAATGGGAAAAGACGGGTAAACACTTGCGCTATATATTGGGTTGGATTGTGTGTTTAACAGAGTTCAGTCTTAGCATGTATCTTTCTAAGATAAAAACTCCCTCTATTTGTGTTGGGTGTAATTTGTCAGACTCCTGTTAACCCATATGAGTTTGTTCTCAGTGCAACATAGCTTTGGACTGAGACATAGAGAGAGATGACCAAACAAGAAGATGGTTAAACAGAGTTTTAAATTTCTTCTAAAATATGATTCAGCAAAAACACAAATTGTAAAAATTATTAAAAGGGAATTAAGTTTTAAAGCACATGTGATGCATCAGCATGCATAGATAAAGGATAGAGTTACACCAGCTACCCTGAACCTTATGACCACCAGTCAGACATAAAGTCGGCTTTCTTTTAGCCCCAAGTACAAAAATTAAACCCAGAAGGCATTGAGCAGTAGATTGTTTGGTACCAATCAACGAGTGTTAATCTTGCAAATGAAGCATACTGGAATCTTAGTTGAGATTTGGAGAATTTGGAGACCAAATCAAAACTTCAACCTTGCTTTTTTACTGCTGAAATATTTGTTTTAACTATCTATGGTGTAGAAGGTCACATTATTCATGTTTCTTAAAGCTCAATTTTAGATCAGCAAAACTGTTCAGGGAAATCGTTTTAAATACCTAAAATCAACAGAAGTAACCAAGGTGTTCCAACAAAACATTAATCGGAGCATCTCACTGCCACTGCAGCCTGGTTCTCTGTACATAGTGCTTTCTGCAATTTTTAAAGCAGAGTTGACTTTACTTTACTTTTGATACACAAATAGGACTCTGGATTCCCGCTTCCACTGCTTTGTGAACCCATCTTAAGCTACTGTAATTACCGTATTCTGCTTGATTGTTCTGGTGGATTTAAGTTGGGAAGGACATCCCATATAGCCTTAGCAGGACAGTATTAATCAATAAATACATTAAATTCTTCAACAACTTCAAATGCAATAGGGCTGTCTTTGAGCCTTTGTTTATTTCATTAGTGGATCTTCAAGGAGTCATTACCTTAATTTCTACAGATCATTATAAATCAGTCATACTGCCTGTTTAGTGAGAAAGTGCTTAAATTGTAACATTTACCCTTTTTCCTTCATGAAATACAGCTCCAACTACCCAGTGTTGATGGAAAACCTTCTTTCAGTGGTCATAATGTTTGGGCTGATAAGTGTATGCTAAAGCTGTAGCTTGTGATTGCAAACTAATGAATCCCAACTCAAAGTAGCAAAAAGATTTTTTCTTTTGATCAGCAAAACATGTCAAGAGGAAACATCTGTTCAGTACTGTGGTGCATGTGCTGCTTTCCCAATAATTTTTTTATATTTTGCGTACTTGGTGGACTTATGAACGCTATGGAACATGCATGACACAACTTTGTATTAGTATAGGTCTTGGAGACGTTGGCTGTAATAAATATTATTGCAAATTTACTTAACGATATTACTTTTTAATAATAAACATAGTATATGACAGCAAAAATGCTATTATATACTATAACATCACAAATAGAGGAAATGATGAAGAGTGGAAACACCGAACCCAAACAGTGAAAGCCCCGCAGAAAGAAAGATAAAACCACAGATTTTCTCAAACCGTTTGAGCTGATAAAGCATGTCCATAACAGACAAACCAGCCTACTGCTGAGGTATAACCCATTTAAGGACGAAACAACTAAACGTATCAATAGAGATAAATCAATTTTTGAAACTTTAAATTTAAAACAAAAATCCAACTGCAGTATAATGACCACGTCATACTTTTTGCTCATCAAACAACCCATTCAGGTCATTTATTCATCTGAAACTGTGCTGAAAATATTTACATTTTGCATTTAGAATTAAAATCATTCTTTGGTTTAAATCCTGTATATTCTATCCAAAAGTTTTAAAGTGGCGACTGAGAATTTTGTTTTTTTTTATTACCAATTTTAACCTTGCAATGCATTTAAAATGTTCAATAAATGTTTTCCTTGTTAAAGTCAAACAATGATTTATTGAGGAATCTTAATTTACTAAGAGCATCGGTTTTTAGATCAAGAAAATCTCAAGAATAACTGATAATAAAAGAAGTAATAGCTGCTAGCCTAAATGCTATAATTCCTTTATTGAAGGGATACAGAGGAATAAAAGGGTCCTACAACCATAAAATACGCTATGGTTGGTATATTTGAGCTTTCAGAATGTTTTTCCAAACATTAATGAGGTTGTTGATGTAGTCATTTTGAAGGAAAGACATGATAGATAAAAAAAAGGCTTAAAATTAGATCAAATGTGTGTATTTGCTCACAGTTTATTGCAAGCTTAAAATTTTAACTTCAACTCTTTTGCATAAACACAAATAGCAATATCTTGGTGGCTACAGTATGTTACTATTGCAGTTAATTGTTACATTTGGTGCAGAAATTCTGCATATAAAAACCTTTGTTCCTCAAAACCATTAAATACTATCTAAACAATCAAATTGATATACCCAGCATTATGTGACATTAGTATGTCACACAGTGTTTGGGTCTACAGCTGTCCTGTATTGTAACTGCACATTTGCATGAGCAGCCATTTCAACCCTGGCAATGAGCCCCCCCCATCAGCCCTATTAAATGTGAGAGCAGGGTGCAGACAGACATCACATTTTGTCCTCTGTCCTTTCACTACACAGATTATGTTATTCATTTGAATAAAATATCTCTGCTCACAAAGCATAATGGGCCCTGTGAGGAATTCAATCATCTCGGATAATCATCATTATCAATAATGCCAGTTAATTACCATAACAATGAGCAAGGTAATAAATGATGATGTCAAGGCAGAGCTACCAGGTTCAGGAAACAATGAAGAAAGAAATGACTTCTTCTCTTTAGAAGTGCTATGAATATCACCTCGCTAAAGTTCTCCAAAATTTCTAAGAAAGATGTCATTTCATTATAGAGCAGCGGATTAAAGCCAAAATTTGAATTGTCTGCACTGATTTAATTTTGCCCCATCTCAAAAATTGATAAGATGCCAAATATAAAAGGTGAAAAAAATATGCTGCTACTTATATATAGTAATAAGGAACTGCTGGTAAACACCTATGCCACATGTTTAAAGTTTTCTAACGTCTTACTGCCACACCAACTTATACTAGCAATAATGTGTAAACTGTCAATGAGTAAACTGAGGACTCAGTTATTCCACTAAGAGTTTAACGGCACTGCTTTGATGTGGCTTTTAGTATCAACTTAAGTAAACTATCCTTTAGTTCAATTGCCTTACTAAGCTGCTTCTGAGATTAAACTTCTTTTCAATTTGGATTTCCTGATTTTTTAAAAAACAACAACAACAAAAAAAAACTTTTTTCTAGCCTTTACTTTGCACTAAAAAGCATCACTTTTGGTCAAAGTTGCAATGGATAGTAGCAGATAAAAGGTTAGGTTGAAAGCTAATTATCAAATAAAATGAGACAATTTTCTCTCTGGACATTTGTTCAATAATATATTTCAATAATTTTGTTTGCAGTAATGCATGCTTAAAGCATCTTCAAAATGGTCTGTGTAGGAACCAGGATCTGAACTTTTTTCAGCTTCTCATCCATCACTAAGCGTTTCAGAGAAGAATGACACCTACATGTCTATTCGCTGTCAAACTGCTGGAATGCAGTGTGCGCATCAAAGGGGTTTACGTTATCAGTTTGCTGCCAGCAGAAGGAGTTTCATCATCGACTTTTAGCGACATCATTTAGGGGTTTTAGGAAGCCAAAGGACAGTAGCGTCCATTTCTGTTCTTGTCAGATACAACCGAGTAGTGGTGGAGTAACAGGAATCCTACACACCCGACAAAGTCTGTCTTCTTGTCTTGTGGGGCTAAGAATGCACTAAATGTTTTTGTTGGCTAACAGGTTTCCCTTTTATGCAGAGACATATTATTCAACAGTTACCCTAAAGCTTCTAAAATAATACACCTTTTTCGTAATATCCCGTAAACTCTAACACAATTTCAAAAACAAAAGCTAATACGTATGTTATCTGTACTCTTTAGAGATCATTGCATAAAAAAATATCTCATTCTAGGCTTATTTCTTTTTTAAATGATAATTCAGCTGGTTAAAGGGTAGACACTTCCACTATTGGAAGTGTCTCACTAAAGGAGTCCGTCACCAGAGAAAACACAGACCCCCCACCAAGCCCCATGAGAATAAGTGGCTCCAAATTACAGGTGCATCTCAAATAACTAACATCATCAGAAATGGATAAAAAATATGCACTGGCTTCACACAAAGTAGTATATTAAAACTTTTTTTTTTAATTAAAAATTCAGATTTACAATACAATTGCATAGCTTCATACAGATATCAAGACTAGGCCTCCTTTTACATGAATTACTGCATGCAGATGAAGGCAGCCAGTTTGTGGCTTTGCTGTGTTTTTAAAGATGCCCAGGTTGCTTTACTGACAGCCTCCCACCTCTCTACATTATTGCAATATTTCATCATACTCTTTATAGCAGTTCCTTGATTCTCTGTGAAGTCGAGAGAGTTTTCATCCCAAACAAACATTAATACCAGGGTCGCTAAAACCTGGTGCTGGCACCTCTGCCAATGTTCGATTTCCTAGTCCTACTAAAAAAAAAAGCATTTTCTCAAAGCTTGTAAGTGTGTGACTGCGTTTTGTAAACTGAAGTTATCCCTGAGGATTCTGCAACTTTTTCCTTCCACACAGCTTTCCAGTGTTATACTTGGACAAACCACTGTTAGAACACAGCTTTTTGATAATTAACCTTTAATAAGCTAAACTAAATGTTAATTTGATTCTGTTGTCAGTAATTTAAAAGTCTTTGTTGGTCATAACATAAAACACATCAATTAATATTAGTAATTCTTTAGTTTTCTTATGAACTAGGTCAGGGGATTTCATTAGCTATAACACTTGTTCAACTGAAATAAACAATTTCAATATATCACACTGTGTGAAATGAAGCCAAAGGACTTTCACTCAACTGAGTGCTTAAGTTTCTAATAAAACTTTAATATTTTGAGAGGTTCCTGTAGATTGCAGTAGAAAACCAGGAAAATCAGAAGCAAGTAGATCAAAACTGCAAACCAAAGAAGTGGGGTGCAAGCATGAAGAGTGAGAGAAGGCGGTGGAGTGAGTGTGCTTTAAGGGATGACAAAGCAGGCAGGAAGCAGAGCATCAGATTATTTGAGCTACTATTTTCCAATCCATCTGTTATAAAGAAGGCATTTAGAATTACCAGTTCACTTACAGATTTTGAAGTGGCTGAGATGTACTGGACCACCATCTCACGCTTGGTGGCCAAGTCCTTTCCACGTAAAGGGGCTTTCCGTTCCTCATTGAGGTTCATGTCCTCCTAAAAACAGAACAGGAACAATGAAACTGACTGCCTGTTTCAAGGTAGCCTTTAATGAGCAAAATAACCAACAAAAATGCATCTCCACATTGTTGTGTTTGTTAAGACACATTTTTTTTTTTATTTCACATCATCCAATTGGCACAGCAAAGCAGAAAAGGCTTTTAAATGACGTGCAACTGAAGTTGATCCCCAATAAACAAACACAAAACCTCAAAATATATTCACATTTTTGCATTTCAAAACCTTCAACTTTAAACCAGATCATTTCAATACAACAGATTCTTCAAAAATACGCAGCATTTCGGGCCCAGAAACAATTATTTTTCAATTTCCACCATTACCCTTTTATATCAGATCCTGTCCTTTGCTTAAATTAATTCCCAACCACGTTTCTTTGTTAAAGTCACAGGCTGTAGCAGTGGAGTATAATGGCAGGAATAATTAGTCCTTGAAATAAAAGTAGCAAAGGCAGCAGCAATAGAAGAATATAAAGAAAAAAATGGCACACTGCACCGCAACTCTGAATCTGAACAGCAGAACAAAATCAAACAACACTGTTTCTATTGAGGCCATGCAATCACAGCTGATAGGCTGGATAGGCAGTATCTGCGTGTTATTGGGAGTATTATCTTCATGCTACTTTAATTCGGCATCACAAAGAGTTCTTTCATGTGAGAGACATCAGGGGATAGAGTGAAGGCCGGACAGAGCACTAAAAGCTAGGGAATGACATGATGATTAGAATGAAGGAGGATGTTTATCAGAAGCACTCTCTCACAAAGAGATGGCTCGAATGAACAGAGGAGAAAAACATCCTCCGTTGAGGTAACAAGGTGGAGGTCTGCTGCCCTCTAGTGGAAAGAAAGGAATACATTTAACTCTTGAAGTCTCGATGTCCTATCGTTTTCTCTTCACCTGATTTACTTTCTAATTTAACTTATAAATTCAGTGCATCACCATATTAGATCACTGGATTACTCCTAGGTTGAATTATCATACCAAAGGTAATCAGAATGAAGTTGTTCAGCCTTGTTTGTCCGTGAGGCATGGGCAGGAATCCCAACCAGGAGCACTGTGACCTAAATTCCTTTAACTACATTTCCTCCAGTAAATACCCTCTGAGCTAAAAAGAAAACCATTAACATCTCTTGTGGAAATGGAAGGGTGGTTTGGGGCTTGGATGCAGCCGAAACTTTTTCATCACCCAGGGAAAGCAGCAGGTTTTTTAATTAATCTTTGAACCCTGCTAATTTATCTGCTTAATTGGCATTCAATAAAGGAGGCAGAATGTGGTGGGGTGAGTACGTTGCAGGCGCGCAGGGGGGGGCGGGTTGCATGAGTAGTGAGCCTGCGGGACGTTTGTCAAGGGGCAAACTGGAGGAATGAGCCCTCCAATGTTCAGCCTGCAAAATGATTAATGCTCTTTTATTAATTATACCCTCACAGGCAACATAAAAAGAGCTTCGGTATATCATGACTATTCTGCTGGTGTAACAGAAATGCTGTGATTTGAGCTTCTAGCTATGCCAGTAGACCAGACATATGCTAGAGCCTGCCATCTTACACTAGTCTGACTAACTCTGGTAGGGATTTATTAATACTAATCAGGGTGCAATTGCTGCGTTCATACCAAAAATAATTATCCTGAAGTATTTGGGAAATCATCCTTTGATCAGTGCTATGAGAAAGTCTTTACCCCTTTTAAAGGGTTCTCTTGTTTTTACCTTTTTGTTATGACTAACTATGTTTCAGAGTCAAAAAATAAAAGGTACATTTTAGACAAAAACAAATTAAGGGGGGGAACTGGCAGTTTTTAATTTAAGGTTCTCAAATCATGGATTATTTTTTTATACCCACATTGTTTTGGTTACATCTCAGTAGGTAGGTCTGATCACCTCAAGAGGTAAAACTGACCTCTATGGAACCTAAGCGGACAACAATAGGTAAGAAGTGCACTAAATTTTGATGTTAAGAAATTAAAATGAAGGAAAGTCACAGACATCTGTCGTTCTTCATATTCCTTGTAGAGCCTTTGGATTTTTGTGAGCCACAATGAGAAACATTAACCGAAAAAGAAGAGAATATTGGACAGAGACGAGATGTCACAGAAGTGTAAAAAAGGCAGAGTTCATGATTCTAAGAGACGGAGCAAAATGACATTAATGGGAGAGTACCAGCAGGAAAACCACTACTGACCAAATATGGGAGAATGGCATGCTTTTCATTATATCTAATGCAAATCTGCCAGCATACCATACCTGTATAAAAACATGGTGGTGGTGCGATAGCCTGAGGTTGATTTGCTGGTTCTGGGGCTGCAATAACCGATGCAACATTATTTCTACTTTATACCATTCTACTCTGCCATCATTTTGTGACAGAGCTGCAGTCCAATGCAGCAGGGCAATGATCCACAGAAAAGCATCACTTCCACCTCTGAATGGAAAAAATAAAAACTGGCAGTCAGTTTCAAGTGGCCTACTCAAAGTGGCGGTTCATCCTCAAAAAGCCTCCAATTAGGATAAAATAGAGGACAAATCTTCAAAGAGTAAAGGGTCAATATTCCTCTACATGGAGGTAAATGAGTCTTGGTCAGTTATTAGCTTTAAGGGCCAGTTTGGAGGCTTTGATAGATTTTATCCTTTCGCAAAACAATAATTGGAAATTTCTTTAGCTTTTACTCACAATATTTTTGGTTTTAAAAAAGTCCACAAGTTGAAATGGTGTTGGTCTTTGACTGGGTTCAATGTCATAGTGTCAGGAGAGGCATGTGGCATAAAAACTTTGCCCAGTCTGTCAGAAAGTGGTGATGACCTCTGAATATGGGAGCAGCTAAAAAGACACATCTTTGATAACACAACAGGTTTGCGAAAATGAAGGGGAACTTTTAGACATCACCGCCTGAGGTAAGTTCTCAAAATAAGGTATTGGTGAGTAGCTAAAGAAATGTTTAATGCAACCCAAGTAGGCAGGTGTTTCCTCTCACTAAACCATTTTTCCCAACGAAGCAATAAGTTAAGACGGCTGCACTCTAGGCATGGCAGCTCCTCATTGGGGACGACGCCAAGCAGCTGTCTGATTATGTGGATCAGAGGTTTCAGGCAGTCAAGAACCATAGCAGAGTGAAAATACATTCCAACATATTTTTCATGTACGTGTACAATTTGTTCCATATTATGCATAATGCATTTAATATATTGCACATATGAAAATAAGCCCAATAGTTTTATTGAGAGTTTTATTCTGTTTTATTCATCTCTGACTACCCTACATCAAATCAGGGATCATGACTCTCGACTGCATCTTTAGTTACAAATATAAGACTTTTGATTTGGCTTGTATTCATGCACTGTTTACTTGATGTCTGGGCTTTGTGTGTCATGTACAATCTATTTTATGTAAACTGAAAGTGGATATAAGTGTAGATCAGTTAGATTATCTTGTTTTATCAATATCTGGTTGTTATGGAAAGATTACATAGTAGATCTGCCAGTAAAGGGAGAAAATGGCAGAAACTGGTCAAATGTGGGTTTTTATTTCCATTTAAAGCACTTACAGAAACAAAGACAAAGCCTGCAGTTCTTACAGATGTGGTTTTAGTTGCACTTTAACAAGAGATGTGGGTGGACAAAAGGAGATACAATTTCAGTCATGTTTATACAGTGATGAATGCCTTTACTGTAATAAAAAAAAATCTAATTTCTATATATAAAGTGAACTAATCAGAAGTAAAAACTTTATTATGCTTTTGCAATATCAAATTACAAATTAAGTCTATCAATGACGTTTGATTGTTCAGGACAAGAAGCAAACAAAGAAAAAAAGCGTATTCTACATCTCATTCTAATCTTTTATCTTCAAAGTGAAATCAAAGATTTAACATTAAAAGGTGTTAACCATATTTTTGGATATAAATGTATACCAAAGTTTTTGTATTTGATAGATATTATGCATTTAATTTGTGATCATTTTACATTTTAGGTCTTAGTCTGAAATGAATATCTCTGCATAAGGTTTGTAAATAAAATCAAATAGGTTTGGCAAAATGCTTTGGCTCGATATTGGTTAGGGTTTTAAACTAGTGTGAAGAAAAATAAACAGACACTGTCAAATCATCCAAGGCTTTAAAACTATACGAAGAGTCTCCCCTGAAGAAATATGAGGTTCTTAAAAAAGTAAGTAGTAAAAAAAATAAAATAAAATTCCTTTGCCTCCACTGTGACAAATCAATTATTTTTTTCCACTACCCCCAAGTTTGATCCATGAGAGCATGAGGGCACATGCCGTAATTCTCCTGTGGGCTGGTTTTAATGTCCTGGTGCAGAGTGGAAGAGCTGAGGGATCACAGAAGAGCTTATTACCCAGAGTATTCATTCTAACAACGGCAAACATAAAACCTGAAACAAGGCACTGTAGCAATGCACCCTTACACTGTTAATTCAGTGGCTCTGTGTTGCTGTGTGCACCCCAAAAGGTTCTTAAAATCTTTGGAAAAGGCTTAACAGGAAATTAACTTTATTAGAAAATACTTTGTTTTCTCACACATAATAAAAATGTTGTTTTGCCTCATCATTAATAAACAGAATAAGAGAGGAGAGTTTGTTGAAGCCCATGTGAAGGTGGATAATTGACCCTTAACATAGAGCTGGGGCTTTTACTTATTATTTATATCATCAACAATCCAGTTAAATCTGAGATCTGAATCCATCTGAAATGGGTGGTAAGGCTTTAACTCCGATTAAAATAAGTCCTCTATCAAATCTGACTAAGCTTCAGTAAAGCTGCACAGGGACAAAGGCCCAAATGTCAGTGCATAGATGTACACTGATTAAAACCTTCTACAAAAGATCTGTACTTGGAATTGAGGTAAAAGTTGCTGAAAACTGATGACTTATCAGATATGAATGCAAAGGAAAAACACACCTTTCAGAGGTTTTTATTGATTAAACTTTTTGAAAGCCATATTCTTTTTTTTTCTTCCTTTCAGTTACACAATGTCTTACTGCTTGGTCCTGTGCTACAGTTTTAAATCATAGAATCTTAATAAAACAGTGAACATTGATCCATGTGAAAATAACTTGACTAAAGGTTTAAGGGGCATGAAACAGCAAGAATCTGCACCACAGGAACAACAAACAATTTAATCTGTTTAACTGAATTTATTTCAAACATAAAACTAAATTTGGAGAAAATGTTTTGTCTTAAAGTTTCCTCAGTAGAAGCAGATAGCAGTTCACAAAGAGTCTGGTTTTGCTTTGGATTTGTTTCTATACAATGGGAGTTTTCCTCTCCACTGTCATTACATGTTTGCTCTGTATTAAGCTTGGTTTATGCTAGACTTGTTCGTGATGACCGCAGGACCAAATTAAACCATTTTTGGCTTCCATGCCCCTCTGCACGGCGTCCATGCAAACAGAACATCCGCACAGTGAGCCCATACCTACGTGGACAGTTCAGCTTTGTGCAAAAAAAACATGATGAGCAAGCAATAGCTCCTACTGGCGAGCATCTGCAATGTAAACATCTAAAGACAGCCTTAGATTTAGCTCATAAATATCACCACTATCCACAGACTTTGGAAAAACTCATGCAAACAAATGACTGTCATTCTTGAAGAGTTATAAACGCCTGTTTTCTACTTTCTCACTTAGTGTGGTCTTGTCAGCTTGCCGTTTGTGCTGAACATGCCCGCCAGAATAAGGGAAAACCGGCACGGAGAATAAGAGCTTTAAAGGTTATGACAGTTGGTTCATTTTCTGTGTGGATTGTATGTGCATCGAGCATGACCTAAACTAATAGATTTCTGCAATGTCAAAGACACAATGCAAGGGACTGTCCACAAGCAACAGGTGGAATGACTGCTGCAACAATGACTCAAGGCAGTCTGCTGGGGTTTCTTAGAAAACTTTAACCAATCAATGAAATGCTGTGTTGTGAATTGATGCTATATAAGTAAAAGGAATTGATAATTTGTACAGAATACATAAGCTTTATGAAGGAGCACTATTACACATAATGGATGATTGCTTAGAGAAAGAACAATGTCCTCACTAAGAGCTGATTGAAGCAATGCTGCTCCTAAGTAGAGACTGACATTTTTTCGGGAATCCCACGGGTCACGGGATTCCCGTGGGATTCCCGTGGGATGGGAGTCAGTATTAGTAACGATCACGGGATTGGGACGGTACAGGATTAAACATTAACGGGAGCAGACGGGAGCGGGAGCAAACCAATAGTAACTTCCGCTCTGAGTTTTTCACCCGCGCTCAAAAACAACAAGAATGGGAGTGGTGCAGGAGCGGGAGTCATTCTGAATGGGAGCGGGATGGGAGTGGGAGTAATTTCACCAGGAGTGGGACGGGACAGGATTTAGATTTCTACTCTGGACCAGGATCGGGACGGGACACCATTTTTTTCTGTGGGAGTGGGACGGGACAGGAGTGAAAATCCACTCCCGTGTCAGTCTCTACTCCTAAGTGAAAAATCTTTGATTAAAGCCCACTTCTTCCACACAGTTTTCGCCTCAGTGCCATAAAAACATTGGACATATTTTTTAGTGCAGCTTTACTGCTGTGTATTGTGATGAGAGGCTCAGAATTCAAGCTGTGCATATCAAGTTAAACCCTGTAACAAATCACATACTTGCTTTCTACACAATTACCAAGATGGTAGCATGGAAAGTTATTTGGAAGCAGTCGAAATCTCTGCTTTCATGAACACATTCCTGTGCTCAGTTATTAATCTAAAACAAAAATCTATAAAGTATTAATTTGGTTTTCCTTACCACACAGAGTTTATTCCTATATTTTGTCAGTTTCCTTTGATGAATGCTCAGTAATGGGTAATAGGCTATTTCAGCTTAGATATACACACCATAGAGAAGTAAGAAAAGGGAAGAGAAAAACATTTGTTGGTGGTCATTAATGCACAGTAGGAGGTTTGGCTGATTTGGCGAGGGTCAGCCCTTCAATTGAAGACAGCAAAACATCCCAGGCTAAAAGTTGTGAGAACAGCTAATAGTGGTGTGTGGGCAAAGTTGATAAAAGTGTGTTTGACATAAAAGAAAAACTGAGAATATATTCAAGATGACAAAACAGATAATGAAGTTGGTCATTATTAGCAAAAAGTAGAAAAATCCACACTTCAGTTATTTTCTGTTTCCAACATCAAAGCAGAACGGTTTCCCGTTTTTCCGTGGAGGCAGTATTGGAATCGACAGTACATAAGCAAATCACCTTTTTTTCTCCCCCTTTTTTCGATTTCATTACCGTAATTACAGCTCCCAACCCGAAGTGTCAGGATCTGTCAAATGTCAGACCAGCAAACATGCCTCTTGTGTCATCTGTCACTGAGCAAATTGAAGCCTGGGTGTAATGTCACGCCGCTGTGAGCACAAACATAGTAATTGAGAGGTGAACTGAGTGACAGGGATGAGCATCCAGGCAGGAAAACAGTGAACAGAGGCCTGATGAAAACCTGGAGCTCTGATCGTATTTTTCTAGCCCCGGCAATAAAGGCTATTGTACGAGAAATACAGAAAAGATAAGCACCACACACACAAACACACACTCAGATGAGCTATCTACAAAAGAACACACAACCTCTGAAATAAAGCCAAAGTAATTCAGCCCCTCTCTTCAAAGAGATGGGGTGGAAGGTTTTTCTTAGATTTCCATCATGAAGTACATGAGGCCAAAAACACACAAACATGACAGGGCCTTGACCCCCACAGAAGTGAGAACTTTAGTCTTTAACTCTGCAAGTAAATCGTTATTCTAAATGCGTTATACTCAATCTGTCAACAAATGCTATAAATACGCAAAATCATGTTAAAACTACATCTTTGAGCCAGAGCTCTTTTGTTTCCAAGAACAATGGTTACACAAACATCACTGTGCCAAATGATTGTAGTACGTGCTGTGAGTCATTACTGCTGTAAGGAAATAGGGGCTCTGTATGCAGTTTATTTGAATCTCTCAACACAGAATGAGATTAGCAATTGCTTTCAATCTTTGGAGAGCTGTTTTACTGCAGGGTTCATGTAAACATGCAGCTGAATCGACAAAGCTCTGCAAGCTTGTTAGGCTACATATCAGAACCTGTTGACTTTGTTCCAACACACAAATGCAGAAAGCCTTTAAAATTACTGTTACCTCATCAACTTTTTTTAATTTTATTCGGTAAGAGCCCCGAACTTCGATACATTTTATTGGATTTTTGGTGAAAGAGTCAAAGCAGAGCACGGGTTTACAGTAGAATTATTGAATGATAAATGGTTTCAAGGATTTGTTTTTGTTTTTTAAATCTGAATAGTGCAATGTGTATTTAGCCCTCCTCATATTTAAAGCTAAATATAAAAATGTACCTCCTTTTTAATTAATTTTATTTATCACATATGTTTAACACTATGTTTGATTATCCTTATGTTGAATTTATTGTGGGGTATCAAAGGGGTTCCTAAACTTTTCCAAGCTGCAGCCCCCCCCCCCCAAAAAACAATTATGGTTTGGTCAGGAAGACCCTTTTATGCAAACTAACAAATTATTCTACAAAATGGGTAAAAAATAAAGATAAAAAATAAATATAAAATTGTATTCAGCATAAGAATAATAACCTTTGTCAACAGTGTATTATGTTTATCTTTAAAGCTAAAACAAGTCAGATTCACACGTGTGTTATTACGAAAGAGAAAAGGCCTTTTCTGTCAGATAAGGAAGGATAGTTCTTTCCTACATAATTTCCCTCAAAGCTAATTTTTAAATCCCTAGTTTTTTGTTAATGTCATATATACCAACACACATTACTATAAATACATATAATAACAATAAATATGTTATATTTAATGAATAATAATGTTTAAAAAATATAATCGTTCATGATGAGAAAGAAAAAATGTACATTTCTTTCTCCACTGGGCTGTTACAAACTATTACCATAAAATAGATTAAAATGTGCTGCTGTAGCTAAACAAAATAATAGATTAAAGGGGTTTAAATACTTCAGGAAAGTTCTGCATGTCAGATGATTCAGATGACAAAATCTGAATACAAGTGGGCAGCGTTATTCGTTTATTATTAAGCATTGAGTGGAAGAAGCAGAGTGAGCTGCACTGATGGTGAAGGCCTGAGGACAAGAGCTGACAGTACCAACGCTGGGTCATCTACAGCTCTGGTAAAAGAAGAGAATGTGGATTACAGCCTGAATCCAACACTTTGGAGGCTGCATTACAGGGGCTGCACAATGGCACAGATTGCATAGATGGTTTTATGAAAGATAAAAGCAAAGGTCCTCCATTTATGCTGGCCAAATAAAAAAAAAAAAGTACTCAAAGATCAAACGTAGTAGGAGTATATGAGTGTGCATGTGTTTTACAATTGGGTTAACATTATGTCATAGAGATGTTTTTAAAAAAAACAATCCAAAAAACACTGATATAACTTCTTATGCGATTTTAGAAAATGTAAATAGCAGGAGAAGGATCATTTGATTGAGCAATTAAAACATCTGGAAGTGGGAAAAATCACATTTGGTTCATTTCAGTGATTTAATATCCAAAAGCAAAGCCATTTTGTTAGCATTTAAGCGGTTTGGGTTAAACAAATCGCATTAAAACGTGTTATAGCTCAAAGCAGAAACATAGAAACCCTATTCTTTCTGTAAAGCAAAGGTCCGCTCACTATTCAGGAAAACCTGGCATTGAGGGCATGCAAGCAACTGATTACGTGATGCTCAAAGGTCAAAATATGACTCAGCTAGGAATCAGAGAAATAACTAGCTGTACTTTGTATGAAAGAAGGTACAAACGCTATAAGGTAGTCACCAGGGTCATTTAGTGTTTTCTTCTAAAGAGATGATGCCTAAGCATTCAGTCTTTGCTTTTTGACAGAAGGTTGTCTTAATAACTGCTGCTTCAATCCATACTGAAAAACTTTAACAGTTAGGCTGGTATGGTGTAGTTGCAGACAAACTGTTAAAGATAACCACAAGGTTGACAGAGAAATGTGCATTTGAACAATAAGAAGACATAAATTATCCAGGAATATTAGATTTAAGGTTCCCAATTCATATAGAAAAACCCTGAATCCCTAGCTTCTCTGTGAAATTAACTTAAACCAAATCATTGATCTCTGACATTCATCTTGATGACAAAAAAAGAAAGAAATTATTATATGGAAACCCAGTGGCATGTAGATTAGTTTAAGGAGAAATTTTGAATTACCTTACTATGATGTTATAGTTTATAAAACATACTTACAACATACCAAGTTGAGCCTTCTCATTCAGATAAATCTCACACTTTCTTTGTAAAATGCAGTCGGCGCTCAATTTGAGTGTTTTTATAAGTGCAAGGTTGTTCTGGTTGCTAAGTGAAAAAAACGTAACCAATATCTAATAAAAAAGAGGAAGGAAGGTCATCTTACTGTTGAGGAGAAAGTGCAAAAAATGATAATACTTTTTGGAGGCTCTGAAAAACAGACTTCTTGACCCCACTGAATAAGGGAGCATGTTCAACAGAAGTGTGTCTCCGGTGAGAAGAAAGATAAGTGCAGACTACATGTGTGACCATATGTTTGAAAAATATAGTGACAAATTGAAAAGCACTTAATTCCCTGTCACTGTTTAGGTCATCTTTGATATTTATCTGTCTTTGTTTTGGACAGCAAAGAAAACAGAGCTTAAAAGAAAAAAGAAAGGGATGAGATACTGCTCTGTCCATTTGATGTTTCTTGGGGGGCTTGGTCTGCCGGTGTTCCATGAATCTATGTTGGCCTGTCCAATCTACCACCCTGAGATCTGCTGTGAAAACAGCCCGAGGGTGTGCAGCACCAACAGACGCAAGAAATTGATTAAGTCTGCTCAGACCTGGGTGAAGGTTAACATCTGTATGCAGTGAAGGATATTTTCAAAACTTCTCCCTAGATCACCGACCATACCTTCTGCCCATCTGTCCTGGGATGCCAGAGGAACAAGTTCACCAAGTGACTCGAACGGACCGATTCCCCAGGCAGTAAATACACTTCATCTAAATCTTTGTTCTTGCGTTACTGTTGCATCTAAGCTTCATGTTTTGTTTAAAGCTGTATCTATATGCCAACTGTGTCCAAAGCGTGGCCTGGAGGACATTTATGGCAAAGCGCATGATATTGTGAGAGCGCCTGGAGCATATTCCAGATTAAAGCAAATCCAAGCACAGGTTTAGGTGAACTACCATTTCAAATTTTTGAGGAGAAAATCCAGAAACAAAGTATTATCACAAAAATCCAAAAACCTTTACTATGAGGCAGAGTTGTACTATAAACAATGGACTAAAATATTATTTCTATTTTATATCTACAGTGATCTGTAGAACCCTTTTTAGAAAAATTCAGAAAATCGTGTTCCTTGCTCTATAGTTTCACATTTATTTTGCTTTGAGAAGATAAAATCCTCAGTCTTATTTTTTGTGTTATTTTGTGGTTGATGTTTTTGGCCTTTCATTTGTTCAGGGATTGAAATTTTCTACTATATTTAAACAAAATCAAATGATAAATTGTGCTGTACTCATTTTTCATACTTTTCTCTAGAAATTCAATTATTGATCTCTTTTTAATTACTTCTTATTATCATTCAATCTAATATGTAGTTTATTGTTCATCTGGAAGATAACTAGGTGTTACCTTGGTTTTTGAGTCTAAGCAATTACACCTAAATGTGAAAACCTGAATAGGGTTATTACTTTTACCGGTATATTAAAATCTACAGATATTTTATATTATATCCACAGTAGTAAACCAAGTAAGCATAAATACTAAATTATGCCATTTTTTAATCTTAACTTCCATGTTTGATCATTTTTATACAGAATATTTAGGTTTTGTTTGCCAAGTGAACTCAGGAGCTATATTATTTTGAAGATGAAATGCAGGTGACATTAAAATACAAAAAAAAAAAGAAAAAACAATCTTAGCTCACCATCATCTTCTCGAAGAGGTCAACTATTTCTTTTTCTGAGAGGTTATTGGATCTCTCGTCAAAAAAAGGCTGTGGCAGAGGCAGTTCTGTTTGGGTAGAGTTGGGATCGGTCGGGTGTTGGATGAGAGGCTTCTCCTTCTTTGCCCCTGTTTTCCTGAAACTTGTAATACGGTCTCGCTGAAAGAAAAACAACATTGAAGAAATTAAAATACTGCACTAAGTGTGTGGGAAGGAGGAGAAGGAAAACATTGGTTTTAGTTTGCCTGTACTATAAACACCACATGCATCAACAGGTTATACAATTTTCTGCTACTAACAATTATTTTTACCAGAGTTTACAGTAAACATAAGATGATTATATTGAAGACAGCTCAAAAGGTATGACTGCAAACAAAAACATGTAGGTAGAATCACAATCATTATGACCAACATAAAACATTATTTTTTCTTTATCTTAACACTGAAACCAAATAAAAAAAAAAGGTTTAAATATCTGCAGATAAGCAATAAGATATTCCATTAAACATGTCAGATCTTTACTTACCGTCAGAGCTGCCATAAACTGTTTTGTAATGATGCCATTTAAATAATTCAAGGACATTATTCCATATTCAGTTTATGTTGCGATTAGAAACATTCCTAATTAATTCAATGGATTAAATCTAGTGACACTCATTCTGTACAGAAACAAAGATGGAGCACATGCGGGAGGGGGGTTCATTGTTAGGTTTATGAAGAAACATTGCGGGAAGTCATGCAAATGAGATGAGGACACTTAAAACATGCATGATAACAAATGATGTACTGAAGATGAATAAATTATTCAATGGATCAAATGTACTGTAGGGTTTACAGTTAGGCTGACTGTTAAAATTGTCCAAATACATTTAAGAGACATTAAACTGATTGATTAATTTAATAACAAATATTTAATAAAAATAACAATTTAAGGAGGCTGTGACTATCGGCTCCCTACATAATTACTCGCACCCCTGGTACAAAAGCCTTAAAATATGTTATTATTAAAACTCTGAGGTGCCAAGTTCCCTCATGTAGTTAGATTTAATAGTGGGATTAATTAAATTTTCTTACTTCCTATTTGATGTCAATGCTGGCTGGATAAACTTGTTTTGCCTCAGTCCCAATCATTTAAAAAAATTTAAATATAACCCATTGTGCATTACAACTATAAAAGAAAACTAGGATTGAACTAAGTTAAAAAAAACATATTTTCATAATTTTAATTGGTTTTTGCACATTCAGCTTTAAAGCCTAAAAACATCCCATTTTTGTTGTTGTAGTTAGTTAGTATTAGCTTCAGCGTTTTTGTTCATATTTATTCCCCCCTCCTTCTCAGTTATATAAAGCAACTATAGATAGTCCATGTCCTTATTTGGAACAGGAAATTCTTAAACACATTTTATTACTTAATGTTTTTTTTTTTTTCTCAGAATCATTCTACTTTTAATTAGAGGTTTTATTCACAAGAAATATATAGAAATATCCAGGATTTATACGTCTATAACAGGAGGGAAAGAATGCACACTTAATAGTAATTCACAATAGATTATGAGACCAGTTTATATTTGTGTATTAAGATTTTTCCACACTAAATTCCCTTGAATAATGTATGCTCCTGACTTTCCAGTGCTGAAGAAAGTAAAACAGTACAGGTCAAGTCTATAGCTCATTAAATTCTTAATATGGAGTTGGAACCCCACTGAATGAATCTGAATATTTCTTTACAAAAGGTTATTTGCAAATTTAAGCTACAGAGAACAAATAAATAATTTTTACATTTACACTTTCTTATACAGGGTACGATAATTATAGAAGCAATTTGAGAATTATTTCAATCTACTGGGGAGGAAAAACTAAAAATGAGCTTAAACTCTCTGCTTTTTTATTTTGAATTTGGGCACATTTGATCCATTCATAAATGTCTGCTTCAAGTGTCATGCAGCCATGGACAACAAGTGAAAAATATGTAGAACAAAGCTAGTCACACTAAAATGTAACCAAGCACCTTACCATGTCATCAGCCAGTGTTTTTATGTGTATGTTCTGTTGGAGGGAGGGCACAGTATGAAAACAATACCTAACAGAAAATTGAAATTCCACCTCTTCACATGTAGTTTTCTCAGATTCCTTCTCATTTGTGAGATCGTTTCATGAAAAACATGAAGCGTGAATGCCAAATGTAGAGCCTTGTTTAATTTAGAAGACAAATGAGCAAATCTTGAGTATCGTACATGTGGATATGACATTTAATAATCCAAAAAAAAAACAGAAATCAAATGTGTATAGCCCAAGGACACACATTTGAAATGTAACACCCACACATAGAGTAGACATAGGCCAGTTATTGGTATCCAGGTAAACCATGTTTTTAAAAACATGCCATATGGATTTTTTGGCTATATAGTGCAGAGACTAATGCCAACAAATGCAGTATAATTGTTTTTTTTATAATTTAATTAAAAAATAAATTGTTTCAATAATACTAGACTGAGGCACTTTAACCCAAGGTTATACCATGACAAACTAATAATGGCCAATGCCTAGACAGTTTACATGAATCTTAAATAAAACCTATAAAATCCTTCACCCACATTGGTTTGTCCACTGAAAACATGCGGGTTAGTTTTGCTTAAATCAAGTTGTGTATCAAATCATCAAAAAGTTGCACCCAATGCCGAGGCACAAAGAGTGATTTAATTTCTATGACACTGCCTCTGAAGAGCATCTCTTGTGGTGACAGGCACTGGAAAGATTTACACCAGAACTTCGGCTTGAGCAGATGTTTATCTTCTCCTCAAACACAATAAGAAAATCTGCTGCCACAGGCTTGTGGCTCAGCAAGGGACGGCCGTTTGAAACATACCTCAAATGGGAATCGGTAACAACTCTGCCATATGTTGTGGCACTAGGCTGTAAAGTACTTATGAGTCAGGAGATGTGGGGCTGTGATGGTCATAAAGCTTGCCTCCAGCCGTGGATTTCTCTACTCTTCTAATCAGGAAACTAGAGATACTGGGGCGAGACAACAAATCGGCATAACCTGAATCTCTCTCTGTGAGTCTCCATCAGTTGTCTCCCTTGGAAAATCTGTATAGACCCTCAAATTGCCTAATCTGTCACTACCTTAGTCTGCAACAGCTGATCAACAGTTGGGTGATTAAGCGATTAACACAAGAAAAAATGTCAATCTTTTGCTGGTTTCATGTGTTCCCTGAAGTACTATTCCATATCAACATATCAGACAGGTCGTCATCAGCATGCATCATATCAAGATGATTCCAATAGCTTCACTTTCCCTGCAGGAGCCATGTAACCACCTGGGCTTGACTAATCCAGACAAACAGCAGTTCCACCGAGGCTAAATTAGTTGCATTTAACAAAGCCGCATCACTACTCATAACAACACCCTGACCTGAGCAACAACTTTTCCCATTACTAACTCAAAGCGTATGTGTCATTAAGCTCAGCATTCGCAGGCAGTCAAAAACTGCGTGAAACAATAGCTAATTTACAGACAGAGTACTTAAACATTTTCTAATCAATTTAACAACAATCAAACCACTGTTTGGTTAATTGCCTTGACTTGAGGGCCTTTCTTTGCCCATTATCTTGGCAGCATCGCAACATTGCAATTAAACACCTAACAGTTAAGTTTCTATGTCCTCTGGGCTTTGTGTGCTTATTAAAGTAAACTTTTTCATCATAATAAATGTTTATTACCAAACACATATTTCCGCTAAATAACCTAATCAAATTAGCTCTGGGTCCCTCCTTAATCAAATCTGATCATGAGTCCATGCAGATCCTCAAAACTGAAAACACAAAGCAATATCCCACAACTTGAAAGGCAATCTGGGCACACAGAGCTGAACCAGTATGCACATTTCACCAAACAACTTCTAATATTGCTATAACTAACTTCAGCTGAATGTGAAACATATTGTTGAATTGCTCCATTTATTGGAAACCCATACCAGGTGGCGCATGTAATAACCTGACTTCTGAGAGGGAGAGAAGATAAATGTTGCTTCAGAGTGACCATAACTCCACAGCTTTTAAAAAGCAGAGTTCCTGCGCTCAGCTAATTTAACTTGAGCATCTGTATGGTGTATTTAATTCACTCACTGGAACTATCACTATAAAAATCAGAGACCCCAATGCCTTTGTAAAACAACTTGAAGGAAATTAGTTTTTACTTTAATTAGTTACAGCCATAGAAAGTTATTGTCTGGATATACAATGCTGTGGAAAAAAAACATTTCTCTTGTCAGAGATTTCTTGTTTGTTTGTTGTTTTTTTTTTCAACTAAAATGTTTCAGGTTAGATATTTAAAGGTTAGACATTTAAATATTAATGATTTTGAGAGTAAATTAAAAATGCAGTTTAAGAAAAAATACTGTCCAAGATATGTGAAATAGTATTAGTCGCTAAACCTAATAGGGTTGTCAAAAGTATCGATACTCAAAAAAGTATCGATACTGAAACGTTGTATCCGGATACAATACTCGTTTTTAAAAGTATCGATACAGTGCCACGGGCTGCTCAGTGGCGCAGTGGTTAGCACTGCTGCCTTGCAGCAAGAAGGTTCTGGGTTCAATTCCTGGCCCAGGGTCTTTCTGCATGGAGTTTGCATGTTCTCCCTGGGCATGCGTGGGTTCTCTCCGGGTACTCCGGCTTCCTCCCACGGTCCAAAAAACATGACTGTTAGGTTAATTGGCTTCTCTAAATTGTCCTTAGGTGTGAGTGAATGGTTGTTTGTCCTGTGTGTCTCTGTGTTGCCCTGCGATGGACTGGCAACCTGTCCAGGGTGTACCCCGCCTCTCGCCCATTGACTGCTGGAGATAGGCACCAGCACCCCTCGCGACCCCAATTGGGACAAGCGTGTAAGATAATGGATGGATGGATACAGTGCCACCACCAGTGGCACCTAAACAGTCATTCATCTAAAGTGCAGAATAGAGGACAATGCACTTTCTGAACACTGTGTGATTGAATAATTCTGTGCATTTTTCAGTTTAAGACTTTTTTTGTAACAGGTGCAGCAGCTGAGAATTATTTTTGTTTCATAACTGGTTTGGCTAGTGTCATTGTTATGTGTGCAAAGCATAGCCAAGGAAGGAACACTTCATTTTAATATTATAAGTTTTTTATCAAGCTTGCTTAATACTGTGCACAGCAAACAACCTTTATTGTATTTATTTATTGTATTTTATTTATTAAGGAAAATATTTCTGTAGAATTTTGGAGTCTTTGTTTTTATCCTTGTGGTATCGAAAATGGTATCGAGTATCGAATATTTTCCTTAGTATCGGTATCGAGTTGAAAAGTTTAGTATCGTGACAACCCTAAAACCTAATAGCAGCTTGTGACGAACTTGGCAGCAGCTATCATCAATAAAACTACTATCAAAAAGTGACGAGTCTGAAATCGATGTGAAAAAAAATAAGTAAAAAAAATAAATAAATAAAATCGCTGACTTGTTGAATTTAATGATACTTTTTCCTTTTAATAAATTAGGACATTAAGAGCCTGTTTAAAATCCTTCCACATCTCAATCTAGACTGACTAGGCTACTTGAAAGGCTGATATTCTTCCAGATGTGGAGTAATTTTAGTGCGGCAGCCACTCTTACGTAAGTTCTCCACTGCTTTACGTTTCTTTTATTTTTCGATGTTTATATAATGGCTCTCAGTGTGTTGCGTTCAAGTCCCAAATGTCTGAAATCAGTTCATCTTGTCTTGCTATTGACATAATTTAGCCAACTCTCTCAGCTTTTTACCCTGCAGCACCACTAAGAGTCATCTCACCATGAAGTCCTAGGAGCTCTCCAAACAAGTCAGGGACAATGTTAGGGAGAATAGGTGGGTTACAAAAAAAAAATCTTAATCTTTGATAAACCAAGTTGATCAAAGCCTCTTGGATAAGAGGCGAAACGCCTTTTAGAAAACTTCACGCCCGGTTTCCTAAACTGAACTTTCAAGCTTAAACATGACCTGGATGACTGAAAATCTTTACAGATATTGACCAAGTGTCTTCAAATCAATTACCTTTTTATTGAAAGACCATGGTACCTCAACACGCCTGCCAGGAGACGGGTACCCAGTAAAACTCAGAACAGTCAGCAAAGACATTATTCAGAGAGGCAGAGACCAATTTTAACAGAACTCCATGGCAAAGGCCATGTAGATGGTGTTAAATTCAAAGGATATCCTTGAGCAAAACCTGCATAGGTCTGCCTGTTATTTCGATTGAGGTTTACCTTGTGGCAAAATAAAATATTCCACCAGTATAATTATCTAAGGGGAAAACTTTTCAATGTGTTAGAACAGCCTAGTGAGTCATTACCTCAACCCAACAGAGACTGTGTAAATTAAAGTGTGCTGGGGTGAATAATTAATGGAATCATCCAAATATTACCTAGCCTGATAAACCAGACTAATTGTGAGATTAAATGTGTAATTTAGTCTGGCCCCGATTGATGAGATATCACAAGGTTATTGATGAGAACAACCCGTTGTTTTTCAAACCATCACTGCATGAAAAGTGGGATTTTCGTCAATATACGGCACTGTAGATTGTCGTGGAACTTCAGGTTAGCGGCAGTATACGGCAATTTGCAGGCTTCGACGAAAACTCCCGTAAATTGTCAGAAATTGACGTGGAATTTCTTAGGCAGTGTTCCCCCCATGCCTCCCCCCCATGGAATTCTAGGGGAGGCTTTAACATGTAAATGAACATGCTGTGAGCTATACAAATGCAAACCAGGGTTGCAGGGGGGGTTTTACCCCCCCCTGCAACCCTGGGTAAGAAAATCTCTGATACAAAGAGATCAGGTATAGCCTCTTACATTTTAGCTTGAATTGATTTATTTAATTAAAGTATAGAGACCAAAACAGATCTTTAGCTGACAGAGCAATACATTTAGAGCAGTAATTATTTTTTTTTTAAATTTGCATTTAAGATAAAAAATAAAATGTTGTCTGTCAATATGCTCAATTCACAATTACTTAAGTGGAAAAGTTTCAAGAAATGATTCTGAGATGATTCACTTTATAACATGGCGCATTATCCTGTTGGAAGTAGCCATCAGAAGATTGGTACACTGTGGTCATAAGGACATAGGTCAGCATGCTAAATTGGTTTTAAGTGGCCCAAAGTGTGGCAATAAATATCCCCCAAATAGATGGTAGAAATAGATCAGGCTCAGTATAGCCTAATTATAGACTCTTACATTTTAGCTTGAATTGATTTATTTAATTAAAGTACGCTAGATTACTGTGTATGCAAATGTTATGTAAAAAAAATACACAAAATAATTTACTTCAAAAATTAGTTTTAATCAGAATCAGTTGGCTGTAATGGTTAATTTTTTTTTTAGATTTCCACTTTTTTTTTTTTTGTTATTGAATATATAAGAAAACAATAACAATCTCAAATAACAAGTCAATAACAAATATTTCAATACAAGAAGAAATATCACAACTCCTGCTTTTGAAAAATAAAATTAAATGCACAGGCTGGAACAAAGTATAAAATAAAATAAAATAAATAAAAATAAATAAAATAATAATAGTAGTTAAAGTAAATTAATCAGTGGGGACTACCAACTGAAATTCTTCAATTAACTCAAACAATTTAATTGCATTTAAATTCTGCATCTTTCTCAGACATCTTTTGAAAAGGGAAAGTTCATTTTTGAGAGCAGAGATTGGGAGGGAGCATTTTGCATAGCGACATTTATGGATATAATACTTTGTTACAATTATTAGAATATTGATTAAAAATTCCAAATTTTTTTTTCTTTAATGGATAAACCGAATTGAATGTTTTGCCAGGAAATAAAATCTAAATTTATTGTTTTAGTTTTTGGGAATATATACAAACTATGCTCTAATTTCTAGATACCGATCTGTTTTTACTATAATTTAATTTGACAAACCGGGTCTTCTCTACATTCTTTTTTCTGTTTGGTGCGATTGCAATAGCGGGTCTTGATCTGGACGGACCGGAGGGGAGCAAAAAATAGCTCAGCTCCGTATTTTGACGGTGAAGGACGGAGAAGACGTACGTGGGCGGTGACGAGCGGAGGATGTGGAACAGCTCTCATTGATTTACATGACAGACAAGTAATACAGATAGTAGGATGGACATTTTATTAGAAATAAATCATACACTGTTCAGAATACGAAACATGGGGCTGATAGTTACATTTGTGTGGGTTCCAGCACATATTGGGGTGGAAGGAAACGAGAGGGCAGATAAAATGGCAAAAAGGGCAATTAAACATTCTATTAGTTTTATAGTTAAAATAAGTAAATCAGAAGGAAAGAGTATTATTAAAGAGAAACTTATGGAAATTTGGCAAAAAAGGTGGGATGAAGATAAAACAGGAAGATGGTTTTATAAAATTCAGAAGATGGTAGGAGAAAGAAGAAATGGAAGAAGAAATAGAAAGGATGAAAGAGTGATAACAAGGTTAAGATTTGGTCATACAGGACTTAATCATACACTTTTTAAAATACAAAAACATAAAACGGGCAAATGTGATTTCTGTGATAAATATGAAACCATAGAACATGTTATATTAGAATGTCATAAATATGAAAAAGAGAGAAGATATATGAGAAGAGAGTTTGAAGACATTAAGGAGAAGGTTAATTTATTAGATATACTGAGGAGAAATTTAGGGAGTAAACACATACAAATAATTATTCGATTTCTAAAGAAAACGAAATTATTCCATAGAATTTAATTATAGTAAGTGTGTTTGTGAGTGAAGGAATGATATACAAAGCTGTGCACAAATATGTTTATATTTTTAAGTGTGAATGTTTGAATGTATGTTTAGAAGAAGTTAGGGTAGAATGTATCAGGATCAATATTTAAACCATCACGAACCACACTCCATACCAGTAAGTGGCGGTAATGCTACTAACAGTTTGTTGCCAACCGCCATAAAACTCGACAAGAAGAAGAAGAAGACAGACAAGTACTCCGTACGTGAGCGGGGCGGAGCGCTGACGGAGTATGTGGAATCTGGGGGTAAAGGAGGACAAATACACGTCCGGCTGGGTGCAGCGCCGGACGCCGGACAGTGCAATGAAAATCCGGACTGTCCGCCCTAAAGCCGGACATCTGGCCACCCTATCTGCAGTCGAGCAACTTTGCGGGATATATACGAACTCGAGGAAGAGAAGACGGGTGCACAACGCCACGCTAGCGGTAAATATGTTCGATTACTGGTAGCTATGCTAAAAGCAGCCTAGCTTAGCTAGGCAAGCTAAAGACAACCTAGCCTAGCTAGGTAAGCTAAAAGCAGCCTAGCCTAAAGCTTTACTAAAGTGTATTTTTTGTGATTCACAGGAAGCATTATGCCGTCTTAACAACTCGGAGACTAATTGCAGGCGCTATGAACCGGCAGGGGTAAGGTTTAAAGAATATGCTTTCATTCTGCGGTAAAAGGACATGGATACGGATGGATACCGACCATAGCTGTACTTTTTTTTTTTTTTTTACAGACTACAGTCGCCTCACAATGAGGCGGTGACCTCCTATTTGTTTGGATTTGCACGATGTTGATAAAGACGACATTGTGTGTAAGTGACTTGTTTTAATGTTTTCTCCTTCCTTGTTACTGTGACTTGCGTTTGATTTTTTTTTATTTTTTTATTCATACCACTCTCATTTAATTGTTTTCCAGCTGCCTGTAAGACGTATTATGAGACGGTATGCAGGAGCTTCAGATACACGTTGCTAGCCAGCACGCTGCGTGCGGAGGCCGCCAGGCTATCTGCTCGGAGTCGGGCCAGACGAAAGAGGGTAAGACTTTATTTGGTGACTATTTTTCAGGTGCATTGATAGATGTGTTGTGTCCATATGCAGTGCGCTGATTCATGTTTTTTTTTTTTTCAGCTGCTGAAGGCGAGGCAGAGTGTGCCAGCAGATGAGGAAGTGGAACTCTGTAAGTCCGCCACCGTCGACCTCATGTCCGACGAAGAAGATGGCGTCGTCGGCGGTGTCTCTGGATGGATTGTACGGTCGCCGCCATTTCGTAGGCCGGATCTCACTGAACTCTGTGTTAAGCTGCAGTCCCGGTTAGAAGCGATGTCGAAGTACAAGGCCACGCACAGTATGCGTCTGCACATCGGACCTGCCTCGGAGGGAATGCTGCCTGTTACCTCCAACCCCGAGGAAGCAAACGGACCGTTCACGGAGTTGTAATTTTTAGATACGCATGTGTTTGGATACGCGTTGTATATAGTTGTGTGTGTTTTAATAAAGCTCTTTCTTTGCATAAACAGCTTCCTGGCAAATGTTCATTTCCTGTATAAATTCATTCATGTCCTTGATGGTAGCATAATAATTGTGTAGTAGTGTAGGATAACATAAATACACAGCATATGAATGAATAAATATATGAATATATATATATATATGAATGAATAAATATATATATATGAATAAATATATATATGTAAATATATATATATGC
Organism: Cyprinodon tularosa; assembly: GCF_016077235.1. NCBI lineage: Eukaryota > Metazoa > Chordata > Actinopteri > Cyprinodontiformes > Cyprinodontidae > Cyprinodon > Cyprinodon tularosa. Next base: position 1,259,794 of record NW_024038531.1, on the reverse strand, counting down.
CAACCAATCACGAGCGACTTCACTTGTTTAAAAAGAAGTGGTTCCGTCCAATACTCAGTAAGAAAATTAAAGCCTGGCGTGGCCACGTGTGGTTTTGCTGCCAATCACGAGCGATTTCATTTGTTTGAGAATAGTGGTTTCAGCCAATACTGAGAAGGTTATTCAAGCCAGACCTGGCCAGCCGCGCGGGTTTGCTGCATTCATATGCTAATTAGGGCCATTAGTACAGCTGATCGCTCTCCACCTACGTCACTGTCCGTTTCCGACAATTTGTGGCACGACAAACGCGGACAAGCACGGGTTGCAAATTGTCGGAAACTGACGAAAATCAGGCAGATCTGCGGGAGTTTACGGGGGTTTACGGGGACGAAAATCTCACTTTTCATGCAGTGCATGTCTGTGCCTATTGGCCAACGCTCTAACCAACTGACTGTGACGTTGAAGCTGGTGGGGGAGTGTAAACAAACAGCCTGTCGGTAAAACGGTGAATACGTCCCTCTTAAAAATAAATGAGTGTAGAGCCTCTTCCTGCTCGCGTTTCAAGGAAAACCCAGAGTCTAATCCTTCCGAAACCGATTCCAAAGCAGAGTCAAACGAGTTTAAAACTGTTTAATAGTTGTTGCCATATTCCTTGTTGGGATTTCTCCAGCCTTCGCGCAACACTGTCATCCCTCCCTTAAAACCCAGCCCGCTTTGCATCCAGAAATTCAAAACACATCTCTGAGTTGTGATTGGCCAGCTCTAGGGCCTTGGGCATTGATCGAGGCTAGACCACTCACAGGCAAAAATTATTTTGGCTGCTGGTGGTCGGGGCTAGTTTACTAGGATATATATTACTAAAAAAAAGAACTTCTGAAACAATGACAGTAAAAGGCACATTAAAACATCAGCTTATTTAATATTCTTTGTGCCAAGTTGCTATATTGAGTCCATTAAGAATAGAAGAAACATAAAGCTTGCATTCAATCAAATACAACAAAGTTCACCAAAGTCAGGCATTAGTGACGTTCTTTTTCTAATCAGAAAATTACCCATATTATCTTCATGTAATCAAATAAGATGAACATTATTCCTTCTGAGCAATTTCAGGGAGTGGTATCAGACAGAACTGAATTTCCATCTAACTGAATTAGACAAGAATAAACAGTTTAAACTGCCTGATTTTTCTTAATGGTCAACTTGGCCAATATGTATTTCCCTTTATGCTTTGCATGTGAACAAACACTATTAGACATTTTAGGGGTAAATATAGAGAACCATATAGGCCAAGCTCATGATCAGCTGTTGGTAGTCATATAAGTAATCTACAAAGCTTAATCTTTCTGTTTTTTTCTGGTTAAAATTTCTTATTTTATACTTATCAGACCCTGACCCAAACTGCTGAACCGGAATTAGAGCTGTAGATAAGACACTTATTTTCCGGAAAGACTAGTATTGGGAATTGGAACATATTACGTACTCCTACCCATCAACTGTAATGCGCAATTAAAGCACTTAAAGGTGGAAATGCAAGTATTAGGACAGGGCATAAGGTCACTGTGTCTTGAATTAAGCTCTAGGGGGCACAATAAGTGACAGAAAGGGTATTAGCACCATTACTTTTATTGTTCAAAGATTTCAGTAAGTTATAAGCAATATATTGTTAATTGAATCTCATAAAACTAAATATCATACATAAATAATTTATAACTTAAATATACACATCTTGTCTTTTTTGCCCAATCCAAAAAAGGCAGGCTCATGCCTGTGTCTATGTTTCACAGATGGATATAAACCAATTCATCAGTAGACTGAACCTATGTCAAAATAATCAGTATTGGCCTTTAAAAAATAAAATAAACCTGTCTGTTTATAGAGGTGGTTGTGTAGGAGAGAACTGCAGCTCTTAGAGCATCCCTTTTCTTCAGAGATCAAAATAAAAATTTCTTTGTCCCTGACAATTTTCTGCATCTCATGAATGTTAGTGAATTTCAAGAGAAGAATTAGTTTACTTGACTGCCCTAACTGGACCTCAGCTCTCCCCCAGAACAGCTCAAATCATGCCCTAACTGTTCTCCACGCACTCTGCATAACCCTGCTCTTTTTGCCCATAAGGTTAAATCTGGTGGGGGGGTAGTCCTCCCCCAGTCTGTTTTATATATATATATATATATATATATATATATATATATATATATATATATATATATATATATATATATATATATATATATATATATATATATATATATATATATATATATATATATATATATTCATTCATTTTTTTTTAATGCAGCTAAATTTTCATTAATATGAATAGAGCTATTTGAAGCCACCCATCAGATGAAACCAAGTAATTGCACTTTAACATGTTCAGGTGAGTCAGAATTCGGCATCCCAGCCTGGCTATTCTGAGTCAGCTTCAGGAACTGCCTCTCACGTCAGTTTGCTGCTTTGTGAGCTTGCCTTCTTTACTTCCGTTTATTATATATGTATATATAAATATATTAGGGCTGCAACTAACGATTATTTTAAAAATCGATGAATCGGCCGATTATTTTTTCGATTAATCGATGAATCGGACAAAAAATATTTTTTATATTAACCTCTTTATTCCAAAATAAACATTTTAGACAGAACAAACAAGCACACAAGTACAGGTTGCTCATTAACTGTACTGGTGCAATATGAAAAATAAATGTTTGTGTTAAAACTATGCAAACTTATATGAGAAATGTAGCTGTACATCCACAAAATATAGGGTACTTCGTTTCATAAAGCGCAAAAAAAGACATTTTTGTTTTTTAAAGCCCCTAAGGGGTTCAAACAATAGGTCCCCCCCATTTCAACAACTGAGTTTTTTTTAGACTAGAAGAGTTCTGCCTTTTAAGACAGGAAAGTATAGCAGTTAAAGTTGCTACTTGAGAAAATACTTAACCATAGAGATAAAAATAGCCCTGTGATTCAAATTATAAATTGTATTTGGAATAAAAATGAGAGAACTAGGGGTGGTAAAAAACACATCCTCCAAAAACAGATATTTACATGGGAATGTGGCATATAATTAATTGACATATTACTGATCTTGCTGGATTTTATTCTGCTTTACTTCCATAAATTGCAGGATCTTTACTTTATCTTTGCCAGAAGATTTAAACTTTAAAAGCCTTGCCCTCATAATTTGCAAGTTAATTTATTTATAAAGTAAATGTAAACGCTGCTTAAGCTAATTCAAATGAAATTAAAAGTAAAATAAGTAGCCAACCTTATCACTGTCTGTAACCTACTAACACGGTAAGGAAAGCATCAGATGAGCTACCTGAGAAACTAACGTTACGTTTCCCCACTTTAAAACCAAACAAACATGGTGGTTCCTTTACAAAGCGCAGGCTATTTTAATTATTGTGATCAATTTGCGCCGTCAATCCCGGTGCATGCGCGCTTCATTTGCAGTCTGGACGCTGAGGCTCTGACTGCAGCGCTAAGAGGGACTCCTTCGGGAAAACACGGTTGGGATGGGGGAGGCGCCCCACGGCAGAGTAGGAACGATACATGCTTTCACGTAAGAGTCTCCAAAAGACTCTTACGTGGACTCTTACGTGGAGACTCTTACGTGAAAGCATGTATCGTTCCTACTCTGCCGTGGGGCGCCTACAGCTACAGCTACACCGAAAAAAGTCGCCAGATTTGTCGCTAGTCGCTTTTTTGAAAAATAGTCGCTGGAGGGGTCTGAAAAGTCGCTGAGTTGGCAACACTGCGCCCTGCAGCGCTGGCTCACTCTGCCGTATTTTTTTTTCTTCCCCCGTTTCAGTCAAGAGGTAGTGATGACGGCGCGGCGGATGACGCATTAATCGCGCGACACAACTAATCGATGATGAAATTCGTTGCCAACGCTTTTAAAAGTCGATTTTTATCGATTTTATCGATTCGTTGTTGCAGCCCTAAAATATATATAAATTTTTTTTTCACTATTGATTCATTCTTTGAATAAAAGAGATATAAGCCCTTTGATATAACCAAAATAAGGGGCCCTCTGCTATTCAGTAATAGGTATTGGACACAAAAGTGAAGCACATTTAAATTAGACAAATTGAATCGATCAACACTTAGTACTAATAGCAAATAAATGCCATGTATTAGAGCACATTAGGCAGGGCAACAAGCAAAGAGAAGATAAAAAGCAGCTGATCCATTAAGAGGATCCATTTAAAATGCAGCAACAGGAAACTTTGACTGAAACTAAGCTGCCAAAAACAAAGCTAGAGACCTGAGGAGTTTGCTAATAGAACTAAAACATCACCTACAAATCAATATCCTCTAAAACTTGGATGTCATCAGCAAGTTAATGCCTCTAGTAGCTCAGAAAACACCCTTCTATTGTTTATAGTTTCTGGAAAATGGTAACTTCTGAAAAGAGGAAGGAAACAGAGTGCAGCTAAGATTTGAACGCCTTGACAGGAGATGACCTAGCCATGTGACTGCAGACGAGCACAGAACTGCCCTCGGGTCATCCCCATTTCTGATAAGAAATGTTCTATTGCTGTTACCCTGTGTGGAAAAGATACGAAGCCATTAAAACGGCAGAGGTTTCAAAGGGGCTTTTCTAGACAAACAATAACCACTGCACTATTCGTGCTTCACAGATTACTAAAAATATGCTAGCGATTGTTTTTAAAAACCACAGACCTACAGAACCCTGCACACTTGAGTGCAGAGTGTTCTTCTACAGTTGTTATTACAGCTACATAGCATGTTTTTAAAGGTAGGGAGGTACTAAAATTATCCTAGGTCTTAAATATGATATACCTAAGGAACTTTACACATGACCGAGGTTTTAAAAAAACTATTTCATACAATGTCTTTGACAAGTTTTCCTTTGAAATGAGCAAGAGACCAAACAAAGGCCTATAACTTCAACCAGGAGCTCAGTTTTAAAATGCTCTGATATTTAATATAAGGCTTATTTTAATCATTCCATTAAATAACAAACTGTGATTTAGAGATTATCAGACACACAGCTGTGTGTGATTCCACCATAACTTGACCCAGGCATTGGCTACGCTGCCTGGGATTTGATCTGAAACACTACTGGGCAGCAGGATGTGTAAGGAGCCAAGAGACCAGCTGGAAATGAAATCAAAATCTCCAGAAAGCTTTTGCCAGCAGAGGGAACCAGGGAGAATAGAACAGAAAAGTCTTTATTGTCACTGTACCAGGGTGGTGCAACGAAAATTGAAGGTGCTTGCAGTGAGCTACCATAAACCACAGTTAAAAACAAGTGACATGAAATATTTAAGAAATTTAAAAGAGTGCACTAAGGTTTCCTGTTAAGATGGCTGCACTGTCTTTGGACTTGATAAAAACAGAGGACCAACACCAAGAAATTACATGCCTCCCCAGATTATCACTATGAAACTTTGCACACATGCAGCTGGGTTCTGTCTCTCCGCTCTTCCTTCAGACTCTGGAATCATCATCAATTGGAGTTAATTTTGTTTTCCATCTGTAAAGACAACTTTATCCCACAATCCATAGCTTTTTCTCTGTAACCCCAGGTAAGGCAGTTCTAATGTTGTGTCTGGTTTAACAGAAGCTTAACATGAGGAATGTGACAGCTGTAGCCCATGTGCTGGATTTGTGTGTTGTGGCTCTTGAAGAACTGACCACAGCTGCAGCTCATATCATGTGACTCTCCCAAAACTCTTCACATTTGCTTCGTAAAACACTGTCAAGGCTGCAGTTATGCTTAACCTTTGTTCTTTTTTTAAACATACCTTTTACTTACACTAAGCTGTCCAACATTATGATAATATACAGTAATAACAGCTTTTGTTTGTAGACCTTCATGACTAGGATTATTTGTGCCCTAGCATCAGTGACTGACTGATGCTCAGTCAGAGGTCTTCCCCATGATTAACTAGGACATAAAAAATCATTGGTTTTGCTCTGATGTAACATCTACATATCTTCATTTTTAATCTTTGAATAAACAGAGATAAATAATTGAATTTGTTAGTTTTTTTTCTAAAAATTACTGAAATAAAAATGTCTTTAATTATGTTTCACTCTACTGAGTGGCTTCAATATCATAGTTTCTGTGCTTTTTAAGTATATGCAACAGGTATTTTTGGCCATATATATTTTGAAATATACTTGTGGCTATTAAAGCTGAGCAGCACCTTTAGTGAAAGACTTTTACTCCCTGTTTGTAAAAAGCGCTACTGCAGGTCATTCATCCCTGCTGCAACCAGGCTCTACAATGCGACACTAAAACGGCAGTAAATTGGGGAATGTATAATGTGCAATTAATATTTCATAATCTGTACAAGAACCTGTTTCTCTACAGTTGGCACCCACTGCAATAACTATAAATATTAGGGATAGAACGGATTATGAAAACCGTCCGAACCGTTCGGTTCGACTGTCTGGGTTCGATTCGCGTGTGTTGCGTTCGGTTCATGCGCTGCTCCTTTTTCTCATAGGCGAAGTGTGTACACTCCAGAGCAGAAGGTGGCGGTACTGCGACCAAAGCCAACCACCAGTAGTAAACAAGAAGAAGAAGTGAAGCAGCGTAGCCGGGTGTAGCAGAAAATAATCAGTTGTTGTGGAGAATTGTGTGGGTATGGCGAGTGGGAAAGAACAAGACGCGCCAGCAACACTTTATAGGTCTGCTATATGGGACCACTTTGCATTTAGAGTGACCTACAATGACGGCGGAAAGAAAGCTGTGGATAAAAACAGTGTGCAAACATTGTGCAACACGTTTTGTTTATGCTAACAGCAACACGACCAATATGTCAGGCTAACAATCAACATATACCGAACCGAACACCGTGACCACGAAACCGTGACCCGAACCGAACCGTGGATTTTGTGAACCGTTCCACCCCTAATATATATCAATATCAATATCCATCCATATTAATACCCTTGTTAACACCCTGTGCAATAACCCTGCATAATAATCTTACCAAAAAAGAATAAAAAAAATAAATAATAATGAAAAAGCTGTCATATGTAGACGCACTGTGTATACTGTATATATCCTATGCACCCTTTTCTTCCTTTGGCACCTTCTTCTCTTTTGACTATTTGAGCCGATGTAATGTATAAAGTCAATCAATCAATCAATAAAAACATCTTGGCTGTTTTAACAGACTTTGGCACTCACTTGATATAAGGGACATGGAAATGGGAAAGACATTCATTCTGTACATCTGGCTACAGCAGCTTTGTCAGAACGTCCTCCCGTCATTAATTACCAAACTGCTGGTTGCAACTATGACCATATTGAAACGATGATTCATATCCTGCCACATAAAAAGTCATGCCTGTGCTCATAAACAGCCAATGTCTTGAGCAACCCATTAAATGTCCGTATTGTCTTAGGTTACCAGGTAACCAGTGCTATAAAAGGCTTGTGTTTAAATTTGACCACTGAATCTGTAGGTTTTCTCCATTGTGCTACTGAAGCATTCTGAGCCACTTCCGGTCTCCCACTTCCTGAATGAAATCATAGCACTTATATGTGGTCAATTTCCTACTGGTTTTTCCCACCTCCCTTAGCAGTGTTGTTTTCTTTGTTTACTGAATAGCACAAAAACAGAATGACAAACTACTAAGGAAAGTTTGACAGAATTATAAGACTGACCAAACTGGATTGAGGCAATAAAGACCCTCATGAAGTGCTCATCAAGCTGACAACTTTGGCTCCCCACAAGCTAACGATCCCCACAGGCTTTTCTCAAACTCGTATATCAAAGTGCTGAAATCCTCAAATGCCACAGTCTCCAACAGGCTTACCACAATTATCCACCAAACATGACTTTCAATGTAATACTGACAAACTGCCACAAGATTTAAGATCCTTCATTGCCTTGTTTGCATTATTCTAACTTTAAAAAAGAGCACTTCTGTATTTTTTGACTTTCTCTTAAATTAAAATTTTCACTGTAAAGCATGTTTGGGTGTGTTTTAAAATAGTAATTTGTTAATAACATTTTAAAACAGGGGCTGGGATTTCTAACTTTCAGTTATCTGATCATTTGATAGAATTGCTAAATTGTACAGTATGTTGCGCTGTTCCTTCCCATTTAAGGTGCTTATCTCAGATTGCTATTACTACACTATTGCAAAACTGCCCAATTATAGCCTTTATGGTTTAACCTAATTATCAATTAAAGCAAAGGATTATATATAATTATAAAATCAATTTTTTTGATAAAGTCGAATTAAATGAAAAAATATCAAAAGAAAACCCATCTGAATATTTTGTTGTACGTTAAAGTACCATAAAATCACAGGGAAAAGCCTATTATACAACATGTGATAAAAGATATAGCATAAGCAGATTCAAGGACTTTGTTTGGGTTACAAGGACTAACATGCTAACAAGGACTAAGTGCACTCCTCGCAAAGCATTATGGGATTTGCAGTCACAGCGGCCCGCTGTCAATATAGGCTGTAGCTACCTGAAAGTGGTGACAAATAAAGATTGTGCAGGCACCGTACAGGGAGGCAGAGTCACATGACGGATGGGGAGCAAAAAGTAGTGATCAACTGTCCAAACGGTCAGTTAACAGAGTTCTCTATTAATTCCACTATATAGCCCCCACTCTATATAGTGATTGAGGGGTTAGGACATTCGGCACAGCCAGCCACTCTGTGTCTATAGACAGACACTTCAATGATTTTAGTTGTGCTGGTTTGTCAGCAAAAAACATTGGAAACTCTGAGCTTTATGATGGCATTAAGAAGCCAGATTTCTCTCCAGCCTTTAAACATTTTTACCCCAGTGAAAACACTTTATTGAACTTAGATTAACCTGTAATTAGAGGCATGTGTTTAGAGGAGGTATTAACCAAAAGCTGACGGAAGAGCATGCATATCAATTTATGCTTCGCTACGACTGACGTTTCTCGTAAAGAATTAGCTTTAGCAACATCATTTTCTCTGTGCCTGAGCTCAGTGAAGGAGACATTTATCTTTAGAAGTTGTCTACATACTTTAACCTCCCTTCTAGTGATGGTGAGATGAAGCCTCATGAGGCATTGAACCGTTTGGCCAAATTGCTTCAACGATCCCCACAGTTCATGAGGCTTCATGTGAACGTCACCACTTACTGGTGGACTGCAGAACTACAGTTTGTAATAAAATCTGTGATTTTTTTTGCAATTGTTTTTATTTTTTTCCCCTTTTAAGTGCCCTTGAAATTGTTAATGGTTGGTGTGTATAATAAAATTTTTATATATTTTTTTTTTTTAAGTGTAAAATTTCTTAGAGCAATCATTCAAGGTGCACCGTTTTTCTGCCATTTTAGTGAAATAAACTCAAGCAGACAGTGAAAGTGTTTGTGCAAATTGGGCAATGATGAACAAAATGAACGGTGTAAGTCATTTTTATTCAAACATGATAGTTTTTCCATGTTTTTTTGATTTTAATCAGGTTGGAAGTTGTGTTCAACCAATCTTTTTAATAAACCGACCTAATTTTCCCAATCTATATTTTTACTCGGGCAAAACAATGCATTTTAGTCTCATCAGCAAAAATAATTACATTTAATCGCAACTTTCAAAAGAGAAGGACTGGTCTTGAACCATCAACCTCTAGGGTGAGAGTCTGTCCCTTACAGAGGACGCCACTCATGTAGATGGCCTGTTGTGGGAGAAAATACTTGTTAACACTGACGTATTAACACTGGCTTTGTCTGGTGGTTTGCTCAGATTTTGATCATTACATTGTTTATTCAAACCAAATTAGCTTTAAGCGACTAGATTGGTTGTTTTTCCAACCAATCTAATCTTAGAATCTATCCAAACTTTATCCAGCTGACAGCAGCTCTCCTCCAATCTCCCACATCTTGACTGAAAACTGAGACTGTTTAGATGCCTGTCAAAATTCTTGCGCTTCCCGAACCACTTACCGAAGCAGTCACGTGGTATCACGGTAGCGAGGCCTCGGACGTCATCAATTTTGGCCCCTCCTCTAAATGAATCACGCCTCGACACGCGCATCGGGGAAACGCCCCCTCCATTACTCGACACACGCCTCGAAGCTTCGGCTCATCTCATAACATCACTACTCCCTTCTAATTATTGCATCCTCAGCCTTAAGCCTGTTTAAAGAGAAGCAACAATTGTGCAATCATGTGCTTCCTAAAATAAAGCATTCTGGTGATACAACTGCTGTAAGAAAGGGAGGGAGAGCAGTTTGTTAGGCCTCCAAGTAAAACTAAAAAAGTGTTGTTTTTTTTTATTCAGCCCCTCAGTGGATAAATCTACATATAAATCTTTATTTTAAAAACTCAGATTTCTAGTTAAACACCTTACCATCCCTAATTCAATCCCAGGTGGAGCCTGGGTTATGCATTAATGCTGGCTTTCCCTGTTTCAGATATAGCAGCCTTTTGTTGCTCTCTAGACATTTAAAGAAATTATTGTAGCTCTATGCTCCAAGCCTCAACAGTTTAACGGGACAAATTGTGAAACTAATATATAGCCTTTAAAATGGCAAGCAGCAGCTTAATGCAACAAATATCAGGCGGTCTTTTATTTCAGAGGCTAAGAGACTGTTGTATTTCTGCCTAAAAAGGTAAAGAACTGTAACATAAAAGCATAATTTATCGTGAAATGAAACTAAGAACTATGCTGCATTTTGATACGAGAGCATTAAACAACTTTTGCATGTTCAGCTAAAACTGACACAGGCCAGACCTGTTTTTTTTCCCCGTGACTTCCCCTTTTGTTTTCAGGCCTGATCATCACCCATAAAGATCCCCACATGTCACAGGGAATGACTGGAAACAAAATTCTGTTGTGAGGTTTGCTTTGGGATAAACAAATTTAATGTGAAGACAAGGCCCTGCACTACCATCACACCACTTGTTAGTCAGGGGAATAGAAGAAAAAACCTTTCCCTTATGATCATTGCAAAGGATGGAGTATTTCTTAGACTGCTTGAATGTCTTGTGGGACTTTTGGGAATCATGAACGCATTCATTACACAAATTACTCATTAAGCCTGTACTTCAATGTCTTTCCTTTTCCATTTCAGTATATTGAGCAAATCTCAATGAGCTCTATGCACAACTGCCCTACTTCCTGAATTTAAGGCATCTCTTTTCTTCCCTGTCTTTCATTACTGGATGGACTGATTAATCCAGGTGTGTCTGGCCATGGTTACTGAGGTCAGGCACACCTGGATTAATCAGTTCATCAGTCCATCCAGTAATGAAAGACAGGAAACTAAAGAGCTTCCTTAAGTTCATGAAGTAGTGCACTTGTGCATAGAGCCCATTGAATAGGAAGCTGTTCTGAGTAGGAATACATCCTAAAATAGGTTTTTGAGATAGATATTTTGAATCTGTGTACATATGTGGCCCCATTTTTGTGCTTTTACAAAACACCAAAAATGAACAATCCTTATGCAAGACTTCTATAATTTTAAGGGACTGTAAATATCCACGTCTTCTGGGGAAAGTATTTAAAAGAACTGGTCTAATAAGTTGTGAGAACTTTTTTTAAGCAAATATAGCTCAACCTACAACAAATAAGCCATCAACTAAAACTCTTTTCATATTCTACAGTTAATTAAACTGAAGCAGTTACTAACCTCTGAAGTATCTGCTGAGGCTTGTTAAATTGGTCTACCTCTTCATGCTTATAAAGCATCTATGTGACAGACTGCTTACCAACAGCTGCATCAAAATTTGATGTTCCGTACAGTAACTTTGTTTTTTCATAAACGCCTACTGAAACTTTCTGTTCCAGCGTTCTTTAAGTGCTCCTCAAGACCCACTGCCCTGCGTGTTTTAATGCCAGCCTGCTCCATCACACCTGATTCAAACTGATTGCTAATTAGCAGCTTTTTGCTGAACTTGATGCCACGCTGAGGAGGTAATTTAATCATTGAAATCAGCTGTGTTGGAGCAGAGACACATGTGAGCCATGCGGGGCAGATGGGTTAAAAAACAAAAGCATCAAGTTTATTTCAGCACTTTTGTTAACAACTTTCTCTCATTTCAGTGAAAAACAGTGCACTGTCACACTGCTGCTGACAAGTTAACTTTGCTAACATATATTGGATCTCTCACAAATGTTATGAAAGTATTTCGCTTTACATATTTTCTTGAATAGTGAAATGTTTCTTTCCTTATGGTGCATTGTTAATGCTGGTCTGATCCAGCCAGTGATTGGTCTAGGACAGGGGTGCCCAAGTCCAGTCCTCAAGAGCTACCATCCTGTAACTTTTATATGCATCTCTTCTCTAGCACACCGGAATCTAAAGCCTCAATCCCCCCATTTAGCTCATCAGAGGCATGGTAACGAGCCACTCATTTGATTCAGGTGTGTTAAAAATGGTTGCATGAAATACTTGCAGGATAGTAGCTCTTGAGGACTGGACTTGAGCACCCCTGGTCTAGGATAATTCTGGGCCAGTGTCCTGCACCTTTTTTGTTGTCTTTCCGTTAACACACCTAAATCAAATAATTAGGTCATTAGCAGGGCTGTAGAACCCGACTGATTGCTGAGGAGATAATTCAGCCATCTGTTTCAGCTCTGCTCTATCAGGGACATAGGATATGTCCAAAACATGCAGGACATCGGCCCTTAAGGATATGAGATTGACAGCCATATATTAGAGATTTTTAAAAGTGATCAATTTACACCTTAGTTTTAGGGGCAGCATTGCTCCATTAGCCTACTTTGCTAAACGAGAAGAAAACAAAAGAAGAAGAAAGTCCATCTTGGTCAGGGTCAAAAGCAGTTAATCCATTCCCTTTCTGCCACCTAAATCACAACAAATACTTCATCCAGCAATATTCTGACCTGACCTGCCACATCCTCATGCTGTCATCCTCTCTCTTAATAATCAACACAATAACACCTGCCAATCAATAGTAGAGGCTTGTCAGTGAATGACCAATTGTCTATTTGTCCTGACCCTCACCAGGAACGCATTCCTACAATGTGGCAGAATGTTGCCTTGGAAAGCATAGCAGACAAGAAAAAAAACATGTAATAAAAGGCAAAATGTTGTCAGTGGAGAACATGCAATTCAGAGACATATTATTTGAAGACATTTCGCTTCCCATCCGGGAAGCTTTTTCAATTCCAAATGTCACGATTAGGTTCAGTTCCAGGCTTTATAGAGTAGCCCAACACAAAGCCTTATTTTGGCTTAGAAAACATGCAAATTGAATCAGAAGAACAGGTCTGTGCTTTGTAATGGGAAAGGCATCGAGGTCTGTGTTAGCCTGCAATATCTGATACTGGCTTATGCCTCTTAAAAGGGAAGTCGTTAAGGTTGTTGTTGGCCTGGCTGACCAAGTGAGACTTCTTGTTCCCCTGCCTGGTGATGAGGATTATGATAGCGGGAAGGAATCAGCTCTATCGCTGCATTGTAGGTTTTTGAGAGCTAAAACCTGACTCCATTACTTCTGTTTTAAGTTGCTTTTTCTCTCTTAACACAAATGGCTTCCCTCACACCTCTTTTAAACCACATTTCTTCTTTGTCCACAATGTGAAAATTCTGGTCCTCAAAAGAATGTCCTTTGTATTTTAAGTAAAAATATTCATTCACTTGGCAAATCATCTTATTTACCTATTCAAATTAAGGGTAAATACAATTAATTTAAGAAATTTTTACTTAATTCTAGAATGTTTTTGCAGTGTAGCTAGAGTGCTTATGTATTTAAGCAGCATGGAGGTTCAGCCTCCTAAGCACAGTCTAAGTCAGATACAAGTTAAATAACCATACCTTTTTCTTCTGAATTGTGGGAGTCCTTGTTGTGCATGGGCTATGTTATAGGCTTTTAAATCATTTAAATCATTTTTTTATTCAAAAGAAATTACATGTCTTTTGAATAAAGCCATATGAAGCTATAACAAAAAAATATTGAAACTATATCTAATTCAACCTGCTGGTATGGGCTTTAAATATTGATATACAGCTCAATTATAAATGTGATAAACATAAGCCCACTCATAACCCCCACGCATTGATTGAAAAGGCCCATCACATAGCCCTTACATAAAAAAAAGACTCCCAACTAGTGCTCAGATAAGCCACAACAAGATCATAGTGGTGAAAGTGCCAGGGAACGTTTATCTGGTCTGTTTCAGCGTCCTGGACCGAAGGTTTGCTGTGAAAACACTATTATTTTCTGAATTTTAGATGTTTGTAAAAGTATAATTCTGACATCCATTTCTCCAGCCCCCACCCCAAATTACTTTCCACTCATTTCACAGCTCTTAATTTCTGCCATATAAACAGGCTGTTTGGCTGGATAGCCACTGGCTAATTATCCCTTCCTCATTTAGAAAATTAAAATAATTTCTAAATCATTACTGTAGTAGAGGTCTATTTCAACAGTTTTATTAATCTAGTTTACTAAAAAACTAGTGCTGATTACGTACTTTACAAACTGTCATAACATGCACCTGTCACGGATGCTACTGTCAAACACCATCACAGACATGGCTGTCAGCTTTACTACAAGCCCTGTAACATGATGCCAATGAATGTTATGTCAAGAATTTCTCAAATGTGTTTACACTTAAAACATGTCAGCATGCTCTGCTAGTTGAAAAGCGTGCGTTGATGGATCATCATGAAGACACAAATCTCACCCATAATTTCCATGTTATTAAGCTCTTTTTGATACTTTACAGGATCACCTTTTTTGGGGGCTGACATGTAGATTTTTAGACAGTCCCTCTGTAAAATATAGCTCAAGTTCAGTCAGACTGATCTGTACATTTCAACTTCAAAATTGTGCCACATGTTCTCAGTTTGATCAAGCTCTGGATGTAGATCCATTTACTGTTGATGATACTGATAATGAATGATAAAACTTTTAAATTTCAGGTATTTTGCAGCTTCAAAAGGGGTTATCTTTTGAAGCTGCCCCATGTTTAACTCTATAAATCCTCCAATCACCTCTGATCAGCTTCCCTATCCATACAGGAAAGGAAAAAAAAAACCTTAACATGATGCTGCCACCATCACATTTCACTGTAGGGACAGGATTTCTGGTATGAGGCTGAGCAACACAGTCCTTTACGTTCCAATTTGCCTTCAACTGCCCAGGGCACATTTGTCAAATGCATGGCTTGTGGAAACCTTCCGCAGTACTTTATGACTCAACCATGAAGACAAGATTTCTGTAGCACATGACTTATGGTTGTCTTCCCAACAGATCTGCCATCAGAGCTGTGGGTAAATCCAGCTCCTCCACAGGTTCGTAGGTTAACGCTGGCCTGGTCTGGCAGTTTAGTTATATTGGCCTGGTCCTGACTGGGCAGGAGTTGTGGTATACTCATTCTGTTTAGAATGATGAATTTATCAGAGTCCTGTGAGTTTTAGTTTTATCAAATTTAACCCCACTATAAAACACATTTATGATGCTTTTTCTCTTTTAAAAAAATGCCCATGCAGAACAGCTGTTTCTTTTAAAGTAAACATTAAATTACACAAAAAAGGGACTCTATTTACAATGCCAGTGTTTTCTCAGGCTGCAGTGGGCAGAGTTGATTTAGCACAAAAAATATGAAATTTAATAAAATGTTAAAAAGATTAAAACTATATATATATATATATATATATATATATATATATATATATATATATATATATATATATATATATATATATATATATATACATACATACACACACACACACACACACACACACACACACACTTTGGCTACTACACACTATTTGCTTTTCTATCCAAATGTCAGAATATTTAAGTTTTAAAATGTGAAAAAAAAAGCTAGGCATGTTTTAGAGTCTCCATACTTCAATTAACGATTAATCAATTACTAATTTAGTTTACGATAATTTCAATAATTTATTCTTTGTTTCAGCACTAGTGATAAGCATATCATGTCAGTTAGTATTAGCAATGGCACATGCCATCCAACGACCATAGAGAGAAATTTGATCTAATGTTGAGCGTAATTATGATTTTTATTTGACAAAAACATCGAAATTTCCTGAAATTTAGTAAGTGATTCAAATTTTCCGAATTTCCTCTTCTACTGCAACACTTCAACATCCAAATAAAAAAAAAAAAACATTGACAGAAACACATCTATTATCTGGGATACACAAAGACATGCAATAGAATTAGATAAAAAAAATTTTGTTTTAATTACTAAATTACAAAACATATCAAAACTATTAATAATAAAAAACAAAGTATATATAACATGGAAAATATGCATTGTAGAAAAATGTATTTGCTGACATAAACCTATCCAAAAACACCAATTCCAGTATAGTTAGTGGCTTCATATGCCAAAGCAGACACAGTAGCTATGAGACTTGAAACTAGATTTTACAAGTTGTACAAAAAAGTCCTTGGCACTGTGTTTTATCTGATCTAACTAGAAGCCATCTGCACAGATCCAGTCTGTTTCTCTGATGTTGTAGGTTGAAAGTATGCATAATCCTACACACTGAAAAACATAGTCCAATTGTTTTTGACAGAGTGGGAGGTTTCCTCTCTCACTTTGTGTTCTGAGGTCATCTTTTACTCTGGTATGCACTCAGGAAATATTTCTCTCTTTATGCCAAACAAGCACGACCGAATTCCTTTTAAAGATCTCTTTCAATATAATGCTCCTGCTCCACTGCATGGCATAGTGTCATGTTATGACAGAAATTATAGTGATGCAACAAAAAGCTTCAAACCATTTGCAGGTTTGGAGGTATAGTTATCGTATCTCAAAACACTGTAGAGTTGTTTGAGTTTCCTTTTTTGAGTCTGTGCAACATGGGCCTCCTAACTTAAATGGTGTTCCTATGATGTAATCCTGCACAGCGACTTGTTGAATAAACACCCAGTTAGTTATCAGAGCTAAGCCACGGCTGTCTGTGACTTTGCTTTATGCAAAAATGAGAGTCTGATGATAGACATTAAGAATATTTATTCAATCTGCATGAAGTTTTAAGTAGGGAATCCATTTAGGTTATGTCATAAGTTATCTTATCAGATCCAACTACTGTTTCACTTTTCTTTTAAGATAATACAACCGTTAAAATCAGTTACACTAATAAAAACATTCACATTAGTTTTACATTCCTTCAATCAGACTATAGTGCAGAAACAGGCAGCTTAAGTTGGGGATAAACATAGAAGGACAAATCAGGGTTCCTCCCAGGAATGAATAATCACTTCCTGCCTCAATTCAGAGTTCCGTGAGATTTTTTATTTTTTTTTGCATACAGCTACACTTCAGACTGCAGCTGAATTGAGCAACAGCGAACATGCCCGGCCACGAGAGAGCTTTTTAGAAACCAAAACTGCAAGTCTTACACAAGCTCTTCAGAAGTTATTTTAGATGGCAAAGTCATTAAAAAAACTTGTGAGGCAAGATATTCACTGCAGGCTCCCTTTAACGTTTCTGAAAACAACACCCTAGCTTTGGGAGAGCATGCCGCTGCAGTCCAGTCTGGGATTTCCTGTCTGGCAAATCCTATCATCATACTTTCCACTGCCTTGACTTTACTCCTGCAAACCGATTATTTCAAGATAAACCACAGAGATCTCAGACAGAACTAGTAACCACAAACAGCCAATATGTTTGTAAATTCAAATTAAAATCAGTGCTGCTGTTGTGTTATCATACATCTTTACATTAAGTTACAAATGAACACTACTAAGTGTTTTCACACCAAGTGCTTAAAAGATTTTGCACAAGCTTCCCGACTACTTTTATTGAGTTAGTGGCTCAACAGGCCAGTTCACACCTAATGACATTCTTGCTGGCTCATTTCCAAAACCAAAACAAGAATCCACCTATAATACTAATATGATATGTATAATATGATAAATATAAATCAAAATGATACAGTATCAGTGTTATAATAGAGGGGAACACAATCCCTTCAATGAACAGCAGAAGTCCTTTAAGGTCACGTTTATTCTGTGTAGCAACTCTATATGGTCATTTCTGCCTCAGCTTGGACATGCCTCTATAATGTAGCCTTGGTACCACTCCCTGCCAAGTTTCACCTCAACTCACAGAAACATGTGAGCACACACTCAACCGCTGCAACCACCTGTAAAACAAGCTAAAGAATGATGCAAAGTACTTCAGTATTAACATATGCAACTCCTCCAAAGAGCATCTTGAGATCACAAAGTCTCTATGAAGCCTCTTTCCCACTGAAATTGGCGGATTATCGTGGGTTTTTCGAACATGGGTCGACCTGTTAACAATCGGCCCATGGCTCCCTTCCCTTTGGCAAAAAAAAAAAAAGCTGGGTCTGACACCACGCCAACACTGCTGTGTCTCTGGTGATGTCATCATGCTGGGAGAGCATCATGGAAGGACGCCAGGAGGTAGGAAGTGTGCTTTATTATTTGGCTCTTTTGTCGGCCTGAATTCCTCTCACCAGTGCTGCGCCATGTTTATCGAATGTAAGCAGAGTTGTTTTGGCTTGTTAGATCAGACGTAATTTTGTGATGTCTGTTCATTGCGCTCACTTAAATTAGGGGGTCAACACGGGTCTGATGTTCTGACCGTATGCCGATTGCAGCAGAGACGTTTGAAGGCGATTTCAAACCAGGTCCCTTGCCGCTGTATTTGTCACAGGTTGACATGGGTCAATTGTTTTTTTTTTTATAACAATCCCTATATACTTTCTCCACGCCGGCCAATTGATTGAGAGTAGCAGCATATAAAAGCCCTTTTCGTCATAAGCTCATAAATGGACAGGTGCAGCGTTTGCCAAACTCTACCCAGGGGTTAATTGTACTTGTCTGCTTTGACTATATACAAAGAAGACGAAGTTCCATGACAACAAGCTAACTTAGAAGGGTTTGGGGTAAAGTAAATATTTAAAAAACGTACTTTTCCCTGCTTTAAATGTATTGTTCAGAGTTTAAAAGTGATTGTATTGAGATGGTTAGTTAAGATCATTTCCAACCTTGAGTTATATAAATCACCTGTTTTCATTTTTCCCCCAATTCTTTATTCGTCAGTCTCATCTCTTCCTGTATACATTAAAAAATCCAGATAAACAGTAACGTTGCAATCTACTTTCCTTGTCTCACAAAATGTAAAGACTTTATAAACCTCAATTTAGATCATTGCAAGCAATATTTATAAATATATAACTATTTTACATGCATGTCGAATTTGTACATCATACAGCTCAGAGATTTTGGCCCTGTCATGTTCTGCTATTGTTGTTTTAAACTATGCCAAATTCTCTTTAAGATCAGAGCTTAACAGCATTTAGAATCCTGTCATATGTTTACAATTATTTTTCTCTATAAAGAGACAATAATAATATTTGAGCTAACATACCTTAATTTCTTTATTGGAAATTAGCTCAATTTGACCTTTTCCTCATAAAAAATGCTTCTTTGTTTGTACTAAGAAATTTTAAATCCTTACTTTTTCCATGAGATTTTCAAAAACGCTTGAAATTTTTCAAAAACCAGAAAGTTCTTCAGCAGGTGTAGTACTTAGTAATTTAGCTCTTTCATCAAACCTCCCAATAGCGATTACAAATTGGCTTACTTGTAAAGGAAAACTCTGTTCTGATCTTAAAAATAAAACCAGATACAAATAAACCAAACAGTATGACAAGTTTAAAATGACAAACTGAATGAACGGCTGACCTTCTTTTTTTTTTATTGGTTTCTTGCATTTTTGTGTATTTACCATTTTAAACAATTAAATGATTTACTAATACTTCATTAGCTCCCCTAAAAAAAAGAAAAAAAAACTGCATTGCTCCAATACCTATGTCAATATCACAGAAAAACTGAGTTTTAAAAAATCACTTTAGCTATGAGCAGTTATAAGTTACAGAAATGCACTACAACCGGCTAAACCATCTAATGAAATGACCTCCGCTGACCTGCTCAAGCATTGGCCGAACTCCACATAGACGATAACACAGACTGCATATGTGCAGGATCAGGCAAATCAATGGAGACTGCATCATAAGCAAATATCATTAGATTTAGCATGTTTGTCTCTGATAGACAACCTTTGAGGATGGTTTCAGTTTAGCTCTGAAAGAGCCCTGCTCTGCATCCCCAGTTGAAACTTAAGCATCCCCTCCTTTGAAGTGAGAGAGAGCAAACCTCTAAGGATAAAGATCTGGGGTAACGTTAGCAAAGACACTACTTTGTAAGCCCTTGTTAACAACGGTAGGGAGTCTCACAGCCTGCGGTCCCTTTGCGCTAAGGCGGCTGTGATCAACTCAGCCCTCTTAGTGCATAGGGACCAACAGACGTGCAGTTCATACATCAGTGCTGTCAGCAGACAATAAGATACTTTGAGAGGCACAGAAATGCCTCTCCAAGCAAAATAAAGGGCGGATATTTTGAAAAGTCTCATTTCGTTATCTCTAATAAATATTCCATGTAGAAAGAGAAGACCAGAAACTGATGTAACAGAACTTTCACACAGAAGTGAAAGGGCTTAATGCACTCAAAGCTAAGTCTAAATGGTAAGATAAACAGATAGCTCCAAACTTTAACAAGGGTCTATAACTGGTGGTATAATGTAAAATTATGAATAACCTTGTTACTAATTAAACGTAGTGTCTTATACCTATTTTACTTCTTATAAGCATATCTATATAATCATGCGCTAAAACAGCTTCTGTCTAACTGTACTTTTTGTAAAGTTACACAATTAAAAGGTTAAAACCTCAACATTTGGAAATCCTAGAAAGAAAGAAAAAAGCCACAAGTTGCAACACATGCTGCCGGTTTGTTATTGGCAGCTAAGAACTGATGTCGCCAACTGCGGTCACATTTTCCCTACCAACCAAACACATAAACAGTCTCAGGGAGAACAGCAGATAGTCACACAGCTACTCATAAGGGAAACTTTCTAAATGAATGTGAGAGATGAAACGTTTTAGATCATCCTGACAGGAAGAGAAACTTCTATTGCCTTTCAAAACTTAGAACTTTTTACAATACCACGCATTATTCTGTATTTCTTTGTGGTTTTATGTAATAAGTCAACAAAAAGTATTGCAAATTTTCAAAGGGGAAGGAGAATAATGTGTGGTATTGATATTTTTTTCATAGAAATCTGAAAAATGTGGCATGCTTTTGTATTTTAGATCTTTGAGAGCCTAAAGAAGACCAAGGAGAGCTGCAGTAAAGTCAAAGATGACGTGGAAAAGTTTAAAAAAAAAAACATGTTAACATCATCCTCATGGCAAAACATAAATAAAAATAAATAAATTGCGCTGAATATAGAAAAATATTATACCCCTTTTCACTGGCTGAAAAACCTGATAAACCCGAGAATAATTGGCTTTAAGTGGCAGTGGGAACAGCTCACTAATGAGTGGCTACTCGGGTCAAATGATTCAGCAAGCGACCTGAATTAAAATCACCTCGGCTCTGATCGGTATACTGTGGGAACACCAGACCAGGTAGACCCGCCAAATTATGTGACATCATTGAACGCAACATATGGACGTCAACACACTGCGCCAGTCGCTTCTGATCTAACAAGCTGAAAGAACCGTGTTTACATTCGATAAACATGGCGCAGCACTATTGAGAGGGTTT
Organism: Cyprinodon tularosa; assembly: GCF_016077235.1. Lineage (NCBI taxonomy): Eukaryota > Metazoa > Chordata > Actinopteri > Cyprinodontiformes > Cyprinodontidae > Cyprinodon > Cyprinodon tularosa. The sequence goes on along the minus strand of NW_024038531.1, from coordinate 1,238,247 downwards.
CGGACAGATAAATGAGCAAGATTACCGACTACACTCTGGCTCCCGTCTATGTAGCTCTCCGTTATTTACTTCACTGATTTCTGTTGCACTGTCGACATTATAAACGCTCACCCAGCATGATGCTGTCATCAGACATGCAGTGGTGGGGAACAGTGGCCACACAGCCAGCCAGCAGGGGGTCAGACTCCGTTTTTCGGTCAAATGGGAAAAGAGCCAAAAGTAGGTTGTTAGCGTGTTAACCAGGTTTTGAAAAATCCTGGTTTTCAGAGGGAACGCATAGTTAGATAGTTAATATTTAAGATGAGGCAGAGATCCACCTTCCAGCAGGACAACATCCCTAACATACAGCTGGAGCCACATTACACAGATCTACGTACATCTAAGAATAGGGAATTAGAGTAATCCAGTAAACGTCCAAGAGAGTAATTGACAGAAACCAAAAACCAATGTTTAGGGGATACTTTCTGACCATAACTCTATCCATAAATCCCCACAAAAATTTATTTTAATATAAAAATCACAGAAAAACATGATTCTATAGAGAATCGATTCAGCTAAGGCAGAATACAAATGCACAGCTGATTTCTCAACTTTTCTTTACACATTTAGAAATGTGTCACATCCTTCCCATCTCTCAAGTATGCACTAAATTTTCTTGATCTGTCAAACAACATGAAAGAAAAAAAATGTCACATTGTGGTTTGTGGTTATTCAAGTGTGTTGTATTGCACCTTATGTTCAACACATTAAACCACATGAGATGGGTTATTGCATTAGAAGATGTTCACTTTACATTGTACTGATATAAAAGTAACTACAGCCCCTTTTATTCCCAGAAACATACTACTTAAAAAAAACACTGAGTCTCTAATTACAGACCTTTTTTTTTTTAATAAGCACACTTCTCTCTCAACCTAAATGACTTCCTTAAGCCAAACTGATGTTGAAGCTACTCATGAACCAAAATGCCAACTGAAGTTTCCGGTTATCTCACACATGCAGCCCTAATGCTGACTAAGGTTTCTTTTTATCAATCACATACACTCAGAATTTATTACCAGCCCCACAATAACCGCCTCCACGCTGTGCAGCAAGTCATCCAGTAACAAAGTCTATCTGAACATGTGAGAGCAGCAGGGACGGATTTAAGAAATTTGGGGCCCTAGGAAAAGCAGGCAAGGGGGCCTCTGAATTGAGAAGACAACAAATAAAACAGACCCATTATACTGATACAGAAATTTTAATAAAATAGACATACATTATTTGTTCTAAATGTTGTCCCTCTCTTCTTGTTTCTTGTTGTTTTCCTCTCTGTTTTCTAATCAGCTGACTTTTCATGCCATCTCAAAAGGAACGAAAGATTTTTTCCAATCACTAAGCTCATTTAGCTGATTGCTCTTTCCTGTGTTTCCAAAAAGGCGACGGCAAAAGTAAATAACCCAGTCCTTCTTTTCACTGTAGAAAGGCCACGATCTGCTTATCTGTTCTCCACTATTCATTGGTATGAAATAACAGCTGCACGAATAATAACAGCAGACAAGATAGAAGAGAGCAGGAGGCGAGGTTACGAATCTACTTGCTCTAGAGAGCAGAGTTGGGTGCTTTTATATGTTGTCGCCAAAGTCTCTAGTAGCAGAAAAAAGTAGCTAGATTTGGCGCTAGGCGCTCTTTTTAAATTAAAGTACTAGAGGGGTCTGAAAAGTTGCTAAACATAGAGAAAAAAGCTCTAAGTTGGCAACACTGCTCATTTGTTTTCAAATGGTTTGCTGCTGTCCGTTTGGACCTTTCTCAACATGTGCAGCTAAAAGACTGATCCAAATTGGTGGACACTGAAGGGGGGCTGAGACACATCTAATATTATAAGCGTTCTGATCGCATTTTAGCGAAAGGATTTTTATCAAAAACATAATTAATGAGCACAAATAAGGAATAATTGTATCAACTATACAACTAAACAGAGTTTTATGGGGGCCCCGGGAACATGGTGCCCTCAGCAACTAACTAGTATTGCCTAATAGTAAATTCCCCCCTGGAGAGCAGACAGGTCTAGCTGTCACAACAAGAGAACTCTTCAGAACCCAACTTTTAGGAACAGCATTGATAAGATGATCTACTTAGTGCCATGAAATTCAAAGCACTCAGGAAACAGCATCTTGTTTTGCTAAACTCTCTTATAAGCACTTTGTAGTGGCATACATTAAATAATAATAACACATCAATAACTTCAGCCTAATGTCCTGTAACAACTGAGTGGTCTGTACCTATACAGATGCTTTAACATCGATTTATTGCAACTGTTTTTGTTTTGTTTTTTCACTTACATTTCATTCAACAATTTAGATCTACTCCTAATACCTACCAGCTTTTTGTTTTTACCCTCATCCTCGCTGGATTTCTTTTTGGAGGGCTTATTGGGATCCTCCCCTCCGCTGGCTTGGTCCATCTCAGCTATATTAACGTCAAAAAACAAGCTGTATGTTCTCCCCTCGGAAACTTTGGTAACTCCTTGCAAAATATCCAAACAAAAAAACGTTAAATGTGTATATCCAAGTTATGTTTTTTCAAAATCCATCCCGTTCAAAAAAAAAAAAAAAAAAGAAAAGTTGCCCAGGTCCAAAGCAAGCAGAGAGGTCTGCTTGTAGAAGAGGTGTGGTTGTGTGGTCTCCTCTGATCAGTCACCTTAAACAGCAGGGTGTACTGCTTTCTGAAACATTGAGCAAACAACAGATAATTACTCTAACAGACTGTACTGGATGTTAAGTTTCAGTTCACGTGTTTCTCCTACAGAGATACAAACGGTGGAGCATTTGTAAACAAAACTGACACTTAGCTAAATTATTATAAACAACAGGAAAACAAAAGAAGCGCTTAAAAACTGACCGACACAGATAGATTTTATATTAAATATAAACATACAATGATTTTGACATGCGAGAAACATGTTATTTTAATGAGCAACGGGATGAGCATTTTATCTGACAGTAAAGTCATTGATTATTATCAATAAAAGGGTTGTCAGTTAAAAAAATCACCGTTGTTCTCTATGCTTCAGATACTTTGCAGCGCTTCAATCAGACCCAAACACGCTATTAAGAACTGTTATGCAGCGAATGGTGGTTATTTCAACTGATACAACAACACACGGCAGCAGGTGACGATATTAAACTATACACCGCCATAGGGAATAAAATATTTTTAAAAGAAAAGTCAAATTTCCAACGGGAGCTTACCTCAGCAACCAAACGTGAAAACCAGGCCCACACAGGTTCCGCCTCCTCCGGCCGCTGATTGGTCAATGGGATATGCCTTACATGGGAAACTAAATTTCAATTGGACGGATTTCCTGGCAGTTGTAAGGTCGGCGTGGCGTAAAAAAAGGCGGAGACTGTGATGAAAGAGAGGTCAGTGTGATTTCAAACAGCAGGCGAATGGGAATCAATGGGGGGAAAAAAGACTTACAAGGCTTTCTGTGTACCTGTGTGTTTTAATAATACACATGCAAATAATTTCAGTGCAAGGGACACACGATTACAAGCTGATCCCTGTTGCACATGCACATGTTACAGAGTAAACTGGTTCTATGTATTTTGAAATATAGTGCAGGGATTCATTTCTAATAGATCAGTTGTTATATGTGAATAAAACTTCCAACTGATCAATCAATTGATGATAATGTTTTGTATTTGTGTCCGCCAGTGACGTGCGGTCAGGGGAGGCAGGTGAGGCAGTGCCTCACCAGCCATCATGGAAAGAAAGAAAATATATAATCATAAAGTAATTTAAATTGTTATATTCATCCGGTGGTTTGTACTAAAAAATATTCATTTTTCATGTAGCTTCACCAATTTCGATTTTTATTTGTTCAAAATCGCTGAATTTTCTTATTTTCCCATTCAAATGCTTGGAAGCGATGCCGGTGAGGCAGCAGCGAGCTCTGCCTCACCTTGGATTGCGCAACCCCTGGCTCTGCGCTGGCTGCAAAGCGGAGAGAGCATGTTGCTGTACGGCGTCAATAAAATGGTTTAAACAAATGTAATATGTGAACTTATTTCTAATAATTTGGCTTATGTATATAATGTACAGAGCTTTTTGTCACCAACTGTGTTTGTGTAACGTGTTTCGTGTAATGAGCGATTATAAACGGCAGAGAACAAGTTCGAGGTGAGGCAGGCAGTTCTCTTGCCTCATGGCAGGGGGTGCTCAAGAGACTGAAAACATAAGGCAGGAACAGGACGGATCAAGGAAGGCTTTCTTCCCTGGCAGTGATCTCCATTGAGACAGAGAGACTTTTAAAACTGAAGGAAGATAAGGAGGACTTCTATTCATTTATAAGTAAAGGTAAGACAGTAATAACATTTATTTTGTTTTGTTTTTTAAGGAAATGTGTGTTTTGTGAGCTACAGTTTGTATGTGTAAGGATGCAGAAGTGAAACATAACCTGTAAACTGCTGTCAATCTATGCATCTATTTGCAAATCTGATTCTGATGACGTCAGTGCCTCACCAGCTATGAACCTCACCGCACGTCACTGGTGTCCGCTTTAAACATGTTTTCCAAAATAATCAGAAAGACCTAAGGTATTTACCCCCATTATTTATATTAAGCTTGTTGTTTCTTAAAACCTGTAGTTTATGTTACTGGACACCTTGTTTTCTCAATGTTTAACTATCCCTCATCGCTCCACAGAATATTCGATCAAATGTTTTGTCAAGATTATTTTGATCGGGAGAGTTTCTGCCATTTTCCGAGTCGTTTTGCCCTTGTTGATTTATGTACACTGCCTTTATTCAATTCCATGGGAATCATTGAGTTGCACTGCATTTTTATTGGGATGATCCCAGTCATTTTACTAAAGAAATGGCACCACATGGCATATACAGAACCTGGTGATGGAAGTGCAACAGCAAGGATGATTGCCTCTTGAACTTGGGATTTTTTTTTTTTTTTCAAGTGAAATATAAAGGTAAATATATTCCTTTTTGTTTTTGTATCTGTCTTTTGTTTTTACAGTTTTAAATAAGCAAATATCTTCATTTTTTTTCAATAAAAACTAATTTGACAACTGTAAGAAAATGCAGAATGTGTCATTTTTCTTTCCAAGTAAGCTTTTAAAGCAAAAAGACAAGGTTGCAACAATTAGTAAAACATCCATTTAAAGTGTTTGAAAACTGTAAACTAACACTACATAAACAGTGAAGATAGGCAAATACAGGGCTTATCTTAGTAAGCTATTCTAAAGAAATACCACAAGTGATCTATTACTGAAATAGATATCTGCATGTAAATTTAAGAGACTCTGTAGGCAGGCATGCAAATGACAGTAATCTGAACAGCCTTGTAACGTATTCTAGTAAACTTTCAATGTAAATTAGATATAATGCAATGTCCATAGGTGCATATTCAGACAGCATTCTAAATAATTGTGTAGACATTGTTTGTAGGTTGTTATATTGTACATTATAAGTGTATATAGAAATTCTGACAGTTGTATATTTTAAAAATTCCATTTTTTTTTTTCTTAACATGCATTTAGCCTGTGCTGAAAATAAAATTCTGAACTTTGAGCATTCACTGTTACCAGCCCTGAGGTGATGTAAGATGGTAACTATGTATGGTATCTGGGTTAAATGTTTCTTTTTTATGTATAGTTTTTCTTGTTGCTAGTAGCTCATTCTACTTGCACACATCCTCATGTGGCTTTCTTAGCCAAGCCCTCCAATAGGCTCTATTAATCCAAGTTAACTTGCATATTGCACTAAACTAAAAGGTCATGGGGTTCAAACCTGCTTCTGATTGGGAAAATAGTGGGAAATGTTTGATTTCACTTCAGAAGATACTCTTTAATGGTGTTTCGCTGGTCATAGGAACAATCCCTCTCAGGTCAAGGTGGTTGATGACAACATTTCTTCTCTGTTTGCACTCTAGGCAATACACCTTTTGTCCCTTGATTCTGAAACACATCACCACCGCTGTCGCCCAGAGCCAAAATATTTCATTATTGCTGCTGTGGTCTGTGGTTGTGGGTTGTGTTGGCAAGTTAAGGTCTCCACAAACTAAAAAGGAGGAAAATACAACATTGCTGAGTACACAAAGTTGTATTTTTTATCAGACAGTTTGTTAGCAGATTCTTCCAGTTTCTTGATCTAAATGTTAAAGTGTAACTAAGCCGATGCAAAAGCAAAACCAGCCCCCAGACATTTTTTTTTCAAAAGTGCGCAAACTGTTGCTGTAAGTAATTTTGTTACCACATTAGATTATGTTTCGGAACCCTTTTGTTTCAAAGAGATTAGAGACAAATCTAACAGGTATTTTTATGTGTTTTTGGAGACTTTGGTGACAACATGTGAGAGGACTGAATGCTCTGATATAACTGTTTTCAGCAATGTGTGCTTCTGCAAGCTCCTCCCTTCTACATGGCACTGACAGGTGGCCCGACTCGCAGCAAACCTTTGCAGCAGGGTGAGAAGAGTATCTCCTCTTTGTTTCCTTACTAAAAAGAGTCACACGTGCAAAGCTTCTAGCCTGACCAGCCGATATAGCAGACTGACGTACACAATGTGAACGTCCGTCTGCTACATTCTTTATTGTAAAGCTGCAAAACCCGTTAGTTTCCAAAACAATCTATTGTAATCCATATTTAAGAACTTGTAGGCTTGTAGGGTCTTCCTTGATGATGGCCTTAAATGTGTTGTTCACCCACTCCTCAGCTCCAACTGAATGTACAGAGGTGGCTTCTCCAGGCAAAGAAAGAGCTTCTGAAATTTGCCAAATCAGCCCTTGCTGTTGATTAATTTGGTTGGTCCTGTGGGAGAGGCACTGCATGGCCATGGCTCCACATCACAGTCACCCTCATTGTTTGGAAAGTCATTGTTTTTTTTTTTTTTTAGATAAGTTTCAAAAAATTATACTTTGCCCCTGTGCAGATGATAATCCTATCCAATGTGATGTTCTTTGACCTGCTGTCATTGATTCACAAAACTAATGCAGACTCCATCTTCACAATGGTTTTAGTGGGGAAAGTTACCAACCTCTTCATATTCTTTCATCCTTCTGTATGTACTGAGCTGTGGATTAGTTTGTTAGTGGCTCCCTTTTTTTAGTATGTGCAGCAGTTCAACTGTTTAGGCAATGGAGAGCATCTTCCTTTACAATGGTGAACCGGATTTTATTCAAGGGTGACTTATGAAAATACGAGAAACTGATAGGTGCCCAAACTAGTTTAGGTTGGATCTACACTAATCACACTGTACCAACTGGAAAAGGACTGCTACTATCAACATCTAAGGGGTTGTTCTTTAACTCTTTCCCTTCTTCAACATAGAGAGAAAAATAGTTATTTTATCATATTTAACTTAAGCACATTCATCTGAATATTTAAATTACTGCAATGTGTTGTCAGTTAATGTTGAATATACTAAGAAAGGAAAATTCAAGTTATTTAGGATATTCCAGTTCAGACTATCACTGCTTTCACCCTATGGTTCAGAGGGCACTGCTTGTTCTTAAGGTGGTACAGTAAGTTACAATGGAACAACAAATCACCAGATCAAGGTGGTCATAGCCGTAGCCATTACTGGCCAGGGGCGGCCTTGGCTTATAGCTCCATCCCTGTTCCTTTGGCACATGGGGGCAGCAGCAGTTACATTTATTTGATGCGTTTGTAATTAATTCAAATTTTTTTAGGAAAAAAAAAAATCCAACACACATCAGCATGAAACATGAAACCAAATAATAGTGAAAGTAATCAAGAATTGACATGAAAGCTACAGTTTAACACAGGCATAAAATAGACTGACTCAGGCCTTTCGTGAGAATGTGAGAGAAACCACTCAGAGAACACGGAGAAAGGTTTAACAGGTTAATTTGAGGTAATGAGAACAGGGGTTGGATCTGGAACTCGGTTAACTGGTGAACCGGAACTGGAAAGTCAGAAAGGAAGATCACAGAGATCAGTTCAGGGACCGTGGGAATTGAGACTGCAGTTTGAATTGTGCAGGAGAGAGACTCACGTTTGAGGGGGCTCTTGTCAATCTTTGAATCCAGTCTGTGTAGGATTATCCAGAGTAGAGGGAACTCGTTGGAGCGCGGACAGGTATACTTACGTTGGACTCAGAGGAGTAAATGAGGGGGCTGTCACTTTGATTTCCAATGAGAACTTGAACGGATCATGTGGAGGTTTTCCCCTGCTCAGTGTGAACTCAGTAATTCCTTCTAGGCGGAAAAGGTCCAGGTATCCAGTTATATAGGAAGGCTTCCTGCCGAAGAACAAAGACAATAAACTCATTAGAGTCAGAGAAACAAGGCTAGGTAAGACTCAACTAATCTCAGCTTGGCTAGAGTACCCAAACTGGAAAACACTCTGGTGCAGAGGTAGTGACAGCCCACTGCTCAAATACTCCTCCAGTAATGGTCCAATGAGCCGCAGGTGTGCAGGGAGGCTCACTGAGGACAGGGCACCACCTGGTGGTGGAGAGAAGAAAAGCACACAAACAGACCACACAAACTGGATTCCTAACATGGACTAGATTCTCTTAGCCAATCAAAATGACACAAAACAGAACATTTTGATGTTCACTGACCCAGTCAGGACTCATAACAAAGTAGACTAGTTCATGCAGTAGAATTCGGTCACATACATTTAAATACATAGTAGGCTACTGTACACACACACAATATGGAGAGGGACCCCTGTATATAGAAAGTTATTGTGCTGGGCCGTCCGACTTCCATTTTGTTTTGTTTATTCCCTGGAGACTGACACTGGACCTCTGAATCAGTTAAAAGTTTTAGGCAAAATATTGCAGAATTATACAAAAATGTCCACATTAGCACGTAAAGTCAATATAGCACTTATAAGGCTAAATTTCAAGGTTATCTAGTTTATCTGCAAAAAACAAATGTTTATTTGGAGTTTAGGTTAACTTTGAGAAAATGTGGTTTCTCCCTTTAAGGACAGGTGTTGTCTCCTAAAGCTGACCGTTGGATCCTTTACCCATTACAAATCTGTAATTGTTACTTGAGACATTTAGAATTTTTTTTTAGCAATTTATGTAGTTAGAGCTTTATTAATTTTGCTAAATCTTAAATCTATCCATTGAAGTATTTTAAATACTCTTATCCAAACATTCCACATGATAAACATCAGGAACATTTGGCTCAGCTAAAAATAGTGACTAGATTCAACAAAACTATAAAGAGAACTAAAAAGGTTTTTATTTAAACTTCATTAATAAAATTCTGTTATTATAAATAAGCTGGATCTTTACATACATTACTTCTAGAAACATATTTTGTTTTTGCAAATAATCAATACTACTTTATACTTACAGCAAAACAAAGAAAGCATAAAACCAGATGAATCACCTGTTTGTTTAGGGAGACAGTGAATCCTCTTCCCACACCCTTGCGGCTCAAAGCACAATACCTACATTGAGCGTTACCGTGTGAACCAGTGGGCTGTGCTTTACTAAATGTCGATAGAAGCAGATAAATTCTCACAACTCCTTTCAAGAATATTTAATGTTAGACTGAATTTCCATTAAACCTCTTTCAAAAGCACCCCAAAAACATATATGGATGATTAAGATTCACCTGGCTGTGACCACTTTATCTTTCAAAGGTTTTTTGGTATTAACCAAAGTGTCGATGTAAAGTACAATACAAAGATTTTTATTTCTACTATTTGTTCTATTTCTTTTTGAGTAATAAATAAATAGAAAGCTACAAACAAATAAAACTAAAAATAACTAATATGTTCCTGACAAAAACAACATGAAAAGCACTTATCCATAACGTATGCATGTAATAAATAATAGGAAGGTCCAGATCTTGTGTAAATTTGGATTCAAGGTTTAGCTGCAGAAAATAAAATTGTACAAAAATTAAGTTGCACCTCTAGAATTTAACAAACTAAATTTTAGTTCCATCACATCCCTTACAAATTTATCTTTATAGTAGTTATTGTGATGAAGGCTTATTCCCTTCTTTTCCGTCACTGTTGTAAATTGTGTAATTTCCCTAAGAATATTTGGATTTTTCATCAAGCTTTAGATTAAGCTTAGATTTTTTATTCACTACTTTTCTGGAGTAGATAAGCTTATTTTACATTTGATATCTGAAATACAAAAAAAGACTGAACATTTCTGGATATCTCTCTGGTATTAAAATTTGCATCTAATTGTTTAATGAAATAAAATAAATAAATAACAAATAAAAACTGTCAATGTTTAGATTTCTAAGCTTTCTACTTTTACTGTTATTATTTTATACTGAAAATTTTCATAGCAGATCTAGAAAAGCCTCTGACTGAAGACAATCTGTTGCTGTATGAATCAGACATGAATAATTATGAAATATTTCATCTGGGGGAAAAAATGTAAACTTTTTTCAAGGAAAGGATCTTGGAAGACGTTAAAAGCATCCAGTAAACAAAAAAATCTGCTAAAATTAACAGTATTTACCCATGCAATTTAAGATTTGCAAAGGGAAAGTGTGAATTAGTGAGTCAGTCCCTATCTATTAGTGAGCTTTGAATGGGAAGAATCTGGTTTTGGTCCCAATGGAGTGCAGCCTCCTGCCAGAGCTCTCATCCTCAATGCAGTGAAGAAATATCTGCCCTTGTCCCTGGTGGTGGCAGCAGCATACCAGAGGGCGATGGAGAAGAAGAGGATGGACTCATTGATGGCCAAATTGAAATGCATCATCGTTGTCTCTTTCAGGCTAAGACTCTTTAGCTGTTGCAGAAATTACATCCTTTGCTGGGCTTTCTTTATGAGGAAGGTAGTATTCAGTTCCCACTTGAGGTCCTGAGCAATGATGCTACCCAAGAAGTAGAAGGACTTCACAGTGGTGAATGTAGAGTAACACAAGAGGATGAGGCTGTGTAGGGCTGTGCTTTTTCTAAAGTCTACATCTATCCCGTTTTCAGAAAAAGATAAGTCTAATGGAGACAGATGATGGTTGCAGTGCTTTAGGGTGGATGGGATGCCACGGTCCAGCCCAGCTGCTTTGCAGAGTTCCTGCCTATTAAAAAGTCAATGGGGGAGGGGAGGAGATGGGGTTAAATGAGCTTCCCAACTTTGAGAAGAGAGCAGGAAATGGTGGGCTGGGGCTGAAGCCAAGTACATGAATCACAAAGAATGGTGAACAATTGATTCAGAAAGTAGAAGTAGGATTGGTTTAGCTCACTTCAAGGCATGAGTCATTAATGTAGTGCAAGCTGTGGGTTTAAGGTTTGAGATCTGTCTGATCTCCCTAAAGCAGATAGGGTGTTGTTTTTAGAGAGCTGGTCTCACTTTCATGCTAAACCAGTTATAGTTACATATGCATATATATATATCTATATATATATAGATATATATATATATAGATATATATATATATATATAAATATATAAATATATAAGAGGTATATGTGTACATATTTATATTATCGTGTGTGGTTTGTTATATATATATATATATATATATATATATATATATATATATATATATATATATATATATATATATATATATATATATATAAATGCTCCTATATCTGGAGCATGTAACAAAAGTAATTTCCCTCTTGGATTATTAAAGTATGTCTGATTTTGATTCTCATAGTGCTTAGCGGACCTGGGTCTTTGTCACCAGAATGCATCTTTCTTTTCCAACCTAACCGTCTGAGTTTGGCTGTAAACAAGGGTTAGTAATTGTTATAACTCTCACTACTACACGATGTATACACCTCTTCTCACAGAAGCTGATATAGGACCTCACGGCCTCTATAAACTCATCCAGATTGTGTGTAGCAGTCCTAAATACATCCCTGTCAGTGAAGTTCAAACTGACTGAAAAAGTGCAGTTTCACTGGTCTAATTCTTTAATATCTTCACAATAGGTTCACACAGCTTTAATTTCCACCTGTATGCAGGAATGAGGTGGATCATCATATGATCACAGTAACCCAGGGCAGCACAGAAAACCGCATAATGGCCACTGCTTACTGTGGTGTAGATTCTGGTTACACTCTCTCTTCATGGTAGCTGGAAATATCCACCTGGCCTGGGAACACCTTGGGCTTCCCTCAGCAAAGCTTGAGGAGGTGTCTGGGGAGAGGGAAGTCTGGGAGTCTCTGCTGATACTGCTGTCACTGCATCTCAGTCCTGGAAAAAGTGGAAGAAATCAAGTAAGAATATGAGTACTGTGGTGTAGTGGAAATTTCCCAACCTTAGATCGTCACTTGATAAACTATCTGGGGAGTTCCTTGCTAAGGGCTTCTTTGTTGTAGTCACCAAGAACCATAACAGGGGAGTCTGGGTTTGTCTGCTTCACATACAGTTTCAGGTCAAGCAGCATGTGCTGTGCATCATGCAGTTGCAAAGTAGAAACAGAACAGTGAATGACGCAAACTCTCAGGGGGAGTAAAAAGGCTTAGATTTAATAAGTACATATTCCAGATTAGGAGTCCAGCACTGCTGCATTACTGTCATGTAAGCACAACAGCTTGTGTTGTGGAAAAAAATATGTCTGTGCCCTCAGCTTCCAGGTAATTCTGTCACGGCCTGCACTGTACAGTTGGAAGCTTGCCAATTTCTGCGCAACGATTGGATCACAAACCCAAGTCTCTGTGAAGCACAGAAGAGAAGATGAATAGAAGTCTCTGATGTTCTCAGCCTGAGCTCGAGTTTGTCCAGTTTGTTGCTCAGTGAGCGAACATTGAAGAGAAATATTTCTTGTAGCGGTGTGTGGAAACCCCAAGGCGAAGATGAACAACCGACCAGGCTCTTTTTGTTCTCCTGCAGCACTTTATTGCACAAACAAGAGCGAGCAGGCTCTTCAGACAAAATGTTGATAATTCCACTGATAACACAAGTGGTGAAATAAATCCATTAGAGCTGTGCTACTGATGTGCATGAGCTCTTATTTAGTGAAAGTGCCTCAGGAATCCATCCATACTGCATGCTTGTGAGATCACTGGGGAGTGGTTCCTATCTCCAGAACTCTATGAGGCAGGGTACACTGTCGACAGGTCACCAGTCCATCGAAGAGCATCACACAGAGACATACCAAAAGAAAAAATAGAGTCTACAATTTACCAAGTACTAATTTACCTGCACACTCACTGCAAAAAGACCCTAGGGCAGGGATTGAACCAAGGACATTCTTCCTGGAAGGAAACAATGGCAAAAGCTGTAGCACAAACAGTGCAGCCCACTCCAGGAAACTCAACAGAACATGCACACAATACATAAAAACAAAACAAAGAGAATTAGACATGAAGGAAGCTATGCCCTGGGATATCCTTCAAGTAAGTGATGCAGCCTTTACTGACACATGTGAAAAAACATTGATCGTTTTTATGATGGTGAAATATCTTATCAGTAGAGTAATCAATATAAATGTTTATTGTTTTAATTTATTGACAACCTTTTTAAAGTTTACAGTATATTGAATTATTCTTTTCCTTTATCTCATTATATATAGAAATGTTAATATTATTGCTACATTGGTTATACATTATATCCTCTAACATGATAATAAGGAGTACAGTTTACAGCCTGTTGTTTTCTTCTCTTGACATATATCCAGCTTCTGGACCAAAGAAAATCAATGGAACCCAGTTACAGCAAGCACATAGTTTATCCAATCCCAACATGACCACAACATCAGTGGTGTCATTTTTGGTCAGTATATGACACTTCTCACACTTGTTCGGCTGGGATTTTGTGGGATTTTATGGGAGTACATAATGTGCATTCAGCCAAATTGAAAATAGCCATCTCATTTCTTTGTGGCCCTTTGCCCTGATGTGGATAGGAATATGGGAGCCAAACATGTGGGGGAAGTGGGAAGCTCCAAGATCAGAGCTCCCTCTTAAAAATGACACTTTAGTATAGTTGTTTTGGCCTGGAATTAGAAGGAAGACTTGAGTCAAAATAGTCAGCATTATACTACAAAAAAGCTTGCCTTAGTTTCGTTGAATAACTGAATTCATTTGCAAAGTGTAAACCTATTTAAATAGCGATTGAGTGAAAACAAAAATTCCTCATACAACAACTCTCGCCCAAATCACTAATCATTTGAAGAAACTGTCCTCTATATTGTCCTACACTCTTATAATTTATTGTTTTTCCCATAACATGAAATGCAAGGGCTGAAAATGCCAGTCCAACCCTGTCAATTAGTAGAATGATTTCCACCATTATCTATAGGTGATCAATTTAAACATGTCATAGTGGGGTTGAGGTTTAACAGGACCCAAATGCTGATACTGACGTTGAATTGGATTCTTGAAGATTTAATAAGAAAAAAGGGTAACAGAAGCAAAAATCCAAAAACATAAATACACAAAGGGCCGGATCTATCAAAGGTTTGCGTGTATAAAAACGTGAGCTATTTCACTGCGCACGCTAAAAAATGTACAAACTGATCTATCAACAGCGTGCTAAAAGGATTTGGTCTTTAAAACGTGCTAAAGAGCGCCTCTTATCCATTTAGTACTTTTTCTGCAATGAATATGCAATATGGGGCGTTTACACGCAAAAGTGCGTCTTGTGGGAGGAGAACATGTAAATATATTAATTTAGCACTCGCAAAGTGATTTATTAAACCTGAGAGCAATTTTGCTAACGGTATCTGACTCTATATTTAACACGTTTCAAAAGAAGGTGCAAATGGTCTGTATGCGTAATTGCGCACACATGGCAGCGGTTATTGTCGCAAGAAGGAGACATCGAGATGAAGCAAGGAGACGCAGAGAACGCATTTTTTCACTCTGTGTGAATATTTTTGCAATGAACGAGGAAATGATAATCAAAACATATCGTTTATCCAGCATTGCCATTTTGAAGCTGTTGGGGGAACTCCGAATGGATTTGGAGCCAGCCACAAGGAGGACCCATGCAATACCAGATATCACAAAACTCCTTGCAACATTGCACTTTTTTGCATCTGGGATCTCCCAATCTCGTTTTTCTGAAGTGCGCGCAGTCATCTTATCCACAGTCACTTCTTGTGAGCCATTTGGTATGTGCATTTTTCTACAGGCCCATACAAAACACCTGTTTTTTTTTTTTTTTTTTTTTTTTTACTGCAGTGAAGTAGAAATTCAGACACATACCACCTTAGGGAATAAAGGTTGCCAAAGTTTATATATATATATATATCTATATATATATATATATATATATATATATATATATATATATATATATATATATATATATATATATATCCATCCATCCATTTTCTTTACACGCTTGTCCCAAGTGGGGTCGCAAGGGGTGCTGGTGCCTATCTCCAGCAGTCAATGGGCGAGAGGCGGGGTACACCCTGGACAGGTCGCCGGTCCATCGCAGGGCTATATATATGTATATATTAGTGCTGTCAAAATTATCGCGTTATTATCGCGTTAACGCAAGGCCATTTTAACGGCGATAATTTTTTTAACGTCAGATTAACGCTATGTGGTTTTATGGTACAATTTTCCAAGTACATCCCGCTGCAGCCTGCGGGAAGGCGGGGCTATTTTCCCCCAGTGTATGCATTTCTCATAGGCTTCGAGAGCGGAGCTCCTCAAGGAAAAAAGACGCTCATACACTGGGTGACGCTAGTGCCTTTTCTTTAAGCCCCACCACCAACAAACAAGTTGAGTGTCTGGTAACTAGTAGCAACCTGAAATACGCTGAGAAAACAGATTACTGAGGTGAAATGGAATCTGCTACGGCACTCTTGCCGTCTATGTACGCTACAGGTCGGTATCGTGTGTGTGTGTGTGTGTGTGTGTGTGTGGGTGGGTGTGTCTGTGTGTGGGTGAGTGGGTGTGTGTGTGTGTTCTCATTTTTGTTAAGAGGCTGAAAAGTAACTTTCTAGAGTATAGACTACCTTCATCTAGTGATGTCGGTCTATTGATTTTGATGTATTGATTGATTCATTATTACCTTGGTTAATTAACATCTAATGTTAAATCTACTAAATTTTATAGCAGTAGGGTAAAATGCTTGTCTTTGTTCAAAAGACTGTATTAACTGTAAAGACTGTTTTTTACATCAGCCTGTTTTCAGGGCCTTTTTTTGGCAACATATTTGTTATTTTTTGCTACATGCCTCCCCATCTTCTTGCCATATGTTTCTATGGCATAAATCAGTATCTGTGACCTGTTTTCATTTTAAAAAAAGAACATTGGCACAAACCTAGCCTGTATGTATTTTTTTGTATGTCATCGAGAGTATTTAAATGATTTTCAATCAGGAAAAAAATGTGCGATTAAAATGCGATTAATCGCGAGTTAACTCAGGCATTGATGCGATTAATCGCGATTAAAAAATTTAATCGATTGACAGCACTAATATATATATATATATATATATATATATATATATGTATATATGTATATATATATATATATATATATATATATATATATATATGTATATACACTATATTGCCAAAAGTATTTGCTCACCTGCCTTGACTCACATATGAGCTTAAGTGACATCCCGTTCCTAATCCATAGGGTTCAATATGACGTCGGTCCACCCTTTGCAGCTAGAACAGCTTCAACTCTTCTGGGAAGGCTGTCCACAAGGTTTAGGAGTGTGTTTATGGGAATTTTTGACCATTCTTCCAGAAGCGCATTTGTGAGGTCGCACACTGATGTTGGACGAGAAGGCCTGGCTCTCAGTCTCCGCTCTAATTCATCCCAAAGGTGTTCTATCGGGTTGAGGTCAGGACTCTGTGCAGGCCAGTCAAGTTCATCCACACCAGACTCTGTCATCCATGTCTTTATGGACCTTGCTTTGTGCACTGGTGCACAGTCATGTTGGAAGAGGAAGGGGCCAGCTCCAAACTGTTCCCACAAAGTTGGGAGCATGGAATTGTCCAAAATGTCTTGGTATGCTGAAGCATTCAGAGTTCCTTTCACTGGAACTAAGGGGCCAAGCCCAGCTCCTGAAAAACAACCCCACACCATAATCCCCCCTCCACCAAACTTTACACTTGGCACAATGCAGTCAGACAAGTACCGTTCTCCTGGCAACCGCCAAACCCAGACCCGTCCATCAGATTGCCAGATGGAGAAGCGCGATTCGTCACTCCAGAGAACGCGTCTCCACTGCTCTAGAGTCCAGTGGCGGCGTGCTTTACACCACCGCATCCGACGCTTTGCATTGCACTTGTTGATGTATGGCTTGGATGCAGCTGCTCGACCATGGAAACCCATTCCATGAAGCTCTCTGCGCACTGTTCTATAGCTAATCTGAAGGCCACATGAAGTTTGGAGGTCTGTAGTGATTGACTCTGCAGAAAGTTGGCGACCTCTTCGCACTATGCGCGTCAGCATCCGCTGACCCCGCTCCGTCAGTTTACGTGGCCTACCACTTCGTGGCTGAGTTGCTGTCGTTCCCAAACACTTCCATTTTCTTATAATACAGCTGACAGTTGACTGTGGAATATTTAGGAGCGAGGAAATTTCACGACTGGATTTGTTGCACAGGTGGCATCCTATCACAGTTCCACGCTGGAATTCACTGAGCTCCTGAGAGCGACCCATTCTTTCACAAATGTTTGTAAAAACAGTCTGCATGCCTAGGTGCTTGAATTTATACACCTGTGGCCATGGAAGTGATTGGAACACCTGATTCCAATAATTTGGATGGGTGAGCAAATACTTTTGGCAATATAGTGTATGTATAGCAGAAATTCATATTCACTTATGAATGACATTACGTTCCCTGACAGTAACCTCATTATAATGAGAAGAAAACACAAAGGTAACTAAGAAAATAATTCATAAACCTGACCTGTGATAACTTAAATAGTAATATTCCATATGCATAAAATCTTTAAGAAATTAAGGTCTGAGGAATGTGGAAAACGTATATTTCTAACTTAGAATTAGATCATGTATGGGAAAACACAGTAAACAATAGGCAGTTTGATGTTTTTCTTCTGTTTCAAGAATTCTAAATGTTAAAAATTAAAGAAGATTTCTAGATAAAAGTAGCCTCAGTTATATAGACTGGCTTATTTCCTGAGTTTTATGAAGGATCGGTAAAATGTTGTTCAGTGTTAACAGGTAATTCTCACTTAATTTCACAGGTACCCTAGCTTAAACCACTATGGAAGTAATTGAAATCTGCCTTTATCATTGGATTTAACCATACATGAAATGCTGACAATCACTTAAAAGGAAAGTTTTAGGCATTTTATGATTGAATAATAATAATTGATTTGAATTGTAATTTTTCCATAAATGAGAAATACTGGGATGGTGCATGTCTTCAGATATATTTTAAACAATCAAAAAATATGGTGCAAAAATTTTAATGTTGCTGGAACTATTACATTATTGACATTATTGCCCATTAATATTCTAACAACACTGTAGAATATGGGAATAGAGACAGAGAGAAGCAAGATGAGGAAAAGTGCTCCCCATGCCCTCCAGAAGTCTAAGACTATAGCAGCAACAGTGACCAAGCAAGCATCGCTCTGTTCCACTTCCATATGTGGTACTAAATTAGATACATATCCAATCCTTTTAAGCTCTGACTTTCATGTTATCCAGTCTCTAACTACTCATGAATAAAGACTCATCTTTAGCACTTTAGCCACTGCTTCCCCCCTAAAAATCTAATTTTAAATACTTCTGCGACTTTTAAAAAAATGTTTCTTCTCTCTCCCTATCCATCCACCCTCTAACACACTTAATCCCAGGTCAGCATCAGGTATGCCACCTTAATATTTGAGGCCTCACCATGGGGCAAACATCTTGTCCAAATTCTACAAGCCCTGTTTCGATCAGATTCTCGTTTTCTCTTCCTTTCCTCGTCTGACAACTGCTTTCGCTTAATTTTCTCACAATTAGCTACTAGAGTAAGTACACATAAAGGGAAAACAAATGAAAATGGATGAAAACCATTAATAAAAAAATGCCATGTAAGTTTTACATGGATTTTATGTTCAAGAAACAAATTTATTGACGAGTTTGAAATTAGATTAAATTAGCTTTTAAACAAGTTTCAGCCCGGGGCTGGCCCAAGTGGCTTGGGAGAGGGTGATCTGGGCCTAACTACTGAAGCTGCTACCCCAGCGACCCGATCCCGGATAAGTGGAAGAAGATCGATGGATGGATGGACAAATTACGGTTTGTTTAAACTGGTTAGCAATACTGTTCCCAAAGCAAAATAAAACAGAATTTGGCAAAAATAATATGGTATAGTATTATATAGTGAAGTATTTTTTAATTAAACGTTTTGCAAAATGAAAACTCCATAGCCATTTGGATAAATAATTCTTAATTTCATGAAATTATTAACTAATGATTAATAACAAAGGTTAAGAACCCTTATGCTAGATGGTTTAGCTTTGTTATCTAGGTTCTGTTATGAAGACAATGGCTAGTTGACACAAAGGGACTAAATGAGTCTGGTCATATTTTAGCAATCACATGTAATGAGCATTTCAGGAAACACAAAGATTAAGGTCATATCTATGTTCAAACCTTTATTTACATTAAGTTTGTATGACTGTCTTTATAAACACCAGCTTAAAAATATATTAGCCTTGGGTTAGCCACTAAGTGGTCGCCATTTACTTCTGATGGCTTGGTTAAGGAACAGTAGACACATGAAATTATTAGTAATCATAAAAAAAAAAAAAAAAAAAAAAAATTGTTTAGCAGGAAATGCTTTCTCCAACTTGCCAGCCCTGCAACGGTTATTTCCGGTGCTGTAGGAGACAGCAGCCTCTCCAGTAGATCTCTAGTTTCTACTCTTTATTCGCTATTTTTTTACTTTTTTTTTTTTTAGCTCTTTTGTACCTTTTAATTAATTCTACTGATTTCCAACTGTTGGACGATTTTGTCTTTTTATTGAGCATGCAGCCCGGAGCTGCTATTCTTATGTACTCGAGGGAGGAACTGGTGGTGCTGAGAACCATGGGACATGCCGGTATAAGACATGCCATCCCGGAGGAGCTGAGGAGGAAATACATGGCCTGCAAAGCCAGTGCTAAGCTTAAGGCTAGGCTAGCGGAGAATCGGAGGCGCTACAAACCATCGATCCTTAATCATGGCGAATGTGATCTCGCTGTCTAACAAGATTGACGAACTGACTGCTCTGAACAACCAGCAGATTTATTGAGAAAGCAGCCCGCTCATCTTTACTGAGACATGGGTAAATCACCATGTTCCAGACACCAAAGGGCTGGTTATACTCCCTGCCGCAGTGTGTCGCAGTAAGCTTGACGCAGACATTTTTGATTTATTTTGAATTTTGAGCGTGGTCTGCACTACATATCCTGTGGGTCTACATACGGCGGAGGCGGTGAGGAAGTGGGGGCGAGTTTGTCCGACAATGGAGGGACATGAGGACGGAAAAAGAGAAAAGCAAACTGGCCTCCTGTCTGCGGCACTGTGCGGTCACCTACAATTTGGGAGAGGTGCAGCAGAGTGTCTGCGGAGGGGGGGGTGGACGTCTTTTTGTTCACTGTGACACCTACGCAGAGGTATAAGGGAAGTTCCACAGCAAGGATTCCTTCCTGGACTTCTCAAGGGCATTCAACATCATCCAGCCCTCAGTGCTCAGAGAGAGATAGGCCACAGTATTCAGGCTGAAAGACACCATCTCTGAAACTGTATTGAGGCCCCCAGGGCACAGTACAGGCCCCTGTCCTCTTCATCTTATATACCTTAGATTTCTGTTACAACCCTGAACTTTGTCACATACAGAAGTACGCAGATGACACAGCCATGGTGGGGTGTATCAGGGACAACAGAGAGGAGGAGTACAGGAGTTTGGTGGGGGACTTTGCCACCTGGTGCCGCACCAACCCCCTGGAACTCAACATCTCCAAGACGAAGGAGCTGAACATAGACTTTGGGAGGAACAGACCAAAGACTAAGCCGGTACTACTGGAGCCGGCTGAGGTGGAGGCTGTGGATTCATACAAATACCTTGAGGTGTGGCTGGATAATAAACTGGACTGGTCAACAAACATTAACCACCTGCACAGGAAGACTCAGAGCAGGATGCAGAGAAGGCCAAACATCCAGTATGCAGGATGACTTCCTGCCGAAAGGCAAAGACAAAAACAACGTTAAACTCAGTGAAACAAAACTCAGATTACACTCAGCTAAACTCAGCTTGGCTAGACTACCTAAAACTGGAAAACACTCTGGCCTTGAGGTAGTGACAGTCCACTGCTTAAGTACTCCTCCAGATAATGATCCAACGAGACGCAGGTGTGCAAGGAGGACCAACAAGGACAGGGCGCCACCTAGTGGTGGAGGGAGAGACAAATACAAAACAACAGACCACACAAACTTGTCATAAGTGGGGGACCATCCATCCCATACTTCATTAGTTGTTATCAGTAAAAGAAATTTAAAAAAGCATACATCCTTTTTGATGGTCTATCACATAAAATCCAGTGACAAACCTTAATATTTGTTGTAAAATGTGACAAAATGGACAATTTCAAGAGACATGAACACTTTGCAGGACACGCTGTAACAGAAATGCAGACCTATGATGATACCAAGACCTTGGCTTTTCTGCGATGGTTTGTAAACATGTGTCTGCACCTCTTACAGATAGAAACGGAACTTTGTATCTCCTGTTTATACATTTGCTTACAGAATAAACAACAAAAATGTCCAGAGTTCAATGTGAGAAAACTATTACTAAACATCTTGATTTTCCATCTCAAGCAGCTTCATTCCAAGCCCCACTTATTATTCAGAACTGACAGCAAATAATGAAGGAAATTCTCCCCAGACTTCCTGACAAGTATATGTGATTTAATCTTAGGGCAACCCAAAATGTAAGGTTGAGAACTTCTAATATTTAAAGTTTCGTTTTCTAGTGAATATAGCATTTATTACTTTTTCAGATTTAATTTATACATTTCAAAGTTCCAAATATAAGGACAAACAGGATCATGACCGACTGCAATCTTGAGGTTATGACCTCAATGAGGCTGTATATAGAGAATTACAGACAGATTTAAATCATACAAGCATGAGTGGAACATGCAGATCTTACAAAAACAACATCCTTTCTGCTTCCAACTGGTAAACTTCTTGACTGGAGACAACTAAACTAACCACAAACATAACAACAGTAAGGATGGAAAACAGGAAGGGCTTCTAAAACAAAGAGAGTTTTCAACCTAAGCGGAAAGTAAGGATCCTAAAGAACAATTACAAATAAATAAAGGTGCTGGGCTGCTTTTTTTACAGCCCTTCAGAAGAAGATTTTTTGGGGATTTCAATGCAGAAATAGTTAAGGAAAAAAAAGTGTGTGACAAAATCTTCTGAAGTCACAAAAACAATAAAAAAAATATGATGGCAACCAAGTTTTATTAGAATAATCAGAATGTAACATGCCAAGATTATATATAAAATCATTTTTACTAAAGTAGAATTTGCAAAAAAGTTAATCTGTTTCAGTAACCCTAAAATCAGTAGGTGAAACAGATCATACAGATAAATTACTCACAAACAGAATTTCAAATACTCATTCTGACATATAAAGCCCTAAATAACCAAGCTGCATCTAGATCCTTATATCAGAGATCTGATTGCTCTATATCTGAAGGCTGATAAACCTTCAGATATAAATATGCTTCCTAGATTTCTAAAAAGTAGAATTGGAGGCAAATGTGTTTTCTACTCCTAGACTACTTAATTTGTATAACAATTAAATGATAAAGTAAAATGTTACATTTAATTATTAAAAGATATCCCTCTAAAAGGTGATCAATATTCAAAACACCACAACTGTTTTAATTATGAAATAAAAAAGTATTTTTATTCTTATTTTGATTAGTTTACTAGAAGAAGAAAATTAAAAAGCAGTTTTTGGGGAGCCTAGAGAAATGCATTTATTTTATTTATAAGTAGTTAAATTTCTGCATCTCTATTAATCTGTTTGGATTAGAAAATTGGGACACATTTATTCCCATAAAGAAAAGAAAACAGAATACTTCCTTATTGAGATTATTTAGTTTAGAGACCTCTAAACTAAATAATTACTGGAGCCATACATCCTATGCTTACTTTTGAGCAAAAAAGTATTTTGTCAGCCAATGATTTTGCAAGTTCTCCTACTTAGAATAATGAGAGAGGTCTGTAATTTTCGTAATAGGTACACTTCAACTATGAGAGACAAAATTAAAAGAAAAAGATGCAGGAAATCACATTGTAGGATTTTTAAAGAATTTATTCTTTGCTCTACTCATATTTGATCATATAAACAAAATGTTAACATCTATAAATGATACATATGTGCTAACTCAATAGGTTTAAAATAGGTTCTGGCTTAAAAAAACAAAACAAAAACATTTTAAAAGCCTAACAACAGAACGATAATAAGGAGCACAACTTCTCGGTCAGTTAGCACTTTCGTAATGGTTGTGTATTTTGTGAAATAGCTACCAAAGGTATCAGATATGTCCCAGACCTGTCTTGTAATTTGAATGGGTGGCCAACACTTCTGCCAAACTACTGGACGGCATAGCAACCTAACATTCTTGGTCTTCCACTGGCAAAACCTTCCTGTTCAACAGCTCCTATGTTATACAAAGTCAAGCAGGCACAAAAACATGCCAAACAATTTACAATATCTAGTTATATTTACAATCCAAAAATCTTTTGCAAGTATTAATATTGATTTTCTAAATTTGCCTCCTCGCCGTAGTCTGTTTTGTGTTGCAGCACTGTGCTCACAGTCAGCGACTTTGTGACCTTGACCGAGGCCTTTAGCCTGCAATGCTCAACAGGCCAAAGGTTCAAGACAGTGCTGTGGAGTCGGAGCTAAGGCATGAATAACAAATCTTCGAGGAAATAAAAAACGAACTCGGAGAACAAGGCGTAATTCCATAGACTAACCTGTTTTCAGTGTAACATACTATGTGGAGGCTGTATGATCCAGAATCTTTTGTTAGGCTAAAGGACCATAATTAAGCATTATGAAAAAGATGAAAAGTTGTTTTAATGGACCAAGCGACTGTGTTCTTTATCTCTCTTGGCTTATTTATGCACAGTTGAGTTTGAGCTCAAGTGTATACAACAGTTTAAGATAAACAAATAACATCTTTTATTTAAAGGCTTAGCTATATAGATAGAATTTTTTATTCCACTGAAATGGAGAAAGTAGTAGGGCTTGATATAACCCCCAAAATGCAAAATTATTAAGTTAAATATGGCTAAACCGCATATGAACAAGAAACAGAGTACCTACAATAGAAAGCCGAAATCCTCAGGGCAGGTTGAATGTCCATCAACCAGTATAGCAAGAACCTTAACCTATTGAGCATTTACAGAGTTATAGGCAGACTAACAAAACTCCTTTGATAACATGAATTGAGAAAAACATCTAATCAGAAAACACACAATTTTACCAAACAGAGGAATAACATGGGAACATGAATATGAAAAATGATATTACTTAAAATACAATATGACAGTAATACCACACAATAAAGCAATGAAAAGAAATCCTCCCAAAATAAAAAAAAATTAAAAGAGCACTGCAAACATTTGAAATGTGGAATTGCCAGTTATAAAACCATCAAATATATACGTACAACAACATTAAGACTACCTGCTTTGTGTTGGACTGCAATGCCTGTTTGCATCGTGATTTTTATCAAATATAAGAGACTGTTATTCAACAAAAATCTGATCTAACTTTAAATTAATTCTATTAACAGAGTAATTGGATTACATTTAGTGACAACTGGCAAAGCAAGATGTTTTGATCTATCAATTTCGTACTTGAAATAGTGGGGTAAAGAAATGTCCAAAATAGAAGACTTTTAAAAATGGAAATGAAGCAGCTTAAAAAAGAAAAATAGGTTTTTTTCCTCCAGTTTAGGTTCTTCAGTTCTTTAAATTAAAGAAAAAGTATATATTTTTATGTGTTATTATTTTAGCTATGACGAGAGAAGCTGTAGCACTCATCATGTTGTGTCAGCCTGTACAGGACTCATCACAGCCCATACAGGAACAAGGCACTCGGTTAAGACTTCCAACTGCCAGCAAACAATTAGTTTTCTTCTTCTGGTAGAGTCATAGAGGGAATTCGCAGGGTCAAACCAACAAGAGGTCAATTAGGATGGACAAAAAAAGAGCAAGAAAAGCTTTTTAAAAACCATCAAATTCAGGAATATTTTCCTGTTTGATGTGCCTCACTCTAAGCAAGCTTAATTTAGATACTTAAACAAAGAGTCATTATAGACAGACTATAGACTGTAGTAAAAGCTGACTGTCTCCAGGTTTTATTTCTGTTTTTTTTTTTCAACAAAAAAAAGTGTTTCATTTAATGATATCCATCAATATTTGAATCTGTCTGTAAAAAAAATTAACGTAGGAGCAGTCCCCTTTTCCCATGTTGTGCCAAATTCAACAGATTAGGTAAGATATTGTGACCTATTTTTGGATTTTCAAATACAGCCCAGCTGAACTCTACCTCTGCTCTGGAAAAAAAAAAACACAGCCTGTGGATTTTCAGTGAGGAAGGAAGAGGGCAGCTCTGGGACAGGAAAAACAATAAGATCTCCCTCATGGGAAGCCGTATCAGTTTGTCATGGATTTATTGTGGAACACAAAATGTGGTTTGTGAAGAAAACACAAATTCCTGCAGTTGACAAGTGATTGCATTACTTACAGCATTGGCGTACATTTCCTTTAAAAGAATAGGTTAGAATGCCAATGCTGTTGCCAGATTTCAGCTGTCTTCTGAATTGACAAGGATCTGTATGTCTCTTTAACTGTTATATTTGAGGCTGCTCTGTGTTATGTGAGGAAAACTGAATTGTATCCACAAATGTTTTGTGTGGGTTAAATGTTTTCTAATTTTATATTACTTTAAAGTTCCTGTTTTACTTTGTGAACTAATTTCCTCTCTCATTTCAGACAAGTTTTCTCCCAGAGATTCCCTCTTTTAATCAGCCTCTGCCCAAACCATAATGACATCCAGCTTGTTCTCACTGTCCTCCTGCTTATTTTTTTCAGCTTCTCTTTACCAATTCATCCTCATCTCTTTTTTCAAGCATTCCAGAATCCTTTATCTTTAAACCTTGTCTTTGTTTTGACTCAGCATGTCCTCAGGGCTTGCATCTGTATTGGATATTTTTGCTTTGATTGGATTTCTTGTGAAAAGACCATGGACTGTATTAAAGGATTACTGATTGGAAGACCACTAATTTGAGTATTGCGTATGATTCCTCTATTCATGTTCCTATGCCAACCTCAAATTTTTTAGGTTCATTTAATATCAGTCAGAAAAAATGCAACAATCCATTCCCAAGTATGTCTGCAGAAGAGCAACAAAAAATAAAAAGGAAAAAGAAAAGAAAATAAATATTCAGAAGGTAAAACTCAGGTTATGATACAGATTGTGCTGGCCATAACATATTTTTTTCCTTTTTTATCATTATTTTATGTTATATTCTAATTTGGTGTTTGAGTTAAGTGTTTTTATTCTTTGGTTAGCAATAACCACCAAAATACAAGAGATATGGGATTTAAATAATTCAGTATTTGTAATGAATTTGACAAAAACAGTCTCGGCAATGTTCGACAAAAAGTATTGACTATGACAAAAAAATAAATAAAAATTAACAGTAAATTAATAAAAAAAAATAATAATAACTTTACTCTCTTTTGTAAATCCCATTACAACAAATTTTCCTCTGTATATCATAATACTCAAAATCAAAGAGCAATCCTCTAAAATACAGAATAATAATCATAATATACTGTATAGATATATAGTATTTGTAAAAGATAATCTTAGAATATATTGATATAAAACTCTGTGTTTATCATATTAGTATTTAATTTGAAAATATATATCTTCAGTTTAAATAGTTATTAATCTGAATAAATATGTGTCATCTAACGTAAAGGTACGTTTAGAATTTATTTTGGTCCTTTAAGTGGTGGTGACATGTAAGAGAATATTTTAATATCATCTCTAACTCATCTTTCATGTGATTAAAATCAGATCTATTCATTCAGATTCATTCAGACAGCAGCTGTCTGAACTGTGGTTGGATCCAAGATGGCCGTCCTCTAGGTACCTCCAATGAGGTATTCCAGTTTAAGGGAAAAGGGATCATTATCTATACATAAAATTAATACGTTTGCAGTGATTTAATGAATTTATTGTTAATCAGGTAAAAAATTAAAATAATAATATTCGTTGCAATAACTGAGTCCGGGACAAGCCATTTTTGTCCAAATATAGTAATCCAGACATTTTCTGGCAGTGACGTGAAGGTGCGGTAAGCCTAGCGCCATTCACCCCGCTTTAGAAGCAAAATCAATGGCAGCTACAAGGCACATCTGCAATCAACAACAATTATTTAAGATTAAGAGAGGACTCAACATTGAAATTTGTGAGAGCTATAGTTAAACTGACAATGCCCACGTGCATGACAGTTGGACGTTGTAATATAAAGTGAAAAAAAAACTTTTATTTCACCTTTCCGATTCATGACCCACCACGGGTTTGTTATTGGATTGCCAACTTGAAGAGGGAGGATTTGCCATTGAACTTCTGGCCAGAGAAAAAACATGTAATATGTTGCCAACATTTTTAAGCAGAATGCTTTCAAGGTTACTTAGATAATAGTGTGTTGTGACAAACACAAGATACAGCATTGGGACTTGCTCAACAGCCGATACCGCACCCTGACGTCACAAACAGGTAGCTGGCAGAAATGTTATTTGACAAACATGGATGTCTCCAGTAAAGCACATTCAAATGAAAATTACTCATAATGAAAAACAGTTATTATTTATCGAACAGTATGAAATAATTTAATATTTAAAGTAATTTCAGAAGTTTGAATTCTGAATATGACCAGACTTTTCCTTTAAAAAAACACTTTGTGGCTGAGGCTTATAGTGAGGTGCACTCTATAGTTCACAGAAGATGGTATCTTGGAAAATTGTGATAATAAATAGGAATTAAGCTTACAGAAGACAGTCTTGATATTTTCCAGATGGTTTAGTGCATAAAAACTGTTATTGGCGTATTACCATTAGTGCCAAGAAGTTAAATAATAATCTTTTAAGGCCGTGTATTTTCAGAACAAAAGGCACTGTTTAAACAATGGTTTTTAAAAAATCCTTATTTTATATTTTAAACAAATCTTTCCTAACCTCTATAAAGGACAAAACAGTCGTAAACCAGTCAGCAGCCAACAATGGTAAACACACCAGAAAGAAAATGTCCAGCTCTCCTTCAGTTTTCCTCATATCATTGCCAGTTTCCACCCTATTTTCCACCATTTCCTGTTCGCATACAGTACACTTCCATGCAAGCTTATCTGTAACTTCTAGTGGGACGCATGTGTGTAGAACAAGACTCAGTTTTCAACAGACATCACTGCCGCGACTATCTAATCTTTTGTCTGCAGTCATTTAGTGCTGCCCCTTTTCAATTATACAGTGCTGATTGGCTTTGCTAACATACCGAGGTCCAAAGGGCTCCGTCTGAGCAAACAAACCGTGGCTACAGAGAAAATCAGAGGGCAACTCTCAATGGGCTCAATCTCATAAGGAGGAAACTGTGACTCGCTCATATACATTTATACATAATATAATGCCATTAAGAAAAGATCACTTCCCCAACATGTTCAACATAGACAAGAAATGTTGCTTTAAATGTTTCAGATCATCGAATAAATGTGAGATTATAAACAACCCCTGTAAACACAGAAGGTTTTCATGTTATTTATAAAGGAAAAAAAATGCTTTCCAAAACAACCTTGCTCTGTTTGAATAAAAG
Organism: Cyprinodon tularosa; assembly: GCF_016077235.1. NCBI lineage: Eukaryota > Metazoa > Chordata > Actinopteri > Cyprinodontiformes > Cyprinodontidae > Cyprinodon > Cyprinodon tularosa. Next base: position 1,209,457 of record NW_024038531.1, on the reverse strand, counting down.
GACCACCCATTGTTAAAATAAAAAATAATCATAACCATAGAGCTTAAAAACTCCATTCAATTTCACACAAAACACCCAGGCTTCGTTAAAACTAAATCATTAGTAGGCTAAAATCCAAACTTAAAAAAGAGAATAAATTAACTAGAAATTAGTTGAACATGTAAATGACATAGAGTGATGGTGTGAGGCTGCATTGTTTCTTTAGGATCTAGATGACTTGCCATAATTGATGGAAGAATGAATTCTGCGGTTTACCAAAAAATCCTTGAAGACAAAATCCAGTTTGTAATCAGTTTGTAATCAAAAGAGGAACAATCAAAAAGTCCTCCTCTAAATGGCTTCAAACACGGGTTTGAAGAGGCCTAGTCAAAGGATTGACTTCAATCTGATTAAAATTATGTAGCATGACCTTAAGCAGGTGTCTCATGTTTAAAAACCCTCCATTGGGGTTGGATTAAAACTTTTCTTGCAGAGCAAAGTAGGCAAAATTCTTCCATGATGCTGTCAAAGACTCATTGCAAGTTAATGTTAATTTCTTGATGGCAGATTTTACCTCAACTAAATTATTTTAAGAGCATATTAGATTTGTCTTTTACATTAAGTTAAATATTCATTTCAAAGCTGCTCTTTGTCTTAACTAAAGTTATCTCAGTTTTATGGTCTATAATATTTAGAACCATTAAAACAGCAATAAAAAAGACATTTGTAAGTAGGTAAATAGTTTTTTGCAGCACTGTTTAAAGGTTAAACCAATCAGGAGAGCACATTACAGACATTCTGCTTTTCCATTCAAATGCTGGAAGCTCAGGGGAAAGAAAAGCTGACCCAGATAGAATATGTCAAACCTGTGACAGCACATTGCTGCATTGGAGTATGCAGACTTACAATGATTATTGCTGTCTCTTGATGCTAGGAAATTCTAATCAAGCAATGAAAACTGACCCTTCTGGTTTATGGGATGACATGGGATACCATATTATGGTGAAGTGCTCTCCTCAGTTAAAGCCTAATTTCCATGTCACCAGAAAACAGTGTTGCTACATGAAGCAGCTTTTAAAGAAATAATATGGCTGTAAAATAGGCTCTACTGGTTTTTTGTTGTTACGTTTCTATAAAGGGGAAAACATAACACTGCACATCCCCAAACCCTCAGCTTAATGTCAGATTCTGAAAGGCTACTAGGTTCATATACCTTACTTTACGTAATCAGGAACAATTGCATTGGTACAGCATGAACTGTCTTATGTAATAATTTCTTTTTCTAAAGGGGAATATTTTATGAGGAATAACAATAAAATACAGACACGAGGATCACGCCTATCTTATCCTATAAAAATTGCTTGACCTGTTTAAACTGACTGCTGAATGCGCAGAGCATTGGTTAAACAACAGTGACATCTAGAGGTTAATGGAATAGCCTTTTTCATTTTTCCAAATGATGCACGTTGAAATAATAATAAAAAAAAGCTTTCATAACTCTGCTGCACAGTAAAAAATTCTGAATGCCTGGATTGACGACATCTGTATACTATACTGCATGCCTAATACTCTGCAACATGTACAAATCCTGCAGAATGTATTCAGCTTCTGGCTATAGCTGCCTAATTAGACATGCACCGCTGTAATTTGGTGATCAGCAGGAGCTTGAAGGCAAGACATGACATCGTATATGGCTTCATGAGGCATGTCAGCCCAAATGACAACCATTTACCATCACAGAACATTTGCACTGCAAGGTCAACAGCTCTGTTGTGGGGAGCTTTTGGAAAGCAAATTGCGAAAGCTATTGTGTAATTGCATGAAAGCAGCAGTGAACTGCACAAATATAATGGTAAGTGATCATTATCTATACCACATAATGGTCAGTTGCTGTTGTCAATTGGTAAATGGAGGTAGATATATTCCCTCAGGGGAAAAAAAGAGAGGGTGAAATTACAAAATTAGAAATATGCCGTGTCACGTGGAAATATAAACACACAGTTTCATGGTCATATTGAGCTTAGCACCTGCCTTGAATAATATCTCACTCAATAATACATGTTTGTGTTTCAAATCTAGTGCCTTTCAGCAGCAAGTACAGACCTTGAATTTTTTTTTTTCATTTTTATCAAGTTACAACTATATCCTTTACTGAGTGTTATTGAGATTTCATGAAATAGATCAATAAAAAACAGCACATAATTAAGAAGTTTAAAAATATATGTATGTTTCATTCTACCCCAACTAAACATCTATGAATGATGTGTGCTTATGCATTAATTTCTCTTAAACCTCTGAATAAAATTGTTTGCAACCAACTGCCTTCAGAAACCATCTATTGTAATTAGTCAACAGAGTCAAAAATCATGATTTTGTGTGCACAAAAAGGAATTTGAGGAATAAGAAGACATTTTAATCCTCACTTCAAACAACAACCACAGTATATACACAATGTAAAGGATAAAGGACGGATAAAAATAAGGATAATAGCAGTATGTTCAAGTGTGCTTGTGAAGCCCCTCTTTTTTATTTGTTTTTCAAAATAGATTAAAGAGGGAAGGAGGGTTGTGAGTGTAAAATGCTTGTTTGGCTTCCAGCAGAGTAGTTGACTATCCTGGCTGTGAGGTGCTCATTGTGTTCATCAGAGTGACAGCCTTGGCCCAGAGGAAAGAAACTGGCTCTGTGTTGGTTCCTTTTTGCCATTAGCACTCTGAGTCTGTAGCACCGACCTCAAGGTAAAAGTCTAAACAGCCTATGACTATAATGCTTGGGGCTGACAGAGATGCATGTTGCTTTCTTTTTGGCCCTGGACCAGTACTTGTCAAGGATAGAGGAAAGGTCAGCCCACTTCATCCTCTCAGCAGACCTAATTGTTAATTGCAGTTTGGTCAGACCTATCCTGTTTTGTAGATGAGCCAAACCAAATGTAGACTGCTTTTTGCACAAAACAGATAATGATTATGATGATGATGATGATGATGATGATGATGATGATGATGATGATGATGATGATGATGATGATGATGATGATGATGGAGTAAAAGTGATGACCACAGCTTCCTATTGAACCTTTCATTCTAGATCTCTTCACCACAACAGACATGTGCAGTGCTCCCATTACAGCCGAAACACTGGTCAAATTGTTGATCTTCCCGTCCTTTCTTCCCTCACCAGGTGGAAAAAAAACCCACTAAGATATTTGAACTCTCTATTTGAGGCTGAGATCCCCTTCCAGCATCGAGAGGGCAAGCCACATCACATGCTGCATCAATACAATGTAGCAAAGCATGGAGAACTCTAATTCAAATCTTAAATTTAGAATAAAATAAGCACAGCAAACTCTTAAAGTCTCTTGCCTTTATATCTTAACGAAGATATGTCTACTTTATTAGACAAAGTTACATAGTGACAGCAACTGAACAGACTGGCTTCACTTTGACTGGCAATGTTTAGCATTGCTTGATCTTTTGACTGGCTGCACAGTGATGCAGTTTGTAACCCTTTAGATTGCAGCAAGAAGGTTGCCTGTCTACAGGTCTACTTTCTGTTCCTAGGGTCAGAACTAAACAGGGGGAAGCAGCTTTCAGTTATTATGGTCCTTACATCTGGAATAAACTCCCAGAAACCTGCAGGTCCGCTGCTACTCTCAGTTCTTTTTAATGTTGCCTTTCTCTAAATGGCGATCATTTCTTTACTGTGTAATTTTTTATACTGCACTGTAATTTTTATTCTTGTGTTTTATTCTGTTTTTATTTTTAACTGTTTCTTCTGTGTTTTATTTTTTTTTTTTAACAGATTTTATGTAAAGCATTTTGAATTGCACTGCTGCTGAAATGTGCTATACAAATAAAGCTGCCTTGCCTTCAATTCCCTGCCTGGGATCTTTCTGCACTGAGTTTGCATATTCTCCTCCTATATGTTTGGGTTCTTTCCAGGTACTCATGCTTCCTCCTGCAGTCCAAAACATGACTGATAGGTTAACTGGTGTCTCTAAATTGTCTTTAGGTGTAAGTCTGTACATTGTTGGATGTCTTTGTTTGTCTCTATGTTGCCCTGGGACAGACTGGTGACCTCTCCAGGGCGTAGCCCGTCTCTCTCCCCTAGACTGCCAAAAATAGGCACTGGCTCCACTACCTCCCTGACGAAATAAGTGGGACACCCCTAATAATTTCACCATTCTATTCTACTTTAAAATGTGCCATTTTGTGTTTTAAAGTCATGAAATCAAAATAAAGTTCCTTAACACTTGTGGTTCAACAAGCTCAGTGATTATAACTACATATGCAAGATTCTGTAATTGTATTTAAGAGAGTAAAATAGGAAGGAGTGCTCCATAATTAGAATCTTATACAAAACAAAACAAAAAACTTGAAACTGTTTGAATAGTTTTACCTTTTTATAATAGAATGAAAGCTTTTATTCTGTGCTGTAAGCATGAGCTGTTAATCTCCTTTGCCCAGAGGAGAAGAGCTCAACATGTTATCCCTATTTTGAAGATTTAGGCTGAGTAAGATTGGTAAATTATGCTGGTGGAGAGTAATTCTAGCAGACAGAGTGGCACAGTTCAAGAAGCACACATTGCCCCTAGCAACCCATTAGGATTAGACTGTGGACTAAAATACATTCCCAAGGTAAGTGGAGAAGTAGGCTCTTAAGTGTGATACCTTGTTTTCTGAGATACACACTAGCTCTTGCAGAGCCAATATATGCCTTCCCCCACTCACAAGTTTCTCTTTTATCTCCTGCCACTAACAAAACACTGTCTAGCTCTCTACCATTCTCACCTCTCATCCTATACAGCATGTTACTGCTCCACTGGGGAAGCAAGAGAGGGGTCCTCGGTGTGAAATGGAGGTGCAATCACACCCCTTTTCCTTCAAGGTTATTACCGCCACTTCTCGGCTTTTCTACACGGCCGCCATGAAGCCGATGGAGGAAAATGACAATGGTCAGGTTTGTTGAGTCAGAGCATTAAGCTGCAAGCAGGAGAAATAGCTTTGACTCCACAGGCTCTTCAAATCACCACACTGAGCCAACTAAATGCCACAGCAATAAGCAAAGAGACAGGCAGCATTTTTCATCACAGAAGGGGAGCTCATTTCGGAGCGAAGCAGACTGGTGCATCTTGTTTGGTTCTTTTCCTGGAGAGGCAGATGTGAAGTGTTGTCAAGAAACGGCTTCACAGCAGTGGGACAGAGCTTTCATTAAGGCCTCAACTGAGGGGCATCAATACAGCCAAGTACATCTGGGGAGCTTTTTAGTCCAGGTAAAGTAATGGTGAAGACAAATGGGCCAACTGAATGATCATTACGCTTCCAAAACTCACAGCAGTCAACAGCTATGAGAACAATTAAACAAAAAACAAGATTATTCTGGCTTATTATCCACTTTCTTTGACTCGTGTCTGCCTAAATAAAAAAAAGGAAAAGCAAAGTCTACTTTATATTCTTTCCCATGTATAAATCCTCACTGGATCTCTAGATATTAAAATGTTGTCATTCAGCTATTAAAGCACAAAGTAACATTAACCTCAGCTACAGGACATATTTTATAGAGCACAGACATTATTAGCCAAACATCAGTGTAAGTAAAATTAGCCTAGCATTCAAGATTGCAGTGTCTTTTCTGCAAACCTCTTTGGTTTTACTCCTTCATAAATGAGTTAATTCCAAAACCAAATCGAATGACTGCACTGTCCTGACCAGATGATCTTCTTTTTTTCATCTAAAAAAGATACTTTCATTTTTAACTCAGACAAACCTTAAAAATTCTAAAACATCATAGCTAGAATATGAGAAGAACTTTTCTGAAAGATGTAAAAAGATGTTAACACAAATAGAAGAAAATAACTGTGGGCTGTAGTACTTTCTTGGAATGTCTAAAACTTGTTTTCTTGTAAGCTGCATACTGCTTGGTTTTCTCCCCATGATTTGCCCTTTTGCTGACCTATTGTCATGTCACAGTTTCGAGAAGAGCCGCTGTTTTTCTGCTACATTTTAGACAATAACCTATGAAACTGAACCTGCACTTTTTGAGCTATTAAAATGTTACTGTTGCAAACAAATGCCAGACTGAAATTATCAGAAGCAGAACTGTCTCTAGGCAGAAGTAAACTAAAGAGAGCAACCTGGATTGTTTTATCCTGGAACTTAATATTGCACAAGCCTGAGCAATTTATCAAGCTGTGTGCATTTCCATTGTGGGTTCTGAAACAGGCACTACAGATGCAGTAAGGATCTGTTCCTTCTTTTTAAGTGGCAGTGACAAGGGAAAACAGATCTCCATACTGAGATGAAAACACTGAAATTATTCTGATATTCTCAGATTTATTCTAAAGAGGTAATAATTTAAAGTTAAACAGCGATAAAGTAAACTTGGTGGTAATGCATATCTATAGTGGAAGGGGAAGAAGGGAAGGAGTTCCAGGTGAAAAAGTAAAAAGCTGGGATTTTTGGCAGAAAAAGTTTAAAGGATACTCTTGTCACAGCAATTACACTTAATGGAAGGTCTTCCCTAACTCATAGAGAGACTTAAAGGTAACAAAAAAAACTGCCAATGCCTTGGTTACTCTTCTTCATGAAGACTGCAGGTCTGTTTTCCTGGCAGCAATACTTTTCAGTTTTCTCACCCTGAGAGGACAGATACTCACAGTTATTACTAAACTGTAAAGTGACTATGCTAAACTCATTACAAGATTATTATTTGATGCTATGGAATTAATTTTATCACATTATGCTTTTAGTCATTTTTTTTTTTATTAAAAAAATTAAATTTACTTACTTGCAGAAAGTTTTTATTAATTCACAGATATGTAATCTGCTCTTTTTTTCTGCTCTCTGAATCTGATAACAATTTATAGTTTTTGTGAACTGTGAATGTTTTGTGTATCTTAAACAGAAATACAATAAAGCTGTGATATTTGTTTTGTGGTCTGATTCTGTACTTTTGACTTTTTATGGCTTGAGTTTTAAGTTGAAGTTCCTTTTTTATTAAGTTTGTCTGTGTTCCAGTTACTTCTTTATTTTCTTGGTACCAAGAGAGTTTTGTTTCATGCTTGGTCTAATTTGAGTTATTTTGAGTTTGTCAGGTTTTGCTAAGGTATTGCTTCTCTGAGTTAATATTTTGTGTTTATTTCATGTGGTGGGAAAATTATTTTCCCATCTTCCTCTTTTCCATCACTTTAAAATCTGAATGTCAGCTTGTTTTGTTTTCTATGTTGCACAGAAGTATTCACTCAGGCTCCCCACCTGCTAGACAAGGCAATGCATGAGGCATATCTTAATGATGCTTGAGATGTTGCTTTGCAGTGTGAGACGTTTTGGAAAGGGAGCTAGACTCCTTTAGGCTTATAGTTATTCAACATTCCTCTGTTTGCTTCAAACTGTCTGCATCTTGTTTAGGTGAAGCTGTATGTGAAAACCCTCCCAGTTTTCTCTTGAGGCTTGAATAGTTGGTGCAATCCTTTGTCTGACCAGAACAGACAAAACCCTGGCATATTATTAATAAAGGCTGCTTGAATGAATCTCGTTCGTGTTGAATAACACTGTTTTCCCCATAACAATAGTCATCCCACTCAGCAGTTATCCCTCAGTTCTCTCTGTCACCCAGCTCCTGCCACAATTGCAAGATATTAATTAGACTCACCTGTTTGGCATCGCCGTTACCTCCCCAGCACTGACAACGCTCACATATTGTTGCCTCCTGTTGTTTATCTGTTGCCAACTCCATCTTCAACCTGTTTTGACGGCTATTTCATAGGTCCTCACTTATTTTGAATATTGTTTGGCTTCAGTTTCTTTTTGTGAAATTCTCATTTATTTCAGTTAGTGTTCCTCCATGCGTCCTGTAACTGGGTCCTTTTTCTAAAGTAACAACATTCTATTAAGATACAAATAAAATCCCTTCGAGGGAAAAGTTTTTACAGTCAATAAAAAATGGTCAATAATCAATCTGGTACACTTTTCTTTTTAACCAAAGTTAACCAGATCTATTTCAATATATCTAAATAAGATATTTATTTCGGGCGTCTCAGGAGGGGGAAGCGGTGCAGCACCAACACTGTTTATAGTGGGGATGGTGTGCTGCTGACCTCGACTCGGGACGTTGTGGGTCGGTGGGCGGAATACTTCGAAGACCTCCTCAATCCCACCAACATGTCTTCCATTGAGGAAGCTGGGCCTGGGGACTCTGGACTGGGCTCTCCAATCTCTGTGGGCGAGGTCGCCGAGGTGGTTAAAAAGCTCCTCGGTGGCAGGGCCCCGGGGGTGGATGAGATCCGCCCGGAGTTCCTCAAGGTCCTGGATGTTGTAGGGTTGTGTTGGCTGACGCGACTCTTCAACATTGCATGGACATCGGGGGCAGTCCCCCTGGATTGGCAGACTGGGGTGGTGGTCCCCCTATTCAAAAAGGGGGACCGGAGGGTGTGCTCCAATTACAGGGGAGTCACACTCTTAAGCCTCCCCGGCAAGGTCTATTCGGGGGTGCTGGAGAGGAGGGTCCGTCGGATAGTCGAACCTCAGATTCAGGAAGAGCAGTGTGGTTTCCGTCCTGGTCGTGGAACGCTGGACCAGCTCTATACCCTCAGCAGGGTCCTGGAGGGTGCATGGGAGTTCGCCCAACCAGTCTACATGTGCTTTGTGGACTTGGAGAAGGCGTTCGACCGTGTCCCTCGGGGGGCCCTGTGGGGGGTTCTCCGGGAGTACGAGGTGCCGGACCCTTTGATACGGGCTGTCAGGTCCCTGTATGACCGGTGTCAGAGTCTGGTCCGCATTGCCGGCAGTAAGTCGGGCTCGTTTCCGGTGAGAGTTGGACTCCGCCAGGGCTGCCCTTTGTCACCGATTCTGTTCATTACCTTCATGGACAGAATTTCTAGGCGCAGCCAAGGTGTTGAGGGGATCCGTTTTGGTGGCCTTAGGATTGCGTCTCTGCTTTTCGCAGATGATGTGGTCCTGTTGGCTTCATCAGGTCATGATCTGCAGCTCTCGCTGGATCGGTTCGCAGCCGAGTGTGAAGCGGCCGGGATGGGGATCAGTGCCTCCAAATCCGAGGCCATGGTCTTGAGCCGGAAAAGGGTAGAGTGCCTTCTCCGGGTCAGGGGGGGTGTCCTGCCCCAAGTGGAGGAGTTTAAGTATCTTGGGATCTTGTTCACGAATGAGGGAAGAAGGGATTGGGAGATCGACAGGCGGATTGGTGCAGCATCTGCCGTGAAGCGGGCGCTGTACCGGTCCGTCGTGGTGAAGAGAGAGCTGAGTCAAAAAGCGAAGCTCTCGATTTACCGGTCGATCTACGTTCCTACCCTCATCTATGGTCATGAACTCTGGGTCATGACCGAAAGAACGAGATCGCGGATACAAGCGGCCAAAATGGGTTTCCTCCGTAGGGTGGCTGGGCTCTCCCTTAGAGATAGGGTGAGAAGCTCGGTCATCTGGGAGGGACTCGGAGTAGAGCCGCTGCTCCTCCACGTCGAGAGGAGCCAGTTGAGGTGGCTTGGGCATCTGTTTAGGATGCCTCCTGGACGCCTCCCTGGTGAGGTGTTTCGGGCACGTCCCACCAGGGGGAGGCCCCGGGGAAGACCCAGGACACGCTGGAGAGACTATGTTTCTCGGCTGGCCTGGGAACGCCTTGGGGTTCCTCCTGAAGAGCTGGAAGAAGTGGCTGGGGAGAGGGAAGTCTGGGCCTCCCTTCTTAAGCTGCTGCCCCCGCGACCCGACCCCGGATAAGCGGAGGAAGATGGATGGATGGATGGATGGATATATCTAAATAAGCAAAATAAAATAAATGAACATTCAAGATAAGTGACTAGACTTGTATGTTGTTAGAAAATGAAATGACTGGGCCTGTAGTGTTACCATAGGATGGGGCTCTTCATGTTTTGGGAATGGCTCTGCTCCAGCATACTTATTTAAATGATTGCTTTATTGCATCAAATTATTGCAGATTATTGCTCCTTCTTAGCATCACACAGGAGCGTCCTGGCAAAGACAGTCAGCAGCAGAGTTTCATGTTAAATGCATCATTCAACCAACATACAAAACAGAATTAAAACAAACAAAAAAAATCATTAAAATATCGAATTATCATAAGCAACACATCTTACAATATGAATACAAATAGTCAGGTAAATAAGCTGATTTACAGCTTCCTTATCTCTTTAAATGTATTTTTAAAGTTTGTACTAAGAACAGCTCATTAAGTTTGAATAATTTTCTTTTAATGAAAAGCATCAGGCTCCATGGAAAGAAAACTGCAAACCTGTCTTGCTCCACTCTTATTGGACCTTTGGATCTGACAATAAAAACAAGTCGGCAGAGCGATGATAAGAGCCAGTGCATTTCTGAGAGATATGCATCGGTAAGTGCTGTAACATCAAAGAGATATTTATTAAGAGGTAAATACACATTCTGAAGCCTGCAGGACACAAGAGAGAACATACTGACATGATAATAGAGTATACAGTTATGTGTCAGAGCTCTAAGAACAGTGATGAACCTAAGAGCTTCATGATAGTATTATAGAAGTCTGTTAATTACCAATGTAATGAGGTGATGTGGTTTGGCGCTGGGGAAGACTTAAAACATGCTAGACATGCCCTGAGGAACAGGGCTGAGAACCAATTTTGTTGGGTTTTCATTTGAGCGCATATAGACAAAAATCCCTTAGTGTTTTGTACCAGTTTACCTTTGCCTTGGTGCTTTTATTTTAATCAGTGTTGGTTTATCCGTTTTCAAAATAACTATAAAAGTTCTGAACAGATTTTAATGAAATTCTTATAGAAGGTGTGCCTCACACCAAGGAACAATTCACTAAATTTGGTAATGATCCAAATGCAGTTTTGGTGATGATCCAGATCCTAATCTGAATACAGCATTTAAAAAAAAATTTTTTTTTAAGATTCTCTAACATATTGAGATAGAGATCTTTGGCGGAACAAGCAGTTTTCCACTAAACCAGAGTGTGGCAGCAGTGACTATTGACAAAACAAAAACTCAAGAAAAGGTAACATTGTTTTTTTTTTGTTTTTTTTTGGTAGGATCAATTCAGAAGTTATGAACAGATTTTCATTAAATGCTTAGCAGGTGTGCATCTCATGCCAAGGAACAATTCTTTAAAATTTGGTATTTATCCAGATCATGTGCGAATTTTAGCCACTAGTGTATGTAAAAATATGGGGCAAAATGTATCGCTTGGAGCAGGTAAGCTCTCTCCAAGTGCTTTTCTACTTTAGTTTCTTCTTTTTTTATTTCTCATAACAACAAAAATAGCATGCATTTTGCTACAGTATAGCAAGCTAGGTATGGGGAAATCTTTTCAGTCAATGGCACAGTTCAAGCAACATTCCATTGCCGCTACCTACTTAATCAAGAAGGGTGAATTCTGCAAGTCAGTGACTTGATGCAATCTGCCAGGTTGCCTTAGATAGAAAACCTTTTAACCAATCCGTCTCCGTGATTTCATTGAACTGACCTTATAAATTACTTTTTGATTTCATTGGTTTTGAATTTGCTATATGAGATTAAACTGACTGAATCTGATTTAGGATCAGTGGTCTTTGTTTTGTCTTTGAAGTACAGCAAATGTGTATAATATAAAGGACTTCGGGTCTTCGAAGAAAACCTGTTTCTTTAGTAGCATCATCTGGAATGTACTCAAAGTTATCTGTAAGGGCAACACAAACATTTTTACAAAGTCTCTCTTAAACAGAGCACAAAGTGAAATGTAAACTTCTCAAGAGTTACATTATAAAATCATCCACTTTGACTGCTAAATCCATCTCTATGTGGAGCACTTTTTGGCCACTTGGCTCTGAGTTACTAAACCCCAGCAGCTCCCTTTGGTCTGGAAACTTATTATGAGGCATCATGTTTTCATTATCATGATGATGACATCTTGATCACAGTATGATTTATTGTGCCTCATTCAATTTTCTCATGAACACTGAAGGGAATGTGGTGGAAACACACACATGTACAGAGTGGGGGTGGGTGAATATGTTGAAGAAGAATAATACAATCATTTTGGGGACAAAATCCATTAAACTCTCCTGTCTGGTCTTCACTTCACTCTTGATTGCTTTACTCCCTAATCCATTTATATGAAAAAAAAAGACTACATTTTCAGTGAGACAAAACCCCAAGCAATTATGTCGTCCTGAAATATACGATTTACAGCACTAACTTCAAACTGAGAGCTGACGGTTTTATTCTTAATGACTGGAAACGAGAAAAAAAGAAGTGCTAAAACTAATCCTTGTAATGTCTGAAAAGAAAAGTTTTGAAAATCTTAAGGAAAATTTTAATGGTGTGAATTTTGAATTATGTGAGCAATGCATGTAAAGTTTAAATACAAAAACAGAAATGGTGGTCTTTTATTAAATTGTCACACAGTAAACAGCGCTACCAGTGCAGTGCTGTTAATACAGCTGCTTTGCATTTCTGCACACTTAGCTTGTGGCTGCGGTTACCCATGGTGCCAGTTCCGTCACTCGGGAGTCTCCTTTCCTCAACCTATCTCTTGTTCCTTTAAGATCCTGTAAATAGACTTTATTTTTCCTAAAAAAAAGACAACTGACTGCATAATGTTATATATTATATGTGTAAAAACTAAATTAATCAAAAACAAGCTAAGAGCCCATTCAATGTTGCAATAGATTTAGGCATTTCTCTCTTTTTGCCTACTTTTTATAGTATTTACCTTAATGAGACCAGAGGCACGATATTGTGCATTAGAACAGTAAGTTAACAAGAAAGTGTTGGAGTCAGGGCTTCCCCAGTGAAGGAATGAAAAGAAAGAGTGTCTGAAAAAGTACAAAAATATCTGATGTCACAAGAGATATAACAGGAGTAGGTCAGAAGACACCGTGGACTCTGGAGTTCATTGGAGCGGGAGCTAAATCCTCAACAGCTGCAAAATGGAGGGATGCATTAGTAATTACTACCAGCTGATGGCAATGGTGTGCAATGCTGGGATTGTATCAGTCCATCGAACCAACACAGCAAAAATAGTTTTAAAATACATTGAAAAGATTACATAATTTACATCCAAACAACAATCTACATTTGGTTGAAAAGTGAAAGTTGAAAAGCTGGAATTTTCAGATCAATACAGAGATTAATACTGGGCTTGCAATGTCTTTTCACTATAAAAGACACTATTTTTTCCACTATAAAAACCCCAGAAAAATATGTGTCACTTGAAAACATCACTTAAAATCGGGTTACTTTAGACAACAGCACAAGTCTCCAAGGATTAGGGTCATGGCACATAAGAAAACTGTGATTTTCTTTTCTTTCATGTTGTTGCTTTTAGAGTAATGGCTTCTTTCTCTTTGAGTTGCCTGTCGGTCCATTGGGAGTAATGACACTCGCTCTAGTATCTTTTCAAGGTATTTTGTTTTGCTTGTTGATATACTTTTCACACCAAAAACTAAATCCTTGGGATTGATCAACCTGGACAATGTGAAAGCAGAACTCTTCCATGATGTTAATACTTGCATAAAGGGTAGTTGTTTGAATAGATGAATATAACACCTTCAAGTGTGTTGTAAATATACTCAAGGATAAACAAGAATGATTCCGGTCCACAAGTTGAATCTTTATATAATGGCTGATTTCTTACAGATCCAAAGAAAGGCACCTCAATTTATCCTAAACGTGAACCTATAAAGTTTTAATACATCTGGGCTTTCCTAAATTGTTCAAAGGCATAGTAATCTTAGTGTATGTATACTTCCAAATATAAAGAAAGTATTATAAAACAAATGTCATATTAAACTGGGATTTAGCATATGGAAATAATTCTGCCAAGAAAAAGGTTTATTCTGATTTATTAGTAGAAAAGGAAAAGAGGTTGTTTTTAAAGCGTATGTAAATATGTTATCAGATTTAATATTTTTTCTTTTTCAGCATTTTATGCTGTTGAATACTTTCTACCCTTGAAATGTTAGAATTATGTTTTATGCTGTTAACATTTGATCTTCTGAAGCAATTTCAGTTCCAGACCTAATTTCGTTTTTAGAGGTGACATGCACGCAGCTGTTAAGACAGACATTTCTTATATTGTTGTCAGGATTAAAGGAATCCAAATGTTTAGCATTCTCACATTATAACTAAAAGATTTTCCCTGTTTTTTTTTACTTTAAAATCCTCATTAAACTGGTCTGACACAAATGGAGCCTTAAGAATGATATTCTTTTGTGGAGAGTTAGTCTGTGAAGGTCAAGAGATGTGCTTTAGAGGAAGAGAGGCAGCGCTCATTTCTTGAATCACAGTGCCATCCAGAGGTAGATGTGCTTTCCGGTTCACTCAGTCCCAAAGCTAATTTCTTACCACCTAACAGTATGGAGATTTCCCTTTGAGATGAATACCTAAGGTCTACACACAAAACTGTAAAACAACAAAGCAAAAAAAAAAAAAAAAAACCTGCATGATGGCATTAATATTACCAAAGGCCATAAGAATGATATTTATGGCCAAATATACAGACTAATATAGAATAAGAACAGACAGCAGGAGAGAAAGTTGACATATTCAAATCTATGCTGTAGAAAATTGGTTATAAAAATATAGTTGATAGGTGGATAATAATCCAGTTCCAGAAAGTGAAAAGCCTATAGAGAAATTAGATCAAACCATTTTTATTTCCAGCTCCACAACTCAGTCTGGATGCTAATTACCTGGTTAAGTGAACAGGATGAAGGACAACCTGGATCATGCATCTCTGAAATTACTCTGTCTTGCCAGGATATTCATTATCACACATTTCTATGTTATATTGCTGAGATTTTCAGTAATATCAGTTCAAATCATAATTCGGTCATAATTCAGTACAATTTCATTGGATAATAGTGACTGAATTCACAGCACACACGATGTCAATGCATTTTACAAAGATGGGAATTTAATCAAATCAAAGTGGGAGATACCAAGTGAACTGCATCCAGATCAAATTGATTGTAGTTATCAAACAAAGCTGAGATGTGGAAAATAAATTTTGGTGGAAATGTATGCAATGATTAATGTATATATGTTGTAACAATAAGAGTGTTATGCATTTAATTTACAGAAGGTTGAATTGGAATATTGCATGTTTGGTTCATTATCACAAAGGTAGGTGGTTTGTGATCAAAAGGCTGTTTTGTGCCTCAAAATTTTAGCCACAGTTTCTTTTTGGATGCTCGCCTGAATGCTGTTCAGAGTGGCAACTCTCATCTTTATAGTCAAGATGATTTCATTGCATATCATTGCTTCCTTCTTCCTGGAATGAGCAGATGACTTTGAAGTCTGCTGACTTTTAAAGGTCTTAATAGAGGTGTGTAATGAGGGTGAGTCATTACTTCAGATGGAAAAAGTAGTGGGAAAACACATATCCCTGTGGAGCTTCAGTGCAGATTCTCATGATGATTGATATGAACTATCCCTATCGCTCTTGTGTCTGTTAAAAAAAAGGGTCCCTCATTTTAGAGTAAAAAGTTAATCTTCCTGACTGCTTTATGCAATTTTCCAGCAAATATCCAGGGCCCAATCAAATTAGATAGGAATAGATTAGAAATATCCTTTATTGTTCCTCAATGGGGAGGTTCAGGTGTACCATTATAAAAAGTGAGAAGAAAGTTGAAAAAGTTGAACCATGCAGATTCCCAAAGGGGTAAAAAAAAAAAAAAGTTATTAGAAATAGCATACTCAAGTTCAAAGAACTGTACCCCTGATTAATATTACTCGTAAAATGCATTATTTGCATGTATATTTGGCCAGAAAAAGAAAGCCAGTACTTTTTCAAAAAAACCTGAAGAACTGTAAACATTTGCTGGAATATGGAAAAATATTTACCAGTGTTTTAATTTAAATAATTAAAAAGACCAAGATGCATATGCATGTTTTTTTTTTAAATAAACAGACCTTTATCATTGCCCTCCATTTTAAAAATGTTTTTACATTTGATGCAAGATGCAGAAGATTGAAGAGATTTCAAAGATAGAAAAAACAGCATTGAAACAATATGTACAAAGGTAACCAAAAATCCCAAAGGTCATTCTATTCTGTATCCTGGAGATACATTCTAATATGTTTGCTCAAGTGCAAATATCCAACTGTGTGGCAACCTTTGTACAGTATGTGAAGTTTTTCATGAGATTTTGACTAGGGTGTCTGAATGGTGGAGCTAACAGTCATTTGATTGAACAAAAGATCCAGATGGTTTCAGAAGAAAACGCTTTTTTCTTAGTCTTTGTTTTATTCTACCGACTTCTGAGCCTCTAACCAGGGGGCATGAATGTGAACAGGCTGTACTAAGAAAAGGTGGGTTCAGAGGTTTGGAGACGTGAGCTTTGCGTTGTATTCCTGATGGATATGCGGCCTCCAGCAGGAGCTATTGCTCGCTGTAGAATCACACACTTCAAATTGTTTAGAAATGTTTGTCTTTTAGGCCTTCCAAACTGATGAGTAGCAGTAATTACTTCTCTAAGATAGTGCTGATGTATTTTCTCCTTTGCTATACTCCATACCAATAAACTGTCAAAACTCGGCTTTTATAGAAGTGCTCACACATGCTGCAGGTTAGGGGATTTATTTGGCAGCATCTGCTGCTATCTTCCTTCTGATAGTCTACAAAAACTGCAACGTTTTTCTTTGTTCTGATGTCTGCAGAGTAAGGAAAACATTTATCTTATTATAGGCAGGGTTCAATTCATTACAACACAGTGTTTCCTCATTTGTTGACAAACTTCAAGAAAATAAAACTGCTCACTTTGTTGCAAGAAGTAAATTGAGCAGACAGAACAAATGGATTGCTGAGGACAAAATAAAACAGGAAGCAGCAGTTTTTTTTCAACCAGCATAACTACATCTAATAATAAAAGAAAAAAAGGTGGGTCAAACAAAAGTTATCAAACCAATAATACAGCAGCTCTGGTGTTTTCAGTTGATCTTATTGTCTATTCACATTTTATTAATGCCTCCCTCAAGCAGGCGCGCTGGAAGCTGTTTCAAGCGAGGGGGGCTGATGGCTGGGTTGGAAAACACATGACGTCATTATGTTGAGGGCTGTGGCTGACGTTTTTAACATAATATTGTAGGCCTACATTTGTCGCCAAAAACTGCCATTTAAAATGCATCGGAACAAAGCATGAACATTTTAAACTTTATTTCTTCTCTTTTAATCATTCAAAACAAACAACAGCTCCCAATCAACAGTATCAGGAATAAAACATGGCCTAAATATCGCCTAAACTGAGCATTGAACGTCTTGAAAGTCCATTCGACTATGGATATGGGGAATGATTTCATATCTGAAACAAAAAACACACAAAAAAAAAAAATTAACTAATTTCATATTTTATCACTAAATAGCTTAATACAGACATAAAATTTAGTGATATGCCGCCTTATTCTAGCGTAGACTTCTTCAGCCACAGGACTAAGATGAATAGGCACATAAATAACGCTAAATGCAGCAGTATAGGGAAATCAAAACCATTTCTTACCTCGAAATAGTCAGAAATACGTTTCTGCTGCCTATTGCTAGCCATGCCTAAACGAATGTGAGGTGGCGGAAGCTTCTGGGGGAGTAGCCTAGTTTTTTATGAAATATTAAAATAATGAATCATTAGTTTATATCTTATACACAGCCCATCATTTTAATCCCATATAAAACATAGTCTTTTAAAAAATAAATACATAATAATTTCATGTTTTTAAGTACAATATTATGTTACTCCACAGCCCCCCACCATGGGGGGCTGATGCTATGACGAGGGAGGCTGCAGCCCCCGCAGCACCCCCCTTCCCGTGCCACTGCCCTCAAGTGATTCAGCCCCCCCCCCCGTAATTGACATTTATGCACTATTTTTGCACGCCACGTATCACTTTACTTGGATTTATCACTTACTTGAATTTTCACTTTATTTGGATTTAGTTTTTACATATGCATAGATATACATGCATATATATATATACAGAAGAGATATATCTGTATGTATTTTATCTTTTTTTATTCTTATTTTTTTATCTTTATTATATTGTATAGTTGGATGTGTGTATATATTACCGTATATAAAACTGTAACTGGAGCGTGTAACAAAAGTAATTTCCCTCTGGGATTATTAATGTATTTGTGATTCTGATTCTCACTGACCAAAAAAAAGAAAATATCACAAATATCAATGGTAGTTGTAAATTGACATTTATAGGGTTTTTGAAAAAAAAATCATTATGTTTTTTTTTTTTTTTTTTTACATGGCAACCCTCCTCCTTGGTATATCCAGAGAACATAACAGCTATTTCTAGTAAACATAATGATCAGTTTGGCATCTCATGCAAAGCTGCCAGGTTACTTTAGACTTTATACTTAGACAGATTTGTCATATTATTTACACAAGTGTAAAACAAAAAGAAATTTTTTTTGGAACAGCTCTATGGAAAATTTCCTCTTTTTAAATTGCAGCCTTGAAAAATAGTAAAAAAAAAAAATCATAAAAACAGTAATATAAACATATGACTGTAAATTTACAGTTCTAACTTTTTTTTTTTCCAAGTTCATCAATAAGTTTGTCAAAAGCTCTTAAACAGACCATTTAGAGGTTATCCATTTGTGTTTAGCGTAGCATGTACAGGTGCTGGTCATAAAATTAGAATATCATGAAAAAGTAGATTGATTTCAGTAATTCCATTTAAAAAGTGAAACTTGTATATTATATTCATACATTACATACAAACTCATATATTTCAGATGTTTATTTTGTTTAATTTTGATGATTACAAATGACAACAAATGAAAATCTCAAATTCATCATATCAGAAAATTAGAATATTGTGAAAAGGTTCAAAATTGATGGCCCCTGGTGCCACACTCTAATCAGCTAATTAACTCAAACCACCTGCAAAAGCCTTTAAATGGTCTTTCAGTCTAGTTCTATAGGCTACACAATCATGGGGAAGACTGCTGACTTGACAGTTGTCCAAAAGACGACCATCGACACCTTGCACAAGGAGGGCAAGACACAAAAGGTCATCGCTAAAGAGGCTGGCTGTTCACAGAGCTCAGTGTCCAAGCACATTAATAGAGAGGCGAAGGGAAGGAAAAGATGTGGTCGAAAAAAGTGTACAAGCAAGAGAGATAACCGCACCCTGGAGAGGATTGTGAAACAAAACCCATTCAAAAATGTGGGGGAGATTCACAAAGAGTGGACTGCAGCTGGAGTGAGTGCTTCAAGAACCACCACACACAGACGTATGAAAGACATGGGTTTCTGCTGTCGCATTCCTTGTGTCAAGCCACTCTTGAACCACAGACAGCGTCAGAAGCGTCTTGCCTGGGCTAAAGAGAAACAGGACTGGACTGCTGGTGAGTGGTCCAAAGTCATGTTCTCTGATGAAAGTAAATTTTGCATTTCCTTTGGAAATCAAGGTCCCAGAGTCTGGAGGAAAAGAAGAGAGGCACTTCATCCACGTTGCTTGAAGTCCAGTGTAAAGTTTCCACAGTCAGTGATGGTTTGGGGTGCCATGTCATCTGCTGGTGTTGGTCCATTGTGTTTTCTGAGGTCCAGGGTCAACGCAGCCACATACCAGGAAGTTTTAGAGCACTTCATGCTTCCTGCAGCTGACCAACTTTTTGGAGATGCAGATTTCATTTTCCAACAGGACTTG
Source organism: Cyprinodon tularosa (assembly GCF_016077235.1). NCBI lineage: Eukaryota > Metazoa > Chordata > Actinopteri > Cyprinodontiformes > Cyprinodontidae > Cyprinodon > Cyprinodon tularosa. The sequence goes on along the minus strand of NW_024038531.1, from coordinate 1,189,841 downwards.
GCACCTGCACACAGTGCCAAAGCTACCAGTACCTGGTTGAAGGACCATGGTATCCCTGTTCTTAATTGGCCAGCAAACTCTCCTGACCTTAACCCCATAGAAAATCTATGGGGTATTGTGAAGAAGAAGATGCAATACACCAGACCCAACAATTCAGAAGAGCTAAAAGCCACTATTAGAGCAACCTGGGCTATCATAACACCTGAGCAGTGCCACAGACTGATCGACTCCATGCCACGCCGCATTGCTGCAGTAATACAGGCCAAAGGAGGCCCAACTAAATACTGAGTGCTGTACATGCTCATACTTTTCATGTTCATACTTTTCAGTTGGCCAACATTTCTATAAATCCTTTGTTTTTATTGGTCTTCAGTAATATTCTAATTTTCTGATATGATGAATTTGAGATTTTCATTTGTTGTCATTTGTAATCATCAAAATTAAACAAAATAAACATCTGAAATATATGAGTTTGTATGTAATGTATGAATATAATATACAAGTTTCACTTTTTAAATGGAATTACTGAAATCAATCTACTTTTTCATGATATTCTAATTTTATGACCAGCACCTGTATGAACATGAGGACCTACTTGATAACATTGTTTCTATCAATATCACTAAAATTTAACTTTTGGAAATATTTTTTACCCCCATACACTTTTTAAAATGCTAATGAACTCCTAACACAAACCTAGTGTTAAACATTCATTCATTTATTTACTCTGGATCAGCCAACTGTGGTACATCAGTAAGAAGTACTAAAAAGCTATTCTGAATACCTAGTTTAGAAGAATGTGCTTTGGTTCAATAAGACCAAAATGTCTTGTCTGGCATACATGTGAATAGGAATGTGTACGGTAACAATTAACGCTGCACAACACCATGAATTTTAAGATCACTTTGGGAAACAGGGGGTTGGTATCATTATGCTGTGGTGAAAATGTTCCTTTAGTAAGGTGCAGTTTTATTAATTTGTTCAAAATTTGCTCAAACATCTTTAAATCTCTTTTCACAATGTGGATAATGAATACTTACCCTGCAATAGGTCCTGTGTTTCAATTTTGCCTGCTCCCCTGTTAGAATTTAACACCCTTATTTGGATCAAAGCATAATAATGGGTTAGAATGTCCTAGTCAAAATGCAAACCTCATTTAAACAAAGAGGCTGCAGCAAGACATGAATACTGATCTTTATAGAAGCTCTCCGTGCAGTCTGACTAAACATTAAAATATTGCACAGAGGAATTTTACAAAAATCATTATAAAAGTGAAAACCTAGTAGACAGACAACACAAAAGACTTAAAGCAAAACTTATTGACTCTGTTGAACTTAATAACAATGCAAGCTACATCAGAGTTTAACACAACTATGCTGATTTAGTTTGTCTATTCAGTAAAATCCTAACAAAATCAATGGATGTTTTTCCTTGAAATCTTTCTTTATCTTTACAAGAATCCTTTAACCGACCTAAGGGTGTTTCAGAAAGTGTTGTTATTGTCCTTATTTTTTAAATATTGATTCAACACCAGAATGCATTTATTACAATACTAACTATAGGCAGGCAGTGTGTTGTACTTATAAGTCATATTCTCTTATGTTGGAGCTTTGTGATTAATGGGCTGGAAAATCATCAGAACATAAACAGATGCAATTGGTGCACAGTCCTTAGGGCTCCAACAGAGTGAAAAATATGACTAATTAACCCACTGAACTGACCCGTAACTCCATGGCTCAGAGGGAACGAAACCAATCAGAACACAACTGGCCTCTCCTTCGCCTTCTAGGTCATTGTAAAGTCCCACACAAAATTCTGAAATAGAGTGAAGAATACAATGAATAATTAGTAAAAAGTATTTCTAGAAGATTAAAAAAAAAAAATCAACAATGAAGCTCAGTTACTGAATTATTGCAATTGCTGAAAGACTGTACAACTCAGTAATTTGGTTGTTTTTGGGTTATTCTGTCTGTAAGAATAAATAAATTGAACAACTTAAATTCAGAAAATCCAAATCAAATTAGAAAATTAAATGTGTATAATTAATGATATATAACTATGCAACATGTATAATTTAGGGCTGATGTCTGAAAAGTAAAGATGAAATGAAACATATAATCATACCCCATCTCCTTCCTATAGTCTTTATCCCTGACAATATTCCTGATTTTAACTTATCAGTCCATCCTCTTCTAATGCTCATTAAAGGTGTAATTGAGAATGTTCATTTTTCGGGTGGATCACTTAAATAAGTGTTCCTCCTAATTGTCGATCATTCTGTTGATATGTTTACGTAAGGCCGTCCTACGTGCTCGTCCCCATTTTCACTTACCGGTGGTGAGTCTGACATAGTGGAAAAATTGCAAATCTTCTATTGGAAACTAAGTTCGTATGAGTGATGCAAGCAGAAACTTTTAAAATCAATGTGCACGAGGAGAAATAGGCTTCTGCAAGCTCTCACATGCATTTATTAGGCATTTGGAAAATAATTAAAATAATAAATAGATTGATTTGTTTATTTAAAAATACATACACACATTTGCAGGTGCCCACATACATCTACATACAATTACAACCGAAAGCCAACACAACCATTGCAAAGAATATACCTTGACTAAGACTAAATCAATGTCCATCGCTCTTTCTCCATCTAATATCTTTTTAAGAAAACCAGTTTAATCTTTTCATAAACAGGTTATGGATTAGCCATGTAATATTCCTCCCCTTTTCTCTCAACAAGTAACTCTTATGTGCTGTCTGTAAGCTGTTTATTTCTAGCTGTTTACATCAATTTGGTTTGAGATTTTCCCAGATCAGAAAGTGTAAGCCAGCAGGAATTAATGAATAATGCATGAGTTTGGTCATGATAGCCAACCTTTTGAATTATCCTGATGGGTCTTTTCTGCATAGCAATATCATTAAAGTTCTGTAGCTATTACCCAGGACTTCTACACAATAGCCCAGGTACGGTTAAACCAGTGAACAGTAAATCATGATGCAGGTAAGGTTTTGCTTTACAAAGAATTCATGCAAATTCAAGAATAATCTGTATGATATCATATGAGAGCAGCTTGCCTGTACGGAATAACATATTTGGATTGTTTGCAAACAAAACCAAGTGTAATACTTTCAAAACCTTACAGAATGGACCTTGCAAGATATACCAATATCCCACAAATGCTTTTTTTTCTTTGCATGTCTTTATTCTTGTGTAAATACCTTATTTTCTACAGCCTTTTTTGTGATTTACTTTTTTAGACTTGATGTATTTGATGGTATAATAAATAGTCTGCTTTTTCCTTGTAAGTAGTAAGTATGCACCGCCCTCCTGTGAATTTATTCACATTAAGCAAACCATAAAATTCATTTTTATAGGCATTTTTGTCATTAACCAAAGCTCTTTGCACAACAACAGGATGTAGGGGAATGTTATATAAAAAGTGCTTCATTCATTTCCACTTTGCTCCCTTGTGTCAATATATATGAAACTATCCTTTGCTGCAAAAGCAGCTGCAAGTACTTTGAGGAAAGTCTCAATTAGCTTTGCATTTGTAGTCACTTTCTTTAAGGATTTTCCTATAAATAGCAAATTCATCTAATTTCCTGTTTAGGCCTAATGCCCTTGTTGAAGCATCCCCACACCATAATGCAGCCGCTGTGCAGTAATTAGTGCTTTATTTCTTTGTTACACTGCATTTTCCATGAATGCCAAAAAGGTGGTTTAGACTGTTTAAAGGGGAACAAAGAAATTATTTAGATTGTGAAGAAGCTTTACCCTTTCCTAACTCTGCTTTCTCAAAAGCTAAAATTAAGAAATGGACAGCAGTGGCTGTATGTTCTTAAGAAAGCCTCACAGGTACCTCACACGCCACCTCTTGCATTAAATGTTGCCTCAACCTGTGCTATTGTTCTTTGAAACAGATTAAAAATAATGTTCACTGCATCTCTTTCAACACTGCATATTGAGTGAACTAAGAAAATGAAAAGCTCTGTGTCATTTTGTAGTAACTAGAGCCATTGTAACATTCATTCTTTCAACCCCTTTGGGGTGGTGTTTGATAAATAGCTAGTTTTATCAGAGGACTGATATTAATTGGTTGAAAAACATTTCGTAATACAAAAAAACCCCTCCATGTCAAAGTAGAGCTTCTTCTAATGGGAGTAGTTTTACAGCAACTCCCAAAGACATTTGCCTAGTCTCTCATATGAAGGACAAAAAACCTTTTTTTTTTTTTTTACATATCCTAGTAATTTCCTCAGCTACTTTAGCAATCCTACCAAAATAGGGCACTACTATTGGGGAATGCTGTTTACTGGAACTTGTTTAATTGTAATTGTTTAAAGTGGGCAGTATGGTCCTATTCAGAACAGCATTTTCCCAGCTGAAACCTTAAAGGAACATCAATTCCTGCAGTGATTTTAGTTCTTTTCAAGCAGCTGATCCTACAGTAGGTCATTTGTCCATGCTCACATGCATACTTGCTGCAAAAATTGAGGATGCTAAAAATTCTGTTTTCTTTGCAGCTTCTCAGCTCTATTATGCATCACCTGACAATGTTTGATCTTCACAGGTTTTTCTGCTGCAGATTCTTATATTTGCTCATTTAGGCTGCATACTAGTGTCAATGCAACCACAATAATTATTACAAGGTTATAATTTCCTAATTTACACACAATTAATGATTCAAATATATAGAATAGACGTAAAAATTGAATTTCCAGCTTATTAGGTCTGCTTAGTTTCATGGTCTTTTAAATTTTAAATTATAGACATTTTTCTGTCAGGGGCTTGATTCTTATTTCCAAGGAAAATTGATGTTCGGTATTTTGAAGATTCTGCTTTACTGGGAACTTTTGAGACTGGACAGATGATCAAAAAGCAACCTACAGCAGTAGAGCTTGCTCACTCCCCCAATTTGGCCTCTATGGGCTAAATACATTTGGCAATAGTTGTAAAGGTAGAGGCTGGAGTTTACACCTATCTATCAGTTGATTTTTTCTATAGTGTATAGAGGGATTTTGTAGTTCTAGAAATTTCAGCAGACTTGAAGCTGAGCTTTCTTATGCATTTTGGGTATTGTGGAAACCCTATTACAGAATAGAGTAAAATGTAAATGTCATTTATTTGTTTCACTTCGCCAGCAGGTGGCAGACTAAGCCCACATACTACTTTTAGGAGTTGGGCAAAATGTGACAGCTGGAGCTATCCAGAGTCCAGTATAATGCAATTTTTGCAGGATCTTGCTGTTTTAGTAGAAAATAGCCGAAAAACTGTTAGTGAAAACGATAATGCATCATTTACTGAATAAAGTGAAAGTACTGCAGAAGAAAAACAATTCTTGATTTATTCTGATCCCAAAGTCCAGAGAGACTGCCGAACATGAAAGAATTTTAAAAATGTGCATAGAAAATATATATACAGTGTTGCAACAGTCAATTTTATACTTTAAGACTCATTATGCAGGTAATATGTATTCATCATATAGTTAAACAGACTGAAGTGTGATGATGGACTGTTTTACTGATGTTATCAGTTTTGACTACATATAAAAAGCGTAAGCAATAGGTACAATAAAACATTCAGGTTAATGTTTAAACAGCACTCTGGGTGAGCCATTCTGTAACCCCGACCAATCAAAATGCACCAAATGAAAAGCAGATGTTGGATGCTGTACAGTCCTGCACACACTAGAAAAAGCACGTCTTTTTTGGACTTTGCAAGATAGTATAGTAATGAATGTAGTTTAAAAATTCGACCTGATCTTCCGTCTGTTGCTTAGCAACACAGCTGCAAGCTTGCTGTGGAATTCCTTCAGTTTTTGTGACACATTAGAAATTTAAAGTTTCAAATCTGCATTAAATAACCTGCTCATGACACTCTAAATGTTTTGCAGCTTGACTGTGATAGTCATTTCCAGCATTTCTGGGTCTGTGCTCTGTCCCGCACTAGTCATTGATCATCACATTATTGGCTTTTGTGTAAGTCATAGTCCACTTGCATTAAGTAGAATTTGAATACATACCAGAACTCCACATCTGGAAGATGTGACTAAACAAGCATATCAAATGAATTCTCCAGTGAATATATTGTTTTTGTCCGGTATTTGTGCACTCCCCTTTCTAATGCTACCCTGGGAAACCACCAATATGGTCCATATAAAAAACCACTCAAGCCTTTAATTTTAATTGTTTACCCTTTAAAGCAGGTGTGGTAAATTCCAGTTCCCTTTGGGCAGGTATACTGCAACTTTTAGATGTGTCCCTGGTCCAACACATCTGAATCAATTAATTAGATGATTAAGAGAACTCTGGAGTAATCTGCTGCATACTGAGGAAGTAATTAGGCAATTTGATTCAGGTGTGTCTGACCAAGGATGAATATAAATCCAGCAGAATAGTAGCCCTAAAGGATTGGAACTCCCCATCCCTGCTTCTAAAAAATTGGAAACAAAAATTCACAAAAGATGGGCTTTTAAGCTCTGTCTGTGGAACAAAACAAGAAGCGGACAAGCACTACAACCATCCCTTTCACACATATATTTGCAAAGGATAAATACCTGCAAAACAATATAATCTTTCAGAGGAACATGTCTGCAGAGGAATAAGATAATTGACCACTTTATTATGCTGTTAGCAAACTTCACTTTTTCTGTCCTGAGTGGGAGCAACTCGCATTGACCTACATGCACACGACTGGCCCGGCTTGTAAACAAGACTTTGGAACAACAAAGGAGAATGCGTGTGACGTCTTGCTATATTCAATCAAGAAACACACCTTTAGTTCTTGTCATTACTATTTCTTGGTTCTCTTTATCTAAAATAATGAATTATTGATTATTGCTTCTGATTACAGCTGACAATGTTGCCGTTGTCGATCCAAATATAAGAAAGATCTCCACCTTCCTTAAGGTAAAAAAAGTAGAGGTTTTTATGATATGTAGCACTACTGTTGTCAAGCTGAAGAGCACATGCATTTTTCATTTTCTGAGACTCACCAAAGTGGTAAAGCTTGATGTGAAGCTGTATAGGCGAGCCTGTAACAGTGCACATGGAAACATACAGATGCTCACGTTTAACTTGAGCCTTTGAGACTGGCTTAATAACAAATCTCATGGATGATTTGGCCTATTATGCCCAAAAAATGAGCAGAAGTATAGCACTGTGCGTAGAACCGGAAAGTTAGATTACAGGAGGCTATCAATGGGTCTCTGGGCTTCTGTATTTCTAGAGAGAAAAATTACTGTATGCCTTTCATCTGGATGCAGACACACTCTATGAAATGCATCTTTCCTATATCTCCCCTCAAAGAACTGCAGTATCTTTATCATTGGTCACCTTGACAAAAAGAAGTTTGAGCTGAACTGTTAATGATGTCATAAGAAATCTTAGTGGTGGATCTTCGAAAAGGGAAATATATTAATCATTTGATAACAAGGGTAAGGTTTAATTTAAACTGATCTATTGAAAAATAACTTGCAAGCTACCAGAAATGAAGGCATCACTCTGCAAAAATGTATACCTCTTTTGAGGTTTTTTTCAGACTGACATGTTGTACCTTCAACCTTAATTTCAGAAGGGGAAAAAACCTTAAATATTTTCACATAAAAAAATGATGCCTTGTATTTAAATACCTAACCCTTTTCACTAATACTTTATCCACTGCGAAGGACTTAGTTTTTTTTTTTTTTTTTTTTATTGTATTAGAGAATAAAGAACCCCATTAAGACAATTTCTTTGAATTCTAACAAGAAACAATATTTTTTATGATATTATGATTTATTTATTTTTTTGACTATCAGTTACGGTCCTGGGAAAGCTGGAAGGGTGTCCTTACTTAGAGATAAAGCGCCAGCTTATCTTACTAGCTTAACTTACTATTTCTAACTGGCCTCCGGAAGGACTTACGTTTAAGAATATCTGAGCTAAGTCAGCATTTTGCTTGTCTTACCAGTACTAGTTTCTGTCAGGGATCCATTCATTTAATTTTCACTCCAGTAAACTCACATAAAGGTCTCCATATGGACCTCATCCAGTAAGTGAAGGCAGCTTCACAAGGCAGCCTTTACCTTTAATTACCATTGTCCCATTTTCACAGTTGTATAATAGAGGCTGTGGGGAGAGAACAGCAGGGTAAACAACAACAAAGAAAAAAAACAGCATATCACTGACCTAGAAATTCCAACAAGAACGCAGGAGAATCAATTAATGCAATGTGATATCAAACAGGAGTCACCCTGCATTAGGTAAACAAATAAATAAAACTAATTATTGGAGCATTTTAGACAGACTGGTAGTCAAGTTACTTTGTATGATACAATTGCCACAAAGTGGCACATTAATCTATATTAGCTTCCTGTATTAGAATAAAAACAAAGAAACTACCAAAAAAAAAAGAAGGTTTATCATAAAAGCTGTAGCACAACTTAAGTACGTCATTGCAAAGCTAGCTTTGGGTACTGAACCCATCTTCTACCTAATAAAAATCTATGTTATACTTACTGACATTTTTTAATGTGCATACAATCTAGCTTCATTTTTCAACAGGTAAAAAAAAATTTAATAGCATCTGCATTCTGCCCCTTTATCATAGCTGCATGCTGAAGAAACAACCACATATCTTTAAGCATAAAAGTAATGACATACAAGATGGGTACACAGTTTTTGATTAACAAAAGAAGGCTGGACTATCAGCATGAGGAGCATTTCAAGGTTTTTCATGGATTTAATATGGGAAAACCTTGAAGTACTGTTTTTTCCAAACTTTTTTTTTTTACTTCTGTTCTTCACCTTATAAAATGCACTTAAGTACCAACTTATAGCATCTGACGGGTCACGGTCATCAGAGATGTTGGCAAGAGCCAAGTTCCACTTCAAATTTGTCAGTAATTTTTTTTTCCTAAGTGAATGTCACAAAGTGATGGTGGACCCACTTAGGTGACCCTAAGTACACTCTATGTTCTTAGGGAGCTATGGGTGCTTGCTTTGAATATTTGGCAATGTTAACTAGTGCAGGGGTTTGTCTCCTGTTATATTTAGTTAAAACACTCCATCTAACCTACAGCTGTGCTTAAAAGTTTACATAATAACCAGCTGCCAGTAAAATATGTTGGAATTGACTCTCGAAATGTTTAGAAAGATTCTGCACCTTCAGGAATTGAACAGGGGCACTTGTTCAGTTTTGTGTTTGACAGAGGGGATGGTGCGTTCAGGGTGATGAACTGTGTTGCTGTCGGGCCAAACATAAAGTTTTGCATTGTTGCAAAAAAAGTTAGATTGTGGACCTATCTGAACAGAGCACATTCTTCCACATGTTTGCTGTGTCTACCAGGTGGCTTGTGCAGAACTTTTAAGGACATCTTTCAGAAGTGGCTTTCTTCCATAAAGGCCAGATTTGAGGAGTACTGCATACGTCTGATTGTTGCCCTATGGACAGAGTCTCCCACCTCAGCCGTAGATCTCTGCAGTTCATCCAGAAGTATCATGGGCCTCTTGGCAGCCTGATCTGTCTTCTTGTTGTTTGAGCTGAAAGTTTGAAGGGAAAGCCAGGTCTTTGTAAATTTTCTGTGGAATTATACGCCTTCCATTTTACAGCTTGCATGGTGCTCCTTGGGATGTTTAAAGATTGGGAAATCTTTCATATCCAAATCCGGCTTTAAACCCCTCTACTACAGTATCTCCGACCTGCCTGCTGTGTTCCTTGTTCTTCTCAATGCTTTCGTAGTTTCAACAGACCTCAAAGACAATCACAGAGACTTGATTACACACAAGTAGATTGTATTTATTATCATCAGTCATTAAGGTCAACATTCAGAGATTCTCACTGAACTTCTAGAGAGAGTTTGCTGCACAGAGAGTAAAGGAGCTGATTAATTTTCTATGCCCCACTATTGAGTTTTTATTTGTTAAAAAAAACTTAAAATATCCAATACATTTTGCTCCACTTCATGATTATGTCCAACTTGTTGGTGATTCTTCACAAAGAATTACAGTTTTTAATCTTTATGTTTGAAGTCTAAAATTTGACCTGAAATGTCGAAAAGTTATTTTGCAAGGCACTCTATGTGGTGTTTGTATGCCCTACCTGTGCCTTCATTGGTATCTTAGCTCCCACAGTGCAAAAGTGCAAATGTTGAGTTATATGATGATTGAAACCTTTATCGAGGCATGGGTTGTGAGTGTGTGTGTGCATGGCTGTGTCTGTTTTGTCATTTTGTGCTGTCCTGTGATTTATCTGCGTTCTGTCCAGAGTGTTCTCTGCCTGTACTCATGAACCAGACCCCCTGTGAACCCTAACAGGATTACCAAAATAATTAATGGTACTGAGAAGTTGTAAGAACAACATGGAGCACATATATGAAACAAAATCAGTTTGAAAGACCTTTCCGTACCCACATGTTACCTTTGACAGAAACAACCCAAAATTTGAGATGCAAGGTGAAAGTTATATTTAGCGCGTCTCATATCACAAGGTGTCAGCATTTGCCCTTGCCAAGAACACTCTTCATTTTGGCAAAGAAAGAAGCACAGAAAGTTGAGTGTCAAAAAGCCCTGGAGAATTCTATGTTTAATCCAGAAAAGAAGCCACATACTGTATTCTGCATTTGCTGTTTGGAAAATTTCCACTGAGCGCATGAGTAACAGACAACAGGATAAATGAAGATGAGGTGCACTGCTCTCAAATGGGGTTTGTGAGGTTCAGGTGACTTATCTCCATCTCCCTGCTCTCCGCTGCAAAGATGTGTTGCATAATAAAGACAGATGAATGACTCTACAGTGTGTTCATGAAATTGCTCATAGTACGTTTCTGACCATAAACATTCGGCTGCTTTCAGTTTGCAGTGACCAACACATGTTTTTAATTTGATATTTTACTAGCAACACTGTGCAAGGGAAAAAGAGAAAGAATGCATAAATAAGAAATTTTAATAAAATGATAAAAGGGAGGAAACAGTACATTTGCTGAAAGTGTGAAGCTTCAAAACCTTTCGTGAGTTGAAAAATTTCTGTAATTATGCCTCAGGGTTTAACAGTTATGGGTGTTGTTATTGGATATAAAGGCAGATACAAGGATCTTGAATTCTGTTGCATCTCTCAATGTGATTTTTCAACATTTTCTAACATTTATCTATAATTTAATAGTGAAATACAAAATTTATTCTGAGACAGGTTTTCGTGCTTGGCGATTCAGAGTTTAGGACTTCTATCTGCTGCTTCATGAATACCTCGAAGGTTTTTAAGTTTCCTCCTTACCTGTTCTTTTGTTGTCTCCTTGTTTTAGGAGGGATTTAATGAGTCTGTGTTTGCCACAAGGGATGGATAGAGGAAAAAGCTGAGCGGATGTTTTTGAGGCAGGGTAACGTTGACGGGTCTCTAATGCATTCCAAGGGGATTGTTGACTTGGCTCATTTTGAACTCAGGGAAATACACCTTTACCTTGAAAGTTTTGCTCTTGTCCACACAAAATATGGCTAGTATAGAGTAAAACATAGGGGCAGAGTAAATGCAGCCCCACTGGCAAGTATGCTTTTAAAGACTCAACACATCTAAAAAAGCTGAGATCAGCTTTTTGCTATCGATTTGATTTCTTATCTCTTATGTAATGCATATGTATTTTTTAATCTTTATTGCCTTGATTTTCCTTACCATTGCCTACAGCAGTGTGAACAGATCTGAGTGAGGCCCACATGAAGAAAACAATTCTCATTGTTTAGCAGCATGTTGATCATAAGATAGAGCAGTTTCTATTTAAGACATTTCAGTCTAAAATGGACCATGAATAAAAAGAACTGTAAATTAGTAAAAAAAGAAAAAACAATTTAAACTCATGAAGCAACAAGGACATTAGATGAAATGTTATTTGCATGGTGTTGGAGTCTATTTTAGCCAGAAACCCTAAATGACTTTAAAATAGAAAACCTTGTCAAAAGTTCTTAAGAATTGTATATCTGTTCCTTTTATATCGGATTCTGTATTGCAAATAGTAAGACATTAGTAAATTGGAAGCTATGACTTTTTTTTATAGAAGCAAGACTTTATATCAGGAACGGGGCAGATGGACCAAATATTCAAGTTGAGACAGACAGTGGGAAAGTTCAAAATGTTTATTAACACAAGACGAAGCGTGGAGCTGTCAATCTGCAAACCGCAGTCTGGTTTAACAGATCAGTCCATCCTCTCCATGCGAAGCAGGATCCAGCCGACGGAATGCCAAACGAGCTGCAGTGCTGAGTCGCCCAGAGTGTCTCTAAAGTAGCAACCTTAGTGAGCAGGCAGGAATCCGATCTAGGTCAGAAAGAACAGTTTTGAAATCCCGAGTCCGCAGCCTGGTAGGGGTTCCAATCCACACAGGAACAGACAGATCCAGGGTTCCAGGAATCCACAGAGCATGAAGGCATGTTCAGAGTTCCATGAGTCCAGCAGCATGCTCAGACAGATACCCACAGATGCCGACAGGCAGGCTCAGTGGTTGATTGGAGATAAGACTTGGTACCAGGATAAGTACAGGACTTTAAACTGGACTCCTCCAAAAGCCAGGACACAATCAGGAAACAAGACAAACACAAAAAAAAATCAACCACTGGCCTCCAAGAACGGGAACATGAACTCTGGAATAACCAAACTCAAACAAAGAAACTAACATACAATCATAATACAAACGAGGTTCTGGCCCCGATAGCTGGGCTGAGCCGAGTATAAAGCAACAGACGCAGGTGAATAAGATGAAGGATATTTAGGAAAAGGGCAGAGTTAGGCAGGTGAATGAACTGAACAATTAAGGTCAGCTATCAAGGCAGATCATGACAATTTACATAAGTCCTGATATCTGCTTATACAGCTAAGAAAGTTAGTTTTGCTTTTTCACACTAGAATTACGTTTAGGATTGAGTGAGAGCCTTATTAATAAAATATTTTAATTAAGTAAAAAGTATGGAATGGATCAGTAAATCAACCAGACATGGAATGATTATCTGCAACAAGAAACAAGCACAGTAATTTTAATAAGTAATTTTTGTTTTTTTGCATTAAAACTGCAGAGAAGAAAGAAAGTCACAGCGGCTCACAGAGACCTTTGTCTTTCACCTCAGGTTTTTCCATTTTTTGTAGCCTTTCTCAGTGTGGCAGCTACTCTGGTGAGCCGTCTCCCAAACTGTGCCATGTAGGAACAAAGTGTGTCATAATTATAAATGAAATTTTTAAATAAATTTAACAGTTGTACATTGATTAATGTAATGTAGTGTAACGTAAATCGCTTTATTGTCCCACAATGGGGAAATTCACTATCTGCATTTTAACCCATCCCCTTGGGGAGCAGTGGGCTGCCATTGTGCGGTGCACTGAGAGCAGTGTGGGGTTAAGGGTTTTGCTCAGTAATCCCAGACTAGCAGTTTCAGGGGATCTGATGACCAGGTACTTGCAGCCTTCTCAGAGCACAAGCACACTGCTCTAACCACAAGGCCAACACTCCCCATTTAAAGAACTGAAGTGTAATAACGCAAAGGGGAGAGGCAGCAGACTGCACCAATTTTCGCTACAAATATCTGAACTGTGATTAAAATCTATGTAAATCTATGCTCTGCACCTCTAAACAGCAGATAAAACTGCACAATTTTAAGAACTCTTTTTTTCTTTCTTTTGTAAGTGTGTGTGGTGTGTGACAAATTACAGGCCAGACAGTTATGAGCAAATAATGTCTATTTTGTGCAATCTCTTCTCTGGTAATTCCCTCTCAGGACTGCGCAATGTGCAAACTTATTTACAGACGTCACAATAAGAAAGACATAAATACAGTGAGTGAGTCATTTAAATTATTCACAAGGGGACCATTACATGCTGAGAATGCTGTCAGTGACTGCAAGAGCTATTACCATTTATTCTTTTCATAAATATTTTAAACAGGTAATACAATCAATTTCCACAATGTCTATAAAGCCAGGTATGTGTATGAACAGTATTCACGGGCTATTTCATCCCAAGTGAGTGACTTTCAGTATTCTAGTCAGAAAACTTGATGGAAAGCATAAAACAAACAACATTTTCAAGACTAGAAATTACAACTTCTTCCACACTGATGTTGTAGTTTATACTCAAACAGAAGATGAACAATGCAAAGAAGTGTGATTTCAAACCTCATCTAAGCTTGTTTACTGTAAGAAAGACTCCAGTGGATGCACCAATGAAGCAGAAAGCAGAAGGAGGTAAAACAGTGGAAGAAAGGACCTATACATTTAGATATGAATGTAAAATCCCTCCTCGGTGGAGTGTAAAACCCCTGAGGAGGTGGGAGGAGGACGGGGAAGCACACGAGCTGTTACTGGGTCATTAAAACAGTTTGCTGAAGTGACAATGTAATCTGAGCTGACATGACTATGAGCAAACAATGAATCTGCATTTGTATTTGACTGAAAAGCACCAGAGGAGAACTCCACTGTAGAAATATTTTTCATTAAAACGGATGATCTCCATCATTTAAACTCTATTAAAAATTTAAAGGGGGAAAAATATGCAAAGTTATTTAAGAGTCCCAGAGTGTTGAAGTATCAAACTTGTGCTTGAAATCAAGCAATAAGACCTTGTTGATGCAAAATTACTGAATAGTGAAGAATAAGATCCAAGCAAACAAACAATATTCATTCATTTTTTTAGAGACAGGTAGTAACACATAGCATTATATTGACCAAACAGTAGTAAAACATTTGGTAGACTTCAACATTACAGATGCACCTCTGCCAACTCTGTCAGGCTATTGTAAAGGCTTTCTCTATGCCATTACCCTGACCTAAAATGATTTTGTATTAACAGGCTGTGCTCTCCAGATCATGAAACTGCAAATTTTCTATGACTGATGCAAATAAACATTTGTTAGGGAAAAGTTTCTTTAGATTCATAGTAGGAGTGCAAAAATGTAGAGTAATTTCCTTTTTTTACCACTCATAAGAAATGCTGGAGCAGTTGCTTCACTGCTCATCTGTTCAGGCATCCACTGTGAGTACTCTCAACCTTCTTAATCTAAGGCCAGCTTCATACATTTATCACTTGTTCACTCTTTCACCTACCAAAAAAGGTTTCCATCAAGCAACCCAGGTCCATAGATTTAATATAGATCTTGTTTAAATTAGAACTTTAATCAGCAAAATTATAATTTGTGCACTTTCCCTGTTTTCAATTATTGATATACTTTGATTTAATACTTGAAGTGTTAAGACTTCGTGTTATTTTATTATGTTCTTCATTCTTCAGAAATGTATGGCGCATATTTGTAAAATTACAATTATGATTGATTGTACCAGTAAATAAAACCAAATGAATGATTCAATTGTAATTGATATTTAGGGATTCAGGGCTGTTTGTTGTTTTGCACCCCTAATCCCCTTCTTGCACTTGGAGCCTAACTACCTCTAGCTCTTGAGACCTGGCTGATAACCACACGCCTACTTAAGGCTGAGTCAGACATGGAGTCAACGCTGGAACATTGTATGCCACATGGTATCTCTGTCTCCACCTGTTAGCTTTGCTTTTTGAAAAAACTCAAACTCACTTTGCATTCTCCTGGTGTACTTTTGCACGTTTTATTGTGCAACTTTACAAACACCCACACACAACTCAAGAATTTCCTACTCCTCTTGCAATAAAATAAATCCTCATGATCTGATCATCGTTGAGTTTCCTGGTCCAACATGTCCCTGTTAAACTGAATCTGGAATCCCTTCATCATACTAACCCAGGGGTTCTCAACCTTTTGCAAGCTGGGCCCCCCCAAAGCTGGTTCATTGCAGTTGGGGCCCCAGTGCCCCCCGCCCAGATCCCCCATCCCCCCGCCCCGCCCCGCTCTACCTTGCATAGATAGATAGATAGATAGATAGATAGATAGATAGATAGATAGATAGATAGATAGATAGATAGATAGATAGATAGATAGATAGATAGATAGATAGATAGATAGCCCTAGGCTATTATTTTTAGGCCCACATTATTATTATTACCATCATCAGTAGCGGTAGGTAGGCCTATTATCATTTCTAGGCTATTGTTATAATTGGCAGTAGCACCAGACTTCTAATGTGAGCTTGCAGGCATTATTATTGTTATTATTATTATTATTATTATTATTATTATTATTATTATTATTATTATTATTATGAGTAGTATATGCCTATCATTATTACAAGGCTATTGCTATATAATTATGAGGTTACATGCTTTATTGTTGTTGTTATTATTATTATCATCAGTTGGCCTATTATCAATACTAGGCTATTGCTATATAATTAGGTGATGTTAATGTGAGACCTGAGCCTGCTTTGCCTTGCAAAGATCCTCAATTCTTGGCTCAATGTTTGATAAGCATAGCCTCAAATCATCCTCGATTTGTGCACGATTGCGGTGTTTTGTTTTGAGTGCAGTCATTTTTGAGAATCCTGCCTCACACAAATATGTCGACGCGAAAGGAAGGAGAATCTTCAAGGCGACGTCACAGAGTTCCGGGTATTCCTGCATCAATGCTGCCCAGAATGACGAAAGAGGACAGGAGCTAAAGAGTTCCTTCAGTCTACTGTCACTCTTCAGCTCAATAAGCTGTTCCTGCAAATCAATTGATAGCTCGTTTGCTGTGCACACAAACGGATCTCGAACCCATGCAAAAGAGCGATAATCCTCTTTAAAGTACGTCGCAAATTGTTTTCTCATTGCTGACAGGTGCTCAGACGCTGATTGAAATAGGGAGGAGAAATCGTGTGACGCGCCTGCATCAGTTATAAAGTCTGTAAGGCAGGGGAACATGTCACAGTTCCCTCGACTGATGCGGCCATGCCAGAGGTCTAGTTTTTGTGTGAAGGCCTGCACTTTGTCTGCAAGGAGCAAAATATGAGTTTCGCGGCCTTGCAAAGACAGGTTGAGGCCATTCAAGCGGTCAAATATATCGACCAAATAGGACAGAGACGCAAGCCACATAGTGTCATCCAGATGCTTCGCCAGATCTGATTTAATTTCTGTCAAAAACCACTTCACCTCCTCTCGCAGCTCATACAACCGCTGTAACACCCGCCCCCTGGAGAGCCAGCGAACTTCAGTGTGCAGAAGCAGCTGTTCGTGCCCTGACCCCATCTCCTGGCAGAGGACCCCAAACAAGCGAGAGTTTAGCGGCCGTGATTTTATGAGATTTATTATTTTGACGGATTGGTTCAGCACAGAGTCAAAGAGAACCGGCATTTTTTTAGCAGCTAGTGCTTCGCGATGGACCATGCAGTGTGTCCATTTCACAAGTGGAGCTACTTGCTGAACGCGAGCAGCTAGGCCACGCTCATGCCCCGTCATTGCCTGCGCACCATCCGTGCATAGGCCAACGCATCGGTCCCAAGCCAAACCATTTTCGCGGATAAAAATGTCAAGGACATTGAAAATGGCTTCTCCTGTAGTGTGTGACTGAAGAGGCCGGCAAAACAGGACATCCTCCTCAATCACCTTGTCCCGCAGATACCTGACATAGGTGAGGAGCTGTGCCTGCCCAGCAACATCAGTGGATTCGTCCAGCTGCAGCGCGTAGTAAGGACTCTTTTTTACAAACTCTATCAGTTGCTCTCTGATATCGTTGGACATGTCTACAATTCTCCTAGCGACTGTGTCATTGGACAGTGGTACTGCACCGAGTTTGGCTGCTGCACTATCGCCTATCATTATTCTGCACATGTCTTGCGCTGCCGGCAAAATGAGAGTCTCTGCGATTGTATGCGGTTTACCCAGTTTACCGATCCTTTTGGCCACTACATATGATGCCTCCAAACACTGTTTAGACACAGTGCTGTGCACTGAAATGGTTGCCTGTTGCTGATGGAGGCCATCAAGCTTTCTTTTAAAATATTCGACCGGTTTATTTTTAATGCCAGCATGCTTTGTTTCGAGGTGTCTTTTTAATTTGCAGGGCTTCATACTGTCATTTGCCAGCACCTCGGCACATACGACACACTGAGGTCTCAGTTCAGCCGTGACTGTAAACCCAAACTGCAGGTATGCTTCATCGTACTTGCGAAGCTTTTTTGCAGCTGGTGGTGCGTTGGTTGGCTTGTTGGTCCTCACAAGAAATTTCTCCATTTTAATTTGTTTTCAATAAAGTTTAAACTATGGCAATATGTAACTATGTGTGGTGTATGTTGAGAGACGTATCAGGGGCTAATCAGTCAGGACTTAGGCACAATCTTTCATTAAAACCAAACAAAATAATTATTTTGCAGACAATTCAGATTTTATTTTAATTCTTAACGATTGTAGTCCTCGTGTGTGTGTGTGTGTGTGTGTGTGTGTGTGTGTGTGTGTGGTGTGTGTGTGTGTGTGTGTGTATCGTTTGGGTAGTTAGCTAAGTAACTACTGCCTAGCAGTTTAACAAAATTACTGGCTAGGGCTGAGATATGATCTAATCTTAAAGAATGTTTCTGGGTTTAGTCTTTAAAAAGACTGTTGGGGTTTGTGTAGTAAAGGCCTATGTAAATCGAGATTGATAACAGACTAGCGAGAGCTGGCACAAGCGAACTTGGCAAGAGACTAGACTAGAGTGAATGGAGAGCTATGTCGTGAGTCAATTTAAATGCAGTGATTTATTTTTGTGAGAGTGAGTGAACATTTACACCCCGCTCTGTAAGTCAAGGCGGGAACGGCGGCGACCATGCGCATGCGCGATTCATTTGCAGCCTGGACACAGAGGGGTGTGTGTCTCCTTTCTGCTGCAGGCTGGGACTGCTGCGCGAGGTTACTGAGAGACTGACCGCCTGTGAGTGCCTTTGGACGGGAGAGGGGCTCATGGCAGCACCCGCTGCTCGTTGAGCACAGTATGCCTAACTGCAGAGTGATTCGTGCTTTCGAGTCTCCAAACACCACAAAAGTCTCCAAAAACACCAGTAAAAGTCGCGGGATATTTTGACAAAAAATAATTTGTATACAATGTCGCTTAGTTCACTCAAGGCAACAGAAATGTCCGCCCGAGGATGAGTGTAAACTCCACACAGGAACATCACCGAAAACTCCCATGGGAGAAAAAAGGGGCGGCATTTCAAAATAAGACATTCCAAGTTGACGTTGCAAGTTTTGTTCACGATGACACAATCAGTGCACCAAAGTTCGTTAATTAAAAAACACTCACCTCCACCCTTCGATTTTCCGGTACGCTCCTTCACCCTGTCCGAGCGATGGACAGAGAAGCCCGGCGGCTGGAAAGAAGAATCCAGCACGCCGCTGGAAGCCTGTAGCGTCCCCACTCAGGGGCTCAGCTGTACGGCGTATGTGGCGATACCTCCGCCCAGTCCTTTCGCTCTGCTCCCGACTTCCGCGGCCCGACTCCTGGCCTTGTTTACCTCGAGTGGGGCACGCATCGAAATCAGCACACCTCAGTCCAGTATTGGCAAAAGACAGACCACAAACTTCCTCACGGATCCTCAGAAGTGTCTCACGGCCATAATTTAAAGTGGTAAATACATCAAAGACAAAAACAAACATAAAACAGCCAGCACACAGGAGAGCTCTTGCTACGGCGCCCTGTCTCGGCGCCATGATCAACCACCCGCTTATCACCGCATTTGCGCTCACTATCGACAAAACAATCAAATTTGTTCAAAACTTTTTTTTTTTAATCAGTCCAAACACATTTTAATTTTTATTCAGGAGTTATGTATATACAAAACTTTAACTTTTTATGAAATAAAAAGTTAAAAAAAAAAAGATAAAAAAAAAGATAAAAAAAAAGTGTAAATTTTTTTTTTCCAGTTTTTTTCCACTCCCATCCTGTAGCCTACTCGCGCCCCCCCGGGGAGAGTGTCGGGGCCCCCCCGGGGGGGCGCGCCCCACCGGTTGAGAACCACTGTACTAACCAATTCTTAAGTTCTCCACTCCTCTGTTCTCTTCCTCCACTGCTTACTCACCTTTGCATTGTTTGTCCTTGTAGGTTAATCTGACCCCTGTGCTCTAAACTCTGGGTTAACTGTTTACGATGACATAGTCTTAATATATTTGATTAACCTGCGTATTTAGTATTTATCCATGAAGTACAAAATGAATATTCCCTGACAAAACTGCTTCTGATTCATAGAATCATGAGATTTATTTTATATTAGTTTGTTGGTGAAAGATATGCGTTTCCATGGATTCATAAAACATTTTACCAGAACAAAATTTTAAAAGTAGCACAATAATCAACAAAGTAATTGGTATATGATCCAGTATTTTCTCCACAAACTGTTGCTAAATGTGCATTGTGTCTAAACTTAAGAGAAATTTTATATACCTTAAAAATATGACAAAGATTTTTAAAGGATAATTCTCAGGTTGTGTGGAGGTTTTTAGAGGACCCAAATGTAGAGACAGAAGCTGAGGAGGATTCTTGAAGATTTAATTAAATTTTTACACAAGCAGAAGTCCATAAACCAAATACTGAAACTGTAATCCAGGAGAGATCAGTGAAAACACACATGAGGGGAAAATAAATGATGAAGAACTAGCAAAGAGTGACTGAACAGGTGGTGTATATATGGGAAACAGAAACAATGGGAGGACTAAGCAGACAAGAAACAGGTGTGGACAGAAGAATCTAGAAGGGAGCTAGGAGAAGGAGACTGACACAAGAGGGCAACAGAGGGTAAATCAGAAATACATAGGAACTAGACTACAACTAAAAACTAGAATAACACAAAATGGAAATAAAACCAATGAAAATTTAAAAAACAAACTTAAACAGAACCAAAACCATTACAATAATCTAGTTTACAAACTTTAAAAGCAATATCTGTCTCAAAAAGTATTCTCTTTTTGATTTCATTGATATATTATATAAGGCTTATTGTGCTACTTTTATATTCTGTATTAATTCAGAAAGCCAGGTTAACAGCATCTTCAGTGAAGACTTATACTCACAGGAATGATAGCCAAGCACAACAAATGATTATCAGATTTCCCCCAAATGATTTACAAAGCAGAGTAGAAAAACTTCCTCAATTATTAAGTAAAATCACAAAATGTTTTATAGAGAAATAGCCCTAATCCTGAACACAGCCTTGCACACAGGATGTACCCCGGTCTTCAAGTTTGCAGATCCATTTCTCTTTGCTCTGCCAATATTCTACATCACTCTAATCCTGCCTATTTAACTCCACTTTCCGCTGCAGTAGAAGCCTAATAACCAGATTTACACTGCCTAACATGGTCTATCCCCCCTGCTTTAAGGTGTTTAGCTCTTTAATGTGTTATTAGTAACAGGAAATGAAAGGGGCTACTGAAAGCAACTCAGAGTAACAAAAAGGAGCCAGAATATAGAACGCAATGAGCTGATTACTCCCAACAGATGAGTGGTTTCATTATTGCAATATCTGTGTTGCTATCGAGTGTTTGGGTTACCAGCTTTATTAAATCCTAAGGGACGGGGTAAACTCCAATCACCGTGCTTTTAATTAACGGCTTGGCAATTAATGCCACGTTGAGAATTAGGCTGTATAATCGCCTTACCCCTTGGCGATTTATAGAACAAATATCAGGCAAAGCAATGATGTGAAACGAACAACTGATTGGCCCTGGTGGCTCTGCTGTATTATTGCTCAGCGCAGACTTTGACTGGGGACTGAAACAGCTTCTGGCATCTCCAGTTAGCTTGAAGTTTAGTTGCCAAATAAATAAAATATTTTTAAAGCTAAGGGCAGAGCAGATGGTTAAAATTTTAAGATATAAAAAATGTTTTATCTCAGAATGCATGCTCACGTTGCAGTTGATTTACTTACTTCTTTTCCTTAGGCAATCCTTCTTTTGTATTTAAATTAGAAATGGCTTGAAAAAAGTCCTTTTAACATCACTGACTTGCTTACCTTCTCCTGCTGGCCTCCAATTTGCTTTGTGCGATGGAGTGGAAATTAAGAATGATAGGCCTTGTAAGTGTCAAGCTTCTAACCGCTTTTTCTAAACTGCTCTCCCCAGAACTGTGCCACTTATTTATAGACAATGGGTACGGTGGATTAACAAGAATCCCCAAGACTACAGTCAGGAGAAATGACTTTGAGGGCTTTTTGGCAGGGTCCAGCCATTCATTTACCGTCACAAAACCCAGCTGAGCCATTTGGCTGGAGGTGGAGAAACTGCGCTCTGTATTTACACACAGTGTGATGCTGTTTTAAAGCATCTATAGCTACAATTCAGGTTTTATGCATTTTCTAAGTTTTATGCATTACTATTTCACATATAGAGGGGGAAATCAGCTTTTTAACTAATTTTGGAATGGGATCAATCATATCTTTTTTTTCTCCTTAGAATCCTTTAAAATACTGTTTTAACTGGAAATAAAAAAGCAACATGCTACACACCTATCACAACTATTAAATACAGAAAATGCTACAATTTTGTTGTCTGTCAGTGCTGAATTAATTATGTTTAGTTTGAGTTTTGCAGTTTTAGAGAGAATATTTTCTCTATCTTTGCAAATTAATTCAAGCTCACTGCACCTGTCAACCAAGCTGCATAATGGACTTATGGCTGTACCTTGACTGAGATATTCTAATAAACATGCTCTGATCTAAATAATTCAATTAAAGATCTGGATGCATATGAATGGCCATTTTCCTGTTGGTAGCCAAACATTTATCCTTCCAGCACTTTATTAAGTTACATTCACTCTGACCAGTTTTCCTGTAACTGCTGAAGTAAAGCCTCTCAACAACACGATGTTACTGTACCTCCATCATGTTTACTATGGGTGTTCAAGTTGATGTGGAGTTTTAGTTTTCTGATATGCGCAGTTTTTGCTTTTATTGTTTTTGCATAGGATTTTTCAAACTTTCAAGCTTTTTGTCTAATCTTACCTGACCACCTTCTTTAACAGGTTTTCAGTGTTTCTCTAAATAAGTAAGAACTAACTCTAAACAGGACTCTTGTGGGGCATTAGAGCAAACTGAGCAGCAGGTTAGATGTCAAACTAGTTGAACACTAGATGTTGTTGTTCCATTGCATAAAGTTAAAGCAAAATACACTGGCGTTTTTTTTGTAACACTATGGTATAAGAAAAGGTTCTTACAGATGTCAAAGTTGTTGTCAAGGTACTGCACTATTTTCCAGCTCTCTGGGTCTTGGTACATGTTTGCTAATGTATGCAGAGACCTATGTCTGGCACCGTTTGGCACAAATGCTCAGCATCAGTCCCCTGAAGCGTCTACATCTCCACTTTTTTCAGATTCATTTGACAGACCTTAAGGTACAAAGCCACCTCCTCCACTTTCCTGTTAAAGCAGAGTTGCTGTCCCTGGATGATGCACATCCTTTCAGTCACAAACAGACATTCAGTGTGCAGCCATCCAGAACAACCATCTTATTTCAGGTAGAAGAGGGTATTTTATACTCATCACCTCCAAAGAAAGTGCTGCCCTTGCTATTAGCTCATACAAATATAAACCCCTTTGGAAACACTTTTTAAATACAAAACAAATTTTATTTTTTATTTTTCTCAAGTTAAATGATTTCTCTGATGTTTTTGCTGTAGAGAGACAAGAAGAGTAGAAAATAAAAGTAAAAAAAAAAAAAAACTGTACACAGCATATACCATGTAAGGCAAAGAAAGTCTATATAAATAGCACCATTCAGTACAAGGGCAATTATAGGTGCTTTAAATGAATTAAACTATAAAATAAAAAAAACATGATGAAACAGATAAAAAACAGTTGGACCACAATCTTAATAACCCATTTAATAGTTTAACTTCAACATCGATCCATCCATTTTCTAATATGCTTAATCCCAAGGGGGGTTGCGAGGGGTGCTGGTGCCTATCTCCAGCTGTCTACGGGCGAGAGCCGGGGTATACCCTGGACAGGTCCCCAGTCCATCGCAGGTTTAACTTCAACAGTCAAAGGCAGTTCTGAAAAATTTGATTTCTTAACTTTGAATTATCAGAGACTCAAAAGGCTTTGGCCCTTTATTGTCAACATTATTATTCACATTCATTGAATATATATGGAACAAAACACAATGAATCCTCACAATACATGTTTCCAGGTGGTATTCAGCCTATAAGGACCTGCAGCTTCTCACCTGCCAATTTGATAAATAAAGGCGCATTTAAGAGCTAAATGTTTTTGTCCCTCTTGGTTTCTATTGTTCAGCTCCACCGCTGAACATTGTTTCTTTCTGGGTGAACATTTCAACACCCAAAATGGAATTCTGTATTGCAACAATTAAGTATAATCCTGTTTAGACAGTTTTACCTGAGAGGCTTTGCAGCACTTAAAAGTATATCTTTGTCATTTGCTGGCCAAAATATACGTTCCCTTCTGCCATTTTTCACTCTTTATATTTGGATGTCTCCTACATGATTTTTTTAAGCTTTTTAAGCTGACACAAGATGCTTCATACCAACCATATGCCAAGCTAGTCTCTTCCTGGGGATATTCCAACTCTGCAATCAGTGACTCCAGTAAGTAAAACCTGCCAGCAGAGTGATGCTGATAGTTATTTTAGTTTGATGAGAAGTGTTTATTTTTTCAGAAGCATCATTTCATCCAGAAAACAAAAAATAAATAGAGCACATTGGGAAATAATCCCATTTAACTATACATCCATTGGACAGGAGGAATATACTCTGGACAGGTTGTCAGTCCATCATTGGGCAACATGAGTACTCAATAGAGACACAGAGACAAACATGTTTTTTTTAAATAAGTAAGGATGCCAGAGTACCTGTGGAAAACCCCCCCAGGCACAGACATAACAAGCAAACTCTAGGTGAGGCTGATCAAATTAGAGCATTTTTGATTGTTTATCAACATTATTTTCCATGATCTTGGCACTGATGACTGGATCATTTGTTTCATTCCTTCCACCTGCTAAGCATAGGCGGATCTACTTGGGTGGCATAGGGTGGCAAATGCCACCCTAAATGACAGCCTTGCCACCCCTGCTGCCACCCAAGTTGGCGGTAGGGGTGGCGAGGCTTATAAATTATGGATCATTTGAGAATTACGACAGCTAATTTCTAATGTCGGACTGCAGTGAATGCAGCACGAGATGACGCGAGAGCGACTGAGACTGAATGTTTTGAAAACCGAATGGGGCAACGCGAGGGAGCCAGGGGTGATGGGGAGAGGAGACACAGGGTGAAACAGGTACAAACTGATTAACTATCTATCGAGAAATGAAATCATAATGAAAGCACAATGTTGCTAGCATAGCTGCAATGCTGATTTTGAGATGATAAAAATCAGGTTGCAGAACGTTATTTCTCCAACTATGATGTTAGTTAGGCCTGACGTTTCAGGCTCATAAAGACATGTTTGCGGTCAACTATGACAGAAAAGAAACTATCAAGTTTGATTGTACTCAAATCAAAATGCACAAAGGCATTGGATCTAAATAAATTTGTGAAGCGTTTTGCTGAGCAACATGGAAATCGCCGCATTCAGCTGTTATAGTCATGTTAACTTTATGTTATGCTCTCTGGTGAGCCTTTACAGAGATGTTACGTTTTGTTTTGGCACCTGAGAAAATCTGATATTTCCTTTAATAAAACCAAAAGCGTTAAAAGTTAAAAATGTGATACTGGTGTGAATCCTGCTTAATATGAAGCAGTGTTGTTGTTTCTTTTTTGTATATATAGTATGAAGCTATACAGAAATGACCTGTATGAACCTACTCACAAGCAAAATGTATTTTTTATGTTGCTTGCTTGAGGCACTGGTTTGTGTTGCTTTTTATGTTGCTTGATACAGCAGTATGGAGGACCACCTCTGCCATATTTAAAAATAAATACAGAAATAAATAAATGCTCAATAAATAAATAAGCATTCAATTAATTGCCACCAAAAATACAAACAACAAATAAATGTACAGGTCTATCTACAGCATATTTACATGCATGAAATGTCCCTTTCATGTTGCCGTAACTGCTGTATGTCAAGTTACTGAGGAACAAATGTGGTAAATGTGTGTTCAGAGTAAACAATACATGGATGTCCGGTACCTTGTTTGGGTGCCCTGACCCTTTTATTTCTACTGTGTAGTTATGCTGACTTTAGTGCAGCTCAGTCCATAGATCTATGATGGGGAACTTTTTCTTTCTATAGTTTCTTCTTGTGCAAATGCTGCAAAGCTGCCTCTCTGACAGTCAATCTCACACATCTACTACTCAGCACCTGTGTCTCACCTTAATACCTTTCCTGTGATAATGCCCCTCTAGAAGTAGTGTTATCATTCTTCTATCTCCTATTAAGTGAGATCACATTGTACGATGTATTATTAATATGAACTGTTTCACATGAAACACTAGTACTGTACATACTATTCTCACCAAACTGTGATAACTGTGATTAAATTCAGTGTAAACAAATGCCATATGTTGCCACCCCTAGAAAATTCCTGCCCCCTTCTTGCCACCCCATAAATATTTTTCTAGATCCGCCCCTGCTGATAAGCCCTGCACAGTTTTAATTTGCCCTCATCTGATCCACCTGTTCCAGCTCTTATTTATGCTGCCTGTTTTCCAGCCATCAGTGCGAGATTATTCGAGCGGAGTTTGAGAGTTATCTACCGTACCCTGTTGTGTTTTGATTGCCTGATCCTGACCTGTTTCTACCTCTGGATTCCTTAGTTTTGGCTTGCCTGTGTTTGGTCTCTTCTGCCTGTTTCCTTTGGTACCTCTGAATCTCTCTAATCTTCTGGTTTGGACCTCTGCTTCGTCAATTGCTCTGGATTCTAACTCTGGACCCTTCTGCTCTTCAGCGCCTGCTGGCTTCCACTCTACAGCCTGGTCTGCCCTTCTCCTGGAACTCTCTGGGCAGCTCCCACTGCCTGTTGGGGAAAAGTCATTTGACTAGATCCCACTCCTTCCTCTTGATGCGGACAGAACTAAGAACCAGGTAAGTGACTCGCATGCCCAGTATTGTTCCATTGCTGAGTGTAGTGATCACTAACCTGAGCGTCTGTCTCCACAGAGAAGCCAGCAAAATTGTTTTTATCTTTAAACAAATCTGTTCTGTCTGCCTGAATTCTGGGTCCATATTTCTGAGCCTTGATATAATTTTTGAATATTTCTCACCATTACATTATTAATCCATTACCAATATAAAAATGTTTAAGAGCAGGGGTCCATCTAAAAGGTTTGAATATGTGTGCTCAGGGAAAGCTATATCTTGTTCTTAAATCCATTGGGTGATCAGTCCATTTCTAAATGGGATTGTAGATATTTTATTACTCTAAAAACAATGGACTGACCTTGTGTTATAGGTAGGGGTCTCCAGCTGCAGTCCCTGGGAGCTGGTTTCATTGAGTGTTATAGTGCATCATGTTGCCCTGACTTTCAGTTTTGAATTCCAGCTTGGAGGGGCATTGCCTTAAAATCTATTACTCAGAGGAAATAATGTATGGTAGCCCAGAGGGTCACACAAACTCAAAAATTGGCAACACAGACACCAAAGCAACAAAACACAACTAAAACAGCCACAACAAAAGCTATAACAGGGGTTTGCGGCTAGGATCACACAAAACGGGTGAGCTGGGAGGAGACGTAGACGCATCTGACAGCAGAGTCAAATCTCTCTAAACATCACCGTGCAGTTGTTTGTGCAACTTGTAGCATTTTCTTTTGCCTGTTGCATGTTGCAACACAGTTGTGTATCTGCAGCGTGTTTGCACTTAGCTGCTCTCTGTTTCAGTGTTTTTCTGTTTGGATGTGTTTGGTTTCTTTTTTGTGTTTGTCTAATTTATTGTCTTTGCTAGTCTTTTTTGTCTGTGTCCTGAACTTTTTCTATGTGCTGCCCTTGAATGTATTTGCACTGTGTTTGCACCTCTCAGTCACTGCAATCATTACCAGGATGACTTTTTATTTCATACAAGTTGATTTATCATGGTTTTGTAGCTTGTGACCGTTTTAGCATTATTTCCACTCAAATTTAATTATAATTAAAATACATCTGTGCCTGATATATCTATTTGACCAAGTATAGTCAGAAAATGCAGCCTCCACAATCTTGTTTTAATGGCAACACATTTGAACATGCATGGATAACGAAGGTATTTAAGAAATCTCCTACACGCGTCTTGTAGAAAACTTATCAAGTTCTCCTGGTTGGCTTCACTGAATGGAAGGTGGTTTCTGATTTAATGTTTGGTTAATTGTTATAGTTAGTATTACAATGTATATAGTTTTCTGGTGGAGTCTCTGCTTATCACAGAAAACCACTGTGCGTTTGATCTGCTGGTATTTTAAATTAAATTAGTGAAAGAGTACCTTCTTCGAAACTAAAACAGTTGTTCTAAATTGCTTAAATCTTTCTTGTTGTGCTAAGGGTGAAACAATCCATGAAAGCGCAAATATTTTCTCTTACTACCAATCTTGGAAAATAGCAGTGGGACTCGTTCTCCTTCCTGGTTGTAGATTACCTAACTTTAACTAAGTGCCCCAATTTTGTAAACTCTTCTTAAATTAAATAGGGGATGCTTTGAACAGGGTTGAAAAAGGCTCCAACAGCCTCTCACACATTTGCCCACATTAATGAGGAGAGTCTAACAAAGATGTAATAAGGCCAGGCTACAGCAGTAGTAATTTGTTTCTCATTAATTATTCAGTGTCACAATGAGCTGTGAGTTGCATTCAGGCTCCACTTACTGTAGGGATTTAAAATTAAAGCAGACAATTATATTTTTGTAAGAACAAGTCATTCACCATCTTTAATGATAACACAAAAACACATCTACTAGGCTACTGGCAAAGACAGGATGTTTTTTTCCCAATCCAAATTACACAGCATTTCTAAGAAGTGAGGCTTATGAAACCAAAAGATCTGAGTGGCTGCAGTTTGTTTACAAGAAAATGATCTGACTGTTAAGGCGGGCATACGCTGTGCAATATTTTCAATTGCTGCATGCAGCTACAGCTCACACTTTATGATGAAATTGCAGGGTTTGAAAGTTCACAGCTCACGATGCTCTCACAGTTTGCGGCCCGACGCTCTGATGCGATCTTACTACGGCCGACTGAATTTCAAACATTTTTGATTTTATCAAACCTTATGATTCCTGATCGGGAGGTGGTCGTGACAGACTGATTGCTCCTCGTTACCACCTGTGCACTACATGATGCACGATCGAGCTGAAAGATGGCCTGATCGAAAAATCTCACATGACTAGAGAATAAGCCTGAAAAGGGCAAAAAAAATCGTACAGTGAATGCACGGCTTTAGTGGGCATTCAGTATATAATTTTGTGTTTATGAGCTTTAACAGAGACTGGTTAATTTCTCTAGATACTACTGTCTCGTGATAGTGTGATCTCTGTTCAACATAAAGTATGGTGAGAAAATCTATCATTGTGATACTATGTGCAATAGAGACCAACAGAAGTCGTCACAACCCTTTAAATGTTTACATTTAAGCACATTTCAAGTTTGAACTTTAGGATTCATGTGATAAAGCAACACAAACCAGTGCCTCATTGTGATGAAGAATTGCTTTTTATGTAAAAATGTCCATTTTAATCGGAGTTTGGTAGTAATTATTACCTTTACTCAGCTACATTTACTTCACAAACATTAACAAAATATTCCAAAGGGTAGATGAAACAAAGTCTTGTTTTGGCTTAGAAAACATGCTAATTGAACCGGACGACCGGGTCTGCCCCCTATAAAGCTTCAATCTCAACTCTCCACTGAGGTGCCTTGATACAGCACTCTGGGAACAGCCTACAGTATTCGTTCAGAAATATCTTTCTGTGTCATTCCTTCTTGCTTGAGGGTGTCAATGTTGGCCTTCTGGACAGCAGTCAGGTCGGCAGTCTTACCCACGATTGGGGTTTTGAGGGATGAATCAGGTTGGGAGTTTTAAAGGCCTCAGGAATCTTTTGCAGGTGTTTAAAGTTAATTTGTTGATTCAGATGATTAGGTGCATAGCTCGTTTAGAGATATTTTTCATGATATGATATTTTGTGTGATAGGAATTTGGAGTTTTAATGAGCTGCATGCCAAAATCATCCGTATTAAGACAATAAAAGGTGCGAAATATTTCAGTTAGTGTGCAATGAATCTAAAATATATGAATGTTCAAGTTTTATCATTACATTATGGGAAATAATGAACTTCATCACAATATGCTAATATTTTGAGAAGGACCTGTATTACTAACTCTAGTTATGCACTCCACCAGTAGGTGGTGACATGTTCACACCTACTAGTGTGAGCTTCATAAATTGTGGGGATCGTTGAAGCAATTAGCCCAAATGGTTCAATGCCCCATGGCACAGCATATTCACCTTTACCGGTTCACACAAAAGCTTATATCAGGTTCATGGGTAGTCAACTTCCACGATAAAACTTTAATGATCCCCACACCGCAATGCCATATTTCTTAGCTCTCTGTCAAATGGCATCTTTTCATACATCTTCACTACTCTCCGATCTGGGCTACTAATACGGGCCATTTCTTGCAACACCACGTTGATTGGCTCATGATTTGTGACATGACCAACTGCTAAACAGGATTAAGATTATTTTTTGTTACTTTTTAACCCCTTTTGAATACATATATTATCACCTAGTAAAGTATTTTAATGCTCTGTAACTGCTTAATTTGTATACCAGCGATGGGAAGTCATATCACTAAGTAACAGAGTTTTAAACTGTAAGCTTGAAGCACACTAAGGGATCTTTTGTCTAGGGCACCAACACCCATGATTTGTACAAACAGACACAACATACCACAGGGCTTAATTTAGCAGCAAGCATTTAAATGTTCTCTACCCTGAGTTGTGCAACTGAAGCTTTTTTTAACCTTGGTACCAAACAGGAGGGTTTGGCTTTAACTCAGATGAAAGCAGTTTCCGGAGACAGATTCATACTCATACTGTGAGATGAGGCAAACCTACCACTTCAGCTGCCATGGATGTGCCCAAATAAAACCCAGTCCTCCCTGCCTCTCCTCTTGGTATAATGCCTTCTGGTTCAAATACTGTTCAAATTTTCCTTACATAAGCAGTCAAACTCTTTGCCGTATTAGCTTCTTAAGATGGGCTTTGAATTTTTTGGGAAGTAGAGTGAGAAATTAAGTTACACCAGCATGCAAATGTTGGCACACCACCAGTAAAGGGTTCACAGAGAGCTCAGCTGGCAAAACAAGAAGAAATTCCCCCAAAAGTAAAGTATAGAGATCACACTGTACTTAATTTGTCTCCTGTTCTTAAATAATCTCTATAGTGATTTTTTATATATATATTTTACAGCTCCCAGTAAAAAGACATTGAAAATGTTACCCAATGCTGAAAAACCAGAAAGATTTCTGCAGATTGTACACTGCAAAAACAATCCAGAAATAAGTAAAAAACGGCTTAAATTAAGTATATTTAGCCTTAATTTGAGCAGGTAAATAAGATGATTTGCCAATGGAATGAGTATTTTCACTCTTAAAATAAGATAGTTAGATAATATTTACTTGAAATAAGACGATAAAATAGTTTTTTCTTATTTTAAAAGGAAATTGTCTTGTTCCATTGGCAAAGTGTCTTACTTACCTCCTCAAATCAAGAAAAAACACACTTATTTTAAGAAAAAATAACTTATTGAGATTTATATTTTTTGCAGTGTAGAATTTCATTTTAAATAGCTATAGATATTTACTGTATTTAGAGTTGAGGTAAATTAGCCTGTTTGTGATCAGATAAAAAGCAAATGGTACGGCTTTGCTAATTGCTTTTACAGTTGATGCTTTACATATATACGCTTAATAGTTTGGTAAATATAACATTTAGGTTGAATGGCTGGACACATTTGAATGATTTAGAGAATAATTTTCAATCGACAAGGAAATTTGTTTCTGATGCAGCCAAAAGGTTTTCTTATCTTTCAATATTTATATTTCACATATAAATCTTGTTTTATGCACTTTTTAAAATTATCATGTTACTAGTTATTTAAAGCCCTAATTATTTCCCATTCTGAGCAAAGAAAAATATTAATTGGAGTTACAAACAATCTTAATCTGGCTGACCAGCTTCATACATGGTTGTACTGGCAATTAGATGATTCATTTTTGATAATGAGCTCCAATTCTTTGCAGTTGAAAGGCCTCCTTGCCATCACCCTAATCATCACCCTAACATTTATTTCAACGCACAGATTTTTAATCAGATAAGGGTCAGGACTGGGCCAAAACAAACAACTACGCCCAATTAGAAGAAATAGTTTAATCAAACTGAATTATCTTTTTAAACTTTGCTTAAAAACATACTTTTAAAAACTGTCCAAAAACAAACATTTTCTTACATAGAAAACAATCAACTTAATCAACATGGCCCTGAAAATGAAATATGCTGCATTTTTTCTAACCCTGGATCTAATTTTAAACATTACCAATTATTTATTATTTTTTTTTTGCTTCCCTCAGTTGTTTTGAATACATCATCCTTTACATCAATGCAATGTCTCATACATCTTAAATACATTCAAACCCCAAATTGTGTATTAATATTCTTTAACAGGTCATTTTTAATAAATCATGTGTAAAATCTTTTTTGTTAGAGTTAAATAAATATTGAAATGTTTTTAATTTCTCCATGGCTATAACAATAAAAAACACATTTTTACACACCTTAATCAACAGGTCAAAGTGAGAACAAATGATTCATCCACTTTCCTCTGCTAGATGTTTCACAATACACTGTAAACACTGCCTGCCCATAACTTACCAAAAAGGTGTGAGCCTCCTTTTATCTTTTCATTGTTATTTATCCATGGGTGAAACTGTGATTATCTTCTAATTTCTTAAACAACTATGACCAAAGACAAACTGAGAAAGTGGAAAAGATGTTATTCTTTAAGAGGTTTCTATTCATATGCATACAATGATAAAATCGAATGAGATTTGAAGAACTACAAAAAATAAATTGAGAGCTGTCCAGCGAACAAACGCGAAGTAGAGTGGAGAACCTGCATCTTTAAGGGAAAAGATTTGATCAGAAAAAAAACCCTGATCAGGCATCACTAAAATATTTGACCAAATCATAAAAAAAGAATAGTAGAAGACTTAGAAATCCAGTTCTCTGATTAGAATTAGAGAGTATTTAACTGTAGGGAACACCCCTTATGTGACCTCATCAGATTCTTAAATGTCATAATACTAGCCCTAAGAGGCTGGCAGTGGGGATATTTATACCAGGCAGGGTTCAAGGAGTGAGGTCTGGTATGACAATCACCCATGCTAATCAGAGAATCGGGATTAGAATTTTTTTACCTTGAGTTCTACTTGATAACATTTGTTTTGTGTCTCACTACAGTATACGGGCCAAATACTGACTCAGATTGCCAGACACATCTGTTGAGAATGACATTTGTTTCCATTGGCAAGTCAGTGAAAGATCACACCATGTGAGCCTGCACTTAAGACCAAGTGTAAAAGAACATGAGAGGTCGCATCCAGTTTTTAACACCTAGAAAATGTATTTAGTGTGAAATAAGTTCCTTTGACATTGCTTTTTCCCCTCATGTTGCTAAGCCCAAGACGCAAATACAACTTCCTCAACCCTGTTGGTTGACAGTCTGAATGGATTAAACATTTAGGGCTCTTGCAGACAGGCCTGCCGCCTAATAACATTTGGCTAGGCTGGGCTAGAAGCCTTGAAAGGGAAGAATGTGGCCATCCAGGACAAAGACGTATTTAGATGAAGGTTGCTTGCAACCCACGGCTCCACCAGTGGCAACTGGCATAGCCCGAGGTGCTCCATCTCCTCACGATCCTACATACAATCCCCTATTATCCTGTGTTTGTCAGTCTAAGGCTTGATTCTTACGTCACAGCTTGTATGAGCGATGCAAACAGCAACTTTTAAACAGGACGAGGAGAAACGGGCTCGTGCATGCTCACACACGTGTTTGATAGGCATTCCCTCTCGGGAGCGGGTACAGGGTTGTGCATGTGCGAGTGGAGAGGGCGGGTCTGTTCAAAAAATTTGCAACAATCCTCCACAATACCTTTAATCTTCCCTGAAAAATAAAGAACAAAACAGATTTAAATAATAAGAAATCCTGGCATTTTCTGTTTGAGACGCACAGCAGTCACTGCTTACTGCTGAAAAATCAGGAGAAACACAAAGATAATTTATTTTACTGACAATTTTCTTTTTATAGTACTTGGAATATAATGGGACAAATTGTTTCTTCTTCTTCTGGGCCCCCCCTCAGACAAGGTGCCCTTAGAGTTTTTCTAATTTAACCATACGGTGCCACTGACTGCAATGCACCTACATAATGTAAATAATTACCTTTCAACTTCAGCGTTGCACAATGACCCAAATTAACAGCTTGTTTACATCCCCAGAAATGCATTGCATAACATTTAGACTGGTGCAAGTGGGAGAGACAGTCAGGTCACCTAATTCATACTCTTAAAGATTTCTATGCAGATTCCCAGTCATCAAGGTCATAGTTGAGCTTTAAAAGCTCAGTTAGCAAATGAAAGTTTAGTTACTTAAACTGAACTTTTCAAGCCCTACTTAACTATTTTTTGTCTCTGAAGGGGGGAAGCAAGAGCTTTGAACTTTTTAAGTTTTATCTTTGTATTTTTTGCTGTACCGGTACTTACACTTATTTATCCTCTAACTCCTCTACATAAAATAGGAAAACTCAGATTTTGTAATGCTACTGATTTCTACTTACTATGGCTTCAGGCAACAACAAATGTCTCTAGGCTTTGCCTGAGGCAGCATTTATCAAATTGCCTGTTGGCCAATAGCTCTACTTTTTGCAAATGTGCTCTGTGGATATGCAGCAGTTACATTACCATTTGCATATTTGTCAGCTTTTTAACAAACTAAAGCTCAAACAAATGCACATTTAATGGCTTAAAATTTTAATGAGAAGTTGAAAAATTCATGAAAAGATTCCCATTAAGGTTAAGGCCTTGGTGAGGTTAACCCTCCAGTGTGCCTCTGCAATCGTTTATTAATATACCCTTTGCATGTTTTTGACACCGACCTGTCAAAGGTACCATTTGTACTCCTAATGAAAGAGGGGATTTTACATTCTGCCAGTGCTGCAAAAAAAGACTATAGAGCACAGGGACTTTGGAGCATTTCTTGTAATTAATCCATCTCAGTAAGAGAGAAGGGACACAGAGACTTTTGAGATGACTGGAAGGCAGCAGGCAAACAAGCTAACAAGTTTAGCCTAACTGATAATATCACCAAAGTGCCAGAGAGCTTATGTATGTATACAAACGCCCACCTTTTATTTATATTATTATTATATTATTAAATCTTTGTAATCTTATTTTGTTGACTGCAGGCACTCAATGAAAATGAAAGCTCCTCCATCAACCGACCAAAAATAAGGCTTGTAATAAGCCAAATGGCCAAAAGAGACCTAATTCTGATGGGCTCTTTGACTGTTTTCTGTGTGCAGTAATTTCTAAATTATTGTACAGAGGCAATATCGAAATGGAATTGATATTCTTCCAGCGACACCAGCTGTTATCCACCTATAATGAATGTTTTAATATGTACATGTTAAAGTGTCACATTGGAAGAGCTTGGTGGAAACAGCAAAATTTAAATGTACTGACAAAATTGCGTAAAACAACTTGTTTGCTCAGTTGCTCAAAGAGTAAATGACATTTATCGAACTAAAATCTGACGTCGCGGAAATCTGACTGATCTTCTATTTATAATGTAAACATTTAAATAGCATTCCTCTCTTAAAGTCTCCTGATAGGATGTGTCATCACTGTAATACTGGCTGATATGATAAAGTACAACTTGCCTGATTGCAACACAATAATTAAAATCTTGCTCCATTACTAATCTGTGGTGTGTGGTAGTTTGGTACATCTACTTCCTGTTTATTAAATTCAAGTGTAACATTATTGCATCACAACATTACACTTTCCATTGCCTCATTAGTTGGCTGTAATGGAATTTGTTTTTCAATATTTTAAAAGTTTTCATGAGAATTGGAGGAAAGCATGGCTACAGAGACGAGCTGCGAACAGTCTAGCTTGGTGACAGAGCTACTCTTATACAGAAAAAGGGAAGGGCATGGGGACAAAATGAAACATACTTATCTGGAAACACTACCCCCAACTGACAACAGTTCCTAGTCTTGCTAGATTTTCATCTTTTGGGTGTTTCCCTTTAGTTTAATTTGATATGAATTTCCAAGGTTAGTCAGATTTATAGAGGTGAATATTGTCAACTTTGATTTTATGAGATGTGGTGGTCCGTCCAGTAGTGATGGGTCGGGCAACACCGATGCGTCGGCGCATGTGTCTGTCTCATAGAGCGAAACCTGTGTCGACGTGTGTTTCGCTACGGAAAAGTCACGTGACCGAAACAGTTCCTGTATCGGTCACGTGACCGATGTTTCGAACTGACTGACAAGCCTTTATAAGGATGCGCATCTGCCAACGAGATGCATCTGCCAAAACAATCTTGCGTGTTTTGCGAATATAAAATTCATCAAAAATTATGGAGCTTCCTCAAGCAAAAAGAAAGGTTTCTGCCGTGTGGGACCACTTTGATGTCATTTCGGAAAATAAGGTATTTGTTTTAATTTCCTTGATTCATCCTGTTCCTCTCAGAGTTTCCACTTGATTCATGTACTAAAATACTTTTTTTTTTTTTTAAGATGACCTTTGGGAACATTTTGATCTCGAAGTGGGGAGGCAGACCAAAAGTGCCACAGCTGATGCCATCCTTGAGGTGCAGAGATACATGGCAGAGGGCAATATTGCGAGGTCCCAGGATCCTCTTGTATATTGGAAAAACTAAAGGACGGTTTATCCAAACCTCTTCCGCCTGGCCTTAAAATTTTTGTGCACTCCAGCTTCATCTGTGCTGTGTGAGCGGGTGTTTTCCACAGCTGGAGAACTAATATAAAAAAAGCGCAACAGACTGAATTTCAAAACTTATTTTTTTTAATAAAAATTTGTAAAAAAAAAAAAAAAAAAAAATACCAGTGAACAAGCATCTTCATTTACTACATGTTTACTTAGACTTAGACTTGACTTTATTAATCCCTTGGGATTACTCCCTTCGGGAAATTGTATTTCCAGTAGCAGGAAAAATTGCACATACAAGAAAATAGAGGATGTTTAGACACAGTATATACAATAGAAAAATAAAATCAATTAAATAAGGTGTAGGAAGATGTATTGGGGAATGAGGATAGACAAATAAATACAGATTAGAGATTATTAAATTATGATGCAGGTTCTCATTATTCATTGACTGTTTCTAAAATATCAAATATGTTTTAATAATAATACAATGCATCATACAATGAATTGCATCATATTAGTGTATATAATAGGTCATCAAATCAGTGTCAGTTAACTCTGTCAACTAGGTTGCCTGTAGGGATTTTTAATGTCCAGCAGGTGTCAGTATTCAGTGACACAGTATCGACACAGTATCAATACAGTTTGGTAATGTGTCGAAACGTTTCATGACGCCTCATCAACCCATCACTACCGTCCAGTAAGGCACAAGGACAAAGGCATATAAAAAAGTATTTTCTATTTATTTTCCAAAAATAATCTTCACAAAAAAGGACTTACATCAAATCTCAAAAAAATATAACCAAATGTGCCCAAATGAAATCAACTAAGGCGTACCTTACTCAGGATAACAAACCAAAAAACTGACCTCACACAATGAACACACAGGGGAATTTATACACAAAGGCTAGCCTACACAAACGAGGAGGGGTGGGAGATGAGACAGAGACAAACAATGCATAAACATAAATAACTAATTCAAACTAACACCTTTTGACTACAACACAACTATCAAAAGAAAACAACATAACACCAAAAATGCTTTAACAATTATGCCATAAGTGGAGAGAAAGAAGCAGACTCTAAGATCTAGTCCCCTGCTTCCAGCAGCCTGATGGTATGTCCCACTTCCTGGTTTGCCTTTCAACCAGTCCTCTCCACTCAGCCAGTCCTTCAACTCAACAAAAAAAAAGTAGTTAATTCAATTCAAATAAACAAAAGGTGTTTACTAAATGTGTGCACCCATAATAGTAAACAACCTAATGCAAAAAAAAAAAAAAACACCACAAAAGTGAAATTATAAATGTACTGTGTGAAGACCTTTAAATAAATACTAACACTGAAGAAAAGATGGAGGAACCTCCACATGAGACAAGACTTGAAGTAGTGCATAACTGTAAAATGGAAAGATCTTTGATTAAAAAACAAACAAGTCCTTTAATTGCTTCTGTTGTGACTGAGTAATGTTTTAATAAAACAGACAAATTTCCTATTGTAAAATCATTAATAAATTAGTTGATGTGTTTCATTTAATGTCATTAAATGATAGTGTTCTGTGAAGGCTTCAAATGTAATTTTTTTAAGAATGTAAGTGAACAAACATCAACACAAAGAACAAAGAAAACCAACATAGAGGTCTCTGGATTAAGTTTTAGAGACATTTAGATCAGTGTTAGTTTATCAAACAAACCTGCAATGGAAAAAACATTGTTAAGAATCATATGTATCATATGTGTCTAAGATTTGGTTGTACATCAAGAAGATGTACAAGGAGAGCTGTGATCAAGGAGGCAGCCTACTTGTTAAGGCTGGAGGAGCGAGTGGGAGAATTGCCTAATGGGAAAATTTAATCTTAGTTTCTAGAAGGCACATTAAATATCCGTGAAAGATTAAACCAGAGCAGAGCAAAACTATGCAAGGATGATTTTTTTTTCCCTTTTGGGCTGTAAGTTGGACACAATTATCCTCAAAGGGATGCATAGTGGTGACAGCATAATGCTATGGAAATGTGGTTCTTAAGAGGAACAGGGAAGTTTGTTAAAAGTGGAGCTTAATACTGGGTAACCATTAGTAAACCTATTTGAGGAAAACAAATACTTGAGGCTAGAGGCAGAGGTTCGCCTACCAGCAGATTAATGAGATCAACACATGAACCCAAAACTACAAGATAATGGTTTAAATCAAAACATTTTCACAAGTTTGAATGCCTCAGGCAGCATCCAGACTTTCAGCTAAATATCTCTGGCAAGAGTTGAAAACATTTTTACACAGGAGCTCATTCTCTATTCTGATTGAACTTGAGTTATTTACACAAGGGCAGCAAAATTTGCACCTCTAAATAAATATTTTGTACAGCAATAATCCTAAGGAATTCAAAGCTGTAACTGCATTGAGTGCTGCTGAATATATTTGCACTCAAAAAAATATATTCATTTTTATCTGCTAAACATTGTATTTTCAAACATCGTATCCTATTCTTTCCTCCCAATGCATTAATTAATTTTGATCTATCTCATCAAATACTAAAGGGTTTGTTTGTAACGTAACAGAGTCTGCAAAGGTTGAAGGGTTTCTAATGCTTTTGAAAAACACCATATGTTATGTGTAAAAAAAGGATTAAGAATAAGAACCTTGGTGGAGGATTTCTTTAACCCAGCATGTGACAGGTATTTCACCAGCATTGGTACCCTTTATCTGCTGCTTACATTTGTCCTTTTGCTCCTGTTCTTCCCCTTATTTTCACCCTGAGCCGATCTCCATGCAGGAAGCACGGAAACTCGATGTGACAATCTTGGAGGGATTGCAGGCTCAGAAGTTATTAGAGCAAAACTCCTATTTAGCACACAGTCAAAGAGAAATGAAACCCAGCTAGTGTTTGTTCTGTTTCAAACAATACAGCCTCTTCAAAGTCTCCTTGTGTTTCTTTCAACCTGCTTTCTCATACATTACACCCTGAGGAATTGAAACTGTTAGGCGTACGGTAGTGCAGGCTTAAATAAAGGATCATCTCACTTAAATTAAACCAGAAAACAAACAATGGCTCTAACAATAGAAACTTTCCTTGGCTGTTTAATTGAAAGGAAAATCACGTCATGCTTTTTCTTTTTTCTCATGGTTATTGTCCAAACAGGAGTGTTTCTGTGAAACACAAACATTCAAATGTGCGTTTAAATGACAGGAAGATCAGGACAAGGTGATGCTCAACTGAGCTTCTAAATCATAAACAAACATGGAGCTCCCGTCTCTATCTAGGAACATTAAAAGCTTTCGCCACACCAAAGGCCTTTTCCCTCCACCGTGCTCCTAATCTCCCCCTCATCTCACACTTGCTACATTTGTCAGCTTTGTTTTGCTGGTGAGCTGCGGCAATGTGTCCGAGCCAGGCTCATCTGTTCACAAGATTATCTCAGTGAGGAGAAATCTTGCATCTCATCTTAATTTGTCTCCCACGTGAACTCTGGCTTTCTCATCTCTTATCTTGGGGTCCGATTGATGCCGTTAATAACTGTGTGCCTTTGCTGGAGGAATTTCGAACTCTGCAGAGCCACTACTTCTGGTTGATCAAAATCATCAAGGACAGAATATACTAGAAGGTTTGAAACAAAGTATCAGCACTGCTCCGGTTTTTGTCGCATGGACTGCCATAATCATTATTATTATTACATCTAAACTGCATGCTGTATTTATGTACAGAGATCAGTTTATACCTCAAAGAGAAAATGGTGAAAAGCAAAAGCTCTAGAGCTGTAATCCCTCAAACATCTCTTTTCAGACCAACAGTGATGTCTATATTTCTTAGGACTTAAACAAAACTCTTAGAGATATTGAAAAGCTTTAGATGTAAGCACTTCTGAGTTTCTTTGCAAAGTGTCTATTCTATCCTGAGCTACAGTCTATTATTCTCAGCGAAACCATGACCCATGCCTCTTTTTTTCCTAAGGCCTCTGAGAGATAATAAGCTTTGAAGTTTAAATAAAGGATTCCTCTGTGTCTGCTGCTTGTGTTAAGATTCACACATAGACTTGCTTTTCTTCCAAACACATTCATTATAATTCTGAAACTTAAGCAAGAATATTAAACACAGAATAAATCCAATTTACAAAAAAAGAAGGCATTTAGAGAGGGAAAAACATATTTAGGGCATTCTTCACTCATTATGATGCACAGGCATAACTTCACACAGTAAACAGTACACTGTCCTTGCATGTAGGCTGCTCCATAAACACAGTGCAAATGTTGGAAGAAAAAGCTGTAGGTAAATATCTAGGAACAGTGTCTCCCATCCTAACCAAGGTGGTGATGCTGAACTGGAGAGGCCCGGGAGTAAAAGACTGCTACATCCAAGGTGTAGCAGGCGTATTTTTGCAGGTCTACATGCCATTATCAATCTGCTCAATAATTCAGTACATTTATTGAACATTAACCCACAGTTTATTATCTACTCGATACTTTTTTTACATTTAGGCTGATTTCATTTTTATTTTTAATGGTCAGTTGTTCTCTTCCAGAGCCGTGCATTCAGTGGGTCTCAAACTTAATTTCAACTTAATTTTAATATATGCCTTTTTGAAAACTTCACACCCATTCTACTAGAGCAATGTGACTTTTTCCCTCTACTAAACAGTTTATTCTATTTGATTTTTGTTTTTAAAATCCTGTAATTTTTAATTTTTTTTTTGAAATTAGTTAACCTATTTGCTTCCACTTTCAATGGGCTCTATGCATGGGACAGCTCTTTTGTTTCCTGTCCTTTTCTACTGGATAAACTGATTAATCCAGGTGTGCCTGACCCCTGTAACCATGGCCGGACACACCTGGATTAATCAGTCCATCCAGTAATGAAAGACAGGAAACCAAATAGCTTCCCTAAGTTTAGAAAGTAGTGGAGTTGTGCATAGAGACTATTCAATTCTGTTTTATTCTATTTAATTTTATTCTGTCCTTTTCTATTCTAACTAATTTATTCTACTTGATGTATTCAGGGGCTGCTCATCGTCGCAGTGGGGGGCACTGCTGCATTGCAGCAAGGAGGTTCTAGGTTCGATTCCCGGCCCAGGGTCTTTCTGCATAGAGTTTGCATGTTCTCCCTGTGCATGCATGGTTTCTCTCTGGGTACTCTGTCTTCTTCCGACAGTCCTAAAACATGGCTGTTAGGTTAATTGGCTTCTCTAAATTCACTTAACGTGTAAGTGTGTGGGTAAATGGTTGTTTGTCCTGTTTGTCTCTGTGTTGCCCTGCGATGGACTGGCGACCTGTCCAGGGTGTACCTTGCCTCTCATGCATAGCCAGCTGGAGGTAGGCACCAGCACCCCTTGCGACCCCGCTTAGTGACAACTGTGATGGAAAATGGATAGATGGACATGTATTCAGCCATGTGTTACATTCACCTGTTTATAGGTGCTACATACAGTTGCTGCCCATTTGTACACTAGACATCCATGTTACACATCTCTATTTTGAGTTCCCACTGCATGACTTCTCCTTACTCTAAGGTGTAGCCCACCTAGCCAAAGTAGGAAGGTCATTCTTACCAGCTTTATGTTCTGGATTCTCTTGTAATAGTTATAATTCATAGATGAGGGGTAGTTATTGGCTTAGCTCTTCTTCACAATAACTTTAACAGCACCTTAATTGGTGTTGATGAGACCATAGTCCATCCATTCATTTCCTACTGCATCCTACCATCACATGTAAACAAAGCTTCAAAATATGTAAGTACCTCTGGGTGAGTTACAGACTGACTCTTGGATACTGATGCAACAATTCAGCTTATTTTAATTCAGAACCATGGCTTAAAAGCTTACAGAAATTACTCTAACTCTGAATTTTTCATGTTTTGCTGCAAGCGGCTCCAAGGCAGTGGGATGAGACCCTGGGGTTGGGGGACAAGAAATCCTCATTCTCTATGACTACACCTTGAGAGCCTGACTATGACAACCAAAAAACAAGATCCTTAAAAGGTGTTGACTGCACTCAAGTCCAGTTAATAGACAGAGATCTAGCATGACTTTTGGATTAGATGGCAGACACCAAGCCAGCCAGTACTCATACCCTCTCTATATATACTTACCTTTATTCTTTGTAGATTTAGGTTGGGATACTTAATAAAAATAAAGTTCTTATCAGACATAAAAGAAGATAAAAAAGAAGATTATTAGACAAAAGCGCTCATTTAAAAAAGAGGAATTATGTACTTTAAGATCTAATGGTTTCTCAAATGGGAATAATCATATAAGATGGATAGCAGATAGTGGTTAATGCTGGATGGCCTCATAAGCTTCAGACTGCT
This sequence comes from Cyprinodon tularosa, assembly GCF_016077235.1. NCBI lineage: Eukaryota > Metazoa > Chordata > Actinopteri > Cyprinodontiformes > Cyprinodontidae > Cyprinodon > Cyprinodon tularosa. The sequence goes on along the minus strand of NW_024038531.1, from coordinate 1,146,800 downwards.
TTGATATAAGCTCTCAGACAAAGAAGGTGACTGAGAAGTACAGCCCACCTGAAAGGTGAGCACAAAGTCTATATTTTTTCATTCATATTTCAGTTTTTTTCTTCTTGTGGGATTAATTATCCCTCTTGAATGCCATATTCTTTGGTACTGTATAATGAAGGGTTATTTTACATCTACAGAGTGTGAAATGACGAATAATGCACCTGTTGAAATTTTGACATTCGCTCTCTTTCATGTTAACCTACAGTAACACTCTTTTTTAAATCTCACCTTTAATTTAGTTGTGGAGAACTTTAAAACACAATTTAGCACAAGTTATAACGTTAACTCCTTCACACACTGGCAAAACGATGTAGAAATAAGTAATTATTTCTTAACTTAAGTTATTTAATAACTATTATAAATGTTTTAAATCAGGTTGGGTCCGGATTAGTCCGCTAATCCGTGACTCAAGAATTAGGTGGAAGATCTAAAGAAATCTGGGTTTGTTTAGGGTATGAGGTATGCAAAGGTGAAGTATAGACGGAGAACAGAGCAAATAATGGGCTCATGAGCTGATATGGAGTAGGTGTGAATGGAAGTAACCAGAAGGGAGCAAGAGGAAAAGAGACAGGCACATGGAGGTGACAAAGAGCAACTAATAAATGCAACACAGCCTAAATTTAACACAAAATGGAAAATAAACTGAAGATCAACAAAACAGAAGGACATAGATAACTGAAAACTCAAAGTCCAAAAAAGGGATAACCATAACACTTTGTGACAGACTGGCAGCCTGTAAGGTTGAATCCATGCTCTTACACATTAACCCTCGAAAGATTTGAATCAACAAGAATTAGCAGTTTTCTATATGGAGTGAGAAAAACATTTGAACATTAACCATGTACATGCAGGAAAAGGTTGCTGTAAATCACAGGTTTCACAGCCCAATCCATATTTTCTGGCCTTCTACAGCTCTTAGATGTGCTTTTCTGTCAGCATAATCAGGTAATTAGCACTGCACTTTAGAACTGATACATACAGCAGAAAGACATGCTTATTATATTTCTGAGATCATCATATCCAATGATGGAAACAATTAAAGATTAGATTGGGAGAGAACTGCAATTTTATACGTTTTTTCTGCTTCCTGCGATCTGAGCTAACTGAGACTGACAGAAACTGTCAGAAGATAACTGGGCTCATCAGCCCAAACTGCCAACTGCGGAAACATGATGATTGGGACTGGAGACATTTGGGCGTTGAAACGCTGTCTGACAGCCTCCCAGTGAGACTTGGCTGCACTGTAGCACAGTCACCTCTTTCTCCTCTCTTCTTTAGTGATGGTTATCTGCTTGTCAGGATGAGGACACAGCAAAGAGATTGGGGAGGGTAGAGATACCTGTCTCTGATGTTCTGGGACTCTTCACTTGATTAATGGAACAATTGACTCAGTGATTAACACCTGTGCATCGAGTTACTAAAAAAAGCCAAAAGAGACCAGAAATGGCAAGATATTGATTTTCTTTCTCCCCCCAGCTCAACACCTATCTTCTTTCTTCTGCTCTATGACCATGAAAAACTAGTGCATTCTTGCTCATTAACCAACTCATTTACATACTCACTGGAGAAACTTTTGTGTGTGTTCTGACTTACAACATTGTTAGTATTCATCTCTCATGCAAGAGATTAAAACTACTTGTGCTGTTAAATGACAGGAGGCGGTTATAAATGAATTATGAATTTAGGATTATGAACGGTTTATATCTCCTGCCATGGATTATTACTGTAAATGAATTCAAACTTTGTAGATACATTTTAACAAGGAACTATTCTATTATAGTACCAGAGACACTGTCAGGCCCTTTTTACTATGATACATGCCTTGGGCTATATCATTTTCCATTAACTTGTGAGTGAAAAAGAATATATTTTCCACTAACAGATTCCTTTATTTTTGCTTTTTGTCTCACTCATGTGACCAAGTTATTTTTTTCTCTGTCAATTGAGTTTTAAGGGTTTGCATAATATACTAACATTGATATAGGGAAGATGATACGGCATACATTTTAGGCCTAAATTGGAAATATATATATGAAGCTGGATGTTTTTTTTTTTTGTAAGCTAAGGAACTCAGCAGAAACTGAAAAATATCCAGTTTACTCTAAATGATCACATGTACTGGAAGTCTTCTGCTTACATGTATATGTAACCCAGGTGTTACTGGGATGTTTGTTTGTTTTTTGTTAAAAAAGAAAATTCTGTTAAGACATATATGGGCTTATATAGTTCATAACTCCTGTATTATACAGTTGGTTTATTTTCATGTGCTATGCATTTAAATATTTTGCAGAGATTTACTTTAACTGTTTTGATTTAAAAGAGAAAGGAAAAGCAAAAGAGAGGCAGGAAAAGAAAAGAGAGAGGGGCGGGTTTTTCTTTGTTTTCCCGGTGGGGGGCGCGGTCCGTCTTCTGGAAGAGGGAAGAACGAGGGACAGTTTTTTTTTTCTGGGCCCGGAGGAAAAAGAGAGAAACTGTACGGGAGGGCCACCGGAGTTTGTTTTATACCGAATCGGCGGGGCCTGTTGAAGGGACTTGGCTGTAGTGAGTGTTTAAGTGCTTAGTTTATACGTTCGCCGGTTTGATACGCCTCAACCCAGCCCGAGGGCAGGCCGAGAAAAGTTAGCCCCTGCCAGAGGTAGCTCGGAGCTACTCAGTTAGCGCCCTGGTTTCCGAACAGCCAGTGGTTCCACTGAAGTAGCCGACGAGGGAGCAACGCTACTCGGTTAGCGCCCTGGTTTCCGAACAGCCAGTGGTTCCACTGAAGTAGCCGACGTGGGAGCACCGCTGCCCGGATAGCGCCCTGGTGATCGGGAAAGCCAGAGGTTCCTCCGGCGACGTGGGAGGGATTTCATCAGCCACCTGGCCGGACATCTTGTGCGGCTCGCACACAGGTTCTTTTTTTTTTACATTTGTTTTTTTCCTCTCCACTGGAATACTGGAACCACCGTACTGTGAGAAAGGGACCTTTGGAAAAGGATTATTTCTTCAGTTTACATAGACAACAGGCCTGCAACGATTATTTTTGGGGGTATTTTCTTTTATGTGCCGGCTATTTTGTTTAGTACCTGCGCAGGTGTTTCAGAGTTTTGTTATAGTGTGGCCACACGGTTTTTTCTGTCATTTTAGAGGTTATTTGCCCCTAGCGGCTGAGGAGTATTTGTTTTTTTATTCGTTTTATTGTAAAAGGGGGGTGTACAGGGGAATTATTATTTGTGTTGTTCGGCGTGGTTAAAATAAATGCTTTATTTGACATACACTATATTGCCAAAAGTATTTGCTCACCCATCCAAATTATTGGAATCAGGTGTTCCAATCACTTCCATGGCCACAGGTGTATAAATTCAAGCACCTAGGCATGCAGACTGTTTTTACAAACATTTGTGAAAGAATGGGTCGCTCTCAGGAGCTCAGTGAATTCCAGCGTGGAACTGTGATAGGATGCCACCTGTGCAACAAATCCAGTCGTGAAATTTCCTCGCTCCTAAATATTCCACAGTCAACTGTCAGCTGTATTATAAGAAAATGGAAGTGTTTGGGAACGACAGCAACTCAGCCACGAAGTGGTAGGCCACGTAAACTGACGGAGCGGGGTCAGCGGATGCTGAAGCGCATAGTGCGAAGAGGTCGCCAACTTTCTGCAGAGTCAATCACTACAGACCTCCAAACTTCATGTGGCCTTCAGATTAGCTCAAGAACAGTGCGCAGAGAGCTTCATGGAATGGGTTTCCATGGTCGAGCAGCTGCATCCAAGCCATACATCACCAAGTGCAATGCAAAGCGTCGGATGCGGTGGTGTAAAGCACGCCGCCACTGGACTCTAGAGCAGTGGAGACGCGTTCTCTGGAGTGACGAATCGCGCTTCTCCATCTGGCAATCTGATGGACGGGTCTGGGTTTGGCGGTTGCCAGGAGAACGGTACTTGTCTGACTGCATTGTGCCAAGTGTAAAGTTTGGTGAAGGGGGGATTATGGTGTGGGGTTGTTTTTCAGGAGCTGGGCTTGGCCCCTTAGTTCCAAGGAAAGGAACTCTGAATGCTTCAGCATACCAAGACATTTTGGACAATTCCATGCTCCCAACTTTGTGGGAACAGTTTGGAGCTGGCCCCTTCCTCTTCCAACATGACTGTGCACCAGTGCACAAAGCAAGGTCCATAAAGACATGGATGACAGAGTCTGGTGTGGATGAACTTGACTGGCCTGCACAGAGTCCTGACCTCAACCCGATAGAACACCTTTGGGATGAATTAGAGCGGAGACTGAGAGCCAGGCCTTCTCGTCCAACATCAGTGTGCGACCTCACAAATGCGCTTCTGGAAGAATGGTCAAAAATTCCCATAAACACACTCCTAAACCTTGTGGACAGCCTTCCCAGAAGAGTTGAAGCTGTTCTAGCTGCAAAGGGTGGACCGACGTCATATTGAACCCTATGGATTAGGAACGGGATGTCACTTAAGCTCATATGTGAGTCAAGGCAGGTGAGCAAATACTTTTGGCAATATAGTGTATATATATCTGAGTTTTGACCACTCACTGAATAGTTCCAGAGTATAGAGGTATAGCTTCAGAGAGAACCCCACCACCCTTAAGGGATCATAGGACATGATTTGGGTTACATATACCTAAACAGAGCACCATTTAATGTCTTCAAAATGAGCTGCAGTCTGTTCAAGTAACAAACTTGAAAAACTGCATTGTTATTATTTCTCAAAAATGTGAGCTTCACTCATAAACATACATGCTCAACAGTGATTGGTCTGCTTTCAGTCTCTCAACTCAGTTCACTTAAGATCAACCCAAAAGTCTTTCGGGGCATCAAATGCTCATCTCTGACCAGGTCGCTGGGGGCAGCAGTCTTAGTAGAGGTTCTCTAACTTCTTTTATCACCAATCAGTTCTTCCAACTTTCCTTAGGGGAGCCCAAGGCGTTCACAGACCAGCCAAAAAACGTGGTCCCCTTCAAAGTGTCCTAGGCCTCCTCCCTGAGGGACGTGCCTGGATCACCTTCGACGGAAGCATCCAGGGGACATCTAGAAAAGATGCCTGAGCCACAACTGACTACAATCAATATGAAAGAGAAGGAGCTCTACTCTGAGCCTCCCCTAGATGACAGATCACCTTATTTTATCTCTAGGGGAGTGCCTGGTTATGCTGCAAAGAATGCTGATTTCAGCTGCTTACATGAGGGATCTCGTTCTTTCAGTTCAATCCAAATTTTTCCATTCTACCCTAACTCATGAACAGGACCAAAATACAAACTCCTACACTTGAGCCAGAAACCACCCTTCAACCTAAAGGGGGAAAGCCACCTTTTTCCAGTCTAGAATCAGGGGGGCGGACAAGGAGGAGGTGATCCTCAACTCAGCAGCTTTGCACTCAGCTGCTAACTATCCTAGCGAATGTTAGCAAAAGGGAGCCAGTGGAACCACAACCTCTGCGAAAACTACTGACAAATTACTTTGGTCCCCAACCAGTTCCCCTCCAGTCCTTGGCTGTGCATAGACATTCTGTCAATAAAGAGGACAACAATCCCACATTGCTTCTCCTGAAGCCTATCATGATCATGGCTCTGAGAGCTGGCCTAATTGCTCATTTTATTCACCTGTCTTCCTTTGCCCAAGTTCAAATAACTGTTCATCTAATCCACTTGCTCCTGCTTCTATATATATGGTTCAGCCCCAGCCATTGTGGCCAGATTATTGAGGTTGAAATCATTGCTGATGCTCTTGTTCTCATTCTCGGTGCCCTGTGGAGAGAGGGTTTTATTTTAGCATTTCGTAGTGTTCCTGTTATCCTGACCTGTTCTGCCTCTCAACCACTGAGCCTGCCTGATCCCATCTGAGCATTCTGCTTGAGCTCTCTGTGGACTCCTGGAACCCTGAACCAGCCTGTTCTGATCTGTTTCCTTGACCCATTTCAGACTCCTGCTTGCCCTCCACAACTGCAGCATCGGTGACTATCTGGGTGGCGCCCGCTGCATCTAGTTTACAGCCGTCCGGTTGGATTCTACCACGTTCATCGGAGATGGAGTGAACTGATAAACCAGGTGAGTGACTTACATGGATAATCATCATCTGCAAAGGGTTAACAATCATTTTTACTCTACTCTCCAGGTCCCTAGCATAGGCCCTCCAGGGGATGATAAGTGTGATCCCCTACATTTAGATGACATCTGGTCACCCTTTTGATTGGGGAACCACCTAACCAGTCTAGGTGCACTGTCCGCAACCACCATGAAGTGGTGAAGTAGCAAGTCTGCCGCGCCAAATAGGCTTCTTCTGGAGCTTGGCAGCACCCATTACTACCAGTGTCAACCAGTGGTTGACACTGGTAGCTTCCTCTGGAATCTGAGATAAGCTCTTCCAGAGAAAGTCTTTGAATACATCTTTCACCAAGAGCTCCACCAGATTTTCCCAACACACCCTCACTACTTGCTCAGGCCCGCAGAGTCTGTTCAACTTCCTCCTCTTCCAGCATATATACATATAGCAAGTCACCAAGCGGTGTTTGGTGGACAGCAGAAGGAGTCCTATTGAGCCTGGTTGCCTTGTGAGGCTCCTGAAGCATCAGACAAGTACCATGACAGTGGTTGAGCATTAGAAGAGGTAAAAGCTAAGGCCTAGGAGGATTTTCAAGCCTGGGCAGATCTCCTCAACTTCAGAATTCAAACTCAGCATCAAAATCATGCAGCTGGATGACATGAAGTATGCAAATTTTCCATCGACGTAATCTAGCACCTTTTATGTTAGCCAATAGCAACCTTTCTTCTCCCTTGGAATTCCTATCCCCGAGTACCGCAAAGTAGGGTCTTGATGATTGTCAAACCCCAGCTTTAAGAGAACCACTGTGGCTTTAGTCCCTGCCATGGAATACCGGACCTGCTCTACACTCTTTGCAACGTCCTTTAAGATTTATGAGATGTTGCACAGTGGGTCCACATAGGTTTTGTGGACCTGGAAAAGGCATTTGACTGTGTCGTTCCTGATACCCTGAAGAGTCACTCCTAGAGTTTTGAGCTGGTGGCCATTTACCAGGGATCATCTGAACTCAGCACAAACACAACAGGAGTCTGCTGGCATTGCTGGCATTAAGCTGGATCTGTTTAAAGTGTATGTCGGACTCCACTAGGGCAGGGAATAAAAGCTAAACTTAGCTTCCTGGCAGGGTATCCTCCAGATTAAGTGAGAAGCTTTGTCATCCAGGAGAGGCTTGGAGTAGAGCCACTCACCATAAAAAGGAGTCAGCTGATGTGGCCTGGGCAAGTGTTTCGAATGCCCATCCCACCTGATGAATGTTCCCCCAGGGTAAGGCCCAGGAACAGCCCAGGACATGGCGGAAGGATTATACCTCTTGGCTGGCCCTGGAACTCCCCCTTAATCACCTCTGGAGGAGGTGTCTTGGAAGAGGAAAGAAAGTCTGTGTATCTCTGCTGAGATGTTTGCCTCCGTAACCTCTTCATCTTAAAATTAGGTGTACAGATCTCTAGAGATAACTGGATTTATTCAGCTTTGCTGAAGTTTTGCAGAAAAAAATTAAATTAATTAGCTAATAACATGTTTTTAAAGTTAAATCTAATGTGAATAAAAGGACTGATTATAATGCAAAACTTTTAAAATTAGTAAAATTCTGAGTAATCCACTCACATTCTTCAGTTAAAGTAGTTATCACTCTGATGTGGAAAAGTTTTTCCAAGAATTAATTTTCTGCAAAAATCATGGCCTTTAGAAATATACTTTCATACACGATGCAATCCATTTTCAACCCTCAAGAGTACGCAGCAATACAAACACTAAACAACATTCAGAGACAATTTCATTTAATTATCTTGGGTGTGTTTATTCCAAGCACTCTGAAGGAGAAAAATTGTAAGTGTTGCTGAAGAAAGCACATTCACGCGGGTCAAATTAACTTACAATATTGGCAGGAAATGGGATTCAAGCAATTCCAGTTTAGTTTGTTTGGAGTTTTCATGAGGCTGTTAGTTCAAATAAAGACCAAAAATAATAACAGGACATAAAATTGGTTCTATAACAGCAAATGGTTTCCATAATATTTGCATGCACATGCAGGACCTACTGAAAATGTATTCTAGCCAACAGGGAAGACAGGATTATGAGCTTTTGGTCAATTAGTTGGACATGGAGATATAGACATGTTTCACAGCTAATGATGGTCTTAAAAATGCCTTTTATGGATTGACTTTATTAACTTACCTTTTGTTGAAATCACCCCTATAAAATGTTTCAATTATTTGTTTTATGAATGCTGAAAAGGGCAACTTACCACAAAATCTATAAAAGTTTCTGTGTTGATAAACTGTATGGATATGAGTCAGTGCTTTCTATGTGTACTGGGCATTATTTTTGACAATTTACTGTACATGTGTGGCATTTGTTTTGTGTCTAAAGCCATATATTTGGCTCCTTTAAACATGGGTACTGCATCTGATTTATTTTTAAAGTTTGGCTTCATGTTATTGTGATGTCCCCCACACAAACTGATATCAGCAGCAGTGGGCAGCACTACAACAATTAGCTCCATTAAAAAAGAATAAATAGCAGCTGCATCTTCACATGTCTCCATAGTTAGCTTAAAGTGTAGTTAAAGACTGTACTATTTGTAGGATTCCTCATTAGGGGCAGTCACACCTGAACTTTCTAATTTCTTTCCTCCATGTTCTCTGTCTCTGGTAAAAAGAAAGCCTCCTCTCCATACAACCGTTCTGTTGCAAAACTATCATCACTGTGATTAGAGTCCATGTTTGTGTAACTGTCTCTAGCCAGTGGTGTAGTCCAGGGTATATGCAGGTATACTGCGTATATCCACTTATTTTTCAATCGGCATGGCGTATACCCACTTCAAAATCCCCAGTTATCCGCACTATTAAGTACAATCTCTGAGCCAAATTTCCAATTTTTCTTGGACACTGAAGCCATCACCTACAGTACATTGGTTGTAATTCGCTAGTAATCACTGTCTTTACTGATTACATTGTTTAACTTTAGGCATAATGACCAGATAGCCAATCTTACACAGAGAAGGTCAGGTCATGCGCTAGGTGGGGGTGGGCCATTTCTATTTGTGGACCTCGTAAATGATTCTACACTAAAATAGCTTTTATTTCAAGTTTAAGAGTTTATCTGATTATTTACGATGCATTTGTTTTTTTTAGTTTTTAAATCTAAGCTGAAATATGAACAAGGATGTCAAATTCACATTCAGAATGTTTTATTTAAATATATATTTTTTTTAAATAACTCAAACACCATGTTTGCCTCATCAGTATATTAAATACATGCAGGCTGCCAGTCATCAGCAATACCAAGAAACTGTTCCTGATTAAGTTATGTTCATTTTAATAGAGGCCCACACTATCTGTTGCCAATCAGACGCTTAAAGAAACAGTTTACAGAAGAAACTACTGACTTGTTAAATCAGAGAATAGGTGTCATGAATGTGGATGGACTCAGGGATAAGGAATAATTCCCTCAATATTCATAATCATCTCTCACTAATCTGTGGGCCAGCGTTTAGTTATTTCATAATCCTTCCTCCCTGAGATCAAATAGCAGAAATTGGAAGTAAATGAGTAAATACTACAAAGGAATTTTTGGGTAAACTACATAGAGCGGTCTTACATGTCATTGTTTCTGTGCTGGATTAAGGCTACATTCACACTGCAGCCTGAAGTGACCCAAATCTGATTTTATTGGCCCATATGCAACCTGGATCTGATCTTTTCATGGCAGTCTGAACAAAACAGATCCAATTTTTTCCAATCCGATCCAGGCCGCTTGGCTATGCGGTCCTGAATTCGATAAGAATTTGATCTTTTCAAATGCAACCTGTGTCTGAACAGCCAGGTCGCATTCATCCGAACTGAATTTCATTAATACCCGACAAAGATCCCTATTCTGCGTCTTGCTATGAAGAAGCAGCAAGAAAAACAACAACCATGGCAGATGATGATGTGGAGAGCAGTATTTATGTTTGACCATATTGAAAAGATTGAGTTTTTATGGTAAGAAAAGACAGCTAGATGCGCGTTGGCACTACCATCCGTGTTTACTTCCGTAAACACTGGCCTGTGATGTCATTGCGTCCTCTACTGTGCATGTGGGACATGAATGGTCCTAGAGGCAGTTCTAAGTAGAAATAAATATAAAGTACTACAAAATAAATAATAAAGGTTGTCCACTTAAATGATTTGTCAAAATACAAAAACTGAGAGTCCAAATTTAAATGTAGAGTACTAGTTAAACACTTCACTAGTTACAGCAACAAAGATAACAGCTGGTCTTTTATCTGACCATGATCCTTGAAATAGCAGACTAAGGACAGCAAGCTGCCCAGATGGGCCCTTTATGCCTATGAACCCTGTTTGTCTCAGATGAAGCAATTCCCAACAATCCCTACCACCCCGTTCCCCACCTTCTCTGAGCAATGAGCCACTCACTGTTGGATGGCAATACATTCCCAGATTCAGCTGTTCAATTAATCAAGCTGCACAGATTCAGATCGGCTGACCCGCGGCTCATTGACCAGCTGACAAGAGAATGTGAATCTGTGTACCCTGCATCTTCTCTCTGACCCAAGGAGATTACACACTGAAAACATTTTACATGATTGCTTGACCACATACACTATATTGCCAAAAGTATTTGCTCACCTGCCTTGACTCACATATGAGCTTAAGTGACATCCCGTTCCTAATCCATAGGGTTCAATATGACGTCGGTCCACCCTTTGCAGCTAGAACAGCTTCAACTCTTCTGGGAAGGCTGTCCACAAGGTTTAGGAGTGTGTTTATGGGAATTTTTGACCATTCTTCCAGAAGCGCATTTGTGAGGTTGCACACTGATGTTGGACGAGAAGGCCTGGCTCTCAGTCTCCGCTCTAATTCATCCCAAAGGTGTTCTATCGGGTTGAGGTCAGGACTCTGTGCAGGCCAGTCAAGTTCATCCACACCAGACTCTGTCATCCATGTCTTTATGGACCTTGCTTTGTGCACTGGTGCACAGTCATGTTGGAAGAGGAAGGGGCCAGCTCCAAACTGTTCCCACAAAGTTGGGAGCATGGAATTGTCCAAAATGTCTTGGGATGCTGAAGCATTCAGAGTTCCTTTCACTGGAACTAAGGGGCCAAGCCCAGCTCCTGAAAAACAACCCCACACCATAATCCCCCCTCCAACAAACTTTACACTTGGCACAATGCAGTCAGACAAGTACCGTTCTCCTGGCAACCGCCAAACCCAGACCCGTCCATCAGATTGCCAGATGGAGAAGCGCGATTCGTCACTCCAGAGAACGCGTCTCCACTGCTCTAGAGTCCAGTGGCGGCGTGCTTTACACCACCGCATCCGACGCTTTGCATTGCACTTGGTGATGTATGGCTTGGATGCAGCTGCTCGACCATGGAAACCCATTCCATGAAGCTCTCTGCGCACTGTTCTTGAGCTAATCTGAAGGCCACATGAAGTTTGGAGGTCTGTAGTGATTGACTCTGCAGAAAGTTGGCGACCTCTTCGCACTATGCGCGTCAGCATCCGCTGACCCCGCTCCGTCAGTTTACGTGGCCTACCACTTCGTGGCTGAGTTGCTGTCGTTCCCAAACACTTCCATTTTCTTATAATACAGCTGACAGTTGACTGTGGAATATTTAGGAGCAAGGAAATTTCACGACTGGATTTGTTGCACAGGTGGCATCCTATCACAGTTCCACGCTGGAATTCACTGAGCTCCTGAGAGCGACCCATTCTTTCACAAATGTTTGTAAAAACAGTCTGCATGCCTAGGTGCTTGAATTTATACACCTGTGGCCATGGAAGTGATTGGAACACCTGATTCCAATAATTTGGATGGGTGAGCAAATACTTTTGGCAATATAGTGTACGCTTAACTGGATGTTGTTGATGTTCAGTGAAGTGAGGAAAGTACTTGCTCAACATTTAGTCCATTTTCTGCTTCATCTCAGGTGATGTATTCCTGATGTTAGGTTTTGACTGTGCAGCATGGAAATATCTACACAAAGAAGACATTTGGCACTGGGGACAAGGAGCTGATAGAAAACGATTTTGTAATTGGTAGTTGTGTGTAAGTATTAGTCCCTAAAAGCTCATCAATGATTAATATTTAAATTTAAAGAGGAAGAATGCTCTGCTTATAAGTGATGCACATTTTTGATAAAAACAATTTTGCGTGTGTGTGTATCTGTCTAGCCCTCAGAGTGAGGACCATTTTTCCTATTTCACCATCACATTGAGGACCAGTTGTTGCATAGTGAGGAATTTTGTCTGATCCTCACGAGCTATTTCGCTAATGGTTAGGTTTAGGGCTAAGGTGTCATTTGGGTTAGGTGTAGGTTTAGGGTTAGGTATGCATTGGTAATGTTTAGGTTTAGTTTTAGTGTTAGGGCATAGAAAGGGTTGAAAATGACTGAAAATCAATCTGAGTTAACACATGGTCCTAACTACGATGGTATAATGAGTTATTAGACTCTCAGCCAGGTTATCTGAAATTCAGAGACATAAGAGGGTTCTTTAAAATTCAAAGTGTAAGTTACATTCAAAGAATTGCGCAACACCCTTCCTAAAAACACCATTACTGGCTCCTTAAAGCAGTATATCCACTTCAAGAGCCTCTTCTGCATCATAACGCTCTCAGTAACCTTGTATATAAGTTTTATTAAAAGTGCTGATGAATAAAATATATTATTGTTAAATGTTATAATTATTTAAAAAAAAAGGAAAACAATACAATTTATAAATGTGACTTTATATATCCAAGCTCATAATAATTGTAAAACTGTGTTCTTATGCTGCATTCACACCGGACGCAGCTGGCACGACAGAAGCAGCGAATTTACATGCAAAGTCAATGGTTGACGCGCGTCAAGGCGCAGCAAAAGGTCCAACAGCCCGTTTTGAGCAGCAGGTGCAGCGCGTCTGAGCAGCTTAAGCAGCGCGTCGGGCGCGTTTAAGCATCTGACGCGCCGCAAACGTGGTGCTGCTCGAGATGGAAAAATTGAAGTTTTGTTGCTCGACGCGCCGCGTCAACCAATCAGAGGAGCTGATCTGTTTATTGACGCCTAAATTAACTTAAAATGCAGAAATCTGCCTGCAGAATATGTTCGCTTTTATTAACCTGCTGCCTGCAGTTTGGATTATTTAGATGAAAAACACCTACCAGCTGCCGCGGTGAACCGCGAGGAGGCGACCCGGCCAGAGGCTGCTGATGAAGGGATTCCTACTGTTGGCGCCCCGCTGGTATGTGGGGGTCTAAGCGGCTCCGACAGAAAAAATATTGGAAGGCAGGATGATAATCTGAATGAACTGACTGCACTGATTACGTTTTCAGGTGTATTTTCTCACTTAAAAATATATTAAAACTACTTTATTCCCACTGATCACAGCAAATATAGTTGCAAGGCAGAGAAAGGATAGTGTAGTTCCGCCCAACGCGCGTCAGACCCACTTTTGCACCGCGCAGCCAGAGCAGCAAAGCTGCTTCAGCCGCGCGTCAGAACTAACTGGTACAAGCAGCAAAAATGAAGCAGCAGACACGATTTGGCTGCTCTTGCTGCGTCCGGTGTGCATTAATCAACATTGATTGTTGCACCACAAATTGTCCAATTGTTCATGTCTCGCATTCATACTTTTTCAGAGGATAGCAGAGATGCAAGTGAAAGACGAAGAAACACACATAGAAGAACTACTAGAAAACAAGTTGAACTTATATATAATAGTAATATTAAAAAAATGCTTCTGAAATCAAATTTCATCCATGGAATTGATAGGCAGAGCGATGTTAACATCTTGCTTATGTCTACAACAAAAATGCAAGTAGAGTATGCTAAAGATAACTAAAATACATTAAGAGATGTGAATGCCTTTATTATCAATGGTTGTTTGTGTTGTCAGTTAAGATAAGTGGTTAAACACAGAAAACATAGTGTATTTGTCACCTACGAAATTGCCTTTACTAATAATAAAAAACGAAACACAGTCACTAGGTAAACAGTTTGCATCCTTGTGGTCATTTGTTATCAGTACAAGCAGTTAAGTGAAATTGAAATAGACTATAAAATACAATTTATGATGCACGTTCACAAAGGTGGCAGTCATCAACCTGATGAGTGTTTTTGTACCGCTTGGTGTCATTTTTCATAGTCAAACCCCACCGAAAAAATAAGCTAAAGACAAAAACAACAGATGGTAATAAAAAAGTACCGAAATGACGAATATTTTTATTAGCCTTGCAGAAAGCCTGAAGGCTTCAGAGTGATGTATATGTGCTGTCATGATTTTTTTATGTACTGTGAGGTCTGGATTGATTTTTCTCTCTGTAACTAGAAAACATAACAGCATCAGGTATGGGTTTATCTCAAGTAAAAAAGCAGAAGCTCTTGGTTTGTTTGTGTGATAAAAGGGGCCTGACATAGATATATTTTTATTAAAAGTTTGTAAGCATTTAGATATTGTAAAGGAAGAAAATATTCTAACATAGTTAACTTTGGAAAAAGGTTGGCTTTTCATTTTCTTCCCTCTCCAGGTCCACCCGGCGAGCTGCGTTTGGTAATATGAAAATCAGCAAGGCGTGTTGACATCACAGAATTACAGAGTTTAATCCAATATAAGACAATGCATAAACTTAGAAATAAGACAATGCACAAACCTACACCAGAAACTGCAGAACAACAGAGACATACATTCCATTACCTGACATAGGAGGAAAGAAAGCAAAGACGTACAAGACATCTTTGGAGAGTTTGCAAGAGCAAAATCTGATCTTTTTCTTCTATTTAGAAAGCTTTATCCTCTTGTATCTAATCCATTCAAAAAGGGCTGGCCCTCGGTCCTCCAACCAAAAGCCATCTCTGACACTGCTAGGGCTTCCCCTTATTTACTGCAAACATCTGGGGTCATTTACTTCTTTGTTTTAACAAGAAAAGGCGGAAAGCTTGTCCTGGCATCTAGAATTCTTAGGGTCATAAAACACAAGATAAGCTCCCACAGACAGCTTGTGGAATGCAGGGGGCCTCACCATAAATTCTCATGAACAAACTTAAATTTTTTCGAATCTGGTTCAAGGAAAGGTTATCTTCACAAACTTGTTCAAAGTAAGAAATATGTTCACAAGGAGAGTATACAACATACCTTTTACACATGCCATAAGATTAAGTGTATTAAAATCTAAAAATAATCATTTTTCTTTAACAGTCCCCGTTTTGAGGTCTGAGACATACAGACCTCACAAATAAAATGATTAAGCCTTCTAATAGAGGAACCAAAAAACTATTTAGTATACTAAAAAACTAAAACATTAGCCCAATTTTATAACAGTCCCCTTTTTAAACAGCACCTCCTAGTTCCACTGCCAGGTCATGTGTCTGAAGCTGAACTCCATAATCTAAACTTATCAAATGTATCTTGCGCTGTCCAACAATTTAATACTCACCTGATGAACCACAAAATTTTAACCAGTAAAAACTAAACTAAAAATACATTTCACTTATCAAACATGAAAAATCATAAAACTCAGTTATGTCAATAGAAGAAAACACACAATAGAAATATCAGCCCAAGTATAAAATTAGAAAACCAGAGCAAGATATCTCGAAATTACTAAAAAATGCTCAGCAGACTTAAAAAACAATACTCGCCACAAAAATTACAATTTGTCAATACAAAACAATAACAACATAAAAAAATACATCATAAACACATAAAAATTACAAAAGACCTTTTTTTTTTTTTTTTTTTTTCACAATTCAACAATAAGAAGTTAGAGTTCGTCTCTATGCTCCTTCGATAGTCTTTCAAAAATGAATATGAATTCTTCGTCAGGAAACGATCCAAAAATACGCGCAAAAAGAAACGAATGTTCTTGAAGAGTTCGCAAAAAACGAAAACACGCAATAAAAAGAAGATAAGTTAATGATGATCTTGTAGCTGGATCCTTCACGTGTTCCTCCTCGGTTGTAAACCTCAGGTTTTCCACCTGAGTGTCCGTTGCTCACTGAAAATTGGAGTATTATGCCAATTTAACAGTGAGTTTAAGGAGAGGGTGCAATCTCCTTTTCTCAATGGAAGGACACCGGAACAGGATTATTGTGCCTGTCTGGGCCTTTTAAGCCTTGTAATTCAGGAAAATGAAGTGGTTTTGGCAGACTTCTGCCCGGAAATGCAGATCCTCCTCCGCGCTGTGATGTGCCTCAGACACTCCTCGACCGCAGGTTGAGACTGTAGATTCTCCTGTATGCCCTGCAGCGTGCGCCGTGGCTCCTCAGCTGCTGTGCACTGACTCCAATGGAACCACGTGTCTCCTTCTCTCTTGTAGACGGACAGCATGAGATGTACTCTCCACGACTCGGTATGGTCTGGCGAAGCGAGGTTCAGACCACTTTCTTTTGATGACCATCAGGCGCACCCAGTCGATTCCCCGAACTGATCCCGAGCCTGGACGTTCCTGTGACGTCTGGTATTTTGTAAATTCCGCTGCCAGGACCTGTAACTCATTGAAGAAATCTTTATGAGATAAATGTGCAAGCTTACCTTTCCATCCTGGAATGCGGGTAGCAGGTCCTGGAAACATCCGTCCTGTCTGGAGCTCATATAGGGAGAACCCTGTTGATTGGTTAATGATTGATCCTACACTTTATGACAGCTTCACTGTCTTCCTTTTGTATTATAAATCTACTACTTTGGAGCTGTATTTTAACAATCCTTTGACCCTCTTTTTATATAGGGCCTACATGAGAAATGAAAGTTTCCTATCATGTTGAACCCAAAACTTAACTGTATTTTAGAAGCAGTTCCACAATTGTTAATTTGTAAATCTCCAATTTAGACCAATTTAATTTCAATCATCATATTTTCTATTTTTTAAACCTTAAAAATGATCAGCCTGCTTTACATGAGTATAGTTAACCTTGTCACTAAATATAAAAATGACCTACTTTATTCCAATCATATTTTAAATCCCAAAAATTTCAACCATTTTTACCTTTGATCCATTTATTCTTTTGAAAACCTATTTATAAAATATTTAATTGAATAATGTATTACCCTTTTTATATTGTTTATCAATTATCAATGCCTTTTCAGTTTTGGAGAGAGATTCGATACAGCTAAATTTATTAAATGATGTAAATCTTTAGTTTAGACCTTCCTGGATGTCTTAGTTAAACAACTTATTTTAAAACATATGAATAGAGATGCAACAATCCAACAATCACCTTCCTTAGTTTAAGACACACTATTTTATGTAAATTATTTGATAGGCAATATTTTGTTTAGTATATTCAATTTATACATTTTACTTATTTCATATCCAAATAGTTAGCTCATCTTTAATGCTGCTAATACACCGTAAAACATTTAATGTATTTTGATTTAACTTCAATAACCTCTTTTTCCGAAAAGTAAAGAGAGATCCAAACTAAAAATTTGCTTATCAGATCAATTCCATTCATGTCCCCCTGTTTCTATAACAGAACAAATGTTCTGTCATAGAATACAATAAAAATCCTATACAACTCATTGAGATGAAATCCGCTATCACCACTAACTTTAGCCTCATGTAACACAGTTGGATGCAATTCAAACATGGTGTCCCAGATGCTGTTACAATCTGCACACCTCAATCAAAGAATTCTAATGTTTGATTAAATTTATGAAATCAACACAGAACTTGGTGTCATTTGCTCAGTAAGCTCAATAGACACCCATCAATCCACTTTAACACCTTAATTTCAAATTCCATTTAAATTTTAAATTTAGTTTTACTGAATGGTAGCCACTGTACTATGTAAATAAAATTTAGATCATCTTCCTTAGTAGATGAAGCGTAACACACAATGCAATTCAGCTATAGTTAAAAAAGAATGTAATTGCAATCGTTAGTCCCTGCCCATTCTTTTCAGGCAGGAAAGGAAAAAGACACACTAGCATTTTGTGAGACAAACAGAGTGAATCATGGAGGAATGCAGTGTCGTAACAGTTGGTGCACACCAACCCCTAACTGCATCGTAAAACCTCTGACCCCAGGAGATGGGGTTGTCCTCAACACCTAGAATTACACTGCAGGGCTGCAGGACGTGAAGAAAACAGGGCGCCTCAGTGCTATATCTAAAATAAGAAGAGAACAATGGCATCACACACTACAAAAATTTAAAGAAAAGAACTTATTCACCACTACCAAGTTGTGTTGGCACCCATTTCGTCTCCAACCTGCAGACTGAAGGGAACCCCAGGAGTGGGCTTTGGCGCCCAGGTCACATGATCAGAGGTGAGAATCCAGGATCAAACATGAGAACACACAACAGGACCACCGCTGAGCGACTTGCCATGCCCCAATTCTATATCTGCTGAATCAGAAGGTGTCCAGAATAGCAGTCATTCCAGCAGTGCAGAAACATCTGGATACAGTCCCGCTTTGATGAACTTTGGTCAGCCTTTCGTGGTCGACAGAGCAGGACATAGAAACCAGCAGACCAGTCATCTACTGAAACCCCCGTCCGGGTTTGTCTATGATCTTTGTGGTCCCGACTCACTGCTGATTCCCAGCCATAGAAGACTCCCCCAGATAACGCTTGAGTCCCTTTTGTTTTCAGCCAGGCATGAAAAGCAACAGTCAAAGGAGACATCTGTTGCCAGGTCCTATGAGCAGCACTTTGCAATCACGTGCAGCATCATCATGTACAGCAGGAGAACAGTTCGCTTTCACTGACCTTCGTAATCGCTCAACAGCGTTCGGCTTTCATACAACAGTCCAGCAGAAGATGGGCCTAGTTCAGCATCATCATGTCTTTGTTCAGCAACAACAGCGGCCTGATGCGGTAATCAAGAAGATCCCTTCAAATACATCTTCCCATGATCTCTGAGCTCAAAAGACCCTTCCCCCAAGATTGCCATCAAGTCAGAAGGAAGGAGAACTGCCAGAGAAAAAATAATACAAAGTAATTAAAAAGCAAAACTTATATTTGCCACATTTTGTTACTTTCACTACTATAAATAAAATTTATCTTGTGATGCATCCTCCCGTGTGGCTCTAGATTTGTTGTTGTTATAGCACAAACGGCCAACTGCCCCAAATCCTGAACTGCAAAAAGAATAAACAGAAATTTGTTAAAATAGTCCACGATCGGATGTGCCAGAATTAAGAAAATAATGACACTTACTGTTCAACATCAATAAACGTCAATACCTCGATGACATTCACTCTGCTTGTGCCAAATATCAACTACAAATTCTAAAATCAAAACCTCACAAACTCATTAAAGAATTAGAACAAACTCTAGAATGTCCAAGTACTGATACTTATAAAAGTTGTGATGGAATTGCCCTTGGTCAAATAATTATGAATTGCATATTGTTCTACTAAATACCAAACATCCTTATCGTTGTCCCACGCTTCAAGACAAAGTCCTATTTCAAAATTTCAGAAATCCTTTACATTTTATCTGAATTTCATAGCAGTTTTAACCAAAATTTTCCTCAAAATTAACAATTTACACCCAACTGTATATAATCAAAGTCAGCAGTGATGCAGAAATCTATCAACAATTTTAAATGTAAATAAACATGGCATAGATGTTATTTGAAACCGTTCAATTTGAGATGATCAAATCTAATTTAGTAGAAGCTTCTATATCACATACATCATATTTTAGCAAAGCAGGAAGGCCATATGACTCTACATTAAAGAAATCCATAATTCACTATTGTTGAATGAAAAAAATCAAAATTATTGATTAACTAATTTACCATTAACCATATCCAAAAATTTACCAGGAATTAGGGTGTACTTCTGCTTCTCCCCCTGTTGATATAATAGAATTATCATTTTGAAAACAATTTGGAATCTATGTCACTTGTATATAATAATTTGCTGAAAAAACAAAATTTTATAAGATGTTCCACCATTTCTCCAAATCTTCCATCTAGTATTCAAACTAGACTGAGATGATGTAAATTTCAAAGTTCCATCCGTAATATCTTATCTTTGTAACATCCCCCTGTGTTTTCTTATTTCCAAAAGAAAAACAATTTAGAGGTGGAAAAACAAAAATGGAAGAACTTTCCCCCATTATGCTAAAATTTCAACATGTCCAATCAGTTACCCATTAGAAATATAAACCAAGTTTATTTAGTTAGAATTTAGGTTAGTGTGTTAGTGTTGTTAGTCAAAGTGGATAACACAATTTCCTAATAACTACATCTATCTGCTTTAAGCCAAGGCTGAATTCTCGTTTCATATTAATTTCACTGCACAAGCAGATGATTCAGCTTTAACCAGATCGTGACAGCAAAATATGAAATCGTCATTACCTTAAAATTGTCCCTTAAAGCAGTAATAAAAACATATTTATGAAACAAAACCTTCACTGTCCCTAAATAGTTTAAAATAAGAAAAATATCACACAGCTACACACTAAACTGAGGTCATATTTACACAGACCATCCTAAAACCCATCAAAGGCCATCTGCCTCCACATTCACTCTCATTCACACTCAAGCAGACTCATCAACACATTGTAAGAAAGATGCAGGATGTTACCCCAGATCTCAAACCAAAATTCGTCCTGTGAAAGTCTTAAACACAATTATTATAACACCATGGTTGAAAAAAATAACAATTATCCAATAGGTCCAATATTGTTCAGTTTTGAGTGAACCTTTTGTAAAAACTCCATATTATACACACAACCGTATTTCATGATAGCCCACTGTTATTAAATGGCTACCTAGACCCCCTGTAGGAAAACCCAAAAACCGTTCATGTGGTCATGTAATATGCAAAATGGGCTGCACACGAAGATCGTCCTACAAGAAACAAAGTCATTCATTAGTGTTTCAACATGTCCCACATTAACAGTGTAGAAAACACTGTTACGCAGAAAAACATCCATATGTTCTCATTTTTGTTCTCTTACAATCAGTGAGGGTGTTCCATCCTGTCAGGAAACCTAGAAATTTAAGTGATTGTCAATGTTACAGTATTATAAAAAACAATTGGATCATTCCAGTGCTCTAGCCTGGAACTGATGCCACACATTTCACCCACTGAGAAAGTAAAAACATCTGTAAATCTGTTATTTTGTACTTTTCTTCTCAACACAAAACACAGTCCTAAAAGCAATTCACATCAAAATCCAAGAATCCTGAAAGCGTGAGCTGGAAATAGCACAGAACTGAAGCACTCCCAAAATGCAAATAAGGGGGGTCAATCAGTCCCCCTGCTGTGAAACAAAACTTGCATCCAAAACGGAGACACCTCTGTCCCACAGAAGCACATTTTAACAGAAAGTTAGTAATACAACATCCAGCAAAAATATTTAACAATATTTCAGAACACAATCTTGAAACACAAATCACTTCCGCACAATCTCAGCACAATTCAGACACAGACAGACGAATAGACAGCAGCGCGTGGTGGGACATAGGCTACAGTATAACGGGGGAAGACAGACACACAGCCACAAACACTAAGAAACATACAAAACACAGAAACACAGACAACGTTGTAGTTCAGTCAAGAAAAGACAGAAAAGAAAAGAAAACGTCAGGTGCCGGCTAAAAGAATGTATGACGCATCTTTTAATTGTCCAATTTCAATTTTACAAATCCCTTTTATTCTCATTTCAACTTCTCAGTCCTACACTTCAGAGCTGGGTCAAGCTCGAGGCGAAAATAAGCCTCAATTTAGTTTATTCGATCACTCAATCCGCCCAGTGACAAAAGGTTTTTTCTTTTTCAGCTGGGGAGAGCGATTGAACCCGTATTAAATCAAATAATTTATTTTAGTCCTTTATACTATAAGCAACCCGATTAAGGGTGCCAAAGAAAGGTGATCCAACCTGCTATTAGTCCTTTTCCATGAGTGATACAACTCGATCCAATTAACCTGCTATTAGTCCTTTTCCATGAGTGATACAACTCGATCCAATTAACCCAAATAATTATAAGTCCACTGGAGATGAGTCGAAATCTCCGGGCTGATACAAGCCCCTGCTAATTAATACACAGACACCCGAAATTCTTTTTTAGAGGGACAGGCATTGTTCCTCAGGGCTAAAGAATAAATTAATCTTTATTAATTAATCAATTAATCAATTAATCAATCAATAAAACCTTCTTTTAAAAAACCCAGCTTAAGTCAGAGTTAACGTAAAGGCTCTGTTTGAACTAGCCACAGTTCCCTGTAATGTGTATTTATTCAAATCCTTAAACAACCGACTCTTTTAGGAGGGATTTTATCTACCTCTGCAGCTTCTGAATTCTGTGAGGCCGCACACAGCAAATCAGCCCCGGTCCGACGACACACGGCGCTTCAGACAACTAAAAAAATAATCAAATACTGTCTTACCACACCGAAGCGTCGGGCCGAAACGGATCAATCAGGACCAAACAGCCGCCCGCCGAGACTCCAAAACCGGCACGAGCCCCCAATTGTAAAGGAAGAAAATATTCTAACATAGTTAACTTTGGAAAAAGGTTGGCTTTTCATTTTCTTCCCTCTCCAGGTCCACCCGGCGAGCTGCGTTTGGTAATATGAAAATCAGCAAGGCGTGTTGACATCACAGAATTACAGAGTTTAATCCAATATAAGACAATGCATAAACTTAGAAATAAGACAATGCACAAACCTACACCAGAAACTGCAGAACAACAGAGACATACATTCCATTACCTGACATAGGAGGAAAGAAAGCAAAGACGTACAAGACATCTTTGGAGAGTTTGCAAGAGCAAAATCTGATCTTTTTCTTCTATTTAGAAAGCTTTATCCTCTTGTATCTAATCCATTCAAAAAGGGCTGGCCCTCGGTCCTCCAACCAAAAGCCATCTCTGACACTGCTAGGGCTTCCCCTTATTTACTGCAAACATCTGGGGTCATTTGCTTCTTTGTTTTAACAAGAAAAGGCGGAAAGCTTGTCCTGGCATCTAGAATTCTTAGGGTCATAAAACACAAGATAAGCTCCCACAGACAGCTTGTGGAATGCGGGGGGCCTCACCATAAATTCTCATGAACAAACTTAAATTTTTTCGAATCTGGTTCAAGGAAAGGTTATCTTCACAAACTTGTTCAAAGTAAGAAATATGTTCACAAGGAGAGTATACAACATACCTTTTACACATGCCATAAGATTAAGTGTATTAAAATCTAAAAATAATCATTTTTCTTTAACAATATCTAACCACTGCTTGAGACCTCTGGTATTAACTCTGAACCTGAGGGGTACCTTCAGGTTCAGAGTTAATACCAGAGGTAACTCAACAGCAGTGATAAACCATACATTAATGACCAAGAATATAACAATGTATCATATCAAATATAACAGCAGAATCTAGTGAAAAGCTTAGCCACAAACTAGTTTAGAAAATGTCTCTTAACTATATTTTACAAGTACATTCAAACATGCTTGATTGAGAGTAACCCCCGGCTCACACCGACTCCTGTCTTACCATTGCGGTGCGGTGGGTGCGGCGCCGCAGTGATTCCAAGTCATTAAAAAGACCTAAACCTCTCTCACCGGCTGCTGAGCTGTCCGGCTGCGGTTACCGAGACACTCCGGAGCTGCAGAAAATTCAGCAAGAAAGCTATTCTTGCGGCGTGCCGGAGCCCTCCGCAACAAGCTCTTGCAAATATCCTTATTTGGGCCGTGTTATCGCGTGAAGTTACGGGAACTCAAGTGAACTTCTGTTCTCGCTAGTTAAATCTCCGGACCTGTTGCCGGAGCCGCAGAGCCGCACCGCACCGTAGTCAAAAGGGCGGTGTGAGAGGGGGTGTGCGGGAGTTGCGGTCTCCGTCGGCTCGGTAACCGCACCGGAGCCAGTGTGAGCAAGGGGTGAGAGCAACAGAAAGAAAACAACATTTCCACAGGTCTTTCACATCCAGAAGCCTTTGGAAGCCACCAATCCAACTGCCTGAACCAACCTAAAAGTCTGCTTTCAGCTGGCTCTGATTGGCTGAAACTACCTTTAATCTATCCCATTGCAGAGTTATGGGCCCGCGTAACCACAAACAGCGCATAATGGTTAGGGTGAGCGTAAGGGTCACGGTTAGGCTGTAGAAGTTCATGGAAGTCAATGGGAAGGCCCTGCACAGATAATGAGACAAGTTATGCATGTGTTTGGGTGGATGTGCGGGTAAAAATGTATAGTAGCTCAACAGTTTTGAATTCAACACTACTCATTACCATTAGTGACCCAGAAATTGAGTATAAATGTTTCTACATGAGAATATGCACTGACGGTTCCAACTGTGCCAAAATGGCCACTTTGGAAACCTCGCATGAACTTAAAATAAACTGAGGTAAAAAAAGCACCTCTTTAATTCTGTTCAGCTTCAGTTTAGTTTTTTTTCGGTTTTTAACACTTTATTTACACAATTCAAACAAAAGAATAAAATATTAATGTAAAACAAGTGTAGGTTAAAAATGTACTGTTAATGTAAAAACAAGAGTCAGCTACAAATCATTAAATGAGGAGCTTGTTAGATTTTAGTTGTCCTTAATCTGACACAGTACATAAAATTTTCTTAAAACCCCACAGCTGAATAGAATCCTCCATGTTCTGTGTGGCTCTGTGGAAGTGAAACTCTAGCCTTATTCTGAGTTTAACGTTGCACCTCCACAGAGCCACGGCATCAAGATAAGGTCCCTCCTGCAGTCTGTCTCTGCAGGACAAGTAACTGGCCATCTTTGCTTCATTGATAAAAAGCTGTAAAAAAAAAAAAATGTCCCAACAAGACAAAAAACACAATTTAAAAGGCTAAAATGTGTCTTGTGCATTCCATAAAAAACTTGGAACACATTTTCAGACAGACGGCAGAAAAATTAGTTTGTGGCGATGTCACCGGGTAAAATCCTCCATTGTAGATCACCACTGGCTTGCTTTTTTTTTAAGTGTTTCTGTCCAGATGAAGACGGGCCGGTTATGAAAATGTCTTTGGATAATTGCTTTTGTGCAGCTATGGTAAAGGGCTTTCTGTTCCATATTTGATAAAACCGTTTTCTGTGGATCCTGGCTGGAGAGTAGAGGTCAGCTTTGCTCAGGGAAGCAATGATCCAGGATCAGGCCAGGAAAGGAGTACATCGGATCCGGATTATTCTGACCCTGACAGTACGAACAAAGGAGGCTCCTCTCCTTGTTCGACAGCTTTTCTCTCTGAAGGTCCAGGAAGCGCCGCACCAGCCTGGCAGACCGTACCCTTAGAAGGGGAGGTCTTTGTGAAAACAATGTCAATATATTGTACTTTATTTTGAAAGAGAGTTATGGATTGCAAAGAATAATTTTAGAGAGTTGCCGATGCTGACAGTGTTGTGAGCTTTCATTTACTCTTCATCAGTTAATGACACATCCCCATAAATATCAAAAGTGTTTTTTTTTTATTTGAAACCAAATTTATTCAAATAGACATTCTGGTTAAATAGATACACTTATTTAAATGGGTCATGTAATTTTGAGCACAAATGGGCTTAGTACGAACATAAATGTGAAAATGAAGATGATGCTTTTTCAAGTTTGATAAAATCTCTTTATTCTCTATTTCATATGCAGGTTTACCAAGAATCCTTGAACAAAAAAACGATTTATTTAAAGTATTATTTTTATTCACTGTGTCCTTGAGTGCTGTATCGAGCAGGAGATCAACCTTTGAAGGTTGGAAACATCCCCAGGATCATTATCACGTTGGATAAATGCATATTGTTCTTTTCTTTAATATTTACACTGTATGTTGAAAGTTCCTTAGATGCACTCAATTGCTATTGCTGACTATTGAATCAGTAGCAGATTCTGCTGTAACCTGAATTGTAAATACTGTTACCATATTTCTCTCAATTTAAACAACAATCTACTTATTTCTTTCAATGACTGAGCAATTATCAAATAGTTCACGCTGTTCTTTTAATAAGACAGAGAAGCATAAATGCCTGTGTTTGCTGCAGACATGACACTGTGATTGCAGAAGTCATTAAACGTTGCTAGCTGACAGCTGTTTGGGGTTATTCATGAAATGATCGAGTGAGAGCCAAAATTGGAAAGATGAGGCGAACAGGAAGGGATGCAAATCTGCTGATGAAAGGAATGCTCAAGTTGATTAACTTTCCTTGGACGATTACCTCCAGGTTAAGCTGGTTTGCTTTGTTTAGCAGAATTTAGATGCTTCTCACTGTTTCTCTACTAAGACATTACAGGTTGTCATAGCTTATTGCTGATAAGTGTTCTGTAACTTTTTCAGCATTAAGCTATTTGTGTGACCATTTTAACGCAACCATTCAACTCTCAAGATTACACGTCCAGATGTCATGTCTTAAATCACCACTAATTTCATCATATTGTGCATTAAAATAAAGAGACCTTTTTCAATACCCAAATCATTTGTTAAAATATAAACATAACATGGCAGGTCTAAAATCTATACCACCTTCACCAGGAAATACTTCCAGGAATAAAACTACAGTGCACGGCCACTGATCCCACTAGATTTAAACCACAGAATTAGACATAGTTTTTGACCTAGAGAGCAAGCGTTCTTTACCGCATAAAGTGCAGAAACATAAAGCGATGTTGTCTCCTTACTGAAGTTTGCCTGCTTCTGCCATAACTGAGCGGTCCCTTCTGGCCCTGGTGTTACACCTTGCCTCTGTTGTGGATTAAGACAGGAGATCCAGGTTAAGTAAAACTTAAAGAAAAAATTCTTTGTTGGGATAGTGATTGCCTGGGTAAACTGTGTTTAAAAAAGGTTTGGTGTTAATATTTACTCCAAAAGGAGTTTGCTTTAATTTTATTGTGCGTGCATTTTATTTCAGTGTATTCCTCGTACGCAAACCAGTCTCAACTCCATTTATATATACGCTCCTGTTGGCTCTGCTTGTGGACTTTTTTCTGGCTCGTTCTCAGAGTGGGGTTGGATCGTCACCTATTAAACTTTGCAGCCAATAGAACAACAGCCTGAGAAAGGGTGCGCTTGTTTTCTTCAACTGGGCTTGAATGTAACACCTTACTAATAAGGTGTAAGCCCATCTTCTAAATTTTAGTTTGATGAGCATCAGCTCATCTACAGCGATTTCAGTATATAAGCTCATTAGGAAGCTCTAGGAAGCATTCTGGACACTGCAGGTGGGAGATTTACGGACTGTAGCAAAAGCAATGTTGGATACATGAAGCATGTTGCTATTGCAAACCTGGAGAGCACCAACAGTCCACTAGGGAACATAATTACAGTTCCTTCCTCGCAGCAGTCGTTAACTAGCCTGACGTAGTCCGACTCAATTCTAGTCAGGATATGAGTCTGATGCTGCTCCATAGAGCTGTGATTATGGGGCGTGTTTCGAACGAACCAGGAAAAAAATGCCTCTGCACTCAATTGGATAGACCTACAACCAATAAGAGCAACGGAGTGCGTGACGTATGTTAAGCGAGGCATAGTTGTTGTCCACAAAAATCAAAGCGTGCAGTTTCGCGTTTCTCTGTTCCTCTTTTAAAATTAATTTGCTGTCGATATCTTCTAGAACAGACCTAATAGCAGAATCTACTCACCCAAACTCTCCAGCGGCAGCCATTATTGTTGTCACCCAAGCGCGCTTTGGTCACGTGGTTGATTACGTTACTGTTGATCATCTGTCCATCATCGTATAAAGTCCGCCCTGACAATTTGATTGGATCGCCTGACAGTGGGCTTTAATACTCGCGCTACTATGGAGCAGAGCCAGACCGAACTTCCCCGAACTCAAACCTTGTGGGCGGGACTAAGTTCTGACTGGCACCCAGGCTAGTCGTTAACCATCACTACTTCCAAAAACTCAGTGATTACATTACATCTCTGCTCCCCTAGTCACATTGTTTTGCGGATTTTTCTAAATAGCTTGTTGCTAATTTTGTATTCACAATTATAAATGACCATGTTTTAGTCTTAATCACACTTTGTTTAATCTGTAAACAAACTACACCGTTTTCTTTCAGTGTAAAATATCTTCTTCTCTTCTTCTTCTTCTTCTATTTTCATTCTTTTTTTCCTGTTTCTTTAAATAGGAGTTTTATTGACCCTTTAGGATATCTGCTCTGCACATCACACTATACAAACACACCCAGACTCCCAAAGGCATGCACAAGAGTTCCTGTGTCCACATGACGAAGACAGGGCGGATCATCTCAAGCTGTTTGCTCTTTATTCTCGACTCAAGGACACAGACCTTTATCATGGTTGAACAGCGCCGTATATCCCACGTTCTTTGCCTCCAATAGGCCTTTGAGTTATGGGCCCCTGCTGATTCCCCCTAAAGGCCAACCGGATGAAAGCAGGGGGAGAGATGCACCGTGCACTTAACACTAAGCCCACAGCTCCAGACATACCCCCATCTATCACTGTCAGGCCATGAGCGACCTCTCTTTGCCTGCCAGTCTGCTGCTAAATTACAGGCCAGCCCTGAAGTACTTACATTTAGTTGAATTATATTGACCAGACGTCGGAAAGTGCAGCCGTTTGTAGGATTTCTGGCTAAAAGTGAAGAAATATTTCAGACGCGGAAACTTCAGCTATGTATGAAAAAGAGTTATGAGTAAAAACATCTCTGTTGCTTAAGGCATGAGAATCTAATGCCTGGGAGGGTTGTAAAAAAAAATGATTGATCCTTTTTGAATGATATTAAACCCTTTTGATGCTGTAAACCCTTTGTTCTTTGCAATGTGGGCCTTCTACAATAAAGGCCCTTTCATCTAAAAATGCAGAGAAGCAGTTTTTTTCTGTCCCTTTGTTGCTTTTATGAAATTGGCCCACTAGTCCAGATTTAGAGTGTAATTACATAACCAAGCTAATAATGCAATATTTTTAGTCCTAGTTTTTTCTTCCCTTTAAAGACAATTTTGTAATTTAAAAGCAGCAGGCTTTTAGTTGATAGCAGTAGAGGTACACAATTTTCATTCAAGATTTTTAGGTCACACTTGGTGATAATGCAATATTGTTTTCAATTAATGACAGCTAGAGGGAATTCGGATGTGTCAATCTCACTACTGTATATGTCATGGTGACTGTATATAGGCTAAGAAGATTATAACCCACTATAATACTATATACTGTAACTGCTTTTATTCTTGCTGTTTTCTTCAAGTTTGACTTTTGCAATGTTCCCATCAATGCTTGTGAGCATTGTTGGGAGCTCATTGAAACCACTATGACTCAGAATTAGATGAAATGATGAAAATTACTCAATTAGTCGGATGTTTATTCACAGCCGCACACTGACCAGTGAGGCAGTCATTTAAAGTCGCAGCATGATTCACGGAGGTCTGGAAAATCCAAATAATTGCCATGAATGACAAACAATTTGTGCATTTGTCTTAAAAAGAGGTTAGGCCTATCGTTTGACTAGTTGAAAGGAACTAATCTTGCCTTGTAATTAAAGAATGTTATTTATTTTTGAGTAATTAGTATGTTTTTTTTCACCTCCTTGATTTATTTTTCATTCTCTTTGTTTTCATGTTTAGTAGCATTTTGTGGAGGTTTTATAGCTTCACTTTTTTTTTAAGTCCAGAGTATTCGTGTGTTTTTCTCAGGTAAGAGTTAAAGTGACATTAAGTGGATCTCTCACTGCCTGCCTGGTCATCTGTGAAAGAGCAGTCCTGAGTTAATGGGCTGCAGAAAAAGGGAAATTATGTTTTGCTAAAGGGATGTTTGTTATTTGTTTTAGGTTTATGTTAATTAGGAAGCAGCACATATGGAACTGATTTCGCATGTAATCTCCTTTGTCATCTGTGCCACTTTCGATAGTGATAGGAAAGCTTTGTCTAGAGCAGGACATTTTCCTAAAGACCCAATGTCCCGTATCTTTCATTTGCATGCTTGCTTCAACACACTTAAATTAAATAGCAGAATTAACTCCTCAGCATGTCTTTCAGTTCTACGGAGACCAAGTAATGGCCCATTCATTGAAGTGATTAATTTATGTGTAAGTGCAGAGATACATAAAAAAGTTTGATGTAGAAACGCTTAAAGTTGAGGATCTCTGCAGTCATTGCAGTGAAAAAAAGGTAATGTTTGTGATGTGCTTTCTACTGTTTTCTTTTTATATGTTTTTGGGGGGTTTTATAGCTTCTTCTCATTTTGCAGACTGTAGTGTCAGTGCTTTCTCAGGCAATATTCAAAGTAACATTAAGTGTAATGCCAACTATCATATTCATACATAAACACTAAATTACACATATAATGTAATTATATATATATATTAATTACACACAATGTTTGTATTAGTAAAATTTGTAATTTAATGGATTGTCTGAAATAAATTTATATGTTCTCATTCCCCAATTTATTTTTGGCTCCCTATCAATTTAATGAAATGCTAACCGAGACAACGTTCTTCGGTATTTGAGGAATCCAATTTAAAGATGCATATTTTGGAAAAAGGTATTTTCTTTCACTTACATTATTTGTCAATTATTGTGAACATCAACATACATCAGCCTTGCACCTGGCACACAGTAGTTCAATTAATTTACTAAACTATGTACTAAACGTTTTAAGGAGATATTATTGCAAAAATGAATTGACAAAGAGTAATAGCAGTTGACTCAATATTAATGATGAATGTTGATAAGAGGGAAATTACTATTTAAGAAAACAATAAAAGAGGTTAACAGGATCACACATGAATTTGAAAAAATAATAATAAATAAGATCAATTAATAAAATGATTATCATTATTTTTTTTTTTTTGGAATGACTATGACCTGGATGACTGAGAACCTTAACCAGCACACATGTATTCCCAGCAGCACTCATAGTAAATTATGTTCAAAGGAAATTTCCAACATTGCTTGATGTTTATCAGATATTCTGAAATCACAAAATCAGTGAATGTGTGACACAAAACTTCACCAGGAAAACTTTTAAAAAATTTAGATGATAAATGCATGGTGTAAACCTTGGATGAAACGTATAAAAAAATTTTTTAAATTAGATGGATCAAAAGCAGAACTAGTCCCTCACTTAACAGTTGTTAACATTAAAAACAAAAATATTAAATAATGATGGAGCTTTATGAATTTATAGTATCTTGCATTTCTTTAAATTATTTGTTTTGATTAGAATAAGGCAGCTACAAATGTGTAATATTTATATTATTGTAAAAAATAAAACTGGAAGCAAACAAAATGAGCAACAAGGAAACATGTTCTCCACTTTGTCATCTACACCTTGATATTTATTTTCTCTAACTGTGGTTACTAGACTACACATGCACACATATGTTGTAATTATGGTCCGAACAGCTAAGTTGAAAGAAACAGGATGAGGATATTCTCAAAGCTGATATTATCACACATTCCTTTGATAAGCATTTATAGCAGTATCCCATACTGTGGGTCTCCATGGGGCTTAATTCATTTAATACCATTGCCTTGAAGGCAGAATGGTTTCAAGAATATAATTTTATCTAGTTTATACTCTTCTTTTTGAACATTAAAAAGGGGGGGGGGGGGGGGAGAGAAAAAGAAGAGATCAGAAGCTGCCTGCGTGACAAGTTGTTCATTCTATATTTCTATGAAATTGAAAACCAAAAAGGACATGAAGGCAACCAGAGTGAAAGCTACAGGTGACTTTAAAATAAAGGGACAAAAAACTGAAGCTAAAATACAAATGAAATTAAAGGAATCTATATGGAACACTCAATGGTACAATAAAAACACATGGTGGTCATTGGTTAATTAAATATTCCCGAAGTTCAAAATGTTCCGATGAGTATCATTGGGGTAGTAATCTTAAAATGGAACGCATATCCTCTCTCAAAAACCAGCCATAACCAGTGTTTTTTTGCATGGTTATTGAAAGACAAATAAAAAAGGAATAATCAGATCAGCTTTAGCTTTTTGATCAACAAATGACTTTAGTACATTTGGAGGCCTTTTATTGTGGCATGACCTACCTTTTGGTCATGCCACAATAATTGGAGTGCCTTGAGATGACATGTGTTGTGAATTTGGCGCTATATAAATAAACTGAATTGAATTGAATTTTCCACCAGTTGGTTTATCCCTGTAATGGTTAAAAAAAAAAAAAAACTCCACTAGATGTCCCTGTGTTATTAAAGTTTTAGCATTTTAAAATGCTCGCAGAATCTCAAGATTGTGATGGTGTTCTAAGTGACAATAATAATCAGTAGAACATACTATCATTAACATGAGAGGACAATGACAGCAGAGTGAGCAACAGACTAGGCAGGATTCAATCCCCAGTCAGCCAAAGGGATATCCCCTTGGCCATGTAGCCAAGGTGCATGATCAGCCGGATCTGTAGTGACAGCACCCCACACTGTCACACAAGGATAAAGAGAAGATTTCCTAACCCCGTAATGCCAAAAAGAGAGGCAAATGAAAAAAAAAACTTGTTCAAAAATTCAATCCAAACCCAAAGAAAGCTACTCACAGAAGATGGAAATATTAAGACATTGAGAAATTAAATGTTCCTGATTCGGTATTTGAAGCTCCCATTTCTGTAAAAACACCTTTGCAGTATTTCATATAGCTTTTTAAAAATGAGATTATTCAGCATATTGCTCTGCACACCATTTTTACTCTGCCCGGGAATTCAAGGATTCAACCAGTTCAAGCCATATGGATATTGAAAATGTCCTTGCAATGCCACTCTTCATGGGTGTCTCCAGCTTGCTAGCCATGGATTATTAGAGGAACCGTGATTCCCATGACAACCTAATACATAACTAATACAATGCCAAGGAAATGATTCCAGCTCCTACACAAATGTATTAATTTAAACAACAATTCATTTCAATAACAGCCCAGAACTTACAACACCCCCTCTTTAAGATGCTTTACAGGCAAAGTCCTCTGATTCCATCCACTCTCAAGCATTGTGTGGAGACATACAATGGCCTTAGATCTTGCAAAATCGGCCAGTGTATCACCAGTAAACCAGAAGAATGGGTTTGCTCTGTCATCATTCAAGACCTATTGCTCTACCAAGGTACATCCATGTTCCTCAACGTTTCCACTTTGTGAGGAGGAACAAAAGCTATGTATTGGTACTAAAATCACACTATTGAAAACACAGATCCACAGGTTTCAGTTTTTTGTGACTACTGCACTTCATAAATTTTGACTTGGTTCAAAATGTCAAAGCAAAACTGTATATCAAATGCATTGACACTGTTAGACCGAGTCAAATAGGTGGACCTTCACTGATGACAAAGTAGCATTGATAAACACCTCCAGAACCTCTGATTTCAGGTCTTCAGTGTTTCAGTCTGAAAGCGTTGAGATGTTTTTACGATAAATTGGTCAATGTGAGCAATGCATGTAGCATCATGCCAATTACAGATGTCAAACGATGAAGTAAAGATGCCAGCACCAAGACTGATGTCCCTTGCCTGTCACTCACCTATGAGTAAAAATCGTCATAAAGGAGGCAGCCGTTTTTCATGCTGATACAAGACCCCAGCAAAATTATGGTGATGTATTCTCTGATCTTTGGCTACATCCTTGACCAATGAATCTCAAATGCTTACTTTGTTTTCTAGAGGGACTGTGTCCTACTAAATGAGAAACCACTGAGTCTCAAAAGGTTTTGTCTGGCAGTTGTACACAGGCAATAATCTAGCGTCAAATGTTGGCCAACCATCATCTTGTTCTCCACCATAAATGTTGCTTCAGAAGAAACATTACACCCTAAGAAGACCTTTGCAGCCACATACACATGTGCATTAGTGCAACTTTGAACATTTCCCATTTCACTGTGACAAACAGGGCAGGTAACCTTTGACTAAAGGGAGTGTGAAGGTGGACGTGTCAAAAGAGCAAATTCTTTTCTATGTTTCCGAATGCCCACCAGCAGTGTTTTATTGCCTCTCAACAGAAACAAAGGCACTCTAAGATCTAAAAACATGCTGTTTGTTCTGATACAGTACAGTAAATCTGTTTAGAGCATATTCTTTCTACTGTTGCAAGGCAAACACAAAAATAGAAAATAGTTTGGAATTTTTTGTAACTTTGTAAATTTGTGACTCCATCACAAATATATTCGACGTTAAGATCATTAATGTGTTGAATACATACTTTTTTTCCCCTATATGGGTTCACAGCCATCAACATAGAATTTACTCATAGGAAGCAATTTGGGAAATCTCAATCTTTTAACTTACAAAGGCTGTAGGTAACGTGTTTGTATTTGAACTATCCTTTGCCTGTGTTGGGGGTAGTTTTAAAACCTGTGGTTGCCATAGAGACCAGCTTAGCTAAGGGAGCTGAGGGAAACATAACTTGAGTTTGTCCAGTTATTGCTCCCCATGTCCTCCAAGTGAGAGCCACCACCTTTAACTAAATCCTCCATTTATGGATGGGTACATAGCTGTGTTGTGTGTGCACATTAAACCCTTTCAGGTTCTAACTTGTGCACCCATTAACCATATTTATTGGCACAATTCCTCAGTGGTGTCACAGAAGGAGCAATATTAAAATACCCTAAAGACATTTTGCCATTACTCTATTAGTGTTTGCTGTTTTCATTGTATTTTAAACATAAAACTCATTATGTGACTTCACCTCATATCACTGCAACCTTAAACACCCAGAGAATATGAAAAGAATCAAAGCATTTATAGCTGCAGCTTAAACTTACAAAGCTCAACAGGGGCCAAAAAGTGGACAAACATCTTAATAACGTAGTCAAAATGCATCAAATACAATTTTGCTGCTTTTATAATAAGAAAACTTGACGTTTTGGTCCAGAAACAATAAACCACTACACAGGTTATTCAAAGTCAATTAATAATCTCTCCATACAGCTATTCCTCACACACACACACACTAAACAAAGTCTAATAAAGGGATTAGATGCAGCTATAGAGGAACCTCATTTGTTTCCTCTCATTGATGTTTGTGTTGTTTGTTTTATTTAATTTTATTTAGGTCAACAGAGACAGCCAGTGCAAAGCAACCCCACTTACAGCAAAAGTATCTAAGTCTGACTATTGATCGAATATATTTATGTACATTAGTGCCTAACTGATATTGACTCTTTCCCTGTCAGACAGGACATATAAACTTTGTTCATACAGCTTGCAGTAGCATTAGTATTATTCTTGAGTATTGATTTTTGACATCTGAAGGATATAATGTTTGCTGGATGCTTTTAGTCCTGAAGATGCAGGTTATTTGGTAACATTTCCATTGAGAAAATTAGATGAGCTCTTTTAGACTAGCATAGCCCGTAGAAGATGCAGTGCAGTTATGAAAGATGAAAACTAACATGCTGTTAGAGGAGGTCTAGCAGCAAATTGGATTTTTGTTCATGGATTCATTGTTCACAGAAAAATGAATTTGTTTCATTTAGTTTTGAGTTATATAAGAAATATTGTATGTCAGGAATGCTGTAAAACCTGTATAGCTCGTGCCATAAACATATTTTTAGATTTATGTTTAAACATTACAGTAGGAGAAGCATTTTGTATTATTACTTTATCACTATAACAGATACCGGACTGGGGAAACCTTTGCAGTGCTTCTGAGTTAATAAAACAGTGAAAACTTGAATAGTGAATAGAACACAATTCTCATAAAGTTGTTGTTTGTATAAATTTCATATAAGAAGTGTGACCTTATTGTTTGACTGTTTAGCAATAATTGTGGTCCATGTTGAAATATCATAAGTTGACTGCTTCTACAATCAATGACATACATTCAATGTTGGATAATAATAATGTCTAAACTATAGTCACATTGTGCATTACACATCAATATATACTATAGATACTCAGTTTAACAGTTCCAGTGTCCTCAGCTGTGGGAGCTTTTAATCATGTAATGATACATTTTATGCTAAACTCAATATAATGTTAAACAGATTTTGTAATTCAGAAATGAGCAGATCTTTTAAGTTAGCCAGTCTTAAGTGCAAGGGGATGTACTTTGCAGCATGGGATGGATGGACGGACGGACGGACGGACAGATGGTCGGTCTAAACAAGCTCACACTGTATTCGGCCAACCAACTACATAGTTTTTAATGTAACCTGGACTGAAAAAAAAATTCGAATAGACGTCGAATAGAAATGTATAACTTCTGAGTAAGCTCAAATTATATTAAATAAAAATAAATTACAAATTTTTAAGTTACATAAAAAATAGTTCTACGTAAAAAGATGAGTTACTTGACTCCAGTTCATTGAGGCAATCAGTTTCCACATAAGTATTGATTCCAAAGAACTTACTTGGGTTTGCAGAGCTGTTGATCAGGATGTGACACTAAAATATATTTTTAAACAATATTCTTTATTGCTGAAACACAAAAATTTCTTTTATTTGTTTTATGTGCATTTAATCTGTATCATAATTTAATTAGCTCTTCTGAATTGAGTCACAAAAATAATGAATTTTGTGAACATTGATTTATTTTTACATATACCTCTTTGTTACGATGTGGTGGTCAGTAAGACAAAACCTATCCTAATTTATCCTATGGATAATGAACAGTTTGACACAAATACATAAACATACCTTTTATAATTACACCGTTAAGGAAGAGGAGGCTGTCAGTTGGCTCCATAGCCTTATCACTGTATCACAGCAGGTAGGCTAGAACATAGCCGTAGAGGTGGTTTTGTTAGGATCCATACTGGATTGGGCTTTTGTTTCTCCAAGCCTCCCCGGAGAGGTAGCCACGAGCCTGCAAGACATGACTGAATGTCAGCTTCCCTGAAAAGGAAGATCCAGCGGCTGTCTCAGCAGGATGCGGTTTAAGGAGGCCTACAATACAGTGAAGCAGGATGCAGCAAAAGCCCTGCCAGAAAATCATATCTGAAAATAACACCACACACGTTTTTGGACAGGAAAGAGGAATTTGTTTTTTGGTAAGTAAGGAAATTAAAGGGATTTATTTTTTTTTTTTTCAAAACGAATCAATCTAGATTGAATAGTTCTCTGTCAACTAGACGAGCAAAAACAAATGATACAACTTCTTGCAACTTCAAAAGTTAGAAATGTTTTGCAAATTTGATGAAAGGTATTAGACAAGTCCCAGAGGGTGGCTGTCATTAAGTGATATAAAAAAACACAAGCTGGTTTTGAAGCAAGGAGCTCTATAATAAGATGTTTTAAAGTAGGACAGAGTTAACTGTAAAGACGACACACGTATAGCTGCTGGAGGGGGTTTGGTTGTCAAAAATGTAAAAATAAGGCTAAAAAAAAAGCAAATGTACAAGTGTGAATGCTCTGGGTTTTAAATGAACCGTTGAATAACTCAGAAAAAGGAGGGATGAAGCAAAATGTTCCATTTATTGTTGTTCCTTTGGAGTGGGTGGTGCATCTCACAATAGAGATGGTGACTGCAGGGCCTTTAAGGCATCCTAACTAAAAAGGGGTTGACCTAAATGTTCCCGTTTCTGATTAAAAGGATTCCTACTCAGCATCTTTTCTGCAATTGAATTCCAAAGAAAAGAAGATCATCATGTATGAAATGTGTCTAACACAACAGGGGGGTTGACTAGGAAAGCAGCCAAATAAGTTTTAAAAGAGAATCAAAAATATGTAAACTTCAAGTTCCACAGTAATGAATGTCATTTCAAAACATGAATCAATAGGCAGACTTCCGTTCTATTAATTTCCACAACATGTGTCGTCTGTATGTCATACAAGTAAACCTAATTACCCATGATGGATGTTAGACAAGTTTGTGACAATTACAATTAGTTGATCTTTACCAGAACGGTGTATTGCTTTCTCTTTTCCTTCACTCTCAGCAGCTCTTCCCTTCATCTTGTCTTCGAACAGTTTGACAAAATAAACCCACAACATGCTGATGAATTATTTAAATTCGACTCTGTGATGTATGCAGGCAGAGTTGCAAGAGAGCAATGTGGTTATTACTACCAGCAAACCTTCTTCCTCCAGCTGACTGAACCTCGAATTCAACTAATTACGATCTGCAGCCCTGCAGCTCTTCAGCACCAAGTGGGAAGAAGAAATAGGAGCTTCTGCCTACATTATCCAAATATGCTGCAGTCAAAACTGCTGCATCGCAAAGATGGAGCTGATGGGGGTTTATCAATTCATAGTGTAACGAACAGCTAGTTATCATCATTCAAGCCATGGAGGTCAATCAGAATTTGCTGACTAGAGCTGGGAAATAGGA
The DNA here is from genome assembly GCF_016077235.1 of Cyprinodon tularosa. NCBI lineage: Eukaryota > Metazoa > Chordata > Actinopteri > Cyprinodontiformes > Cyprinodontidae > Cyprinodon > Cyprinodon tularosa. Next base: position 1,108,620 of record NW_024038531.1, on the reverse strand, counting down.
TTGTGCAGTTTTGTTAGTATTTAAACTTTGATTACAAAGTATTACGATCTTCAGCTGAGGTTACCGTAAATTATGCAAGTTTTCATTTATTCTTGAGACCAACCCGCAGATACTAAACTAAGTTAAGATCTCGAGGCCACTCGTCAGAGTATTATTCACCTTTTTCTCAGTTCAGCATAGTGGCAATCATTGAATACCATTTCCATGAAGGGATATAACTTGCCAGCATGGATGTAGACGTATTCAGAGCAGTGTTTCTCTTTTTTTTCTCCTCCCCCTGATCATTTCACCTCTGTGAAGAGTGTCTTGACAGACCTTATCTGTCTCTCAGTAGTAATTTGATAGTGCAAAAAGGGTTAAATAGCATTCTCACAGTTTTGCTTTAATATTAGGTGGACATTTTCAATACAGTGATATATTTGATGTGTTTTGGCATATAAGCAGTGATTCTAAAGCATCTCTGGGAGCAGCTGGTCAGCAGTGTGTTGAGTTTCTGCATCTGGGTGACCTATTGAACCAGATTAGATTCTCTTGAGAATATGCTGTATGTGCCTCCTGTTGACCACTGCCAACAAAAGAATGTGGCCATCGACCCAATTATTACCACCCAAATGTGTCACTTTAGTTCACTTAAATGAATTTTCTTCTCTGTTCTCCCAAACTTAGTTTTCATGTTTCATGGCTTTCTGATTCCTATTTTTCACTATATTTACTGTATTTTGCTTCTGATTAATAATCTTAAATGTTAAAAACCAGAGAGAAGGTACAAAAAAACTGAAAAGCAGAGGAGAGAATCACACATTTAAAGATAGTAACCAGAATCATAGAGTGTGTGGTCAATGGGCAAAATTTTCATAAATATCAACCCTAAGTCTGTTAGTAAATAAAATTTGCTATTAGATCTCAGCAATATGGCCTTAAAACATTGCAAACAAGCTTATAGTTAGACTTAAAGGTCCAAGGAAAAATATTGGCAAAATGGTCTAAATTAGCCAAGGCTTCAGTGTCTTGCTGATTCTGTAATAAATGCCTTTACTGTTTATATGAGATTATATATCCAAAAACATTTTAAAAGCTTTCTGAATAAGTCTACAAAGCCCTCTGCTGCAGTTCTACTAATTCTGACTTATTTTTATACAATAATCATTCAGCAAATAACCAAAATGTACTTTGTTAAGGCTTTGCATGTTAACAATACTGCATGTTTTATTATTAAATGAGACACTTATTCTTTCAGGAGCCTTTTCATTCTTCTAGAGTTAGGTCAGTTCCCAGCTCCAGAGGGAAGTGTATCTTCACATGTTCTGCTAAGTTATGAAAGGCTGAGTGCATAACAGAACATTTAAGTTATTTACAGTGATGTCGGATCTCCTGTTGTGTTCCAGCTGTTGGCTCCATGCGATAAAGGCTGGACAAATGCAGGTGAATCAGATGAAAGTTAAGGGAGAAAAATTCTTATTCACTCGCTGTTCTTTTCTTTAAAGAGCCAATATTATTTTGCTTAACTAGTTTAATAGACTAATAGCTCAAAATAGTTGTATTACATGCTATCAGTTTCTATCAGAAGATAAAAAAAACAATATAATATGTGAAAAAAGAGGAGTGAACAAAAGCTAGTATGAAAATTTTATATTTTTAAGTTTTCAGTTTGAATTTGAGTCCACTGCAACAAAATGTATTTAATAAATTTTCTGGTTAGGAGGAGATTATCAGGAATCCTTACAGAAAGCAAGAGATTGGAGATCTAACAAAGTGGAGATGTTTAAATCTCTGTTACTGTTTTAATTTGCGTTGTTAAAGCTGGCTCATAGGGCAGGGTACTATGTCATTAATGGTGCTGTCTCTACTTGTTTAGCAAACGCCTTATAGTATTGTTATGCTTGTTCTCTGTTAAAAATTAGTCCACAAAATAGCTCCATTGCTTCTTCCTTGTTAGCCCTGTTAATTTCCTCTAACTGGTGTTTGATCTCAAGAACTTTTGTGAGATTTGCTATTTTTATATCTCAATTTTCCTGAAGGACATCTGCTTGTGTGTGTGGTGTATACGGCCTTCCGATTTGGCTGTACATCACGCACTGAGGACCAGACCTGTTTTACCAATGATTTTTTTATTCATGTGTGGTGGGGACTCTGAGATTATGAAAATCACGCAACAGTTTTTAAAATCTTGCAGAGGGAACCTGCCATAACTCACATGAATGCAGACTTTAGAGATCAGTCCCTCCACAACTGTTTCAATTCAATTCAGTTTGTTTATATAGCGCCAATTCAAAACACAAGTCATCCCAAGGCACTTTACAGTTCAACCAGATCATACAGTCAAATTGATTCAAAGTTTTCTATCTAAGGAAAACCAGTTGATTGCATTGACTCAAATACAATCCCTCACACCAAGCATTCCCGCAGCAACAGTGGAGAGGAAATACTCCCCTTTAACAGGAAAAAAACCTCCAGCAGAACCAGGCTCAGTGTGAGTGACCATCTGCTGAGGCCGACTGGGGTTGAGGAGACAGAAGCAGAGATTTAAAAAAAGCAGCTATAAAAGGCGGCCCCGTCCAGGAAACACACAGCCAGGCAGATGAGCTCCGAGCCAGCTCCCATGTCAGAGGGCGAAGAGAGCACATCCAGTTAGTCACAGTCAAAGAAACAGAACTACACTGGAAAACAGGCCGATCTCCAGCATCTATAAACAACGGTGTTGATGGAAGCAGCATAGCTGATATTTCTCTCCAGGATGGTGTCACGGCCAAACAGGAACCGACGAGGCAAAGCTACCGGTACTATGAGAAAAAGCAGAGAGAGGATAACATTAGAGATTGAACTAACAGATTCTGCAGAGTGGAAGAATAGCGATAGAATAAAGCAGAATGATGAAATGGGGGTCCATATCTCCTCCAGAAGTCTAAGCCTATAGCAGCATAACTATAGATATAGCTCAGGATAACCTGAGCCACTCTAACTATAAGTTTTATCAAAAAGGAAAGTTTTAAGTCTAGTCTTAAAAGTAGACAGGGTGTCTGCCTCACGGACTAAAACTGGAAGTTGGTTCCACAGGAGAGGAGCCTGATAACTAACAGATCTGCCTCCCATTCTACTTTTAGAAATTCTAGGAACCACTAGTAAACCTGCAGATTGAGAGTGAAGTGCTCTGTTAGGAACATAAGGAACAATCAGATCTCTGATACAGTATCAGATGGAGCTTGGCAATTTAAGGCTTTATATGTGAGAAGGAGGATTTTAAATTCTGTTCTGGATTTAACAGGAAGCCAATAAAGAGAAGCCAGGATAGGAGAGAAATGATCTCTCTTTTTAATTTTCATCAGAACTGCAGCATTTTGGATCAGCTGAAGGCTTTTAACTACAGTTTGTGGACTTCCTGATAGTAAAGAATTACAATAGTCCAGCCTTGAAGTAACAAATGCATGGACTAGTTTCTCAGCATCACCCCTGGACAGAATATTTCTAATTTTTGCAATATTTCTCAGATGAAAGAAGGAAATTCTAGAAATCTCTTTCATATGGGATTTAAATGACAGGTCCTGATCAAAAACAACACCAAGAGTTTTTACTATATTATCTGAAATTAGTTTAATCCCATCCAAGTCAAGTGACTGACTAATCAGCTTATTTTTCAAAGACTCTGGTCCAAAGACTATAACTTCTGTTTTGAAGTTTCACTACAATACTTTACAAGTTTACATTTACCATTTATTAATTTAGTCCCTTTTTTAAAGACAGCAACTCAGAAAAAAACTTTGGTGTTTAGTTTTTAATTTAGGAATAATGTGGATCATATGTGACAAACTATGGTTCTTAGAGCCAATAGATTACAGAAAGCAAAACCTTACTTCACCTTAATCATCCAAAATCAACTTTTTACTTTACTCCTCTCTATGGGTAATATATCACTGTGAAGTTTTTTCTGTTGCTCACATAATAAAAAAAACCCTTATCATATTCAAGTCCCAGACTAAAGTGAGGTTTTGTTTTCTCTTTTTATCTTAGAGATTCCTTATCTGTGACAAAAAAAGATCCAATCTGGGATTATGTATTGGTATAACTTCAAATTCAGCCACAGTAGGAAAGGTAAACAAGAGTAGTAGTAAATACTTATATATAGATAAATAAATATCAAAACTTCCAAAGTTTAAACTGAAGCATATTGGACTGACCCCATGGACAGCCAAGTGAAACATAATTAATCATCTGAGTGTTCACATACATATAAATCATGCTTTAGGTATTTCTACATCCTTCAGTGAGGGTCTGGGGGTTCCCATGCTACCTCACGTAAGCATATTCTTGCTGCTACATCATGAATCACCCTTAACTGAATTACCATCTTTGCTTTTCTCTCTGTCTGCAAATACAATTTGTTCAAGTGTCCTTCTTTATAAGACTATTTAGCAACAACAAGGTATTATACGTAGATACACCATATGGAAAGAAAAGACGTTTAATAAACAACCCCTGCAGTGGGAATGTGAGAGAATAATGTCAAATGTTTACATTATATGAAAAGTTGAAAATAGATGGTATTGCTCCTGGTTGCATCAGCACATATAGTATGTCTGACAAATCTCTTCTTTAACCCCACAGATATTAGATTCTTTGCACATATCTCACAGCTTTAAAGGGATATTATTGCACATTCTTACTTATGCTTATTTCTAATTGTTGTGGAATAATCCTACATTTGTAAAAGAAGCTTTTAGCCATCTTGACTGGGTCTTCATTAGTCTAACTTTTAAAATATTCCAAGGCTTGCATTCATCCATCTTCCTTCTCCCATACTGGAGATGTTTTTAGTGGGTTCAGATGTGAGGATTGGGCGGCCCATGACAGCGTATTGATCTAGTGATGTTTCATCCACATCATGAGCGACCTGATTGTTTGGCATCAAACATTGTCCTGCAGGGGGGAAGAACAATCTCCACAAAGAAGGAATATTTTCAGGACAGAAGTAGGGAGAAAGAAATGTAAAAAAAAAAAAAGAAAACAACAGCCTTTCTGTTGCAGCCCTGATCATAATCAATTTTCTAACCTATAACATGCTGTTAAAGCTGAAGACTAGACTCAGCAATACATTTTCTCAATCAACACTTCTATGGTCCTGTTTTTATATAGCTTTGATCCAAGTGCAAAATGCATAGATATGAACCAAGTGATTGTAAGTCTGGCTTTTCTTTGTTTATCGTTTATGAAGACCTTTGATCTACCTGTTCTCTTAGATAGAATATTGAAATGCTCTTATAGTTGCTGAGTTACATTTAAATGATTTAAGGTTTAACAGATTCAGCGTGAGTCGTAATGACCTCAGCCCCTCAATTTTCCTTTCCTGTCACGTTAAAATCGCCTCATCTTTTTATTCACCTGATAATTATTGTGGTTTTCCAGATCCATTTTATTTGAGACACTGGATTAAAGTGGATCGTACATGTAGAGCTCCTAATTTCTCCTAATTTCTGAATAAACTGTACCAAGCTCCTGTCTTTCTCCCAAGAGAAGCAGGTGCATCAGTACAAATTGAGAGAGGGTAATACAGTTTTTTTTTTTCAATTCACAGATACTGACCAGGAAGACATAAGTCAACTGTATTCTAACTGATTCAATCTTCAGCATGAACGGATTTGCTTCAAAAATGTATTAAAAAGTCAGTAATCAATTAGGAAATTATTTTATGAAAGCATGAACCCACACATATTCTCATTAATCTCAGTATCACAATTAATTGTTCACAGATAACCCAACATGTTCTTTTTAAATATCCACATTTTTACATTATGCTCTGGTGACTAGGAAAAAAATACAGAGTCAGATTATAACTCATTTATTTTGTAGTTCACTCTGAAGTTATCGTCATCGTGGGGCTGGAGCTAAAACAATATCAGGGTGCAGTTGGTCTGGTGGCGCTGACTACATCAATGCAGAAAGAGAACCTTTATTCCAAACACCACAGCCCACCTCATACCTGAGGCGGCTGCTCAATTAGACTGTGCCAGGTTTTAAAAGGAAGGTTTATATTTTTATTTGAACGGTCCACTTTGTACAACCTGTTTAACCAGGTTCATCCCAGCTAAATTATTTAGCTGGGATGAACCTGCTCAGCTACAGCTCAGCTGTAGAGTTGGTTAACAGCACCAAATCCCTGAAGGTTCACATCACAGACAACCTCTTATGGACTGTAGACACCCCCTCATTGATGTAAACGACACAAAAGTGCATGTACTTCCTGTGGAGGATGAGGAGAGCCCACCTGCCCCATCCATCCTCACCACCTTCAACAGAAGGTGACCAGCTGTCTCACTGTGTGATGTGGAGGCAGCAGCGCCTCAGACTGGAAGAGAGTAAGAAGAGTAGTGAGAACAGCAGAGAAGATCATCGGGCTCCTCTTCCCTCCATTAAAGATATTTCCTCCCAGCGCTGCGTGTCCCGAGCCGGTAACATCCTCAATGACCCCTTACACCCCCATCATGGACTGTTCTCCCTGCTTCTCTCTAGGAAGAGGCTTCGAAGCATTTGATGCAGGCCCAGCAGGTTCTGCAACAGGTTTTTCCCCACCGCCATCAGACCTTTGAACTGTTGAGAAAACTCTTAATCATGTCACTGACTCTGCATCACAGCGCTTTGAGAAATGGAAGTGTCATGAAAACTGTACAAAACGAAATTTAGTTTTTTATGTACTTTGTATAAACAGTGTATACGAAACGAAATTTTCGTATACACTCTGACAATAAAAGTTGTCTAAGTCATCTTAAAAATAGCTTTTAACATTAGGTTTACTTATTATTTGATTAGATTTAATCTTTGATATTCCTTAAGGTAACTTGAAATGTCAATGCTGTACCTTTAACACTGAGCCAGATTAAGGTCATACCACAGAAGATGCATCACAGAATCTCCAAAATATGAAAATGTTTACTCTTTCAACATGTTATGCTTAAATGAACTTTGTATATTTTTTTTATATATATGTAGCTTCCTTTACTTGTTATCACTAGATGGAGTTGTTTTTGTTAGCTGGATAAATTAGAATTTGACCTTTGCTTTTTTTCATTGATATTAAATAAACACAAACCTGTGCAACAAAAACTCATTGACTGCTCTTTAAAACTGATTAGATTGATAAAGATTTCACCCTTCAAATTGTTTGATAGATTTTTAGATTGGTTTATATATAACATTAAAATATTTTAACAGTGTACTCTCAGTTACAACATTCATATGTCCAAAATATGATTTTAAAAGAAGTTTTACAAACTAGTGGGGAAAACGTTGATAAACCTTTGGTAGTAATTATACTTGGGTGCATGGCCGGCGGGAGGCAGATTTAAAGAAAATGTATTAAAAATACTTTGCACAATTTCTAAAGCTCTTATGAATACTGTGGAAAATGATTTTGACTGTTTTTTATTTTACTATTACGTGTATTTGGATTTTACCTCAATATTTTGAGGCCTAATCAACACAAGTTCCCTGAAGTTACGATGTTATGGCACCGTCGAGCAAGCTATTGGTCCCCGAAGAGGTATCCTGCACGCAGCCGACTAGTAAATGTACATAGTCTAATGACAGAAACAAGGAGGACATATGGCACAGAAATGCATTTCGGATTCGTCCGCTTATGTGATATTTTATCTGCATGACCTCAGAGCACACCTGAACATTTGGACACCTTTAACCAGGGCACCCTGGCTGTAGCTCAAAGCAAGAGACTGGTGCTGTCGCGCACTTTAATATCTGTTCATGCAGTTTAACGTAACCATAGTATTTTAGAGAGTTATTCTGATCTTGTGCTCTTTGAGTAATGGATGAGGAGAACTGCTCAATAACGTTTGAATCATATAATAATACAATTATTTCCTTGTGGTTTGCATAAAAGGTTTTTGGAGCTAATAGTCACATGTGACATAAACACACTTAAATTCAGGCCAGCTGAATAAATCTATGTTTTTATAGTGTTATTGTGAAGTTTAATTAATAGCGCATATACATGTGTATTCACCTGAGAACTGATGATTTCTGTGTGTTACAGGCCCTGGTTGCATGCCCTGAAGTGTATATGACAATAAAATAGTGAATCTCAAACTATTTACTTATTTATTTTTATTATAATTTTAATAAGCCTATAGGCTCATAGGTCTTTTGTCCAAAAAGACCTGAAACGATTTCAAAGCACACCTTGTTCAAAAGTACTTCCAGCAGCCCTGCTTGAGCGAGTAAATATGCTTATATTTAGAGCATACACCATTAATCATCAAGTAAACTGCTTAAAACACAAATCTTCTACACGTCTGCAGAAAATGAAAGTACTACAGTCCAGAAGATCCCATGCTGCTTCTGTTTGCTAATTAAAATTTAATGCTTTACCACATTGCTTAGTATTCCTTTCATTCCCACCGCAAAACTCACAACACCAACATAAAAGAAGCCACGGCAAATGGGGGGATTGTCTCTCACCATTTCCACCACTGCGAGTGGAAAATAGGACAGCCACTCAATGCTCCTTCAAATTCCGCTCCAACTGCAATGAGACACAGAAGGATGCTGCTTCTGTCAAACATTTCTTTATCACAGTAAATCATGGGATGCAAACATTATTCTCAGCTAATTAAGAGCACTTTCCCCTGTGTGGGTTACTGGTAAAGATAGATAATATAGAAACACCTTGTTTATGGTTGCTTCTCCTGAGACATAAAGAAGCCACGCATCTGCACATTCAACACAGCCGGAAATGCATTTCATGATTAGAACTCTGACTCTTACTCCTATGATAGAGCAATTAAAACCCAGCGTGACATAGTTGTAAAATGGCTCACAGCACACCAATTCTGATCTGCTCAGTAAATAAATCATTACAGCTGAGCTGTGGAGATCTGTGGATAAGTGTGTGAGCTTGTAAAATAAACACAAGTAAGGATTTCAGCCAAATTACAATTAAACTAAACTCTGTTTCCACAAGTAGGAAAAAAAATGTCATTAACCCTAAACTGTGTATTAAGGAACATGTTGTCAGGTTTGACTCTGCAATGTTTCAGGCTATGTTCACACAGTAAGACTTGATGTTATTTTTTTTTTTTTTTTTTTTGAAGGTTCTCAGTCATCCAGGTCACAGTCATTCCGTAAAAATTCAAAAAATATCCACTGGACTTGGTTTTCAAGATTTGAAGACGTTTCGCCACCTCTCCAGGAAGCTTTCTCACATTTGAATTGAGAAAGCTTTTTGAAATTCTATATATGTAGCATGGTCATTACTACTACCTACTGTTTAGCTATATTCAATTATCTTGGTTTCAGATTTTTTTTTCTATTTGGTTTGCAGATTATATGGCATCTAATTTAACCAGCTTTTTGTTTTTGTGTAGGACTTTCCCAGAGTAGTTCTTCATTCCCCTTATTAGTTCCAATGTCAGAGCTCACAACTTCCCAGTATATAAGCTATAGTTTAAGATGTTCCTAGCTGTTCCCTCCACTGCATTCTGCCTGGTTTCCAGTCATTTTCACCTAATGCTATACTTCCAGCTAACCATCTTAATTAATAAAACCTTACCAGCATGTTAATTACAAATTCTTGTTTGTAATTTTGTTAAACTAATAAAACTTAACAACTTAACCTTTTGAAGCATGTCCATGGCTTCAAATGGTTTGAGCTCATAGTGGGGCTTATGCTTTTTTCTGAATGCTTACCCTACCTAGGAACTTTTCGACAATTTCTAAAATTATTAATATTTATAACAAAACCACCGACTGAGTTAGCAAAACTAAAAGCACAAAATTGCTTTGTACTCAGTTTGCAGTTTTGTGACACAGACTTTAAAACTGTAGGTACAATCCACTGCACAGAACTCTTTTAGCGCAACTGTAAACAAAACTTGTTTCTTTACACTCAATTTCCAAATGATCAACACAGTCCTGGCAAAGATATACACATATATGGCTATTATACACTTTTCTGCCAATTTTCTGGCACACTGTCATGTATTAAAACTGTTTAAGATGATTAGTTCACCTTGCAATTAGCCTAAATAAGCCACATGTGAGCTGTCTGTGTGGCATAGGCGGATCTACTGGGGTGGCATAGGGTGGCAAATGCCACCCTAAATGACAGCCTTGCCACCCCTGCTGCCACCCCAGTTGGCAGTAGGGGTGGTGAAGCTTAAAAATTATGGATAATTTGGGAGTTACGAACGCTAATTTCCAATATCGGACTGCAGTGAATGCAACAAGAGATGACGCGAGAGCGACTGAGACCGATTAGTTTTGAAAACCAAATGGGGCAAAAGCGAGGGAGCCAGGGGTTATGGGGAGAGGAGCCATGGGATGAAACAGGTAAACACTGATTAACTATCTATGGAGAAATTAAATCATAATGAAAGCACAATGTTGCTAGCATAGCTGCAATGCTGATTTACAGATGATAAAAATCAGGTTGCAGAACATTATTTTTCTATCTATTATGTTAGTTAGGCCTGACGTCCCAGGCTCATAACGACATATTTGCGGTCAACTATGACAGAAAACAGACGATCAAGTTCGGTTTTACTCAAATCAAAACGCACAAAGGCATTGGATCTAAATACATTTGTGAAGCGTTTTGCTGAGCAACATGGAAATCGCCGCATTCACCTGTTATAATCATGTTAACTTTATGTTCTGCTCTCTGCTGAGCCTTTACAAAGCTGCTACATTTTGTTTTGGCACCTCAGAAAATCTGATATTTCCTTTAATAAAACCAAAAGTGTTAAAAGTAAAGTAAAACATGTGATACTGGTGTAAATCCAGCTCAATATGAAGCAGTGTTGTTGTTTCTTTTTTTGTTTAAATAGTATGAAACTATCCAGAAATGACCTGTATGAACCTAATCACTAAATGGTTTGTACTTTTTTAGACTGGAAGCAAAATGTATTTTAATGTTCCTTCTTTTCAGATTTGTGGAGATTTTGCTGTAACATCCAATACCTGCCTTTTGTTGATTTGTTGATACAGCAGCTCTATCTACAGCAGATCTACATGCATGAAATGTCCCTTTCATGTTGCCTTAACTGCTGTATGTCGAGTTACTGAGGAACAAATGGGGTAAATGTGTGTTCAGAGTAAACAATACATAGATGTCCAGTACCTTGTTCGGGTGCCTTGACCCATTTATTTCTACTGTGTAGTTCTGCTCACTTTAGTACAGCTCAGTCCATAGATCTCGGATGGGTAACTTTTTCTTTCTATAGTTTCTTCTTGTGCAAATGCTGCAAAGCTGCCTCTCTGATAGTCAATCTCACACATCTGCGACTCAGCACCTGTGTCTCACCTTAATACCTTTCCTTTGATAATGCCCCTCTAGAAGTAGTGTTATCATTCTTCTATCTTCTATTAAGTGAGATCATATTGTACGATGTATTTCTAATGTGAACTGTTTCACATGAAACACTTGCTGTACATACTATTCTCACCAAACTGTGATTAAATTCAGTGTAAACAAATGCCATATGTTGCCAACCCTCAAAAATTCCTGCCCCCCTCTCGCCACCTCATAAATATTTTTCTAGATCCGCCCCTGCTGTGTGGAGTAGAATGTAGGGAGCAAGAAGAATGAGAGTTAGAGGCGGAGGAAGAGGATGAGGAGGAGAAGAAGCAGGAGGAAGAGGAAACCAGATATGTCATCAGAAGGGAGAATGTTAGTTCCTTTGGTCCGCAACTGGTTTACAGGTTATCCATTCTTCTCTCCCCCCATAGTCTCCTTTTTTGAATCCGACTGAAGTCGCTAACCCTTTTCTGCCTGGTGCTGGAAGGTCTATGCCAGTCATCCCCATCAACCTTTTACAGGCAATGGAAGAGGCATGTGGGGATATTGACCAGGCATCATGTCTGGCCTGAATAGGGCATTCCAGGAGATGTTTTTGTCACAAAACGGGACAAATGGACCCACTATTCAAGGTGAGACAGTCAGTAAGAAAGTTCAAAGTGTTTATTTTAAAACATAAATGGACAGAAGAGAAGCACAGAGCTGATGTGGATCTGTGGACCTGCAGCGACTGCAGGCAGGATCAGCCGATACACTGCCGACGAGATGCGGCCCTGAGCTGCCCAGAGTGTCCCCAATGCTGCAGCCTCGGAGAGCATGCAGGCAACCGATCCAGGTCAAGGGAAAATAGATCAGGCAGGAACAGTTCCAAGATCCAGCGGGCCGTAGTCTGACCAGGTGTTCTGATCCCCCAAGGAACAGATAGATCCTGGGACCCAGGAATCCTCAGAGCGTTAGGTAGGTTCAGAGTCAGAACGGGTCCAGAAGCCCAGACAGATACACAGAGATGCAGACAGGCAGGATCAGATGCAGACAGGCAGCCTCAGTGGTTGAGGAACAGAGACAAGACATGGCACCGGGATTTCTGCAGGAACTTTAAACTGGTCTCCTTCTTGGAGTCAGGCTTACGGGAATAAAACTGATCCTCCCCACATTCCGAGCCAAAAACCCTGAGAGCTCCACAGAGAATGACAAAAGCCCTCTCAATCGCTGGCTGCCAGAAACCAGGACAAGGAATAAACAAAACTAATTAAGCAGACAAACTAACAGGCATAAATAAACAGACAGAAAACAATGATCTGGCCCTGATAGCTCGGCTGAACCGAATATAAAGGAACAGACACAGATGGATGAAATGAGTGATAATTAGAAAACCGGGCAGAGTTAGGCAGGTGAGTGAAATGAACAATTAAGGTGAGCCATCAGGGCAGATCATGACATTTTTCCTTGGTGCCTCGGATGAGAGGACATTGCATGTGATGTGGATGAAGTCTAGTGGCCAGACCTCGAGAGACACACAATGTCTACTGATTTTTTTTTTACTCAGTGATTTTGTGTTTCGACTTAGAACAAAAAGACACATTTATTTGTTTTGATGTGTGTAAATAAACACCAATACTTGAAGTTGTGATCCCTGTATGTTTACAGAACTATGACAAAGGTATGACCTCAAACTGACATAGCCTTCCTTGTGCACAGAGAAAGCAAAGGCCAGATGTGTTTTTTATTTATACCATCAGTGTGAAATTGGCACATGTTGCTTATTAATATGATGGCTTGTGAAAGTTTGATACAAAAATACTATTTTAACAAGGATTTGAAGAGTTAAGCAAGGTTCATAAGTTTTTGCAAGGGTATTCCAGTGTTTTGCTGATTTGATGAAAGGTTTTCTTATTTGTGTGTATTTTTGCAAAAATAGCCAATAAATTTGTGCTTAAGCCATCAGAAAAAAAACTGTAAATAGGAATGTTTATTGAAGATTTTGGAACTGTATGCATATATGTAAAACTCTATGCATAATTTTGGCAAGGTTTGTGCAGTAAATTATTGATTACAAATTGATGAGTTTCATTGTTTCGTATGAAGAATATTTCACATTTACAAGGTATTTATTCAAAGTATCATGTAAACAAGTAAATATTTAACCAAAGTCTGAGCAGATCATTTATGTTTCTCAGATGTTTCAGAATTCCTCACAAATGGAAACACAAACCAGACATCTATTATAGGTAACACTGCTCTTTAGAAAAAAAAAGGTTCAACAGAAAATGTAATTTCAAAGAAAGAACATGATGTTCAAAAGTGGATTTCAGTCCTGCCCCGTGTGTGGTTGTGTTATCTGAGGCTAAGACAAACTCTTGAGTGGGGAAATAAGATTCCAAAGAGTACAGCTGTGTCTGAACAGGCATCTGAGTGTCTGCTCTGGGCTCAGCTCTTATCTTTACTCCACCACTGTGTATAAAACTGCGGTATTGGTGTCTGCTCTTGAATCAAGGAGCTGCACTTTTAAAGGAAGCATCTCTACACTCTATAGAAAACCAAACACCACACGCAGATGTCATATAATCTCTTACATCAAGCTGGGAATAGGAATCAAATTACCATCTCTCCTTTCAATCTGAGCTGTCCATCTACTTACAACATTTTTCCATTATACCAGAAACCCCCCGAAATTTTGTCCAATCTGTATTATACAAAATTGTAATGGTTCTCCCTTTATGGGACTCGGGATTTTTAGTTTTCAGTTATTAGTTATTGTGTTTTGTTGATCTTAGGTTTATTTTCCACTATATCTAAGCTGTCTTTAGTTACTCTCTGTTGCCCCCCTTTTGCTTGTTTTCCTTTCCCTTGGCTTCCTTTTAGTTAGTTCTACTCACACCTGCTCCATATTCAGCTCATTAGCCCGTCCTTTGTTCTGTTCCCCTTAAATACTCAACCTCTGCAGTCACCCAGTGCTGATTCCTTGTTGTTTTGTTGTTCCCTCGTCTTTGGCTTCCCACGTAAGTTTTCCCTGATGCTCTCTGGATTTTTGGTTCTTAGTTTTTTATATTTTTGGTTGTATGCCTTTGTTTTTTCATTTAATCTACACGATTCACCTTTGCCTCCTGGTCTCTACATTTGGGTCCTCAACCAACCTCCATACAAGTCGTGACAAAAACAAGCTCTATTAGCTTTATTAGGGGTTAGATTAAGGAAGCAAAAAAATTGCATAACAAGTTTAGAATGGCTTTTTTATATTGAGGAATCTTTTGTTGATTGTGATTACTGCTGCCTCCCTTGGCATAATTGTTTGGCCAAAATAGTATAAACAGCTACCATACCAATAATTTATTTAACCCTTTTCATTTGTTTATAATAATTTATTTTTTCCGTGCAGTTAAGGTTAGTTAAAAGTATTTCAAAATTTATAAGTGATTTAGGTTATAAGTTATCATGCCACTCTCTGACATTTTGACAGGGCTCAAAACAGAGGACCCAGTATTTAAGGCAAGACAGACATTGGGATTAGAGACTGACATTTTTTCGGGAATCCCACGGGTCACGGGATTCCCGTGGGATTCCCGTGGGATGGGAGTCAGTATTAGTAACGATCAAGGGATTGGGACGGTACAGGATTAAACATTAACGGGAGCAGACGGGAGCGGGAGCAAACCAATAGTAACTTCCGCTCTGAGTTTTTCACCCGTGCTCAAAAACAACAAGAATGGGAGTGGTGCAGGAGCGGGAGTCATTCTGAATGGGAGCAGGATGGGAGTGGGAGTAATTTCACCAGGAGTGGGACGGGACAGGATTTAGATTTCTACTCTGGCCCGGGATCGGGATGGGACACCATTTTTTTCTGTGGGAGTGGGACAGGACAGGAGTGAAAATCCACTCCTGTGTCAGTCTCTAATTGGGATAACTTTAAAAAACTAATAAAAAATGTAATAAAATAAATGGACTGCAGTAGCAATGGGTAGGGCGTCTATGGCAGGAAACTCTGCAGGAGAGAAACACAGGTTAGTGACCATGATATTTCAGATTGAGGATTATTATGAACGTGTGAGTCACTAACCTGGTTTAACAGTTCAGTGCCTTGAGAACAAGGTAGGATCCAGCTGGTGGGCTGCGAACAAAATGCGTCAGGCACCAGCCAGATTGTCCCAGGTACTGCATCCCGAGAGCGAAGAACAAGCAGGAGTCCAAAGCCAGGAATGGTAAAACAGATCATAACCGGAACAGGCAGATTCAGTGGTTGAGAGGCAGGCCAGGATATCAGAAACTCTAAGGTAATGCTTAACACAGTCTTCCCACTGGTTTGAGAGAAATAATCTGGTGCTGATGACTGGTAGCAGGCAGCTTAAATAGAGGAATTAGCAGGTGGATCAGATGAGCAGTAATGAGTAACCGGGCAGAGTTAGACGGGTGAATGTAATAATTAATTAAGCCAGTCATCAGCTCCAAGATCATGACACATTCATATTAAAGGAAAAAACTTATGAATGCTATGAGTAGATGCTTTTTTTATTAGAGTGAATACAGTTAATAGAAAAAGGGATTCAAACAGGTGTTTTTGCAAGCCCAGACTGCTTGTTTTTCACATAGGGCAACAGCATGTCTGCCATGCTTCT
This sequence comes from Cyprinodon tularosa, assembly GCF_016077235.1. NCBI lineage: Eukaryota > Metazoa > Chordata > Actinopteri > Cyprinodontiformes > Cyprinodontidae > Cyprinodon > Cyprinodon tularosa. The sequence continues at coordinate 1,092,714 of NW_024038531.1, read as the reverse complement.
TTTCTTCGTCTTCTTTTTGTTTAAATGGAGATTGCAACCTTAACTTGTAGGTCCATACTGCCACCTACTGTACCGGAGTATATAGCATGGGCCATATCATTTATTTATGTATATAAATATCTAAGTATGCCCTAAAAAACAAACTTCAAGCTAATGCAATACATTCTGTGTCCTGAATGCAAATTTAAAATGCTTAGGCTTTAACTAATCATTAGCAAAAGCAACAAAAAATTACCTGCCAAAAATTATACTGATGATTTTGTTACTTGAACCGTCGTACCTTAAACTGTTTGATACTTTAAAAATCTGAAGACTTTCTGACTCCAGATCAGAATGTCTGCTCTAAATATTGCTAAATAAAGGAAGGCACTCTGGCAGCTGAGGCAAAAATAAGATAACTGTAAGCACAGGGCTTTTCAAGGGTAAATTTATACCTTTGTTTTTTAGAAACCTTTAAAGAATATGATTATAAAATATAATATTTACCTCAAATGTTCATATATTCCATTTGCCAATAACATTATGTTTAAGTCATGTATGTAGAGAATAAAAACAATATACAATTTAAATCTAAACAGGTTTTTAAGGTAGACTACAAGACATTTAAAAATATGTGACTGGGATTCTTTAAGGAAACTCTGACTACAACTTACATGATTAAACACAGGATTCCATATTGTGTTAAACTTAGTTTGACATTATAATCTTTCAATAATTTGGCTGACTGATTCCCACCGACTCAGTAATGCATTGTCATTTACATTTTGGTAACCGTGTCTGACTGTCACAGTCAATCAGTCTTCTTTCTTTTTGTTTGACTGCTGGGTTCTCCAAGACAGTTTGAACTGAAAGAATGCTTTAGTCATGCAATGGGTGGTCATGTCCGTCAGAATTCGTCCTCCACTTAATTAATCAGTTCATAGCTGGAAAAAGCTATTTCCCGTTTTTTCCTGCACTTGCCATTTAAGGAATACAACTGAAATAGGAATTTGCTCTAAAAGTTTGAGATCTACTTAAAGGAACAAAAAAGGCCTGGCTAAGCAAACAGTTAAGGCCACATGGATTAGTTTTAAATGGATTTAGACACATATTTATGGATGAGCAGCGGTAAGGTATGACCAAGCATGTACCTCATTTAATGGTGGGTAGTTCTTGAAAAGGTTAATCTTGATACCTTGGAAATACATTTTCTATAATAATCTTGATTTTTTTTCCTTTATCTTGCTCACAAATATAACAATGTTGAAGGAGTTACATCCTTGTAAGAAAACATCCTTTTTTTGTTGTTTGTTTCGAATACAAATGTTTAAACAATCACCTTATTATCATCTTACTCAGGGGCTTTAAAATAATTTTATTTTGGGTTGGAGTCATGGCACAGCTATTATTTATGTATGATTGTCTACGCATTCCGAATTTTCACTAACTTAAGAGGCTTTGTGTAACACACACACACAACTAATTTGGTTTAATGTCATGGAGCAAACCACACTTATGTTGTAGTGGTCAAAGAGTTTCTGGCATAGTTTTTGTTTCATATCTAAATACTCTTCTTATGAAAAAAGCAGTGGCCATTTAAGCTGATTGGTTTTCTGGTAGAGACTGGACTTTTAAACATTATCCAAAAATTTTAGAGCTAAAAGGATTTTCAGAACCTTAAAGGTAGCCTGCGAAAATTGTTTCAAAGCAAGCTTAAAGTGTATTTTGAAGCTTTTTCTCATTGAAACACCAAACCATGTCCAGTTTTATTCACCATTTTAATTCTGGAATGATGTTGAATAAGTTGGAGGTAGTGCATCATTTATGATACCATACATTTTACCCAAAGAAGAGCCTTAGCTCAACTTCTCCAAATATACAATTAGTGGCTGGGAACCAAAATCTTCGTCTGATGTAATTGTTGCTTGCTTATCTGCAAGGTGTGTTGCTGGAAACCAAGCACTTTTAATTAACCGTAGCCTGTTAAGAAGATTGGACATATATTCATCCGCAACTATGCCAAATGTTTGTTGATCCTAACAAATAGCATGAAGTTGTTCTCTAGGTTGGTAAAGTATCCTTAACCAAATTGTTTGTGGGGTATATGCATAATTTTATTTATATTTTTTTTGTCTGTGTAAAATGACCTAACAATGTTAAATTAAAATTAATATTTTTGAAAATTTGGCAAATAAAGGAAGCGTTGATGCTGGAAACTCATATGGAGAAAAAGAACTGAGAGAAAAGCACCTTATCCTTCAAACATGCAAGTTGTTGCAAACATTTTTAGAATAATTACCTCTTTAGGCTATTAACAACATGGACCACTGCACATAGCTTTTTGTACTCCCTCAAACCAACAGCTGTGCAGGATGTTTATTTACTGTGCAGCTGGGGATAAAGCAGAGGTTGGGGCAACAATAAGTGACTCCAACCACAGGTCTCTCCCTACGGGAAAGAAATCAAGACAGATTTTGTGCTGGGCTAAGCAGACATTTTTCAGGGACTCAGGGTGTAAAAACCCTCCGATGTGCAACCTACAGTGTTGAGCATGATTCATGTTCACAAAAATGAACAGCAATGGAAATAATGTCAGCTTGAATATGAAATAATTGACAGAATATCCATTGTTTGTGCTTTCTCCTTTGAAATAAAAACACATTGCCTGAATTCTAGCTATGTCACAAAGCATTTTCATTGAAGAGCCATAATTTAAAAAAAAACTTTTTAAAAAGGATTTGTATGTGGCCATTATTGCCTCCACTAGATACTGGATACAGGGGATTTCTGTAACATTGTGAGATAGGGATATTTGGTGGAATAAGCAGTTCCCCACTAAACCAGAGGGTGGCAGCAGTGACTATTGACAGCCTCTGCATCGGACACAAAAAGTCTGGAGGTATTTTACTGAAGACAAAAACAATAATAGGGAAAATTTTGGGTTCATTAGCTGGAACAATTCAAAACTTATGAACGGATTTTATAGAATTTTTTATTTATTTTTACCACAGATGCTCCTCATACCGAAGGAACAACTCATTTAAAGGTATCGATCCAGATCATGTGCCTTTGGGTGTAAGTCACAATGCGGGGAGCTCTGCATTCTCCAAGTGCTTTTCTTGTTAATTCATGAATCATGTTAAATCACATTTGGTCAGAAAAAATAGTCTATTTGTTTAAGCAGATGCAAGATCTGTAGGTTTAAGCTATTCATCATTCTATCCATGTTTATCCTCGGTTTCTACTTCATTTTTCCGTTTCTAATGTTATAGCGGCAATAAGTAATATTTTTACGTGCCTAAGTCCAACTAAAATAGACCTGTGGTCAGATCACATATCTACGAAAGCCCCCTTGCAGAAAATTGTGTTGATTCACCCTTAATAAGTGTTAAGTGCCACAACCTCTTACAACACGATTTTTTGTCGCATCATTTTTCAGTGTGTCCTGATTGCCAAAATAGCACTGAGAATTGATGTCCCTGAACTGAATAGCAGATTTCCTTTTATAGTGGACCATCATGGCTTTGTGTTGGAACCTTATCTGTACAGAACTCTTAAGTCACTGTGATGGTCATTTAAGTTTTTATGAGATAACTGAGGGGTCTGATAACTTCCTCCTACCATCTCTGGCTGGACAACCCTATTCACAACTTTTTATGTCACCAACCCAGTGGTAGGTTTGCAGCTCTATTCTTGTTCACACGGTTAAGCCGGGCATACACTGTGATTTTTTTTGCCCTTTTTGGGCTGATTCTTCATCCAACTCAGTCATGTGAGAATTTTTCGATTGGGCCGACTTTCAGCCTGATCTGAGCTGGAGCTGTATGTAAAGATTAAAAAAATCGTACAGTGTATGCTTTAGAAAGCGAGCTTTACTGCAGCCTAATGCGTTATTAATTTGTGTTTTTAGCCAAATGCCTCTTGCTACTCACAGGTGATAGAACACTTTTGGATTTTTGAAGGTTGGCAGAGCCAGCAAAAAGAGCCAAAACAAAAAAAATCTTTTCAAAGAGGTCAACACACTGTTCACAAGGTACAATGACTGATTATCATCACCACTCATAAATAACACTGAAAATGTAGCCTACACTTAAAGCTACAGTGTGTAATAATTACAGGGATATACAGTCAGAAATGTAATATATTATACATAACTATGTTATTTATCATCATCTACGAGCTCAGCCTCTTAACCTTAATATTTGCGTTGCCTTAGAATTTGTTATTTATAATTACATAGGAGCGGGTCTCGCAGCCATGGAGGCAGACATCTTTGCGCTACGGCAGCGCAGAGCCAACAAACCAGCAATTGCGAGATCGCCAAAACGTCACAACGATGTAGAAAAAATAACGGGTATATTTATTATCTTAAGTCTACATGAAATCTATACCTTACACAGACTAATGAAATACTATCTGTAAAATTATCTATGTAAACAAACCTTATCACTTGAGAAGGTAGGTGATGCGGACGTTGTGGAAGACATTTTGTCCCGTAACGCTCGCCGTACTATTGGGGGGGATAAGCGGTGGGGGGGAGATGTTCATGTTGCTGCAGTCTGCAGTCTGACCGCTAGATGTCGCTAAAAGTTACACACTGTAGCTTGAAATGCAAATTAAATTAAAAAAATTGCTTCCTAGATCATAGCAAAGATTAGCCAAAGACAAAAAACATAAATAAATCCAAACACCAAATGACAGGAAAGCTACCTAGGGGAGATGACAGAAATCTGCTGCCCTTCCACTACTGTTAAAATGACAACTACCGCTGTTACACAACATGGAGCCCCGGCTACCATAATAAGATAAGTAATAACAGTAGACACAAGGCATAATTTTGTCAGGCATATAATGCTAAAATCTGGAACATCTTCAGTCAGAGACAGATCGTCAAAATAGGGACTGACCCAAAAATTGAGACATCTTGTCACCATATTCTTATGGCATTTAGGTACCACTCATGCTATGATTTAAAACTAATCTTTGTGTTTGAGTTGTTTTTTATACATACATATTAACAAAAATAGCCAGTTACAAGTTTTTGTTTTAGGCTCAGACAGTTTTTACCACCTCTCCGAGATTCCACCAAACCAAAGATGAATTGCCAGAGGTCGTGATGTTCTGAACATTAAGAGGGGCCCCAAATCAAATACTTAAAACCCAATAAGCAAGCATAGCTCTGCCTTATTCCCATTGACAGAAGATGATGGGCAGCAGACTACTTGCTGCAGACCGTGGCACTAACCCTGAAATCCCACATCTTCTGTAACCATCCCGCTCAGTTCCGCTCCGCTGAGCTCCAGACTGCCTGCGCAAAGCAAAGCCTACCGCCTCCACTGCTCCACTGTCCTGCTCCGCTCCGACTTCCCTGGAGGTCGAGGAGCTCGCGATATTACATATAGCTCGTAGCAGCAATACATGCGGAAATGAATGCTTAATATATTATGACATATTAAAAAAATCCCCATCAGTATCCAGCATATGTGCTGTTTGTGGCCAAATATTTTCTTTTTGTGGATTTTTATAACACAGATAACTAGGATTACACATGGTTTGTATGAACTATGTTTGTTTTCAACTCCTAAACTCAGCATCTCTTCATCCATGCCTGTGATAATATATAAAAATAAATATATAAAAATTATTCTCCGATTTGTAGTTACCGAGCTGCCATTACTATATTTTATTTGACAAACCGGACCTACTCGACATTCTTTTGCCTGTTTGGTGCGATTGGAATTGTGGACCTTGACCATACCGGATTGGAGCGGAGAGAAAAAATAGCTTAACTCTAAATTTTGGATGGTGAAGGACAGAGAAGACAGTGAATGTGGAACAGTTCTCATTGATTAACATGACTTGCAAGTACTCTGCACGATGTACCTGAGAGGGTGCGGGGACGAAAATTCCTAACGAAGACAACCAAAATCTCAAAGTTGCAAATCTGACACCTGTTTGCTTTGTTATTACTTGGCTGCCCTTAATTACAGTTACTCTCTTTGTTAATTATCAATCTTAAAACTCTTAAAACTTCAGTGATAACTAAGATTTTCTTGACAAAGGGGGGAATGTTGCTCCTACTTTGTATACAGAGTACGCAGAAGAACAATTGTTTAAAGAGGCATAGAAACTCCTGGTGGACTCAGCTGATGAGCTTCAGGAGAAAATTAGCATTTACTCCAGCCACAATGACCAACGGCATCTTGAATTTTCCCTGCTTGAAAACATCATAAAAAAGTGATGTGGAAGTGGGTGATGGAGTGAAAAAAATGTAAACATGGAGAATGTAAGCATAAACATCAAACATATGTTGAATAAATGATGGCTACAGCCCGGGTTAGTTGCATCCGACTTTTTGGTCTCCGTTTCGATGTGTGTCCTTGTGACATTGACTGCAGGGGGTAGAGTAGGAAGATTTGCGCATATTTTTTTCACTTATGCCTTTGTATCGAAATGATACAATATCTGACTGGGTCAGATGAATAGAACTGACCAAAAAACAAACAAAACAAAAAAACACAGTGTGGCTATAAAGAAAATCTCAGCTGCATGAACAGCCTGCGCCACAACAAATGGAATATTTTAATAAATAAAAAATATGATTGAAACTACGTTTAAATAATAAAACAACTCAATAATAAAGGCTGTGGGACACTTCATACAGGTACTGAGTAGGGGGGTGAGACGCCATTCTCAGAAAGCGGTGAAGTTTGTTGAAATTTTTTGAAAACTCTTTTTCATAAAGACAGGATAGTAATGAGCTGCACTCTCCTTACTGTCCCTTGTTGTTTTCTTTCCTGTGAGGCTAAAAAAGGAACACTATATTACTTTATCTGTTTTCTGTCCTGTCTTAGGTAATGTATTCTTTGAATTAAAATGTTTTATTTATTGTTCATGCCAGAATCTGTCACACCTGCTATATACCAGCTCTGTGACTCTAAACCTGTGCATTTCCCTTGCGATTGATTTTATTTTGCCTTTCTCCCAAAGCACATGTGTTTGACTTTGTAATTGCACCTTTTTCGGGCAGACCCATAAAATTGCAGCTGAATTGCTGTGTAGTCCAACTAAAATGAGAAAGGCCCCTTGCAGAAAATTGGGTTGATTCACCCTCAATAAGTGTTAAGTGCCACAACCTCTTACAATGCGATTTTTTGTTGCATCTGACAAAAATCATGTTTGGTTGGGTTCAGGGGGATACGGCTTGTTTCAGCTACATAATCAGAAATGCTTGCAATTATTGTATCCAAAATGACCATCAGTTAAAAAGATAAAAAAAAAAAACAGAAATTGTTTTCTTGTCTTTTTTTTCAGTGTGTCCTGATTGCCAAAAAAAACACTGAGAATTGATGTCCCAGGTTTGAATAACAGATTTTCTTTTTCAGTGGACCATCATTGCTTTGTGTTGGAAATTTATCAAAAATATATTTGCTACCATAGTATAAAACTTTATCTTTACAGGACTCTTAAAACAAAAAGACGAATGACCAAGATAAAGTACATAAAACTTAGAAAGAGCACAAGAAAATCCTAACAATATATAGGGCATATAAAGAAAAAAGCTAATACAAATATAAGAAATCTTTAAATATTTAAGGAACAATAATACCCATGGAGGTATACAGAAGTGATGTTGGTTAAAGTAGTTCCAACTTCTAAAATTGTTCAAAGGTGTTCCCCTAAAAGTTGGTAATTTTTCAAAAATAATTTTTGCAGATTAAAATATTACAAATCTGGGTGAAAGTTGGTAAAGGGGCATGCTTTTGTTAGTTTATAAATACCTAACTCAGGTCATATGAGCCTATTCACTAATGGATTTCCAAAACTTTGTTAGTTGCCAATAATATGTAGAGGGAAGAGTTAAGCATTCTTTAACAATATGAAGCAATGGACTTGTTAAATTAGAGTATGTGAATTTTTTTTATTGATGTCTGACTGTTCAGTCCTATGCTTTAAGTGTTAGATGAACATATTTTATGAACCAGAACAATATGTCTTTTTCCAGTTTTATCTTCACTGAAATCACTGCATTTGCCGGTACAAATGTCCCCCATCTGATTTGGTCTTCAGGCTGTGAAATGCTTCACTTGTGTAATTTAAACACTAATCGAAACGGTCTGAGAGGTCAGAAAGTCCTGACATTTGAGGTAGTTTTGGCAGCACTTTTTGTAGTGATTCTGTAACTATGTGATCCTTTTTCATCAAAAATGTTTGAACCACACTTTTTCCCAAAGCTCTGAAGAAAAAAAAAAGTAGGTGATTTTTATTTGTTAAGTTACCTCCAATTTAAGGGGATATATTGAGACAAAGTGAAATGCAGTTCAAAAGGATTCAGCTGTTAAATTGTGCATACAGTTTATGCAGTTGTCTTAGCATCTTTATGTGTCTTTGTATGAAATCAGACTAAGACTCACAGGCTAGAGCTGATTCCTATTATGAGAGTGGCCAAGACTAAAATTAACAACCAACCTTTAAGCCACTGTTCTGATTTCCCTTGGTAGTTCTTTTTTCCAATTTTATTTTGAAGGGAAACATAATTGGTGGTAAACATCCTTAATACATAACTGTATTATGAAATGTAAAACATTTTCTGTTTTCAGCCATATATATACATGGTCATGCTATTGTCAATATCAAAAAATACAAAAATCTAGTTGATTATGAAAAATTAAGGATACATATGCCAAGGGCATGTGCTGGGGTCCCTTTCACAAAGCAGGTTTAAGAAACTCAGACTCAAATCCCCAACTCTGAATTGATCTAGCCTGAGGTTGGAAACTCATAGGTTTTAGGTTTATAAAAACTGCTGTGAGTTAGTTTAATAAACGCTGAGTACTCCCTGACCTATAGCTCCAGCTGCAGTGTACTACAACATTTACACTGTTGTCCCTGCACAGCTTGAGTTTTATCCCTCTTGGAATAAAACATTTTCTTACACCTTTTTGCACTTCGACCTTTCTTATTTTCGCAACTACACTGGTAGTCCCACACGCACTCGCCACCATCACTACGGATTGTTGACAAAATTGTGTGCCAGTCACATGATCTCAGTCACGTGATTTTGTTGTGGTTAATATACACAGAGGCTATATTTACTAACAAAAGTGAGCATCAACAAAACTTAAAAGACAAAAACAGATGCCTTGCAAGCAGAACAGTGTAATAATAAAAAAAAATAGTATGCCACCAGATTAACTTAATGGTGTATAACTTTAAAACAAATGTCAAATAACAACACTATGTACCTTTAAAACGCAGCTTGACGAATAGCTAAACATAAAACATTTGTATTTAAATTTAAAAAAGTATGTCCTGTTGGGAGCTGGAGATATTCCACCTTTCTCCAGCAGAGTCCGCCGTGGATCCTCTGAGGGAGCCTCCTGCACAGCTGCAGCTCGTCAAGATCATCAGAGGATCCACTACTTAAGCTGTCTTCAGACCTTGCCTCAACGCCGCAGTGTTGTTCCAGTTGGTCAGCGCTTAAGCCTAGATCCTCAGAGTAATTCGATGACTTTGAATCCAGCTTGGATTCTAATCCTTGTTTCTGTTTTCCAGGAAACCTGTGCCTCCTCTGTGTAAGCTCAGGAAGAGCAAACCTGCCGAGCCAACCCTCAGAGCCAAACCTGAAGAATCACAGTGAACCTCCAAGCAGCTCTGGACTAGAGCTGGGAAACCCAAAGCCAAGGTCTGTTCAAATAAGACGTGAGACGCTGAAGCAGCAAACGGACTCTGCTGATGAACTCATCTCCAGAACCAACAGAGACTCTCCCAAAGCTAACCTCAAGAACCCTCAAGGTACAATCAGTAAACTTCAGGAAATCAAACCTCTGTTGGCAACGCTAACTGAACTGTCTCTCACGCAGACTCCGGTGAACCAGAATCCAGGCCCCGAACCTGAACCAGTATATACTGTGTGCTTGTGCATAAATAAACTGTTAAACTTTCATCCTTGTGTCCGTCAGTGGTGTTCTGCATTCTTGGGTCGCTTTTAGTGAACCCATCATGACATATCCAAAACATATTCATAATCTCACACTCCTGCCTTTTTTGTGTGAGGGCTTCAAAGCATTACCTGCAGTATAGACAAGAAAAGAACAGTGTACACGACATCTCTATAAATAGCAATAAAAAAAAATTGCTCGGCAACGCAGAGACACCCAACCATGCACACACACCTAAGGACAATTTAGAGAAGCTAGTCATAATTTTGGATTGTGGGAGGAAGCCAGGGTATCCGGAGAGAACCCACACATACACAGAGAGAACATGCAAACTCCATGCAGAAAGACCTTGGGGCAGGAATCGAACCAGGAACCTTCTTGCTGAAAGGCAACAGTGCTAACCTCTGTACCAATGTGCAGATCCAATCAGGGTCAATTTAGAATAAAGTTTAAACTAGAGACAAATAAAAAAGTATATTCATAAACATAAAGATAGACTAACTTCTAGTGCGACTTCTAGCACTGACTGTAAAAATGGTGACACCCTTCGATTTCCTCTAAATTAATTTTCCTTCTTGTACCAGGTCATTGTTTATGCACCATGTGTATACTTGCTTCACTACAGCACAGCATTTTCATCTCAAAGGCCTATTTTATGAAGGAATTATGCACAATTTTACAGTAGTCAATTTGTCTCAAACTGGTTTCTTTAACAATGTAACCACTATACCAGGGGTCGGCAATCCACGGCTCAGGAGCCGCAGCGGCTCTTTAGCGTCCCCCTTGCGGCTCCCTGGAGCTGTCTCAAAAATGTATGAAAAAGTTTTTGTTTAGTTTTTTTTTTGTCTGTTTTACCTTGGTTTGCAGGCGGTTAAAGAAAAAAGGTTTTCCAATGTTGTAAACATTTGTATAACAAATAAATTTAACAATAAATTGCGTCATAGCCATAGAGATCAGTGGTCATAACTTGCAACCAGTGTGGCGCGGTGCCAGGCAAACAAAGCTGCAGGTGTGTCTCGGACCATGGATCCCATAGGGAAAAAAGGGAGATAGCTGATGAGAAAAGAGGAATCAAAGAATGGAGCGACTCATTTGCTTTCATTATCAATGCGGAAGGATTGCCCGCATTTTTGCTTTGCAATGAGATGTTGTCAAAACAGGAAAAAGAAAAATTTGGAAAGGCATTTCCAGGGAAAGCTAAATATGCAGCCGACCACCAAGTTGAGAGTGAGACGAAAAGTGCGATTGCAGAACTTCTGGATGAATTAGAGTAGCGCAAAGATAGATTTAAGAAGTGGATTCCATCTCCAAACTCCACTACTGCTGCTAGTTTGGTCGCAATGATGGAAAACCGTCCACAGATCGAACAGGTAGCGCTCTGCTACAGGTATGTGAACTTTCTTCCATTTTTTCCCCAAATCCAAAAAATATAAATCACACCAAGGAACGATGGTGACGGAGGATGTGGGACTTCAGGGTTAGAGAGCTCTGCTCTGATGGATGTCAGTTCCTGCTTGGTTCCCCATGACTCAATCAATTCCTCCTAACAGAAACACATCCACCATAAAAAGATTCCTTTATGTTTTTCTATAATTTCATCAATGCAAGAAAAACCTAAACCGCGTGGTGAAGGGTGATGAAGCAGCCCGTGGTGAGAGCGTTCACTGCTCCTCCATCACTCATGCTACTATGTGACATTTGCTCCAGGATAAACATGTAACCATAAATGCTTATTATATATTTAAGCCCACATAGTCCTTTTCTATAGTGGTCTAATACACTTAGAGCCCATGTTGCCATACGAGGCATATATAAGATGCTGATGAAGGTTCTCAGTCATCCAGGTCATAGTCAACGTCTTCAAATCTTGGAAACCAAGTCCAGTGGATATTTTTTTAATTTTTACGGAATGGCATATAAAAGACTTTTAGATGTTTGCGGCTCCAGACAGATTTTTTATTTATTTTGGTCCAATATGGCTCTTTAAGCAGTTTGGGTTGCCAACCCCTGCACTATACCCTAGTTGCCTCTACAGATCACAGTCAAATACACCACCTGTAATATGTGGAGAAATTGAAGATTCTATTGATGTACATGTATTACAGATCCAAGGAGGTAGCCTACTGCTAACATATAGTGGCCACTGGTTAAAGATGTACAGGTCACTGGCCAAACTACACCTCTAAGCAGTCTAGGAAGGCGGTGAGGGTAATTTAAAGCTAGAATAAAGTCTCAGTGACCTTTTTAATTGTTATACATCATCAGCCTTCATAAACACAATGTATTGTGTGTTTGGCATACCACTTAAAGCTTAATTAGAAGCCCCTTCGCTTAAAAGAAAAAAAAAAGCTATTTGCACAACATCCGTGTGGGTTCCTTTAAATCGTCACCACTTGTATTTTTTTGAGAGCGCAGGAGGGAAATACGGAGCCAAACGCTCGCCTTTAACATCAGCAGCAACACGCGGACAGACTGACCAGCTCCCCTCAACCACTAGAAGCACAGCTGCTGCGTGGATGCGTGGAAGACACCCCCACCGCTCTGGGTGGAAGGGAATGAAGTTTTCCAAGAGACGAGCCTGGATCCAGCTGTGAGAAGATGCGTTTCCCCCTCACACAAGTTGCTCTTTGGATTTGCTGATTTTTATTATTTTTTTTATGTTTTATTAATTTATTTTTCCAAGTTATTCAGCGGGGACAGGGAGGATGCTCCCACAAGTCATTCGGATTCTTTATGTCTTGTCTTTTTGCGTCTTCCAAGGAGGCTTCATCAGGTAAGAAGATTCCACATTTTTAAATCGGATATTCCAATTATTTGCAAAGACTTGACATAAACTTTTACGACAATAGACTTAACTCGACTTCACCAGCATAAATATAATTGATCACAGACTATAGATTCGAAATATGTTTTTCTTTATTATTTGTATTTCATCAACTGGAGCCTTCCAGCGCGCAGCTTTTTCCAACCCAGCTTTTTACGCACCTCAAAGCCTCCCCTTAAAACCCGAATAAACACATTTCCTAAAGAACTCTACCTTATGATTAATGAAAATAAACATCATCCCCGAATAATGGATATGACTTAGTTAGATAAACACTATGAGCATGTTGGTAGAATTAATGGAGAGATGTTGGGAATGTGGTAAATCATTATCAGCATGCCCACTGGAAATGTGCATGTTGGTTATCATGTTTTCTCATCTTAAAATGAAAAACTACACAAAAAAAAGTGGTAATTAAATTTTTTTGGATGAAAACATTTATATTATCTTGATCAGAGAAAAAAAATCTTTAAATATAAATATAGACAAAAAGGGAGAAGCAGAAACTTAACTTAGGATTAAGTGTTTTCCCTTATTTTGGCTGTAACATAAAATCAAAACAGAACTAAACATTATTCGTTCTACAATAACTAAGTATATGACAATTTTTTTTCCATAGTCCTTAAACAAGCATTGGACATCAACTGGTCCATGGCTCTATGGAGTGCATGGTTATTTGTCCCATGTGTCCTGTGATGGACTGGTAACCTGGCCAGGGTGTACCCTGCCTATTGCTCAATGACTGCTGTAAATAGTTACAAGACTTCCATAGCTCTTTAAGTCAAGACGTTTTAGATAATAGAGTGGAGCACTTCTTTATATACTATTTAAAAATTTTTTTTATCCATATCTGCATTTTTTTTTCTTACTACTTTAAACATAACAATAAAGCAATCCAAATATACATTTCTTTTCTGCATTTGACCACAACAATCAAAAAAATATAGTATGTTAAATTTATAATAAAATAGTATTTAGTTTTTATTCCTGGTGTTTAATGAGAACATCCAGTTACCAAAAGAATGTATGGAGCCTAAACACTGGGGTAAATCGATGGTATTGCAGGACATAGTAATGCTGTTGTGCAGGAACTGAATATGAATGAAGTCTAAATGCCGTCATCTTCTGCTTTATCTGGAGCCGTGTCGTGGGGGCAGCAGTTTTTGCAGAGATTCCCAACCTTCCCTCCCCCTGAGACACCTCCAGCTCCACTGGGGGAAGCCCTAGGTGCTCCCAGGCCAGTTGAGAAATATTTCCTCCAGTCTGTCCCGGGTCGTCCCCTGGGCCTCCTCACCAGTGGGATGTGCCTGGAACACCTCCTGAGTGAGGCGTCCTGGGGACTTTGAACAGAGCTGTTCGAGTCAGCTCAGCTGACTCCTCTGGATGTGAAGGAGAACTGGCTCTACTATGAACCTCTCCCAGATTACTGAGTTCCTCACCACATCTCTTGCGGAGAGCCCAGCCATCCTGCAGAGAAAACTCATTTCAGCGTCTTGTATCCAGGATCTCGTTCTTTTGCTCATAATCCAGATTTCATGACCATAGGTGAAGGTAGGAGTGTAGAACGACTGGAAAACCGAGAGCTTATAAGGCACGTGTTCATTTTTATTTTATACAGGTATAGCTAAATTATTGATTATGTTTAAATAGTTGATCCAATTCATTAATTAAATTCCAAAATTCTATTTCTGTGTATGATTATAGCTGACATGTACAGTATATAGCTTACAGTATATATATATATATATATATATATATATATATACACTCACCGGCCACTTTATTAGGTACACCTGTCCAACTGCTCGTTAACACTTAATTTCTAAGCAGCCAATCACATGGCGGCAACTCAGTGCATTTAGGCATGTAGACATGGTCAAGACAATCTCCTGCAGTTCAAACCGAGCATCAGTATGGGGAAGAAAGGTGATTTGAGTGACTTTGAACGTGACATGATTGTTGGTGCCTGAAGGGCTGGTCTTAGTATTTCAGAAACTGCTGATCTACTGGGATTTTCACGCACAACCATCTCTAGGGTTTACAGAGAATGGTCCGAAAAAGAAAAAACATCCAGTGAGCGGCAGTTCTGTGTGCGGAAATGCCTTGTTGATGCCAGAGGTCAGAGGAGAAAGGCCAGACTGGTTTGAGCTGATAGAAGGGCAACAGTGACTCAAATAACCACCCGTTACAACCAAGGTGGGCAGAAGAGCATCTCTGAACGCACAGTACGTCGAACTTTGAGGCAGATGGGCTTCAGCAGCAGAAGACCACACCGGGTGCTACTCCTTTCCGCTAAGAACAGGAAACTGAGGCTACAATTTGCACAAGCTCATCGAAATTGGACAATAAAAGATTGGAAAAACGTTGCCTGGTCTGATGAGTCTCGATTTCTGCTGCGACATTCGGATGGTAGGGTCAGAATTTGGCGTCTACAACATGAAAGCATGGATCCATCCTGCCTTGTATCAACGGTTCAGGCTGGTGGTGTCATGGTGTGGGGAATATTTTCTTGGCACTCTTTGGGCCCCTTGGTACTAATTGAGCATCGTTGCAATGCCACAGCCTACCTGAGTATTGTTGCTGACCATGTCCATCCCTTTATGACCACAATGTACCCAACTTCTGATGGCTACTTTCAGCAGGATAATGCGCCATGTCATAAAGCTGGAATCCTCTCAGACTGGTTTCTTAAACATGACAATGAGTTCAATGTACTCAAATGGCCTCCACAGTCACCAGATCTCAATCCAATGGAGCATCTTTGGGATGTGGTGGAACGGGAGATTCGCATCATGGATGTGCAGCCGACAAATCTGCGGCAACTGTGTGATGCCATCATGTCAATATGGACCAAACTACCTGAGGAATGCTTCCAGCACCTTGTTGAATCTATGCCACCAAGAATTGAGGCAGTTCTGAAGGCAAAAGGGGGTCCAACCCGTTACTAGCATGGGGTACCTAATAAAGTGGCCGGTGAGTGTATATATATATATATATATATATATATATATATATATATATATATATATATATATATATATATATATATATATATACATATATATATATATATATATATATATATATATTTAGATAGATAGATGTTTCCAAAGCGGAAATCTGTATATATCTTACAGTACACCAATTGCTCAAATTAATGCAGAAAGATCTAAGCTATAATCCTTTGGTTCCATAATTCCAGCTGCTTGATCGGAAAGCACACATGGCTATGAACTCAGCTGACAGACTAAAAGACTTAGCAACAACTGAGGGGGCCTTTATGATGTGTTTCAGATGCAGGACCTGAAATGAGTTATTGATAGACCCCATTAGAGAGTTAAGCCACAAAAGCTTAAAATTAAAGAAGATTTCCTTTTACATTTCTACAGAGTGCTATATCCAGGCACATTAATGGAACGCTGAGTTGGATGAAAAAAATGTAGTTAAAAACAGCATGCTAATAGGAGTAATAATTGCAGCATAGTTTATGGGGTGATTTGCAATGTACAGAGTACAGCTGGAGATAGGACTTCAGGACTGTATAAAGAGTAATATCTTCTTTAAGTCTAGTTCTGGTCTTTGTGTTACCATACTGCTCCATTAACATAAAGAGTAATACTTTTTTGCAGACAAACTCAGCCGAACTTATACTTGTTTCCATCAGCCGAAGCACATAACCCTAAAGATAAGAAGTTGAGCGTTTTCCATTTACATTTTTTTTTTTATGCGCATAACTTAATATGCCAGTCTGGTGATAAATTTATTTAATTTCTCATCTTTTCTTCTATTTCAAAAGGGGCCCTTTACAGTTGCAAACATTGCTTATAGCTCTGGGAAGCTCCTGCAGGCAATAAGGGACATCCCCAGAGGTTTCAGAAGAAGAAAATCACATCTTATTATTGTCCTGTTACTTATTAATTTCCATTTGTCTTCATCTATTCTACTTTCCTGATTTTTAAACTTTCTTAGCTTCTTTCTTTTTCTCACTTAGTGCCAAAAAACTTTTTGTTCAGAGTGAACACTTTCCTTATTTCATGCCCTGCCACCCTCAGGTGTGAACGGAAGGGAATTGAGATCTGCATAATCCCGGAGCGGAACAGAGCTGTGACTCTGTGAACCCAGGGGCAAAGAGAGCAGCTCTCAGCCCGCAGAAGCAGTCAACTGACAGCACCTCCTATGAGGAATGATATGCTCTCCTGCTGGCCTTTTTGCTCACTACATGAGGGAGGAGGGAGCGATATGCAGGCATGGAGCAAAAAGGGAGAGATTAAGGAAGGAGGGCAGCCGTAAAAGACAGAAAAAAAGGAGACAGAGGTGGGGAACGGGAAATTATGAGAATGAACCGTGCTGAAATGTGGGTGAAAAAGAAACAGAGGTTGGTAGACTTGGCTGCAGGCAGCCGTTAGACCAAGGCTGGCAGATGGACAAAAATGGCATTACTATGTTGGAAAGAGCGGAGATTGTAAGAAACTCCAGGTGTACGTAGGAATACAAAATAAAACACTTCATTTTTATGGATTTCACAAATAAGAACAGTTCCTGGATGGCTGTTAACAGACGGAAATGGGGGATTAATAATTTACTAATTATTACAGTGGTATGGCTAAGATGGTTGGAGATATAGATTGCATTAAGCAATCTGTGTGTGCGTCAAAAGGAAGTGTTGTGCCGTGCAATTCATGTTAGTTTACAGTATATTGTCTGTCAAATGAAAAGGAAAACCTGACTAATTTGTTTGAAATAAGTCACAGCTTTACCAATAAAAAAGCAGAACTAAGAAACTTTAAGAATATCACATTAATGTTGGCTTATAATAATTTCAATGCAGTAGTTTAACTTGTGTTAAACTAGCTGTGATTTCATCTGGTATCCAAATGGTTCTTGCCTGATACTGAACAACTGATCTTCACCTATGTCAACATGTACAAATATTCTATTTTTTCATCTGCTGGTCAAATGTACAAATCCTTTACTAGGACATTTTTAACTGATTTTTTTACCCTAATTTTAGATAGTCTCTTATTCTGTGTTTTTTTTATTTCGTGGATTTTCTATTTGCATTCAGAATTTGGGAGTTTTAATGATGTTTAAAAAACTAACAAACCTCCCCAAAAAAGCAATTTCTACTTTTCACTGCTTGCTAAGTTTGAAGGAATACTGCAATGTTAATGACTTCATGCCACCGTTTGTCCACTGTTGCTAGATTCTCCCTTAGGATCAGGGATTGTGCAAACCCAGTATTTGCACAGTTTTAGTTTTTTGCACAGTTTTAGTATTTTTGCAAAAGGTTTACCATGCAAATCTATTTGCATGGTTTTTAGATGCTCCAAAATTTGTTCCTAAACCCATGCTGTTGGTTATCTATAAATGAGCTAGTTTATTCCCTTGTTGTCTTGAGTATTTTTCATTTAATCCAAGAATACCAGTTGTTCTTTTCTTTTCAGATGTGTTTTTTTTACTTTGCTTTAAAGTCTTTATTTATATATATATATATATATATATATATATATATATATATATATATATATATATATATATATATATATATATATATATATATATATATATATATATATTTTTTTTTTTTTTTTTTTTTTTTTTTTTGTTTAGTATATTTTTAGTTTTGTGAGTACTTGTATGGTTTCATTGGATGTGTGCTTTGCTATTGACACTAAATAGCATTTCAACTTTTTACATACTCTCTAACTGAACTTGAATTAGAATGGTGAAAACTAGCCTTGAATCTTTGTATGATGAATTTTTGTATGATTTCATTGAATTTACCACATTTTTATGAATATAGTTAGAAAATCCCTCAAAATAACATTTGCTTTGTAACAGTGGTATATAAATGAAATGAGTTAAATTTAAACGTTGAAACTCTCTTCTGAAAGTCAGCTATCAGTTTTTTTCTGTTTAACTTCTGAAAGTTGGAAATGAAAATATTGCTGTTCATAAACCCATTCCAAGTTGAAAGAGATTATAACACAAATGTCCATGTCAGGATTTCATGAACAATTTATCTAAATCCTAATTATCTAGTTAATATGGAAATTATTATTTGCTAAAACTACTCATTGATTTTTGTTGTGGTTGACCCTGAAATTTTCCCTTTACTTCTTCCTGATCACCTGATCATTTTATTTATCAAAAGGACACTAGCTGCTGTGTGAGATGCTTATCAGAATAATAATACCAGTGCATTCTATGCAATACCAGTTCATTCTATGTATTTTGAAAACATCCTTCCACCAGTCTAAACTAGAAACGGATTTTAATAAAAATTTTACCAAAGTTGCACCTTAGTCCAACAAACAATCGAATTAATGTTGGTAATAATCCATGTCATAATCTGAATGCAGGATTTTTTTTTTAATGAGTCTTTAACATTATTGGAAGAACAAGCAGTCCCCCCCAAAACCAGAGAGTTTTGGGGGGGACATAATCTTTTTGGTGGAGCAAAAATATTTAAGTTATCAGATTTCAGAAGAATGTGAACCTCGCAAAAGCTGAAGAAGAGATTGTGGAATTATGGCAATTCTTGATGCTTATCAGATATGTATCTGTTCATTGGTAAATTGGGAGTGGAGCATAGGAAGGCCTTTGAATAAGTGACGGATAATCTCACCAGATATCCCCATTGTCCTTGCCCCTGGCCACTGAGAAACCACAAACCAAATCTAAAATGGTTCTATTATCCCACCGAGCTGGGAACCCCTCACCCTGACATCTGCTCAGAGAGAAATTACTCTAAGGTAGAGCTTGACCAAAATGTATTATCAATATATATATATTATGTAATTTTATTCGGTAATGGTATTATGAAATTTGAACACATTTAAGGTATTTTTCAGTCTGTGGTTGCAGCATTAGTCATTGACTGATCTGGGCGCAGGCAATTCAAGCTGAACAGAAAGAGTTACGTTGGCTACAGAGCGATTACATCCACCACATACAGGGAGCCTGCTGAGCTGCTAAGCTCCAACACTGCAAGTTTTAGCAACAGAATTAGTTTCCTAGATAATGTGACTATTGTCTTGAGCATCTGGTAATAGAAAAAAAATTGTGCGCACATCGTGTAGAAACCATGTTGCTAAAGCAAGAGCTGGTCACTGTTTAACGTTGGTGAGTAGAAGAGCAGTAGAAGAAGAAGCTTTTAAATAAGAGGAGAGTGCAAGCGTGTCATCACTGACAGGGAGCCACCCTTTGACATTTTCAGATGCATAAATTTATTAATTATGTTTTGACTGAGCTTATCTTTGCCAAGAAAAAGGTTTTAGTCTTGCTAGCAGATGTTAATTGTGTTATCAAGGTTTGCTGTGCCCAGGTAATAAAATAAAACAGAACAGAGATCTGTTAAAATCAACTAAACCTGAGAAATGCAAAATAAGCTAAGCTTTCATTTAAAAACAGAACATTTTTTATTTATTTTTCTTCTGAAAATAAAATAAGCACCAAAGCCAACCTCCATACTAAACATAAACATAAACATCATATTTTCATAAAATGAAAATTGCTTCAAATATATTAATCTAATCCAATCCAACTTCATTTATAAAGCTCTTTAGAATTTCCCAAGCTCCAAGAACAGCAGGTCAATATGAAGACATTTCTAGAAATCACCGAAAATAGAAACGAGGGAACGCAGCAAAAAAAGAATATTCTCTTATGAGTTAAACTGTCTTTCAGATACAATATGATTCATGTGTTTTGGACTACAGAGAAAATGTTTGCTGTTGCTGCCCCCTGGACAGCTAGAAACACAAATCCTGAATGTCTGAAGGCCTTTTATGAGCTCATTTAGATTTGCACAGATTTAGCTTATTTGTCATCTTCATTGAATTGAAGTTGTATCATAGTTAGTGAACCAATAATGGAGACTCACAGGGTTTAAAGTTCAAAATAATTTTCTTCATAATAGAGAAAAATAGAATATGACAATCACAAAATACTGTTCTGTGGATTTCCTCAAAATAACAGTGTGGTAATATATATATATATTTAAAGAATACTGTGTTCAGTAAGATTTGTGCACATGTTGGTATGGACAGGTATGTTGGTTCACTGTTCATGAGAAAGGTAGTTTAGTTTGTGTGGAACATTTATTTATTTTTTTAGATTCTTTTTAACAAAAACTCAAAATCAATATTTAATTTGAATAAAATAAAATTTATTAAATGTACTTTTATTTGTATTTTTCTTTAGGTTTGTGTTATTTGAATTACTAGTGTGAACTTTCAAGCAGAACAGTATATTGGTTATTTTTGAAATCATCTTTGTAGATGCACACAAACACAACTAATTTTTCAAATAAATAACTGAAAACTGACTAGATTTAAATAAAGCCCCTGCTAATACATCTAGATCACATATATCTAATGCACATATTGTCACGATTTGGTTATGGTTTATTGACCCATAAGCAGAGGCAGGGAGGCAGAGGTGAATTTCTTGTGGATTTAATGATGAGTTAACTGAAAACTGAGCCAGGTAATCCAAAAATCAAAATACGAAAACAAAGTCCAAACTAACAGGAAACCACAAGTCCAAAAATCCAATAATCAAAACATGAAAACAAGTCAAACAATCCAGAAACCATGGAGACATCAGGGGGATCACAATCACAAGGAGGAAGTGTCAGAGAGACGGAGTTGGAGGACGTTTGTCGAGGACCCAGCAAAGAAGAACAGAATAGTGAGAGTATTTATAGGAGACTGAAAAAAGAGAGGGTTAAGGAGCAGACTGGGAGCAGGTGTGTACAGAGCAGGAGAGGAAAAGAGCTAGGGAAAAAGGAGAACACAAGAGGGCAGCAGAGGGCAACAAATAAAAAACCTGGAAAACTGAAAATAATCAGAAAACACAACAAAATAAGAATTAAACCACTAAGACCAATAAACAAGGAGTAAAGCAAAACTGAACACTCAAAAGAAAACATAACAGAACAAAGACTAAGACAGTAATTAAGAAAAAAACATAAAACATAATAACTAAGTATTAAACCACTTTAACTAGAAAACAAGGAGCAAAGCAAAACTGAACATCTAAAAGAAAAACATAACAGAACCAGAACTTTAACACATATTCATACATCTATGCAGTCTAGATCAAACATTTATGGTTCTACATGATATAGATATTAAATAAAAGACAAAATATAATTCAGAAAAAAGAGCAAGAGCCCTGTGTTATCTTTAATTTTAGTATAATGATGTGAATACTTACTCTGTGTTTGCTGTTGGTTTATAGTTGATATATTAACTATAAAAATGTCAAATTAGTTAGGAAATTCCGAGGTTCAGCTTTGTCCTGAAATGCACCCTGGATACAATGCAGGTGGTGGAAAAGACAAGGAAGTAAAAACTAAATAAAGAAAAAAACCTAAGCAAGAACCGGCTTATTTCTCCCATCAGCTGTTAGACTTTATAACATCACTCCTCCCAACAATCTCAAGTAGTTGTTTAAACCCCTGCTGTTATTTGCCAACTTCTTTCCATCATTTTCGTTGTCAATTTTCCTAAATTACTCAAGTGCATTTCTATGTATTTAGAAAACATCCTTCTCAGACTTTTGATAAATGTAAAGTAGTTTTTCTTGTGTTGTAAACTCTTCCTCTTACTCGCAACAGGCTGGTTACTGCAGCAAGATAATCATGGCAGTTTTTGCCCCGATCTTCCCGTGCCGAGAGCCTGGGAGACTCTGTGACCTAGCCCTGATCTCTCATCCTCCATGAAACATTGAAGAATAAGCTTGAATGTATATAAAATGGTTACTCTCCACTAGGTTCACTTGAATAGCTGCAAGAATGTATTTGTATAATACAGTGAGAGTGTTTTGATCACTCCATCTAAATATTTCGTTACTTGATCATGGCAAAATACAGCTTATGCTTAATACTTATATTAACTTACAATGTCAAACCTGCCTGGCTAAAAAGATTCTATTTTATATTCTGGTACTTGCAGTTGTTACCATATAAAAAAACACTTTATACCCTTCCAGGTGCTGCGAATGACAGCGGGAAATCCACTAATAATAAGCCGGCTTAGAGAGCTGTCCCTGGGGATTCTCAATGTGATAGCAGCTATATGCATGAGTCTGCTGCTCAAAGCATCTATAACAATTGTTTGTAATCCTATTCTTCAAATAAGGCTGCCCTGTGTGTTTCAGGTGTCCCCTTGCTACCAAACATGGGACTTAAATTAATCTACCATCTGCAGCACTTGATGACTGTCTGTGGAGTCTATGTAATCATTTGAATCAGATTTGCTCAGTGCTGAAACAGAGAGACGTCTTAAACATGCACGGCTGTGATACTTGAGGGCCAGGACTGAGAACCACTGATTTATGAAATATCTAGAGGTAGGATCATAATTCTGGTGAACTGACTGCATGGATGACAAATAAAAAATTTCAATATGTGATCCATCTTTTACAGACAGAACTGAATTTCCACATTTCACAATAACAGATAATTCTATTCTACTTTATTTTGTTATTTTCTATTAAATATGTGTAATTATCAATCTATACAGTAGCAAATGTTTGGAGGCCTAGGTCAAATTGCAACATTTGGGTATGAATGGGGTTTCAGCAATAGGCTCACATGGTTAAGCACTATCTGATATTTTACTGAATTTGTTTTGTATGTGAAACCATTTAACAAGAACCTTTAATTGCCAGAAAACAAAACTGACAACAAACTGCTTTCCAAAACAAGCACATTCAGCCATATATTCAGAAAAATATAGAACCACTCAAACAATTTTGGGATCAAACTTGCAACCTATTTATTTTAAGACAACTACTCTACCACTAAGACACTAAATCAATTACTGCATCTATAATGAAGCATTTGTGTTTAGTTAAAAAAAGGTTTTCCTGTAGCTTAAAGTTTATTAAAGCTACAGTGTGTAATAATTACAGGCATATAAAGTCAGAAATTTAATATATTATACATAACTATGTTATTTATCATCACCTATGAGCTCAGCCTTTTAACCATAATATTTGCGTTGCCTTAGAATTCGTTATTTATAATTACATAGGAGCGGGTCTCGCAGCCATGGAGGCTGACATCTTTGCGCTACGGCAAGCGCAGAGGCAACAAACTAGCGATTGCGAGATCTCCCATGACGCTCAAAAATAACTACGGCAAGTTGAGAGAGATTAACTGAGACGGTACTGAACAGTAGATGGCAGTATTATGCCTGAGAAGCGTTTAGTCTGCCTGAAACCAAAGAAGAAGAAGAAGCAGGTATACTGCGCCTCAGTAACAAGAAAGGTGAACAAGGCGGCAGGCGTGAGTGACTTTGCAAACTGTTTGGCACTGTGTGGCCAAACATCAGACGAATGGAGGATCATGCCTACTCTGTATCACAACGAAAAGCGGCGGACACCGAACCCCCGTCATCTAAGAAGCGGAAACACGACGAGAATAAACGCAAGCGTGACAAGAAACGGCAAAAAACACGGATCAACATTGGCACGGCATTTACACGATGGAAGTCACTGATGGAGGAAAAAGGTTTTCAAAGTGACGCTCAAGTTGCCAGTTTTCTCTTGGACAGGTAATTAATCCTACACACACAATTGTCTAATATCACTGCAGTTTTTGGAGTACAGGATGCTCAGACCTGTCTAAAACAATAACATGCTGCGTGATGATGCTGTTACTCTCCAGTATACTTATTCAGCAACGTCCCTGACGTTTCACAGGTAATGATTCAGTAATTTTCTGTAAAATAATTTTCTGGATATATACCTCGGTTACTTCTCTCCGGCTCCTTTGGAGATCTTCAAGCCTTTCCTCCTCTGCTCTCACCCCGCTGGCTCCCCTCTCTCGCCTGGCCCTAGCAGCACGGCCTCCCTGCCTTCGCCCTCGTCCTCTCCCTCTCCCTCGCGTTGTAACCCCCGTGCCACCAAAATGACTTGGACTCTGTAAACGGGGGATATATATTCTTCCAGCGAACACAATCTCGCTGTTAAACTAATGACTACAATTACTTCGTCTGTTTATATCACCATGCAAAGCAGCTCACCAAGACGTCACAACGATGTAGAAAAAATAACGGGTATATTTATTATCTTAAGTCTACATGAAATCTATACCCTACACAGACTAATGAAATACTATCTGTAAAATTATCTATGTAAACAAACCTCATCACTTGAGAGGGTAGGTGATGTGGACGTCGTAGAAGAAATTTTGTCCCGTAACGCTCGCCGTACTGTTGGGGGGGAGAAGCGGTGGGGGGGAGATGTTCATGTTGCTGCGGTCTGTAGTCTGACCGCTAGATGTCGCTGAAAATTACACACTGTAGCTTTAAGTGAAAAATTCACCACCTGAAACTTTAATCTTTTTTGGAGTAAGCCCAGGTATATTAAATATATTTATAAACTTACATTAATTTATAAAATATAAGCCTGTGAATATGAAGTATGTGCTTAAATGTTAATTCTGTACACAGCATAGCCCTTGCAAGTTGTTTTCTTATAAGAAAGCCACTGGAACACCTGCTAAACTACAAAAGTAAAAAGCTGTTTCTCACAGCAAACACACTAGAAGAAAGTAAACACAATTTAGCTGAGATATAAACCTCAAACACTCTGTTACTGAGACAAACACAATCTTTCTGGATTGGCTTTAATTGAATTCTGATGGTTCTTTCTGCAGATATAGTAGCATCTGCTCTCTAACTTGATAACTGGAGGCAAGTAAACACAAAAAATAGGCGTTTTACAAAATTGTTATTTGGAACACATAATCCCGAGAGTTGTCCACAAAAAAACATGTCCTCTGGCTTTCAACACTCAAGACAATATGAACTTAATATGAAAACATTTGCACATCTAAAACAGCACCTAAGACCAAAGCCTTGAACAAAGTGTTTTTTTTTTTTTTTTTTTTTTTTTTTTTTTTTTGCTGTTGACATTGTAAACATGTATAAAACTTGTGTGTATCACTAATTTTACCTTGAGTTCTGGAACATGTCCCTAAAATGCAGGAATCTACCAATTCACCCTGTTGGTACACAGCAAGCATTGGTTTCACAAAGGAAGAGTAGAAGAAGAGCAGATGGTATGTTTACGTGAGTTAATGACTAAAAAATGAGCCAAGGAGAAAGAGGGGAGTCAAACAGACGGTTTGCTCCCTGCAGCCGGCACAGCTACAAGCAGTCCTGGTGTACTTATCAATGAAGTATGACGATGAGAGACACCAAGAATTTTCATCAGAAGATGAAGAATTGCTTTGTCTGATTCTACTTCTTAGCTTTAATATCTAGCTTGGGTTTTTGGAAGATCTATTTATCTTTAAAAAACATGAATATTTGTATGCCCTCTGCCCTTATGTTAACTGTAGTAATGTCATTTTTTTTTTTATCTATTTATATTATGCATTGGCCTGGAGTCGTAAAAAGCCCCGTATTTCACTTAAACTAACTTCCCTTCTGATGTAGCTAACAAGTAATATTTAGTACAAAAGGGGGCCGTGAGCATGCATTTGCTCTGGAAGCCTAACCCTAATCCTCCACAGGATCAAAGTGCCTGACACAGATCGGCCCGTTGCTTCACTGGACATTACATCTGTGATTGGATACTGGGTGGAGGTGATAGTTAAATGATGAGGGTTCAGTGGTAGGCTGACACAAAAGACTAAGAACTGTGAATGATTTTTTTCTGTTCATTCCAAATATAACATGTTTCTGTTTTTGGTTCATGAAAAACTCTTTTGTTAACCCACAGTTGATTTTAACAGAGTTGCAACTCTCACACATCATTTTAGTTGAGGATTAAAATTCAAAGTTGGCAGATAATTGTTATTATCTGCTCAATAATTTGGTTGTTTTTCTAAATATTTTATAGCTAGGACAAACAATATAAAAAAAAGGAGCCAGATGTAATAGGAAATGCCAAAGAGGTGTATCTAAAAGCTAAACAGCAATGTCCAAAATACAATAAACAATGAAAACAAGTGAAAATTGCCTCAAATTTAAATATTGACTAAGATCACCATGATTCATCAACACAGACAGATTATGTTTAAGATATGTAAGTAGGACAAATTCCAGTAATATTTGTGAGAAAACGGTTTTAGAATAAATCATTTTTTTTGTTTTATCTTTACAAAGAGACAAATGTTTTTATTTTTTTAAACCACAAACCATGTCTGAAACTTCTGTTTCAAGTTGAGCCACATGAATGGATGATCAAACTCCCAAAAGGCTATTAAACCTGCACTCTTTAGTATTTTCGAGGATGGAATAAAGATTTTTTTTTTAAATCTCAAACTCTGATTCAGTGTATGAAAATCAAGGTCAGGTGGAACCCTTTGGTCATTAGCAGTGTTGGGGTGTAACGGATTACATGTAACGACGTTACGTAATTTAATTACAAAAAAAAGAGTAACTGTAATTTGTTACAGTTACAATGAGAAAATATGTAATTCAGTTACAGTTACTTCCGAAATTATTAATAATGACAAATTTAGTTACATTTAAAAAAAAATATTAAGAAAAACCTTTGCGATATATGTAATGATATTTTTATTGCTTCGCGCCCTGTAATGCCATTTCCCGCTACGGCTCCTTGTCTCTATCATATTTGCCACTCTGATGATCCCTCCTTTGCTGGTGGAGCCTCCTTGAGGAACAGCAATCGAGCGGACGGTTCTATTTCAGCTCAAGCAGCGCATCAAAAATGACAGCCGTCCAGCACTGGAAATTTAAGCGGGTTTCGGAACCTGCTTGTGTTAGTCTGCAAACTGCGTAAATGGTAGAGCCTGGGGGAGGAACAGAAAAGAGTATGGCCCGATGAGAGGAGTCTGAGAAAATCTTACATGCCTGGTGCTGGCATCTCTTCTTGTGGACATCCTGTGATTGCCTGTCAGCAGTTCCCTCTCAGCTTAGTGCTTTTTTAAGGTTCACATTCAGTTCTCAAAAATTAAATGTTGAACATGGGTCAGTACTCATTAAAACCTTAAAGTAATCAAAAAGTAATCAAAAGTCATTAGTTACATTACTTTTTAAAAGTAATCGAAAAAGTTAAACTACAATTACATTTTAAACAAGGTAACTTGTAACTGTAACGGATTACATTTTTAAAGTAACTTACCCAACACTGGTTATTAGTGCCTCATTATTTAAAAACATTGAAATAGCACTAAAGCAGCAAATCTTTTCTCCAAGTCTGCTTTCATTTCAATGGGGTTTGAAGTTCAAACTCTATACGAAATGATTTACCAATATTTTTTTATCTCGCATTTAACACTGTACCTTACACAGTAATTAAGTCAGACTTACTCATATTTATTTTAGAATGTTTAACATTTCCACATTTTTTTTCTTTGATGTCCTCATAAACATTTTTCTTTCCAGTTCAGGGATGGAGGTCTTGACACAGGTCTCAACCTGGCTTTTCCTCATTTTAAGCTCGGATCGTTGTTCCTCGGTCTTGTTTTTGTATTATAACCAGGCTGATTTTAGACTGTAGTTTTATTTTGTTTGTTTTTTATAATAAAATTAACATACCTATCTTTGACTTTTACCCACAGACACATATCACACTCTATGTGGATTTAAAACAATAGTGATCAGATCGTTGTTGGATCCCACCATATCAGACCATGTTGTTATTGCTAATAATCAAGAATCCTTGCCATGAGAATTGTTACAACAACTTGGCATTTAGTTATTTGATTATCCTTGCTTTTTATTCATTCCTTTAAAATGTGAAAATTCATCTGCAGTGTTGCTTTCACTGAGCACACACCAGCTGTACTGCCTCTGAACATGTCGTTGGTTCGGCAAGTATTGAATTTGCTTTTCAAAAACATGAAAAATTTGAAGAAAGAGTAAGAAAAAAAGCTGGGCTAAATGTAAATTCTGTCCGCTTTACATATAAGAAATATGTAAATTAAATAGGATGACATCTAGTTTTACTAGACTACTACAGTAGATACATTAGGAAATATAAATATTTAATTCTTTAAATCAACCTTTGGGCAACTGTGGTAACATAATGTAGGTTAAGTGTTAATATAATTCTGAACCCCGCACAGGTGATCCAGAACATTTGCCAGCAACATAAATCAAAATAGACACACAACAACCAATTTCAAAACTAAGCAGGTAAAAAAAAAAAAAAAGACCGATGCTATATACAAAAAAGCTAGTGCAACACTGTCATTTTATGAAGTCAAACATAAATTTAGCCTTACCTTCATTTCATTAAGGTCATGAACAATTTAAGTAAAAGATCTTCCAGATGGCTCCAGCGATCTGTTGTCTCAGTTCAAAACCTACACATGAGACTGCTGAGTGTTTTTTGGCTTTCTCCTTTCCCTGTAGTTGACTTGCAATTGCAAAAGGCACAGGAAAACAATAGCAGAAACATTTCAGAATCGGTTATATTTCAAAATTATAGAAATATTGAAAAGGGTCACGCCATATATACTGATTGGTTGAAAGACTAAAGCCAGACATACATTGTACGATTTTTTTCAATCGTTGCAGCTACTGCTCACACTGTACGTCTAAAAACCACGTCAAACTCAGCTCCGCAGTGAGATGGCGTCTAACCAGAAGCCAAAGAGTAGAAGAGGAATATGAAGCCTTGGCAATTTGAGCAATTTTGTGTGCAAGAAAAGAATGAACAACAAACTTTTCAAAACTTTTTTTTTTCTTTTGCTCGCTTTTCGTAAAGAAAGAAAAACAAAAAATAAAAAAATACAGGGAGCTACTGTAAAGGTCAGCAGTTAAATGCACATTTAATTACATGATAATCTCTTCCTACTCATATTTCTCAGGCCATGGCTCCTTACCTCTTTTAATGTCTTTGTCCCTGCTTTCTTTATTTTTGCTAATACAGTAAACTTTCATATGTTTAATATGACAAACATACCTGAGTCTGAAGGACTATGTTCTATAACATATTAGAAAAGGAACTAGTAATAAGCTCTCAAAATACAGACTAAAAGGTCCGAAGTTAATTCCCAGCAATCTACATTGACCGTTATTTGTTTGCTATAATCATCCTGTTAAGAATTCTCCCCCTCTCACAGTCACAGCCCCTGCTCTACTCATGTCTTACGATGTTCTGCTTTTTTTGTGTGTTTTTGTTTTTAAATGTTGGTTTATTTCCCACTTTTCATCTTTAGTAAAAACAAAACAGATCCCCGCCTTATTTACCTGAATACACGAACGTTGGCAACAGTAGCAAAATTTGGGCCAAATGTTTATCTCAGCAAGGATCAGCTCAGTCCAAACAAAATGAATCAATTCATGCATCCCATAATGTCACCGGACGGCTCCCTGTTGGTGGTGATAAGCTTGCTCTCTCCTCACTGCACCAGCTTTAAGCTGCACGTCAAGCTGTTGCTTTACAAGCAACATGCTTTCTGTACGATCTGCATGCAACAGTCTTTTTCTCATTCATTAGACGCTCTCACTCAACCTTTTGCCAAAAAAAAAAACAAAAAAATGAGGAGGGAAACTTGCAAAGTCAATGACTCGATTCAATCAGCTGGGCTTCCATCAATAGACAAGATTTAACCAATGTCTCTGTATGATTTATTTTGTCTCTAAAAGCCTTCAGAATAAGCTGGCATAAGCCATATTGATCAATGTAGTGCAATTTGGATTCTAAACAGTATCAATCTGGAAAGGCTCCTGTGGAAAGTGTTTGCAAAAGGGAGGGACATTCAGTACATTTCTTCATGAGGATCGGGTGAATCACCTAGTGGTAATGCCTCCCATGTTAAGCTTTTAGTCAATTGCACCAGCAGTAGCCTGTATTTGTTTCACAACTAGCAGAATTAACTAATAGATCAATCTCTTAACAAATCAATTTGGGAGGAACGTGCAACAATCCTTACCATCTACAAAGTCACAAATCCCATTCTTTTGCTCACTTTTCATGAAGAAATATTCCAACTACAACTGGTGGCACCATGTTCTTTGGCTTCAGCCTTCATCTGGTTGAAGCATCACTGCATTTATTGGTCCAAACCATTTCTGTCGGGCTAATGTATCCATTGGCTTCTGGCAAGATCACCTGAATGTAATTACAAATATTTTTGCAGCTTGTTGTCATCCCCTTTATTGGAGGTTATTAATAGCCTCCAATTTTAGTAATAATCAGAAACAGGAAATTATTGTGTTATTGCAATTTTTTTGCAATGCTTTATTGCCAAGTTGTGTGTTACAAGGAATTCGCTTTGGTGACAAGGTGCTACATAAAGAAAGTAAACATGGAGGTTACATAAATGAATACCAGAATACAAAACTGGGAATAACCAAATACGGGTTTGTTATAAAGAGAACCATGGCAAATTGTTAAGCAAGTGTATAAAATTAGATTAAATATTATACATATACACACACATGCAAATATTCCCATTTCTGTTTGTTTATTATAGTGTGTTGTTTTCTTTGCCAATTAATGAGAAAAGTGTGAGTAAAGGACCTGAGCCATGTTTATCAGGCTAGTTGTAGATGGGGAGAAGCATTTAAATATTTTTGCCAGGAGTTTCCAGTCCTGATGGAGTTTAAGTCCAGATGGGGTGGTGTTGAGGGGGCTCAGTTGCAATCTTACCTGTTCGCGTCCGGATCCTGAGGGTGTACAGTTCCTGACTGGAAAATTGCAGCCAGTCAACCTCTCTACAAAGCAAATTGTATTGAGTGATGCTGAGCCAAAATTAGCGATTTTGCTTCCCCTCCATCAGGAAATATGTGATCCACCTGAAGGTTGAGTCAGGAGAAGGGGTTGTGTTGGCTAACTCTAAGAGGTGAAAAGGAATGTGGAGGAACTGGAGCTTGCTTGTTCAACAAAATGGTGATTGGTTGACTCTCAAAGCATCAGTAGAACTGATTAGAGAGATTAGAAGTAGAGAGTCATTGATCGAGTTAGATGCTCTAGGCTTATAGGTTGTAATCTGTCTAAACCAACTCCAGACAGATCTGGTTTTGTTTGCAAAGAGCAGGTCTTTTACATCTAGTACACAAGAAGAATAAAACTATGTATTGTCATAGATCTCTTAGAAAAAAGTTGCATCCAAACGAGTGCACTTGGCACCAATAAAGATGCTGTAATTAATATGGTGGGACATTTGTAGCGCTGTGACACTGCTTTAAAAATCACTCCCAAACCAATGACAAACACCCCGCCCCGGCCATGCAAAGACAGCTCATGCAAGGTAAACACAGCAACTTGAAAGTAAAGAGGCGCATGTGGCTCAACGAGGTAGGTTGAGCAACATCCCCAATAAAAAAAGAAGCAGCTTGAATCATGGAACATGAAACCGGCATTCTCTGATTTTTCTCACAGGGACCTGGTTTAAAATATTGTCCACAATCTCTCCCAAAACCCTAGCTCCATTTGGATGCATAGCCAAAACAATAAAATAATTATTGCTTAATGGAAAAATGGTAGAATATGGATGATATCTATCATAATTTTGGTATTTAATAACTGTACAGTGTTTTTTGTTTCAAATATTTCCTGTCTGTACGGTCTTTTGTTATCATTGTTTGCAAATCTGGTTGCTTCCCTTCACCTATCTTTTTTTTGTTGAATATCCTTACTGATGGTCAAGATGAGATCTTTCCATTCTATTCTATTTGCACCAGAAGACTTACAAGCACTGCCTTATGATTCCTTTTAGAAAGTTGTGCAGAACAAAAAGTTAATGATAGGAAATATAAAGTAATAAACATTTTACACCAACCAGGGTGTAGGCAGTAAAAGTCGATTTGATACTTAAACAGAACAGACAACAGAAGTAGAGATTTGTGTACTGACCAAAACAATGCATTGCTTGGTAAGCCTACTTTGTGTCGAGGAAACAAAATATGAGCCACAGTGGTAGAGAAATGAAATTAACCTGACCTCTCCACTTGTGTTCTCTGGCAGTGGCAGATTAAAAGAGCCACTTATTGACTGGAGTAGCACTTGGGCTTTGAGGTTGGCAACCTCCAATTAGAGACAAGAAGTGAGGAACTATTATGAAACTCTCAATTATGTCATTATTTCTCCCTAAGAGCCTATGTTGATGAAACTTCACTTTAAGTATGCAGAAAAAGAATGCTTTCTGAAAGCCAACACCGACATTACACAGAAAATAAGAAGCAATATGTCATGTTGTAAACATGGGATCTGCTTGAACAGGTTGAAAACTTTAGCAGTTGAAATAGATGAATGAATTTCAGCCAAATATTAAAGGCCAAAACTTACAGAAAACTAACATTTTTAATTAGTTTTAATTTTATTTGGTGGATTATTAAATTACATTTGAATACATTTACTACCCACATCTTGATCAATCTCAATGTTAATCAAAACTAACAATTCGTCATGGTTGATGTTCTGGATCAATGTACAGATCAGTACTCATAAGCATGGAAAGATGAGAAGTGTAATCAGAAAGAACACATAGAAGCAAAGTGGGGCATAAAGGTGGAATGCAACAAAGAGACCTCAAACGCAAACTTGAGATTTAAAAAGAACAGAGAACAAGTGCAGGCAATGGGCCAAACGAGGAGACACAGGTGAATGAGATATGCTGATTAGCCGACGCCTCTGGCTGAGGCAGAATTATAAACAGGGGCAAAGAGGTAGAAAGACAAGGAAGAAACCTACAAAACCTATAATATAATACACAGTTACAGTAGCCGCCATTCAAAATGGCCCTTCCCAGTCAAAAGCGAGCTGAATGGCAGCCAACTTCTAGCCACTGGAGTGACCCCCCTCCTTCTTCTGGGTGTGCAATTTATTTTACTGT
Source organism: Cyprinodon tularosa (assembly GCF_016077235.1). NCBI lineage: Eukaryota > Metazoa > Chordata > Actinopteri > Cyprinodontiformes > Cyprinodontidae > Cyprinodon > Cyprinodon tularosa. Next base: position 1,059,194 of record NW_024038531.1, on the reverse strand, counting down.
CTTCACCCTTTCACTGAATTACAGGGTCTGACCAGGAGAAGGCACTTCACTTTAGATCTTAATGTCCACAAATCATGATGGAAAGAATATTCTTGTACCAAGATTGATGTTTAAAAAAAGAATTCTTAGGGGACCAGCCAAGGAAAGTGGGGAAATGTTGAATGGCACTACTGTAACAAATAAGGGGGAAAAACATAATTAAATAGCAACAAACTACAAAATAAGTATAAAATACAAAGCAAAGGTGAGTATAGAGGAGTGGTGGTCTAATGGGTAGAGCATCACACTTGGGTGCCGGAGGTTCCTGAGTTCAAGCCCTGCTCCTAGGGACTGCCACTCCCACGGACTGCCACTCTGGTTTCCTGAGCAAGACCTTAACCCCACACTGCTCCCCGGGCGCCACACAATGGCAGCTCACTGCTTCCCAAGGGTTAAATGCATAGGTACATTTCTCCAATGTGAGATCAATAAAGTTCAGTAATAAAAACTATAGTAATTTAGCTCATACAGAAAACCCCAAATAATAAGGGAAATGCTAAAAAAACAAAATAAAACATTGACATCATATGAAAACCATTGTGACACAACTGTGTCCAGTTGGAGAACCCTGGAAGTCTGAGATGGAAGTGGTGATGACCTGGAGATTATTAAGAAGCACAAGGAAACATTACAGCCTGGAGATTGTGGAGATGGAGAGGACCAATGTCTCAGTGGTAAACTGCCTGGCAGCATACCCTGGGTCCTGAAAAACTCTTACTTCCCTGAGAAGTAGCAGAAGGATCTTGAGATTCTCCCCAATATAAGTATTTGGCCTCCTCTGTTGACCCCTTAATCAAACGGCTGAGGTCCAAAATCTCATGAGTGGGTCTATCTGCTTCGTCTAAAATGGAAATGTCCTGAACCACAGATCATATGACTACTTAGGAGCAGCATGGTAAGAGGGAAGAGTTTAAACTAAAATTAACAAACTTACAGAAAGAAAAAATGGCAAAGGGTTTAAAAAGTATTGAGAAAGAAATATCTTTAATGATATTTATTGGCAACACGATAGATTTTGTTCAACACTAATGTTAAACACTGTTAAGGTCTGTCAGTGACCACATAAATGCACGTGATGTCATTTTAATGCTATTAAGTTATTTAAATACAGGCTCCAAGCACATGATTTTGTACCTTGTGGAACTTGTCCGCCTTCTTAAAAAGCTCCATAGACAGGTCCACTTCGTCCGCAGCTGGTTCACCTCTCCTAATCAACGCGCTCTTATCAGCTGTGCAACCTTATAACGCATGGCTGATCTGAGAGGAGCGCAGAGAGGACAGATAGAGGACAAACCTTAGGATTTTTAAACAAAGTAATGTACCAGAGCATCATTGTACTTCTGATTTATTTACCGCTGAAGCAACAAGAAACTTCTTTTAAAAAACAGAAAACATAAAAATGATTAATTCAGAAGGAACATAAGTATTTATTTCATTCTTTTGTGTAATTGTGTCTGATTGCTGTATGATTCTGTCTTTTACTATTGTAACTACTGTATGCTCTTGTTGCCCTTTTTGTCAGGTCACTCTTGAAAACGACATTTTAATCTCTAAGTTTTTCATACCTGATTGAAAATAGGAAAGATTAAGATATAATAAATTGCCTCATATTCATTCTATTTTGATTGTTTACTTAAAAATGACAACAGCATTATCTGTTAAATTAAATTAAGTTGTACCAGTTCTACAGATTTTAGGATGTTTGATTTTGATAAGGAATAATTTTCTGTCCATTAAATTAGAAAAGGTAGCTTGATCTTTTTGCAAAAATTCACCATAAAATATGTGTATTAATTAATAAACCACACTTTTTATATTTGTGTTCTTTTTCAAATGAATATTTGAGTGGACCTCAGTCAGACCTCTGGCTACTGCTCTGCATTTGATTGCTAAACTATGTTTTTAAGTTCTAGCAGTCTCAGTTAAGTTTAGCTTCCTTGATCGACAAAAAACCTCTCAAGACCTCGCAAGACTGATTCTTACACATCCATTGGGTCTACATTAAAAGGGATCTTTATCTCAGGTCATACTTTCCCGCCCAAAAGCAAAAAGTGGTCTAATGTTAGTACGTAGATGGGTATATTTCACTGAAAGATTTTTTCTAATTGAGTGTTTCATAGTATTAGTGTAGTGAAGACAATTGATAATTTGTACAAGAAAACATTTGCTTCATACCTTTTAAATATTGAAGCAATCCCATTTAAGTTTTGACCCAAGTATTAGCTTAAAGACACACTGCAGACTTTGTGACCTAAAGAGTTGATGCATATGAGTTATGTTAAATGATTCCTCAGGCCAATATACTACGCTTGACGCTATCAATGCTATGAACGGGGCTCACCTTTTAAAATACCGCCTATGTAAGTTGGGAGATGATGCAACGTTGTTAGCCAGGTCATATGACCTAGAAGAATGTACCAATTTATGGCCACAGGCTCTGATATAGTCATGGAGCTAAGGCTTTCGCTCTACTATTTTTTCACCTGCTTGAATGCTGGTCATGGCCGAGGCAAGGAAAAAGTTATTGTAGCTGGAGATTGCTGTATGTAATCAGACTGAGTGAACACCAGCTCGGAATGTCCGGAAAAAGAAATATTATCAGAGCTCAGCTCAAGCTACTTTTCATTTTTCTGTTGTTTTGCAACAGTGATTATAAATCTACTATAAAAAAAAAATTGTTTTTAAAAAACGTAAAATTTTAATATGTTTCTGCTTGTTCTATACATGTTCCATTAAGACAGTAACACCTACCAGTCATAATGGTAACTATGAAAAGCTTGCGGCTCATGTAAAAACCATGATCCTCTCACACATTCCACATCTTAACATTCTACTCACTTGCAAAAGGAAAGCAGAGGACCTGCCTCTGTCAAAATAAAATACAAAACAACAAATTGTTTGACATTCTCCATTTTACAACAGCCGAAGTCACGCATGAGCAGCGGAGCAGAATCTGTTGGATGGTAAAGGGGGCTTGGAGTGGTTTTGAGGGGGGATTATAGCTGTGTTTGTTAGATGACATGTTGGGAGAGAGGGTCTTTCCTCCCTTGCTGGTATAAAGGAGTGGGTGGTCAAAATGTGTAAATCCTCTACACACAAACAATTGTCTAAATATTACACTTTGTAGAAGGAAGCAATAAAACGCTTTAAAAGCGTTGATGCATTTTATATCTTTAAATGCTCTGCATATGGCTAGTTGGACATCCTGTCTATGGGCTTTATCTGGGATTTTATTGTATAAGTGGTCTCTTTGCTGTAAGTGGCACATATTTGACTCTCTGTATATGTGCCAAGCTGCTTCAAGGGTAAAACTGCAGGTCGTGTACTTCCACAAATCAGTGCTCTGACCTCTGTATCACTGGCAAACTCTTTTCTCCCCACATTAGTGGGATGACTTGTTGTCCTTGACTGAGGGAGCAGAGTATCAAACTGTATTATGCTTGAGTTTAGAAAAAGTTTGCCAGAGGAGAGCATACCAGTGTGAACTTTGAGATGTGTTGTTGCTAATCCCAAAGGATGCCCCAACATGTTGTTTTTTTTGTGACTGGGTCTACCCAGTGTGGTTTCTAGAAATAATTCCTGCAGAAGTCGGGTGTAGTGATTTTGGTGACAAGTTAAGAAATGCTGGTATTCCCTCTATTCATGATTTAAGCAAAAAGTTGGGCTCTACTAACCAACAATGTATTTTTTACAGGTAAATTGAACAGTATTTTTTTCATCCCCTAGCATTGCTAATTTCTTAATAACTCCTAATCTTTTTGACATTGTTGCATCCTAAAATGATACATGGCTTTCAGAAATACTCAAATCTAATTCTGGTGTGCTACATGGCTTAGTGATTGAGCAGAACAATGGTATTCACAAGCTATAATGCATGATAGGGCTGTCTGTGGTTTGATTCCTGACCCCAGGCCATCTATTTCAGGCTTTCCCCCTCTCTCTGCTATCCCTTACAGTCGGCATGTATAATTACCTTAATGTGGACAGACATCCACACTCCCATTTCTCTAACTATGTCAGCACGTGATCTACTTTATAGGGGTTCTACATTAGTTGTAAAAGCTCACATTATAAGGCTGTGTTTTATTTATGATGGTTTAACTTTACTAAGCAGGTAAAGTCATCTAATAGGTTACCTGAAGATCACATTATTTTTAATTCAGTCAGTCTGGAGTTGGCCCTCAACTTGTCATTTGGAGCCTTGCAGAACTCAAAACCGTATGTTCATTGTTTTTTTATTTCAATATACTCTTCTAGATGATTAAGATAACTAACAAGCCAGGAAAGGTCCATCCCTCTTACACAGTAGCTTTTTTACGTTTTAAATAATAACTTATGTTCTGTATAAAAAAGCTTTTTTAAATCCAAAGAATTCCTAATGGCATATTGTTTTTTTCAGTCACAAATTTAACTCTGGCATGAAATCTATAAGAGCAAATGAAGAGGTGTTATTTTATCTGAAGCCGTAATGGTCGTACAAAATATTAGTTTGAAGATACAGTTTTCCAGTCTAATGAAATACTTAATTTTTTAAAAGTAATTTACAACTAATTTTCTATTTCAGATTTTTATTAAACTCTTTTTTTATTAGGATTTGTACATTTCCTAAGTCTTCCTGTTTTTAGAATGATCATTTAATAAAAGAACAATGACTGTGATATAAAATGATTACAAAAAAAAATCTACAGATGCACACCTACACCTAATTGTGGATTTTTGTTTAGAAAATAATCCGTTCTTTTGATCTAATGAGATTTCCAAACAGTGGTGTCAAATATATGACATTATCATTATGTATAGTGCATACCTGCTTTTAAGGACAAAAGGTCTTTCTTGGTATCACAAAAGGCTATTTAAGGAGAATTATTCGGTGTGATTTAAAGCTTTTAACTCGCCACCTTTCATGCATAAGTTAAGATCAGTGGCAGCAGATTTAAGACATCTACAAAGTCAAATAAAAAAGAACAACCGCAACAGGCATAAGTGATTACAGACAAAATCACCTTGAGACAGCAGTAAAATTTAATCATGGGCTTCGCTCATTGTCGATTTCAAGGTCACCAAGCCAGTAATTTAAACCTTTCATGATGTCAAATTTAGAGGGCATATTGAGATGTGGGCTGGTGGTGGTAGTCAGAGCTTCATCACAACCCATAAGGATGGCTGGATATACAATTTTTATTGAGTTAAGATGACAATTTGTGAGCACAGCATTGATTAATAAAATATCAAATAGCATTTCCTATTTAATAAATAGGTAGGTTTGTTTATAAATGGTGTTGAAAAAAATAATGTAGGATTGGTAAAAGAGTGCCACTTTGTTCCTTTCACGTACAGTTATTATTTTATAGCCAGAATATATTTTGATTGTTATTTTTATTTAGCATTTCACCTCATAGTATGTAAGGTATTGTATGTATGCAGAAAATCATTTTGTTGGAGTATTTGCTTTTCTACATACAGAAGCATTGTAATCTTTCTGTTTGGAAGATTTAAAAAAGAAAAACAACAAGCGTGTATGTCAAACAGGATTAGTTTGTAGTCTGTCTGCACTTTTTCCCCGTAACAGGCTAAGGAATTACCATAACTGTCTGCCTTTGTTCTTTGGAAAAACTGTAAGACATGCAATGCGTGTCCAGCACCCCAAGAGGCTCTTGTGAATAAGACATCACCCCAGAAGAAGTGCACAAAGCAAATGGAGCGGTGCCTGAGTTGTCTCCTGGGCTCAGGCCTCATAGGAAATCTCAGCCAGCCAGTCTCTGTCTGGCCTGTGGGTTTTTCACATCTCAGAGGATGAAAGAATCAGGCGATTACTTTTTTACCTGCCATCAGCTTTGTACTGTCACAAACTTGTTTACTGGAACATAATTGGCTGTTTGGGACTGACACTATCTAAACTGCTGCCAGCTCGAGATACTTGTAAAGATCTCAACACTTCATGAGATTCACCATAGTCAAACTTACAGAGAATTTTCACTTCTAGTGTTCACTAGCACACGATTTGTGAAAAATACATAGTTTCAGGCATTTTTTAATGACTTTAACTAATCTGAAGCAGTTTTTAGGCTTAATGAAAGTTTATATTACATGAAATTCTTGGACTCAAAGTAATGAACCTTGAGATTACTTTCTTCACTCCTGTTTTATTTATTTTTTTTATAAAGAGTTAACTTTAAATGTCCCTGGAATGTGCGATTTCCAAACTTTTTACCTATAGATTTTTCTTTCTAATGTTTGCTTTATTTAGAGCTTGTTTTGGGGGTCTGCTGTTCATTGGTCTAATGAAAAGAGTCTCGAAGAGAAACCTGTCCTATGTAAGAAGAGCTTGTGTTTCTGCTGTAATTTTTAAGATCTTGTCTTTTCAATTTGATTTACATCTTGGACATTAATTTCCATTTTATTTTGGTTATCTAGGTTTAGGTTCCTTTTGTTTTCAGCGCTTGATCTTTTCAGCATCAGGTTTAAAAAGAATCCTTATATATTGTTATACAGTTTGAGAAAGCCTAGGTGATGATCAGCATCTGATTGCTTAATTCATATTATATAAGTCCAATAAAAATGCAGATGTATATAAGCTGTAGGAAGACACGTCAGACACAGTGCCCCCTTGTATAATATAATAGAAAAGTAAAAGGAAATCAAGCCAGAGAGCAGGAAGAGAATTATGGAGCTTCACAGATTTGGTTTATACTTTGTCATAATTGAAGGTGACTCTGGGCGAGAGCAACTACTGAGGCAGGTGAAGGTTTAAGAGGTTTATTGAAAAAACAAGATAGTGGATGTGAACTGGAAGCTGTAAGGTCTGGTCAGGTTCTTCTGGGCTTCTGCAGGGAAGATGAGACTGGTGAATGTGAGGAAACAGTTGCTGGAGGATTATGGTGGGCAGACACTCACTGTAGAGAGGCTGTGGTCCGATCTTGGGGGGAGTGTCCCCGGTGGTCCGAGTGCTTGACCAGTACTCTCTCCCTGGTTGTTGGTTCGAGGGTGGACAGGCAGGTGAGCGCACGATAGCTCGAGATCCCTCTCGGGTTCCTGGTTGTTTTCAGACGGGGGGTCCAAGGTCTGTGGTTCACGGTTGGGTCCAGGGGTCAGAAACAGGGGTTCTGCAAGAAAAGGTTCAGAGCAGGATTTAGGCAAGGGTTTGAGAATCTCTAGGACAAGGTTTGGGTTTGTTCTGTACCAACGCAGTGGTGTTAACGAACTGACGCCCTCCTCCTGGTTCCATCTCCTTAAGAAGGGTGGTGATCAGCTCAGATGTAGTGCACCTGCCCGTCCATCCCTGCTGAGGAGAGAGAGAGAAAACCTTGCCTGCACCCGGATACAGCCCGGAGTGTGACATACTTGGATAAAACTTTTAAATGCCTTAAGCCTTTATTTGTCCAAAAGTTTATATGCACTTTACTTTTTGAAAAAGGATAAAGAATAATTTTATTTTCAACTAGAGATTAAGAAAAGCTGATTTTCTTTTTCAATGTTGTTTGATTTAATGTTTGTTTAGGATACTGTAAACTGGATTCAAGGATAGTGTAAACTGGATTCAAGACTTTTAAACACCAAATAAGCACTTAAATGGTGTTAATGTGGTGTAACAAAATGTTAAAATATTTTATGTAACCTTTCAACATTTATTCCATTCATCCTGGCTGTTATTATTCTTATATTATCTGCTACAAGACTCCAGAAGTAAAATTAAAAAAACTCAGAAGGAAGATTACAAGTTTTGTGATGAAATATAAACTGGGCCCATTTTTGTTAAAAAAAAAAAATAGAATTGGCAAAGCAAAAACCAAAGAAGAGTTATATTTGTCGAGGTACCGATAGGCTGCATCTGCATTGAATGTGAATCAGAAAATCCTTGAAGGAACCAACTTCATGGTGGCTCTGCCATGATGCTGCTGACTAGTGCCAGCAGCTTGATGAAGCGAAACAGGCCAGTGGTTATGCCTCCAACCTCCTTCCTCTTTGTGCCACGTCCAAAATATAGGTCATGTAAAGTGCAGTGACTATGGGAGTGCAATGGATCTGAGCTGTGGTTTGATAAATCCAAACCTACCTCTGTAATTACAATCAATCTTTGTTGGCATGAGATATTGTCTAAAACTTGCATTATTCACCTGATTATTATGTGATAAATTTTTTTATGAATGAATAAGTGACTATTTCAGACAATCCACTAACACATGAAAACATACACAATTTCATATATATATATTTGTATGTGTATCGTCTGTATATATATATATATATATATATATATATATATATATATATATATATATATATATATATATATATATATATATATACACACATATAAAAAATAGATTAAAAAAAACTCTTCCTCACCCACCGCAGGTGTTCTCTCTTTTTCCTCCAATCTCGGGTCCTCTACCAGAGGCCTGGGAGCTTGATGGTTCTGCTCAGTATCTTTGCTGTTCCTAGAACTGCACTCTTCTGGACCAAGATTTCTGATGTATTTCCAGGGATCTGCTGTAACCACTCCTCAAGTTTTGGGGGGCACTGCCCTGAGTGTCCCATTGACCACGGGCACCATTGATGCCTTGACCTTCCAGGTTTTCTCCAGCTCTTCTCTGAAAGCCTGGTATTTCTCTAGTTTCTCATGTTCCTTTTACCTGATGTTGCAGTCACTTGTAATTGCTATGTTGACCAAAGCGGCTTTCCTCTGCTTTTTGTCTACCACCGCAATTTCTGGTTGGTTTGCCATTACCATTCAGTCCTTCTGTATCTGGAAGTCCCACAGGATGTTGCCTAGGTCATTTTCTACCTCCTTTGGAGGTGTTTCCTACTTTGACCTAGGGGTTTCTAGCCCATACGCTGCACAGATGTTCTAGTACACTATTCCAGCCACTTGGTTACGGCGCTCCATGTAAGCTTTCCCTGCCAGCATCTTACACCCTGCAGTTATGTGCTGGATTGTCTCAGGGGCCTCTTTGCACATTCTGCACCGGGGGTCTTGTCTAGTGTGGTAGATCTGGGCCTTTATTGCTCCTATGGAGCCATGATGAGTGCCTCTGTGTTGTCCTTCAGCGTTGTTGGAAAATTTGTCTTTGCTTTGTCTAGCCATTGGTAAGACTTCCTGATATCCGCTACTTCGGTTATGTTTCGGTGCTACATCCCATGAAGGGGCTTATCCTCCCATGATGGAACCTCCAGCACCTCAACTTCTGTTCTCCATTGTCTGAGCACGTCATCTGTTGGAGCCTTGTCCTTGATGTACTCAGGGATCTTGGATGTTTCATCCTGGATAGTGGCTCTCACGCTCACTAGTCATTTGGGGTAGAACCCTTTGTGCATGGTTAGGAGTTTTCGTGTCTTAACATCTATATATATATATATATATATATATATATATATATATATATATATATATATATATATATATATATATATATATATATATATATATATACATATATATATATATGATACCCTCCCCCTCTCAGCAAAAAGCTTTTGTATGCTGTCTGGTTTTAAACTACTACATCAGAGAATCGAAACAAGCAGGAATGAATAATAGATTAGTGTGTTCATGATAGCCAGCCTTATGAATGATCCTGATGGCTCTTTTCTGCAGCGTGGATAGCAGTTTCATGTCCTGTAGGTGTTTCCTCAGATTTCAACACAGAAGCTCGGGTATGATTGAATCGGTGAACAATTAGGAATGTGTAACGATTTATAATTTTGAAAATGTTTTGCTTTACTAAGGTTTGCGATGCCTGTACATAATTTAGGCTCAATATGTTTGATGTGAGGGTTCCTCCTGCTTAAGGTCCACCCCTTTCTCATGACGGATCCATGTCACTCATACTAAATGATACTAAATGATTGTTTGATTGTTGTATAGTCTCTCGCTCTTCAATGTAGCAACCATGACTCTCAATGATCTCCCTATAGAATGTATTTTCTGGGTCATTGTCCTCTTCCATGTCCATGTTCCGTCTAATTAAAGGTTCTTAGCTCCAAATGTTTTAAATCCATAGCCTCAGCTACTGATGTAATATCTTTAATTGTTTGCAAGTAGTGATGTTTGGCAATGCTAATTTCTTTTTCAATTTAATACTGAGTTAAATCTGAGTAGTCTGGTATATGTAGAGTTTGGATCATCTTGGATGACAAATACATTTGATGTGTTTGGTAAATGTACAACAAATATAACCTTTTTATAATTACTGTGTGGTTCAATTTGAAACTAACATCAAAATGTGTTATTGCATTTCAAAATGCCACAATTACTGCCAATGTCAATAAAGCATTTTGAAATATCCTTTTAACAGCTATAGCAAATTGGACTAATATTTATCAACAGGTTTTTCACAAACATTTATTTTTTTTAAGCATCCAATATATCTTTTCAAAGTGCATCATAGCTGTCTTATCGCTGTTTTGTCTTGTATAAATGAACATCATGTTGTTAATTAATACTTTTAGGAAACTCATATCCAGCTCTTAATTTCTTATTGTAAATACAGAACAACTAATAGGTATTATTAACATGAAAGTGTTAATTAACCAATGTGTGGTTTGGTTAACATGTGACATGTTGACTAAAAAACAAATGCAAAAAAAAAAAAGTATTATGAATATCCTGAAATTGTTCAAATAACATGCTGCAGCAGGCACAGTGTTGTCATTGGTCCTGAACCCTCTCTGCCTGTGTGAGATAACCACAATAATACACTTTAATCCAAGATGAGCTCGTGCCACTAGTTGTTGAGGAATTGATTTGTTTTTTAACTTCTTTTATACCCACTGTTATTAATATGAGCAACATCAACAGTGCTTAGTGTCATTTAAAAGCTCCAGATTTTCTCCCTCCGTATCTGGATTGTACCTGCCTGAAGCACAGAAAAAAGCCCCCAGAGACGTCTGTCTTAGCAGCAGCACCTGACATGGTGCCCTCCTCTCCTGTCCACCCCATCATGAAGTTCATACATTCTGTGTTGTGGTTTAAGCTCAGGTGGTCCACAAGGGTGTTGTGTTGCCACTTCTCATTGTTTTCCCCAAAACATGTTGGCTATATATGGAACTAAAAATAACTCCTGACATGAGTTCTTTTACTGAGTCTATGTTGGTGAGTGACTGAGCAGCAAAAGCAGGCTATGCTTGAAAATATATACTGATGTGGTACACACTTACTACATAGAAGAAAAAGTAGTTTCCAACAATCACATCAGTTATGCAGTTTTCTTTTTAAATACAATTGTAAAACAATTGTAGCATTAAAGCAAATAGGATTTGGGATATTTGGATTTGAGAATCGATTTTAGAGCCTTAAGTTTAGATATCAGGGGTAGCGCTGCTGCCTTGCAGCAAGAAACTTGCAGGTTTGATTCCTGGCCCGGAGTCTTTCTGCATGGAGTTTGCATGTTCTCCCTGAGCATGCGTGGGTTCTCTCTCCAGGTACATGACTGTTAGGTTGATTGGCCTCTCTAAATTCTCCATAGGTGAATGGTTATTTGTCCTGTTTGTCTCTGTGTTGCCCTGCCCTGGACTGGCGATCTGTCCAGGGTGTACCCCGCCTCTCGCCCTTAGACAGCTGGAGATAGGCACCATCACTTTTCCCAAACCCACTTGGGATAAAGTGTGGGTGGATGGACGCATCTACATATTATTCTTTGCTAACTAGTACATACTGATTTTGTCACTGATGTTAGCTTCTGTCCACTGATGGGAATTTGTCCAGCTCCTTTGTATCTCTGATGACTACAACCTTTGCCTCCTCTGGTGATCTGTTTGATTTAATAAAAATCTTGCAGTTTGTAGTCGACATAGCCTGGATTTTTCTTCGCTTCTTTAGGACCCCACCCTTCCCAGTGATGTCCGTGTTTGTATTGGTCAGATATTCATTTATGGAAAAATTCATGTTTCACATCCTTCTTCCTTTTTTAAGTAGAGCTGCTTTGTTCTTTCATTATTGCATGATGATGGCATGTTTATCCTCAAGAGTTTATTCTTGGCAGGGGTCAGAAAGCTTCAATGTGTGCACAATCCATGTTAAATCCAAGGGACTGGAGAAAATGAGCTACCTGTTGTTCAGTCCAACTCTCAGGTGTCCTCCATTGTCAGTGGTTACCACATGAGTATATGACCTGGGTTTAATCTGTAGCATGGTGGCCACAATGTAATTCATTCTTGTATATTGTTCCAGGTCGGTAAACCCTTCTCCTGCCCTTATCCACGTTTTGATGGTGGAGAGCTTACACTTCATCGACCAGCTCTAGAATACCTTTCTGCTACAGCCTGATAGCAGAAACCTTCTCCGACAGAATGTCCAGGGATTCTTTCACTTCGTCAACCTCATCTGGTGGCTTCTATGATCCCAGGCTGTAACTGCTTGCCTTTTTTATTTAAAAAGATCATAAAATTTATGTAACAACAGATAAAGAAATGCGACAAAAATTCAAACTGCATTAAAGAAAAATAGGGAACTGAGAGTGAAGTGGAATTAACATTTCAACTAACACAGAGTCTACTGTATCTTGTTCCACGTTTTAGAGACATCAGATTATTTTTCTTCTTTCATCTTCATAAGCTAACCAAAATAATCTTTAAAATTTGAAAACTTATTTTATAACATCATATTAAGGTTTGCAATATACATTAACTATAAAACTATTTTCATTTTTCTGATTATGTGTTTTAAGATTTGCCTGCAAGGACTTTCTCTTGTGTGTTGCCTCAGACTATGATGACCTCAAAACTCCTTTAACCAGTCATTTAATCATACAGTACATTTTACTCTACTCTCAAAATGATGTTGATGAAATTGATGTTCAAGCGGTTGTTTTATTTTATATTTTACTTATTTAATACAGTTCTTAAAGTACATTTGTTATTAAGTATTCGGCAACAATAATTTCACCTTATAAAAGCCATTTATATCTAATTACAAACATGTAGGAATGGTGAAAATCAAAAAACATGTTTTAGGTACAGCAGATTGTGACTCTACTGGACAACAGGAAGATAATTTTCTTTGGTCCTGAGGACCATGTCCTGCATTTGCTTTCTAGAAAATTTAAAAAGGTAAAGAGCTTGGAAGTTTGGAGTTCAAGCCCCACTCCCACAGACTGCCACTCTGGCTCTCTGAGCAAGACCCTTAACCCCACACTGCTCCCCAGTAGCAGTCCACTGTTCCCCAAGGGGATGGTTGAAATGCAGCGGTAAATTTCTTTAATGTGAGATCAATAAAGCTCTATTATTATTATTATTATTATTATTATTATTATTAGAGAGCTACAGACATTTACCTTTGACCTTTGTATCTAGAGATAGATTGGGGAGAGGGTGAAAGCCAATGCTCGAAAAAGTATGTTGAGACTTGTGAAGTGTTAATGCACTTGTGGGGCTTCACACAACTGACCTTCCATTACAGGAAAAATTGCATTTTTTTTTTAAGATTAGGACAGTAAAAAGGTCAAACAAACCTTCAGTGCTTTAATCAATATAAGGGTCTAGTGCTACATCTTAGTTGTTTAGAAAAAGGAAGAACAATACTAAAGTGAACTGCATTCAGTAGATACTATACATATGACCTCACTTTACATGTGTAGAACTTCTCAGTTGCCTTTGTTTGAGTATAAAGCTGCACTCGAGTTCAAACAGCCCTTATTTATGCAATCTTTTGACGGTATCTCCTCTACCTCCCATCAGAAAGCCTGCTGACTCTGTTATACAAAGACTGACAGGAGGCAGTCAGCGCTGATACCACATCTGAGAAGTGAAAACGATGGTCTGAATACAGAACTGCTTGAATCGAAATCTGTAAGGATGGGTTGGTCCTGAAGAGACTCTGGTAGATTAACTCCCTATTGGGGGTTAAAGGTCAGTCCCTCGAGGTTCTCACACAAACCCACGCTGCTACTTTTCCTTCGAAAATCTTTAGTTAGTTATTTATTGGTTTAGCCAGTGTAAAATAGAATTCACATAAAATTAAATACATTTCCTATTCACATTTTTGATGCTAATAATATTCATAAGAGCAGGTTGTGGCTAAAAAAAACCTTAAGTGACAGCTGGAGCTGGACCTCTGGGAAGAAGCTTCGCAGCATTCAGTGCAGGTCCAGCAGATTCCAAAACAGCTTCTTTCCCACTGCCATCAGACACCTGAATGTTGAAAAACCTCTAAATCATGTCACAGAGTCTGCATCAAACTCAGTGCATTTTTTTGCACCATGTTTTTTTTTTTTCTCCCACAATGTTTACATTTGATCACTGCAGCATTTTAAGCAGTGTTGTTTATATCAATAATGGCGATGACAAAATTATTTTGCTGATGTTCTTTATTTTCATGGCGATAACGAGAAATAACGAGCTAAAGGTGGAGCTTTATTGACGAAAACTTGAGAGTTATGGGTGTGAGTTTTAGTCAACAAGGCAAGATTAAATAAAAAGTAGCGGGGGGTCGGTTAGACATTTTAAACTGCATCATTGTGCTGTAATCTGCTAAGCAGTATCAGCTGTGCTTCTAAGTCCTGTTTGGTCATGCAGCCCACCTGCCTTGCAGCAGTGCTCATTCTGCATGACCACAGATGGATCATGGAAGTAGCCGATGGGGAGAAAATAATTCAGAATGGTCCAGGTGTTTTATAGAACATCCATACTGCATGGCAAATTCTGATAAACAGTTCTTCCATCTGTGCTTGTGTAGAAATGTGCCTTGGCAGGTGCATAGCTCAGAGCCTGCGCTTTACGCTCCACTCAGAAGTATTTCTCTTCCTGCTCTCGCTACTTAATAAACTATGTGGCTGATAATCCTCTATCAAGCTTAAAAAATTCCGTTGTCTAACTATCAATATTTAATTTCTTCCAGCTCACAGGTAGTGATACTATACATTCTTTAATTTCTACCGAAAGGAATCCCTAAATTACATCCAAAGAAAATATTTCATTGAATACTGTTTGTTTTTTGTATAAAGAGCCAAGTAAGAAGGTAAATAGATCTTTGCATAGTTCACTCATAGTTTGTGTTTCTATCTAGTTAAATCATGATGATAATTATGTAAATTATGTAAAACGCTTGATTGTACTTGTGCAAAAAACTGTTTTGCACATGCAGTAAGTGAGTGTGTTGCAGGCGCAACACACTCAACTGAATTGCATGATTAGATCAATTTGTACCCTTTTTGAGGATCTGCCTTTCATATTTTAAGAAACCTGCAAACCTTTTGAAGATCTGACCCCATGTGTTTTATGGCATCATAAACCAGTTAAGTCTATTGGAGAAATTAAATGGGTCTAGTTGATGGAATAAATGACCACAAGTTTGAGACTGAAAACCTTCTCAGAGCACAAGTTAATCACTCCCCTCTCTCTGTGGAATTCACCGCTGGTCGCTTTGCCATTGTTGCTTGCAAGGTTGGCATAGAGATACTATGTAAATTCACCGTTCTTGCTGCAGATACCGTGATAATCTGAGAAGATTGTAAAAACAGGAAAAACATATATAGTGAGGGGAAATTGTCAAATTGATATGTAATAAAAGCTTTGACTGAAAGATAAGCCAGTTTCTGCTCTCCTAGGACTAATAGAGTATCCTTTAAAGCAGGGGTCAGGAACCCGCGGCTCTATAACGCCCACTTGTGGCTTAGTAGAGCTTTTTCAAAATGCATAAAAACATTTTTATATGTTAAAAAAAATCGTTAAAAATCGTTAAAAATCATCACTCATCACTCAATATGGCTCCAAGGAAGAACGCGTCTGAGGATATGGAGGAACTAAGAAGAGCGATTGAATTCCTAACCGAGGAGGTTTCCTCGGTCAAAACTCAGCAAAAAGGAATATTGAGCTTAGTGGAGGAGATCAAGGCACTTCGTATTCAAAACGCAGAAAAGGACAAGAAAATCGAGCGACTACAAAGTCGGGTTGCAGAGCTGGAGCAACACGCGAGGTTAAACGAGGTAATTATCACAGGCCTCAGGGTGAAACCGCGTTCGTATGCTCGCGCTGTCACTGCAGACGAAGGAGAAACGAATATGGAGATGCAAGCGTCCACGGAGCAACAAGTTACTTCCTTTTTTCAATCTAAAGGAATTGAGCTGGACAATGGGAGTATCGAGGCTTGTTTTCCAATCACGAAGAGAAATGCCGGTGATAGGCAAGCCATCCTGATACGTTTTTGCAACAGAAAACACAAGACGGCACTGTTGAAAGAGGGGAGGAAATTAAAAGGAACCGATGTTTATGTAAATGAACATCTGACCAAGGAAAATGCGGAAATAGCCAAACAAGCGAGATTCATTAAAAAACTGAAGAAAATACAACAAACGTGGACTGTAAACGGCAAGATATTCATCAAGTTAAATGGGGCTCCGGAAGAGGCTAAAGTTGTTCAAGTAAGGAGTATGGAGGAGTTGAGAAAGTTTGAATGAGGGACGTCATGGGAGCTACCGTAAGGTAACGCAAAGACTACACCTACATGACAAGCATAAAAGAAGATTTGGCGGAGGCCAGTATGTCACACCTTCACAATTTACAGGACATTACGGAGTTAGGCTTACACCAATTTCAATACACTGAGCATACCCAACTAGATATGGAACAGGATATAGATCCCGACAACAACTTCTACACTCACATCATCAGTGACTGTCGTTACTACACCGACAAACAATACAATCAAATAAAGCAGGACGGGAAATTATCAGTACTACACATTAACAGCAGAAGCCTGTATGCAAACTTTGTAAATATAAAGGACTATGTGTGTCAAGTTGTACATCCCTTTGATGTCATAGCAATAACAGAAACGTGGATAAACAACGAAAGGGGGGCGGATTTTGGGATGGAAGGATATGAGTTTGTGCATCTGAATCGAAACAATAAGACTGGTGGAGGTGTGGGATTTTTTGTGAAAAATGAGTTGAATGCTTAGATTGTTGACAAAATGACGGTATGTGTGGATGACTTACTGGAATGCGTCACAATTGAAATTGGTTTAGAAAAAATGAAGAATGCTGTTATCAGTTGTGTTTACAGACCACCGGGAGGAAATGTTGAATTATTTACTGAATGGTTTGAGCACTTCTTTAATAAGACACAGACGCTTCTATTCATCTGTGGAGATTTCAATATTAATCTCATGAATACAGGACATAGAAAGACGGAACAGTTCATGAATACAGTCTACAGTATGGGTCTATATCCAACCATTACCAGACCAACAAGAATAACTTCTCACAGTGCCAAGTTGATTGACAACATATTTACAAACTACATGGAAAATAGCACAGAAAGTGGTATATTAATTACAGACATATCTGACCATTTACCAATTTTTACATTATTTAATTGCAATTATAGAAGAAAGAAGCTTGCAATTAATGGGTTTAGATATAAAAGAATTAAAACAGAGGGAGCCATGATGGCTTTAAAACAGGATTTATTACATCAAAACTGGGAGCCTGTGTACATCGAAGAAAATGTAAATGCAGCCTATGAGAAATTTATGGATATGTTTAAAATGTCGTACAATAAGCACTGCCCAGTAAAGAAATTTAAAGAAAGCATTAAACAGATAAATAGTCCATGGGTGACTGAGGGGTTGAGGAGGGCGTGTATGAAGAAGAACTCATTGTATAGACATTTTCTTAAAAAAAGGACAGTGGAAGCAGAAGCAAAATACAAGAGGTACAAAAATAAATTAACTAATATATTGAGGTCTTGTAAGAGGGAGTACTACAATAAATTGCTGGAAGGAAATAAAAACAATGTTAAAGGTATATGGACTATCTTAAACAGCATTGTGAGAAAGGAGTCAAAGGGAACAAAATTACCGGAATATTTTACTGAAAAGGACAAAATTATAAAGGATATGACTGACGTTGCTAATGGTTTTAATAGGTTCTTTGTCAATGTTGGACCTGAGCTTGCGTCAAAAATATCAGAGACAAATACATCTGTCTGCGAAGACATGGGGGAAAGGAACCCATACACAATCTTTCTGGGTGCAGTGACTGAGACTGATGTTAGAGAAATAATACAAAACTGCAAAAATAAAACCTCTGCTGACTGGATGGAAATAGATATGAAAACTGTTAAGATTGTTATGGAAGAAATTATTAAACCACTAACTTATATTTGTAACCTGTCCTTTCAAACAGGTACATTTCCAGACAAAATGAAAATAGCTAAAGTTATTCCACTGTTCAAAAACGGAAACAGACACCATTTTACAAACTATAGGCCAGTTTCTTTACTCCCTCAATTTTCCAAAATAATTGAAAAACTATTTACCACTAAACTAGATATCTTTATGGAAAAACACAACA
Source organism: Cyprinodon tularosa (assembly GCF_016077235.1). NCBI lineage: Eukaryota > Metazoa > Chordata > Actinopteri > Cyprinodontiformes > Cyprinodontidae > Cyprinodon > Cyprinodon tularosa. Next base: position 1,040,865 of record NW_024038531.1, on the reverse strand, counting down.
TATACACTGACAATCAATATGGATTCAGGTCAAACAGATCAACATCCCAGGCACTACTACAACTCATGGAGGAAATTACAGATTGCATTGATGATAAAAAAGTGGCAGTTGGGGTTTTTATTGATTTAAAAAAGGCTTTTGATACCAATGACCACAACATATTGCTGACCAAACTAGAAAGGTATGGGATAAGGGGAGTTGGGTTGGACTGGATAAGAAGCTACTTGGGAAATAGACAGCAATTTGTTCAAATAGGGGAACATAAATCAGAGCTCTTGGAAATTACATGTGGAGTACCACAGGGTTCAGTGCTGGGCCCCAAATTATTTATCATTTATATAAATGACATCTGTAGAGTTTCAAGGGCATTGTCATTGATTTTATTTGCAGATGACACAAATGTATTTTGTTCGGGCGATAGTTTACCGCAGATCTTGGAGCTAATTACAACAGAAATGAATAAGTTTAAAATTTGGTTTGATAAAAATAAATTATCTCTTAATTTGGACAAAACTAAGTTTATCATATTTGGAAGAAAGAATTCTGAGATTAATGGAAAAATTTCAATTGATAATAAAGAAATAAAAAAAGTGAATGAAATAAAGTTTCTTGGTGTGATTTTAGACCACAAGATCTGCTGGAAACCACATGTAAGCTATGTGAAAAATAAGCTTGCCAAATGCTGTGCTATTCTTAGCATGGCGAGTCATATATTGAACCCAAAATCACTAAAAATGCTTTATTTTTCATTGTTTTTGCCATATTTGATTTACTGTGTTGAAGTTTGGGGTAACATCTATAAGAGCACATTACAATCTATATGCACACTACAAAAAAGAGCAATAAGAATAATATGCAAAGTAGGATTTAGAGAGCACACCAATCGATTATTTATACAGCTATATGCATTAAAATTCACAGACCTGGTAAAATTCAAGACAGCGCAAGTAATGTATAAAGTAAAAAACAAACTAGTGGCTAAAAATATAAATGAATTGTTTCAAGAACGAGATGTAAAATATAATTTTAGAGGAGATGCAGTATTCAGAACGAAGACGGTACGAACAGCGATGAAAAGAATGACTATATCAAGTAGTGGAGTGAAGTTATGGAATAGTCTACAGCCGTGTTTAAAGCAGAGTGTGAACGTAAATTTGTTTAAGAGAAGGTACAAAAAATTACTTTTGGATAAATATGTAGAAGAGGAAAGATAAAAAACAGGTAGATTAATATGGAAGAGTGAATGTAACTAGTTAAATGAGCAACTTAGGTCTCTTGATTTATTAGGGATGGGAAACTTAAAAGTTTATACTTCGTCCCATTCCTTTTCGAACAATTTATTATGGTTTATGTATTCATTGTGTTGTGTTGTATTTACACATCTTATATTGTTTTGTTGTTCGAATAAACTAAACTGAAACTGAAACTGAAACATTTTTATATAGTGTGTAGGAGCACAAACAAACATTCTTTATATTTCCCAATGGTGTAAAAATGTGTATAATAAATACATTTAAACAACAAATTTCCGCATTTCTATCAACAAAGATTTGCGTCATAGCCTGCGACACACGTTTCAGAGTGGCGCGGTGCCAGTCAGGTGGCTGTTGTAAACACACTGGTGGGTGCACTGTCATTAAATTATACTGGCTTATTTTCGTTTACATGGCCTACTTACCTTATCAAAAGGTTGCTGTTGCGTTTTATTGCACTGTTGCCTCAATTAAGTGGGAAAAAAGATTATTTTATTGTTACTGTTTAAAGAGGATTGCATTTTATTTTATATATGCGTAGGTTTGAAATTAGAGCAGTCCTGTTATGCACATATCTCTTTTTTTTTCTCGAATCCTCAAGATAAAAATAACACAAAAAATCTGATTTCGTTATTGTACCTCTGTAATTCCATCAATGCAAGAAAACATAATACATTTATACTGTTATGGGAGTTAAACTTAAAGTACCAAATATCGTACAGCAGATCAGCCACATGGTGCCTCATTTTCTCTAGGATGAGCTGCAGGGAAAATAAACATTTAATCATGAATGCTTATCACGTATTTAGGCTTACTTATTCATTTTGATAGTTGGCTAATGTACACTTAGAGCCCTTAGGAGGCTTATATAAGACTTTAACATTTTTGCTGCTCCAGACAGATCGTTTTTTGTTTTGTTTTTTACATTTTTGGTTGCAGACCCCTGTTCTAAATAAATCCAGTTGCTTTAGATTTAACAACCATAATCTACTGCTAATATGAATGACAAAAGGGGAATAACAAGAACTAAAAATGAAACATATAACTACATGGCAATCGAGTGTACTCAAGTTTAAATAAACTATTGTTCATAGAAAAAACAGTATCGGTCAACCTCTTGCCTGACATGGTAAATGGTCTTATTCTTTTGTACTGATCATGGTACATCTGAAGATACATTTCTGTGTCACCAAGTTTAGATTGAGATAATTCTCTCTATGGACATTTTTTCCCCTTTATGCACATGTATAAATGTCAAATAGTGAAGTTCAAATCGGCCAGAGATTTGGTTTCTAAAAATCAAAAGCAGAAACACTTCTCTGCGATAAACTCAGAGCAGGAAACTTTGTAAAGTGTGTGGGTGAAAGATTTTATTAAGTTGTGACATTATGACAGCTACGAGGGGTTGAAGAAAGTGCTGATTCACTCCTTCAGATTTAACACAGCAGGATTTGGGCAGATAAGCAAATTAAATCATAAACAGAAGGATATTATATATCACACAAATATGAATTTTTAGCTCACTAGACCAGAGTGGATGAGAGTGCTAAAGATTAGTTAAGGCTGCATTGGAACAGCCTGGGGTTATGGTTGGAGTTCAGTCATAGAAACATGAACATAATTCTGTCATCAAGTCACAGCTCGCTGTGCCCCGGTTATTACTGCGGCGCAAGCCTGGAAACATCCCATCGCTAAGTTCTCTGCAGATGTCAAAGCTCAGTGATGAGATTAAAGTTCACACAGTGCAAATTAGTTCACATGAGGGATGGCGCAGAGTTGTTATTTACACCGGATTAACAAATCGAAAAAAATCAAGAGTGTGGAAATAGAACATTTGGACAAGATTTGCATTTTACAGTCTTTACTTAATTTACAAACTCAGGGAAAGTTCATGACTGAAGCATTTGTTTCGAGCAAAGAATATCAAACATAACGAGACACCTGAAAAAGGCATTAGATACATATATAAACTCGACATCTGGAGAGCATGGGTAACTATAAAGTATGCAGTTAAGATTGTGCTACCTTCTTCCATTGCTCCATGCATCAGTTCAGATTCATGTTTTATTTTTGGTTTGTTTCCAGCAGTGGACATGGGTCAGTGGACACCTCTTAGTTGCAAAAAGCATGTATTCAGTTTTTTTTTTTTTTTTTCAAATTTAAGAAGCAGCACAAGAAATAGTAATTCAAGCTTTAGAGTTGAACAATAGATTAATGAAAGCAGGTGAGAAGGTGTAATAAATCAGAGATGAATGTTGCTTGGGGCATTATAATACTCTGGACAATGTTTTGCTGACAATCATAAGGCCCTGCCATGCTGTTTAAGAACACATCCATGGCACCGGCTTTGTCTTCACCCTCTGGATTATTCTGCCTTCCTACATCTGGTCGGTACTGATCTCCTGTTTGTCCTATTGTCCTAGTCCTATGGGACTAAAGTGTCTCGGACTCTCTGGGCGGCACCCGCCGCGTCTTGTTGACAGCCCATCGGCTGGAATCAACCTCGTTCTCTGGGCACGAACTGAAGTATTCAACCCAAGGTTCCTGCCTTAGAAGTCCTTGCTGTAACTGCGGATCCGCTGTATAAACTATTAAGCAGGTGTTTATAATCTTATGCTTAATCAGTGTATTTAAAGCAGTGTTTCTTACAGGTATCCTGCCAAGAAATTTGAAATATAAGTGATTAAAAAGGTATGATTTAAAATATATCCTTACTATGTTTTATTTGAATATTATTTTCTGCATTATATAGAGTAGAGTACCCTAAATCTTTTCATCACATTATAAAAAAAGATTGTGTCAGCCTTGTTCAATGCTTGAAGATAATTCTGAGATGTTCCTGTATTTAAAATCTGGAAACTCTTTTTTCCTCCATACATCATATGCTTCACTTAATAAAAACACAGATTAAGTGAAGAGCCTGTCTGCATGAGCTCTGCCTGCATGTATTTCAATACCAAAGGCTGTCATAGTACAAGAGCGACATTGGTCCTGTCATTGAAGATGAATGTTCAAGGTTGAATTGCAGTTTGCTCCAAATCCCATTCATCAGCCAGTCCATTGATCAAAAGGAGCTATTTGCAGCCATAGGGCATCATAGAGAAACATCTGAAGACAAGGTTTACATAGGACATTAAAGACAAAATGACATAATTTTACAACCATAAATCATTACTAAGGAGATATATTTTGGGGGGAAGAAATTAATAGTTAAACAGCCTAATTTATCAAATCGGGTTGTCTTAATCTAAGAGATACCACTTTAAATTCTTTGTTTCAGTGAATTACAGATTTTTAATTCAACAAGTATCCCTTCATTGACTGAGAGAGATAAAATGAACACATGTATGAAGCTAACGTTTAAACCTAACCGGATGGTAACTTCCCAGAAGCACGAAAATTGTTCAAGATTGTGCTCATCTACTGACCCCAGCCCATAGCAGATACTTGTGCACCAAAAAAAAATTCGGACAAGTTAAGAAAAAAAAGGTTGAATTAAAGGGCATATTTCCTTATTTTAAAAAATAAAACAATTTCTTATGTGTTCATAACTTATAATTCTTTAAACATTTGAAATTGAAAACTCGTTAGGAGAGAGAAACTAAAAGCATAACTTAAAAGTACTCTTTGATCATAGTTATTTTTATAGAAAAATTACACAAGCACAGAGACTGTTAAACAAGCATAGTTTTAATAATAAGCAAGTATAATAAACAATGAAAACAGACAAGCTATAGATTGTGGGAAGTTATGAGAATGACATTCGATCCAGGTTAGCTTAATCAAGAGAATGCAGAACAACTTTGAGTGCTGAACAGGTGTACTGAGGAAAAACATTAATTATGACAGGAAACACAAGAGCAATTTAATTAAATGCAAAGGAGAACCAACTTCCTCAGTTTCATCACAAATAGAAGCTTTTCAGTATGGTTATTAGTACCGACTCTGTTGCATTGCTTCATAACACTCAGCTCCTCTCTATTGTCCATCAGATGTACAGATCAAGTCTTATTTGTGATGAATGGAGAGGAAACTGTTAGTCTTTAAACAACAGATGTGCCACACAGGAACTCACGCACAGCTAGGGTAAAGTTAAAGTAACTTTCAAAATAAGAGGCGATGCATGGGCAGGTTTTGCATGCATCGAGTGAGGACTGTTGCAAGTGCTGGTTGAAGGAACATTCTTGCCTGCGTCTTTGAGGCAAGACAGTGGTCAGAGGGCCCAGTTACACCTGTGTAAAACAGCCTCGCTTCTGTCAGTGAGCCCCAGGGCAGCTGTGGCTACAGTGTAGCTTGCCACTGTAAGAGTGTGTGAATGGATTAATGTAGTGTAAAGCCCTTTGGTCAAGTCTCCTGACTTGAAAAAGCACTATATAAGTACAGACCATTTTCAATAAATGGAATTTTATGAACATTAAACTTCTTCCTCTGGCAGAGTGTATAAATTTTCATTTTAATAACACTCAGTTATGCAACAGTTATTTCACATATTGTTTGGTCCTAAAAGTCATTTAAAGCTGAGATATAAACCTAGAATGATGTTTTGAGAAAATGAAATTTTACTTACTCTTTTTAATTATAGACAAGGCATGAAAAGTAAAATAATACAAACAAACAAAAAAAAGACAGTTAAAAATAAATCATTGCAGCGGATTTGCTTGCTTATGAACAACCCCAATGTAGTCTTATTTATTTTCCATTCTTAGCAGAAGTTATCTTGATAGTGGGGCCTAGTACATTGTTTATAGTATAACAATGATCCTCGAAAAGTGCTGTTTACTCCTTGGGAGTGGTGGCCTAGTGGTTAGAGCATAGTATCCTGTTTTTGTTTAAAAAGTAAAGCATGAAACAGATGTTCTATTGTTTCGTAGTCAGTTTTTGATATCTTTTTATCTTTTTTTTTCCTTTTTTTATCATTACCTATGCTAAAATAATTAACGCTGTATAACATCAGGAATCAACTGTAACTGTTAGGTACAGTTTTTGTCACTTCCAAACTTTACCTCGTTATTTAAATGTAATTTAGCAACATTCTATGAGAACTTGTCTGATAAGTTGTCACAAGCACTAATTTGTCATCTTATGAGATTGTGACGGTCTGTTAGGCATAAAGTTTGGTGTAATGCATAAAGGTTTTCCTTTGCTGTAGACAGCACTGGCTTGTGCATACAACAATAAAAATGAAATTTTTAGTCCTTCAGAAGAAAAGAGCTGACGTTAGAGAACACTTTACTCATCGTGCTTGTGTCATTATATAAGAATGTTCAGTCAACACTGTTACGTTGTTAGAGAAATGTTCTTGTATGCGCATGAAGTTCTATTTCACCTTTGATCCAGCTTTGATTTTGTAACCCAGTAAATTCACTCGTTAATGAGAGTTTGACAGTTTTAGGCTCACTATGTAATTGATGGAAAGAGATTAGTCACGCATTCTAGACGGAAGTCTGGCACAGACGGCCAAATAAAAAGGAATGCAGGGGAAGTAAAAGGTCAGGCTAATTAAATGTTAGTAAAGAACACCTTAGTAAATGAGTAGTTTAACGAAACGACCATCCAACATATATGTGGAAAGTACTGGAAATCCAGTTTCCATTTATTTTGTGGCTTTAAAATTGGTAAACTTATAAAATATTTGTTTTTCACAAGTGTACTTGGTATTGGCTCACTTTTGCATAAAGTTTATGATTGATTTGATGATTTGTCCTAAATGCTGGGATAAAGAGCAGGTTAGACCTTTCCAGTCACAAGGCACCCAGTGAGTTTGTTGAGGTGTCTGGGAAAATTCCTGGAGAGATCTGTCACTGTAAAATGGAGATGTTGAAGTGCGAACATTTAGTGGATTACTTCATTCTGGATCCCTAAAAGCACACACCTGTGGTAAACCTTCTATTATTTTCTGAGGAAGGTTATGGAATCTGAATTGGCTACAACCAGGTCTTTAATTGCAGATTGGACTTCCAGAATGTAAGACTTTAGATTTATTGGGGTCAGCTACTCCAGCAGTAATGAAATAAAGATACCTTTATGGCTTTGTTGCTTTGAAAACTCAAAGGCTTAGACAGGTTTCACGTGCCCAGAAGCAAAGCAGCCTGTGGAATTGTAGTTTGCCTCAAGGATGTTCTGGAAATATAATTAATATAATTAACAACAACAAAAAAAAAAACATTCAGGCTGTGTATGATTTAGGGGCTGGCTTCTGATTCAGACTAAGGTTATCATGAGGTCTAAGGATTTTCCAAAAAAATATCAGGACATTATTTTATATACACTATATTGCCAAAAGTATTTGCTCACCCATCCAAATTATTGGAATCAGGTGTTCCAATCACTTCCATGGCCACAGGTGTATAAATTCAAGCACCTAGGCATGCAGACTGTTTTTACAAACATTTGTGAAAGAATGGGTCGCTCTCAGGAGCTCAGTGAATTCCAGCGTGGAACTGTGATAGGATGCCACCTGTGCAACAAATCCAGTCGTGAAATTTCCTCGCTCCTAAATATTCCACAGTCAACTGTCAGCTGTATTATAAGAAAATGGAAGTGTTTGGGAACGACAGCAACTCAGCCACGAAGTGGTAGGCCACGTAAACTGACGGAGCGGGGTCAGCGGATGCTGACGCGCATAGTGCGAAGAGGTCGCCAACTTTCTGCAGAGTCAATCACTACAGACCTCCAAACTTCATGTGGCCTTCAGATTAGCTCAAGAACAGTGCGCAGAGAGCTTCATGGAATGGGTTTCCATGGTCGAGCAGCTGCATCCAAGCCATACATCACCAAGTGCAATGCAAAGCGTCGGATGCAGTGGTGTAAAGCACGCCGCCACTGGACTCTAGAGCAGTGGAGACGCGTTCTCTGGAGTGACGAATCGCGCTTCTCCATCTGGCAATCTGATGGACGGGTCTGGGTTTGGCGGTTGCCAGGAGAACGGTACTTGTCTGACTGCATTGTGCCAAGTGTAAAGTTTGGTGGAGGGGGGATTATGGTGTGGGGTTGTTTTTCAGGAGCTGGGCTTGGCCCCTTAGTTCCAGTGAAAGGAACTCTGAATGCTTCAGCACACCAAGACATTTTGGACAATTCCATGCTCCCAACTTTGTGGGAACAGTTTGGAGCTGGCCCCTTCCTCTTCCAACATGACTGTGCACCAGTGCACAAAGCAAGGTCCATAAAGACATGGATGACAGAGTCTGGTGTGGATGAACTTGACTGGCCTGCACAGAGTCCTGACCTCAACCCGATAGAACACCTTTGGGATGAATTAGAGCGGAGACTGAGAGCCAGGCCTTCTCGTCCAACATCAGTGTGCGACCTCACAAATGCGCTTCTGGAAGAATGGTCAAAAATTCCCATAAACACACTCCTAAACCTTGTGGTCAGCCTTCCCAGAAGAGTTGAAGCTGTTCTAGCTGCAAAGGGTGGACCGACGTCATATTGAACCCTATGGATTAGGAACGGGATGTCACTTAAGCTCATATGTGAGTCAAGGCAGGTGAGCAAATACTTTTGGCAATATAGTGTATGTGGTTAATGTCTCTTGAATCTTACTTGGGGGACTCGGACATTACCAAGGGAAATTTAGAGCAGTTTAGTTTACCAAATTTTGTAGTAACGAGACTAAAGGGTTTGTTGCAGTGAAACAGAAATAGCACTTCCCAGCCTATCTATGAGATTTTACTATAGGAATTGACATGTAACATGCATGTTTAATTTGTGTTAGTCTCTTTTTCGATTTTTGCAGGCCTCGTTATTGTCTTTTCAGTACCTTTTATATTTACTGTGCATTTATGTATTTGTAGTGCATATCTTGGCCACCATAAGAACATTACAGAGATCACTTAAAGCTTATCAAGACATGAATCTCAGTGACTTCACTTTATTTATTTTGAAAAATCTGTAAATAACTGACAATCATGTAATTTACAAGGTGGATTAAAACTGTCCCCAGAGCCAGAAGGGCTCGCAATAGGTAGATCAGGATGCAGAGGCCTCAGTCGCTTACTGTTCCCCAGTTCTCTTGGCACCGCCCCCTCATGCTTTCCCTGCAGGTGGTTGGCCCACTGGGGCATGTCCTCATTTCATTCCTTTGGGCTCTGCCCGGCTGTGTCCCAGGAGAAAGAACCTGACCACCAGACGCTCGCCAACAAACCCCAGGACTGGTTCAAGGGTGAGATCCTGGCTCCGCCATACTGGGCAGCACTAGGTGCCTCGATTATTTTGTTTTGTTTGTTTTCTCTTCCATATAGAGTGAAGGTGGCTTGCAAAACATTTTTGGATGCTCCTGGACACCTACAGTATGTACCTTGGGAAGTTTCAAGCCTATTTTTTGGTGTATGCAAGCTACATTAACCAGATCCCAGGGCCCATATAATTAACTGAATAACTACCATTCAAGGCTTATTCTTTTCTCTATAATTTTTTGACTGTTTGTTCATTAGCATGTGTAAGACAAAGAGAAGGACAAAAGAAGAGCTAGCAGACAGAGCTGATAGTTTAACTGCAAAGTGGAGACATAACAGAATTAAGTTAGTCATTAGTCTGATTGATATGATGTGTTTCAGAGCAATAATTATAGTAATACTACTAATAATAATAGCTACATATTCAAAACTATATAAAAAACATAAAACTATGAAATAAAATTTTCTTTAAAATTTCTTTTTTTTTAATCCAGATTCTATGAAAACAGCGGGATTAAAGAGTTGTCTAGCAAATTGCAATGTCTCTGGTAATTGCATTTTTTGTGTTGTAAAATGTTTGACCTGGGTATTACATAAATAAAACTCAGTTACAAACATTTCTACCAGCAAAAAAAGGTGTAATGGCATAAATAAAGTGTTCTATATAGTGACAGTAAATCTTCACCATTTTTGTGTGGAGGGGACATAAAGAAGCGTGTTGGTAATGACAAAGAAATTAGGCTTGGCCTGGGTTTGAATTTCTATTTGCAGCCTAAACTGTTAGAGAACACAAATATATCATGATGTCAATCTCTCCTCTGTGTCTTGAAATATCCTCCACAAAGACCTCCAACCTATAGTCCCTGACTGCGCAGTTTATGTGACTGTAGATAGAGCTAAGAGGCCCTAAGATTGATGGATCAGAGACTGGCTCCACACACACTCACAGTAACACGTACACCAGCAAAGCTGCCTTGGGATTGAACCTGCCATCTTTAGTACAAAGCTTTAGATCATGACCGATTGTGAACTATTTACAGTTGTGTCAAAATTATGGGGTGAAATATGCTGTGGCATGCCAAGGGCCGAACTGAAAACTAATGCATTGATCAGGATCTTTATCTTTTCTCCTTAAACATTTCTCCTCTCTTTTTCCTCCTATTCTCATTTTAAATCCTGCCTGTTGGTAATTTATTTCAGGGGTTGTCTAAGACTCTGGAGCTCCAATCAACTCAGTCCTCAACCCTGTATGACGTTCATAGCATTACAATTGAGCCATCATTCTGTCAGGAATACCCCCACCAGGAAAGCAGCATAGGGAATCACAGGAGGAGGACAAGTTTACCTTAGCTTCTCTGTTCCTTCTCGGTGCTCGAAACATAACAAGCTCAGTAAAACTGAGACATCATCTAACAGAGTTAAAATGTTAATTATTATGAGCCAATCTGTTTTAATTGCTAAAAATTTTCATCCTCATTTTCCTAAAGCTGGGTACTTCTTTTTTTATCACTGATTTGTGTCATGATGGGTAAACGGAGGCAAGCCCATATGCAGAACACACACGGAGGAGGCAGGGAAAAAGTTCAAATGTTTATTAAAAGTTCTGAACATGAGATCGTAAACAAGTTCTGAGACTGGTTCACTGAAGTCTTGACTGGGACCGGAGACTGTGGGTTAGCAGAGTTCATGAGAAGCTAAGCGTCGAGCTTCAGGCTTAGCTTGGCAGACCTAGATCTGAGCTTCCAGCTCATTGCAGAGAACAAAAGGGAATATCCACATAGGATTCTTCAGGCTGAGCTTCCAGCTCATTGCAGAGAACAACAGGGAATATCCACATAGGATTCTTCAGGCTGATTCCACATAGGAATCTTCAGGTAAACTCCACATAGAAGTCTTCAGGTTAAATCCACATAGGAATCTTCAGGTTGGCTCACCAGGGCAGATTAGCAGGTTAAGCTCACCTAGAGCTTCAGGCTAGAGACAGGTTTCCTGTGTGGCAGCTCTCCCAGAGCTTCAGACTAGCGACAGGTTTCCTGTGAGGCACAGACAAAGGAGAGATTAGAATCTGATCTCACACTAGAGATAACTAAGATTCTTCCAGTAACAGAGGCTCAGGTTGCTAACCAAACTAAGATCAACACTGCGGCGTGGAAGCAAGGTCTGGCAGGAGCTTATAAAGGGGTAGTCTCCTGATGAGTAGATGCATAACAGGTGTGCTGGAAGATTCCAGCTCCAGGAGACCCACAGCGCCCTCTGCTGGAGGAAGGTGGTAAAGCTCCAGATCCCAACTGTAACTCCAGTCTAAGAGAAAATAACAAAGAGCAGAAGAGGATCCTCGGCGCCCTCTGGTGGGCAAGCCTGAGGATCCCAACAATTTGCTGATCCCCACTCTCTTTGATTCTACTTTTCTCCTGTAATACTGCATCTCAAATTTATACAGTGTCTTCCAAATATATTCATACCCTTAACTTTTTTATTTCATATAATAACACATTACTTGGATTTAATTTGATTGAAGAAAACAAAGTTGTCTATGACTTTATGGTGGAAAAAACTATGCATAGTTTTCAATGTTGTTTTTTCATATAATTATTTGTAAAGTTACACTACAAATATATTTAGCCCCTTCCTCGCCTTGTAACCCCCGTGCCACAAACAAGACTTGGACTCTGTAAACGGGAAATATATATTCTTCCAGCGAACACAATCTCGCTGTTAAACTAATGACTACAATTACTTCGTCTGTTTATATCACCATGCAAAGCAGCTCACCAAAACGTCACAAAAATGTAGAAAAAAATAACGGGTATATTTATTATCTTAAGTCTACATGAAATCTATACCCTACACAGACTAATGAAATACTATCTGTAAAATTATCTATGTAAACAAACCTCATCACTTGAGAAGGTAGGTGATGCGGACGTCGTGGAAGACATTTTGTCCGTAACGCTCGCCATACTGTTGGGGGGGAGATGTTCATGTTGCTGCGGTCTGCAGTCTGGACGTTAGATGTCGGTGAAAATTACACACTATAGCTTTAAAGAGGGATGACAGAGTTTTCTAATGATTCTGCCACCTGTGGTCAAAACACAGAACTGCACCACTCTTCTGATGGTTCTTATAGGTCGTGCTCGTACTTAAAAAGGTTTATTTTATAATTTTTTTCCCTTACCTGGATTTGCCATTGGTGTCTGTGTGGATTGATTTTGAATATAATGCTTCAATTTTTTTGCTACACTGCAAAAACGAGCTAGAAATAAGTACAAATTTCTTAAATGAAGTGTATTCACCCTTAATTTGAGTAGGTAAATTAGATGATTTGCCAATGGAATGAGTATTTTTACTCTTAAAATAAGATATTTAGATAATATGCACTTGAAATAAGAGAATTCAACTGTGTTTTCTTATTTTAAGTGTAAATTGTCCTGTTCCATTGGCAAAATGTATCTTTTACCTCCTCAATGCAAGAACAAATGCACTTATTTGAAGAAAAAATGACTTATCTAGATTTAGACTTTTTGCAGTGTAGGTCGTACTCATTCAACACAGACGCATTTGACGTCACAGCCGCACTCTTGTTTTATTTCTTAATTTCTTTTTTTTCTCTCTCTCTCTCTCTCCTTTTGGCTTTGATCTTAGAAATAAAAAACTGTAAAGCAATTTGTTAGAGGTATCATGGAGGAACTATCTGGCAATGCCTGAGCTCAGTCTCAGGTTATTTTTAACCTAGTATTATTTTTGTTTTCAACCTCCTGTGCCGTGATTAGATGCCCTCTCGACTCAGTGCAGGAGGTGGGAAACAAAAAATAACATCTCCATAAGATAATGTCTCCCACCCCATGCATAAAGCTGCTGCTGAACTGGAATGTTCCTTCGCTGACAGCCTGATGCACCCTAAGTGCACCAAGGAGTGTTATCACAGATCCTTCCCCCAGCAGCTGTAAGACTTTATAACCATCACTGCTCCCAGCAGCCTCAATTAGTTGCTAGTACATTCATGCTGATTTTTGCACAGCTTAGTTAAATAACGCTTCTGTCATTTTTGCACATCTTTTGTGCTGCTGATATTTTTTACACATCCATTACTGTAAAAATGTCCACAGCTGTACATTGATATTTTTTTTATACTGATGCACAGTATTTATATTGTTAAAACACTGTACAGTACAGTATTTTATTTCTGTGACAGCTTTTGCTATAATCTTTTGCTGCTGTAATGCCACAATTTCCCCATTGTGGGACGAATAAAATAGATTTTCTATTCCCATTTTTGTGAAATCCTTTCATGTCAGTGCTGGCAAAATTTCTAAAAAAAATTATTCCTGTACTATATTTCTTTCAGTTTAATTGTTTTATTTTGTAACACAAAATACATTGTCACCATACTCACCTGTACAACATTCAAAACACTTACTCTTTTGTTTTCTGCATGTCCTTGCTTCTTTCAGATTGAGCTCCTGTAAGGAGGAGATAAAGCCCCCCAGCAGGGCTGGACCACAGCTTTCACCTTCCGATTTCCTGGACAAGCTCATGGGGAAAACATCAGGATACGATGCACGCATCAGACCCAATTTCAAAGGTACACTGTATTCCAAGGTAGACCCTCACAGCAGCAATCAAGAAAATCCAAAAGTAGACAGTCAAGAATAAGATAAACACCTGGCAGTCTCTGCAGTTAAACAAAAAGAAGCAAACCTTTCTTGGATTTTTATTCTAGAGGGTTAGACAGACATGTAACTGTACCATTTTCCAAGTAACATTTATTTACCAGAAACTAATTTAATAACATTGATTTAATAGTGGTAGAACACTTTGTACATACTGTGGGTAAGAGATTTTGAGCCACTTTTAAAGCTGGAGTTTTCATTCTCAGCCCTGTTTGTTTTTGTGTTGCTTAAAGTCTAGATCTGTTTGTCCATGAAACATTAATGCCAATGGAGATAAATTTTTAAACAGTTACTTATAAATTCAAACTGGATAGGTGAATATTTTGTTTCCAGGTTTTCCTGCACAACAGTGATCGGAAATATCTGCTTCACGATAATGCACATTTAGTGCCACTCTCCTACAAAGTAATTTGATTAATTAGGCACATATTTATAGTAATCTTAAACTATAATGTATAACTACTGCAATATTTTACTTTTAATGGCATAATTCAAAAGCATTTTTATCATCTAATTCAGACTAATTTCTGCACATTGGTATAACCCACTTTTTCCATACTTGGCTGTTATTTATCTGCAATAATTCGTGCACTGAATAAAACAGTAGTAACTAGCAACTGCAGTCCTCCATTATCAATAATTATCATTATTAAAAAGGCGGAATCGGTAACTCAGAGCAACGACCAAATGTCTTTGTGACCCGATTCTAAAATATTATAGCACAAAAATACTCATTTGTATGCCTATTAAAGGTATCTAGAAAGCTTTAAATTGATTTTCATATATTCAACTTTTGATCTACACTAAGAATTACGTATTCAGTTAAGATGAGAAAATCCAAATAAAAAATCCAATAATTTCAAATCTAAGACACAAGTTCAAAAAATAATTGTGAACAAAATTACAGTTACTATACTTATTTGCTCTTTCTCTATTAATATATTTGGCGTTTCTCTGCTCATGAGCTTGGTCCTCATGCTGTGTTCATTTTTAGCCCCACAATTCTTTTATAGGATTTAGGTCTGTTGACTGAGATAGCCATAGAAGAAATAAGCTTTTGTGTTTGATGCAAGATAATCTGTTAATAGGGTCATATGATTATCCACATTGTCCAGGTGAAAGACCCAATTACAGCAGCTCAAACACATCATGCTTAAAGGTATAGTGGAGGATTTTCACAAATTTTATAAAAGATGCGTCCTCTTCTCATACACTTCCTAGACACTTTTTCTCTTACAACCCTTGGCCATTTTCAAAGGCGAGCTTCAATGACTGGCTGAAACTGTATCTCACCGCACATTTAGACCTGAAAGTGCGTATGCTCAGAAAAAAGCTAACTGAGCATAACATAACATAACATTAACATATCACCAGACAATTAAGAGGACCACTTATTTTGATGATCCACCTGGAAAAAGAACATCCTCCATTACACCCCTACTACAGGAAACAATGCAACTGCCACAATAAGCCAATAGAAATATTACAATTACTCATCTACATTTTTTTTTTCTAATAATTAAATAAAGCTACTCGGAGACTTATTAGTCTGGTACAGGAGAACATTGTGCTTTCCACCTGCCTGATCTGTATTGAAAAACTCTCCAGAAAAGGAGCACATAAGTGGCACATGCCTTTCTTATGACAGGAGCTGAAAGTCCACAAATCCCCAGCGTTTTCTCACATTCAACCTTCTATGACATTTTTTTGTTGTTGTTGCATTATATTTAAAGATGGATAAAAGCAGCTTTACAAAGTTCTCTCAAGCTTTGGAAAGGAAATAGACCCAAAGCATCACAAATCTTTTAGCTGTTGAAAGGGTCTTTTCTACTTAATCATTCTGTATTTCACACCAGAACTACAAGTAGGGAGCCTCTATTAAAAAAGAAAATGTTTTACCAACATCACATTTTCCTTTCCTACTATCACAAATCCTCAAAGTGGGAGGCTTGGAAACTTTACTTGCACTTTAAGGAGCACTTTATGCTTTTTTCAGATTAGACTAAATCTATTCAAGTCCTCTCTTAAGTTTGGTGGAGAATCAGTAGGCCTGGGAATCTGGTTAGCTAATAGCTTCTTAGATTACTTATAAAATCCAAATTTGAAAAAGAACTGGGATGGCTTCCAAAAACACTGAACATGTGTTGTCATGTGTAGTGATCTAAAACATGGCTGCTGCAATGAAAAGTACAGGGGTTATACTCCCTTTATCTTGAATGCAAATCCATGTCATGGACCACACCTGTTATTTGTTTATGTTAATTGCACCTAAATGATTTGCATTTAGTTCTCTTTATTTTTGTTAAGTTAATGTGTTTTGCTTCCTCATTGTGTGGTTGTTGACTGTTATCATTCTGTTGCTGTTCCCCTGTTCCCTGTTTATACTTTATATTTGTGAGTTCATCATTTTTTTTCTAGTATATTTATTCAGCATTTGCCTGTCTTCTTACCACTTTGATCCTTAACCACTGCAAACCATCACAATGTGGCAGGGACTGCAGCTCAGAAGTTTGTTTTGCAAAATTCCTTCAGTATTGCAAAGTTTTAAAGAGAAACAGTAAATCAGACCAGATTATAAAGGAAGTCATAGTCATCTTCACAACTGTTTAACCATCATTTAATGCTGTAGCAGAGATGTTGTATAGCTCTGCAGAAATATTTCAAATCTTGCTTTATTAGAATCTATCTGTATTTGCTTTGACTGAAGTAAAGCATCTTATGTGCACAGTAAGATAAATGTGCTTACATATGCAAGAAAAGCAGCAATTTAGCCCTGCAATTTGGTTGTTTGGTTGTAGTGAAAAGCTGCAGTACAAAGGTTATCACAATAACAATAATCATCCAGACCAAAATAATGGTAAATGCATATCTGTTACCAGACGAATTCATGTGTTTAGCTAGAAATCAGGCTTTTTCTGTCACATTATGCTTCCATTTTAATGACTAAGTATGGAAACTTGACTATAAATGTTTGAGTAAGAGTCCAATCCTTAATTGGACATATTTACAGTCTAAAATAATATTTTTTGTATGTTTTAATGGATTTAAAGAACAGAATAACCTGACCAATCATAAGCTGCATGACAAGTTTCAACAATTTCAGTCATCAGCAGATTATAGTGTAAAGTTGTTTTACATCACATTCCAGATTCTTCCAAATCACAGCTGAAGCAGCAGGGACTGATTTCCTCTAACAATCTATACCAGCTACAATCAATGAAGAAAGATGAAAAGTAATGAAGAAACTGCTGACATTTTTCTGAAGCCTCAGGAGAAAAACAGTATAATGGGGAGTTTTAAAGTGGGCACCAGCTTAATCTTATAAATGCCGATTTAAGGGAGCAGTGTGTACATTTACACTGTTGTTTCTTCCCCTCAGGCCCTGCTGTGAATGTCACCTGCAATATTTTCATCAACAGCTTTGGGTCGATAACAGAAACTACCATGGTAAGTCATTAATTTATAATTTTAAGAATAAAACCTTTTTCAAATACATCCATATAAATTGCATGTTGGTTGTAAAATGCCAAAATTAACTATCTGTGATATTCCTGGTTATAACCCAAAAAATGCTCAACCAGCTTTATTCTCCTTTTCTGACTCTCTTCTTTATTAATCCTCTCACTACTGAAGCCTCTCATTTCTTTTTCTTGAAGCTCAGCAGTGCAACCTTCAGAGACCAATGGGTCACTGACATGCTGATAATGAACTGTCTCCTCAGCAATTAAAATGAAACATTGGAAAACTGAGAAAGAAAGATAGAAGGAAGTGAAGAGGTCTGCATTGATAGTGTCATTGCTGCTGGGTCAGCGCAAAACAGCCAGGAGCCGTTTAAAGGGATCTGAGGGAGTTCCAGAGGATGGTTTCTCCTCCTCTGGAACTCCCTACAACCATATATAAATATTTTGCGTCTGACACCTTTTGCATAATTTAATGGTAAAAACTTTGCTCAAAATCCTATTGAACACAATCAGATATACCTGATAACAGAGGGCAGAAGACTACACAAAAAATAATCTTGACTTATCGCATAGTAATAAATTATTAATATCAACAATGTATTTCTGTTTTTTCTTTTTACCTATTTTGTTAAAAGGCCAAATAAGGACTTCAAACCAAAAAAAAGTAATTTTCTGTTTTGTTTTATTCTTGGATCGGGCTTTAAAGGGTTAAAATATTACAAAAAACATCAATATAAGAATCTGGATTATCAAAGCTTTTGAATGTTTCCTTGTATTTCAAAATGTTTAATATACATTTTTTTCCAGGATATTAATTTTATTTGCAGAGCTTACAACATATCCATCTATCATCGATCCATCCATCAGTCTATGATTCATCCATCTACCCATCCATCCATCCATCCATCCATCCATCCATCCATCCATCCATCCATCCATCCATCCATCCATCCATCCATCCATCTGCCGTTCCGTTTTTTTTTTTAACTTTCAGATCTCATCAACTTACAACAGCAGAGAAGTTTATTTCCTCATCACCTCACCAAACTTCCACTTGCCATATGTTGACCTTGAGTTCTTTTGCAGGACTACAGGCTCAATGTTTTTCTAAGGCAAATGTGGAACGACCCTAGGCTGGCTTACAGTGAATACCCTGATGACTCCCTGGATCTGGATCCATCCATGCTAGACTCGATCTGGAAACCTGATCTTTTCTTTGCAAATGAAAAAGGAGCCAATTTCCACGAGGTCACAACAGATAACAAGCTGCTGCGGATTTTCCAAGATGGCAGCGTTCTTTACAGCATTAGGTAAGTGAAGTTAAAACTTGCACAGTAAAACCACTGACAGTGTTATTGATTTATTCCACTGAACATTAGTTTTGATCCCAGTTTGACTACCTTAACGATATTATTTCCAAATGACCTAAATCAACTGTGAATTGATTGCAGTTCTACTCAGTAGTGTTCAAAAAACAGCTCGAATCAAATGCCACTCAGTGCTGTCCAAAGCAGGCAGGCAGCAAAATAATCTCATCATCCAGAAATTCTTGATCTGAACTGATGAATTTCCAAAGACATGCACCCTCTGCATCTGTCCTCTCATCAGGGATGGAGAAAGCATTGTGAGAAAGATTTAATGAAAATGCCAAACAGAAAGCATGTGACAGGCTTTGATCGAAATTTGCACTGGAGGAAGGAAATCTTGCAGATTTAAGCACAGCACCAGAGAGGAGGATTGCATTTCTGGTCATGACATAGGTGTCACAGTCCAATATTGCTGTCTATTTGCTGTTCGTTCTGTTGAATGTTGCGAGGCAAATGGATATTGTCCTAGGTCTTACTGAAAAAAGAAGCAACACAAATTTAAATGTGACAAAATCACTAGTGTGTCACATTTAAGAATAAGGAAAAAATGACCTAATTTTCTAAAAACATAAATTCTTTGAACTTTGCCTATGATTTAAACTACATTTTAAATGTACATTATAAGCGTTCAAGGAAGTACTTTAAAGTAGTGACAATCTATATAAGGTAAAAACAATTCCAGTATAATTTTTAGGTTTATGAATGTTTAATGGCTGGTATTTTTCAACTTATAAGATAATAAAACAACTATTGTAGGACAATATTTGTTTGTGGCTCTAAAGCTGCAGTCTTATGTTGTGTTGAGGCAGGTTCCAGGATAACAATTATTAGAGTATTACTACTTAAGGTAACTAACTCTGAATGGCTGAAAAGGTTGTGCACCATCAAGCATAGTCTGTTGAACTCAAGTCACAAAATGTTTCATTGAATAGTTTTATATGGATGTGAGAAATTGCAGTGTGAAAAGGTTATTAGAGATAAAGGGTTAGGGAAAACCTTTCTCCAATAAAAACAGTGAAAAAGATAGATATGGCCCTTAAATTAAATGCTTTACTGAATTTTAGTACGTACTAATTGACCCTACATCTGCTCTATTAGCAGAGGCGTGCACAGACATTTTGGGGGGCAGGTGCTCAGGAGGGGAGGGGGGGCACTTTTTAGCGCACGTGGAACACTTAATTATAAAAAAAAAAAATACACACATGTTGAATGAAATTTGACTTTTATTTGTAACATTCTCTAAACGTGAGTTTTCAATGGAAAAAAGTCACATCACCAACAGAACAGACTAAAGCATGCTTCTTTCATCTGGCTCATCTCCCTGTTTTCCCTCATCCATCTGCTCTCCCTCATCCTGCTGTTCTCCCTCATCCTGGTCTTTTTCTGTCTCTGTGTCTTCCCTGAACTCTTCCTCATCTCCTGTCCTGGTAGATGTTGATAGTATAGAGCTTCCCTGCTGTGACTGCCTACAATATAATAATAATAACCATCATGACAATAATAATAATAATAATAATAATAATAATAATAATAATAATAATAATAATAATAATAATAATAATAATAATAGCTTTAACAAATATGCCACATTAGTTTAAATAATGGGCTATTAGGGCAACATGACTGGAAGTCTTGTCACGTGGATATGACTTATGGTAGCCTACAAAATAATAGCTATTTTAATACCTGCTGCACAAACCACTTAAAAATAAAATGTGAACAGCTTTTAAGATTTTTCAATACGATTAACCCTCCTTTCTTGGCATTGTGCTGCAATTACTAAATCAATATACAATTAAGACAATAAAGAGACCAAAATGCTTATAATATAATAAGCATTTTGAGCAAATCAGAGCAAAAAGTCAGAATTCTCAGCAAAAAGTCAGAATTCTGAGAAAAAAGTCAGAATTATGAGGAAAAAAGTCAGAATTATGAGATTAAAGTCAGAATTATGAGAAAAAAGTCAGAATTCTGAGAAAAAAGTCAGAATTCTGAGAAAAAAGTCAGAATTCTGAGATTA
Organism: Cyprinodon tularosa; assembly: GCF_016077235.1. Taxonomy (NCBI): domain Eukaryota; kingdom Metazoa; phylum Chordata; class Actinopteri; order Cyprinodontiformes; family Cyprinodontidae; genus Cyprinodon; species Cyprinodon tularosa. The sequence goes on along the minus strand of NW_024038531.1, from coordinate 1,019,920 downwards.
AAGTCAGAATTCTGAGATTAAAGTCAGTATTCTGACTTTTTTCCCATACTAAACTGAAATAAAATTTAAAAATCAGTTAACTTATTTTTTTTTTTCAGTGGCCCTAATCCTCTTCCGTAGATTTGCAATTGCAAACTCTACCGAAATTATTTGTAGCCTATATGGTCGTCCTCACGTTATCTGTCATTGGCTTTGGCTACAGTGTAAAACTTTCAGAATCAGAATCAGGTTTATTGCCATTGTTAGTGAAGGAGTTCACAAACTAGGAATTTTTTGTGGTACAATCGTGCAACATGAAACATATAATATGGAATAGGTAAATAAAATTATAAAAATATCTAAAAACTGTGGGTATACGTCATGCAATAAAATAGACTAATATATACACTTAAGATAAAAATATGGATATAAAATATAAAAAGTAAAATAGCATCTTACAAGGAGACAACTAGTTTATCAGGTGACCAGTCGGGAAAAATGCTTGTTTGGTGCTGCTGAATGAGACATTTTAATGCACAACAAAATGATTTGCTTGATCTGTATATTACCTGGCTAATGGGGCACAGGAGAAGCAGCCTGTCAGCGACCGTTCCTGCTATCTGAAGACGCTACTGAACTGCTATGATGCTGGGCATCTGGCATGCCCTGCGGGCGACCGCGCGAGGTCACGTGACAAAGGAAGAGAGATAGGCTGGTCGGGTGTGCTTAAGTAAGTGGCTCATTTCGGGGCATTGTTTCAGTCGTTTTTAATGGCTCAGGTTTTCAAAAGATCATTTCAAAACCGACCTCAGTAAAATCTTAATAATATTAATCCATCCATCCATCCATCCATTATCTTACACGCTTGTCCCAATTGGGGTCGCGAGGGGTGCTGGTGCCTATCTCCAGCAGTCAATGGGCGAGAGGCGGGGTACACCCTGGACAGGTAGCCAGTCCATCGCAGGGCAACACAGAGACACACAGGACAAACAACCATTCACACACACACTCACACCTAAGGACAATTTAGAGAAGCCAATTAACCTAACAGTCATGTTTTTGGACCGTGGGAAATAATATTAATAATAATAAAAAAAAAAAAAACGAGTTTCAAAAGGTCATTTTCTTTGATAAAGGGCAAACTTCCTAGTGCTTTAGCACCACCTAGTGTCTATGTATGCACGCCCCTGTCTATTAGAGAACGCTAATCTTTTTTGCAGAGAAAAAGACTATGTGGCCAGTGTGCAATAGACCTGATTTTAACATTACACCAAAAAACAGTATGTGTAGACCAACTTTAAACGTCAACTGCAGCTCTGTTTGGAGCCATAAATTTAAATTCATATATTTTTTTTTTGGGTTCGTGTCAAAAAAAACTGCCTGGTCTAAAAGTTTTTCTAAGCTTAGACCTAAAACTTAATATATAGGTCCACAAAAAGTGAGTAAAAAGTAAAAAGATTCTTACATTGGGCTTAGTATTGTAAGTTAATTTCATACGTCATTTTGAGAGGATAGCGATATAATTGACAATGTATTCATATATTTGCTGTAAATTTTACAGCCATGGGTGAAAACATGGATTGAAACTGTATTACACTTGGACACCTCTTGTTCATCAATGAGGAGTGGCTGTTAAAATACTTCTTTCATATGAGGAAGACACAGACAGTCCTGCTCTGTACTTTTACTACAGTTGCATGGACACAAATGAGGGTTAAAAAGGCCTGATCAGGTCGAACATTTTTCCTGTTAACATGTCAGACTGAAGATTCTAAATAGATTCGGTCCGATCAGAAAGAACTTTTATTCCAAAAGAGAGAGGTGGTTGTTGCTGATTAGCATTCCGATTGGCGTCTTTTTAAACACCTATTTGCATCTTCGGAGTAAAATAACCTCAAATAATTTGGAGTAAAAAAACTTTATAGTCTTTGTAGTAAAACACACTGGGAAAAATCGAAATCTAGATAAGTCATTTTTTCTCAAAATAAGTGCGTTTTTTCTTGAATTGAGGAGGTAAGTGAGACACTTTGCCAATGGAACGAGACAATTTACATTTAAAATGAGAAAAAAAAAAACTATTTCATTGTCTTATTTCAAGTGTATTTTATCTAATTACCTTATTTTAAGAGTAAAAATTCTCATTCCATTGGCAAATCATCTTATCAACATACTCAAATCAAGGATAAATACACTTAATTTAAGACATTTTGACTTTTTTCTAGATCCTTTTTGCAGCGCAGTCTCATCACTGTGCATGTGTGGAACTCATTCCTAACCTTCATGTACTTGTTGCCCGTCCTTGATGAGGAGATAGCACTAAATGTGAGGATTTAACCTTCAAGTAAATCTATTAAATCTCATTTATAGCTCTAATAACGTAAAAACATTTTTTCACAAATTTGAAACCACATTTAGCCTAGATGCGTATTTACAGTTTAGAAGCCCATTCATCTTCTGCTGCTTATCCTTCACAGATGGCTGGTGGCTACCTCCAGCAGTCTATTGGCAAAAGGTGGGGTACATTCTGGATAGGTGGCCAGTCCTTTGCAGGGCAACATAGAGACATACAGCCATGCATACAGTTTGTCGTGTTTTTTGTGTGTTCTTTTTTGGGGTGGTGCCAGAGTACCCAGAGCGGACCCAGGCTAAAGAACATGCCAACTCCATGCAAAAGACTGTAGGTCGTGAATCAATCCTAGGACCTTCATGCTGCAAGGCAACAGTGCTACTAACTGCTCCACAAAGCAGCCCCCTTTAGAAGTCCAGATGGATTTCTAACTCAAAATGCTTCCAAGGTTTTGAATGTTCATTCTTCTTTTGCTAATTCAAAGTTAACTTCAAACATACTGAATCTGCAACGGGTGATGCTTGTTGCTCACCCCTCAGGTTAGCTTAATTCATTTCTAGATAAAAGGTTTCTTAAACCTGCATCATTATCTAACACTATCTAAATGTGTTGATTCTGTCATCCGTGGTTATTGCAGCTAGAGTAATGTCACCCAAATCAGACATTTGTCTCCCAGGTTGAAAAGAACTAGGCTCGAAATAAATCCATCTATTTGAATACGGATAAAACCTTAGTACTCAGCCTCTCTTAGATCTGCAATATATTTCCAATACACCGAGGTACTGGTCTGTCACATAAATACTTTGCTTCCTAGTTGCGTTTGGTAATTAGGAATCAAATCAACCTGAAATATATGACAGTATTTAAGCAGTGTGAGTAAATTCAATCAGTGAGGTATGTGTAGCTTGTTCTTCTTCAGGAAATGATATTGTGTCATCATAACACATTATCAGATGGGTGTAAGTGTGTTTGTTTCTGGAGGCTCTTGTCTCGCCTCTGGGCAATGCATTACAGCGGGTAATTACACAGCTTTCCCTCAGACATACTCCTAAATAGCTTTCTCTGTCTTTCCTCCCTGAGAATCCTTGAAGCCATAAAGCTTCAACAGCACAACAAAGGAAGTTAGGATGCTGCTGCCAATTACTTCTCATTTACTGTGGTGCAAAGAGTGATCAAATGGTAACACAAGATGTTTTCCAATCTTCTCTCTTTGAGTGATGTTTACATTTTGTCCCTTATTTATTAAGGCTCTATAGACATTTGCATTCTGTTGTAAACAAACATGAGTTTTTTTTTTGTATAAAATTGAATGTTATTTCAAGTTGTCACCCTAATATTTATCTTTATTTCTACAATACTTTCTCTGAGCTTAAGGCCATGTGATATTCCCTATGGAACCCAGTCTTTCCTCCAATCTGTTTCTCTATCAGGTTGACTCTAACCCTGTCCTGCCCTATGGACTTGAAGAATTTCCCAATGGACATCCAGACCTGCACCATGCAGCTTGAAAGCTGTGAGTTTTCCTTTCTTCCTTTTACTTTTTCTTTAATATTTCCTTTTTTCAATCCTTTGATGTTCTGAGCTTTCTAAAAAAAATGCCTTATTCCAGGGAATACTCTCTCTGTCTGACCCTCATATTTGTTCAGTTTGCTTGAATTAACGGTTCTAAAAAAAACTCGATCTCTAGAATGAAATCGTTCATTACTATTTAGACTTTTTGTTAGAAATAGGTTCTCTGTGCCAAGAGTCATAAATAAATGTTCAATCAAAATATATGATTTCGTTTGTGCCAAATTGTGTAATTACTTGGAGAAAATTTGTGATGTGCAAGTTCTGGTATTCAAATCATTACAATAAAGGACAAGTAAAACTAAGTAAAGTACTCATACACATACTTGAAGTGTCCCACTTCAGAACTGGGGGCAGCAGTCTCAGGCGAGATTCCCAGTCTTCCCTCTCCGTAGACACTTCCTACAGCTCTGCTGGGGGAACCCCGAGGCTGAACCAGGCCAGCCGACAGGCATAGTCCCTCCAGCATGTCCTGGGTCATCCTCTTGACATCCTGCCACGTGGATGTGCCTGGAACACCTCCCGAGGTAGGCATTCAGGGGGCATCCAAAAAGATGTCTGAGCCACCTCCGCTCACTCCTCTCGATGTGGAGCGGCTCTAGTCCAAGGTTCTCCCGAATGATTGAGCTCCTCACCCTATCTCTGAGGAAGTGCCCAGTCACCCTGCAGAGAAAATGTAATTTCAGCCACTTGCATTTGGGTTCTTATTCTTTCAGTCATGATCCAGATTTCATGACTATAGGTGAGGGTAGGAATGTAGCCCGACCAATAAATTGAGAGCTTTGCCTTTTCACTAAGCTGTCTCTTCACCACGACAGACCAGTGCAGCGCCTGCTTTTTAGCAGCAGCGGCACCAATCCATCTATCAATCTTCCACTCCATTCTCCCCTCACTTATGAACAGGGCCCCAAGATACTTGAGCTCATCCATTTGAGGCAGGAACTCTCCCCCAAACCGGACGGGGGGAAGCCACCTTTTTCAGGTTGAAAACAATGGCTTTGGACTTGGATGAGCAGATTCTCATGCTGACCACTTCACGCTCGGCTGGAATCCTCCTTAGTGCATGCTGTAAGTCTAGGCAGGAGGGAGCCAGCAGAACCAGGTCCTCCGCGAAAAGCAGATACTCGATCCACTGGTGGCTGCACCTAGAAATCCTGTTGGCTATGAACTGGACCAGTGATAGAGTGTAGCCCTGCAATAGTCCAACATGCACTGGAAACAGGTCCAACAATGCTGGCAATGTGGACCAGACCCCTGCTCCACTTGTACTGAGACTTGATAGCCCCTAGTAAAGTAAATGGCAGTGGTAACTGAGTGGCTGGTGGGCGGGTCGGTGGAGCGAAGTGGGGTCCGAGCAGCACGGATGGTGAGTGGTCCTGCACAGTTGGGCAAACCAGGGGAGAGCCGGAGGGTTCCGAAGCCCGGCTTGGTAACAGCAAGGGGGCCTCGGAGTGGGATCCTAGTAGGAAGCGGAGGTAAACTTGCCTTGGGGCAACAGAGCACGAAGCGACGCTTGGAGAGGGATCCAAGGAATGAGGCAACCTGAGATAGACAGGAAAGAAGAATTGCGAATAGTACACATAAGCTCTCAGAAGACAGTGGCCAACTCAGGCATACCACACTAGATTAACACTCTGCCGTCCTCCAGCTGTCAGATCGCCGCTTAAATGCTCCCAAGCAATGCTGCCAAACGAGCTGCAGGTGTGCAAATTCAAAGTATTTAAATGAGTGCTTTAAAAAGGATTAATAGTACTGTATACTTACTAATTTGCCTGAGCTGGGAAATTACTGCAGAAAACTATAGCTACTTTTTTAAACTGCTTTCATCAACAGTTATTAACAGATGGAATGGTTAAAAAAAAAAAAGTTAAACAAAAAAGGAAATAGATTAATGATGGTTTGATCATCTTTTTTATACCTTTCTTTACACTATTAAATCTTGAACATGCAATAACATTTATATATTAAACTTTTTAAAAGGTTACAGGAGGAAAAAAAAAAGAATAAATGATATTTGCTCTTTTCAGTCTCCTCTTACCTTTAGTGAGATAAGAGCTGCCCTTATGAAACCAATTTCCAGGATATAAATAATAAAACTTTAATTCAGTGTCCCTTTTCTTATATGTGACTCACTGCAATGCCCTGAGGTTATCTAGTTCTTTATCAAAGGAGATCTAAGCTTAGCAAAGGGTGAAATGGACAAAGAATCTATGTCATAAAATAATCTCTGCAGAAGGATGTTCAGCAAATAAATAAGAAAAGTTGGTCTTGTATCTTTTAGCTGATCTAATAACAATTTGTATTGGTGTTCATGGAACTAATCTCAGAGTTTTCAAAGAACAACAGTTTATTTCTGAAAATGTACTCAAGGACAAACCTTTTGTAACAGCTTTTAACTAAACATTTGACATTTAATTGTCAGAACAGTCATTCTAAACAGCTGTGTAGCATTGTGGATTTTTAAGATCCCTTTTCACCTTTAAGTTATACTTCCATCCATTATCTGACACGTTTGTCCCGGGCGCTGGTGCCTATCTCCAGCTGTCTATGGGCGAGAGGCGGGGTCCACCCTGGGCAGGTCGCCAGTCCATCACAGAGCAACACAGAGACAAACAGGACAAATAACCATTCACGCACACACTCAAACCTAAGGAGAATTCAGACAAGTCAATTAACCTAACATTCATGTTTTTGGACTGTGGGAGGAAGCCGGAGTACCCAGAGAGAACCCACACATGCTCAGGGAGAACATGCAAACTCCATGCAGACAGACCCCGGACCGGGAATCGAACATAGAACCTCCTTGCTGCAAGGCATCAGTGCTACCCACTGCACCACTGAGCAGCCTTATATTATATTTATAACTATTTTTTTAAATACTATTTTTTTAAGATATGTCATGTTTATATTTTATTTCCTGCAGAATAAAGCTCTGGCAATAAGATATATCCAAATAAAAGTTTGTTTAATTTATTTAAACGTAAAAAAATAAATAAAAAATTGGTGTTGATAATTTAACAGTATATGGATTAAAAAAGGAGCAGTTAGATTAAGAGTTGAATAAGGGCAGATTCCAATAATCAGGAAGGTAAATGAGTGACTTCTGTTTAAGAAAGAACAAAGTTTTGGGGGAAGGAGATCCTGGTGGCTTGTAGAGGCAGGTGCTGCAGCAAGGATGAATGTTTTAGAGAGAATTTCTATAAGGTGAAGCAGATAAAGATATAAGCTCTTGACAGACAGTATAAGATGCTGGAAAGCAGACAGACAAGTGATGACTTTAGATACTGGTTCTGTATTGGACAAATGTAGATCGATTTTCAGGAGCTGGCTGTAATAGTGAAGATATTCATCCTTGTTTGCTATAGAAAACTGTCAAAAGCTTTCACCTGCTAGGCATAGAAGACAAAGGAATCTAACTAAAAAGAGGTTAGCAGATGAATGTGAAAAATAACTCAAAAATAGTGTCAATGAGGGTATACCTGGGCTCAATTTAAGGATTTTTATCAGGTAAGTTCTGTTTGTGTTAAAAGTATGACATCCTTAAAGTATGTAAAGAAGATTCAAAACTCAAATAACCAATAAGCATTCCTTGTTTGGGCAGGAAATTTGCAAGGTCCTGTATGGCCACCCTTCTTATTAGAAATCTGTTCTGTTCGATTCTAAAGTTGAGAATATCCTTCTGTCCATCAACCTGTGAAAAATCACCAAATGCCATTCTGACCTGAGGCCACTCTGACAGCAAAGATTCCTCTTCATTTATCGGTCAACAGAGACTTATGTCAGTTCTGAAAGATATAATTGGCAAGGAACTGGACCTCCATATGAGCAGCTTCCTGGTTCCAGCTTAGTTAGCTGGTAATATAAACTTTTCTTTGGGTCTGTACCCCATTTCATTCCTTTTTCATTTCTTCTTTGTAGTTGTTTGTAACAGTGCATTTGCTTTTTAAAGAGATTTTGAGAGCTGAATATTTTAGAGCACTGGAAAACTGAGTAGTTTACAGGTGCTGGTCATAAAATTAGAATATCATGAAAAAGTAGATTGATTTCAGTAATTCCATTTAAAAAGTGAAACTTGTATATTATATTCATACATTACATACAAACTCATATATTTCAGATGTTTATTTTGTTTAATTTTGATGATTACAAATGACAACAAATGAAAATCTCAAATTCATCATATCAGAAAATTAGAATATTGTGAAAAGGTTCAAAATTGATGGCCCCTGGTGCCACACTCTAATCAGCTAATTAACTCAAACCACCTGCAAAAGCCTTTAAATGGTCTTTCAGTCTAGTTCTATAGGCTACACAATCATGGGGAAGACTGCTGACTTGACAGTTGTCCAAAAGACGACCATCGACACCTTGCACAAGGAGGGCAAGACACAAAAGGTCATCGCTAAAGAGGCTGGCTGTTCACAGAGCTCAGTGTCCAAGCACATTAATAGAGAGGCGAAGGGAAGGAAAAGATGTGGTCGAAAAAAGTGTACAAGCAAGAGAGATAACCGCACCCTGGAGAGGATTGTGAAACAAAACCCATTCAAAAATGTGGGGGAGATTCACAAAGAGTGGACTGCAGCTGCAGTGAGTGCTTCAAGAACCACCACACACAGACGTATGAAAGACATGGGTTTCTGCTGTCGCATTCCTTGTGTCAAGCCACTCTTGAACCACAGACAGCGTCAGAAGCGTCTTGCCTGGGCTAAAGAGAAACAGGACTGGACTGCTGGTGAGTGGTCCAAAGTCATGTTCTCTGATGAAAGTAAATTTTGCATTTCCTTTGGAAATCAAGGTCCCAGAGTCTGGAGGAAAAGAAGAGAGGCACTTCATCCACGTTGCTTGAAGTCCAGTGTAAAGTTTCCACAGTCAGTGATGGTTTGGGGTGCCATGTCATCTGTTGGTGTTGGTCCATTGTGTTTTCTGAGGTCCAGGGTCAACGCAGCCACATACCAGGAAGTTTTAGAGCACTTCATGCTTCCTGCAGCTGACCAACTTTTTGGAGATGCAGATTTCATTTTCCAACAGGACTTGGCACCTGCACACAGTGCCAAAGCTACCAGTACCTGGTTGAAGGACCATGGTATCCCTGTTCTTAATTGGCCAGCAAACTCTCCTGACCTTAACCCCATAGAAAATCTATGGGGTATTGTGAAGAAGAAGATGCAATACACCAGACCCAACAATTCAGAAGAGCTAAAAGCCACTATTAGAGCAACCTGGGCTATCATAACACCTGAGCAGTGCCACAGACTGATCGACTCCATGCCACGCCGCATTGCTGCAGTAATACAGGCCAAAGGAGGCCCAACTAAATACTGAGTGCTGTACATGCTCATACTTTTCATGTTCATACTTTTCAGTTGGCCAACATTTCTATAAATCCTTTGTTTTTATTGGTCTTCAGTAATATTCTAATTTTCTGATATGATGAATTTGAGATTTTCATTTGTTGTCATTTGTAATCATCAAAATTAAACAAAATAAACATCTGAAATATATGAGTTTGTATGTAATGTATGAATATAATATACAAGTTTCACTTTTTAAATGGAATTACTGAAATCAATCTACTTTTTCATGATATTCTAATTTTATGACCAGCACCTGTACTATCTTTATAAAATTCAAGAGGTAGGAGCTTCTCATTCAAACACACTGGCATGTAAATACTATGATTACTTATTTGAGGGTAAAATAACCATTGCTATGTCTAAAGTGCAATGATGTATTATTTATTGCTTTTTTTCAATCTTAAACAATATAAAAAGCAGCAAAGGTCAAATATCTCAATTTAAACATCTTAATGAGTGGTTCAGAAATAGAAAAGCTATGTAGAAGAATAGAAATAAATGTACAAATAGAAACCACTTTACTATACTATCCTTTAAAAAAAATTGCTTTTTTCACGTTTTGGTTGTGGTTTAGAGCAGTGTTTTTCAATCCTGGTCCTCAAGGCACCCTGCTATGCATGTTTGGGATGTTTCTGAGGTTCAGCAAACCTGATTCAGATGATTGCAGTTCAGCAAAGCCTGATAATCTGCTATCAATTGATAACAGGTGTGTGAAAGCTGGGAAACATCTAAAACATACAGGCAAGGGTGCCTTGAGGACCAGGATTGAAAAACACTGGTTTAGAGGACCCAAATGCAAAGGCAGAGAGACTGGGGTGGTTTCTTGTAGTTTTAATGATGAAAGCAGTTCACAAAGGCAGGAATCCAAAAATCCAACTAAAAATGTAACACAACCAGAACCATGGAGACATCAAGGGAAAACAGGCACAAGGAGCCAGGGAGAGACGAGGTGAGAAGCAACGACAGGACCAGCAACAACAAGGAACCAACAAGGAGTGACAGCAGAGGGAGAGAATAAATTGCTGACTGAGACAATGGCAGGGCCAACGAGCTGACAAGGAGCAGGTGTAAGAGGAGACAATGAGGGAGCCAAGGAGAAAGGAACACACACAAGAGGGCAACAGAGGAAAACAACAGAAAAACCTGGGAACTAACATAAATCTAGAAACTATAACAAAATAGGAATTGAACTAATAAAGCTAGGAAACATGGAGCGAAGTAAATAAAAGAACCAAAACCATGACACGCTTAAGTTCTGCTATTTTGGAACAAAATATATTTGGCTTGAATGCTGGATCAAATATTTAAATGATTAAAGTAGACTGGTCTGTTTAAAGTTAAAGTTATAACTTATGTTGTACTTTGATTTTCTACTGGGAAATTATTAGGATAGGAATGTTGTTTGCCTAAACGATACATATGACTCAAATATCCAGATTTAAATTTGGGTACAAGTCACATAATTATATGTTTATACTTTATAATGAGGAAAGAATATGAATCAGTCAGCTTCCCCAAAGGAGCATCCTATTTCTAAACCTTCTTCAGTTTAAATTAATCTTTGACATTTGATAATAAAATCAATTTCCTTTTTCCCTCTAAAACACAAATAGGTTTCTAGTTTTTCCTGGACTTAATTATAGTTTTATACATTAGCATTTAAGTTTTTTTCATGAGTTATATATCTTCAATAGATACTATGTAGATTTGAAATGTTTTGTTGCCTATATGTGTTGTTCCTTTAGTTTTTTGGTTAATTCAGAGAAAAAAGTAATTATTATTCTATATTTGAATTTTATTAGTATTGATTCAAAGCTCTCATCAAATTTTAAGTTTTTAACCTAGGCAAATTTTTAGTAACACAACAAATCTGCTGAGTACACTGAGATCTGCTTGTTCTTTTTTTAAGGAGAACAGTAGCTACCTGACGAGGAAATGTTTACCCTTTAAATCTATTTGAATAGATTTATGAACTTTAAAAGTATTTTATGCAGCTAATCTAATACAATTAAAGCAAAATATAAGATATTTTTCCTCCAACAGTTATTTATGTATATATTTGTGTGTGTTTGTGTGTTTGGTTTGAGTTACAGTATCACTTTCCTCTGCCATTAGAAGAGAGGTAATCATTTCTGATTAAAGGCCCAGTGAGGATACTTGGCCTTGTGTTGACAAGTGCTAATATACCACCCAAGGGTGCAATAACCTTGGCTGGGGCCTAATATCGAGAGGACATTATAGGTTTTACTGTCACTACTGAAAATGTGCCTACACCATCTGTTCAGAAAAATAAGTAAGGATGGAGGGAAAAACTAGGAGTTATTATCAAGGTTTAAATGAGTCAAGGCCAGTGTTCAGTCTGGCCTTTCATCCACTGGCTTTAAAAAGATATATAAAAGGCTCCAAGCATGGGATTTTTCCTTATTTTGAAACATCAAAGCTCCATATTGCAGCGTATAAGATGTTCTCCTGCCTTGAATCGTTAGTGTGCAATAACCGCAAATCTACTTTGCAACTTCAATGGCTGATGAAAAGAATGGAAGAGAGGAAGATAGAGACGGTGACTGCGAAGTGTTTCACTTGATCGATGGCTTTTGAACATTAGAAAGTAGATGACTCGGACTAATGGTCATTACCCAATAAGTTTTCCCTATTCCATACATTCTGGCTCATGAATTTATTGTCGTCCTCTGTGTGGGTCATTAGAGGTTAGTAAACCTCACAGTTTTAATTGGCAGTAGCAAAAGCAAACCATTTCATTGTTTTCAGAAGGCACTTGTATTCTTGGTTGTTGTGGGAGGATGTATGAATGACAGTTCCTCTCAAGAACAAAATAAGTGTGTTTTTGTGGAAGTCTTTCACAGCATTGCGTGTAGTATCTTGAATAATTGATGCTTTTGCATCTTAGGACCTAAAGGTACCCACTAGATATTAGTATTCTTCAGATGCTTAAGGCAGCCTGTGTTGTTTATGCTGCATATATGTTAGCTGTAGCTGAAATTAGTTATAAAAAAGTGTACAACCTTAAAAGAGGCCTATCAAGATTTACTGTGCCTTTTTTCAATTAAGCAAACTGTAGTTGATTTTTTTTTTTTGTTCTTTAGCAAGTGCTCTTTGCAAATACCTAACAAGACATATGTTTACAGTTTAATTAGAATAATAGAGTTTTGGGATGGCTGAACCAAAAGCAAGACATAAACCTGTAAACATGCTTCATCATCACCAAACATCACAGATTTGGAGCTCATCTGCAGAGATGAATTGTCTAAACACCAAAGGAACAACAGAAAAAGCTGGTGAGCAAACACAAAAAAGGTTTTACTACTACCCGTCTACCTGAATACTGTCGTGGGAAAGAAGTATTCAACTATTCACCCTAGTTAAATACACAGAGATCGATGGATTTTACTCAGTCGGCACATTTATTCATATCTTTGCAAAGAGAGAATGGTCATCATACAGCCCTTATGGCACAGCATTCTGCCCTGTTCTGCATGAGCAGCGTTAGCCCCCCCTTACTTACAACAATGGAAAAGTAGTCAAAAAAATTATAGACACTTGGTTAAACAGTAACATGTTATGAATAAACCTGAGAAAGAATCTGGTTTGTTATGGGAATAAGCTATGTCTGGTCTACAAACACCATCCTGCAGAGAATGGTGTGGCCTTCAAGGTGTAACAGACTTAGTGAAAACTTTTATAGTGAGTAAATGAGATAAATTAATATGTAATAGAAGAGAAATAAACATTTTCAGACAACAAATACCAATTTCATCTTTTTTTTTTGCAGATTTTTTTAAATGGTATACATAATTTAAAATTTACATTAAATACATTTGCACTGGTAAAAACATCTTACACAAACTTAATGAAATAACGGCTGATAAAGCATTGTGTTATTTGTCTTTTTGGGTGTATAACCTCGTCTTCTATCCATCAGGAGCTGGATTAAGCCCTAAAAAAAAATTTTCCTCTCTGAAAGACATCTACTAGGGAAAAAACAGCATTGTAGGGATAGCTGGATGGTGTTGCATCAGTAGAGCTCATTTTGATTTTCTTTCCCATTTAGTCTATTTTTCACTCCAGGGACCATTTCCAGGTACCAAGGTTTGTTGTTTTGGGGCCATCATTACCTTTCTGTGTTTACAGATCATTTACCCGGGTAAAAAAAAAATTAAAAAGGTAGAAAATTACCCCAGAAAAAAGAAGCACTGAAAGGGAGGTGGAGCTTTCTCATTTGATGTTTGAATGGAATTTTATGGAGAGAACATGAACCATTTCAAATTGACAGTTTTATGGTTAAAATTAACAGAAAAAGCAATAGCCTTGGAGGCTACAATCAAAGTTTCAAACAGCAGAAACATTGAAAGAATGCCAGCCAGCCACTTTCAAGGTACTGCTACCTAATGTTTTAGGTCTATATTTCTCTTAAAACACAAAGATTCAATATTTTTCTGGATGTTTTTTTTCTATAAATAAATGCAGTTGTTCCCTGATATTACTTTAAACCAGTGTTTCTTGATTTTGATCACTGCCTTGCATGTGTTAGATATCTCTATGTTGCCGCACACCTGATTCAAATAATTGCATTACCTCTTCAGCAGCAATAAATTGCTGCAGATGCTTTCCAAACATCCATTCATATAAATCAGGTGTGTGGCAGCAAGAGAAACCTAGAACATGCAGGACAGTGGCTGAGAACCACGGGATTTAACCCAAGGAGTAGCATTCATGACGACAATGAACTTGAATCCAGAAGCTAGATTTGGATAATTATATCACACAATATTTATTATTGTGCCATTTATAACTCGTTTATCCCAGCATTTCACTTAGTAGCATTTTTCCAATAAATAAAAAGAACAACATCTGCTCTATTTTATACATATTTAATCAAGTATCAGCAAAGCTGTTAATAGAGATCGGGGAAAACATTCAGCAGCTGATTAAAACAAAATTCAAACTCTTTGAAGTAGAGATAAAGAGGTGTTTATCACAGCTGGCAATATCTACGTTTAATACAGCCATGAGCTGTATCTGACTCAAAGGTCAAAATCGTTGAGAAATGTTTGATTTGAAATGTTAGACCTACAATTTTAGGGGATTTTCAGCTGAATTTTTATGTCTTTGAAAATCCAATGATTCTCAAAAATATAATGCATTGCAGTAAAACTCCTTGCCTGCTTTTGTTTTCCTTCATTATCTGCCGAGTTGTGTCTGGTTCAAACAAAAAGATACAAGAATGTATGAATTTAGGACATTAATGAAAATAAAAGTACAACTACTGAATAAAGGTCAGCTATGTTATTTTAGATGGTTAAAAAACTGATTTATTTCGTTCCATATAAAGACTGAAAGGTTTAAGTCAGTCCGACACCTTTCCTTAACACATTCCTCTGTTCTTTGTTCCCCTTTCACAGTTGGTTACACAATGAATGACCTGATCTTTGAGTGGCTGTCTGACAACCCCGTTCAAGTGGCTGATGATCTCACACTCCCACAGTTTGTGCTGAAAGAAGAAAAGGACTTGGGTTACTGCACTAAGCACTACAACACAGGTGCATCATAAACTCCAGTTGGATTACCTAAAAGAAAGCAATGACCCTACAGAAGCCAGCATATATTGTGCACTTAATCTAATACCTTCCACAGTCATATAGTTACATTGATCTTAGAAGATTATTCAGGGAAACTTTGTGGTTATTTTGCAATCAATTCACACTCCTTAAACATTTTCACTATATGGATAACAAAAACAAAGATTCAGTTAAACAAGGTCACACAGTCAGTTTGACCAAAGCTTTCCATCTAAGGAAAACCAGCTGATGGCATAGTTTTATTGTCTCTTCAGTAGTCCATCACTGTGCGCATGCTTGAGCGACAGTGGAGAAGAAAACTCCTTTTTAATGGGAAAAAACCTCCAGCAGAACCAGTCTCAGAGTGAGCGGCCATATGTGAAGGCCTGACTGGGGTTCACCGAAACAGAAGCAGATATACTGGTTTTTAGTTTTTTGACCCACATGCAGATGTACATGGTGAACCAGTAAATTTTCATGTTTTATTTACATTAAGCAAAAAGAATCTGGAAGCAGCGAGGACTGCAAGAAGTCAATTGAACTTCCTGGTTGGTCTGAGGGGAGACAGCATGCTGATTAGGAAGGGTTTGATTGATGACAGCTGATGACTGATTGATTTGGTTAATTAGGAGATGGAGTGGTTGGATGGTTTTGTAGGGGTTTAATTTAGCTGACTTTGCAGACTGAAAACCTGCAAAGGTTTAGGACACTGGCAGCCCAATCTGCTCAAAGAGCCATATTGGACCCAAAAAACAAAAAATAAATCTTTCTGGAGCCACAAAAATATAAAAGTCTTATATATGCCTCGTATGGCAACATGGGCTCTAAGTGTATTATCCCACTATAGTAAAGGACTATGTGGGCTTAAATATATAATAAGCAGTCATGATTACATGTTTATCCTTGAGCAAATATCACATAGCTGCATGAGGTGAGGGAGGAGCAGTGAACGTTCTCACCGCCCACCACCCTTCATCCCGCGGTTTAAGTTTTTGTTGCATTGATGTAATTATAGAAGCACGATAAAGGAATCTTTCTATGGTGAACGTGTTTCTGTTAGGAGGAGTTGATTGAGTCATGAAGAACCAAGCAGAAACTGACATCCATCAGAGCAGAGCTATCTAACCCTGAAATCCCATATCCTCCGTCACCATCGTTCCTTGGTGTGATTTATATTTTTAGGATTTGGGGGGAAAAAAGGAAGAGAGTTTACATTCCTGTATGTATAGCTCTACCTGTTTGACCTGTGCATGGATCTGTGGACGGTTTTCCATCCTTGCAACCAAACTAGCAGCAGTAGTGGAGTGGCAATCCACTTCTTAAATCTATCTTTGCCCTCCTTTAATTTATCCAGAAGTTCTGCAATCTCACTGGTCGGCTGCAGATTTAGCTTGCCTTCCTTGGAAATGCCTTTCCAAATTGACAACCTTTCATTCCAAAGCAAAAATGCAGGCAATCCTTCCGCATTGATAATGAAAGCAAATGAGTCGCTCCATTATTTGAAGCTATTTTCCTTTTTTCCCTTTGGGATCCATGGTCCGAGACACACCCACCCCTTAGTTTGCCAGGCACCGCACCACACTGGTTGAAAGTTGTAACCACTGATCTCTAAGGCTATAATGCAAATTATTGTTTAAATGTATTTATTATACAAATGTTTACAGAGTTGGACAACATAATTTATTTTTGTTTGACCTCCTGCACACCGCATTAAATCAAACGGGGGAAAAAATTAAATTTTCATCAATTTTTGAGAAAGCTCTAAAGGGTTGCCGACCCCTGGTTTAGGAAAACGTGAGTGAGAGCATAGCTATATTGTATAGAAATGTCGTGCTGGAGAGCAGGCAGGCACGTGATGAAGACTCAGAACTGCTGCACACAGGTGAGACCTTTTCCAAGAAGATCGGAGAGGAATTGAGGTTCAATGGTTTTCTGGGACAATAACAAAATCCACATTTGATTTAAAAGGAACATTAGATTTAATTCTATATTTGACTCAATCCACTGGGTCAAGAGATGGTTTCTTAAGTAAAGGTTTAATTATAGTTCCCTTAAAAGTCTGAGGTACATACTGTAACACAGATAGATTAATCATGTCTAAAATGGAGGAGGAAATTAGAGGTAATACATGCTTAAATAACATAGTTGGAACTGGATCTAACATACAAATTAAGGGCTTAGATTAAGATAATAGTTTTGCTAACTTTGAAAAGTCAGCTGGATCGAGGCAGTCTAAACCCGGCTTAGATTCTATGGTTACCTCAGATAATACTTCACTTCCGAAGGATAAACCAATCATATTTAAAAGGGTGCCAAAAATTTTTTAAATTTTTAAATAAAATCAATCTTATTTATAAAGAATCCCATAAAATCATTACTGCTAAGAGCAGGGGGGATGGGCGGTTCAACAGAGCTATGGCTTTGGGTGAGTTTGGCAACTGTATTAAAAATAAATCTAGGATTTTTCACATTCTCCCTTTCTTCGGTTTCAGTAGTTGTTAGCTAGTTTAGTTTTTATTTTTTGAAAATGCTTAGTTTAAGTTTAGTTTTTATTAGTTTCAATTATAGTTTTATTGTTTTATAAAATAGCACTTAATTACAACATAAATTGCCTGTTAAAGGTAAGCCAAAGAGGTCATGATTAAAATTAGCCACAAATCGAACATGTAGAAAAGTGGAGTCTTCATGTGGGATGTTTGGCATATAGTTAATACTCCACATTCACCATTAAAAAGACAATAGCAGCAATAGTATTCTGTGGGGATGCTTCTCTTAATCAGGGTAGAGAAGCAGTTTGTACTTGAAAACCATGAATCATTTTTCCCACAATTCACTCGTCAGTCAGAAAATCCCTTTAAAATGGTTTGAATATCTGGTTGTGACATCAAGAATCTGAAAGAATTCAGGGATTAATGAACATCCTTGCAGGTTTTGAGTTAATTATCACATGCACTGTTCCTGCAGGTAAATTCACCTGCATCGAGGTGAAGTTTCATCTAGAAAGGCAGATGGGTTACTACTTGATCCAGATGTACATCCCTTCACTCCTCATCGTTATCTTGTCCTGGGTGTCCTTTTGGATAAACATGGATGCTGCACCGGCCAGAGTTGGTCTGGGTATCACCACTGTGTTGACAATGACCACACAAAGCTCCGGGTCTAGAGCTTCACTGCCAAAGGTAAATCTGCTAATTGGCTATATTTTATGTTGGTTTATAGTTGGAATGCTTACAAAGTAGCAAGACAAACTAAATTGTAATCATAGTAATCTTTTAAAAAGCAGCATGCTTCCGCTGCAGTAGTTTGAGATTTGAGCAAAGCATGAGCAAGGGGAAATGGTGACACATGATTGACAATAAAAAAAAAGTTAATATTTTAACACCCTACATCTGCCTAGTATTCAATGTTCCACAAATTGGACAACTAACTATGAAGCAGTTGTTGGTTGAAACTTGTTTTTTCACCCACATTATTTACGTCAGTGGACTGATTCCCACTGTTTGGTTCAAATTATGGAAAGTAAAAAAAAATGAAAGAGAGTTGCCATTGCAAAAGGTGAGTTTAAAACTGGGTTGGGCCAGTGTGAAATGTGATTCTCCAAGAGCTTTTTTTTTTCTCCTACTCCAAGAGCTTTTAAGAAGTTTGTTGAAGTTATTTTTCAATTTCATATGGAGGCTATAGCGATGTAAAACACTGTACTTCACAGAAGACAGGCATAGCTGCACATGTCCAACATTGTTCTTTATAAGCATCCAAGTTGTCCCACATTTGTTTTTTGAGGTCTGGTCACCATAGATCCATTCTATATTTTATGCATTTTTTTTATGCAGAAAATCTACAATTTTCTCATTGACTAAGCCTTTTAAGTTTGTTCTTCAAGAAACTTCAGTCTGCGGGGTTACAGACCAGTAGTAATTCCTTATGATGCAGTAGTTGATACGAAACTTAGACAGTTACCTGTTTTCCATTTTTTAGAGTTCAATTTTCTAAAATACCTAAATGCATGTGTTTCCATGACAGCAGAGAAGAAATGCAGAAGCATCTCACAGTGAAGGTGTGCAACCAGACAGTCTTGGAGGAGCTAGATTTTTTTCCCCCACAGATTATCTGCCTCATGTTAATGTCAGGACAAGTTTAGCTAACATGTAAAACATACTTTTTCTTACTGCACCTTTAAAACAGATACATGCTTTATCTTTTTGTCCTGATATTTTTTTGATGAGACCTGAAACAGTTCAATGGGATGGGGACAGATGTTTAATTGTATCTACATACAAGTTACAAAAGTGTATTTGTGGGCATCATTCAGAGAAAAACAACGGGCATGCTTAGTTAAAATGATTTAGTCATAATTTTGCATGATTTAGGATCTATTAGGCATGACTGTGGTGGATCATAATAGATGTATAATTTCCTTTATCTCTGTTCTAGTCCGTACCTTTTTAACAACCGGAAATTGGTGCCTAATTAAGTTAAGTCTCAGTGCAATGCTTGAGTATCACTGATGTGCTGTGGCATGTCTTCTTTCATGAATGACACAGCTGGGGCAATCCCCAAGTCTTGGCCGTGACCTGTCTGGTCGCTATGTGTCAGCTGCCCACAACCCACTTACTCATTTAAATTCTAGGTCATGCAAGACATGAAAGTTGTTCCAACCCAGAGCTGAAAAAAAAAAATGGGTGTATGGTGACCGACCCACAGTTTTCCCTAAGCCATACTAATTGTCTTTTGATCACTGTGGTGTTTTCTGTTCTCAGGTATCATATGTGAAGGCTATTGACATATGGATGGCAGTGTGTCTACTGTTTGTGTTTGCTGCCTTGCTAGAGTATGCAGCAGTCAACTTTGTCTCGAGGCAACACAAGGAATTCATCAGGCTGAGGAAAAAGCAGCGGCAGCAGAGAATAGTAAGTGTAAATTGAGCAGAAATACAGACAGCTAAAGGCTGTCTCCAGGAAGTGAGACATTCAAACTACCACATGCTACAGCTGATTCCTAAAATGTAGGCACACAGTAAATCACACACATGCACATGTACATCTCCTTGCAGGATCCTATAATGTTGACTTATGTGTCTTGTTATTGTGGCATGCTGTATATTTTCGACCTGACAACATCAACACGCTACAGTTATCTGTCATATTACATGAGGAAAATCTGTTCATCCCAGTGCAGCTCATTTCCATGGTGGGCACTGACCTGTGAGGAGCTTTATTTATGTCACACCATTTGATACAGAGAAACAAGTTTCCATGATTCTTAGGTATATGAGAGCCAGTAGCCCTGATGACCAACTTCATGCACTGAAAATATATTCTTAAATTGATTACGATAACACCTTCTTAAACCTCAATAAAATTTTACAAATACACTGATCAGCTAGAGTCGAAAGAAGACAACCACCCTTTTTTTTGTAATACTTTGAGATGTTTGTTCCAAGAAGCTGTACTTAGTGAACAACCAGAAATATGAAGTTAATACATTTGAGACAATTTGTTCTGCTTTATTCCTTTTGACTTTCATTCTCTATTAAGATTTGGAAATCTTAGGCCACCTTGCTCTAAATTTTAGTTAGGATGTTAACCATAACTGGTTTGTTTTTATCTGCCAAATTAGAACAAGCTTGTTTTAAAGGAGACTTCTCCCTTAGCCATATTATGTGGTATTCTCTCTACTCCCATAGTAAAAACAAAAATGTTTTTGATTAGATGATTATGGCTGTTATCAAATTTGGCTGAATTTGCTAACAGCAGGTCAGCATTTTACAGAAAACAGAAAATACCCTCAAATATCCAATCAGTGCATCCTTACTTTACATTTATGGTGTGCACTCAGCAATTGCTTGTATTGTTTCCCTCATCTTCTCTACTTTTTCTGCAGCAACTATGTTATTTTTGGTCTTTTTTATTTTTTATTATATTAGCTTCTGGAAATATAACAAAATATGACTTACTGTATAATCCTATTAATAATACATGTGACCTTACACATAACCAAAAAGAACTCTTGTAGAATTAATTCATGCTTTAAATGTTGATGAAACAGAAGTTTGCAGTTGTAGATGTTGTTTGTAATGTTTCTATTTAAGGTACGTTTGCTTTGATTATAAAATCATTTTGTACATGATACCCCTGTTAAACTAGATTAATTTTTTTTTCAATAAAGGTTAAAGAAAGTCTTTTTATAGACAAGCCATCTTGACAGACTAATGGCTTAGAGTGGACAGTTACAGACCTGCACTGTATAAATGTAGAGGGGTCACTGGGCAGAATGCCCTCCTCCATCGATACATGGGGGAGAGTACAATAGCCTTTTAGGGAAAAGGATGGTGCATGTCCACTTCTGTAGCACAATTACTCCCTCAGAGATGTTTGGGGTCAAACTATATCTGAGATGTATCGACACATGACCCGACTAGTTACACTGGAGAAAAGTTGTGAATTAAGTAGAGAGTAAAGTCCAAATCAAACGCAGGGTTAATTAATGCATTGGCCTTTATTCTTTAGATAGAAAAGAAAAAAAAATTTATTCCCCAAACCAGAAGCCTGAAGTGAGTAATAAAATCAAAGGTTAAATCAAAGCAGTAACTTTTTCCCTTGTTATTTTTATATTTTCCTTTTGGATGGAGGCGATTGGCAGTCTGGCTGCAAGCGTTGAGTCTTTGCGGAAAGCCAATGACACTCCTGGTAACAACTCAGCCTGCAGGAATCTGAGTCAGCATTGCAGCGCCTGTGCAAGGGTAAAAACAAAACAAAAAAAAGGAATGAAGCCTATGTCAACCCTGACCTTCCAACCCAATTTCTGTCTGTGCCTGCAGCCACCCAAATTGATTGTGTTGGGAAAGTTCACCTCAAACGTGAATTTATACTGTCATCTTTCTCAGAGCCAAACCCACATCCTTTTTTTTATAAACCTTCTGTTTCTCACCTTCTGCTCCTGTATGCCAGTACTATCCCAACTACAAACCTCCTTCCTTTAATCCTCTTAAACATGTCTTCTCTTAAAATGTTTCAAAGTTGTTCTTGTTTTCTTTCTTCTTCTTCCTTTAAAGCTGTTGTGACGTTAACTAAGTTAGTCTTATTCAATTTTATTTTTATTAATAAAGATACGTTAGAAGTTATTATGTACGTAAAAGCCGAGCTTGGTTCTGACGACCATTTACACATCACACTATCTCGGTTCCTCGACTCCTCACCTCCTAGTGACGATTTGTGGTATTACTGCCAGTATTGAAGGAGGAATTCAAGCAGTTGGTGGTGGTAATGCACCAAAAGTTGTTTGTCAACCGCCATAAAACACAAGAAGAAGAAGACGAAGAAGGAGAGAATCAAGCAAATCAAAATGTTGCGTGGAGAACATTTCGATTGTTGTTTATAGTTGTTGTTCTTCTTCTGTTTTGTGTTGGTTGGCAAGCAACTTCCGGAGGGGCATTACCGCCAACTGCTGGAATGGAGTGTGAATCGGGATGTGCAGCCAGACGGAGATGACGCGTTCTGCTCATGCGCTCTTGTTATCAGAGAACTGAGCCAGGGAAAACCGAGCCGAGCCCACCTCTGGAACTGCTCTGCAGTTAGCGCGGTCCGGTTGTGTC
Source organism: Cyprinodon tularosa (assembly GCF_016077235.1). Classification (NCBI taxonomy): domain Eukaryota; kingdom Metazoa; phylum Chordata; class Actinopteri; order Cyprinodontiformes; family Cyprinodontidae; genus Cyprinodon; species Cyprinodon tularosa. Next base: position 997,504 of record NW_024038531.1, on the reverse strand, counting down.
TAGCTCGGTTCAGTTCAGTTTGCTTTCCATTTACACACGATAAGTTATCTCAGTTACTGAGCTCGGACCGGTCTCGGCGCGGTTTTTCAAGGGTAGTGTAAATGGGGTAATAAAATAAATGGGGTAAAAAACATGGGGTCTGTCAAAAATCACTACGACGGTAAAAACAAGTGTCAGCCAAAAATCATTAAATGAGGAGCTTTAAATTGTAGTTTTCCTTAATCTAACACAGTACATAACATTTTGTTAAAACCCCACAGCTAAATAAAATCCACTATGTTCTGTGTGGCTCCACCCTTATTCTGGCTTTAATGTTGCACCTCCACAGAGCCATGGCATCATGATAAGGTCCCTCCTGCAGGAGGCCTTTGGCTTATTTTTCCTATTCTGGCAAACTCCTCCTATAAAAAGAGTGTTTGTAAATACCATCCCAAAAAAAGTAAAAACACTAATTAAAAGGCTAAAAGTTGTTTTCAGTGTTGTGCATTCCATAAAAACATGGAACACAATTTCAGACAGACCGCAGAAAGGATGCTAAAAAGGAGTTTGTGGCGATGGCACCGTGTACCATTCTCCATTGTAGATTACCATGTCTTTTTTTCACTGGGGGCTTGTATAAAGTCCTCCACTGGCGTGCTTTTTCTGAAGTTTTTCTGTCCAGATGCAGACTGGCCAGTCCTGAAGATGTCTTTGGTTAATTGCTTTTGTGCAGCTGTGGCTTTTAGGTCCATATTCGATAAAACTGTTTTCTGTGGATCCTGGCAGTGATTTTAGTGAAGGCCGATGTAATCCGATCTTTTTTTTTTTTTGCCTAACATTGCATCAATATCTGATCTATAATCTTTTTGCTGCTGTAAACACCAGAATTTCCCCATTGTGGGAAAATAAAGGAATTTTCTATTCTCTTTTGTTGTAATTTTAGATCGAGACATCTCTAGTTTTAATTCAAAATTAAGTTATACTCCTTAAATTATAACATAAACATAGTTGTATTTTAGTTGTCTGGTAGACTGAAACATTGCTGTTTTTTTTTAACAAGCGCTTAGGAAACAGAGCAGAGATTAATAACAGTTATTACCCTTGAAGAACCATAGACCCTAGCGCATGACATACTGTCTTATTAAAACAAGAGTAGGAGAAATAATTAAGTAGTGCTAGGGGAGGAACTATACCCTATACCTTTACTGTGTGGTGCAATTTGTCATTTGGACAGCATATAGTAACTATAAAGTATTTCAAAACCAGCCTGCTGTGATACAGGCAATGTTAAAGGGAAATGACATTAACAGACTTAAACTTTGGAGCTCCATGTAAAGACAGCAGGGGTCAATTACAGGGTATGTGTCTTAGAGACATGGTGTATATAGAGCACACAGTTTGCATGCACATCAGTAGAATAGCATTTGATGGGAGCTTTTAAGGTCTATGTTTCAAGATTGTCTGGAATTTGGCAGCTGTCAGTGTTGGTGAGGGTGAAACAAAGTAAGAGGTAAAAAAATTGGATGAGAGCTTTCAAAGGCCTTCACACTGAGTGCTAATCGTCCAATTTAGATCACACATCTTCACTTCCTCCTGTTAAAGCGAATCTCGTCAAGTGTCATCTAGGCTTTCATGATTAATCTGTATCTATAAATATTAGCTTCAAAGGGCAGAGACAATCTCTTATTCAATGTAAAAATAAACTGTGCCTTTTTTAAAGTAGTATAGAGCAAAAAGTTACCATTACTGCTACTACTATCTTGCTCTTCCAATGTTGAGATCAGACATAAGAAGATCTAAAATCTACACAGGGTATTTTTGTAGAGAGAAATTTTGAATATTGCATTTATAGTTAGAATTTTAGAGCAAATTCTGCTCCAATTCTGTTTTTGTTGATTTTAAGGTTTCCTCCATTACGTTCAGAAATAAGGCAAAATAACTTAATTTCAATTCAGTCTGTATAATAGACAAATATAAACAAATATAACAAAATAGATAATAAACATGCTGAAAGTAGAAAACATCACTGAGTATAAGATTTGACCTTTAACTAAATGCAATGTAAGATTTGATGTGCAAAAAAAAAACAGGAGTTGTTCCCATCCCCTGTCACCAAATACACTGAGGGCAGAATTATTAGTATTTCAACCACATCATCCTTTTCATACTCCAAGCTGTATAGGCTTGAAAGCCAACTACCAGTTAAGTAAATCAGGTGGTGTGCATCTCTGTTATGAGAAGGGGTGTGGCCTAATGACATCGACACCCTACACACAGTGTGCTTAATTATTAGGCAACTTCCTTTCCTTTTGCAAAATGGGTCAGAAAAGAGATTTGACAGATCCTGAAAAGTCAAAAATTGTCAGATGTCTTTCAGAGGGGTGCAGCAGTTTAGAAATGGCCAAGCTTTTGAAGCGGGATCATCGCACAATCGAGCGGTTCATGGAAAATAGCCAACAGGGGCGCAAGAAGCGTGTTGAAAAAAGAAGATGCAAAATAACTCCCCATTAATTGAGAAGGATCAAGCGTGATGCTGTCAGGAAGCCATCAGCCACCAGTTGTGCCATGTTTCAGAGCTGCAACATGTCTAGAGTGCCGAGAAGGACAAGGTGCTCAATAAATATCTGAAGACTGATTTCTCCACTGATTTTATTGCCTACAGTAATAATTCTGCACAGTAATATTTACCTGCGCACACAGACATTCACAGACATTCTCATAAAACAAATCAACTTCCAAAAAATATTAAACTCTGATGTTAAGGAGTCTTTTGGGTTGATTGAGAACACAATTGTGTCCCAATGATAAAAAGAATCCTCAAGAATACAACTTGCCTAATAATTCTGCACACAGTGTACTTGCTGGATTGTAGATAATGATGCGAAGCATGAGTTCAATCATTTCAACCTCAGAAGAATAACGCTTCACCAGTTTGCCTGGAAATTGGGTTATGGTGTATTTTATTTGAATATGATCTAATTAGAATGTGTTTAGTTGAATAAAAATTTCTTTAAAAGTTTTGCATTGAATTGAGGTAATACTTAGTCTTGTTTATGAATTGATCATGTTGGTCAAGTGTAATCATCAGAACAGATGGACCCAGAATTGAAACTAGACCACTAGTGTGAAAACTTCACACAGTTTATTGAAATGAAACTGCTGCAGGTAGTCTCAGCAACTAGGGCAGGAACCTCTGGAAATGGAGACAGAAGATTAGTGACCAGCTTAGCCTTACAAAGTACATCAATCACAAACCTAAGGGTCACTAACCTTCTCTTAACCCTCAGTCTGGGAAGAACCAATGGGTTAGGTTCGTGCCGGTCGACAGTGGGGCTGAGGTTGCTGGTCACTGGTCAGGAAGTCTTAGAGAATAACTCCAGCTGAGTTACAATGTTCCTTGGTCAGGCAGAGGATCAGAACCATGAAGACAATAGTATGCAGGAGGAACAGGAGGACAAACCAGAACCAGGCAAAGTCCAGGGTCAGAGCCAGGTGATTGGAAGTCCAATGAAGTAACAGAGGGAAATCCAGGACGAGGTCAAGAAACAGTTCCAGGTTAGGCAACGGGCAGGCAGACAAACAGATCAGGGTCGGGCAGAACAGGCAGGCAGTCAGGTCAGACATGGATGAGGCAGACTCAGAAACAGGGACAGATCAGTTCGGGCAATCTGGCAGGAAGTAATAGATCTCAGCAATGTCTTGAAATAATCTGGCTCTGATGTTTGGTGTAAAGGCTGGTTATAGACTGATAGGTACAGGTGGATCAGATGAGTGGTTATTAGAATGGGGCTGAGCTGAGCAGGTGTGTCTGGTGACCAGACCAGCATCAGTACTGAGATCATGACCTCAAATGAATAGCATAAGATAAAATCGATTGCAAATTGATACTATCTCAATTTGATTCAGTTGAACAGAGGTGCAGCGGTAATTCATGCCAACTGTTCAAGTTCAGAACATAAGAAAATGCTCAACAAATTTTTATTCTACATTTGCAAATCATTTAAATCCCAGTCAGTCTATCGTTTCATCTTTTCTAAGGAGACTTAAAGATGGCCTTTAGTTAAGGGACATCCTGTATACCAGACATGAGTTTTTCAACTCAACATACCAAAAGCTTGGAAGGATTGGCATTACAGGAGAACTAGATCTGTTTTTCAATAAATTTCATTAATAATTGTTTGAACACAATGGGGGAATTCAACTTTCAGCTCAAAATGGTCAGATGGTCATTGTGGTAGAAATTGTCATTTCGGTTTGTTTAGCATTTAAGAGACATCATTTTTTATTCTTAAAATCTACCTTTCAAGTTTTTTTTTTTTTTTTTTCTAAAAATAAATTCCCAGTGTTTTTACTGCTGCTATTTTGAGCAACTTGACCTCAAATACATCTGGAAAATCCCCTTGTAATCAGTTCTAAGTAATATGGAAATCAAAACACAAAAGCAATCTTTTTTTCTTGTGTTTGCCCCCACAGGAGGAGGAACTAATGAGGGAGAGCCGAGGATTTTACTTCCGTGGTTATGGACTTGGTCACTGCCTACAAGCCAAAGACGGGACTGGTGTGGAAGGGCCCACGGTTTTCTCCCCTCTTCGCCCAGTCACTTTATATGACGGTGAAGTACTTCACAAGCGTTTCGTTGACCGAGCTAAACGGATCGACACAATATCTAGAGCTGTCTTTCCCTTGAGCTTTCTCATATTTAACATCTTCTACTGGATTACCTATAAAGTGCTGCGACATGAGGACATCCATGCAAACTTGTAAAACGCTTTCTGCTGGCATTATGTTGATGTTTTTCTCAGAACCAAAACTGCCTGTTTGACCCATTACAGTGAGTAAAAATACACACACAAAAAAATCTGAATTTTAAGGAGGAATACTGCTTCTCAAAGCCAGAATAAGAAATGAGAACAAAGTTGTGCTCAGGTGCGCCTTAAGGATCATTGACGCGAAGAAGAAGAGTATGTTTAGCTCAGTGACTTCTCATTAGTATCACTGGCCACCTCCTTGTATGTTTGTTTATTAGAGTTGCTTGGATAATGACAAATCAAAATGGTGCCAACAGCTGCAGATGATGGATTAAGAAATTAGAAAAGTTGATCCTGGCTGAATGAAACATACTGACTTGAATTTTGACACCACTCAGCTTTAAATGAATGTTTTTGACAAATAAAAAGTTAAAGGAACATTTTTATAACTTTAGATTAATACATTGGTATATGGGTGATGGGGACTTTGATATTTCTGAATATTCAGTAAGTGATGATTGATATCATTTTAATTATGTGATTAATAGATTATATCTGTATGTATGTCTAGCAGTGTATTAAAATGTATATAAGCCAAGCTGTTCAACTCCACAGAGCACAAATATGTATTTACTTTGTCAACTTTAAATAAATTGTTATTCTGCCAGGAAACAATACAGGAGTTTGCTTCTCTTTAATCAAAGTATTAAGGTGAATACTTTAAAAAGTGTGCATTAGAAACTCAAGTCACATATACAGACGGTGTGACGCACAATTACTTTCCCATTTCAGCTCACTAATAGCTCCCATCAGCTCGACAATCCCAAGAGGGAACGTAGCTTAAAGAAACAGTGGAAATGAAATGGTAAAATAGAAATCTTACAGATTAAAGTAAGCAACTAGTTCAAATCAGTGGCTCAAAATCTTTCATGTAACTCACCACTCTTTGTGTGAGATTGATGGGAGCTGCCTGTTTGTTTCCTGGTGTCGGTGGGGGACTTTGTAGGTGTGGAAATCCAGGGATGAGGTGGGGGGAGTAGGGAAGAAGGACCAATGGGTTTTTTAATGGGAAATCAGAAGGCTGTTTTATCAACTAATGAGTTTGAAAGGCGCTTCGTGTTCCACAGCTAATGACCATGAATTGAGAGAGGCAGCTGGAGCCGTCTGTCCTTTTCTCAGCATCCTAATCAACTTCTTGTGGAGAGTGTGTTTAAATGTCACTCCAAACACTGCATGAAAAGTGAGATTTTCGTCCCCGTAAACTCCCGCAGATCTGCCTGATTTTCGTCAGTTTCCGACAATTTGCAACCCGTGCTTGTCCGCGTTTGTCGTGCCACAAATTGTCGGAAACGTACCGTGACGTATGTGGAGAGCGATCAGCTGTACTAATGGCCCTAATTAGCATATGAATGCAGCAAACCCGCGCGGCTGGCCAGGTCTGGCTTGAATAACCTACTCAGTATTGGCTGAAACCACTATTCTCAAACAAATGAAATCGCTCGTGATTGGCAGCAAAACCACACGTGGCCACGCCAGGCTTTAATTTTCTTACTGAGTATTGGACGGAACCGCTTCTTTTTAAACAAGTAAAGTCGCTCGTGATTGGTTGGCATATATATATATTTACATATATATATTTATTCATATATATATATATATATATATATATATATTTATTTATTCATTCATATATTTATTCATTCATATATTTATTCATTCATATGGTGTGTATTTATGTTATCCTACACTACTACACAATTATTATGCTACCATCAAGGACATGAATGAATTTATACAGGAAATGAACATTTGCCAGGAAGCTGTTTATGCAAAGAAAGAGCTTTATTAAAACACACACAACTATATACAACGCGTATCCAAACACATGCGTTTCTAAAAATTAAAAGTCCGTGAACGGTCCGTTTGCTTCCTCGGGGTTGGAGGTAACTGGCAGCATTCCCTCCGAGGCAGGTCCGATGTGCAGACGCCTACTGTGCGTGGCTCTGTACTTCGGCATCGCTTCTAACCGGGACTGCAGCTTAACACAGAGTTCAGAGGGATCCGGCCTACGAAATGGTGGCGACCGTACAATCCATCCAGAGACACCGCTGACGACGGCGGACTTCCAGAGTTCCACTTCCTCATCTGCTAGCACACTCTGCCTCGCTTTCAGCAGCTGAAAAAAAAAAAATGAATCAGCGCACTGCGTATGGACACAACACATCTATTAATGCACCTGAAAAATAGTCACCAAATAAAGTCTTACCCTCTTTCTTCTGGCCCGACTCCGAGCAGATAGCCTCCGCACGCAGCGTGTTGGCTGGCAGCGTATATCTGAAGCTCCTGCGTACCGTCTGAAAATACGTCTTACAGGCAGCTGGAAAACAATTAAATGAGAGCGGTATAAATAAAAAATCAAACGCAAGTCACAGTAACAAGGAAGGAGAAAACATTAAAACAAGTCACTTACACACAATGTCGTCTTTATCATCATCGTGCAAATCTGGACTTGCTGATTATGGCTCCGAGCAAAAAGGAGGTCTGTGAAAACAAAATGTAAAGCTATGATCGGTATCCATTACCTTTTACCGCAGAATGAAAGCATATTCTTTAAATCTTACCCTTGCTCCGGTTCATAGCGCCTGCAATTAGTCTCCGAGTTGTTAAGACGGCGTACTGCTTCCTGTAAATCACAAAAAATGCACTTTAATAAAGCTTGTTCTTGCAAGGCTAGGCTAGATAGGCTAATAGCTAGGCTGCTATTAGCCATAGCTCAGGCTAGGCCGCTTTTAGCTTAGCAGGCAGTAATCGAACATATATTTACCGCTAGCATCTCTTCTTTGAGTTCGTCTTGTTCGATGCAGAGTCGCCATCGCGTCCAAGAAGAGTTTTACCCCGAAATCCCACATACTCCGTCTGCGCTCCGCTCCGCTCCGCCCCGCTGCGCTCCAGACCGCCTGCACAAAGCAAAGCCTACAGCCGCCGCTGTGGCTCCGTCCCCTCCTCTCTGAGTTCCTTGGAGATCGTAGAGGGCATGCGCCAGATGAACCAGGGTTTCCGCGGATCATTAAAAATAATTACAATTCATAATTCTTTTTTTAATCAAGGCCTTAATTGGCACTAAAATTAATTAAATATGTTTATCGTTGCATTTATGATTCTTTAATAAAAATGCTTCTAAAAACAATTTCGTCAGATATTATATCGCTATTAATTTGCGTGGAACTGTTTATAAAGCCGTATGTTCGGAAAGGAAGCTCGAGGCGGAGAAAAAGCTAGAGAATATATATACGTATATATGTGTGTGTGTGTGTGTGTGTTTACATACATACAGGAGTCATGGAACTCTGCTTGCAGCTCCTTCATATTTCATGTACACTAATAACTTGTGTACATGGTTCTTGTTGATGGCATTAAAATCATTTCTAATAGCATTAAAATAGCATTAAATTAGAGTCACTCATTCCTGTATGAACCCTGTGAGCGCTTAATTTAATATGACATATTAAAAAAATCCCACCATCATCCAGCATATGTTCAGTTTCTGCCCAAATATATATATATATATATATTTTTGTAGATTTTTGTAACAGAGATAAGGATAATTCAAAACTGCTTTTTTTTTTTATGAACTTGTTCTCTACAACTTAGCATCTCTTTTCATTCCTGTAATAAGAAGTTTCTTTTAACTGGATTTGATTAAACTTTAAGTCCCTCGGTATAAAATAAATATTTTAATGGAGATGAGAAATCTGCTTCCTGGTTGGTGAATAACCAATAGTTTGGATCCAATCATTTAAATAAACGGTGTTAGTTTTTTTTTTTTTTTTTTTTAGATATTTATAAGAATTGTGCTATAATTTCTAGTCACCAATCTGTTGCTGCTATATTTTAATTTGACGAACCGGAATTTGTCGATGTTCTTTTTCCTGTTTGGTGCGATTGCAATTGCGGATCTTGACCTGGCCAGACCGTATGACCACAGTGTACCAATCTTCTGATGGCTACTTCCAACAGGATAATGCGCCATGTTATAAAGTGAATCATCTCAGACTCATTTCTTGAAACTTTTCCACTTAAGTAATTGTGAATTGAGCATATTGACAGACAATATTTTATTTTTTATCTTAAATGCAAATTTTTTTTAAAATAATTACTGCTCTAAATGTATTGCTCTGTCAGCTAAAGATCTGTTTTGGTCTCTATACTTTAATTAAATAAATCAATTCAAGCTAAAATGTGAGAGGCTATACTAAGCCTGATCTCTTTGTATCAGAGATTTTCTTCCTCAGAAAGATGTCACTTGGGGTAAAACCCCCCCTGCAACCCTGGTTTGCATTTGTATAGCTCACAGCATGTTCATTTACATGTTAAAGCCTCCCCTAGAATTCCATGGGGGGGAGGCATGGGGGGAACACTGCCTAAGAAATTCCACGTAAATTTCTGACAATTTACGGGAGTTTTCGACGAAGCCTGCAAATTGCCGTAAACTGCCGCTAACCTGAAGTTCCACGACAATCTACAGTGCCGTATATTGACGAAAATCCCACTTTTCATGCAGTGAAACATATGTGTGACCTCATACCTTATTTAACATTTTAATAAAATCCCTTTTTCTGCTAGTATACTTTTAAACTAAGTCTCCTATAATTTTGTTGGAATATTATTATGTGCTGGATCAACACAAATCAGCACATTGTAGTGAAAAGTAAATTACATGTGGTTTCTACTAATATGATCTAACACTAAATACGTAGAGGCTAGTTTAGTTTGGCTTAATTGAATATTAAATGTAGATCCCCATAAAACTGCAGCTATTCTTCCTTGGGTCCAAAAAAATTGACATTAATAAAACAGAAAATAATATAAATTATTACAAACAGAGCGAATGCAAATAAATGATTAAATGTTACCTTTCCACAGAGTTAAAAAAAGTCCATCATAATATGCTTCCTAATAAAATAAAAACTGTTAATTAAGAAAACATCATAAATAAGCTGATTATAGTAATAACTACTGTACATTATTGCTATAAATTAATAAGCAATGAAATTCAAGCAAGTTCCATCTTTTAGTAATTATGATCTAAGTGGATACAAAGAATCCTAAAAAATAGAGATGGGCAGTAAACACTGCAGAATTTTATAAATATTTATAAAATGAAAGCAAGAGTGATAGAAAGATGGCAAAGCCACACACATGAAAAAAATGGGGGGGGGAAACACCCTCCCACAGCCATTTTTTGTACCAAATGTCACAATTACTGACTACTTATTTACTCATATAAAAGTTGTGATAAATACATTCTCAGCCATTTATTTCAGAGCTCAGATACTAAAAACTGCATTGTTTATGAGCCATTTGGTCAGCAAATCTTACAGTTTTTCCAAATAAAGTCATTAATACTGCTGTCTGCTCTATGTTGAATACTTATTACGTATAACTTCTCCATTGAAGCTCCTGTTAAAAGAGCCAAAGATTTATTTAACTTTTTTGCACTTTTAAGTTAAAATGAAATAAGACTCAAGGCTGAGAAAACAATGTTGACATGGAAAAGGCTGCATCCTTTATCAAAACTCAAAAGTAAGCTAATTTATAGGATGATTAAAAAAAAGAGAAACCTAACAGAAATTACTTCCTACTTTTATTTTTTTATGTTCTACTTTTAATCTAAATGCTCCCAAAATAACAAACTATTTTTAGCTTTATCATCTTCTCTAAGAGCACACTTCATTCACGGTAAAGTGGTAACAGTATTGTTTTAGATCTGACAAATAAACATTTAAGGCAAAATAAGAAGCTTTTCTAAATCCATAAACACTTATTGACAATGCGCAAAATAGGATTTGGGATTGCCCTTAAATCAATTGTCATCAGCTCCTTTTAAAAACCAGCATGCTCCTTCAGAGCCTCTATTATTTCAAAAATATCTAAAAATGTAACCCAACTCTCCTGATCAGATTTTGTGCTATCAAAATCTTGAGGAAAAAACTCCTCAAGGAATATATCAACAAAAAAAAAGTGATCAATGAATTATAAATTGGTCTCAGCAGAATGATTGGTCAAAATGAGAACATGAAACATTGTTCCAACCTACTTTAAATGAGTCAATTGGTGTTTTGTGTGTAGGTACCTGTTGTGACATTTTCTCAAAGGAATGCACAATAAGTTATCATGTCTCCGATGTATAATTAAGTCAAACGTGCACTATTAATCACTCAGTAATCCTGAGAGTAATTTGATTTAAATCCAAGACATTTCCTTTTTGTTCCCACTGTCTGTTGAATCCCAACAGTTTCATTGTGAAAATTAAGGCCTAAATGCAGATGCTTTGCAAAATATGCAACTCTAGCTGTTGAACATCTCCACTGTGACTTTAAATTTAAACTGACGGACAGAAAGATAAGCAGTGTACTAAGAGCACATCATTACGTTTTTTTTTTTTATTTCCTGCAACTGTAAACTTAAAGTTGTTATACAAATGCTATATTTAGGTGGAAAAAAGAGCAGCTAAGGAAGAAAATATCAACCTCTTTTGACAGTGATTTATTGAGGGACAATGCAGCACATGTCACCTTTAAATGTAAGTGTAAACACAGGAAATGACTTGCCCCAGGTGGCTTAATGTACCTGGTGAATGTCACCCAGAACATTGAAAAACAAATCTGCGCACAGCATATGCTCCTTTTAACCTGTGGTTGCGAAAGATGTGGGTTGCACACAGGTTTAATACAAAATCCTGGCCTTCCAGAGCTAAATCTAATTCTACTGTATACTGCTGTTGTGTGGGGTTTCCACTAGATGTTATTGCATAAACCATTATATTATTTTTGTACATTGGGGACCAATGTCCCTGCTGATATTGACTTTGACTATTGCATCATCTCCTCACACAAGACCCTCACAAGACACTACCCCCAAATACACTTGTAACTCTTCAAAATAAAACGGTGGGTCTCAAACATTGCTGTTGCAAACATTACACCTTGCTGAATTGTGATATAATTTGATCATTTGATTGATTATAGTTAAAAAATATATAAATTTTTTCCTATACATTGTAAATAACCTGAACTTATATAGTGCTTTCTCAAGTCAGGAGACTTGACCTAAGAGCTTTATACTACATTCAGTCATTCACGCACAAAATCACATAGGAGTAGGGCTGCAACTAACGATTATTTTGAAAATCGATGAATCGGCCGATTATTTTTTCGATTAATCGATGAATCGGACACAAAATATTTTTTTTATATTAACCTCTTCATTCCAAAATAAACATTTTAGACAGAACAAACAAGCACACAAGTACAGGTTGCTCATTAACTGTACTGGTGCAATATGAAAAATAAATGTTTGTGTTAAAACTACGCAAACTTACATGAGAAATGTAGCTGTACATCCACAAAATATAGGCTACTTTGTTTCATAAAGCGCAAAAAGAGACAGGCATTTTTGTTTTTAAAAGCCCCTAAGGGGTTCAAACAATAGCCCCCCCCCATTTCAACAAATGAGGTTTTTTTAGACTAGAAGAGTTCTGCCTTTTAAGACAGGAAAGTATAGCAGTTAAAGTTGCTACTTGAGAAAATCCTGAACCCTAGAGATAAAAATAGCCCTGTGATTCAAATTATAAATTGTATTTGGAATAAAAATGAGAGAACTAGGGGTGCTAAAAAACACATCCTCCAAAGACAGATATTTACATGGGAATGTGGCAAATAATGAATTGACATATTACTGATCTTGCTGGATTTTATTCTGCTTTACTTCCATAAATTGCAGGATCTTCTTTACTTTATCTTTGCCAGAAGATTTAAACTTTAAAAGCCTTGCCCTCATTATTTGCAAGTTAATTTATTTATAAAGAAAATATAAACGCTGCTTAAGCTAATTCAAATGAAATTAAAAGTAAAATAAGAAGCCAACCTTATCACTGTCTGTAACCTACTAACAAGCTAAGGAAAGCATCAGATGAGCTACCTGAGAAACTAACTTACGTTTCCCCACTTTAAAATGAAAAAAACACGGTTACTCATCCTGCTGATCAGCTCTCTTCACTGCCATTGAAGGCTCCAACGTGTTTTCTTTTCAGGTGCTGCGTCATAACAGTGGTGCTTCCGTGCCATGTTCATTTGTTTTTACAAAAGTTGCATGTTACGACTTTTTTCCCTTTACAAAGCGCAGGCTATTTTAATTATTGTGATCAATTTGCGCCGTCAATCCCGGGGCATGCGCGCTTCATTTGCAGTCTGGACGCTGAGGGTAAACTCCTCACTAAAATCCTGCGGCTCTGACTGCAGCGCTGAGAGGGATTCTTGTGGGAGAGGGAGAAAGGCGTTGGGATGGGGGAGGCGCCCCACGGCAGCAGCTGCCGCTGTAGGAGAAGAGTAGGAACGATACATGCTTTCACGTAAGAGTCTCCAAAAGCCGCCAGTGACACCGTAAAAAGTCGCCAGATTTGTCGCTAGTAGCTTTTTAAAAAAATAGTCGCTGGAGGGGTCTGAAAAGTCGCTGAGTTGGCAACACTGCAACTGCGGCGCTGACTCGCTCCGCCATATTTTTTTTTTTCTTCCCCGGGATGACGGCGGCGGCGGATGACGCATTAATCGCGCGACACAACTAATCGATGATTAAATTCGTTGCCAACGCTTTTAAAAGTCGATTTTTATCGATTTTATCGATTCGTTGTTGCAGCCCTACATAGGAGTTTAGTTTAACTGAGTTTCACTAATTCAGTCAAGAGTTTTTAACTGATATGTCTGACTTGGAGTTGATTTTTAATTCTTAGATTTTGAATAAAAGCTGTTTTGAATGCATTTCATATGTGTACAGAGTTAAATGTATAACCATGATTTGAGCTTGATTAACACCTTCATTTGTTGTGCGAGATTTTATTTGCAACAAAAAACAAGGAAAACCTTGTATTCCTCCCACTTTCCAAAGCTGCACCACTGCACTGTCTAACAGAAAATAAAATTTGAGGTTGTAAAATGCTGAAAATAATTAAATCTAAATACGTAACTGGCTCACTGTCATGATCTTGCCACTGATGACTGACCTAATTACTCATTTCATTCACCTGCCTAGCTCTGCTGAGTTCTCATTACTGCTCATCTGATCCACCTGCTCCAGCTTTTATTTAACCAGCTCTCTAACCAGTCATCAGTGCCAGATTATTCTCAAGCCGTTGCTGAGAGTTCTCTAGTGTACCTGATTGTTTTCTGATTGGCTGATCCTGACCCATTCTGCCTTTCAACCTCTGAGTCTACCTGTTCCAATTCTGATCTGTTTGCCTGACCTGTCATTGGACTCATGCAAGATTCTGCCTGTTTACCGAACCTGGAACTGATTCCTGACACCGTCCTGGATTTCCATTCGGTACCTCTTCCTATCTCTGATCTCCTGGCTCTGAATCCTGAGCACGTCCTCAACATCGGCTTTGGCTTCTTCCTCTGGATTGTCCTGCCTTCCGTGGTCTGCTCAGTTCTGATCTGCCTGTTCTCTGGCCTCTAAAACTGCAGCGTCAGGGACTGTCTGGGCAGCGTCCGTCGTGTCTTGTCGGCAGCTAACTGGCTGGAAACAACCTTGCTTTCTGGGCACAGACTGGACTTTAAGACCAGGTTATTGACTCACACTTTCATTATCTTCCTCCCCCAGATCGACATATTCTCATTATCAGTGCATATGAAATCGTACGAAAAGTTATGCACACTTTTTCGTACGTTTTGGACGTTTTTCTTCAAAAAACCACATCAGTGCGCATGCGCTGGCAGACAGAAAAAAAAAACAGATCCACGGACGGACGTAAAATTGGGAAAAACAGTGCAATCAGCACTTATTCATGTCTCTAACTACGTTGCTTGCTGTTTTATATCTTAGGGTTAGGGTCAGGGTTAGGGCTAATTGTAATTTATATTCTATATTCGTGAATGGTGCGTCAAATGCGCATGCGCATACGACGAAAAAAACGTCCAAATTGAACGAAATTACGGTGCATAACTTTTCGTACGATTTCATACGCACTCATAATGAGAATAGGTTGCCCAGATGGACATGGTCACTAACCTGTGTTCTCTCCCTGCAGAGGTTCCTGACTTAAACGCCCTCACTGTTCCCTGCAAATCTGTTTACTTACTAAACATTGTCGAAAAATGCTTTGAAAAGTAGGTCCTCTGTTCTGAGTCTTGACAGCTCACCAAGTTTGCATACTCTCCAATTGATGCAGGGGTTCTCTATAGGTACTCCGTGTTCTTGCCACTACCCAAAAACATGACTGTTACGATATTTTACGCCCCTGAAAAGGATCAGCAGGTGTGGAGAATGAAGGGATGGTTGTATGTATTTTTTATTTCATTTTTTTTTTTTTTTCAAATTGAGCCTCAAACAGCAGTATTGATTAACCAAAGTAGCCTTTGTAGACAACCCATCTGAACACACAAGAAAATAACACTTTTGTAAGAAATGTTAGGTTTTCACATAAAAACTAAAACTGTGAAATTCTAAAATAGGAGCATCCATTTGCATAAAAAAGCAGCACTCCCAGCTTTTGGTTGCTCTAGCGCAACCAAAATTGGCAAAGACTCCTGGATAGGTGTCTAAATGTTTTCTGAAAAACTGAACTAAAATCTTGTTGCCTTAAATTTAAGCCTGCTTTGTGGTTCCCAGAGAGGGAGAACATATTAATGGGCCAACCTTCAATTAGCAGGTTTCAATTGTTCTATATCTCCATTTTCAGTGCAATATTAAAGCATTAGGTCAGTTTTCTCACATCCTAGTTTGTCAGGGCCAATGCGGTGCATATTTTAGATCTGGTATTTCTTCAACAGACCTGACTCCAACAGTAGCTCATTATGAGAGCTCTATAGAGCTTGAATGCATGACAGAGATTCATTTAAGTCATTTGATTAAGATGTGCAGGTAAAGAGACATGTCTAAATGTTGCAATTTTGTTGAGACCAATGCAACAGGTATAAATTTTTCCATAAAAAATGACTAATAGGTCCAGGCAAGTTTGAAAGCTAATATAAATTCTGTAAAAAGCATGCAAAAACATATTTTATTCAAATGAAAACAGACAATTAAACAGACAATTAAAACATTGTAAAATTAGACTGCACTTTACACTTGCAATTTTAAAAGTATTTATTTTTTATGCCTCCCCCATCTCCTTTTCCACTTTTGCTCAGATGAAATGCAGTAAAGGCTATCAGTCAATCACCTCCCACCTAAACCCTGATATATAAATAGAAGATAGTGCCACTGCCTCCCCTTTTCCTCTCTGCCATTTCATACTAAGTAAGGATTATGTCTTCCTTTTTCAGGCCGATCCATCAGACACGACCATCATTTTTATTATTACCTAAGGGACATCTCCTAAATTTTATGTTGCTCTGATGTTCTAGTGCTACAAAATCTCTTTTTTCAGGACCAGTGCATGTATGTCCACATGCATTGGAGGCTTTCCATGTGTATAAAGAGGTAAATCCTTTGCATGTATATTTGCTAACTACAGCTTAAAGGAATAGTACACCCAAAACATGATTAGCCTTCATTTTCTACTCACCCCCATGCTGAACAACCCTCTGGAGTACTTTTTTGATATCTCAAATGCATCTGGAGATCTGGGAGGCTTCTTGCTGTCTGCTGACATTCAAATAATGGAGGTCTATGGTGACCGAGACAGAAAGGTCCATAAAAGTCCACAAAAAACGTGTCAATATTCCTCCATACTGCTCGTCCAATGTATTCCAAGTGTCCTGAGTGGGTAGCATCCAGAATTTACTCGAAACGAAGTCATTTAGAATGTTTTTAGAGCATAAACAGTAGTGTATAGGATTTCCTGAAAGCGCGCACACGCGCGCTCACGACGCAACGGAAGCCGGCAGATCAAACCAGATGAAAGTGCGCATTCAGCGTCTGCTCTTCCAATAATGCAAGCGTAGAAGAAGAAATTTGCTGTTTACCTGTGCAAAGAAAGAAACAACGAAAGAAAAATATCTGAGGACTTCAGTGTTGAGGAAGAGCATGAGTTCTTTGCCGAGCTGAATGCGCTGGTTTGGTCTGCCGGCTTCCGTAGCGTCGTGAGCGCGCGTGTGCGCGCTTTCAGGAAATCCTATACACTACTGTTTATGCTCTAAAAACATTCTAAATGACTTCGTTTCGAGTAAATTCTGGATGCTACCCACTCAGGACACTTGGAATACATTGGGCGAGCAGTATGGAGGAATATTGACACGTTTTTTGTGGACTTTTATGGACCTTTCTGTCTCGGTCACCATAGACCTCCATTATTTGAATGTCAGCAGACAGCAAGAAGCCTCCCAGATCTCCAGATGCATTTGAGATATCAAAAAAGTACTCCAGAGTGTTGTTCAGCATGGGGGTGAGTAGAAAATGAAGGCTAATCATGTTTTGGGTGTACTATTCCTTTAAGGTTGTTTTGATACCTAGATTTGCTGATTTTCATTTTTTTTCTTTTAGGAATTAAGCAGATGAAGTCCACAAAATTTTAATGCAATTATTTTGGTTATTATTTTGCAATTATTACTCTGGGAAACTGTTAAAAAAAAAGCCTTGCTACTGTAACTTCACTTCGATCATGCTGGATAGAAATTATTAGTAGTAAAATCCTGAAAACAAGAAAACTATGGAGCTAAAATGTCTTGATCTTGGTGCTGATGACTGGAACTCTCTGGGCAACATTCACAGCGGATTAGACCCCTTTCTTTGGGCACGGACTGAACTTTGAAACCAGAGGTTCCTGCCTTTGGTGCCCCAGCAGTTACTGCAGATCCTTCATTTATAATAAACACTTTTTGTCACAGTCTTGGTTTTGTTATGTTTATTTAGAGTATTCAGTCTTACTTTTCTCCTTGTTTTAGTGTCTAATTATTATTATTTTGTTGTTTTCTTGTTAGTTCCTGTCCTCCAGGTTTTCCATTTGTTGTCCTCTGCTGCCCTCTTGTGTCCTCTATTCCTAGCTCTGTTTTCTGCTCTGTCCCCCCTTGCTGTTTTCTCTTTTCTGCCAGCACCTGTTGCCAATTTCCTCGTCAGCTCTCTCTTTGTCTCTGTTCCCTTTAAAAGCCCTCCTTCTTCAGTTCTTGTTTGCTGGATCCTCGTCTTACTTCTCATCAAACCTCTGGTCAGTTCTCTGTCGTTCCTTCCTTGTCTCTTCCTGGTTCTTAGTTTTTGCTTTTTCCCTGATGACTCTTAGATTCTGGTTCTTAGGATATTTTTGTTGGATTTTTGACTCCTGTCTTGTGAGGTATTTTGTTGGATTTTTGACTCCTGCCTCAGAGCCTGTTTACCTATTAAATCACTTTATTCATCTCAACCTACTCATCTCTGCTTTTGGGTCCTCTAACCAACACCACCAAATCGTGACACCTTTGAGAAATCAGTCTGTCTGTTTGCCTTGAATTCTGGGTCTTCTGTTCTGAGCCTTGACTTAAACAACCAATAATAATAATAAAACATATAACAATAATAATATTACAATAATATATATTTTAATATTACATTTATATTTCAATTTTTACCTTTAAAACCCTTTGGATCAGCTTTTAATATGCTGAAAAGTTCCAATACTTTTCATCAGGTTAAAACCCCTGGCCTCAGTGTGTTTTATAGGGATTTTATGCTGTAAACTGGAACAGAGTAGTGAATTATGAAGTTGAAGGAAGGACACACATACTTTAAAAAGGTTAACAAGTCAGATTTGAAAGTGCCTCATACATATTTTTTTCAGTCCACCGGATGCAACACTTTATAGAATACATTTTCCTATAAATGCTGTTGCAACTTTTTGAGGGAAGATATCTGCCATTTTTCAAAATGATCAGACTGATTTCAGCCTTTCTACTACAAGAATGTTATTTGATATCAATATATGGCTTAAGATAGTGCTGAAAGATGAACTTCCTCCCCAATCTCAAGGTCTTGTTGGCCACCAGCATAGTGGTGTCCAATTTATTTTCCAAAGGGACCAAAATCACCAAATTTTGTTTGTTTTACTATACTGTCCTCATGGCAGAGGCCATTCAACGTTTGGAATTGCCCCTAAAATGTTTTGATGGTAGGTAAAGACTAGGTTTGAATGCTCCACTTATTTTTATTTTTTTATTATTATTGCCTTTTAGATGTTTTAGCTCCCCATGATCTTGTTTTTATTCTGGAAAAGTGCCCTAGATTTTAAAAGGTGTTGTGGTATGTCTTCAATGCGAGCCTCAGTGGGTGAAGAAAATGTGTTTTTTATTCACATAAATCTATTTTTTTTGTGAACACACAGCCAACTGGCAGTGTGTTAGATGACTAAGGAAAGGGTGAATAAAGCTCAGTCAAACAGATAGTTCTTATGTTATGATAGTTCTTATAATAGTTCACCTATGTGGAATAAATTGATCACAGCTTTCATTCAAAATCTAAGAATTTATTAGCAAAAATCACTCAACTGAAAGTCACACATTTTCTGCTGGGTTGCCATTGTGCAGTGAATAAAACGTTACTTAGTAAAAATAAAAAAACTTTTTATTATTTGCTTAGTAAGAAATTAATAACCTAATTATTAATATTATAATAATTCTTGACCTGCTGGTGTTGAGCTACTAGCTAGCAGACATGAGGGGACTCTTATATGCTTAAAGGACTATTGCGTCATATTTTGGGGCATATTTTGCTCAGTGGCGCAGTAGTTAGCACTGCTGCCTTGCAGCATAAGGTTGTTGCTTTGATTCTGAATGGAGTTTGCATGTTCTCCCTGAGCATGGTTGGGTTCTCTCTGGGTACTCCAGCTTCCTCCCACAGTCCAAAAACATGACTGTTAGGTTAATTGGTTTGTCTAAATTATCCTTAGGTGTGAGTGTGTGCATGAATGGTTGTTTGTCTCTGTGTTGCCCTGCAATGGACTGGCGACCTGTTCAGGATGTACCCTGCCTCTCGCCCATAGACAGCTGGAGATAGGCACCAGCACCCCTCACGACCCCACTTGGGATTAAGCATGTCAGAAGATCGATGGATGGACAACAGCTTAAAACATCTGCTTGTCAGATGCTCCGCTTCTCCAGTCTCTGGGATCTCAAATTTTCATGTCAACTCAAAGCATAATGTTGCAGAACATTCTGTTTTTGAAGCAGTCTGGTTCTAAGATTAGCCACCAGGTCCAGATAGCCTTTGATCAGTCTGCAGATTATGATCCTTGGCTAGTGTGGCCTGCCGATGTGAACCTTACCTGGAGGAAGGTTCATGCCAAAGAGAATGAAAGTCTGTGAGGTAAGGACTTTGTACCTTACCGCACATGTGAATGTTGGAGTGTTTTACGAGAGGGGATTTAGCAGAAGTTGAAAAAGACAGTCCAACAGCAGAGCTAAAGCGTTTGGACAGTATTTTTTTAAGTTTCTGAGGCACTACTTGTCACATCACCCAGCAACATGTTTGTGTTTGTTTGTCCAACAATATCATCAGAAGGTCAGAAGCGGGGACAGACTGACAGAACACATAAAGGCTTAAAACAGCTTAGATAAATCAGTAGATTAAATCAGTCATTACAACCAAGGTGTTTGGTATAACATGTTGGAATGCAGAACAGGTCGGAACTTGAAGAAAAATACTGATGAAGATTCTCAATCACAGTCATTCTCATTCACAGTCATTCCGTAAAAGTTTTAAAAAGTCCAAGGTTTGAAGACGTTTCGCTTCCCCTCCAGGAAATTGAGAAAGCTTCCTGGAGGGGAAGCGAAACGTCTTCAAACCTTGGAAACCAAGTCCAGTGGATTGTTTTTTAAACTTTTACGGAAAAACTTAAAGCAAATACATTAAAACAGCACAAAGCAACACCAGGGCTACTCCTGTCAGTGAACATCTGGAAACTGAGGCTTCAGTTCACACAGAATAACCAAATTTGAACAAAAATTATTCCTAAGATATTGCCCCCTCTGATTAATTTCAATTTTAGCTCCAACGTAGAGGTGGTAATATAAGAATATGGAAGTTAGTCTAATACCAATTATTTAAGCTTGTGGTCTAGGTTTTGCATTGTGGGTAATATTTTTCAAACACATGTTGTCTCTTACACTGCAAATTCACTTACCACACCACAGCATTGTTTTCCTTTAACTACACCAGCAGTAAAATGCACCATGCCCAAAATAACTAAAATTATCTCAAGCTGGCTTCCTAAATTATACAACGAGGTCACTTCTCACAGGTGGCCTCTGTATTCACCAGAGATCCTGTAGGATGCAGTGGAAATGGACATTTGTGTCAAGATCAATATGGACTAAACTTTATTTAATTTATGATACACAGGATAAACTGGGTTTTCTCCAGTGTAAACAAGCAGATGGTATATTAAAACATTTAGCCAAATAAGGCTTTCCCACAGTTTGCAGTTGAAAGGCTCCACTCCAGTGTGAATCTATGGATGACATTTTAAATCAAATGGATTTTTTTTTAATTCCACCAATGCACTGTGTAGCTAGAAATAGTTAACCAGTCCAGGTAAGGGCCCCCTACTTTCTAAAGATCTTGAAATCAGTGTCATGAAAAAGAGACTGACATCCATCAGAAAGGGAAGATGCATAAATATAGACACCACTGGTATAAATAAGGAACTTTATTGTTCTTATTTTCAAAATTGACAAACTGATTATATTTTCATGCATGAGTCATAATTTTGCTATCTGTATCGATAGGCTCTATGCACAACTCCACCACTTCCTGAACTTCAGGAGGCTCCTTTGCTTCCTGTCTTTCATGATTGGATGCACTAATTAATCCAGGTGTTTATGACCTAAGTAACTGGCCAGACACACCTGGATTAATCAGTTCGTCCAGTAATGAAAGACAGGAAACAAAGGAGCTGCCTTAAATTCAGGAAGTAGTGGAGCTGTGCATAGAGCCCATTGTCCTCTCTTTGTTTAGATTTTCTTGATATTGCTGCTCAGCAGTAACCAAGAAACATGGACAGAAACATTGAATTCTTCAGAAAACAAAATGTTGTCCTTTCTGGACTGTGTATTCCACATTTAGGATGATAGGAGTCTAAAGATGTAGGTTTATGGGTAACCTATGGAGAGCCAAATATCTGTAATTTCATTCAAACAGACTACTGAAACACAAATCAGAGCTCTGAGTTACCAGCAGACGTGGAAAGTAAAGTACATTTACTGGATTACTGGATTTAAATACTTTTTTTTTTAGTATCTTTACTTTACTTTATTCATTTTTGTGGGGGGGGGGGGGTACTTATAACTTTCACTCCATTAAATTTAAAATTTGAATATTGTACTTTCTACTCTATAAAGGTGTTAGTTGTTAGCCTCGTGAGACCATCCTGATCTCGCGAGCTTTCAAGGTTTCACTTGCAGATCAGTCTGGAGACTCTCCATTAAAGAAAATTTGGAGCCTTTCACCAAACGAATGTCCAATCAGCGTTGGCTTTGAGGCGGGTTGAGGTGTGACGCAACGAGAAGCGCGACAGTTCAGTCTAAAGAACATGGCGGCTTCAGCCGAAGAAACTAGCGTTAGCGTAGCTATCGAGTAAGTTTTATCGGAATTACACTGTATTTCTTCACTGAAAGAAAAGCAAAACACTGCTCTGGAGGCTTTTCTCAGAGGAAAATATGTTTTTGCTCTTCTCCCGACTGGTTTTGGCAAGATAAGACATAACTTTTCTCAAGATAACGAGATAATTTTCTCGTTATCACCAGAAAACAGTTAGTGATTTTTTGATAAAACACGATGATCCACCTTTATGAGTTTATGAGGCTGGCCAACAGCCCTGGACTCCCAGGCCATCCATGCCTGCGGTGCCTGTAGTTGTGCAGTCACGGTACTGCATCTGCGCAAATAATCCGTTTTTTTTTTTGTTTCCTTTTTGTTTTCACTCATTGTCAGGTTGTGGTGGATGATTGGATTGCATTGACTATATTAAAAACAAATCTGACTTTTTTTTTTTTTTATGAAAATCTTAAATCCGGACTCATATTGGAGGTTAATGCATCTTATACCTGTTACAGGTGTAACTCTGGGGCTGTTCAGTAAAACACCAGGCACTATGGCACCAGATGCATAGGTCTAATTGCTTATGAATCAGAAGGGGAAGCAAAACATCAAACCCACAACATTGTCTAATTACCTAAAAGTTAAACACAGGATTATTTACAGAATTACACACAGGTTGCCATAAATTATACTTATAAATCCTCTCCTGCTGTTGTGGTATTTAAGAATGTAAACAGTTTTAACACACACCAATCATCTCGTTATGATGAGAAAACAGCTTTAATTATCTTTAGATAATGAGAAAATTAACTTGTTTTCTCGAAAAACACCACCTAAAAAAGCACCCGAGGGACATGACCGCTCTCTGTTTCCTTAAATAACAATCAAAATAGCCTTCATTTTTTTAAAAGCCTTTTCTATGCTCGATCAATACATCAGCTGGTCTCTGACAGAAGGTTTTTTTTTAATTACTCTGAAAATAATACAAAATGTAGTTATATTAAAACATTCAATTTGATTTGTGAATACATAAGTACTTTTAAATACTTTAACTTACTTTTTAATACTTTAACTTAGATGTTTGACTGAGCAACTTTTATTTGTAGTTGAGTAAGATTTGACTATGAGTAACAATCCTTTTACTCAAGTACTACTGTTAAGAACTTTGTCTACCACTGGTTACCAGGTGGATAACATTCCCTCCACTACAGAGAATGAAAAGAGAGATGACAAACCTGTGTCACAGGAAATCACTGTAAGCATGTGGTAACCCATACTTGGTGTTTGTTATGTCGGTCAGCAAAACTAGCACAAAAACAATACTGTGTCTAACGAAGAGGAGAAAATAAGGAGTTTCTGAAAGGCTCAGGCTGAAAACACAACAGAATTTCATACCTAAAAACATTCAAAGACTGGTTCATCCACCTGAACTTAAACTGGGGAACATTGTGTATGCGGCCAGGTGCAGCAAAGACAGCTCAGACTCCTACATTGTGGAAACAAAACAATAACTACATAAAATATGTCACAGCATAGGGGAACTTGCAGTGCATGCCTGCTGACAGGTGTGTGTCCATCTTATGGCCAAAAACAATTTTTTGGTTGTTTTTTACCCAAAAAGTTTGTAAAGAAATACAGCTCACTTGATACTTAAGGTACATAAAATATTATTTTCCTATCATCATTTTCTGGAAAATAATACTGGATCAGGAAAAGCCTTTGACTATAAACACTCTGTGAGTATTTAACAGTCTTCTGAAGAGGATACTCAGTGATGTTCAATAATGTTCTTCATTTTATGAAATATTTCTCTTTGTAAACAGAGTTTCTTGAACTTTTTGATCAGCTTGCTGACTTCTCTAAATCTTGTGCTCTAACTAGGCAGAAAATGGCGAAGAGATCACACTTTCCACAACAGATTTACAGCATCTTGCTGCAAAACGGCAATATTCTTTCAGTTATTAACAATAATCACAAAGATTTCTTGACCCATGATGATGACTCTCTTCCCTGCAGATGCCATTGGTGGTCATGAAATACAGTATCAGCATTTGAATACACAGTGACACTCATATGTTGCTTTGCTTTGACTGCTTGTGGTAGAATGTGGGTGTGTAGAGAGTTAAACATGAGTTGGAGCCTTCTGTAAACACGGGTGTGATTTATCACGCAAATTTTCTCTCTTCTTTTGTTAGTATAGATCCCCTACAATCACTTACAAATGAGGCCCCTGTTCAATATATTTTTTCTACTTTGTTTATTTTGCTTAACTATGTTTTTTCTTCTTTATCATCAGACATCCCAGTGTTAAAGAGACAACACTTTATGTTTCTCAATGTACAATTGTGTAATAAAAATTAAGCTCCTCTACTTATCTTAGTGGGAATCAGATGTCTGGTAACATGAGGAAGCCTCTAAATCAGGCATCCCCAAAGTCGGTCCTCTGGGGCCCCTGTCCTGCAGGTTTTAGAGGTTTCTCTGCTTTAGCACAGCTGATTCTGATGATTGCAGTGCAGCAAAAGCTTGTTAACGAACTATCAATGTAAATTAGCTGTGCTGGAGAAGGGAAACCTCTAAAACCTGCAGGACAGCGGCCCTCAAGGACCAACTTTAGGGATGCCTGCTCTAAAGAGTATACGACTACTGAGATATGGGAATTGTGAGTGTATTAACCTCAAGGAACAGAAGGCGGATATGAACTGGTGCAGGATTGATATGAAACTGGTAGAAAAAGTGGGCACCTAAATATGAGGTGCCCCCAGGGACATAAATCAGAATTAACTTGCATATACACATATTAAATTACACTCTTCCATATAATATACTGAAAACCTCACACAAACACTAGTAAAAAGCTCTCACATAAACTAGTGAAAACATTTACCTCTTATATAATCTACTCAAAAGCTCTCATACAAAGTAGTGAGAACTGTTCATATAAACTGGTGAAAAGCTTTACCTTTCATACACACTACTAGAAAGCTTTCATATACACTATTAAAAAGCTCTCATATACACTACTAGAACGCTCTCATATACACTACTAGAACGCTCTCATATACACTATTAGAAAGCTCTCATATACACTATTAGAAAGCTCTCATATACACTACTAGAAAGCTCTCATATACACTATTAGAACGCTCTCATATACACTATTAGAAAGCTCTCATATACACTATTAGAACGCTCTCATATACACTATTAGAAAGCTCTCATATACACTACTAGAATGCTCTCATATACACTATTAGAAAGCTCTCATATACACTACTAGAAAGTTCTCATATACACTGCTAGAACGCTCTCATATACACTACTAGAACGCTCTCATACACGCTACTAGAAAGCTCTCATACATGCTGCTAGAAAGCTCTCATATACACTACTAGAAGGCTCTCATACACGCTACTAGAAAGCTCTCATACACACTACTGAAAAGCTATTAGCGGATTTCAGTTGAAACGGAAGGTGTTTCAGTGAAACAGGAAGGACCGTCATTACACCGGAAGTTGTTTTAAACGGAGGTCATTCTGGCTAGCTCCGTACATTTTGTGCTATCTCCGGCCGAAATTGTATCAAATAAAATTATTGATTCATGCTCAGCTATCCGCTAAACAACTCACAGAAGCATGGGCATTACTCGACTTTATTTTTTATGTTTTTGCTTCAACAGAGATCCTTTTCCGGTGTTGTGCGAAATTCTGTTCCCATGTGAAAATCTGTTCCACCTGTGTCGGGAGCGCGCCGCGCATTGCAGCCACTTAAGCGGATCTGATCATTTCCCAGGCCTTTCGGATCATTTCTTGGTTAAATAAAAAGTCGTAAAATTATACAAGGTTGAGACATTTAGTTTAATCAGCCGCTGTTGTTTACAAAATTGTAAAATAAAAAAAATAAATGCGGTTTTCTTATGCTGTTTTGTGTTGTTATTTTAAACGCCAAGAGAATCAGTCTCTTTCCAAGTTTTTTCACTTCAGCCTGACAGAAATAAAAGTCAAGTCACCAAATACCAAATTTGTATTTCTAATTTTTTATTACTGATATAAGATGATGGGAAGTGCCTGATAGCAGTTCCATAATATGGAAACAAATTAATTTAGCTGCAAATCTTAAACTGTGTTTATTCCTCTCTTCATCAACAACAAACCATCTGGATTCGGTGATATTTGAGCAATGTTTGCCTAAATTAAAGGAGGGGGACCATATATTTTAGCTTTCTAATAGTGTGTATGAAAGCTTTCCAGTAGTGTGTTTGAGAGCTTTCTAGTAGCGTGTATGAGAGCGTTCTAGTAGTGTATATGAGAGCCTTCTAGTAGTGTATATGAGAGCTTTCTAGTAGTGTATATGAGAGCTTTCTAATAGTGTATATGAGAGCGTTCTAATAGTGTATATGAGAGCGTTCTAATAGTGTATATGAGAGCGTTCTAATAGTGTATATGAGAGCATTCTAGTAGTGTATATGAGAGCTTTCTAATAGTGTATATGAGAGCGTTCTAATAGTGTATATGAGAGCGTTCTAATAGTGTATATGAGAGCGTTCTAATAGTGTATATGAGAGCTTTCTAGTAGTGTATATGAGAGCTTTCTAATAGTGTATATGAGAGCTTTCTAATAGTGTATATGAGAGCGTTCTAGTAGTGTATATGAGAGCGTTCTAGTAGTGTATATGAGAGCTTTTTAATAGTGTATATGAAAGCTTTTTAGTAGTGTGTATGAAAGGTAAAGCTTTTCACCAGTTTATATGAACAGTTCTCACTACTTTGTATGAGAGCTTTTGAGTAGATTATATAAGAGGTAAATGTTTTCACTAGTTTATGTGAGAGCTTTTTACTAGTGTTTGTGTGAGGTTTTCAGTATATTATATGGAAGAGTGTAATTTAATATGTGTATATGCAAGTTAATTCTGATTTATGTCCCTGGGGGCACCTCATACCTAAAAGCACCAGCTCATATCCGCCTTCTGTCCCATATCTCAGTAGGTACACCACAAGCAAACTCACAAAAGTGGGAAATGTCAAATGGGTAAAGTCTCACTCACCTGTGCAAAACAAGTAACCAACACTTTTATCCATGTTTTAGAAAAGTTTTGTTCTTGCTACCAAATAAAATAACTATGTTTCAGAAACCGTCAAGCCCTAAAAAAAGTTTCAATTTCTTCTTCTTACTCATAAGTAAGAAGATATGTGCTTTTAGATGTCATACTGAGAGTAAACTGCAGTAAAAACACAATTTTCTTTCCACCTTCATATTCCTGAGGATCCCCCATTTTCTTTAGCTCAATTTCTGCATTCAGAGAGAAACATCTAAAGCCTCCTGAGACTCTCCTGTGTTGATCCGGTTTAAGCACTAACCTTCACAAAACCTCTCGACAGCCATTGTAATGAGATGATCTGTGTGTCCCACTTAATCTGTCTGTGATGTCAATGTTTTGGCTGCAGAGTGATCATTCCTGCAGAATAATAATGCCTAGGCTTTTCATGTTTAAGTATGCTGATCATGTGTCTTTAACAAATAATATGTTATAATTACGAAATAGACTTTTCTTGTTTTCAATGACTTTACAAAGAAAGAGCAAATCACAGCGCTGTTCTGTTTTATTTTATATTTCTTATTGCTTTTATTTATCTCCAGCTTAGATGTTGTAGCCATATTGTTTGGAAACATGGAATTACTGTAAGTGAAGTATCCTAAAGCATATTTTTGCTGCTGTGTAAGCCCTTTCTCGTCCCTTTAGATGAATCTCCTATGTATTCTTATCCTCACAATTAAGACTCATCAGATTTAAATGTCAAAGTTTAGCTTAAAAAACTGCTAATTATAGCTGACAGTATTCCCTAAAATCCTAGGAAATATTTGCATATTTTGTTGAAATACAATTTATCCTGTACTAATTTCTGTTCTTATAGATTTTTTCCAGGTTTCTATAGGTAGGTAAATCCAAGTGCAAACAGAGCTCTGGAAAAAAGGGATGAGTGAATTTAATTTAATAACTTTCCCCGCTGCCATCAGACTGTTGAAGTGTTAAACTATTAACTAGACTCTGCATCACACTTGCTAAATTATTTTTGCACTACCAAAGTGGCTGAACTGTTATAATCCTTTTAAATAGGACACAACTCAATGTTCTACTGCATTTTGCACCATATTTATTTTTGCACTGAACCCTTCCATGTTAATGCCCTTTTGTACCATTATTTTTTAAACCGGTTTCCTTTCTCCTACACTGTTTACATGCTGATCACTGTTTGACTTAATAATGGTAATGTTGATTTTACTGTTGTAAGCTGCTCATTTCACTGTTGTAATATGTATACAATGTAATTTTGTTTTGTATACCCTTTGTGTATATAACATGACATAACTAGACTATAACTTTAAGTCTAACTTTATAATTGAACTTTATTATCGAACTTACAGCACTTGGAACATGAACAGGTGGCTTCAATAGCAAGCATTGTAAAAGCGGCTGGTTAAATACTGGGAAATGGAGAAATGAAAACACGGAAGAGGGTGATGTAGAATTAGGAGCTAAGTGAAAAAGTTGAAGAGGGGAATCCGAGTAATTAACTGAGGAGGAAGGGAGAACACTGAGCTTGAATGGGGGCGACAGTGGTGTTGGATGTAGGAGTTTGCCCTGAAATCGAAGGATTGACGGTTCATTGTCGTTGTGTCCTTGGGCAAGACACTTCACATGCATTGTCTACTGATGGTGGTCAGAGGGCCCGGTGGCGCCAGTGTACGGCAGCCCCGCTTCTGTCAGGGAGCCCCAGGGCAGCTGTGGCTACAATGTAGCTTGCCACCATCAGTGTGTGAGTGTGTGCGTGAATGGGTGAATGAATGTAGTGTAAAGCGCTTTGGTCCTGACTTGAAAAAAGGCGCTATATAAGTACATGCCATTTACCATTTGAGTGGACTGAAATCGGCTAATACATAGCACTGCATCGGTCCGTTCTTTCATCCATCGTAAAAAGGTGCCATGCATCAGTCCTCCCTTAATGCATGCAGGATTGTCTGTGCATTGCTCCTTATTTGAAATTTACCAGATCAGCTTTACTTCCTGTGTGGCTCATCTTGTTTTAAGAGATCCACACATTTTTTCTGTCGCTTGCTGCAAATCGACTCAACCTGTATGGAAGACCACTGAAAAAAACAGATTCCAGTTGTGATGGAGGGAGGACACACAGGTCAAAGAGTCCGTGTGAATGAGAGCAAGAGGTCTGGGTTTTTGTGCTCAGGCCAGAGGTCTGAAAGCTTAGACCAGGGGTCTGTGGGTTTGGATGGCTCTGGAGCAAATTAACATAGTTTAAATAGATAGCTCAGTTGCTCTGGGCTGAAGTCTGGGAGCTTGAAAGGCGTAGGACCAAAGTAAACCCTGGGTGCCCAGAGCCTGGGGGAATGGTTGGTCCATCCCATTATCTAATAACTCTTGAACAAAAGCATGAGCTGAGTGCACCTTGAACCCCATTTTTAACAATTCCAGAAAGACGGAACTTGAGTGATGATGACGACGACGACGACGACGACGACGACTTGGGGCTCAGAGGATGTGAGGTCAGCCAGTGCTAATGCAGAGCAGTAAGTGAGTTATGTTGAGAAAACTATTTTTACAGTAAGCAAGAAGTCCTGCACACACTCAGTGACATAAACCACTGTCCTGGAGACACTTGGAGGTAGGAGCTGAGCAAAATGTGACCACTGTAACCTGTAGCCAAGGGATGCTCTTCAGCAGCTGTGGATGTAGGTAAGATTTTGGTCTTTGTTTCCAAAGAATGTAACCAATGCCTATCCATACCAAAAAAATATGAAGAGAGAAAACTGAGGTAAGAGCAGTAGAAGAAGAAGATGAAATACTCTTCATCAGCATGAACCTAAAGGCAAACTTGTGTGAAAATGTCTTATGGGGCCATGTGCAGTAGTGAAGAAGTCTAGACATACAGCTTTTTTAAATATCGAAGTAGAAGCAGTAATCCCATGAGACAGCTGTCTTCTTAGTGCTTTGTTCTCAATCAGCACAGTATTGGAGCACAACTTTTCCCAGAATCCATGTAGCTTCATGACATTTTTAGGTGCAGTCTCAATGTCAGCGCATACACATTAACCTTGGAAAATTTTTACACTATGCAAGGGTGATTTCTCTTGTGAATCCACCCCATACACTCTAGTGCATAAGAACTACACCCCTCTACAACTGCTGGTCTAACATTACCAGACAACATCCTAAGACAACAAAGTTGCAAACATACATATAGATTTGAACACCAAAGTAACAAAAATTAATAACACAAATTTTCTTTTTAACGCTTTTGTTTCTTCAGTGCATACTTGATATCAAAACAACTTCTGTAAGTGTGAATTATATTATAAAAGATATTAGTTAATGCTTATCTGTGCATTGTTGTCTTCCAAAAATGCAAGTATGTATAAACACTGTTAGAAACTGTATTTTACTGTTGTATCCAGCACTTGGGTTTCCCTTTTTATTTTGCAATTGCTTTATAAATAAAGCAGGAATAGAATGGAATGGGAATGTTAAGTTACCCATAGAAAAAAATTATTAATTCCACAAGTAACTTGGACAATAGATCAAACTGTGATCAAGTTTTTTTGACGCTTCGACCCTCTGGATGCTCATCGCTCTGGTTGTTTATCTGCTCTGTTCTGTAGCTACAAGCTAGAGAGCAGCTTGGCTTTATTTAGTTTGATGAGTTGGAAAAAATTGTTTTCAAATGTTTTTCAGAGAGAAAGTCAACTTCCAAACATCATATGTGCAGTCAGTTCATCAGGGTTATGATCCAACCAAAAGTGTCCAGCATGTTTCCTGAATATAAAGAATAAAAAATAAAAAAAAACTCTGGAGTTTAACCCCTTGATATTTATAAATTTTTTCATATGCAAACAGCTCTGCAGAAGTGATAACAGCTTACATGTGTCTCTGTCCCCCTGGATCAGCTTTTCTGAGTGGTTGACATTTGCAGTGGTAAAAATTTAATTTTGCATTTTAGCTATGAATGCTCAAATGCTCCAACTCTTGGATACCAGAATGCTGAGATGCCTGAAAGTTCGGATGAGCAGCTGGACCTCTTGATGGCGTCCGCCATAGACTTTGCATGTACAGGTGCTGGTCATAAAATTAGAATATCATGAAAAAGTAGATTGATTTCAGTAATTCCATTTAAAAAGTGAAACTTGTATATTATATTCATACATTACATACAAACTCATATATTTCAGATGTTTATTTTGTTTAATTTTGATGATTACAAATGACAACAAATGAAAATCTCAAATTCATCATATCAGAAAATTAGAATATTACTGAAGACCAATAAAAACAAAGGATTTATAGAAATGTTGGCCAACTGAAAAGTATGAACATGAAAAGTATGAGCATGTACAGCACTCAGTATTTAGTTGGGCCTCCTTTGGCCTGTATTACTGCAGCAATGCGGCGTGGCATGGACTCGATCAGTCTGTGGCACTGCTCAGGTGTTATGATAGCCCAGGTTGTTCTAATAGTGGCTTTTAGCTCTTCTGAATTGTTGGGTCTGGTGTATTGCATCTTCTTCTTCACAATACCCCATAGATTTTCTATGGGGTTAAGGTCAGGAGAGTTTGCTGGCCAATTAAGAACAGGGATACCATGGTCCTTCAACCAGGTACTGGTAGCTTTGGCACTGTGTGCAGGTGCCAAGTCCTGTTGGAAAATGAAATCTGCATCTCCAAAAAGTTGGTCAGCTGCAGGAAGCATGAAGTGCTCTAAAACTTCCTGGTATGTGGCTGCGTTGACCCTGGACCTCAGAAAACACAATGGACCAACACCAGCAGATGACATGGCACCCCAAACCATCACTGACTGTGGAAACTTTACACTGGACTTCAAGCAACGTGGATGAAGTGCCTCTCTTCTTTTCCTCCAGACTCTGGGACCTTGATTTCCAAAGGAAATGCAAAATTTACTTTCATCAGAGAACATGACTTTGGACCACTCACCAGCAGTCCAGTCCTGTTTCTCTTTAGCCCAGGCAAGACGCTTCTGACGCTGTCTGTGGTTCAAGAGTGGCTTGACACAAGGAATGCGACAGCAGAAACCCATGTCTTTCATACGTCTGTGTGTGGTGGTTCTTGAAGCACTCACTCCAGCTGCAGTCCACTCTTTGTGAATCTCCCCCACATTTTTGAATGGGTTTTGTTTCACAATCCTCTCCAGGGTGCGGTTATCTCTCTTGCTTGTACACTTTTTTCGACCACATCTTTTCCTTCCCTTCGCCTCTCTATTAATGTGCTTGGACACTGAGCTCTGTGAACAGCCAGCCTCTTTAGCGATGACCTTTTGTGTCTTGCCCTCCTTGTGCAAGGTGTCGATGGTCGTCTTTTGGACAACTGTCAAGTCAGCAGTCTTCCCCATGATTGTGTAGCCTATAGAACTAGACTGAAAGACCATTTAAAGGCTTTTGCAGGTGGTTTGAGTTAATTAGTTGATTAGAGTGTGGCACCAGGGGCCATCAATTTTGAACCTTTTCACAATATTCTAATTTTCTGATATGATGAATTTGAGATTTTCATTTGTTGTCATTTGTAATCATCAAAATTAAACAAAATAAACATCTGAAATATATGAGTTTGTATGTAATGTATGAATATAATATACAAGTTTCACTTTTTAAATGGAATTACTGAAATCAATCTACTTTTTCATGATATTCTAATTTTATGACCAGCACCTGTAAATTAGATGCTTTGACGCCCAAAACCTGTTCGGTGTGAACCAACCATACCTGAAGAACCCATTTGCCAGGAGAATATTTTTTATCTCTCTACTCTATTTAAAGTCCATTTGACAGCGAAATCAAAGCTTATTTATTCCTATGAATTGTGAATTAATATTTTTATACATTTATAATGTTTTCAGTGAGAGAAAGAAAAACTCAAATAGAAATCTTGTTTGTGAGTGCAAACGTGGAAAATAAAACTGATTCTTGTTATGTCATCATTTGCAGTGGCAAAGGACTGAGGCAGCAACACCACATTGGTATGCTGGATGTTGCATAGATATTTCAATGCAATCAGTATAACTTAAACAGAGGAAACTAGGGTGACAGGAAGGGGATGTGAATGGGATGACAGCAGGAGAGCCAGAAAAAGTTTATGAAAGCATGGACTTAAATGACACAGAAAGTAGCTGAAAACAGGTGAGTATGATCAACTGAAAACACAAAGGTGTGGATCATTACAGATTGTGAATAAACAAACTGCAACATATTTCACTATAGTAACATTAGAACAGCTTAATGCCTGTGGGCTTCCTATTATTTAGTACATTGTGAGTTGTGCTCACTTTAATCACTAACTCCTGTTAACCTTTGGGGATGAAATATTTTCAAACAGCTGCTATTTTTGTTTTTTGAAAACAAACAGTAGATCATAGGGATATTTTTCATAATTACATCTCTCCCTGTCTTTAGTTTCTCGTTATTTTATAATTGCAGTTAAAAAAAAATTTTTTTATCTATTTCAAAACTGACAATGTATGTGCATTTTTAAAAAGACTAAACCAAATATTATTAGGGTATTACTAATTCTGATTCAAAGATTGAAAGCTAAAGCCCAAGTTAAACAGCTATAGGTATAAATGAACATAGAATTAAATGTGAAAATAAATTAGATCTAATCTCCTCTGAAAGGTGACACTGAGCCTGACAATTTCGAAAAAAAAAAATTTTTTTTTTGCTGGGCTCATTAAAGGTGGGCAAATAAAAGTCCCTTTGTTAAATATCACCAATGCAATGTAGAATGATAATGAATGTTTGTGCTGCTCCTTCAGGTTGGACTTCCTACTTCTACCGTAGTGAAATGTATGTTTTCTCAGTTTGATTTAGTTTAATTTCTTAGCACCAATTCACAACAAATAATTTCAAGGGACCTAAAAGAGTCAATTTAATCAAATCATATAGACAGATTAGTTAAGTTTTCTCTAAAGAAACCCAGCTGATTGCATCAAGTCACTGACAGAATTCCCCCCTTGTCTCTTTCGGTTTGGCCTACAA
Organism: Cyprinodon tularosa; assembly: GCF_016077235.1. NCBI lineage: Eukaryota > Metazoa > Chordata > Actinopteri > Cyprinodontiformes > Cyprinodontidae > Cyprinodon > Cyprinodon tularosa. The sequence goes on along the minus strand of NW_024038531.1, from coordinate 963,231 downwards.
TTTTCTAATATACTCGATTTGAACAACTTTACAGCTCCTTCCAAGAGAGAAAAATCTCAAACCACATTTGACACTGTTATTTAAGCTAAAAAAAAAAAAAAAAAAAAAAAAAAAACCTTTAGAAATGCTTTTATTTCATATGTGGCTGATCTACACTAAGCTGACAGAAACACTTGAAGCATTTTAGAAGTCTGAACTCCTGCAGTAATAAGATAATTTTGTGTAAGTCCCTCAAGGGTTGGCCTGCTTCTCTAATGTCTAATCATTCACTGTTCCTTTGTCTCCTTAGTGCTGAGGTGGGGGATCAGATGCTGACAGAAAAAAACAAAAGATCAGCACCATTCTTCTTTGTCTGCCAAATCTCCCTGAGCTCGCTCTTGCTTTGTATGATCAGGGACTCAATACCTTAAAAACATGTTTAAGCAATAGATTCAACAAAAACATGAGTGGCTTTATTTGCTCTATGGTGGCTTTCTTTATAGAACAAAGAAAACTGTTGCACCTAAATAAAATGGGCTCCTAAGTCATGGAAGCTGTCTTTTTTTGTGTGAAGTAAAAGTGCTTAAGGAGCATGTGCTGTTACTGTAGGTGCACCTGGATTCAGCTCATCATGCGGTGTATTTATTCAGACATCAGAAGCAGTTTGGAATGCAGCAGAGCCATTACAGCTTTGGCTCTGTCTGTCGGCTGAACTAGAACACACAGCTGGCCTGCAAGCAACATGCTCTTCAAAGCATGTTGCTTGCAGGGTCCCTGGAGTTCCAAGATGAGAGCAGAAACAGGACACATCAACCACCACAAAATACTCAATACTTTGTCTCTAATTGTGTCTGACGTTGGATACAATTTAGGAATAATGGCTTTGAATGTTAATTGTAGAAAGTCCAAATCATGAAATCTAGATACTCTTGCAAGGGGATACTTTGTTTTGGTCTTGTGTATGGTCTAATAGAATAGACCTAATTATAAAATCATATTCCCCCAAAATACATATGAGAGAGTATGGTGTCGTCTATAATTCTCTTCTTGACGACTTAAAATTTAAGCTAAGTTTTATAAAAATTCAAAGTTCTTAAAAAGCAGAAAAAGTCTCAAACAAAGATCAAAAAATTTAGGCAGAGGCAGCTGAGTCAGGGTCCAGTGTGCTTATTGCTAAACACAACACATTCACACTGAGCTGGTCACCGGTGAGCCGAAGCTGAACAAATGGTGAACACAGCTCCCTTTTATACATTTCTTATCGGTGGAAACCCCCCATCAGAACATATTTCAGTCTTTGGTAAAGGTCACATTGATATTTATCTGCAAAACACGGTGACATTCATAGACACATCTCATTCTTGTGAGAGCAATCTCTCAGGCCATGAAAACATCTGGTGCATTCAAATCAGAAACTTATGACAGTTTAGTCACAAACATGTCAGAACACATCTTTCCCTTGCTTCAAGCCATGTCAGTCTGGCCTACTGCTCCCCCTTCGTATCTTAGTCAAAGCATCACCCTTTCTGGGACCATTACCGCTCCGTGTGCCTTGAAAATAACAACTCTTTTTGTATGGCCAAATTTTGCTGAGCTGGGCAACCTTGAGATGTCAAATATTTCATTTTTATTGAGTGTGCTTTCTTATCACTAAGGGGCCTCAACCCTGCGTTGTCCTGCAGACTTCACTCCTATTGGGGCCAGGTGCAATAGTTACACATACTCACTGCTCTGCTTTTCTCCTCTCTGCCCTTGAATTGCTCTTATAACAGTATTTGGGAAAACAAATTTAAACTTATAAAACATTAACTTTATTTTATCTTATGATTAGTGCAGATTAATACACAACATTCCCCCCTTTGATCCTAAAAGGATCAATTACGTGATTATGCAGGTGATAACTAATCTAAAACACCTTAAATGTGAACTCACCCAAGTGACAAAAGTATATATATATATATTGTGCACACTAAACCAAACGTGAGATTAAACACACACCATATAGTAGAAGTGAGTAATATAAGATGTGGTGGTGTCTGAGTAAATATTAAACTAATAAAATGCAGAAAACAGAATATACAAAAACAAAGAGGGATCCCCCTCTTGGCTCCCTTAAGAGGACCCGTCCTCGTTGCTTACTTTTTTTGTAGCAAGATTTTCTAATTCTGTTTTCTCAGCAGAGGCAAATACCAATGCCCAAGCAGCATCTTGTGTTACGAGGTCACTGCATTTATCCCCTACATTGGTGGTATTTCACACCCATACATACACAAACACAAACAAAAAGCTTCATCAGGCCCGGACTATGCCAGGCAAACACATCTTCTAGTGGTCAAAGGACCGTCATTACAACCAACATAGAAGTAACCATGTGGCACTCTCCTGCACAGTAATTGTACTGTCACATAAAGTATACAATCCTACCAATATGTTTAACAAAGGTATGCATAATCATCAATAATCAGCATTGTCCTTATATCCAGTTATGGCGTTGAAGTTGATATATTAATAATAATAATAGCCTCCATAATTCTGTCCATAATTCTGCCCTCCGTTCGGGCCCCCCTGGGTATAGGGAGCCATATGCTGCAGATCAGCGGTCAGCTGCATCACCTGCTCTTGTAGGTCGATAATGGTCTGCTGTGCATATCGAATTTGCTGCCTCAGTTCCAGATTGTCTCGGATCAGCTGCCGATTCCCAGCCTTTACTTTGCGTTTCTACAGGGTGTGGCGCATCCGTTCAAAGGACCGACGTGACTCGGGGTGCGCCAGACCCTTCATGAATTGGGCATAAACTGCTGTGGTCATAGAGGTGATTTCAGGCTTAAGGTCAGCGTTGGTATCATAGGACTCCAGCGGATGAGCCAAGAACTTTGCAACATGATGAGCTTCGGCAAGATCAAGCTTTATGTCATCTGCTATGACCATGAACATAGCCAGTACGCCTGGAATGGGTGGTGGTGGATAATTATATTGGTGGGGTGACGGTGGTCGTCGATCCTCGGAATTCTCAGGACTGGCAGGGGTGCTGGTTGGGCCGAAATCGATACTGAGGTTCCCCGGTGATGACGAGATGGACAGTGGCTTCCCAGTAGGTAATGGTGGTTGATCATCAGGCTGCCTGCTGGGTGTCATCATCGGTTGATCCTCAGGCTGCCTGCTGGGTGTCATCATAGGTTTGCTCCAACCCGAAGGTGCACTGCTTGGCCCCTCTGCAGGATCTAGTAGGTGCCTGGGAGGAAGATATGGGCATCCTACCCCTAGTGATGGGCCTAACGACGCCAGTGCAGCTCGTAAATTAATTTGGTTTTCTTCATATTCATCATAACTAGCCTCTGCCATGTTCAATAATCTACCTGTGGGGACATAGTATGGCAAATTTAGGCATCATCTGAAGGCATATTATCTCTTATACAGGTGCTGGTCATAAAATTAGAATATCATGAAAAAGTTGATTGATTTCAGTAATTCCATTTAAAAAGTGAAACTTGTATATTATATTCATACATTACATACAAACTCATATATTTCAGATGTTTATTTTGTTTAATTTTGATGATTACAAATGACAAAAAATGAAAATCTCAAATTCATCATATCAGAAAATTAGAATATTACTGAAGACCAATAAAAACAAAGGATTTATAGAAATGTTGGCCAACTGAAAAGTATGAACATGAAAAGTATGAGCATGTACAGCACTCAGTATTTAGTTGGGCCTCATTTGGCCTGTATTACTGCAGCAATGCGGCGTGGCATGGAGTCGATCAGTCTGTGGCACTGCTCAGGTGTTATGATAGCCCAGGTTGCTCTAATAGTGGCTTTTAGCTCTTCTGAATTGTTGGGTCTGGTGTATTGCATCTTCTTCTTCACAATACCCCATAGATTTTCTATGGGGTTAAGGTCAGGAGAGTTTGCTGGCCAATTAAGAACAGGGATACCATGGTCCTTCAACCAGGTACTGGTAGCTTTGGCACTGTGTGCAGGTGCCAAGTCCTGTTGGAAAATGAAATCTGCATCTCCAAAAAGTTGGTCAGCTGCAGGAAGCATGAAGTGCTCTAAAACTTCCTGGTATGTGGCTGCGTTGACCCTGGACCTCAGAAAACACAATGGACCAACACCAGCAGATGACATGGCACCCCAAACCATCACTGACTGTGGAAACTTTACACTGGACTTCAAGCAACGTGGATGAAGTGCCTCTCTTCTTTTCCTCCAGACTCTGGGACCTTGATTTCCAAAGGAAATGCAAAATTTACTTTCATCAGAGAACATGACTTTGGACCACTCACCAGCAGTCCAGTCCTGTTTCTCTTTAGACGCTTCTGACGCTGTCTGTGGTTCAAGAGTGGCTTGACACAAGGAATGCGACAGCAGAAACCCATGTCTTTCATACGTCTGTGTGTGGTGGTTCTTGAAGCACTCACTCCAGCTGCAGTCCACTCTTTGTGAATCTCCCCCACATTTTTGAAGGGGTTTTGTTTCACAATCCTCTCCAGGGTGCGGTTATCTCTCTTGCTTGTACACTTTTTTTGACCACATCTTTTCCTTCCCTTCGCCTCTCTATTAATGTGCTTGGACACTGAGCTCTGTGAACAGCCAGCCTCTTTAGCGATGACCTTTTGTGTCTTGCCCTCCTTGTGCAAGGTGTCGATGGTCGTCTTTTGGACAACTGTCAAGTCAGCAGTCTTCCCCATGATTGTGTAGCCTATAGAACTAGACTGGAAGACCATTTAAAGGCTTTTGCAGGTGGTTTGAGTTAATTAGCTGATTAGAGTGTGGCACCAGGGGCCATCAATTTTGAACCTTTTCACAATATTCTAATTTTCTGATATGATGAATTTGAGATTTTCATTTGTTGTCATTTGTAATCATCAAAATTAAACAAAATAAACATCTGAAATATATGAGTTTGTATGTAATGTATGAATATAATATACAAGTTTCACTTTTTAAATGGAATTACTGAAATCAATCTACTTTTTCATGATATTCTAATTTTATGACCAGCACCTGTATCTATGGATTATTCAGCATGCAAGTTGCTATATCTACGTGAGTAAGTATATAAGTCATTGTTATGCAAAATATCTATATATATACACTGTTGTTATTAAAGAAATGCACGTACCTGGTGAGGGTGGAAGGTGATCATGGTTACGTTTTATATCTCTTGGTCCAATTGTATCTCTACAACTGGGAACTGACCAGTTACACTTACAACAAGTCTTGAGACCATTCCCCGAACAAGGGGTATGATGCAACACACAACTATCAATATAATCAGTATTACTGCCCCTAAAATCATTCCTGCTGCCTCAAGATATTTTCCCCTTCCAAGTTTGTGAAACCAATCCCAGAATCCCTTCAGCTGGGTGTTCCAATTAGACTGCAGCACATGTTCATCCCTCATTCGTTTCATTTCCTGTAGGACTCCTGTGAGGCTACCATTTACATCTGTGTGCATGGGGATTAAAGTACAACAATCTTCCCCTATATAATCACATATTCCTTGGTCTCCAGCCATGCGGGATTCCAGCATGGACCTATGTTGTAGAACCATTAGTGAAGTTGCATGCAATTGTTCCTTTACCAAATCCAGGCCGTTTATTGTAAAGTTTATAAATCTTTGTTGATTATACCATAGGAGATTCACCCATCTACTATTTCGAGCTATGTACTGCGCATTGGCAATAGTTCCCCAAATTGGCACCGCACCAGCCACTCTTCCGCTTTCTATCCAATCACTCCCTATGGCAACCTGGTCTTTAGGTACTCCATATGGGATCTGATCCCAAGAAATATATACCTCAACTGATTTCTTCCACTCATGTTTAGGGGAAGTACTTCTTTTAGCGCGGTTGGGTATCTCATTAGATGTTACATTTCTACTTATTAGGTTATTTACTATTAACTTGAGTTGTCCTGTCAGCCTTACTGGTGCACAGATGCCTTCCCACTGAGGGGGTAATGTGGCCAACATTTGTGTCTCATTATGGCACATCCAAAAAATGTCACCTAAGGGGACAGATCCCCTCGCCAGGCTCAGTATTCGATACTGAGATGCACTTGAAGGTTGGAACTCATAGATGACATGTCCCCCATCTGGTACTACTTGTTCAGTCTAATTAAAAGAACATTAGATATGAGAAAAATTTCACCTGGAACTGAAGTGCCAAAATAATGATTGACGTGACGTCGGCATATTATTTGTAACGGAATAAATTTTCACGCCCCAGTGTTGCCAACTCAGCGACTTTGTCACTATATTTCAGACCCCTCCAGCTACTCTTTTTCAAAAAAGCGACTAGCGACAAATCTAGCGACTTTTGGAGACTCTTACGGGAAAGCACGTATCGTTCCTTTTCTTGTCCTCCAGCGGCAGGTGCTGCCGTGGGGCGCCTCCTCCCTCCCAACCCCGTTCTCCCCCGCTATCGCAGGAGTCCCTCTCAGCGCTGCAGTAAGGGACACAGCATGTTTACCCTCAGCGTCCAGACTGCAAATAAAGCGCACATGCGCCGGGATTGACGGCGCAGGTTGATCATAAATAACTGAATTTGAAATATTTTATCTTAAATGAATAACGGCGTTTGATTCACACAGCCACATGTTCATGTTTCTGGTTTGGAGTGGAGAGGGAGTATCCACTCATCGGGCAGAGAGCTGTGTGCATTCTTCTTCCCTTTGCCACATCATATCTCTGTGAGATGGGCTTTTCAGCTGTTGCTTCACTGAAAACAAAGCATGACTTGAGAGTGGCAGTATCAAGCCTGCATCCCCGTTTTGAGAAACTGTGCAATGCAAAACAGGCTCATTGCAGCCACTAATGCAGGGATAAATAGACCTGTCTTGCCAGATGGATTTCACTTCTTTTCTTTTATTAACAGATTGCAGAGTGGCACTTTAATTTTTTCTATCTTTGAGCTTGATACAAATTTTGACACAGCTGCATTTTTATTTTCTTTATTTTTGAGCTTGCTGTTATTTGATGTAGATAGTTTGTATTTAGATACTACTTGTTACTTCAATAAAATTGGAACATTTTAAGATTGTTTCATATTTCATTAGCATTGTGTTGGGGCGATGGGGACAGGCGGGGCTTGAAAATTCCCCCTTGTCCAAAGTGGGGAATGACAGAACAAGTTTGAGAACCACTGGTCTAGAGGATCTATTAGTCACTGTTTCCAGTTCTTTCCCTCGGGCTATACAAAACGGAAAAATCAGTTCAGCCGGTTTTTGTACTACTGGTGGAAGAGAGAAAGTGCTCATTACATCATTTATTGAGAAGTTCAGCGCTCTGGGGCATATCGTGTGGTCTTTTGATAATGATGCAAGACCTCCGGCCATCTGCATGGCACAGTGGGCAAAGCACTCCGTTACATCTGGGCAGTCGCCTATTTTACTTCCGGGAATAATCTGAAGGGCTGGTAATTTTTTAGCATTATAGCAGGCTATACAATCATCTTTAGGGCGCTTTTTGGCTTTGAACATTGCCTGGACAGAGTACTGAATCCATTGTTGGAACATATTGGTCTCCCAGTGTGCAGTCTTTAATTTGTCTAGATCTCTTTTCTGCCTTTTGTTTACCAATTTTACCATTCTATGCGCTTTCCCTACCGTCATTACCTGCTCTGTTAATGTGTTTTGGCATATGTTCATTTTGCATCTTACCTCAATGATCACCATCCCATCCTCACGGCAGTCCATGCTTTGTGGAACTCCAAGCCAATGTTTCCCCATTGAGTTACCTAAAATTTCTTCAGACATTACATAATCATATCTTTTGATTTGCACATGCATTAGTGATAGATTTTCTCCATCATTATTATTGATTACCCCTCGGTTAGTAGCTAGTGTTACCATTGCTAGTGCACATGTTTGTGTGTGGCGCATTAAATGTGTGTGTGCACTGTTAGTATAAATTTTCATAAGATCCCCCCTTGTTAACCCACAAAGGGTTAACACAACAAGAAAGTTAATCAAAGTCTGAAGAAGGCGCATACGGGAGATGCCCAGACGGCGATGGGGCGGGCGGGACCGAGTGGATCGGCGGCCCACTCGCTTCGGAGGAGGAAGGGGAAAGGGAGGGGATGAGAGGGGAAGGTACAGGTGAGGGATATGAAGGGGACAGGACTCCACCAGCATCTGATGGGCCAGAAGAAAGAAGTTCGTCCAGTGCCTGAACGACGGATGGATCTGGGTGAGACCCAGAAGAATTCTCAGTGGCAGAAGGATCATCATCATTGCCACCAGAATCAGAAGGTGGATGGGAAGCATAAGAATGAACACTGTCATCCTCAGAGTCCCCTGACCCTGGCGATTGGCGAGCTGCCAAGCGGCCCGAACGTCTTTGGACGCCTGACGTTGAGGGGAGTGGGGATGCATCAGTGCCCGACACCGGTGCAACATCTAAAGTTTGTGAGCTAGTAGAGGGGTGCTGCGGAGGGAGACTTATTGCTGCCCTGTCAGCATGCGCAGAGCCCGTCGGTCCTGGATCGAGTCCAGGTGGGTCTGGAGGCCGATGCCTGGTGCAGTGGTTTTTGTGAAACCAGAAGGGCTTACCTTCGACTTTCAGGGCAGTGGGAGTGGTAAGCACAACTTTAAAGGGGCCTTCCCTACGAGGCTCGTTCCACTGACGTCTAAAGACTCGTATGAACACACTGTCACCCACTTGAACGTCCCTGACATCCACTGGAATGTGTGTCTCGTCTCGGCTGTGAGCTGCTTTCACCTGTTGAAATATAAGCCTGTGAATGCGGGTTAAGGACCTGAGGTAGTCCCCCATTTCACGCTCAAGCTGTGCTAGGGAAATCTCTGCCAGCTGGGGTCCTCGAACCTGTGGGAGAGGCATTGGTCGACCTGTAAGCATTTCATGAGGAGTGAGATGGGTTATGCGGTTAGTTTGAGAGCGCATTGCCATTAATGCAACAGGCAAGGCGTCCACCCAAGTCAAACGGTTGTTGCTGTCAGCTATTATCTTAGCGATCTTCGATTTCAGGATCCCGTTAGCTCGTTCCACGGATCCCTGTGACTGGGGATGATACACACAACCAAACTTTTGTTTTATGCACAACAGTTTAAATATTTGCTGGATCACCTGTGAAACAAAATGTGGTCCGTTATCAGATGATATTGTGTCAGGCATGCCAAATCTGGGAAAAACTTCTTTACACAAAAACCGTGCTGCTGCTTTGTGGTCATTATGAGCAGTGGGACATGCTTCTACCCATCTGCTAAACCTACAAACAACCACCAACATATACCTCTTTCCCTGAACCCGAGTTATCATGTCTACATAATCCATCATCAGATGGCGGAACGGACCGTCTGGCATAGGGATACAACCCCTGGCAAAAAGTATGGAATCACCAGTCTTGGATGAGCACTCATTCAGACATTTCATGCTGTAAAACAAACTCAGATCAAAAACATGATACAATATTAAGGTCGTTCCAAAGTGCAACTCGTTGGCTTTCAGGAACACTCAAAGAAATGAAGAGAAAATATTGTGGAAGTCAGTGAATGATACTTTTATTGACCAAACACAGGGAAATAAATATGGAATCACTCAATTCTGAGGAAAAAAGTGTGGAATCACTCAAATTGGAGGTAGAAAAAAAAGGACACACCCAGTCTATTTCCTTTCCCTAAATGGACACCTGCCCCAGATTAGATGTGCCCGTTAGTGTGCAGTTCAAAACACCTGCTGTCATGACACCTTGGAGGGCTGCTGGACCAAGTGGAGTGGTGAGAACCATGGCTCCAACAAGAGAAATGTCCCTTGAAACAAAAGAGAGGATTGTGAAACTTCTTGAAGAAGGTAACCCTTCACGCATGGTTGCTAAAGATGTGGGCTGTTCACAGTCAGCTGTATCCAAGATATGGACCAAATACAAACAGCATGGAATGGTTGTTAAAGCCAAGCGTACTGGTAGACCAAGAAAGACATCAAAGCGTCAAGACAAACAACTTAAGGCCATTTGTCTTGAAAACCGAAAAAGTACAACTAAACAGATGAAGCATAAATGGGAGGAAGTTGGAGTCAATGTATGTGACCGAACCGTAAGAAATCGCCTAAAGGAGATGGGATTTCAATACAGGAAAGCTAAACGAAAACCAGCATTGACACCTAAACATAAAAGAATGAGACTCCAATGGGCTAAGGAGAGGCAATCATGGACTGTGGATGACTGGATGAAAGTTGTCTTCAGTGATGAGTCAAGAATCTGCATTGGACAAGGTGATGATGCTGGAACTTTTGTTTGGTGCCGTTCCAGTGAGATTTATGAAGAGGCCTGCCTGAAGAAAACAACCAAATTTCCACAGTCCTTGATGATATGGGGCTGCATGTCAGGCAAAGGCACTGGGGAGACGACTGTGGTTAATTCTTCTATCAATGCACAAGTTTACATTGACATTTTGGACAGTTTTCTCATCCCTTCAATTGAACAGATGTTTGGTGATGATGAAATAATTTTCCAAGATGACAATGCATCGTGCCATCGGGCAAAAACAGTGAAGGCATTCCTTGAAGAAAGACACATTCAGTCGATGTCATGGCCTGCAAATAGTCCAGATCTCAACCCAATTGAAAACCTGTGGTGGAGATTGAAAAAAATGGTCCACAAGAAGGGTCCAACCAGCAAAGCTGATCTGGCAACTGCTATCAAAGAGAGTTGGCACCAAATTGATGAAGAATACTGTTTGTCACTCATCAAGTCCATGCCTCAAAGACTGAAAGCTGTTATAAAAGCCAAAGGTGGTGCAACTAAATACTAGTGATGTATTTTGAATGGTCTTTTGTTTATGCGTTTTTCATGATTCCATACTTTTTTCCTCAGAATTGAGTGATTCCATATTTATTTCCCTGTGTTTGGTCAATAAAAGTATCATTCACTGACTTCCACAATGTTTTCTCTTCATTTCTTTGAGTGTTCCTGAAGGCCAACAAGTTGCACTTTGGAACGACCTTAATATTGTATCATGTTTTTGATCTGAGTTTGTTTTACAGCATGAAATGTCTGAATGAGTGCTCATCCAAGACTGGTGATTCCATACTTTTTGCCAGGGGTTGTATGTGCTAAGGGTTGAGTAAACATTTTACGCACATTGTACTTAGGGCAATGTGGACATAAGGCCAGTTCTCTGTCTACCATAGGTGTCATATAAGGTGACCACCAAACTGCCTGTAACTTTTGAACAACTTGGGCTCGTGAACAATGATCAGGTCCATGCATTATTTTAATGGCTGTCGGTAATAAGGACAAAGGTAGTACAAAATGTCCTCGAGAACTACGCCACAATCCATCGTGGGGGTGTGTTAACCGAGCCGCCCCCCTTTGTACCCACAGGCGTTTTTCTGCTTCAGATACGTTATTTTGGGCTTTTATTAAGGAGGCCAAATTAGTAATGGGTTCACACTCAGCTACATGAACCATTGGTCCCTGTAGTGCTGAACCTGTGGCTTCTTTAGCTGCCTCATCTGCTAAGTTATTTCCAATGGCAATAGGTGTTTTTGCTGTTTGATGAGCAGCACATTTTACAATAGCTAGCGCAGATGGAATTTGCATAGCTTTTATTAGCTCCACTACAGCTTGCCCATGTGTCACTGGGGTGCCATCTGTTCTAAAAAAAAACCCTGTTGTTTCCAGTTGCTAGGGTTTTTTTTGGCATCCCCAAATATCCATATGCACTGTCGTTTGATTGTCACCTTTTCCAGTAGCCCAATTTACAGGCAGCTTTTTAATCCCTTTTATCTCTGCCATTGGGGGGCAAGGGGGATTAGACTCATTGTTTGTACTTGGTAAAGGTCCCTTGGGGGTTTTTGGGGGGGACTATTTCCAAAAACCGGGGGTTTTTCCCTTGCCTCTGAGGGATCCCCGTTTTCCTTCGGTCGATCAGTTGGGGGGGGGTGTTGGGGGTTGTTCCCCCCTTCATTAAAGGTGGGCCCGGGAGGGGAAAATCTTGGGCCCCCTTTCTGGGGTTTCCTTTCTTGGGGGGGGGTTTTGGGGGGGTCCACTTTGGGTTTGGGAAAAATTTTCTGGTCCTGAAAGAAAAACTTAATAATGTTAAAAGGTTTGGGGTTTACACAAAAGGGGGGGCTGGTGAGCAGGGGCTTGAAATTTGATTTTGATGTGTAAGAAAAAACAGGGTGCCCCCTTTATTTAAAAAACGGGAGGCCTTTTTGTAGGCGAAGGTTTTGTTTGTTTCCCCAAACCCCTGGTACCCAGGGGGGGAAAAACCCTTCTTGGGGACACCCATCAAATTTTGTGTTTGTAATAAAAAAATTGGCTGTTTCCCTGTTGGGGGGTTTGCATCAATCCCTGAAATTTGCATCCCCTTGTCCCCCTCAGCCACTTAGGGGAGGGGGAAAGGGGTTTTGCCATAATCTGGATTGGGCCCCAAAAGCGGAGCATTTTGGAGTTTTGGGTTTCAGCAGCGGGAACGCCCCCTCTGCCTCATTTGCCCCATTGAAATTAAAGCCGGACTGGGTGCCCTTTGCCCTGCGGCTTTAATCATTGTTTCCGGGGGAACCCTTTTTTTTGATGCAAATTTCCACCCCCAAAGGTTGCTGTAACCTCCCAATCCCAAAGGAAAGAAAAATTGACAACACCCTGGGGGTTTGGTTATTTGGGTTATGGCTTCCAGTTGGGACGGTGCAATACACCTCTTGTCCCCACTAAGTTGCCTGCCGAGATACTCCACTGTTTGCTGGCAGAATTGCAATTTTTGTTTACTTACTTTGTGTCCTCCTTCTGCCAAAGCAGTCAACACTGTAATGGAGTCTCTCTCACACTGCTCTTTAGAAACAGAACAAATCAGAATATCATCAACATACATCAACATTGTAGATGGTATGTCAAGGTGATTTAAGTCATTTGCCAGTACACGATTGAAAATTGATGGTGAGTGTACGAAACCCTGTGGTAATCGCGAATATGTATATTGTTGGCCTTTGTACGTAAATGCAAATAAATACTGGGAATCTGGATGGACCGGTACACTGAAGAATGCTGAACACAGATCAATCACAGTAAACCATTTGGTACCTGGAGGTATATTACTCAGTAGTGTGTGTGGGTTGGGTACTACTAGTATTTCTTCTGCTACAATAGCATTAATCAATCTTAGATCATGGACTAATCTATAGTCATTACTGTTGGGCTTTCTGATGGGAAAAATTGGGGTGTTACAGGGGCTTACTGTTGGTTTAAGAACTCCTGCTGTTTCTAATCCTGTAATGATAGGCTGTATTCCTTCTACTGCCTCTCATTTAAGTGGGTACTGTCTTTGGGAGGGCAATTTAGCATTTGGTTTAATGGTGAATTTGATGGGGTCTGCTGATTTTACTAATCCTACATCTGTCTTACTTTTAGACCATACCTGCTCTGGGACTTGTTCTAATAGGGATTCATGTTCTGCCGCCACTGCCATTTGTCTTTTCCCAGGAACTTTAATGTGTTCTGCAATTACTTCATCAGCTTGTGAATATGAGATCTTGAAAAACAGTCCATCTTTTGACATGCTAATGCAGTCCCATGCTGTAGCAATCCATTCGGTGACTTGCTTGGCTTTTTGAACCATGGGTCCTAGATCATGTGACTCATACTCGTCTGCAATCAGTAATGTGACATGTGGTGCTGAGTTGGTAACCTGGAACCATTCTGCTACATCTTTATCAGGAAATGTGACAACAGCTGCAGCTCCTTGTGGTCCAACCACTATGTCAGCATACTGGATGACAGTTGTTTTGTTATTTTTGTCTTCATCCCAGCTTTTCTCGTAGTCTTCATGTGTTTTGCCTTTGTCATAAAACATGGTACAATGGAGAGGAAGAAAAGGTTCTTTAGATTTCTCATAGTGATTCATTATCAGGGGTCTCCATGTTTCCCACTCTAGTTGGAGGAAGGAGGTTGGTGATGTGAGTTTCAGCCAAAATACTTGGTCTTCTGGCTCATGGCTTGTTATCTGGGGGGTCATTTGCAGGCCCATTGGCATCATGTAGGCTTCATTCTTGTCTGTTTCTTCAAAAGAAATTCCATTAGGGGTACATTTAATTTTTGCATTGAGCTGGCACAGCACATCTCTACCCAGCAGATTTATGGGCGTATCTTCTGAGTAAAGTAGTGGTGCATACACAGTCTTTTCACCTATGATCATGGGAACTGGCTTAGTCATGGGTATTATTTGGGTCTTCCCAGAGAAACCTACTGTTCGAATCTTTGATGCTGAGAGAGGCAGGCCAATTCCACTTTTTCCTATACAGGAGTAGGCCGCTCCTGTATCAATCATAAAGCGATGATGGCTGTCATATATTATGACATCAATGGTGGGTTCTGTTTGTGGACATTGGGTTAATACAGGTAGAATGGCCTCTCCATCAGGTTTCTCTGGGCACCCCTATAGCCAGTACGTGTCTTGTCCCGTTCCATAGGTGGCTGGTCCAGCAGTAGGGGGCTGGGGTCCCATCCATGGGTTAGTGGGGCAGTCTCTTTGCATGTGTCCAACTTGTCCACATCCCCAGCATTGCATTCTCACTCGCTGTTGTCCCATGTCTGGACCGGCCTGTGGCATCTGCTGGTATTGGCCTTGAGGGGGCCTTCTTGGGGCTCCTTGTGGGCCCCTCCATCTTCCCCGCATGGGTGGCCCCCCTCGTCCCCTTCCGAACGTTGCTTGTTGGGGACCTCCTCCTTGGTTTAGATGCACATGAATAGGAGGGACTGGTTGAGGTTGGGTCAGATGTGGCAGAGCACCTCCCACAGGTGGCGCTGCTGGATACTGCATCTGCTGTGTGGGTGGAGGAATAACAGGAGACACTACTGGTGCTTGTACCACTGCCTCCCCTGTTGGTGCTCCCTCGGTTGGGGGTGTGGCCACCACAGTCAGTGCAGCTTGATGCTTGGGCTTCTCTTTCTCTTTCTTTGCTTTGGACAATTCCCCAATCTGTAACTGGGTTAGCTTGGTGGCCAGCATCTTGCTTTGGTCCTCAAAGGCCCGTTTCTCGGCCCGATGCATGTTTACATAGTGAATAACATGCTCAGAGAACAGAGGCCAGTCCATCTTCATGAGCCCCACAACTCCGTCCAGTTTGGCTTGTACTTCTTTGGGCATGGCCTCTCTGATGTAGGTTCTGAATAGAGGGCCAGATGTTTTCAGTTCATTCCCATCACTTCCAGTCTCTGTTTTCCATTTCTGTTGGAACCTGTGCAGAAACTGGGCGGGGCTTTCATCATCCTTTAGGCATTCTTGTCTCAGCTTAGTTGGATCACTGCAGGTGGGGTATTTGTTCCTTAGGGCTGCCCACACCTTGGGTCTTATTTGGTTGAATGGTATCTTGTCATACTGGTGTGAGGTCATGACCCTTGGAAGCTGGGCTTCGTCAAACACCTCTCTGGCTACTGAGTGTCCTGCTGTTTTAATTAGCAGAGCCTTGATGTCTCCAGCTGCCAGATTGATGCCTCCAGTGATTTCTTCCAGCTTTTCTATCCATCTGCCAGCACCATCTGCCAATGGGGTCAGCCTTCCAGCCAGGGTTATCATGTCCATAAATGACCATGGCACGTATCTGTCATCATGAGGTCCTTTAGACAGCAAGGGAGCCATATAGGTCCCTCCTTGATCTTGTTCCGTCTTCTGCTGTCGCATTTTGGACCTGGTCACCATTTGGCTAGGGCCGCTTTTTACTATCTGTAGCCCCACGTCACACTCAGCTGTGAGTGGCTTCCTTTCTTTTGCTGCTGGCCTGCTTTCCTCCTTGAACCCCTCATGGAATGGGTTTGTAGTTGGCAGTATGTCTGAGCCTTCACTGTCCTCCCATTCGGACACATCACCTCCCTCTTCCTCATATTCCATGTCTTTTCCCCCTCTCCTTCCTGCCTCTTCGATCAGAGACAAAGTCCGTGGGCTTGGCAGGTCTGGGTAATCAGTTTTGGCCTCTATTATAAGCTGCTCCGCTTCCATTCTCTTCAATTTTTTCAATTCTTCATCTCGTCTTTTCTTCTCTTTCTGTTTTTCTATTGTCTCTTTTAAATTTTTTAATCGTCTATTTTGTGCTTTCTCTTCCAACTCTTGCTCCTTGAGTCGTACAAATGTTTCCGTTAGTTGCACCAAGTCCTGGTTTATCTCTTTTGCCAGTGATTCAGTTTCTTCCAAAAATAACTCTATCTTGGGATCTGTGTGGCCTTTGTATGTTGACTTGGTCCTAGGCTCTGAGCGGCAGGTGGGGCCTCTTGGGTATGGTAAATGTCTGCGACGTACTGGGGGTAGGGAACGGCTAAGGGTAGATTTTCTCCTTACTTCTGGGGTTTTATCCCATCCGTCATAGTCACCGCTGTAATCATACTCTCCCTGCTGTGTGCTACTCATTTCTTTTTCTGTTTCTTCCTCTTCTTCTAAAGCTAATTTAAGTTGCCCTGTAATCTTTCCCCTGCTGCCTGACTTTTTCACAACTGGGTACTGACCTGCTGCACTAGGGTGATAAGGTGGTGGTTTATGATCAGTGTAATCATGGGCTGTTGGGCTCTTTTGGTGTTCTACTTTGAAATATTGCAGGATGTCTCTCTGTTCAGCATGCCTCTGTTTTTTATGCAAAAGCATCTGGTCCCGTTTTTTATCTTTATTTCTCAATCTTTCTTCAACTTCATCACAGCATGAAGGATCAAAGCTGCCTTCTTTAGGCCAACGATTTTTCCCAGATGTCATCTTATGCCATTTGGTCATGCATTTTTGAATTTTACGTTTATTGGATGGGTGTGTCAATATTACCAATTTGGCTGGCGTCAGCCCGTCAGACTGTTGTTTGCTCATATTGATTCCCATGGCTACTAGCAGTCACTCAACCGTCAGGTCCGTGCTTATTCACCAGTCTTTGTAATCCTCAGTTAATTTTTATCTTAACTGGTTCTGCTCTCTTCAATACAGATCGTGTTTATTTTCTTTTATTTTCTTTCTAGTTAATTTACTTCCTAAATTTAGATCTTTTCAATTTTGAGATAAAATCTTTAATAAAACAAATTTGTAATGTTATTTTGCACTTTCACTAATTCTATACTTTATATATTTTACTTTATGTAGACTATAGTTTGTAATAATATATACTTATATTATCTTTATCTTATAAAGCTTCCAATTTCTTCCAATCTTATTTAGGAATTTTGTTAATTTATTTCATTCTCATAACTCTTGTGTTTTTTCAGTTATCAATTTTGTTTTCCAATCCTTATTAATTTTCAGGTTATTCTTTTTAACTATATTCTGTACTAATTACTTCTATTAATTTATTATTATATCTTTAAGCTTTATCTGTATTATAATCTTTATTTATTAATATCACCCACCCCTTACTTCCCCTCAGTTACTCAACTCTTTCACTCTACACACTAACACAGACACACAAGACAAATGATTATATATTTACAGTGCACTTCTTTTTTCCTCACTGTTTCCTACAGTGGCATATACTCTTCCTCACTGTTTCCTACAGTGGCATATACTTTTTTCCCTGCTGCCCCGGCTGCACCCAGATAACTGGAAATGCATAGACGTCCTCCGGATGGTCGAGCGGTACTATTCTCCGATTATCGCGTAACCGGTAATATTCTGGCTATCCCTTAGCCTGGCTATCGCTTAGCCTCTCAATACCTTTTCCTCACTGTTTCCTACAGTGGCACATATTCCAATACCTTAATACTACTTAAGCCGTCTCGTAGAGCACCCTGACTACCTTAGTCACTGATACCCTCACGTAACACGCGTACACTATTGGTTCCGGATTTATGGCTTCCACAGACTATGTATCAATCTGTCCCTTTACCAATCATCCGCTCAGAACAACCCGTGTTAAGCTTAACTTATTTACAAAATAATTTAAACACAGAACAGTTTAACACAAACATTAATAACACTTAAAACATACATTCATACATACTGGATCCTTCCTCAGCTTAATCTGCCTTTATATACTCTTATATAAATTCTTATCAAATTTGGAAATTACTTTATTAAATTTGGAAAACTAGTTTTTTTTTTAGGAGAGCTTTGTGACGCCTGACACTCACAAGCAGTAGCCGGAGGCCGGTTTCCCACTAATTTAGAAAATTAAAACGAATTGACTCACCTTTAATGGTGAATTATGGGCCCTTGGGGTTCCACGCTCTCCAGCTGGTGCCTGCAGATCGTCCGACGTCCCCTTTTTGCTTTCCTCCTTCAGCTGGCTCGCCAATTATGTCGTCTATAATTCTCTTCTTGACGACTTAAAATTGAAGCTAAGTTTTATAAAAATTCAAAGTTCTTAAAAAGCAGAAAAAGTCTCAAACAAAGATCAAAAAATTTAGGCAGAGGCAGCTGAGTCAGGGTCCAGTGTGTTTATTGCTAAACACAACACATTCACACTGAGCTGGTCACCGGTGAGCCGAAGCTGAACAAATGGTGAACACAGCTCCCTTTTATACATTTCTTATCGGTGGAAAACCCCCTTCAGAACATATTTCAGTCTTTGGTAAAGGTCACATTGATATTTATCTGCAAAACACGGTGACATTCATAGACACATCTCATTCTTGTGAGAGCAATCTCTCAGGCCATGAAAACATCTGGTGCATTCAAATCAGAAACTTATGACGGTTTAGTCACAAACATGTCAGAACACATCTTTCCCTTGCTTCAAGCCATGTCAATCTGGCCTACTGCTCCCCCCTTGTATCTTAGTCAAAGCATCACCCTTTCTGGGACCATTACCGCTCCGTGTGCCTTGAAAATAACAACTCTTTTTGTATGGCCAAATTTTGCTGAGCTGGGCAACCTTGAGATGTCAAATATTTCATTTTTATTGAGTGTGCTTTCTTATCACTAAGGGGCCTCAACCCTGCGTTGTCCTGCAGACTTCACTCCTATTGGGGCCAGGTGCAATAGTTACACATACTCACTGCTCTGCTTTTCTCCTCTCTGCCCTTGAATTGCTCTTATAACAGTATTTGGGAAAACAACTTTAAACTTATAAAACATTAACTTTATTTTATCTTATGATTAGTGCAGATTAATACACAACAATGGTCTTGTCACTATGCACCTGAGTGATCATTCAATGTGCATGACTTTCAACCCAACGCCCCCCTCTGTTGTTTACGGTGCCACACATACAGGTGCTGGTCATAAAATTAGAATATCATGAAAAAGTAGATTGATTTCAGTAATTCCATTTAAAAAGTGAAACTTGTATATTATATTCATACATTACATACAAACTCATATATTTCAGATGTTTATTTTGTTTAATTTTGATGATTACAAATGACAACAAATGAAAATCTCAAATTCATCATATCAGAAAATTAGAATATTGTGAAAAGGTTCAAAATTGATGGCCCCTGGTGCCACACTCTAATCAGCTAATTAACTCAAACCACCTGCAAAAGCCTTTAAATGGTCTTTCAGTCTAGTTCTATAGGCTACACAATCATGGGGAAGACTGCTGACTTGACAGTTGTCCAAAAGACGACCATCGACACCTTGCACAAGGAGGGCAAGACACAAAAGGTCATCGCTAAAGAGGCTGGCTGTTCACAGAGCTCAGTGTCCAAGCACATTAATAGAGAGGCGAAGGGAAGGAAAAGATGTGGTCGAAAAAAGTGTACAAGCAAGAGAGATAACCGCACCCTGGAGAGGATTGTGAAACAAAACCCATTCAAAAATGTGGGGGAGATTCACAAAGAGTGGACTGCAGCTGGAGTGAGTGCTTCAAGAACCACCACACACAGACGTATGAAAGACATGGGTTTCTGCTGTCGCATTCCTTGTGTCAAGCCACTCTTGAACCACAGACAGCGTCAGAAGCGTCTTGCCTGGGCTAAAGAGAAACAGGACTGGACTGCTGGTGAGTGGTCCAAAGTCATGTTCTCTGATGAAAGTAAATTTTGCATTTCCTTTGGAAATCAAGGTCCCAGAGTCTGGAGGAAAAGAAGAGAGGCACTTCATCCACGTTGCTTGAAGTCCAGTGTAAAGTTTCCACAGTCAGTGATGGTTTGGGGTGCCATGTCATCTGCTGGTGTTGGTCCATTGTGTTTTCTGAGGTCCAGGGTCAACGCAGCCACATACCAGGAAGTTTTAGAGCACTTCATGCTTCCTGCAGCTGACCAACTTTTTGGAGATGCAGATTTCATTTTCCAACAGGACTTGGCACCTGCACACAGTGCCAAAGCTACCAGTACCTGGTTGAAGGACCATGGTATCCCTGTTCTTAATTGGCCAGCAAACTCTCCTGACCTTAACCCCATAGAAAATCTATGGGGTATTGTGAAGAAGAAGATGCAATACACCAGACCCAACAATTCAGAAGAGCTAAAAGCCACTATTAGAGCAACCTGGGCTATCATAACACCTGAGCAGTGCCACAGACTGATCGACTCCATGCCACGCCGCATTGCTGCAGTAATACAGGCCAAAGGAGGCCCAACTAAATACTGAGTGCTGTACATGCTCATACTTTTCATGTTCATACTTTTCAGTTGGCCAACATTTCTATAAATCCTTTGTTTTTATTGGTCTTCAGTAATATTCTAATTTTCTGATATGATGAATTTGAGATTTTCATTTGTTGTCATTTGTAATCATCAAAATTAAACAAAATAAACATCTGAAATATATGAGTTTGTATGTAATGTATGAATATAATATACAAGTTTCACTTTTTAAATGGAATTACTGAAATCAATCTACTTTTTCATGATATTCTAATTTTATGACCAGCACCTGTAGATTAGATAATCAATGTTTCAGTAAGGTGAGTGTGTGTGTGAAAGGTTGTTTGTCCTGTTTGTCTCTGTGTTGCCCTGCAATAGACTGTCGACCTGTCCGGGGTATACCCCGCTTCTCGCCCATAGACAGGCGGAGATAGGCACCAACACCTCTCGCGACCCCAGCAGGGATAAGCATGACAGAAAATGGATGAATATTTCAGTGAGGAGAAGCATAAACCGGATAAATATGATGGCCTCCTATTTTTTATAACTTAAAATCTGTGACAGCAATTTTCCCTCCAGTCAAAAACTATGTCACATCCCGGGACAACTGTTTTTAAAACCAAGTGCGAGAAGTTTACTTCCTCTTTCATCCAAACTTGGTCATGAAAGTAGAGACCCTAAAATTCCAGCTGAACATCACATTACACCAGTGGCCGCTGCGGGTCTTTGAAACAGGGGAGGCTCAATCAAAACCAAATGTGTTGTACTGCATTAACAAATTGTGATGGAGCGCCACTAAGCGTCCATCCCAGACTCTAAGTATCCGTGCTTCCTCTGGCCCAGGGGAATGCGGTGCCAGGAGCGCGCGCACGGGGAGAAAGCTCTCCCACGTGAGTGCGCTGCCCGGCAAACAGCTGCTTGCAGGCCGCACCTGTTTCCCGCGGTCCTGCACAGTCCCAACGAACATTCCCTGAACCGTCTGAACCGGTCATCGCGCGCGTCTGAGGGTGCACACTCGGCGCCGAGCTTCCACAAACACTCACCTCATCTCTGCTTCAGTCCTGCCGTTCCTGGTCAAGGGGCCAAACCGGAGCACTTCCGCGTCACGCTGGAAATAGCGCAGAGTGGTGCGCTTTGCCAGTCACGTGACAAAGGACTCAACCATTTTGGGTGTTTTGTTTTGTATTTTTATATTGTTTATGTTCCTGACGTTTTGAATAATGTATGGAGTCATTTTTTGTTCATTTTTTAGTTTCTATGCAGGAAACTGGGTTTTGAGTTTTGTTATTTGGTTATTTTGTTTTATCCTTAAAAACCCCTTAATTTGTATTTTGGTTTACCCGGGGGAGGGGCTAAAGGGGTATTTAAAGGGGAGCTGAGCTCATTTGAGGTGTGCTGGATCTGATTGTAGTGTTGGCTGGATCTGAGTAAGTTGTCCTGTGAATAGTCCTGTAAATACTTGTTTTTTTTCCCCCTCGCTTCACTTTAAATATCGTCACTGTTTCACTATTTCCACCTGGGTAGCAATAAATGAAAAAAGCACAAACGATATTTTTTCGGCTGGGCCATCATTTTTTGTATTTTTGAAACGAACCCGTGACATTTGGTGTCAGAAGTGGGATGGGCCGGTCGACGGAAGCACCCTACAGTGAAGCGTACAGGGCTGCGCTCACAAAAAGTGAAGCAGGACTTACCTGTGGACGATGGAGGCTGGGCAACTGAAGATGAGGAAGGTGGCGCTGCTGCCTCAATCACGCAGCCTGCACCAAGTACAAGTGAGGAGCTTGTGGAGGTCATGAGGACATTTTTAAAAGGACAGGAGCGGAGGGACGAGGGGTTTTTGGCGGAGCTGAGAGGGCTTCGGGCCACCTTCCCAGCCCCACAGTGGTCTGTCCCTGTGTCCGGACCTGCATCACCACCCGAGGTGTCAACACCAAGTCTCCGGGTGGACCTCCCCACTCCAGCTCCTCGGCAGCGCCGCGGTTTCTCCGAGGAGCCCCCAAGGATCAGCATGGAGAGAGCTGAACCCTCCAGACATGAGGGCCGGCTCTACGGCGACCCCAAGATCCCTCAATATGTCTCAGGGGAGGACATTGAAAACTACCTGCTACGCTTTGAGCGCATCGCAAGAACTTGGGGTTGGCCGGAAGGTGAGTGGGCATGTCGACTGGTGCCCTTACTCACCGGGAAGGCGTTGGAAGCTTACACAGCCATGGATGAGGAATTGGCGCACTCCTACCCAGACTTGAAAGCTGCACTGCTGATCAAGTTTGATGTTTCACCGGAGACCTACAGGCAGCAGTTCAGGTCCATGTCGGTGCCACCTGGAGAGAGCTCGACCGAGACCTACCACCGTCTGAAGGGGCTGTACCGGCGCTGGATCCGGCCGGAGCAGCACTCCAAGGAGCAGATCGGGGAGCAGATTATCCTGGAGCAGCTTCTTCGCGTCCTCCCGGCAGACGTTCGCACCTGGGTGAAGGAGCATGAGCCGACAGAGGGGCTAGCCGCAGCCAAGCTCGCGCTGCAGTATCGCAACGCACGGAGGGGAGGCCCAGCTGCTTACCAGGATGTTCGTCAGCCGTCGTCGCAACCCAGAGCCAGCTTCCACCCACCTAGAGATCCCGGGCCTGCACCCAGTCAACGTGGTCCTGGTAAGGAGCTCATCTGTTTTTATTGTCAGCAGTCAGGACACAAAGCTGCCCTGTGCCCAATCAGAAAGGCTAAGCTTACCGGGGCTTGTTACACCCCACGGGCTGAGGACATGCAAGGGGTAGGGAGAAAACAGTGGTTCAAGGAGGTGTGCATTAATGGGGAACCTGTGACTGCTCTGGTGGACTCGGGGAGCTTCATGACTCTTGTACGAAGGGACTTTGTGCCAACGGGCTTGTTGGATTACAGTAAGCAGGAGGAAATTTGCTGTATACACGGGGACAGACATTCTTACCCCACGGCGGTCATGACGGTGATGGTGGATGACCAACCATACTTACTTACTGTGGGGGTGGTGGAGAAGTTACCGGTAGCCGCTATCTTGGGTTGGGACTTACCTGTACTCCTGGATTTATTATGGGAGAAGGGAGCTGAGGAGAGTGACTGTGACAAGGGTTTGGCTGGTCCTGTGTTAACCCGGGCTCAGTTCCGAGCAGGGGTGGCACCCAGTACAAAGCAGCAGACGGAGCCGGAGCCTGAACCTTTTTCCAAGTTGGACAGTGACCTGTTTGAGGGGGGCAAAAAGGGTCCAAGGAAACCACGTAGCCAGCGGAGGTTCGAGAGGGGCCTGAAGTCAAGGGAGCCAGTCTGTCAGGGGCTGGACAAAGACTTGTGGGAGGTACCTGGGGACATTGGGGCTGTGCAGAGACAGGATGAGACTCTGAAACCAGTGTTTACCAAAGTGGTTGGGGGGCTGGACAGTGCCAAGGGGAACAGAGAGAGCTATGTTATCGATGACAAGGATGTTCTATATTTAGTGTCAGACGGTGTCAAGCGCCTCGTTGTTCCCTCGTCTTGCCGCCAAAGGATCATGCACTTGGCTCACACCTTGCCTTGGGCTGGTCATCTGGGTCGCAACAAAACATACATGCGCATCGCTTCCCGTTTCTATTGGCCCTCCATGTACTCTGATGTTCAAACTTACTGCAAAACCTGTCCCACCTGTCAAAAAACCTGCTTTGTCCGCCAATCTGACCGTGCTTGCCTCCAACCTCTACCTGTCATCTCCACCCCATTCCGGCGCATAGCCATGGACATTGTGGGCCCGCTCGTGCGAAGTAGTGGGGGCTACCAGTACATCCTGGTGATCTCAGACTACGCAACACGGTACCCCGAGGCGTTCCCCTTGCGCACCGTCACTGCCCCTGCTGTGCTGCGTTGTCTTGTGCAACTTTTTTCCAGGGTCGGTGTGCCGGATGAGATCGTGACGGACCAGGGGACCAACTTCACTTCCCGACTCATGCAGCTCTTCCACCGCCAGCTAGGGATCTCGGCGATCAAGACCACTCCGTATCACCCGCAGACGGACGGCTTGGTCGAGCGGTTTAACCAGACCCTGAAGAAGATGCTGCAGAAGTTCGTGGACGACACTGGACGTGACTGGGACCAGTGGCTGCCCTTTGTGCTGTTCGCCTACCGAGAGGTGCCGCAGGCATCCACCGGATTCTCCCCGTTTGAGCTGCTGTATGGCTGGGACATCCAGGGCCCATTGGACCTGCTGCTGAAGGTCTGGGAGGCTCCCACCACGGCTACTAGTGATCGGAGTGTGGTCCAGTTCGTGCTAGAGATGAGAGAGCGCCTGGCCAAGTATCGGGAGGAGGCTGAGGTCAACCTGCGAGAGGCCCAGCAGACACAGAAGGCCTGGTACGACAGACAGGCCAGACATCGAGAGCTCCAACCTGGCCAGAGGGTCCTGCTCTTGCTGCCATCCTCCACCAGCAAGCTGTTGGCCAAGTGGCAGGGTCCGTACACTGTCCTGAGGAAGATGGGCCCTGTTACTTACGAAATACACCACCCTGACAAGAAGAAAGCCAAACAGACTTACCACGTCAACCTACTGAAAGAGTGGAGAGAGGCCGTCCCAGTCTCTGCTCCTGTGTTGTCTCTTCTCGTGGCTGAGGTTGACAGTGAGGGTGACGAGGAGCTGCCTCTTGTTGACCTCCACCAGCCGCCTCCACCCACTCTCGACCATCTCTCTATCACCCAGTCCAGCCAGCTCAACGAGGTCTTCCGGAGGGTCTCCAAGCTGTTTGCTGCCAACCCGGGGAGGACTGTCTTGATCGAGCACGTCATCCGCCTGAAGGACAAGGGGCCCATTCGCCAGCGGTCCTACCGGGTCCCTCAGCATCTGGTGGCGCAGCTTCTGAAGGAGGTGGAGGAGATGCAGCGACTGGGGGTGATCGAGCCGTCAACGTCCGAGTGGTGCAGCCCAGTGGTCATTGTGGTGAAGAAGGATGGGTCGCTCCGCATCTGCATCGACTTCCGGAAGCTCAACGCCCTGTCGGAGTTCGACGCCTACCCGATGCCCCGGATCGACGACCTACTGGAGAAGATCGGCCGGGCCCGGTTCATCACCACCCTCGATCTCTGCAAGGGCTACTGGCAGGTGCCTCTGGAGCCGTCCAGTCGTCCCTACACGGCGTTCCAGACCCCTGCAGGATTGTTCCAGTTTACGGTGATGCCGTTTGGTCTCCATGGGGCCCCCGCAACCTTTCAGAGGCTAATGGACCGTGTTTTACAGGGTTGTGGTGACTGCAGTGCTGCTTACCTGGACGATGTAGTAATCTTCAGCGACACTTGGGAGCAGCACTTGCAGCATCTGGAGAGGGTCCTTGGCAAGATCGAGCAGGCGGGACTGACGCTGAATCCTGCCAAGTGTCAGTGGGCCAAGGAGGAGGCGCAATACCTTGGCTATCGGCTGGGTCGAGGTGAGGTCCGTCCGCAGGTCGACAAGGTGGAGGCGATCCGCAGCTGCCCAAGGCCTCGCACGAAGAAGGAGGTGAGGTCCTTCTTGGGCTTGGCCGGCTGGTATCGGAGGTTCGTGCCACAGTTTGCCACCATCGCCGCTCCTTTGACCGCACTGACGGAAAAGGCTCAGCGGAACCCTGTCGTCTGGAGTGAGGACTGTGAGACCGCCTTCCAGACCCTCAAGACCTGTCTCTGCTCGTCGCCGGTGCTGCGGAGTCCGGACTTCAATCAGCGGTTCTTGGTCCAGACCGACGCCTCCGCAGTGGGTCTCGGGGCTGTTCTGGCACAGGGAGACCCAGGAGAAGAACGCCCTGTGCTGTACCTAAGCCGCAAGCTGCTACCCCGAGAGACCAAGTACTCAACTGTAGAGAAGGAGGGCCTGGCCATCAAGTGGGCTCTGGAGAGTCTGAGATATTACCTTCTGGGGAGAGAGTTCGACCTGGAGACCGACCATCGTGCCCTGATATGGATGAACTCTATGAAGGATCACAACAGTCGACTCACCCGCTGGTATCTCGCTCTCCAACCCTTCCGATGCCAAATCCGCCATCGGGCGGGGAAAACTAATATTGTGGCAGATTATCTCTCCAGGTTGCCGCACGTCGTCAACCTTGGGGAGGAGGCGGATAATGTGATGGAGCGCCACTAAGCGTCCATCCCAGACTCTAAGTATCCGTGCTTCCTCTGGCCCAGGGGAATGCGGTGCCAGGAGCGCGCGCACGGGGAGAAAGCTCTCCCACGTGAGTGCGCTGCCCGGCAAACAGCTGCTTGCAGGCCGCACCTGTTTCCCGCGGTCCTGCACAGTCCCAACGAACATTCCCTGAACCGTCTGAACCGGTCATCGCGCGCGTCTGAGGGTGCACACTCGGCGCCGAGCTTCCACAAACACTCACCTCATCTCTGCTTCAGTCCTGCCGTTCCTGGTCAAGGGGCCAAACCGGAGCACTTCCGCGTCACGCTGGAAATAGCGCAGAGTGGTGCGCTTTGCCAGTCACGTGACAAAGGACTCAACCATTTTGGGTGTTTTGTTTTGTATTTTTATATTGTTTATGTTCCTGACGTTTTGAATAATGTATGGAGTCATTTTTTGTTCATTTTTTAGTTTCTATGCAGGAAACTGGGTTTTGAGTTTTGTTATTTGGTTATTTTGTTTTATCCTTAAAAACCCCTTAATTTGTATTTTGGTTTACCCGGGGGAGGGGCTAAAGGGGTATTTAAAGGGGAGCTGAGCTCATTTGAGGTGTGCTGGATCTGATTGTAGTGTTGGCTGGATCTGAGTAAGTTGTCCTGTGAATAGTCCTGTAAATACTTGTTTTTTTTCCCCCTCGCTTCACTTTAAATATCGTCACTGTTTCACTATTTCCACCTGGGTAGCAATAAATGAAAAAAGCACAAACGATATTTTTTCGGCTGGGCCATCATTTTTTGTATTTTTGAAACGAACCCGTGACACAAATGTTGAAACACATAAAACACATTACTACTGCGGGGTGCATCAACAAGACAAAAGTCTGTTTTACTGCCTACACCTGAACTTTTTAGGGTTGGTGGATGTCCAGAACTATTCAACAAGGAAACTAAAGAACCAAAAACTAAGAGACACTAGGAAGGAATAAAACAAAAGAATGACAATGATCCAGCAATGAGTAAATGAACAGGAGGTGTATATATGGGAGACAGAACAATGGGAGGACTAATTAGCTGATAGGGAGCAGGTGTAGATAGAACTAGAAGGAGCTAAGGGGAAGGAGACTGGCACAAGGTGGGCAAGAGAGAGGAACATAAAAAATACAACACCGCTTAAATACAACACAAAACAGAAGAGAAACCAATGACACAGAATGAAATAAATCAAAGTTTAACTGAATACTTAAAAAGAAACTTAAACAGAAGTCCACAGATGGCAGAATCATGACAGAACACTCAGTAAATAGATTTTTCTTTTTGATGGAAATCTACTTGAAAAATCTTGAGCCTTTCAAAGAGGATGGCTTCACAACATGGGCGCTTGCAAAGCAAGCTGAAGCAAAAAACTTTACTTGAACAGTGGATCAATAAAGCTGTGCATTACAGAGCAGATCCAGAGTAGTCTGACACTTTATTGTGTCTGTTCATTGTTGCATACACAACAATGAACTTGAGTTGAGTTCTTGTGAATTAGAACAGTACTAGGGCTGAAGCTGATGGCTTTTCACAAGTACATGAGCATATTGGAACGCACAAGTACACATATTGACAAACGGCAATTGTTAGGGTCTTTGGGTTTTTTCTGGTGTGAGTGAGCCTCGTGTCACAAACTATCTTTACTAATTGCTAGGCTGACCTGTGTCACTGCACACCTGAGAACATTTCACAATCAAGAAGACTAGCATTTTTATAAGGAGGCGAAGGATCATCTCTCCTAACCATATGATTACCTCTGATGGTATTCCAGCCAAAGACCTAACGAAAGGGATTTCTTTCTTGTTATATCTGTCTTCCCTGTGCCATTTGAAGGAGTCTTGCATCTGTCAGCTGTAATCCAAACCTAGTTTTTGACTAAATGACTAATGAATTTGCTTTACTTAGAAGCAATTATCAATTTTATTAATTATATTATGTACCTTTGCAATTATAAATTAGAACTTTGTTGTAAAGTTGAGGGATGCATGGGCATTTACTAATAGTAATACTAGTGAAAGCTTTTCCAAGCCTCTAAGGTCTAAGTAAAACCGACTCTGTTCATAGATTGATAGACTAGTTGAAATAAATGAAGCTTGCAGGGGTCCGTTTTCCCTGGTTGTAGAATCCAGAACAACATTCAAGATCAGATTCAGTTCAGGTCTCATCAACAATGAACTTACGACGAAAAAGCATTTGCATATTTCTACTTTGTGTCAGCTTATAAATTTTGTTATGCAGTGTGCATGTATTAAAAGGACATTGTACATAATGTTGTGTAATTCTGGCTGATGGAGAACTCATACTAAGCATTTAGATGATATGTTGGACCTTCTGCCTCCACGATAAGTTTTCATTGACTGTTTTCTGATCAAATTATTTTTTTTATTTCATTTTTACTTCTCTAACAATGCAGCCACTGCATTCACAGCTCTTGTTATTTATTCCCCCCTGCTTGGCTTTAACTGGTCCGTTTGTTGAATCTGATGTGCCGTACTCATAAAAGTCAACAGTAGGAGAAAAAGTAAGAGAAATTTACGACAAGAATACTAAAATGCTGCATGAGGCCCATTGTTTTTGTCATGTCTGGCTCCCCTTGTCCTTTTCTGTCTTTTAATGAAAACAACAACCCAACACAAATTACATGTAAGAAAGAAAAAAATCAGAGTGTTCTTTGGTTTTAAGATGACTTCTGCATATTAATTTAAAAAAATTAGTTTTTGGTGGGTTCATCGCAAATATGTTTCACATATTAAGTACTGGTATTAATCAATTAGTGAAAACTTATGTAATGTGTTTATGACATGAAAATGAGCAGATCAGAAAGTTGTTCTTATTTATACAGTTTTGGGTTGTGAACAAAATGGGACAAAAAAGCTTTCCAATAGACATTAAACAATTGTGGCATGTTTGGTTCTTTTTTTATCCAGAGGGTTGAATCCCCACCTTAGGCTGACTCAATTGTCACCATCACTGTAACACCTGAAGTCAGGGATAAGTAGAGAGGATGTGTTGGTGAGAATTTACCACTCACAACAAGGTGTGATCTAAACTACACATAAGGGATGCAGAGACCAGGGTCATGGCTGAAGGCAAGTGGGCTGACTTCGTTTGACAAAATCGTTGACAGAGTCATGAAAAGTGAAGCTCTGAAAGCTTTAGCTCACAACGGACAGCAACAGAACAATTCTGGGTCTGTTACAGCAATCCTCCTGACAGGAGGGCAATGTTTCACAGAAAAGATTCAAGCTGAGTCTACCATTTTGAGACATTAAATAGTCAAGCTCTCAGGAAAATGGAAGAATGATTAACCATTTTTCACCCTTTCGTCTCATTTAGTTGAGCCAGGGAACTGTTACTTTAGATAAATCAAGGTCCAGCTAAGGCCATTTTATGGTGAAAGAGTCACTTTGGTCCCAGTGTTCATTATTGCCATGTGTATGAAAGGTGCAGAGCAGCAAATAATGTGCATGAGTGGGCTTTTTACCCACAACAGTGCTGTGTTAAGCATGATCAGTAGATGGTATTGACTATGTGAAGCAATAAAGTAGATTCTATACTGGGAAAACATCCCTTCTACTTGGTCACCAAGGGGTCGCTTGTAGATTTCATCATTTTTACAAGAGTATGAAACATACACCTGTGAGAAGGGGGGAGAGGTGCAAGCTACAATACTATAAAAACTGCAAAATTCTTCAATAAAGACCTTTCAACTCATGTTATCCACAATTTTTCTGTACTTGTGATTTAAAATTGATGTCAGATCAGTCATTTTATTTCATGATTTACTTTTAACATTTTTTGTGAGAGTGTGGCTGTGGTGTGGCTCTGGGAAAGATTCTTGAGATTTATTAAATGTTAGGATAATTATCATTTATAATTATCCTAACATAACAAAAGCCACTTGGTCAAAAATGTTTGTGGTTGAAGGGGCTAGCATGGAGCATCCAGGCAACAGAGGGATAACCAAATCCCCTTATTTCAAACCTATTTAATTTTGACCTGCCTTAATTTGTCTAAATTAAGGGGCTTGGATTAGGGCCTGTAATTCATACGCTGTCATATGTGAATAATGACCTATACAACCCACCTCTTGCCTGTTAAGAAAGCACTGTCATGTTTGAATTATGCGCTTGAACCTTTCACTCAAAATTATCAAGTTTTATTTAATGACTTGCACAGTCACTGCCCTTTACTCCAGCCACTAATGTCAATTACATAAAAAGAGGGAGGTCTTGACTGTGAGGACTTTCCTGGTTCATTTCCTGGTTGATGCTCTCCCATCACGGTCAGAATGAACAGAGGTAGCTGGCCTAAAAGCTCTAGAGCTGCCTTTCTTCCCCTACCACAGCAGCTATGGAGGTGACTAACCAGGCAGAGTTAGGCAGGTGAATAAAATGGGCAATTAGGTCAGCTATCAGGGCAGTGATCATGACAGCAAAATAAAGTTTATCCTGCCTATTTGTTCTTTTAAAAAGAAACCTAAACTTGTATCAATAACTTCACGATCTAAAATGTTTTGGATTTTTCTCTTCCCACCTCCCTGCAGGTCTTTGGCTAGTTGTAAAACAAAATTGAAGAAATCTCCCTCCACTGTTCCTGGGTTTGACAGGACAAGACCATCCACTAAATCTTTTTTTTCTTTAGCACTTAACATTTCTCTGAGGGCAAAATTATTGTGATAGCATCCTTGCTTGCTGACTGTCTTCATCTGGATTATATAATTTCTCTGTGCTGATGCAGATATTCTTTCCACCTCATTGCACAGCACATTTATTGTCTTTATATAAAATTCTGCCAAATATGAGGGTGCTTCAGCGCTATTCAAATAAACTATGTACGTTATTTCCACGTTGTTAAACTGGTGTCTGTTTATTATTAGACGTCTTGATCCTCTTCTGCACTGCCTGCATTTCACAACAGGTGGAGAAGGTGTAGGTGCCGTTTTCTAACTGCTGAAATATTGAATATTTATTTTTTAGGCCGGAGAGGGAGGGCTGGATTCTTTCTGTTTTTGAACTATCGGTGGAAGAGAGTGGTTTGATTCCCTGATGGTGATTTCAATTGCATGAGGAACCCCTTGTTGCAACAGATGGTAGTTTTACTCAACAAATAGACTGAATGGTTAGTGCCTCCTTAGTGCACTTAGTTTTAGCACTTAAAATGGTCATTTGTCAAAAAGAAAAAAAAATTACATAAAATAAATGCATTATAAAAGATCATGTGTCCTAATGTTGTTTCTGGGATATTCAAGATTTTTTTTTTTAGGTCAACCAGAGGCACAACTATCCCCCATTAAGCTCCAAATCAATCAAATTAATCTAGCCTACTTTTTCAGTACAAAAGATTTGTGCAGGTAAAACTGTAATTTGTGCTGATTTGGTTTTTAAGATCATTTTTAATTACAGCCAATAACGTCGCCATCCTATCAGACGTCGGTGCTGCACTCGTTTTCTGATCACATGTCATTCCTGGGCTGGTATTGAATATAACAGTGGGCATGTTTATCTTATTTAGTGGCTGGAATTATTGTTTAATATTTATTAAATCACCTCACGCTTTGCACCTGCCTGTCAACTCCATGGCATTTCCTGTGAAGGTCTCACTGTCAGCATTTCCCGTTAAAAGCACAGGTGAAACTTAACATCACAGACTGCTGCTAAATGTTCCTTATGGACAATTTTTTAATCGGATTAAAAGACCAATTTTTGGAGAGAAAAAAAACACTAAACCACAAAAAATTAATAAATAAATAAAAAGTGCTTTGGTTCATTCCCAGTTGCGTTTGGATGGTGGTCGGATTCAGCGGTACTTTCTAAAATCTACCCTAAATCCACCCATGCAGATAGCAGCGATGCTGGTCAGTGACAGACAAAAGTCTGTGCTGGAGGTAAGGAAGTATGATTAACAGTTCTTCTGGATCTGATTAAAAACAACTTTTTTTAACCTCTTACACCCTAAGGGGGTATAAATAAATTTCTGCCTGACAAAAACACACAAAAGTAAATCACTTATAGCCTCACAGCTATTAGATTTAAGAAGAAACTTTTGGTACGTCTGTAAAGGTAAGATGTCATAGAATGGTTTTCTGGTGTCAGCACCATTGTAGCTTTGACCCTGCCTGAAATATTAGGGACAAAATATTTTTGCATTTTTTTAACCTCGCCAAAATTTTCTTTGAAATAAACATTGCAAAACACTACCAAAATATTATTTATAGCACAAAAAAGTAGTACAGACTTTTAAATCTAAATGTTGTGTAAAAATATACCATATTTGGACTCAATCAGATGAATCATATTTATTTTAGAATGGTATTAGTGAGAAATTTCTTAGGCGGAGAGGCCATTTTGGCACATTTATCCATAAATGTCACCAAACTCTGCCAAATGTGTTTTTTACATCAATACTGGGGGTTTGTTAAAATTACGAGGTCACGTAGCAGCTGGAGCCACCAGTGGGTCCGTAGGGTTCTAGGGGTTACAGCCACCTAAAATACTCTTGGGAGCATTCCTTATTTCCACCTTTGTTAACATCCTGCTGTGCTGCTGTGTGACAATCCACCACACTGGTCACAGACACTGTGTTCCCACTATAACACTAGGGAACGCCACAGAGGATCCAGCAAACCAAAGGAGGAAATGGTAACTTGAATAGATGAGAACACAGGTGCAGGTAATAAAGGACACACAGGTGAACTAAATCTACTAATTACTAAAAGCCTTTAGTGAGGGAGATATTTTTAAACAGGTGTAAATAATGAAACGTAAAAGGGATACAATATTCACCAATTAAAATAAAGAAAAATAAAACTACAAACACAGAAAAGGCACCTGGTAAATATATATAGCAAAAAGGCATACAATATTGCCTGTAAACAACCCTTAGCAAAAAGTTGTATATTCAAGTATACTAAAAGTGCACTAATTTCATACTTAAAATCAGGCAGTGCACTTAGAGTTTACTTACTCTAAACATATTTAATATATTTAACAGTAGTATAGTCAAGTGTACTTGACTATACTATTGTTAACTTTATTGTTTACTAAAGTATACTTTACATATTCTTTAGTAAACTTAAAAATGTCCCAATTTAGTTCGAAGAAGTATTACCAAAGTAATACTTCAAGTACACTAAAAGTACATTGTTCAGTATACTTTCTAAACTTATACTTAAGTATTCTTAATAGAATTTACTTCAAGTATACTACTTTTTACCAAGGGAAAAGATGGAAGTTTTATTTCTAATACTGAAAGAACTATGACAGTTCAGCTCTGCATAAAGTATCACACAAATATCCCATGTACCTAGTCCTAGCTTCTTCCTAACTGCCTCCACTGTTTGGATATCTAGCACTTATTATGGTGTCCTTGGACACACTTAGCTTAAATGTCCATACTGCTTTGAGATATTTGGTAAGAACACCTTGCTACAGTACTTGTATTGGGTTCAAGCCATGGTTTTTAAGCTTGAATATCCCCGGTGGACCGACACTTGTGATCCTGCTTGTGTGTCACATTTTTTGGGCTGTTGATGGAAAAAAATATCTAAGTCTTATTTAACACGAATTTAAGCCTAAAGTTTTTATTTTACATTTGCAAGGGAGAGCACAGTCTTGCAAATATTCCTGCCTGTTCTGGTCACACAGGACTTCACCAACTACTTAAGAAGCACAGGGAGTAATTCTCACTGACAAAATAGACAGTTTCTCACAAACTGAAGCATTTGTTGAAATAACCTTGAGCCTAAAGGAGTCTAGCCTCTTACCAAAACATCTCAAACTGAAAAACTGCTTCCGAGGTGTCAGTAAGTTAAGCCCTGCATTCAGCCTTGTC
Organism: Cyprinodon tularosa; assembly: GCF_016077235.1. Taxonomy (NCBI): domain Eukaryota; kingdom Metazoa; phylum Chordata; class Actinopteri; order Cyprinodontiformes; family Cyprinodontidae; genus Cyprinodon; species Cyprinodon tularosa. The sequence continues at coordinate 928,843 of NW_024038531.1, read as the reverse complement.
TAGCAGATGCTCTGTTAGACCAGACACTTTTAATAGTAGATCATAATAAACAGGGGAAGGGATGTAATAGTAACTTTATTTTTTTCAACTACAGGTTGTACAAGAGACATCAAGAACAAAGGATATATGAGAAAAAAAATTTACGCTTTGAAAATTTTCCTATTTATCAAAATTTTTCAAAGTAATACATACTTACAGTTTCAACATAGAAAGTCATTTTGGCTGGACAAGAATTAAAACTGGACAAAAACTACAAATACATCATAAAAAACACCATAGGAATAACAATCTTTCAGTTTGAAACTTTATAGATACTGTCAAACTTTCAACAACCAATTAACATCCAAATAATCTGTATAAAAACCATTTAAACTATAAATAAAACACAAAACAAATGCTATTGTAAACTGTGAAATTGTAAAAAAAAAAAAAAAAAAAAAAAAAAAAACTCTACATGTCCTCTTTTCTAAGCCTCCCTCAACAAATAAAAGCTGTTAGGACATCAAGGGCAAGCAAGGTAAGACCACCTTTTTGCACACACTAGATATCTGCAGAACAAAACAAAAAAAATCTTAACTTATTGTAATATTTCTTCAGTTATGTACGGAACACATACGGTATGTTTTAATATCTTCTGATCTATTTTAAGATTAAGAATGTTTAACAATCTTTACTTTCAGTGTCTCTACAGTATTAAGCTAAATAGATTTCTAACACACCCAAAATTAGAGGGTCATTATTAAAATATAATCCTGCCCTGTTAGCACATCAAGCAGGAAGATTAAGCTGTTATTCCATAAGTATTTTCTCTAAAAACTGAAGTACAAACAGCAAACCCATATACCCCAGCATCTATCTCAAGTAATTATAGGACTACATTTTTAATATCTTGATGCCAAACACACCGCAACAGCTGGAGTCAGATTACAGGGAACGTGGAAATGTGTTGCACTTTCAATTTAACACATTTGTGCCGTGTTTCTTTACAAGAGCTCTAAAAAACAGCAAAGTATTAGCAATTATATAACTAAAACATTCCTCTTTCAGTCAAAAGATATGCTTGCTTGGAAAAATAGCTCTTAAAAATAAACATATTTAGCTTAATTTCCTTGCATTCCTTTGTAACTTACCGGAAAAAAAATTGCATACATCATGGATATTAATTTGTGCATATTATTTGACCAATTTGTTATGCAATTTGACTGTTCGAATTAAGAGAATTATCCTCCCATTACATGCTAAAATGTTTCAGCTGTTTTTTTTACAGGTAGAACCAGCTTTATTTCACTAAGGGTTTAAACACTAATATAACATTATCATTTATGTGTTTTCTCATGTTACCATTACATTTTGATTACCAAATTATGACCTAAGATTATCTAATGGGAATCCTCATGTCTGCTAGAAGGTAAATAATCAATTAAACAAAGGTTATTGGTTCCCGATTAAGCAAATCATTTAATAAAACTTTATTTGGCCAATTAATGTTTTATTCAACTCATGGATTTGCATTGTGAATTGGTTGGAAAACCTTCCAATTGTTCTAAATTGGTTAAAAGCGAATTTGATCACATTCCAAATCCTTCAAGATAAACTTTGCTTTTCAAACACAGAATCCTTTTTAAACTGCGATATCATTGCAACATCTCATTTATTATGGTTCCCAATCATGTTTTCCTTCCTCTTTATGTCCATAGTAGATAAGTTTAGTTGAGTTTCACTGGTTTGATTCAAGAGTTTTTACCTGAAATATGCTTGACTTGGAGCTGAATCAACTCTTATGTTTTAAAATGAATTTGTGGATAATTTATAATTTAGTTATCTGTTTGAACATGATTTTAGCTCAGTTCACACTTTCATGTGTTGTTTTAACACACCGTCAGTAGGGCAAGTGATCACAAACAATATAGTCAAATAGTTGCACAATAATGACCCATAGAAGATGGGTAGAATATTTGTGTGTATAAAGTCTACATCTCCACCAAGTTTATATGGATTGTATCTTTTCAAACGTGACCTGTGTCTGAAAAGCCAGGTCGCATTCATCTAACCTGTATTTCAATAATACTAAACAAAGGTCACTTTTTTGTGTCTTGCTACGCAGAAGCAGGAAGAAAATCAAAGACCACGGCCGACAATAATGCGGAGAGCAGTCTTTTTCAATATTCTTGAAAAGGTTGAATTTTTTCCTGTAATGGCTCCTTCACCTCATATTACAGCTACATAGAGTCCCTAAATTGTTCTCGTGACACATAAACTTTGCAATTGTGGTGGTTCTCTCACTTTGCTGTAATCACCAACAATGTCTTTTGCCTTGCTCCACCTCGCAATCCTCCTAAGCTGCCCCCTTGATATGTGAATTGTTCACTCCAGGCGCAAAAATATTTTTTTGGTAGAAATGCATCTTAAAACATGCCATGTTAATTGAATGACGTGTTGTTGCAAGTTAAATGCCTAATGCACATACAGAAACTCACAGGAGGCAAGAGAAAATTACAGCAGGTTTATTAGTTCAAGAGATTTTGCAAGTTCTGTTTCAAGGATTTTCATGAGAGCTTGGGGGTACAGGTCAAAGAGGACTAGACTAGGGAAAGAAAAAAAACAAAGAGCTAATGTAAGAAGGTAAAGAGGCCTTACTCAATTCAATTCAATTATACTTTATTAATCTCCAAAGGGAAATGAGTGTTTTGGAGAGGGAGCAGTAGGAAGTGAAAGACGGAGGATATATAGAATTATAAGGAAACCAGTGAGGTGTCTTGATCCAGAAGGTTATGGCATAGTTCTTATTGGAGAGAAGTAGAGTAGAGAATCAAGTATAAAAACAGGTTGTGATCATGTGGCCTTGAAAAGGGAAACACAGGTAAAGATCAGTTAGGTGGTTCTTTCACAATGAAAGCATCAAAAATACGCTCAAAGCTTTTTGGGGCTCGGTTACCACATGGATCAAACTCCCAGTGTAAAGGTGGATAATCCAGGTCCATAAAGTAAAATCCTGCCTTGTTTTCCTTTATCCTACTAACTCATACAGCTTATTCGCCCCCAGTTTCTGTCGTGGAGCTGAAGAGCAAATGATCGATACCGATACCTGATAACTGGCTGTGCAGTATCGGCCGATACGGACACTATGACGACACAATCGGTTTAAAATTGATGTGTGTATATGAAAAACTGCATATTACTTGGATGTAAAATAACTGCCATCATTGCTTTGTCAAGCTGCTGCCTATCTTTTTGAAGCAGAAAAAAAATAATAGAAAGTTAATCCAGTAGAACTTTTTATTGCCTACCTGGAAAGGGTGACAATAGCTTAATAAACTTTTGGCTCTCAAAATTGTATCGGCGCCCTATGTGTCACGATGGATCAAAGGAGCAAGCCCATATGCAGAACACACACGGGGGAGGCAGGGAAAAAGTTCAAAGGTTTATTAAAAGTTCTGAACACGAGATCATAAACAAGTTCTGAGACTGGTTCACGGAAGTCTTGACTGGGACCGGAGACTGTGGGTTAGCAGAGTTCATGAGAAGCTAAGCGTCTAGCTTCGGGCTTAGCATGGCAGACCTTGATATGAGCTTCCAGCTCATTGCAGAGAACAACAGGGAATATCCACATAGGATTCTTCAGGCTGATTCCACATAGAAGTCTTCAGGTTAAATCCACATCGGAATCTTCAGGTTGGCTCACCAGGGCAGATTAGCAGGTTAGGCTCACCTAGAGCTTCAAGCTAGAGACAGGTTTCCTGTGAGGCAGCTCTCCCAGAGCTTCAGGCCAGAGACAGGTTTCCAGTGAGGCAGCGCACCCAGAGCTTCAGACAAGCGACAGGTTTCCTGTGAGGCACAGACAAAGGAGAGATTAGAATCTGATCTCACACTTGAGACAACTAAGATTCAATCAGTAACAGAGGCTCAGGTAGCTAACCAAACTAAGATCAACACTGCGGCGTGGAAGCAAGGTCTGGCAGGAGCTTATAAAAGGGAGGTCTCCTGATGAGTAGATGAATAACAGGTGTGCTGGAAGATTCCAGCTCCAGAAGACCCAAGGCGCACTCTGCTGGAGACAGAGGGTAATCTCCAGATCCCAACAGTAACTCCAGCCCTAACGGAAAATAACAAGAGACAGAAGAGGATCCTCTGCGCCCTCTGGTGGGCAAGCCTGAGGATCCCAACACTATGTTTTGATACTTGCCGATACTAATACCATATTAGTGCAGTATCAGGGCCAAACCCGTTACTGGTATCAGTGCAACATTAGTTGGAACTAATCTCTATCTGGGCTTTTTACTCAGTGAATTCCGGTGGCAACAGAAATCTATGCAACACAAAATGGACAAACCCCATTTCCCCTGACCTAACCTACACAGAGCTGTAATTAAGCCAAAGTTGTATGTATGTATGTATGTATGTATGTATGTATGTATGTATATATATATATATACACACACACACACAGCACAGAGGCACTCATCTTGGCTGCACAGGAGCAGGCCCTGAGCACCAGAGCAATAGAGGCCGAGATCTACAACACCAGACAAGACCCCAGGGGTAGACTGTGCAAAGAGACAATCTAGCTCATAACTGCAGGGTGTAAGATGATGGCAGGGAAAGCTTACATGGAGCTCCATAACCAAGTGGCTGGAATAGTGCACAGGAACATCTATGCAGAGTATTGGCTTGAAACCTCAAGGTAAAAGTGGTAAACACTTCGAAAGATGGTAGAGTATGACAGTGCCAAGATTCTATGGGACTTCCAGATAAAGATGGACAGAGTGGTAATGGCAAACCAACTGGACATTGTGGTGGTGGACAAAAAGAAAAGCCGTCGTGGTTCATATAGCAATACGAAGTGACTGCAATATCAGGGAAAAGGAATATGAGAAACTAGAGAAATACCAGGGGCTCAGAGAAGAGCTGGAAAAAACCTGGAAGCTCAAGGCATCAGTGGTACCCATGGTCATTGGGACACTCGGGGCAGTGACCCCCAAACTTGAAGAGTGGTTACAGCAGAAATACTGGAAATAGATCAGACATCTCGGTCCAGAAAAGTACATTTCTAGGAACAGCAAAGATACTGTTCAGAACCCTCAAGCTCCCAGGCCTCTGGTAGAGGACCCAAGCTTGGAGGAAAAAGAGAGAACGCCTGCAGTGGGTGAGGAAGAGTTTTTTGTTGTTGTTTTTTTTTTGCAGTAGCAAGGTTTATCAAGTGTCTGAAAAAGTGGTAGTAAATTCTTGGAATAATTTGAGCTTCAGACATTTGCTGTTTTTACTTACAGTAGATAATGTGTAGTCTTCAATCTACCGATGCTTTAAAGATAAACTGTTCAAGTAAAACTAGCTGCAGCTTCTCATCTAACTTTGGAATATAAAGGTGCTGTGAAAAAGCTTTGCATTAACAAACCAATGCCTCATTTGAGTTTAATATAATACAGTAATTTAAACTGTAGCACTCTTCAACAACAATGAAATAAATTCGAACCGATTTAACATTCATTTGAACCCAATTATGCATTTTTTATTGGATACAAGTAATCCAGAGTTTTACAGTTAAGTGTAACAAGGTTTTATATAAATATTTATTTACAATTTTCACACATAAAAAATATCTATCATTCTAATATCCCTCTGTACAAGATTGGTCTTATGTAATGTCCTTTATGTAAGGTTGCATTTATCCCTGTTCTAGATCCAATGTCATGCTTTTGTGATTCTTAATTAGAAAGGAAGGCTATTATATCTTTGCAGTTTTAATGCCCTTTGTATCATTTTATTGCTATCTGGAAGACCATTGGTGAATAAACCAGTCGTTACAATTTTGTTTCGACCCAGAATGATGTGTGTGACACCTTTTCCTTTTTTTTTACTTTTCCCCTTTCAAAAAGAATAAAAAATGGGCTTAGGGCCTACAGAGTAACCCGGAGAAACCAATTTGCAGGTTCATGGTAACCTGAGACATTTTGAAATCCAGCAGCTACTGAATAATTTTTCAGGTAATACAAAGGCAGATTCTCAAAGACGCAGGCTGAATTTTTCAACAACAAATAAAATATTTAGAAGAATGCGAAATAAGGTCCATTAAAACTTTAGCTCAGGTGTTTTCTTTCATGCTTTCTTCTAAAACAATCCATTCCTTACCTTTCTCACTTTAAAGGGGCTATTCTGGCATTACATTATCTGATAGGATTTAGTCAACTCTGACACTTTAACACCAAACAATGAGATGAAACCTATTTTAAAAAAGTTGGATTTCCTTCATATTTCATCCAATGCAAGAGGGTTTTTCTGTTTTAAAAATGCCTCTATTTTGTTTTCCCCTTTTAGTCATAAATAACCTGCAGATCATTTTATTTCTATTAAAAACAAGAAAACACCCAAACAAAAAGGTCCCTCTGTTTGAATCTCATCCAGGAGAAAAAGGACGACACACAGAGACAGATATCTGACAAACGCCTCAGCCATTAATATTTCGATGCAGATAATTACTTATCCATCATTCTTTCTAAATTTCCAGTAAACCTCAAATCTATTTGATTTCTGCATCTAATTTTGAGCTGTTGCTGAATCTATTGTATAAATAGTACAAGTCGACATCCAAAATTGTTTGTTCTTTATTTAATTTTTTGTGTGGCAGTTATATTTCTCACTTAAGAACAAATTATTTAAAGGCACACCAGAAACAATATTTAAAATAAAAACCACTTCTCAAATTAGGTCAGATCAGATTCACCTCTAATTCAGCTAAATACATGAAGACATTGACACAAGGGAAACTAATCATGAAGTTAATATCAAGGCAATACAGACAGAACAGAAAATAAATTCAATACAAAGTTGTAGATGTTAGATGATTTTTATTTCAGCTTTTGATTGATTTAATCAAATTGGTTTGGTTAAAGGGATAACTTTCATATGAATTAATATCTATTCTCAATTACAGCATCTTTGAAGCATGAGTCAAGAAGTATTGAAAAACAGTCTTGACTTGACACTGTTAATCTGATGTTGCATATTGTTTTCATTTATTTAGAAGAAACAGGTTTTAACCACTCAAATGCCTTTTCAACATTTATTGTTTGTGAAGTTGCTAAGATGGATGACTTTGTGGGTATCTCAAATACTGAGTATTATCAATTGACATCAATGAGTCATGTTCTTTTCACAACTTAATCTTTTATATTGCTTTTATTTTCGTGCCAAATTGCATGATATGGAGCACCACTTTTTGCTTTTGTTGACCATACATCACTTTCCAGGGGAACCTACTGGCACACTTTTAAAACCGATTGTTTGATATAGTTTTCTACAATCTAATCAAAATCTTATTTAAGAAAACAAGGTTATGAGAATTTAAATAAAACTATCTACCAGCAGCCAGTCACTCATGATTGTTTTGGTTTGATCAAGGGTTCAATTCTGTGTCACGTTGAGGGGAGGTTTTTGAGGACCCAAATGCAGAGATCAGGAGGCAGAGGTGAGTTTTGTAGTTTTAATCAGGTAGTCTGAGGCAACAGAGGCAAAAATACGGAGAACCAAAATACAGATAACCAAAATGCCAGGGAAAACTCACATGGGAAGCCAGAGACATGGAAACAACAAAACAACAAACCAGCACTGAGTCACTGCAGAGGTGCTGTATATATTGGGAGACTGAACCAAGACAAGCTAATCAGCAGATTGGAAGCAGGTGTGGGCAAGACCAACTAGGTGAAACTAGATGGGGGCAGCAGAGGGTAACAAGCGAAATCAGCACTGGTAGAAATAAACTATAAAGACACAGAACATAAAGAAAATAAAAATGAACCCAAGCAGAAGGCAGATCCCTGAATATCTGGTATATTTCATAAGACTTAATTGGCCCACATGGCCATTACAGTTACAATTACTGGAAATGTCCTGCAATATAGTCTTACCGTTAATATAGTTTGACCATTACCGTCTTTGACCATTAAATCATAACACAATTTATATTGTATTATATGGTTCAGAACTGCTAAAGATCTAACAGTATGGTAATACATCTGCTAATTAGGAGATGGTGAAAGTTTCATGATCTTCTCGATGTCTTAATAATTAAAATTTTGATTTAGGGAAGATGGTCCCATATGTGGAATGTAAAGTACTTTTTAACCTGAAAAAAGATTCTCTAGGCTTTTATTTTATTTACTGTTTGCTTATTAAAGCAAACTGTAAATAAGATAAAATGAAATAGAACGCTCTGTTCCTAGAGCAATTTTTTCAGGTTAAAAAGTACTTTGATAAAGTCCACAAATATCATGTTCTTGGGAATGCTCTAACCTGTGTGCAGAACACTTATAGGAGGCAGATTAAAAGTTTGAAAGGTTTATTGCAAAAACAATGGCCGTTTCCCAGCCTCAGCCCTGTTCCTATTAACAAGTGTCACTACCAATAGCTCATTTGCACATGCGCAACCAGATATACATCCGGGTTTCCATAAATATAGTAATTATGGTACTAAAATTATTTATTTATATCATTAACTCACCAAAGAGTTAATTTCTTTTCTTTATTGTTAAGTGAACAAAGACTTCACTCATGTGAGTCCAGAGTGGAATAAAGGTGCCAACCACCGGGAGCATGAACAAATAAAAGCAAATGTAATGGTAAAAACCTTAGTCAGTTAAATAACATGCTGCTGTCATTTTGCACATCTCTAATGTTGCTGCTATTTTATATTTTATTCAAATATCCTTTGCTGTAAAAATGTCCATAGTAGTATATTGGTTATTTTATTCTCCAGGTGCAAAGTTGTAAATTGTTAAAACACTTTACAGTACAGTATATTATTGTTTATCTTTTAACTCTTTACTATTATTTTATTCTTATACATTTTTCTAAGGTCCACATTTGTGTGACCATTTTCAATAATCTTTCTGCTGCTGTTAATTTGCCCATTGTGGGACAATAAAGATATTTTCTATTCTATTCTATAAAAGGGGTAGAAAGATATAAGTAAATTTAAACAATTTATGTATAAAAAATATATCTGCAAAATCTCTAATTTTCAACAACAATAAGTACTTAGTTAAGCAAATTGTGCGAAACAGCAATGAAAAAATACAAATCCTCAGATTTATAATCCCCACACTGCAGATATATTAGAAACTGTCCTTAAATTACAGCCAAACCCATTTACACAGTAACAGATAAAAATCTTTAGATAAATAAACATTACCCGCCACATATCTGACTCAATAACCATTAAAACAACTGTTCTCTTTCATAGCATTCGTTTCGTGTCTCACATTGGGAACGCCTCCAGCGTGACCTCATCAGAAGCTCCTTTTACATTACACCAGCCAGGATTGGCTGGAAAATAAGCCTGTCAGTATCAGAGAGGGCAAGGTCCCCCCCCCTATAAATAGGGCTGACACTGTGCTGCTTGTTATTCAAAAACCTCTTCTCGCAACGAGCAGAAGTTCCCAATTAGCTCTCTCTTGGATACCGTCTCTCTTGGAGCCTAGCTTAACTGTCCAAAGACTCGCGCGCAAGCTCGGTCGCTGGGCGCTTTGCTCCGAGCTGGTTCGGTATCAAGCGGAGACGTTTTCCTGGTAGAAATACCATAAAACGAGTAGTAATACTTGAGTCAACGCACTGCCTCACGGCTGTACGTTGGTCGACACTGAGTAGCAATACTCCGTAGCTACACCCCGGGTGGCTGAAACGCCGTCCCCCACCTAGCCACACCTGGTTAGCTTAGCTTTCACAAGCTAATTCCCTTGTAGCCCCAAAGCCAATCTCCAAAATAAAAATTAAATAATGGAGACTGCTAAATCCTCTGCGAAAGCGGAGGGGAGCCCCGAGGGACGAACCTGCCCGTGTGGCAATAAAATTTCAAGCTGGGACACCCACCCATCCTGTGTGGTATGTCTCGGTCTGAAACACACCCAGGCAGCCCTCCAATCTATGGAGGAGTGCTCACACTGTAGCCAGTTCTCCCTGAAGGTGCTTCACCGCCGCCTGGCTCGTCAATCGACCATGTCCGGTAATGAGCCGGTGATGGCCTCCACGGCACCGACACAAGAACCAGCCGACCAGGCTGTCTCTTTACCCACCGATGCAGAGGCCGGACCGAGCTGGGGAGAAATCCTCGATTCCGTGGACCCATTACCACGGGAAATGCCCGAGCTAGGTATCGCTTCGAGCGATACCTAGCTGCCTAAGACCCGCAAGACGTCCAGACAGCTCCTACCAATTTTCCCGGAGCTGCTGGAAGAATTGGCCAAGCCGTTTAAGGAGAAGCACCCAGTAGCCGGCAGTTCGGTACTGGATTGCGATGGGATGGAAAATTACGGCCTTCGCCAAATGCCACCTGTCGAGCCGGCCGTTGCAACACACCTGCACCCGAAGACTTCCATGTCAGCGGGAGGTCACGCCCTTCCATCGAGAGCGGACCGCTTTCAGTCAAGCCTGACTGATAAGTCCTACAGAGCACCCGCGCACTCAGTCCGCGCTCTAAATGCCTCCTCTATGCTGATGGCCTATCAAGCAGAGCTGGAAGAGCAAATGACTGCCGCACCAGATGCTGCGCTCTGGGAGGAGGTGTGCATCATTACCGACCATTGCCTGCATCTCCATAAGGTGGCGATCCAAGCGATGGGCAGATCTATGGGACTAATGGTTTTGCAGGAGAGAGCCAGGTGGCTGAATCTCACTACCCTGGCGACTAAGGAGAAGGAGGACCTCCTGGACACACCCATATCAGCTCAAGGGCTGTTTGGGGAAGCGGTAACCTCCATGCAAAAGAGGTGGGAGGAGAAGAAGAGGGATGATGAAGCCCTAAAGCTGTGCCTTCCCAGACGTACGTTTGCCGCTGCGTCTGCGACCCCGGCACCCCAGCGCCAAACCTTCGCCCAGGCAGCAGCCCGCTTCCCTCCTACTTCCAGGATCCCAAAACTGCCGAAGACCCAAGCAGCACCGCAAGGTGCGCAGAAAAACTCTGCCCCCAAGGCTCACTGGCAGAAAAAGCCTGAAGGCCCTCGCACGGACCAACCACCCCCCACCTCCACACCGGCGGTGAAGAGAAGGAAGCGGTTGGCCTAACACCCTTCCAGGAGGGAGGAAGCGAGCTGGGATCGCCCTCCTCCGTGGCTCCGTTTCTGAGCCTGTTCAGAGAGTTCAGCCAAACACAGCGTGTGACCGACAGGATGTTTCCGGCCTGTTCACCATGCCAAAAAGTCAAAAGACTCTGTTCAATGCGGGGATATCCAGAGCGAACCCCGAACATGTTTCACAAGCACTTCTTTGTGTTCAACAGAAATAAATGCTTCCAGACTGACGCATCCAGGTCGAGAACCAAAAATTGCTTCTCAAGAGAACAATCAGTGTCCCCTGTTCTTCTCCCTGCACGATCGGAACCCACCTCTGGGGGTAGATGCGCTAGCCCACCACTGGCCTCACACTCTGCTTTATGCGTTTCCCCCAATAGCTCTCATTTCACCTACACTAGCCAGGGTACGAGCAGAGGGTCATACAATGATCCTCATCGCACCCAATTGGCCAGCGAAGCATTGGTTAGCAGAGATAACACAGCTCCTCTGGCAGGAACCATGGTCACTCCCTGTACGCAGGGATCTGCTGTCTCAGGCACGAGGACAGATTTTTCACCCCCACCCAGAAAGACTGGCTCTATGGGCCTGGCCTGTGAGTGGTTTAACCTACAGTCGGTAGGGCTTCCACAAAATATTATTAAGACGATACAGGATGCTAGGGCTCCTGCAACACGATCTCTGTATGGGTATAAATGGTCAGTTTTTGAAAAACGGTGCTCAGAGATGCAAGATGTTCCTTTTCAGTGTTCTCTGGCGGTAATTTTAGCTATCCTACAGAACCTGATTGATAAAGGGGAAGCTTTTTCCACTATTAAGGTCTACTTGGCAGCGATTTTGGCCTGCCACATAGGCTTTGAGGGGAAAACTGTGGGCCAACATCCCTTGGTGTGCTGCTTCATGCGGGGAGCTCGAAGGAAGCTCCCTGTTTGAAGACCGATGGCTCCATCATGGGATCTACCCCTGGTGTTGGATGCTCTTACTACCACACCCTTTGAACCACTAGATCAGGTGGAATTAAAGGTAGTAGCTCTAAAAACAGCGCTCCTAATGGCACTGGTTTCTGCAAAGCGCATGGGCGAAATTCACGCTTTGTCAGTGCATCCATCTTGCATGAATTTTTCTTAAGATGGACCCAGAGTGGTTTTGCTTCCCAACCCAGCTTTTGAGCCTAAAGTGTTGGTGTCATATTCTCCCATTGAGTTGATGGCCTTCCATCCTCCCCCCATTTTCATCACAGGAACAGGAAAGACTACACAGTCTCTGTCCTGTGCGCGCTTTACGGATTTATGTGAGGAGGACAATTCAGGTCAGGAAGAGTGACCAGTTGTTTGTCTCCTGGGTTAAAAATCATAATGGAAAAGCTGTTTCCAAACAGCGGCTTGCACATTGGATAACTGATGCAATTTCTTTGGCCTATAGTTCAAAGGGACATCAGCCTCCAGAGGGCCTGCGGGACCACTCTACTAGGGGCTTAAGCTCTTCATGGGCTCTACTCAGAGGAATATCTCTGCAAGAGATTTGTGCGGCAGCAAGCTGGGCATCATCTCACACGTTTACTCGGTTTTACAAACTGGATGTCACAGCTCCATCACTGGCGCATTCAGTTCTAAGCATAACACCAAGCACGGAGCAAAAATAATATATATAAAAAAAAAAAAAAAAAAAAAAAAAATATATATATATATATATATATATATATATTTAAATTCGTATAAATAAATGATGATGGTGACAGCAGGCGCATAATGTGGGATCTGCTGAGCAATACGGGAGTCAGAATATCTTTCGTTCCCAATGTGAGACACGAAACGAATGCTATGAAAGAGAACTTTAGGTTACTTTCGTAACCCCGGTTCTCTGAGTAGCATGAGTGAGTGTCTCACCAAACCACCCTCCTTGCTCTAACGTTGCGAAGAAGAGGTGGTCATTCTTTTGAATAACAAGCAGCCCAGTGTCAGCCCTATTTATAGGGGGAGGGACCTTGTCCTCTCTGACACTGACAGGCTTATTTTCCAGCCAATCCTGGCTGGCGTAATGTAAAAGGAGCTTCTGATGAGGTCACGCTGGAGGGGTTCCCAAAGTGAGACACTCACTCATGCTACTCAGAGAACCGGGGTTACGAAAGTAACCTAAAGTTTTCATTCATTTCCTCTGATCACGGAGCAGCCGGTTTTCTTCGTCTCGCATACATCGGACCCATCCTTCAAATCGGGCAAAAAGAAGGAAGCATTCTAAGGCCGCATAATGAGGTGTCTTGGAATCTGACCAGACCTCGGCACCGTGCTATGACGTAATCGGCCTTGGAATCTGGCCTTCGTAGGACGCAACCCATAAATTTGAACAAGGCCAGGCAAATTAGCAGATTGGGAGCAGGGTGAACAGAGGTAAGAAGGGAGCTAGGGAAATGGAGACTGACATAAGAGGGCAAACAAGAAATATCTAAACACTCAAATACAATCAAAAATATCTAGAACAACCTTTCATGCTATCCTTTACACAGACAATAGATAGATGTTCTAAAAATGCACTGTAGCAGACTGTGCTTAATTGGTTTGTGTGGCTGTCACAACTACCATTGTAAGTAACATTTAAGGTGTTATCAAATGGCGATTATAACTGTGTGGTTTTTCATACATTTGCAAGAAGGTGTGGAGAAAATAGTTATCTGTCAAAGACAGGAGATATTCTATGGATGGTAAAAGGGACCAAAGTTTTTCTTTAGATAAAAAACCAGCAGCTATCAGGCAGTAAATAATGTATTTTGTGAATAATTTATTACAATGGTCTAATGATGGGAGAAAACTTGCCTTGTGTCTTAATCTCATCAGTGAAACTACAAGAAATTTACAGACATAATGATCACTCTCTTTCTTTTATCTACATAATCAGTCCATGATTTACTCTTCAAATTTGAAATTTGAAGTTTTCTTTTCATTGGTTTGTTTTTTTTGACACTTTCTCTCATGCCACTCAAGCTGCTCAAACTCTGTTTTGAGGAGTCATTTGAAAGTACTCCCAGATGGATAGGTTATCCTTTCTTTGTTGGCTGAGTTCTTCTTAAATGCTCCTGTCATATTTGCTGGCATATGACTATAAAGCAACAATTTCATGTTGTCATTTCATTGGTAGAAGTGTTTCTTTTACTGATGTGGTTTAACTGTTAACACCCTACTCAAACACATTGCAGGTAAAAATGAGGCATATACTGTTATATTTTTTTGAACCGTCATGTGCAGTGTCACAGCCTTTAGTTAGAATTAGACCTAGAGTTTAGTTTTGGGTTGTTGTTTTTTGGTACATTTTTAATTGCTCTATTACAACTCTTAGAAGGTCCCCTCATAGTTAGGTCAATGCCCACACTTTGAATGGTCCATTGCAACATGATGGTTATTTTGCCTTTCAGCTGTTCTTATAAGTTTACTGCTGTGCTTTGAATCATTGTCAAAATGTGCGCCGTTTTTGGCCATGCTTCATCTTCAGTCAGACAGATGGCCTCACATGTAAAGGTTTGGTGTGCAGCAGAGCTAATAGTTAACACACTGATTGGATGGTGTCCAGGTCCTGTGCCTGTAGAACAAGCCCAAATAATTATCTCTCATTGAAACTTGGCTTAATTTTCATGAATCCTGTTTTCCAGCTTTGGGATCCTGTTCTGCATCTTTTGATCCTGTTTAGTGTAACATATTATTCCACAGTAAGTGTTTTGTTAGATGCAATTTTGCAAGCGTATCCTGTGTTTAGAACTGTTATTGCCACCCATCTTTTTTTAAAGTGCTTTTGATTGTTCTGTCATATGATAGTATATTTTCTTGGATTCTGGTTACATAGAATCTGAGTGAAGCATATGTCTCTATTGTCAGTTTGGCCGTCCGTCACTTCAGTTGTTTGCTCTGCGGTGCCTGTCGTAGCAGTAACCCTGTGGTGGACACCAGCAGTAAGGGATGAGGCAAGTGTACTGTTGCCCAGTTGCAGAGAAAAAAAACATGGGCTTGGCAAAAGTACAGAGAAACCATGGAGAGAGACTATCGGCCAGACTCAAGGCGATTCTGACAAACTACTCGGGCGCTGGGGTAGAGTAAACTATGCTTTACTAACACTCATAAAAAGTTCAGTATTTGTTCTGGATGGATTCTTCTTCATTAAAATGTTTTAACAGAGAAAACCATCAGACTTACTAAACTTTTTGGGGATTTCTTCACCTGAATTATTGAGATGCATCAGAACATTTACTAACAATATTTATAGTGGGGAAAGGGAGCCACTAACCTTGACTAAAGACCCTTTCAGACAATGGAAGAAAATGCCTTCAGGATCTCCTAAACCTCACCGTCACGCCATCCCATCAGTCAGACTTGTTTATCATCTGAAGTTTTTTGGTGTTGGCGATGCTTTAGGGGTCGATGAGATCTGGCTTCAGTACTTTAGGTCTTGGAATGTTGTTTGCCTCATATGGTTATCAAACCTCTTCAACTTTGCATATCTGTCGGAGACAGTGTCCTTGAAATGGGTTAGTCTTCCTTTACAAGAAGGGGGGTCTGAGGGTGTGGAAGATAAAAGTATTAACATGTTATTTTGTTTAAAATTTTAAAAGAGTAATGTGATATTATGTACAGATAAGCATGTGAGCAAAGTTATCATGTCGCTGTGTATCTGTTTTATCAAACAACAGTTATCTGCTAATTGAGAGGCCGTGCTGCAGGAAAAGAGATATGGTCCAAAATCTATTCGTTTCTGCCTCCCCTCTGAGTGTAAAGAAAAGGTTCACAGTCACCTTACTCTAACCCTAAAGGCTGATTTATACTTTGAAACCAGGTCCTCTGCGCAGTGAACAAAAAGCCGTCCCCACCCCCTCCGCAGACACTCTGGTGCACCTTTCCCAAGTTGTAACTGACCGCAGACAGTGCCGCAGACAGGAGGCCGGCTTGTTTTGTTTATATGACCGAAATTGCGGAATACAACTCATGAAGTTTGACCAGCTAGATGATTGCGGTGCGCAAGAACACTGGGACCCTTTTTCCACCTGGATCCTGGCTCTTTTTCGCCGTCGTGTCCCTCCGTTGTTGGACTAAACTCGCACCCACTTCCTCATCGCCTCGGCCGTATCTAGACCCACAGAGTATAGCCCAGACCATGCTTCAATATTGAGCTTAATTTAAAAATGTCTGCGTCAAGCTCACTGCGACACACTGCTGCAGGAGTATAACCAGCCCTTAAGGTGATTAGTTACCAGGGAGTGTGAAGAAGTTACTGAAATTGTTTATGCAGATCTAAGAAGATACCCCATTTACACTACCCTTGAAAAACCGATCCATACCGAGACCGGTCCAAACTCGGATCAGTTAACCAGGCCGAGCTTGTTTCTGACGACCGTTTACACATTATGCTATCTCGGTTCCTCGACTCCTCGCCTCCTAGTGACGATCTGCGGTATTACTGCCAGCATTGAAGGAGGAAATCAAGCAGTTGGTGGCGGTAATGCACCAAAAGTTGTTTGCCAATCGCCATAAAACACAAGAAGAAGAAGACGAAGAAGGAGGGAATCAAGCAAATCAAAATGTTACGTGGAAAAGATTTTGATTGTTGTTTTAGTTGTTCTTCTTCTTCTGTGTTGTGTTGGTTGGCAAGCAACTTCCGGAGGGGCATTCCCGCCAACTACTGGAATGGAGTATGAATCGGGATGTGCAGCCAGACGGAGATGATGCGTTCTGCTCATGCGCTCTTGTAATCAGAGAACAGAGCCAGGGAAAAACCGAGCCGAGCCCACCTCTGGAACTGGTCTGCAGTTAGCGCGGTCCGGTTGTGTCTAGCGAGGTTCAGTTCAGTTTGCTTTCCATTTACACATGATAAGTTATCTCAGTTACTGAGCTCGGACCGGTCTTGGCACGTTTTTTCAAGGGTAGTGTAAATGGGGTCATAGTTAGGAAGGGGGTGCCCCTTTACTAAGTGGTTAAACAAGCAGTCCATGTTCTCCTCATCTATGCTCATGAAATCTGGCTCATAAGGAAAATATCCGAATCCCAGATACAAGCAACTAAAATTTGCTTCCTCCATATGATGCCCAGGCACTCCCTTAGATTTAAGTTGAAGACCTCAACCACGTCCCACTGAAAGGAGGCATGGGATTGCCAGGGACACACTGGAGGGACTATTGGTCTAAGCTGGCCCTGAAGTGCTTTGGTCTTCTCCCAGAAGTGCTTGAGGAGGTGTCTGAGGATAGCGAAGTGTGTTGTCATTAAATGGACAACTTTGAGTAAGCTTTGCACATACTGAGGCCAGCACATTCTTTGCACTAACTAAATGAGGGAATTTTGCACATACGCAAGTCTGTGCTGGCCGGTTGAAATTGATGTAATTGGGAACTATTGTACAGTCTCAGCCAGCAGAACAACCATCTCACAACCTGTAAAGAGACATAGGGGGGCTGAAAGAGTGCATCTCTAAATTGTGGCAAATGGTACTCTGTTCTCCATTAAGGTTCTTTTTATTGACTCCACACAACGCATGGTTATGATTTAACAAATTATTTTGTGTCTACCTTGTTTTGCAGTATATTGGGTTAAGCAACTTACATAGGTAGTAAATTGATGTAAATCAAACTCTTTAGAGAGTAACCTCGTTGACAATATGACTGCAACTCCTTCTCTGTCAGAGAGGATTGGGGGTCACTGAGTAGACAAGGACAAGTTTCCCATGTTTTATATTTTTTAAATAATAATTAATGTAATTATCTTCAGCTATATGGCTTAAAACAAGCGTAGGCATTTACAGTTCCTAAGGGCCGGTGTCCTGCAACTTGTAGATGTGTCCTTGGTCCACACAGTAGAATAAAGTAATTAAATTAAAGAGAAAAGTGAAATAGCATTATTTGACTGTTTATAAAACATTGTTTGATCAGTGGATGGACACCCCAGTATTTCAATTCCAATGCAGCTATAGGCCTGTAGTCTATTTTCCTTGCCATGTTAAGTGGCTCCAACCTAGCAAACAATTGAAGCTTTATATTTAAGATGGATTTTGCAGATACTGTCATGGTGTCTGCGTGTGGCTAAGACTTCAGGTTTCCCAACAGATCTCCATCTGGAGGGCGTGCCAACTCGACAGGTGGCACACCTGTGTCTCATCTGGTGCAGCACATATATGGAGCAGCTGGACTACCATTCACCCCTGATGGTCCGACTCAGTTGGTAAAATCAAGCCTCTCTCCCTAAGTGAACTCTCCCAGAGCTCTGAATCTATACTTTCAGATTGTGACTGACTTACTTGCGTGCTCCTTCTCATCCTGCTGCCTTTTCCCCCAGGCTCCAATGTTACTCCGTCTGCCTGCCACCGTTTGGTCTCCAGCCTACTTTCCAATCCACAAGCCCCCTCCAAGATCACCCCCTCATCTTGAACAAAGCATCTGATCTGTCTGAACCAAGCTCAGATACTGTTTTCTGTTAAATAAATAAGATAAATTGATCCGTTGTGTCCTGCTAGTGGTTTCCTGCATGTGGGTCAGAAAAATCCCCTCAAACATGACAGATACTCAGAAGTGACTGACAACCAGCTAAACTCAGAAACCAATGGTAACTCCAAGTAATTTAAGAGTTTTTTTTTGTTTTTGTTTTTTTAAACCTTGTCATGTACGAGAATACGCAGAAGAGTGATCCAGTTCTGCGTTTGGACCAAACGTGCCAGTATCCTTAGAACTCTTCATACTGCCTCTTTAAGCCTCTAGAGAAATCGCATGTTGAGGGGGTAATTCAGTCATTTGATTCAGTTGTGTGGAACCAGGGACAAAACTAGTGAATTGTTGTAAACATTTAAATACCACCAAATCACATGTATACTTACCGGCCACTTTATTAGGTACACCTGTCCAACTGATCGTTAACACTTAATTTCTAAGCAGCCAATCACATGGCGGCAACTCAGTGCATTTAGGCATGTAGACATGGTCAAGACAATCTCCTGCAGTTCAAACCGAGCATCAGTATGGGAAACAAAGGTGATTTGAGTGACTTTGAACATGGCATGATTGTTGGTGCCAGAAGGGCTGGTCTGAGTATTTCAGAAACTGCTGATCTACTGGGATTTTCACGCACAACCATCTTTGGGGTTTACAGAGAATGGTCCGAAAAAGAAAAAACATCCAGTGAGCGGCAGTTCTGTGGGCGGAAATGCCTTGTTGATGCCAGAGGTCAGAGGAGAATGGCCAGACTGGTTCGAGCTGATAGAAGGGCAACAGTGACTCAAATAACCACCCGTTACAACCAAGGTGGGCAGAAGAGCATCTCTGAACGCACAGTACGTCGAACTTTGAGGCAGATGGGCTACAGCAGCAGAAGACCACACCGGGTGCCACTCCCTTCAGCTAAGAACAGGAAACTGAGGCTACAATTTGCACAAGCTCATCGAAATTGGACAATAGAAGATTGGAAAAACATTGCCTGGTCTGATGAGTCTCGATTTCTGCTGCGACATTCGGATGGTAGGGTCAGAATTTGGCGTCTACAACATGAAAGCATGGATCCATCCTGCCTTGTATCAACGGTTCAGGCTGGTGGTGGTGGTGTCATGGTGTGGGGAATATTTTCTTGGCACTCTTTGGGCCCCTTGGTAACAATTGAGCATCGTTGCAACGCCACAGCCTACCTGAGTATTGTTGCTGATCATGTCCATCCCTTTATGACCACAATGTACCCAACTTCTGATGGCTACTTTCAGCAGGATAATGCGCCATGTCATAAAGCTGGAATCATCTCAGACTGGTTTCTTGAACATGACAATGAGTTCACTGTAGTCAAATGGCCTCCACAGTCACCAGATCTCAATCCAATAGAGCATCTTTGGGATGTGGTGGAACGGGAGATTCGCATCATGGATGTGCAGCCGACAAATCTGCGGCAACTGTGTGATGCCATCATGTCAATATGGACCAAACTCCCTGAGGAATGCTTCCAGCACCTTGTTGAATCTATGCCACGAAGAATTGAGGCAGTTCTGAAGGCAAAAGGGGGTCCAACCCGTTACTAGCATGGGGTACCTAATAAAGTGGCTGGTGAGTGTATATAATGGTGCATAATGGATGATTTAAATATTCTAGAGACTATGTAAAAAGAAGCATTTGGATAAAAAAAAAGTCAATTAAAAAGGTCCTTCTTAAGAAATAAACAATAAACATAAGGTGTGTTTGGTACTTCGAAATTAAAAATATATTCAATGCATTCACAAGGCTTCATGCAGATGTAATTTATTGAAGATCCAAAACAATCAACTAAAGATAAAGATAAATAGGGATAAACTGTAGAGTAAACATGACAATTCTTGCCCATATTCAACCTTATTAAACCTTATAGACAGGTGTGCTGCTTTGTCAAATTATCTGAGTTTTGTATGATTTTAAATTAATTCCAACTGATAACCAATCTGTGTTCCTGTTGGCGCCTACCAAATGGTTGCACTCCCTCTTCTGTAGCCACCATGGGATGCAGGGGACTGTGAATCACCCTTTTATTTAAGTCAGGTATGCAGAGGCAGAGAAATACTGAATTTAAAAACCTCTAATGTTGAGGACAGAAAAAGGACACAAACTTTTAGGCACAGCTATGATCAAAAAGGAAATGTGCTTTGTTTTATGCATGAAAATTGTTTTATAAATCAGGATTTTTTTTTTGGCATAATTCACTTTTTTCCAAAGTCTCCAGCATGATTGCCATCCAACACAATTATGCCTCAGGTAGTTTGGCAGGATTTAAACATTTACAGCAATTCGTGTGAATTACTCACAATTTGTTACAATAATAAATTGATTTGTAACATGACTCACCCCGTTGATCACTGGGGAAAGGCATGTGATGCTGAGCAAACATTTAAATATGTGCATACTTTGATTTTGAATCTAAGCTGTTAATTATAATTATTTGTGACAGGACCTGTCAGTGCCAGCAAAGATCACTCAGAAGTTTCAAATTTGATAAAGTCAGTCTATAATTAAAGTTTTTCATGAGGTAAAATTTTATTTCTGAGTATAATTATGATGAAATCTGGCTTTCATCCACAACCTCAATCCGTCTGTGTCACCAATGTCCCATCTTTCCAATATTTGCATACCTGTCTGGATGAATCAGACATTTAGTGTTAGTCTGCGTCTTTATACATGTGGAGGAATGGCATATACTCAAATCATCTGCTTATTTAATAATACACATATTCACCCCCCTTTTTTTACAATGGTAAAATCAAGCAGTGATTGAAAATTGTCTGTTCAGTCTTTACATCCACTCTTTTCAGCAAGGAAATCTACAGTACAGCCAACCTTGAAGCAGTTGGTTGGTGGGTTAATGTGTGTGCTTGCTCATCTCATTTTTATGTTTTCAAGTCAATTTTTTGAAGTTTGTAGAACCTTTTGAATTTTCTGTGAACTCTTATCTCCCTGTTTTCACAGTTGTCAAGTAACAAAGTACAAATACTTCATTACCTTAATTAAGTAGAATTTTCAACTATCTATATTTTACAGGAGTAAGTTATCTTTTAGACAACATTTTTTATTTCTACTCCTTAAATTTTTTTGCAATTATCGCTACTTTTACTTTAAAAATAGACCTGTTAGTTTGGTTTCATTTAAGCTAATTTTCCTTATGGCTTGTTGGTATTTAAAAAAAATAAAAACTTGGTACTGCCCCAACTTGTTAATAATAATGATTGGACTTTATTAATCTCACACTGGAGAAATGTACCACTGCATATAACCCATCCCCTTGAGGAGCAATGGGCTGCCATTGTGCAGTGTGGGGTTAAGGGTCTTGCTCAGGAACCCAGAGTAAAGGCTGTGGGGATCGAACAGGTTAATTGCAACCTTCTCAGAGCAAAAGTGAACCGCTCTAACCCACTAGGCCAACACTATGTGGTTGTTCACCACATACCAAAATAAGGTTTTTCAAGATGATCCAAAGTTAATTATTAGTTATAAAACTAAGAAAAGGACGTAGAAGGAAATTAACTTCCAGAATTTTACAAAAATGTTTCTTTAATAGGGTAGCGCAGTAAGCAGTATAAAGTAGTGTTGCAGCGATGTCATTTTTTGGCCCCGATACCAGATGCCTGGGTGTGCATTATTGGCCGATACCAATACCATCTGTTTGAAATTGATGTGTGTGTGTATATATGAAGAACTGCATACTACTTGGATGTAAAATAATTGCCATCATGGTTTTGTCAAGCTGCTGCCTACCTTTGTAAAGCAGGAAAAAGACTAATACAAAGTGAATGCAGTAGAACTTTTTATTGCCTACCTGGAATGGGTGACAATTCTCAAAATGGTATCAGTGCCATATTTGTTTGTACTCGCTGATACCGATACCACCATTTTAGTGCTGGATCGGGGCCCCGCTCGATACTGGTATCGGTGCAACACTAGTATAGGGTTTAAAGAATCTGTCCTAAACTTTTCTTTTCAGCATTACTTTTACTTTTATATTTTACATAGTATTAAATATGGTACTAAATGGTACTTATGTCCAAAATGTAAGTCTCCAATCTGAGTACAATAGTTTTGTAAACAGGAAAAAAAAAAAAGAAAACAGCTAATTAATTTCATTCCAGAACACAAAGTATTTCAGTTTGAATATATGAATTTTTTTCTTTAATATTTACAGAATATAAAAATATTCTCTGCAATAAGGAATCTACAACTCAGATTGCCTTCTAAGCCCAACAACAGCCTAATTAAAGTAGCATCATCAGTAAATATGGGTTCCCTCCCCTGAGATGCTCAAATAAACACTCTGAGCAGCTAATTACATGACAATGAAAGATTTTCTCACTGAGTTTACGTGAGCCGTCCGTGAAGTAGGGATTACATTTATGGAGGCGCATCTTTTTGGTGACATTTACTTGCACTGCTACCTGTCTCTACAGATCAATACAGTAATGAAACTTCTTGGCAAGAAAAGCACAAACCAACAAAGCTCTCGTTACTTTATCCTTACACACATCATAACAGAGTTGCCTACATAAGTCAGCCATGACAGTCTCTTCAATTATGTGACAGTGGGGAGAAAGAAGCATGATGGATTGGTGTCAAATCTCCAGGGAGCCATATAAGCAATACAGCGTGCAGGGGCTGCCCATCTGTCAACAATCTCAATTAACTGCTGTAAAGATACAGGCACCCCACTCTTTTATATAACAAGAACAAGGGCGTCTATCTAAACAGCGGGCGGCATCCTATTTTTACAAGAAGAAAACTGTGTATTTAGATGAGCAGGATTTGCCCATCCATCAGCTAGGGGGCTAGAGCAAATTGAAATCTGACATTTAGAGCCTCAAAGGCTTCTTTCACCAGCTCTGATATGAACTGCAGCATGTGACAAATTGTCTGTATCCAGCTTGTCCCAGGGTGAAGCCTCTGATAATGTTTAGAGATGAAATGGCCACCCTTGACATTTCACTGAAAGGTCATATTTTGTGTTCATTACTGCTCTCTTTTACATACAGCCAGCTTTGGGGAATGAGAAGGACTGTCACAATCTGTGTTTGCACCAATTTGATAAATTATTACCTTATTATTTTAATGGTGAATAAAAAGTATGCAAAATATTGCAGAGTTACCCTATTTCCTTTGAACATGCTTAGAAGGGATAAATCATAAAAACCTATGATTTTAATTATTCAGATGATGATTTATTGCTTATTTTAGTTCATAATTTGGTTTCTTAAAATAAACATTGTTTTAACCAACTGTGACTCAATTTTCTTGATTGGTTACTTTCCTACATTGTGGAAGAATTAAGATTAAATGGAGGACATTTTTTTTACTTATCAACAAAACGCATTGAGTCACACAAAGCAATTATGATTAAAGCATTGTTGCCTATTTTTTCTCCAGGTTTGTATAGATGGGAAACTGCAGAAAAAAAGCAGATCTGCAAATAAAATATCTGAATATGTAATTTCACACAAAAGAGCAAAGTGCAGCAATAACAGAACTCATCAATATCTCCACATGAGAAGATCTGTGACAACTTCACGAATGCAAACATCCAGATTAATTTCATTCAGTGGTAGGGTGTCCAATTTACAGATAAATTGAGAAACCTTTCTATAAGTCTTTTAACATCAGTGCAGGATAAATTACTGTCTCACTATTCCACCTATTAAACAAGCAAAAGCAGCTTCAGTATGTATGTTATGACAAACAGTGTGTGTGGCATTTTTATTAGCTGTGTTCCTCCGGGACCAGCGGGATAAATTGGATCACTTTCCATCAGTCCTGCTGCCTGCTGGAAGACAAATACAAATAAACACCCAGGGTGTCAGCCAAGATTCTTCTTTTAAATGTGTGGATCATCGGAAAATGTAGTTTTGTTCGGATGCAATGTGATGGCTCACTGCTTACATAAGAACTGCAGTCAATGTATGAAAAAATAAAATGAATAATCAGCCTAACCATAGATTATCTAAAATGTGCCTTCTGTAAGCTTTAGACAAGTAAAAGCGATTAACCCTGAGCACCTCAATGATGAGACTCCATTTTGAAGAATGGGCACCCTGATTTCAGTCCATTCCTTGGATCTGGCCATTTCCAGAACTTGGTGACTGTTTCAGTTTTCTGGGAACTGTCCATCCATCTGTTTCCCCTTCATTAATGCTCTGCTTTTCAGAGTCATTTTAAGGGTCATTGAGCAAGAAGCTGGGTGCAACCAGGTAAAGTTAGCAATGAGTCATTTTTATATTAGCACCATGTTGGTTTTAAGGCTAAGGAACCCATAATACTTGTCTATAGTATTCACTTAGTATACCAAAGTTTCTCCCAGGTCTCTAATATTTTTTTGCAAGAATAGAAAATTAAATAATAATCCTGTTCCTTAAATGTTATTCAATAGTGTAAATAGCTAAATTTTTGCTCACAAAGTCATAGTTTTTAATATGGTCAAATATACCATGCACAAGCATTTTATTTCAGATCCTCAAAAGGCTCCTTGACAATGTTTTGATAAATGGCACATTTTTACCTGCAGACGTCTAATTATGAAGTCCACAGTTTAAGTCGTAGCTCTGGTGACCTTAACAAGCTGTTCCACCAGGCTGATAGAGATCAAATATTCCCTCAACAATAAGCTTTTGTTTGAAACAACAAAAGGGATTACAAAGCTCCTCCAAAGAGGCAAATCAACAAAGACAGATGCAACAGATATTTGTTCCCAATCATCTGTGCCTAAAATGTGCAGATCCAGAAATAAAATGGGAAGGTGTTTAAACGGAAAAACCTAAAAATGCATCTAAGCCTTGGGACAATGAGCTCAAATCAGCATGCCTGAATAAATGATATTTTTAAAAAATCATAATTTTGTTAGACTGTGTCTAAAATAAAATAAAAGAAGCTTGGTGGCATAAAATATCTCAATAATCTCTTAAATGGTTTATTGTTGTTAAACAAAGATAGAACCAAAAATTATTTTATTCTTGGTTCTGTTGAGAGGCAAATGCTGCACAAATTGAAGCAGATATTTGAAGGGCAAATATATGGATTTTGGGTTTGTGCATAAGTATAAGTTTACATTTTTAGACAGTGATAATTGCTGTAATAAGATCAAGATACCACAAATATCCTTCATTTAGTCTTAACTTTATAGCTGCTGAATGAGGCTGGTTTAGAGGAAACAATGAAGAAAAAACACAGTCAGCTATACATGGTGCTCTTTGGTGTTTTTGAGTCATGCATAGCGGCTCCTTGAGTATTAAGCAGTTTGATGCAATTTTTTAGGTACAACTAAGAATTTAAAAACACCCAACCAACTCCTTTTCTTAAAGGATTATATGTGGCTCCTACAAGAAGTTAGCTGTATTAAAACGGTTCTGGCAATCAGAAATATTAGTTTGATTGTCGTTTAATGAAGCATTTTTATATTAGTCTTTATGTCTCCTTGAAATGGAGCTTCGGCCGAAATTCAACTGAAGAAACTTGTTTCTCTCCTACATCCACCTGCGACACAGCCAATCAGCTTTGAACCTCACCTCCACAAAAGCCAATCGGCATGCAAAGCTCATCTTGAAAGGCCTCTGATCTGCACTTGTCTGCTCCTGTGTGACTTCATTCAGATGACACCGTTTCAACCCACCCCCAGCCCCTCCTCGACCTTCGTAGCTAAAGCTTTATCAGATTGTCATTCCCCCCTGACTCTTACTGCGTTCCCTGTCTCATCTCAACCGGTCCGGTTGAAGACTTCCATGTTGAGCCTGGTTCTGCCAGAGGTTTCTTCCCAACGGGGAGTTTTATTCTCTCCACTGTCACTTCATGCTTGCTCATCATGGACAGGTTCTCTCAACCTGTGTTATCTAAAGTTGACTTCTAACTTCCAGGTCCCTGAGTGAAGCTCTAGTATCAGCTCACGCAATCCACTGGATCTCCCCATAAAGCTCAGCATACCGTCTCGCTAAGCAGCAGTCTACAGACTGACCAACTTCATCTATCTCCACTCCATCACCAGTTTCATGCCTGGGGGGGAAAACAGTCCTATTCTTTGCTTCTGTTCATGCATGTCTATCAAAATTAAGCGCTATGTTTCCTGCCGAGGTCTGGGCGTAAAGACAAACTAATTGTATCAATAATTTCTCCTAATTGTCTTTTCTCTTCGTGTGAGTTTTTCAGATTGAACCACAGTCGGCCTCGGCAGATGACCGCTCACATTGAGCCTGGTTCTGCTTCCAGTTGAAAGGTAGTTTTTCCTCTCCACTGTTGCTACAAGCATGCTTAGTGTGAGGGGTTGCATTCCAGTCAATGAGTTGATGCAATCAACTGGTTTTCCTTAGATAGAAAACGTTCAATCAATTTGACTGTATGATTTGGTTAAATGCAAAGTGCTTTGAGATGACATGTGTTGGGAATTGGCGCTTTATAAATAAACTTAATTGAAATGAATTATGTAGGTTCTTTAAATTTAATTACGTTTTTTCCTTATCTCTGGTTTCTGTAGTTTCAGTCAGCTGACCTCTCATATATACTAGACTACCTCACTACAACAATTCAGCTTCCTCATTTGCTAAGGTAGATTTTAGCGAAACACTATTGGGCAGCTGCAGGCGCATGTTCATCCTATTGGTCCATCTTCCTGTCAATCACGTTGAGGAGGTGGGAACCTGCGCTCTAAACAAGGAAATAGACGTGGGAAATAACAATAGCAGCTCCTAGTAAACTAAAAGCGTAGTTGTGTTTAAAAATGAGTAAAGTTGCGTTGATTCTCGTTGTTTTTAATGTAATGAGTCCTGCTGTTGAAGCGCTGGACAACGGGCTGGCTCTGAAACCCACAATGGGCTGGCTGCACTGGGAGAGGTTCATGTGTAATACCGACTGTGAGGCAGACCCTGACAACTGCATCAGGTATGAAACACCAAACGTTCTCTCTAATTAATAAGTACATCAATGTGCTATTAAATGCCACAAAACAATAAAAAGAAGACTTTTCTTCAACAATGTATCAGTTACTATGAAACAATGAACTGTTTCATGTTATTTTCAGTTCCCTAGAAACTGTGTCTAAGCTCAAAGCTTGGATGTTTGCTCTGGGCAAATGTGTAGCATTGGCTAAGTCCTATTTTCTATATGTTTAGCATTATAGTGCTAATATATGGAGGACCAATCCTGCCATAATTAATAATAAATACAGAAATAAATAAATGCTCCAAAAATAAATAAGCATATATTGCCCCCCAGAAATACAATAAACAAATGAATGTAGGTAGAAATTAAATTATACAGTGAGACATAAATGTATATATCGCTTTTAATTAGGTTCTTTGTTTATTTGTCTTTGTCATAATTACCTTATTTATTTATTGTCCGTTATATTCTTCAACTTTATTTATTTATTACTTTACTATTTATTTATGTGCACGTATAATATTTTTGTCTGGTTTATTCTTACTTTGTATTTTTTTTTACCCTATTTATTTCATATAAAGCATATAAAGCATATATGCTAAAACATATAAAGTTACAGCTGGATCAAGTCTGAGCTCCTGAATGGGATCGACCGTGGGCTGGGCGTCACATAGCTCAACTTCACCTCCATCGAGCTATGTTGTATGTTGTACAAGTTTGGCAGCACTGCTGGGTCAAGATTTGTCTCAACACTGCATGAAAAGTCAGATTTTCGTCCCCGTAAACTCCCGCAGATCTCCCTGATTTTCGTCAGTTTCCGACAATTTGCAGCCCGCGCTTGTCCGTGTTTGTCGTGCCACAAATTGTCGGAAACGGTCTCTGACGTATGTGGAGAGCAATCAGCTGTACTGATGGCCCTAATTAGCATATGAATGCAGCAAACCCGGGCGGCTGGCCAGGTCTGGCTTGAATAACCTTCTCAGTATTGGCTGAAACCACTATTCTCAAACAAGTGAAATCGCTCATGATTGGCAGCAAAACCACACGTGGCCACGCCAGGCTTTAATTTTCTTACTGAGTATTGGACGGAACCACTTCTTTTTAAACAAGTAAAGTCGCTCGTGATTGGTTGGCATATATATATATTTACATATAAATTTACATATATATATATATATATTTATGAATATATATTTATTCATTCATATATTTATTCATTCATATGCTGTGTATTTATGTTATCCTACACTACTACACAATTATTAGGCTACCATCAAGGACATGAATGAATTTATACAGGAAATGAACATTTGCCAGGAAGCTGTTTATACAAAGAAAGAGCTTTATTAAAACACACACAACTATATACAACGCGTATCCAAACACATGCGTATCTAAAAATTACAAGTCCGTGAACGGTCCGTTTGCTTCCTCGGGGTTGGAGGTAACTGGCAGCATTCCCTCCGAGGCAGGTCCGATGTGCAGACGCCTACTGTGCGTGGCCCTGTACTTCGGCATCGCTTCTAACCGGGACCGCAGCTTAACACAGAGTTCAGTGAGATCCAGCCTACGAAATGGCGGCGACCGTACAATCCATCCAGAGACACCGCCAACGACGGCATCTTCTTCGTCGGACATGAGGCCGACGGTGGCGGACTTCCAGAGTTCCACTTCCTCATCTGCTAGCACACTCTGCCTCGCTTTCAGCAGCTGAAAAAAAAACAATGAATCAGCGCACTGCGTATGGACACAACACATCTATTAATGCACCTGAAAAATAGTCACCAAATAAAGTCTTACCCTCTTTCTTCTAGCCCGACTCCGAGCAGATTGCTTGGCAGCCTCCGCACGCAACGTGTTGGCTGGCTGCGTATATCTGAAGCTCCTGCGTACCGTCTCAAAATACGTCTTACAGGCAGCTGGAAAACAATTAAATGAGAGTGGTATGAATAAAAAAATCAAACGCAAGTCACAGTAACAAGGAAGGAGAAAACATTAAAACAAGTCACTTACACACAATGTCGTCTTTATCAACATCGTGCAAATCTGGACTTGCTGATATGGCTCCGAGCAAATAGGAGGTCTGTGAAAACAAAATGTACAGCTATGATCGGTATCTATCCGTATCCATTTCCTTTTACCGCAGAATGAAGGCATATTCTTTAAATCTTACCCTTGCTCCGGTTCATAGCGCCTGCAATTAGTCTCCGAGTTGTGAAGACGGCGTACTGCTTCCTGTGAATCACAAAAAATACACTTTAATAAAGCTTGTTCTTGCAAGGCTACTATTAGCCGTAGCTTTAGGCTAGGCTGTTATTAGCCGTAGCTTTAGGCTAGGCTGCTATTAGCCGTAGCTTTAGGCTAGGCTGCTATTAACCGTAGCTTAGGCTAGGCTGCTTTTAGCTTAGCAGGCAGTAATCGAACATATATTTACCGCTAGCATCTCTTCTTTGAGTTCGTCTTGTTCGATGCAGAGTCGCCATCGCATCCAAGAGGAGTTTTACCCCGAAATCCCACATACTCCGCTCCAGACCGCCTGCACAAAGCAAAGCATACATCCTCCGATGTGGCTCCACACCGCTCCGCTCTGAGTTTCTTGGAGATCGTAGAGAGCATGCGCGAGATGAACCAGGGTTTCCGCGGATCAATAAAAATAATAAAAAATTCATTCATTTTTTTTTTTTCAAATCAAGGCCTTAATTGGCACTAAAATTATTTAAATATGTTTATCGAAGTATTTATAATTCTTTAATAAAAAATGCTTATAAAAACAATTTCGTCAGATATATTATATCGCTCCAGGCGGAGAAAAAGCTAGAGGATATATATATACGTATATATGTGTGTGTGTGTTTACATACATACAGGAGTCATGGAACTCTGCTTACAGCTCCTTCATATTTCATGTACACTAATAACTTGTGTTCATGGTTCTTGTTGATGGCATTAAAATCATTTCTAATAGCATTAAAATAGCATTAAATTAGAGTCACTCATTCCTGTATGAACCCTGTGAGCGCTTAATTTAATATGACATATTAAAAAAATCCCACCATCATCCAGCATATCTTCAGTTTCTGCCCAAATATATATATATATATATATATTTTTGTAGATTTTTGTAACGGGGATAAGGATAATTCAAAACTGCTTTTTTTGAATGAACTTGTTCTCTACTCCCAAACTCAGCATCTCTTTCATTCCTGTAATATAAAGTTTCTTTTGAATGGATTTGATTAAAGTTTAAGTCCCTCGGTATAAAATAAATATTTTGATGGAGATGAGAAATCTGCTTCCTCGTTGGTGAATAACCAATAGTTTGGATCCAATCATTTAAATAAACGGTGTTAGTTTCTTTTTTTTATATATATAAGAATTGTGCTATAATTTCTAGTCACCGATCTGTTGCTGCTATATTTTAATTTGACCAACCGGAATTTGTCGATGTTCTTTTTCCTGTTTGGTGCGATTGCAATTGCGGATCTTGACCTGGCCGGACCTTATGACCACAGTGTACCAATCTTCTGATGGCTACTTCCAACAGGATAATGCGCCATTTTATAAAGTGAATCATCTCAGACTCATTTCTTGAAACTTTTCCACTGAAGTAATTGTGAATTGAGCATATTGACAGACAACATTTTATTTTTTATCTTAAATGCAATTTTTTTTTTTATAATTACTGCTCTAAATGTATTGCTCTGTCAGCTAAAGATCTGTTTTGGTCTCTATACTTTAATTAAATAAATCAATTCAAGCTAAAATGTAAGAGGCTATACTGAGCCTGATCTCTTTGTATCTCTTTGTGAGATTTTCTTACCTTTTAGAAAAATGTCACTTGGAGTAAAACCCCCCCTGCAACCCTGATTTGCATTTGTATAGCTCACAGCATTTTAATTTGCATGTTAAAGCCTCCCCTAGAATTCCATGGGGGGGAGGCATGGGGGGAACACTGCCTAAGAAAGTCCACGTCAATTTCTGACAATTTACGGGAGTTTTCGGCGAAGCCTGCAAATTGCCGTAAAAAGCCGCTAACCTGAAGTTCCACGACAATCTACAGTGCCGCATATTGACGAAAATCCCACTTTTCATGCAGTGCAATGTTTGCTATTAACAGTATTATTCTTGCAAATAGTAGAAGCTTATTGGCTATGGCATTCCATAAGTTAGCCATCGCCATATGGGGAGAGGGAGTGTTTCTAAAACCCAAAAAAAGCAGAAAATAAAGCCAAATTTTAACAGAAAACAAGTGGGTTAAAAATAAAAATGTATAAAAGCAAAAAGAAAAGCTGAAGTTACAATCTATTTTCTAACATTAATTTAAGCTTGGATCAAAGACATTAATTTGCACCTTTGTTTTTTTTAATGGTGGTTCTCCTGCTAAAAACAACAAAAACAAAAAACTTCTGCCCCAGTTTCAAGTCTTTTGCAGCCTCTCCAAGGCATTGCATCATCCATGTGTTTTCTGACGTGAAGAAAAGCATCTCCAGAGCAGGATGTTATCACCATTAGAACTGTAACCACAGATAAAGCCAGTCAGACTTTTCCTGATCAATACAGATCTTTTTTGAGGTTTTAGAAACTGTCCTATTCAGGGATGGTATTTTTCACAAAGACTGTAACATGCAATAGAAAAAAGGATGTGCTGCCGGTTGTTACTCAGTGAGAAGAAGTAAGAATAAAGGCACCTGTACTCCTTTTATTTCTTGTAGATGTTTCATATCCCATCTGAAGCGCCTCTTCGGTTCTGAATAAGGTTGGAAGGAATAGCAATATATGCTGTAATTGGAACAATCAGTCTAATTAAACTTGCTGTGAAACGTACTAAAGAAGACTCAGGCTGTACCCTTCTTCAGCCCATTGTGGCTTTTGAACATGTAATTTTTACCTGATTTTTAAAAACCTATCAACATTATTTGTACAAAAGATTTAAAAATGTTATCTTATTAATATTTATGTAAATAAAAATAAAAAACTTGAAAGTCTGTTTTATTCTGACAAAATGTGAAATGGTTCAAGAAGTATTAATATTTTGTTGACATCTTTCTTTTTTATAGCCAGGGAAAATGTTTGCTTTTGCTGAAAGTAGACTGTGAGGTTTTGCCCTCTTTTCATTACTAATGCATCCCTCATACTCCAACCAGGGCTCTTCTTTTATTCAGGCAACAAAGGCATAAAAGTCAGTGTCCTGGCTGAATCTCTATATCTTCATTTCCTGACTACTTTGGAATGTATTTTTTACAATGCAGTGTTTAGGCACACATGTCTTTTTTTAGCCATGTTTTAAGCTTAGATTTGCCTCTTGGTGCCTGCATGTTAGCTGACTGCCCTACTTGTTTCCTCCTGTTGCCTTGGCAGCGAACGTCTGTACATGCAGATGGCAGACATGATGGTGAAGGAGGGTTGGAAAGAGGCTGGTTATGAGTACGTTTGCATCGATGACTGTTGGCCGTCCCACCAGCGGGATGACCAAGGCCGCCTGCAGGCAGACCCCAAAAGATTCCCCGGAGGGATCAAGAAATTGGCCGATTATGTGAGTAGCAGCAATAAAAAGAAATGTGTTGCTTTATAGTATAAAAAAGGACATTTTCTAGGTATGGAAGGCAGAATGACCACCATGCAACATATATTTGTGTTTTTAAGCATTGTTTATGTGTTATATAAATTGAAAATCTGGAGAAATTGGTAATATGTTAGTATTAAACCAACCTGAGTAGATACCTTGCCACGTTTTTGAGACAACAATATTTTTATCATCCCATATTTGATATTTTTGCCCATTTTTTAGAGTAAAATAATTGAAGCTCAGTCAGACTGGATAGAGACCATCAGGAAATGTTGCTTTTTTTAAATGCCCTGTCTAATCTTAGATTTAGCCTATATATGACATTTTATTCAGCTGTTCTGATATAAATTATAGAGAATAATAAACTTCTCACTGGATTAAAACTTTTTTTATCATCTTTGAATAAAATGACTAACACCTTTCATTTTTTTCATCATTGCCCTAGTAGCACAGTCACTTTCAATGTCTGCTTGAGCTTATGACACTAAAATAACAGAAAAAAAAGTGTGCCTTAAAATATTTTTTCTTTTCAGAAATTTTACACAAAAAACTTACAAAAGATTTTGTTTTAGACACCAATCATAAACATTTTCAAAGTAAATTAAATAGAAAAAAAAAAACGATTGCAAAATATAACAGATTATATTGCTAAATAGAGTTAAGTTCTGCACTCCACCAGTAGGTGGTGTCATGTTTACACAAAGCTTTATGAACTGTGGGGATCGTTAAAGCAATTTGCCCAAACGGTTCAATGCCTTATGAGGCTTCATCTCACATCACTACTTATAAGCATTTAACTCTAACATGTCTGTCTATAATTTGCTTTCTAATCTACAGGGACCACTCTTTTAATTGCTTTCTCTGGTCCATGTTGAGTGCGGTACACACCATGTCACCAAACAGCACAATATAACACACCCATAACTCCTTATGTAGGCCCACTGACTGATATATATATATATATATATATATATATATATATATCTTCAATTATATATATATATATAATCAAAGTCAGACATTTCTTTTCAACTGTGCTAGAAGATAGATAGATAGATAGATAGATAGATAGATAGATAGATAGATAGATAGATAGATAGATAGATAGATAGATAGCACAGTTGAAAAGCAATGTCTGAGTTTGATTTGTTCATTTTCTTAGTATTTATTACTTTAGTCAGACTCAAGTTATTTTTGTGACCATTGTGGGTTGTTTTTTTCATTTATCGAGAGGTACCAACATGTGTCCACTTGTGTAAAATCTATTGAGGTCTGTGGTTGCAAGGTGGAAAAATTCAGGAGGGTATTATTACTTGTGAAAGACACAGGATATTTATCCGTAGGACACTATTGAATGCTAAGTTATCAGTATAGTACTGCATTGTGTCCAAGTCTGCCTGTCTTCTTCAGGCTTACATAAATCAGGAAGCAAAAGCGATTGCAATGTCAGATTAGATATTCAATTGGGTGAACCCTCAGTTATATACATGATGGGAGGAAAAGGTTCAGTGTTCAGATTTGATCAGGGTGGAAATGAAGCATCATATCTATTCTGTGCAGAGTTATGACAGACTGACTCCTGACCCTGGCTTTTAGTGTGAATGCACAGCAGAGCCTTTTTCTGGAGGTCTTAAGCTTTGTATAACATCGCCATCTGCTGGAAGGATTTTAAAGGTCTTACAGAGAAAGCATATAAAGGGCTTTTTTTTTTTGTTTTTCCCTTTAGGTTCATTCTAAAGGCCTGAAGTTGGGCATTTATTCAGATGTTGGAGATAAAACCTGTGCTGGATATCCAGGCAGTCTGGGTTACTACGAGACTGATGCTCAGACATTTGCAGACTGGGGTGTGGACCTGCTTAAGTTCGATGGCTGCAACATGAAGTGGACCTCACTCGGAGAAGGTAGGAATTCATTTTAAGATTGACTTCATTGCTTATGTAAACAATTAACTGCAGATAAAGCGGGTTGCTGTTTTTGTACAATAGTTTTGCAATATTTTATTACTAGAACTTGAAGTGATAAGCTTATGTTACTAAACAGGTTTCATCATCTCAAACAGCACTTTTAGTCTATTATACTGCATTGACTATTAGCTATTAACTATTAGATGTGAATTTTCCCTTTATGGAAGAGGGCAATAAATTGGAAATGATCAAATTAAATCAGTCTTCTTCCAGTTTATAGTTATGCTTTTGGTTCAGGAAATTAAAATCCACACAAAATGCAGCAGAGTATATTCTGTGAAAATGTTCTCTGGGTTTGACCACCTTTGTAGATGCTGGAAACCTGTTAATTGATTCAGCGTCTGTGCTCTAATTGCTGATTTTACTGGTTCAGGTTACATCAACATGTCCAAAGCTCTGAACAAAACTGGAAGAAGTATCCTGTACTCCTGTGAGTGGCCTTTGTACGAGTGGCCTTTTCAAAAGGTGAGGAATGTATTAATCTTATATTTCCTTATGGAGGTGCTTTAAGAATAATCAAAAGATGATTTTTTTCCCCCCGTGCATGCAGCCAAACTACACCGCTATCCGTGAGACTTGCAACCATTGGCGCAATTTCAATGATGTGTTTGACTCGTGGAGCTCGGTCAAGTCCATCATGGAGTGGACTGCTTCCCATCAGGACATAATTGTCCCATCAGCTGGGCCTGGAGGCTGGAATGACCCAGATATGGTACCGTCCTCTACAGATGTTTGAATTTAAATCCAGAGTATTTTTAAATAAGCTTATTTAAAAGATATAATTACCAGAGATAAACTGCATCTTAAATGACCTTTTTAACTTAGTTTAATATACCAGAGACTATAGATTTTGATGTGCATATTTAACTCATTATTTCTCTAGCTCGTAATTGGGAACTTTGGTCTGAGTCACAGCCAGCAGGAGTCTCAAATGGCCCTATGGGCCATCATGGCCGCTCCCCTGTTCATGTCTAATGATCTACGGGACATTTGTCCTCGCTCCAAGAAGCTGCTGCAGAACAGGTGGATCATAGACATAAACCAGGACCCGCTAGGCAAGCAGGGGTACCGAACTGCCAAGGTGGGTGTAAATAATGGGATGCATGAAAACGGCAATGCTTTATTTTGACTACATGTGATTAATTTATTAAATATGTGATGTTCTGAAATCTAATAAATGTGGGTTGTTTTGCAGGGGAACAGTTTTGAAGTTTGGGAGAGACCCCTTTCTAAGAACCGCCTGGCCATTGCAGTGCTGAACCAGCAGGAGATTGGAGGGCCGAGGGGGTTTGCCATCAGAGACGTCCCTGGCTGGAAGTACTGCGACCCTCAGTGCAATGTGACCCTGATCCTGCCCCAGTACAAGGAGATGGGGGTCCAGCCTAAAGGCAGTGAGCTTGTCTTGCCTGTAAACCCTTCAGGAACTGCTCTGCTGACAGTCAGTCTCATCAGCAGAGACTTCAACAAGCTTCACTGGAAGAAGACATCTGTTTAACAAAACCTCATCTGGCTGCAATTCTCATTTTCACCCAATTTTTGCATCTAGTTCTGGATTTTTGGAACATTCCAGGCATTTGAACTCTGATCAACCATATGCCTCACCTTACGTTACTGAAATTAAAACGTTTAAACCAACAGTTTGACATTAATAAACAACAATTTCATGGGTCTTTTCAGACCTGCATTTCAGATTAACAGTTCACACTACATTTTTTTATTGGTATGGGAACAGGATTACTCCGTATCAGATTTAAACTTTTATAGAAACAGCAAAAGCTTTGAAATTGCCCTTTATAAAAGCATGGTTCTGTTTTATAAGTAGAAATCTACTGAAATGAAGGCTAAAATGTTATACTGAAATAAATCCAGGGACTTTTTTTTTTTTTTTTTTTTTTAAATAAAAGGGTCTTTGATACTTAGTTGTGATTTTTTTTTAAATGAGATATCTGAATACAGAAATCTAAACAAATGTTATGAATGCATATAAAAGGAGACTGAAAGGAAAACCACGTTTCAATACATTTATTGAAAATAGTGACAACTTCATCCAAAAGTCTGGACCACAGCTTAGAACTGGATGACCTGGCCCTGTAAGAAAGAGAATATGGGTGAAAATTCTGAAGATCAATAGTTTTATATCTGTGGGCTAAATAGAGAAAATAAAAGATTTTCTTTTACCCATTTCAAGCTATAACTTTGCAGCTAAAACCTCTAAACCGAATAGTCTAGACAACTGAGCCAGTAAGAAGTCAGACTTTGTAAATCATTAAACCCAACATCAAGTTGTTCACAAAACTTCTCAATTTCCTGTATAAACCAATTTACAAACTTCTTAACATTTGAAACTAACGGTCAATCTAAACCATTCATTACTATCAAAATATTTACTGTAACAGACGTCAAATAAAGTTAGGACATTTTAAAAATTAGCCAATAGATACAAAATTGAGATGAATATCAAGGTCCTTGTAATATTTTGTCTCACCAACAGCAGTATGTCAGGTCTTATGTTAAACTTCATAATTGCAACAAATCAGGTAAACGCATCACCTTTTTGCCCCTTCTGTTACCCAGACACCCGATAAGCACATAACATTGCTTTCAGACTAAGATATTTCCTCAACAAATTTAATCTTTAGTATTTGTCCAATACATTCTCATTTTACCGCCAGTCTTTCAGTTACTAAACCATGTTTCTCAAGAAACAGAGGAAGAGTTATTGACGAAGATATAAGCTGCTGCATTCAGTCAAATTCACATCCCGACTCTAAAGTGTTGATGCTGCTTCCTTCCTACCTTTCTCTTCTTGTCACCACCCAACTCGAAGTGCTTGCATCTCTTGATGGCCAGCATTCTCTTGGATCTGCAGTTGGGTTCCACACACTCAAGCCTCAATACAATTTTCTTTGTTGTCTTGGCCTGTAACAGACATTTCCCTTTTGCTTAATATAAAAAAACAAAACCTGTTTTTCCTTGAATAAAACTTGGAATCTACACAGAAAAGTAGCCGTTACCTTTTTACGGAAAATTGGCTTTGTTTGACCACCATATCCGCTCTGCTTTCTGTCGTATCTCCTCTTACCTGCAGAGACATTTTAGTTCAGTAACAAAACAACCGTTTCAAATTTTGCCACATTTTGTCTGTCTACAAAGTTCTGTGATGTGTGGCAAATTTGCAAACCCCCCAATTTAAAAGCAATTACAGTTTCAAGTCTTCTGGGGCATCTCTCTCCCAACATCTTCGCAGCTCAAGCTCAGGTTGGAGAGAATGTTAAGATTTACCTTCAAAGTATTTTTAAACTGGTGAACATGCCTTCATGCCTCCTGTTGCGCATGACAGTGTTCTCGATTTTCATTCCAGTGTCTGCTTTTATTCAGTGGCATCTCCGTTTCAACGCACTCCAGTAAAATAATCAGGTCACAGATAGAACAAGACTGCATATTGATGAGCTAAGCCATTTAACTCAGGTGTGTGGAAGCCGAGACATGCTAACTGTTGCAGGACACCTGGGCCATTTCTCAATTTGTGTACCTGTGCATTCTCGTGTGCTCGTGAATCATCGACATCAGCCCTAGTACTGTTCCAATTCACAAGAACAGCAAACTGATAACAGACAAAGTCCCTGGATGCTTTTCTCAACCCTCCCCATTTACTGAGTATGCATCAGAGCAGACTTGCCCGTTCTCGAGATTGACAGCTGTCCCAGTATGCACTGTGGCAGCAGCAGCTTTCAATGGAGCGCTACATTGAAAGTTAGAAGTTAAAACTAATCTAAATGCAGCTCTAGACGAGCCAGGCACATGGTGACGTTGCGAGTACGCTTCTGTTCCAATTGACCCATATTTATGCTGCCGTTCTCACCAAGTCCAGACCTCCCTGTGTTCTTCTCAAAAACATGCTTGGCAAGAACATGAGTCCGTACTCGCGTTCTAGTGACTTGAGGAACAGGCCTGATTTTGAGTGCTGGGTTGGGATGACCTCTGCCCAATGGGGGAGGTAAACCACCATCACACCAGCTTTTATGTCAGTAATTTCCAGCAACTCTCAGCTGAGCTGGGTACCTGTACTGCTCTCCCCGTTTGTTCTCAGTATATTGAGATTAGAGCAATCTGGCAAGAAAGTAACATTTCAAAGCAATTTTATTTTTTGCCTGTACTGTATTTGCAGGCACCATAGTGAAAAATAGAATTCCACTGTACGTTTTTAAAACTGACTATTAAGACTACAACCTTTTGTTATTATGTACTAATTGCTGATGAATAATATACAACTCAAGCACATTACGGTTATGTAGGAATAGGTTGGTGAGATTTTCAACATGTTGCATCGTGTGCACCCAATTGTGAGAGGAAAAATTAGTCACCCTGTGCATAGAGGGAATCCTTTCCCTTCTTGTACTGGGTCACTTTGTGGGGCTGGTGCTTCTTGCACTTTTTGCAGTAAGTCCTGCGGGTCTTCGGGACGTTCACCTGAACAACAAGAACAATGAGACACTCCAACTTAGAGAAACTAACACTAAACAATTTAGAAAAAAAAATGTAAAGCAAGAATTAAGAGATAACAGGTAAACTTGGCATTTCTGTTGCGAATACAGCTCTGGACATGTTATTCAAACGCCTGTGCTAATCATGCTAGCAGTTAGCACAGGTTAGCATGTAGCTTCAGCAGTATGAACATGTGCGGCTCTGTTGTATAATAACAGAGTACATTCCAAACTTAATATTCAAGATATTCCTAAGTTAATACTAAATAATTTGATTTGCCAGACAGAGAGTAGCAACCTAGCAGCTTCTCGCCGCTAGCATAGCATAAGTATTAGCATTAGTATTTATATCAGTCTGACAACGAACAACAGCATCACAGCAGCTAATATAGTAAACGTAAGGTATATCGAACATCCGTAATAACATTTGAGCTGAAATAAATACGAAAGGATGCTTTAAAGAGTAGGATTGCTGTTGATTTTACTAAATGCCTCGGCATAGTTGATTCTTACCATGGCTGCGGCCCCGATGAGGAGGAAAAAGAGGAAGGATGAAGCCGGAAGCGGTTGTTTAAGTGGATCTCAGCGATGGGCAGTCTCCCCTAGTGGTGGAGATGTGTAAGATCAACAAAAATAGATACTTGAAAAATGTATCTGTTGTAATTTAACATCAGATTCCAGTTTGATGGGTGGTTAATTTTTACCCCTCCCTGATAAAAGTTTGATTTGACTTAAATTTGCTTTTGTAAAGTTTGGGTTTGTAGTTTTCAAGAGTTCAGAGTCAGGCTTGACTCAAAGTACCGGTAATCATAATTTTTTCATCTTGTTGTGTTTTTTTCTTTTAGCTAATTTTTCATTTTTAAGTTTTAGATTTCTCTGAAACTATAAACCAGACCTGATATTACATCTGCAAATATTCACATAGTTGAAATATCATTTATTAAAGCAATTGTACAAAAACTTGAATAACTTGATTATAGTATTTTACCAAAAGCTGCAGAAGTGAGCTTATTTTGGTGAACAGAGCTGCTTGATGTCCACCAAGCCACGGCCAGCTACAACTGTACGATAAAAAAAAAAAACAAGAACCCTGTACTGTTCATTCGTTTACTTGTATAATGGATGAAGAAGCCTTTTGATGCATATGAAGAAATACTGACAGATTTTCTGGTATTCTGCGGCAGTAATACCAACCTGAACTGACTGGTAAGATCTGTGAAAGTTAAAATTCTTGCAGAATCTGATTCCGATAGTAAGGTCAGTTAAAATTCAGTTCTCCTGTAATGATCAGTTCCCCTGTTTGCACAACACTGCCATTACAGAGACCGGAGTGGCAGATTCAGATTCTGCTCACCCCTCTGGTACATATCTATAATTAGCCTCACAGGACCAGCTACAGCCACACACAAACACAAATTACTCTTTTTATTTCTTCATAACTTCTCTCTACAAAGCAAACATGCAGGCAAACCTTCCTCATTGATGATAAAAGCAAATGATTGGGCCCATCCTTCTTTGAACCCTCTGTTCTCTTCAGCTATCTTCCTTTTTCCCCCTTTGTTATCCATGGCCTAAGACACTCCTGCAGCTTTGTTTATAACTGCCACCTGCCTGGCACCACACAGCGCTGAAAAGTGTGTTGTATGCTATGATGCAAATTTTTGTTTATAGAAATGTGGAAAAAAAAAAATAATTAATTGATCTATTATACAAATTTTTATAGCATTGGAAACATAATGAATGTTTGTTCGACCTCCTGCACACCATAATAAAACAAACAAACTACAAAAAATTTTAAAATCTCTCTTATTCCACTGTTGAAAAAAGCTTAAGGAAGCCACAAAGGGGGCATTAAAGAGCTGCATGCAGCTCTGAGGCTGCAGGTTGCCAACCCCTGCCCTAAGTCTACAACTCTGAGGCTATACAGTGAGAGGAAGGACATGGGTTGAGGACTAGTGAGTGTTTTAGCCACTTTCCTGGATGAAACGGCGCAGATCAGCGAACAGATCAAAAAGATTGCCACCACTGATCGAATGCTTGGCAAAAGCATGGTTAAAACAGGAGCCATTGTGATAGGACAGGCCCCTGCATGGCATGTATAACTAAACAATAGAAGAAGTGGCTAATATATGCTGGACAAAGCTGTAGAAAAATACAGCACTGAGGCTCTAATCATGGCAGCACAGGAACAATCTCTGAGTACAAAGGTTGGTGTCTACCGGACCAGACAATACCTAAAGTACAGCTGTGCAGAGATGCTCCTGAGGCGACTATGTTGGAGTTTTCACCTTTATTCCAACACCCTGTGGAGAAAATAACACCACTGATGATTGATAGAATATCTGGAGGATCCTGCTGCAAATATTAAAGGACACAATCTTGAGGAGGGCATAGTCTAATCATGTACTTTCTATAAAGTAACTAAATTTTCATGGTCTACTGCAGCCTACAATAGAGGGAAACACCAAGCTACGTCTGTGATGTAACTTTCTCTATAACTGCTCTGAGATGGATATCAGATATCAGCAGGAGAATCTCTTCATGCAGCTGAAGTTAGCTACCATTTATTACTTTGAGGCTGTTATGACAAATGCTTTATTTAGTTCTAAGTTATCTTTTAATAATAAATAAATACTCATTAAGCCAAAGCAAGTTTGTTTTGGTGCACTCTATAAAGCCTCGAACTCAATGCTAATTCTGACATATTGAATTGTTAAAACTTCCTGGGTGTTTTTTTTTTTTTTTTTTTTTCGAATACTCATGAAGTGTTTGCAATGACTTTGGTCTTTACTGGTTTAGAAGTTGTGTTTGAATATGACTTTGATAATTACAATGACTGAGTTGGACTTTTAAAAAAATAGTATATTTGGTTTTCCCCTTTTGTTTTTGTTTTTTGTTTTTGAAGTCCAAAAAAAAACTTTTTTTTCTCATGTAATTTTTTTTTTCTAAGTAAACTCTTCAACAATCTGAACTAGTTAATGTGTCAACTAATACTCTTTAAAAGACCATCAGTCAGGCTGGTTGGAACTACTTTTTCCGTGGATATTCACTCGACAGTGAAGCTAGGACAGGGGGTGGTGAAAACTCCCTGTTCGCCCTTCTTAATTTCTATTTTTTTCTTAAAACCTCTGCAAAAGATATGCCAAGCATTTACAGCACCAAACTATATGTCTAGAAAAATGCATTTAAATACCATATAGAGTGATTAGTACACTGATTATTGACCAATTTAAATCTGATTGGATTAAAATGCTTTATATTAGAAATATATCAGAAATTTAAAATACATTAATAGAATTCAAAGTAAAGTCATCCCCTGTTTATGAGTCTGTATTATTTTTCTTAGAGCAATACTCTAAAACATTTGTTAATCATATCTACGCCTATCAATATCTTACAAAGATATACGGTCAGAGAAGATGACTGCTGAAGATAGGCAGCAGCCTCCCAGCGAACCTGACAGACGGACGGATATGCAGTTAAGAAATGCACGTAGGCAAACTCTTTTAGTTCCTTTGGCATGAGTAAAAAGCAAATATGATCTTTCATGCAACCAAGTAGAAAATTAAGAAACCTTCTTTTTAGCAAACTGAGCACTAACTGAAAGGCAGAGCAGGCTCTTTACAAACAGACACATTTATTCTCTTTCATTCTAATTATAATGACTTTAAACATAGAAAATGTTTGACAGAAACTCTTTAATGTTTG
The DNA here is from genome assembly GCF_016077235.1 of Cyprinodon tularosa. Taxonomy (NCBI): domain Eukaryota; kingdom Metazoa; phylum Chordata; class Actinopteri; order Cyprinodontiformes; family Cyprinodontidae; genus Cyprinodon; species Cyprinodon tularosa. The sequence continues at coordinate 885,701 of NW_024038531.1, read as the reverse complement.
AAAAACCTCTCCTGGCTAAAACATTTGGTATACTTGGACTATTATACTAATAACTGACTGCTATAAATAACTTTTCCTTTAATTTACCTATAATCAAATATCTGTTGCTCTGTCTTCTCAGTTTCATGCAAGTAAACAATGTAAAAGCTTCCGTCTTCACACTCTGAAACCTGTAAAAGTGACCATTATTAACTTTTTATCTCTTCTCCTCTCTTGCTCTCACAGCTATCAAACTGGCAGTCGCCCAAACAAGAAAAGATCTCAACCAAAAATGCAACTAACAGTGCCCTCAGAGTAATGTTTAACGCGCCTCAAACTTATCACCAAAACTGTCCAGAAGGCTGATATGAAAATGAGCAGGAAGAAAAAGAGGAAGTAAGCCTAGCTGATTCCTCTCTGTGGGTGTGTTTTAACTTCTTGCATCACAGACTATCAGACATTATATGGAAAGTAAGAAGAAGGTTCATGTTAAAGCGTTTAGATCCTCTCTATCTGCGCTGCGTTTGTCCGGTGCTTCACTGTTTTCAGGTGAAGGGGTAAGTCACCACGCTGTTTCAAATGCTGCTCTTGTGTATCGGGGTATTTTTAGTCATTCTGCGTGAAAATTACTCAAAAAGTCTAAAGACACAGCTGTTTTGCTTCAGTGTGAAACTTGGTCGTTTTTATGCAAATCCTAAACAACAAAATCTTTCAAATTCTTAAATCGTTTGCAGTAAAACCCCTGAGATGCGTTCTTCATTGGTTATTTGGGTAACTTAGTGTCAGAGTGACACTTTGTGCTTGTTCATTAAAGTAGGCCTGATGATAACAAAGCGGTATGACTGATCAGATAGTAGTGTCTTGTGGTTAGTGACTTATGATGAGATCTGCCAATTGAAAAATGATATTGCAGAATGCTTCTCTATTAAAGCTCCCTGGGATATTTTCTGCCTGTAAGGAAACACCAGAGAAGAAAACTTCTTGGTACATTCCTGTTTGACAGTCTTACCCTGTTTGATTACATTTTTTGTTGTCATTTTAACTGATTCCTTATTAGTATATGAGGAAACCTGGTCACCCATGTTAGAAATATATGTTAAAATGTTAAAAATGTCAATTGAGGGGGGTTTTACTAGGACTAATGTGAACATTTATTTCTAAATATTTGGGATGACAAAATTCCAGGGGTTTAGATCAGGTATTTCAACTGTGCACTATAGCAATTGTCAGGTAGAAGTGCTGCAGGGTAACTGGTTTTTCTTTATATTTCGGTGTAACACTGATGCAACTTCCCCCTTTAGTTTGACTGTGTCAGACATTGTGAGCCAACTCTCCTCAGAAAACAACAAAAAAAGTCCCTTTTATGGTTGCCATGGCATGCATTAAATTCTATCCATTTTAAAGGTTTATTGCTCCAGTATGTTATAGGGAAAATTAACTTGAATCTATATTTATGAGCTGCCTGGTAAGTGATGTGAAAAAAACAATGGTGGTGGGAAATGAGGAATGGGTAAGCAATGTTTCTGAGAATGGGGAACATCGCTCTCCGACTGTCACAGCTCAAACAAGGCTAATGAGTAGCGCTGCTGCTGGGTTGTTAAGAAATGCTATTGTGCTGGTTATAGCAGGGAGTGACTGAAGCTTCTGGTGGAGTTACTGTTCCAGTTCAGATGACAAAAGGAAGTGCTTGCAGGCCCAAAATAGGCTAAAACTGAAGTGCAAACACATTTGACAGAGACTTACTCACTGTGAGCTTTGAGCTGTGTGTGATAAAAACTTAATTCTAACACTTCTAAACCAGCTGCAACCTTGAAACTCAAACAGCGTTGGAATGCGATGGCGTCCCTCGATAGGTTTTCATCCAAAGCTGTCTTTAAAACACTGATCAGCCGCTTAGCAGAACATTCATTTCATTTGCATACATTACTGGCTCACATTTGAATGTTTCTGCAGTTATATGACAAGAAGCCCCAATTTAGTATGCAAGAAACAATGTTTTATATTGTTTACGCATAATATGAAAATGACAGTCCACATGACAACTTTGCATTTGATCTAACACATCAACCCTTCTAGTTCTGGAGGAGAAAGCTTTAGTTTTTTGTGTTGCAAGATGATAAAAGACAAGACAATACAGCAGCCATAAACAAGAATTATAGCTTACTTCATTTACCTGCTTATCTTTGATCTGTTTGCTATTCATTACAGGTAATATGTAGAAAAGAAAGAATGCATTGTAATATTTTATACAAGGTACACAAAAGAATGGGAATAAGAAACATTAAAAATGCAAAATAGAGTTTGAAAATCAAATAAGTATATATAGAAAGAATCCACAACAATGGGGAAAAAAATTACCACTATTATTTCTAATTCCCTAGAAAGGCAGCTGATTCTACAACCGTCATATCTTATGACAGTTGAGGCTTATTCTTTATTGTCTAATACTTTTATCTCATTTAGAGCCCGATCTCAATAACACCCATTTTTAACTATAAATAATAATATGAAGCATAAAACCTTCCAAATTCAAACTCAGGTGTACATGGTATAACAGGACCAGCCTAAGTTGTTATAAAATTCACTATAATACGTTAAAATTTGTGCCTCATGGTGGCGCAGGACCAGTGTTGCCTTGGAATAAGAATGTTCTGCGTTTGATTTCCAGCCTATAATCTGTGTGCATAAAGTTGCATTTATATATGCCTATAATCTAGCCTATAGTCTGCCTATAATTAACCATAGTCCATCCTATAATCTGTGTGCATAAAGTTGCATTTATATATGCCTATAATCTAGCCTATAGTCCGCCTATAATTAACCATAGTCCATCCTATAATCTGTGTGCATAAAGTTGCATTTATATATGCCTATAATCTAGCCTATAGTCCGCCTATAATTAACCATAGTCCATCCTATAATCTGTGTGCATAAAGTTGCATTTATATATGCCTATATTCTAGCCTAAAGTCTGCCGATAATGAACCATAGTCCAGTCTATAATCTGTGTGCATAAAGTTTGCATGTTCTTCCTATGCATGCAAAGGTTCTCTCAGGGTCTCCAGCTTCCTCCTACAGTCCAAAACATGACTGTTAGATTGATTGGCATCTCTTAATTACCCCCTTAGATGCGAATGTGTGTGCATAGTTTTATGATGTGTTTCCCTGGTTTGGACTGGCGGCCTGTCCAGGCTGCACCCCGCCTATAACCCATACGCTACTGGAGATAGGAACCAGTTTGAAGAAGACAAGTGTCTATTATGTTTTTTTTAAACTTTGAATTCCAATGAACTTTTTTTGTTACTTGATTCTTATGATGAATTCGGTTAGTAAGTTAAACTAAATACTGTAAGGGCCGGATTTATCAAGATCCAATTTTGCGTGCAGTAATTTGCGCTCGCAAACTGGAATTTTGCGCGAGGGGTTGAACCATGGTTTGCTGGTGATTTAACAAGAGTGATTGCGTAACTGGTGGAAGGTGCAAAACTGTTGGAGACGCCCTATTTAAATGATGGTTTTGCGCGTTTTGTGGTTTGTGGCAAAGTAGTTTGTAGTCTGTACAAACTACTAGTGCATTAAGAAATCTAAATCTTACAGTGACCCCCAACAAAAAAAATAAAAAATTAAAAAATAAAATATATATATATATATATATATATATATATATATATATATATATATATATATATATATATATATATATATATATATATATATAAATTGGCAACCTAATATTCCCTAAGGTGGTATGTGCTGCAGTAAAAAAAAAAAAAAAACAGGTGTTTTGTATTGGCCTGTGACTGTGGATGAGATCCCCGCAGCATTTGGCACGTTGCTCCACAGGCTCAGGGGGAGAACCCCGACCCCGTCGGACAGCACTTCTGAAAAAAGGAGATTGGGAGATCCCAGCTCTCGCTGCAACCGTACGCTGGAATGACCCAAATGCAAAAAAAGTGCAATGTTGCAAGGAATTTTGTGATATCTGGTATTGCGTGGGTCCTCCTTGTGGCTGGCTCCAAATCCATTCGGAGTTCCCCCAACAGCTCCAAAATGGCAATGCTGGATAAACAATATGTTTTGATGATCGTTTCCTCGTTCATTCCAAAAATATTTACACGGAGTGAAAAAATGCGTTCTCTGCATCTCCTTGCTTCATTTCGATGTCTCCTTCTTGCGACAATAACCGCTGCCATGTGTGCGCAATTACGCATACAGACCATTTGCACCTTCTTTTGAAACGTGTTAAATATAGAGTCAGATAGCGTTAGCAAAATTGCTTTCAGGTTTGATAAATCTCTTTGCGAGTGCTAAATTAATATATCTACATGTTCTCCTCCCACAAGACGCACTTTTGCGTGTAAACGCCCCATATTGCATATTCATTGCAGAAAAAGTTCTAAATGGATAAGAGGCGCTATTTAGCACATTTTAAAGACCAAATCCTTTTAGCACGCTGTTGATAGATCAGTTTGTACATTTTTTAGCGTGCCCAGTGAAATAGCTCACGTTTTTATACACGCAAACCTTTGATAGATCCGGCCCTAAGTATAAACAAACAAAAAAAAAACTCTCCTGTGCCATATTTGTATGTTAACTATGCAAAGGGGAGTTTATGACCTGCTAGGTGTGCAAGGAGCCAAGAAAATGAGAAAATTATTTTTAAATAAATTAGGTTTTTTCAAGATATGAATTTTCTTTTGGTCATTCAATATTTGCTTATCTAATTTCAACACCTAAAGGAAGAAAATGAATTGCATTTTATTTGACAATATTGCATCGTAAAAGGATGACAAAAGCAATATTTTTTTGGTTTGGCCAATACAAGGCCTTACAATGCATTTGTAACCTCAACGTAGGTTACAAATGCTAAATTCCCAACAAAAAGTAAAGTTGTACGTCTTTGCCACGTAGATGATGACCACAGTGTAACAGCTGAGGAAAACAGATATGTCAAAGAGGGAAATGCTGAAAGCAAAGGGAGCTGCTTGCACGAAAAGCGGAGTTCATGCAAACTCATAGTTAATCAGCACGCTCGCTATGCCTCTCTTCCTTTCTGTGCAGATCTATACTCTCACCTGTCAAAGCAGCAGTGCCCTGAACCCATGAAAAGAGGGTGAGTATGCATCAAACCTACAGGAGTTACAGACGAAACTATAAGTGCTGAATTTAGAAATATGAGACCCAGAGATGCTGGGTGCAGCTGCTATAACACAATGCAGTCAATGTGTGAAACGATTGTCTCACTATGATCTGCAACAAAGTGACTTTAATGCAACACTTGCTTTTTTTGTAGATCAATACAGATTGAATCATGTCAGACAACATACTGGAGGAAATCTTCATCAAACGGTCTCAGCAGAAGAAGAAGACCTCTCCTCTGAACTACAAGGAGAGGTGGTTCATTCTTACCCAGGAAAAAATAGCCTACTATGATTTTGATTCTGAGAAAGGGGTACGTACCTGAAAACCAGCTGAGTCACATTTATCTCACATTATTTCTGTTGGCAACTTTAAACGAGTGCCGCTGTTTTGTTTTTCTAATTTTTTTTTTTTTTTTGTTTCTCTTCATATGTTGAGCAGAAGCGAAAAGGTTTAAAAGGGACCGTTGACATTGAGAAGATAAAGTGTGTGGAGACAGTCGAGCCTGAGGCTAACACCCCACAAGAGCGCATGTATGCTTTCCAGGTAGATATTTTCCTCATCGTACTCTTCTGACAAAGAACAAAAAACACATTTTCTTCAGATAAACCAAATCATCAAGTCCCCTTGATTTAGTTTTCGACTTCTATAAACTAAAACTTAATTAACTCAGAAAAAAATATAACGTTCCATAATGTTTATTTCTATTTGTTTTAGTTTGGTTACTATCAAATTTAAAACGACCGTCCTCAAGATTCAGTATGATGAGGTTTTTATTTTGCCTTCTTGTCAAACTAAAAGTGTAAGTGTCTGATGTTGTGAAAGTCAGTTCTCAAGAAGTGAAACTGTTGCTGATAAGGGACTTTCAGAGGCAGTCCAGGTGCTTCTGTTATATGATGAAGGCACCATAAACCATCAGGAAATTCAAAAAGTTTAGGGATTTTTTTTTTTTTTTTTTTGCACATATTTTCTAAATTTAAGCAAAGATGAGCTTTAGAATCCCAATACACATCTAAGGGTTTCTCAAGGCATGATACTGGGTGCTCCATTATTTTGATTTTCTACACTTTCCTAGTAGTTAGTATTCAGATTAAACTGATACCTCTAATATTATTTAAATTACCTGGTTGTCTAAACTAGATAAAAGACTTATAATCATCTTTGAAAAAATACAGTAAACTACAAACTCTACCATTACTACTCTAGTCTGCCTAGAATATACCTCCAACCCAGCTATGCAACTAGCTCCCGTTGTACTTCTACAAAAAAAACTGACTCACTCTGAACACACATTGAAAATCTATCTTACGATCTTGCTTCTCTCAGTTGCGAAGCTTAGACCTGTTGTATCATCCCCTGAATTTAACTTAAATGTTTATCCATCTGCTTATAACATTAGTTTATTTCCTGCCTTCCTGTAATAAGCAATGCTTTTCATAAATGCTTACAGGTCACATATTTTGTGATATGCTATTCAGGCTAAAGCATGATTTCTATCTTACATGATAGAGCTGGTTTTACCTGCTTACTGTTGAATTCAAAATTCAAATTAAAACATTATCTGGGATATAAAAAGCAGTGAATGGAGCCTTCAGTCTCCTATTAATCCAGCATAAGTAGGATTAAGCCTTTCACCTTGTGGTTCCCAGGCTGTGGTACAACTTTATACTGTCTATACTGTACAGTTCTGTGAGATTACGTGTGAAACAAATACTCATGAGCTCATTTAATAAGTGAATTATATAGCTTTCAAATGTTAAAACATCTGTGAAAATGGTAGTCTCTCTCTCTCTATCTATCTATTTCTCTCTATCTATATACACTATATTGCCAAAAGTATTTGCTCACCCATCCAAATTATTGGAATCAGGTGTTCCAATCACTTCCATGGCCACAGGTGTATAAATTCAAGCACCTAGGCATGCAGACTGTTTTTACAAACATTTGTGAAAGAATGGGTCGCTCTCAGGAGCTCAGTGAATTCCAGCGTGGAACTGTGATAGGATGCCACCTGTGCAACAAATCCAGTCGTGAAATTTCCTCGCTCCTAAATATTCCACAGTCAACTGTCAGCTGTATTATAAGAAAATGGAAGTGTTTGGGAACGACAGCAACTCAGCCACGAAGTGGTAGGCCACGTAAACTGACGGAGCGGGGTCAGCGGATGCTGAAGCGCATAGTGCGAAGAGGTCGCCAACTTTCTGCAGAGTCAATCACTACAGACCTCCAAACTTCATGTGGCCTTCAGATTAGCTCAAGAACAGTGCGCAGAGAGCTTCATGGAATGGGTTTCCATGGTCGAGCAGCTGCATCCAAGCCATACATCACCAAGTGCAATGCAAAGCGTCGGATGCGGTGGTGTAAAGCACGCCGCCACTGGACTCTAGAGCAGTGGAGACGCGTTCTCTGGAGTGACGAATCGCGCTTCTCCATCTGGCAATCTGATGGACGGGTCTGGGTTTGGCGGTTGCCAGGAGAACGGTACTTGTCTGACTGCATTGTGCCAAGTGTAAAGTTTGGTGGAGGGGGGATTATGGTGTGGGGTTGTTTTTCAGGAGCTGGGCTTGGCCCCTTAGTTCCAGTGAAAGGAACTCTGAATGCTTCAGCATACCAAGACATTTTGGACAATTCCATGCTCCCAACTTTGTGGGAACAGTTTGGAGCTGGCCCCTTCCTCTTCCAACATGACTGTGCACCAGTGCACAAAGCAAGGTCCATAAAGACATGGATGACAGAGTCTGGTGTGGATGAACTTGACTGGCCTGCACAGAGTCCTGACCTCAACCCGATAGAACACCTTTGGGATGAATTAGAGCGGAGACTGAGAGCCAGGCCTTCTCGTCCAACATCAGTGTGCGACCTCACAAATGCGCTTCTGGAAGAATGGTCAAAAATTCCCATAAACACACTCCTAAACCTTGTGGACAGCCTTCCCAGAAGAGTTGAAGCTGTTCTAGCTGCAAAGGGTGGACCGACGTCATATTGAACCCTATGGATTAGGAACGGGATGTCACTTAAGCTCATATGTGAGTCAAGGCAGGTGAGCAAATACTTTTGGCAATATAGTGTATATATATATATATATATATATATATATATATATATACATATATATATATAAGATTCACACTGAAGGTATCAAAAGTATGAATTAACACACGTGAAATGATACACTTAACAAGAACTGAAAATATGTCTTATATTTTAGGTTCTTCAAAGTAAGCACCTTTGGCTTTGATTACTCCTCCGCACACTCTTAGCATTCTCTTGATGAGCTTCAAGAGGTCTTGTTCCCAGAGATGCTTAGTATTTGTTGCCCCTATTGCCTTCACTCTGTGGTCCAGCTCACCCCAAACCATCTTGATTGGGTTCTGGTCCGGTGATTGTGGAGGCCAGGTCATCTGGCGCAGCACCCTATCACTCCCCTTCTTGGTCAAATAGCCTTTACACAGCTTGGAGGTGTGTTTGGGGTCATTTTCCTGTTGAAAAATGAATGATCGTCCAACTAAATGCAGCATGCCGCTGCAAGATGCTGTGGTTACCATGCTGGTTCAGTATGCCTTCAATATTGAATAAATCCCCAAACGTGTCACCAGCAAAGCACCCCCACACCATCACACCTCCTCCCTCATGCTTCACGGTGGGAACCAGACATGTAGAGACATTTCCTGCGTCGCTGACGACACGATATTTGGAACCAAAGATCTCAAATTTTGACTCATCAGACCAAAGCACAGATTTCCACTGGTCTAATGTCCATTCTTTGTGTTCTTTAGCCCAAGCAAGTCTCTTCTGCTTGTTGCCTGTCCTTAGAAGTGGGTTCCTAGCAGCTATTTTACCATAAAGGCCTGATTCACACAGTCTCCTCTTAACAGTTGTTCTAGAGATGTGTCTGCTGCTAGAACTCTGTGTAGCATTGACCTGGTCTCTAATCTGAGCTGCTGTTAACCTGCGATTTCTGAGGCTGGTGACTCGGATTAACTTATCCTCTGCAGCAGAGGTGACTCTTGGTCTTCCTTTCATGGGGCGGTCCTCATGTCGGCCAGTTTCTTTGTGGCACTTAATGGTTTTTGCAACTGCACTTCGGGACACTTTCAAATTTTTGCCGTTTTTCACACTGACTGACCTTCATTTCTTAAAGTAATGATGGCCACTCATTTTTCTTTACTTAGCTGCATTTTTCTTGCCATAATACAAATTCTAACAGTCTATTCAGTAGGACTATCAGCTGTGTATCCACCTGACTTCTGCACAACACAACTGATGGTCCCAACCCCATATTAATAAGGCAAGAAATCCCACTTGTTAAACCTGACAGGGGACACCTGTGAAGTGAAAACCATTACTGGTGACTACCTCTTGAAGCTCATTAAGAGAATGCCAAGAGAGTGCGAAGCACTAATCAAAGCTAAAGATGGCTACTTTGAAGAAACTAGAATATAAGACATATTTTCAGTTGTTTCACACTTTTCTGTTAAGTATATAACTCAATGTGTGTTAATTCATAGTTTTGATGCCTTCAGTGTTAATCTGCAATTTTCATAGTCATGAAAATAAAGAAAACCTTTAATTATAAAGAAAACTCTCCTACTTTTCACCTTCTGTTAAAGTTGGTTGAACATGAGCCAAGTAGCTCATATATTTCCACCTTTGTACATCTTTTTTGGATGTTGTCAGGTGTTGCAATTTTCATGCGTATGGTAATGCAGTAGCCGTCCATTTTATATTTGAACTTTATGTACTGTTCACTGTACATTCTGCGGTGAACAGAAATGATGATATACACAAGCTGCCTTACAATGGAGATCAGCACATTTGCTGTAATGATGATACCAGTGGAAAATACTCTTATATCTCTTATTTTTAACATCATTTATGATCATTGTGGAACTATTCTTGATATATTTGTGTGCTTTAAGGCCGAAGCTGCAGCTGCATTAACAGGTTAAGTCAAAGAAAAATTACCCAAACTATTTTAAGTGGTTGTGAAAACAGTTGCTCTCATTTGTAGGTTATGATATAATTCAAATGAATCATATTTTTGGAAAGCTGAATCTAAATGATAAAACACACTCCAACATGATTACTGTTAACTAACATAGAACCTCCTTTACAACATGAAGAAGGGAAGATAGATTTCAAGAAGCAACAAATCCAGATCCAGTGAGGAAAAGAATTATGAGAACATGAAATGTTTTAGTTTGGGAAGGGGAATTATAAAACTACTTTTTTATACTTGGATCTTATAGATATTGAGATACTTAAGATATAAACTGAACCAAGCATATATGTTCTGGTTCCCCTTTAAAAATTCTCAACTTCCTCAGGCCGCCATTTAAGTCAACCCTAAGTTCAGCTCGTAGAAGCTGTGTTTGAGAACTGTGGTCTAAATAAATTCTGGGTTTTGCCACAGATCATTTACGATGAAGGACCTTTGTACATATTCGCAAAAACAGAAGACATTCGGAGGCTATGGATAAAAAAACTAAAAGAATGTGAGTAAAACGGGTCTATATATGTGTCTTGTGTTAATCTGATAGCCTTTGGTTTCCATATCTCAACATTTATCAGATAGTGTGACAGCGGAGTTGGATGCCTACGCAAATGCTGATTTTATGTAAATGTCCTACGCATGAATCCATGTACGCTAATGTGACTGTTTGTTGTGCATAGTGGTCCGCTTTAACAAAGATCTGATGCAGAAGTACCATCCCTGTTTCTGGGTGGATGGCCTGTGGCTTTGCTGTAAGCAGGAAGTCAAACAAGCCATGGGTTGCAAAGTTCTAGAAGATTCTACAAAAAATGGTGAGAATAAGACTTTTGACGGGACTGAATTCAAATCAAAAAGGGAACTTTTAAAGTTTCAAATAAATCATGTTTTAATTGAATAAACAACAGGTTTTAAATCATCATCGGGTCGACGGCAATCCAGGAAACCACTTCCACCAACCCCAGTAGAGGTACACCCAGTTTGTTTAGATTCACACTCACTGGATACAGGTCTGTTTGTTCTGAATCTATACAACAATCTCACATTACTTTAGGAGAAGACTTTGCGCTCATTGCCCCCGGAACCCGTTGAAACACAGACGCATTCTGGAAGCATGACTTTTGTAGCTGAATACGATTACACACCAATGAATGCCCAGGACCTGGAGCTGAGGAAGGATGAGGAGTACACCATCCTGGAGAGGTCTGACCCGAACTGGTGGAAAGCAACAGACAAATACGGGTGAGATGGCTAACACAGCAAAGCGAAACAGGGATTTGCAATCATGCATTTAAACAGAAAATACATGCATTTTTATTTAAAATCCTTTGAAGCTACTTTGTTCTTCTTTTGGCTATAAAAATAAGAAAAAGTGGGAACCCTTACAAAATGACCTGTGAAGAAAAAGGAACAAACTTAAATACTTTTAAAAAAGTGCATTAGGCTCCCAAAAACTTTTTTTTGTTGTTGATGATTTTGCACTTTTTGTCGATGTTCTTCAATCTTCTTTCTGCAGAAAAGAAGGCTACATACCAAGTAATTATGTTGTGGAAGCAGAAAGGGGACTTGAAAGATTTGAGTGAGTAGAAAGCTCAATTTTCGCCCACTAACTGGTGTTTGGGGTTGAACTATTTGATGCATCACATAAGCTGCTTTTAAAGAAAAGTGATAATGACTTTTGTTTTCACAGTTGGTACTCCAAAAACACGAATCGTAGTCAAGCAGAGCAGCTTTTGAAATCTGAGGTAAGCATAAGAAGAACCAATGTCTAAAATGGTCTATTAATCCATTCACCCATGTGTTTCTGATAAAAAGTTTAAGAGTTATGGAATGTGAGCTGTAACCTATTTTCAGAACAAAGATGGAGGTTTCCTGGTACGAGACTCAAGCAAAGCTGGGAAATACACTGTGTCTCTGCTCACCAAAGGTGGCATGTAAGTAACCTCACATGGGGTTAAAACACTGCTACCATTTATATAGTTCATCCCCTGGCTCCACTCATGCATGAACCTCTGAAAAGAAGAACTGTGTGCTGAAAGCGGAAACTGCAGGCCACAGAGGGAGGGAGATGTAAATTAATCATGCAAAACTTGGACTAATCTGTCTACAGAACTATGTTTTTGTTAATCTACGTTTGGAGCCATCTCTGGATAAGAGTGGGGTGATAATCGCTCCACAGCCTTATATGATCCCTGACTGGCTTCCTGTGACATTATTTTTTTCTCCACAGGGAAACAGGTGGAAGCTGCAGACATTACAATATCTGCACGACCCCACAGGGACAGTTTTATCTGGCAGAAAAGCATCATTTCAACACTATTCCAGAACTCATCAACTATCACCAACACAACGCAGCAGGTCAGCATCTGGACATGGTGATAGCAAAATAAGGACTCTTTTTACAAGCAGAAACTATGCTTACCCACATTTATTTCAAATTAAACTACAAATACACCAGAAAAGGAAACAAATGGCCAATACTGATTTATTCATTTATTTTTGGTCGACTGTTACCAACCAAGGATTCCAGATAAAAGCTAATCAAAAGATTTCTGATTAAGGTAGCAGCTTTGATTCTAATTTATAGGAGTTACACATTCCAAACTATTTCCCCTACTTTTATCAGTTTTTTTATTCAACTGCATAAAAATCCATGGTTGATGAAATGAAATCATATTTATCAGCATTTCACCCATCGGACACCAACTATTGAGTCAGTAAAAAGAAAATATGGTAATTGCTTTTCTCAGAAGTTTAATGCTTTTCTAAATAAAGTTGTTAATCTTGTTAAATTAAAACATTTTCTTTATTTTATTTTTTGAATTAATAACATTTTTTTTTTTTGCATATTCAATATAGATAATAAGCCTAAAGTTTTACTACAATTTTTGTTCTTAATTTCACTTTGTGTAGTGGCCTAATGGGGTAGTGGTGTGAAATTTAAACAAGATGTATTTTTACTTTAAATTAATTCATAATGTTATATAATTTTAAAAAAGGACAGGTGACTTGATTGTTCCTGTTTACAAATAATAAAATGGTTGCCAGCATTACTGTGAAATGTGAGTCAAAGAGGCTCTGATGTAATCCTGTCTCCTTTCCTCCACAAAACATTATCAAGTATTTTATTTTAGCTATTTAAAATAGAGAAAATATTCACACTAGAACAGGATGACCGAAACAGGAAACTACCATGACCATAAATCATGTGTTCCCCACTCATACACAGACAATTGTTTATCTAGAGATATAACTCTGTTCCAGAAACACTCTATAGATGATGCTGTAGGTTTACTGCCTTAAAAAGATTCACTTTAAATCAGTTTATCCTATTTCTGTGGTGTCATTTCCCAAAAGTTGTTTTGGGCTACTTTAAATTAACAAGCAAATTCAGGTTTACTAAGAAAAAGGGAAAAACTTTTATTTAACAAATGCCAATTTGATTAGAGCTAAATTGTAGAATCAAATGATCAGCTAAAAAGAGAACCTATATCTTATCTGATTTTTTTCTCCTATTACCAGGTATGGTCAGCAGGCTGAAGCACATTGTATCTAATCGAGCACGTCCTCCTTCAACTGCAGGACTGGGTTATGGTAAGATGTTTTTGTTTTCATCAGAGGTAGCCTAATTCACTTAATTAATTTATGAAAATGTAAGTAAAGATGAGAGCAACTTAAAAAAAAAAAAAAAAAAAACTGAGGCCAAAGAAAAGCTATTCAACACCTAATAGATGTTTTTCACCCCAACACTTTTATTGTTTGGATTAAATATTCTTACGTTATTTCCCAACTTGTTTTTTCCATGATTATCATAGGATGTAATAAGTTATTTTTACCATAACTAAAAACTGTGACTCTCTTTTCATTTCAAACTAAGAGAGGATTGATCAACTCACTTTGGCTCTATAGAGCAAAAATCCCTTTTTTCTTTAGCAACAAGTCCTTGTTTGAGTTGGGTTTTTAAACTTTAATTATACTAAAAACAGAATTGAAGCATGTCTATACTTGGAATATGATCAGTGTATGGCACTTACAGGTGGATTATTTAGACTTATTTTTTAACTATATGATGATATCAAATAATACAACGTTGCAAATATTCTAGTTAATATTCTAGTACTGAACACGTTATGAATATTAAGCAGTTAAAGTAAGAACAATATTCTACAATAACATATTTTGGGACATTGTCTATGGGTATGCTAATGTTTGGGGTGATTTTGGTAATCTCTGTTCTATATTATCGATATTTGCTTAACCTATTCTGAACTTAAAAAGCAAGTAACCCGAATAATGGTCATTGCATTCATGATGCATTCACAATTAGTCAGAAATGTAAAGAACAGGTTTGGTACCCAATACGGCCGTGTATTTTAAAATGTTTAAAAGCTGCTGAAGGGAAAAGGGTTTTAGGGGATCTGAATTTATGCAGCACAGGAGTAAATTGGTGGTTTATGATTAATTGAACTCAATGGCAGAATTTTTCATGTAATCTATCTACTTTCTAACATGTTCTGTTGGATTTTAAGCTGAAAGAATTAGCAACAGTTTCCAAGCATTTCCACAGATTCCAGGTTGCAGCATTTTAATGAGGCTCGTTTGGTTTGGCTTTATTGATTCCTATAGTTGAGGTTGTAACCTCACTTGGGTTCTTTGATTAACCAGTATTATGTTTTTGCAACCCACTTAGATAGATTTATAATAAAGTGCTTAAAGATATAAAAGCATCACTTTAAAAGAATGGACATGATGCTGTTTGTAATATTATTACATGTGTGGTTAAATGATTTTGAACAAAAGTTGATAAAGTCACTAAATATTTTGGGTCATGAGTCGATTGGCACCATTTTGTGGGTCATTTATAGAGCTAGATCTTCAGATTCACCTCAGATCTGTTCTTGTCGCTTAAAATAATCTACTACAATAATGTAAATTAGAAAGCATCACAAAATATAAACATAACAATATGACAACACCAACACCAGAGACGAATATTATGCTTATAGCATATCTCGTATATTTGAATCACCTAAAAAAGTTTTTATTTTAACTAAACAACAATCAGATCTTTACATTAAACATAAACCATTAACTGTATCAGTAGCCTTGCTCAGCCACCGCTCACCACACCCATTGCGAAAAAACCAACATGTCTATCATGTCTGCAGCTGTAAGGCCCGACACAGCATTACAGCATTTCTCTAATAGAACATGTGGCTTTGAAACTTATTGCTGATGTAACTATTACATAATATGCAAACTGTTCATGATTAAACATTTGTTGCTATGCTTGAATTGAAAACTACTGAACACATTCATTCCAGCTTTAGTTGCCAGAATAACACAACTATCTATTTTATCTAGCAGCTTGCTTCCCTCCACTGCGAAAGCAAGATTTTCATCTAAAAAGTGAAAATTATGTTTCAGCTTATGTATTAATTTCTGTCCTCTTTAACAGTAACAAAAATATTGTATTCATCCCCATTAATGACTGAAATTCTAATTTTTTGTGTCCGTTTGTCTCAGTTAGCTATTCAGTTTCCCCATCTTTATTTACCGACTAATGTGATTCATGAAACCAGGTTTCTGTGAGTCAAATTTAAAGAGTTAGTTTGTCACCAGTTGTAAATATAAAACATGTCTAACAGGAGCCATGGCTTAATGACACTACAATAGGCCCATAAGCAACATTATCTGGGTGGGCCCCAAATGAAGTACAACAGCTCTCCTTCTTTGCTTTTTCTTTTCTGGAATCCGCTTAAGTACCTCTTTTTTGGTATCCATCGTCGCTAACAGATTGTTCATAACAGTTATGGTTTTAATCTACGCTCTGGATTACCAATAATTCCAAGTCGTATAGTAAAAAATAAAATACTCAAATACATTGTTCTTTTAAGATCTTTATTGTGGTTTGAAACATATTATAGGAGTGTATTTTTACCAACCGTCTAATAAACTATACACAGTTAATAACATAGTTATAAAAAAGGACCACTGTCTGCTTTGCTATTGGTGTCACGTTTAAATGGCTCAACATCTTGTTTAAATCTGGCATGTGTTGGGGTATAAATAAGGTCTGTACAGTCAATCAAATATCAGGTGGGTTTAAGAGGAATTTTTCCGCACTATTACATCTGCAAAGAAACGGCCTAGTCCACAATTGTGTAGAGGGCCAACCAGGTGTCAGTGACGGGGCCCCAAGGAGGTCGGGGGCCCCTAAGGAACTGCAGTCTCTGCTTACCGACAGTGACGCCATTGAAAAGGAGAGTCACCCTTATTTTATAGTAGGCCTAATAAGTTCTTGCTATTGTCTTTATCTTAATGAACTAGCTTTTTAACCCCTAATGAATTTTTGTCAAGCTTACTCACGATTTTCACATGTTCATAACAGAGGCTAAAAGTAGAATAGAATAGAATTCAACTTTATTGTCATTGCTTTGTCACAAGTACAAAGCAACGAAAATAACTCTCTGCATTTAACCCATCCCCTTGCTTAGAAGTGGGCTGCCATTGTGCGGCGCTGTGTGGGGTTAAGGGTCTTGCTCAGGGACCCAGAGTGGCAGTCTGTGGGAGTGAGGCTCAAATTCAGAACCTCTGAAAAAATAAAGCAAACAAATGTTGGTTTTTTTAAAGTTTTGCTGCCAAGTTAAAAGCATGTGTTTTTTTTTGTTTTTTTTCAGGTGTTTGGGAAATTGACCCGCGGGATCTCACTTTCATCAAAGAGCTGGGTAACGGCCAATTTGGAGTGGTGAAGTATGGAAAGTGGCAGGGCCAGCATGATGTGGCCATAAAGATGATTAAAGAGGGCTCCATGTCTGAGGATGATTTCATTGAAGAAGCCAAAATCATGATGTAAGTCCTGAATGTTACAGAACTTTTGTGTCAAATGAGAAAGATTATACCCCGCAAACACTACAGGAAAAACCTGTTAACCTCCTTCTTATTTGGTTCAAACAAGGAAGCTTCGCCATGAGAATCTGGTGCAGCTGTACGGCGTCTGTACCAAACAAAGACCTATTTATATCGTAACTGAGTTTCTTGCAAATGGATGTCTCCTAACCTACCTAAAGGAGGGGCTGAAACAACACCCGACAACAGTCCAGCTTCTTGAGATGTGCAAAGACGTATCCGAGGGCATGGCCTACCTTGAACAGCAGCAGTATATACACAGAGACCTGGTAAGAGGCAACGACCAACTGTTGAACATTTTAAACAAAATCTCATTAGATTCAGGATAGGATTACCAATGTTTAGGCATTACGTGACAAGTCTAGTATTTCATTGATTATCCTTTATCCTGATTGTGTTGTTTGTTTTACCTTTAGGCTGCCAGGAACTGTTTAGTAGATTCTAACGGCACAGTCAAGGTGACTGACTTTGGTTTGTCAAGGTAAAGCATTTAATGTGTAACAAATTGGAACAAAGGAGACTTGTGAGTTCACAGCGTGACTTTAAATTCCTTTCCTATTATCCTAGATATGTTTTGGATGATGAGTACACAAGCTCAGCAGGCTCAAAGTTTCCAGTCCGCTGGTCACCTCCAGAAGTACTGCTATACTGCAAATTCAGCAGCAAGTCAGACATCTGGGCTTATGGTGAGAAGTCTGAGTGGTTCATTTTGTTTATATGAACAGCCAATGAGATGATGTTTTTCACTTTAAAAGTGATCTTGAATAATTGTTTAAGAAGGTATTTTTTCCATGTACTTACACTGCTTCTGGTGCAGTGTTTGCATAAAATGTTGAAGCTAGAGACAGGCTGACATAGCACCAGTTTGTCCATGTTTGGGTTCATTGTCTCTAAATCCCTCTAGTTCTATTTTAAGTAGTATAACAACCACAGACAGACAGAAAAATGTCAGAAGTTTGTTAGGCACTAAACTGACAAGGGAAAAGAAAAGAATAAATTACTCAGAAAGACCTTCAGAAAGTTTTGACTGAAGACTTTTGCAAAGCACTGTTTCTGATTAGTGTTGACTCCTTGATTTAGTGAATCTTAGATGTATCTGTTGTTTATCAGGAGTTTTAATGTGGGAGGTTTACACACTGGGGAAGCTTCCATATGAACGTCTTAACAATACAGAAATAGTGGATCAGGTGTCCAGAGGCCTGCGTCTCTTCCGTCCACAACTGGCCAATGAGAAGGTCTACAGCATCATGATGCTCTGCTGGAGTGATGTAAGCTTGTTTCTTATCTCATCCTTAGCCTAAAAAAAAAAAAAAAAAAACACATGCGCTTAACTGTTTTTTTTGCCTTTTCTTTTACAGAAACCGGATGAAAGACCCACCTTCCAGGAGCTGGCATATAATGTTCAAGATTTGCTGTATGAACTCCAATAAACCTGAGAATAATTTATAAACACAAACAGGAGTCTCTGGTCCTCAGAGAGAAGCTCCCCAATGGGAAACATTGAGCATAATTAAAACAATTGAAACTTTAAATGTGTGGATGAGCAGCTTTTTAAAGCTTATCTAGAATGTGAACTGTTTTAATGCAAATGTCACTTTTAGTCACTAGCTTTTGCATAACATTAATAAGACTGCAGTTCTATGAACCATATTTAGATTTTGTTTATATTATTCTGAAGGTTGTTTAATTAAACATGACAGTTTTGTTTGTACTCTGTGAAATTGTTGTGAACACACTTGTATGTAAAAATAAATTTTGTAAGCTGATATATGTTGCACAAATAAATGCCAAGTAAAAGTGGCTTATGAGATATAATGTGTAGAAAACAGAACCTTTCTCATTTTATTTGTATTCTGTTGGCACATTTATATTTTTAAACAAAAAAATAAGTAAGCATTTTTAAAGAATGGATTAAATTGAAAACGTCCATCGATCCATCCATGCATTGTTCGCCCCCCCTAAAAAACTAATAAATATGATAAAATGAAACATAAAACATTAAAACATTATGATAATCAATAAATATCGAATGTTTCTTAAACAGATAATAGGATTGTATACACCTGTTTTTTCTGGGTTTTTTTTTTGTTACTTTCTTGAAGTTTAAAATAATAAAAGGCATTAGTCCATAGAGGAGCTATAAGGCATGAGTAAATGTCTGTAAAGATAATTTGACAAACCAAGTAAATTAGAGTTAAAGGATCTCTGACTGTGACTGGCTGGATGTACTTTCTCCATCCTCTGACATGTGAGTTGGCTCGGAGCTCGTCTCCTTGGCTGTGTGTTTCTTGCTTTTTGTATCTCTACTTCTCCTTGAACCCTAGTCGGCCTCTGCAGATGGCCACTCATGCTGAGCCTGGTTCTGCTGGAGGTTTCTTCCTGTTAAAAGGGAGTTTTTCCTCTCGACTGTCGCTACAAGCATGCTTAGTGTGAGGGATTACCTGCAATCAACTGCTTTTCCTTAGATAGAAAACTCTGAATTTGGCTGTATGATCTGGTGAACTGTGAAATGCCTTGAGATGACATTTGTTGTGAATTGGCGCTGTATAAATAAACTGAACTGAATTGAACCACACAGTTCAAAAATCCTAAAACATAAATCAAATTATGTCAAACCGTGGGATTTGGGCGCTCATACTGCGTTCCACATATTTATTCTTTCTTTTTTATTATTAAATAACTTACATTTTATTGTTTTATGACAAACGGCACAACGTTACGTCAGGATGACCTTTCGTCACACAAACGCGCCCCATGATTGGCTTAGCTACTTCCGGCTTCCCGTTGTTCAGTCGCACACGTGAAGGTCAGCAAAAACAGCCACCCGGCTCTGATCATTAGGATTAATATCGGCCCTCCGGCTTTGTTTAAGGGAGAGATGGACGGTCAGGGAGCCACAGCCGATCCTCAGCTGCAACATTTTATCGAGATCGAGTCTCAGAAGCAGAGGTTTCAGCAGCTGGTGCATCAGATGACTGAGGTTTGCTGGGTAAGACCAACGGTTTCATAGCAGCATGTTGATCTGTATACTTTGGTGCAGGTTGGAGCGCTGTTAGGGAAGCTGCAGATATATGTTATGCTTGTTCTAAACATGCAAAAATATTCTAAATGTTTAGGCAGCCTTCTCAAATAATGCCTGAATATATAGCTGATTAGGCAAACATATGGGAAGCTATCTATCTGTTTATCTATCTATCTATCTATGTATGTTTATCTATCTGTATATCTATCTTTCTCTCTGTATCTTTCTGTCTTTATATCTATCTATATATATATATATATATATAGATATGTCTGTATATCTGTCTATATTTATCTATCCATCTATCTGTATATCTTTTTGTATATCTATCTGTCTGTGTATCTATGTATCTGTATATATATTTCAATATGGTATATAGATAGATAAAGCTATCTCTCTCTCTCTCTCTCTATCTATCTATCTATATATATATATATATATATGTGTATATGTATGAATGAATGAATAATATAATTTTCAGAATTGTGACAAATCCCTGTTTCTTTCTTAAGTTTCCCAGTAGTAGAATATAATGGAGTGTATGTTCTGGTTGATATGGATTAATTAATTTTGATGTTCATTATTTAAAACTGTGTCTCTGCAGGAAAAATGCATGGATAAACCAGGACCCAAGCTGGATTCCAGAACAGAAGCATGCTTCGTTAACTGTGTGGAGCGGTTTATAGACACCAGCCAGTTTATCCTCAACAGACTGGAACAGACTCAGAAGAGCAGGGGGGGATTCTCCGAGACAATGTTGGACTAAAAAAAAACGGACAGTTTTTGCAAACAGCCTCATGACTGGGTGCTCCACTTCATCCCGACACAGCTGTCTGCATAGTAAGCTGGGGAGAAGAACTACAGCCAGTGTTACCTTTAAAAACAAGTGCCTGAGATTAAAACCATGTACAGATCTGTGTAAAAGTCTACTGTCTAAAGGATAATGAGTGTTAGATGCTGGTAGGTTTCTAGTTCTGTCAGCTTATTAAAATCATAAAATGCAAACTGTCAAGCCGAGTTTGGATGTGGGGAGATGTTTTCCTGCTAAATGAACTGCACTAAAAAAAGTTAGTCAGTAAAACCACCTGGCACTTAACAGACACTAGAGTGTAAATATGCAATAATCAAAATGCCAAATCAATTTGTCAAGCCTTTTAAAATGCTTGTACAGTGAATAGAAAGGTAAGCACACCCTCCCTCATATACCTAATTTTTGTTAAGATATATATTTTTTTCTTTTTCCACCTTTTACTGCAACCTATAAGATGCTCATCTCCATGTTACAAGAAAAGTATTTTATGCATAAAATCAGAACTGAAAAACTTTTCTGTATGTATGAACAACATACCTTTATTCTATGGGGATTTTGTAGTATTTGCAGACGATTTCCCAAAATTTGTGTGACGTCTCCTGTGCCCTATTGTCTCCAGATCCTCCTACTAGAGTTCAGGTTGGGTCTCTATATGCCCAATATCTCTATCTAGTGAACGCAATGGTTGAAGTAAATTAGGTGTTTGCTTTAGGTTGTTACTTGATTCAAATGATTGCAGCTCAACAAAAGCCTGTTAATTAATTAATAAAATTAAAGTGTGCTGAAAAAGGGGAAACAAAACATGGATACCAGCCCATGAGGACTGACTCTGGACACCACTGCTTTAAGTCATCATCGTGATTAAGATCTTCAGTTGTTTAGCCAAAGCATGAAGTTTTGTGAGAAGATTGAGAATTGAAAATGGAAACTTTTGATTATACTTTTCTCGTTGGCTAATGTTCCAATTCCACACCCAAATCATTATACCGCCACTACCATGCTTTTTCATGTCGCCATCATGTTTTGATAATGTCGTTATTTTCACAGCAAACATCAGTTTAAAAATCATCTTTTGTTTCATGAAACCATACAATATTTTCTTTTGTAATGTAGCTCTACCAGTTTCCCTCCTTATGTAGCTGTTTTTGTCACATTAAAGGTGAAAAAGGTTCTGAAAGTATGTCTTCTTGCAATCATAATACCTGGCATTTTAAGAAAAAGCCGACTTCTTGTTTCAACAATAAGTGCGCCTATATTTTATTAAATTAATCTGCTAAACATGACATTCTTTGGTTTGGAGTTTTTAACATAATACTGAGGTAATGCCAGAGGTCAATGTCACTTTTAAGAGCAAGCAGACTTAAGACTTGGTGTTAAATTACACTGCAAAAATAGATGGGGGGGAAAAAGTAACAACTTGAAATAAGTGTGTTTGCCCTTCATTTTATCAAACATATATCTGGCAATGGAATGAGCACTTTGGCTGCTTAAGAAAAGATAAATATACTTATCTTGGAGTAAGATTCTTTTGTTATAAGCACACAAAATCTTATTCCACTGACAGATCATTACTTAACTACTCAACCAAGTGGAAAACTACTTTTGTTTAAACTTTTCAGTGCAGTCAACTACTTTTTCAAATAAAGCAAAAAGTGCTAAACTGTAAAAAAAAAAAGATAATGCTTTCAGTATTAAAATGCAAAATATTAAATACAAAAAAATATATTTTGTTCCAATTCAGAACAAGAACTCAGATACAGGAGGAAGTTAAAGGCTTTACAGTCTATTAAACGTAAAGAGTTTGGTTTTAGATAAGTCCATAGGTTCTTTTTTTTTTTTTTTTTTATTTATGAGGCCCTCCCTTTCTTTCACCATGTCTGGTTAACTTTCTCTCATCTTCTGCTTGGATATCATCAGGAAGAGCCAGATATGGTTGTTGGCCCCCTGGGAACCAATCAGGGCTTTTTCTCAGGTATAAAGGAAGGGAGTCGAGGCTGTATGTAATGTCTTTAAAGGCATGGAGGAGAAAAATCCCCAAAATTATGGTAAGGAATCCGCTGATTGTCCCAATGACACCATCGACGTTCATTTTCAACCACTCCTTGAACAGGATGGCTGAACAAGCCATGACTGATGTGGTGAAGAAGACGTAGTAAATTGGCGTGACGATGGAGGTGTTGAAAATGTCCAGAGCTTTATTCAGGTAGCTGATCTGAATGGTGACGCAGATGGCCAGGCAGATGAGTAAAGCCCAGAATAGGGGATCCTTCAGCACCGCCGTCCCTGAAACCAGCTCCTTCATTCCAATCCCGAGACCTTTGACGCAAGACACTGAGAGCGAGCCAATCACAGAACAGATCAGGATGTAGACGAGAAAGTTTTTCTGTCCGAAGCGAGGGGCCACAGCAAAGATCAGGACTAAGCTGCTTCCAACAACACACACAGCAAACACAAGGAAACCTGGTAGAAACACAAGAGGCAATATTAGAATAATGGAAATCAAGGTGCATTAAGACTTTTTTTAGGTCCTTGATGCATATATATATATATATATATATATATATATATATATATATATATATATATATATATATATATATATATATATATATATATATATATATATATATGTGCATCGCCATTACTGGGCGTTTTATCTCTGTGTGTTTTGGGTCATCCTCTTAAAAGACCCATAATCAGCGACTGAGTCCAAGTTTTTTGGCCCTCGACATCAAATCTCTCATTCTCTGGTCCATGTTAAGTGTGATACACACCATGTATATATGCATACATACAAGCCACATTAGCTGTGTGATTATTTGAAGCAAATTCACAATACCTACAAGTTTTCAAGATTCCGCTATCAGTAAAATCACAGATAAAGACGTTAAACTACCTGGGTCCTTTAGTTTCTCAGCCATTGCGCTTAGCGAGGCGACTTCCTCTTCCTGTGGTGCATGAATCACCATGACCGTCGAGCCCAAGATGCAAAGCAGACAACCAATCTTCCCATGAACGTTCAGCCTCTCGTTTAGAAAGTATGAAGACAGCACAGCACTGGAAAAGTAAAGGTATTATCAGTAAAAATGTTTGAAAAAGGAGTCTATAAAAAAATCTATATTAAGAACATATATAGAAAACATTTCTCTCATTTTTTAAGGGATTACGGTCCCTTAAAAAAGTATCTATACCATTCGCGTTGATTAAATAAAAAAGCTGAAAATTAATATGAACTTAAATGAAAGTGACTATCCAGGTGATTATTTTCAAAGTTTTACATATTAAAATCTGAAAAGTGTGATTTGCATTTATTTCCCCCTCCTTTTTTTATAACCCTGAATTAAACCAGCTACCATAGTTACCTAGTTGCATCCTAGTTGCTGTATTTTATTCATTGATGCTTTTAGAGTTAACTTGCTTTATCTATCATAAAGTCTTCCAACACCTCAACTTGGTGTCAGGATGGTCTAGACGCTCATCTGATCAGGAACGCTCAAAGCTGGTCCTCAAGGGCCACTGTGCTGCAGGTTTTTGTGATCTCCCTGCTCCAGCACAGCTAATTTCCATTCATAGCTGATTAGCAGGCTTTTGTTGAACTGCAAACACCTGAATCAGCTGTGTTGAAGCTAAGAAACAAAAAGCTGCAGGACAGCTGCCCTAGAGGACCAAATTTGAACATGCCTTGTCCAAATTGTGGACATACGCCAATATGTATCAGATGCTCTTTGGAAGGATCCCCAGTTATTTTCCTTTGCCTGTCTCTTGTGTGATGATGGATATATTAGAGAGATTGGCTTGGCTTTACTTGCTTAATAAAGCAAGAGAACATCTTTGTCGCCCTCCTCTGTGCTGCATCTTGATTCACCAAACCTTTAAGAGGCAAGCAAAGTTTAGAGAATTTCACCACTTGCCCCAGGAGCTGCAGGCAGACAAAGCACACTGCGAGATGCACGAAAAGCGCTGCAGGATCTCTTGATGCACATCCACCGCACACTTTGCATGAAATTACATGCCTCTGAAGCTCAAATCATATTTGGTCTGAAAGCTCCTTAGAGCCACCTAGCCGTCCTCAGAGGTGTGTGGGTGAATATTAATAAAGAACTAAAAAACACATCTGAACTCAAAGGCCAGGCATGGAGGGAGTTAATGAGAGAAGCAACCAGGAGGCCAATGGTAACTCTGGAGGAGCTGAAGAGACAAACAGCTCAGATTAAAGCAGTCCTGAAGAGCATAGAAGGAGAAGGGTCCATAGCAGACGTGAAAGCCTATCTCCTTCAGCCTATAAATCACTGAATGGATCAGCACCTCAATAAATAACAGATTTGTTGACATTGTATCAACCTCCCAAACCACTCAGGTCTTCTAGTTCAAGCCTACTCTACCTAGAACTAAAACCAAACAGAGAGAAGCAGCATTTAGTTCCTATGCTCCACTTATCTGGAAGAAAATTCCAGAAGACGGTAAAAGGGCTGAAACTCAAAATCAAAAACCAATTTTTTTAGAACTGCCTGACTGTTGAAGTTAAACTGTTAACCGTTGTATTATTACTTCACATTTGTGGTTCAACACTTTTATTTACTTTACTGCTCGTTTTTGTTGTTGCAGCGAATTGATATAAAGCACTTTGAATTGTCTTTGTACTGAAATGTGCTATGTAAAAAAATAAAAAATAAATGTTTCTTGCCTTAAAAAAAAACTCACAATGAACATCCCCTACTTAGAAGACATGGTGTCAGCTGCATCATGCATAGGAGATTCTATTTCTGACTGTGGACTGAAGCTGTTTGTGGTTAATTTCAAAATATCAGTGAGGATCAAAACTAAACATACACCCAGAGCTGTGAAACAAAAAAAAAACATTGAAATCAGTGGTACAAAATGTCAACATGTACAAAGATCAATTGGTCGAGAAAGCTGGTAACAAATGCCTGCCACACTTTTCAGATTTCCATTTGTAAAAATTATAGAGAGAAAATGATTTTCCTTCCACTCCTCAGTCTTGCACTATTTTGTGTTAGTCTTTTACAAAGATCCCATAAGAATACATTAAAGATTTTGGTAATAATGCAAAAAAAGGAGGAAAAAAAAGGTTAAACTACTTTTGCAAGATGGTGCATTCCTGTATCTGTGCACATTCCAACTAACAGCATATGAAATAAGAGGTTGAATACCTGACAAGTACACTGAGTGCTCCAAGGGGGGTCACCAGTGTTGCTGGTGCGAACGCATAAGCAGCAAAGTTGGCAGCTTCTCCTGCTCCCACTACAGCACATTAAATACACCATTAGAAAGAGTATACTTCTTTCAACCCACATGTGCACATCTCTGAACATTACCACCAGTAGTGTGGCGAGTCTACAACAATACCAAACCCACAAGTTGTTTGACAAAGGTTACAGTGTTTCTGGGCATGTGGCGGATGTGCAATGAAAGGAAGCTGACTGAATAAATCATCCACTTACTTGAAATAAGCCCCGCCCACCACAGCCATTCTTTTAGATAGGCATAACCGCCTTGACCTGTGACATAAAGACAGCAGAAATATCAGCATAGCACCGGTTTAATCTGAATAACAAACATTGTTCCTGTTTACTTCTGTTTTAATGCTGATTTTGCACAGTAAAATGGGAACCACCTGATACGACCTGAATGAGTACATTCCCCCACTGTGAGATCAATAAAGTTAATCAATCAATACATCAGAACAATCCTAACCTACACTCAGTGAATCACATGTGTACAAACCATGGCTAGTGAATATACACATTATTTAAAAAAAAACAACAACTTTAAAATCTTAAATAAACATAATGTAAACTTCCCTATTTATCTCTACTAAACTATGTGGTGCTCTGATTGTCTCTCACTACAAGATTTTGTTGTTTTTCTTGAATTTAATATATTTATATTTTATTTTGGTTTATTGTCTTGTCTTCCCCTTTTGTATGTGGTTGCATATTTATTTAAGCTCTACGTCTCATGATCTGTTTGGCTCCTCCTTTTGTTTGGTTTGAAGCTTACTAAGTTTAACATCAAATGGACAAATAAACTGATAGGGCTAATTATTCAGAGGGAAAATGTCTGTATTAACAGAAAGACATTCTTAAAAAAATAATAAATCATGGAATATTAATGATTGTATAACTGACACTATGTACAAAATCTTGATGCAACAAGTCTTTACTGTATCTGCTGAATTTTGGCAACGTTTAATGAGTTTTGGTTTCTAGAAGTGACTTGATGAAGTGTAGCTGATCAGGGGCGGAGCTAGATGGGCCATGGCCACCCTTAGCCAATCATTGGCCACCCCTGTGGCCACCCCTACTATTTTTCCCCTCTACAGATGGTGGCAGCAGTAATACTCTCCTGTGGAATATTCAAAACATTTAATTTTTTTGTGGTTAATTATACACATCAATATACTAACATCAAAGATGATAAATACAGAATTCGTGCTCTTTTCAGAACTAGATTTTGTGTTTCATGGGGTAAAGAGAAAATTATGTGTCTCTGCAAGTCATCTAGGAGTCTTCAGTGAAATCAAAGATAAATAACAATTTTAATAAAAACCTATCAAATAATCAATTTATGTAGATATTACTGCTTGTAAATATTAATTTTATGCAGAAATGTTATTGATACAAGCAGGTAAGTAATGACAATGGAAAAGATTTATGCCTCAGAACTCAAAACTGAGTTTTATCCACTATACCTTTTATCTAAAAATGACGGATGTTTAAATATATGCGTCTATTGTTAGTAAAAGGCTGTAGGAAAGTATAGTTAGTCTTCCTCTCCACATATATATAAGACTAATGTCTCAGCATGATCTGGAAAAACTAATCGATGTGTTTATTTTTAGTCGAATTGATTACTGCAACAGTGTTTTCACAGGTCTGCCTAAAAAGTGGATCAGACAGCTGCAGCTGATCCAGAACGCTGCTGCCCGTGTCCTCACTAAGACTAAGAAAGTAGAGCACATCACCCCAGTTCTAAAGTCCTTACAATGGCTCCCTGTATCTCAGAGAATAGACTTTAAAATACTTCTGTTAGTCTATAAATCTCTGAATGGCTTAGCACCTAAATACATCACAGATTTGCTATCAGTGTATCAACCCTCCACACCACTCAGGTCTTCCGGCTCCAGCTTGCTCTGCATACCTAGAACCAGAACTAAATATGGAGAAGCAGCATTTAGTTCCTATGCTCCACTTATCTGGAACAAACTTCCAGAAAACTGTAAAAGTGTGGAAAGCGTAAGTTCCTTTAAATCAAGAATAAAAACACATTTGTTTAGGATTGCCTTCGACTGTTCTAGTTAAACAGCTCAACTGAAACATAATTAGTTCAACTTTTTTATTTTCTTTAGTCCAACTGTTTTTAATGTTCTCTTTTGTTTCTGCATTTTTTTCTGTTTTATTTTCCTATATTTTAATCATGTAAAGCACTTTGCCTTGTCTTTGTACTGAATTGTGCTATACAAATAAATGTGCCTTGCCTTTATTTAGAAAATATGGATGTTTTGCTTGTCAATTTTCCTGTGGGAACAGTGCAGATTGACCCTGAGGTTCTGGTGCCTATCCGCTTTTGGCCATCCCTCAGTGTGCATTGGTTATTGCCTGGCCACCCTTATAAAAAATGTCTGCCTACGCCTCTGTAGCTGATTGGAACATTTATCAAGAATAAACAAATTATCTGCTACCATCACTTTAGTCGCCTTACTTTAAACCAGTAATAAAGAGAGAGGGATAGATAGCAGACATTCTGATTGAATATAAAAGAGCAGAACAGTGCTAAAAATGACTTTTCCCTTGTCAACCACATTACCTCATAAGAAATATAGGCTGCTCTTATTGCATGTTATACAGGTTATATTAGTACTTCATTAAGGGCTGTTTTATATAAATTATTTATCTAATCATCAGGAACTTCAGTAGGCACATTTACCAACAATAGTGTCAGAATCTACAGCAATGAAGCAACTTTATTCCAAAAAAATTATAAAAACTTTATTTCATGTAAGAACAAATTAACAATACAACAGGAAAAATCCTGAAAACACTGAAATTAGGTTAATTCCTTGGTAAAAAGCTTATTGAATTGAAAAAGTGTCATTTACCTACAGCAAAGTATAAACTAGAAAAAAAAAACGTTCACTACCTGCCCGTGTGGAGCCCTTTCTGGCCAATCGCAGCAGGCCTTTCTTTTTCAAGATAAAACTGGAGCCGATAAAAACACTGGAGCTCACAGCCAGAGAGAGGCCGATGTAGAAGTCTATGCGATTCCCTTCCATCTGTAAAACACAACTTTAAGAGTTACAACCTGAAGAAACCACCGAGTTTAGATCGGAAACTTTCCAGAAGTCAAGCAGCCGACATCATGTAAACATCACATGATGAGATCCCCTCCGAAAAGTTTAAACCAGCTTTTGTAGAAAAAAAAAAAAAAAACACTATTAAGAAAAATAAAAAATATATAATAAAAATATAATATAATAAAAATAATATTTTGCAGACTTTCAGAATGTTTTACCTCGATTGTCGACTTTGCTACATTAAGATGACAGCTGGGAGTGTAGCACCTGATTGGCTGTGGGGTGACTCTGCTACTTCCGGGTGTTTACCTTGGAAACAAGAGGAAGCCACAGGCTGGGTTCGCATCATCCCCGCGCCGGCGAAAAAAGAGGCGCAAGTCAAAGGCGGGGTTTCAACCCCATCTCAGCTCAGGGGGTTCGGTTCCAACAGGTCTCTAGTCAAAACTGGCGAGTTCTATATAGAGTCCCATTCGTTGCCTTTACATTTCAAATCACTCGGAATTCGTAATAAATTATATAACATAAAGAAACAAACACATTTTTTTGCTGTAATTCTACAAAATAATTAATTTCTTTCTTTTCCAATAAAGTTATGTGAAAAAAGTTCGTAAGAGTCTGGTAATCCGATTGGTTGGTCTGATCTTTTCACTGCTCTGATTGGATGATGAATTCTTCACCCATCCCGGAAGTTGCATTTACATTTTATCAGAAGTCGTAATAAATTGTATGGCGTAAAGAAACAAACACATGAATAAGCTCACCGTTATACATTTTTTTCAGCTGTAATTCTTTTTCTTTTCTTAACTTTAAAACATCAAGCACAAACCTTTCTTATTCCAATAAAGTTATGTTAAAAAAAAAAGTTCGTAAGAGTCTGATAACCCGATTGGTTACTCTGATCCGTCCATTGCTCTGATTGGATGATGAATTCTTCACGCATACAGGAAGTTGGGCTAACCTTGAGCAGCAGGCTAAACGCATGCCTTGTGCGTTTATGCAAACAGCATTTTGATTACTAAAATCGCGTTGCCTTAATACATTTTCTTAGACAGAAAATGTAGGCTATCTTTTGTTTGGCGCACTGCATCGACTTTTTTCCTCTTGGTGACGTCATCTGCGATGTAAAGATGAAGTTTCCTTTTCTCTGTGTAATTAGAGGTTCTAAGATCATTCATAGATTCCACAGGAAAGTTGATCTGTTTCCTCTCCAGAGACCGTGGAGCTCTGCTGTGAATCACGGCAGCGACCAGCTTTGCAAAGAAAACTCCAGTTTCTACATAACAACCCCCATCTTTTATGTGAACGCTGCTCCTCATCTCGGACACCTATACTCAGCAGTCATAGCTGACTGTTTACACAGGTGGAAACTCCTGCAGGGCTTTGACTCCAGGTTTGCCACAGGTAAACACTACATCCATTACATCTATGTTCTTAGAGCTTTTTCAAATCGGTGTATTTTTTATGATATTTTTAATAGTTCAACACAAATTAGTGTATATGTACATGTTGACTTATGTTAAGTAAAAATCTGTAGAACATTTTACTGTTTATACAACTGCAGCTTTTATGGAATGCGTTTATTTGTAGTCATAAAATCAGTGCCCATTAAGCTCACGTTCAGTCAGACTAGAATAAGAGCGTCCACCAACAGCATGATGCTCCCTCCACCATGCTTTGCCTTGGCAACACTTCCTGGACAAATAGTATTTTGTATGAAGGCAAAAAGGTTTATTTTCGGTCTCTGCTGGTCCAGTCAATTTCTAACATGTTTGCTCTATTAGCTACATGGCTTTAGATCAGGTTTGTCAAAAGGGCCAATGTGCTACAGGTTTTTAATGTTCCCTTTAATGTTCCCTGCTTTTAGTTGCAGATGCAACAAACCTTGAATCAACCAATTCAATTCAGTTTATTTCTATAGCGCCAATTCACAACACGTCATCTCAAGGCACTGCTTAGCAGATAATAAAGTCAATCTGATTCAAAGTTTTCTATCTAAGGAAAACCAGTTGATTGCATTGACTCATTGACTTGAATGCAATCCCTCACACTAAGCATGCTTGTAGCGACAGCGGAGAGGAAAAAATCCCTTTTAACAGTCAGTGCCCAGTGTTAAAAGCTCTGGCTTTAAAATTTTATTCACTACGATTTACTAAAACGTCCACATCTATTCCAGGAAGCGTTGTATGTATTAATAAAATCACACTACACAGATGGATTTTAATTATTTATGTAATATCTAAAGGCTTTTAAATGGACAGGATTTTATTTAGCAGTATCAGAGTAAAGGGGGTTTCTACATCCCACCCTTTTAAGAGTTGTGATTGTAGAGAGATTTGAAAACAATGCCATTAACTTTCTTCCGCATCAGTTCTGTGCTACTTTGTCTAGGCCTATTACATAAAATCCTAATAAAAAATATTTAGGTAATGTGAGAAAATGTAAAAAAAAAAAAATATTTCAAGGGGAATAATACTTTTGTAAAACACCTTTTTTTTCTATATCACCTATTACAGATAATCACACTGTAAGCTTATTTAACGATTAATATAATGATGTCAAGATATATTTTCAAATCCCAGGAACGGACGAGCATGGCTTGAAAATCCAGCAAGCAGCGGAAGCTGCAGGTAAAGCCCCCCTGACCTTCTGCACTGAAGTTTCTGAGCGCTTCAGAAATCTCTTCAGCAGCTGCAACATTTCCTTCACCGACTACATCAGAACCACAGAACAGAGACACCGTCGCACTGTGGAGCATTTCTGGTCAGTGCTCTGGAACAAAGGGCTTATCTACAAAGGAAGCTATGAGGGCTGGTACTCCACACAAGATGAAAGCTTCCTCACGCCGTCGCAGGTCGGTGATGCTCTGGACCCATCGGGGAAGGAGGTCAAAGTGTCACTCGAGAGTGGACACAAGGTACTTGGCAAACTTTGAGATGATCTAATTTGCACATATATTTGTCTGGGTAGGGATTCATATTTATTGTCGCTCAATGGTTACCTGTTGGAGAAAATGTTTGCAAAAGCAGAGGAGAAACAGAATGATGTCACCTTAACAAGAAGCATTTTTAGAGGAGGCAATGCACGGTAGAGGCATCATCATACTGAGGGTCTTTTTCTCCACATGGGAAAGCCAAATGTTTTTTTAAGGGTCCTACAGAGCTGGTATCATGACTTTTTAACTTTTTTAAATCTAAAAACACTTCTAGCTGTTAAACTGTGGTGGCAGCATCAAGCTGTGGGCTTGTTTTAAAGTTGGTAAAACGAGTGACAGCTTTTTTTTCTTTCAAACTGAACATCAAAGCTACAGGTGCCTGAAACAAGGCTCTGCAACCAGGTAATCTAACTTTCCCAAATGGCTATTAATAACTGACTAAAAATATAACAATCCAACGAACAGATTTAAATATAAAGTAGATTTAACAAACGTTTAGAATTTTCAGGTAGAGTGACAGTGAAAGTGCCTGCATAGATCATACATATTATAGTTCAGTTTTTTTCCTTAGGTGGAAAAAAAAGTTTTTAAATGTCGAAAAATATCAGCATTTTATTTAATATATATATTTTTTTCTTTTCTGTAAACCTTAAAATTAAAAATGATAAAAGGATTTTCTCTGAAAATAACAATAACTTCTTGTATTAGATAATTAGCATTAATTACAAATGTTCACTTTTTAAAAATCATGTAACAGTTGCTGCTCTTGCTTTATTTAGCTGAGCTGAATGAAATATGTTCTCTTTGGACTGGAAAGGTTGCAGACTTCTGTTCTAGAGGGACAAGGATCCCAAACATGCAGGAAGAGAGAACAAATCAGAGCAGCTTTGCTTCTGGAAAGCTCTCGATCGAAGCCCTGTTACAAACGCCTTCAATCTAGATTATGTTAAATCAGGATTTGTCAGCATTTGATTAAAATATTGTGTTGCAATTCTGCCAAGAAAAGTAGTGAAATATTCAGTAACATTATTCCAGCAGGCTCCAGAACCTGGATTAAGAAGTGCAGCGTGTTTTTGGATAGGGTTGTCACGATACTAAACTTTTTAACTCGATACCGATACTAAGTAAAATACTTGATATATTTTCATGACTAAAAAATTACAAGAAATAAATAAAACAATAAGAATTATATTTTGAGGTTGTATGCTGGGCACAATATTAAGCAAGCTTGATAAAAAACTTACAAAATTAAAATTAAGTGTTCCTTCCTTGGCTATGCTTTGCAGACATAACAATGACACTAGCCAAACCGGTTAAACAAAAATAATTCTCAGCAGCTGCACCTGTTACAAAAAAAAGTCTGAAACTGAAAAATGCACAGAATTATTCAATCACAGTGTTGAGAAAGTGCATTTTCCACTTTTCTGCACTTTAGATGGCTGTATCGATACTTTTGAAAATGAGTATTGTATCCGGATACGTTTCAGTATCGATACTTTTTTGAGTATTGATACTTTTGACAACCCTATTTTTGGAGCATTTGACCTTATCCGCTGTATGTGCATGTATGAGTTGGAATGTATAACCACGGAGCGCTCTATAGTCTGGGATCACTATAGCTCTGAAATATGTGCTAGAAAATGTAATTGCAGAAATTTGGCAACTTTGGCTAAAATCACAATCTAATTCCCAGTATAATAAGTGATCTCACCGTCTCGCAGGTCGAATGGATGAAGGAGGAGAACTACATGTTCCGTCTGTCCGTGTTTCGGCCTTTCCTCCTCGACTGGTTGGTGAAAAATCCCAGAGCGGTCCAGCCAGAGCGCTTCCAGCAGACCGTTCTGCACTGGCTGCAGGAAGACCTCCCAGACCTTTCCGTGTCCCGCCAGAGAAGCCGCCTCCAGTGGGGCATCCCAGTTCCAGGAGATCCCGAACAAACCATCTACGTATGGTTAGACGCTCTTGTGAATTACCTCACAGTCGTCGGATACCCAGACAAACACGATCAGTGGTGGCACGCCGCCCACCACGTTATAGGAAAGGACATCCTGAAGTTCCATGCCCTCTACTGGCCTGCTTTCCTTCTGGGAGCTGGGCTGCCTCTGCCTCAGGTCATTCATGTGCATTCGCACTGGACTGTAGGAGGGAGGAAGATGTCCAAGAGTTTAGGTAACGTTGTGGACCCTTTTGAGCACTCTCAGATGTTTACAAATGATGGTATGAGGTACTTCCTGCTGCGCCAGGGTGTCCCCGACTCAGACTGCGATTACACTCATGACAAAGTTGTCAAACTTCTCAATGCAGAGCTGGCTGATTCCTTGGGGGGTCTGTTGAACCGCTGCACAGCTCCGGCTCTTAACTCAGCTCAGGTCTACCCTGCTTTCTGCTCTCAGGCCTTCTGCAGAGCTGTGGCTGAAGATCATCACATGGTGGCAGCAGTAAGAAGTCTTCCCACTGTGGTAGAGAAGCACTACGAGAGCATGCACCTCTATAAAGCCTTAGAGGCGATCAGCGCCTGTGTGAGACAGACTAACGGCTTTGTTCAGCGTCATGCGCCGTGGAAACTGGACAGGAGGGACAGCAAAGACCACCGCTGGTTAGACACCATCGTCCACGTGGCCCTCGAATGTCTGAGGATTTACGGGACTCTCCTCCAGCCGGTGGTGCCTGAAATTTCAGACAGGCTACTAAATAGACTCGGTGTGAAGCAGCATGAAAGAAGCTGGAAAGATCTGCATTTTCTGCAGAGATACGAGGGAACAAAGTGTCCCTTTGAAGGGAGGATGCTGGGATCAGACTCAGGGTTGCTTTTTAACAGATTGGAAAGTCAGAAACAAAAAGCAAAGAAAAGTCACAAATTTGGACATTTGAAGTGACTGATTTCACATCAGCTGACACCAAAATTTGGAGAAACTTCATCTAACAGATTATTTTAAATCCAGCTGTTACAGTTGTGAACAGAAAGTTGTGTTCCACTAAAATATTCATTATAAAGATGCTTCCCAAGATCTTATTTCAAGTAGTTTTGTTTGATATTTATATTTGGTTAAAAAAAAAAATGTGAGCCTACTGTATGAAAAGTGCTACAGTATGCATTAAACAGCATGTTGCACAATCCACTACAGCTTTATTTTAGCCTTCTACCTTCCACTAAACTTTCCCTATTATACCAGAATATAGAACTCAAAGAAAGCTTGGCTTCTTTGTAGCTTATTGATTGCTGGATTCGGAAAAATTTCCATTATTGGCCATAAAATCTGTATTAAATTACTGTAACTGGTGTGATGTCATTTTCTGTTATACAGTCTTTATTAATAAATGCTTAAATACATCTCCCTATATGTAATAAATGCTTACAAGTTTTTTTTTTTTTAAATAAAATTACTGGAATTTACATTTAAGTTTCAGCTGCACCTGGAGGTTAATCACATGTGTTAAAGTTTTTTATACTTTTGATTTTCTTGTTCTGCAGAATGTTTCTTTATATCCAGTATTTCACAGACAACCAACACAAATACAGGACATAAAAGCTGACATGCTTCTTTTAATGAGAAATACATAAAACTGGAAAACAAAAAATTGTACAAATTGAAATAAAAAAAAAGCATTCTTTTAATTGTATTTTTTCTTTTTTTACATAGGCTCTTCTGTCATTAAACATGATAAATCAGGTTGACTCCTCTGAAAATGAAAAATGTTACAACTGAAATCTTGTCATCAGGATTTGGTTCATCATGATCGTTTAGTGGTGATCCATCCAAGTCTTTGCTTCCTGTTTCTAAGTTGACTAATTTACAGAACAGGACTTTGTTTGAAAAAAGAAAAAGAAAAGAAAAAGACCCCCACCCTTCAGACACACACAAGATGATAAACAGACATGATCAATAATAGGAACTGGTTCCTTGTCCTGGTTGTGTATCTGAAACGAGAAAAAGTTCAGTTAAATGTTTAGAGGCTAGTACGTATAGTGGAGTATTTGGGTCACTAGGAGCAAAACAAAGACGTTTATACATTTTGTAAAGAATGTTAAAAGGTTATCTTTAAAAAAAAAAAAAATATATATATATATATAAATAAAAAACATGCATTTTAATATCAGTATTATAACAGGGTTTATACAGGAATGAATAACTCAAATTTAAAGCTTTTTAATGCTCTTAGAAATAATTTTAATGCCACCAACAGGTACCCGTCGACAGGCTGCAGCCATGTCCTGAATTCCTCGTTTTCCAACCAATTTTTTTTAAATTTTCTTTCTCCCCCGCCCATTCTCTAGCTTTTTCTCCGACTCAAGCTTCTTTTCTGAACATACAGCTTTGCGATCAACCAGAAGCAGTTCCAAGCAAATATATCATGATATAATATGTCTGACGAAATGGTTTTTATAAACATTTTTTAATAAAGTATTTTAAATGCCACAATAAACACATTTAATTAATTTTAATGCCCAAAAAAAATCATAATTTAATGACTTAATGATTTTTAATGACCCGCAGAAACCCTGTACAAATGTAGCAAAAACAATCATTTCACTTTTGTTACCATTTTGACTTTATTCTGATCATTTCAACTCAAAACAGGTTTCTTTCTCCTGATGACCCTAATACTCCTTCCTTAGGAAAAGTAAAAAAAAAACAGACATAACAATCAATGTGTCACTGAGGGATGTTGTGATTTACTTGATAGTTGTTGCTGCAGCTGTCGGACCAGCGCTGCAGTCTGTTGCTGCTGTTGGGTCTGCTGCATCCCCGGTCGAGGAAACTGCAACAGATGAGATCAGAGTCTTTAGGAAAAATAAACGATTACAAAACACTGCAAACATCAATGGATACAAACATGCTGCTGCGTAATCACTAACTGAAAGAAAGGGTTCTGCATCACTATTTTGCTTATTGATTGACGACGATTGACTTATTTTAGATGTTTCTTTAGGAATTAGAATAATTTTCATATTGCTTTGCAAAAGCATGTTTAATTTGAAGTTGATCTTTTTCCACACATTGACACATTACAGCAACAAACTATTTGATAGGGATTTTAATTCAAGCAGACTGGATAGGGAAATTCAAACATTCTTAAACGTTTGTATATATAAAGCTCTCAAAAGGAGTGCCTTTGTGTTCACAGCTCAACTTTTATACCCCGTAAATAAACCCAAGCTCAGCCAATCAGAAGGCACCATACCAACTAAACCAGATTGGTTTTGTGGCTATTTTTAAGTTGGCCATTTCCTCAAAATCTTTAACCGATAAAATGGCCTGAAAGAATTACAGCGATGGTATTTACGGCTAACATGTTATTGAGCTGTTAAAGGTTTGATTTTCTTTTTGCTGAAAACTAAATCCTATTGAGCATTGTGAAAATGTACAAGTATTTAGCCAAAGCAGAAATGTCTTGAGATTAAAATGTTGAATGACTCGTGCAGAAGCTTGCAGTAGAGTGCTGAATGAAACATATATACACATAATGTTTGGATGCGTTACATTTCATGTATTTTATCTGAAATTTATTCAATTAATTTTTTTTTATAGCACAATTCAGAAAACATGTCATCTCTAGGTAATTTATAATTCAACAAGATGATACAGTCACAATGATTCAAAGTTTTCTAAGGAAAACCAGGTGATTGCATCGACTCATTGAGTCAAAAGCAACCCCTCACACAGAGGAAGCTTGTAGCGACAGTGGAGAGAAACAAAACTCCCTTATAACAGGAAGAAACCAAATTACTCAGTTAAAACTGATAAAAAAAATAGCCCATTTATCCACTGATTATCCTTTTATCTATAATTTAGCTT
Source organism: Cyprinodon tularosa (assembly GCF_016077235.1). Taxonomy (NCBI): domain Eukaryota; kingdom Metazoa; phylum Chordata; class Actinopteri; order Cyprinodontiformes; family Cyprinodontidae; genus Cyprinodon; species Cyprinodon tularosa. The sequence continues at coordinate 847,807 of NW_024038531.1, read as the reverse complement.
CTACTTAAGGATTACATTAAATCCATTTTGTTCAGATCAAAATATTCTTAATTTAAACAGATGTTTTGTCTAATTCATTATGTTAACATACAATAAACAAAATATAATTATTTTCCGCAAGAGATGTTATATGCCAGAGTGTCCTATGAGCGAATCATTCAGTGTTAAATTCTTGTCAGGGGTAACTCGGGTCTTTAAGTAATTTTTTAATTTTAGATGTTTTTAGCTATATGGTGTATTCGTTTGAAAATAAAAAAACGTCCAGACCTTTAGAGCACTACTTTATTACTGAATGCATTTATTCTCTGTTCTGATCCTACCATGGGCTGCTGGGGGGGCAGCGCCTGCATGCCCAGGCCCTGATTTTGGCCCTGACCAGGAGGGGGAACACCTGAAACCTGCTGCTGCTGCTGCTGTTGTTGCTGCTGCTGCTGCTGCTGCTGCTGAGGCACCTGCTGTTGAGGAGGAACCTGCTGAGGCTGAACCTGCTGCTGTTGTTGCTGAACTTGAGCCTGCTGCTTAGAAACAACAGACAAGAGTAGGAGGCATGAGTCAGAAGAAAGTTACAGTGAAAGCACACACAGAAACATCTGACTCTTAACTTGCTCATTTATATAGTGAACGGGATGGTTCTAAAAAGTTTGGAAGTTGGACAAAGACAAGGCCAGATGGTTCATACTCTGAGTGCTTGCTGTCTGAGGAAAGGGTGCTGTTGCTGCTGCTGTTGCGGCTGTTCTGTCAGCATCTGATTGGGCCTGAGGCCTGGATACATCCCCTGGGCGTGGCTGAGACTGTGCATGACTGAACTCTGTGGGAGGGGCTGGTGGGGAAACCTGAGGAATGCAAGAAAAAAAAAGATGCAGAATGAGGAAAAGTAGTGGAGGAATGATGGAAAATATATTTACTACTTATAAACTTGTCTTAATAAACACCAAGAATAAACAGATTTACTTGCAGAGAAGGTTCAGATGTCAGACATTCATACTAAAACATCAGCATATAATGCATAGTGGTGCATGACATGATAATAATAGGAAATCTTACTTTTAAAGGTGTCAAATAATAAAAACCTGTATGGCAGATCTATGTATATAAAATATGCTTTCAGATCTAAATAACTTGGAATAAGATTTCACTAGAAGAGCTGTAAAAGTAAACCATATGTACCGTTGCTTTATCACCGACACTAACAAACTGCAAATGTATATTTCTGATATCGTTGATTACAGCTTGGTACCAATCTAAACCTAAAATCAGTAAATTAAACAGTCACAGCAGATCCATAATAAAACTTTAAATTCAATGTAAGACATTTTATTTGAGGTTTTATTATGGATTGTTTTCAATTTGTAGAACTTTTTAAAACTTAATTGATGAGAATGAGGTCAGCACTTTTAAAGAACTGGGTAACCTTTGGCTACAACATATTTAACTTTGTGCGTGCCTAATCAGTTACTGACCATAACCACAGGATATGGTTCTACAAACCTCCTTTTTGGCTGTTGATGCTAGAAATGTTCTGTTTTCGTGAAATAAATTATCCTTTTCTTAATGTCATTAAAAAGATAATCTACCATTGCAAACGCCAATGGATGGATCTAAAATCTGATGAGTCATTGTAAACATAAAAAAAAGATTAAATTCAAATAATCTAAGAGTCAGACATATTTTGGTTATCTGTAAAGGACTTTTCATGACAGCAGTTTAATCCTGACCCATAATTTTCTCTATATCTGCTTTAGGTAAACATAGAGTACTTTGCTAGATAATCTGATACTAACATCTTAAGAGAAATGGATCGATTCTGGAAAAGCATTACAATCAAAATAATCTCTAATGCTTCAAATCAGAGAATAAATAGGATATGTTGTTGTCTGAATATCTTGGTGCTGCTAATACACTAGCAAAGCAGTGTGATGCTAACCTGGGGGCGTTCTGCATGTTGTGTGAATATGGCGGAGCCTGCTGGCGAACATAACCACTGGGCCTCGACTGCATTTGTCTCATAGGATCCACCACGGCTGAGCCAGCCCCTGGATGACTGCCCTGGAAGTTTGGGGCTCCGTAGGGGGAAGGGGCTATACCACCACCTTGAGTAGGATGCTGCTGCATGGTCATGTGTGATGCATATGTGGTATAGCCCTGAGATATGTTCTAAAGAAAGAAGACGAAGAGGAAAATAAAGACAAATCAATTGTGGCTCTCTGCGTGCTGATATTTTTAACAAACAAGAGGCCAAATAGACTTACCTGTGATGGCTGCATTGGAGGGTACTGTTGGTTAGGAGCCATCTGCCGGGTTTGAGTCTGCTAAGAAAGATAAGGTCACACTTAATTTAGCATTTCATTTTTTAGCATAACCTGCACCTATTTAGCACTTTTTCATGTCAGGAGACATGACCAAAGCACTTTACACCACATTCATCCATTCACACACACTGATGGTGGCAGGCTACATTGTAGCCACAGCTGCCCTGGGTCTCACTGACAGGAGTGAGGCTGCCGTACACAGGCGCCACTGAGCCTTCTGACCACCATCAGTAGGCAATGAGGGGGAGTGTCTTGCCAAAGGACTCGCATCAAATGATTGGACTCCCTCCTCAGAAGTCAGCAGGGTACGCAGTGACCGAACCCAACCCGGTGACAGTAGCCTGGACACCGGCGGCCCCGTGCTTTCCCCCGCCTGCCTTACTGAAAAAGCATACCGTCACCGGGGCGGGTTCAGTCACTCCGTCCCCCGCTGGCTCCCTCCCCCTGTCTGCCAGGGTTTCCGGACCAGCCCCGGAGCTGGCGGATCGGTTCGTGTGCCCGGTCCGGGCCAGTCAGCAGTCCAGCAGCGCCCCCGACCCCAAGCAAATCCTGCTTTGAACTGTGGGAGATTTTGAAAGCTGTCTTTGGTAAAATGCTTAGAGCAAATGAAGAGCTGAGCATCAAACATTGCAGGGATCTTCTGATAGACAAAAATAATCCATGCCCTTCTTCAGATGCTTGGGAAGACTGTGAAAAATGTCCCCTTTCTCCGTGCAACCTGGAACACAGCATTTACACCCATGGTTCTGGCTCATTTTCAATAGAGAAACTACCCGCTTTGAAATTCTTGTAGAAGTAAACATTTTATGGAGAAAGTTTAGAATTGTGAGATTTGCAGAGAAAAGAGTCGTCGATGGGGTTTGATCTTCTATATGTTCATTTCACCCACTGAACTATCATTATTCATCTATGACAATGGAAACTCGGTTTTGCATTCTATGACCCCTTTAAGTCAGGTGTGTAGAGGCAGGGGAATACCTAAATCATGATTTAGTGTATTATGGATAGTGCTCTAAACAAAATACTATTGTAGTAATCCATGAATTGAGCAGTCAAAAAAAGGTCAGATTTGACTGATTATTTATTAACTTAAGATTATTTGTTTTATTTTTTAGCCATATGTGTGTAACAGAAACTGCTGGACCTTGTCTAAGTGGACCAACTTACCAGTCTGACCGCTAAATGATGTCGCGTACTGGGCTGAGGCTTATATGCCATTCCGTACTGCTTGTCCATCATGGCGGATGGGTAGGTAGGGCGGTTGGTTAACATTTTGTTCATCTGTGGGTTGCGGGTGGGCCTGTATGGGGTCTCTAAACCTGGACCTCCTGAGAAAAAAAACAAAGGTCACCAACGAAGATCTCAGAGGGCGTTCGGTACAGGTGGAGGATTACTGCCGAGTGCCAAAACAGGACGTACGATTAGGATGAAAGTATTCTGTCTGCTGACCTGGAGGCAGGGGCTGGTTCTGGGGGAAAATGGGTTGCTGAGTGTAGGGCACCCGACCGTACTGGTGAGTCTGCATTGAATCTGGAGCCACATTAGTCATGTAGGTCATGGCACCCTGAGTGCGGTTCAAATAATCCTAAGAAAGGAAAATGAAACGTTTATGAAATCACAGAATCACAAGTGTCTAAGAATACAATTAATCTGCAGAGATCACGGACTTCTCCTTTGGTGGAAGGATTCTTTTTTTTCTTCTTATTCTTCTTGCTAGACTCTGAGGGAACGGCAGCCACGTTCTTTTCTACTTTTACCACCTCCATCATCTTCTTCTCTGGCTCCTGCTGAATGGGTGTCAGAGGCTCCTCTTCCTCTGGGGGCAAGGGGAGCGGCTCCAGGTAGTAGCTCCGCGGTTTGGGCTTCAGGTGGGTGTGGTAGAGCAGGAAACGCTGCTGTTCTTCAAACTTGGCAATCTTGCGATCCACGCGCACCGCACCAAACCAGCCCCAAGAAATTGGAGCTGGTTGTTTATGACCTTCGAAGATATCCCATGGAGAAATCTTCTGTTTGGCTGAGACTTGAAGACCCTGATTAGAGCAGAAAAAACTTAAATTAAAAATGATCCTTTAAGTGATTCAGTAGAGGGAAAAGAGGGAAGTGGGGGGGTTGCACAGAAGCAAGCAAGAAGAACAAAGAATAGACCACAGGCAAGGGAAATGGAAGGCTATAAAGAGGAGAGAAGAATGGTAGATGAAGGGGAGAGGGTGATGGTTAAGATACAAGGTAGAAGTAATCACTAAAAGGGAGAGGAAAAGGGTCTTAAGAAAAGCCTGTGAGAAAGAATAATCAGTGCATGGAGACAAGGAAAACAAACAAGGCTATAGAAGAGGAAGGAATGATGAAGGTAGGGAAGGAGAACCCTGTTGTTACCTCTTTCTCAAAGCCTGCAATCTTGTTGCCCTTGGTGTCCACCAGCGAGCCCTGAGGCTCACAGGTGATGACATCACGAAACTGCTTTGGCAACGGCAGAAGCTGGCGAACCTTTTCCAAACTTTCGGACTGCCGCTCTCCAAGCTCTTTCTATAGGGATACACAAAAAAACAGAAAGTGTTGCTTTGTTCTATCAGTTTTTTATTTAAGCTCTAATAAAACTCTTTTTATTTCAGCTGCTTCCAGATGACACGGCTGTTCCCTGAAGGTATTTATTCCCTTCGAACGTCTTGGCTTTTTGTCAAGTAAAAACAAGTTTTAGTTTATATATTATATATATATTATATATATATATATATATATATATATATATATATATATATATATATATATATATATATATATATACCGTATTTTCACGACTATAAGGCGCACTTAAACGTCTTTTTTTCCCCTCAAAATGTGCGGTGCGCCCGTTGGTGCGGTGCACCCTATGTGTGTTGTAACTGCGACTTTTGAGACCACCTCATTGAGGAGATGATGAAAGAGTGGCTGAATGTAAGGAGACCAGGTGTTTTTTTTCCACTCATCACCATCGCTGTTAATATGTAACTCCATGCGTGCCCATCTCACAGGTGATGTGAAAAACATGGGGAATCAAATGAACGCTGTGCTCACCGTTATCCCGGGAGGTCTGACAAAGGAACTTCAACCGCTCGACATCGGTGTGAAGCGGCCGTTCAAAGTAAGGCTGCGAGCGGCGTGGGAGCGATGGATGACAGACGGAGACCACAGTTTCAGGATAAGTGGAAGGCAGCACCGGGCAAGTTACGCCACCGTTTGCGGATGGATTGTTGATGCTTGGACTAACGTGTCTGCTGGCTCTGTTGTTCAAGCTTTTGAAAAAGCCGGCATTATTTCTGAGGAGCCGCGCTGCACGGAAAGTGACTCTGACAGCGAAGAAGGGGAAATTGGCATGTCTGATTTAGCGCAGCTGTTTATTTCAGAAACAGAGGATGATGACTTTGATGGGTTTGATTAATACTTTGTAATAAATACATGAATAAAGCACAATCATACTCAGTTTTGCTCCCACTCTATTTTTCTACCTGAAAACTTAATTCAACAGCAGCCTCTGGGCGGGTCTCCTCCTCTTCACCGCGGCAGCTGGCAGGTGTTTTTTCATCTAAATAATCTAAATCTTGCAGCTATATTTGCTGTGATCAGTGGGAATAAAGTAGTTTTAATATGTTTTTAAGTGAGAAAGGCCACCTGAAAACTTAATAATTGCAGTCAGTTCATCCAGATTATCTATTTCTGTCGGAGGCGCTCAGACCCCCACATACCAGCGGTGCGCCGACAGTAGAAAACCAGTAGAAAAACTGGACAGTAGAAAACCACGGCTGCTGGCAGGTGTTTTTCATCTAAATAATTGAAACTGCAGGCACCAGGATACCGGTAATAAAAGCGAACATATTCTGTCGGCAGATTTCAGGATCTTAAGTTAATTTAGGAGTGATCACAGCGCTGTGTCATCTGCGATATGTCTGTCTCACGGCCAGCACCCAGGTTTGATTAATACTTTGTAATAAATACATGAATAAAGCACAGTCATACTCAGTTTTGCCCCCGCTGTATTTTTAAATACGCAGTAGAGGTATTTAAAGGTAGTAGAGGACATGTACCTGCATATAAAAAACGCGCCCTATAGTCCGGTGCGCCTTATGTGTGTGTTAAATACAGGAATGGGACACATAACTGAGACTGCGCCTTTTAGTACGGTGCGCCTTATGGTCGTGAAAATACGGTATATATATATATATCTTCCTATTTGCTTGAACTTTTGTGATCTTTACTAAGGTTTTCTCTATGAAAGTCCAGTTCTAAGCTTCATTCATCTGACTATCAACACTGACCAGCGTTCCCACAGCATGGTGCTGCCTCCACTGTCAGAGATGCTATATTCAGGGAGATGTGCAGTGTTCCTTTCCCTCCATATAGCTCATGGCTAGTAGCAGGTAGGTTTGGGGACAGATGCTCCCATCTGACCTCTGGATCCCTTCCATCTCTTTAAGTTTGGCACTTGTTCACAAATTGCCTTTCTACCATTTGAGCTGGCATTAGGGGTGTAAATCACATCCATCATGGCGATTCGATTCAGTATCGATTTCCTGACCCAACGATTCGATTATTTTCGATACTCAAGAATACACCACGATTCGATTCGGTTCATCGATTTTTTTTTATTTATTATTATTATTTTTTTACACCTTACAGGCTAAACAAAGTTTCAAGTTTGAAATAAATCAATGAAAGCTGTAAAATCATTATGCATTTTCTTTAGAAACAACAGCAAATAACAAAAGTAGAAAAGTTGCATCAAAAAATACTGCAAAAATACTGCACAATATCAGTGTAATGAGTTCAATGCAATACCTTGGCTCCAGAGAAACTGTCCAACATATTTTTTTTGAATATAATAAATATACTCAGGAAAGAGAGATGTTGCTTAGAGAGTTAGACAGGAATAAAAATAAACTAGATATAAGGGAATTGTTTCAAAGGTCATCTGGGGATGTAGTTTTTGGTGGTGTTTTTAATTTTCTAAGAAGAACGGGTATTTTAGGGAGAATATAATAGTTTGTCTGGTCCATACTCCATTCTGGAAGGTGGCGGTAATGCACCTATAAGTTGTTTGCCAACCGCCATTAAAAAAAAGAAGAAGAAGAAGGCTTCAGAGTGTTGACGTCACCGCCCCCTTGAGAGACGCTCCGCTGCTCCTCTCCCAGATTGTAGCTGACCGCAAACAGTGCACCAGACAGGAGGCCGGCTAGTTTTGTTTTTATGACCGAAATTGCGGAAAACAACTCGTGAAGTTTGACCCGCTAGAAGAGCGAGGTGCGCGAGACCGCTGGGAGCCTTTTTCCAGCTGAATCTCCGCTCTTTTTGCCCCATTGTCCCTTCGTCGTCGGACTAAACTCGCCCCCACTTCCTCGCCTCCTCGGCCGTATCTAGACCCACAGTGTGTTGCTCAGACCACGCTTCAATACTGAGCATAATTTAAAAATGTCTGTGTGAAGCTTGCTGCAACACACTGCAGTAAGAGTATAACCAGGAAGCGCGGTAGGAGGGCAAAATAGGTTTAGCGGCACCGCAGCACGGGAGGGAGAATTACGCCCAGGAGCAAATGGATAAAAATAGACCGGAGGAAAAAAAAAAATGAATCGATTATCTTGCGGACGTGTCGATGCATCGGATCGTCGGCTTTTGGATCGATGCATCGATACAAAACGATTATTATTTACACCCCTAGCTGGCATGCAAGTTTAATCTTCTAATATTTTATCCATCTGAATCAGGTCTATAGTAGTTCTATCTACTTGTAAGGATAACCAGCTTTAAATACATTATCATAAAGTCTTAATATCTTGCCTGTATCAGATATAAATCTTACCCTGAGCTTCTTAACCAGGTTCATGTACGCCCTCTTATTCTCCTCCATGCTGCCTTGAGAGATGCTGGACATGTCAGCAGCCAGTGTGCCGTTTATCAGCACGCTCAGCATGTCCAGCACAGTGGTGAATAACTCACTGTAAAAGAGAAGTGAGGGTAAGAGCCAAGCAGCACGACAACTTACTAGAGTGTGCAGCTCAACGAGCAGCGTTAACTCACTTATTGGACTGCATGTCCACGGTGCCGCTGCTGATGATGTCGAGCAGCAGGACTGCCCACTCGGTGGTCTGCTGGGTGCTCCGCTGCACCGTGTCAAACATGCCACCAACCTGATTCAGACAGAAGATAAGTAAACTGTTTCCGAACAATAAATCAAAAAGGACAGTTAAAGATGCTTACCAGATTTAGCCGTAGTTTCAGAGCCTCGTGCATCATTTGCTTGGCCTTGCAGTCATCCTGGTACTGGTCTTCTCTCCAGTTGGTGACGATCTGCTGGACCTGGCTGTACAGGGAGGTGAGAAGGCCCTCCCTTTGCTCATCCTGCCCCTTCAAGCAGGTGAGAACCAGGGACAGGAAAGGTTGCTGGCTCAGCAGAGACATGCTGCAAGTGGAGAAACGTGCAGTTTCAACAAACACAGTATACACAACAAACAACAGTTACTGAGAGTTAGAATTACTGCGCTCCGAGAAATCGGTGGCCTACCTTTTCTGTTTCTGCCGGTCTCGCTCTTTGCGTGAGGAGGAGCCAAGATGCTGACCTTTCTCCAGCTCCTCTCCGGCTGCCTTCAGCACATGACCCTGGACTGATGTGGGCAGCTTGGCTATTAAAGGAGCGACCAGCCAAACACCTGATCTCTCTGATGAGCTGGTGGAAATAAAGAACCTGTCAGCTTTAAATCAAATCGACATATTTTCTCCTTAAGAGTTACAACAGGCTTTCTGATGTTTTAAGCAGGCTAAATACATTTAAATTAAGAAAATGTACATCAAGTTACTCAGTCAGATTGTCCTGTAGGGGAATAATTATTCAAACCTCTGCTGATTTTATAGTGTGCCCACCATATAAAGAAACTAACGCTGCTTAAAATCTGTGGTAGGTTTATTAAATAGGACAGAAATTCACAAAAAGTTAGAGAAAATAGTGTTTAAGCGTAATAAGTATTTGAAGCTTGCGCCCAATGTGATTTAGCGCTATGTCGGCCAGCATAGCTCAGGCTCTCATTGTTGTTGATCACCTGGTTTGATCCCATCTTAAAGTTGATCCACTCCTTTTAAAAAACAGCTTTTCAGGATTTCTGTCATCCACCACAGCTTTTCAATCTAACTTGACCATTTATCAAGGCTGCAAAAATCTATAGCAAAAACCTCAATACAATAATATTATGTGATAAATGTATTTTCCAAAGGATAGTATAAACGCTAAGACTATAGAAAACAAATAAGAGGAAAGTATGCACATATTGCAAATCATTTCAATCAGCATCGCAGTACTACCACCACCCATCTAACTAAGGCCAGGAGATTATTATCTCAAACTCTACTGTATGATTAAAGAAAGAAAGTCGATTTGATTCCAAGGAGGTCGAACTTGGCCTGATCAGATCTCATATAGCTCTGCATGTGCTTTGCAGGAACTACAGACGCTTGATGTTTACCAGCCATTAACAAAGGTGATGGTGATTGGCCATCATCCCCTACAGACTGCACTTTTCAGTTAATAAGCCAACAGTGGGCTCTTTCTGACCAGGAGATTTTATGATTCAGAGGAAATCAAATCAAACTTAATTCTCTCATTTAAATGTAATAAAACCCTAACCTTTATATATATATACATATATATACATATATATATATATATATATATATATATATATATATATATATATATATATATATACTCACCGGCCATTTTATTAGGTACCCCATGCTAGTAACGGGTTGGACCCCCTTTTGCCTTCAGAACTGCCTCAATTCTTCATGGCATAGATTCAACAAGGTGCTGGAAGCATTCCTCAGGGAGTTTGGTCCATATTGACATGATGGCATCACACAGTTGCCGCAGATTTGTCGGCTGCACATCCATGATGCGAATCTCCCGTTCCACCACATCCCAAAGATGCTCCATTGGATTGAGATCTGGTGACTGTGGAGGCCATTTGAGTACAGTGAACTCATTGTCATGTTCAAGAAACCAGTCTGAGATGATTCCAGCTTTATGACATGGCGCATTATCCTGCTGAAAGTAGCCATCAGAAGTTGGGTACATTGTGGTCATAAAGGGATGGACATGGTCAGCAACAATACTCAGGTAGGCTGTGGCATTGCAACGATGCTCAATTGGTACCAAGGGGCCTAAAGAGTGCCAAGAAAATATTCCCCACACCATGACACCACCACCACCAGCCTGAACCGTTGATACAAGGCAGGATGGATCCATGCTTTCATGTTGTAGACGCCAAATTCTGACCCTACCATCCGAATGTCGCAGCAGAAATCGAGACTCATCAGACCAGGCAACGTTTTTCCAATCTTCTATTGTCCAATTTCGATGAGTTTGTGCAAATTGTAGCCTCAGTTTCCTGTTCTTAGCTGAAAGGAGTGGCACCCGGTGTGGTCTTCTGCTGCTGTAGCCCATCTGCCTCAAAGTTCGACGTACTGTGTGTTCAGATATGCTCTTCTGCCCACCTTGGTTGTAACGGGTGGTTATTTGAGTCACTGTTGCCCTTCTATCAGCTCGAACCAGTCTAGCTATTCTCCTCTGACCTCTGGCATCAACAAGGCATTTCCGCCCACAGAACTGCCGCTCACTGGATGTTTTTTCTTTTTCGGACCATTCTCTGTAAACCCTAGAGATGGTTGTGCGTGAAAATCCCAGTAGATCAGCAGTTTCTGAAATACTCAGACCAGCCCTTCTGGCACCAACAATCATGCCACGTTCAAAGTCACTCAAATCACCTTTCTTCCCCATACTGATGCTCGGTTTGAACTGCAGGAGATTGTCTTGACCATGTCTACATGCCTAAATGCACTGAGTTGCCGCCATGTGATTGGCTGCTTAGAAATTAAGTGTTAACGAGCAGTTGGACAGGTGTACCTAATAAAGTGGCCGGGGAGTGTGTGTATATATATATATATATATATATATATATATATATATATATATATATATATATATATATATATATACACTCACCGGAAGTCCTACAAAAAATGACACATAATCCTATTTAAAATATTATTAAAAGCAGGCAAAACATGACAGACACTCACCTTAAAATAGGTTTCATCTTGCTGGCGGTGCTGGTGCTACTGGATGCGGAGCCTCCTTGGACTGCGACTCCATTTCCTGAGGGGTTACTGGAGTTCATCTCCGCCGATTTCTGGAAAACCTCAATTGTTGCCTTTGCTATGTTCTCCAGGAGAGAGTAAAGCTCCTAAATGATAGAAAAGGAAATATTGTCACATCATGTGTCAAAAAGCAGCAGACATCAGTATAATTACAATTTTAATCTCTGGAGTTGGGTTTACATTATTTGTGCTCTGTTTGATCATCAGCTGCAGCTCCAGCGATGACTGTCTCATTGTCCATTGGTCCATATTCTGCAAAAAAAACAAAAAAAAACACAATTTAGTCTGTCGGAAGCCAGCTTTACATTGACAGCATAAACCAGCAGGGGGCAGCAAAGCCATACAGATTAAACTAAGCAGCACATTATGAGATTATTGAAGAAAAAGTTAGTTTTAGTCTTTAAATTAAATAAATTGTCACAAAGAAATTAATTGGAGTAAATGTGAATTAAAACTTCTTTCCGTACCTGCAGGATGCGCTTGATGCGCTGCCTCTGGGGGTTGTCACCCTCGTCGCTGTCCAGCTGGCGGTGAGGATAGCAGATAAGCTGCAGCAGTCGCTGGGCCTGAATGTTTACCAGCACCGGGTCCTGGAGGGCACTGCTGTCCTCAGAGAGAGACTTCAGGCAGCGTTCTCCCACCCATTCCTGCAAGAACACAATGAAACAGGCAGCCAGGATGAGGGGGGGAAACATCAAACAGTAAGATAAGAGAAATACAAGAGCAGGAAACTACTAAAGATTAGATTTCAAATAATTGAGAATTTAGCTTTTTTTATTCTCATTGTCATAAAGACTTCAGCCAGATAATGCAATACTAACAGCTCAGTGGGGATCATTCTTCCAATCATTTTTACCTGCTGGCAGATAGTCTTCAGGACATACTTCGCATACACATCCAGGCTGGCCGTTTCTATGGAGACATTGCGGCCGTCTGATATGTCATCAAGGCCAGCAGGATGCGACAGCCCTGAGCCTCTTAGCTCTGCATCACCTTGATAAACATGAGAAAAAAATAAGTAAATCTAAACAGAAGAAGATTAGCAGAATCAGCACCATGTCTGATAACTCTCTTCAAATCCAGTATGACTAAAAAAAATAAATAAATAAATAAAGCTTCCCCAAATCGAAAAACAAGCTTTTCGCATATTGAGATTCAATCAGGCTCAGATCTTCTCACAAGAGTTCACACCTTTACAAACAAATATCTAGCCAATAGTAAGCATTTGTACATCAGATGGATACATGGATGCATAGATGGACAGAGTGATTTCTGAAAGCCTATGTAAAAGACAAAGTGATCTAAATATTACTACCGAGCATGAATACAGCTTTAAGGACAGCGAAGACCGCTCCAACAACGATGCTGTTCTGCGAAGCAGCAAGGAGGTGTCGATCACAAGATGAACGGATACCAACTGATGATTTGTCTGCAAAGATAAATAATCATACAAATTAATAAACATCAACTTCTTCAAAACAATCGTTCGTTTGTGTTTCAGTCAGGTACCTGATTTGAGCCCATCTTGCGGGACAGGGTTACGTTGCGGCGTCTTAAACAAGTGAAGAAGGATCCTGCAGGTTAATCGCGCTCCTGGCTCAGAGTCTTGCTCACTGCAGGCTGTGGTTGAGATGCATTCATTAGAAGCAGGTTTATATGCTGTTATGCAAAGATGATGCACTAAATTCATCAGGAATGTCAATCAACCTATTTGTAAACCTCCTCCCAGAAATCCTCCTTCTCCTCCAGGATTAGACACACTTCACTTACATTTTTTTTTTGCCAGAGATCCTCATGAACTCATCCAAAATATACTTTTTACTTATTTACTGAATGTTTAATCAAATCAAATAAATCCAAATCACCGTAAGAAACATTCAGGTGAATGTTATAGTAAAGATTAGAGAAACTGTAATCTGCCAAAGGTGAGAATCAGATAAATTTTCTTCTGTTGAATTTAGTTGAAATACTGGAAAATTCTGATTTTCTTCTCCATTCCCTAAATGCATCAAAAAGGAAGGGGTTTTAGATTATGGCTATAAATAGTGGCACAGAAGATTCTATTTGATGCATTTCAAGTTGAATAAAATTCAGATGAATCATCCTGTTAACCTTCATTTTACAGTAGATTCAGAGCCATTACCAAATTTCCTTATATGGGTTACAGTCTTGAAATATTATTCATTGAAAGAAGTCAAAATTCAAAACAGCAGGCCTGACAAAGAATGATTAAAAAAATGTTATGACAGAATTTTCTTGAAACCACATACAAAGTTTGAAGGAATTAATCAGTTTTTCTGAACATCAGTCGCTTACAGAAGTAAAGATTGATCTGGGAAAATTTCCCGATGCCAAGAGCATCAGCGTGACATTAAACACTCCAATACTGAGCCTTATACATTTCCCCGAGCTTACCTGCATTCAGGAGGGAGGGGATGGCCACACAGCGGACCAGGTCCTCTAAGAGCAGACACTGCCTCGCAATGAGAATAGCCACGAAGGTTGCCAGGGAGTCATGAAAGGTCAAATCGCTAACCTGAGGGGACAAACGTGCCACAATTAGACGGAAAATGACTAGATAATTGCATATTTAAAAATGGAATATTAGCATGGGTTCAAGAACATAGAGGTCAGCAGGACTTACATCAACGTTGCAAAGCAAATCGTTGAAACCACAGTTGCCGTTGTTGGACGAGCAGCAAAGAGCTTTAAGGATGCCGAGCCACTCTGCGCTCAGAGAGCGACAATATGCTGTCAGCTCCGCACACAGGATGCCGAGATCATTCACCCTGGAATCACATAAACATCGATATAAAAAAAAATCTATACAACTGGGATTTGTTGAATATAACCGGTACAAACCTCTCTGGGTCTCTGTGGTCCACACAAACCTCCATGAGCACATTACATACAAAGCTATAGCGGTTAGCTGGGCTGTCGTTGAGGATTTTGCCCACCATAGAGTGGTTGTTGTTGGCTGAGGGATTGCTGATGGTGTCCATCATGAACGGAGGATCCCACAGCATGTTGGAATCTGACGGGTCGATGTTACAGTAGATGGAGTTTTTCACCTTGGAGCAGAACTCGCTGTGAAAGGAAGGAGAGATGTTCAGAGGTTACCTGGCCCCAAAAAGGAAATAACAGAGGACTGCTGAAAAAGGCTCTGCTGCAGATATAAATACAGCTTCTCTGAGGCCGAGGAACTGATCCTCTGCAGCCAACAGGTTTAGTTCTGATTCAATCTCTTTGGGGAAAGAACGGATTTGGGCCAGACTGAAACAGTTGAAGCTGGACGAGATAATTTCTGATATGTTGGTGATGTAAAAACCATGAGGATTCAGCTCACAGGCGAGGCTAGGAAATTTAACCTCCCATGCAAGCTGAATTCATAAAACATGAAAATCCATTTTGTACCACTTCAACTGTCGGAGAACGAACCAAAAAAGGGTCGGCCGATCACGTTTCAGTATTATGACCTAAAGCAGGACTTACAGCTGTGATAAAAGCAAAGAGCTGCAGCTGAAGCAAACACAGCTGCTGTTGTTAGAAACCTTGATTTCCTCTATGAAAGGAAAAGCAAAAACATAAAATCATGAGTGGTTGCAGTTTTTCATGGAGTCTGTTGCTATTTAATTTGTCACCGTGATTGGCTGAAACAAAACTTCGGTAGGTGGGCACTAGGTGTTGCTTTGTCAAATCAGCTCAGACAGTTCAGCTAAATGTCCCTCTTTTCCTCCAACAGACTGAAGCGGAGAAGTCCCAGATTAATGTGTAGAACTAAACCTCGGGGCCTCCCACTATCAGTCTGGCTTGCCAGGAAATGGGAAATTGACTTGCCTGAAGATCTCTCCAAATTTGTTCTTGAGGTGACTGCAGGAAGTGTAGAGGTCATACAAGTAGGCCAAGATGCAGCGCTCTGCGGAGGAGCAGTCCGCTGGGTTCACACCAGACTTCACCACGACCCGCAGCCTGGGTAAAGGGTCACACAAATGGGTCAAACAGGACATCCAAGAAACCCACCAACACATCCACAGAGCATGGAGACAAATACTTGACTAGATGAGCTCTCTCAAACACTTTTGTTTTGAACAAAACTTCACCTTGATTTGTACCTAAGAAATGTGTTTTGGAGATTGTTAAAATTATGACCCTGGGTTTCAAACAATTTAGGAAGATTGCAAACGCAGTATTTCCTCATGTTTCTATTTCTAGGTGATTAAAAACCCATTTGTTTTCTTATAATAAAGCTTAAAACCACCTTAACACTTGTTATACCGAAATTCTAAACCAGACAGTTGTCTTAAGTCTATGACAATTTCCACCGATTTATCAAGCAGGTGTAAATATTGTTTTAGACATTTTAATGAAACAAACAAGATAAAGATTTTTTCCTCCTTTAACATTGTTTTAGTATCTAATCAGAGATGCCAGTCCTTTGAGAGAAGAAACCTTTTGGTTGATGAAAATATTTTTCATCTAAATCGTCCAGATTGTGAATAATCTCATATATACTCATATGTCCGATACAAGTAGGAAAATAAACCTCCAAATCCTGCTCTATAACTAGAGCAGGATGAAAGACATCACTGTAAGAATTTTCTTTTGAGGCCATTACTTTATATTCAGGCGGAGAAAAAGTCCACTACTTTAGCAAAGGTGCATCCAATTAAAGTAGGGCTGTGCAAATCTGCCAAAAATAAAGTTGCAATTTCAATGAAATGTTTGGCCCCACTGCTACGTGGCTGTCATGGCCTTAAATACTCGTCCATTGTTAGAGAATTTCACTTCTGAACATAATCAATGACCCCTCACACCCCACCATGAACTGTTCTCCCTGCTGCCCTCTGGGAAGAGGCTTCGCAGCATTCGATGCAGGTCCAGCAGATTTTGAAACAGCTTTTCCCCACTGCCATCAGACAGCTGAATGTTGGAAAAAAAACTCCAAATCAAGTCACAGACTGCATCAAACTGACCATATCAATATGTTTTTTGCACCATGTTTTGTCTTCCACAATGTTTACATTTTATCACTGCTGCGCTTCAAGAAGTGGAAATGAGAGCTGTACAAAACAATTTTTTATTTTTTTTTGTAAACACTGCGTGTACAAAATGGCAATAAAAGTTGTCAAAGTCTTTTGTGTGGAAATGTTTACTTCTAGCTTGCATGGATCTGAGTGCTAGCATTTTACATTCAGAAACAGATAAGAGTAAAATAGTACTTCTTCAAAGCTTTAAAAGACCTTTCAGAAAATCCACTTTGAATGCATTAGAGAGCTGGAGTGAGAAAGTTAGTGTCTTAGTCTTTTAAAATCTTAACTTGACCAAAAATATAGAGTCCCATTGGGATTTGAAAAAAAAGTGATTTGTTTTTAATGGCATTCTATAGCAATGCAATTATTTCTCCAGCCCCAGTTTAAAGAAACACAACCTTAAAAGCATCTTTTGTCTTTTACTCAATTAGTTTTAAGTTTAGCTACAGTATTATTAATCCCTGCAAAAACAGTCCTAAAAAAATACTTTAAAATAAAGTCACAGAACTGGAGCTCTAAACTGAAAACTACAAAGACTCTGCTTCATCCCCACTAAAGCTCAACAATAAAAAAAATACTTCATAAGAACAATTTTCTCCTTCTTTTTAGAGTCTTGTTCTGGGCCGAAAAAGTCAACGTGTTTGTATTTAGTGCTCCGAGTACGGCTCTTTGGAAGCCGTCACGAAGTGTTTGTGGAAATAGCTAATTATCTGCTCACCGCTTCAACTAAAAACATCCTTTTTACTGCTTTTAAACAATGACTTCTCACTAAAAGCCAATTAGCCTAGAAAATCGTTCTATTGTTTTAATGTAAACAACATAAAAAGTAGAAAATAAAATAAAAAGCCAAATGGAAAAGTTAGTAGCTTGTGAATGACACACCCATCAAAAACTTGTGCAGTCTGCTCCGGGTTAAGAATGAGACAGGAGTGGTATCTTCTCAGCACAGCTACGATACACAGGCACAGACTGGTGGTGTAGCTGCCCACCAGACTGGACGACTTCAGCAGCAGCTCAGCTTCGACCAGAGTCAATTCGTTCAAAAGCTACAAAAGCAAAGAGTCACAAGAGTTTCCAAAACAAACCTGGACATTGGTGGCTTTAACAGATTGGGTTAAAAACTTTAAAATGTTGTTACCTGAATAGCAAAGTCTATGAGGCCACTGATGTTCAGGGAGTACTCCATTAGGTCAAAAATGAACTGAATGTGCTGGACGAGGGGCAGGTGATAGGACATCCCTAAGGCAAAGCTGGTGATCTGCTCCAGAACGTTTCTGGAAACCTAAACACAGAGCAGACAGAAAGTATAATGCAAAAGATACTCAACCCAATATAACTGTAATCTGAGTTGATATATAAAAGCTACAAATGAATAAAAACATTTTAAGGATGAGTAAAGTGTAAAGCTGGTAGCCAAAATAAAGCATCAGACGACCCTGGCTGTCTTTGCTATTTAAAACGAAAAAAAAAAAAAAAAAAATCTTAAAATTGACCTTGCAGAGTCAGCACAAAAACCACAGCTAAGGATCCAAAGAGAGACAAATATTAGTTCAGTATAAATAGAGCAAGAGCTTAGCTGCAGTCAGAAGGTCTTAAGCCAAACAAAAAACCCATAAGAACAAAGAAACAGCTTTTGACCTTAAGTAACCTCTACATCAGCTCCCTGCAGACCTGACTCTGGGATCCCTGCCAGCTTTTTATTTATTTTTTTCTAAAAGACACCAGAACCTTTTAAAATATTTCAGGATCACAATGTGCTCCTGACACATCCTCCAATATGTAACCAAATTGAATTTAAACCTTTATTACACCCTGAGACTAAAGCCCATAGGCTTTCCCACCCATTGCCAACATGCATATTGAAATGATGCATAACTCCTTTTTATTAAAGGTATAGGGGAGGATGTTCTTTTTCTGGGTGGATCATCAAAATAAGTGGTCCTCCTAATTGTCAATCTTTCTGGTGATTTGTTTACGTAAGGCTACGTGCTCGTCCCCATTTTCACTTACCGGTGGTGAGTCTGACAGTGAAAAGATTGCAAATCTTCTTTTGGAAAGGAAGTTTGTATGAGTGATGCAAACAGCAACTTTTAAACATAGCATGCGTGAGGAGAAATGGGCTTGTGCATGCTCTCACACCTGTTTAATAGGCGTTCCCGCTCAGGAGTGGGCACAGGTTTGTGCATGTGCATTTCTTTTTCTTTTTTCTTTTTTTTAAGTGCAGAGGGTGGGTCTCATTTACATGTCAGCTACAGGTGCTGGTCATAAAATTAGAATATCATGAAAAAGTAGATTGATTTCAGTAATTCCATTTAAAAAGTGAAACTTGTATATTATATTCATACATTACATACAAACTCATATATTTCAGATGTTTATTTTGTTTAATTTTGATGATTACAAATGACAACAAATGAAAATCTCAAATTCATCATATCAGAAAATTAGAATATTGTGAAAAGGTTCAAAATTGATGGCCCCTGGTGCCACACTCTAATCAGCTAATTAACTCAAACCACCTGCAAAAGCCTTTAAATGGTCTTTCAGTCTAGTTCTATAGGCTACACAATCATGGGGAAGACTGCTGACTTGACAGTTGTCCAAAAGACGACCATCGACACCTTGCACAAGGAGGGCAAGACACAAAAGGTCATCGCTAAAGAGGCTGGCTGTCCACAGAGCTCAGTGTCCAAGCACATTAATAGAGAGGCGAAGGGAAGGAAAAGATGTGGTCGAAAAAAAGTGTACAAGCAAGAGAGATAACCGCACCCTGGAGAGGATTGTGAAACAAAACCCATTCAAAAATGTGGGGGAGATTCACAAAGAGTGGACTGCAGCTGGAGTGAGTGCTTCAAGAACCACCACACACAGACGTATGAAAGACATGGGTTTCTGCTGTCGCATTCCTTGTGTCAAGCCACTCTTGAACCACAGACAGCGTCAGAAGCGTCTAAAGAGAAACAGGACTGGACTGCTGGTGAGTGGTCCAAAGTCATGTTCTCTGATGAAAGTAAATTTTGCATTTCCTTTGGAAATCAAGGTCCCAGAGTCTGGAGGAAAAGAAGAGAGGCACTTCATCCACGTTGCTTGAAGTCCAGTGTAAAGTTTCCACAGTCAGTGATGGTTTGGGGTGCCATGTCATCTGCTGGTGTTGGTCCATTGTGTTTTCTGAGGTCCAGGGTCAACGCAGCCACATACCAGGAAGTTTTAGAGCACTTCATGCTTCCTGCAGCTGACCAACTTTTTGGAGATGCAGATTTCATTTTCCAACAGGACTTGGCACCTGCACACAGTGCCAAAGCTACCAGTACCTGGTTGAAGGACCATGGTATCCCTGTTCTTAATTGGCCAGCAAACTCTCCTGACCTTAACCCCATAGAAAATCTATGGGGTATTGTGAAGAAGAAGATGCAATACACCAGACCCAACAATTCAGAAGAGCTAAAAGCCACTATTAGAGCAACCTGGGCTATCATAACACCTGAGCAGTGCCACAGACTGATCGACTCCATGCCACGCCGCATTGCTGCAGTAATACAGGCCAAAGGAGGCCCAACTAAATACTGAGTGCTGTACATGCTCATACTTTTCATGTTCATACTTTTCAGTTGGCCAACATTTCTATAAATCCTTTGTTTTTATTGGTCTTCAGTAATATTCTAATTTTCTGATATGATGAATTTGAGATTTTCATTTGTTGTCATTTGTAATCATCAAAATTAAACAAAATAAACATCTGAAATATATGAGTTTGTATGTAATGTATGAATATAATATACAAGTTTCACTTTTTAAATGGAATTACTGAAATCAATCTACTTTTTCATGATATTCTAATTTTATGACCAGCACCTGTATATAAATTAATGTGTTCACAGTGAATTGAGTTCAACTCTGTTATCGAGTCAGGACATAAACATTAGATTTTTTTTTTTTTAATATAAATCTATGTTGTGTTCTCTTGCAAGTTGGACAGTGTGTGGGAATTCTCTTAAAATTTAGAAATATAAATCTGAAAATGTCTCTGAAATCTGTCCCTCAGTAATTAGGATGTGGAATCATCCCTCGCCTCCAATAATAACAATATAAGGAAAAAAAATGTACACGACCAGAATGAGTTTGAAGGTTTTTTTCCCCCAACATTTCTATCATATTTGTCTTTGACCCCTCCCTGGCCCATTCTTCACAGCACGCTGCAAACATTGCAAACTAAGCTCCGTTTTTTCCTACCTGGGAGGTGACCTGATGCTGGTCAAAGTGGGAAAGGTGCTGGAATTTGGAAAATATATCCTCTGCAGTCGGAAAGGCTTCGGGTTTACTCCTCTTCCTCTTTTGTCCTTCCTCCCCACCTGTATCTCAGAGGGAAGGATAGATTATCCAACAGCGTTTCTTTCAGTCAGCCAAACAGGCCAGCTGTAAAATGCACTCAAGAAGTTCATTAGTCCTTTGATTCAAGCTTCACAGAGTAACAGACACTTTAACTAAAAAAAAGTGCCTTTGGTTTCTGAGAAACAACAAAATTGTAAGTTGGAAAATCACCTGAACAAGTTAACTTATATCCAAAATGATCTTGCCAAGAATGAAACTAGCTGTGGTAGAAAGGAGACAGAGAGACAAACCCCCTCTTCTATGGCTAATGGAGAATAGGTTAGAAAACAGCAGATAATAATTAAGAAAACAGATGGAGTAATATGGTGGGCTAATTAGCCTCCATGATTGCAGAGTTTGCAAACAGTTAAATACAACATCTGTTTTCCTCAGTATTGCTTTCTAAGATTATTCTTGGTATATGGAAAACAAAAAGTAAATAATTCTGATCTGCGGAGAGAAGCAGAAAACTCCAGCTAATTAAAGGAGAGTTGAATTAAACTTTAATGCAGCCTTGAAAGTAAATAAAATATAGTTCAAACGAGTTTCTGAAAGAAGTGCAGGCTATAAAAAAACCCCCAGCTCAAATAGAAACCTGACACATCCATCACAAGATAATAGACCTGAGCCTCGCAGTTACCTGTTTCTGCTGTGCTTTTGCGGTTGAGCACCTTCAAGATGTCTTTGGTGATTTTCTTGATGGTGTGTCGCGCCTCATCTCTCTGTTTGCCCACACCGTAGAGGACAACGAGACGCTGGTTGCATTCATGACTGGCGCTCTCCTCCTACAGACGGAAACAACAACAAAAAAACTAAACTAAACTGGATGCATTCAGCAGCACAGACATTAAAAGATAGGAAGGAAAACAGAGCTATAAGGTAAAAAGGAATAACTTGTCAGATTAAAAAAAACTTTTTTTTCTTTTGCCAAAGCAGGACGGTGGGCCTCCTTACCTGTGGAATAGGGAAGTGAGTGGCATACTGAATGTGTCGGGGCTGCTCGTACAGTTGAGGGAAAGCAGGGTCCATGCCTTTCTCCTTACAGTTGCTCTTACTGTCCTGCTCCTGAACAGGTTTCTCAGGAGACGGGCTTCCCTTGGACTCACAATGCATCGGAGGTGAGAACATCTTAGGAGAA
The DNA here is from genome assembly GCF_016077235.1 of Cyprinodon tularosa. Lineage (NCBI taxonomy): Eukaryota > Metazoa > Chordata > Actinopteri > Cyprinodontiformes > Cyprinodontidae > Cyprinodon > Cyprinodon tularosa. Next base: position 825,788 of record NW_024038531.1, on the reverse strand, counting down.
AATAGAACCTGAGAATCAACTAACCTGATTTCATCTGGCAGCTCTACATTCACCTGAGGGGTGACTTCTAATGGTGGCAAAATACAAATTATTCACCTCATCAAAGTTTGCACTGGAGTGATCAATTTCCATGGACTCAGACAGACCAGTATCCTGTTGGACAAACAGTGTCTGGTTACTTTTTTTTTTAAGTAGTTGCTTTCTAAAGCTACAAAAAGGCCTCTAACTCGCCTCCATCTTGACACTGCTGCCAGCCTCCTGCTCTTTACGCTCTGACTCATCCGAGGGCTCGTCGCTAGGGGAACGCGGGCGCGGCAGGTGGGAGTCAGAAGCCAGGTCGCCACGGGAGATGAGCGTGCACATGTAGATGTTGTGGGAGAAGACGTCGTGCCGAATGAGCTCACAGAAGAGAAGGACCAGGTTTGAGAACTCCACACGCTCGCCTTCGTTCCCCGGCTCCGCTGTGAAGTAGAAAAAAAACAAAAAAGACAAAACACGATTTGAGTAATTTAATATTAGCTCTCAGCTACTGCAACTTTGAGGGTAAACACTCAAGACAATGCTGGAATCAGAAGAACCGACAAAAGGGAGGTTGAGTTTCTTAAAACTTTATTCAAAAATCAAATGTGATGCAATGTAGAAAGAAAGCAGGTAGAGGCAAAGGGAGGAAATAAACAGAGGCTTACTGAGTGTGGGGGCCTGCGTATCAAGGAACTGCAGCAGAACGTCCTGAAAGACTGGGAGGGTGGCAGCTGAGAGGGAGCCAGACGACACAGAACCTTTCTCATCCACCACCTCTGACTCACCGCACCTCTGCAACACAACAGGAGCGTGATTTTAGAGTCACAAACATATAGAAAATAAAATAGTACTTCTTCAAAGCTTTAAAAGACCTTTCAGAATTTTGGATTATATACATGTCATGTTGGAAGAAGCAGCATCCCCATCTTCAATGCTTTAACTGAGGGAAGACGGTTGGTCCCCAAAATCTCACAATACATGACCCTGGTCACCCTCTCCTTACTACAGTGCAGTCACACTGTCCCATGTGTTCAGAAACACCCCCAAAGCATGATGCTACCACCCCCATGCTTCACAGTAGGAGTGGTGTTCTTGGGATGGTACTCATCATTCTTCTTCCTCCAAACACAGTTAGTGGATTTATGACCAGAAAGTTCTGTTTTGGTCTCATCTGACCACTTTCTCCCATGACTTCTCCGGATCATCCAAAGGGTCATTGGCAAACCTAAAACGGGCTTTTACATGTGCTGGTTTAAGCAGGTGAACGGTCTGTGCCATGCATGATTTCGAACCATGATATCTTAGCGTATTATTAACAGTAACCTTGGAAACGGTGCTCCCAGCTCTTCTCAGATCATTAACCAGCTCCTCCAGTGTAGTTCTGAGCTGATTTCTCACCTTTCTTAGGATCATTGAGACCCCACAAGGTGAGATGTTGCAAGGAGCCCCAGTCCAAGGGAAATTGACAGTCATGTTTAGCTTCGTCCATTTTCTAATGATTGCTCCAACAGTGAACCTTTTTTCACCAAGCTGCTTGACAATTTCCCTGTAGCCCTTTCCAGCCTCGATGAGGTTTACAATTTTGTCTCTAGTGTCTTTGGATAGCTGTATGGTCTCGTCTTGGCCAAATATATTGATATATTTCACTCAACTCAATAATTAACTTTTCTCCCTGTAACAAAACTTAAATTATCATTAAAAGTTTGTTACAGCAGCAGAGAATCCATATGAAACCTAATTCAACAACACTTGGCAACGTGAAAAATGTGTAAACTCCCCTTGTTTTTCATTGTCGTTTCAATTCCATTCCAATATCCACTGTTTATGAGTCCTATTAGGTATTTTGTCTTGTAAAAGTCTACATCCTATACATTTCTTTCGTTTTAACATTTGGGCAATTATAGAAGAACGTCTTTTATTTTTGCACACCCAGCAGCTTAATTTTTTGCCATTTCTCCTTTGCAAATTAATGAGTCAAGCTGGATGAAGAGCTTCTGTGAAAAGTAATTTTCAGGTGAGCCTCAGTCTATCACCTAAAGTTTTGATCTAAACCTTTCCACTGCAGCTCTAACTGCATGTCTTCAAGGATTATCCTTCATTTAGGATATCCATCCTCCATCCAAACTCCCAGGCTGAGACGCTGTGTTCAGAGTGATGTGTGTTCTGCTTCCTGGAGTTGTGCCTCCTACCTCAGCTTCTATTTCAGCCTGTCTCTTCTCCAGCAGCTTGGCCACCACCATGGCCCTGTGTCTGCCCGAGCGCTTGCAGCACACTGCCCATTCACACAGCAAGGTCACCACTGCATCGTCATCAGGGGACATCTGAACAAACAGGAATTTAAAGGAAGAAGACACCAGTCACTGAGCAGCTGTATCAAAGAAACTAGCAGGAAAACTCATTTAGATTCCTAATAGCTCATTCACTAATAATGAACTGGGCTTCAAAACGGCCCATTAGTCTAAACCCCTCTTTTAAACTCTAACTGAAGAGATTTCCAGTTATATTACAGTCATAATGAAACACTCAGCAAGGAAAGCTGTCCGTACCTCATGGCCATCCTTACTCTGACCGGAACCAAATATCCTGTTGTACAATGAATCCAGGGAGTTGTTGAAGTCTGATTTCTCAAAACTATGGTTGTCCAAAACCTCCAGGGTGTGGAGAACCCTCCCAATGGTAAACCCTAAAAAAAAAAAGGAAACACCATCTGATATCAGCTTGTCCTCAAGGGGGGAGAATAAAAACAGTCAGCAAGGACCAAAGGGGAGAGTTTCCTCACCTGCAGTTGTTTCCTGACACTTATCAAACGACCACCTGAACTCCACGGCCTGACCTCGCTCCTTAATCTGCTCCTCGATCTCTCGCAGCTTTGCACGAACCTGCAGAGTAGCATTAAGATTAAAACATGTCAGAGACTAGCAGAAATTCAGCTAATTATGTTTTGTGAGGATTGGATCACTACATCAAAATAACTTGGTTTATATAAAAACGTCGTTTTTTGATTGATGGATGGTGAAGCAAAAGTTCCCTGAAGCACTTTTAAAATGTCCCATTTTATTATTGTGCTACAGGGATTCACTAATAATTTGTTTTGTTCAGTGTTGCTTAAAATCTTTTTGATGACTTCATGGATAAAAATAGTTGCTGCACAACAAAAACAAAACAAGGTGATTATTTAAAAGAGTAAGGAAGGCAAAGGTAGACTGCAGTAGGGGGTACCTGTTGTGTGAAGGCAGTGTTTCCTCCTGGCATTGGCAAACTGGAGGGGGCAATAGGCAGGAGGTCCAGGGGGGATCCAGTCTTATTTCTACTGTCTGTTAATGAGTAATGCCACACCAAAGCACTGGGGCAGCACAGGACGATGCTCTGAAGAGATATAAAAATAAAAGCTGTAAGAAAAACTTGTGTTTCTTGAAAAAAAATTTATAAAACGCAAGAAAAGATTAACATAAAAGATGGAGCTGTAATGAAATAGGAGTTAAAATTCAAGGAATCACCTGCAGCATGCAGCTGAGACCAAACACCAGAGGTCTGTGCTGCGGGCAAACGTAGAAATCTATGAACGGCGTCTGGGAATGGTTCCCTCCAGCAGCCTGGGAGGTCGGGGTGCTGGGCAGAGCGCTGCCTTGCTGTGTGAGGATGCCGTGTGCCGTGTGACCCCCCGCGCCAGGGCCCAGGCTGCCGTCGCTTAGCAACAGGTTGAGGCGACGGGTGCAGAAAAAAGCCAATCTCCGTGATAAATAAGCAGAGCGTACAAATTCTCCTGAGTACTGACACACAGAGGGGAGATTCGCAGCATTAGAAAGCATTTGGAGTCAGGACTGGAGGAGAGGTTAGCATCCCAATAGCAAAAAAAGAAAAATATTTCTAGAAATTGTACAACCCTCCTTTTAAACAAATTAGGCTAAATTAGGAGGGGAAGGGCATTATTGAGGATTTATCAGTAATACTACTATTAATGATACTCTTTTTTTTTTTTTTATTGGGTTTAAAAAGAAATTAATAAAAAAAGAAAAAGCACTGAATTTTTTGGGTTTGTTTAAAACAAAAAGGCCCACAGAACAAATTAAAAGTACAAAATAAATACATTTTATACATAAATAAAACAATAACAACCCTAAATAACCTTATATATAAACAAAAGGCTTAAATACTGTATCTTAAAAAGTGTGTTACCAAAATGTTTACAAATTCAGACAGAAAAAAAAAACAATGATCACATAAAGAGAAAATTGTTGGATAAATCTGCTGTAAGTTAGTTTTGAGTAATGGACTCTATGTATTGCCTTAAATTGGATTAAGTGTTTTTTCCACATTTACAGACCAGAACCATATTCTGCTCAGGTTCCCAAATGGTATCATCCATCTTCCTCTCCGAAGCAGCCTGAACAGACTGCATACTAGGTCAGATTATTTAAACAAGTTAGGAATCAATATTTGAAAATCTGAAAGAGGCAACAAGACTTTCTAACAACTGTAATCTTCAGAAAGTTGTTCAGAATCATCTATATTCTTATGCACGTAATCTCTAATTTGTCAATAATTTGTAAATATCTGTTCAATCTCTGACTGAATGGAAAACTTTTATTGTAATTGACCAAATAAGGCAAATTGTTGATCAATATAAACTCCTACAAAGAATTAAAACCTGTGAGTCTCTGAGGTCTAAAGGCTTCATCTACGAGAGATGGAGGAAGGATGCAACAAGGAGGCGCAGAATGTTTCAGTTCTTTTTATCTGTAGTACATCTAGATCATGCAAACACATGTTGGTAGTGAGTAACTGCTTCTTCTTTTTTTTCCCCAAAGCAACCTGTGCTGAAGTATTCCTTAGTATTTTTGTTTAACCCTCCCGACAATACACTAAAGCTTTCAAATCTGATTCTAATGCAAAAAGCAAAGAATCGCCTGACTCGTTCTCAAAGTGGAAACAGCCTGGAGTCGGTCTCTGCTCTGTCTGCTGCATGGCGAGGCTGTCAGGGGCACACAGCTGCACTCGCACTTTTCTAAGAAACTCAGAGTGATCGTTGTTTCCATTTGCTGTTGTCAAAATCTCAAACAACCACAAAAAAAGTCTCTAAATTTATCACTAGCAGTTCTTAAGAAAGAAAAGATCCCTAGAGGGGTTTTAAAACCTGCTTAACGTCAACAGGGGATGAAATTAGAGGAAGAGCAGAGTGTTGAACCTCCCATCAGCCCCTTGGTGTCTGTGCTTCATAAGGAGGAGATCAGCACCACAATGATGCTTTAGTTGGAGTCTCAATAAATAAGATTGTAATAATACCTTTATGTGAATTATTATTAAGGCTGAAATTCTTTGGTCCGCAATAACCGTTTGACGTCTGATTTTAATGCTCGGATTTAGTACCCTTTCATAGTTGCAAGGCACATTTTAAGAAAGGTGCTTTACCTGTAGTAATAGAGGGAGCAGCAGTCTGAGGAGCTCATCTTCACCTGTACGAACTTTCTCAAAACACTCCAGCACCCATGTCAGGAACTCATGTCTGTCCAACATGCCATCCTAAGAAACAAACAGAAACAGAACTGTTATTTTTAAAAATATAACTGATTTAGTCTTTAAACGCCAAATGACAAGTTTATTTCCCATAAAGAAAACAGGGTTTTTATTTTTCCACATACGTTTTCCCAATAAAGATATATTTTTCTTTTTATTTGAATAAATAAGGGTCGGATATTAATGTCAAACGGTAAAAACACCAAACACATTCCTCAAGTGCCGAAACAACAACTCAAGGATCTTTGATTGTCAAATTTAAACACATTTAAAAGAGTAAAATCTGCTTTGCCACAAAATCCTTGAACTCCCTTCCACCATCTCTAATTCTAAACAAATTCTTGAAAGTTGTTCATTAATAAATTAAATGGAAAAAAAAATGTCTTAAATTACCCAGACAAAACTTGAAAAATTAACAGCCTTTTTTTTCTTGTTTATATATAACAAAAAAATTAGGGATGCACGATATTGGGATTTGGGCCGATGTCCGATATGTCGGTATTTTAAAACTCATGTAGCCGATAACCGATACCGATGTTAAAGCTGGACAAAATTAAGTAGTCATTGAAAATAGCAGTTTTGTTATCCATTTCTGACACTTTGGAAAATAATATACTCAAATATATTTTCATATGCTGATATCAAATTGATTTTTAAAAACGCGGTATCGATCTATTTTACTTTCAAAATCTCGTGAAATTTCATCGTTCTGTTACAAACTCTCGTGATATTCTGCAAATTCTTGTGAGATTTTGTTAGTAAAATAGATCGATACCGCGTCAATATATATACATATAAAAATATGGCAAAATTTCGTGAATTTTCGGGGGATTTCGTAGCATAACGATGACATATAGCAATATTTCATTAGTAAAAGAGATTGATATGGTGTTTTTAAATGGCAATATATCAGCATATAAAGATATTGTGATATTTTAATGTATCAATATTTTTTCCCTCGTCTTTAGAAGTTTTTAAGTCTGTAAAAAAGAAGTTTTTGAGGAAGAAGAAGAAGTAGTATATTTTATTTTTTTTTTTTTTAAGACTTTAGAAACTCAGAAGCTGATCAAATATCAGGTTAAATATCGGTGGGGTGGCCGATGTCCGATATTCAGTTTTAAGGCCGATACAGGCCGATACCGATAGGGGGCCGATTATATCGTGCATCCCTAAAAAAAATCTTCACTTTCCAGGTAACAGTGCTGAAATTTCTGAGCTGCATTTGAAATTAATTTGCTAATAATTGAGTAAATTTATACATTATGTGTGGATAGAAAACAACAAAGGAAAAGAAAACAAAATGGACCAAAGGATAATAAATATTAATCATGAATCACTATCCAGTAACTCCTGCAGAAAAACAGGTGCCACATTTAAATGTACCTGAAACATAAACATGGCGAGTTTTTCATTGTACTCCCACTGCTTCGTGGCCGTCTCCACATCTGCAGGCATAACTGGAAGAGGGGAGCCACACCCCTGACTGGGAAACTGTCGGTAAAACTCTGAGATCTTCTGAAGTTGCTCCAGTAGATATTTAGTAATGATCTGGGTCCATTCTACAAACACAACAACCGACAATGGATTTTAAAGTCACATAATTAAGATGAACCAAAATGACTTAAAATCTGCCAAAAAACAAAAAGACGTGATTTTTTTTTGACTCACCGATACAGGGATCCATCACATGCCTCTTCTTGACATTAGCATTTGTGATACCTGCATGATATGCACAGGTCATCTTGATCATCCATGCTGCACGCATGACTGGGACCGAGTACTTTGCCAAGAAACCAAACACCTCTTCCTTTTTGCTGAAAATAGGGACCTGGAAAAGACATGGCTCTTTAGCATCAAGTAAAAACAAATCCTAATGTGTCTCATTAAAAAAGGGAAAAACCTAAAACCTTTTTCTATTGGTTTTTATGTGACCTATTTTCAAGGTTTATACTTAGAATCCTGTTTTAAAGGCAACAACCAGGAAAATCCCATAAAGAGATGGATGAATGGATGGATTAACTAAACTTTCAATATCTGTACCATCCTACACAATTATAGCCCTTTTACAATTTGCTATCCATATAAATAGAAATTTAAAAAAATGTATGGCTCATTCTTTGCTTTATGTTTTTCAAAATGTTGTTTTAAAAATTTTCACATTTTAAAACCTAAATAAAAACATGTATATGTATAACTAATCTCTATGTATAAAAATCCTGTTAGATTTTTCCTTTAGCTTATCTAAACCCAACTAAATGTACCACTTCTTTCCCTTGCAATGATACCAGTTTTGCTTCAAAACGTGGCTGTCGTAAGGGTTATACAATACAAATTCAAACAAATCCAAAAAAATAAAAAAGATCTGTAAAAAAAAAACAAAAAAAAAAACAGAATCAATGGGTTAGGTATAAACCGGGGGGAAAATGGAAACAATTGTTGGGGTTAGGAGGATCGAACAGGATAATGTCATCAAAATGTAGCTTAAATAATAGAAATGTAGGGTTATAACGGTTTCGAGATATTACACCAACTAGACAGTTGGCACAGCTAATGTAACCTCCATCATTTGCAAAAAACTAAAGGACAGTAGAAATCTCAGACCATAATCTACATTTCTTAAAAAGGTTTTGGTGGCAGCAGCAGCTGGAAATCAGAGAGACCACTGATTCCATAGTAGTAAAGCAATGAATTAGCCCAGTTTAAAATAGAGACAAATAAGGCTCGTATTATTAAAAAGTCAAAACATCCTCTAAGAATAACAAGTATACATAATTTTAGTGCCGACTTAAACTTTAAAGCGCCAGAACGTCCAATATGGTACACTAACAAAAATATTAAAGATGTCTTTATTTTAACATTTAAAAGAGAAAAGGTGATTATTGTTCCTTTTTTCCATAAAAAGTTTGATTACACTGTTTTTCCAGTGTAGTCCTGTTTCTGTGACTGGGTGGATGCGCTCTGTTCATCCTGTGACATGGGAGTTGGCTCAGAGCCCGTCTACCTGGCTGTGTTTTTCCTAGATGGGGTCGCCTTTTACAGTTTTGTTTTGTATTTCTGCTTTTTGTCTCAGCAGATGGCCGCTCACACTGAGCCTGGTTCTGCTGGAGGTTTCTTCCTGTTAAAAGGGAGTTTTTCCTCTCCACTGTCGCTACAAGCATGCTTAGTGTGAGGGATTATATCCGAGTCAATGAGTCGATGCAATCAACTGGTTTTCTTAGATAGAAAACTTTGAATCAATTTGACTGTATGATCTGGTTGAAGTGCCTTGAGATGACGTGTTTTTAATTGTTGCTATATAAATAAACTGAATTGAATTTCCTGTTCTATTTTGAAACTGAAAAATCAAAACATACCATAGATCAATAATTTAAGGTATGCATGTTTTTTTTGTTTTTGTTTTTTACATGTAATGACTGGGCTGAATATAGAAACTTTGATTTCACAGCATAAAGCCTGTCAAATCATGAGACCGGGCTTCAGACTTCATTAGTTTTTCTTCTCTTCCTCTCGTCTCAACATGCTCTGTCATTATATTTAATCTGTTTTTAGATGCGGCTTTCCTTAGTTTCAAACATTTGGGAGCTTTCTGGATTGTAAGAAAATATGTAGGTCCAGTTAAAGTAAAGGTCAAGTACTGGATAAGGTGACAAAGTTGTTGAGATGGCATTTCACCTGATGATGTTAGATAAATTTAAAGTAACCAAAGATCGAAAAAAAAAACAAGTAGCCAAAGGTTCTCACCTTTTTAGCCAACTGTGTGAGCGGTTTAGTTCCAGCTAAATCTGTAAACCAGTTGTTGATTGAGCTCTGTGACCTCGCTGTGACAAGCCAAAAATTATCCTTGGTGTTGATATGTGGTTTGCGCTTTATTGTATCTCCAAATGTCATGAAGTGCAGCTTCTCGGCGATGATGCTGCTGAAGTTTGAGCTGATCTGTAAAGCAGTGAGGAAATAAATTCATAACTGATAAATCATCAAATTACTCAACACAACTCTTACCGGGCTGATTGATCAATACCTTGGAGGGGTTAAAGTTGACATTTTTGGCACTGCCATGTTCATCCCCAGACACAGCAGGCTGGTTGTTAAATCCCTGCTTTACATTTAGAGCAGTCAACTCATCCTGAAACAGAGAAAAAGGTTCACATTAAATTAAATGGAGAGTAAGAATTGTGTAAAAGTGTGTCAACCACATAAAAAGACCTGAAATTAAAAGGGAATTGCTGCTGTTTGAGAAAAATCTAATTTATTATCAAACACAAATAAAGACCAAACATGTTCTGGCTTCATAAGACAATATAGGACCAGCTGAAGGATGACAACAAAAATAAGAATGGTTTCAGTCCCTTCTGAGCTGCTACAGCTAGCTGCACGACTGAAACAAAGCCTGAACTAGACATCTGTAAGTCAAAACAAAGAGGAATACAAAGGTTTGTTAAAAAGGGATAAATAACACAGAGCCTGGAAAAACAGAGGTGATTGCAAAAGGGAAAACCTGCAGAGAAATTCATTTTAGATGCAATTTCTTTTAGAAAAAAAAAAATGTTAAAAAGAGGGAGAACAGGAGTTCATGTCAATAAAATGAATAAAAGAAAATCGGCTGAAAGCAAAAAGATCTAAATATAAAGCAGCAAAAATGATCCTTTATGAACACTTCAACTCTTCTGTTAGCCAGCATGCAAAGAGGCCGTTTGTAAACAAGCATTTCTCTGAAATGATGGTTTATGGGAGGAAAAAAAAAAAGTAGGCTGGTACCATTGGTGGTGAATAAAGGAAATACCAAACACTGGAAAACATGATAAATGGATGAACAGACGGATAAAAAGTGACTAAGAATGACCAAGTCTGTCGGCAGACACAAACTCGTCACGGCCCAGGCTATGAAAGTATTTATTGCAGGAAACTACTTTGAACAGAAAGATATATTCAGAATTTTTGGGGGGAAAATTCCAAATTCCTTCTCTTTTTGTTGGGATTAAAGATGGCCGCCCATATTTGGCTAACACATGGAGACTGTTTAAAAAGATGAAGCTTGAACATTGTTTAGGTATAATCCCAATGAGACATAAAAATAAATTGGCAGGAAATAAAATCAGCAAAATTCACAGTCAACAAGTCGATTCTTTGAAACACATGTTTGTAATTTGTGAAAGCATCGATTCCTCTTTTGTGATTTTGTAAAGAATATTTACACTCCAGCAGATTTCATCAGTTTTCTCCCCAAACACCTATAAGGTTTTACTATCAGACAGTAATAAAATGAACCAAACAGAAAGTAACAAATTTTCCATTGAAGATTATATCAATTAAGGACCATTTCATTCCCACCATACAAGTGAACCACAGTAAGAGCATCCATCCATTTTCCATCACGGGGGGGTGGTGCCTATCTCCAGCAGTTAATGGGCGAGAGGCGGGGGTCCAACCTAGACAGGTCGCCATTCCATCACAGGACAACACAGAGACAAAAGGGACTAACAACCATTCATGCACAAACTCAAACCTTCCTCCCACAGTCCAAAAACATTGGACTGTGGGAGGAAGCCAGAGAGAACCCACGCATGCTCAGGGAGAACATGCAAACTCAGGCCCTGTCCACACGAAGCCGAACCCTGGCCTAAACGCACAAATTTTTCACCAAACCAGCCTCTCATCCATATGAAGCCAGCGTTTTGGGGGTCTGTAAACGATCTTTTTTTTATTCAGCCCTCAGAGTGGGAAGATTTTGAAACGCCGTTTTCACGTTTCCATCTTTAAGCTCTAACCGCATTTTTTTTCTTACACGCATGCGTCATAGCGTCGCCTCTAAACATGCATGCGCAACAGTATCACAACAACAATGAAGCCGTTGCTGCTAATGCTACTCACCCTGCTGTCGGGCTTACAACAGAATCTTCTTCTTCTGGAATATCTCCAGGAAGAACAGAGCAATATCGACGACATAGTTCAACACCTGAATTTGACTGAACCACGAAAATGGACCCGCAGGGCAACCATGTATAAATATTAGTGCGCATGCCCAACATTTCGTCACCTATTTTTGCTTTGGCACCACAGCGCCACTTACAGGCCTGGCATACATTTTGCAGCGTTTTCATGCATTCGTGTGGACGCTCACATTTATTTTACGTCTCCGTCTTTACGACAAACGTTCTGAAAAATATTAGCGTTTCGTGTTCGTTTTGACTTCGTGTGGATGGGGCCTCAATGCAGAAAGACCCCAGGAAGGGCAACAAACCTTGAACGTGCAAGCAAGTGCAGTGCTACCCACTGCGCCAATACGCAGCCCCCACTGTCCCAGACCCCCCATGCATAATTAGAAGGAAAGTGGCAAAGCCTTCAACATCCTTATATAATGCCAGAGTATAAGGTTGAGGGTCCAGGAGGTCAAAACAGAACCTAGGTCTGTTTTTAACACATTGTTTTCCCTCAATTTTAATCAGAGATCAAAATAGGGCTGTCGCGGTTGAGGAATTCCCCCTGCGATTATTCAAAGAGGCAAAATATTGCAATATGACATATTATTGCACCATCTTTTTTTCTTTATTCAAATCTATTCATTTCGCAAATGTGTTTGTATATTGTTAAATTACCAACTACATGGCAAACTTTCCTTTAAAACATGGCGCTTAAACATTAAAAAAAGTTATAAAAAAAAAAGACATGCCAATTTTATAACACGTTATTGAACGCAGATCAAAGGGCAGTAATGGCACATGTATGCCTCATTTCTTCATTTTTTTTTTTTTTTTTTTTACTTAAGTGCGCCTATACAAAGTTAAATGTAACAGGCACCATAATTCTTAATTCACACACAAACAAATGACGGTGATTTAAAGCTCAGCCCTGTCCTTGTTGAGGATAAGGAAAACCGGCATGTTAACCTTATGCGGTTTTAGAGGATCTGAGAGGGGTGAAAACATTTCCAGCCACACTGAAAACCCTCTCGGACGGTGCGCTTGGAGGAGTGACCGGAATGCAGGTTTCTCCACAGTACAAAATGGCACCGTCTCTACAACCAGGTACCATGTAACAGCGGCTGTTAGGCGTTTATGTCTGTCACTGTGTCTGCTGTACTTAGCGATTCGAGCAAAGGCTTCGCAGACTTCAAGCTGTTGGCTGGCACCGACATGAGCCGCCGCACGACTCTGTGTGGCAGAAGGCGGCGGTAGCCCCACCGTAACAGCTGGGTGGTAGCTAGCTAGATGAGCCCTTAAATTCGTTGTTTCCATGTTTTACTTGAACAGTTTTGCTACAGATTTTACAAATTGCCTCATTAAAATTGTCTGGCTCCCCCTTTTCATTTGGCTGAAAACTGAAATGCTCCCAAAAGGGCGAAGCAACATTTGGCTTTGATACCAGTGCAGCTGCCATCATGTCCTTCTCAACTGTTCTCCCACGATATGGTGATGGAGGTGGCTGGTTTTGTAGCGTGGTGAGCTTCTTGATATTGCGATATTTCCTTAGTGAGGTTATCGTGACAGCCTTAGATCAAAAATTCAGAAACAAGAAGGAGTCCTGGACAAAGACTGCATCTAGTACAGAGTTTCAATGTCAAAACTAATGATTTCTAATGATTATGGAAATCCAACGTGGGTGGGGAGACTGTGGAGCTTCAGTGATGGTGGGTGTCATTTTATATTAGGTGTAAAAAACTAATAGACACACACGAAAAGTGTCTGACAAAAAACAAGCTGAGTTCAGTTCAAAACTTCAGATGCAAGCAGTCTCGAGTTATTCAGCTGGAGAACAAAGAAAATCATGAAGACAAGCTCAAATCTGGACAGTAAAAAAAAAAAAAAAATGAAGATTTTAGAGTGGCCTAGTTAAAGCGTGGACAGAGAAGCAGTAACACAAACAAGCTGTTTAATGCTGATAAATTTGGGGTTTGATTTAGGGCTGAAACAGTAAATTGGATTGATTTGGAATAATCGATTATCAAAATAATTGCCAAATAATTTAGTCATTGATTAATCATTAACTGGAGTATAGAAACTAAACATGCCTTTAGCTGATTGCAAACATATACCTGTGTGTGTGTGTGTGTATATATATATAAAATTAATAATAATACACACTCACACACCTTTATAGGGCAAGTTACCATATTTGATCACTTGCATACCCGTCACCCCGAAATCCCACATCTTCCATAACCACCCCACTGCTCCGTTCCAGAAAGCTTGCACAAATCAAATCCCACAGCCTCGGTGGTTCCTCTAGTCTTGCTCCGCTCTGAGTTCCCTTGGAACTGTCTTCTTTTTTGGGAACATAAAATTTCTGCTCAAATTATACTTACTGATCTGTTGTTACCCTATTTTAATTTGACAAACATTCCTTTTCCTGTTTGGCGTGATCGCCATTGTGGATTATCACCTCCCTGGCTTCCAACAAAAAATATCCTGGCCGCATATTTTGACGCTGATGGACGGAGAAGATATACATGGACGATGACGTTTGGAGGAGTAGCGGTGGATAGGGAATAGTTCTCATTGATTAACATGACTAAGTACCAAGGGATGTAGGAGCTGAGCAGTGACGGAGAATGTGGAATCTGGGGGTTACAAATGGAACCCCCCATCCCTCTGATGTCTAGAAGCACAAGATTTATATCCAGCCATTCAGAAAAGCTACATGGCTGTATGTGCTATTTGACCAATTAGATGAGCCCTTGAATGGTAGATTAGCTACGATAAATTAAGTGGAAAGAAGTTATTATGGTAAGAAAAAAAATGTAAAAAGCCAAGCTAAAAAGTGAAAAAGTTAATAAGCAAAGTTAAAAAAAATGTAAGTGCCTGTATCACTATTAATACCTTTAAGGTTATCCTGTAGCAAAAAAAATGTGTTTCTTTCACTCCGTGTTTTTCATAAATTTTTTTAGAGAAGAACTATCTTTGTTTCTCTTAATATATTAGGGCAAGTGGTCATTTTTTGTTGTTGACATTGACATTAATTTTTACCATGAAATACATACATATATATTTTAATGTTAGAAATGTAATATGGTCTTGTCTTTTCCTCCAATTAAACTCTTCAAATTTAGATTTTCTAAGAATATATATATATATATATATATATATATATTCTGTAAAAAATTTCTTTAGGTAACCTTCCTATCCAATCACTAATTGATTAATCTAAAAAAAAAACAAGATCAACAGATTAATCGATTAGAAACATAATCGTTATTTATAGGCATAGATTTACTTAATGGAGTTCTGTGGGGAAAAAAGTGAGTCTCTGTTTTAAATAAAAGTATAATAATAAAAAAAATTGCTTATTGTAACAGTTCATCTGAGATTTAAAAGTTTGTTATATACATTAGATACAAGAGAGCCAAAACAGCAGGAATCTGCAGGGTTTGTGGTTAAGTCTCTAATTTTGTTCGGTGCAAAAGGGTTAACCAGGAAACCGAAACACTGCTGCCAGTATCCAGAAATGCTTTCTCACTAAACAGACAAAAATGCGATTTATCGCCACCCCAAAAATTAAACCAATAAACACCTGAAGCTAAATGTTGATTGAGCTTATTCAGTCTCTATGCACTCACTGTATCAGCTACATGTCAAATTAATTAGCTATTTTCTTTCCAAATATCAATTCAAATTAACCACTTATTTTAAAGCATGCCAGAAATATTTTAAAGGGTAAAATTAGCAGACGTAGCTAACGCCAAAGTGTACCAGTTAAATAACAAAAATAAACAACAACAAGTCGCGTATAATTTAAATCCCCGACCGCTAATGTTTTCCATCACAAAACAGTAGAATATTTATTTGTCCTAATAAGTATTAGCTGAAGCGCAGACTAAACTGACCGAGCCATAAAAGAAGCGGGTTGTTTTTCCAAACTTAAGCCGGACAGAGCTAGTTTACAGGCTGCCAGACAGGAGCTGCTGCTGCTTATTGTTACCGAGAGGCCCAAAGCGGCTGCTACACGGGCTAGCTGCTACCAGCTAGCTGCTGCTAAACGGGCTAACTGGTGCTAGCTAGCTACCTAGCTCCACTGCTCTGTTCAGTATTTTCCTTGGCCAAAAAAATAACCCTGGGTTTTTAAATCTCATAAAGCAAAGGTCGTACCTCTTTTTGCCTCGGATCCTGGGGATAGACGTCCGGAGGCCCCAGACGGGACCGCTTTAAAGGCCGGTGTTCGTAACTTAAGATCCCAAAAGCAGCCATCATCCAGGGGCATCACAACCGGAGCTTCCCTCCTCCCCAGCAGGCTGAGCTCAGCCGGGCCTGCAAACAAACAGACGGAGGGAGGCTTCCGGGATGCTTTCAGACCCTAACTTCAAAGTAAAGGAGCACAAAATAAGTCCAATTTGCGTTAGGTTTAAATAACTGTTTTCAAGCATGTATTATCTTGCTGAAACTTGAAAACCATCATGATTAAAAGAGATAAATGTTTGAAAATATCACCCAGTTTCTAAGTAAGCCATAAATTATTTCACTAAGTGAAATTAATAAAACGTTTAATAAGATTATAATGTATAACACCTGGGGTATTAGGCTACAACTTTAACTTAATTATATTTTTTATGCCAGGCACACAAAGCACTAAATTATTGAATGTAATATAAAAAAAATATATTCATATATTACCTGGTCTTAAAAATGTATTATAGTGTTATGTAAAAGCACCTCATTAACATATGGCATGTGTCTGTGTTTTCATTTAATCTCCAATGTACAGATTCTCGTGAAGGCTTATGAGATTTGTTAAAATATTGGAGAACAAACAGCACCATCAGGATCAGGAATACGGTAGCGGAAATGTCAGAGAGGAGTTAGGATTCACAAATATTGCCCATGCTTTGACCAGATCATGAAGAAGCCTTGAATGCGTCGTCTTAAAAAGGAAGGGGCTTCTTATCTGCAAAACCAACAAGACAAGATTTCCTTACTGAGATGAACTAGCAGGTTTTGATCCATTGGATAATTGGCTCCACTCTCCTCAAATCTGTCCTTTATAAATTCCTGGCAAGAGGAAAGTTGGTGAAAGAAATGAGACAAAGAAGTCTCCCTGCAGCCAGTTTGTTATGAACAACAATGATTTGTGGATTGCATGGTTTATAATTCTCCTGTTGCCAAAGTGTCTTCCCAGGTCTCTGACTTCGCAACATTCAATGCAGGACCAATGCAGGACCAGCAGATTCCAAAACAGCTCCGCATTCAGACAGCTGAACTGTTGAGAAAACTCTAAATCATGTCAAAGACTCTGCATCAAACTGACATCAAACCAAATCACTGCATAATTGCACCATACATATTTAATGCTCTGTACTTCCATATTAGTGCCTTTTTCTTTTTTGTACAATGTTTTTTCTCCCACACGGTTGACATTTGATCACTGCTGCACTTTAGAAAATGGAAATCTCACAAAAGCTGTACAAAACAAATAAAAGTAGTCTAAGAATCCATGCTCTGAAATGTTCAAAGGCTGGGATGTAAATTAATGAAACTTTTTTGTTACTGGATTTAATTTAGGAATGTTAGGGTAAAGAGAACTGAATATGAATATTTTTAGATTTTTGTTCATAAAACAATGAGTAAACTATGAAGAATATCCCTTCGCTTGTGCACTACTTTACATTGATCTGCCAGACAAATACAATCCACTTGATTTGTCTTGTTTAGCTCTTACTCTAAATAGAAAAACAGTCATTCAAACACAGCTGGATGATTATTGGAGAAGTAAATCCATTCCAGCTGAAGAACATGAGTAGAACATTAACTAATTAAGTTTGTAGTCTTTAAAGAGCCTATTTACACTTTAGAAAATATTCCAGTTTTTTTATCCAGTGCAGCTGATGTCACAGAGAGAGTGGAGCGATCCCCAGAGTGTATTCTGTCAAACAATTTGAGGAAATTTTAGGCAACTTTGCCAGGGTTCATGAAAATTTACCCTTAAGATCCCCAAAGCGTCCAGGCGGGACTGTTCAAGAATTGGCCTCGAGAAATCCTTCACTAAGTCTCCTAGAAGGTTAGAGCATTACTTAGAGCATTACTTTGAGCTTCATCTTCACCAGAATGTTAAACTGCAACAGTGTCTTCAGTCAAAAGCTTCTCCAGTTCCAATATAACAGACCACTACAGATCATACAGCTATCAACACCTACCGTACAACAACTTAGTGAAAAAAAAAAAAAAATCAGATGAGTTAACACATTTAATTTCCATTTTAGATTAATAAAGTATTTTTGAATTGAACTGAAAAAGAAAAAAAACAACAACTCTGGCTTTGGATTTTGACAATTTTCTAACTCTAATAAAAACAAAAGTAAAAACCTTAGCTTTAAAACTCAGCGTTATTTGGTTTTTCTGCAGCAGGAATGAGCCTCCACCCTGCAGGTCATGCAGTGCAGATGTTATTACTCCTGGTGTTGATCTCAAAGGCTGAACAAGTGGATTTCTTGGTTTAGTGGTGCTGAGGAGGGTGTGAGCAGATCCTTGTCAGAGTCGCCTTGAGATAAGGGTTTTACACAGTTTAGTTTGACTGATACACACTTCTGAGCATGTTCCTCTTCGCAGACTTAGCTCTACTCAGCCAGCCAGGTTTCTGCTGATGTCGTTTCTGTAAAGTAGCTCGAAATTGTAATTTTTATTTCTTATGCCGACGTCACAGTGATCCATGACGCTTTTGGTCTATCACACTAAATCCATATAAAAACGACGTGGAAAAACATTTCTGCATGGCACAGTATAATAACCACTAGACACTCTCATTTATGTAAACATTTTATTAAAAAACATTATATTAGAAATCTGATATTTAACAAAATTATTGCAGCATAACAATCTCAAGTGTATAAAGGCAATCTTGAAAAAGTATCAAAGCATTATTGCACTGTTCTTGATTGTTCAGCATGTATTTCACTATAAGGCAGTCGTCTAAAATCCTCACATTTTTTAAAACGACATACTGTGCCTCCAGACCACCGAAAATAGAATAAAAAAGGTGCAGATTTTAAATTCCAGCATTCGGAAGCTTAAGCTCACTTCAAATCACAGTACTGTACTTGGAAATAGTCTTAGAAAGTATGAAAACATGGCTGATTCCTTCATATAACCTGAAAGTATTAACAACTCAAAGCTAGATAACAATAATTTCTGTATTAGTCTGCAACAAAATAAAATGGGTTTTTTTTAACCGAACAGAGCAGAAAAAAAAGCTTAAAATAAATAACAGATGTTTTCTTTGAAACACGCTCTTTAAACAAAAAACAAACAAATTCCTTGTAAATATCAGACTGTAACAGCAAATATTGTTATTCTCTGATTTAGCAGTAGATTACTGCACTCTGAGGATTGAGCAACAAGAGACTAAAGCTCTGACTAACTGACCTCCAACGGAAAAAGGAAGCACCACATCAAACATAAAGTGCTATTGTCTGAGTTAATTATTTGGCCTTTAGGAAATAACCTATTACACCGCAATAATCAGCAGGAGTTAGCTGAATTTTAATTTGTATACTGGATGTGTTTAATGTTTAAACACAGTCCCAGGCTCTCTGATGTGCATGTATGTTTTAATGTGAGTGATTTTTTTGCATATATATATATTTTTTTTAGGAATCATGGCTCCCATCTTCAGAGTTTTTTATTTTTAATTCATCTGCTTCGACTGCTGTCTGACGCCTCTATCATGGCTCGAAATCTAGAGTTCTCATTTGCGAGCAGGGCTGCCGGCGAGTCGAACTCCAGAATCTGAGAGTGAGAAACAGATAAGACACGATTAGCATCGATGCAATAAATCTATTGGAACCTCGCAAAAGAAAATTTCAATATGTTAAAAATATTGCCGGGCTTTGTTGAAGGACACAGACTTCAATGTGTAGCTGGATATATCTAGCTTTACTTTTTATAATATGGTTTATTTCCTAATAATGATCTTTTGGACACGCAGAGATGCATTTTTCCGTACACACATCATCAGCATGAATGCCATGCTAATATGGGGCTTTTTAATCAATTAGTTGGCCTCAATTAGTTGGCCCAGACAACATCTAACAACACAAAGATCTAGCAGCAAATAATTACATTTATTTATTTATAATTTTTTCAACTTTATGTAATGCACTCATGCCCACATATACACTTTCACTGATATTTGGACACATATCCTGGGCTGATCCTGTCTTATTGATATTTAATACTATGTCCATAGCAACAGTACTACATTCAGTGAAATGGGCCTTCAACATGACTTTAAGAATTTCTAAAAAAGATTCATCGATCTAAGAGGAAAACTGTGTGCATCTTTCCACAAGACAGTAACCAAACAAATGAGGCTTTTCCACATCTGCTGCAAAACACACCTTTGTATACATTCTGGCTCTACTATAGAAAGGTACACAGTATGTACTATGAAATTTTGCTTTCCCTTTGATCCATTAAATTTTTTTTTAATTGAACTGGTTCAGATTTGGGTTCTTCACAAGGGCTGCAATTGATTTCAGGACCGAAACGGGTTCTTATCAGTTCACTAAACACTGGTGTTTAAACTTTTCATGTTTGTTTGTTTTTGTTTTTTTTCATGTTTGATCAACCTGAGCCTTGTTGATTCCTAGATTGTTTTTAAACATCCTGACTAATGTCTTTACTTCAGAGGGTGTATTGGGTGCTCCAACTGAACCTCCCAGAAACTCATTTAAATAAATTCAAACACGGATAAAGAAGGTTAGATATGAACCTTCTGAATAACTCACACCTTGGCCTAAAGAAGGAAGTCCTTGTGTTAACCCATTTAAATAAGCTCAGCCATTTGTAGTCAAAAATGTCAAAATCTGCAGTCAGAGGTTTGCCAATGGTGGCAAAAATCTTGTGGTTTCTCTGCAAGTCACTGTCGTGCATCAGTACCAACATATGTCAGGGTGTCTTTACATATTTCAATCAGTCTGTATAATACTGATCCTATATGGATTAGAAAGTATACAAAAAGTACTTAATATATTCCAAAAATAAAGAAATAAAACAGCATCTATATGAAACTCTGATGAACAATGGGTGTCTATTAACTTCAGACTCAAATTCTGTATTTGACATGTTTGTGTTGAGATGGCCAAAGCTAGAGCTAGGATTACCTAAGACCACAAGACTTGAGATAATGTTATCCATTTCATCCTGATAAAAAAAGTAAATCATTAAAGCTCTCCATAAATAGCGCCATAACCGCATGAATCAGGTGGAACATCTTGACATTTCATGTTCTCTTTATGCCTTACAGGTTGTTTTGAAGCAGAAAGGGACCTTGTATTCACCAGCTGAAAGTCACAAGGTTGGGCTTCAGCCAACGGTTAGTTTTCTACACACCTGGCCGTTGTCAAGCACCATGACCCTGCTGCAGCTCATCACTGTGTTGAGACGATGTGCGATGATGAGAGTGGTGCAGCTGCCAAACGCACTGCGAATGGTCTCCTGGATGAGGCGATCCGTCTCTGTGTCGATGGCCGCCGTAGCCTCGTCCAGTATAAGAATCTAAGCAGAGTTTCAGAGAAACAATGAGACAAGAGAGAAACCTGCTGCTTAATTTATTAAAGACTCCACTCTACAACATTAGTATCTGTGCTGCTGATGCCCTACAGTTTAAGGTACCAACACTAGGTGGCACTGGTATCCTATTGAAAACAAGATGAAAGCTGGCTTTTATTTTCTCATTAACTGAAGCAGAGGAGATCATCCCTCATCCAGAGGAGGAAAAAAAAAGATGAGGATGTAAATAAAAGATGGCAGCATAATGCAATCAACACCTTGCTGTTCCTCAGGAGGGCTCTGGCCACACAGAGGAGCTGCCGTTCTCCCACCGAGAAGTTCTCTCCGTTCTCCGTCACCTCTGAGTGAAGGGAATGAGGCAGCTGGCAGACCTGTGGAGAGTCAGAGCCACACAAGAGCCAAACTATGAGGAAAACTTTTGCTGCTGTGGAACGTGTAATTCCCAACATATCGATTATATAACTCACCATTTCTTTAATGTGCGTTTTCTCAAGAGCTTCCCAGATCTGCAAATCAGAATATTGATCCCAGGGGTCTAAGTTGCTCCTGGTGGAAGAGAAATCATAACAACAATGAAATAAGTCTCATTAATCTAACAAATGCAGTCTACTGCTGACATTAAAATTATAAATGCAGGTCCTCTGCGTATCTAAAACATTACATAGAAGGATTTGGGGATATAAGCATTTTCCTATTTTTTGCATTGAAGGACTTAGAAGAAAGAGCTGCAGCTTATTTCCATGTATATAAACCTCTATCTAAGGTCTTAGTAAATGTTTTAATGATCAGTCAATCAGTTAAGTTATATTTAAGTGTTTTAATAACAGACTGCCTATCAGCATAGCTGAAGCTATAAAAGCAAAGTTGAGTCAAAGAAAAACATGCGGCAAATGAAAAAAAAAAAACTCATAAGTAACGAGGATAACGGCATCTGACAGGATTTTGACGCAAACTTGAGGAGGATTCACCAAAAGCCGACTGGACGGACTCTGAGCTTTTAGAGCCAACATCCATGGAGAATTAAGGGCATGAGTTAAACTGCTCTTTTCCTTTATTTAAGACATCAATTCAGTTTATTTATATACCCCCAATTCACAAGACATATCTGTTTACGTCTAATTACAGACACAATCAGATCATAGAGACAGATTGGTTAATGGTTTTTTTTCGATCTAAGGAATCCTGGCTGACTGCAAGGTGCCATTGATTTTCTTTCCTGATAAGGATTAAAAACATCAAATGTTTCTCAACAGTCTCTTCTTTAATGTGAATTTTGCATTTCATTTGAAATCAAAGGCTCAGAGTCTGAAGGAAGGTGGAGGACTGTAGCTACTTAAAGCTAAAGGCTGATTAATACTGAGAAACCAGGTCCTCTACGTGTGTTGCAGTAAACGCAGATCTGCCCCCACCCTCCCTCTGCAAACACTCTGGTGCACCTACCCAAATTATAGGTGACCGCAGACAGTGCCGCAGACAGGTGGCCTCTGATTGGTCAAATCTACATCTGCTCTCTCATGTGTATTTCATGTTTGGTACCTTACTGGCTTGTTCATGAAAAAGTAAATTATTTCAATAAATATCCATTTAATATGAAACTTGTATATTAATCATACTTTACATATAAACTTCATATTTTCAATTTTATTTGAATTTTGTGTTACATGCAACTAAGCTAAGATTACTAAGACCAACAGAAATTAGAAATATTACACATTATAAAAAAAGTATTTTCATTAAAGTTCCAACTAAAAGTATGACATGAACAGTATGAGACAGTGGAACATCTCGAATTTAGTTCTCCTTTTGCCTGGTATTTACAGCAGAATGGGCTGTGGTCATGAAGTCACAAGGTTGTGGCATCTGCCAAGGTTGTTTTCTACACACTGCCGTTGTCAAATGACTGGCTTGTAGCTCATCACTGTTGTTGGGTGTGGTGTATTGCAGCTTGCCATAACGCACTGCAATTCCCCTATAGATTTCTGTCGATGGGGTTACGCAGTAAGATAGCAGAGTTTCAGGACATGAGCAATAAGGAAACAGGATTAACTATTAAGTCCTCTAAAACATAGTACTGTGCTGTCCCTAAGTTTGGCCAAACTAGTGGTGCATTGCAAGTGCAAGCGGGTTTGATTATAATGAACAGATCATCGCATCATCCAGAAAAGTGGGATGTCAGCTGCATGGAAGCATGAAGTGCAAAACTTCCTGTGTGTTGCCTGGGTTGGCCACAGGACTCCTTCTACGAAATATCATCTGGTTCCCACACCAGAGATGAGCATGGCAACCCTAGACAACCACACAGGACTGTGAGAAACTTTGCGCTGGACTTATCCAACAACGTGTATAATGCCCTTCTTTTCTTTTCTCTCCAGATCTGCAACATTGATTTCCAAGGTGTCAAATTTCCTTAAGAGAAACATAACAACAATGAAATAAGTCTCATTAATCTACACAAGATGCTTCTACTGCTGTCATTAGATTATAAAGAGTCTTGCTATCTAAAGACATTACATAGAAGATTCTTTATACGTTTCCTATTTTTGCTTGAAGGACTTCACAAAGATGCTGTCCAGCTTTTTCTGAATTACAACCCTTTTGAAGGTTTTTGTTTTAAGATCAGTCAATCAGGTTAGTTATATTTAGTGTTTGTAACAACTCTTTTCACACATGCTTTTAAACAATTTCCCTGCGCACAATGAACTCATTAAGTACGTGGACACTGAGGATTTTGGAACAGCACCAGCCGCTTGGCGACTTGAGCTTTTTAGTGCCACTCCTTAAGGCAAGGTTAACGATGCTCGTTCTTTTTAGGACATTCAATTCAGTATTCTATATACCCCAATCAGAATATCGTTTACGTCTAATACAGACCAATAGATCCATAGAGAAGAGGTTAATGGGTTTTTTGATTAAATTGGGCTGATAGCAGGTGCCAGAGTCTTCATTTCTGATAAGTTTCATCAATATTCTCAACATTTTCTGTATGATGAATTTGGATTTCATTGTTGTCAAATGTAAGTCTGAGGAAAATGTAACTAAACTAAACAATACTGAGAAAATGAGTTTCGTGTTTTGCAGATGAAGAATATGACTCTACAAGTTTCACTCTTTTAAGAATGCAGAATTACTGATTATCAAATCTACTTTCTTCATGTGTATTCAATTTTGGACCAGCACTGTTGATATGACCGCTATTGCGGAAAACGACTGATGAAGTTAGACCGGCTAGAAGAGCGAGGTGCGCGAGAATGCTGGGACCCTTTTTCCACCTGGATCCCCGCTCTTTTTCACCCTCGTGTCGCTCCGTTGTCGCACAAACTTTCCCCTAGCGTTTTTCTACTTCCTCACCACCTCCGCCGTATCTTGACCCACAGCTAGTTTGTGATTGTCCCTCTTGCATTGTGTTGTAGAATAACAAAGCGCAGACAACGCTTCAAAATTGGGCAGAAATCAAAAATATCTGCGACAAGCTCGCTGCGACTCACTGCTGCGGGGAGTATAATCAGCCCTTAAGGTTGAGATTCTACCAGGAAATCTAGGGGCACTTTATTCTTCAGTCTGCTGACAGGCTTTATGGGGGTGATCATTAGATTTTCAGGCAGGAGATGACTCTTGACCACACTGTACTAACACCTATTTTAATGACCATTGTATCCCTGTGTCACTGGCTCAGCAAACACACCCGACCTTAACACCAGTCTAATTTGATCTAAGAAACTATGGAGGTTTTGTCAGGAAGAAGATGAGATACAGCAGAGGAAAACGTTGGGAAACATCAATATGATGCTGATTAAATCATTGATTCATGCTTAAACTATGATGTACACTAGCTTTTTATAGGACAATATGTAAGCTGAGCATCACATTGATTGATCTTATGTAATATTCAAATGACCTGAGAAGCAGAAATAAATGCTCTAGATATATACTCTATGTGTATTTTTTGATATTTCTGAAAGGCACTCTTTTCAGTAAGAAGCTGATCTATTGAGCTGCACCTATACGGTCCTACATGATATAATCGATTATGAGAACATGAAAATTATTTCTCAACTAATTAAACACGTATTGTAACCTCAGAAAGCCAAAAGATTACCTTTTTTAATGCAAAACAAATGATACATCTCAGGATGGTGATTAACTGATTGTGACTGGATTACCTGATGGTACCAATGAAGAGTACGGGCTCCTGGGGAATGATGGCCAGCTTGCTCCGCAGGTCATCCAGGCCAATCTGTGCAATATTGATCCCATCAATGACTATAGAGCCAGCACTGAGCTCCACAAGCCTGAACAGAGCTACAGCCAGGGAGGACTTCCCTGCAAACACACATAAAAAAAAAGATGCTGTGCTGACAAAAGTGGACATGTTGAAACAAAGATATAAATGTGAGGTGGGAACGCTGCAGGCTAAAGGAACAGAGAAGGTCAGCTGTACCTGATCCTGTACGGCCTACGATGCCGATGGTCTCTTCGGGGAAAACGGTAAATGACAGGTTCTTAAGCACCAGTGGCAGATGATCTCGATAACGCATGTTCACATCCTGGAAGCTCATCTTTCCCTGCTGAGGCCAGGAGGGGGCAGGAGTGGCTGCCTCAGGACTCTGTCTGGGTGCTTCACTGTCAAGGGTCTGAGATAAGAAGAGGCGATGGTATCTGCAATGAATCACTGAATTCCTTAAGAGGGGGTGAGCCCCCCCCCAACTGATCTGCAGTGATTTCTACTTGATAAGCTTTTTCTTTTTGCGCTAAAGAGGAAGAGGTTGTGAAATGGGAGACAAGTTCTGGAATGTGATATGAAGGGTGAACAGATTACATGGACACAACCCCCCCCCAAAAAAAATACACATGGGGACATACCAGCTAAACTGCTCTGTCTTTCTGGTTAACTGCTGTGAAAAAATGAACACCCCTTACCTTTATATAGTGATTTATCCTTTCAACGGATGTAAAGCGAGCTTCGGTTTCGGTGAGCAGCCGCACCGTGAACTGAAATAGGCCGGTCAGCTGGAGGTGACAGACAAGCAGAGAGTTAAAAGGTTCATAATCATCACTGTCACACCAATTACCTTAAAGCACTGCCTGTTTAGACATCATCAGCACAGATTCGCTGACATGCCTCCTTCACAGTCCTGCTAATTGATCTCAATTATCTACCCTGATTGTGTTGATTATAACGTGAAATAAAAAGCTGCAACCGAAACCAGCTGCTGCACATACAGTACATTCAACGCCTGGCAAAAAATTTCACACCTCAAGCAAAGCTCCCTGCATTATGTTGGGGTTTTATATGATAGGCTAACGTATATAATTCTGAATTTAAAGAACAAAATAAGGTTCATATTACTGCTGTTTGCTCAAAATGTCAGAGGTTGTAAGAAACACAGCAACCAGGTCAGAAATAAGAAGTTTAAAGTTCAGTACGGTTATAATAAAACTAAAGTTAGGATCATCTCCCTGAGCCTTCAATCATCTGAATAAAGAGTCTGCCATATCTTCAAACCCACCAAGAGATGCACATCCACCTAAACCAGGGGTCGGCAACCCAAACTGCTCAAAGAGCCATATTGAACAAAAAAATAAAATAAAATAAATCTGTCTGGAGCCACAAAAATGTAAAAGTCTTCTATATGCCTCGTATGGCAACATGGGCTCTAAGTGTATTATCCCACTATAGAAAAGGACTATGTGGGCTTAAAAATATAATAAGCATTCATGGTTAAATGTTTATCCTGGAGCAAATGTCACATAGCAGCATGAGGTGAGTTAGGAGCAGTGAACGCTCTCACTGGGTGGAATTCACCGCTCGCCGCTTCATCGCCCTTTACCGCGGGATTTAAGTTTTTTTTGCATTGATGAAATTAGAGAAACTCAATAAATGAATCTTTTTATGGTGGATGTGTTTCTGTTAGGAGGAGTTGATTGAGTCATGAGGAACCAAGCAGGAACTGACATCCATCAGAGCAGAGCTCTCTAACCTTGAAATACCACATCCTCCGTCACCATTGTTCCTTGGTGTGATTTATATTTTTAGGATTTGGGGAAAAAATGGAAGAAAGTTCACATCCCTGCGTCAGAGTGCTACCTGTTTGATCTGTGGAGGGTTTTCCATCCTTGAAACAAAACGATCAGCAGTAGTGGAGTTTGGAGATGCAATCCACTTCTTAAATCTATCTTTGCGCTCCTCTAATTCATCCAGAAGTTCTGCAATCACACTTTTTCTCTCACTCCCAGCTTGGTGGTTGGCTGCATATTTAGCCTTCTCTGGAAATGCCTTTTCAAATTTTTTTTTTAAGTTTTTGACAACCTCTCATTACAAAGCAAAAATGCAGGCAATCCTTCCCCATTGATAATGAAAGCAAATGAGTCGCTCCCTTCTTTGAATCCTCTTTTCTCATCAGCTATCTTCCTTTTTTCCCTTTGGGATCCAAGGTCCGAGAGACACCCTGCAGCATGGTTTGCCTGGCACCGTGCCACGCTGGTTGCAAGTTATGACCACTAATCTCTATGGCTATGACGCAAATTATTGTTTACAGCATTGGAAAACATAATTCAGTTTTAAAAATTTAAAAATCAATTTTCATAAATTTCTGAAAAATCTCCAGGGAGCCGCAAGGGGGATGCTAAAGAGCTTCATGCAGCTCCTGAGCCGCGGGTTGCCAATCTCCGACCTAAACGGACAGGCTGGGCAAAGACAAGCATCCAAGGTATCCAATGTAACTCTGGAGGAGCTGCTAAAATCGTCAAAAATTCATCACATCAAATCCCAATAAGATTAAATTGGGTTTGTTGCTCCAAAGTGATAAAATGTGAAAAATATTTAGGCCTAAATATGAGTAAGAAATCCCAATTTTAACAGGTTTTTTCACAGACCTGAACTGCATATGAGATGGCCAGGCCTGCGTAGGCTGGAGGTATCTGATTCTGCATGAAGACAATGAAAAGTGCCACAGCGGTGATGAGGGAGATGCTGATGAGGTCCAGGCGAACAGCCAGCCAGCGCATAGCACAACTAAAGAGGTAGTTGGTGGCCTGGTTGGTGTCCAGCAGTTGCTGATATCTTAAGAAAAAAAAAAAAAAAAAGGAGAGTGGTTGTTAATCTATTTCAGCAGGAAGTAAGCATGGCTCTGCACTGCAGTGCAGCTGAGGGCAACATTTCTAAGCTGTGGGCTAATATATTTATAGGGTAGGAGAAAAGAGAGAAACTAGAAGAGGAGATAAGATTAATGTGAAGTTTAATGGCATCAGTCAATGACAGATATCCTTGAGTTCACCTTTGGAGGAAGCTGTGCTCTCTTCCATACGCATGGATGGTGGAAAGTCCCTGCAGACTGCTGGTTATATGGGAGGTGAATGGTGACTGGCTGATATTCTCCAAGCGCTTCAGCTCGCGGATGAAAACCCTAAAAAAAAAAAAAACAAAACAAACAATGACAGTATTTTAATTTCAACTTGAAATAAACCAATCAATTTTAGTAAAGCGTGTAGCTGCAATAATGAGGAATTAAACTGCGGCTCCAGGAAAGCATGAAATCATTGTTCCGCTTGGATTTGTTTCTATGAATTCCCACGAAAATCCACTTCAATCATCAAGTCCAAAAACACAGCAGAGCTGCTGCTATCATTTCAATGAAAATATTGGATCATTGTGTAAAATAATTAAAGCTTTTGAGCAGAGATGTTTTCAAACATGCTGCTTTGGAAAAAGCATCCATCCTTGAATTTTTTCCAAACGTTGCTTCTTTACAACCACAAATTAATACTATAAATCAGAATGTCAAGAGATATGCTAAAACAATGTGACACATTATTGCTAAACTAAAGATTAGTAATGCACTTTTGATTGAATTTGGACGTTTTTTTATAAGTAAAAAAACTAATCAGTAAAATCAGCTAAGTCTTGCATAGATTTGAATTTAGCCTGATTTACCGTGATAAAATAAAAACCTCTACCAGTTTTGCACATCTAAAGATAAAAAAACATTCCTTTTCTTCTAGGAAAAGCAGTCAAAGCTCATTCAGATTAGATAGAAACTGCTCATTGGCTCATGAATAACTGTTAATTTGATTTAATCTTAGACTTTGCATATCCTTTCATCTAAACAATTCTCTGGCTTTAAGCTTTGGTTCATTGTCCTGCTGTAAGGTGAACCTCCGCCCCAGCACCAGCAGGTTTTCTATAGCCTCTAACATCTTTTCTTCAAGGATTTCTTATCCAGTTAAGTCCCAATAAAATCTTTAAAAGTTTGTTGCAGTCAAGTGGCAAAATCTTGAGGCGTTGTAGCATAAAACCAACAGTGAATCACAGGAAACAAAGCAGGGAAGCTTAAAAGCTTTGTGAAGGGGATTCAAACCACCTTAAAAACAAATGCATGGTACATTCGGGTTAAACTGGTCATTGATATGGAGGATATGTAAAATCTTAAACTACAGAAACACAGCCGAGGAGGTGGTGGCGGTGGGAAATTTGTAAATAATCCAGTGGAAAATGCTTTAGTTCTAATGACGCCACTGCACACAGGTTATGATGAGATGACACATGGAGGGAGATATGCCCCCTTTGTTCCTCCGAATTGCTTCTTTTTCACCACTGACGGTTGCTTGGTACGCAACAGGGAGCCGTACTCTTTGTAGACGGGTGAGTTCTTGACGCAGAAGTGAGAGGAGAAGAGGTTTACTGACAAAGGCAAGACTTCTGTCTACTTTTTGGCTGCCAAGACAGAAAGAGACAGTTTGGGAATTACAAGTCTCACATGAATCATTTGGCTTCCTCATAAAAGCTTGTAAGGAGACGAGGAAAGAACATGACACTTGCTCCCTTCCAGGCAGTCACGCACACAAACATGTTTATGCCTTGGGCAGTTTCACTTCAGAGATCCATTAAAAAAGAAGCACTTTCTAAAAGTGGGTAATTTCAATGGGAGATCCACGTTTACATAACACTCATCCATATCCTGCCTGGCATGTGGCATCTTTATAAGATGGTCCATTTATAAGCAGCGCTGCCGAGGGTTATCACTGCTTTTCATCAGCTGTCAGGAATCAGTTCAAGTCTGCTGTTTATCAAAGCTTATATTAAATTCCACTTGGATTTTACACCAATTAAGCGTCTCCAAATGAAGATATTCTTTAATTAAAGCGATCTCAGAAGAGACAGACTGGAGTCAGATCTGATGAAAGAAATGCTAAGATCCAGGTTTTAGGTGAAACATATTTTACATATTTCACATTACAACCCATGAGAGCATAAAGTAGACTATAACTTACTATAATTCATCCTAATTCAATCGCTAAATAAAGTCATTAACCCATATGTCTCATAAATCAGTTTCTACCACATACCTGAAAAAAAAAAGCTAACATACTGTCAGAGCCCTAAGAGGCGCCCTGGACTGAGGCAGCTGCTGCTGGGGATTCTCTAATGAAAGCGCACCGCTGTAATGAGGGGGTCTGCGAGGCTACCACAGAAAAATAACATTTTAAGGCAGGATCGTATTCTTGATGAACTGACTGCACAGACAATATTTTCAGGTGGACCTTCTAACTTAAAAACGTATCAAAACTCCTTTTTACCCACTGACCACAGCAAATATAGCAAAGCCAGTCTCTTGCATTGAAAACAAGTGCATCAGATGCATCTGAAAACACTTTATTGGACGAGCTTCGGGAGCATCTTGAGGCAAATCTGACCTTAATGTTGACAAGCATTAAAAGCTGTAATGTTATTTTTGCACTTGGAAAAAAATCAAATTTGCTATAAGGCGTTCAGACAAATTTCAAACTGTTTGGGAACCCTTTCTCTCATACTTTAGTGGCCTCCAAGAACTTCCTCCAACATTGCATTAGATTGAAAGATTTTATGGTTTCAATTAAAAAGCTGAGCATACACAAAGGCATACTTTGTTGGCCAAGAGGACCTTGCAATGCAGATCGAGCTATTCACCTACTGTTTTAATTTCTTTATTCTGATGCCTGCCCATATTTAACAAACAAAAACTGAAGTCTACTGTCGGTGTAGTGTTTTTTTTTTTTTGTTTTTTGTTTTTTTGATTCATTACAATCACAATTATTGTAATTATTTTTGGGTCCAGTCTGGGTGGGGGGAGGGTGTGGTTTTTCTGAATGTGTATAAAGTTTGAAAAACGGAAAGTCTTTTGTAACCATGAAGACGATCTATTGTTTCTACCTCTGACTTTTCAATAAAAAGATTTGGAGAAAAAAAATGTGGACAAGCATAAAAAATGAATCAACAGAAGCTTTTTTGCTGCTGAAATCGCATTAGGTGTGATTGTAGCATTAGGTTTTATATCAGCCCATAGCACAAAATAGGGATATAATTAACTGTAGTTTGTAGATTTGATCCAAAACTCGGAACTATGTTTATCTTGAAATTATTCATTAAAGGAATACACATTATTTTGAGGTTATTGGGCAGAAGAAAAATCCAACTTTTCCCCACTTTGTTGGATTCACCTTTAATGGCAAACTTGCAGTGACACATAAACAATGAATGAAGCAGAGAGAGTTATTATGTCCTGTTGAGGTAGTGCTGCCAAATAAGCACGCTGGTGATGCACAATCATATATGTTATTGAGTAACACTGCTGTAAGTATTTACCCCTTTGTATTTCCCTAAATACATGTAATAATCTGAACCCATAATAAAATATACCCAATAAGAAACATTAAAGAAAAGAAAAAAATGTCTCAGTTATTTTCTCGATCAGCACCATATGGAATGAAAAAACAACCAGTTGCCAGGAAAAGGAAAGCGCCACCAAGCATCTTTACAATAAAATGGAGAGATGAGAGTCTGACCTGGAGACACGATTGACGACACACAGGAAGACACCCAGGGGCAGGACTGAGATCAAGAACCAGGGGAAGATCATCCCAACCATCCCCAGGCAAAACAGCACCAGAGTCAAGTTTTGAAGCAGCATTTCAGCTTGCATGGTCAGACGCACGTCCACTGTGAGGAAGAGAAGAAAATAAAAATAGGTCAGAGGCCCTGTGTGATGAAAGATGTGAGGGGAAGTGTGTTGAGTGGTTTTCTAAGCAACTAAAAAACATGCTTGGTTGTTTGTCATGACCAAGTTTACATGCATTTAGACCAAATTTAGCATGATTCTGATTTAGATCCATCTATAGTCACAGGAAGAAAAATACCCCCATGAGTCTCAAATCTTGCTTGAATTATGTTTTATGTAATTATGTAAAACTAAATTAGTTTGATGTTTTCTTTCATCTCATTTAGTCATGCATAAAAAAAACGGCTTGTAGAAGAAACCGGCTAAAAAGTTATTCAGATTGTTGCAGAGCCTCTACTTTTTATTGATTTATTTTTAACCAGCTGATTAAATTAAAAACCTTTCTGGGGTTGAGTTGTGGAACCTGGAATACTTTAATTCCATTTCCTGTCATGAATCAGTTTCAGCCTTGACAGTCTGCCTTAGATTCGACTCTAGAATACTTTGGCTTATAGAGGAGGGCATGGCTGACGACTCAGCAGCTGGAAAACAAACCAAAAACCCTCCATCACTGTGCTTGACTTATGATACGAGGTTTTTGTGCTGATATGTTGGATATGGCGTTATACAGTCTGCAAAAAAATCTAGTATTATGCATCTGGCTTCACTGCTGATGTTTTCCCTCTCTGGGGTTATTTCAAACACACACCTGGATGCTCAAGACTCACAAACAGCCACATCTTCTGCTTTCAAAGCAGTAGAGACACAGATTATCAGTACTTAATCAAATACATTTGGTCCAAAGTGCTTATAGTCGCACTATCTAAATCAGGCATCCCCAAACTCGGTCCTCGAGGGCCGCTGTCCTGCAGGTTTTAGAGGTTTCCCTGCTTTAGAACAGCTGATTATGATGATTGCAGTAGAGCAAAAGCCTGTTAATCAACTATCAATTAAATTCAGCTGTGCTGGAGCAGAGAAACATCTAAAACCTGCAGGACAGCGGCCCTCGAGGACCGAGTTTGGGGATGCCTGATCTAAATACTTAAAGGTATGAAAAAGAGGATTTTTTCCTAGAAATTAATCTAAAATTATTTAATTGATGGAGGGCATTCTTGCACTTATGGTGGTTGGCAAAACTTCTGCTGGACCGGTAAATTACGTTTGAGTCCTGCTGACTCTGTGCATCCTGGCACTTTGCTGCCTCTCTAGGTGAAATACAAATTTACGGGTTGAGGCTTTTGCAGCGTAGAAAACTTTTGCAAAGGAGGGGGCTTTGACACATGCACACAATTAGGAAATACACAAACAGCATTCACAGTCTGCCTTACATTCGACTCTAGACATATCTTCTACCACAGAATCCTCTTTCCTGCCTTAAAATGTGGATGGAAAAGCTGCTGGGGAAGATCAAACAGGCTAACCAGTCATACTGGGGTACAAGTGACTCTTCCTCACATCTTTAGGAAGAGGAATGCTTGCATAGTTTGACCGTGGGCAGTATCTGAACCTCTACTTTATTTCACTTAATGCTTAAAATACCCATATATGACCAAATACTGTTTGTGTGTCTAGTGTAAAAGAATGGTGGATGAACTGCAGGTTTCTAAAAAAAAACAACAACAAAAAAACAAAAGAAGCTCAAAAAACAACAACAATATTGACACATGAAGCAAAGACAAGTGAAGTGGATAATAGAGAGCAACTCGCATGGGAAAAACACTCTGCCGAATCACACTCAGCCTCTACACTACACCTTGTCAACCATGGTGACTTCACCGGCTGAGAGCTCTCCTCGGGGACAGGTTCTCAGTCAAGACAAATCAAGCCTCACCCTCGTCCATGTCCCTGGAGAAGCGGGTCAGGATGCGACCCAGAGGCGTCGTATCGAAGAATCGCATGGGGCTGAGAAGGAGCCTGCGGAACAGCTTGTCATGGAGAGCAGAGGCGGCCTTCACCGTGCACTGTCAAAGCAGACAACAAGTCATGTTTCAATGCGAGACCCGACACATGTAAACAAACAAGTTGAACAAGTATACGGCAGCGATCATAGAGTGAAGGGGAATCACTCAGAGATCGAGGCAGCCACATGTCGGCTGCAGACCTACGAACACCGGCTTTCAATATGCTTAGCATGTGTGCGGAGCTGGGTGGCTGTTTTCCTTCTGCGTGAAGGGTGGGCTGTCAAATCCTGAGTCATAATGAGCTTTCTGGGAGGCTTACATAAAGGTCATGACCCAATTCGCAAAAGACATTTCACCAATTGGACAGAAATTACATGTGGCAGCAAAGAACAAATTATTTCTATTAATGGAATATTTAACAAACACAAAGATCTCATCACAGCTAGAGGTAAGAAAAGATCATCCATCTTTGAAAAATTAGCAATTTCAAGTGGCAAGTATTAACGTTGGGGACTAACCTCAGCAATGGTGTGTCAGGACGGGTTAGCATGAAAAAAAGAGGACGTTCACCCGAGGGGTGGTGGGGGGGGGCTGACATGGGCACAAACACTTTTCCTTGATTTCTATTTTTTTTTTTTTTTTTTATTCAATCCCAGACAGACACACACAGCCTTTGTAAAGCTGTGAAAAGCAGCAGTGGACAAATACTAAATGGATTTGGCCTGCAGCTATTTTCCATTACGCTGCTGCAGCCACACAAGCTTGAAAAATGACAATTATAGGGGAGCACTTAACTGTAGAACATTAATAATACGTGAAGTTCTGAGATTATGTCAAAGTTCATCAGTGTTTGGGAAGAAAGGATGTTTAGAAAGACCCTTACCTTGACAAACACCAACCCCCTCACAGTTTTCAGAAATAACGCGGCTCCCATGGAAATGACATAAACAGTGGAGTAATACTGAATATGGGGGTTGAGCCTCATGCTGTTGCTCTCCATCGTTTCATTCGCCGAGATTAATGATGTGTTCTGAGGGCAGATGGAGCAACAAATTACAAACACTGAGAGAGA
This sequence comes from Cyprinodon tularosa, assembly GCF_016077235.1. NCBI lineage: Eukaryota > Metazoa > Chordata > Actinopteri > Cyprinodontiformes > Cyprinodontidae > Cyprinodon > Cyprinodon tularosa. The sequence goes on along the minus strand of NW_024038531.1, from coordinate 790,819 downwards.
GAGAAAAAAAATCCCCATTTGGCTCCCTAATCAAATTGAGAAAAGCACAGTTTGGCTTTCAAAAAAAGTACATAAAATCCAGCCGGCCTGGTGACGTTTTTACTATTCGGAGCACATCACCTCCACGGCGACGAGTCCTTGCTTTGCTGCACATCTGTTTCTCAACTACTCGTGCTTGTTTTTAATTAAGTTTACCGATGTGCCGTTACTTTTTTAATCATGCACATTCAGATTAATGCTCAGTCTGCTGCCACAACTCACTGAAGCAGAGTAGTTAGTTTTCTTCTGGGAGCCAAACACACGCTAAAGAGAGGCACCTGCCGTGATGTGCAAAAGTATTCCAACCCCTTCCAAAGTTTGTCCCACTTTGTCAGGTTACCAACACAAAATCTAATTTACTTTACTGGGATTTTATGCAATACACCAATGCATGAAAAGGCAAAAACTGCAAGAGCTGTATTTGCATCCAACCCCTTTTTACTCTGATACCATAAAGAAATAATGCAGTGAAACCAGCGACCTGATTGATGAAAATGTTTGTTGACTTACCCCACTGCCCTGCCTGATCCAGTAGCTCAGCCACCAGTTACTAAAAGCTATGCTGCCAGTTGTGGACAGGAAGAAGACGATGTTGATGATAAAGACTAATGGACCTCCTGCTGCTTTAATGTATGCTGCGTACACAGACCAGGCCACAGCACCAGAGCCTTTTTCTTCTGCTTTCATCAGTTGCTCTGAAACAAAAGACGAGACAAGATAGGGGGGGAAAAAGTCACATTCAGCTTTAATCTCACGTATAGGATAAAAAAATAGATAACTAAAAGACAGCATCCCTCACCTCTGTCCCTGCTCTCCACCTTTATCTCAACCTTGGCAACATCAGCAGCGCCGTCAGCTGTTTTCACAACTCCCCCCGTCCGTTTATTCTTCAAATTCTCTTTTACTACATTCTGGAAGACAAATGTGAAAAACAAGGGCTCAGATTTGATGAAAAGCTTCCACAAAATCGGCTCAGCTCCATTAATACCAGACAGAATTTAAACAGAGATAAATGTGACACTGTCTTTTTACAGCATTGCCAGCATAAAAAAAAAAAAAAAAAAAGGTACATAAACAATGAAGGGCCTTGTACATCTTAACATTTCCCTTGTATCGAGCCCGTCTATCTGTCCTCATGAATTATTCAGCTTGTAATGTTCAGAGTTGCTGTGTATCGGGGGGGGATCTTTCACTCAAAGGAGGAACCTTTTTTCCCTCATGTGGCCCCAGCCTTACCTCCTGTTGCATGCTGTTGAATAAGGTGGCATAGTCACGCGCTTTGCTCATTAGCTGTGCATGGCTGCCGTGTTCAACAATCTGCCCGTCCTTCATCAGGATCACATCATCACATTCGGGCAGATACTGAGAATACAAAGGAAGCAAAATACAAAGGTAAGAAGGTTGAAGGTTTTTTATATAAATGTAAAGTATATGTATGCATAAAGGTTGGAAGATTTGAATTCAGAGAGTTTATGGTTGTTTAAATGTGTTTGGAAGATATAGACTCTTAAACAGACATTTCAATCCTCCCAGTATTTTCTGTGAAATCGATCAAGGCAACATAAGATGTTCTTCATCTAATATACATTTCACAGCCATTTTTTCTATATTATTATATTTATCACCTGAAACTTTTCTTTCTGTTTTAATGCTATCTGTTTCATTATGTGACCACTTTTAATAGCCTTGTTGAAATATGTGATTTTTTTTTTGCTTTTTATTTGATTTAGAAAAGTCATTCAGGATTATACTAGCATTTCTTATTTACTGAATCAAACTCCATGTAGATGTTATATAAAATGTCAATAATTCTTCTGAAAAAGACAAATGGTTCCTTTCGCTGTTCAGAAACTCAACTGTAAATCAAATACATCGTCTATAGCGACATTAACCCCGCCCACCGACTTCTAACGGTGAGACTAAGGCTGTGTCCGAATGTCCGCCCTAATCACTATATAGGGTACTAGGTAGTGGTTATATCATTTTAAATGTATGTCTGAATGTCAAGTGGATGCAAAAGTTGTAGACTCGAAATTTCCCACAATGCACTTTGAAAAGTTGTGATCATCCATGGTCACTAGATAAGCAGATATATCCTGAAATACTTTGCAAGGAGAGCTGTTGTCACAGCAGCCCCAAATAACAAAAATGGTGCAGGCACCTTGCAGGGAGGCGGAGTCATGTGACCAACGGGAGAATGAAAGTAGTGATCATCTGTCTGAACGGTCAGTTAAATGAAGTCACTATAAAGTCCACCATAAAGTCCCCGCTCTATAAAGTGATTCGAGGGATTTAGGGGTTAGGGCGGAGGTTGGGACACACTATATGTATGGAAAAGTCAAACAGAAAATACTGTATTAATAACTTTGCATGGGATTTGCCATCTTTTATGTCGTGGTACGCTGGAGCAAGAGGTTATTTGCAGCTGAGGGGAAGCAGCTGGATGAGCTCTGTTCTAGGGTGTCTTCCAGACACAGTGCAGGTGGTGGAAGACAATGGTGTACAATGTCCCCCATGTCATACATGATGTTACGGAGATGGAGATCTCCTTCGGTGAAAGGCCACTGCACCCTAAATGTACAAAAGATAGAGCCATTGCAGCACCTTCCCCATAATAGTATTTATAAACCATAGAGATCTGCTCAGTTTGACCTGTTTTCCCAGTTTGACCTGCTCCTTAGCTCTCTTCTGCATTCATGATGTAGTTTTTTTTATGTTATCTAGATATTGTAAGCCATTTTTCTTTTTATATTGAAATACTTTTCATTTAACCCAAGTCTGTCATGCTTTCAAGAATTGCAAAGTTTTTTTTTTAAGGCTTCCTTTGCTGTAGTCTATACATTTTTGCTCTTTTTGATTTCGTTGCCACTAAAAAAAAAAACTGAATCTCCCCCCACAGTAAAACAATAAAGGATATTTCTACTCAATTCTATGTGCTTTTGGTTTTTAATAAACGCTCATTCTAATAAACTATTTTCACAGTTGGGTAACGTCAGACACATTTATTTACTCACTTATTAATTCAATGCCAGATTTACCATTGTATTCAAATGACCAGTACTTCTCAATGTACTAATGTGTCAGTAAAACAGATCAGAAGAAAATGGACAGCAGTGGATGAGATAAACGGATTTCATCATCAAATATCTAAAGAGATCATTTTGAGCAAAGTTGCATTAACTTGTATTCCGGATTGTTTATTCCATGGAGATAGTTTGTTTGGCTGCACCAACTGTTACACCAGCTGAAAACAATCACCAGGTAGACAGACTCAAAATGTGCCCAGTTCCATCAGTTAGCCCTGCCATGCATGTGCCTGCAGCCTTTACCCTCGCCATGATCCCAGTCAGTGCCAGAGGGAAGACGGAGGTTCGGCAGTCAGATAGAGGGATGTTTGGCTACAGATAAAGTAGTATAAGTTCAGACTAACACGGTTCGGTAAAAATTGTAGAACTTTTCAGATTTAACAACCAGAATTAGTTATTTATTTACACCAGGTAAGACTAATTTTAATGAAAACCTTGGATCTGTGCCGTTCAAGTTGATATGACAGTTTTCTGGACATAGATCAAAATTTAATTTGTACCACTTTTCATTCTTTTTCCCAAATATAGACCTCTATTTATAGTTAGTGTTTCTAAATGACAAAAATACAGTGAGTAGTGTCTAAAAAAAGGAAAAAATTTCACAGGTGGTTCTGACCTGTAGCTGGTGGGTTACAAACAGCACCGTCTTGCCTTTCGCCACGCCTCGAATGGCTCTGCTGAAGATATGTGAACCCACACATGCATCGACTGCGCTGAGGGGGTCATCCAGCAGTAGTATGGGTCTCTCGCTGTACAGAGCACGGGCCAGGCTCACCCTTTGACGCTGCCCGCCGCTCAGGTTGGCACCTCTTTCTCCAATCTAAATGAGAAATACCAAACTAAGCTCACTGATATTTAGCTGGTAAATTTCTGAGTGTCTTTGAAGAGAAAAAAAAAAAAAAACCACAGACCTCAGTCATATCTCCGTAGGGAAGCTCTGCAAGATCTTGGAGAAGACAGCATGCTTCTAGCACTGCACCATATCTGCAGTGAAAACAAGGGCAAATAAATCTGAGATGCTATGCTGTTCATTTGAAGATATTATTAACTGGGACTCAAGGTGTGATTTTACCTGTCTGAGTCAAACTCATTTCCAAATAAGATGTTCTCCTTTAGGGAGTCGTTGAGGATCCAGGCATGTTGGGAAACATAAGCAAATCCACCACATGCTGCGACTCTACCTTCTACCAGAGTCATCTGTAGAACAGAAACAGAACATTTCAAGACTTTTATAGCAACAAAAAACTGTTCATTTTAATTGTAGTCTTTTAACAAGAAGAAGGAAAGTTCCTGAATCCAACCTGTCCAAGTAATGCAGATAGAAGTGAGCTCTTCCCACTTCCAACACTTCCACAAATTCCAACCAGGGACCCCTTCAATAAGAAAGTTAGATAATCCAGATTAGGGTTTGCTCAACTGTTTAGACAAAATCCCTTTAACTGCACTGATTGGTGGCGTTACCCTTTTGATTTGCAGATTAATGCGGTGCAGGGTCTTGTGCAGTGGCGGCCGTATGCTCTGGGTGGAGGAGATGGTGCTCTGTGGGCTCTCCTGTTCCATGTTTGTGAGCAGACTTTGCCCGTTGGGTCCATCTCGATTCCCCTTGTTGTCGTCTGTAGGAATGAACAAACTAAGCTTCTCCCTGCGCAGCACCCGCTGTATCCCACTACGCCTCTTGGGAGGCAGATTTGACTTCACAGCAGGGGGACGCGCCTTCTCCCAAGCCAGAGTGGCGTCCAGAAACTCCACTGTGTTGCTGGGATCCTCTGTTTTGTCTAAAATCATCTCTCTGTCTTCCATCATGAAGAGCCTCTGTGGAGTCAAACCGGAAACAGTTCACTATACCATCAGCTATATACTTTTAATGCAGAAATTTTAAAAGCTTTTAAATAATGCTGTTAATAGAATACTTTAATTTATTGCAATTTCCCTTTTATGTTCAACTAAAAGTTTTTCCACTTGGGATCTATCATACATGGCGTTACGTAATTACATACTTTTACCGCTTTAATGACTGCATTACAGAGCCTAAAGCTTTTAAGTACAGTCTGGCCTTTCCTTAAGCTCTTCAGCACTTTATAATTCCTGCACGAGAGTGAATTCAGAGAGAAGCTTGGACCCTGTGGTGCATTGTTGGCAGAGATGTCTGCTTACTTAAACCCTGGCTGGCTCTGGGAACTTCTCTCACTGACATGTGACTTTTCCCATGTGCTCGGAAACACTATATCAAAATATGAGGTATTCAGCAACAGGATCCCCTTTTCATTTGTTCTAGGTGGAGACCTTTTGCCAATTCTCACACAATAAAGTTTTACATTTTGATCAAATATAAAGGAGCATTAAAAAAATTCTTAGTGTACTTCATGGGGATTTAATGTGACAGATTAAGAAAGTAATGGATCTTTAAGGATTAATAGGAAAATGATGCATGAATTTTCTTATTTTACAAGTAAAAATCTATAAAAAAAAAAGTAAATTAAAAACCCTGTGGCACGAATATGCATCTTGATGTTAAAGGAGCTATAGTTGTCCTGACAACAGATTCTCCGACCTGAACTGTAAAACTCTGCAGATCCTCCAGAGTTACCACAGGATTCCTTCCCACTTCTCTGATTAATAACTCTTCTTGCACATATTTTCAGTTTAGATGGATATACGGTCTGCTGTTGTGCCATAATCTTTCCATTTGTGAATGACAGATTGAACACAGATATCTGAAACACTCCAAGCTTGAGCTATGGGCTCCACTTTATCTCAAAACTGTCTAACTAATTACACACTGTACTCCAACGATTTTGATTTGCAAGGAAAGGTTGCACATTTTCCATTTCAGTGTTATGCATTCCTTTGTTTTTGTCTATAATAAATGCCCATATATATATATATATATATATATATATATATATATATATATATATATATATATATATATATATATATATATATATATATATATATACACACACACACATGTATTGTGAATTTTCCAGATGTTTCTATTGTTCTCACCTGAAACCTTCTGACTGCGACGGAACCCTCCGACAGCGATCTCACAGCTAGAGGTGTGACTTTTAGGGCAAAAGTCATTGAGTTGAAAACCGCCACTACAGTAAAAGCCTTACGGATAGGAGAAAAAAAACAAAACTTATTGCCCGTTTTTCTGGCGCCAGCCTTTAAAACCCAACAATAAACACAAAAAGGATTGATTCACAGGAGTGTGACAGCTGTTGTTTAAAAGCAGTTCAGAACTAATCTGACCATGCTTTGTTCCGTTTATGTCTCGGGTTCCCGAGTATGAATACCTCAGCAGCAGTAAGGTCATAGCCCAAGGCCATGTGGAGGGTGAACGTGCACACGCTTGCTATCACGACGACAATGGGAGCCACACCCACTGTGAGACTCTGGACGACCCCAGCTCTTTCAAGTATCCCCCTTTCTTCTGATCGCACTTCTGTGGAAGAGACATGAAAGGGAGAGATGACTAAAACCACATAAAAAAAGAACAAAATAGGAGCTGAGTGGCTCCCAAAGGGTCTGCCAATGAACCTTCAATCAACAGCACTCCTAGAGCCACTAACCACCCCAGCGTGTATAAAAAAACAGATTCAATAGGCAGAATGAGAGCTCTCTCTTGTAGGAGCTTGAAAACCTGCTGAGGATTGACAATTCTCTGGGCCTAATGCCCAAACACTGACCCCTTTGCTCCATGTTTGTATCTCCTCAATGCATATGCTGGATGTTTTGTTAACCTGACGCACTGGGCCCCAATGCAAGAACAAAAACTCTGAGCATCTTAAGCCCCAGCAGCACGGTGTGTGAAATATGAGAACTCCGTCCTCCGAGTCCTCTCGGTACATCTTATTCCCAATTTGGATTCCCTTTAGATACGTTTCAGTGCGAGTCGCACAGAGAGACTCATACATCCCAGCCAAAAACTCTGATCATCCATGTAATGGTGATACTAATTGAAAGGAATGGCTCTGTAACCTGCAAGGCTCCTCTGTAATTAAAGTGAATACCAATCATTTATCACTGTAATAGGTCATCACAGAACAGCAGTAAAACCGAGTCCCACTTGATTCATTTAGAGAGCGATTAAAAAGGGGGGGAAAAAATCTGTAACCGCAAAGACCACATGAAAAACAGCCTCTTTCAGTATACTGACACATTTGGAGGAAAATGTATTTAAATAAAGGGGACAGAAAACCACAGAAAAAAAGAAAATGATGGTAAAAAGCACCAAAAACAGGAAATAAGCCCTTGCATGTAATCGCTGAGTCATTTAGGAAGCAGACAGTCACTCACTGTGAACGTTCCGGGAGAACGAGTCTTCCCAACAGTACATCTTGATGAACTTTATGCAGCCCAGGATCTCGTTCATGAGCCTCACACGCCGGTCAGTGACCGTCACGCACTTCCTGCGGAAATACGCCGTCAGCCTTGATGCGAGCATCTGTCCAGGCGGCGACGGGGGGGAAAATGATGACAGAATAAGTGGCAGGAGAGGAAATGAAAGCAGACGCACTTGTATTGGCTGAGCTGTAGGGCCTCTCCGGGACACTGGAGTGATAAACGCCCTTCACATGAACGCCTGCGTCTCCGGCTGTGCCAGAGGTATAATTGGTGTAATATGACATTAACAGATAAAAAGGTGACGGGAGATTTATGATTACGTAGTTATGATCCTATTAAAAGTGCTGGCAGGTTTCTTTAAGAGTCTAAAATAACTTTAGTAAAAGAAAAACAAATATCAAATAATTTTCATATTTTTTTTTCTTTAATTATCTTTTTATTTAGCATGGCTGTCTTATTATTTATTCACCTTCAACTGTTTAACATTTTCTGACAGAAAAATTAGAAACTTCAATGTATTTTAAGGGATTTTATCAAAGAGACCTTGGCAAAAAAAATTCTATTTTTTCGTTTTCTTTACTAATAGTCAGAAATATTTAAATGCATTTTTATTTAGCCCTTTTTACTCTGATGCCCTTGAGAAAAAAGGAAAAATTTGGTGCAGGAAATGGCTTCAGGGATAATCTCATAATTATTTATTATTATTATTTTTGTCATTATTATTCTTTTTTTTTAATTTTTATGTATTTCTTTTTTAAAGCTTTTCTTTTTTGTAGAACTTTCAGGTCTTTTTGATGAAAAGTGCAGTATAAATCAAATGTATTATTATTATTATCATTAAATAGAATTTACCTATACTGTGTGTATCCATATTCAGTTAAAATAAACAGCACCATGCAGTGTGGTTTCTGTTTCCCTAACAGGAAACCTGATCTTGGATAATGGGAAGAAGGTTGGAGTGAAATTAGGTGAATCAGGAAAGAAAATCTGCAGGGAAAAAAAAATAAAAAATAAAAAATACTTTTTATCTACCACTATGTTTGTTTGAGGTATTTTTAAAGAGAGGTTAAAGTGCTAAAAAAATGTAAAAACAGATTTTTATTTTTTTTCCAGAATAAAATGTCAAACCAAAAATCTATATAATCCTTATATTGTATAAAATTTTGTACTTTTAGTTCAGTCTGTAAAAAAAGGTTCTAAGAGTATAAAAAAATGTCTGATGACCTTTGGAAAATAGAGCAACTAACGCCTTAAAAGATAGACCTAGAATCGCATTCCTGATTTCTTAAACACATAGTGTTCTCGTACCATAACTGGGTAAAAGAAGATGAAAATGGCTGATCCCAGTAAAGCTGTGGGGCCCAGGAAGTATGCAGTGTATGAAAGACCGAGTATCCCCACCAAGGGCCCGCCTGCCAGCAGGCAGCCCACGGACACCGCTTCGTACAGTCGCTGGCCATCACTGGAGCAGATGTTGATCAGCTGGGGATGGACAGATTACATTCTATTAAAGAGCTGAACAATTTCACACCAGACAATAACCAAATTAGGCAAAAGACATCTCTGGATTTCTACATTTTAACCGTGAGACTAATTTGAGCAAATTTTATTTTAAAAAACATGAGCTGGGAAGGTGTACAGGTCCAAACTGAGGCCATTTCAACCATCAGCATGTGATGCTGATGTGGCAGCAGATTATTTTAGCTCATTTGGACTCACATCTGTCTCCACTGATGTCCCCTACCTCGCCTGGAGTGATGTCTTTAGTGTTTCGCAGGCGGAGGATCTTCTGGAAGGCAAAAGTGAGGGCTGCCCCCCGCAGGCGTGCAGCAGTGCGGTAATTTACTGCCCACATGAGCGCCAGAGACCAGGAGCGCATTAGTTCCATGAGGAAGATCCCAGCTACCAGAGAGAGGCCATAGTGCACAGACATCTGTGTGCTCTGGGAATACTCGAGGAGTGCTCGAACCAGTAGAGCCTAAACGTGCACAGAAAAAGAAAGGGTGGATGGAAAATACTGAAAAATTTAGAAAAATGCAAAACATATGGTTCAGCAGTAGGGCTTCAACTTGCGATTATTTTGCAAATCGATTAATCAGTCGATTATTTTTTTTGATTAATCGATTAATAATCTGATTTTTTACGACATTAAACCACGTGCAGCTGGTGAAGCTTCTCCACCTGAGAAGCTCTGGATATAGCATTTTGACAGGTGGGTCGCTCTGTCACCTAAAGGTATGTTTTACAGTGTCTATACTCCAGTTAACGATTAATCGATTACTAAATTAGTCGACAATTATTTCAATAATCGATTAATTACGATTAATTGTTTCAGCCCAATTCAGCAGAGTGTAAAGTATAAAGCTGGTGATTTGCTCTTTGAAACTCAACATCATGTGCAAACTCCTCCTACTAAGAAAACTAAGTCATTTAGCAAACTGACAGCTGCTCACTGTAAATATTAAGGGAGAATTAACTAATTTCAGCATATGTTTCGGTTTATTCTGTTTATTTTCTGTTTATCCAAGGCTTCTAGAAGTAAAACAGGCTCACAGCACCATATTTAATAATGGCAGAAGCATGTTTCCATTTCAAGCAGTGTTCAGACTATAGCAGCAGGTAGAGCCAACCCAGCTCAGAGTCCTCAACGCAGCAGGACCTGGAAGGGATCTCAGGTCTGAACCTGCTCCTTGTATGCACTGCAAACAACTGCTAGACATTTAGGTAGTCTTTAATGGCAGTTATGGAAACCGCCAAGTAATGTCAGAATGCTGCAGTTTTCAAACAAGCACCTCTGCATGTTCAAACCTGGTGTCAAGGTAAACATGATCCCTTTAATCAAAATACTTCCTGATTAACACATCAAGCATCAAAAAACGAGCATACATATTTATGCATAGGACCAATGACATCACACCAATAGTGTCCCTTACAAATTTGAAATCAAACCTACGCCCTTGCATGATCCTCATTCAGTCTAAAGGGCAGGCTGTAAATAACCTCAGAGTCATGTCCCATTGACCCAATGCATTACTGAGAAATCAACAAATCCCAGTCAGATTAAAAAGAGGACTTTTAACAATCATTGCTGCCCGTTCAGAATTCATTTCTAGGTGAGGGTTCACAGACTGGTGCGCACATTGTGTAATAATAAAGGAGGAAAACGATAAATTAAATGTGAGCTGATAATAATCAATGTAATTATTGCAAATATGTGAAATATTGTTTCCTTAGATATTCAGCCTTAATAAGAAGGTTTTTGCACATGTTGCATATAAAACTAGAGACTGCTTGAATGGTTTAAAGCCTCTTAATCTACAGCAGAAATAAACTGTTCCACACAATGCTGCTTTGTGATCAAGTGCAGAAAATATTTTATACACCAAAGTCAGACAAATGCCTCCCTGACCAAAAAGCAAACCCAGTTAATGCGATTAGCCGATAGAGGCAGTGATGAAATACAGCAAACATACCGCAGAATTAAAGATAAACTGCTTGGAGCAAAAAAGCAACACAGCAAAAGGAAGTCAGATAAGAAATAAAGTAGAAATCTAAACCTTATTCTAAAGCCGTTCCTAATATCTGATATGAAAGGCTTAGAAATAATCTGCTTTAAAATATTTACTCTGAGGGGATTTTTAAAGTAAAAACCAAAGCAAAAAAAATAAAGAAGAAAGAGAGAAAACAACAAACGCACATTTCTGAGCACAAATGCGACTAATAACTGAAATGGCATTCGTTTAAGTTTCAAGCATGAAAGTGAACGAAAGGATTTAAAGTACAAACACAAACCCCTCAGGTGAACATTAGCGGTGCCAACGGAACAGAAACAGGAGAAGCAGTAATTCAGACGGCACTCACAGGTCCAACGAAGCCTGCCACCATAGTGAGGAGGAGAGAGAAGACAGCCACAAGCATCCGGGTCTGGCAGAACCTCCAGAAGACTCTGGTCAGGGATGCTCCCTCTCGTCCATGTCTTTTCAGCTCATTGCGCCACAAAGATTCGAGTCTAAACCCACCCAAAAAAAGAATCAGAAGTAAATATTAGGAACTGAAACATATAAAAATAACATTTAATGAAACCACTTTCCTCTGTTGCAAAAGTTCAGTAATTGGCAGATTTAATTTTTGCCTTAACGAGATTATGACTAAAAAAATATTTCATCTATCCTGTTTTTATGTTATTATTATGTAAAAAGAGTGTATGAGAATACCAAGAAGTCCACCCTGGGGAGTCTACACAACCTGGGGGCAATTATGCTAGTTAGAAACCACAAAACAGAAATTAACAAAGTGATAATTATGGAAAGGTGAGCTCCAACACAGAATGATAAGTGATTCATCACACCCATCAGTGCAAGAAAGGTACCTAACGTGTTAGAGATGCTCTGCTATACCTCTGTAGCTGCAGAACACAACTTGAAGTGGATAAATATCCTTGTTGGCCAAAAGCGTCACGGCTAATGAGTCCATAAAGCAGCAGCGGAGCAGCTGCAGAAAGTAATTTATGCCCCAAACGACTTTATTAAAAACGTATCAGAGATAGACAGAGCATTAAGCCAACTACACGTTCACCACGCCTGATAATTACTATCCGAAGTCAAATGGTGCTGAATGGAGGAAATTACAATTAAACAGCAGCTGAAAGCTGCACACACACCTCAGGAAAAAGCTGAAATGTGTGTGTTGTGGGTGGGTCAGAGAAAATTACAGATGCAAGAAATGTCAATGTAGTTTGGCTTTATTTACCTGTTCTCTTTGATCTATTGGCAGAACCATAATTCATTTGATCCTAGATTCCAAATTTCCTTAAGTTATTATGACAATACAATGCACTTTCTGTGTTTTCTTCTTTATGTTCTGATCATATAAAGCACTTTGTGTTGCATTGTTGCTTAAATGTGGTCTACAAATAATCTTGCCTTGCTGTAATAATATGGCCACTATCTAAGCTTTATTTTAGTGGGATGAATTTACCGGACATTGCCACATTGCTCGGACATTCTTTCATTTTCATATTATGCTTTTAATCTCTTTCTACAATGACCTATGTGACAATAGGTCATTGCAGAAAGAGATTAAAAGCATAAAATCCTTCTTAAAAGCATAAACTAGAAAAATGTTTAATGCAATGCTATTGTATCCTTTTCAAAAAACCCTTAGGCTTAAATGCTGAAGACACTCCTTAAGTGTCTATGTCTCTGCCAGTCTTGCACATGTCGAACCTTAAACCTGTGCACATTCTTCTTTGCTAAATTTCTTAGGATAGATAGAGATAGATGGTAGGTATATAGAGGTAGATACATCGGCTGGCATTTTATCCTTGTAATGTCATCGACCAATATGTGCATGTGTTCACTGGTTCACTAGCCCATTTAATGGCCATACCCTGAAATTGTGTAAGGAGCATATGTTGCCACTCACTCCATTTGCTATCCAGAGTTATAAGTTGGGTTTTGACCCAAGTATTAGTTTAAAACCAATAATTTTTTAGGTCATTATACAGCAAATGGGGTGTATTGATGCTCTTTGAGGTCTGCTCTTCTCAAAAACTTGCCCATGTAACTTTACACTGACGAATCCATTACTGAATGAGTCAAGAGACTGAGCTCCCCTTAAGCAGGGGGGTACTGACTAAGCTGAGTTGTTGTTAGGCAACAAAACTGATGCAAAACTTATCTGATGTGACTTATTTCTGGTTCTCTGCTGTGGGATTTAATCTAGTGAGGTAAATAAGTGTCCAAAGAGATCTGATTGCAAAACATGATGGGAGACCATTTGACTTTGAAGCTCTACAGTGCAGTGTCACTATTGGCCTTCAGGGGGGGAGCACTGGCAAAGTAGCAACCCAACCCAGCCTTTAATAAATGTTTTATATATAACATTTATTAATATGTTAATATTTTTGTTTAACTTGAGACTTGTGTAACATTTGTTATCACCATTTTATGTTTTAATGTTTTGTTTCTAAAACCTGGTAAAACACTAAAAAGGCCAAATGTAAACTTAATACTTCACAGAAGCAAAAGATCTTGAGTGTCCGCAGACAGCAACTGAAATGTAAATGAGACCTCAGAGGCAGCCGCGTGTGCTCCAAAAGAGGGACTATTTTAAGCAGGGATGAAATGTTCCTAACAGCCACTAGCCAGATGGCAAGAGATGCTGATGTTTTGAGGAAGTGTCGACCAGGACATTGCGTTAAAGCTTGGCACCTCAACGAGAACCGGCGAGTGTCAACTCTTCCAAGGGTTCCTTTTTTTTTTCCCACCTCCAAGTTTCTCCTCGTACCATCATCTCTCTGCATTCTATCAGGGTCGCATAACTGTTCTTGCTATGCCTGACATAACTGGAAACATGGTTCATTACTGCTTCTTTTGAATAGGCACACTGATGCACGTGAAAGAAGAAGAGGCAATGCACTGCCAGACCTCAGCTGAGCCGGTCACGCAGCTGTCATCCGATTCAGCAGAACTTCCTCAAAAGTCATCCCCCTCTTTGTTGCCGAGTCATGCCATGGAGGCAGCACATTAGTGAGAAAGACAACAATGCATCTCTTTACTTTTCTTTTGGACTTATTCTAGTCCTGATAGTTCATTCAGTAAACATCACTATTTTTTTAAGCCGTGCTTTGGCGGCCTAACGGCGACGGCCAGTGACAGCTAATTATAGTGACAGGGAGACACCGGGAGACTCAGGTGGAGGAGAGACATACGCACACAAGTCAGGGAACAACTTTCACTGTAATCTCTAATCCATGCTATACTTAGATGGCCCCTCCTGACCCCAACACAGTGTTCCTGCATTAGTGAGCGACAGGCTGCTCATCAGTTAGGTCTCATGGAGCAAAAACAACAACAACATACTGACTGAAAGTAAAGCCGTAAAAATAACTGTTACTATAGAAACAGTAAAGGAAAGGGTGTCTTCCTTTCATGGAAGGACATCAAATCAAAGATAATTCATAAAGAATTCAGAATACTTACCTTTATATTTTATTGTTTCATGAAAAACAAGAGAGAGAAAAAAAGTCCCAGAAAATGCTTCACTCAGAGAAAATATTTGGAGTCTGAGCCAAAGAAAATTCATGTATTTTTCTCTGATCGAGCAACACAAGCTAATATGTCATTGTGAAGTGGGAGAAAAATAATTAAAAAGAAAAAAAACAAAGACTTTGAAAAATGTTTTCCAAACAGAAGTGCATCCCGAAAGTGAAGCCCATTTGTCATTTTAGAATAGCTTAATAAGATTAAAAGAAATTTTGCTTTTTTAACTTTAAACTGAATTTTTACTTCTGGTCTTAGGCTAGGCCATTCCAACACATAGCTGTGTTTAACCAAACTGCTCCGTTTTAGCTCTGGCTATATATTTAGGGTTGTTACTCTAATGAAAGGATAATCTCTGTCGCCGTGTCAAGTCTCCTGCAGGTTTTAATCTGTCATGTTCCTGTGCTAGCTGAAGAAAAACATCCTGCAGCATGATGCTGCCACTGCCATGTTTTACAGTGGAGTGGGTTCAGAGTAAAATGCAGCTAGTTTTTTTTCCATGTGAAGCATTTTGAACATGGGGCCTTTAGCTGAATGCTCTTCTCGTCTGAAAATACCCCCTCATCACACGTTTGTCTTCTGACTTTACTTTGGGTTGCTGTTTAGAGTGAAGTGAAGCGTTAATGTTTTGTCTTTTATGTAAATAATTTGAGCATCACAATCACAGGCCTGCTCAGTGGCCAAGAACATGACTGTTACCGGTAGGTTAATTGGCTTCTCTAAATTCTCTTTAAGTGTGAGTGTGTGCATGAATGGTCCTGGTTGTCTCTGGTGACCTGTCCAGGGTGTACCCCGCCTCTCGCCCATTGACAGCTGGAGACCCTCGCAACCCCAGCAGGGAGGAAGTGTGACAGAAAATGGATGGATCAGAATCACCTAGATGCATGGAGTCTGTTTTCACCCAAACCTTCCATTCTGTCCATAGATGTGTTGTTTTGTTTTCTTGCTTTCAGTCACTCTAGTGAATTAAAACAAATACCTGAGCGGTGGAGGAATGCTTTTAGTGTTTTTGGAACCATCAGAAAATAACTGCCCCAGGTATTTATCTTTGGATGTGTAAAAGCTAAAACCCCTTTAATCACTGCTGGGCTAAGATCAGAGAAATCAGTGTATGCTACCTCACCTCAACTTTCCCTAGAAAACAATATAAAATCAACTATGGCAATAAGAAGCTGACGCATTGGTTTTATAAGATGCAAAAATATATATTCTTAGGTTTAAAAAGAGCAGAAAGGTACCTTCCAGCTATCTTTCTTTTAGCATTTGGTTGCGACTTAGAATTAGTCAAGAATACATAATGTATTCACCCATACCTTTAAAACCGTTTTAAGAAATTAAAACATTCCTTTGTGAGGCTAATAAGAGAAGCGGTGCCTGCAGCTGTTTAAAAAAAAGTCCTTAAAACAAGGAGTTATAAATTTTCCATTTCAAAATTCACACTTGTACACACTCATTACACAAATTTAATACAAACCTAAATTTAGGGTGATGGTTTGGTGACGTAGCAAAGGGTTGTTTCGCAGCTTTGTTGGCATATAGACTAACTTAGAGATGCTTTAATTCAAAATCTATTAAGATCTTTTACACTTAAATCTAGAAAGTCTGAATATGGGTTCTTCTTATTAATAATAAGTGAATATAATTTGGTATGACACATACAAACTGTGTTAGTGAGTTTATTGGTATCTAAACCAGACTTGTTCTCAATAAAACAATAACACATTCTGATTTAACAGTCTACAAGATTCTAACAGGAAATAAACTGCATTTTTTATAGACTTTTTCTGTGAAAAACCTAAAAATCTAAATGATTAATGAGTTGGAAAAGTTGGGATTTTACATGTCAAAGATTAAGGACGTCATCAGCGTACAAACCCATGTTATACATTTTTAAAATATAAAAATAAATCATTATTAATTCAGTTTGATTTATCTTGACAGAATGTATCTAATCCAGAATAATTACAGCAAAGAAATAGTGTGAATTTGAAGCCCCTCCCCAAGTCCCCTAAGTATTTCAGGAGCAGGACTCTTTTTTTTTTTCACACTCTAGATCTATTTCATGAGCTAAATCTCACCTTTTGCAGTTGACTGCTGATGCTTCGTGGCAAGACAGTCCCCACACATCATTTAAAGACAAGCTGGACTGCTTATAGGCCTTCAGAGCCAGCGGTGAGAGCCAGTGTAGGGTCATAAAAGAAAAGAGGCCCGCGTTATCAACAGGGTGTTGATGCCTGGAATAGAACAGAAGACGTGAAAATGGGTGAGAGTGCAGGGCTAACGCAGAGATGCTATGTTAGCTCTCTCATCAACCATGCAGGCCCATGAAAAAATAAGCGTCGTCTTTAATGGTCAGAGCCAGCAACATGAGACTCCTGGCTGCAGTGTTTGGACAGTAATTTGCACATTCTTCACAGAAATCTGTGAGAGCAGCGGAAAAGAAAGAAAAATAGAGGAGGGGGTTGGTTTATCAGGTGAGACATGCTCCAACATGGTGCTGTGTGCCACTGAGGGATACGTTCCCATGCCTTATCATGGCCTCCTGCTACACCCTGACAGTCTGCTGATTAGACAGCCAGAAAACTACTGAGTTCCCCATATCAGCTCTACCTCTCTTATGCATTTAAGACTTTTGTCCCCAGCTCTATGCTTTTTAAAACAATCTGCTGGAGCATGTTTCAAATTAGGGTTCTTTTGAGACACAACTGTGTCCAGTTTCACTCATAAAGCTGTTGATTTAAAGTGAATTTGAAGACAGTCTTTCGTTTTAATAGTTTCACAAACTTTGTGCACCATACAAGTACCACAGACCCGCAGCATCATGCAGCCACCAGCATGCCTGTTGGTTGGTAGAGTGTGTTAGGGTGAGTTAGGCCAAACAATATTTGAAAATAAGGTCAAGTGAGTTCTAAGCTGACTAATCGGACCTTCGGTTGTCCAAACAGGAAGCTTTAAACATTAGGGAACACTGCAGCCAATCATTAATATATGATTCATGTTATTATTATATATTTTTTTGCTGATGTTGAAAGAGCTTCTCCATAAATGTTGAACAAATTACTTGTGTGTTATCCTGAAGGGCTTTAGAAGCTGCAGGCTTCTACGGTAGCGCCCTCGTCTCTTTGGCCCCCTCTCCGCTGATGCCTCGGCCTCTTCCTCCTCCTCCAGGTCGGGCAGCGGTAGTGGAGACGAGAGGGAAAGGCCCTCCACCCGCCCGGCTGCATCCAGGGCATCAGGGAACATGGCTTCTAACGATACAAATAAAAAAAGACTGGTCACAAAAAAAAAAAATACTAAAAGAAAATAACAACTAAGAAAATCCCAAATGATTTGAATCATGGATTTCTTATTCAAAGAAAAAAAAAAAAAATACAGAATGCACAAAATGGTTTAATTGTGGAAAATAAAAATGTTTTTTACTTTTATAATGGGTCAGCCTTGGAAAAAGAAAACCCTTTATAACAGAATGGAGAGAGAAATATGGTCTGGATAAGATATTTATTTAGTTTCAGAGCAATGGGTAATTACAGAGGCTAACAAACAGATGGATGGCAGCAGATAGATGCCTTCCTCCTGGCAACATCTCTGACTGATAATTCAGAGTTGATTCAATAAGAAAAAGTTTACCAATGTTTCTGGAAAGGATGCTGTATCCGGATAAACTGACTGAATCTTTTAGCAGGAATCATATTGTGGCATCATTACTTTTACATAAACCATCACAAAACTGTGAGCTATTTAGTAGAAATAAAGTAAGTAAATAAAAACTGAATAAAAAAAAAAATTACTTATGAAGGTTTTCAGAAGAAAGTAGCACAACACAGAGACACTGACAAGTCAGGAAGGAGAAACATTTCAGTTTGCCTCAGCCATCAGTTCAAAACAGGTTTTTAAGGCGGATTAAGAGGATTGTGGCTAAAACATGACTAAACTAAACTATCTTGGGGTTTCTATCATTAGACTTTCGTACTGATGATTCGCTGTATTCAAATTAGGGCTGATACTAACGATTATTTTGCATATATATATATATATTGATTAATCGATTAATAATCGGATAGCCAAAAGTTCCTTAAAAGCAGACTTCTTACGAAATTAAATATGTTTTTTTTTTATCTTCAATGCAAAATATTTATATATATTTTTGTTAAATTTTAATATAATTACTGCTATAAGCGGGTCGCTCTGTCAGCTAAAGGCTTTTTTACAGTCTCTATACTCAATTTAACAATAAATCGATTATTGAATTAGTTGACGATTTCTACAATAAGCAATAAATCACGATTAATCTGATTAATTGTTTCAGCCCTAATTCAAATGTGAAATAAAACAAGGATTTACAGTTATAATTACACAATCAAAACATAAATACATAATGTCCCCTTATGTAGGCTAGCCTTGGAGTCAAACTGCTGCCCCCATACTGACAACATTAGGGAAAGGACAACTTTTACTCCAAAGGAACCAGTTCTCAGCTGAGACCCGGATGAGTTTCTTTAGGACAAACTAGAAACAACTGTATGATGCTGCATTCCAATCCCCCCATGACCAACAGGAGTTTATAGATGACAGCTCTGAAGGATTCCTGCCTGTAAAGGAGCTGAAAGCAACAAGGCAAACATCTTAATGGAGTGATGCGTCTTTGACAGTTTTTTTTTTATGACTCTTCAAGCTGTTATTACAGGCAGACTCTTGGTAGGGATGGATCAAACATGGTAATCCAGCTGCTCTGTCTTCCCTTAACTCTGAGAGCTATTACAGAAGAGCAGTGTTTTGCTGAATCACCCTCTGCGATACAGATAGTCTTTTTTTTTAAAACACCACTCTGCTCACAGGTCAGCACCCCTCTCTGGCATACAGTCCTTATCTGTTTAAAGACAGCCTGCCAGCCGCCCTGGGAGCTCTGAAGCAGGTGTATGAGCTGAGCCGGCATGTCCCGTACGCCGCCACTGATCCCTTCTCTAGCAAAGCTCCATTGCAAGGTCAGGCCAGCCCGGTGTGGGCCAAAGAAAGCAGGCAGTAAGGAGATTCAATACTGGGAGCTCAGCTGGGGCACAAGTAGAAACTGATACCAGAAGTACTGTTGGGAAATATGCTGAAACGCAATCACTGTTGATAAGGTGAGAACCGAGATTCAGACGTAAGGGAAAGGTAGAAAATATTGTTCTTCTCCTTCAATCCACAGCCTTTGTGTGCGTGTTGGGTAAACTTTCTCAGAGCTCAGCATGGCATTAACTCGACGGGAATTAAAGGCCGTCAAACTTTTTTACCATGCACGATCCTTTATAAGTGATTATCTTCCAGCATTGCAGCTTAACCTGTAAGTGAGGTTTGGTTTTCTCAAGAGAAATGTCAAAAACGTTCAGAGCAGTACGTCAACAAAACACGCCTAAATGGGGGTAAAGCTTATAGAGCCTAAAAGAGGAGGTTCGTTTTTTTTCTATTTTGATTTTAAGCAGTCAGACTTTGGAATTTTTTCTGGTTATCAAAAAGGAATATGATAGAAATCTTTCCATCCATCAGACTAAGAGCAATATCAGAATGAAAAAAGCACAATATATCGGTAACAAAATCATTATCAGTCGGTGTTGGTCCATTTTAAAAATATGGGTATTGGTCCAAGTGAAACTGTACAGATATTACCAACTGACGATTATTTCCACGTGGTTGCTGTTTCTGTTGCAGCAGAATACCAGTCCTGTGACTTTGACTGTGATGCAGCTCAGGATTCTGGGTATTTAACTGAAGCAGAGAATCCATATCAGAACTGTGGTTGATATTTTTTATGATGCTCAATAGGAAGGGAAAATATGATATATGGCAGAGGTAAACATTGGTTATCAGCCATAACGTCAATATTGGTAATAATCGGTGAATAAACAGAATATATCGGCCTGCATTTAAAATCTCAGAGATAAGGACACTGATATAAATAAATAGTGTGCTTCTGTTTAAAATCTATATAACCAATAAATTAATACATCAGTGAGATACTTAGATGGCACTTAGACGGGTATGGGGCATTGCAGTCTAACAAAAGAAGCCAGACAACCCCCATTCCAAATGGATGGACCCCTTTGTCTGTTCCAATTTGCAGGCTTTTCCGACAAAAACAAGGCTTTGTTGGGCTACTGTATAAAACCTCAAGCTCAACACTATTCCTGACATTTTGAATTGAAAAAGCTTCCTGGATGGGAGGCCAAACATCTTCAAACTTTGAAACAAAGTCCAGTGGATTGTTTTAAATTTTCTTTCAGTGAAATGTTCTCATACCTGTTGTTGTTGGTTATTGTTAGCTGTATAAGTAATGCCAATTTCTAAAGCCTTTTTTTTAACATTGAACTCTACAAAATGTGTTAAAAAGTTTATCTGATGCATGCAGAGAACATATCGGATCGGTACTGAATCTTTGGCATCTTCTGTACAGTATCTGCTTTCAAATAAATGGTTCCTTCTGTTGATTCATTTAATTACCCTCTAAAACAGGAATTATTTTCAATCTTTCTAAAAAAAAAAAAATTTCCAAGTACTTTATTATTATTAACAACGATAGAATTTGCTACCATTTCTACAGTATAATCAGGTCGTTTCTAATATTAAGGAATACTTACTTCTTTGAATTAAAAACGTACATTTTACATCATAGCAATTTTTTTTACAAAATGTAAAAAAAAAAGTACAGAAATGACTGAGAAATATGGAGATTTTTACACTTACAACATTGTATAACTATTCTTGCTGTAATAATATATATTGAATTATTTTAGCGGCAGTGGGAATAACTGCCATATATCAGTTTTAAATAAATAAAAATCAGCAATGTTAAATATTTTAGTTTTAACACCATGATATATTTGACTCAACATTAGAGTCACACAACTGATAACAGTCTAAATATACTACTTATATCCTAATACATACACTATATAGGCTTCCTTTCCCCTCTGGAACAGGACCAATAATTTTCATATAAGTATATTTTGAGAGGGGAAATAATATTCATGGAAAAATTGAATATCTAGGCTGTATTTCCTCTTTTCATATGGAAACATCAATCTGTATACCTGTATTTGTCTCTTTAACAAACTTTTTTGTTGCATCCATCTGTCCATTAATGTTTGTCCACATTTCCATATATAAAAACTATTTGTCCCTCAATCAATGAATCCAGCAGTTAAAACTATGTAATAATCATCCATCCAACCATTAAAACTGATTCACTCTTCTTCCATCCATTCATTTAAACTTTGTCTATTCATCAGTAGGCTACTTTTGGATGATGCATTTGTTGTATTTCCTCTAAAAAATGTGCCAGAACAAATAACAAAACCTAAAAAGAAATTGTAGAACTTGTTTGAAAAGGTACCTCTAAGTAATGTGATCAGATTTGTTCAAGAAAGTTTCAGCCCTTGAGGAGAAATATCAGGGAACTAACTTCACAGTAGTACATTTCCACTGCTTATTATTACATCACTTACGGTAAATTCCGCCTTTCGTGGGTCACTTTGGGAGCAGTTAAGATGTGTTTGAAATTAAGACATCCAGATGAAGATGATCATGACGCCTCTGTAGCCTTAAACTTCTTCGGCTCTGTGTGGATACATCTCCCCGGAGAGCCGGCGCGGTGCTCGGACGGACACACTGGATGTGAAAATGTTAAACTTTCCGCCTCACGTGTACAGAGTGCGTGCTGCCTCCCGACAGCGGCGTTCACGGCTCTGCTGCTCTGTCACATAACGACGCAAGGTGGGTCACACACAGCCAGGCAGGGGGAGAGGAAATCCCGGCTTCACTCTGATGTAACAGCGGCTCAGCCAACCACAACGTCTGCTGAGCTGTCGCCTTGGTAACGAGAAAAAAACAATGGGCAGAACAGGAAACGTGTCGGCGATTCTGATTGGTTATTCCCCGAGTGACTCGATGAAAACAAAGGACTGTGATTGGCTAACCCTCTAACACTGAATGGTTGTGTTTGAAGAAAAAGGAGAGGATGAAGAGGATAATGCATCATATTTTTGGTTTTATAGATATAAAAATGATAAGACAAATCTGATAAATATAAATAGTGAAAAAAAATAGATCAAATGAATAAAGGAATAAATAAAAATTTAAAATAGCTTAGAATGTCACAAGTGTTAGTTTTGAATGAAGAATCAGGAGATACAGAAGAATCAGAAGCAGATTTATTGTCAAGTAGGTTTGCACTTACAAGAAATTTGACTTGATGTTGATGGTGCAGACAAATTTGTTATATACACAAAATACAGACTCCGTAACTATATACAATATAGTTACGGAAAACATACAATATACTATTGTATAAAGCCACATACTATATACACAGTAGACTGTGTCTTAATGTAATGCAGGAGGTCTAGAGATCTCCTGCGTTACATTAACGCACAGTCTACTGTTTATATAGTATATGGCTATATACTATATATTGTATATAGTATATGAGTATATGTATAAAGTATGTATAAGTATGAGGGTTTTAGAACAAGAGCGAATAAAGGCTTAATAGCAGCGTAGCAGCATATACTTGAACTGATTTCCCACACTCAATGGTCTCCCTTTAACTACCTTAGATTATATTCAGAAAAAAAGAATTATTCTCAAATGTCAAATTGACATTTTAAGAGAACATTACACCTATTTGAATAGCATTTGTAGGCTGTAATTGCAGCTCCAGCCAAATGTAATTGTGAACCCATCAAAACTTGGACAGATCTTAAAGGTCAGAAGGCTGAGTTTAAAACGCTCACTTGCTATTTTTCAAAAGGCCAATATTGTAGCTGAACTGTCATTTTATGCTACATTTTTCTCTTAAAAACAGAGACCCTGTATATGTTTTAAACTAAAAGCCACATAAATTCTGCTATGAAAAATCAAAATTGCCATATTAAGTCCACTAACGTTCAGTTTTATTTGGAAATTTAAGGTTATAGTGAAGTGTAGCTTGGTTTTGATGATACTCTGTGTTTCTCTAACAAAACTATGAGACTTTCCCTGAACAGCTGGTTTATACAGATATTAAATTATAGTCTTTTTTTCCCTGTCAGGCGATTCCTGGAAAGAAAAAAAAAACACAAAAAAAACACAAATCCCACCAAACTTTATTTAGTACTAGTAGATATTATTTAGGAGAACTACAATTAAATGCCATGTATGTTGTACATAAAACTAAAGTTTGTATTTGAATTATAAGTTAGAGGTTAAATAATATATTTTTTTCTTTTAAAACATGCATCAGTTTCATTAAGCAAATATATCTTGTTTTATGTGTTGCTTTATTCAATTTTTCTCCCAGGTGAGTCACTTTGGGTTGATCAAGTCCTAACTTGCCCCTCATCTCTACCAAGTCCCTTTTTGTTTTTCAGCTCCACAGCTTCAATGACTGGATGTTATTCAGTGCAAGAAAAAGAAACAGTTTTATTGTTTGTTGTTTGCATGCTTTTTGAGAAAACACAGATAATTCTTTCACATTTAAAATTCCCCTAAAACTATTTAAATTCATAAACATCTAAGAGTTGGTCTATTATTTAAATATTTTTGGAAAGTCTAAATACAAGATGTATAAAAGCAAAAAGAATTATCAAAAGCATAACGGCATTTTGAGGTTACTAAAAATGGATTCCGTTTTTTTGTTTTGGGTTAACCTGAAAATATCAATTAATATAAATTTGCATGTTTTTTCTTAACAAACAGAGACCCTCCTCTTCTTTTTAACCGTCTCTTTTATTTTGTGTGGTACACAGTGCATTTTCTCATGTAAATATTAAAGACTTTAATCTCTTTCATGCAAGGGCTTAGGTTTGATTTGAACTTTGGTAGGGACACTATTGGTCGGGTGTCATTGGTGCTATGCAATTTGCATGCCCTTTTTTATGCTCGAAGTGAGCATCTGTACTGATAAGTGGAATTTATTGTTAAAAGAGAAAAGCATCATTTTGCTACATAAATAAAAAAAAATTAAGCACTACACTCATTAGATGCTGTTTATCAATGTTTGAAGTATCACCGGCTCTGATCAATGTGGGATTAGGACTTTTTTCCACTTTGAAAATGGTTTCATTTGAACCACTAAGAGAGAAGGTAAATACAGTATTTTCTTTTGAAGATGTAGAATTGTGCAGAGTTAAACCCCACTCTTATATTTTACCTACTATGCTCTCTCTGTATCAAGTAAAATAATACATTCATTAAGATATTAACTTCACTATAAAAATTAAACATCTGGGCTGTAGTTACTCTGTGTAGCCAATTACATGTATTATATCTGGGGCTGAAAAAATGAATCGTATTAATTGATTATTTCAATAATCGTCAATTAATTTAGTATGTAATTTATCTAATTAACTGGAGAATAGAGACTCTAAACATACAGTAATATAAATGTAAAATGTGCCTTTCCCCGACAGAGCAACCCACTTAGATCAGTAATTATACCAAAATTGTAAAAAAAGAAAATATATATATATATATTATATATATAAGATTAAAAAATGTTTTTGTCTATCAATATTCTCCACCCAGAACTCCTCAAGTGGAAATATTTTAGTTTCACCTGGTTTATTTAGACATCACCTGAAGCACTGAAGGGCCAGCTGCTTCACCTACAAGCTGCTCAGCTTTTATATTACTGGATATCTGTGTTTCCTATAATCATATAATGTATAAGTGCGTTTTTTAATAGTAAAGGATTAAATGTAACACAACCTTTCATCATCATCCTATATTGCTACTGTCTGACTGTTTAAATAGCTCCTTATATCTATTTAATTTTTTTTTGACATCATCTACAAACACAACACTGAGAATGAGCCTAAGTGTATTAAAATATAAAATCACTTTTAACAATTATAAAAGACAATATAACACTATCTTATCTGTAATTTGATAATATCCAAAATAAACAGCCAGATTCAAGCATTTTTACCAGACATTAATGTTTGTACTAATTTACTTATAGACTGTGTGGAAATCTATGTAAGATAAAATCAATGTTTATATTCTTCCTCTGTTTGTTCTTGCCTTATCCTATTTCTAGAAGTATAAATAGTCAATTAAATTACTATTATTATGTGGAACCCTAATTATGCTTTTTAAACGAAAAATAACAGATGTTTAGATGCCATTTCTTGTTGTTATACTTTATAAGAAAAATAACACCTGCTAATAATTATGCCTGAACTTCCTCAAAGAGTCATCAAAAAATGAAAACAGTAATAGCAACTAAATATCGATAAAAAGGAAACCCTCACATTTTCTTTTTTAGGTGGCGGTGGCTAAGAATCAGAAATGTTGATGGCTTACTGCCTTTATTTGCCCATTTTTCCAGCAGTCTTCAGAACTCCTGGCTGACTCAGAATATTTCGTTTTATAAAAGAAAAAAAAAAGTTTTTTGTTTTTTAGTGTACATGATATTAATTTCTTTCTTTTTTTTTTTATTGGGACTAGTTTTGTAGCCTAATATTTATTGTAGTAACCGCAGCATTCTAGTGTGAATACATTTTCAATTTTGTGCTCCAAGCACAGGCGGACTAGAAAACAGCCAATCAGAGAGAGAGAAGGCGGAACCTAAGGCAGAACAACCAATGAGAGTAGAGTTAAACAGCGCAGCACAGTTCCATGCGCTGCTACGTGAAAGGGACAGGAGAGAGCAGGCAGAGGAGTTGCGAGAGGAAAAGAAGCCTCTGCTGCTATAACTACTGCTGTAAATTATAAACATGTTGTTCACATCCAATTATCGGTAGGGACAATTAGGTCGGTTCAAAACTTTGGTAGGGACATGTCCCTATGGTCCCTATGCAAACCTACGCCCATGCTTTCATGGTCAGCAAGACTGAGATAGCTCTTAACAGGACAAACAAGATAGAGGTTTAAAACAGAAATACTTCTCTGCCTGGTTTTGCAGCCCTGAATGTGAACGGTCAACAATATATTTCAGATTTGCACATAGCTGAAGTATATTAATGATTAAATACATTAACTAATTAAAATGTACTTTCAATATGTGTATTTTCAATGTTTAGGGAGTAAAGACTGCAGACTTGAAGCTTTGGGTCAACACCGAGAAGGCTGAGGGAAGGTTTTGGGTATTTACTGTCAGACACCTGTGCAATATTTTTTAAAGCCATCGATTGTGTTTTAGAGGTAGAAGGATAATCTATCAGTTTTTATCAGCAGAGCCTTTACCTGCTCCACGCCTGAACCCCTTCCCAACAGAGGCATCCGAACAGTTACCTAATCCATCACAGAATGAGGGATGCCAAATATTATAGATCCATGGGTTTTTATTACGATACAAACAATGACATTCTTCTATTCTAAAATAAAAGAAGAAAGGTGATTGTGGATCAGTGGGTAGTGCAGTCTTGCATTCTAAAAAAAAACAGACATCCTGCAAAAAAATTGTGACATAAAAGATTATGCATACACAAACAAAGCAATTTTCCTATAAATTCAATTCAGTTCCATTCAGTTTATTTATATAGCGCCAATTCACAACACATGTCATCTCAAGGCACTTTACAGTTCACCAGATCATACAGTCAATTTGAGTCAAAGTTCTCTATCTAAGGAAAACCAGTTGATTGCATCGACTCATTGACTCAAATGCAATCCCTCACACTAAGCATGCTTGAAGCGACAGTGGATAGGAAAAACTCCCTTTTAACAGGAGGAAACCTCCAGCAGAACCAGGTTCAGTGTGAGCGGCCATCTGCTGAGGCCGACTGGAGTTCAAGGAGACAGAAGCAGAGATACAAAAAGCAACTGTAAAAGGCAAAGGAAACACACAGCCAGGCAGACAAGCTCCGAGCCAGCTCCCATGTCAGAGGATGAAGAAAGCACATCCAGCCAGTCACGGTCAGAGAAACAGGACTACAATGGAAAACAGGCAGATCTCCAGCATATATAAACAACGGTGTTGATGGCAGCGGCACAGCTGATATTTCTCTCCAGGATGGTGTCACAGCCAAACAGGAAGAGACCAGATTAAGCTACTATGAGAAAAAGCAGAGAGAGCTAAATGTTAGAGATTGAACTAGCAGATTCTGCAGAGTGGGAGAACAGAGATAGAATGAAGCAGAATTATGAAATGGGGGTCCCTATGTCCTCTAGAAGTCTAAGCCTATAGCAGTATAACTATAGAGATAGCTCAGGATAAAGATCACAGCTGTGCTGTAAAATATGCATTGAAGGCTCCAGCTCATGTTTGTCCCACTTAACGCTCACATTGAATCATAAATTGTCCAGGCAAAGCACAACATAATTGTGACTGTGTATTTGAATGAGCCAGATGATCAGTGTTATTTAATTGTAAACAATGGGAGCCAAGAGAGTGGAAGAAAACGCAGTTTAACCAAGGTGTTGGTTGGATGGGTGGAAAGTCAGATAAAGCAGCATTGCTGTTATCGCAAAGAGCTTTGCCTTTTCTCTCAGCTCCCTCTTCACCACCACAGACCAGTGCAGCGTCTGCATTATAGCAGCAGTCACAATGATCCGTCTATTGATCTCCTGCTCCATTCTCCCCTCACTTGTGATCAAGACTCCAAGATACTTGAACTCCTACACTCAAGGGAGGAACTCTCATCTAACCTGAAAGGGAAAAGCCACATTTTTTTGGTTCAGAACCATGGTTGGTCCTAATGAAACTATTATTCAGAATGGTTGCTGCTATTAATATAGTAACTATAGAGAAATCCTGAGTAATCCAGCAAACTTATTGCCTCTGAGTTTGCTCATCACAAGTCTGTGCACAGCATTGTAATCAAATTGCTCTAAATTTATAATAGTGAAAGTTATATCAATAGATCCAGCCTTATAGCCACAAAAGCCACGCATTCCATTTCGAAATCAGCTGCTCGATTCAAATTGTAATTTAATGTGTATCAACTCAAGCTTTTTTTTTTAGAGAGAATATTGTACATGTGTGCAATACACTAATATGGCCGCCATGGGGAGGCCTGAGGGTGACTGTTAAAAGCCCAACCTGTCAGGGCCTTAAATAAAATAATAAATAAATCTATTGCAGTTAGAACTTGAACTGGCATGGCGGAAAGGATTTCCTTCTTCCCTGCTGTGATGCTGGAAAATCTAAACTAGATAATGATCCATCTATCATCATGTCCCAGCAGGACAGCGGGATCTTTAAACACACCTCCCTGATTCTTCCACAGTCGATGTCCTCCAGCATTACCAAGGCTGCCATTCTTGCACAATAATTGGTCGACTTCAAATGTTGGAATGGATTGCCGCACAATATCCTTAAACATTAATTTTATACATCCCGAGTTTTAAGTTAAACACTTGAAATGCAGATTACTGTGTGCATAATTGCTTTATACATAAGACCCTGATCTTCTTTCATGATTCTGCTCTTTCTGGTTCTATAAGTTTTCTGTTCTGTTTAAGGGTTCTGATTTATACTTTATTTTATGATATTCTTTATTCATCAAGATCTATATCATTTTTGATTATTTTGGTTTTAACCCCCCTTGTTATTTCTTTCAGTTATATCTTTTCAGCATTTTTGGTATTACTATTGCTTGCTCTAGTTTTAATTGTTGCCATTAATTTTATTCCTTTAGCTTAATTTAAGTTTTTTTGTAGTTACAGTTTGCTTTCCCCTTAGCTCCTTTGCTTCTGTCCACACCTGCTCCCTATCAGCCCATTCATTGTTCTATCTAGTATAAACACCTCCTGTGCAGTTCATCATTGCTTGACATTCTACATTCTTATTTTGGTTTGTTTCTTCTCCTAGTTTTGATTCCTAAGTTCTTCTCGGTAATTTCTGGATTAATGCCTCTACCTTGACCTTGTAAATTTAGTGCCTATTCCCTACACATAATTGTTACTTAGCATCTTTATTTGTAACATCAAGAGATCAAAAAACCCTCTGAAATTCACAAACTCCTTAGTTCAAAAGGAAGACATCTTTAAATAATATGTGATGTTATTATAAACTACACAAAAAAGTTATTCTGCTGCAGAGCGGCTTTAAATAGCCTTTTCCAACTCTGTGCAAAAGAATAGATAACTTGAAAACCCTAAGCCTCAGAAGACGACAGCATGTATATTATGCTTGTCTGATAGGGTGATATACAGCAACTGCTAACTCTTAAGCAAAGTTCTCCCAGTGGAAAGTTTAACCTTTTACACCCTAAGGGCGTATAAATAAATTTCTGCCTGACAAAAACACACAAAAGTAAATAACTTATAGCCTCAAAGCTATTAGATTTAAGAAGAAACTTTTGGTACGTCTGTAAAGGTAAGATGTCATAGAATGGTTTTCTGGTGTCTGCACCATTGTAGCTTTGACCCTGCCTGAAATATTAGGGACAAAATACAAAATATTTTGCTTTTTTTGTACCTCGCCAAAATTTTCTTTGAAATAAACATTGCAAAACACTCCCAAAATATTATTTATAGCACAAAAAAGTAGTACAGACTTTCAAATCTAAATGTTGTGTAAAAATATACCAAATGTGGACTCAATCAGATGAATCATATTTATTTTAGAATGGTATTAGTGAGAAATTTCTTAGGCGGAGAGGCCATTTTGGCACATTTATCCATAAATGTCACCAAACTGTGCCAAATATGTTTTTTACATCAATACTGGGGGTTTGGTAAAATTACGAGGTCATGTAGCAGCTGGACCCGCCGGTGGGTCCGTAGGGTTCAAGGGGTTAAGAAACCTCTCAGAGAGTAGTCATAGCTGAGGGAAATGAAGTGTTGGCCAGATGTGATATAATCCATGATCATTAAATGGAACACGAGGCCTATAGCTACTAATGATGAGAATGGAAATATAATTTGTCTAGCAGGTTTTAATGGCCATGTCTGGACTGCTGCTGTAACCACAGATAACAATAGATTCTGATGAGTCCATCTGGGAATGGACTAAAACATCTTCCAGGAAGCTGCATTGATCTAACATTGTAATTGCCTATTTCACATGGTAATATCCTCCATAAACATTTTACAGTATTCATATAGCTACTGTAATTGAAGTTCCAAGGCATCTTACATTAATAATAAATATAAAGCCAGGAATTTGACCTCAGTGATGAGGGATAAAGTTCCACACATCATATTATAGCTGAGTTGCAAAAAGTCATGTTTCTGGAACCCAATGAAGCAAGTCAAGAATCTTGTTGCAGAACCTTTTTAGAAGTTCTTTAATAGCCCTTATGGGACACCTATCATCAATGTAATGTCATTAAGGTATAACCATATTCTTATTACAGTTTTTATTTGGAATGACAAGAAAAGAATATGTAGACTAAACAAATCTTTACACATTTGATTGATTAGTGAATCTCTACTCTTTCAGATACATACAAAATACTTTCCCAAAACTTAATAAATACTTTCCCAAAACCTAGCATGATATTTTTAATGAAACAAATAGATCATCCTATGATCAAGAAGATTTTACCTGGAAACACACAGCATACTTTCTAGCCTGGCACAGGCGCTGTCACATTAACTACCCCCAAAATACATTGGAAGAATCTTTAAAGTAATAGAGAGGTGGAAAACATATTAAGTTTAGGAAAAATGTTGTAACTTATGGAAAGTAAATTGTAAACTCCAGGGAAAGTTATCTTTATATTTTTCAGGACAGCAACCTATAAGTACTTGCAAAAAAAAAAGTGCTGAAGAACCCTTTAAGTTCTTGGACCTCTGCATGTTTGTGAAAGTACTCTGAAAATACTAGATACACTGCCTATCACATCACAAAGTACTCAACAGGGTACCGGAAAGTACACCACAAGGGACCTTAGAAATACAAGGAAAATTGCCAGTAAATTCTTTAGGTGACCTCTAAGCTCTGCAAAGGAACTCTTTATATTCTAAAACACTAATCTTACCATGAAGGGATGAACATTGTTACATTTAAGAAGTATCTCGTACTCCTTAGTATAGGGTGACCAAACGTTCGTATTTCCCAGGACATATCCGTATTTCACGTCCTGTCCCGGGCATCCCGGTTGTTTTTTTTTTAAAGTGAGGAAATGTCCTGATTTTTAAATTATCTTCATTGGACCATTAAATTTACAGGCACTAGGGCACTGCGCACAGCGCTGCGTGTGACATAATCCCTGAGCCACGTCAGTGTGGCTGTCAGTACGCCAACAACATGCCAAAGCGCAAATGTATGTTTACCGACGATTTACAAAAGAGTTTCCCAGCTTACAGACCGGGTCGAGACACATTGGAGGCCTCGTGCACTTATGTCTCGGTGTCCAATGGAGGTGCAAGGGATCTAAAAAGCCACCTGGACTCCGAAAGTAAAGATAGTCTATTGATATTTTTGTTCATTTTTGGTACATTTTGGTACGTTTTGAATCATTTTTGCTACACAAGAGGTATTTTTTGTTAATTAGCTCATTTGTTAATTTATTTTTTCCAAAAGTCTACAGAACAGACATTATTTCCTTTATTGCTGAGGCTGAGTATCATGTGTTATTGGAGAATTATGTGAGAATTATTGATAACTTTTATTGGTAAGTGAGGAATGTTTAGATGAGACATTATTTCTTTCATTGTGCTATTCATTCATTACAGGAATTGTAAAGCATTTTTTTTTTATAAATACATTTTGAATTAAATTATAATTTGTTGTTGTATCTATTGCTGTTGACTTTTACTGGAAAGCATTTTTAATAAATTAACTTTAAATATGTTATTGTAGGATTACGTAGGCCTATATTAAGTGAGTGCATGCCACAGACATCTCCATGCATGGGAACAGAGACCCCCCCCCGCTCCAACGTGTCCTGGTTTTCCCAAATGAAAATATGGTCACTCTACCTTAGTACCTTTTAAGTACTGGAAAGTACTTACCCTGAATATTCCAGACAGGTGGACTACGTGATCAAGGAAAAAATCTTACCTATAAGCAGGAAATTGCCCTTTTACTATCTTCGAAGTATTTCAACAACATTCCATGGTAATGTTTTGAAAATAACTCTTTAAGAACTGAAAAGTAACCTGTAGCATCTAGGAGAGTACGATGTGAATACTGATGTCCAGGGTGATACTAGGCTGGCCAGTCAGACTGATTTTCACTGTTTGTATTCAATACAAATGCTTTTCTTCAGACTTTGCAGTATTTTGATGTTTAATATTTTGTAGACATTTTAAATGAATACCTTTGAAAATAATCTCTATATTCTACACCATATTTGCTTGTGATTAAGAAAGTATTTACTGAATCCTTTTCATGCCCCTTCTTCTTTTCTCTGCAAAGAACCAAAAATTCAGCTGTAAGACTAACAATTGAAAAGTGCAAAAATATATATTATATTTTTGTATTAGTTTGTACTTTTGTTTTATCTATATGAAAGACAAAGTTCCGCATAATTTAATCAGGATAGCAAGATATATACAGGTCTTAGGCGTTATGTCTTTTTCTAACATCTCTAAGGTGTAATATAGCGCTGAAAACTTGCTGCCAGCTCTCCCTGCATGACTAGTAGACAGAAAAAAGCAATAGTTGAAATTGCAAAGAAAACCATCGATAGGGTCTCACTTTACTGAGCTGGGAAATTTGCTGAACTTCTGCAATCAATGCTGTGAATGCGGACTGTGTTATCAACCCCCTGAGACATTTAAGATAAAAGCCAAGCCACGCTTCAGTCTGGAGCACAGCACAAGTCCCTCTATTTCTGCTTTTCTGCGTCTGCAACATGATTTAAGGAGAACTTAAGCTGTGGTTGATGGATATGTTTTGTGAATGAAGAGTATAGAATCTTTTGCAATGGGGTTTAATGTAGCTCTATATAAATCTATGAGCAACTGAAATCTCCAATTATTAGAAGGTATTCTTTAAAATAGTGTCTCAGTGCCATATCTAAAATATGAACTCCTTTTAACATTTCTGAAAGTCTGCTGATTTATGCAATTATCCTATATATCTAGTCCAAAATAAAGTGGTTTACCTTCAGTTCATGAAAGATAATGCAAGTTGAAATAAAAACTGTGCTTCAGTTCACAGTACCACAAACTGGGAATTTTCCACAAAGAGAAAATATATGAAGATTTTAAACAGTATATGAAAGAACTCACTGTTTTTGGTCCCTCCTTGGTTATATTATCATGTTCTGAGTGGGTAAGCACATAGGACAGCTCGATTTGTTGAGCCGTCAATATGCATTAATATTAATATTCACATTCAGTCTGCAGCACTGCACATTTCAATTACTTGGCATTGGTGTGTTTCTTTACATAGTGCAGCTGGTGCAAGCATTGCTACCTTTGGTTCAAGGACACCGATAAGTAATTAGGGAGGAATTTACTGACTCAATTTGCTGAGTGAAGGTTAGAAACAGGCTTATCCCGTGCAGCATCTGTATCACCCAAGCAGGTAGTTATATTTCTTATTGACTAAGAAACTCTTTGCTATCGATTGTGTGATTTATTTGCTTTGAGGTTCACTGTAAAAATTTAACTCCTAGTGGATTTTTGTTGAACCCTTGATGGTAACTATGAAAAGATAACTTACAAATTCACAGTGTGAATGGGTTAATAACTCAGTAATGCACTCAGTAAAGCCCTCTATCAATAATTTATTTATTTTTGCTGCAATGTGTTTTCCAGATCCTATTTAAGCTCCTCTCTGCAGTAGAAGACATTGACTGATAACTAATGGGGTTTTAATGGCAACAAACAAAGCTCTTTTTTGTAAAAGTCTGGTTTACTGACAAAAACAAAAAATCAACATCCACATCCCTGAAAATCGCTCAAATTATATCTTACATTATGACTAACAGTGTAACAGTAAAGAAGGACAGATATATGTTTACTGATATAGAGTTACTTATAAATGGTAAATGGCATGTACTTATATAGCGCCTTTATTCAAGTACAGAGACTTGACCAAAGCGCTTTACACTACATTCATTCACCCATTCACGCACACACTCACACACTGATGGTGGTAAGCTACATTGTAGCCACAGCTGCCCTGGGGCTCACTGACAGAAGCGGGGCTGCCGTACACTGGCGTCACCGGGCCCTCTGACCACCATCAGTAGACAATGCAGGTGAAGTGTCTTGCCCAAGGACACAACGACACTGAAAGTCGGAGTCGGGGCTTGAACCATCAATCCTTCGATGTCAGGGCAAACTCCTACATCCAAAGCCACTGTCGCTCCAACAGTGAATGATTTACCCTATTTACTCCAAAGGGTATAGATCAGGAGTTTTGAAAGTGAGCTTTTGTCAAAGTTAATACATTGTTCATATTTTACATGCATGAATTACACTTAAGTTTTTATTTATTTAGCAAAAATCAGAGTAGTAGGTTACACAAACAAAATCCTCATATACACAGTCAAACAAGTGTGGTAGTTTTGAGTTAACTGGTTGAACCATGACTTCTCTTTACGAGGAAAACCTTAAAGGAAATATGGTCAGTTGATCATCTAAGGCACATTTGGGTTATGCTATAGACTAGATTTTATGGTGTGAGCTTAAACAGACCCTTAATGTTTACACGTGTGGTTTTAATAAACATTTCTTCACAGTGTATAAGAAAAATGAGTAAACCCTTTACATTTCTGCAGATACTGCAGATATTCAGATTGCAGATATTCAAAACTTTGCTCTCCTCCATCTTCCATTCGTGGAGGCTCAACTATGTTGCATTGGGTTTAGGTCTGGAGACCCACTTGGCCAGTCCATCTTTACCTTCTGCCTCTTAAGGAAAGCACTGGCTCATCTTAGAGGTGTGTTATCCTCCTAGAACAATGCCCTGTGACCCAATTTCAGCAGAAAGACAATTATGTCTGCTTCAGTATTTTACAGTGCACGTTGGGGTTCATGTTTCTCTCATTGAAATGTAACTCACCAACACCTGCTGCACTGCAGCCCCAGACCATGACATTCCTACCACCATGCTTGACTGAAGGCATGACACACTCCTCACCTGGTTGCCTCCAGACATGCTTAACCCAAATGAACCAGACTAATTAATCTTGGTCTCATCAGACCATAGGACAGGGTTCCAGTAATAGATGTCCTTTGTTGACTTTCGGCAAACTGTTTGCAGACTTTCCTGTGTACAGACCTCAGAAAACGCTTTCTTCTAGGGTGACTGCCATGCAGACCATTATAATATAGTTTGCGGCGCATGGTCTGAGCGCTGTAAGGCTGACCCTCTCCTCTTTAATCTCCTATCTTTCAAAGTAGCATTTGGACATCACACTGACTGGGCCAGTCCGCTCAGCTTCTTTGGACGACCCGACGCCAGGTGTGTTTTGAGCAGATCCTGTTCTTTTAAAACATTGAATCAGCTTGGACACTATGCTGGAACTCCTTTATAGGGAGTTAGCACTATTCTTATAGCGCAACAATTCATCTTTAAAGATCCTCAGAGAGTTCTTTACAGTGAGGGGCCATGTTGGAACTGTCACTGACTAGTATGAGAGAATGTAAGAGCTGTACCACAAAACTGAACACACCTGCTACCTATGCACACCTGAACCCTAGTAACACTAACAAGTCACATGATATTTCGAAGGGTCAGTAGGAAGCACTGCTTAATTTGGACATTTAGGGATGTAGTCTCCTAGGACTCAATTGGTTGCTGATGGTTGTTATTTACTGTATATTGTGTTATTTTGAGTGAACACTCAACACGCTTCTGTCAGTGAGCCCCAGGGCAGCTGTGGTTACGATGTAGCTTGCCACCATCAGTGTGTGAGTGTGTGTGTGAATGGGTGAATGAATGTAGCAGAGATGGGGACTCGAGTCGCACTTAAGTCGCATATTTAATGACTTCAGACTCGACTTAGACTTGCATTTAAAGGACTTCAGACTCGACTGAGAGTCGTGATTTCCGACTTGTGAACAATATTTTATTCCAGTGTAAAAACACTTATTGAAGTGTTTTTTGTTTTACTAACTTGACTGATCGCCGCTCGCCTTACCCGCACACAGAAGAAAACTCAAAGACCCAAACCGTGAAGCACTCAAGTTCAAGTGTTTTATTTATACAAAAAGCCACAGCAAAAGTGGCATAATAAAACAGTCCTTTTCTTCTCCTGATAAAACCTAAAATTCAAGAGTTTTCCTTAAAAATCAGAGGCTGGAAGTTGGGCTCCGCTTGTTATGCTGCTTCTGGTGCGAGTGATCAGCCTGCAGCACCCAAAGGCTGATCCACAGCTGACTCTGCGGCGCTCCGGCACTGTTCCACTCCCTGGCGTGCCACACCCCTTTCCAGACCGATCCAGCTAAAAAGAGAAGCAAGGAGAATGCCAGCATCCACGCGCCAAAACCCCGTCGGACGATATATTCCTGTTTATGCTTTAAGCGAGGGTTCTCCTCTGCCCTAATACTCCTTACTGGGCCATCTGTGCGCACGGATCCCGCCTGCCTCTCCCCTGGCAGCGCGTCTGTCTCTGTCACCTGCAGATTCCGTTCTCCTTCTCCTTTCCTTCAGACGCCTTTTATGTCGGCTTTAATCAGCCCTTGCTCACACCTGAGCGCAGCAATTACGCAGCGTAATTAATGCACTCCGCCTCCTCAGACAACTACTTCAGTCCAGTGCGCATGGATTGTCACAAGGGAAAAACAAACCAAAACAACCCAACATGCAGGAAAAATTCAAAAGTCTAAAAGAAAGGAAAACAATCATATAAAAAAGAAACATCAAAACATGCAAAGCTCAAGAAGAAAATACAAAGAAAAACAAATCATATCTTCCTCTCCAAACATGCAAAGAATAAAACTAACATTAAAATGAAAGAAAACCATAAATCATATTTTTCCCTGTGCAACACACTGACGTCACTGACGCAACAGTACGTGGACGGCAGGATTGTGATTGTTTTTTTTTTCCACAGTCCTCATTTTCAATAAAAGAGCAGACATTTACTGCTAAAACTGGAAAAAGTTGTAACCACAAATGTCAGGTAAATACTGTAAGAAAATGCAAAATTTATCTGGAAAAAAAATTTGCGTGTGCTTTTTTTAATTGTATTTTTCATTTAGCAGTTCAAGATAATGATAATTTCATAGATATAATAGCGACCTTTAAGCTATACCGTCTCAGTGACGGAGATGAAAACACAAGGAGAAACAAGCAAGCACGAAAATTATTGCACTTTTTTAAATTAATCAAGTGATTAGAATTTTTTGTGCGATTAATTGATTATTGCGACAGGCCTTCTCAAGACTTGAGACTTGACTTGGACTTGAGCTCTCAAGACTTGAGACTTGACTTGGACTTGCAAAAAATGACTTGTGAACATGTCTGGAATGTAGTGTAAAGCGCTTTGGTCAAGTCTCCTAACTTGAATAAAGGTGCTATATAAGTACATGCCATTTACCATTAAATTTACAGCTATAGAAACAGGAAACAGACTACTTTTCATTGTGTCAAAGTTTCTTCAATTTTGTTCCATGAAAAGATGTATCTTCAAAAAGTGTACTCACTTTTGTGGTACACTTTAAATGTGTTGTGGAGGATTTTCGCGAATATATTCAAAGACCTGCCCTCGCCACTTAAAAAAAAAAGCACATGCGCAAGCCTGTCCCCGCTCCTAAGAAGGAATGCCTTTTAAACACGTGCGAGAGCGAGCCCATTTCTCCTCGTGCACGCTCTCTTTAAATGTTGCTGTTTGCATTTTCCATACAAGCTTACTTTCCAAAAGACGTTTTGCAGTGAAAGTGCACTTAGGATGGCTTTAAGTAAACAAATAACCAGAATGACTGACAATTAGGAGGACCACTTATTTTGATGATCCACCCAGAAAAAGAAAATACCTCCAGTGATATAAAACAGATATTGCCAATGCTTGATGACATTTGTTTTCTGCCAAAGAAGGAAACACTTTTGGAGTCAATTCGTGTATTGTGTAGTTTCAGGTTGATTCGTGTATTTTTTTTTCCTACCTTAAAATTGAGAAACTGAATTTGGTATTCAAACAGGTTATTTTTGTCTGATGATAAAAGATAAAATCTTAAGCAGAAACAAAGAGGAAAAACAGAAATAGAAGCAAAGGAGCAAATAGTTGTTCTCTGCATTGCACGCGAAGATACCAAAAGTGTTATCGACAGCAAGATATTAATTACTTGTGAAATCCTGAACTGCACCTTGAAGGGCACCACTTATGCAAAAAAATAAATAAATGAAAATATATCCCTTGTTATGCACCTTTTGTACTTCCATTTAGGTTTCTACTGCTTCTAGAAACATCCCAAGCTCTAAAGAAAAAAAAAAACATCAGCACCTGACCTTTTGGCCTAGCCCCTCAACCCAAGCGGAGCTCCGCCCACTTCTTTGTCAGAAGAGGCCTCTGTTAGTTCTACCGGTTTTAACTCTGTATGCACTTTACAATGGCTACTGGAAAGACAAATGTTCTGTTGTTTTATAAAAGACTTCAACTGAGGCTGATCTCTAACCTTACTGTTTGTGGCAAAATTGCACATGACAGAGATGTTAGTATTTGATGTTTCTTGTCTGTTTGGGATGAACATGCTGGTTGTGTAGGGAGCTCCACTTTTGCTTCTTGGTCAAACTTAGTGTCAAAGATTTACCATCTGTTTGCAGCCATTTTCACATGTATAAAGTATGACTGTAAACATTACGTTTGGAGATGTGGGTAGCTTATTGGCATCAAAGTCCTGAAACGGGAACCTCCTTAAACAAGCTCAAGATTGGTGGAATTTAGGACATGAAATCTGATTATCTGAGAAGAATTGTGAAACAAATGTAATAAACATGATTTATATAGCCCATAGGCCTATTTTACCTTATTTCAAAGGCAGGATAGTAGGTCCCCTTTAAAGTGGGAGCAGTAATTGAATTGAATATACAGCTATTAACACTGGCTAATCTTGCTGCTAACACAGCACCATAAACATATTCATAAAAAATGTGACTGGGTTTCAAAAGCTCTGATGTTCACATTCCTGTGGTTTTAGCATTCCTAATATTAAGAAAGCAACCATTAGTAGATGGGAATAATTTTGGCTGATTAATAAAATCAAAGAAAACTAAACAAGCAGACAAAAACGAAGTAAAACAAAAATATTAGAGGTTTTCTATCATGGAAGAGGCCTATGGGAAGGAGATGGACAATATTCACGTTACCTGGCAACTCTAAATATCTGTGGCCACCACACAAAACGCAATTAGGACAGCTTATAGTTTCAAAAGAAAAAAACAAAAAACAAAAACACACAGGCTATAAATAAAACCCTGAAAGTGGTTATTTCAGAATAAAGATCACACCAGGGAAATAGACTAAAATAGCCATATTGATATCTTTTTAAATGCAGATGTATTAGTCACACATCACACCTAAGCATTAAACAGAAACTGAGAAAAACTTTGAACAAAAGCAGCTCAGTTTTGAAACGGGTCAAGATGCTTACAGTGCACACGTCCAATGAAAACAATTAATATGAAACTCAACACTAGCTGCAGTGATGTATACACTGACTATCAAAAATATCTAAGTTCATTGCGGCCACAAAGTAGGCATTAAAGCTGAAGTCTGTAAGTTTTTTAAAAATCACTTTTTTGTCATATTGGCTAAAACTGTCCCTATGCCCAGACAGCAGTACATGTGATATGTAACCTGTGAAAAAAACTGCTTCAATTGGTCCTGCATACTGCCTGTATTTCAATCTGGAAAGAATAATTCGGGACGAGTCAAAACAACCAATCACAGCCAGAGGAGCGTCTGATGGAGTGTCAATCACAGCTCACACACGCTGAATCCCGCCCCCCCCCTTCTGGTCGCATGCTGTAGCCGCGCAGATGCTGTGAGAGGGGTGGAGCTTGGAGGTGGGGCATGAGTGAAGCAGAGAGGGTGGGGGAGTGGCGTGAAACCTGTTTTTCTTCAAATTTTCAGTCGAAGTCTGCTCTCTCCTCAATGTTACAGACTGCAGCTTTAAAGAAGAAACATCTATGCAGTTGGGCACAAAATAATGTAGACAGTAGGGAACAATCTTTATACAATAAAACTAAAACAAACAAAATTGACAGAAATTAAATATTGTGGCATGTTTCTAAAAAAAATAGCTTGCAAAGAGACATGGGGTGGGGGTGTAAAAGTGTGTTTGTTTTTCTCCCTTGATATATTAAAACATACCTGTGTACACATCTGACTCCTCTGCTTTTTTTAAAATAATTAAAGTTACAATTAACTTATGTTCTTTTCGTAATTTAATTTAGTTTGATCTTCAATGTAGCCCTTTGAGATATAGGCTACCTATCTGAGGGTCAGTATGAATATTATTTTTTAATATTATTTTTGTTATTTCTTTTAAAATATTTATTCTTTTTTAATCAAATTACCTCCTGCTCCATGGCTTTGAATCTTATGTTTCTTTTATAGCTCGATCAAACTGCCTGTAGAACATCAAATCTGCTAATTTAAACAGGGAAAATTTGCACATCTTAACATTTCAGCAACAATCTTTGTAGGTCACCCTCAACATGGCCAATTATTACACACATGACAGAAAATTGCACATGCAATTTAATATCCCTTGTTTGAAATCTTTGAAGATTAGGCCCTAAGGGTATAGCTCTGTAAGTTGAATCGCTGTAGAAGAGCCCTGCATACTATTTTATTAAGTATGTAAATTGAAAAAAGGAAAATACTATCTAAAACTCTTCAGCACACTGTGTTTCTTCAAGAGCCCTACAGGACTGGTTCTATGGTGCCAGTGCAGTGTTATAGTAGTTGATAGTAACCCATGTCTCACTGTGCAATGGCAGGCCAGAATGCATGATTTCTTTTTTTAGTACATTATGTTGTGATGAATTTGATAGAGATGTCAGTCCAACAGTGAATAAAATACTTTTATCACTAGGGTTAGAGACTCTGAAAAGAGTAAAGGAAGTTAGAGGAAAGACTTCTGAAAGCATTCCAGGGAGGCCAACAGAGGACAACCCGTCGTCTCTTGCAGCAGTTTCCATGTTGCACATGACTAGTCATGTTGTTGATTTTTGCAAGAGGTCATCTTTAGTGGTGAATGTGATAAATCAGCATCAAGAGAGCCTGTCATACTAAACACCCAGTGGTCACCAATTTAAAGTTGTAGATTCACAACCAAAGAGTTTCACATGACTCTCTCAATCAGAAGTTTTTGTTTACATCAGCCAGTAATGCTGCTCCGGGTGCCAAGGTTAACTCCCCAATCATAGAGGATATAAGGATAACTCTGTTGGGAAATAATTCAGTTACTGCAAATAGCTTAATTGTGCTTAAGCTGCTGTTCTACTGCTGGCACAGTGCAGAGAAATGTTGCCATTGTGCTTGGTATACAGAAGCTAACTCACTACAGTATTTATTTGATTTTTTCCCCCCACTTTATTTGTAAAGCCAAGCCTGGGAATGACACCAAACCCAATTTCACCATTATCCTGTTCCAAGTTTGGAAACCAGTAGGATTTACTAATTAATACACTTTTGGTTCCAGGCCAGTAACCATCACTGAAACACACACAATGCATTTTTTACACTAGAGCACTGCACTAACATGTTTACTGTATGTAGCAAGATTTAATGTTTGGTGCAAATTCTAAAAATGTGCAAATAAGGTCTTGTTTTTCTTTTCAAATTTTCTTTTTTGCTGTGAAGAAACCAGACTTCAATTTTCTTCATCTTTTAGCATATAATACAGGGGACTTTTCTTTACAATCACTGGAAATGGGGAAATAAATGAATTATTTTGTGTTTTTAAAATCTCTTTTAA
Organism: Cyprinodon tularosa; assembly: GCF_016077235.1. Taxonomy (NCBI): domain Eukaryota; kingdom Metazoa; phylum Chordata; class Actinopteri; order Cyprinodontiformes; family Cyprinodontidae; genus Cyprinodon; species Cyprinodon tularosa. Next base: position 748,566 of record NW_024038531.1, on the reverse strand, counting down.
GATGGCGGTCATTATTAAGATAATTATTAAGAAATTCACTTTATTTCAGTAACTCTCTTCACTTAGAACACCTTGTTTAGATGAAATCACATACAAACCAATATTTTTTTAGCTTTTAGTTATTATTTGCATCATTTACAGCTCATCAAAAAAATTAATTGATAAGATTATTGTAAGGAAAAGCTACTGAGAACCTGATAATCCACTAGTTGAACTGCACTGCAGGTAAGCAGATTGGTAGAAGGCTTGAGAAGGCAGTTGATGGCTTAACCAGCTGGTGACAGGCTGAACAGACAGAACAGACTTTCCAACCATTTCAAGTTTTCATTCTATATTTTAAAGATTATATTAGCCTATCTAAATAAATATTTTTACACTAAAATATTGTGCAGCGATCCCAGGTACAGTTCACTCTTTTTAATTATTAGGCAACAGAATTACAACTTTTCCAGTGTTTCCTATGTTATTCCCGCACAAACTTTTAAAAACCTACAGCGAATCTGTTTTTATTAAGCACAAATACCGTTAGGCTGGAGGATTAACTGATTAGATCTTGGTGTATAAAAGGTCACAAAGTTCTATTAATTGATTTGGACACAAAAGTCAAGAGAAAATTAAAATGACCTTTGAATCTAAAGAGTCAAAGACGGATCAGACCCTGTTGTTTTGTGGAGGGATAAAACGCCATGATAGCAATGGGATTGTTTAACAGACTCCTGCGAGAAAACAGATAGAAGAAAAAAAAGCAGACAGCAACTGCAGCTCAGCTGGAAATCTGACACGTTTAAAAAAAAAAACATTATGGACATCACTCAAATTAATTAATTCCAAATAATTTCACATAAAATTTCCAATTTATATGAATTAATTGACAGCAACTCAAAAATGATTTCTGATTAATCAACTAGAATTAAGAAACAATATAGAGAAGTTACTAAACACATGAATAAATTCAATTTATTAACAAAAAAACTCAATGTATTGGTCTTTTTCTGAGCTCACTCCCTCTTAAACATCCCTTTAGATGCAAATTTTAAATACATATTCTCTATTCCAGACAGGATTCCTGAAATATTGATTAAGTCTGCAGCCTTGTTAGTCAGAAAGTAGGATGCGGTCAGTTTGCAGTTTAGAAAATCACTTTCACATCTAAAATTAAAAGAAAACATCTGAGCAGATATACATTAAAAAACATTTTAGATAGCATTGCAACTCAAAAGGATAAAGCTTGCATGCATGCATGTCAACATGCTCCTTATAAGATAACTGCTGGTCCCCTGGGGTATCTCCTCCAGGATCCAGACTTGGTGGTGTTGGATAGCACTAAACATGATGTCCCACCAAACCGATCAGGTTAACAATGCTGAATGCAGTAAAACATTCAATGCAGCTTCCCTACACGGTTTCTGGTCTGTCACATGAGCTCAGAGTGAAGCTGTTCTCATCTGTAAGAACAGGGTGCAGGTACCTTACTGAGCAATTCCAGTGTTCTCTAGACACTCATAGCAGAGGGCCTCTGCAGTAATTCCTCCTGCATCTCAGTGCAAAAATAAGATATTGGTCCTGGTAACAGGTTAAGATAAGAAGATTCCTAATAAGTATATTTATTCAACCCAATTTTACTGTCATTCCTGTCTCTGCTGTTATTTTCTTTTTATCCAAAATATAAGTAATAAAACAAATTGTTATCTGCATTTGCAGGATTTGAAGAGTTGTATCTCTTTCATTGCTTTTTATATTTGTATTGTATTTGTATTTGTATTATTATTTTTTATTACTATACAGTTTTAAGAACTGTCAGGCTAATTGTGGTGCATTTGCAGCAATGCTAATTAATGTACACTGTTCCTGTCAAATGCATCAATAAATTTAATTAAATTAAGGGCCACCATTGGGTCCTATTCAGCTTTCCTAAGGCGACTGCGTGTCTCCATGACTCTCCTCCATGGTCTGGATGACTGTGCTGAAAGACACAGTGAACCTTCTGGCAATTGCATGTATTGATGTGTCATCCTGTGGAGTTAAACTGCCTGTAAAATCTCAACATGGTCCATTTATCGCCTTACGCCACCACTAGTGCTGCTGAGCTGGGTCCATGCAAAACTACTGGAAAGCAGCCCAAACGATGAGGGGAACTTAACTGAGTAGATTCCAGATGCCTAACTGAGTTAACATTATTGTCTTATTTAGATTTATTTTTCGTTAAATTATTTTGAGCAAGTCGTGATAAATGCAGCAAAGCTTTGATAGATCTCAGTAGATTTGACTGACAGATTCAGTAGAACGTTGCAGACATGATGTAACCTATCAAAACAGCAAGGAAAGAAGAGTTTCTCCCTCTGGGCTATTTTCACTTGTCACCCAGATGAGCCTCACCTGCTTCTCAACCCCAGCAATGATCAGTGTGAAGATATTTTGTGAGCTCTCAGATATCCTTTATGTCCTGAAGAAGAAAAGATGAACGAAAAGAAGAAAAAGGCTTGATCAGCCTCAATTCAAGTATTACAGAGGAAATTAGTTAGATGTGTAACCTTATTTTATCTAAACATTAAATTACAAAAATATTCATATTTTTCTGTAATGGCTTATGGTTAAAAAAAAACGTTAATGTTACCTTGGATCCAAGAGTCAGTGTAACACCAGTGCTAAAGGCTATACATATAAAATGTAAATATTTATATTGGAAAATTATTCAGTTTTATTGAACATTTCTTCTGTTTCTGTCACGTTTCAAACGAGAATGTGTCTATTTGATGTGATAGAGCATCACACAGCAGTATATACTTTGAAAGTGAAAGGAAAATCAAGCGCGGTTTAATTTCTTACAAATAAAGATCTGGAAAGAGTAGCATGCATTAGAGACGAGATTCCCCAGAAGCACCTTTCATTGAAGTTACAGCATTTAAGGGTATGCCTCTATAGAACTTCACACCTAGATGCTGAAATCCTTCGATGTTTTGACATAATGATAAATATGAAATGCTAGTAGAAGTGTGAAATGTTGAAAGGTGTTTTTGTTTGCTTTCATTTGTTCAGGTTTTTAGCATAAAGAGGGATAAACACAAAATTCTGCAGCAACGTTCAAATTATTGTTTTAAAAAACATAATTTATCAGCTTCACAAGTGAGCTATTTTCATCGTTGGTCTTAAAGAAATCCCAGTGAAACATGTTGCGTTGGTTACAGCATCAGATGATGGAGTAAGGTTCAAGATGTATGACTGCCTTAGAAACACACTGAGGTTTTTATGTAGATATGTAAAAAGGATAACCCACATTTCCAACAATCAATGCTTGGTATTGTTTTGCATAAGAACATCCTTAATGCATTCGTTCTTCTCACTGCTTTAGCTTGAAAGAGGAGGATATTGCAGTTAAACATGAGCGTGATAAATATTTTACAACCACTTCACACTGTATATGATTGGAGATTTTTCTTTGTTGCACAGCAGAAAATAACCAGAAATACCTCAGGGATGTCAGAAGAAATGTCAAAGGACCAAAGTGATTAAAAATGATTTCTAAAACGAGCTATTTCTCAGGTTGCAGCACGGCTGAAAAGCACCAAACATTGCATACTGCATTAATTGGCGATTCTTAACATATGTGCAAATTTAAACAAAACTTCTCTCATGAACCTTTACCTGTGGGGATAATTGGTGTCACTTCATTTCTGCTAAAGGTCCCTTAATTCACAACAGCGTGATGCTCGTTAGGAAAGTCCGTCCTTTTCCCACCTAAGCTGGGATGAGTCACACTGTGCTGACATTCAGATCAAGCACCAATCAAACCCGCTGGTTTCAGTTGCTGAAGGACCTCGCTATTTAAACCATACACCGTTTCTAGAGGAACTAAATGAAAGCTTGGATTTATTATAAACGACTTTCTGTCAAATGTTATTCAACGGCTAAATTTCTTCTTACCTGCAGGGAAGCATTTAATGTTACAGAGAGCCTGCTTACAGGTGCAAATACCTTATGGGCATTCACGGTGTGTTGCCAGCTCCTGCCTGCTTTGTGTGGGGATCCATTCAGGCTACTTTGGGAGGAAAGGAAGGAGGCAGACAGAGAAATATAGGATGCATAGCACGGCATGCTCAACTGAAATATGCAGCTTAAAACCCAGACCCCCTGGAGAGCAATGTAGAGTGGTTACTCTAAAACTAGCCACATATTCAGGTTTTTCAGCTGCATAGAAATGATACAAATTGGTTGTGTAGCTGGAAATAAGATGGTTGTCAAGAACTTGTAGAGAAACAAAAATATGAGGAACCTGTATATTATTAGGACATGGTTGGGATGCATATCCCTGCTGATGGTGCAGAGCATATCTGGTCTTAGCCTGAAGCGTCACAGCAGTATGTGTAGTTGCTCTTGAGCTCAACAGGAGGAGCTGTTGACTCATCACTTTATGCCATAGAGCTGTTCAAGCCACTTTAATTGATTTATCGGTTGACAACCAAAGCAGCAGCATCAGCATGGTGGGCTGGGAGATTGGGGTTCATGTGTTTAAACTCAAAGCTTGGTGTCTGTGACTATAGCGTGGGCAAGAATAGAGGTGAAACCCCTCCATGTTCAGTTAATCCTCCTACAGGGGTCTTCTTTTATCTTATTCTGGACAAATGCTGGTAACACAGAGCCCATTCCCATCTCACCTGCTCGCTTAAGGGAAGCCACGATCATAATTAAGCAGCTGTCAGGAAGCAACGTGAGCAGAAAAAGGTAATTAGGTGAAGCTGAAGTATTATGATCTCACCCAAACGGACCTGTCATACATCCAATACAATCAATCTGCCACATAATGCAAGCATATGCTGCCTTGCAAAGGTTTTCAGATCTCCTGAATTCCTCACACTGGGTTTTTAAGCTGGAAAGAGAAGGTTACACTTTTTACAAATGCACATCCTAAAAGTATGACATGTATTTGTTTTCAGACACTCTTATACTTTGAAATGCAATGCCAGTCCAGAGGCTCTTTGAAAGCCTCAGAAGTGTGTTAGAGAACAGTGGTAACAAACAGCATCCTGAAACTAAGCATCAGAGGTTGCAGAGCTGGATTTTAAAACATCCTAATGACATTATCTGAAAACAGAAAGACTTGTCCACCTCTTAAAACCTCAACAAGAAGATTAATCAGAGCTACCCAGGTAGAGTTTAAAGGAACTTCCTAGAAGTATGCTTGATGGAAATTTGGCAAGAAGGACGTTTATTAGAAGTTTGCTCTTTCTGCTACATGCATTGTGGCAGACATGTTGTTTTTGTGGTCAAATTAAATTAAAACAGAACATATAAAGCCCTGATCAAATAGGGCACACTGAATCGCCACTCCTCATTCAATGTGGAAAATGATCTGATGTGCAAAATCTGAGGCCACAATTTTTTTTTTTTAACGTGTGTCTTTTATGGATATGAAGACCATATTTTTACCGCACAAATCTTATTTGTAGAAGGAGCAGTTTTTGCATCTGTTTTAGCATTTTAAAAGTTAAACTTTCTGCGGTGTCTGTGGCCACAAAGAAGACATCAATAGAATGTCAGATGACAGAGAAAGGCTTTACCCATGTAGACATACAGTATATCTGGATTGTCAGAAACGGCAACAGCAGAGTAATATTATTGGAAAAGAAAGACATCTTCAGAGGCAGGCTCAGATTAATGCAGTAAATCTGTATGTAATTAAAGCAAAACAAAAAAAACACCATTACTGAACTTGATACTGTAGCACATAAAAAAAAAACAAAAAAACAAAATGGATTACACTGGGAACACACCATCAAAATGACTTTTAAAGGACATTAGGGGTGAAAGCGATCATCTTATGGCTAGAGGGATTTTTTTCCTCTTCCAAGCTTTGCATGAAGCACACAAATCTTTTATTACATTTTTATGGGCCTTTCTGTTTTTGCAGTGTATTTGGTGAAGCGGGTGTTTGGGGGTCAAGGAGCAGACAAAGAAAACAATTCCAGATTTAATGACTGATATAAAATCTTTTCAATTGAACTTTTTTGAGATTTGTAAACTGCACTATTTTCATTATTATTATTTAAATAATTGTCTCCTCCAAAAAGGTTATGTTTCCAGTGGCTTTGTTGGTTTGATAGTTAGCAGGATTACTTTAATTTTAGTAATTGCAGGATTACTAATTTTAATGAAATTGTTACCAACGGTGCACCTCATGCCAAGGATCAATTCATTAAAATGTCATTAAGAAGTGCTTTTCGACTTATCACTATTACCTCCATCTCCATGGCTTGTAAATTAATCTTTGTTAAATGACCTCTCTCAACCTGCCATTACAGTAGCACACTGTTTGCCCATTTAAAAGGGGTGGAGCAAACATGTTTGCACATCTTACACTTTTTGAGCATTTTTTTTTTTGTAGATCACTTGCAGCCACTCTAATTGCACCATTTTTCTTATGTAAACACAGTTTAGTGTTCCTTATTTGGATTCTTTGAAGATCGGGCCCTGAGTGCACAATTAACTGAAAGTGGCAAAGTAGTGTTCATCACCCTATTTAAAGGCAGATTTAGTGTGTGTAACTGCCTGTCACTTTGCACTCTTTGGGGGAGCAGAGTGGATTTATTCTGAACGTCCCAAAGACTACTGCAGAGGTATCATCACTATATGTGGAGAAGGTGCAGAAAGAGGAAGAGAGGAAGGACCTTCTCTGTTCATGGTGTTCTGTTTCTTTTTTAAAGACAGCATTTGTGTTTAGTTTCTTAAAATGGTCGGTTTTCTTGACATCCTCCTAAAAAGGGCTTCAAAAACTGCATAACCACTAAAGACAAGTGCTACGGCTGCAGTGTGTGTCTGCCTTTTTTCCTTTTAGGGTTCTGGAGACAGGCCCTCTGCAGGTGTTATGTTTTTTGCCCTGATTGGTGCTCTTCTGCTTAAAAAAGTTGCAGGCTTTTTCCTCTCCCTCCACAGAACCCCATTTGGTTTGGTGTGTATCTTATGGTTGGGTTTTGTGAGGTTTTTTTTCATTGCTAAATTCTGGGTAGTTAAGGTTTTTGCATTAATCTATTTCGGTGTCTTATTTTAGGAATTCTCTTCTCAGGTTTTATTTCTTTATTATAATTTTTTTTTTTCAATAGACCGACTTGTTGCAAACTACTGGTCCACCTGGACTGCTGATTCTGATTAAACATGTCCCATTCCACCTAATCGCATAAAATTAATCTGGTGCTGCCATCCAGGAAAACTGGTGGAAAATGCCACTGCCACAAATAAATGTTGTGTTGCAAAGAGTTTCACCTTAAAATAGCCCTGATATGTTTAAACTTTTTTCATTTCTATCAATTGAAATATGAGAAATTTAAATCTCTTGTCTTTATACCAATTATTCGCGCCTCACTTTCAAAAGTGCAAAAAGCAGAACCTGCACCTTCTGTCTGTTTCAGGTGTGATAAATGACACTGTTGATTGTAGGTGCATATCCTCCTCCCACTATCCTGCACCTTCTTTTGATCAGCATATGTTCTGCATTTACTCACTATGACAAACAGCTGAATGGGCCACGCCTCCTGTTTTGCTAATGTTTAGTTCTAGCTGTAGCAGGTGAGGAAATCAGCTTTGTGCTCTCTGTAAAGTTTGCAATCATTATAATCATACAAACCTTTAGTAGATCAGGTTCTACATGTGTACAGCTACAATTCAACATCATCCTGAACAATAGGCTGCATCAGGCCATGTGGAAATACTGTTTAGCAGGGGGAGCAAACCCGGTCAGAATAGATGGGAGATTAAAAACTGTTATTTTCTCAAAGAAAAAAATAAGAAGCCAAAACGCATCATTTCACAATCATCACCTCAAAGTTCAATAAATAAATTCAAGTTTATATTCATAAAATCAGAAAATGCGACATTTGAAATTTTGCTCTAATAACAGATAATCAAGTATTTTGAGAATTTTTCCAGCTTAAATTCAGCAGATGTCTAAGGACATCAGTTTATGCCCCTTATACCACCTATAGTAGGAAAACAGTCCTTCGGCATCTTCATTGCAGGGAGATGATCTGCCCCCTTTTGCTTACATACCCCTTGAAGTGAATTAACTAGAAGGCTCCTCACTGTCACAGTAATAAGGAGGCAACAGCAAATGGAGAGGGGTGCTCACTGGGGACCATCTGAGGATTTAATTAGTCTTTGTTTACGTCCTTGTGTGATCCAGGAGAACCTAAAGCCCAATCACAAGCATGTTTGTGTCTTCATGCTCCCGTCATAGACAGCGGTAAAGGAGATAAATTGTAAACGCCTCCAGCCTATCAGCGCGTGGGAACTGCAGCTCAGTTGGGAGGAAACTATACAAAAAAAACCCAGCTTTTGAAAAACAAACGCTGTAAAGGTGCTTTGTTCGTCAGCGAGAGCAGAAAGGTAAAGCCCTTTGGAGAGAGAAGAGGTCGGGGAGAGGTTTGCTGGAGTTGGTCATCAGGGATGTTCTGCAGAGCTCGACTCATACGGCGTGGAGAGGCAACGTAGCGATGCACAGGAAACATCTCACACAATCCCAAGTACTCTGTCAAGCAGATAGAAACAGGAAAACTCTGGACAGAAACCTCCACTTCCTGCAGTAACATCATTGGAACCACAAACAGCTTTAACATGGCTCATAAAAACACATAATCACAAACTTTAAAGCATCTCAGTGGGATTTCCCGGATTGAAATTGTAAAGGTGATCTGCCTGGTTTAGCTTGTTCCCATCTCCAACAGTCGAGGCAGGAGAAACCTGGTCAGGCGTCTCCATCAAGGAACGACACAGAGACATCAACTCATTCCTTCATAAACAGGGACTATAGGAGGAAGTCAGAGTACCCAGAACATGCTCCATCAGAAAGATGTATAGAATGAACTCCATGGTTTCCTCTGACCTGAGCATCTGGAACGTCTAGCAGAAACAGGAAAAGTCTCCCAGCTCATGCATGAAGCTGTTACAGACCCATAGAGTTCATTCAGTGACAGTTCCTTCCCTCATTACAGCAGCTGTCAAACCAACTGAATGTTTTCATCCCTGTTGTTTTTACCGCCTTTAATTTGTGTTAATAGTCGGTAGTTTTATGCAGAAATATTAATACCATCTTAAATATAATTTTAGGTTTCACATAATGCTTATAGTGACCCTGCTCAGTTGTATACTTTTTGGATTATGCTAGATTTAACAGCTATACATGATTTTCTGATGCTGCTTATTTACCCTGGATGCATATTCTCCTATTGTTTTATTTTTGTTTTTGATATTTTTCACCCTCTGAGTATCTGCATGCCTCCATTTGCATTTTACTTGGCTGCTAAGATGTGGATTTCCCATTGTAGGACAACAGAGTAAATCTCTTCTCTATTCTTCTAAGAGCAGTTTTGCTACTGATCGATAAAAGGGGCAGATTTCTTTGGAGCGTGAATATTTGTCCTTTTCACAGATTCTCCCACATGGGCTGATGTTGAAATCTGCAGCTTTTGTTATACAACATAGCTCTGCTTTAAACTTCTCAGTATCACCTCTGCTTCACTGCTGCACTCTTTGGTCTTCACGAAGCTAACCAAGGAGCACCTGCTTTGGTTAGAGGCCTTAGAAATACGATGAAGCCTTCAAAGAACAGCCAGATTTAAACCGAGATTAATCTTGTTATGCATCAGAGAACTGAGCTCACCTCATCCTTTAAACATCAATAATTTATGAATAATCCCACAAGACAATGAAGTTGACGATAGATTCACTAATTACAAAAGCTTTCTCTAACAGTATAGCCTGTCCAAATGCCTCCATGTTTAGTAAATAATAATTGCCTTTCAAAAACTTACTTACTAATTCAGGAACAGGAATAGTTTGCATAGGCGGTAATCTTTCAGTGACTGCAGGATACTGAGGAGGACAAATGAGAGCAAATTGTGCATAATAATATTTCTTTGTTTCCCAGAGCAGTGGGGGGAAGAGAGCGTGCCGGCAGACGGCCCAGCGGCGGGACATTAAGAATGCTTGGCTGGGTTTTCCAGGAAGAGGAGAACCTCCAGTCCTCAGCTCTCTACATGCAAGAGTTGTAGAACTGTTTAATATAAGGATCCAGGCAGAGTACACAAACAATACAGTTTAGTGTTCACTTGGCGCCAGAAAGCACATGCACACCAACTGCCTCTCCAATTAAACATCATTAACACAATCCCCTAGGTGTGCTTCCCACTTAAGTGTGATGCGAATGTCTGCCTTTCGCCAGGCTGACAGACTGGCTTAATTGGCTTCTGAAAGACGCACACGCCCTTATGTAAGCTTCTAAACCCAGCTCAGAGTGCAGCTCCTGATAAAGGAAATGACAAAAATAAATAATAAAAAGAAAATGCAGCTCTTCAAGCAAGAATGAGCACAAACTCGGAGGGAGTCTACTTGTCTAGTGTTCATCACTCACACAAACCTCCACCTGTTAGCCAGACGCACAAAAATACAGACACCTCATTATTTTCTTTATATTCAAATGTCTTTTATATTCAAAAATATCATCCAAGCATTTACAGTGTATTACAACAAATGAGTCTATGCAACTGCTGACAGCCTTTACAGAAAATGAGGAAATATATTCGTTTTTGATCTATGTTACAAACTAGCGACAGCAAAAAGAGAAGAGAAGGAGGACACGCCCTGATCTCCTCCTGGATTAGCCCTGTAGACCCGACGCCATACTGAGTCAGGTGGAGGCTCCAAAAGCTCAACGCTCTGCCTCTCTGCTCCTGTGGGCAAAACTACGTAATGATCCAGTGACGGTAGAAACCTCTGCGACTCCCAGGGAGTCATCATGTCTAAAAATATTTTGCAGATGCACAGAAACGGTGGAGATCAAGCTTCTGAGGACTCCATCATAGACGCTCGGTCTCAGCAGCGATGATGTTCTAAAGTCTCTGCCACCTACACGGTCCCTGAAGTGCTCGTGGAACATCGCCGCTTGATCTGAGATCAGTCCTCCGTGTCCCTTCTACAGTCAGGGTTCAGTTCTGAGTGTTTGATAGTTGTGAGCTAGATGCTGTATCCTTCACATTGCTACAGAGTCTGTGCTGCCTGTCGTCTCCTCCAAGCCCCTTGCAGAATTCTAGGTGCTTTTGATGCCTTCAAAGCCACAGAAGTTCCAGCGTTTCTCCAGACTCGCTCCGACACCAGTTAGCTCCTGCCTGAAGGTGCAGGGCAGCCGGGAAAGGAGAGCCTCCACCTCACTGGGGTTAATCTGCAGACAGACAGACAGTCATCGGGATACACTTAGTTATTTCTGATGCATTTTGTCAGCAGTTTTACTTGTATGTAATCAAAGTTGGTATGTATCCAAATAAAGACCAACTTTATTTATTGTAGTCATCCAAAACATCACCTATATACAGGTTTATCAAAATATTTATTAAACTTTTTTGGCTAAAGCAGACAAAGCAACTGGACCAGTTGTGGGTAGTAACTTTTATTTGAGCAACTCTTTAATAAAAAAAAAGTATAGAGCACTTGCAGTTTCCCTGCACCATACTTTTTACTTTTACTTAAGTAATATCATCATGAATTTTTGATACTATTACTCAAGTAAAATCTTTTTCTACGCTATAAGTAACCACTAGAAAAGAAAAAAATAAAACAAACATATTTAAAGTTAAAGTTTAGCAGACAGATAGGTTTAGTCTTAGGTTTAATCTTTTTTGTTTTAATTTTACTTTTAACTCCTGAGGAGTTAAAGGTTAAGGTAGTACACAGTAAAACGTATCTCACTGGATGTAGCTTACCCTGCTTCATCATACATACTTGATATACTTTAAAGTGCTGATGATAAAATATAGACATTTTGTAGCATTTTCTGTAGATTAAAACACGAACATCGATGATCAATGTAATAATTTCAAAGGCTCCCTCATAAAATAGTTTAAATCAACAAACAGAGGACTATAATGCCACTCAGTGACTGAGGGAGAAAACTGTAGTGATGTATACGGTAGAACGACTGAGAGCTGGAACGCATGTTTTGTTATGGGCAGCGACTGAAGTTTTCATGGATTAGGATAAATCTATGCCGCTTTTTGCTTTAACCCTCATAAGGATGATATGAGCTTATTTAAGTATCCTCCTCAGCTGCTTTCAATTTGGATGAAGCAGGTCCGACAATCAGGAAGAATTGGAGCACTCCACGCTAGGGGTGAGTATTGGCATGGGTGGGGGGGATACGATACGTGCCACGATACTTTGGACACAATACGATAAAAAAAAAAAATTGCAATATCACCATATGTTGCGTTATTTTACCCAACTATCAAAATGAAACGTATTGATGAAAAAGAAGCAGGTGCTGTATATGTTCATCAGATTATTTTGAGTATCTGTGTTGTTTGGGGTTGAAGTCAGTCCACGTCCTTTAGTTCCTATGCTCCACTTATCTGGAACAAACTTTCAGAAAACTGTAAAAGTGCGGAAAGCTGAGTTCCTTTAAATCAAGACTAAAAACACATTTGTTAAGGATTGCCTTCGACTGTTCTAGTTAAACAGTTCAACTGAAACATTTTCTTTAATCCAACTGTTTTTAATGTTCTTTTTTGTTTCTGCATTTTTTATGCATTTATTTTTTTCCTACTTGCTTTGATTGTGTTTTATTTTCCTATATTTTAATCATGTAAAGCACTTTGCATTGTCTTTGTACTGAATTGTGCTATACAAATAAATTTGCCTTGCCTTACTGTGACTCCCTCAACTACAAAAACGGCTCTGCGCCGCGCAGCAAAATGGCTCCACAGCGCTATCTACCAGATTGGCGGTGCAGAGGTAGCCCATTTTCCCTCAATATTTTTACTTAATTATTTTTTTCTTTTATTGATTTAGGAACTGAAATATCGATATTATAATGGGCAGCCGAAAATCCCGATATATCGGCAATTTTTTCCCACGCCCCTGCTCCTTGCTGTCCTTTCTGCACTTGGAACATTTTGAAAAGGAAGTTGTGAAACATAGGATCCCTGTGTCTACACCTTGAAGCTTTCTCATTCCAGTTCTTTTTCCTTTGTAATAAACTCACACATCATCAATGATAATTATCCTAACAAAGTGTTATTTTTTTATTTTGTTCACTCATTTAAAGAGTCACTTGCTTGTTCAGCCATACGTAAGTCTCTCATATTCATTGTGTACTAATTTATATTTCATGAACTTATAACTGGTTAAACTATCTGTACCAGAGCCGTGTTTTCCCGCCTGATGTTTTCTTCGCGGTCATATTAGCTGCCGAGCTGCAGCTCAGAGTCTGAGTCTGTAGGCCAGAGGTTCTCTGGATGCTTCTGACCTGGAAGCTGTGATGCCTCCATATCCCACAGCATCACTACTTTCTCCTGAGCTTCAACTGGCTGATGTAAATGTATAGAAGTTGACACTCTAGTCTCCTCTGAAGTGGAAAAACTAAAATGTGACTCCCCCATACTGAAAACTTGAGCTTTGTGACAATCCCAGGTTGACCTTAGTGAGGACTCTTTGGTTTTCATTTGAATGCTAAAGGAAAAACACAAAAGTGGAATTAATTCACCCTGTTTGGATATTTAAGTTAGGCTGTATTATCTCACAACTGTAGCTCCTAGATCCCACATTTTTTCCTTCTAACACATTTACCTCAGTAAACCTTAATGTATCACAGAAAAACCTTTTTCTGTTGAGTAAATGGTTAAAACAACCGTAAAGATATTCTCTCCTCTGAGTCGCTCCTACGTTCACGCTTTCTTTTCTCTGACTCCACACCACATCAGTGGGTATAAACCATCCACTGACATGAGTGGGCTGAGGATCAGTCGGCCAACCGAACTCCCAGCTCATGACATCAAAATGAACTGTTAAAGAAGCTCGGATCCACCTGCGTCGTCTTGAATTAAGCTGTGGGACGTCCACATTCAGTGTTTAGACAGTGACACATTAAGGTCCACCATGCAAACAGGATTGCCGTTTTACAGTGAAGCGTTTTGTGTGGAGCCAGGAGATAAGCGCAGAGGACTGAGCTTGCAGTTGGGGAGTCTAGCCAGGGATATTGACAAAACTCTGTGGGCTGCGAGGTGTGTGTGGCGGAGAGTCAGCGTGGGAACAACAGATGCACAGAGAAAAATAAATAAATAAATAAAATCAGACGCACACAGACAGAAAAGCGTGGGCGCATAAGCCAACACACCAAAGTAGACAAATAAAAAAAACAAATGAGAGGACAGTCACATTTATTGCATACGCAAGAATGAGTCAAGCTGGTGATGAAAACACGCAGAGACAGACAACAGCAACTTCTCTAATGGCCAGGGGAAAGTTCTACAGATGACACATTGAATATTGTAATGATGAGCTAAATAATAGTTTTGAAGAAGAGAATCACGCAGATGAAAACTAATTTCAGTCCCACTCTTTGGAGGTGACGCTAAAGGGGGGGGTGATTTGGAGGCTTCAATCCAAGTGCCAGAGAGGAGTCATAATGGGAGCGAATTGCCTCATCAGAAAGACGATGAGACGATGTGGCTGCACTTCATCAAAGAGGAACGTCCGAGCACTGAGGCGGTGCTTGGTTTCCACTGACAGACTGATGGATTGGTTTTAATATATTCCCGTATCAGGAGGATTCCCACAACAACGGAGAGATGGCGAGAAACAGAGGTGTTAAATATGATTACAGCCGAAGAGCAAAGGTAAAGGTCAAGTTACTCTAAAATGAAGAAACAAAAGTACCTTTGACTTATGTCCTGATCAGCAGCTCCATTTAAACCACGGGTAATCAAAGTAGGGCTTTAGACCATGTGTGGCTCGCAGATCGGCTAAAAAAAACCACTAATTACAGAAGTTTTATTTTACTACCGTTTTTAAAAAGGAAAAATAAGCTACAATGCAAAATATTATACTTTAAGTAATCAAGTTTGATTTTTGTAGTTTATGAAATTATTAATCAACTAAAAAGGTTCAAAAGATTTTTCTAAAAAGTTGATTCTAATATTTTTTAAACCTGGCTCATAACAGTAAGCAGTTTGGAAGAAAAAGTGAGGAATATCCTGCTGCTATTTCTCAGAATAGATAAAAATGATAATATAATATAAAAAAATGGTGACGTGATAATTGTTAAATGAATTCTTCACGATGATATTAAACACCATATTATAACCTTTGGTCTAAGGCAATTTCCTATGAAAGAAATATAGTATCATTGAAGTAATTTTTTTTTTCAAGCAATACATTTTTGTTGCCTGCAATTATGAACTTTAGTTTCTAATGTTTATTTAAACCTGTCAGTAATTATTTCAGCTATAATAATCCCCTCGACCAAGGCTGGGTTCCTAAAAGATATGAAACAGACTTCAGCAAAAATTAAAACACTGGATTTCCATGGCGACTGAAGCGTATCAGTTCAAAAGTACGATGGGTGAAATCTTTCCGCGATCTCTACCAGTTTAACTGTTAAGAAACAGGCTGTGTCTAAACGTCCGCTCTTACCCCTAAATCCCTCAATCACTATATAGAATGAGGACCATATAGCTATATGGTGCACTTTATAGTGAACTCAGTTAACTGACCGTTCGGACAGATGATCACTACTTTTCGCTTCCTGTTGGTCACATAACTCTGCTTCCCTGCAAATGCCTGCACCAACTTTGTTGCAGCCATATGCGACAGTGGGGCAACTGTGACAACAAATCCCATGATGCTGGGAGGAGAGCTCTCCTCACACAGCATTCCGAGATATATCTGCTCATCTAGTGACCATGGATGATCACTACTTTTCACGGTGGACTGTGGAAAATCTCGAGTCCAATACTTTTTCATCCACTAGACATTCGGACACACATCTAAAATGGCCTAACCACTATATATGTCCCTATATAGTAGTTAGGGCGGACATTCGGACCCAGCCACATTTAGCATAAAGCACTTGTGGGTCAGGTGATCAAATGAGTGTATCTGATTGGCTTAAAGCTGTGGGCTTGCTTTGGCTTAAGTGATCATAGACGGTCTAGATGTTTGGAGATTAAATCTATTCAACTGAATATCTGCTGTTGAATTTAAACTAAAACCAAAAAAAGAAAACAAAAATTCAGAATAATAAATTGAACGTGCAATAAAGGTTTAATGATTCTAATGAAAATAAACTTCATTTTCAAACTTTCTTAAAAACTGTGGGACAAAAACATCGAATTGAACAAGTACACATGTTGGAAATGTATCACTGTATCGAAAAATGTAGAAAATACATATGTTTTACTTTCGCATAAACATTAAACCTTTTGATTATTCTAATTTATTGAGTTGCACCTGCTTTTCTCTGACTTCTACCTCTTTCCTTTTCTTCATCATAAAAATGCAATGTGTAACACAAACCAAAAAATAACATAAAATCAGTGAAAGGTTAGCTCAAGAAGGACAAAATGAAGGTTTCAGACCCAAACAGAACCTGAGAAGCATGACTGTTAGAAAAAGGACAGAAATATTGCAAAGACCTGAAAGAAGCTGAGAGATGCTTCACTTGATCATCAACTGAACTGACAAGTTCTCAGCTAATAATATTCCAGCAGCATAGATATGAAGACCTATTTCCCGACTGTCAAACTGTGTTATCTGTGATGTTTATAAGATCAAAAAGTGGGAACGTGTTTTAGGAGAGCTTTTTAAGAGCAAGGTAACTTTGGCTTCACTCTGCGCCATTAAATAAAACAGGCAGCTGTTGGATTCTCAAATGACTTAACTGTTAGAGAGAAACTTAAAAAAATCTTTCATGACTTCACTCGCTTTCTGCAAACCAATTTATCCGGAAAAAAAAAAAAAAGCACAAGTGGCACCAAGTAAGAAAATAAAAGTTTAGCTACTGGTTGAAAGAGAAACTGTGAAGGACCTTTAAGAGGCAAAGAGAAATGCAAACATTTGTACTTTCACAGTGCTGTAAATAGATCCAGGATTATAGGAATATTCACCATGTGCAACAGGCAATTCTATAAAACGCGATATGGAAACATACTACATAAACAGGTTATATATTTACTTGAAGTGACAAGGTTAATTTTTAGTTATTTAAATGTCAGTAAACACCTTTCTTTTCCAAAAACATAAAACCACACATAACAGTTTAATATTTCTTAATAAAAAACAACATTTCCAGAGAGATGTCCTATTTTTTCTCGCAACTGTACTGAAGAAGCTAAAAAATGAGAGCTGTCAATCTTCTCATTTGTCTCCCAGCAGGAGGGCGAGCGAGTATCTGTGAGGATGTAAAACTGTCCTTTAAAGTGGTTTTGTTTCAGCGAACATCTGGAGAATCCATCCACCTCTATGGAACAGCCTGCAAAAAGCATTAGGGAGGTCTGCTCGCATTAAGTTTGAGTGAATATATAAGCCCATATGTCAGCGCAGCAGGGCGGACCGCCACACTGTCTATATGAATGCATGTAATCTAGATTTATACTAAAGGGCAGCACGGCTCTGTGCAACTTTGATTCATGCGAGAACATTACCTTGGTGTCCAAACGCTGGAGGTAGGAACAGATGTACTCGATGCTGGCTCCAAACGGGTGGACGTGCAGGAAGGTTGAGATGATCCCTGAGGTAAGAAAAATAATTATTAGTCATGCAAAGATGTTAACTTCCAGCTTCGTTCAACCATTAAACATTGACAAATCACCAGAGGACGTTCACAGCAGCAGCTTTCCAACTCTGCGCTGGAGGAGGACCGGCTTTAAGCAACTTCTTCCCAGAGTCCCATTACTGTTAAAAGCCTCTTGTATGTTGTCGCTCCAGATTAGAAAGAGAGTTTAATGATGCCTTTGATGCTGTTGTCTCTGATCAAAGCCGCACGCTCCCCAAGCACAAACAAACCATCTGCCATCAGCTCGCAGAGGAAGACCAGAGGAGAGCAAGTCCTCCGTCTACGCTCACTAACCACTGATGGAGCTGAAACACTCCTTAGATCCACACAGCCTCTGCCTGAGCAAAAACAAAACTCTTATTTGGAGCTTTTAGAAAGGGAAAATGCTTCACCAAGACTTCATTTTAGTGACCTGCAGGACGTTAATCAGTACTCGAACACAAACAACGCACTGGAGATGTTCAGATGAACTGGAGCGTAACGGGGCACTCTGATAGAACCTCAATCTATCTGCATGCATGTCAGAGAAACATCAATAAAGATGCTCTGTAACTCTCAACAGACCCTAAGTTTGAATGCATGCTTTCTGTAGATTACCAGCATGCCTCAGCTGCACAGTGGGCTTATCTTTTGTTTAAATTGATAGATTAAAATATGAATGATTGTTGCTATCTTCAAGAAATTAACAGAAACGGCATGTGTTCGTTCTTTTTTTGTGGTGCAGCGTCTTCAGTCTGGTAACTCTACTCAACCATAAAGCAGCATCTGCAGCTTAGTCTCTGACAGCAGGCATTCTGTCAACTAAACATAAACTGTGTAAATACAACATAGCCTGCAGCAAAGACTAGAATTACTCCAAATACTAAACTTCAACACTTGTGTTCTGGAATATAAAATAATGATAATGCATGTTTTCTGACAGACATAGATATTTTTCCTCCCTCTGCTCTTTTTTTTAACCTTTTATTATCCCCTCATAGCTCTATATGGCATAACAAATTGCTTAGGAAAAATAATACATGTAAATATCTTATTTAGTGGTGTATCATTGTAGACAGTGGCTGTTCGTTTTACTTGTCCTTGATTTGAGTACGACTCAATTAATTTAATGACCATAATTAGGAAGGCAAGCATCTGTCTAATGTGTCACAGTCGGTTCTGTATGTCAGAGTTAAACTGAGCTACAAGGGTTTAGAAACATCACAGGATAAAGTCCTCTGCCAAAGGATTGTCACACCTCTTTATTTGGAAATTATGAGCTAGACCAGCACTAAACTAAAGGAAAATGATGCATAACATTTCAACTTTTCAAAATGAAAACATATCCAGCAGTGCAGATGTACACAGCTCCAGAGTCAAGGCTTTGCAAAACCAGCCTTTGTTGTAATTACAGCTGCAAGTTTTTTTTAGGGTTCATCGCCAGTTTTGCAAATTCAGTGTGAAATTGGTAGCTTGTTCAGGTAGATATTTAAACTGTGCTTGAAATGCAACATAAAGGTAAAACATGTATCCATTTTGTTGCTGCCGCGCTGCTCTAAAGCCAAACAGCAAGGGTTTAATTGATTAGTAAGATAGAGGAGAGCTCGCTATACACTGCAGTCTGAAAAAACCTTCAGCATGGAGAAAAAGATCATTTTAGATAAGCACAACTTGCCTATATTAGATAATTTTAGTCATTTCTGAACAAAATGTTCCGTCTTAGATTGCTTTGAAAACGTCAAAATCTGTCAAACTTTGCAATCAATCAAATTTCATGGAGATAAGAGACCTGAAAGCATGATTGGTGATGTGTAGGGCATCAGTCCGCTGATGATGACTGTCATTTTTGTCACTCCCTGTGTTTTGATCCCATCAGGCTGACCAATTTTAACACAGGACGCTTTGATCTGCTCCATTGCACTTTAGCTCCAGAGCAATGAAAGAATGGAGCAGATTTAAGGTAAACCATCTCTAGAATGCCCTGGATTTTAAAAAGAGGAAAATATAAACACCATACAATGCATGATATATTTGAATGTTAGTCATTTGATCAAAATAAAAACACACCTGCATTACAGTATTTCTTTTGCAGACTGAAGGAGCTAATAAACTGACTATTGAAAATAAGGTCAGTGTGAAAAAGAGCCAACAGTGTAAAGGACTGCAGCTTACCAACAAGCAAGGCTTCCCTCTCTGAGTGAATGGGGCTTGTTGAGTTCTTCTCTGTGGGGCCTCTCTTCTCCTGGCTGCAGGAAAGTGTGGCATCCTGCAAACATATACATCAGCCATTAGCCACTGGCATTGACATTAGGGCTAAAGAATCATAAAGAACTACATTCAAGTCTACATTTACTTATTATGTTTGTCAGATAGACTATGAATGTATTCAATATTTATTTAGCAATCTTTTTTTTTAAGTAGGTGGACAAGCTTGAATTTATTGCGTTTCTGATACACATATCAAAGTGGTCAATCCCACACATACAGGAAATCTCTCGAGTGCTTTATGTTCTTTAAAAATAAGACCATCATACATTATTCCAAAACGTTTTTTTCCACATAAAGTTAACCACAAAAATAAAATAAATAAAAATCTAAACTTGCTGCAATAATCTAGTTGCATAAATGTGAACACCTTGTAACTAATTCATATTTGGAGCACTGTGATTCACTTATATTCAATCTTGATTGTTAGAAATCTGGCAGCATCCATCATCTCTATTTAACAGCCTTGTAAAAATTCTCCAAATCTATGAGTTAAAAAAATTTAAAATGTGTTTTGAACTTACAAACATTGTGCCAAAGTTCTGGACTTTGGTTTGGCTAATTCAAAATAATAGATTTTCCTCAGAAGAAACAAATATTTAGATGATTATTTGCTTAACTGAACTCACACTGATGCTGAAAACTGAGACTCGTCTTTACTTTCATCATTTTAGCAGAAACTTGAAGATTTAGGCTCAAAACTGACATGATTTTGGATTAATAATACAAACACCTGTTCCAGCAGAAACTCCAGTGCCATCTAAATAAAAGACGCCTGAATGGTCATTCTGACAGCTCCATGTGTTACTGTGCTTATTTGACGAACAGGAAATTTGAATTTGTTGCCCTGAAGGAACTGCTCTCCTCCTCCTAGTTGAGTGGTGAAAAATTAGAGCTCAATTTTTAAAAACATCAGCCCCAAACTAGAAGTTTTGGATCTTTGTTCTTTTATACCACCCAACTATAACTATATATTCTCTTATACCATCAAAAACTTTTCATCACCCCCTGGTTTCAACCCTGTCACAAACTTAAAATGTCGCATTAAAGATGGACTTAAATATAACCGTATGCCTGTCAGTAACCCATCTATACAGGAAGCACCATCCATACCATCCATTTGCTAATGTTTGAGGTGCTTTTCCTCAAACTATCAAATAATGCTGAATTACATGTTATAAAAAAACATTAATTGCTTTTTTAAAGAGAATCAGATGCATTTTCTCCATTATATTGCTTGTCTGACATCATGTTCAGACCAGTATGACTACACCGTGTTTACCTCTATTTTAGTTGCGTCATTCTTTACATTATGTACTATATACTATAAAGGTGCAACAAAATGCAAATATAAAACCCCAAATTAATACAATTATTAACTGATCTAAAGCGGAAAATATTAGCTGCCCACAGTAGGAGGATCCCATGTCGGGGACAGTGGGAGTACAGCTGAGCCTCAAAAAAGTCGCAATTAATATTTTTTTTACAAATTCTACTTTGGTTTGTTTTTATAATTAGGAAGAAAAAAAATATTTTCTTTTTTCATAAAGCTGCACAAATGAGCTGATGGTACTGATGACTGTGAAGTGAAGTCGAGGTAGCATCATTCTGAAGGTAACATCAAATGAAAAGCTGCACAGTTTATATTTAGTGCTTTAAACAAAAACCCCAAACCAGCATTAAAACTGGCTTTAGAGTGGAAAAAACACCTGTACTGACCCTGATCCAAAATATATAGAACATTTATGGATCCAACTTAAAAGCAGAGTCATCGAACCAATCAATAAGTCCTTTTATTACTAATGGCTACTAATGTAGCCAAAGGGATAAAGAAAGATTAAGAATTATGGTAGGATATTCCTCAGGGTGAGAACAAATGTGACTTTCAAACAACTTGCTTACGAACATTCATCCTAAATTATCTTGGATGAATCAAGTTTCACTTATTACACACGCAAAAATGACAGAGTGAAAATATGACATTGCTCAAAGGCTTTATTAAAAGTATAGGATTTCCGCAAATTTTTGAAAAGACACGCCCTCTCCACATGCACAACCCTGTCCCCGCTCGTGAGAGGGAACAGCTATTAAACGCGTGGGAGAGCGTGCACGAGTACATTTCTCCTCGTGCACGCTCTGTTTAAAAGTTGGTCTTTTCATCGTTCATTGAAGCTTACTTTCCAAAAGATTTTTAATTTTTCCACTACGTCAGACTCCCCACCGGTAAGTGAAAATGGGGGCGTGCACATAGGACGGCCTTTTGTAAGCATCATTAGAATGATTGACAATTAGAAGGAACACTTATTTAGATGCTCCACATGGAAAAAAAAACATCCTCCACTATACCTTTAATGTTTTAAAATAACAGATGTTAATAGCTGTGGGCAGGAAGAATCTTCTGTAACGGTCTGTTTTGCATAATAATGTTTTCATGCCACTAATGAATGTACAGTATGTAAACCTCTGACTGTATATATGAGAAGAATACGCCAGAAAATTACACCAGATCAACACATTAATCCTAAAAGAAAATGAAGATACAAATGGAGTTTAGGAGGATCATCAGACATCAGCTACTGTATATTTCTAGCTGAGTGAAAGATGTCAAACTACTTAAAGATAAGCTTTAAGAAAGCAAACAGCGGCACAGCGAAGAGAATTGAAAGGTAAATGATTAAACAGTTTGCTCAAGATCTCTGACAGATGGCGCAGAAAAGGCAGAGGAGTTAATATCTGTTTATTGTCCAACATATTACTGTGTGTAATGCCCTGTTTAGTTTTTAATCTATTCATCACACACTGTTAGGAGACACCGGTGTGTGGGAGCGCAGACACATGTGCGAGGTATTTTAGTGTTTACGGCTCCTTTATTTCCAATCTTGGATGTCTCTGGGTGATTAATTCAATGACAAGTGTAGTTACACCAAGTTAAACCACTTTAGGCTCAAATTATCTGTTATGTCAGCGGAGGAAGTTAAAGAAACAGGAGATAAGTAGAGAGATGGCAAACATAAAATCATGTTAAAATCCTACGGGGTAAGAAGAGTTCTTAAAGTTTTCCACTTACAGCGGTCTGATTGTCGCTGTCCTCACTGCATCCATCACAAGGCTTCGACATCTCCAGCTACAACACATGAAGAAGCACACATGAATGGACTCCCACATTCAAGCATTGCTTACTAGAAAAGTACAGTTCAGAAAAATAGTGGATTTTAAACAAACAAGCGAGGCTGAATCACTCAGCTCCATATGGAGACAATAACTAATCTGAGTCACAACTGGGACAAATGAGTAATATGATAATGATGCAACAGTTTTTAAACTGATTTCCAGAATGGATGCATTCTAATTAATTCAACCAAGAAATAATCCAATTGGTCAGTGAGCAGAAAATATATCCACATCAGAATACCTGATCCATGTGCTCTGACTGGTGGCTAGCTGGCCAGAAATGTATTAATCCGACACCTTTTCCAGTCAGTGAACGCACCATATCAAGGCTGACAACCCTTTTTAGTTCAAATGCAATGAGGAAGGGAAGCTCAGTGTTGCTATAAACAGTATCAGTGGCAATTTTCAAAGATAAATGTAAGAAATAGAACTTTTCCCAGGGAACATGACAAAATATGTCTGTACTGTAAGAGCGGGAGAGAGGACAAGCTAGGAGGAACAGTGAAAGCTTAAGCAAAGTTACTCTGCTTTGTTATTTTGAGTTTTAAGCATTGACAGCTTAAATTGACGGTTTAAATTCCTCTTGCAGAGGGA
The DNA here is from genome assembly GCF_016077235.1 of Cyprinodon tularosa. Classification (NCBI taxonomy): domain Eukaryota; kingdom Metazoa; phylum Chordata; class Actinopteri; order Cyprinodontiformes; family Cyprinodontidae; genus Cyprinodon; species Cyprinodon tularosa. The sequence goes on along the minus strand of NW_024038531.1, from coordinate 724,970 downwards.
TTTCTTTTGCCCAAAATCGGTGTCACAAAGTCACAAGTTTACCAATAAGGGAAAAGAAAAATGGCCTAATGGTGTCTCTAGTTACTAAATAAGGGAAAGTCAGGTAATTGCTTGAAATACTAAAGAACTTTAGAATACATAAAAATAGAATAGGGACTTTATGCTTTGGATCTTCTTTTGTCTAAGATTAAGGTTATATTTTAACCTCCAAACAACCAAATAATGTTCACCTCTGCTTTCATCTTAATTAGTGACAGATTGAAGAAGGGAGCAGCATCTTTATTTTGTTACGTTTTAATGAATTAAAATGGATGGATGAACGAAAACAGCTTTTATTTAACCATTTTAACTGTTGCTTCAACTCTTAGTTCTGATCTACTCTGAATGACTGTACAGGTGCTGGTCATAAAATTAGAATATCATGAAAAAGTAGATTGATTTCAGTAATTCCATTTAAAAAGTGAAACTTGTATATTATATTCATACATTACATACAAACTCATATATTTCAGATGTTTATTTTGTTTAATTTTGATGATTACAAATGACAACAAATGAAAATCTCAAATTCATCATATCAGAAAATTAGAATATTGTGAAAAGGTTCAAAATTGATGGCCCCTGGTGCCACACTCTAATCAGCTAATTAACTCAAACCACCTGCAAAAGCCTTTAAATGGTCTTTCAGTCTAGTTCTATAGGCTACACAATCATGGGGAAGACTGCTGACTTGACAGTTGTCCAAAAGACGACCATCGACACCTTGCACAAGGAGGGCAAGACACAAAAGGTCATCGCTAAAGAGGCTGGCTGTTCACAGAGCTCAGTGTCCAAGCACATTAATAGAGAGGCGAAGGGAAGGAAAAGATGTGGTCGAAAAAAGTGTACAAGCAAGAGAGATAACCGCACCCTGGAGAGGATTGTGAAACAAAACCCATTCAAAAATGTGGGGGAGATTCACAAAGAGTGGACTGCAGCTGGAGTGAGTGCTTCAAGAACCACCACACACAGACGTATGAAAGACATGGGTTTCTGCTGTCGCATTCCTTGTGTCAAGCCACTCTTGAACCACAGACAGCGTCGGAAGCGTCCTTGCCTGGGCTAAAGAGAAACAGGACTGGACTGCTGGTGAGTGGTCCAAAGTCATGTTCTCTGATGAAAGTAAATTTTGCATTTCCTTTGGAAATCAAGGTCCCAGAGTCTGGAGGAAAAGAAGAGAGGCACTTCATCCACGTTGCTTGAAGTCCAGTGTAAAGTTTCCACAGTCAGTGATGGTTTGGGGTGCCATGTCATCTGCTGGTGTTGGTCCATTGTGTTTTCTGAGGTCCAGGGTCAATGCAGCCACATACCAGGAAGTTTTAGAGCACTTCATGCTTCCTGCAGCTGACCAACTTTTTGGAGATGCAGATTTCATTTTCCAACAGGACTTGGCACCTGCACACAGTGCCAAAGCTACCAGTACCTGGTTGAAGGACCATGGTATCCCTGTTCTTAATTGGCCAGCAAACTCTCCTGACCTTAACCCCATAGAAAATCTATGGGGTATTGTGAAGAAGAAGATGCAATACACCAGACCCAACAATTCAGAAGAGCTAAAAGCCACTATTAGAGCAACCTGGGCTATCATAACACCTGAGCAGTGCCACAGACTGATCGACTCCATGCCACGCCGCATTGCTGCAGTAATACAGGCCAAAGGAGGCCCAACTAAATACTGAGTGCTGTACATGCTCATACTTTTCATGTTCATACTTTTCAGTTGGCCAACATTTCTATAAATCCTTTGTTTTTATTGGTCTTCAGTAATATTCTAATTTTCTGATATGATGAATTTGAGATTTTCATTTGTTGTCATTTGTAATCATCAAAATTAAACAAAATAAACATCTGAAATATATGAGTTTGTATGTAATGTATGAATATAATATACAAGTTTCACTTTTTAAATGGAATTACTGAAATCAATCTACTTTTTCATGATATTCTAATTTTATGACCAGCACCTGTATGTTAGAGAAATTATCACTAATGACTTGATGTTTTATTCTAGACTTGATCAACTAGTAGCCCATGCATTGTTAGCTGTAACTTCATGCTCCTTATTTATAAGTCAAGCTAAGATGACTAAAATGCTTGGCAAGCTAGATTTTTTACAAATGTTTGTGTCCTTAAATTTTAGCCAGGATCCAATCTTAAACCATATTTTTATAGCAGCATGACTCCAGATCTGTCCATATTGAACCGGTTTGCAGCATGTGGCCACAGTGCTTACGATGAGTCACAGCTGTTCTCCCTTTTGCAGGATAAGGGCAGAGGCGTATATTCTGATGGACAAACAGGGAGCTGTTAGACGTGGTCACCCTGAACCACAACAGCACATTCAGCTTTATGAGAGAGCTCCTCAGAGGCTCAGAAAGCTGCTTTCCTCAGAGTTAAAGTATATTGTAGATTATATCTTTGGGTAAAAGGGATAAGAATAAAAATGTTCACGATAAAGCAACCCTAATTACACCCTTCATCAATTCTAGTTTCCCTCAAAAGGCACAAAAAATATTTACTGAGAACATTGAAATGTAACTTATGCTGCTGAGGCACCATAACTGTGTTTTTGGACTTATTATATCAGTCACTCACATTGCTGTGGAGGGATTTTTACTTTCTCTTTTTAAGAGAAAATGTGTTTAATTTTGCAGCTGGTTTGTAGCCTTCATTTCTGCATTTCTATCTTGGTTCCACAACAGCATTTTAATAAAGTAGAGATCTGGTGGCTCATGTAAAAAGCTTCTGTGTCCAAAAAAAACATGCAGAGCAATGTTTAACTCAAAAGTCAGGATGTATTAAAATTGATTTTGTGCAAATGTGTGCAGCAGTGAGCAGCTAGAGTGAGAAATTGAAGCAGTCTGCAAACTCTTTAAATCCACAATCACAAAGTACTAAAACCTAACCAATCAAAATAAACATGAACCTTTTCAGTTTATTCAGACTAAAGGAGAATGGATCTGATGTTTTTAGATGAGTTTGAGCTTTTCTTCATACAGCACAGTAACAAACCGAAAAACTGATGGAACAGTTGATGGAAACTGTAAATATTCCTGTCTAAGTTTTGTAAACATACATTCAGTGGAAGAATGCAGGGTCGGGCTGTTCAGAGTTCCTGCTACCTTCTGATACATGATGCTGGATGGATGGATGGACGGATGGCTTATTAGCTGCGCAAAAAGGGGCACTAATCACACAAAAAACAAACAAAATCTAACTACCCCTCTGTGTAACAGGGTTTATTTTAGAACGCTCCAGTTGAGAACTTGTGCATTTAACCGACACTCTGAGCCGCCCCCATAACAGCCGTATACTACTCTTTATGACTACTGGATATATATAAAATTTCCTCAAATGTGTTAAAATAGAAACACATCAAATCCCTATTTAATTTTAAGAACCATTTCCTAAATAGACTCAGAGCTATAAATGCACTAATATTGTTATGGGAGCAGATCTATAAATGTTGCCTCTGCTTTTATGAAATGGAAAGTATGTCAATTGCTAAGCTTTGCTTGTATTTGTCTAATTGGGATTCCTTCATAGCTTTTTTAATATGGTAATTTCAACCATTCTAAACAATAGTCGCATAGAGACACATAGAGACTCTCTATCTTTTCTTTTTCTTTGGGTCGAATAGTTAAAAATATTAATTTTATTCTACTTTGCTTGATTATGTGGTTTCTTTGTTCCTAATAAATCTTTCTGAGGTGTGTTGACACATCCAGTGTCTTTCTGTGATTGTCTATCATTGACGCCACAGCAGTGGAGGCCCTTCGGCTATTTATAGTACTTTACATATTAATATCTAGGCATGTTCCAAGCAGTTTCTCCAGCTGTGTTTGATTTTATGCAAACTGGGATGTAGAGAGGAAAAGCGTGCATTTGAAAATTCTCCCTGCTGCTGCACATGAGGCCACAGACCTCTGGGTCTTTGGACCCACACCTTTTGCTCCTCAGTCATTCTGCTGCAGAAGCTGGAATGGGTCCTTATTTCTGTTGATGATTCAGTTTGGTTCAGAACCTGTGGGTGTAACATAAACCCCAATCATCACCCCTCCGCCCCTTTGCTCGACAGATGACATAAGGCGTTTGTGTTAATGTGCTGATTTTAAACAATACTTTATTGTCTTTTAGAAGCAAGACAAACAACAACAATTCAGCACAGCAAAGTCTAATGCAAAGTATGAGATGTCCAGCAAACTGTCCGGTATATGAATTTCAAATACACATCATGGTCAAAACCTATACTCCATATGATAAATCAAGGAAAAAGGAAAAAATAAAAATAAACAAAAACAATCAAACATAATGTTTAAAGACAAACTGTGTTCCCCCTTTGTGTAATAGCTCTGCAAGCTCACTAGGCAGATGATCAAGCAGAGGCTGCCATACTCCATAGAAATCATTACAATTTCCCTTTATAATGGCACTGAGGCGCTCCAGCGGAAACACCTTGAATGTTTCTCTGTACCACTGTGTCACAGAAGGGGGCTGTCCCCGAATCCACTGAAACAGTACGCAACGTCTTGCCAAATGTAAAAGTTTACGGAGCAAAGTCATTTGTGTTGAAGATAGAGAAAGCCCTTCTACAGAAAGACCAAGAATAAACAGCACAGGGTTCAGTGGGACTGTCTGGTGAAATATTGAGCGAAGCTCTATAGAAACATTATTCCAGAATCTAGCAATTATAGGGCATTTCCATATACAGTGATAGTAAGTCCCCACATCTGTATTGCATTTTACGCACAGAGGGGAAATTTGAGGGTGAATTTTATGTAAAAACTCTGGGGTACGCTGCATTCTATGTAGAATTCTGTAATGGCTTTCCCGAAGTCTGTTACAAGTAAACATTTTCTTAGCAAACCTAAAAGCTTTTGACCATGCTTCTGAGCTAAGCTCAACTTCCAAGTCTGTTTCCCACCGAACCCTGGCCTTATCAGTTGTAACAAAATTCAAAGACAGTAATTTCCCATAGCACAGAGAAATGAATTTCTTTTTAGTGAGTGCATCTTCATTAAATTTAAGAAGAAAACTTTCGATAGGGTTCAAAACAGATTGGTTGACTGGGAATTTAAGAGAATTTACAAAGTGTCTCACTTGCAAAAACCCAAAAAAGTGTTTTTGTGGTATATTGTACTTAGTTTGAATTTGTTTAAAGGACATAAAACTACCCTTTTCAAATAAATTACAAACAAATCTTATCTTTTTAGAATGCCAATCATCAAATACACTAATGCCCATACCTGGAGGGAAAGCCTGGTTCCTAATTAGAGGTTGCAATGCACTAGAAAAACCTCTTCTTCCAATGTGGGCAGCAATATTATGCCAAACCTTGAGTGTACACATCAAAATTGAGTTATTTCTCACACCCAGTGGAAGTTCAGCTGACTCAATAGATAACAGACTAAGAAGAGAAAGGGGGTCACAGCACCAAGTATCTACAGGTGGCTCACCTAGATGTAAAAAAGAATGTAACCATCCTGAGATTATCTGTACATGGCAAGCCCAGTAATAATAAAGAAGGTTAGGAAGAGCCTGACCCCCTTCATCTAAAGGTAATTGTAAAATCCCTAATTTTAGCCTAGACTTCTTTCCGTGCCATATAAATTTAGAGAAACACCCCTCGATCTCTGAAAATGTTTTTTTGGTGATTCTAAGAGGCAGCATTTGCATAGGATATAATATTCTAGGAAGAACATTCATTTTAATCAAACTTATTCTACCCATCCAAGATATCGGAAGGTCAAACCACCGATTAAGGTCATTTTTGATTGAGGCCACAATTGGCCTAAAATTTAACTTGTATAGCTCTGTTATGTCCGAGGACACCCTGATGCCCAGATATGTAAAACCTGTGAATGACCACCTGAAAGGAAAATTATCAGGAGTGTCCCATCCCCCCTGGTCACCAAGTGGCAAAGCTTCTGATTTATCATAATTTATTTTGTACCCTGAAAAAAGGCCAAATTGATTAATAGTGGATATTAATGCAGGGATAGATGTTTCTAGCTTAGTGACAAACAGTAACACGTCATCTGCATAAAGCGAGATTTTGTATTCAGTATCTCCCAAGGTTACTCCAGAAATCCCAGAGTGGGTTCTTATAGCTTATGCCAATGGCTCCAGAGCCAGCGCAAACAATAAAGGGGAGAGGGGACATCCCTGGCGTGTCCCTCTACTCAGAGGAAAAATATCAGAAGCAGAACCATTTACCAAAACCCTTGCAGCTGGAGCCCCGTATAACAGTTTGACCCACCTGGCAAATTCAGATCCCAAACCAAACCTTTCCAAAACATCGAACAGATACCCCCACTCCACACGATCGAATGCTTTCTCAGCATCCAATGAAATGGCGAGAGCCCTGCAGTTAGTGTTCTGAGAAAACTGTACAATATTTATAAGTCGGCGTACGTTGGAGTGGGAGTATCTATTTTTGACAAAGCCTGTCTGGTCAGGCTTTACTAGAACTGGCAGAACCTCCTCCAATCTCCTAGACAGTATTTTTGACAAAATTTTGCAATCTACACCAAGCAAACTTATAGGTCTGTATGATGTACATAGATCGGCCGGCCTATCCTTCTTCAATATCAGAGATATGTGGGTAAGGTTGAGGGTAGGTGGGAGCACGCCCTTCTCAAATGATTCCATATACATATTTAATAAGGGATATGCAATGTGTTTAGCCATTTTCTTATAAAACTTCGGCCCAAACCCATCAGGGCCCGGAGCTTTTCCATCCTGTAGAGATTTGATGGCCTCTAAGACTTCCTGTGTCCTAATAGGTCTACACAAATCCAATTGTCTCTCTTCCGACAGTGTAGGGAGTTTAATATTATCCAAAAAGCCCTTCCTAGAATCTGCAGAGTCTTGACACTCAGAAGAATATAGTTCTTGGTAGAACTCTTTCATTATTTTACTGATAAGCTTAGTCTCATAGTGTAGATCACCTTTCTTATCTTTGAGAGAGGGTATTGCATAAGACCCATTCTTCCCCTGGGCAAGTCGGGCAAGCAAACGGCCAGGTTTATTGCCAGATTCAAATAATCTGTGCTTTGCATAGAATATTGTAGTTTCAGCTTTTTGAGTTAATAGTTGGTCCAAAGCTGATCTGGCTGCATCCAGCTTTTTAAGCACAGAAATGGACGTAGATTGTTTAAACTCCCTCTCCAGATTAACAATATCCTGTTCAAGTTCCAGTTGTTTAGCCAAGGTTTTCTTTTTTTTCGCTGCTGTGAAAGAAATTATAGAGCCCCTGAGAAATGCCTTGCCTGCTTCCCATAAGGTAGAGGCACTGACCTCTGATGAATCATTTGTAGAGATAAAAAGCTCCCATTGATCTTCTAAATATTTAAAAAATACAGAGTCACTAAGCAAAGTTGGATTAAGACGCCAATGTCTAGACAAGGAGTCATAATAAGGTGGTAAAAATTCCATTGAAACTGAAGAATGGTCTGAGAGAGCGCATGTGTTAATTGAACAACCCTGAATTCTGTCAAGAACAGATCTGGAAACAAATATATAATCAATTCTAGAAAAAGAAGAATGGGGACGTGAAAAAAAAGTAAAGTCTTTCACATGTGGGTTACAAATTCTCCAGGAATCCAAAAGACCAAGATCTGAGCATAACTCAATTGTTGCCCTAACCATTCTTGAGGGTAGTTGAGATTTTGGTGGATTATAATCAGTTTCAGGGGCTAAACCGCAATTAAAATCACCACCGATTATTATGTGGTTTTGGCAGATTGAAGAAACCTCTGCCAAAAATTTTGAATAAAACCTACCATCAAAAGCATTTGGAGCATAGACACTACCTAGAAGAATTTGCTCACCATGCAGAAGCCCAGAAACCAAAACAAATCGTCCATCTGCATCCCTTATGATCTTATTCAAGGTAAATGGTAATTTCTTATGGATCAATATTGCAACTCCCCGACTTTTAGAGTTAAAGGAGGAATAGTAAATTTGTCCCACCCAGTCACGCTTAAGTTTTGAGTGTTCAAGATCAGTTAGGTGAGTTTCCTGCAGTAACGCGATCTGGGCCCTATCTTTTTTGAGCAAAGAGAGTATTTTACGCCTCTTAATGACGTGATTAATTCCCTTGACATTAAGTGTTACAAATTTTGTGTTACTCATTATAAAAAATGTGATTCATTAAACATAAAATTAGCAATCCAAGTAAGCAAGAAGACCCATCACAATAAACAAAATGTACAAGTTTTAACCTATGACCTGGACTGGCTGTGCTGACATGAACAGAACCATCACACTCTGATGGCAAACGAACCCCCACACACACAACTAACCACATAACAATAGCATAAAAAAACATAAAAGTAAATATATAAATCAAAAACAAAAAAATGAAAACCCACCAAATAGGTGGTGTTACAAGGCCCAGTGCAGCCAAAAGAAGTCTCACTCCTCGGGAGAAAAAAAAAAGAAATCCCACCCCTACTCCCCCCCATCCAAAATATTACCTGGTTACTGTCAATTATGAAACTAAACATTAATCTGTTTCAACGGTCAAATGGCTCTATTAATACGTCACTGTAAAAAGATAATACGTATCCACCCTTTAAACAGTCTCTCTGTACCTTAATCGCAATAAACACAGCAGACGTGCCTTGCCTGGGCCGCCTCAATATAATAATCCAAGTTGAATGTTAGTCCAGTGCCTTGATGAAGTTCTGCGCATCCTTCGGCGAGTCAAACTTGTGTTCAGTCCCATTGTGAGTCAGCGTGAGTGTCGCAGGGTAGCGCATGTTGAAGCGGATGCCCTTGTCAATCAAAGCTCGGCAAGTGGCGTTAAATCCCCTCCGCTTCTCACGGACTGCATAAGAGAAATCCTGATGTATAAAGATCCGCTGTCCCTCGTAGTCAAGCACGGGAGTCGCTCTCACTGCCGCCATGATGCGCTGCTTGTCCCTGGGGTTGTGGAGCTTAATAATGACCGGTCTGGGACGCGCGCCCCGCGGGCCGAGGCCCCGGTGTGCGCGGTCTACTTTGATGCGAGCCCCACCCGCGGAGCCGCTCCCCAGGCCGAGCGTAGCAGGCAGCCAGGCCTCGAAAAACTGGATAGGGTTCTGACCCTCCGAGCCTTCTTTCAGATTAATAATACGGATGTTATCCCGCCTGCTCCTGTTCTCTATGTCATCTAATCCCTTGACCATGGTCTTAATTTTCTCTTCGGCTTCAGTCAGTCTCCCCGTTATGTCGGTGACAATGTCCTCCACATCTGAGATTCTCTGCTCTGTCTCCGTAACGCGTGTCGAAAGTCCTTCCAATGAGGACGATATTTTATCCAGAGTCCCAGAAAGTGCAGACAATTTTTGGTCCATTACCTCACTGATACTTTTAGTCACTTCACGGACGAGGGCAGCTGTGTCCGCCGGAGGCGAAGGCTGGTCACCTGTTGCTGCTAGCACATCAGTTTGGCTAGCACTGGTAGTCATCGCGGCGGTCGCCATCTTTCGTGGTTGTATTTTCGTCTGTTTTGACATCGCTCGTTGTCCAATAAATGTATTCTACGGTGTTGCGTATTCGTAAAACGCCAATTCAATATATCCCTCGAAAATATAGACAGTAGCGCGTATTATACTGTAATATAGACGGATGGGAGCACGAGCAAAGTGAAAACACGTCTTCTAGCCCGCCATCTTCACCGGAAGCCAATGTGCTGATTTTAGCTGCGACGCATTATGGCGAAATATCTTTAGTTTGGTCCCACTGTACAGTCCTTAACTTTAACAGTTCCCATGCAAACTGAAGCTATGTTTCCATGCAGGTAAATTCCTTGATCAACTTTGTGAGAAAAACGGGTCGCCAGCTCTCGTCTCACGTCAGAGGAGTAAGCAGATGACTTGCAAAAAAATGAAATGGTAAGAACCAGCGGACGACAAAATTCCAGTTAAAAAGCGTGTAGCAATTTATTTACTGGCGATGGTGAAGACAAAAAAAAACCAAAACAAACAAAATACTTTCAAATAAAGAAAACAAAACCGGCCATTGCAGGCAATACAAAAAACTGACAGCCTCACAGCAAGCTGACATTAAATATAGTTTTTTAAAGCAGACCTTCCAAAGCAGTTTCTCCAACCAGCCCTCCAAGCAGCCCCCCAAGACATTGTGAGTATGCCCCTTAAATAGACCCACCAATAATCAGCCAATTGGGACAGCCCAACTAAACAGGAAGGCAAATCCCAAATAAACCACAGTTAACATTGTAGAAAAATAAATACAGACAATATAATCATTCATACAAAAACATACATATTTATGAAATAATTTAACCATACTAACATTACCATGCAAACAATTATTACACAAACCGAAATCCCACTTAACACCCCCGCCCCCTAATAGTCTTTTCCAATGCCCTGGGACAATGGATAAGAGACTGGCTCCGATGCGGTACGTGTTTCCACACGGACCAGTATGCTGACGGACTAAGGGAAGAGAAAGTGTAATTTGACTAGGAAGTTTTATTGCCGACTACGGAATGTATACTGATGCTGATGCAGTGGATACTTTCAGAGTTCGCTATGCTGGTGAGTAAGAAAAATGTTAAATGAAAGGTGACGTTGTAATTTCAGAACTAGTGTAAATTACCGGGTGAAATGTTTGGAACTGCCGCCGCCATGACGGCCGGTCTGTGGTGCATGCTGGGAAATGTAGTAAACGATGTGACGCTGTGTGTGATAGACGGCGGTTATACTTTGGGAACAGAGGGGGACAACGGCTCCGTTTTCACAAAGTTAAAAGATAGAATCCAAATACAATCTTTATATGAGCTTAAACCCAAATAATCAACTATGGAGTGCTTTTAGTTGCACCAGTCTTTATTTAGCACAGATCTCTCTGACAAACAGTACCTAGGGTTGTCATAGTCCCCAAAACAACTTCCAAATGCTCTGAATCCCATCACAATATTCTGATTGGCGTGATTATATCGCGCTTCTTTATTCCAAATACTTACGTCCATGCAAACATACCTTAAGACAAGAAAAAAAAAATAGTGGATGAAATTAATCACGTTTTTTTTTAGCTAAGCATCACAGAGACCGACTTTTGAGCGAAGTGTTCTTCCTCTTAAGATTAGGAGCTGTCCAAAATATGTTTAACATCTAAACGATCTTTCTTACTGTAGAGTGATGGCTATAGATTGGAAAAGGCGTTCTTAAATGTGCCTCCCGTGATGAGTAAATAGAGTCGATGGCTTCTGTTTGGTTTTTTCTCACGTATTTACGCCTTCCTATGGTCCAGATACATACAGATGTTAAAGCCAGATTCCTTTTGTAATGGTTATTAAATCAGTTCTGTTCTTATGGTAACTTTAAGCTGTATTTAAAACATGCCATATCCATTATGCCCTGATACTGCATGTAATCAAAGGTTCACCTCAAAGGAAGAAAGAAAAAATCCGCATGATTCAATTTTTCAGACTGAAGCCTTTCATTTCAATGGAATCAAATCCTATAAGTGAATGAAAGGCTCGTTTGATCAGAGCGAACACAACATCAGATAAATCAAACACAAAACTGTCAATAGCAGCAGTAAAATATGATAAAAACTGATGAAAAAAGTTTGTTTAGACCGTAATAATAAGAAGGTTAATCTCTCGGATGACCTGCAGTGAAGTCGCAGGAGTAATGTGCGCCGACAGCTTGGGGACGGCGGGGACACTGCACCAATGAAAGAGGATTGAGGTCGTAAAGAAATATTCTCAACGTGACAAATCATCCCACAGTCTGTGCTAATCTTCAGAGAAACCCAAACCCTAAAATTGATTTGTCTTTTAGCCTGTAATGAGACTGTCTTTCAAGATTCCAGTTTGCCAGCATGCAGGGCTTTTAATTAGCATATTTCCCTTCAGCTCACAGTGGCGAGGACACATTTCTTATACAACTCATCACCATTAACAAGCTATTGACAAGCGTCCCTCTGAAGATGGAGTCTGCCACAGATTGAGCTCTGGGTTGTAGAAAACCCACCAGCCAGCTCATGGCGGTAGCCCTCAGGAGCTGCGAGGGCCCTAAGTTTGTATTATTAGCTTAAGAGGTGATTTTAGTGAGGCTCATTATAATGACAGCCATTGCTCTCATTAAGCAGAGCCGGAGGGAACATTAACAAACAAATAGCATATCACTGAGGATGGGGGACAACACCTGAAACATTAGTAAACACAATAGAGCAGCTGGAGAAAAGTGACCCCTGACATTTGAAATGGTTTTTAAGGGTATTTAGCATTGCAGTAGGGAAGTTTAAATAGTAAATCAGTATCTTAACATAAGCAACACTGACAGTGATGAAATAATGAAGATTTGTCATTATGTTATAGTTCGTGCTTCCAAAACAGCCCTGAGATTAAACTCTACTGTTAGTCTGTCCGTAGTGTCTGACGAAGCTGAACGCCTCACTGCTTAGGATGTCAGCTATCCACGTACACACAAAGGAGAACTACCAGCATAAGTTTTTAAGCAATTGTTTAAAGATTGTGTTTAAACCAACAGTAAAATCAAAAATCACTTTAAATCAGTGTTTGTCTTTTTTTTCCGTCCAACTATAATGCAGCTGTTTTGTGAGGTAGATTTACACTAGAATAAACGATTACACTAATACACTAATACAGCCCAGAAAACTGCTCTGGATAATAGAAAAGGGACCATATTTTCCATACATTTTGCTCAATGTTATCAATTTGTTTTTTTTTTTTTTTTTTTTAGCACTAAGCTGTGTGTCCTCTGAGAGAAAAGATTTTGCTTCTATTCAGAACAAAGTGTAAATGTGTGCTAGTGACATGCTTCTGCTAAAGTGCACAAAAAACACATTTTAAACAGTCCTTTAGAAATAAGAGTTGAATGAGTTACAAAAAAATATTAAAAATAAGCAGAAACTGATGAAAAAAAAGAAACCAAAACTCCAAACAAACCTCAAGGGCCATCAGAGAGCCTAGGAAATATTTAATGAAAAATATCTTAATAGAGAACCCTACCAATGATCAAACAGAGCACTTTTCCTCCTACACAAAAACCTTCCTTAGAACGGCTCTTTAAACCAAATTAAGTGGATTTTGAATTCTATTTTAGATTTTTTTTCTTGGTTTGAAGCATACAGCTCTGTAGGAAGAGAACCCAGGGATCCAGGTTCCATAAGTTAGTGATCTCCTTCAGGTTCATGTCCAGCCACCAGCTATTTTACTGGATCTCCTTATTTCACATCATATAAATAGGTACTTATGATTAGACTGCTTGATTATCCATTTTAGTTTACTGTCAAATCCTCCTTCTCACATATAAAGCCTTAAATCAGAGATCTGATTGTTCCTTATGTTCCTAACAGAGCACTTCGCTCTCAATCTGCAGGTTTACTAGTGGTTCTTAGAATTTCTAAAAGTAGAATGGGAGGCAGATCTGTTAGTTATCAGGCTCCTCTCCTGTGGAACCAACTACCAGTTTTAGTCTGTGAGGCAGACACCCTGTCTACTTTTAAGGGTAGGCTTAAAACTTGTCTTTTTGATAAAGCTTATAGTTAGAGTGGCTCAGGTTATCTATCTCTATAGTTATGCTGCTATAGGCTTAGACTTCTGGAGGACATAGGGACCTCCATTTCATCATTCTGCTTCATTCTATCTCTATTCTCCTATTCTGCAGAATCTGTTAGTTCAATCTCTGACGTTATGCTCTCTCTGCTTTTCCTCAGAGTAGCTTTGCCTCGTCTGTTCCTGTTTGGCTGTGACGCCATCCTGGAGAGAAACATCAGCTGTGCTGCTTCCATCAACACCCTTGTTTATAGATGCCGTTTTCCAGTGCGGTCCTGTTTCTCTGACCGTGACTGAGTGGATGTGCTCTCTTCGTCCTCTGGCATGGGAGCTGGCTCGGAGCTCGTCTGTCTGGCTGTGTGTTTCCTGGACGGGGCCGCCTTTTATAGCTGCTTTTTGTATCTCTACTTCTGTCTCCTTGAACCCCAGTCGGCCTCAGCAGATGATTTTATACAGTTTCTGTGATAGAAAGATGCTAATACACCTGTTAGATTTTCTAATGGGCTACAAAAACTGTTAAAATAATATACTGCTAGTGTTACAAAATCCACCTCATTGTGCTCCTTTCTGTATTGATAAGACTGTTATGATTGTATTTTCCACAACATCCTCAGGTAATTTGTTTCTTATGAAAGTGCAGATTTTCTCTAACCAATGCATACAATGAATTACATTTTGGCTGGCTTTAAACAGGGGTTAAAGCCAGCCAAAAAGAAGGATGTCCTCTAACACACTGACCTGTATCGTCTGTGTGCTCTGCAGCTTCTGGAGAGTCTCCTTCAGATTCTGGACTTGTGACTTTAGGTGCTGTTTGTCCTCCATACTCTTTTCCAGCTCAGCCTCCCGCTGCTTCAGTTCATCCCTCATTTTTAAAAGTTGCTGTGCAAACAACAGAGCAAACATTTAGGCACTAATGTTGCTCAGACCCAACCAACCATAAAAACACCAGGAGAGGACAAAAACAATTAAATTAGCACATTATACACATTACCATTAAGCAAGAGAACTGTACATGGGTAAACATTTATTACATTAAACCCATAATGCTAGTAATGAATAAAAACCTGGTAAAATCTAGAAAAAAAGCCAATTGCTTTAGAAATGCACCTTCAATTTGGGCAAGCAGTTTTTTTTATGAGAATCAAATGATACATTTCTCAAAACAAAATTTATTTTGTGAGATTTTTTTAAAAGAAATAAATAAAGTATAAAGAAAGAGGAAACACTATGAGTAGAATCAGCTTTATTGCCAGCTATGCCAACACATTAGAGGAATAAGACATAAATAGACAAAATGTGTGAACGTCTGCAATAGCAATAATACAGTGATAAAAAATGCATATTACATTAACTAAAAGGGATGAATAAAAACAATGAACCAGCAGTGAAAATGATGCAAAAGTAAACAAGTGATTATCAGTAAACTGCTGAATTAGACAGGAGTGAATCAATTTAGACTGCTGCTGCTCCTCTGCAGCGCGAAGGCCAGCGGAGCTCCAAGTAACACGTGTACAATCAATGTGGAAGTCAGACGACCAAAACAACTGCTCTTATGGTTTTTAAAAAGGTGAAAGAGATGTATTCTACCATCAGTGCATACAGCAAGCACAGAGAGGCTGTGCTAATATCAATGGATCTAATGTTTAGTAATTGGTCTAATGTGCACAGTTGCCTATATATACACAGACATATAATCATAATAGTTAAGCAGTCTTTAGTAAATTATTTTGAAAATCTGGATTCTGTGACTGCTCTGCCTCCTGTGGTAGAGATGTGATTTCTGTATATTTATTGCCGCTTTGTTGCGGCTAACGGCAAAAACAGAATCAAAATTAATTTGCAGGCATGTTGTTTGCTCTCTGCCACCCTACGCTACATAGAGGCTGTTTAAAGACTCTCATTGCAATAGCTGAACCGCATAAACTGAGGGTTAGAGTAAAGCTTGTGGAGAGAAACTGTTTCTGAATCTGTAGGTTTCGGAGTACAAGGCTCTGTAGCCCTACCAGATGGCTGGAGTTGGAACATTTTATGAATGGGTTGAGATGAATCTGCAGGGATATTTTCCTGCCAGTTCCCTGGCTCTGCAAATAGATAAATCCTTAATGGAAGGCATATCTTTCCTGTTTTCCTGACTAGCCGTTGTAAGCTGTCTGACCTTGAACCAAACCGGAGAGTAAAGGATGAACAGAGGTCAGACTGGATGACTGCTCTGTAGAACTGGACCAGCAGCTTCTTAAGCAGGTTGAGCTTCTTCTACATCTTCTAATGGACCTTTTTTATTACTCTGTCAGTGTTGCTACAGCACTTTAGGTCCTGGGATAGAATGGATCCCAGAAACATGAGGGTTTGCACAGCAGAAACATGGCTGTTGAATACTTCCATCTGAAGTCTATGATCATCTCTATTGCTTTCTGTGTATTCGGCTGCAGGTTGCTCTGGCTGCACCAAAGTGCTGTTTTCTAATATTATCTCACTCTCTGCACTTTAGATCTCTAGATTATTTCCATGCTTTATCTTAAACATTTAGATCTAGCACTGTGATGGCTTAAAAAAATGCTGCGCTTGTTTCCATTTGCGTTCATTTCAACATTTGCTTTGGACCTCTATCCAGTGAAATTATTTATTTACCACCAATTTTAAAAATTTTCTGTTTTTTATTTTTCTCCACCAGTCATAATTATCAATTAAAAGCTCCAGCAACATAAAGTAAGATCAATAAGTACAATTTCAAAGAAATGCTTAAGCTGCATTTGTTAAAGGGGTTAAAGAGAATTGTGTGATCTTGTTGAAAAAACGTTTTTTTTATTTTGAACGAATGGCTTTCAAATAAAGGTTGTATTTTTCTTAATAGTGGCAACATCATGATGCTGCTATAAACAGCTATTTTATTCAGAGAGCTTTTGAACGTCTTCATCAGAAGTGCCAATAGAGCAGCATATCTAAAACAAAACAAAACCACTTTAGTCTTTTGCCAAATATACAAAAGCTTTAGATTTTAAACATTTGCGAACAAAGACTGAGCAAATACGTTCCTGCTTATGATGTAATAAGAGAATTAGCTTTAAGTAAGCTTTAAAGAATCCACAGCCTCCAAAGTTATCTGTCGAGCACAGATTAAACGATCAGCCCCCTGTGGTGTTAATACTGTTTGCACCATCAGAAACTGAGAGCATCTACTGCTACATACACCGTACTGATGAGAGAGGGTTAACAAGCTGTCAATACATGCTGATAATGTTATAATGCAAATTGAGGACACTGTGGTGAAACACCTCGTGGACCCGGCCAGGTCGAGGTATCCAATTTCAGCACCTTCAAGCTCATTTAATCCACTCGCCTCCTCTTCTTCATAAACAGACCCGGAGAGAGATGTATGTTGGGAAGGTAATTACTCTCTGGATGCAGAAAAGAACCACGTATCCTTAATGGATTCTCTTCTTCTAAACTCCAGTCGATCATAATTTCCATTACTGAAAGAAGACGGCTGAGAGAAGACACCTGACAAACGCCAGTGCCACTTTACTTTTATTAAATCTAAATTTGAATGCTAAAGAAAGAGAACAGTTCTGTTGAAATGGTCCTATTATTCTGTGAAATACAGACATGGAAATATAGTCTTTATTAGGATTACTTTAGAAACCTTAAGAGAGTTTATGAAATGGCAACAAATCCTATATTATTAACAGATTTAAACTTTCTTTTTATTATAAATTCGACTTCTTAAAGAAATGTTCCAAACCAAATTTTTCACCATTATGAAGGTGATCAGAGAGTAATCATACTAGCTGGGCAATTAACTGCATTTGCAATATAATCGTAATTTAACAAAACGCAATTTACTGGGAATCCCTGTCAGAACTGCTGCCAAATGACCCAGTCCCGGATAAGCGGCAACAATTACAAGTAGGAGTACAGTCCACAGGCTTCAGGAATCTCCTTAGTAGTTAGTAGAATCGCTGAATATCTAATTCAACAGCAAGTAGTAAGGCTTTTTTGTGAGTACTAAGTCAGAAGGTCTGAAGAAATCCATAGATCAGGAGAGGAAAGCTGCTTTATCAGAAAGAGGAATCCTCCATCCTGACAGTGAACATGTTTGCAGCTTCATACTCGAGACTGACTGATTTATGGGGACGATTTTAACGTCTGGCTCATTAATCATCATCGGCCAAAATGTAGCAAATATAAAAATATATAAAAATTATATTTTTTCTGCAAAAAGCAAAAAACAAAAAACTTCTGCTTCTCTTCCCCTTCCTTCCTGTGCACTAAACTCCTCTGTGCCACCTGTCACTACCTGATCTGTCCCAGAAGCACGATCCGTACCATCAGCTCATTTCCATATGCGCAACCAGATATACACCCGGGCTACTCTCGATTTTATTTTGTAAAATCTTAAAAATGTAAATCCCTTTATTGTTTCACAATGGGGAATTTCGTTCTCTGCAAGTAAAAGTAAAAAAAAGACCTGAATTACATTTTTCCTCCCCAAAAATAGTAAGTGATCCAAACTATAAAGTGTTAAAAGTTATTAATGTATTTCCTGAGAAAATAAATACCTTAAAATCCTGTTTTATATCACTTGTTTGTACCAGATCTGCACAGACGCAAACTTTTTGAGTTTTATGTTTTTCCTTTCGAGTTAACCTCATGGTATATAGTGTGTAACATAAAGAAAGAAACAACTAAAATGCAGATTAACGTGGTTTAATTTCTTTTGCCGGACTACTGTGAGCACGTCCAATGATGACGTCAGACAACCAGTTTAATGGAGAAATTCAACCTCTTTCATAAAAATGCTCCAACTTCTGTATTTAGTTGTAATCCTGTTTGGATGTTTTAAAAGCTGCAGCATTGCTACTTAAATCTAGTTTAGTTAAGTGGAGAAGGGAACTTTTCAGCTGCTTTTAAATATGACAAACGTTATTTCTAAGATGTTTTTGTGAATGAGATTGAATCAGATACGACACATCTCCCATTAGCTAGTGTGTTATCATTTTCAGCTATATGCAGTCACTCGTTTCATTCTGTAGAAGTTAAATCTAATTATAAACACAGATTTGAGACAAAATCTAAATAAGTGCCACAAAAAAGTATTGTATTTATAGTCTTATGCTGATCCTGTTCAAATTAAAGTTCTTATGAGAATTTGATTTGGACTATATTTGAACAGTGCATATACACTGTATGTCCATGTTCAGTTTTGGCAGATATCCATTCAATATCAGCCAATATAGTGTTGTTTTTTTTAAAGCCCTAAATATTAATATCGGTATCTGCCTTCAAAATTATCAGTCGGGCTTTACTTCATACTGCAGGCATGCTTCGTCGTCAGGCGGAGGGAAGCTGATAGAGTTAAATACAGGAATATTCAGTGTTTCTTTACAGCTAAAAACATCACTTAACACACCGCCAGAGCTCTTATGAAATGTTTTAAATAAAATATTTGTTAGGTTGCCCAAAGCAAAGTCAAGTGCAATATCTAAACAAGAGCATGCAGTAAAGTTACAAAATGTTCTTAAGCAACATTCTCCATCACATCAAGCTAAGTGGGTGAACGTTTGTCTAAAGCGTCTTAAAATGAGCAAAGCTAATAGAGGAAAGACCCAAAAGGATGTGCAGCTGTAACCACAGCAAGTGAATAAACAGGACAACTTTGAAGTACTTAATTCCTCTGAATGTGCCAATCAAATAATATTCTAACAATAAATATCTAATTTTATGGCTGTGGAATGACAAAAATGCATGCTGTGAATACTTTCGCCAGACTTTCGTTTTCCACTATGCTCACATCTCTAGATGCAAACACTCTAATTCTTTCTATGGATTTCCTAAATATATCCTTTAATTATTTTGCTTCCTGTTTCACCTGCGCGTCTAATCTATGAATGTCCATCATTTTTAAAGGTTCATCGATTTCTACGGATCAAGAAAGAGGCAGGAAAAACCTTCAGTGTTGAATTGTTTTGTAGCTAATGGATTTTACAAGGGGAATAAAAAAAATATTTATAGATGGATTGCATTTTGAAAATGAACAGATAAAGAAGCTCTCCAACAGAAAGTGGTAGAGCTCTTACACATTATTAGTTGAAAACACATTTTTGAAGGGGCAAAAAAAATCACTGTTTTTAAAATAAATGATCTAAAATAGTTCTAATAACATTGGTTTTCCACACAGAAAAATTTGCTCGCTTTTTAAATCATAAAATCCATTAACACGCTCATCAAATTGCCCTCAAACCGAGAAAAGCTGCTTTTTTCTGCTTATTATATAAAAACAGTCCTTGGTCGCAAAGTGGTTATAGAAAAAACGCATAACAATAGTGCAGGTTGGGTTAAAATGATTGTTCAACAGCAGGAAGTTTAGTTTGAGCAACTAAATATGAAGGATTACCTTTTGCATGCCTTGCAGAGCCTGCTGCAGGAAGCTGAGCTGCTGGGAATGAGTGCTGTCCTCCTCACTCCGCACCGGCTGGTTCTTTCCTTGCTCCTGTTTGAGCAGCTCCACCTCGTTCCTGTAGGCGTCCAGCTGGCAGCGCAGGGAGTCGTTCTCCTCCTTTAAGGCTTCTGCTTGGGAAACACCTACGTTTATTAAAGCACAAAGCAATATGAAACATGCTGAGTATTACAGGTCACTAATCGGTTCTCTTATTACAGCTTTAATACACAGATTTTAGTTGGTTTTAATGTTTTCCAATCGCCTGACTCTGTAAATAAGAGCTAAAAACTCCAAAAGTTACAACATTCACAGTGAATACCATTACTCTCTTGTGTGTTTGCAGGTATAGAAGGTGAGAGAATATTTTATGACAGTACACCCTGGGACCCAGAATAACAACACTCTATCTATTTGATAGATGCTTGCTAATAAAAGCATCTCAGCTTATTCCCAAAGTGCAAACAGAGACAGAAAAAGATCTTTGTGTTTATTTATAAAACAGGTTACACTCAGGGGCCAGGAAACGTCTAACAGCTTTCTTCAATCTAATCCTGTGATTTTCATCTCTAAAGACAACATGGTGCAAGTAACAGCTAACAATGCACCTTTCATTGGGATCAGAAGGACGTTCACCAGCTTGAATTAAAAATGCAAAAGACATAGAAAGTAGAAGAATACTTTTAAACAGAATTTATAGTTAATTTGTCAAATACTTTGGGATATGTAAAGATTATGACAGCAAGAAATACAATTTATCCCCATCTAGAGCCCCTGTTTTACATTTTAATCAACTATCGTGTCACTTTATCCTTTTAGGGCCTGTTTACATGACAACACGACTGAAAACTGGACTGTTTTGCCTTTTGCTGTTAACACATCTACATGAGAATGATTTAATTACGATCTTTGCACAGACTAAACTATCAAAAAGGGGATAAATGTTTTAATTTCACTTCCACACCATTAATCGGTACTTTTTTTTCTATAAACCGCATATATGCAACTAATCAATACTTAAAAAGCTACTACACCCACAGGTAGCTAAATTACTCAATTTAGCTAAAGTGGCATTGTCTCAAATGTATACACCAGTAGCTCACTCTGCTTACATATTTACCATGACAACAACACATGCCCAGAGGTACTGTATTTAACTGCATTAAACAAGGCTGCAACTTCCAGCTCAGGTTTAAAAAAAAAAAAGAGAGAAAAAGAGTCCAAGATCCAGTGTTAAAAGCACGGAAATATATGATTCCAGGAGGGAATGGGAAATAAAAGAAGGACAACGGAGAAATGGGAGGAAAGGAGGGGCGCCGGTAGAACGGCAGCAACAGAGTCACTAAGGGTGAAGGCATCAGAGGAGATGTGAAGAAAGGATCAGAGGACCATGGTCCCCAGCTGCTAAGACAGTTTCTTTTTTCTTGAAGACATTTTTGCCTTTGATGCCTCTTTAGTATCGCAGCCTGCTGGGACTATTCTAGTACAGGGGCAGTTCTGTAATCCGTTTATTGAATTCTTGGTTGTTTTTTCACATCTCTTGCTCACCCTTGGGGTTCTGATCCGTGCAAAAAGAATTGGGTGCTAGCACTATCATTTTAGGTTGCTTTGGTGAATATTAATTAGAACATTAGTCAACATTATTAAGCCAATTTCATTGGATTTGTCTTCCTTTCTTTTGACACACTTGGCCACTAATTCACTAATGAATAAGACAGATAAGCTATGTTTACAGAAGCATAAACACCGGACATCTGGATCCTTCACTTGCAAGAAAATATTGTAAGTTAAGTTTTTGACAGCTGTTTACTGTCAATAAAAGCTGTTATACCAACCAAGAATGCAATACCAAACATGGAAAACAACAAGAACTGAAAACATAATGTGCTACACATATAGGACAGGTACTGATGTTTACAAAATCAGCTTGATTCTTTTATGCTGTCCGTGCAAAACCGGGAAATATACCAATGTATGTGGCACCATGAGACCAATTTGACAGCACAAGGACCATGATGTCAAACTGAGGCCAACTTTTCGCTGGAGGCTTTTCTGCTAGCATTCAATGGGGTCATCGGTTTCTCTGTCAGAGAGATGATGAGTCCCAGTACGAGATAATAAGTAATGCATAGAGGAATCCAACATGTACCTGTACCGACTCCAAAAAGGAGATAAGATAATTCAGCATGGTTTAATTGTTGGCTAACATTTCATATTCAGCCAGGGAAATTGGACAATTATGTTGGGGACATTATAATAAGTAATCAGCACAGAAAAGTTTGAGTTTAAAGATGAAACCGCTGTAATGGGTGTTGCAATAATTATATCCAAACCAGGGAGTGGTGCCATAACGCTGCCACAGATGTAAAGGTAGAAGGTGTAAATAGAAGCAGGATGTAAACACTGAACGCAGAGGAAAGAAAAGAGCTGTTTCTTTAGACCGACAACAGAGGAGCAAAATGTTTTCACTGTAAAATCCACAATAGACTGAAGAGAATCTGAACAGAACTGCGTTTCTGAAGTCCCTTTAATGTTAATGTTTTTGTCCAAACATGCATATCAAGGGTATCCAAGCCAACATAGATGTGAGGTCTATGATGGCCCGGAGTTGCCAGTTCCTAGCCCATTGTGTGGATAGGTGTGTCGCGACAGAGGTGACGTAGGGATGGATTCAAACTCACCCAGACTGGTTTCAGGAGTTTGTTCAGAAAACAGAAAATCATATAATTAATCACTAGGTGGTGTTGTCTCAGAGGTCATGATATTGCGACGTCATACTTCCCTAAACACAAGTCTCAAACGTAACACCTTTAAAACTGTGTATCCTTTAAATTACTATGCATCAAAGTAGGGCTGGGTGATGAATTGGGCAGTTTTACCTCGATAACAATAGATGCTTCGGCTCCTCTATCAGAAATAAAGAAATGTGCAGGAAATGCAACTGATCTATTTATTGAATAAATCCAATTACATATTAATTTCAATTAAATATTAAAGTATTTTACCCGTTCAAGTTTAAACATTCAACAATTTCTCATTGAAGAGGAGAAACACGTTTCCTCTCTTTTTTTTCTTTTCCCCACGTTTATTTATGCTTTTACATGTGGCACAATGTACAGATGGAGCAACAGTTATACAGTTAGTAAAGTACCTTTAGCATACAAACATAATTGGGCTAGAACAAACCCAAATAAACCCACATACAAACACACACTCAATACAAAAAAAAAAAAAGAATAGATAAAGAAATAAGCAAATGATCAAATCAAAGCAAGCACAATGAGATACTGGGGACAGATATATATAAAAAATAAATAAATAAAATAAGTTGGTAGAAGTAAAAAGGTCCACAGTATTAAAATTATGTAAATGTTTTCCCTCAGTCCGTACATACGAAAAAAAAAAAAAAAAGAAAAAAAAAAGGAGAAAAGAAAAACTTCTCAGGTGCCAGGAGACCCCACTGTTGATAAATCAGACAGACTTAACTCAAAGAAGAAGACAAAAGAAAAAATAGATAAGAATAATAAACATCAGCTACATACATGCAACTTTATCAGTCTGGAATATTAGGGAAATCAATCTTCCTAAGGGCTTTTAACAAGGGACTCCACAAACCCAAAAATCTTGCGGAGGAGCCTCTTAAGGTAAATCGGATCTTCTCAAGTTTAATAAAATACAATGTGTCTCGAAGCCAGTGGATGTATGATGGGGGTTGAGGCGACTTCCATTTCATTATAATCACTCTCCGAGCCAGAAAGGTCAGGAAAGCCAAGGAGGACCTCTGAAGAGAGGACAAGATGGGCTGTGGAGGTGCAACCCCAAACAACGCAATCAGGGGACAAAGCTCAAATTTTACACCAAAAACATCCGATAGAACAACAAAAACTTTAGACCAATAATTAGAGAGCTGAGGACAGAGCCAGATGGTGTGGATCAAATTGGCTAGGGAATGTTGGCATCTATCACAGGCTGGAGTAACGCTGGGGTAGAACTTGGCTAGACGTGCTTTAGTATAATAAGTGCGATACACAAGTTTGCACTGAATTAGATTATGTCTGGCACAAATAGAGGACTTGTGTACCAATGACAAGATAAGTGTCCAGAGATCCTTGGGAAAATTTGAATAAGTAGAACGGACAAAACTGCGCACTTGTAAATATCTAAAAAACTGACATCGCGGGATATCTCGGAGATTTGTTGGAATGAGGCGAAAGTATTATCAATGTACAGATCGTAAAAGGTTGAAATTCCTTTTCTCCGCCATGACAAGAAAGTATCATCTGCGAGGGACGGCGGGAACGTATGATTCAGGGCTATAGGGGCATAGACAGAAAGAGATTGCAGACCAAAATGCCGCCTAAATTGCCTCCACAGTCTTAAGGATGCATCAACTATTTTATTAGAGGTATAAAGATTAGTTGAAGATTGCAATGGTGAATGTAGTAAGGCTGCCAAGGACACAGGTTTTACAGAATTTGCCTCTATATTAAGCCAAGCCGGAGAGGAAGGGCTATCTGACCGGAGCCAGTATCTAAAAAGTCTAATGTTTGAAGCCCAATAGTAATATCTAAAGTTTGGCAAGGCCATCCCCCCAAGCTTTTTAGGTCTTTGTAAGATTTCAGTGCGTATACGAGAGGCCTTCCCATTCCAAAGAAATTTAATAATTATACTATTAAGTTTATTGAAAAAGGACCGTGAAAGAAAAATAGGTATGCACTGAAATAGGTAGGAAAAACGTGGGAGGATGTTCATTTTGATTAAATTAACCCGAGCAACCAAAGAGAGGCCAAGCATTGACCAACGATCAAAATCTTCCTTAACACGCAATAATAAGGGGGAGAAGTTAGCTTTAAAAAGATCCTTATATTTAGATGTAATCTGGATTCCTAAATAGGTAAAACTCTGATCTATTACCTTAAAAGGTAATGTACGCAGTGGGTAGTTCTTAGCCAAAACATTAACTGGGAATAATTCGCTTTTGCTGAGATTTAATTTATAGCCTGACAGCTTCCCAAATTTGACAAGTGTGGCAAGTATAGCAGGAATAGATGTACTCAAATTTGAAATATACAGGAGAAGATCATCAGCATATAAAGAGACCTTTGTTCCAATACCATTTCTCTTAATACCTATGATACTTGCATTACATCTAAGCGCAATTGCAAGGGGTTCAATTGCCAAAGCAAATAGTAAGGGACTCAGCGGGCAGCCCTGGCGCGTAGAGCGATTGAGGCGAAAGTAGTCAGACTGACTATTATTTGTCCTAATTGATGCATGAGGGTCAGAATAAAGTAATTTAATCCAAGACAGAAACTTTCTTCCGAAACCAAATTTCTCAATCGAGTAGAATAAATATGGCCACTCAACTCTGTCAAAGGCCTTTTCGGCATCCATAGATATCACAACTTCTTCGGTACTAACGGAGGGTTGACTATATATTACATTAAAGAGTTGTCTTATGTTAGAAAAGGAATTCCTATTTTGTACAAAGCCAGTCTGATCTATCCCAACCACCGTGGGTAACACTTTTTCCAGTCTTAATGCTAATGTTTTCGCTAGCAACTTAAAGTCAACATTAAGTAAACTTATTGGGCGGTAGGAAGAACAAAGTAGAGGGTCTTTATGTTTTTTCACAAGTAAAGTAATAACTGCCTGATTAAGAGTCTGAGGTAGACACCCGGAGGCCAAAGATTCATTGTATACATTTAAGAGTAATGGGGAGAGCTTATCCCAAAATATTTTATAAAACTCACAGGGGTATCCGTCAGGGCCTGGGCACTTGCCCCCCTGCAGGGCCTTAACTGCTTCAGTGAGTTCAGAGATGGCAATAGGCTTCTCAAGACCGTCAGCTACATCCTGATTAATGGTAGGGACTTTCAACTCATTAAAAAAGTTTTCAAAATCAGTTATAGAAGGAGTACATTCTGAGGAGTATAATGACATATAAAAGTCTTTAAAGGTTAAATTTATTTCGGATGGGTCAGACGTCAAGCCTTGGGCTGTTTGGATCTGAGCGATGTGACGAGAGGCTGACACCCGTTGGATTTGGTGAGCTAAAAGTTTACCAGCTTTATCTCCATGTTCGTAAAACTGGGCACCCGACAGAATTAGCAGTTCAGTAGTATGTTTTGTCATGAGCACATCTAACTCAGCTTGCAACACAAGACGATCCTTGTACAAAGAGGGTGAGGGTGATATCGCATAAAGTTGTCAATTTGGGAAATATGGCGTGTTAAAGTAGTAATTCTCTCTTTTTGTAACTTATTTTCATACTTTACGTAGGAGATAATCTCCCCTCTGATGAAGGCTTTAAGTGTCTCCCAGAGTAGTGAGGCAGAAACCCCAGGTCTTCTATTAGTTTCTAAAAAAAAAATCTATCTGTTGTGTCACAAAAGATACAAATTTTTCGTTTGATAGTAAACGGGTGCTCAGCCTCCATGGTGGCCGCTCAACGGGGCGAGAGTCAAATCTGATGTTTATAGAAACAGGAGCGTGGTCCGATAAAACAATAGCATCATATTTGCACCCATTGAGAGAGGGCAGCAATCTATTATCAATCAAGAAAAAATCAATACGTGTAAAAGTGTGGTGGACTGAGGAAAAAAACGATTAAACCTTTTGGGAAGGGTGAAGAGAACGCCAAGCATCGCAGACATTAAATTCAGACATAAAGGAGTTAATAATTTTAGATGAGCGTGAGGGCGCGATTATATATGTTGATGAGCGATCCAGCTGGGAGTCAAGCCAGCAGTTAAAATCACCTCCCAATATTAAGTGATAGGTGGACATATTGGGGAGTGTCTGGAAAACATGTTTAAAAAAGTTTTCGTTGTCATAATTGGGCGCATATATATTAGCCAATGCCACCGGGACATTGTAAATGGTGCCAGTGACCATAATGTATCTACCAGAAGAGTCAGAAATGGTTTGAGAGTGCACAAAAGGGACAGATTTATGGATAAGAATAGCCACTCCTCTAGATTTAGAGTTAAAATAGGAATGATAAACCTGATCGACCCAGCTACGCCTCAGCCTCACGTGGTCCATGTTCTTAAGGTGTGTCTCTTGAAGGAAAGCTATTTGTGCCCCCAATCGCTGCATGTGATGAAGTACCTTACTGCGTTTTACCGGATTGTTAAGTCCCCTGCAGTTGAAGTTGGTGAAACGGATCTCTCGTCCCACCCTTGTAGCCGATGACAATTGAGGATCAGTCATAAATTAGAATAAAACAAGAGAGTAAACATGAGTCGCCCCGGTCACCTGAGAAAAGAGAAACAGAGTAACACAAAAAAAACAAAAACAAAGTAGTGTACCTCCCCCTGCAATCCAACCCCCCCACCCCCACCTCCTTAAACCGACCCCATCGCTGAAGCATCCCCCCAAACGGGACGTGCGAAGCCCTATCAAAAGAAAAAAAACACAGCATCCAGCCTACAAGAGACTAGGAAAAGAGAGTAGTCTAAAACTATTGACGAACCCTCCTGGGAATGCAAAGTAAATATAACAGTATGCAATGAATGCACCAACTATGAAATAACTGGTTTGTAGAAACGAGAAATGTATTGTAAAGCGTGAAGAGCTAATGTACATTCAGACACACGAAGGCCCATTGAGTCTTGTCAGTAGGAACTAGAACAGTAACAGTAAAAAAGTACACACAATTATTTTCCTTCTGTTTTCCCCCTCTATTTCTCAAATAGATTAAATGTCCAAAATATGAACTATATCCAGAGTGTATCCCAAGTACTTAAAAGGCACTATTGAGAACAGAAATGTATTATGCAACAGTCTTATTGCACTGGTTATTACAGTTCTTCAACAAAAATGTGAACCCATCCTTGGGTAGAGGCACCCCCGAATTAAACTGCGCTCGGAGGAACCACAGCTTTAATATTTTTACCAACAAAGTCTGCAGCGAGGGTTGGGTCTTCAAACTTGTGAACTTGCCCATTGGGAAGGGTGATCCGTAAGACTGCAGGGAAAAGTAGCCCAAACTTGATTCCAGGGCAAGAATGGAGCTCCTTCTTTACTTTCGCGAACATAGCGCGTTTCTTAGCAACTGAGGCAGAATAATCCGGGAAAATGAACACCCGTTTTCCTTCATAGAGTAAGGGAGATGATTCACGAGCCCTCCGTAGAATCTCATTCCGCTCTTGGAACAGGTTGACACGGACAACAAACAGCCGCGGTGGGTCCCCCTCTGCCGGCTTGGCCCGCAATGTACGATGAGCCCGGTCAAGGGTAGGCTTGGCCTCAAGGCCTAGCAGAGCCTGAAGCAACGTTGATAAGAATTTTGTCGGACAGCGTGTCCACCAACGCATTCAAGGAGCTAACCGAAGCTTCCAGGGTAGCTAGCCTCCCGTCTTGATCATTAGCAGCCCGCTCCAGATTGTGAATAGCAGTCCCAAACGAAACAATTTTAGCTTCTAGTGGCGTCCCAGCGGCTGAGATCTCCCTCTTAACGACATTCGAAACAATGTTCTCAAACCTGTTAATGAGATCAGTCCGTGAGTCGTTCAGCATCTCCTGCATCTTGGCTAGCAGCATGCTATCAGCTTGTGGTTCAGCAGGAGCTTCGTGGTCAGCCTTGTTGCGGCCAGTCTTGTCGTTTTTTCCCATGTTTAACTGCTGTACTTACAGGTTGCACAACCAATGTGCTTTCTCGTTCACTAGTAGTCCAGTTTGTTCAAAAAGAGTGTAAAGAGGTGCAAAAATGTTCATTAAACACATATCACGTCAGAGCACCAGCAAAACACGTCCTACAAGGTCGGTTCCCTGGCTCTGCTCCACGTTTCCTCTCTTTTAAACATTTTTGTGCAAAGGTAATGGAGCCTTTTGCACATCTTTGAACTCAGCAGCGTGGTTGTGCTGTAGGAGGTGGAGGTTGGATGTGTTACTTTGGGTATTTCTGACAGTTTTCAAACAAACTTTGCATTTCTTGTGCTTTTGCTCAACATCTATGGCGTAATTTTGGTGCCACCAAACTGAGCGTGCAGCGAGAACAATGTGAATTGTTTAAACTCGCACACCTTCGCTCCAAACCGGTCTGCTGCGTGCTTATCTCTGACAACGTGCTTCTTCTCTGCACGTTCAGCTTCATCTCTGCTCTCACTCGGCTCCATAGAATTAACTGATGTAATTTACATTGTGTTAGACGCTTCTTCACACGACTCATACGCCATTCTCTTTATTTACGCTTTTGACTGGATCGGCGGGGTCGCGTGATTACCACACCTGCTGCAGTTTCTTAAAGGGGAAGAAAATACCAGCCACCAGCAGCCGAAGGCAAACGGCAAATTTAAGTTCATATCGTTTACCGACATGTAAAAATTGTTGCCAGTTATCGTAGTGAATGACGTAGTGAGTAACTGTAAAAATCCGACTCATCGCTCAGCCCAACATCATTGGATGCGGGCCACAACTACTTTTCCCAATAAACAAAACAAAGAAAATAAAATTATTAAAATGTTTGAACCAATTGCCAACTATTGAGCCCAGGTTCCTGCTGGATGTTCCTTAATATGAGAGTTCCGTCTTAAACCCGGAGCTGCTCAACAAAACCAACCTGATAATCTAAGTATTTTGTTCCATTTTGGAACTTTTGAGTTTTTGAAAATTTTGAGTTAGATTAAGAAATCAATGAATCTTTATAGAACAATCTAGGAGATTCCAAGACAATAAATCTCGCTATTCCAATGAAATTTGAATTTCAAACATCAAGGAGCACAGTTTTCACCTCATGTCTGATAAATCAAAAGAACAGGAGAATATTAACAATGACAGGAGAGTATAATAATCCAAGAATGTTCTGTTCAATAGTTTCCTGCTGGATATTTGACCTGACCTGTAGAGCAGAGGCAGCAGACAGAGGGAGGTATCATTATTATGAGATCTGCCCAGCACCAGAAACTATCAGCTCCCTCCCCCCTCTGTATGGCTTGAGAAAAAGCTTTAAAAAAAAGTCAATTCACCGACTGGACAGTAGATAATCCTCATCGTCTCTCTCTGTGTATATAAAAGGAGATCTTATTAGGGTATGTGTAGGTGTTCATGAGAGCTGCCAGCAGTCTATCATGAAGGACCATTGGCAGTGTTAATGAACTCTTGCTGGGTGAGTGTGCATGTCCAGATGGAGCTTGTGTGTGCTTCTCTTCCAGCAAAATGAAGGTTCGAGGTGAAAAGGGTATTGATCTAAGAGCCTCATCAGCTTGGTGAGAGGAGATGTCAACCGCGTGCCCAGATTCAGTTACATAACTAGCAGCGCTATCGACCCGCAGCTATCCGTGAGCAGGGATGCACGCACACACCTCCAGGTGCACATTCGCCAACAATAACCAGCGGTTCGTCTTTCTATTCTGCACACGGCTCAGACTCAAAGCTTCGATTCGTTTTATAGAGGCTGCAGTCATAACACAGGTGTTTCAAGCAGGGCTTGTTGGTGTGTAAACATGCATTCTTAAAGGTTAGAGAGGTAAAGGGGGCTTAACACTCAGCCTGTTAACACAAATACCCAGACGTTTTACATTAACACCCGTCACCTCAGCCAATCCTGCAGAATCGAGTGAAATGACAAGACTCTGACAGCAGCACTAATCGCTGATAGCTAAATAGCAAGGTTGCAAATGAGCTGACTGCAGCGTTTACATTTATTTGCATGCTAATTAGAGATGCTGTCACATTACCAAATGGCAGAGATCAGAGTGATGAACAGGGAGGAAGAAAGAGTATATGAGGAAAGCATCGCACACGGAGCAGATGACAGCAACCATACATGTGACGGTGAGTGCTTTCTGGACGATGCCCTGTTGACTGCTCTCAGTTTATTGTTATGGGGCTTGAGAGATAAGCAACGCCATTAGCTTTCACTGCCTCAGCAAACAAAAAGAGACTCTTCTGAGGTAAAATCTGAAGATCATGGCCCTTCTAACGTAACCCAATCTGAAAAAACAGATGGCAGATGAGAGAAGCAGAAAGGCTCTGCACTAACTCAGAGCAACATGCACGCTATCTGCATCAGGGAGTACTTTTAACCTGTTTTCTTATTCATGTGGAGCTAAAGACTGCTATCAGATTCATAGGGGATGATGACTGTCATTCCAGTCATCTCCCTCAGTTATTTAACAATCAATGCATCCAACCTCTGGAGATCTGGATTGGCCGATTTCCTGTCAAGATGAGAACAGTGTTGAGCAGCGGATCCACGCATGCATATGCATACCTGAGTCTTCAGAGTCTTTGCTGTCAGGGACGTCCTCCATATCATCATCAGACATCTCCATCTCCTCTTCACGTCTGATGTCCATCAGCTGCTCGTTGTGCATGTTTCTGATCTCCTGTGAAACAGGGAAAGGAGGGGTGGGTGAGAACTGCCAAGAATCATGAGGACTTTAAAGAAAGTGCTGAACTAGACTGGGTGCAATCGCCAGTAAAGAATCCTCTTCTATAGTTAATGTTGAGTATGAGCTTTAAGGAATGGGTGGAGGATAAAAGAAGGGAGCTGAACAGAGATGAAATGCATCAAAACTAAAGACCTGCTTTCTTTTTCAGAGCTCAGACTATAGATGTGGTTGGGAGAACACTGAGACGATGTGTTTCTAATTTAACATCAGTTAAAGATTGTTTTCTTTATGTCTAAACATCAAATTTGAATGTTTGGTCAGGATTGTGTGTGAGATTATTTCTAAAGAGAAATAAAGATTATGGTGTGCTTTTCTATTCAGCCTTCATGCTTTAATATTTCATTGAAATACTGTACCATTGACAGCCATTACATTTTAAACATTTTGCGCAAATGAAGAGTGAAACATTTGACAATTTTTATTTGCAAAACACCTCAAATTCTGTTAGTTCAGATGGAGCGCACAGGTTTCCACTGGATTCAGTCTTTAACAGCCTCAAACTGATTTTCTTCTATAGAAATCCTGGATTTACTTCTGTCAAACTATCAGCTCTCTAGCTGCATACAGGTATTTCCAGAACATGAGGCTGCCACCACCATGCTTTACAATAGGGATTATTATTTATTTATATTTTATATATATATTTTTTGCCATATAGAACCTTTTACAAGTAGAACAAAAGGTTTTGCTCTCGTCTGTTGAGAGGATGGTCTTCCACATGTCTGCATTGTTACTTACATCTCTAACTGGCAAACATGCTTTCTTTTTGGCACTTTACATAATATGCTGGTAAGCATGACTAATACTGTAGTCGTCTCCTCAGCAAACTGTCCCAGCTGAGCTGTGGATCCCTGCAGCTTTAACAAAGCTAGCCTAGCCTTCCTGGATCCCTCTCTGGCTAATGCTCTCACTATCTGCACTGTTAAATATAGTGAATGGACATAGAAACGTGGTGAGTTTGCAGTTGTGCCGCATTCCATCGATGTTTGGACAGTGGATTAAACAGGGATCTGTGGGATGTTTAAAGCTTGAATTTCAGAAATCCTCTTTTTTTAATCGATTCTCCACAAATTTGTCTCTAGTCTTCATGATGTTGTGATAATTTTTTATAGAACTGCTACATTTATTCACTCCATTCACTAAATACCAAATGAATACTGCTGGATCTCATTTCAGGGTATCACCGTAGAAGTGGCCCGAACATAGCACACTTTTTCTAGATTTTAATTAGTAAATAAAACGGAAAACAATTGTTTTAATTTGCTTTAACTATATTATTTTTGCTTCTTTATGTTTATCTATCACATATAACATCAATGTAATGTAATAAAGTTTATGGATATGCTGAATATGAAAAGGGTCAATGATTCTGTGAGGCAACGTCTGTTTAGCAAAGACTTGTATAGATAATAGGCATAGAAATGTAAAGATGCCATTCTTAATCTCTGTAATTAGTCATTGCTATAAGGCAACAAAAAAGAAATAAAAAGATTCCTATTTGAGGTAATTATCACACTTAAATAAAGGCAAGGTGCCATTATGTTTAGATGAAAAAAATTTGCAAATTGATGATCCTTAATAAATAGTAATTAGATAACTGTTTTGAATGCCTACGGATCCAGCTAAGGACTAAAGAGATTCCTACTTGAACTGATGAAAATCAAACTCTGTAAGGAAAAAACAGTTAAGTAGGACACATTTTCATGGTTAATTTACACACAGCACACACCATTGAAAATAAAGCTCCAGAGATTTCACACAGCATATTGGACAAGAAAAATCGGAGAAAACAAAATAGTTTTAGATGGAAGAGGGTTCTAAAATAATCATCTGTAAATCAACAGCTGAGAAAACTGCATATTAGCACCATCTAATTCTAAAAGCTCTAAAAGAAGATAAAAGCCACTCTGTGGAGTCAAGAATATAACACTTTTTCATACATATTTGCCAAAAAGATCATCCTCAAGCATTATTATTAAGCTTTAATTAGCCGATAATTAAAACACAGAAGATTATATGATGTAGAAATGGTAAAGTATGAAAGGATTTGGAAACCGACAGGCTGGTTTTATTTTTTGGTTGTTTCTCGCTAAAGTTAGCAGAGAGTAAATCAACCATCTGCCGACTGACGTCAGCAAGTAAAACTCATGGAAGGAGTCACACAGGTACTCCAAACACACCAGCACATTAATGCGTCCAACCCACTGGTGGGAGAGAGGCACACTGACAGGAGGAAGCAGCTGTTGTCTGACTGAGGAGCAGGGCTGAATCCATTTAACTTTTCTGCCTTTTCTTCTAAATGTTTCACCTCCCTCCCTGCCACAGTTCAGTTCGCTGTGGACACAGGTTCACAGCATACAAGTCTGATTTCTGTGGAAACAAGCTTGCATCAAGCTATTTTCCAGGGTAAATAAGTAATTTGTTGTGATTTAACATAGATGAGCAGCTACATGAGGTTTTTCACACTAAAAACCCATTATTATGATTCTCTGACCTTCACACAAACCTACAGTATGGCTGCGTCTTGCGGCTCTTATTACCTCCTCATATTTATCCGAAGCCAGCGGCTTTCACTGGAGGCAGACTGAGTGCTCACAGAAATAAATAACGCAGGGCAGAACTGAAGTAGCCACTGAAGAAATATAAGTGCGAGAGAGACCTAGATATAGAAAAGCTGTAATATGGTTCAAACCAAAATACAGAGGAAATAAATAAGAAATCATTAGTATAGAGAGCCAGGAAAAAATAATCACACCTTAGGAACCTTTCACAGAAAAGCTGCTGCTACTGTGGCCTGTCATCCTTTGCATGATTTTTAAGTAAAAACGTATATCTACTTAAAATATATATACATATATGTCTGAAAGTTTTTAGTAGCACAAAAAAAAATTTTTTCATTCTAGCTTACAAATGTATTTTAAAGCTCTATGGAGTCTCCTGACTTAAAAACTGCTACAAGTACAGGCTATTAACGATTTTACTTTGTGTTGGTCTATCAAAGAAAATCCAACTAAAACACATTGATGATTACAGCTGTAAGAACATAGAGTGGCTTCATCACTCAACCAACAAACTTTCACAGAAGCTACGTTTAAACCTTTGCAGTGACAGAAGGCGATGCAGCTGGTAAAACTTCAGGTCGACTGTTTTTATAGTTCTGAGAATCAGAGCAACAGTTAGTATTTCAATCACCTACCTTATAAAGAGAGGTTTTAGCACAGGACAACTGCTGCTTCTGCCACAGATTCAGTTTTTATTATGCGTACCCGACTTAATGTGTCCCTAAATTACAGCTTGAGTATGTTTGTCGAGCTGAAGTTAAAAAAATACAACAACTTACCAATCGAAACATGACCATAAATGATCCTTTAGACTCCGGACTACTACACACTCCAAATCCTCCATTACATACAAACCATCATCATGTCAATTAATGTTCCATTTGGCAGAGTAAGAGCGCAGCAAGCAGATGATAAAGCAGTCTTGCCTGAGGAAGAAAATCCACATACTTTCACTTTTCACTTAAGAAGTTTTTCTCGCCATAACCCTGGAATCCATTGGTTTAGGGGGAAAGAGCTTGTACAGATTTACCTGTTTCCAGGACACCCTTTAAGATGGCAGCGCTCACCAAGCAGCTTGTATTCATTCAGGAGGGAGGGGAGGAGGACAGAGGGAGAAGTCTGGACTTCTGAACTAATAGAAGCTGGTGAACAGGGTCGGCTTATTGCAAAGTACTTACTATAGCCTGCTTTTCTGCATTGCTTCAAGAAACATTTTAATAATTATCCCCTTTCTGTTCCACACTGTAAGACTAGTTCAAACATAATTAAGTTCTCACTGAAACAAGGTAAAAAACAAAACAGAATATCTATTTTACATATTTTATACAACAAACACAATGAAATCAAAGTGCACCAACCTCGACTTGTTTGCGCCACATGTCCAAGTTCTTGCGCTGAGCTTTGGAGAAATGGTCCCATGCCTTTTGTTTGGAAGCAGCTTGGAATACAGACACAATCTGCTCAACTGTGGCGGGATGCGGGGAAGGAGCAGAGACCACCCAGAGACAGAGACAGAGAAAGACAGAGGGCAGTTGGGAGGGAGCAGAGGAGTGAGAAAGTGGAGTCAACTAGGCATAAGAACTCTGTGTGAGCATGTTTGTGTGTTTAACATACCTATGACTGATGCCGCTGCACCATCCTAAGGATGGATGTTCCAAGTTACAGTTCAAAAATCATTCATCATTCAGTCTTCCCATTTTCTAAAAGCCTTTGGTTGTGGCTGCCTATAAAACTTTTAATCCCAGGACGTGACCATTTTAATCCCAGGATATATCACTTTCCGACCTTCTTTGTCAAAAATTATTTATCATCCATTCAGATATAAAAATGACTGTTTAACTGTAGGGATGTCTCAGTGTTTTATCTATGAATGCTGCTCATTGTGAACATCTGCTATTTTTACCACAATATTTGGGGTACATAAAACAAGCAATCCGCCCCAGGAAGTTTCTTCTACACCTGGCTTCATTTTTTAGTCCAGGGTTTTTAAAATCTACTCATTTAAAAATGGTACAACAACCTCATGGGTGATCAAATCGAAGAACTCTAAATAATAAAATAGGAAAGTGTACTGAAGACTAATGTTCCATGTATTTTATCTCATAGATCATATGAGCTACTGCTGCATAACTCTTTCCTTTTTAATAGAAAGTATCCCTGGACCAATGCTTCTGTGTTTTCTGTCTGAGTGCTTCGTTTGTCATTCCTCTAGCTGGCTGCAGCTGATTGCTGTTTCTGCAGACTGCAGGTTCTGCAGGAGGTTTCTGCTGTTGGCTCTGTTCAGACCAGGTATTAACATGGGTCCAGGTAGATCAAGAGGTTATAAGATGACTCTAAGAGCAATCACACCCAGGCGATCACAATATCATGCTTACTATCAGCTTTCATTATTATTTTTTTTAATCTTTATGTATTTCTTTTTTAATGCTTTTCTTTTTTGTAGCACTTTGAGGTCTTTTTGATGAAAAGTGCAGTATAAATCAAATGTATTATTATTATTATTATCAGTTGAACAATACATAGCTGCTGTTTCATTAACATCTCGGATACATCCGGTCACTACATTTTTATTCCTTTTAAGGTCTTTGTGCATTTATTTTGGCTTCAAAGTAAGGCTGTATGATTTTGCCAAAACATCTAAATTGCAATATGTTTACAATCTTTTGAAAATAATAAAAATTAAAGGGTGTGCAATATCAAATTAAATAACTACTAGAACCTGTATGCCCAAATCCCACTTATACATTAAAATCAGCTATTTGTTTCATTTGACAGCACAGGGTCCATATGAGGCTGTATCAAATCCTGGCAAACTGCCTTTGACTCTTGGTAACAGAAGCAATGAGGATATGCTTGGTTTTCCTTAGTGCACCTTTTCAGTGCAAGTTTGTTATTAGATTTGCTCAGAGACTGCCGGCGGCCAAAAATAACCTACTGTTCTTCTGCCAGCATTGACCATGGTGCAGCTCCTCTGCAGAGCAGGTCTCGTTAGAATGTTACTCAAAGATGCCTTCTTACTGCAGCATTACAGTCTTCTGATTGCTTATTCCTCTGCAGAGGACACTTTTCCTTTTCACAAAGAATAAGAGCAGATCAGACAACATGCAGCTCCAGAGTTCTTGTTGAGAATAACACTTTGAATCAGCTATCTGAGTTATTTATGGGTAAAATTGCTTGAATGAGTCAAAAGCATCAACTTTAGGGTCATTGCAGACCCTGCCTGTGCAGTGATCCGCAGCATAATAGGTCTTCATCCCCTGAGCTTACAGCTCTGTTTGCAGTGGTTTTAGAGGACCTTTTGGGAGATCTGCGACTTTCTGAACTCCAAATGTACACAGAAGAATAAAACAAACAGATTCTGTATGAAAAGGTGTGTTTGCAGGGTGCTAAAAGACACAGAAACTCAGGAATCAATAGCATCTTCCATGTAATCTGATGAACAGACTGATGATGAAGGCAAAGACAGAAACTGAGCACAAAAAGAAAATTATTCGTTCTAAGAATTCTCTGTTTTAAGAAAATCTTTAAATCTTGTTTTTCTTAAATGCTTTTTTTTGCTTCACATAAAAAGGTTTCAGTTATAAAGGATTTGCTCTCTCACAGATTTTGAATGTTTTTGCTTTTGTTGTTACACTTAAATGTTTTGCATCATTTCTCCCAAAAAAAGGCTTTTAAATTATAGCTTCATATGTTAGAGAACAAAAGCTTTGTAGATCCTTATGCTGCTGAGTGAAAAACAATAACTCTTTAGCATTTAAAATTTTTATATGAGGATTGTTTTACATCTGACAGATGGAAACGTTTCAGTTAAAAGCTGACGAGGTCAGTCCAAATTTTTCACACTGGTAGATATGGATGACTGTTCGTTATATTGAGTGTTGTCTTTTGTGATGTCAGCCTTTTTCATGTTGTCTGTTTTAATGGGTTCTTGATTATAAAGGTTAAAAATCAATCAGCTATCCAAACACTTGTGTTAATTACATTACATTAATTCATGTTTTAACAAGAGGGGCAATTACTTTTTGTCAAGGGCCAAGGTTTTTACATTTGAAATAAATAATCAATTAAAAACCGCATTTTTTATTTTCATCCAGGTCATTTTTTTTAAAAAGGGAAAAGAAGAAGAAATCTGTAAGAGTGCATATCTGTTTCCACAACTCTGCAAAACACCTTTGCATTTGCTCCCTATAAAAAGACCACTTCAATCACACTTAACATAGCAACAAAGAAATTAAGAAGTGTGCATATTATAAAAAGGTAAGCCATCAGTTCAAACCTGTAAAATAGCTCCAGTGGGTCAGAGCACATTTTTAATCAAACTAAAAACCAAACTTACAGGAAAGGCAGCACCATGAATGGGAATGTATATGGGTCAAAATAATTGAAGATGGCAGATTTAATAAACAATGCATGAAACACTACCAACTGCGACTGAGGATTGACTGGATGTTTACATTTTATTTAGCATGCGTGTGATGGGATGTGTGGAGATGGAGCGCTGCAGGCTGTGGTGTAAACTGGCATCTGCACAGCTCAAGCTGTCAAAGGTGGGAGCTGCACAAGCATGGGGCTTTCTGCCTTTGGCTTTATAGGAGCTCATAAGAACTTAGCATGCAGTTACTGTGCATGTTTGGTCTCCATTGTATTCTAGTTTAAAAAAAGAAACGTGTTAGGCTACTTACTTCTTTCATCTGAAGGGAACCTTAATAACAGACTCCTGATGTCTCGCCTTTCATGAATCCGAAAATAACCTCGAACTTTTGTAGGTATTTTTCAGTTCAAAGGCAACAAAAAAACATTTTCTTCCCTTTTAATCTGAAAGCCCTTTAACTTACCATTCTTTGATCAACAATTTAGATCATGTCTGTTTATTTAATGAATGGGATGAACATAAATGTAAATGTTTGCACATATACTCTAAATGTCAGGTTATGAACAAAAAATACTTACTTTTAAGGGGATATCAGCACTCCAGGCAAATAAGTCTCAATTTAGATTTTAATATGTAACATAAAGAAAAAAGATCGACCATTTTAAAGCCCATCTGACCTGCATATCTATTCCAAGAGGATTGTTTTTACTCCTTAAGCTTCACATATAATCAGTTCTCAGCCACTAAGTATTGTGATTAAATATTATGTAATTGACTAAATTAAAGGAAAGCAGACTTATGAAGTGGAAGGTAAATAGTGGTTTCCAAAGGTTTATACAAATAAAAATGTGTAAAGTGTGGCTTATAATTGTATTAACTTCCCTTTTGGTCTGACCTTTCATCTCAGAATGAATAAAGATGTTGTCTTTAGGCCTCTGGCAGTTCTTAGTCAACATTAGTAAAGAAACAGTATCATGAAAACCTAGAGATCCTATACAGAACAGGCTTTAAACAAAGCACTATTTCTGGCCTAAAACTTGCACCTCACATCACCCTATATACACTGTGTGCAGAATTATTAGACAAGTTGTATTTTTGAGGATTATTTTTATTATTGGGCCACAATTGTGTGATATTACTGTGCAGAATTATTAGGCAACGTAATAAAAAACAAATATATACCCATCTCACTTGTTTATTTTCCCCAAGTAAACAAATATAACAAGTACAAATTCAGAAATAAACATTTGTGACATTCAAAAACAAAAAAAAACAAACAAATCAGTGACCAATATAGCCACCTTTCTTCACCATGATGCTCAAAAGCCTTACGTCTAGCTGTTTGCGATCCACATTGTGTGCAGCAGCCACCACAGCCTCCCAGACACTGTTCATATCATGTTTTTCTTGAATGATGGCGACTTCTTCTTGTACCACTGTTTGAAGAAAGTGTCTTCCAGAAACTGGCAGTACATCTGGGAGTTGATTTTGACTCCACCATCAACCCAAAAAGGTCCCACAAGCTCATCTTTGATGATACCAGCCCAAACCAGTACCCCACCTATACCTTGCTGGCGTCTGAGTCGATAAGGAACTTGCTGCCCTTTACTGATCAAGCCTGGTGCCCGTCCATCTGGGCCATCAAGACTCGCTCTCCTTTCATCAGACCAAAACACCTTGGAGAAATCAGTCTTCAGATATTTCTTGGCCCAATCTTGATGTTTTCTCTTGTTCAAAAGTGGCCTTTTTTTGGCTTTCCTTTCCTTGGCCAGGTACCTGAGTATTGAGCACCTTGTGCTTCTCTGCACTCCAGGCATGTTGCAGCTCTGAAATATGGCACAACTGGTGGCTAATGGCTTCCTGGCAGCTTCACGCTTGATCCTTCTCAATTCATGGGGAGTTATTTTGAGTCTTCTTTTCTCAACATGCTTCTTGCGCCCCTGTTGGCTATTTGCCATGAACCGCTTGATTGGGCGTTGATCCCGCTTCAAAAGCTTGAAGCGCTGCACCCCTCTGAAGGATATTTGACAATTTCTGACTTTTCAGTCTGTCAAATCTCTTTTCTGACCCAAATTGCCAAAGGAAAGGAAGTTTGCTAATAATTAAGCACACCTTATCATGGGGGTCATTAGGCCACAGCCCTTCTCATTACAGAGATGCACACCAACTGATTTACTTAATTGGTAGTTGGCTTTCAAGCCAAAGATGATGTGGTCAAAATACTAATTTGCCTAATAATTCTGCACACAGTGTAGATTACATAGCATTAGGAAAAATAACCTTACTGTTGAGATGGTTTCATTCATCAGGATCTATTTTTTTCACATCAGCGCATGTGTGGAGCTCACAGAGCCAAACCTTGTGCGTGTATCGTTTCAACAAAGTCACGTGACCAATACAGGAGCTGCTTCAAACTAACTGACGCAATAAACTGTGTTTATAAGTACGTCAACGAGGTCTGCGAAAAAAAATCTCTGATCTTTAGCATGTCATTATCAAATTTATCAAGAAATATGGAGCAACTTTAAGGCAAAACAAAGGTTTCAGCTGTGTGGGACAGATTTTCTTGTTGGGCCATCCTGCTCCTCTCACTTATCACTCGAGTTATCTGAACTTAAATTAAATTCAAATAGATTTTCCGTTTGCCGAACTTACTGCACACGTTTAGTTATTTTTTCTTTATTCTAGTCCGCAACATCCTTATTCACGTTTACTTACATTTGCACATTATCTTATGTTTAAATGTTTATTTATTGACTGCATCTAAAAATGTAAAAAATATTTCCAATTTAAATGAAGATATAAAATAATAACATAGAATGACTTCAATCATATTATTGTTCTAGGTCATCGAATCAGTCAGTTCAGTCTGTCAAATAGGCTGCAAGTGGGGATTTTAAAGGTCCAGCAGGTGTCAGTATTGAGTGACACAGTACCAACGCAGTATTGATAAAGTTTGAAATTAGTCGAAACGCTTCATGGTTCCTCAACAATCCATCACTAGCTCTGAAGTAGTGAACTTTGACTCACATGACTGATCAGCTGTTTCAGATGTTTAAGTCTTCCCAGATGATCCCATTATGAACGTAAATGGTTGGAAGCAACATCGGCTCTACTAGCAAAAGACATGTTAACCAAGAAAGAACTTTCATGAACGCAAGACATTCATTAAACTTTCCTCCATTACTGATCTGTGGTCAGTTGTAGATTTTCAGCGTCTATTTCCTGTTTACTACTGTCATGTCTGTCGACGAATATGAGGCCTTTGCGGCGCTTGGTTTATTTGCTTCAAACCAAAAGGAAACAAATTTATATTTCCTTTTCTTCAAACTTTTAAAAGTTTGCTTAAAGTTTGAATTTTAGTAAAATGGAAACACGGCTATTGCTGAAAGGAATCTAGAGGAACTTTTTCTAATGAGAAACATGGAAGTGGTTTGTTTGGAAGGATCTGCATATCATCCCCACGGTGAAAGGATCACGGTGAGGGGAGGTTTTGTTTAGCATGGACTGTAAACATAGAGCAAGAGTGTAATGGTTTATATCAAAGCATATTAATGGACTAGAATGGATTAGTCATCGTCCAAACCTGATTATATCTGCTATGTGTCTTTCCTAACCTTGCGCTGCAAGCTGGATTGTCGCGAGATCGCAGTTTTCAGTCTCACAAAAAATCCATCTTGAAAGACTCCCGCTAATAGGTCCGTCTCGTAACAACCAATTGTAGGAATGATGGCAGTTAGAAGGGCCTTGCTAGGGTATTACAGGTCTGGCTACACTGGAGGACTCACCTGTCGATATACCGCAATTGACTTGGTTTCAGCTAAAATAGCAACAATTTGTCTTTTAAAGAAGGAGCAAATAGAAGCATTTTGTGCATTTGAAGATGGGAAAGATGTCCGTGTTTTTCTTCCAATAGGATATGGAAAAGGTTTGATTTATCACGTCACTCCTCTAGTTGTAAAAACACTCAAGAAGCTGCAGACGAATCCTATTGTGATTATCGTATCACCATTGGTGGTTCTCATTGACAACCAAGTTGCCCGAAGCCATTAATAATAATTGAACTTTATTGATCTCACATAGGAGAAATGTACCTCTGCATTTAACCCATCTCCTTGGGGAGCACTGGGCTGCCATTGTGGGGCACCCAGGGAGCACTGTGGGGATAGGGGTCTTGCTCAGAGACCCAGAGTGGCAGTCTGTGGGAGTTCTATCCCCTAACCACTAGGGCTGCCACTCCCCCTATTAAGCTGGGTATTGGCTGATACAATTGGCTGAAGGCGTGTTATGGAGGACGGGTACTAGCTGGCACATCACCCAACCAGCTTAAAGTGTTGTACTAAATACCCCTCCTATCCACAGACAGACTGAAGTGGAGCCATCCCAGATGGATAACTTAAAACTCAACTCAGTTCTATACATATCAATCTGGCTACTGCCAGGTTAGTGTCTAGTCCCCATTTAGACCCAGCTGGTTGTATAACGTATTGAGCTGGTAGGGTTAAAAACAAATGCACAACTGCAGTTCTTTCTGTTAATCTACAGAAATGGTGTACAATTCAAGATAAGAGAAAAGGTTAAAACCATGGTTAATTTTCTTTCCACTTTTAGATAATGCATTACTCAGGAATTGAGAAAGCTTCCTGGAGAGGTGGCGAAACGTCTTCAAATCTTGAAAACCAAGTCCAGTGGATATTTTTTGAATTTTTACGGAAATAGTCAGTAGTCAGTAACATCAGATCTTCATAAAAAAAAAAACTAAAATCTGAGTTTATATAAGGACAAAGTCTCAGAACACTAAAGGTGCGAGGCACTGTGGTGAGTAGGAGAGATGTTAGAGACTCACATTGAGCCACTATGCCAGCCAGAGCCGTCTTGAACTTGTCTTTGGCCTCCTCCATCTCCTTCTCGTGCTGACTCTTCTCACCCATCAGCCGGCGGATGTGGCTGTTGGAGGACTGGATCATGGAGTAGAAGTTGTTGGCATTTCTGCGATTGACTTCCCCCCTTTCCAGCCAGGTCAGGAGCACTCGCACGGCCTCTGGAAACTTTCCATCGTCTACGGAAAACAAAAGCAAGGACAAAGTGAAAGCAAATCATTAATGTCGCACCTGCATTTCATAATATTTCACAATTTTTTACCACTGAGTAAAAATAAAAAAAAATGACTAAAAGATAACCTCCTTCCCCAGAATTACAACTCTGTTACACCACAAGAAGAAAGCCATCACTTAAGCTGTATATCTTGCTAACAAACAACATTATGGGCTAAAATGAGAACTTGGAGGCAAAATAGGCTATAAAACCCATTTCTACTGCAGGTGGTCTGTCATCATAGTGTGTAACTGAGTTTGGAGTACAGTAATACAAACTGGCAGTAAAAACAGCAAGATCTCTTTCTCCCTCTGGGTAAAAAAGTCAACTAAATTCTGCAGCACATGACTGTGTTGCTCCCAACAGCAGCCCGGAGAGATCACAAACAAACTCTTGGCTGAAACAGCACAGCTTCTGAGTTTATTTCTTGGTTTTTGCGAGGGCCAGGCAGCGGAGAAGAGAAAAAACCCCATGCAGATGGTAGAGAGACAGAAAGTCACGGCCATGTTGTTATCAGGCCACTGTGACGGAGAGCTGGAAGTGCTACTGCTCATTAGAGAAACAAGTTTATCCTGGCAGAGAGTCGACAGAAAACTGTAAAAAGGCAGAAAAGAGCGCTTTGGAATGTA
The DNA here is from genome assembly GCF_016077235.1 of Cyprinodon tularosa. Taxonomy (NCBI): domain Eukaryota; kingdom Metazoa; phylum Chordata; class Actinopteri; order Cyprinodontiformes; family Cyprinodontidae; genus Cyprinodon; species Cyprinodon tularosa. The sequence continues at coordinate 680,903 of NW_024038531.1, read as the reverse complement.
GGATGAGTTGTGAGGGCGGATGAGATAAACAAGGAGCAGGTTATAGGGACCCACTTATGCACTGTTTAACAAACTGGTAGAGGAAGCTCCCACAGTTTGTAAGAACACCTGAAATACTTTGTTGGAGGTACATGCTGAACTTTAGGACTGTTCCTGAGACACCCAGTAATATATCTATTTACCTGAGCTCTCCTAAACAGTTTTTACTTTAAAATATATTTTACAAATTTAAAATTTGATTCATTTACAGAAATGTCAGACTTCAAGTAAGAAGGGAAGGAAAGATGCAAGGAAAAAAAGCAAGGCTATAATAAATAAATCTAAGGAATGGAGAAAGGAACAAAGTAAATGAGGTAGAAGAGAAGACAAAGATGGTGGGAAGAGATAAGTATCGAATAAAATAAGGGTACAGAGAGGAAAGAGAGAAGAAAATACAGGAAGAATGGAAGGACATAAGGACAGAGATGGGGAAAAAGAAGGAAGAAGATGGGAAAAGAGCTTTACTCCTCATTGACTAGGTCGTAGCCACAGTTGCCCTGGGGCAGACTGACATTGGCGCCACTGGGCTGCTGACCACCACCACCAAAGAAGAAAGGATGAATGGTAGGACACCAGGAGGGAGGTGTGCAAGGAGGACAATAAACAACAATTAGACGAAGGAACAGGAAATGCAGTCTGGAACAACAAAAATATTTCCCATTTTCCCTTTTTATCCCACACACTTACCCAGAGTTTAAAAACATCTAAACAAGATGACATTATTTTATAGAAACCCGGCTGCCTTTTTCATATCATATCAAGTTTAAACTTGAAGAATATTCCCTCATGTGATGAAGAAGCTATGTGTCTCAGAGGCTGCAAGCATCTGTGTCTACCTTTGATTTTGTCCCCCAGCTGGCTGCACTCATGCTCTGAATAGTGGACAATCGGAGGAGGGGAGGGCGGCCGCAGGCGATCCTCCTCCATCTTGCGCCTGTGGCGCTCCTCTCGGGCCAGCATGCGCTGGCGGCACTCCCACTCATACAGGTCATCTCTGGCCTGTGCAAAGTCAACGTGGAGGCGACCGGTGTCCTTTTTGTCTGTGCTGGAGCCCAAACGGATTCGATAACCTAGCAAAGATACAGATAACTGGTTTAAAAATCTATTTTTACCAAAAAAACCTTTGAATTTATTTGAAAATAGATGATATAGATAAGAGATACAATCCCAAAATAACAGCCCTGGTATAAAGGCAGTACGCAGCCCTTTTTCAAAATCTCTACAGTCGTATCTTAACTCTCACGGATCAGAGAATTTAAATCAATGACTTCTGCTTTCTTAGCTCTCTGTGAAGACAGTCACAGTAAATCCTCCAGTCACAATATTTAAGGATTACAGGTTAAAATGCTTTACACAGTTTATATTCGGAGACAAAAATAAAATAACATTCCATGAGAGCGTAAACCACCAGGTTTTTAGGGACATGAAGCAGACTGTCAATTAATAGTGAAATATTTATTAAGAAAGGATTAATCAGATTTTTCTATCTCTGGAAAAATTAAAATAAAAACACAGCACATGACTAAACCAAAAATTTATGTATTATAATTCATATTTAGTAGCCTATTGATAAACAGCTAAATAACAATTTTAGCTCCACTATTTCCACCAATATGGTGACTGTGCAGAAACCTCTCCTCCTGAGGAAACACACGTTGACAGTGGAGAGAAAGAATTATTTTAACAGACAAAAAACAACTTAGTATTAGAGGACATAATGCATTATAGTTGTTTTTTTTTTCAAAATCTTGTTTGATATGTGTAGCTCTGCATGAACTGGTCACTGCAGAAGAGACTCGGAGACGCGTTACTTTTCTATGTGTTCAGTGAGACCTGAATGGTCCTCATTAACACTCTTAACTTCCCTCTTATACCTACTCTATCATACTTGTTTTGTTTTAAAAATGTCCAGTTGTGGAATTAATTACAATCCTTTTGTTTAAGTGGTTTAAATGACCCAAATACTCAAAGAAATAGATTGCAGACAAATCAGGAATCGAGATGAAAGAGAAAATTAGGAGTTTCTACTTCAGTCTGCTCTCACTGCCTTAGACTCTTAATCTAGCGCAGCCTTAATATTTCATATGAGGAGAAGCTGGTGTGCTGGAGCTGCCTGTGTGTGTCATTGCTGGGTATTGTTGTTTACACAGGCTCTCCCTGAGTGTGTGTGGGTGGGGGATTATTTATGGGGAAACTACATAGCCCTGTCATCGCTCTAATATATGAACCTCTGCACCCACACCTCACTGTAAGAAGAGAGGCTGCTGAAATCAAGGGATCTCTCATTCAAACTCACTATCTCTCATGGATTTGTGTGCACACACACACACACACACACACACACACACACACACACACACACACACACACACACACACACACACACACACACACACACACACACACACACACACACACACACACACTTAAGCTGGGAATATTTCTGAGAGGCTGGCTCTTCTGAGTGGGCTTTTTAAAGCAGAAGAGAGTGGTCATCGGTTTCCACAGAGAGATTGAGCATCTCTGTTCTGTTCAGCTTGAAAATGAAGACGAGATAAGAGCACACAAAGTGGAGCCTGATAGGTGGTAGAGATTTTTTTTATTATTTAGTAATCTGGATTTTTCTTACTGAACTATGTCTTTCCTCACTGTTACTGTTCTGAATCACAAGCTGATAAACTGGGAATTTAAGGTCCTTTGTGATCTAATTTTTCCCATTTTCAGTCCAAAATGAACTGATGCTGATCTATGCGACGCCACAGCTACATGTTTGTCTCTATAAAGTAACTCCTAATTGTTGAATTAGAGCTTTAAATAATCTAATTAAGGTTAAATGCAACACAACAAACTCAGCTAGGCATCATAAATCAGGCCGATCTTCACATTTCTAAATAAAAACCCTCAAACCCTGACTGTCATTAAACTTTGAAATGATTGTGAATGTATTTAAATCCATATAAATTGTCCATTTTACCAACAGGTTTAAATAGCATCTTCCATCTCAAATATTTAAAAAGATGTCTCTTTAAAACACATACTAGTTCTATTTATTTTTCAGCCCTGTGTTATAGAAAAGTGTTTTAACAAATTGGAGGTAATTTTACTTTTTTTCCCACTTTTTTTTCCAAAACTGCTACTAAAGTATATTTAGGATTATTGTGCTGTTGGGAAACTATACTTAGTCCAGATTTAAAATGGTGTGAATTTATGACGGACCTCCTTCAATAATTAAATGTTGCACTTGTGACTTTCGCCACAATACCGCCACCGCCTTGTTTAACAGTTAACACAGTGGTTTTAGATGTTAAAGTCTCATCTCAACTCATTAAACGCACTCTAATGTTTGAAGGAGTCCAGATGAGATGTTCTTACCTAGTAACATTGTACCAACTGTTAAGTATGTAGGTGTTACCATCATGCTGAGGGACTAATTACCTGCAATCACAGACGCAAAAAAAAAAAAACCCTCATCTTCTCAGATCATGAAAGGTCTCTTGAGAAAGCATTGCAGTAAAAATGATATTTATACACTTAATTCAGTTATAAACAGGCTTCACTTCAACAATAGTTTGAGGCACCTTCCACTTAAAGATAAGTGTGAGTTTTGGTTTCATGGATTACTATTAAATATCAAAACCACTTTTCTTTCTCCTAAGCACAGTAGTTTAAGATTAGATGGTTTAGGCATGCAGGTGGTGCACTGGTTAGCGCACATGACCCATGTACGGAGGCCTTAGTCCTCGATGCGGCCGAACCGGGTTCGAATCCGACCATTGCCACATGTCTCTCCCCCTCTCTCATACCGCTTTCGTGTTATTCTATTGAAAAAACGAGCCACTAGTGCCGAAAAAAAACAAAAACAAAACAAAAAAAACATTACACACTTCCTTTTTCTACAAAATTATGCATCTCTACATGTACAAAGTAGATAAACTGCTTTTTAGATAAATTCCCTCATGTGCTGAAACAATTATTCAGAGAATGAACTAATTGTATTTAATGGATCTCTGAAACCAATGCCAACTCATTTATCACATTATATACTTGTTAACTGGAGTACACCAACTTTAAAATATGCATTTTCTGAAATGAAAATTCATTCAGAGTAGTAATTAAGCCAGAAATGAATAAAAAATATATGCATTTTAGATGTAAAACTTCTTTGTCTTTAAAGGCACATTACAGAGTTTTGTAATGTTTTGTGGCCAAAACACAGAACTGCAGCACTCTTCTGCTCATAATTATCAAGGTTTTTCGTTATTTGCTGATGAAGATTCTCAGTTATCCAGGTCATAGTCATTCCGTAAAAGTTTAGACCGACCTTCAGAATCATAGACAGGTTTCAGATATTACAGGCTAACAATGGAACCAAACGACCCACTCGTCAGTGTCCATTTGCATGTTGCCAAGCAATACAAGGCCTTGTCTATATAAAGACTCAAACTCACTGCGGATCCAGACATTTGAATTGAGAAAGCTTCCTGGAGGGAAAGAGAAACGTCTTCAAACCTTGGAAACCAAGTCCAGTGGATTGTTTTTTTAACTTTTACGGAAGGTTTTTTGTTTTTACTTTTTCTCCCTAGATGGAGTTACGGTTCTTGTTTGAGTTTAGCTGGATGCTGATCTCTTCTGAGTATCCACAAAGGTCGGACCAATCCAACATGGAGGAGCATGACGTCACATCAGCAGAACAGCGTGGGAACTTCTGACTTCAGCAAAACCGGATAAAAGATTATAGACGCATCGGAAATGACCTACTGATTCAGTCTGCTCATGAAACAATGTTTTAGTCGTAAAGGGTCAAATAAAAAGCTTATTTTAAAGATATTATTTTGTAAAAACTGACGGTGTCTCTTTAAATCGGCTTTATGCAGAACTAATAATGTTAAATAGTTTTAGCTTCAGTTCTGTAAAAAAAAAATTCTACCGTGCTGCTTTTCATATATTAATTGTTTAATTGGAAAAGAAAAGTCAACACATGAATCCATGACTGTATGGAATATGATTGAAACCTGGGCCTGTGCAAAGGTACCAAACAAAACCCAACCACTCCTGATAATCCTGTTTTTAATATATTAAAGTTCTCATCATTCAACACTGAAAAATTTGCTTCCAACTAGATCTGCACTGCATTGACAAAATAATTGCAATGTGCAGTTGAGGTATGAAAGTTTACCAGACAGGAAGAGAGCCTTGTCTACTGTGGACTCCTCTGCGAATCTGATGTGGCAGAAGTTCTTCTTGCTTTTGCGAATGGCTGTGATATCGCCGCACTGCCCAAAAACCTCCATGATGAGCTGTTCCGTGGCGTTTTCCGGCAAACCACCGACAAACACGGTCTTGCAACCTGGGGGGCGTTCCCTTGTGGCTGGAGGAGGAAGGTCTGTTCAAAAGGAAAGGAAAGAGTCACTGCATGAGGAAAAATGTAATTATAGCAGATTGTTTTGTGTGTCCATGGTGTTTGGAGTGAGGCTGGAGCATATCAAAGTTGTTCACAGACAGGTTCCTACAGCCATTTTTCCCATTTAAGAGCAAATCTAACAAATACGAAGCGCATGGCCACATTGGAAGAGTCAGTGCAACAAAGAGAGCCCACCATCAGGTTTATATTTAATGGCTCAGTGCATGCAAAAATAAAGACAAACAGGACTGGAATAAACAAAGCAGCTAATATAATTCTGCACACTGACATTTATGCAGAAGATAATAAAAATGAAATACACAAACGGAAGAAACGACCCAGCCATTTGAGGAAAAGTGAAATCTAATTTTAAGTATGAGTTATGCTCTTTGAGAGGCTGAAAACAATATGTGCCATGGCAGCAAATGCTTCCATTACTTCTTTCGGCAATTGGAAAGATGCCATTGTGGATTATTTTCCGTCTTTGTTTTATTCAATAGGATATAAATCGTTTTTTTGATGTGAAATAAAGATAATACATAGAGCAACAACATGCTTCGACCAGGGAAGCACTGCATGTAAAAATAAATGATTACATCTGAAGTTTACTCATTAATTGAATAGGTGAATGGACTGAATGTCAATCTATAGTAGATAATTGGGTAGATAATGAGGTCATCCATGCATAAAGCCCACGTAACAGTATTCTTCGCCGCCATTTTGATGCTGTTTTTCATGTCTTTATACATATTTCTAAATTTCAGATTAAACAAAACATCTATTCTAAGCTGCAAGCCTGAACACCTGTGAGGTTGTATGAATAGCTGTATACCTTTTATGGATGGCCTGAAATAAACCCATACACTTTCACTGCAAAAAAGACACGAGTTACTACAAGATTTAATTTTCTTTTGGAATTGATGAAGTATTTCTGAATTGAATTTGAATTGAATAAAAAAATAAATGTGTATTCTTTATCTTTATAACAATATTTAAATAAAAAGACATACATATGGGCATTGTGGAAAGATATTCTAAAGGTTAAGGCTATATTCAATTAAGTCATGCACACAAATGGAGTAAAACACAACCATCCTAAAAATGAAAAAGCAATCCTTCTGGCAACAATGTGATTGTGAATCCTCTCCTGTGGAAGGTTCACTCCATTGCAGAAATCACTTATTCAACACAGATGATTGTTGACTGATCTAATCTCCAATAGATCAGGCTTCTCATTTACGATGAATGATTAGTAGGGTCTATGAGGAGTGAACCAAATAATCAGTGGAACACTGAGGATGCTGTATTTCTGGAGATCTGCAATAAAGACCTGCACTCACAGACACCGCTGTTCCCACCTCAGCAAATATCAATACTCTGAGAGCAAAGGACTTGATTTAGGGGCAATATATATGTGTGGCATAAAGGAGATGAGGGGGGGGAGTGGCATTACTTTGATTTATTCAGGTTTGTTAAATGTGACAATAAGCTGCTGTATTTTCTTCCTCAAACTGTTGAAATGGGTCAGGATCAAATTGTTTCAGCTCCTTTAAAACCATTGTCTTCTTGATGTTTTCTACTTTGCAGACATAGGTCACACCTTTTTGTTCAATTCACTGCAGCACAAGCAGCTTCTCTACCCAAATAAAGTGACAGCCCTATCTTCAATCTAGCCTTCATCTACAGCAGAGAGATCTGAATAGCAACACGTTGAATGAAAACAACCAGGAGGGATTTCTCAACAGGGTGGCTGAACCAATTCTGCAAGACAAAAAAGCAAGAATCTTAGTAGTCAGTCTGCATGGCGAGGAAACTTTGAGCTGACACTGTCTGGTTTCTATGTCAGTTTGGAGATTTATCAGAGAATGAGACAGAGAAAAAATGATTGGATGGATGGGTGAAAGGATGGATGGATGGGAGGATGGATGGATGGATGGATGAGTGAAAGAATTGATGGATGGATGGATGGATGGATGGATGGGTGAAAGAATGGATGGATGGATAGGTGAAAGAATGGATGGATGGATGGATGGGTGAAAGAATGGATGGATGGGAGGATGAAAGAATCTATAGATGGAAAGATTGTGGAAGAATGGGTAGATGAAAGGATGAATGGAAGAATGGATGGATTAAACGATGGATGGATGGGAGGATGAATGGGTGGAAGAATGGATGGATGGCTGAATGGAAGGATGGATCAAAGGATGGATTGAAGGATGGATGGGAGGATGTATGGATGGACAGAAGAATGGATGGATGGAAGAACGGATAGATGGATGAAAGGATGGGAGGAAGGGTGGATGAAAGAATGGATAGATGGAAAGATTGTGGAAGAATGGGTAGATGGAAGGATGAATTGAAGAATGGATGGATTAAACAATGGATGGATGGGAGGAAGAATGGATGGATGGCTGAATGGAAGGATGGATCAAAGGATGGATTGAAGGATGGATTGAAGGATGGCTGGGAGGATGTATGGGTGAAAGAATGGATGGATGGATGGATTGATGGATGGTTGAAAGAATGGATGGATGGATGGGAGGATGAAAGAATCTATAGATGGAAAGATTGTGGAAGAATGGGTAGATGAAAGGATGAATCGAAGAATGGATGGATTAAACGATGGATGGATGGGAGGATGAATGGATGGAAGAATGGATGGATGGCTGAATGGAAGGATGGATCAAAGGATGGATTGAAGGATGGATTGAAGGATGGATGGGAGGATGTATGGATGGACAGAAGAATGGATGGATGGAAGAACGGATAGATGGATGAAAGGATGGGAGGAAGGGTGAATGAAAGAATGGATAGATGGAAAGATTGTGGAAGAATGGGTAGATGGAAGGATGAATGGAAGAATGGATGGATTAAAGGATGGATGGGAGGATGTATGGATGGACAGAAGAATGGATGGATGGAAGAACGGATAGATGGATGAAAGGATGGGAGGAAGGGTGGATGAAAGAATGGATAGATGGAAAGATTGTGGAAGAATGGGTAGATGGAAGGATGAATGAAAGAATGGATGATGGGAGGATGAATGGGTGGAAAAATGGATGGATGGCTGAATGGTTTAAAGGATGGATGGGAGGATGTATGGATGGACAGGAGAATGGATGGATGGAAGAACGGATAGATGGATGAAAGGATGGGACAATGGGTGGTTGAAAGAATGGATAGATGGGAAGATTTTGGAAAAATGGGTAGATGGAAGGATGAATGGAAGAATGGATGGATTAAAGGATGGATGGATGAGAGGATGAATGGATGGGTGGAATGATGAATGGAAGGATTGATGGATAAAATCATGGATTGAAGGATGGATGGGAGGATGTATGGATGAACAGAAGAAAGGATGGATGGGAGAATGGATGGATGAGAGGATGGATTGATGGATATCTGAAATATACATTTTCTCATCAAATTCATGAAATGCAGCTGACCACTGACCTTGTGTGGCTGTGGGTTAGTAGTTAGAACCTGTTTCATTAAAATCTAGGCCTAAATTATTACATGAACATCTGGTACTTTTAATAGTCTAATATTTATATTTTTATCATTTAACAAACCATCTTAAATTCCACTGAAGGCTAATTGTATAATTTAAAACAAATTATCTAATGTAATATTTCCCAATTAGATATATATAAATAAGCCTTCTTGCATATTGTCCACTTCACCTAATTTTGCACTAAATAAGGCTGGGAAATGTTTAAAAATCTAAATCCATGTTCAATACATGTTCTAAGTAGCATTGATCAGACTTATAGATTATGCCATAGTTAGAAAAATGAATGTAAATAAATATGCTGACAAGGAAATGTTTTTTTTTATCTTTTTATGGACTGATGAATGGATGAATAAACACATTCCTGGATAGTAAAATGGATATAAAATGAGAATTCATTTATGGATGGAAAATAAATGGAGAGTCAAAAGATTGATGGATACTACTTTAAAAAAAAAGTTTTTTCCCCCACTTTTCTCTTATAGACCATAAAAAAAAAACATTTTCCAGGCTATATAGGAACCTTTTGTGTAGAAGATGTCTAAAACTCCACTTACAGAAAATACATTTCAGGGTTCATGATTGCTGCATTAAACATGTTAACATTTCACTCTAAAAGAATCGACACATCAATCTAGTTAAGCTCTTAGCAAAAGGGAAATATTGTTGCTTATTACTTATACCATCAACACAGCTGCTGTAGAGAGAACTACTGTGTAGTTTCATCAAATCCTCAGTAACCACAAAATCTTTCCTCAAATCCATTTCATCTTCATATTTCTTACACTTTCACACTCACTAGCAGCATGATATCAATCTTTTTGCTTCTTCTTTTCATAAAATGAGTCTGCGGAAGCAAAGTTTTCACAGAGGTGTCATTCCTTGACCTCAAACGCTGGCTGATTAAACTAGTTTTGAGTTGAGATGGGCACAAAAAAAAAAAAAAAAAAGGAAAGAAAACGTGTTTTAGAAAACGCTTGTGATAGCAGGAAAGAGCTTTGCTGGCAGATTCAACAAAGAGCTCCAAATTAAATGACCTTTTCGGTCCACGAGTGGCTGATAAAGCAGCAAGGACAGGGAGACGGAAACAGATGCTTTGCAGCAATGTCCAAATGTGCCAAGTTGCAAATTAAACAAAATTCTTCCTTTTTTTCCTTTTTATTTTGTCTAGTAATTAATTGGTAACCATTAAAAAGTCAGAGTGAGACAATTCCGCAATCCCCTCAGCTTACTGTGGTGTTGACTCCCACTGCTATGGCAAAAGATGATTTTATGCAAATGTGCCAAGAACAAGATCCAGATGAACTATTCATGATTTACAGATTACAATAAATACATTATATCATAATAGCTATGAAAACATGGGTGAGTGTTCCAAGTGATTGCATTTGCATGGAACAATAATAAACAGCTCAAACCTGAGGGAACGACGGAGAGGAAGCGCGAGGAGGAGGAAGCGTTTTCCCCCCTCCAGCATCCACTGTGAAAATTACATCACAAAAATACTGCTGCCAAGAAGAAAATAGGAGAAAAAGTGAGACAAGAGAAAAACAAAGATGCATAGCCCTGAGCTGCAGCGCAGAGTGTTTTATAGTATATATATATATATATATATATATATATATATATATACACTACATTGCCAAAAGTATTTGCTCACCCATCCAAATTATTGGAATCAGGTGTTCCAATCACTTCCATGGCCACAGGTGTATAAATTCAAGCACCTAGGCATGCAGACTGTTTTTACAAACATTTGTGAAAGAATGGGTCGCTCTCAGGAGCTCAGTGAATTCCAGCGTGGAACTGTGATAGGATGCCACCTGTGCAACAAATCCAGTCGTGAAATTTCCTCGCTCCTAAATATTCCACAGTCAACTGTCAGCTGTATTATAAGAAAATGGAAGTGTTTGGGAACGACAGCAACTCAGCCACGAAGTGGTAGGCCACGTAAACTGACGGAGCGGGGTCAGCGGATGCTGACGCGCATAGTGCGAAGAGGTCGCCAACTTTCTGCAGAGTCAATCACTACAGACCTCCAAACTTCATGTGGCCTTCAGATTAGCTCAAGAACAGTGCGCAGAGAGCTTCATGGAATGGGTTTCCATGGTCGAGCAGCTGCATCCAAGCCATACATCACCAAGTGCAATGCAAAGCGTCGGATGCGGTGGTGTAAAGCACGCCGCCACTGGACTCTAGAGCAGTGGAGACGCGTTCTCTGGAGTGACGAATCGCGCTTCTCCATCTGGCAATCTGATGGACGGGTCTGGGTTTGGCGGTTGCCAGGAGAACGGTACTTGTCTGACTGCATTGTGCCAAGTGTAAAGTTTGTTGGAGGGGGGATTATGGTGTGGGGTTGTTTTTCAGGAGCTGGGCTTGGCCCCTTAGTTCCAGTGAAAGGAACTCTGAATGCTTCAGCATACCAAGACATTTTGGACAATTCCATGCTCCCAACTTTGTGGGAACAGTTTGGAGCTGGCCCCTTCCTCTTCCAACATGACTGTGCACCAGTGCACAAAGCAAGGTCCATAAAGACATGGATGACAGAGTCTGGTGTGGATGAACTTGACTGGCCTGCACAGAGTCCTGACCTCAACCCGATAGAACACCTTTGGGATGAATTAGAGCGGAGACTGAGAGCCAGGCCTTCTCGTCCAACATCAGTGTGCGACCTCACAAATGCGCTTCTGGAAGAATGGTCAAAAATTCCCATAAACACACTCCTAAACCTTGTGGACAGCCTTCCCAGAAGAGTTGAAGCTGTTCTAGCTGCAAAGGGTGGACCGACGTCATATTGAACCCTATGGATTAGGAACGGGATGTCACTTAAGCTCATATGTGAGTCAAGGCAGGTGAGCAAATACTTTTGGCAATATAGTGTATATATATATATATATATATATATATATTACATTGTGTTCAATTCATTTAAATAAATTAGGGAAAGATTGGACCAATGTAATGGAAGGAGCATGAAAAAGCATAAGTGAAGCACATGTTATTGATGTCTTCATAGAAATACAGAAATAGTTTCACTCTTGGGATTTCATGGGTAACAATAAAGAATGAAAGCTTTTACTGTCACTTTACAGAAAATATCAACATGCTATTTGGAAGAATTTCTTGTCATGTGATATGTTGTTCAAGAAATTCCGTTTAGTGCAAAAATTGTGCAGCATGCCATTTATCTGACTAAGAGGTAGTAATGTGCATGATTGTATGTGTTAATATGTTTTATAGATAAAACCTGGAATATTGTTTTTCATGTTTATTAAAACCTTTTTGCGCTGAAACTAAAAAAATAAAATCTAGTTTTTGAGTATTACAAGAACCTTTACTTCGTCAAGTTGTTGACAGTGGAGTCAACATTTGCAGAAATGAAAGAGGAGAGCTGGGAGACTGTCACTGCATCCAGACCTGATCTCTCCTCCTGAAGAGCTGTCTACATAAACCTATTACAGTTTAAAAATTAATACATTGAATAAACAGATTAAATAGAATCTATCTATCATTATTTTTTCACAAGAAGAAGACGGAGTGCTCAGTTTGATTGTTAGCACTCTACTAAAACATTTACTGCAGCACAAGGTTATAATTCAAACTTATATCAAGTTAAAATGGCAGATTTTTCAAGCTAAATGCAGTATATTTGAATATTTATTATAAGTTTCCTTCCTTCAGCAAAACTTCTACACCATAGTGAGTGTTTTTTTTGTGTAAACTGATATCTGTCAGATTTCATATCCTGGTAGCAGATTTTACCACATAACTTATATTCTTATATTTATTTTTTTTTGATACGACAACCACATAACAAGTAGCAGTTAATCCTTGAGTACCTGCCAGAGCTAAGACTGTTTTAACTGGGGATTCCCAGTGCCACCACCCTGGCTTTCAATATTTCAAAATATTGAAAGCATTTCTTAAAATAGCTTTAGGATACTGGTGAAGTTTTGACGTCTATCTTATATCTTAATACATCTTAAAATTTATTTTTGTGAATTATTAAGGCATACAAACAATTTTCTCCAGTTAGCTGGATCCCAGGGAAAGTGAAATTATCCAGCAAACTGCGCATCTAAACTATATCAGGGAATAAAATAAGACTTTCTTTCTTAATGATATAAAGGCCATCAGCATTGAATGGAAAACTAGCAGAGAAACAAATTTTAACATGGACTCAGTCTGCCTAAAAAACAGTTACTTTTTATCTTTTGCAGCTTTATATTCATGCATCTAAAAATAGATTCCTACTTCACTAGTGCATCATCGGTTGGTTTAGATCTCTTTGCAGCCAAAGGAATATCGTGTTGATATCTAAAAAAAAATAATCAGTCCATCAGAAAATATGACAGCAACCACATCCTTTCATTCTACTTCATGGAAAAAATCCTGATCGTCTTTGTCTGCCATATTTACTCATCCCTCTTTGTGAATAACTGATTTGATGTTTTCTTGAATTTATTTGTCTTCAGCTGCCCCGTTTGCAAAGCTCAAAAGCTTTATTTTACATAGAAGAAAAAACTCTGAAGAGCGAAAACTAGAAACTGCTTTAACAGAAAATCCAAAGTGGTAGACAGGAAGTTAACAGAAGTAATAAGGCGACCACCCAATACAGCCCAGGTTTTGATGAATCCAGCTTTTCTGTGAATTTCCTAAACAGAAAGGTTTCTGTTTATTGAGAACCTTTCAGATCAAACGGCATCTCTAAGACCAATAAAATAAGTAAACAAGGCAGGGACGAAGTTGTGTAAAAAAAATAATAGAGGTAGTTAAAGAAATATATTTGATTATCTTAAGCAGCACTAAAAGTAGGTTGGTATTACTACAAAATTAGGTAGTCATGATAATCCCATAAACCGAGGATTTCTGCATGTAGAAGCAGCAAGGAGGAGCAAAGTAACTTTAGAGTAGCTTCACAGCTGAGGTGGGAGAACTATTGTACTCAAAAAATATCTAACATTAATGGAAAAACTCACAAGAATGAAATCATTGTTGACAGAAAAGCTGAGAAAGTGCGACTTATAGTTTTTATAAGCTATGCAGGAATAGAAGTAGGAGCTAAAGTATGAAAAGACATAAACGGCATGTTTTGGCAATATTCAAAAAGATAAGTTTGGGGGAAAAAGAACACTGCACAACGCTTGGAACACACATGGTGTAGGCGGCGTCATCCTGTGGGAGTGCTATGCTGTAAGACACTGGTTAGGTTTGATGAGAAGATGGCAGGAGACAGACTGTAAAAAACTACAGACTGGAATAGAACATAAAAACGAGCTTAAATGTATTAAAGGTACAGCCAGATTTCTAAATGGACAAAAGTTAGTAATAAATGGAAGTCCATGAAAGCAAAACAGTCTGCTCGTTATTAGTTTAACACCACCTGAGGAGCTGGCGGCGTAACTGTGGCCACCAATACACTGAAGAAAGGTGATCATCATTCATCAGCTTGACTTCATAAACAGCCACTCCTGGAGAGGGGCGATGCCACAGCAGGGAGACGTCAACCATTACAGAGCTAACAGAAAGCACACTTAGACACGCTCAACCAAACATGCTAGTTTACTTTATCCCACATATGAACTATGAAACAGCAGGCACTGATCCAAATGCATCTCGGCTTTTAGGGCTACGACCTCTAGCTATTTGAGGATGATCTGACAAATCTCATAGTTATTTTGTTGACAAGTAAAGTTAGACCGTCTATTTCTAAAGTCATGGATGATTGAGCAGCAATAGGATGAGTCATGGATATTGCAGCTGAACAGTGATCTGCAATCTCCTTTTATTTGTAGAGAAGATATCTAACATTTCTAACGCCTTCTTCTAAGACTTTCATATAAGCTGCTAATTTCCACAGATACCAATGGCCCCTTTTACCCCAGTTACAGATAACCAGAATGGGTAAAAATAAAGCTTTCATATATATTAAATATATAAAAATGGTTGAATGACAGGTATAAGCACTACATTTGTTTTTCTGTCTAATTTTACAATCAAATTTTCTCCATAAATTGAGATAAAGTCAAAAAGTGAACAAACATACATAATGAGGTTAAAGTGGATGGTAAAAAGGAAAATACACTAAACTGAATTTGCATATCCGGTGTTTTAGATGAAAAACACCAAGGAGATGGAAGAAGGAGAAAGCTGAGAAAGGGAGGGGGTAAGGGGGGGGACTGTTGTTCCTCAGCTAAAAGGTCAGTGAGCGAGGATGATGCACGTAGTGTCTGCTTTAGAGCATGCAGCCAGAGGGCAATGACTACTTGGATGGACACCATATGTGCAACCTGGCTGTCGAGACACGAGTGCTTTCCCTGTTTGCTAAAAACCCTAATGCAGCTGTCTGCAGCACTAACACGGCGCCGTCTCAAAGGAGCCCCTGGGCCTGTAACAGGTGACATCCTAGGGTTCAAATTGGTTCAGAATAAGGTGATGAGGAAGGTTAACCAGTGAAATGGGTGATCCATTAAGGTAGACCCGAGCTCCTCACCTGCTTTAGAAATCCGCGTTTGAATAAAACACAATAGAACCATAAAAGCAATAAAAAAAGTGAAATAATTTTTAAATGCATATTTTTTACATTTGTGCATGTCATATACTTCCTTTACTTTCATGGAAGTGTTTTGTTTAAAATCCCCACTTCACAGCTGAAAGCACTTCTGACAGTATGCGTTCTGAAGTGATGATTTGGCACCATAATATTCCACCTGTCTGCCGTGTCCCACTGGGAGAACACCAGAGCTTCTGTAAAACAGACACTAAAACTTTAAAGTCCTTGGAAATCAAACCAATATACCTGCCATATTTTACCTTTAGCTATGAGGAAAGCCTTGCATGGCAGCTGGCTTTCTGCACACAAAGAAAGCCAGCTGTAAATGCTATAGATAATGAAAAAAATGACCTAAATCTACTAAGTGAGGCAATCAAGCCTTTTCTCTCCTTTCTCTAAAGTATCCTGTTTTTCGCTAACAGCTAAGGTAGGACTTTAAAACACTTTTAGAAGAGTTGGGTCATAAAACATTTTTTTCAATGGTACAAAGAAAACACTTCCCGATGCTGTAAGTAAGAGTCCTACAAATAGACATTTAAATGAGTATTTGTGAAACATCTATAAATAACCATTCTCTTTCCACTGGCTTTTATTTATAGTTAAAGCAGGGTTCCTACAGCATAAGGCAAGTTAAATTCAAGACTTTTTAATGCAACTTGAAATAAAAAGTAATGACCAACTTCACAATAAACACAAGAAAACCCTGGTTGTGACAAATTTACTCAAATGTTTATTTTAACATAAACCATTACTTTTTGGCCAAGTACATTTTTGCAATTTTGAAAAACTTTCAATTTAAAAGCAAAACAAAAAACTTATATTTTTAACAACTCTTGAACTGAAGTCATGAACTTTAGTTTTGTTCCCTCAAAGCCAACAAACCTCTGCTTTCATTGCAGGCGTACCGCCAAACATTATGCGGACATTAGGTGCTACTGGTGCTGTTGTTGATGTTGGAGATGGCTGTGAAGGCATTGCGAGACGAGGATGGAACAGAACTGAGAACTACCTGTCGTTTCTCTGTAACTTGATTTTGACGCTTTGAGTTTCACGCTTCGCATGTGTGACTACACTGCCTTGATTCCCACCCATCATGCTGAGTTTGAATGACATCTTGTACAAAATACACCGTGCCTCATGTACATTCCCTGGTAATGGTTTTAATCATGCAGAAAGCTCCTCTGGATAGATAATTTTTGTTAATTTTACATCTCCCCATGTTGTCCAGACCATTGAAATACATATAACAATAGACCCTGCATCAAACCTAGCAAAAAAAACAAAACCGTGGAAATTAGTTCAATATTCAGCAAGTTAAAGTTGATTAAATTTGATTATATGCCTGTTCAACACATTGCACTGAGCGGAGGCCTTGACCACCCCAAGATGGCGCCATCAAATCACGTCAGCACCCATAGGGGAAATCGGTCAATGCGGGGTCTACTCTTATATGTATACACTGCAAAAACAATCCCGAAATAAGTAAAAAATTGCTTAAATTAAGTATATTTAGCCTTAATTTGAGCAGGTAAATAAGATGATTTGCCAATGGAATGAGTATTTTCACTCTTAAAATAAGATAGTTAGATAATATTTACTTGAAATAAGAAGATAAAATTGTTTTTTCTTATTTTAAAAGGAAATTGTCTTGTTCCATTGGCAAAGTGTCTTACTTACCTCCTCAAATCAAGGAAAAACACACTTATTTTAAGAAAAAATAACTTATTGAGATTTCTATTTTTTGCAGTGTATCTATGGTGCAGATAAAAAGTTTGTGGTGCATCACCACAAAGTCCGGCCACAACGTTGCTTTTATTTTATTGGTTACGCTATAGAGACTGAGCAAAAATAGCTTGAAACGACATTGAAAATATGACATGATTTAAATCCAACCATCGTTTACATTTGGTCAAAAAAACTGAAAGGTGAAAAGTCATAATTTTTAGATGGTTGCAAAGGCGTCGAAAACTGGGTTTGTAATGTCTTTTCAATATCTAAAGTGGGACAAAATCAGACCGACCAAACCCAGCCCAATTTTCAATAGTGATTTCTGGAATAAATCAAGACTATGAAGGATCGTCCAGATTTAACCCAAAAAACCAACGTCTAAATGATGTCTGGCGTTTGGGGGGAGTAATGGTTACAGCGAGCTATTCTGTAAATGTAAGAAAATGTATTGCCAATTATTTTAATGTTTGATATGAATTATAAAAATAAAATCTTATGACAATTTTAATGGTAACAATGGTAACAATTTTAAGATCTAAGAAAGATTGATTTAAGACATTTTAATACCAATTAAGGCCTTAGTTTTATATTGAAAAATTCAATTCCTTTTAAGACTTTTTAGGGATTTGCGGGAACCCTTTAAGAGTATGCATCAAAAATCGGCTCATGATCGTGTACAGTTTAAGAAATCTTTAATAAAGAAGTAAAGGCACTACTCTGAATGCTATCGAATTAGACTACACAAGATACACTCTGGGGGAAGAAGCTTTACTGACAAAGTTTGTTATTTCCAAACGAAATAAGGAGATGGGAAACTTTTTTATGACATGGAGTCTTTAGTTCATTTAGGCTACCAGACATTGAGAGAGAGTCAGACTATCAGAAGATTGAAGAAAGGCTGAGAGATTAAAGTACTTGTTTTATTTTTTGGGGCATTTAACCGCATTATGTCATGGAGTATGTTGGATTTGATCACCCTGGTAGCAATTTGGAAATCTCAGAATCAAGCCAAGGATCTCCTTTATGTTGGAGCTTCACATGGCGAATATTTTAAGTATTGCCACAAAGAACAGTAATTTGAGAGGGTATAGCCAGTAAAAAAAAAAAAAAAAGCAAAGCCTTTCAAAACCATTGATATGTTGAAAATAGAATGAAGGGAAGGACAGATGTAGAAAGGTTTTTAAAAATGGAAAGTTTTTTTTTTCTATGTGTTAAAATTAGTGCTGTCAAAATTATCGCGTTATTAACGCGTTAACGCGAGGCCATTTTAACGGCGATAATTTTTTTAACGTGAGATTAACGCTATGTGGTTTTATGGTGCAATTTTCCAAGTACATCCCGCTGCAGCCTGCGAGAAGGCGGGGCTATTTCCCCCCAGTCTATGCATTTCTCATAGGCTTCGAGAGCGGAGCTCCTCAAGGGAAAAAGACGCTCATACACTGGGTGACGCTAGTGCCTTTTCTTTAAGCCCCACCACCAACAAACAAGTTGAGTGTCTGGTAACTAGTAGCAACCTGAAATACGCTGAGAAAACAGATCCCTGAGGTGAAATGGAATCTTCTACGGCACTCTTGCCGTCTGTGTACGCCACAGGTCGGTATCGTGTGTGTGTGTGAGTGTGTGTGTTCTCATTTTTGTTAAGAGGCTGAAAAGTAACTTTCTAGAGCATAGACTACCTCCATCTAGTAATGTCGGTCTATTGATTTTGATGTATTGATTGAAAATTGTTCATTATTATCTTGGTTAATTAACATCTAATGTTAACTGTACTACATTTTATAGAAGTAGTGTAAAATGCTTGTCTTTGTTCAAAAGACTGTATTAACTGTAAAGACTGTCTTTTACATCAGCCTGTTTTCAGGGCCTTTTTTTTGGCTACATATTTGTTATTTTTTGCTACATGCCTCCCCATCTTCTTGCCATATGTTTCTATGGCATAAATCAGTATCTGTGACCTGTTTTCATTAAAAAAAAAAAGAACATTGGCACAAACCTAGCCTGTATGTATTTTTTTGTATGTCATCGAGAGTATTTAAATGATTTTCAATCAGAAAAAAAATGTGCGATTAAAATGCGATTAATCGCGAGTTAACTTAGGCACTGATGCGATTAATCGCGATTAAAAAAATTTAATCGATTGACAGCACTAGTTAAAATATTTTTTTGGCTGCCATAGAGCGAGAAAAGGCAAGACCATCAGCACATACTGTAAAAGAAAGGCTAAAATAAGAGAGTAAAACAAGGTTGCTTGGTTCAGCCACTCTAATGGAACATCCTGGACATGGCAATGAGGCAAGGAGAGTTATTCTGATTATTCTTTTCCTAAAAGTTTTACAGTCAGTGTAAAGAGTGAATTGTAAGGTACTTTTTGTTCTTTTTTTCAACCACAATCACCTTCTGACATGAGTGTGACGTCTATGTATAGAGGTTAATTTTAGAGCCTCAGGATCTTATCCTCAGAGAAACCTGCTTGTAAGAGGCCACACACTGAAATCGAAACGATCTACAAATCTAATTTTGAGTCACTAGCTCGTATGCAAACTTTTCAAATTGTTGGAAATGGTTAGAAACCAACAGTGTGGTGATAAAAACAGACTTAACCAAAAATGGCAGTACCAGCACTATGAAGGGGGAAGTCAGTAAAACTGATTCTGCAGCCTTAAAAGTCAACGTATTGACAAGATATTCATTCTGGAGCTAATTCAAAACCAAACAGATGTAGGTGGTGTTGTTTTTTTTAGAGAAAATAAATACCTTAATTATGAGACATTCAATAAATATTTATAAGCAGAAATCAACTTGAAGAAGTCAGAGCTTTATCTAACTAGGTATTAATAAAAAAAAAGTAACACAAGAAGCAATTCTTTGCTCGTTTATGGCAGAGGATTTAGGCCTCGTCTATATGAATTTGGGTATATCTGCCTAAATATCGGTTGGATGGGAGTCCCTTCCACATGAGGCAGCAGCAAAACCAATAGCTAATTAATAACTAATTACTAATTACTAATTACTAATATCCACTCCCAGAGAGTCTGAAGATGTCCCTTTGGCGTTTCAGTGCGGAAAAAACAGAAACAAGCAAATGAACATAGGACTCCCCTCACCCCTGATTTGGCTGGACAAACACCGTCAAGCCAAAAAGTTTACAGATGTGTTTCCGAATCTATTCAATTTATAGTTGACTTTATTCCAACACATCTTGGTCCTCTATCGTGTACACCTCTTTTCTGATTCCTGTTATGGTGGTTTTCCTCTTACTCTTCTTCCCTCCTCTATTTTCTTTACTTTTGTGGCAGCATTACTGCGCCCCTAAATGGCATGGTATAAGTATTACAGTGCCCAATATGGCTCCTCCAGCTTGTCTAGTTAAAATTTTATGCTTTTCTGTGTGGATACCGCTTTTGGCTGTAGTGTTGGCTTTCACTTATGATAGAAATTGATGATGATGACGATTGTAAGAAATGGGTGTAAACAAAGGGCTAAAAGTTATGCATAATTTTATCTCAGGGCGTCCTGAGTGAGATGCTTCACCAGAATAAATTCCCTTTTTCTGTTATCCTCACTGATCTGTATTTAGTCACTGGATATTCGATTGGCTGTAGTAGTACATGTTGCTGTGAAGTCACCAGCCGCCATATTGGTACTCCCTAGTTAGACTGGTCACAATGTAACCAATACATACGCTACAGCATCCAACAAAGATGATTTTCTCATTCCAGGGGGGGGGGTCTTAAGACTTCCAAAATTAAAAATAAAATCATCACTTTGACACACACTTGGTGTTCCATAGCACCTGTAGGTTACTGCTACTTACGGGTAAAAAAAAATAGGCACATCACATTGCATATTCAGTATTTACAAATTCGTCACAACAAAATTTACTTACTATACTTAGATATTAAGAATATTACACACACACCCACACTATTTGTTGATGTGCCAAACGTGCTAAATTTATGATATACATATAACATACACGTATTGATTGCATTGTTACGGTAATTACATAATATTTTTAGATTTTACATCAAAATATAATTACATGTCTGTTAATGCTACAGTATTTTTCCATTTGCAAACAGTGTATGCAAAAATATATATATTATTTGCTTGTGAAATGTATTTACACAGCTACACATGTCCGCATGTTTATGGCGCGACTCCGTGAGACTAAGGAGTACGAAGATGGCGGCAATTGACTTTAGTTTTTTCGGCTTATCGATTATCCAGTGGATTAATAGAGATCAATGGTATTCCTCAGTAACATTTACATCATTATGTTAATCCTGATTGGCTATTAATGATTGTGACCTCAGCATCATCTAGCCTTTAAGTAGCCTGCACTATAAAGCGTCTTCTCACTTCAGACCTTGTCACTCTTTGAATGCTATGAATGAAAACAGAACATTACCCTCTAATATATTCTGTTGTTCTGAGAGCCAAACAGAAATGATGACAATTTACATGTGGGGCGAACAGACGAACCAACACATAAGTGTGAACTGCTGTTCTTCTGGCCCCTTTCAAGACTAATTTGTTTGGAGAGACGCTGCAAGGATCTGCAGACCCTGACAGCACATCTCTGAGGGCCACCGAGCTGCACTATCAATCCACCACCATCGTAATGGAAGGCACTTCCCTCTGGGCGTTTCACATGCTGGTTGTCTACCTGTTCAGTTAGTTGACTTTCATGAGAGAAGTCAGGTCTGGATGATTCTGCCTAGCTGCTGAAAATACCTGGCCTTGAGATTAGCTGTTTTTTCTTTTTTTTAAGAGCCAGAGAGGTGACAGCAACAAACATATGGAGCGGAGATGGGATAAAAACAGAACAAATAACAGGCTGGAAGGAAAGAAACCAGGGAGGGGAAAGGTGAAAAAACAAAAGGTTTACTATGGTCAGGATGGTACCTATGATCCAAATTAATACTTTTCCAGTTTAAATTTTAAAGGATCCTGAGCCCAAACTGCGTCTAAAGCTTCTATCCTACGTCAAAAAATGATCATTTAAAGATTTAAGTAAAAAAATAGTCTAAAACAAATTGAACAGTCTGTTCAACCTCCCATTTATGCATGCACATCACGGCACAAAGAACACAGGGAAAAAGTTTTACTTGTTTAAGAGATGGATTGTGACAGGATTTAAAGTTCTGGGGATTTTCTAGACAAGCTGATCCTTTATTTAACCTCAGGGTGTGTAACTTCTCCTAAAAAAGTTCATTTCTCTTCAGTCTCCTGGGAACTAAGCAGAAAGAAATGTTTGCAGCTGAAGTCAACATTAATTAGCTCATTTTACCTGCAGTAAATTGTTCAACAGTTCATCAAAGTGAAAAATACAAACAAAAAAAGAGTTAAACAATAATAATGGCTTTTACAGAAATTTAGGTAAATTCGTTCTGTGCCACCATGTAGCTACGGTATGATTTCAGAAATATATTCAGTTTTAAAAAAGACAAGGAAATCCAAAAACAAAGGTAACATCAATCATTCTCCATAATTAGAAAAGAGTTGGAGAGTTAGAATCTAAATGACAGGCTGGGCCACGCATCTCTAGACAAATTATACAGTAACGCATCTCTTAAAACTCCCAGTTTGTCTCTTTATTACTAGCAAAGGAAATATCTGAGTTGTTTTACGACTCAAACACCAGAGATATTTTAAGGATTAAATTTAATACTTAAAAAAAAACATTCAAAGAAACAAGCCAATATCTGGAAACTTGTGTGGAGTTTATAATCTTTGTAGCAGTTGTTGTGCCATAAACCACGATAATAATTTGGACATTGAGAACCAATGTCCATGTTTCATCTAAACATGATCACCAGAGAAGAATATGTAGTTTTGATGATAAAACAGCTGTGAGATCTCTCTTCTTTGCTCTGCAACCCCCTTTTTTAGCCAACTTGCTCCACATGGCAACCCCCCAGAGGTAGGACTTGCCCCCCTCTGTGTTGAGAACAGTAAAAGACCACAGCACATAAGATTTCACTCTCTTTCCGGTTGCCTGGGGTTTCACATCGGAAGAGACAAAACCATGGCGCCAGGCCCAAAGGCCCAGATCTCTAGAAAAATCAAGGATAACTCATGATGGTTGACTTTTCATAACGAAATTTCTGTAAAACAGACTTTTTACAACACATTTCTCTTGAGTTTCCGAACTTACAGAGTCGGACTAGAGGAGAAAGTTTCGTTGGTGTTGGTGTGAGCTGCATGGGACAAAGGACAACCCCCCCTTTTTGCTGTGAGTCTGCCCTGCTAAGCTGCTGCTGGATGAAACTCAAACCTTTCAAGCGGACATGGACAGAGTTTGGCAAGTCTGGCACAATTAGGGACAGAACAACGATATGTCTTTTAAAGATGTTGATCATTTCATGCGTTTACCGATGAGTAAAGACAAAGCTAACAGGATGGACTGCATTCTACTCTATGCTACAGTAATATGTCTGGAGCTGTTGTTGAAGCTTGGAAAAGCTTTATTTCAATAAGAGTTTAAACACTGATATAACATTAGTGTTCATGTATTCCTCATAAGCTCATTACATTTCTATTACCAAGTATGACCAAGAGTCATTTAATGGAAAACTGATGTCTATTCGCTGCTAGCTATTTCAAAGAGGGTAAAGAATGATTTGACTCAAGGTTATTGGTTCCCGATTAAGCAAATTTAATAAAACATAATGTTTTATTCACCTCATGGATTTGCATTGTGAATTGGTTTGAAAGCATTCCAATTTCTCTAAGTTAGTGAAAAGCTACTTTGATCATATCCTAAATTCTCCCAGATAAACTTTGGTTTTCAAACTCAAAATCCATCTTAAACTGTAATA
The DNA here is from genome assembly GCF_016077235.1 of Cyprinodon tularosa. Lineage (NCBI taxonomy): Eukaryota > Metazoa > Chordata > Actinopteri > Cyprinodontiformes > Cyprinodontidae > Cyprinodon > Cyprinodon tularosa. Next base: position 656,847 of record NW_024038531.1, on the reverse strand, counting down.
TGGTTTTCAACCATTTTTCCCCTTCCTCCTTGTACATAATAGTTTAGTTTCACTACTTTTAGATAAGAGCGTTAAACTGAAATATGTTTGACTTGGAGCTGAATGATTTATCTTAATAAACTCTTATATTTTGAACAGAACTTGCGATGAATTTATTCCATGTATGTGCATAATTAACTGTTCATGATTAGTGCTTGAATCACTCTTTCATTTACTGTTCTAACACACAGCTAGTAAGGCGTGTGTTCATAAACAATATATGACAGTCCGAATAATATCTGATTATAAAAGATATTTGCCACCCGTACCGGGGAGGGCAATAAACTTCTAAAGGTATCAGAACATAATATGAATGCCCAGCTGGCTGGTAATTGGATATAACAGTTATTCACAACACAGTGGATCATGAGTAGGAGGGGCGTTTCCTGGACCAGGGAACATTGGAGGCTGAAAGAGGTTTTTATTGAAGCCCTCTTGAGCATCCAGGCACCTTGTTTAAAGCCAAACACTGCATAATGTACAGCCTGCTATATATAAACCTCTAGACACGTCATTTGATTTAACCCGTAAATATCAGATCATCAGATTTGAAAAAAAAAAAAAATCTTTAGAAAGAACTTATTGCCCCTCATGGATGAAAAAAAGATGAGTGGTGAAAGCAGTATTCAATTCTTACAAAAAATTATTGGCTCATATTGTTTTCTTGCACCCTGCATGCGTTTTTTTTTTTAAATATAGACCACTATAATCTACATATGACGGCTAAACTAGACTTGTTTATTTTTTATTTCTATCCTCTCCATTTTGATTATTTGATTATTATTTGAAAAAGAACAAAGTTAATAAACATTCAGGGATGACTAACATAGTATTTTTTCTTTTTAGTTATACTGAGGCTGATGCAACACCTACAGAGGTCTTTCTTTATCTTCTACATCTTTCCTTAAAGAAAAACATAGAAAAGATTGGTTATTTTAACTCTTAATTAACAAAAACTTAAGTTTCATGGTTAAATCAGTTTCAACAATTACACCCACTTCAATGCTTTAATCATTTAAAAACTGCCTCATAATGCCATGACAATACTGAACTTAAACTAAAAAAAAATATTAATCAATTTTATGATAATAGATGAAACCAACATCCTAATTTGATGGATAGAAAGAGATAGAAATATCCCAACAAGGTCTAAGTGCCTTTCTCATCTGGGTATTTACACATAAATAAACAATAAGATAATAAAATATTAATCTTGGATATAACATAGGGACTTCTTTGGTTGAAATTAAGTAAAGTTTTAAACCAACTCTCATAAGGTGGAAGAAATAAAATGAACTATGAGCAGAGTTTCTCAGAGTTTAATGCGCGTCACACCTGTAAAAAAAAAAAATTGTGTGATTTGAATATAGCCCAGCTCTCTTACTGCGATCACATTGGTAACTGTGCATTGCAGTTGGTCTCAACAGACAAAAGACAGCAGGCCTTCTTGTACTGCGTACTGCCCAGTGTTTACATGTAAACAGAACCAGACCATATTTTCATCAAATGGCTTTGAAAATGTGGGAAATAAAGTTTTAAACCAATAGCTGTTTTTTTCCCTTTCCCCTTTGTGATTAACAGTTTTTATTGTTGAATTGAATTTTAAACCTTTAAAGGTATAGTGGAGGATGTTATTTTTCCGGGTGGATCATCAAAATAAGTGGTCCTCCTAATTGTCAATCATTCTGGTGATATGTTTAGATAAGGTTGTCCTACTGGCTCGTCCTCATTTAGGCTACGTTCACACTGCATCCTGAAGTGACCCAAATCTGATTTTTTTGCCCATATGCGACCTGGATCTGATCTTTTCATGGCTGTCTGAACAACACAGATCCAATTTTTTCCAATCCGACCCAGGCCACTTGGCTATGTGGTCCTGAATCCGATACGAATCTGATCTTTTCAAATGCGACCTGTGTGTGAACGGCCAGGTTGGATTCATCCGACCAGATTCATCAATACCAGACAAAGGTCACCATTCTGGGTCTTGCTACACAGAAGCGGCAAGATAAACAGCGACCATGGCAGATGATGATGCGGGGAGCAGTATTTATGTTTAACCATATTTAAAAGAATGAGTTTGTATGGTTGGAAAAGATTGGTAGATGCGCGCCGGCGCTACCATTCATGTTTACTTCCGTAAACATAGAGCACGCTGGCCTGTGACGTCATTGCATCCTTTACTGCGCATGCGGGACATTTGCGTTGTATGACTGCAGTTCACACAGGAGATCACATACAAGTCACATATATATATATTTCACAAAAAAATTGGAATTGAGCATCAAGGCCTGCAGTGTGAACATAGCCTTACACTTACCTGTGGTGAGTCTGACAAAGTGGACAAATTGGGAACCTTCTTTAGGAAAGTAAGGTTGTTTGAGCAACTTATAAACAGAGCGTGCAGGAGGAAAATGGGGTTATGCATGCTCTCGCACGTATTTAATAGGCGTTCCCTCACGGGAGCGGGTAGAGATTGTGCATATGCATTTTTTATTTTTTAAAGGGCAGAGGGCGGGTCTTTTCAAAAATTCACGAATATCCTCCACTGTACCTTTAAGCTTTGTCTGATTTAAGCTTGATATGTTGCAATCATGAATCAGCTGCCTGCTATTCTAACCAGGATGGCATCCTTGGTGGCACGTTCTGCCCACTGCCAGCCAACACAGAAGAATTATTATCTTCCTTCTTTCTTTAACATGTCAACTTTCTGCCCCTCCCCCACTTGCTGCTGAACACTTCCCGTCTATTAGCTGAAAAACAGCTAGAGAAATAAATCCAGGTGCTTAGATTAATTAGTAGTTGTTGATTAGAGTAAATGGCCATTAAAAATGCATTAAAGTGAGCACTGAATTTCTAAAATAAAAATCTGACATAATCCACAGAAGTTATTCATTCCTTTGAATGAATAACTTCTGAACTTCTGGCTTTATCAGCAGTGGATGCCCTTATTAGGATCTCTGCAGCCTCATCATGCCCTCCTCTGGGCTCTTTTCTTTTAGCTCCAGCCCAGTGGTGAGTTCAGCACATGGCGTCTCACATGTGGCAGCAGCCTAATGTAGGATTAGAACTGCATTGTGGCTTACTGGGGTTGGGGGGGAAAAGGGTGCAGCTCTTGCAGTGGATGATCTCCTTCACGACTGGTACGTCCTGGGAGACGGGTGCAGGCACCATGCCGAGGCCAGGCATCATTGGATTTATGGGGGTTATCCCAGCCATCATACCAAGGTTAGGATCAAAATCTGAAAGCAAGAAAGAAACAGAAATGAGATCAAACAAAAATCTTCTCAAAAAAACCCCAACAAAAAACGTGTTTATTATCATTTCAACCCGTACAGAATATGCTCTCATTTCAAATTGTTTGTTTTTTCTTCTCTGTAAATCTTTAGCCAACATCAGTGACCCAGCAGCAGCCTACACTTAATGGCAAACACAGCCCCCTCATGAATAAATCATCTGTTAAACAACATGCATATTTTAAGACGTTTTCACTGAGTCACTCCTTCTCTGTCACCCCAGCTGTTTGAATGATGAACTCACAGATAATGTAGTTGGGTCTGAAACCTAAATCACAGATAAGATTTATTTGCAATATTGATTTACACAGCAGTGGGTAAAAAACATGAACCCAAACACAGGCGTATAAACGATGGTAGCATCCAAAGCTGCCACACACGCTTTTAAGTGCATCTGTGTGCCTGTAAGGAATGAAGTGAAATGCAAATGACTGAATCCTGGACCATGTGCCTTGGCTTCACCTGCAGAGGATTTGGAGCTGACATTTATTCGACAGGTTGCTTAATGCACACGCACCTGTGTGTGAGCATGCAGCAGCACAAATCCTTCACCAGAAATTATATGCACACTGCAATGCCCTCGATATGAGGAAAAAGAAGAAAAAAAGACTTTCAAGAACATGGTATTTGCTGACTGAGTGAAAGTCGATGGAATCAGTATCATGATACGCATAAATAAAAACTAACATGATGAATCAGACTTATCAGAAAATTAATCTTTAGATGATTTATGTTAGCATGGCTGCAAAATGCAGGTGTGGGCTATTAAACAGAGCATGCTGGGTAATAACAGCGGGGAGAATGAGACCCTCAGGGTTTCAATATTAGACTAAATAAATTCAACATGCTAAAATGGTTTCATAGAACAACTTAACTTGGTAAAAAAACAGAAAAATAAAACAGGAATAAAATTGTAGTTCAAGTCAAAATGAATTTCATGATACTCTACTGTTTGTTTAATTGGATTTTATGTTCAAAACCAACCCACGTGGTGCATAACTGTAGAGGAAGGTAGACAGTAAATGTTTCTTCTGTAATTACATCCCCTTGGTCTGATATGCCTTAATGAAATCCAGCGCAACCAATTGCTTTCAGAAAGTCACCTAACAGACTCCAGCTGTGTGTTATTCTCAGCATAAAGGCAGCTGCTCTGTGAAGTCCCAAGAGCTATGTTAGAGAGTACCAAGAAAAAACAAAAAAATAAAACAAACAAAGCTGCAAGGAGGCCCACTGGTAACTTTGGACAAGCTGCCAGGATGCACAGCTCAGGTGGAAGATTCTGTCAACAGGTATGGCATTATTTAAAAAAACAAACAAAAAAACTGGAATTTTCCATTAGGATTGAGTATATAAGCTCAACACATTTACTAAACTGCTTATCTTCATCCAGGAAAGGTAGAAGTATCTTCTTAATTTGGCTTTGGGACAAAAATCTGTCCAATCGGGGTATTAGTGTCACTTAACATCAAAGGTCTTGTCTTAAATCATGAAGGTCTCATCACATTGAGCATCTTGAGTTATTACACTGTTGTTCCCTGAACCGTACAAATTGTACCACGAAACAGGCTTAAATTGCAAGGCAACCAGACAGCTGCCATGACCCACATGACTGAGAAAATACACAAGCAAACTGATTTAAAAGGATGGTCCAATAAAAATACAGACAAGGAAACCATTTTACAATTATTGGAATGACATACAAATTGATATTAAGATTGTTCAATGTTTCAATAAAATCAAATGTTTACATAAAATGTTAATGGCTTTCCTTTGTTCAATAATTATAACCTTTCAAAGGGTTCCTTCTTACATTTGAACATCTGAGCTCGGATTTGTTAGATTTTGGGCCTATTTGCACCATTTCCACCTATTTCCGATTTTGTAAAATAACTGCACATATGAATTGTGATTTGGGGATTAAAGATGGTTCTGATTGTAAAAATGTCAAGTCCAAAGATAATTTTCAAGTAATTTCTTCAATATCCTAGGTACCAAAGTAGAACACTTATATCTTACAATAATTTGTGTAAATATTGGGTTTTAATACCTGTAAGTTTCTCAATGCAGCACAGGCTGCAGCTTTAAATTTAATCATGTATAAAATAAAAATGCCACAATGATTTATTTTTTTTCAATCTTCAAAAACGTAATATGAAGTCTAAAGCACATTTTGTTTACTTTAAAACATCTGTTAGATTCGGTGCTCTTTTGGGATCATAGGTCTAGTTTAAAACCCTAGAATATGATTATTTTGAGGGTAAATAAAAAACTGAAAATTGTCCCCTGCTTTCATTTTCATTTGCTTCAAAAACCTGAGCTCAGAGATAAATTTTGTGACTTAATTTGCTTATAAATCAATGTTAAAAAAGCTTAATTTCATTAAGATAAATTAAGAAAAAAAAGTAAAATGTAAACATTTTCTAATTCCCTGTGCTCTGCTTTTTCATGCTTATTATAGCTTGGAAAATTATAAATTGAACTTATAGATGTATCCTCTTAAACGGGCCTGAAATATATTAGTAGGCGTTGATTATTTTACCCCTTTAAACATGAAAAAAGTCAAAGAAAATATTTATTTAGCATCAATTTGGCTTATATTGATCCAGAAACCTCTCCTGAAAACCAATTTCCTTTAAGCACACTGCAGCAGAAATAAATTGATGAGTTAAATCACAGAGAGTTCGAAAGAATAAAGAAATATGCACACTTCTAAAGACACAGATTAGAGAGCCTGGGAAGGACAGGATGAAATACATATATTAAGACAGATAAAACTGGCTGAAGGACAAAACTGAGAAGGGGGCAGACATTAGAAGTATGTTATGGGAAAAAATGAGGCCATTAAGATTAACAGAAAATGAATGAAAAAATGTACATCTATACTGATGGCTTCAGCATCAGTCTGTAACCAGGTGTGAGAGAAACTGGGATAAGTATCTTTGTTGCTATGGCAATTGATTGCTTCTTCTTGTTATTGTAAAAAAGAGAGAAGAAGGATAGAGGGTAAGAAGGAAGATAAGAAATGGTGGATTAAGAAAACTGAAACATCCACAGCCTGAATGCAAAATGTTTCGCTTAAAGAAGAAAAAACAAGAAAAAGTAAATAATAATGGATTCCAACAGCAAAAGCAGTGATGTGGGAGGTTATCCAAAGAAAACATTGTAAACAGACCTTGGAAGAAACGCTTTATTGTGTGACACATTGCTGCTCCAGTGGTATAAAGAGGATATATGCTTATGAGTTTCTACATCGATAGAAAGCAAACTAGATTTCAGAGCACGTGGAGAAAACGATCTGGTTACATCAGGGTGCTATTTCACAGCGGTGCTGCTCATTTCACCACTAAAGAGAGTGCTTGAGTGTTGGTGTGTGTGTTCCGCTGTGTATTTATCCCTGGCCATTAAAAGCTTGAGACCTGAAGCAAAAATGTAGCCAAGCTGTGTGTAATAAAGGAGATTATTTACTTCTTCCTCTGGATTTCCAGCCTCACCACCGTTGTCTCATCTCCATTTTCAACAAAATAGCCAGAGGACACATTTCATCACTGACAATCCATTATTTTTCTCTCCTTCAGTCACAACTCATTATAATGCATGCTGTAAGTGGACACAGATGAGCATGTAGTTTTCTGCATAAATAGCTTCTCTTCCTGTTGGAATTTGCTGCTGGGATCCAAATTTGAATTTTGAAATGGTTAACATTTCAGGCGGCAGCGCGTGAATGATGACACGCAGCTGTTTTCACTTTTTTTCTGTTTACAGCTTTGGTTTATACTGATGCTGCTGTCAGCTGGGTCTGGTGGGTCATATAATGAAAATAAAAGTAAGACAAGAAGGATTTTAAAGTTGCTGATCTCCTAAAAAAGGCAAAAAATAAAACTGTTATACTGTGTCTGTATGATATTCAGCTCTCAGGCCAAAACATTGTTTCCAGCAGGTTACAGACTCACTATTTTATGTCCAAGAAGAGGTCATTTGATCTCACAAAGTTGTCTCCAAAAAGTTTTAATGACTTGAACTAAAAACAGAGAAAAACAAAATAGGAAGCAAGTGACCATCTCAATAAAGGCAGGTGTTTGGACAGCTTGCTGCTCTGCAGCATACCAGCATCTCCTAAAGGTAAATGTCGTATATTTTCTACATGTCACACTCTGCCTCTCTCTTACAAACAATCTTTGCAGACAACGTTGACTGCAGTGAAATTCTGCCCAGAGCGCACCACTGTCATCCAATAGAAGGAGCATGCATCCACTTGCAGGTTTGTCTGTTTAACTAACCTTGGCGGTTGGGTTGGGTACTCTTGCATTTGAACCGATACCAAAGCTGTGCCTGGTACCTGAAAATTGGTGTCAATACTTAATTGTAGCCATAATCTCTACCATGCAAACATGTTCTCAAACCCTAGGCTTACCTGGCTGTAGATAATGAGTCGCTAACAGATGCTAATGGTGCAGAATGCAGGAGTTGTAACCTGGTTTCTTCCTGTTAAAGGGGAGTTTTTCCTCTCCACTGTCGCTACAAGCATGCTTAGTGTGAGGGATTGCATTTGAGTCAATGAGACGGTGCAATCGACTGGTTTTCCTTAGATAGAAGACTTTGAATCAATTTGACTGTATGATCTGGCTGAACCTTAAAGTGCCTTGAGATGACATGTTGTGAACTGGTGCTATATAAATAAACTGAATTGAACCTTGGATCTGAGGCTGTTAAAAAACTGTTAAATCTTGAACTTAACCAGATGCTTCCTCAGGTTCGAAGTACCACCACCCCTGGTCTTATACTTTGCTTTACAATATTATAGTGGAATCCTCCGTCCAAACATTTACGGTTAGCCATGCTTGAGCTTTGTTTACTGTAGCTGTGCCTTCTACCATCATAATGCTCTTGTGCGTAGAGTAGGGCTGGGCGATAATTCAATAACGATATATATCGATCGATAGACGTGTGGCGCGATAGAAAAAAAAGAGGGTCGATAAAAGTTCGATAAAAAAGAAACGCAGTTTTCGTTCCTTCTCATTGTAGCCTAGCATGTAGGTTTATGCTAGTCACTGCTTCCTCCCAACCAATCACAATCGCGGACCCAGGCACGCCGTCACCAAGCGCCGCCCTCTCAAACAACAACACAGAGCACATGAAGATGTCGCAGCAAGGAGAGGCGGAGGAAATTGTTTCAAAGAAGGGTTTTTGTAGTTTGGCAGTATTTCGCTCATGGCAAGTCGGACCAGAAACAAACCACAGTCATCTGGAAAATGTGTCGGGAACCAGTGAAAACCAGTCTGATAACGAAACCAACTTTTTTTTATCATCTCAGCCGCTCACAGCCGCAGGAGTACGAGCTGTGTAGGCCCCGGCGCGGCTCTCCTCCGAGGAATCTTCGGAAAATATATATATATTTTCAGTTCTGGGCAGTTTCCCACATAGTTCTAACAGTTGAGAGAAAAATGCTGAGGGGCCAGAAACTTCAAAGTAATAACTCAGGTTAAAGCAGGAAACGGGGGCGGCGGCGGCGGTGGGGGGCATTTATTTATTTGTTATATTTATTTTGGTCACTTTTCTGGTCAGTTTAGTTTATTCTTTGTCAGTATTTAATAACATAACTCAGGTCTCTTAAGTTATTTTTCTTTAAAACAATTCTGTAATGGTTAAAAAAGTTGGTTAAATAAAGATTTAATTCGAAGTCTGTGTTTGTGTTTTTTATTAAAATTAAATCATTTAGCAATATTATAAAAAGTCCAGGCAGAGCTGCACATAAAATATGGTTTCAAATCTTTTCAATAATTATCGACATCGATCAATATGCATTTTTTTTTATCGATAAGCTTTTTTTCTATATCGCCCAGCCCTAGCGTAGAGTGTTGTGTTAGCTATGTTAGCCATGGAAAATCGACCAGTCTTCCAATCCCTCTCTGTCACAATGAAGGTACTGGTACCATTTGATTTGACATAAATAGTACTAATGGAATTCGGTCAGAGAGTACCAACTCTGGTACCCATTCCTACTTGGTAGACTGTATGATACAGAAAGCTGAACAACAACATCAGCACCGGCGGCCCTGGGTCCACCAGAATCAATCCCAGGAGCAAAATGTTTTCTCTGCTGTGCTGGGTTTCTCTATGTAACACAAATATCCTGTCCTTGAATTGGTTAATGTGATGGGAACTGCCAGAAAAGTTTAAAAGTTTGAAGAAATTTGCCGCGCTCTATCCGCATGTCCTCCGTCCCTTTGGGTGCTCCACTTCGCTCTAATCGCCCACTGTGAGGCATTTGCATCACTTACCCTTAATTCTCTCCTGAAGGGATTGTCTAGTCATTTGATTTATGCTATTAAATAAAAACATTTAATATAAAAAAAACAAAATTTATTGGGTTTATATGCAATTCAAGAAATCAATGTACTTGCAAAGTCTTTAAACTCTACCAATCAGTTTTTTGTAATAAAGTTCATAGAGTTTTCATGAGGTTTATGCACTACCATTTCCTTTTAAATAACTTATCAAAGAATTTTAGGGTGAAGATCCTGTTTGTTTTTTTTGGCACTTTACAGTATATTTTGTTTGTTCCAGAAGGATGTAATTATGTCCCAAAAAAGTAATCTTAACATGACTATTTAAAAAAAATATATTTTTTTGTTTTTTTAATGGCTTTATGAGAAGGCACAAACAGCTCTAAAATTTCTCTTCTAGAAATGCTGCCGTTTCTGCAGCGGGTCTTTGCATAGACAGGCAGTGATTTGACGCACTGATAATTCAGCTCATAACCATTTTTCTTTCTGTCTTTTCTGGTCCCGGTCAATTATGTGTGGGCAAAACTAATATAAAGTTGTTCTGCTTCATAAACTAAGAGCATTGCTTTGAATGCTGTTACCAAATGACAAACATCATGGTGGTGTGCCACTGTGATTGTCTGTTTAAAGGATTGTTATAGCTCATGGAGGTCACCAATAGCACAATATTCAGGGTTATATGGTGAACTCCATTCTAATACTTGGATTCAGTGATATTGTTTATTTTCTCCACATTTACAATCACGAGATTCATCACTTTGCATGCTAAATTTTAAAAGCAGTACAATGATTTAAAAATATGAATGAGTATGCCTGGTTGGATGGTTACCAAGAAGAAAGTATATTCTGTTTAATAAAGTAATGATAGCACATTATTTATAGAGCTTCAGATGAGTAAACCACAAGACAATTTCCTCTTGGCTTATGAAACTGAAGTAGAAATGTTTTTCCACTTCATACCATGGTGATGATTGAGGCTTTGTTCAGCACCACTGAATCTGGCTTCCTCTCAGTCACTGAGTCCAACATGAACTTATCTATAGCTGATTTTAAACAGCAAAGAATTTTAGGGTCAACTGTGGGGCTGCCTGTCTTTAGGTCATCTGATATTTAGCCCAAATAAGGCTGCCGACATATGCATCAAATAAAGCCTTATGGCCAAGTTGTGCTGAATACGAAAAGATCCCACACACGGCTGCAAACATTCAAGCGTTGAATGTCAAAACCCTGATCTCAGCTCGACTGAAATGTTAAGGGATCTTATGGAGATGTGTGCAGAGACAGATATCTGTATACCTGCTGTATGTGTAACAGTCCAGTACTAAACCTCAGGCCTTCTGTCAGGTTGGGCAAATATCTTAAGATGAAATACTCTATTCTGCTGAGGTATGAATTGACACAGCAAAATGTTTATCAGCTTGACTGGGTATTAAATATTAAATATTAAAGCAACAACAACAAAAATATTAAAGCAACAACAACAAAAAAAACGATTTCACAGCAAAAATTAAAATGACCTGCAAACTATGAAATTTGACAAGCAAACGATAAAATTACACTACCCGACAAAGATAAATAAATGCATGCATAAAAAATGTTGAAAAGAAGAAAAGCTGCAATAATTAAAGATAGACAGCAGGAAAATGGAAACATCTCATGCGGGATGTGACCCTACAAACAGCGACTGGATCCTAAGAGGTATAAAGCATTAAGAAAGGATTCAAAGGAAAGCCTACTTTTTCTTTTCTTCCTCTAGATGTCTTATAGAAGGCATCTTATTTATGTTTTTGCTGAGGGTCTGGTCCACTGGCATTCATTTCTATGTTCTGGTTGCATATGTGTTGATGATCGTCGCTTTCCCTATACGGTGCTGATATGGACTTTTAATAACTTGCAGCTGTTTTTGCTGATTTCATTTTCCTTAGAATGCATCTTGTGTGGTTATTAATCTTATTTTCATATTTGCTGGTCTCACTGTTGAGTTATCAGACCTTTCGAATGTGTTGTGAAATCATGAACTCACATTCCATTTGCATCCCTCGTCCAGTGTCCTATCAAACCAATAAACATCTTCACTCAGTGATATCTTGTCTATTGTGTTGCCAAACAGACATTTGACATTTTTCTGAGGACATTACTTCGTCTTAATTTTTAAACTGTGATGACAACATGCAAACTGGAAAGCACACAAAATTTAGAATTATAAGTTGGAAAGGTGGAGCAACACAACCGTATCTGGCTTCAGGATTCATGATTGCCACTATGTGCATCAAGACTTGTAACTGTTGAAGGTTTTAAGCAATTCTTTCTTTTTTATCTGACATAAAGTCCTTTATAGACACTACTACAATACTACCTTTTTTTACCCCATGAACAAAGCACCATGTTGTGGTCATACTTGAACACTAGTGGTATCTGGACCATTATCACCTCTGCAATTATGTCACTTTGTCTTCCCAGGTAGGTGGTTTTACAGTTTAATCCTCCTCAAAGCTTTTAGAAAAATATTCTGTGGGGTAATAGGACAAAAGTGTCATAATATCAGGCCAAGAAATAAACATGTTGGTAGTGTGAAGGTTCTTTGCAGTTTATTGAACTAGACAAGCAATGGGTGATAAAAATATGGATTCTGCTTTCAAGCAGAAGCTCATGAATCTTGTTACTGCAACAGAAAGGGGATCCAAACCAGAACCCAGAATCTACTGCTGAATAAGTTGATGACCAAAATAAGTAAGCAGTAGCCAATGTTGAAACTTAAATCAGATTAAATTGCTGTGGCTTTACCTTATATTGCTTTTAATGCTTGAATAACCTTAAAAGTCTGGATGGCAAACGTTTCCCCTCTAGAGTTACACCACAGTAAACTTTTACCAGAGCTGTAAAGCATTTGAACTTCTAAGAGGTACTCTTTATTTGTCAAACAGGTATTATTTACAATATAGCACTGTCTTATTTAAGGAAACTGAATACACGTTCTATAATTCTGTAGTTCAAAGAAGGACATTCGCAACCTAACATAGCAGATATACTTCTAGCAATCTATCTATTTACCAAGGTACTTATTGCCTTAGTGTTTTCCACTTTTACAGACAAAATGAAACAAGACATTTTAAATTTAGGGAGCAAATTAAATTTGCACCCAGCAGCAATTTGCTACTGACCCGTCAGTAGCTGCATCTTTAACTCCTGTGTAGAAAGTAGAGTATGTCCAAAGGATTAGGATTGAAACAGTGAATTCTTAGCCAGCAGCTTTTGAAGATATTCCTGGATCACAGGAGTACAAAGTTCAAATACTAAGCATCGACAGAACATAAACAAACTTTTATTGCCAATTTTCCTTTATGGCTTTCTGCTGAAAGTGGCTGAAATAACTATATTGCTTTTCTTAGTAATGCTCACCTATATAATAGGATAATCTTGGATAATATTTTACTTGTCTTATTTATTTACTGTCATCATTTACTGATTAACTTTAATAAAGAGAGCCCTCCGAAACCAACTGAATTACAACACATCAATAAGCCTTTAAAATCAATTGATCAATGCTGTAATGAGGTTTTGTACTGATTCTGTGGGGGAAGGAATGAGGGTAATAAGCAGCATCTACAAGTAAACATAAATAGATTATACACAGACAGGTGCATGCACTCAGTATATAAAGCTAGAGAGAAAAATTCACAAAAGTAAATAATTTTGTGAAGAAAATTAAAGATAATCCAAAGGTGTCAGTGAAATGAAAGATTAGTAGAAAAACTCTCTCCGTTACACATTTGACCACACAATACAATTACTGCAACCACAATCACATCTGCTAGGTTTGTAGCAGCTGAGGTCTCTGGGACATAATGTTCTTGGGAATATGTGTTGTATTTAAATTAGTTAACAACCATTTAACTTTTTGAAGGTTAAATGGTCCGCTCGCCGCCTTCAGCTTCACTTATTAAGGAAACTGTTGGACTAAAATTGTGGGACTTTCCAAACTAAACATTTGCCTCCAAAAGAAACTCATCAGTGAAGTAATCAATGTATGCGGGTCTCTACTACTGATGCCTATTGAATAATTCACAGTATATATAAGCTGTACTGTTAGCCATAATTCTTTGCGGTTATAGTGAGAGAGGAGGGATGTGTTACTCTGCCTTTGTAGGAGCTCCACAGAGAGGTAAAGAGCACAGAGCTTCTCTTGAAGGAGAACAATAAAAGAAACCTGGGGGAGGTTCCACCCACACGTGGCCACATATCCGTCTGATCCTTTTTACCGCGCTTGTCAATGAACTTCACTTTGTATTTTCTGTCAGGTTGGAAAAATGAAACTCGCAAATACCTCTTCTTTCTTTGAAATGTGCCTAGGGACACGTATATAGCTGCCTCTGAGATTATTACACTCATTCCTTTTCTTTCTTCTTCCTTTTGATCATGTCCTTTTGATTTTAAACTCTGTCCTGGAGGTCTATTCAAAGTAATTGCATTTTGAGTAGCCAGTAAATCGGGAGGTGAAGATAGGGAAAAAAATGTCAAAAAAGGGACTTGATTGTGTGAAGCCCACAGCTATTAATGTCATCGTCTTCACTCCTCCCCTTTCCCCTCCTCTGATTTCCAGGGTAAACGTCGCTCCCAGCTATCTGCAGTGGGTGGGAGGTTGAAGGGAAGACATGCAATTGCTGCAAGGGGTTGTGAATAATATTCTCTAATGAGGCGCGATAGCCATGCCACCTGGAACTCTGCCAGCTAAAGCTTTTCACAATCTCTGCCAGGAGTCACCATCTCTGTTTTTTTCATTTAAACATCTCCAGCCTCATTTCTTTTTAGTGCAACCTTTTGGATGCCTTTGCCTGCAGGGCAAGAGAACAACTGTCCTTCTGTCACGCCACTGTGTGAATTTATTACATCTAAATAAGAATCAATCTCTCTATATCTCCCAGTAGAATCTTTATTCTGTGTCCGACACATAAGGTTTAACTATACCCAGCCTTCAGCGGGAAAACATGGCTGTCGTAAATGTAGTAGCAGGCTCAGAAAAGTCCTATTTTAGTATCCGTAAAGCTGCTGTTCCATTTCTTTTTGACGTACCTTATGCTAGAGGTAAGGAAATCTTCTGCCTAAATTCAGCCACCTTCCGTGACCTGATCAGATAAGTTTTCTGGTAAAGCAAATAAGGAGAAATCATGGTAATTACACCATGTAATAGCAATTTCTGCAGTGTGCACATGTGCTAAAGTCTACTGGAACATCAAATTAGCATTTCCATAAGGTTTGTCTAAAGAGAGAACTATGAAAACCTTTTCTGTTAGATGATTGTATTTACCTTAGACCCCATCCAGAAGATGAAACGGTTCCCAAAAAAGTCTAAACTTGCACTGCAAGCTGGATTGTCGCGAGATTTGAGTTTTCAGTTTCACAACAAATCCATTTTGAAGACTCCCGCTAAGGCGTCTGTCTCGTAAACACCAGCGGGTCAGACCCATGACATGCCAGCAGTGTTTTTGATGACAGAAGGGCCTTGCCAGGGCAATACAAAAAGAGCTATGCAGGAGAAATCACCTGTCGATACAGCAATTGACTCGGTTTAAGCTTAAATAGTGATAATTTCTCATTTAAAAAGGACAAAGAGAAGCACTTTGTGCATTGAAAAAGTTTGATTTAGCAGGTTACCCCTCTAGTTGAGAAAACACTCAAAAAGCTGCAGACGAATCCTACTGTGATTACCATGTCTCCATTGGTGGCTCTCATGGACCAAGTTGCCAAAGCTATTGAGTCTGAAATGTCATGATTCCCTGCTACGATTGGCTGAAAACGTATTATAGAAGGCAGGTACTAGCTGGCACGTCACCCAATCAGCTCAAAGTATTATACTAAACGTCCCTCCTTTTCACAGACAGACTGAATGTCAGCCATCCCAGATTGATTACGTAGAACTTAACACAGTTTTACACATATCAATCTGGGTAATGCCAGGTAAAAAAAAAAAATCATCACATAGTGTGGAAATTTAACACAGGTCCTCAAGCAATAAATTTCTGTGCTTTTTTACTACACATCTAAACCCTGAGATATTAACTTTAAAATAACTTCCAAAAGTATACATATACTCATTCATCTGAGAAGAAGACTTTCAACCACTGAGTGAACACTGCACTGATCAGGCCATGTCACACTTTGTGCTTGTTTTAAAAATTGGCTTTCATTCACAATGTTCTCAGAACAGAGGTTACCCATGCTGCGTTTACACCTTTCTTTTCTAAACAGGTTTCCCGTCCAATTAAACTTCCAATAATATGCTTTGACTCTGAACAGCCACCTTTTTAAACAGGGACAATTTTAGGGTTGTTATTCTTTTGGTGGTTCTCAACCACTTATGACTGTGTAGCCAATATTTATTTATTGGTCATATGTAATGTTATTGAAATCTGAGGTTTCATCATCATCAATTCAGCTCCTAATATAAACACAATAAGTACTTTAAAAGCATTTATCTGTATATAGCAGATCTCAAGCACATGACAGGTTATTTAATCTCACATTTCCGAAAAAATATAATTCTTACTCTATTCGCATTCATTGGGATGCATTGATGACGTTAACCTAGGTAAACACCTGTGTGGGAATGATCCATTACGCTCTTAAAATGATATAAAAACAACTTTATCAATGAGTACCTAATGAGCATGACATTAACCTTCCACATATTTCCTAGAGTACAGAGCATTCAGGTTTGGTGCGACTGGAGAACAGCTGAGGGTGAGTGGGATGTAACAGACAAAAGGGATGCTTGTTTATTCAGTGAACACTTGACAGCGCCTGGAAGCTGCTTATCTATTCTCCAGAGTGTCTGAGCACATGTGCATCCATGCAAAACTAGGTGTATCTAAATTAATTCTGATAACTTCAAAATATATGTGTACAAAGCTTAGAGCTTTCCTTGTGGTGGGCTGTGACTGCGACAGCAAACACTTTAATAATTTTAGGTTCAAGAAGTTAAACAGCCATAGATGTGCATCAAATCTTTTTTAGCTGAGGCTGACATTCCTGCTGGGTCCTGTTGCATATTGGGGTGTTTTTAAATGAAGTTTGTCTTTTAAACAACTCTATTTGGCAAATTTCTGAATGTTTTTACAAAAAATAAACCCTCTTGTGTTTTTATGGCATTGCATTTTTCATAATACAAGTGATCTACTTTTTTACAATAAAAGCTACTTTAATGAAGCTTAAAAAAAAAGAGAGAGCAAATTCTAAAACAGCAAAACTATTACAATCTCTGTTCCCAAAGGATTTACATAGTAGTAAGCTGGTGATGAAAATCAAATTCATCCTCAACCCATCTTTATCAAAGCAATGTGTTAGCACAATGCTAGGGATGGAAGACATCAACAATAGCTACGTTTACATGCGCAAAATTTCCCCGATCCGATCCAAACCTTGGTTGATCGGAAATTCAAAATCTCCGTTTACATGGATACTAAATGAAATGATCCGATCATGACGTGTGTATACATGTACCAAGCGTTGGATCAGATTAAATCTTTTAAGCATGCACAGAACTTCCTGCCAAACTTGGCAGTTCTGTCTGCTTCTGGTTTTTGGGAGGCCTGAGAAACGATGCGCTCGGAGCGAGCGGAAAGAAAAACGGAGAGAGGAGGAAAAGAGCGCTTGGCAGCGAAATGTCCGAGAGAAAATGTAGAGAATGAGCGATTGAACCGGCGTGGGAGAGCGAGTGGGCTGTGGAGAGAGAAAAGAGGAAGAGGAGGAGGATAAATTCCTGCTTCCTGCAGCTTTAAATGAACTTGAGTGTATAAGTCGGCGTTCCTAGACTCCTCCCACCATGTTGTTCACAACAAGAGCGAGAGCGACCGGTGGTTTCCTGTTGTTGACAAGGCGGAAAAACGTCACGCTGACGTCACACACATGCGCAGTGAAGATTATTTTACTCTTAAGATCCGAATGGGTGTTTACATGGACGCCAATCGGAATGGCGATCGGCAAAAACAACCTCTCTCTTTCGGAATTAAATTTAGATCCGATCGGACCGAATCGGATTAGAATCTTCAGTCTGACATGTTTACATTAAACATTTTTGATCTGATCAGGCCTTCAATCCGATTAGTTGTGTCCATGTAAACGTAGCTACTGACTTTAAAGCAGTCATGATGGAAGTTGTTGCTGCTGCCCATAATTCTGAGACAAGTTATCGGGCCATTTCTGTTCTTAAGTAATTCATTCTACAGTGAAGATTAACTGGGTAAAAACTATTTTCCCATGTTATTCTAAAGAGACGGTCTAAATTTCAACAGAAGACAATAACAAACACACTGAAAAGGGCCCTGAAATCGAAGGATTGATGGTTCAGGCCCCGGCTCCGACTTTCAGTGTCGTTGTGTCCTTGGGTAAGACACTTCACCTGCATTGCTTACTGATGGTGGTCAGAGGGCCCGGTGGCGGCAGTGTACGGCAGCCTCCCTTCTGTCAGTGAGCCCCAGGGCAGCTGTGGCTACAATGTAGCTTGCCTCCATCAATGTGTGAATGTGTGTGTGAATGACTGAATGTAGTGTAAAGCGCTTTGGTCAAGTCTCCTTGAAAAAGCGCTATATAAGTACAGGACATTTACGGGCCATTTAGAAAGGGTTATTAGCAGAAAAAAGTTTCTTGCAAAAAACATGTCCGCCTATAATTTTGGCTTGTTTTGGTTAGAATCTTAACAACTTGCATTGATTTTGTCAATACACGGCAGCAATCTACAACAGAATGGTTAAAAATAAAACTGTTTTGAAGCCCAAGCCTCAAACTGCATTGGACCAGAATAGAGTTGGGCTAATCTAAATTAACTTAGCATTGTTAGAAAGATGAGCCTGATAATCAAGAAAATCCTGCAGGAAGCAGTACTTGAAGTTATTGCTGCTAAAATATGTTTCACTGGGCGCTGAGACGTACTGAGGCGAACTTTGTTTTTCATTCCTTGCTTTTCTACTTTAGTCAATGACATGTTGAATCTATGTTAGATTTATGGATTAAAGGGTGGATTCCCTTTTTCTAACAATATACACTTGGTGTACTATTTGAGTCAGGGGTTTATTTCTCCTTTAGAAGAAGTCATTTTTCCTTCAGCTGTGTTTACATGGTGATTCATTTTGTACCTTTGAAACACAGATACTGTGATATCACTGGGAAACAGTGCTGCCCCTTAGGTCCAGCTAAATCTTCAAGTTTAGATGGACATAAATAGAATATCAGACGTCAGTGAAAGATAAAGTAGTACTGTTTATGGAAAGGTTGGTGGCAGTGTACAAGATGGTGTTTGAGTGGAGAACAAACCCCAAATGACAAGTGGAACATGATTCAGCACATTTCCTTTGTTCCACTCTCTGCTTAGTCCCTGTTAAACTGCACTGAGCTTCAGTCTCATGATAGCTTGTTTTTTTTCTAACATCACATTGGCATGAGTTTCTTTTTTATTTACATAGGCTGTATCATGCAAAATAAACTTTTTTTTTTAGGATTTCAACTTTATAAAAATGTTAACTCTGCATCAAAAAGATAAAATTGATGGTAATTTTGCCCTGTCTAAACAATCCTCAACAATAACTTGCTCTACCTGGCAGCTAAACACGCTTTCTACGGTAAAAAGGAGCCTTTCTTTTATCTCATCAAGATGAGTCATTGAGTGGTATGTAATCACCCCACCCTCCTTATATCAAACCAAACATGGACTCCTTGGTGAAGATAGGAACACGCTCACAGTAGTATCTGCTTGATGCACACAGTTGTGCAAGCAGCTTCTCATAGCTTATCCCATTGGTTTCAATGGCTCGCAAAAGGGAGGCGGCGCAGCAGTAAAACAAAGCGTCTTTCTCTCAGCTTGGAAAAAATGACACCAACTACAAATCAATATTTAATGATAGATGAATGTTTCATAGTGGGAAAGGCAATATTTCATCTTATATATGCCTAAAGTTGACTTTGGATGGCACAGAAAAGCAATATATATATAGGACCTTTAAAGATACAGAGAATCTCAGAAAAGGGCTTAAGTAACCGAGTTTTAACTTTTCTGGAATGGTGGTGTTGAAGTTTAGACTTGGAAAACTGCATTTAGTGCATTTTTAAAAGCATTCTTTTGGTTTAAGGGTATTAAAAGCATGTCCTGCTGGGTGGAGCGCAGCAAAGAAATGTTACTGAATGTAACAATGTTACTAACCAACTCCACTGAAGTGGCGTGTACGTACATTAAAGCAGCAACATAGAATATGCCGTGTTAGTTAATGAAGACCAGATTCGGAGGTCTGGATTTGGAGCTCTAGAACATCTGGTTCTACTTTGTACAAGGGGAAACACTGATAAATGTTGGGGAAACACATAATGAAGTCCGCCAGAAGTGGGTTTCTTTTCTCTCCGTCAGATGTCAAACATGTTAAAACCAGATGCTGACTCCTGCTGATTCAGTCCACAAAATACCAGGGATTTTACTCACTGAACTGCAGACATCCTGAGATCAGTAACAAGGATAACTCAAAATAAAACTTCTTAATCATCGTTGGCATTAAATAAATCCTTAAATATTTCTTAAACTTTCTTTAAGCAGAGGAGAATAACACTGCAGTCTCTTTCTCTTTTCTAAAACAACAAAAAGTCTATTGTCTCGATTACTGACTAAAAGAAAAATAAAGTCTCATGTTACTATATACATTTCTGGCTTCCAGATTCTCCAATATATGCTATTGCATAGTAGCAACTGACTGAATGCCCTAAATCGTGGCTGCACTGAAACTATACCACAGCACAACTTTGGAAAATCGACAGAGTTAAAAGTTAAGAAGTGGAAAATGTAGTTCCTTCTGCCACTATAACCAAAGCAAAGCACACAATCAATATTTTGCCAGTGATAAAATGAGCCATACCTTCCTTGTCAGATGTGGGTCAGATTCCTTACAGTAAACTGTCCTGGAGTTTAGCTTGCAGATCAATAATGTGTTGGAGATGCTGTTGCCCAGCCAAGATGCTGTCTGTCCCTCTGCGTCGTCTTCTCAGATGATTTGGCTCTATTACTACTAGGAGCTTTGCCTCGTCAATATGTTAGAACAACTGCAGGGTCAGTCTCCAAGCTGCTCCGTCTAAAGATCCCACCAATTTAGCATACGGGGCTTAAATGATGTTAAACGCTGTTATTTTGGGGAGAATTTAATCATGAAACCATGCATCAATCCCACTTTTTTTCACCATGATGCTGTGGGGGTTCCTTCTCTAATCTTATATCATTCATAGCTAGCCCAGTCCTGCCACCTCTCCTTTTCTGCTCCAGTCACAGCAGGAGAGATCCAAACTGCAAAGAATTTTCTCCATATGAAAAGACAGACATTGAATCCCAAAAGGGTTAATTCTGACTTTTTGAAATGCAGCTGGTAAAAAGTATTGTTGGTCATATTTTTGTCTTTTTTAACCTGTAGTTGAAATATGTCAAATCATTGCGTGCCTTTAGGTAAAGCAAGTAGATCCTCTAAAGGCTGAAATTGAACTGGCATGCAATATGATTTTGTGACATACATGAAAGGTAGATTTAATATTGCAAAATGATGTGTCAGAATGTTTTAGTGATTATAGCTCAGCAGAGCACTTTGTGCAGTGAAAAATACCCGTGGACAAAATTGTTGGTGCGCCACGTTTAGTGAAAGAAAAACAAACCCTATGGTCACAGAAATAACTTCAATCTGACAACAGAATTAATAGATTAAAAGATCAATGAAAATTAAGAAATAATAGTCAGGCATTGCTTTTCAAACATGCTTCAACAGGATTTATAAAAAAAGAAGAAAAAAAACTCATGACAGGTCTGAACGAAAATTAGAAAAGTGATGAAAATACTGTGACGAATTGACATTTAAATCAAGGTGTGTCTATTATTTAGCCTCTTAGGTGTTTAAAATCTAGTAATAAGTCAGTGGGTCTTAATAGAAGGGCTACTGTCACATGCTCTTTGGTGACATGGTGTGTATCACACACAACATGGACCAGAAGAAATTAAGGAAAGAGTTGCCACTGGAGAATAGAAAGAACATTATAGACAAAAATGTTAAAAGTAAAGGGTATTAAGACCAATTTCAAACAGGTTATTCAGAAATCTAAGATCTATGGGACTGTAGCCAACCTCCCTGGACGTGGCTGATGGAGGAACATCAATCATTGAGAGAAATAAAACAAAAGAGCTAAGAAAAACTTCAAGTTGAACTTTAAGTTTAAGGACCATCAGCAAAAGATAGCAAAATCCATCGCTGTTTGAGCCTAAGTGGATTTTATGGCCAAAAGAGGACAGCATTGTTGTAAACGAATTCTAATAAAGGCCAGACTGAAGACTGCATGTTGACAAGCCAAACAAATTCTGGGATGTTTTATGGACAGATAAGACAAAAAATTGAACTTTTTACCAGGGCAGATCAGCTCTATGACGGAAAAATGAAGCATTTCAAGAAAAGAAAACTCTGAATCTCTGCAGAATTCAACGAAATCTCAAGACTATTGAGGGATTTTAGAGACAGATGTCTCTAAAAGTGCTTGGGCATGGGTCTTTGAACAGGATAATAACCAAAACACACATCTAAAAATGCCCATGAATGGCTAAGAAGAAAAGTGGCCGCCTATGAACCCTGAACTAAATCCTGTTGAGCATCTTTGGAAGCAGCTGAAACATGCTGTCTGGAAAAGGCATCTTTCAAACCTGAGACAATCGAAGCAGTTTGCTCATGAGAAGTGGGCCAAAATACCTGCAGAGAGAAGCACTTTTCATTAACAGTTACAGGAATTGATTGATTGCGGTGATTATCTCAAAAGGTTGAACAACAAAAGGTTAACGGTAACATCATTTTTGTCCAGGCTTGTTTAATGAGTTTATTTTCCCAAATCATTCTGTTAAAGCATGGTTTACAAGCAATGTCTGAATTACCTTTGTGCATTTTCATTGAATGTTTATGTATCAGATTGAAGTTACTTCTGTGAGCATTATAGGTTTTTCTTTTATAAAATTAGGGGTATCAACAATTTTTTTCAAGATGTGTAATCCTCAACAGGGGAGCAACAACAAGCCTTAGCAGGAACAGGAAGGCTACTGTAAGGATGTTTATTTATTTCATTCGCTAAGGCTATTAAGAAGTCATCTGCACCAGTAAATAATTATTAACTGTTCACAACAGAAAGATCTGTTAAACTTTGACACCAGTGAGATATTTTGTCTCTGAATAAGGTGATATTTCAGATCATTTAACACCTCCAGGAAGTCGATAAAAGCTTTTCCTCTTAAAAAACAGCAATCACATTCTGTGATTTCCAACACTTTATCCTCCTTTCCAGAAGATAATTCAGATAAACTAGCTGAAAATGCAAGATTGATAGCAGGAAAGAAGTATGTATAGTACATTTGTGACTTTGTACTTTGATTATATTAGCTTGTACAAAACCAAAACCCAAAGCAACTCTAAAGATTAGAGAAAAATGGCTTTGGTATATTTATATTGAAATACAACCTCTAGGTATTATGATTGATGCTTGGACGCACACAATAATCTCTACTTAAACTACATAAATCACACCACCTGAAAAATGTCTCTCCAAATCTGTTCAATTATTTAATACAAATATAAAACAATTTTCTGATATAAGCAGCCGTGTTCTGTGCATCTGCAGAAACAAAACTGCCGTCATTGTTGATGTTCACAGGGTTTTGTCAGCCTGCTGTGTTGACGTTTCTGCCAAAAGATGTCCGCTTATCCAGCTGTCTGTCTGCATAAATCCACCTGGCTGAGGCAGGAAAAGACTCAGCTGAGGGAAAAAGAAAGTTAAATCTAGTGGACGAAGCAGAAACAGACTTGAGTTGGGGAAAGAAACCATCTGTGGCTAGACTTTAACTGAATGCGCCTAAACCTGAGACTATATAATTATATATATATATTTATATAAAATCACAAGGAAAGGATGAAAAAGTGATAGTGAATCCTTTCCTGTACTTAAAGGCAACAGGAGTAAAACAGATGATGTACTGTTATCATAAGGAATCAATAGCTAATCTACCTGGATTACTTCAAAGTCAAAGATGCCTTGGGAAAATACACATCCTGACACGCTAGACTTTGTGACATTGAAAGTGTTTAAAGCTTTTTGTTTAATACAAAAAAAAAAAAGGTTTCCAAAGGACGTGCCTGGTTGTTTAAAGGCTCATGGCCTGTTTAAGTTTTGTGCTTTAAAAGAACAGTTTATAAAAGACAACCTGACAGTTATAGTTTTTTGTTCTAGAAACCAACTCTGAGGTACTTTTCCCTTCAACGCTGTTGTAAACTGTGAAAAGAGAAGAGTAAGAAAATGACTTCCCACTTCCATACTTCTGCGGCTCACAGGAAAAGCTTTTTTTTTGGCTTTGATGATTCAGAAAAGGGTTTAAACTATAAACACACATGATAAAGAAAAGATGTATATCTATGCAATTTGTTCATCAAAATGAAGTTTATGCCTCTACTTAGGTACTGAAAACACTCCAACAACCTTTAAACACTAGATGCATTAGAAGTACATGATGGTTGTTTTTCTTGGTTAGTAGCTAATATAGAGTAGTTGGTTTTGCTCATAGCTGAAGTGAGGAGATAAACAATAAGGTTTCTAATGTGGATCCAGGTTAAAGTGAATAATACAACTACTGCAAAGATGAGGAAAACAAATCTACCATGAAAAAAACAAGATTTCAATTCATAACACAATAAATCAGTTCCATTTATCATCTAGTTGCACCTTGAAAATCTTATGTGCTACACTCCCTCATTTATTTCAAGCACTTCTGTATAAACAGCAAGGATCCTGAAATATCTGAACTTTTCTTCTCATTAAGACGAGAAGTAATCACTCTGCTGCTGCAAAGTTGCCGAGGTAGTGATGGTGAGATTCCATTTTTATTTCTCTGGCTTTTACATCCTTTAGTAAATTTTAAAGGAGATTGGGGATGTGTGTTGCGTGGAGGAAACCGCAGTAAGCACTATTCTGCTTGTGAATAACAAGCAACAAACCCAAACAAAACCTGCCACACAAAAAGACAGCATATTTAACTTAATAAAGAACTTAATATCAACATTTTACTAAAAACCAACACATAGTGTGCATTATAATGTTAATATTTACATATACCAGAAAAAATGTGTACCAACCAAACTGATCAAACCATCTGCTTGTTCAATGTTTAAAACCTGCGGCTTGCAGGGTCATGCTCTGACAATGTGCTGGCAACAATGCTAAGATAGCTCTACCTCACGCCGCGGCTTGGGTAAGCTAACGAGATCCACTCAGTTGCAGTGCAGTCCTGTTAGTTGGCAATTAAAAAAGTGAGCTCAACATTAGAGCCCTGCATTCGCGGGGCCCAACGCAAAACAGTGCAGCGGGAGACAAATATTGAAAGCTCATTGTGGGTGCGTATGGGAGTGGTGATAAGCAGCAGTCCAGTGAACAAAAAACGTATTTTAAAATGTAAAATAAATTCATAAATTATCAGTCTATGTTTATCATATATATATATATATATATACACATCACAATGTCCTGGGTGGGGTTCCATTATACGGTGTATGATACGGTATCATACGGTGCATCCTCAGTAGATTTTGGTAGGTTAGTTGAGTATTGCTGTGAAGCAGCAGCTCGTGCCACCTAACGCGCGTCATGCACTATGCGGTGAAGAATCGGCTAGTAATGTGCTCAGCAAAGCACAGCGTGTTTAATTCCTCAAACTAATGACACAAATTGCCTTGAGCAGTAGGCGAACGTGGGAATCATACGGGAATTGCGGGCGGGAGTGGGACAAAGTATTACAGGTGCGGACGGGAACCGGACTGAAAATCATAATTCTTTGTGGGAGCGGGACTGAACACCGCGGGAGCCTCTAGTCAACATCTCCACTGCTCCTCTGACTTTGGAAAAGGTAAGTTTCCAACGTCTTTTAACCCTTTCTCTCTGACATTACACGTTATTTGAGGAGGTTAGTGAAGAGGGTGACAGGTAAAGGTTTTTGCAAAGTGGTTGATGGGGGCCGATGACTCCCTTTGGGTTTATATATTGACAAAAAAGTGTAGCAATTACGCTTTCAACTGCGTCACCAAAGGTACTCTACATAGTATCTTTTTGAATCACTGTAACTAGTGTATAACGAAGTATTTAATGTGCATACATGATCAAACCTTAGCCAGGAAGTCTGGCAAAGGCAACTAGATGTTATGCCACAAAGAGAGAAACACCTGTCAATTTCAATTCTCAACATTAAAAAACATTACCAATCAATTAGACATAATGTGAGGCAGGCATGAAACATCTGATCTACTTCTGACTCGCTATCCAAGCCAGGGCTGCCTCCTACTGACCAATTTTCATCCATTTCTTCTTCTCTGCCTGAATCAGCATCATCAATCCATCGAAGCACTTCTAAAGTCTATTTCCTTTTAAAAATGATTTAGCAGCAGCATTACCTTAAGAAGTTAAAGTCCCCCACATATTAAGGTGTGCTTCATTTAATGGTGGTCTGCACGTAGTCAAGTCATACTCCAGACAGATTAGAAACAGACGTCCACTGGAGAGGTTTGTGCAAAGATCAGTTTGTGCGACCGCGTATGCTCATGTTGTGTCGCACAATGTTTTTTATGTGATACCAAGCTGATATGTTGTGAATTGATGCCATATTATGGATGAAGGAGTCAAAAATTTTAAAAGAATCTTGCAGGAGGTTAGAAACGCCTTGACTGAAACGCTTGAGTATTAAGTCTCAACTGTCAGCGGACACGAGGACTCCATGCACAGTATGTGGGGGGCCTTTAGAGTGTTCTAGGTAGAATGGTGGTTGTTAAGCAGTAGTGCATTTTCTACCAACCTGGGGAATAAATTACGATGCAGCTAATAGAGCTGCCAAAATGATGGATGTGGGATAACAAATTAAAAGTAATCAAATCAGTTTTTTCTCGCTGTTTGATTGAAAAAACAACAACATGGAATCGCAGGGCATACAAAAATAGATGATAACAACATCAACATAAGAAAAAAATTACTTCAAAATCTAAAAACCGTCAAAATGACTGCGTTTGAGAGTTTTAATATTAGTGGGGTTTTCTGTTCACGTCACATACTGTAACAGAGACCAAAGCCAACCGCTGTAAATAAGAAGATTGTTTTAGAAAAGCTGCCAGAGGGCTTGATTAAGTGTGAAAGCCATTTCATTAACCCTCCTGGCAGAAGATATTTTAACTAAACAAACAGGTGCAGCTTTATAACATTGCTAATTACTGCATTCCATTTAAGTTTGCCGGTTTCACGGCCCTGACACTGTATCACTGGCATGGCCTCCATTAGTGCCTTTAGTTACAGCTGTGCTTTTCCTGCAAGGAAGTTAAATGGCTGCTGTAAAAGGTTTCAAACAGCTGCAAATAGAGTTCAAAGCAAGAAAGTCAGTAGAGGTTCATCAGCCTCTATTAAACTGTAAAACTGAATCCAGGGGAGAGATGTTTATGTTTGCTAACAAGGCTCCAGTTTTTGGTCCTATGAACCTATGATGTTTAGTGTCTGCATCCATTTCTGGTTTTCAAACGAAAGCGGCAGGTAGTAGTCATTCTGAGCTGAACATGCGATTTTGTACTAGCACTGTTCTCAAAGTGGTATATTATCTACATTGGTGAACAAAGCATTTTGAAAGGCTAACATACCCAGGAAAACCCTCTTAGATTATACTAAATTTTAAAGCTTTAAGCCTTTATGAAGTGCCTCTCGTTCCTTGGTTGAAAGGCCTTTATTTACAGCGTTTCAAATAGATCATGCTTATGTTTATATGTGAGAGCATGAAAGTATATTATCCTTACCCTTTATTGAGGAGTGCATTTGGAGGACCGTTCATTTCCGTGTGCACGTAGACACACACACACACACACACACACACACACACACACACACACACACACACACACACACGTGGAGCCGCATGCAGAAACACATGGATCTGCACACAAACCTGCCGTGTTTCAAATATGAAACAGCATTTCAGCTAAGAAGTGGGAAGTGATTTATAAAAAGCTTTAGGGAAAGGCTTCTACCGAGGAGAGAGAAAAGACGCAGCAGAATAACTCTTCAGAGATGGAGAGTGGGAGGGTGCAGCTGAACCTAATGTTATAGATAGCAGTGCAATCGGTATGACTGGATATTGTGCCGGTGAGATAAGAATATGGTGGCTCAACTCTCTGAGTGGAAGATATATTGACAAACACTTCAAGAATTTTAACTGCTACATCCAAGCACCTTGCAACTGTCGGATAAAACGACATGCTGATTAATAAATCATACACTAAAGAATTAAAATAATGTTAAATATTTTGTTTTACCACCCTTTCCGCCAGTGCTACAGTGCAATGGACACAGAAACTGTGTTTTAAAACACATTTTGCCTCCTTACTTGCACATAAACGATAGAAACCTACCTGTTTGGAGACCTTGAGGCAGTGCTATGAAAACATGGATCCTCCCTGTGCCCTTCAGACTCTCATCGACTCAAACTCACCTTGAATGAACACATGCACTCCCACCCTGCTGGCAGACAGGAGATCAACCTTTGAAAGCAGGGGTGGAGGGTCCAGCTTCAGCAGGATTTACAAACAGGTGCTTCGTTAAGATGAACCGAGTGTTGTGGATTTTTTTTCTTTCTTTTACCAAATAAAATGTAGCACCATTGCTGCACCAGTACAATGGATAGAATTGTGTCATCAGGTCAATCTGATAGGTTGCATATTAAGGGGAGATATGAACGTGGCCTTCCAAAGTGGAGAGAAAATCGAAAGAAAAGGAGTAGGTTTAATTAGCAAAAAGGTTAAAAAAAAAAAAAAAAAAGGAAGATATGGGTGCTGCAGGGAAGAAAGTCGTTTTGCTTTGGAAGCTCCCTGCTACTTATTTATTAATAAAGAAATAAATCTTTTCTCATGCTTTGTCGGTTCTAATCCAAAAAACCACCAAACATTTTTGGTAGGAAATAAATTGGCTACTTAAAGGTGAAAACTTCGGAAAACTTCTGTCAAGGAATAAAAACATTCCTGGAATTCTTTGCATATTACCATTACTGCTAATTACTGGCACTAGTAAACCCCAGGTATTTGTTTTATTTCCCTTTGGGATTAATAAAGTACTCTTGAAATGAATTGTAATCTATAGCAACAATGCAATACTTTTTAAAATCTGGAAAGTTACATCTCACCTCTGCTTCTATTAAACTCTAAGCCTTGTTCTAAAAAGGTTAATAATGGAAAATAAATGTTATGTGAACTATGTGATAGTAAAAAATAAAGCTAATGTTAGAATTGAACGACTGTCTGTGTAATGTTTTACAAATGTATTGCATAAATAAAGTTAACACAGGAATCCTAGCAAAGATTTTACTCCCCTTTACTTCTTACTTCACTACCTTTACAACATTTTTACTAACAATACAAAATAAAAGAATATGTCTTAATTAAATATGTCTTAATTAAGACCTATCCATGTTAGCTTAACAAGTTTTTATGTATTTTTAAATGTATTTATTACTGTTTTCAAGGCTGCAATTTAAAATATGAATTTGTCTAGAGCTGTTCTAAATGAAATTTATTTTTGTTTACACTTGTGTATACAAAATGACAAAATAAATCTAAGTCTAACACAATGCATTGTGCACAGCTGCATGGACAGCAGTCTAGCAACATCAGCTCAGGTCCTGCCATATATAATTCTTATACAGATTTTATAGTTCAAATAAGAATCAATGAAAAAGTCAGAATATATTGTAGGGGTGACGAAAAATTTACGACTCAGTCAAATTCAGTTTGTTACCTTTTATTACCTTTCAACAGCCTTCATTTGAGGTCATTCAATTTACTACCTTTGATTACCTCATAGATAAAATGTAATAATGCTCAAATAAATCATGGTGAAATTCTTCATTTGAATTCAGATAAACATTTATAAAGCATGCATTATCATTTAAGTGTGTATTTAACTTAATCATATTTATCGTTGCTCGACTTAGTTGGTTCTGCTGGCTAATAATCATGTATATTTACATTAATCAACTTAATAATTAATCATAGTCCTATTTTGCATCACATTATGCTTTTTCAACATCAGTTTTACCCTAGAGTCAGAGGATGTGATACTCCTATGGACCATGGGATTTGTTTTTGTGCAGATGATCCAATCACCTCGTTAAAGGCCTCTTTAACGAGCTGAAGTGACAGTGTGTAGTATTTCACAAGAGGCTGTAGAAGTGGAAATGACTGGAAAACGTCGATATTTACGCAACAGGTTAAATATCGCTGTTTAACGACACATTTAAATTATTTATTTATACAAAAAATATCTGTTAGTGGCACTGAATATGAAACGAATCTTACAGAAATTTTCGAAAAATTAGTAAATTCCTGTAGGGCTATGTAGAATATGATCACCATGTTTATTCTTGCTTGTTTTTATAATCTCTCAGTTTGAAATTTTCCAATATTGGACCTAATATCTGTATACAGTCAGGCATTTTATTGTGGATTCACCCGCCATTTTTCTAATAAAACCTTTTGGTTTAATATCAATGTGCCGTAAAGAATTAAAAGCTTTAAAGTTCTGGACAAAAAATCCAAGTTATTTCTTCACCAAAAACACCTACGAAGGATTTTTAAGGATTAGAAAAGTTTCAACATGAAAATGTCTTTTATGTATCCTGATATCCCAAAAAAATTATTATTTTCATGAATTTCTTCGAATTCATTTTGTGGGATTAAAGATGTTGATCTTGTTTAAAGTGATTAAATCTAGCTTGTTATCTTAAGGTAAGGAAATCTTTTTTGTGTACAAATTTGTTATTTTAAACAATAATAATTAAACACTAATTCTTCATGAACAGATGTATTGTCATAGGATTTTGAGAAAACAACATGATCAAAATGTCTCCTTTCAGATCATAGATACATCATCCTATATTTATAGATGATTCAAAATTGAGCTTTCTTTGATACTGTTTAATTTCCTCATAATGTAAACTCTTGAGCGACAATATTAACGTATCAATTTTAACCCAAAGATCAATGCTGCAGATTATCATTGAGCGTCATGATTGAAAGATAATTAATTCTCGACTTGGAGAAAAAGGACATATTAATCAATGGCAGAAGCAAAGCTGGACGGCTTTCTCAGTTCAATTTCAATATAACTGTACAAAGTGCTTTACTGTAGATTTAAATCATAAAGTCAAAACCATCTATTTTGGTAAAACAGAACAAGAAGATCAACTTTTCAGGCTCATACTTTATTAAGGCAGTTTAGGATCCCTGAATTTCTCTAAATGTCTTTGTTAGTAATTTAAAGGAAAACATTCTGTTAAAACACACACAAAAAACTACTAAAACTCTTCTTTTAGTCAGTGTATTTTGGGTCATTTGATTTTATTTTAGAAATGGATATCAAATAAAACAAATAACAAGAGGCTATCCAATTTTTGTTCAAAAATACAAAACCAGTAATTAAAACACAATCTTTGTTTTTCTGTGTCAAAAAGTTTAGGCAAAACGTTTCTTTCCTTTTTTATTTTAATAACCATTAAAACTATTTACTTTAAAACAGACAGAAAAAAGTGTGTGCGGATGTTGTCGCTTCATAAGAGCACCATATTTGAGAGGGTGCTGCAGTATTGCTGCTTTAGCCCCGATTAGAACATCTTTAGGACCTTAATCAGTTGGGATTTTGGACATGGCCAATTAAGGCTCGCCTTTCATAGAAATCTCAGCACAAATTTTACAAGGAAGTTATGGAGCAAGAGGATGCTCTGCAAGAAACGTGATATTTTGCACTAAAAAAATCATGCAATGGTCTGTTTTTGCACTGCACTTCATTAACACAGAGGACCCCAAAGCTCCTCTTGCTAAAATCAGACCTTCACCCATTGACACAAACATTCACATGCTGATGGGGGTGAGCTGCTTTGTAGCCACAGCAGCCCTGGGCATTCACAGTAGCCAGGCTGCCATACAAGGCCGCCGGGCCCTCTGGCCACTCAAAGTAGGCAAGGCGAGGAAGTGTTTTGCCAGAGAGCCTGAGATCATTAGAGCAGAGGGGATGAACCAGCGAGCCAACAGCTGTAGGACAAACGCCTACCTCCTGAGCCATGGGATTGAAAAAAAACTGATTTTTTGCTGTAGAGTCAACAACAAAATGCAGCGAATGTCTACTGACACCACATCCAGGAGAGGCCAATCCTGCAATGTCAAAGACTGGATGCAACCAGCTGAGATCCCTTAGATAGAAAACTTTGAAGCACTGATTGAAAGTGCCTTAAGTTGACGTGTAATGTTTATAGATATAAACTAAATTAATGTTTCTAGCAGTCATTATTTTTCTCTCCATTTTGAGATATATGTATCCTTTTAAATTGTTGGTGCTCTTATGAAATAATTGAAAACATCCTGTGTGGAAAAATGAGAAAATGTGCTTTTTAAGTAACGTAATTTTGTATTAATCGAAACAGAAAATGAAATGCAAATTGTTTTCAAAGTTTCTCTCATCCCTTTTCCCACAGATAAAAGAGACCCACTTTCAATTACAAATTTTCTTTTTTTATTTTGCATCATAAAAAAATAAAATAGCCCATTTTTCTTTTTTTTTTTAACATAATTTCTAAAAGGAACATGGATGACCAAAGGATACACTGACCGTTTTTTGTACGGAGGAAATTTCAAGCTACTGAACAGGTTTGTGATTAGAAAGGGTTTAGTAGAAAATGTGAATCTGCTGATATCCGGCAAGCTTTTGGAGGGAAAGCAAACCAAACCCACTTTTTGCCCTCTGTGAACTCTAAACATACAAAGCAACGTCTTGCTTCCTTTTTCTGCTCTGAACCTGACTGAGTCACATCAGCCTCCGTCAGTCAGAGCTTGACTGCATGTGCCAGCATATTGTACTTCCATGTTGGTGACTCAGCTCATCCGGGTTGTTTCAACATGCTTTTATATGAGCAGCAGAGACAGAGATATGCTTTCCCACCTTTTAATGTAACACCGCAAGAGACTTCAGGGAACAAAGCCAATACAGTGCTGCATACAGAGAAGCCTTCCACTTTTTACCACCTGCTTCAGTTCAATAAATCCTAACATTTCCATTAGCTGCAAAGAAAAAGATTGTTTGGTTTTCTACTAAAAATAATCTGAGAACAATGAAGCCCATATTGGGGTAAAACTTCATCATGGATGTTAAGTTTAAACATGAAATGGGTTTTACCTGGTATAAGCGGCTGTCCGGTCATTCCTATAGGAGGCATCCCCATGTTGTTCATAGCTGCCCAAGGGTTGGGGTCTGACATGGGCATCGTCATTGAGTTGGAGTCCATTGTCATGTTACAGATCCCTTCTGCAAAACAAAAGGAAAAAGAAAATGGGCTGCTGGATGAACAGTACATCAAAAAATAAGCCTGAACCAAAGGAGGCAGTGATTCTCAGCTGGGTCGATACGTACATAAAATAAATTCCAGCAAAACCATGAAATTTTAAACACTATGCCGCCTTTTTGAAATGCTGTCATTTTTTATTTTACTTCCAAGGATCACTACTAGTGAAGGAACATTTACTGTAATCCAGTTACTGTTCTTTCTTGGAGCACCTGTACTATGGCAGGAACTGATGTGCATGGCATTGGTAGAGTCTCTGCTATCCCTTGTCTGGCTGCACGGCCTGTAAACCCTTATTTAATCTCTACATCACAAACTATAGCACCACTGTCACTTTGATGTAACCAAGTCAGCAAGGCTGTGAATAACCGGTGAGTCAGAAGAGCAGGAGAACTTTGGCTTTCTGATGCAAATTAAGGAATCTGATGAAGTTTTAAGTGTTATATTCATAACAGCTCAGGTTTCATTTAAGAATCTTTAAGATGTGGGAATCACCTACCAAGAGATGTATTAATATACAACTTGGTACAGTTTAATGATATATTTTGGAGGACATACAGAAGCAAATAGTGTAAAAATGACTTTGCTAGAATTTAAACATAAGTGGGACTCTGGAGTAAGAATGTTGTGTTTTTAAGGCCATTTTCTAGTCAACAATTGTTCCTTTGTTTGTTCTCTGAGGGGACAGAAGTATGGAGAGATATTTGTGCCATCGGTTTGAGCGCGCAGGAACCAATCCGAGCGCGCAGTGAGACAACACGCGCGCGCGCAAAACCGGTCTGGCGCGCGCTCAACTCTGAAAAACCCTCTCAACACACTGTTCTCGCGCTCAGTTTCATCTCTGCGCGTGCTCGAATCCGTCTCTGCTCGCGCTCGCTCGACCTGCTCTCTCTCCGCGCTCAACACCAGCTGTGCGCTTATGGAGAGATATTTGTGCCATCGGTTTGAGCGCGCAGGAACCAATCCGAGCGCGCAGTGAGACAACACGCGCGCGCGCAAAACCGGTCTGGCGCGCGCTCAACTCTCGCGCTCAGTTTCATCTCTGCGCGTGCTCGAATCCGTCTCTGCTCGCGCTCGCTCGACCTGCTCTCTCTCCGCGCTCAACACCAGCTGTGCGCTCGGCTGTTTCTCCGCTCGCTCGACTCTCTGCGCTCGCAACTTCAGCAATGTATGTAAATGAACCATACCATCAGCCAATCACACTCAGCTTCTTTTCATCCAATGAAAGCATTCCTTCCTTCTTCTTCTTCTTTTCTATCATGGCGGATCGCAAGCAACTTTAAGGTGCATACCGCCACCTACTGTTCATGAGTGTGTAGCAACATTGTTTTACATCTATTAAATTCTATTTTTTAATTTTGCATTCTGAAGATAACTAAATAATGCTTTCCTTAATCTATAAACATCCTTTATATTTCCTTTATTTCCCAATAATCCTTTAAGACTCCATTCTTGGCCTGTCATTTCAACTACTCTTCTCAATTTTTCCCTTTCAGGTTCATATGTTTTACAGTTCATTAATATGTAAGCATTCGTTCCAAATACTACATCCGGTTAGATGAAAAAAAATACATAAATAAATAAAAACACAATCAGGAAAATCCAACAACTCTTACAGTTATTTTGTCAACATTCCTAAGATAGTACTATAAAATATCTTGAATTATCTCAAATAAACTTCAGTAAAACAGTTATTAGATCATTGCCTCATCCATCTCTTTTACCTGCTATTGACATGGATTTAAATTTGATGTTTTAAAAGAAAAATAAGGAGGATATTTCAGGTTCCAGTATGGTTCAACAATATATAGATAAAAAATATTATGGATATGTTAAATTTTTTATGGATGCTTCAAAATATTCCAATATTAGGAATGGTGTTTTGTTTTAGTTTCATAATTTATTTTTAAATCGGGTAAAAGAATCAGTGATGGAATTCAGCCTACAAAGGAGAAATGTTTTGGATCATATTGGCCTTACAATGGATTGAAGAAATCGTTCCATTAAGAAGTTTAGTTTGCTCTGATTTTAGATCAGCGACCGTTATATTAATTTAAACGCAATTATTCAGACAGCAGACCTGATCTGAAATTTAACAATTATTATTTAGAAGACCTTTTACAGATGGACTCTAAATAAGAGGGTTATTCTTTATTATATATATTAAAAAGAATAATTTGATAAACAGGATTTTTCAGTTGGTGGCGGTAATTGTTGTTTGCCAACCTCCATAAAAAACAACAAAAAGAAGAAACACCCGCCACAAAAGCTAAGAGTAAGGCCAATATGATCCAAAACATTATCTATATACTGTTGAACCATACTGGAACCTGAAATATCCTCCTTATTTTTCTTTTAAAACAGCAAATTTAAATCCATGTCAATAGCAGGTAAAAGAGATGGATGAGGCAATGATCTAATAACTGTTTTACTGAAGTTTATTTGAGATAATTCAAGATATTTTATAGTACTATCTTAGGAATGTTGACAAAATAACTGTAAGAGTAGTTTGATTTTCCTGATTGTGTTTTTATTTATTTATTTATTTTTTTTTCATCTAACCGGATGTAGTATTTGGAACGAATGCTTACATATTAATGAACTGTAAAACATATGAACCTGAAAGGGAAAAATTGAGAAGAGTAGTTGAAATGACAGGCCAAGAATGGAGTCTTAAAGGATTATTGGGAAATAAAGGAAATATAAAGGATGTTTATAGATTAAGGAAAGCATTATTTAGTTATCTTCAGAATGCAAAATTAAAAAATAGAATTTAATAGATGTAAAACAATGTTGCTACACACTCATGAACAGTAGGTGGCGGTATGCACCTTGAAGTTGCTTGCGAACCGCCATGATAGAAAAGAAGAAGAAGGAAGGAATGCTTTCATTGGATGAAAAGAAGCTGGGTGTGATTGGCTGATGGTATGGTTCATTTACATACATTGCTGAAGTTGCGAGCGCAGAGAGTCGAGCGAGCGGAGAAACAGCCGAGCGCACAGCTGGTGTTGAGCGCAGAGAGAGAGCAGGAGAGCAAGCGCGAGCAGAGACGGATTCGAGCACGCGCAGAGATGAAACTGAGCGCGAGAACAGTGTGTTGAGAGGGTTTTTCAGAGTTGAGCGCGCGCCAGACCGGTTTTGCGCGCGCGCGTGTTGTCTCACTGCGCGCTCGGATTGGTTCCTGCGCGCTCAAACCGATGGCACAAATATCTCTCCATACAGAAGGGCTACCGTTAGTCTGCAGTCAGTCTCTGAGCACTGATTTCAACAGTACTGTCACAGACATCTATTTATTTTAGCACTGTTTGTTTTGTAGCTTTAGCCGGCTGGCCTCGACACTTTCTGTCTCAGTGACCAGCACTGAGAGCCAACTGGAATTGACCCTGTATCACTTTGGAAAAGCAACAACGATTTTTTTTTAGCCTTCCCTGGCAGAGAAAGGTCTACAAATGGGATTATATTAGTAATATCAACAAGAAAAGGAACACCGATGAGTCTTCCCCTCTGCTTTTCTCTTCGAGGCCATAGAAAATAATGTCTAAAAGGAGATTATTATGGCACTAAGCATAAATCCTGATTGTATCTAGTACTGCTCAGACAGCCTGTTACTAAAATGTTGATAAATCTTCTATTAAGCCCAGCATTATGCACACATCTTGCCAAACCAACAGGCCCAGAGTTTCTGTACTCGAGTGCTGCATATTAAAGCGAATGCACGATAAAAATGCTGCAAGAAGGTCAACATGTACACATCATATGTCAACCGGCAGCTTATTCTTCCCATCTATTTCACAGCTCTAAACGCTCTTTAATTCTCTCATCTGGTGGACCTCTTTCTCTCTGACAGACCTGTAAATTGCTGTGACTGCTGGCCAAGCCCGGCTGCCCTCTTCTACAATGCCAAAGCAAGCACAACTGGTAATGATGGGGAAAGCAGCACTCTGCGCACCCTTTACACAGCACAAGGTCTCAGGCAGAGCGTACTTCGGAGCCAACAGGTATAAATGTATGTGCTTCTGTCTGAACACCAGCCAATATATTGGTATTCTTGGAGTTGAGACACGGCTGGCAATGTGTAATAATGCTGTGTGCCTCTTTGCCTTCCTCTCTGAGTCACTAATTGCAGAGCTGTCTGCCGTTGCTGCCACAGAGAGGTCTGATAAAACCATGCGTGCCTGTGTGTCACTGTGATAATGCTGCTGACGAGGACTTCACAAGCTTGTTAACGAACACAGTCCTATTAACTGGGGACACTTTTACAGGAGTTAAAATGAAGGAGGAGAAGAGCGGTAGGGAGCTGTTTTATAGCGGTTTTATTACAGTTTACAGTACATTAACCAGACTCTCCAGAGAGCTGATGAGTAAACTCAATCTGAGTTGGACAGGTGATGTCTTCTGTTTAGAAGAGTCTTTCAGGGTCCATAAAACCAATAATGATCAGTAACCGTAAATAAAAAAATAAAGAGTTTATAGTAATGTTGTTTATCAGGTTTACAAGAATTTTGGATGGACAAACAAATGGAAGGAATTCATTATATAAAAAAATATAACAGAGCCTACAGATGGATGGACAGACGGATGGCTGCCCAAACAATAGAATGGATTCACAGACAATCAAACTGATATAAACCAATAAATGGAAAGATAAAAGAAATATGAATCGTGGAATGGTGACGAATGCATAGATGAAACTGTGTGTTTGTATTGAAGTGTTTTTCTGCCATGATTGAGTTCAAGTGAGATTAAAAATCTCTTTTTTTTCAGGGTAGTCCAAGCCAAGAAGCAGCAACAATACAAAAAAGTAGAAAAGGGGGAAAATGTTAAGCAATTTAAGAAAAACAAAAACATTTGCCTAAGGAACTTTTAGTTTGAAATTAAAACCAACCACTTCCTGAGCAGAGAAGAATAAAATTAATTTCACCCAATTCAGTCCACGCAAAAGAGAGAAAGAAGCAACAAATGCTGAAAAAATCTTTTTTTTGAGTATCAAAAATTGTTACCGTAATTTTCGGACTATTAGCCGCAACTGAATATAAGCCACAGAAGCTAAATTGCATGATTTGTACATATACAAGCCGCACCGGACTATAAACCGCAGGTTTTTTATGTTTAACACAAACTGTCTTGCGCTCGCAATTTTCGTCTTTTCGCTGTCGTTCTGTCTCGTACCACTCGCAGTAGAAGTCTGCTTCCCGAGGACCTTCGCATTCCCGCACGCGTGGCTACCGTACTTGTGTGTTGAAGCAAATGTGACATCAACATGGTGGATGGTAAAATCCATAGATTTAGCTATTACCGTAGTGGCCGTTAGCTGTAAAAGTCTATAGATAAGCCGCATTGTTATATAAGCTGCAAGGTCGAAAAATGGGGAAAAAGTTGTGGCTTATAGTCCGAAAATTACGGTAATATGATTTCAGCCATTTTAGACCACAGATATAAGATAACTATATATGAAATATCCATAGTTTATTTTTATTTTAGTTTCCCTCTATAAAGTCTTCCTTCAATGTATTTAGATTATCAATTAGGAAAAAAAAATCTAATAAAAAAAAAAAAAAAAAACTCATTGTGTGATCAGACTGGAATTAACTAAAGGAACTAGATACAAATTCTATTCTTTTTGTTTCTAACCTTTTTTTAAGCCTTAAGACAATAAAGATAAGATAAAAAGATGGTGCTTATCCATACTCTAAATGCAGGTTTAAGAAAAACGTTTATTATTGTATCAATAGTCTCAAGGATAAAAACATGAACAAAATCCATCCATTCTAGTTCCTGGCCAGAGGACGGGCCACATATTGATTGTGTGGCTGAAATTAAAGTCCCACGCTTTTAATCGATTCAGTCAGAAATGTTCAAGTGTGCCCAGAGTACAGGTCAAGTTATCTCCACTATGCTCGCCTCTTGACCCAGCAGACAAAAGTCTCCATTTGAGTCCGTCACCCCAGCATTCATGCGCTTCTACTGCGGCACACAGTCGCTTAGCCGTCTGAATTTGTACACCAATTTATTTTCATCATACAAAAATACGTGCCAGTGGTAAATCCGCTCTTCCATTTCCACAGCATACATCTTATTTTATTCAACTTTCTGGGGGTCAGCGTCTGTATGCCCGTCCTTCAGTACTTTTGAAATGACAACATGCCCTTGAGGGCATCAGTTTAGCCCCTAAACGTGCCATGTGACACTCATGGACTGATATGTGACGTCTAGGAAGGAATAACAAACATCTCCCGATGCTCAGGGCTTACAAATGGATGAGGGTACAGAGCAGACAGATTCACCTTGGTAGAAAGACTAGAAATATAGTAAATACCAAAAAATATCTAAAAATGAAGCCATAAATGTCTAACTGAAAAAATAAATACAAGCTTAAAGGAAAGACTGAAAAATAAATTCATATTTTCTCTCAAATAAATATTTCATGCTAATGGCGAATCTAATTACATCGTTTGAGCGATCATAGCATGTGTAGCACAAGACCTCCTGACACAGAGGACGGCGAAATGTGGAGCTCTGAAGGCTGGGACTTAATAAGTCAATCTGGTTAAGCTTGGCCGCATTTAAATCGAGGTGTAGAGGTCAACATTTTTCCTCTCCTCGTGGGATGGCCTAGCACCATTTAGAAATGCAATGCTTTGATATGCTGTAAAACAGACAGGATTACAACATGTCCCCTTTTTTTTTAGGTTACATATTTTTGCACTCTTAGACACAGTAGAAATCTGTTTAAAGCCTTAGAAAATTTATGGAGAAAATGATCAATAAATTCATTCTGTTTCAGTCATGTCAGTTAAAAAGCAAAACGTACATTATCTAGTGTCATTTTCCACATTGCAGTATATTGAAAGCATAATTTTCTGTTGACTGTGAGTTGGAAAAAAACGGTTTTCAAGAAATCAAGATTAAAATGTATTAAAGAAATAAAAATATTTTAACACAGAAATGCTTCAGTAAATAATTGGAGTCTGGGGACGCACTGATAGAAAAATTTGGGCCTGTATAAATATTAATATTGCCGTTATGGCTGATTTCCCTACCATTTGGACACAGTGAAAAAAGGGGCAGAGTGCTTACACTGCTTTAGTTAAACAGCCAGAGTCCTGTGCTGTGGCTCTATCACTGTAGCATGACCAAACAAACATTACATGACCTATCCCATGACCATCAGCTGTTAAAAATTGCAGTTTTACTTATTAGCCATATACCTATGTTTAAAATCACTAACATCAGCAGATATAGATGTCAATGAGATATATCCTGCATCCCTAATGGGGTCTGACAAAAAAATCTAAAGAATCTAGCTACTTATAAAGCACCCCTGCATCCATGCAGATTTAAAAAGTTGAGTGGAAGGAAAAACTGGGCTAAAAAAAGGTGCAAAAGGAACAGGATCACTACACCATTTGCAGGTATGCAAAGCCAGGTGCATGGAGACACTGCATTAAGAGTCACAACACAAAGATGTGTTTAAGATATGAGCTACAGTGGTGTATTCATTCTGTTTAGCCACTTCTGAAATAAAGACAACATTGAAACAATAACTGAGGCTGTAACCCAAAAACCTGAACTTGTTAAATGGAGCACTGGGCAATTATTTGCTTTGAAATACAGTCAAAATATAAGTAATCATAACTTTCAAATCCCACACATTGCATTTAGCAAAAGTAGACACTGACTTTCTCACTCTAGCCCTTTAAGGGGCAGTAATATGCTGAAAGTGGGTTTGCAGCACCAAAGAAGAAAAGAGAAAACTGAATCTAACATGCAGATCCATAGCCTCGTGAGACCATTCTGATCTCGCGAGCTTTCAAGATTTCACTCGCTAATCAGTCTGGAGACTCTCCTTTGAAGAAAATTTGGAGCCTTTCACCAAACGAACGTCCAATCAGCGTTGGCTTTGAGGCGGGTTGAGGTGTGACGCAACGAGAAGCGCGACAGTTCAGTCTAAAGAACATGGCGGCTTCAGCCGATGAAACTAGCGTTAGCGTGGCTATTGAGCAAGTTTTATCAGAATTACAGAGTATTTCTTCGCTGAAAGAAGAGCAAAACACTGCTCTGGAGGCTTTTCTCAGAGGAAAATATGTTTTTGCTCTTCTCCCGACTGGTTTAGGCAAGAGTTTGATCTATCATTTAGCTCCTTTTTGTCGTCGCTCTGTTACGTCATATGCTTCGTTGATCTGATTGGTTTATTTGGCCTGTCTATCACCAACATTGGCCAATCAGCTAACCAGTATTTTAGCCCCTTCCCAAAATTACTTCAACGGAAAGTTTCCAGATGGATATGCGGAGCAAATCCATCTGGCGGAGTCAGGTTAGCAGATCCATGCATATGAGTAAAAGTCACATTTTTAACATAACAATAAAGTCCTGCGACAATTATTGCTGTACAAGTTAGCTTTCAAAACCATTAAAACAATGAAACCCTGGAGTGAAGTAAAGCCAAGGGCAACAAAACATGCTTGTGTTTAGTGCACAGGAAAATCAGAATAAAATTACAATATTGGCAAAAAAGAAAAAAAAAAATCACGATTTAGATTTCTGCTAAATCATCCAGCCTTAGTCTAATGTTTAGTTTCCAGAGTTAGTGATAATTTAAGCTGCCATGTCATCTCCTGGTACTGCTGCACTGTTTTCTTTAGTGCAAAGTCAGCGCAGCAATTTACCAGGGAATAATTCGGTACTTTCCTTTGCTGACAAGCTTTATAGAGACACAGCGTTCATTTTCCAGCAGGACTTGCTGCCTGCATACGCTGCCAAAAGTACCAATACCTGGTTTAATGAGCAAGGTATCACCACTAAACTGGCCTGACCTAAACCTTAAAGAGAATCTATGCAGTCAAGAGAGAGATGAGAGATGCCAGATCCAATAATGCAGACAGGCGGAGGGAAACCCGGGCCTTTAACACCTCAGCAGAGGCAGGCACAAAAAATACTTTTTAGTGGAAAAACTCGTTTTGCATTAAAAAAATTTTTTTTTAAATGTTTAAATGAAACATTTTCCCATTAAAGATGCATATGTTCTATACACTATATTGCCTAAAGTATTTGCTCACCCATCCAAATTATTGGAATCAGGTGTTCCAATCACTTCCATGGCCACAGGTGTATAAATTCAAGCACCTAGGCATGCAGACTGTTTTTACAAACATTTGTGAAAGAATGGGTCGCTCTCAGGAGCTCAGTGAATTCCAGCGTGGAACTGTGATAGGATGCCACCTGTGCAACAAATCCAGTCGTGAAATTTCCTCGCTCCTAAATATTCCACAGTCAACTGTCAGCTGTATTATAAGAAAATGGAAGTGTTTGGGAACGACAGCAACTCAGCCACGAAGAGGTAGGCCACGTAAACTGACGGAGCGGGGTCAGCGGATGCTGACGCGCATAGTGCGAAGAGGTCGCCAACTTTCTGCAGAGTCAATCACTACAGACCTCCAAACTTCATGTGGCCTTCAGATTAGCTCAAGAACAGTGCGCAGAGAGCTTCATGGAATGGGTTTCCATGGTCGAGCAGCTGCATCCAAGCCATACATCACCAAGTGCAATGCAAAGCGTCGGATGCGGTGGTGTAAAGCACGCCGCCACTGGACTCTAGAGCAGTGGAGACGCGTTCTCTGGAGTGACGATCCGTTCTCCATTGCCAAATTACATCAACGGAGTTCTGGTTTGCGGCTTGCTGGGGAGTCAGGTTACTAGATCGACTGCATATGAGTGTCACATTGTTAAGTACGTAAAGTCCTGCGAAATTTTTGGTGTAAGGTTTGCTTTTCAGAACATTAAAACAATTGGGCCCTTGCAGTGAAAGTAAACTCTGAAGGCTTCAACATACAATGACTTTTATGCGACAATTCCAGTCAAAATCTATATTGTGGGAAAACAGTTTGAGATTTGGCCTTCCTCCACTATGACTGTCAAGTCTAAGCGTTCCTAAGATGGATGACAAGTTTGCTGCATGAATCTTGGTACTGCTGCACGTTATCCTGGCAACTCACAGCCCGGATATGGAACATCCTTTGCATGAAAGTTTAGAGGGAGACTGAGCAGTCCATTTCCAGCCAACATTCTAGTTACCTGAAGAGCCTTTATAAGTCAAGGAGTGTCTAGAAAACGTCCCCCCCACCCACCGTATGACGCAACCCCTTACGCTGAAGTATATATCAGCATTCAGGATATTGCCAATGGCAATTAAAGGAATAGTG
The DNA here is from genome assembly GCF_016077235.1 of Cyprinodon tularosa. Lineage (NCBI taxonomy): Eukaryota > Metazoa > Chordata > Actinopteri > Cyprinodontiformes > Cyprinodontidae > Cyprinodon > Cyprinodon tularosa. The sequence goes on along the minus strand of NW_024038531.1, from coordinate 613,592 downwards.
ATTTCGATTCAGCTCGGCTTCATCCAGCCCAAAGCTTTCCTGATATTCATTCTCTGCAGGCCGTGACCAGCCTTTAGCTTCCCGAAAATTCCCCCAGGAGGTGGATAGGAAATTAAGTCATTTAAAGGCCCATTGGCCGTAAGCCCCAACAGCAGGCAGAGAGACGCTGGGGGCCATTTAGTCTAAAATGTGCATGGTTTTAACAGCTAACCAGAGATTTATGACGGCCCCTAGAGAGCAAATTCAAGGGGGAGCTGAAGAGATGAGGAATGGAGATAAAATGAGAAAGAAAGGCTGCCTTTATTGAAGGGTTGTGATGCTGATGTGAGAGAATGACAAAAGAAGCTGGTGAAAAAGGAGGGGAAGCATTTCAAGCTTGTGTTCAGACGCATCCAAGTTTGGCCTCATAAAATAACACCTTTACATTATTCAGGAGTTCTTTGGTTAAAGACCAAAGAGTGTAAGTGTGTGTCACTTTTTTTAAAGGTCGCCAACGGAAAATCAACAGTCAGCTGCATATAACTGAATTCTAACTCCAAGGGACGCAGCAATGATGAACCAAACATTGGCCCAATTTCTTGTCAAAACATTTCCTCAAAAACTCAGAGAAAAATAGAGATGACATGATATGTCGAACTTCACACAGCTTAACCGACTGTATCCCAACGCCCATGTAGCCTGCTGTCGTCTGTTAAACCCAATATGTGTTTTTTTGTTTGCAGTAGTTGTGAGGGGCAACGACAAACATCCCAGTGGCTACTTTTAAAATAATCTCGATATAACCTTTCTAAATTAGAACATAAACTTATGGAGCATCTCAGGCACAAAAAGAGATATTTGAACTTAACCACCCTAAGCACACCCAGAGCACAGGCTCCCCTCAGGGCTGCGTCCTGAACCCCCTGCTGTTCACTTTGATGACACATGACTGTGTCCCCAGGTTCACCATCACTCACATCGTGAAGTTTGCAGAGGACACTACCGCAGTAGGGCTCATCAGAAACAATGAGCCCAACTACAGAGAGGAGGTGGAGCAGTTGGTGCAGAGACAACAACCTGATCCTGAACGTGGAAAAGACGAAGGAGATCATTGTTTTTTCAGGAAGAACCAGCCTAACCACGCTCCACTGCTCATCAACAGCTCAGCTGTGGAGGTGGTCAGCAGCACCCTAATTCCTGGGGGTTCACATCATAGACACCCTCACCTGGACTGTAAACACTACCTCACTTATCAAAAGGGCACAAAAGCACTTGTGCTTCCTGTGGAGGTTAAGGAGAGCCCACCTGCCCCCACCCATCCTCACCACCTTCTACAGAAGCACCATAGAGAGCGTTCTGACCAGCTGTTCACTGTGTGGTGTGGAGGCTGCAGACCCTCAGACTGAATGAAGATGAGGAGAGTGGTGAGAACAGCAGGAAGGATAACCGGGACTCCTCTTCCCTCAATTAAAGACATTTCATCCCAGCGCTGCGTGTCCCCAGCCAATAACATCATCAATGACCCCTCACACCCCCACCATGGACTTCGAAGCATCCGATGCAGGTCCAACAGGATCTGTAACAGCTTTTCCCCCACTTCAATCACACTGTTGAAAACTCTAATCGAAATCAAAAATCAAGACTCTACATCACACTGTAAACATCATACTTCCACTACATGGCGAATTTTCAAATCCCCTTAAATAGAATATTACTCAGTGTTCTTCTGCATTTTGCACCATAATTACTTATTTTTGCACTGCTCTGAACTTTCACATCAATGCCTTTTGAACCATGTCTCTCCTACACTGCTTACATTTTGATCACTGCTGCACTTTATAAATGGAAATTTCACTGCCAAACGTATTCACAGTTGAAAAAACTGCATGTATTGAAATTGATAATAAAGTTCATAAAGTATGTCTAAGTTTAAGTCACAAGCCCTACAGTTCACAATCATGCGTGACTTGTAGGATGACTAGTTTATAAATGAGGTGCATATAGGACAGAGTTTTGCCTTTCTTCTGTTTGATTGATCTTTATTTTTCAGGTGATGAAGGGTTAAAGATGTGGCGGCCAGCAGAACGCCAGGTTCCTCAGGTGTTCAGGGAAAACTTTCTCTTTTTCCAGCTGACAACACAATGAGGCAAATACTTAATGCAGATGTTAATGTCTAAGATGGTAAGGCTCCAATAGAACAAAGGGATACTGGAGCGTACCCCTTAGGATAGATAACTGAAAGAGAATATGGGAGAATTGCTGTTAGTTATTGTAATGTTTAACATAGATTAGATCATTTGAAAATGAGCAGGGTTAAAACAATCCAAACTTACTGACTGCCATTTTTAGGAAGGGAACATTTTCTGTCATTAGGGATGGGGGGAGTTTAAGATTTTAACAGTACCTGCTAAGGGTTAACTACCCATCATTAGCGTGTCAGGCTGCTTTACAGAGAGAATCAAAACCAAACAGCAGGTATATTTATGACAACTATAAAATTCAAACGGTGTTAATTTGCTATTTTACAACTATTTTCACCAGCTTTAAACTAGGGCATCTTTTAAAATGTCTGCTGGGTGTCCGTGTTAGCAGACACTAAAAGAAAAAAGCATCCATATAGATTTCAATTCAAATTGTTCTTTATTTTGGTTTATAAAATGATTACCAACTTAATTTTATTCTCTTATTTGTATATGTCAAAATACTGACAAATAATAAAATGATAACAGTAGCAAATAGAATTTTATCCCTTATCTTAATGCTAAATATTTGTTGAATTTGTGTTATTTTTCCACATGTAAAAGAGAGATTATGGTAGCATTATTAGTTGATCTTCTGCTGCAAAATGATAAAAAAAAAAAAAAAATCAGTGTTGAAAAGACAGATGAACTTGATTAAATTTCCCACCTGCTCCAGAACCAAAGAAAAATAAAGTTATCTCTGAATATTTGCTGTTGACTCTTGAGCCTTCCACACAATATTAAAGAATAAGTCTGGCATTTTCCATTTGAAAGACTGTGTGAAGTCTGCATACTTATTCCTGCAAACGGAAAATGCATGGAATGCAGAAAGCCTCTTCAGCCTTTTCTGACCTTAATCTTCTCCTGAATGCAAGCCTGCGTGTTTGTGTTTCTGACTACTCACTGTAGTAAGAAACAAAAAAGGCACACAAAAAAAAATCTCCTGCATTTTCTTAATAGACTGATTAATTATGGAAGCTCTTCTAAATTAGATCAGTTGAGTTTTTTTTATTACTTACAGGCTTAACGTACACATATTCACACAGTGTCTGTTTAATAATGTATGACTGCCCTTTTTTCCACTTCTTTGATCTGTTAATTATGATAAACCTGCTAGTGGTCTGGTGATTAGGGGGAGCACGGTGAGGAATGCCCTGAGTCTTCTAATACACTGGTGTCTCTTTTAGAACCAAAGAAGACAACAAAGTCAGAACGCAAGGAGGACAGAGGAAGACAGAAAACAATCTAACCTCAAGGAGGAAATAAACTGGAGAAGAACCTCCCTCTGCTTATATTTTACAACTGCCTAAACTTATTACAGTGACTACTAATAAATTATAAATGAACTTATGCAAAACTGGATCTAAAAATATGAAATAATGTGATTTAATTACCTTGAGAAAGTAATAAAGTTTTTAATATTTCTTTCCTAAATATTTGTAATTTTGTTTCTGTAGAAATTCTTGCTCAAAGCTTCATGTTTACTTTTCCTGTTTCGTTGTGAGTCAATTCAAATGTTCTAGGGCTGCAACAACGAATCGATAAAATCTATAAAAATCGACTTTTAAAAGCGTTGGCAACGAATTTAATCATCGATTAGTTGTGTCGCGCGATTAATGCTTCATCCGCCGCCGCCGTCATCCCGGGGAAGAAAAAAAATATGGCGGAGCGAGTCAGCGCCGCAGTTGCAGTGTTGACAACTCAGCGACTTTTCAGACCCCTCCAGCGACTATTTCTTTAAAAAGCTACTAGCGACAAATCTGGCGACTTTTTTCGGTGTCACTGGCGGCTTTTGGAGACTCTTACGTGAAAGCATGTATCGTTCCTACTCTTCTCCTCCAGCGGCAGCTGCTGCCGTGGGGCGCCTCCCCCATCCCAACGCCTTTCTCTCTCTCCCACAGGAATCCCTCTCAGCGGGGCAGTCAGAGCCGCAGGATTTTAGTGAGGAGTTTACCCTCAGCGTCCAGACTGCAAATGAAGCGCGCATGCCCCGGGATTGACGGCGCAAATTGATCACAATAATTAAAATAGCCTGCGCTTTGTAAAGTGAAAAAAGTCGTAACATGCAACTTTTGTAAAAACAAATGAACATGGCACAGAAGCACCACTGTTATGACGCAGCACCTGAAAAGAAAACACGTTGGGGCCTTCAATGGCAGTGAAGAGAGCTGATCAGCAGGATGAGTAACCATGTTTGTTTCATTTTAAAGTGGGGAAACGTTACGTTAGTTTCTCAGGTAGCTCATCTGATGCTTTCCTTAGCTTGTTAGTAGGTTACAGACAGTGATAAGGTTGGCTTCTTATTTTACTTTTAATTTCATTTGAATTAGCTTAAGCAGCGTTTATATTTTCTTTATAAATAAATTAATTTGCAAATTATGAGGGCAAGGCTTTTAAAGTTTAAATCTTCTGGCAAAGATAAAGAAAAGTAGATCCTGCAATTTATGGAAGTAAAGCAGAATAAAATCCAGCCAGATCAGTAATATGTCAATTAATTATCTGCCACATTCCCATGTAAATATCTGTCTTTGGAGGATGTGTTTTTTAGCACCCCTAGTTCTCTCATTTTTATTCCAAATACAATTTATAATTTGAATCACAGGGCTATTTTTATCTCTAGGGTTCAGTATTTTCTCAAGTAGCAACTTTAACTGCTATACTTTCCTGTCTTAAAAGGCAGAACTCTTCTAGTCTATAAAAACCTCATTTGTTGAAATGGGGGGGGCTATTGTTTGAACCCCTTAGGGGCTTTAAAAAACAAAAATGCCTGTCTCTTTTTGCGCTTTATGAAACAAAATACCCTATATTTTGTGGATGTACAGCTACATTTCTCATGTAAGTTTGCGTAGTTTTAACACAAACATTTATTTTTCATATTGCACCAGTACAGTTAATGAGAAACCTGTACTTGCGTGCTTGTTTGTTCTGTCTAAAATTTTTATTTTGGAATGAAGAGGTTAATATAAAAAAAATATTTTGTGTCCGATTCATCGATTAATCGAAAAAATAATTGGCCGATTCATCGATTTTCAAAATAATCGTTAGTTGCAGCCCTAAAATGTTCATAGGGAAACTAAAAGGCAGGTAGTTTGAGAACGCCACAGAAATAAAAAGTTATTAAATATCCTGCAAGAGCTGTCTGCCTGAACAGAACAAGATAATGAGAATTGTTTTCTAAACTCTACATATAAAAAAACAGAAGTCTTTAAAGTGGGTTGAAAGGAAACGTGCCACAAAGAAACTTCCAAGAAGCCGAAAAAACATGCATATGCTTTAAAACGTTATTGTTTGAAACACCAAAATAATGATAACTGAGGTTATGGGTGCATAGGTCAAATTAGAAACTTCAAAATCAGGACTGCAATAGCCAAAGTGAAGCCAATCCTTGGTAAAGTCAAACCCCTTAGTGAAAGGCTAATGCATATTTAATGTAATTCAACTGAATGCAACAGTCAATCAAGGTGAAAGGGCATCAAAACAAACCTTTCATGGAGAAGTAAAATAATTCACAATTCACAGCCCTGACCCACAGACACTCTCATCAGCATGTGACCCGTCAGGTTTGTCTGTATCAGGAGGCTGGTTTAAACATTTATTAGAGCAGTTTATGAGTGCATGCATCAATCTAGAGAGGATGGGAGTCTGATGGGAAGACCAACCATCCAAAAGAATCCGCATCAATCACTCAGACACATCAAAATCATATCAAACCGTAGTTTCCACATGTAAGCAATGACAGTGAATGAATAGCATGAAAGATTTCCAACCAGCTCATTTAACTTTATTCATATAACGATATTTCACAGCACATAACCTGTCAAGACAAATGGTAGCATATCACCTACTGGTATAATAGATATCTAACTCTAAAACAGTCCAATCATATCAACAAATTCTTATTTGATCAACTCCTTTTAATTTTTGTTCTTCAGTTTTTATGTTCTTTTAGCAAATCGTAGACACAAAGAATGGTACTTGGAATTTTTCCTGCTTTTCAAGTCCATTTAAATCAATCTATTTCAGTTTAGGGGGTCCTAATTACCATTTTTAGAGGTTTTTACATCTTACTTCAATGAGACTTGCATATTGAAGGGCTATAACAGGTGTCTCCCTTAGCCTGAGAATGCAGCAGAGGAAAGGATTACTTGGTTTCTCTAACAGACCTGTTTGCTCCGAGATCAGCTGGCATATGAATGGATGCTTTTTTGTTTTTCTCCTTTAGGCTTTGTCTAGCTTTGCTGTTAAACATCTCACTCAAACTAATATTAGTTTAAGTGTTTGTCTTTCTGCTCTAAAGAGAGTAGTTCTTAACATGAAGCTTTAATCTTGGTGAAGATTCTCAGTCATTAAGGTCATAGTCATTCCAAAAAAGTAAAAAAAAAACAATCCACTGGACTTTCTTTCCAAGTTTGAAGACGTTTTGCTTCCCATCCAGGAAGTTTTTTCAATTCCAAATGTCAGAATTAACGTTAAACAGAAGGGATGGACTCAGGTTTCAGCTCTCAAAAACCTACAATGCAGCGATAGAGTCTATTCCTTCTGGTCAGCCAGGCCAACAATGCCCGTAACGACTCCCCTTTCAGAGGCATAGACCAGTATCGGGTATTGCAGGCTAACGTAGATCTCAACAACTCCCCATTACTAAGCAGGCAGACCCGTCCTTCCGGTTCAATTTGCATGTTTTCTAAACCAAAAGACAACTTTGTTTCAGTCTAATCTATAAAGCTTGGAATTCAACGCTAATTCTGACATTTTCAATTGAAAAAGGTTCCTGAATGGGAAGCCAAACGTCTTCAAACTTGAAAACAAAGTGGTTTGTTTTTTTTTAAACATTTTTAAAATGCATTTATCTTGCAAAATTTGTTTATCCGGTGTTCAGATGAGATTTATTGTTTGTAGAGCATTTGGTAGTTGAAGCAGCATTGCATAGTGTACGATATCCAAGGCAAATTTCCCTGTGGGAACAATAAAGTATAAACCTATCTGTCTATGTAGGTAGTTAGATAGATGGACGGATAGAACATTTAGAATGCAAATCATGGGCTAAATATGGAGGAAAATTTTTTTTACTCAATTGTTTAATTTCTACACATGTGCAGCACTAAGAACTCCCTTATAAACTCGTTTATAATGTTCCAAACATATGAAGCCATTTAAATCACATGTGCATGGATATATTTAGAGATTAATATTCTGGGCAGTGATGTTGTTTGTAACCTTCCATCCCTGAACACGCAGGCAGTGAATCAACAGTTTAATAGTTTTGGTGTTCAACAAAAGCAGCTATCCTTGCTTTATTGTAAAAACAAATGCTAAAAATATCTTAAGTTCTTTATTTTTTTTTTGAGACAGTACTGAATGCTAAAACTCAACAAAGCAAAGAACCCACATGCGTGCACAACAGATGCTGTGCAGTCGTTTGCATCTGAAGAGGCAACCATAAAAAGATCAAATCTAATGACAACAGTCAACATTTGCATGGATCTCAGAGGAGCGGTCCAGCAAAGTACAAACCTTCCAAGATAGGAAGATTAGTGGTAGTAAACAACCTCATTTCAGCTGCTTTATTGGGAGGTATTTTATCCAAACAGAACAAAGGCCCTTGTGTTCATGTCAATGCTGTCAAGGAGGAACATCTGCTCCTGAACAAGCGAAAGCTCGTCCCCACATCGGATTGAGAAGAGAGACTGACGAAAACAGATTATGGCAATATCTTGGGACGGGGAAAAAGGAATGAGAGATAAAAACACATGAAAGAGAGAAAAAAAGATTACAAACAGGGCTGTAAAGTCTCCACAACAAGGCTATCAAAGCTCTCTGAATAATGTGGTGTGATAATGATAGGAGGTTGTGAATAGAGGCTGTAATACATTTTTTATCATTCCATGTGTGGAAAAAAAAAGCTGGTTTCATCAGAAAGCCCAAACTTGAAACCCTGCCAGTTCTGAACAGGTAATGTTTGCATCACTCAGATTGTGGCTGAATGGTAACGACCAAATATCAGCACAGTCCGTGTCTGTCTTCTAAGCACGTTTAAGGTCTAGATGGAGCACAAAACATTTTACAGTCTTTTGATTCCTACAAATATTAAACGCAACGTAAGATTATCATCGTTTTAATTGGCCCAAATTTCTCTCTGAGACTTCGCAGCATTAGATGCAGGCTGAGCAGATTCTGCAACAGCTTCTTCCCCACCGCCATCAGATGGCTGAACTGTTGAAAAACTAAATCATGTCACAAATCGAGACTCTGCATCACACTGATAACATTATACTAAAATAAAACTCAATACAAATGTCTTCTACTGCACTTTTGCACCATATATATTTATCTAATTCTGCACGGCTCTGAACTTCCACATCAATGTCTTTTTGCACCATGTTTACATTTTGATCACTGCTGCACTTTATAAATGGAAATATTCATTTTTTACTGCTAAGCTGCAGCTTATTTCGTGTCGGAAAGCTGTATAAACAGATTTTCATTTTGTGCACACTGTATACAAAATGATAATAAAGTTTGTCTAAGTTTAAATCTAAGAAAGAAATAATATTTCCATGTAAAGTGCACTGGATTAGATTTCCGATATCCAATATATGTATATATATATATATATATATATATATATACATATACATATATATATATATATATATATCTACAAGGAATTAGTCTGTATCATCACTAATGAAGACAAACGATTGATGAACTACATCCAAAATTTTTCTTTCCAATAAACTACTTTTTGCCTTTTGATATTTAAGATAACTAATTAAGAAAGTACAAAAAAGTATTTTAAAACTAAAACAGCAGTTATAGATGGATGTAACTTTATAAGAAAACCATACCAATGACATAAAATTATTGAGGTGATTCATAGCTGGATAGTCTATCTGGGTTTCAAATTTGAGAAAAACAAAAATCAGAGGTTTAATGAGCCTCTTTTGACAAAGTATGAGACAGATTCAGTTACTGAGTGAAGCAGAACTTGGCTTTCATAAAAAAAACACAAATACATATTTTGCACCAGACAACGGGAAGGGGAAAAGCAGCAACTTGGAGGAGAACCTTTGCAACTTCTTTCAAAAAAACGGAATCAACAAATAACAGAGGCTCAAGGTAAAATATTAACCCCTATGTCTGGGACCCATCCCATTAGAAATGGTAGATAGAAAAGGCCCAGATAGGGTTTGCCTGTGGGTTATACGGTATATTTAAGCAGACTTTATTAGTCAATGAAGGACAAGGGTAAATTAAAAAAGCTCTAATTTAATTATGAACAACTATGGCCATTTAACAGAAAAAAAAAATAAAAATTGGCATAAAACTCTGATCTGTGCATCTCCATTCAAAGCAAATATATATAAACAACCTTAAATGAGCAAAGACTCAATACAAAACTGATCACCTGTTAAAATGTTAATTTTGTAAGGAAATTCATTCATTTCTTGAATATTTATGTAATTTTTCACTGGGAGGCCAGAGTTGCAAATACGTAATTTAAAGTAAATTATAAAGTAATGGTTGCAAAGCAGTTTAAGGGTTGTAGCTTCTCATATCTGTGCAGAAGAGTGTTTAACTTCTCTGGTTCTGCTTGAGCTGCTGCACCACCAAATTCTCTGTATGCAAATGGTTTTAAACTCCTATTTGGTTGAATATAAGAGGTTAGTGCTCATTCTTTTCACACCTAAGAAAATTGTTTCTTTCTGCCGAAACCTTTTTGAGAGCTATGTTTTGGGGAAAAAAAGAAGAAAAAAAATAGATTTTTTTTTAGATCTTCCCAAAGAATTATCTAGTGAAGGTTCTTGAAATCTGTCAGGATGCAGGAGCCAGCTGATTGACCATAGCCTGTCACAAAACATCTGCCGCTGATCTGCAGGAATGATGGACTTTTTGAGGAACATGTTCAAGGATACGGCTGACATCCGTCTGTCTCCACTCACTGCAATGACGATTCAGCCAATTACCAAGAGGCAAACCATCTTTCTGCATTTTGTGACATCTGATAGAAAAGTATGACACAGCTGGGACATCTGGCAAACATACATCAAATATTGCAGTCGCTGTGTCTTTATCAGCCGTTAACTAAACCCTAACCCGTAACACGAAACTGCTGTCTGGTTCATTTAATGCATGCATAACTGACAGGGGCAGATATATCAGGCTTGATGAAACAAATGATAAAGTATACTGTCGATGCACATTTCATTCAAAATACCCATCTCACACCCACACCAGATTGGTTAAAGACACTTAGACCTGGAGATCCCATTACAGAGCAGAAGGAATATAGCTTCACTTTAATTTGCAAAGGATGTAAAGCACCCATTTCCCTGTTCTAATAGAGATGAGACACAGGCAGAGAGATCCTGACATATTTTTTAAAACCGGCCAAGCTGTCACATCATTAAACACTGATTTGTGAGAATTCAATTTGATGGTACAGATGTAGAGAAGTAGCCCATTACCAGATCATCAATCTAAAAAGAGACTGATGCAGTAGGCAATTTGATTATTTCAAGCTGTGTGGGGAAGGGGAAGAAGAAAATGGCCCGGACTCCTGAGGGACCTGAGCCAACAATTTATGCAATAGTTAAATGCTTAAAAACAAATCTGATGAAGTGCATATAATTCTGCATGCATTTAAAGTACAAGCAAGAAGGCTTCAATAAAAGATCCTCTCAGTTTTATTAGATTGCTTACAGAGAGCAATCTAAAATTGGCAGCAGCATCTCATCAGCATTTATATTGACGGAGCCACGGTAGAGATACATGAACCACCAGCAAACAAGATGCAAATGACGAAGGTGGTAAAGGTACGGCTGGAATAAGGAGAACTACTCAGAAACTAGGGCTGGGCATCGATTTAAATTTCAAGAATCGATTCTTTTTGATTTGATCTGATCTCAAATGGATTCCTGGTATTGGAAAATATTTGATAGCCGTTACCTGGATTACATGCAAAGCTGCGTAGTGCAACAATAAGCCTGAAAAAGTATTCCATAAAAAGTATGTTCAAGTAATGAGTAACTAAAGTTGTGTTATAGATCTAAAGTTGTGTTATAAAGGCAGAACATGTAAAATTATGAGAAAAGTCTGCTATCTTAATAAAATACTTAAAACAAATATAACTGAAAATAACAATTCCAGGCAGATGAAACTCTTTTCCAAAATTTTCTTTTTACCTTCAATGATAACACTCTGTATTACTTACTATACATTAGCTTGATCTTGAAGTGAGTTTGTGTTTGAAGAAAGTCAAAACATCCTTTTGACATAAACACTAATTCTGTGTCTTTGTCTGAAGCACTTTATTCATGTGTGTGTGTGTGGGTGAGTGTGTGTATAAAACACAGCAAAATCCTTTCGTCATCTTTACAGTCGACAGGCTTCAGCCGTGTCCCGAATTCCTCATTTTCCAGCCACTTTAGTTGAAATTTGCATTTTCCCATTCTCAATTTTTTTTCCTCTGTCTCAACCTTATTTTCCGAACATACGGCTTTACGATCAACCTGAAGCAGTTCTGTGTAAACACGCGGAACCATTTGTATCTCACGTAAATACAGCATTTTAAATGCCACGATAATCACATTTAAAGAATTTTAATGCCAATTAACGCCTTCACTTAAAATAAAAATTATTTAATGACGTTTAATGATTTTTAATGACCCACGGAAACCCTGTTATTCTAAACAAGCTTGTGAAGTTACTTACAATAGATGGAGTATCCAAACGTGACACAAACAAATGATTTTTTTAAAAGGTACTTAAGTAACTTTAACTGAGTAAATAAACTAGATAATAACCAACTCTGATTATATGACTATAATTATGCAAAATAATGATGCTAGCATTATACCAACATTCAAAAATAGATTCATACAGTAATGATAGTTGAAGGCAGCTGTAAGGATAGGTGAAGATGCATTTTTATAAATCGGTCTTTGGTTGTATAAATAAGTCTTTAGAGTTAACGTTTGAATTGATTCTGAGCTGGAAATCTTTTTTTTTTTTTTTTTTTTTAACCCTGGTCTATAAAAAAAAAATCCATGTTTTTATTATCTTTTTGTCTAGAAAAGGGCACCAAAAAAGAAAAGCATCAAACAAAAATGAGAAAATATTTTGCACTTTGCTGCTGATGGCGATGCAGAATAGATTTAGGTTGGAGTTCAGACTAACACATTGTTTTTTGCATACTTTGTCTTCTTTGGAGTGCTTTCACCCCAAAGCTTTTGAACGCCTTTTACAGTGTTTGGGTCCTGTTTCTGGAGTGGATAATGAGAAAACGAGAAAACTGAAACCTATGAATGAAAATGTGGCAGCAGTTCCCACTTATTGTGGGAATGCGTAGCATTTTTCATAGGATGACAGAAGGGGATGAATGACCTGCTTTTAATCATGACCAGCCAATGGGATGGGCCTCTGTCAGATTTCTTTCAGAGCACAGCAATACCGAAGCAATCTGCATGACGTCATTTGTCCTGGTCTAAAAATCACTGTGTGAAAGCAAACTGTGCCAACTGAAGCTGTATCTCACTTTAACCAATCCCCGAATAGGACCAGCAGTGTGAATGCACACTGCTGAGTCTCAACATGCAAGCTGTAAATAGATCTCCATCCCAATATCTGCATCAAGCAGGAAAAAAAAAATCCTAATCCATCCTTTCAGTGTTATGATTTCTTGAGTGTGGGAAAAACTAATGTCATGCAACATTAGCAGACATATGGTGAAATATAAGCTGAAATAGTGGGATCATATAGAAGTTGAATGAAAGTGAATAAAAGTGAGGAACTTAGTCATGATCTGTGTTTCTTCTAGGGTGCCAAGTCATTTCTAAACAAAAGGTCATACATCTTCAAAGAAAACAATTTAAGGCTGTTATGTTGCAATATGGAAGAAACGTCTCGCTTTTGTAGCTGCAGGTAAAAAAATCATTCTGTTCATACATCCCTGCCTTGGAGGTTCTTGTTGTTTTTATAAAACATTAACATGACAGAGCTTTATTACCCTAGGATGTCTGAGGACTGTTTTTGATTGGTCAAGATTTGGTAGAAAATTATAAAGGCAGAAAACTGGAAACTATCCTAAAACAATCAGAAAAACGTCCCATTTGCTGCTGAGTTGTGTTGTCTGTCACGGTTGTGATGTAGCCTGCAGGACGGCACTTGGGAGTTCATTATCCAAGCCTCCCATTAGGTATGAATGGTCAGGGTGTTTGCGACCCGGCTTGGGATAAGTGTGACAGAAAATAGATGGATGCTCAGGGTGTTAGGAATGATCTTCATAATTCATAAAAAGTCTTGTTAAAACCTAAAATATGTTGATTGTTTTATATAGCAGACAGTATAGAGCTCCATTAATTATGACAAATACAATGTTTTCCAACTCATAGTATAATATATAAACTCTTTTTTTCACCTTCCTCAGGCGCCAGATGAATTGCAGCACCCTTCTTTCTGTAATGCTACGTTCAGACAGCTAGCAGCGAACGCAGCAGGAGCAGCTAGTTTGCATGCAAAGTCAATGGTTGACGCGTAACAAGGCTCAGAAAAATGTCCAGCAGCGCGTTTTGAGCAGCAGGAGCAGCGCCTCTGAGTAGCTGAAGCAGCGCGTCGTGAGCATTTGAGCATCTGACGCGCGCAACGCTCAGCAAACGCAGTTGCTGCTGGAGTTGGAAAAATTTATCTTTTGCTGCTCGACAAGCCGCATCAACCAATCAGAGAAGCTAATCTAGGAGCTGGAAGGGAGAGAGACACATCGCTGATGATACAGATCACTATGATCACTCCACTGAAACTGTTTATAAACGCCTAAATTAACTTAAATGCTGAAATTTGCCGGCAAAACATGTTTGCTTTTATTGTCCTGGTGCCTGCAGTTTGGATTATGTCCATGAAAACCTTCCAGCCGCGCAGAGACGACCGGGCCAGAGGCTGCTGTTGAATGGGATTCCCAGTGACAGCCCCGCCGCTGTACAGGGGTTTGAGCGGCTCTGACAGCGAAATAATATTTGAAGGCAGGATGGTAATGTGGATGAACTGACAGAAGGAATGTGCAGATTAAGTTTTCAGGTGGACTTTCTCACTGAAAAACATATTAAAACTACTTTTTACCCACTGATCGCAACATATATAGCTGCCATTGTTACAGACAAAGAAAGGATAGGACAGCTCCACCCAAGACCCATTAGACCCACTTCCGCCGTGCAGCCAGAGCAGCAAAGATGCTTCAGCCGCGCGTCAGAACTAAACTGGTACAAGCATCAAAAATGAAGCAGCACACGTGTTTTTGCTGCTCTTGCTGCTTGCGGTGTGAACGGAGCATAAGGATAAAAGCAAACACCTTCATGATGTAAGTAAGTCATAAAGGTTTGGAGAAAGGAAAGGGAAGTTATGGGGCAGCTTATATAGATAATAATAATACTACTTTTCTCAGGGCCAGGTTTGATCAAAGGGGATATAATGTGAGTAGACAACTTACAGTTAGACTGAACACTAGATAATGGCACCCAATCAGAGAGACGCCATATTGGTGTGACATACCTAAGAACCCACCAGAAACTTTTTTTCAGGGCTTTTTCTTCAATCATTTTTGACACAGGCAACGACTTCCAGCCAATGAGCCCAACACTGTAACGTTGTACTATTTCACTGCTAAACTGGGATTAAATCATGTAAACTGCATGAGAGTCGTTTACTATAAGAAATGTTATTTAAAGAGCGACAGCTCCAGGCAAAAGAAGCAGAAACAAGGCCTAAAGCTTAAGTGCCTTCAGGGGGGCGATACACTTCATTAGCTACAAGAGGCAAAATAAATGTTGTTTCTGCCACCAAGAGAAGAAATTTCTTGGTTCTCTTGGATCATGTAAGACGTTAAAAACTTGTCTTCAGATTGTCTTTTCCAATTTAAGTTAGGATGTCTATGCTTAGTGGCCTAAAACATACAATGGTGTCAGAGGGCGGTGTTTAATGCAATTAGAGTAGTCACGAAAGATCTATCCAATGATTTTGAGGTCAAGTCTTAACACATCATCACAGCATTTTATAATGGAAGCAAAGATTTTGGTCCCTAATTCCAATTAGTTTAGCAAATTTGTTTGTTTTTTTCTCAAACCCCCTATGAATATTTGTTGAAGACAAACACTGCTTGTTAGGAGACTTTGACAAGTCCAACAGAAGATGGATTCAGCCAAGCAAGTAACCGCTGAGTGTGGAAGCAAAGCTTCATCTGTTTTTTGATGGGTAGAAGGAGAACAAATCATTATTTAGCTGAATGAAAGCAAAATGCAAAAGCTGTTTTCCGATACAAAATATATCCACATTTATTGTAATCTGCGTTTACTTATGAATGAAAATGCCCCATTGTGCAGCCAAGAACCAATTCCTCCAAACTAAAGCACATTCTGGATTTGTTTGCCATCTCCAAGATTTCTCTCTGGACTGTTTGCTGAACGGACCACTGAGGTCTAAGAGCCACACAGCAGAGCGTTTATGTTGTTGTCAATAAAAATGGTGGCACTGTACATTTGATCTCTCTTATATTTCTATACTTCCTAATGGCTCCAAATAGCGTCCAATAAGTCCAAGACTGCCTTCATAAGTGAACTTTGACACAAGCAAATAACAAGTCTTGTTTGTGCTTTATAAGTTGGCACAGCCTCAAACAACATTTATATGAAAAAGCCCTTCAAAACAGAAAAATAAAAGAGTACAGAAATAAATCAATAAAAAAAGGGGTCAAGCTTTGCCTGTCAACTGAAAATTGATGAGATGGTCACATCTTTTAGGTGAAAAACAAATCACATGAGGTATAAATGAAAAAAAGTGTCCTTTAGAGGTAGTTCAACCTCGAACCTTAAAGCTGTGTGGATTCCTTGATCCCACATGTAATGTGTTGAACACGACTCAAAGATGCGCGAGTAGATTTTCCTTGTGCAAAGTTTCTGTAAGTGCTTAGTACCTTAAAAACAGCAGAGCAAAGAGAGATTAGCCTTCTAGGATTTAACGTTTAGCCTGCTGATGTGTTGTTTGATTCTTCAGTCTCTGAGCGGAGATTAGGACTGGGATCTTCTCCAGCTTGTCAGCGCAGCTTTCATCTGTTTTAACCTTCATTAAGTTAAGCAGACTCATTAAAACATATAATCGCAACTTTGAATTTCTTTTGAAATGAAACTGAGAAAGTTTGCCCATTAATTATATACCCCCACTTCTCCTTGCCACTAAATACCCTGCTACTGTCGAGACCCTCAGATCACTTATTAACTTTCTCTGCTTCCAATACTGTATCATATAGATAATCTCTCAGTACATACACAAACACGCTCCAAGTGTGTTTACCACATGCTCCCTGTATTGTTTACCCACTCAAACACTGATTTGTCTTCAGTTTTAGCATCATTATTGAGGCAGGGGAAAATCCCCAGCTTTTGAGATTAATTGTTGAAAGAGAGACGGCAAGGAGTATAAAGGAACAGAGCATCTGAGAAATAAACCATCTTAATAAGAACAGGCAGAAATCTCCAGCGTGAGCAAGAGTCGAATTCGGAAAGGCTGATTAGTTTCCTTCTCCGTGGTGTCACTACGGAATCAGGAGGAAATAAAGGAACATCTGATAAGATGAAGATGTTAAATAGAAGGAAATTAAAACATGTCATGGAGAGAAATAAGGAAATCTCCTGTTATTTTTAATTACAGGTCAGTTCAGGGTATAAATCTTCACCCAAATCTCTTAACTGTTCGACTCCAGGATGGTTGAGCTTCTCAAAGAAGCCTGCGTCTGGTTGGCAGCCCTGACGGAGCTCACTGTATAACAAGCAGTGACTACAAAGGCAAATTGTTGTTCAGTACAAGAGACATAAATTTAATGTGTTTATTGATGCCTGAAGGACACTTTGACAACCAAAGAGGAGAGAAAAAAACAATCCGGACTGTTTCTTTAGGTCTGTTTTCTGTCTCTTTGAAGTTTGAACTGTCAGAGGAAACCGCGTCCTGAGAAAGAACAGAAAAAGTTGTGGGACTGTCAGTTTTAAGGCTGGAAACAGCACTTTGGGGAGTGATCGCTTGTAGCATTATAGTGTTGTTAGGCAAGGAAGGTTGGGGGAGTGTTTGGGCGTCATGGTTAATGAACAGCAGAAAAAAGCCCCAAAGAAACTGTCCAGAAGGGAAAGCTCGCTATCAAAGTACAGCCTCCATCCAAAGAAAACTACACTGACTAACAAAACAAACAAAAAAATCTGTTTGTTTTGTGCTGTTAACCAATTTCATTCTAGAAATGACTTAATTTTATTGATTTGAATTTGTGAATGTTATTTCTACCCATATTTTAGATGCGTTGTTTTTTATCTGTACTGTTGTATTATTTATTTATCTTTTTTCTGTACAGCACTATAGTTGTTTTTAAGTGCTTAACAAATAGAATTAGATTTGAAATGGATTTAGAAACAAAACCTTTTATTTAATTTCTGTAATGAAATACTGCAAGAAGATTCTGACTTAAAACCATTTATGTTTGTTTGCTTTGTTTATTTTTACATGCCATGTTGAATTTGTTTGAGTTTTGCTTCAGATTTCAGCTTTCCTGCATTAAAGCTCAGTCTTATTAACAGCAAATAACTGTCCACACCGTCTGAAGAAATATAACTGGCTTTTATAGAGTATTAATTTAAAAAAAATTTTTATCTATAGAATACAGATTTCGTATCATGTTCTACTACAGAGGTAAAGGAAAAGAACAAAAATGGCAACCCTTTGCAGCCTTAATCACTCTTCTATATTCTGAAAAAAAAAATTTGTCATGATGAGACACCAATAGGCTCAGGGTAAAACTTTTCCAAAACATAAAACCTTGACTTACACTAAGAAACGTATACATGATATAGTAGGGCAAACAACATGCAGTAACACAGTTTACCTTGACGAGCAGACGTTTATAGATATTTTCATTGTTTATTGAAGAGGTGAGCATCCAAAAAGTGAACTCAAATGATAATAGTACTTAAAAAATGATTTCTCAAATATATAAGTATAGAGCAGTGTGTAACTATCCAAGGTGCTCACTTAAATCAAAAAAATACTTAAGAAAATGTAATTAGTTTCTATCCATCTTTAGCTGTCATGGAGTTAAGGAGAGGTAAACCTAAAAGAAAATATGACGAGTATAGAAAAATGTTTTATATAAATGGAAGGAATTGTCTTTTTCTTCTTTCTATTAAAGAAATGGGGAACCTTTTCGTGATACTGCTCTACGTCGGGATCCTTAGCACATTATGTGGCTTCAGCAGTTTTTATATCCAACTATTCTATTAAGGAATAAGACTAACATAAAAAAAAGATGTTGAAATGTTTAGGTTTTGGACAAAAGAAATTCAACTTATTTAAAAGAAACAGACATTGTGTTGCATACCTCCTCACAGTGATACTGGATTTCTTTTAAGCTCTTCATGCTGAACTTATTGGTGACTGCTGACTTAGACCTGTTTGCCGTTAGGAGGAGAAATATGGCAGAGACCCAAAGAAGGAAAAAAAGCTTCCTAGGTACAAAGGAACAAAATAAATTGAAGGTTGTAAAAACAATTCTTTGAAAATCAGTTAGCTGTGCCTGCATGTACTCTGTATTCTCTTGGTTTAGTTAACCATGCTCTTAAATGTTCAATATAATTGGTGCTTATGTGTTGTTTTGAGCTGTGTTCTCAGCTGAGGATGTCGATAGAAACAGAACTAAGCAGTACTGCACGTAAAACATTTGTTTAGGGAGGGTTAATGAGTTCCAAAATCAGGCTACAATAATTAAAGGATTAGATATTAGTAAAGATATTGTCTAAATGTTACCAAAATCACTGCTATTAGTCGTTTATGTCACCATACTGAATAATTACAAGATATGTTTGGGATTTCTTTTTTCTTAGGCTGCTTTTAAAAAGCACCAAATGGTCTTTTTTTTTATATATATATATTAAAACACTGGTTCATCTCTTTTGTTTAACAGGATATATTTATACCTTAAACAGACATAAGTCAGATTTAAAAATAATATTGAGAATATGAGGGTGTAAATTGGTAAAAAAAAAGATCCTCAGAACCCTGAAACATTGGTTGAGAATCCTTTGATACGAGGCCATTATAAAAACAACGGTGTACTTGAAAGTTGTAGCTCATTGGAGTTATTGGCGAAAGCTTCATGCTGAAACTCCAGAGACAGGTCTGCCTCCCTGACTCCCAGCATTAACTGCGGGCAAAGGCATTTGTCTCATATCCTGTTCATCCAACTTGCACACACCCAAATGCCCTTCCATTATACAAGCTCTGGGGACTGGAGCAAATTTCACATCAAGTAGTTTGCCTGCCAGGCAAGGCTTTCTGTGCATTCCATTAACTAAAAACAGAGGCCTAATTACTTCCTTGAGATCAATAGAAATGATACAGACACATGCACAACGCAGCTTAAGGTGGGGAGAGGAAGTAAGGTAAAAGAAAATAAGATGAAACTTTAAGGGTGACTGTTGAGTGTATTTATTGCAGCGACTTTACAAATAAGGGACAATAGAACCAAAATGTCTTCATCAGCAGTTTCTGCTTTCATCCAAGAGACAATAGGCTACTTCTGCCAGCAAAAAAAAAAAAAAACATCTGCAGGATATATAAGAGCTGCCTAAAAAACCCCCCTGATAGATTGAATTTCTAAAGTGAAACAAAAAGGCCCTAGTTTTTACAAGTGACATGACAACCATCGCACCACAGAGTTAATAAAAGAACAGGCCCATCACCAGAGCATGTGACACATCAGCATATATGGCTAAAACCATGTTTTGCTGTCTCCTCCACGTGGTTGCTGAGGAAACCTAATGGGCACTCTGTCGCCATGACTACCTCTAAGCAATTCAACCAATCTAAGCTTATGAAGTGACAAAAAAAAAAAAAACAGAAGACTTTCTTTTTCTTTTTTATTCATATAAATTCGCTCAGATAAAGAGCTTCATACTGTCACACTTTAAACCTTTTTAGGGTTACCTTTTTAGACTTGATAGAATAACCAATAAAATACATATCTGGTCACTAGATAGTGAACCTATTTCATGGGGCATGTTACGTACATGCTTAAACAAAAAAACATTTGCTCATGAAACAAATGAGGTCACATAAGCCAAGCTTTATGTTTTCATTAGGGATGCACCGATCCACTTTTTTCACCCCCGATACGACACTGATATTTGAAGTTTAATGTTGGCCGATACTGATCTGATACCGATACCAAAAACAGCACTGAATTATTGCCTAAAAATGGTTTTATTGTGTGGGGAAAAAAAATGGGATCATTCTTCTGTGTATATGATTTGATTTCCCTTTTCTTAAAATAAAATAGGAAACAACCCGAATATAAATATTATGACTCAGTTATTTATATCTGACTTGGTCAACATGTAAAAAAAAAAGTGTCATTATCATTATCAAGTATCATCTCTGTGATTTTTTTTTTAGGCCTGTATACTATACATGGAAAAATGTCACTTCTGTCCTTTGCTTCCATCAGAGGTACTATAGCTGCTTCCCGCTGCTTCTTTTTTGTTTGCCTAGTCCGATAATCTCAGCATGTTCCTTGTTATGAAACTTCTAGAGGTGATTCATTAAGTTGGTGGTGTTATAGTTTCTCCTACAAATGAATCCTTTTGCTCGCTCCATCATAAACAATGTGGCTGTGTTGTGTTGTTGCGCTGCCGCATGACGGCAGAGCATAGCATAGAGTTAGAATGAATAGATTGGTCCCTATATCGAGTCAATTGTCACCGATACCGATCATTTTTTTTTATTTATATCTGGACCGATACCGATAAAAATATCGGATTGGTGTATCCCTAGTTTTCCTAGTAATTTTTGAGCCAAAATAAAAAAAACCTACAAATAAGCGACTGTGTGCGCCATCTTTCGGCAGTACTGCGGATCAGAAAGCAATATGGCGACAAATGAGACAGCTACTATAGCCTGAATCTCCTGAAATGCTTCATGGTAAAGTGATAACTCAGTGGGGTCGAAAACAAACCAATTGTAATTAAATAAAGAAAATAACACCAACTCTAAGTTCTAAGAAAATCAAAAATAACATTTCAGCTTTTACCAAATGGAAGTAAAGACAAATGCTATTTCCACAGTAAGTGCATGAATTTGATCTTAACTAGTGTTCTAGATCAGGGGTTTTCAACATTTTCCAGGCCAAAGACCCCCAAACTGATGGCAAGATGGAGCGGGGACCCCCTAATTGTGTTATATCAAACTGGTCCTACAGTCAATCGATTACAGGTGGAGTCATTAACGCATGTAATTTCTCCCTGAGATTATTAAAGTATTTTTGATTCTGATTCCTTGTTGATGGGAGAGGTTTTTTGAATGAAACGGCGCCCAGCTTGAAAGAGCTTGTGTGTGTCACTGAATGTGTGCATTAAAGACTGAAAGGCATCTTCTGGCTCTATTTATCTGTTTAGTACATTGTGTTAAATTCATGTTAATGGGGATTTAAAGACATTTCAATTAGTGGGAAAAAAATGCAGAGGGGAATATAAACAAAAAAAAGTAATCAACCAAAACTTTCTCGACCCCCGTGCAGTACCTCTGTGGACCCCCTAGGGGTTGCGGACCCCCTGTTGAAGACCTCTGTTCTAGAAGTTAGCAGCTGTGACAGAACCGCCCCTCGCTTCTTACAATCAATCAATCAATAAATCAGTCTAATGAAATGTTGTTTGGACTTGTTTGACTTTATGATCATTACTATCATTAATAATGAGGACATTGATTCATGCATTCACCAACTTAGCAGCAACATCTTAGGCCTAGTTCGCATGAAAGTTGTCTCAGTCAATTGATCTAGATGTATTTTTATAGCCCTTTACAGAAACCAGCAGCAAAATAAGCAGAGTCACAACATACAATACAAAGAGTAAACATAGAAAACAGTAAATTCAAAAAGGTTATAAAGGACCCAAAAAAAAAAAAAAAAAAAAAAAATGAAATTGTCACACCTCTGCTACTTATCGAAAGCCAGCCTGAAAAGATATGTCTTTAGTTTAGAACTAAAAAGAGCAATATGACCCTACCGGTTATACCTTGACCATGGGACTTCTAATACCAGCTGATTTGAAGACCTCAATGACCGGCTGTGGTCCTGCAAAGTTTACATCAAATTTACAGCTTTAAAAACAAGCAATAAAATCTTAAAAACTATTCTAAAATGCACCGGGAGTTATGTATTTGTTAGAAAGCGAGTGGCAGTATTTTGCACAAGTTGAAGGCATGAGATGGACATCTGATTCAGACCAACCTAAAGAGCATTACGAGAATCCAACCTTAAACTAATAAAAGCATGAAAGGCCTTTTCTAGTTTGTGCCTACTCAGAAAAGGTTTTAGCCAGCAGCCAAAACTGGAAGAAGCAAATTTTAACAAAATGACTGATCTGCTTATCAAATTTCAAGCCAGCCAATGACAGCCAATCTGGTGTAAGATGCCAAAGCTCCCAAACTCTATGATTTTTCTGGTCATAAATATGCACAGCACAAAATATTAAGCTGTAGTAGATATGCCCAGCCATATGTTGGCGCTGTGATATTAACACAGGATCACACTCAAACCACTGAGAAAAACAGCAGCAATGCAACGTTAACAAAGCAACATGGCGGCTAAGAGGTAAATGCGAGTTAAGCTTCATTAAAGCTTAAAAAGTCTAAGGCCAGGGCGGCCAAGCAGAATTTCCACACCGCACACCTATATAAATTTATAACTACACAGACAGCTCCGTGCGGAAAAACTTCACCATCAGTGAGGGTTTTGCAAACATAAACATCTAAAGACTTTTTGTGATTTACCTAAAAAACACCACCGCTCTCATCGAATTCTCAAACTATTCCCAAGAAATGACCGTACCTCTTAGAGGCACTAAGATGCTTTGAATAAGATGTAAACAGCCGTGTTTTCTACTTCCTCCTTTATAAAAGCTGCAGACATTATGATTTTCCACATAGTTTGTACGCGTGTCAAGTATAACCAACCCCTACAGAGGTAGGTTGAGCTACGTCATTGTCAAAACTTAAAAATTTGCAAAACTACACCCAGTTCTGAATCCAAACATGCCTAATAGGCTGCGAAAAGTTCTGCACATGGAGAACTATTTACCAGAATTGACATGCTCCTTTTTTGTCATTTTTGCACCTAAAGGTCTACTTCCCTTCATTAGTTTGTCACCTAGTTAATGGTTATTTATGCAGGAGGTGCTTTGGTCACCATTGTATTCTGTTTACAGCTGCCGTCATGTGCAAACCGGAGGAGGTGCTGCTTACTAAAGGCTCTGCTCCTCATTGTGCCATTTGGCTTCCCAGCATATGACTACTAAAAGAAGCCTTGACTTATGTAATTATGCAATCGATATAGGCAGTTATTATCAAAAAACGTCTTTTATCTAATTTATTGTGTAAAAATAACTTTTCCCAAACAGAAACAAAAATCAGACAAATGCTCTCTTTAAACATCCTTTTGTTATCTTTTGACAGATGGCCGTCTCACTTTCTCTAATCAACCCAGTTTTTTGTGGGTTGATCATTTCACACCTAGATCTGCCAGTGCCATCACATAGCTTTGGTTTATAAATAAACTAAATCGACTTGAAAGAACACATCCATACTAGAAAAAATGTATAAATAAGTGACATATATTTACGTTATTCTTTATTCTTACAAATCCCATTACTGTGAGCTTAAAAGATGTTAACACAAGAGACGGTTAATGTCACTGTAAAGTATGTATTGACCTTAACTATGCAAAGGAACAACATAATGACATGGTGCTAACATTTTCATTAAAAAAAGTGTCTATAGTCTATTGAATAAAAATATATTTTCATCTCCTTCTGCTCTTGCTGCTGGAAAATACACTTGGAGGCATTTTGCAGGTATCACGGAAATGTTCATATAATGGTATTTTGCAAATGTTTAATTGTTTTACTTCATCAATCAATAAGGAAGGTGGTGGTTCAGCAAAAAAGAATTGCTGCCTAGAAGAAGTAAAGCGGTTTGGATGCAACCAAAGTTGAGCAGAGCTCTGTAATCTGGATGCATTAGAAGGATGTGACGACAGGGCACAGATAAGAAAAGGACATTACTGCATCGACCATTTAAGTTCTACTCTTAAATAATGATCCACAGATAAAAGTTAACAAGAGCAATAGTGTCAGGAGACCCGACAAATCATTTTGACAAAATACAGAGACCTACTTGTTTTGCATGTGTTCATTTACTGATTTAATTTGAATTATTTTCAATTTGCACTGGAACAGAGAATTACAGGACTAATTTTCATAAGTCAGCGCGGCGTTGACCATGCGATAAGATGGGGGGAGAAAAAAACACTGATAAAGCAGCACATACAGAAAAGCTGCGCAAATAAGCATGGAATACAAATTTTCTGTGGTAATACCAAACAGGCTGATTGCATCGACTCCACATTCCCCAGCAAGAAAAGAATCTCTGGAAAATGAGGTTCAGGCTCTGCATTTGGCCCTGTCCGCCCAGTGACGGCTGAGCTGTTGTCATCCGCAGAAGGTGACAGCGTCTTATCAGGAGCTGCAAATTACAACGTGGGAATCTTATCAGCGGCAGCCAATTAGAACCGCGGGAGTAGCAGCGAGGAAATGTCAACAGCTCAGTGAACTTGCCAGGGTTCTTATCAGGCCACGCCTCTTCATACAGGCAGCTTTCTTTGAGTATGTCATGGCAGTAATGACTGCCGGAGCAATGTTGTGACAAGGAGGGCTGAAGGAATAACCGGGTCTCAAAAGAGCAAGCCTCCCAGAAAGACTCCATACTTCCTGAGAGCTGCCAAAGTTTAGCAGGTTTTTGACAGCTGACGACTAAAAAGCAAAGAAATTCTTTCATTTTCAACCTCAGCCGGGTTTGTGTCTAGACTGAACACCAAAGGTTATAAAAGATGTTAAAAACTAGACATGTAAAAGTACACACAGAGGCACAGTTATGCAGTACAGCAGGGGAATTGCTGAAAACTGGGTCACCTACTTAGAAAAATTAAGTTTTTATAATATCTACTCTTACAGTAACACTCAGGATCAGACATAAACAATTTTTTACATCTTTAAGAAAAGACATCGTAGGTCATGAATGAACATGAGCGCTGATGCTCCTCTAGCACAAATTACA
Source organism: Cyprinodon tularosa (assembly GCF_016077235.1). NCBI lineage: Eukaryota > Metazoa > Chordata > Actinopteri > Cyprinodontiformes > Cyprinodontidae > Cyprinodon > Cyprinodon tularosa. The sequence goes on along the minus strand of NW_024038531.1, from coordinate 588,186 downwards.
CCCAAAACAAAATACAAACTTAACAGGTAAAGAAATGTTTTTTTTCCCCATTAATTTGCAGCATACTTACATAAATATTCCTGTTATATTTTAATTTGAATAACATCCATAACTGAATGAAAAACAGGCTCCAGAAACACATTTCAGCAGCAGACAACTTCCCATTTCCAGAACAAATGCAAGGACTCTGTATTAATTTGTCTCAAATATTAATTTTGCATCGCCTGGTCTTGCCTTTGCCCAAAGTTATCCTTTTGAAAATAATCCTGTGGAGGACAGCTGCTTTATTTACCATTCTTACCACATTTATTGCTCTTGGATTACACTAAGGGTACAACTAATAGCTATTTTTATATCAAATGACAGCCAATACCTGTCATGATGCTCGTATGAAATGTTGACCTTAATAGCTTGAGCAGGAATACAGATAAATGAGAGAGAATGCCACCAGGGGATTTCTTTACGCACTAATATGCACGACTTCCATCGTCCCTTGTCATAGAATTGATTGGGGATGGGAGGTACATGCAGCGGCACTGGAACTTAAGACCACATGAAAGATTCAAGTGACTTCCACTGACTCGGAAAACTGAATAAATAAAACGTTACCGATGGTCCTGTTAATTTTTTCTGTTCATTCTGTGTGAATGGAGGTACCTGCAGGTCTTTTAATTATCTTTTCTGTGAAAGCAGCCAGGGGTGGAAATTTGCGCCCTCCACTGGCCATCTATGAAAGAGGAGGGAAGGCTTTAACAGTTCACCAGCCACATTGGCGGGTTTCAATTCAAACAGATAAAAAATATTTCTAGGGCATTGATGCACCCAAGTCACTTCTAGTCTTTTATCGTTGTCACCAGAAGCAGAGCAACTAAACAGTAATTTTAGGAAGATGATGTTAAGAGCTTCACATACTAGAGCCTAATTGACTCCATGGATGTCCAAGTATGAATGAGGCAGACGGGCTGGTCTATGCTTCATGCATGGAATGCTGCTGACACTGGCTTTGCAGTATTTTACCAGGCTATACAATAACAGCAGAAAACTGATCAAGATATCTTTGTTCAAATCAACGGACTACTGACCTTACGACTTGGAGAACAACTTTGACATACAAGATTAGTATATTTACCTGCTTAAGAGACTTTGTAAATCATATGATGCCAATTATTCACTGTTATTGATAAAGATTAAGTCCATAGAACTACATAGATTAACTGTCATAAGAAGGCCACTTAATAAAACGTACATGAAATAAAACGAAAAAAACATATTACTGTTTAGATGTTTATCATTCAGATGGCAGATTTTCCACAGATGGCACAGAGCATTATTCATATTTTACACATTCACTGTAATAAAGTAAGATACCCCCGATATATATATATATATATATATATTAGGGGTGTGCAAAATAATCGTCATGATGATGCATCGTGATTCTAATTTTCGTGATCTACTGTATCGATTCTTGACGCCAAGTATCGATTATTAATTTTAAAAAATGAATAAATAAAATTGCATGAATGGTTGGCGAACATCAGCCAAAAACAAGTGTAATACAACTTCCAGTCCAGTAAATGTTGCTGCAAATGTGTTGACGCACGCTGCCTTGTGTCACAAGCATTTCCGGCCGTGGGATACTGCGCCGAGTCATTCAAAAACAAAACATGGAGGAGAAAATATTGCAATGCATCGCAATAATTCAAGTATCGTGATGCATCGTGATAGAATCGCATCGTGGCCTGTGAATCGTGATTCGAATCGAATCGTGACCTCTTTGGCAATACCCACCCCTAATATATATATATATATATATATATATATATATATATTTTTTTTTTTTTTATTATTATATTAGGGCTGCAAGTAACGTGAATTTTGTAAATTTGTAGATTTTTTTTTTATTAATCGATTAATAATCAGATAGCAGAAGGTTCCCTTAAGAAGACTTTTACAAAATTAAACCGGTTGAAAATTAAACTTTTCCACTTGAGGAGTTCTGGATAGAGCACACTGACATCCACATTTTTTAATTCTTAAATGCAAAATGTTTATATTTTTCATTTTCATATGATCGCTGCTTTGAGTGGGTGGGTCTGTCAGTTAAAGGCATGTTTTAGAGTCTTTACACTCCAGTTAACCATTAATTGATTACTAAATTAGTAGAAGATTATTTCAATAATCGATTAATCACGATTAATCCAACTAATTGGTTCAGACCTAATATATATATAATATATATATATATATATATATATATATATATATATATATATATATATTAGTGCTGTCAAAATTATCGCGTTATTAACGCGTTAACGCGAGGCCATTTTAACGGCGATAATTTTTTTAACGTGAGATTAACGCTATGTGGTTTTATGGTACAATTTTCCAAGTACATCCCGCTGCAGCCTGCGGGAAGGCGGGGCTATTTTCCCCCAGTCTATGCATTTCTCATAGGCTTCAAGAGCGGAGCTCCTCAAGGGAAAAAGACGCTCATACACTGGGTAGCGCTAGTGCCTTTTCTTTAAGCCCCACCACTAACAAACAAGTTGAGTGTCTGGTAACTAGTAGCAACCTGAAATACGCTGAGAAAACAGATTACTGAGGTGAAATGGAATCTCGTAGCAGCACTCTTGCCGTCTGTGTACGCAACAGGTCGTGTGTGTCTGTGTGTGGGTGAGTGGGTGTGTGTGTGTTCTCATTTTTGTTAAGAGGCTGAAAAGTAACTATATATATATATATATATATATATATATATATATATATATATATATATATATATATATATATATGTGTGTGTGTGTGTGTGTGTGTGTGTGTAGTGGTGGGTAGAAAAAAGAAAATTGAACTCCCCCCCCCCCCTTGAAAGCAGCATTGTTGAGCAAGGCTATAAGTAAAACCATTGATAGCAGAAAACCCTCAGGTGTAGAAATGCATCAAATTCCTGACAAAACCTGGCAGTCTTTTGGCTTGGAATAATAATGACCCTTCAGCTTTAAGCAACAACTTCCCACCAGAGAAGATTCATAGCATGTCTATAGGAAATACTGACTAATTCAGTCAAACTTCTTATCTCCATAAAAAGGGTTTTTTTATGCATTCATTATCCTGTTACATGCAAATGATAATATCCAGCTTTAAATGAACTTTATGGTTTATTTTACAAGGATTATTGTAAGTTCTCTGAAACTGAAGCATTTTGATAGTATTTAGAAAAAGGTATATATAGGAGAGCAGCAATAAAAAAAAAAAAAAAAAAAAAAGCAAAACCTGAATCTAGTTGGACAGCCAAGCTCAAAATGTAATTAAATGTGTATTAACATGAGCAGACAAACCTCTCTTCAACATTAAAGGTGCTGCTGTGTAAAGAAGACGCCAAAGCTGATTTCATTTGCATTGGCAAGATGCTCAAGATGAAGTCAGATCAGAAGGCAGACATAAGAAGCTTTTTAAAGAGACTATTTTTCACAGTAAGTGTTCATGGTTCTCTTAGGGCAGAAAAAAGAGCAAGTTTTTAGCAGATAAGCAAGCTAGACAGGGGATGGAAAGATGCTCATCTTTTATACTTGTGTGTTTTGAATTCTGTCGGGGAAGTTGCTGAACGTGGAAATGTTAGCATCTCTCTGGAAAGCTCAGAGTTAAAGGAGCTCCACCCTCAGGAACATCAACACACGGACAGCTGTTTTTGTAAAGCTCGCTGTATTAATAATCAACATAAAATCCTATCAGCTAAAATCTCTAATGGCAAGACAAAGCTTTGCAAAAAGACAGAGATTGAACGTTGGGCTTCAAAATGCAAAATACTGCATGTTTGACTTCTTAGAACAGATGCTGATAAAAACCACTGATAAAAAGTACTCTGGGGATACACAAAAATGAAAGCCGTTAAAGTCTTACCAAAAGCACTTTGTTTCCCTTGCAGAGCCTTAAACCAGCAGCTTAAAGGGAGCTCTGGCCAAGGACATTCAAGTTGGAATTTAATAACTCTAATTATCTGGTTTGCTGACTTTAGATTAAACCCATTAGCTCTACTTATACAATACAAACACCTGAGGGGGAACTCGGTCTGAACAGAGGAAAGTCAAGAGGCTGTTGACACCTTTATTAAAACTAAAGAATATGACAATAGAAATGAACTCTGACCTATAAAAACAAACGCTTGATCTTAATTTAAAGCAGCACAGCTCAGAAAATGGCATTGTTAAAAACAAATACTCTTAAAACTAAATCTAAAACTGCAGGAAGTAGAAACATTTGTTGGCAATACTGGTAAAGACGTCTACTGCAAAAGTAAAAGCTCATATTTAATCTAAAATTGAAATGTTTATCTTTCCTGCTCCTTTTTTTTTTAATTTAGCTTACTGGACAGGTGTTCTGTGTAGTTCAGGTCTGGGAACAGGGATGGCCATGGAAAGACTGTTTGTTGAACCAGCAGGGATATATTTGGACAGTATCCAACTGAGAGGGGCTCACTTTTCCTTTACCCAAAGACGCCACCACATTTTTTTTTTATCTCCTGGTATGTCAAACAGTTTATGGTGCAATGAGCTAAAAAGTTTCCAAGGGACTTGTGGATGGAAAGGTGCTCTCAGCATCGGTCGTCCAAACGTTGCTGGACAAGAGGGGCTTTTCTACATTTTCCTTTTTTTCACTCCAAGCCTAAAAGCACAGGGGTTATTGTCAAACGTCCAAAATTGATCAGTCTAAATGTTTAACAGTGAAATCTGCACAATGTCCTTTCCCTTCTGGAATGAATATACTCAAATAAGAATTTATTTTTTACCAAAATGTTTATACTTTAGGAAGATATTGTGAAGAAATATATACTTTCTCAGTATAAATAAGGATATTATCAAAGAAACGTCATTATAACTAAAGCAATATTTCTAAGTTTCTTGTCAAGGCAAACTGAAATTATGCAATGCATATCTTTTAGCTAAGGGACTTGACATACAAACAAACCCACAAAAATACTTTTTAAGTAAAAAAGTGTTTTTTATTCCTATTAAAGAAATAAAAAGAACATATTTTGTGAATCAAAAATATTTATAATTTTTTTGCTCAAGACTAGATTTTCACTCTTATCTTGATCTTATATAGCTTTCTACATTAAATTTAATGAGAAAAAATAACACTTTCAAAGTTTAACTAATGATTAAAAGTAATTTACTCTAATGTTTGCCCTATGTATCATTATGGATACTTTGGTAAACTAAATATTTTATCTTCTCCTAATCTCTCCAGATTAAGATAAAGTAGTTGTCAGACCCAGGCATGTCAACAACATTCTAAGAATTCAGACAGAGGAACTGTAGTTTGATAGGACGGCTTAAAATGCTGTCAAACATTTAAATAAGAAGAGATCTTACATTATAAAACATAAGAAACTTAAGCAAGATTCAAAACTGCTCCAAACCTTGCCAATGGGCCTGTTATATGCATGAAAAACTAATCCACAGCAGTCCATTACTCTGTGCACACATGAGCCAGGAAAGCTTTCTACCATCTCTGTAGGTTGCTCTCCATTTGAACATTGTTGAAATATTTGACGAAATGCAGGTAGAAGGCGAACACAAACAACTTTTCTGATATAAACAGTGCTCTGCATGACCAAATGGGGTGAATACAGAAAACTGCAGGGGTGAAGCACTTCTTACAAGCTACAAAAGAAAGTTTCTAGACCTGATCTGATACTGTACACTGAACAAATACCAAAATGTTAGCTTTCCACCTTGCTGTATTCCCCAATCAGGCTGAAGCTGAATCCTATTCAGACCTCTGCAGTGAAAGCATGTGTGCACAGACCTGTAATGAAATAGGGGGCATGTTGGCATAAAAAGTGTGTGTGGGGGGGGGACCATGCATACACATCAAGCTGGTTATACCTTTAATGTCTAGCAGTGAGAAGCAGCTGGTATGGATCAGTTAACCCCACTGAGGGCTGTGGGGGAAGCAGACGGAGAAGGAAAGGTGTTGATAGAAGAAGAGTGAAGCTGCAGGGTGATGGTGATGAATATGCCACTGTGAGCATAGTGCAAGTCAGAAAAAAAAGGAGTTCTCTGTACATTCTAGTATTTTCCAGGCTTAGGTTCCTTTTTTTGTTGTTCAGATACCATCGAACAACTCAATTTTAGCTACAACCTTAAATCTAATGTCAGATGAGGCTTTTAATTACAAGATTTTAAAAAAGAAACCCGTCTGCTTGATTAGGCACAGCAGGCAAGTTCAAATGCCTACAAAGGTTAGCTCAAACAAAATGTAGCTCCATTAGTGGCAGAAACAAAACTGATCTGCATCAACATGATTAATAATTCATCAAGTAATCCAGCCTATCAGATAGTGCTTCTTCTTTGGTGTTTCAGGGCCTGCTCAGACTTGTAGAGATCTGAGAGTCGCTGGTGGCTTGATGAACACTATAGATAAAACCTCTCAATAGCTCTCACATTTGTAATTGAAGCATCTGAGCCCTTAAATCTTGGTGGAGCCGTCTCTTTTGGAGAACATGCACTCAAGAGGAAATAGCGTATTTGATTTCAACTGAGGGGGAATGGGGGTGCTACAAGAAAAGTACAAGATTAGAGCCCTTCTTTACATATGCATAGGAACCCAGGCATGTGGTGATATGTCCTTTCTTCAGTTTTGTTCACCTGAGGTGGTTTAAAGGATACAAATATGTAGAAAATGACAAATATTTAATGAGAAAAACATATACACAGAGAAAAATATCAATTTACTGTAATATGCCTAAAGTATTTCATGCCAACTGTTTGAAAACTGTAAAATATGAAAAGCTCCACAGTAGAATCGTCCCCTTTTCCCAATAGCCGAAAAACGCGTTTAAACCCGGGAACAATCAGCTTTTAGCTTTTAGTTTGACCCATGTCGAACCGGGTCAAACAACTCGGCAATTAACCAGGTTAAATTCACCTTCAAACATCTTGCCTCCGGTCGGCATACAGTGGGAACATCAGACCCGGGTTAACCCATTAAATTAACGTGAGAAAGAGGCTTTATAAGCTGCCTTCTGAGACACACTGAAGATTGATTGGCAGGAAATAACCAGCACACTTAATTCAACCTCAAACTTTATGTTTAGATCAGAATGTGGTTTGATAATATCGAATCAGGCAAAGGACTGTGGCTTTGTGACCAAAGGACAGTACTTATGTATTCAGTAAGAAGGAGGGGCCTTATGTTGCTTTTCCAGCTTAGAGTCTCTGACTAATATAAATAATCTGGTATGTAACAGTTGTGCTCATCCACCTCAGTCTGCAAAGAAATTTGTTTTCTTGATTGGATCCTAACGCAATCCATATCTTTGTTGGTGGGATTTACGTAATTTGTCACCACAATAATCCAGCTGCTTCAATAAAGCAAAAATAAAAAACGATGCGATAATTCCTCACCAAGTTTATCCTTAACCTCTTAACATCCACCTTGTTTTGGGTAATACTAGTTTATTTTGCATACCCAAATGGAAAAGCAGATAACTTGTAACTGTAAGCCCAAATTACATGTGCAATACATTAATTGAAAGCTAACACCCTCTAGTTTCCTAATATATAAATAAAATTGGGTGACTAGAGCACAGACCAACCTGCATTAGTTCAAACATGACTCAAAGTTTTTTTTTTTTACTCTCTGAAATGATAAGTCTTTTTTTGAAAATTAGTAATAAAGACATTCTTGAGAAAAGGCAGGTTTTATTGTATTATATTTGTTCTACATCATGTCAAACACAAATGCACAAAATCTCAGAACTCTAGCTATAACAGTTCCAGAGCTGTGGGGTTTGGAACTTTTGGTGTCAGCTTGGAGCTGCGCACAATGGGCCGGATTTATCAAAGGTTTGCGTGTATAAAAACGTGAGCTATTTCACTGCGCACGCTAAAAAATGTACAAACTGATCTATCAACAGCGTGCTAAAAGGATTTGGCCTTTAAAATGTGCTAAATAGCGCCTGTTATCCATTTAGTACTTTTTCTGCAATGAATATGCAATATGGGGCGTTTACACGCAAAAGTGCGTCTTGTGGGAGGAGAACATGTAAATATATTAATTTAGCACTCGCAAAGTGATTTATCAAACCTGAAAGCAATTTTGCTTACGGTATCTGACTCTATATTTAACACGTTTCAAAAGAAGGTGCAAATGGTCTGTATGCGTAATTGCGCACACATGGCAGCGGTTATTGTCGCAAGAAGGAGACATCGAAATGAAGCAAGGAGACGCTGAGAACGCATTTTTTCACTCCGTGTGAATATTTTTGGAATGAACGAGGAAACAATCAAAACATATCGTTTATCCAGCATTGCCATTTTGGAGCTGCAATTCCAGTGATTTGCTCCTCACAGAGCGTCAGCTGTACTTGTTCCTCAATGCTGGTCAGAGGCATCTCATCTACTGTGCCCCCTCCTGTTTTGTTCGCAGATGTTTTGTTATATGCCAGTTTTTCTTTGGTTCGCCTTCTAATATCCTGGTATCTTCTTTTTACTTCATCCACTGTTCGCAAGGTTTCACCAACAGCGTTTACTTTATTACAGATTTGTTCACATATAGCGTTCCTCTGTGTGACAGTCACACTTCTTTGCTGTCCAAACTCGCCGTGCCGCAAACCACCAAACGCGCAAAACCATCATTTAAATAGGGCGTCTCCAACAGTTTTGCACCTGCCACCAGTTACGCAATCGCTCTTGTTAAATCACCCGCAAACCATGGTTCAGCCCCTCGCGCAAAATTCCAGTTTGCGAGCGCAAATTACCGCACGCAAAATTGGATCTTGATAAATCCGGCCCAATGGCTCCACCTGCTGGTAAAAAATTTTAGCAGTGGACTTTTCTGCATTCTGAATTATTACCCCCACTTAAGGTCCACCGGGTCGCCGACGATCCGGTGGGTTTTAAGAGGTTAAACAAATTGCTGTGCTTTTTTTGCAAATCTCTAGAAATGAGTTTACCCTAATATTGCAACTGCGTATCTGTTCTGACATTATTTTGAACCCATCATAGGGTTACGGTTAGGTCTTCCATCACCAGTAAAATCCTTTGCTGTGCTTGCTTTGCTGCTGGAAGAATATTGCTTTTTCCTGACTGGAAAAACAAGCTTTACTTTTGAGTGCTTGAAAATCATTGAGACCAATAAATAAAAAAATCTGTAGACTTAAAAAAAGCGTGAAAGGTTTACAAAATTGTAAGCCTTGGGAACATAAAGTGAACTCTGTCTTTAAATCATCAGGGGAAAAAGTTATTAGTCATTGCATTTCATGCCATTAGTTGGTTTCCTTTGGAAAGACCAAGTGAGGTTGTGCACATCTATTTTCTTCTCATCTCAGAAGAAGATAAATAAATAAATTACATGACAAGACAGATAAAGAGCCCTTATAGTCAAATCTTTAGAGAGGTTTGCCATTAGCTTCAGCTTGAGCTTACAGACAAACCGGAGTACCCTGTTGCTTTAAATTATTTAAAGCTCATATTTGTAGGCTTTCCAAGATGACAGGAAGTAGCATTAAAACCCCCAAACAATCAAGCATACAAGCAAGTGGCAGAGAGCATGGCCGCACAATTATAAAACTACACAGTGAAGATTAATGGGGAAAGAAGACAAAAGATGAATGGGGATTTAATTTCCTTCTCTGATGATCATCAGTAGAGGAGATGAAGACTATGGGATTAGATAACTCTGACTCTGATCAAAAGCAGTCATCTATGAGCTGAACCATTTTACTAAAGAGGACACATTGTTCATAAAAAGACATACATAGATTCTGTACTGACTTTATCTCTCCCTGAGCAGCCCTAGAAACAACTAAACTCTCGTAACCGAGAGGGGAATAAGAAAAGGGAGGGACCGTCTTCAGACTGTCATGCACTCTTGTTGTTATTCCATTCTTGAGCTTAAACATATGCATCCAATAAAATACTCCTGCAATGCCAAATATTGTTGTTTTTCAAGCATTTAAAACACGACTGCCTTTGTTATATGTTTAAGCAAAAAAGCTTGTACTGTTTGCAGGTTTGTATGCAGCTGCAACAGTTGAAACACTAAAGCATCCTTAAAAATCTAAGAGCTAAAATGATTAGACATTTATTAAAGTCCCACATTTAAAGACAAATAGGACGTTTTTTATGATTCTTGTTAAATGATTTGTATTCATTTAACAAGGTCAAATGAATAAAAATCATATTAGAAGTTGGGCTTAGAACACACTAAGGCAACACTAAGCTTTTAACTATATATTTTAATGCTATTTCTTCATAGGAATGGTATTTTACTTGGTTCTTGCATCTCTAAAGTTATATAACACTCTAATGCAATGTCTATATTAAGTGGTTTTATTCCCATGTAAAAGGTGAGTTCACTATATGATTATCAAGCACATATTTGGCAATCAGAGCAAAGCAGCTTCGCTATCTATCACAGGCGTGGTAGACCCACAGAGAGCGCAAAGTGAAACTTGGCCAAAAGTAAACAAAATTGAAACTTCTCTAACAATTTACATTGCGTCAACTAATCAGGGACTGGATGGGGTTGTGATGTGGGGTTAGGTAGTGCAGCAGAGACACCCTCGTTTAGGTCTCCATATTACATACAACGCAATGACTCACTCTCTGCCACGGTGAGTTGGACCAATAGTAGTAACCACTATATTCTACCCATTAGAGGCAGAATATGGTGTAACACTGGTTCTCCTATAGGAGGACACAGTGAAGCAGGACACTGTAGGTGGAATCCCCCTGTAGTGTCCATAATAGGTAGTTGAAACGTCAAGCGACTGCTGCTAGGCGGCCCACGTGGAAGTACATGTTGGGTTTGAATCTACCTTGGGTGGGTACCATATCGTGTCAAGGTCAGGGATTTTGTGGTTTGAAAAAACAACGTTGTGTTTGAAATAAATAGGTCCGGGACCTATAAAGTCAACAGGGTTGACAGAAGTTGGTAAAGATGTCATTGTTTGAGACTGCATTTTTGTATTTTTTATTTTTATTTTATTTATTTATTTTCTTATTTTTTTCCTACTTGCTTTGATTCTATTTTATTTTCCTATATTTTAATCATGTAAAGCACTTTGCATTGTCTTTGTCCTGAATTGTGCTATACAAATAAATTTGCCTCGCCTTGTCTTACCTTAAGTGATTCTCATGAACCCCTCTCTATACTCGAAAACCAGTTGCCATCACATTTTTTATTGGACAGTAATTACCTGGAAGCACCTACCTTGACTGCACTGTGCCTGCGCTGCAAACAGCACATCTACTTTCTCTGATCAGGAAGTGGCGATGTGATCATCTATGCACAGAGTTTGAACAATTTTAACCTGTATTTTGGAAGCCATTTTGACAATTGTAGCAATTCCAAGCAGAACCTTGGCAGAATGAAGGGTTTCCCATTAAAACAGGACAGAAAAAAATGGGGCATGTTTTACCCTTTAGCAGGTGAGATTAAAGCCCGGCGTACACTGTGCGATTTATTTCAATCGTTGCACGCAGCTACAGCTCACATTGTACAAATTATTGCAGGGTTTCATTGACAGTGTGAGTTCACAGCTCACGATTTATGTTCGCCCGACCCCTTTGATGTGATCCACCTGCTCATACTGTACGACTAAAAAGCACGTCGGACTCAGCTCCACAGTGAGATGGAGCTGCTCGGACTCGTCTATCCTGAAGCTAAACAAATAGAAGAGGGATATTAAGCTCACTATAGTGAACCGCGCTGCCTTGGCAATTTGTGCAATTTTGTGCTGAAAGCCCTAAAAAGAAAAGGCGACTACGTATTTGGCAAAAAGGCATGGCTGAGCAAACGTGGCTACTACGGTCTGTAAGAAAAAGAAGAATCATGTTTGATATTCTCACGATTCTTGATCGGGAGGTGGTCGTGAGAGGCTGATAGCCACTCTTAACCCCCTGTACACTACACGACTCGCAACGCACGATCAGGCTGAAAGTCGGCCCGATTGAAAGATTCTAGCACGACTGGAAAATCACCCCGAAAATCGCAGTGTACGCCAGGCTTAATGTAACATGCATAAAAAGGTAAAGATAGCGTATTAATGAAATCACTGAAAGATCAACTAGGCAGTTAAAAAAAAAAATAACAGAAAACTAGGACTTGATATATACTGATTGTTAAACAACTTACATCTAAGAATTTATTATCTTTTTATATTTAAACATCTCAGAGTTGATGGTCAGGCTCGAATCATATTTGCTTATATTAGCATTTTAACATTTTTTCAACTGCCTTGTATTACTCTATAATGGGTGCAATACAGTTTATTTTAAATGAGGCATTTTACATTAAAAATTAAGCACTTTTCAGCCTAAAAAGAAATTCCGATATTTCTTCTTTTACGCCCACCTCTGTGGATGTAAAAGCAGCTGACCTGATTGTCCTCCATGACATTTTTACCATCTTGTTAAATGTTTGATCTTCCAATAAGCCAAAAGACTACCGATAACAACCCACCACATTATTTTCCAAAAAGAGATCACAGGAAAAATGAACCCTGTCGTATATAATGCAGGAGGCATTATGCCGCACTTTTTCAAAATGTGATCCTGCTGTCAGTTTAGTGAAGTGCATCTTTCTAGTCTGTAGTGCTCCACACAAGGGAAACTCAGTGAGGCTGAAAACCATTTATCACAAGAAGGCCAGAGTGGAAAAGAGAGCGGGTATAAACTGCATGCTTTCACAGACCTTGTACTGACAAAATAGCTTTGACAATTTTTAATACAAACCCTGAAACAGATTTCCCTTATAGGTCTCACCTTTTAAAATACCTCCTGCAGATGCCAAAACAGCGCAATGGTTTACACCAAGTCATTGTTGTTCCAGTGGTAATGATGGAGTAAAACTACTCTGCTTGGGTTCCTCTGTACTCAAATGCGTACATTTGGCATCATTTCAGAGAATGACACGCAGAGCCAGGTTTACCTTTTCAGCTGGGCGATCTTACACAGTTTTGCTTTCTTTTATTCTGTCAGAGCCACCTGCAGCAGCAGTGTAAAAACTACCAATAAATCCCCCTGCAAGAAATAAACTGTCTAAACGATAAAGCTGTAAAATTGCTTTTCTAATGCAGGAAAATGTGTTTTGCAAGACTCTACTGAGTCTCAGCATATCCAATACAAATGCATGTTGAAATAACACTGACTGTTATATGGGATATAACGCAGCAGCAGCTGTCTGATAAGTATTAAAAACACCCATCCTCCACAACTTGCTTTCTTATTTTCTCCAGCTCAGTGACATTAACCTTTCGCCTGCAGAATCAATAGCATTTTTATTCAATCCTCCTCTCTTGGCTCCCACTAAAGGTTAATGCATCAGCGGTTTGATTGGTGAGAACACAATTCTCTTATTGCCTGTGAATTGGCATTTGTGTTAAAAGTTTGATCGATTTATATCAACATAATGCTGGTATTAAAAATGCTCTGGATAAATCCATACAACGGGCCTCGGGTTTGAAAATAAACCTCTGTTCTGAACACTAGTCAGCACTTTTGTTCCCCTAGTCTAACAACCTTGTTACATGAAACCCATTCAGGCAAAGGCCAAATGTTCTGCTTGGTGAAGCTTTATCACACGGTTATTTGTTACAGCACAGGAATGGAGTCTGGCTTCAGTGCGAGCAGTCTTTATGTTGAACAGATTGATGTATGTCCTTGTGTTGTATAGATAGTTATCAATGCATACAGCATCGGCCACATTTATTAAATTTCTGCTAAGATGTTAAAGATTCAGCCCTTATTGTGAGTAGATCCAGTCAGGAGGGGAAAAAAAGTAAAAATAAAGAAAAAACTGTTAGGAAAAAGTTAAATACAACATTTTATTATGTTTATTATTTTAGCACCTTATAAATAATAATCCATGCCTTTCGCAGAGACAGCCCCATTTTAGTTAACATTCAGCAAGTTAGGGACCCAGATTTAGCTTGTCAACAGTCACATGAAAAATTAAGGTTTAGGAGGGGAAAATATTTAATTTAATCTAATTTACTGCAGGAAAATTAGGTGTCTGGGGATCACAAAATTCCAGTAAAAACCATCTCCATCCCAACCAGCTGATTGGAAGTGATACTGGTGATAAAATAGGTCTCTTCTGCCGCCAGAAAACCTACATATGTGGAGTCTGCTTCACTCTAAAACTGAGCTTTTGGTTATTAAAACAATAAAGGTGGGTATGCTGACACGAAGGGTGAGAATTTGAAAACAGAGCCAAAGCACTGCAAGAAGAACATTATTCATTTGATACTGTATCTGAAGAGTCACATATTAACACCGTGCATAAGGATAACACATATGAGCAGTTTAATGGACTCCCGATCTTCTTAAAGGTATAGCAGAGGATGTTCTTTTTCTAGGTGGATCATCAAAATAAGTTATCCGCCTAATTGTCAATCATTCTGGTGATATGTTTACATGCCCGTCCCTGTATTTTAACTTACCCGTGGTGAGTCTGACATAGTGGAAAAATTGCAAATCTTCTTCCAGAAAGTAAGCTTGTATGAGAGATGCAATCAGCAACTTTTAAACAGAGCAGGCATGAGGAGAAATGGGCTCATGCATGCTCTCGCATGCATTTAATAGACGTTCCCTCTAGGGAGCACATACAGGGTTGTGCATGTGTATCTTTTTTAAAGCGGAGAAGGCAGGTATTTTTTTAAAATTAGCGAAAATCCTCCACAATGACTTCAATGTTAAAGAATGAAATGTACTGGTCTGAATTGAGAGTTCCAGCATCATAAAGTCTGATATAAAAGGACATTTTTAATAAAAAAAATGCTACTTCATGCCAGAAAAAAAAAAGGATTTGGATCATCAGTAGGCCTTTCAGCAAGATAATGATCCAAAACATGATGAAATCCACACAGAAACGGTTCAAACACACAGAAAATACATTATTTTTCATGACTATAAAGCTTGCAGGCATAAATCTAGAAAACCTGTGGGATGAACTTAAGAGAAGAGAGAGTAAGAGCTGGACTCTAGATGACTTACGGGGATTATGTAAAGACGGTCAGAGATCCGTCTGTCTGTAAGCACCAACCTTATGAAACTTTAAAAGAAAACACTAAACTGTTTTACTGGCATAGTACTGAAAGAAGGGGTAACAGCAGTTACATCACCTTTGCTGAAAAAATGTGTGAAATGTTTCTCCCTGCTCAAATAAAAGGCTGGATTCTTCTAAAACTTTCAGAGAGGAAAAATTGTGAAGCTGCAAAAGAAAAAAAAAGTATTCTGATGCTTTTTACACATTTCTACCAGGGGTGTCAATAAAGTGTAAAATGGTGTATATGTTACAGCTGTTAGACCACATCCACTCCACCCTCCCCAAAAAAAGGAAATGTGTTTGCACTCTCTTTGACCCATCATGGGCTGCACGGATACAAAAAGTTAGCAGAAGAGTGCTGCAGGCAAGGTTTATGTGCAGTGAGTAAAAACACCTCATTACTGCAGTTGACAGGACCTCCCAGAGCTTTGGACTCTCCTTGATTCCACCTGAAGAAAATAAAAAAACTTCTCTTCAATCCAGGAAACTTATTCAGTGACAAATCTGTTCAAATGTTACTCATAACATCAGAAATATTCTGTTCTTCCCTTCTCTGAGCTGTACACTGGGCTTTGTTTATAGAAGAGAAATTAAAGATTATCCTTAGCGTAGCGTTATCATAGCAGGTGTGAGACGATGAAATCCGGCTTGAAAGGCTTCTGCTAAATTAATGTTTCTATTCATTGTTAAACAGGAATATTGCCTGTTAAAAAATGCAGATCATTTCAGAATCTGATTCCTTTCACCACCTGCAGGGCTTAAGGGGGAAAAATCGCCATCTCCGGCGCCGTAAAAAAAAAAAATAAAACGATAAGAAAAAAAAAAACGGAGTAGGGAAATCTCTGCAGTGTGACTGCAGCCCCAAGGCTCCACTTATTATGGATTAATAAAAGGCAAACACACAGAGGCACACAGAGTGTACACAAACAGAGAGGACAGAGGGGATAAAAGGGCAAAGATGGTGGCCGAGTGCCTCGCCTCCACGTTTAGAGGAAACAGCTGCTGAAAAATGTTTAATTAAAAGAGAGTGTTAATATTCATGCTTTCGACCTAAAAAAAAAACCTCATTAAGCACAGCACTTCTAGACTTAAAATTACTTAAATTCACCACTTCCTACATTTTGATGCAAGTCTTTTAGAAGAAGAAAGTTTATTTATAGAGCCCCTTTTACTGATAAAATCACTGCTTCCTAAAAGATATCAGAAACAATACAATTATAATGAAAATAAAATTATAAAAAGCAGAGTTTACCGAAAGCTTAAGTAAACAGAAATGCCTTTATCTGCTTTTTGAAAGCAACACCAGAAACAGCTACACAGAGACAATGGAGGAGTAGATCACAGTTATGGAGCAACAGCTTAAAAAGTGTTGGAACCATGAGAAGATTCTGACCAGAGGGCAGAAAGATGCGACCAGAGGTGTGGAGGACAAACTATCAGAGAGCAGACTCTGTAAGTTAACTAGGGCTGCAACTAACCATTATTTTGCAAATTAATTAATCTGTAGATTATTTTTTTTAATTAATTGATTAATAATCGGATAGAAGGCTTTGCATGAAATCAAACCAGGTGAAACTAAAACATTTTCACTTGAGGAGTTCTGTATAGAGCATATTGATGGACTGAAAATATACTTTTTTTAATCTTAAATGCAAAATGTTTATATATTTTTTTTACAATTTTGATGTAATAACTGCTCTAAGTGGGTTGCTCTGTCAGCTAAAGGCACGTTTAGAGTCTGTACTCTCCAGTTAATGATTAATTGATTAGTTGATGATTATCTCAATAACTAATTGATCATATTAATCCAATTATTTGTTTCAGCCCTAAAGTCAACACTAAGATTTTAACATCCATTTAAAATTTGATGTAAAGCCATTGCAGGGAGGCTAAAATGGGAGCTTTCTGCAGAGTTTGGGACCATTTAAATACAAAAAAGATTAACTTAATTAAAACACAAGAAGAAATAAAAGCATGGATCTGAATTTGTCTTAGCTTAGGAGTTCACTGCTACTCACTTTGCACAACTAAAGTTGTCCTCATTTGCTTTTTAATAACAAAAAACGTCCATGTTCAAGTATCGACAGAAAAAAACCCAACAAAGAACTAACCTCTCCATCAGATTTGGATCATTTTAACATGGATACCATTGATCTAACCACTGTGTTGCTGGCAGGCAATCCTCCAACCCAGTCGCAGGTCTTTTGCAGCCTCTAGCAACTTTTCCTCCATGCGTCTCTCTTTCTTTCTTATTGATGAGAGGTATCCATAAAGTATGATGCTTCCTACCACCGCGTTTCAACAGATGGATGTTGCCTTTATGGGGAGCTCTGTTGTATGTATGCATGTTTTCCCATGTTGCCCACATGGCTTAAGGCAAACTGGAAGAGAAAGTTCCCTTTAAAAGCCATTTCTTTGTGTTGCTCTGTCCGTATAAATCCCAATAAACCCTGTTTGTGGTTTTACTGTGACAAAATATCCAAGAGGTGTGAATACTTCTGCCTGGTGTTTACATCAACAAATAGTCAGCCAGAAATGATAGAATAAAGCCTTTGGAAATCACATCAAAAGGTTTATCAATTTTCAATTCCCTTAAATGAGTTACTGGAAGAAAATGGAGATGCATGCGTTGTTCTCAATGACTGCAAACTTGCCTAATAGTTTTATAGGTGCAGCAGTAATTGTAGAGAAGGCAGAGAGAAAAACAACAATCCATTACTTTCTTGATGACACTTAGTCTATTGGGCTGCTAATGAATCAGTGCTTCACTGAGAGGCTGAAGCACCTGAGCGAGACTTAAGGCAATCAGGAGCTCGACAGAATCTGAAATTATAAGACAATAAAGTCCTCAGATTGATTTGCTTTAGACCTCACCTAACCTTGTAATTCTTCAAAGGAAGCAGCAGCAGCTTACAGACAGAACCTCTGATTATGGCAGGTCAAGTCAAAGAAATTTGTAATCAAACCTGCTTTTTTTTTTACTGCAGATACAAACGCTGTGGAATGTGGAGCACATGAAGCTACGCACTCTGTAAGCTACAGCATTTAAGCAGACATATAAAAGAGGACTTTCAACATAAATAAAATGAAACAAGGTGAGAAGCTTCTGGATAGACCGCTTCTAACCTGATAACAACATCAAAATAAGGAAATTAATAGCAAAAATAAATTACTCTCTAACACAAACAGCAAAGATTGGTGAGTTACCCAAATGACCCCTGCATCTTCACTGTGAAAGAGAAAATTACAGCTTTGATTAATGTGAATGCAACTTAGCAATGTTCTAGTAAACTAGCCAATCACCTGGAAGTAAAAACAGTCTTTGCCGTCTAAACCTTCACTCCACTTATTCCTAAAGCAATCTGTAAATACAGAACACGTCCATCTATCCATCCAAGTTTGGTCTAGCCTTGATCAATGCCCCAGCCCCTAGACCTGGCTGGCTGCTCAAGACAGGAGAGAGAAAAAAAAGACTTCCACTTTCTTCAGCTGGAGGATATTACAGAAATTTGACTGTCAGATGGGAGAATCTGAAGAAACACAACTTTTAAGCTGGGGACACACTAATTGGAAGGCATTTAATGGTAGCCTAGTAAACTAGTCCCATTATTTTTGCCTGCCAGTGGTCTAGCCTCGATCAATGCCCCAGGCCCTAGAACTGACTGACCAATCACATCGCAAAGATGTGTTTTAAATCTGGATGCAAAGTGGGCGGGGTTTTTGAGGGCGGGACGACAAAGCCGCGTGACGCTGGAGAAAACACAACAAGGAAGACGGCAACAACTATTGAACAGTTCTCGTTTGACTCAGCTTTGGAATCAGTTTTGGAAGGATTAGACCTGGGGTTTTCATTGAAATGTGAGCAGGAAGAGGCTCTACACTCATTTATTTTGAAGAAGGACGTATTCGCTGTTTGTTTACACTCTCCCACCAGCTTTCTGTCGCGCTTACTACATCACAGTCAGTTGCGCTTATTGGCCAATAAGCACAGACATGGTTTGAAAAACAACAGGTTGTTCTCATCAACAATCTTCCGATGTCTCATTCATCGCGACCAGACTAAATTACACATTTAATCTCACATTTAGTCTGGTTTATCAGGCTAATCCATCCATCCATGCATCCATCAATCTTACGGTAGAAGAAAGAATTTCAAGACATAGTAGTAATCAACAATACAATTATGATTTCTGAAGGGCAGTGGTATGTTTGGTTGATAAAATGCATGCTCCTTTCTTGATTGATTCACAGGTTTTTAAGGGATTCTAATATTCTCTCCCTCATCACAAGCTGCAATATCATAGAAGAAAAGAATATTCTTAGTTTCAGTAGCAGAGAAAGTCCTGCACTGACAGAGCCATTTAGAGACACACTAATGATGTGACAGTAGGCTGTCAGAGCTGCAGAGGGCAATCGCTCATGTTTATATTACAGCATAGAAAGAAGGCCATAATTTCCCACACTTAAACTGATCCGTCTCTTTACAGAATTCATTTATACCGATAACAATGATACTTTTTTTAATCTAACACAGCAGATATTTATATTTCCCATTAACCTTGGTGAATATGTTAATAGAAGGTTTTGCATAAGTCTTAGCACCATTTTTCAGGAAAATAAATAAGAAGCTAATAAAAATCCAGCTGCATCACATTTATTACTAGAGGAAACTAAAGTACCTTTAAGTATTCAATCACTTCTATTGTATTTCTTATCAAACGCAGCCACTGGCTGTTAAAAACGACCACACTGTTATGTTAGAATCTAATCGTGTCCCTCTCTGGGGTATTGTATTAGATCTGTGTTATTCATGCGGGGTTTGAATCCTTGTTGCGTCAGGAGGGGTATAGGGTGTTAAAACTGTGCCAAGTCAGTGTGCAAGACTTCCACTCTAGGTGAGTATAATTTATTTTCCATTCTGGCTGTGCTTTCACACCGAATGCGATTCCTGTGACAAAGTCGCCACATTAGGTGGTGCTGTCGCTCGCCTGACATATAACCATCAAATTGCATGGCGGGAGACAATCACTCCCATCTCTTCACCCCGTCATCAAACAAAGGGAGCTCCTATTTGCTCATTGCTGATTTCATCTCAGCATCTCAGATCTGGATTTTATCAATCCGGTCAGGGTGCTTTACTTTCTATGGAGAGCCCAAACAGTTGCGCAAGGTTCCCTGAATCCACTAGAGATGCTCCCAGTTAAGAATCAAACTGGACCACAGTTACTTTCCATGGGTCTTACATCTGAGTAGGACCCAAAATTATCCTTCTTTGGTGTAGGATCACCTGAACAACAGAAGTAAAGTTAAGCAGCATTTTGGAGCTCAGTCACCCCGGCAGAGATGGCTGGGATTCTTACTGGCTGCGATCTGCTCTGGAGCTGAGGCAGGAGGATGAACCATGACTGATTTAACTGTCCTTCTAGGACAAGAATATTTTTCCCATCTTCAATTTTGATTTAAAAAAATCTTTATCCTTATCACAGCCACCTTCGATTCTTTATTGGTTGCTGCAACAAGGCTCTCCTAAACACGCCCCTACATAGGGATAAAATGTAAGTCGATTGCTCTGGTTGCTGGAAACACGTTTGGTTTGAATGCACCATTATACAGCAGATAACACATGAAAAAAAGTCTGGAAAAAGTTAAAGCTTGGATCAGTTAGAAAGCAATGTTTAAACTATGAAAACTGAGAGGCCAAGCAAGGAGGGCATTAACTGGAGAAGCAGCCAAGAACCACCATGGGAACTTTGGAGGAGCTTCAGAGATCCTTAGTTCTAATCAGGCAATCTGTTGGCCTTTTTTTCTTTTTAAACTATGGCAGCAAGAAACCGTCTGCTTAAGGAGAGCTTCTGCAAATCCTGCTTGGGGACATTCTGGTCTAAGTTAAAAAAATATGTAAAGGAAAGCAATTCTCTGAAAGCACCATTGTTTTTACACCATCCTCTTCTTTAGTGGGAACAGAAAGTGGATGGAAATTGAGCCATAAAGTCCTGGAATACAACCTGTTGGAGACTGCAAACAACTTGAGACCAGGTCAGATGTTCAGCTTGCAGCAGGACAATGACCCCCAAAAACCAGACCCAATCTGAGGGGGATTGAGCACTTTTAAAAAGAAAAAACTTGTAAAAAGATCTGTCTCTAGATGTGTAAAACTCATGGAGACATATTCCAAAACACCTGCAGTTGCAACATTAGTGATAATACAAAGCACAGCATGTGGGGGCCTGAAAATATGCTTAAGAATTTTACAAAGGGAAATGTTCACAATGATCTATAAAAATGTTCATAACTGGGCATTAGCTGGCTTTTTATATAAAATACAAGCCAGAGGAAACTCTGAAAAAGCCTAAGAAGAAAAGGACTATATTCATTTTCAACACATTTATCTTTCTAAGAATGTTTAACACAAGAAATTAAATTAGAAATAAACCTCTAATATTAAAAAAACATGGATGTTTGTGATTTTACATGAAGAAATATGAAATATGTTCATTAGGCACAATACTGCTGACAGATACCAATTGTGGGGATCCATCCATCCATTTTCCTTCATGCTTATCCCAAGTTGGGTCACTAAGGGTGCTGGTGCCTATCTCCAGCTGTCCATGGGCGAGAGGTGGGGTATACCCTGGACAGGTCGCCAGTCCATCTCAGGGCAACACAGAGACAAGCAACCATTCATACACTCACGCCAAAGGAGAATTTAGAGAAACAAATTAACCTAACAGTCATTTTTTTGGACCGTGGCAAACTCCATTCCGAAAGACTGGCGGAAATCGAACCCAGAACACCTTGCTGCAAGACAGCAGTGCTACCCATTGTTCCACTGAGCATCCATTTTCTGGATCCATTTCCCCAAAAAACATGTTAAAAATCAGATTGCAAGTTGATAAGGGCTTTTTATAGTGTAGGTTATTAAGGCAGTCCAATTATCATGGCCAAGGAAGCAGAGAACATGGAACAACACCTCACTGTCTAAGGGGCTTTCTTCTGTCTAGTTATAAAGCAATTCATTAGTCAGAACTTCTTTAATTCTTTAATTAGAAAGTCCTTCTTCAATCTGACACATTACCAAGCGACCAGCCACTTACTCAAATTACTGTTTAATTATAGCGCACTTACATAAACACATGGGCACATACATCTTTCCGCCGTGCCACTCCCTGGGTGACGAGTCAAGTGCTTTGTGTGGGAGAACCAAAGGCGTGCTGGAGCGGTGACTGGCAGGCGGTGTTGTCACGGTAACAGACATCCAGACACAGATATTGCACACTCGCACACAATCTCAAAGGAGCAGTTTTCCTGCAGCAGCTGCACGACCCCTAAACAGGCCAGACAACTAGAGCCTCAGGACATGGCAAGGTAACGGAAAACAGCAAAGACTAAAGAATAAGCCACTTATGTCCACACTGCCACCCAATAATAGGATTATGCCACAAAGTTATTGGATGTCAGTGGAATAGCAGGAGCAAAATAGTGAGCTATGAAATCTAGGTGTGGTAAAAAGCTTTTGAATGAACAGAGATGTTCTTCAGTTGAGCTTTTAGACACCTAGTTGAAATGGCATAGAAAAAAAAAAATGATGAGGATTTAAAATCTTGCTGTAATCCTGAGGCTGTAGAGGAATACTGGGGAGGGAGAGTTAAGTACCTGGAGGAAGGCTGACTCTCTTTCTCTTTTTGCCGTTTTCAGCCGTGTTTTCCAAAGGAGAGCACTCAGGCCCAAGGGGGCCACTAGAACCGTTGAACTGGAGAGGGTCGTTGTTGGCTGCTGGATCAAATGGCAGAGTGTTGAGTCCTGCAAGACAAAAGAAACCCAATATTAATTTCAGTAAGAACATACCTGATGAAGAGAAGCTCTGCAATCCATTATAGAGACCACATGTTAGTGACGCGTCGAGAAACGCTCTGCTAGATATATGAAAGCAATGAGATGTTGAATAAGGAATCAGAAGAGGCAGTGAAATTACTCTCTAAAAGATTACTGCCATTTATTCATGCCGTAAAAAAAAAGACGAAAATGAGCAAGACTTTCTGAGGATGACAGGAAGGCTTAAAAGATGTAGAAATACTCTTGTTTCATTCTTGAAGGTTTCAAACTCTGTCATTTATGTAGAAATGATGGGAGTCTTTGGAAAGCTCAGGGTTATGTTAAGTTTAGGCTAACAGTGCGAACCGGCATACAGAAAGCAAAACAATATATAAACAATTGTCTAACACAATGACTTTTTCTTCAAGACTACCTACTAAAAGATAGAACAAAGAAATATCCTGAATGCTGAAATTTTTTTTTCTGCACTTAGGTTCACTTGACATATTAAAAAGTGCCTTTTAATAACAACTGCCTTCTGTTAGGTATTTAACATGCTAATCATTAAGCACATTTCTGTGTAACAGAATGCTTTATTTGTCTGAAGTAATATTCTGGGCCTGATTGTCATGTTTTTGTTGGCTGTATGTAGAAAATCACCATAATTAACAGGAAAAAAGGCTTAAAAACATCAGTCTGTACAATGTGTTTTATTGAGTGAATTGAATTAGTGAAATAAAAGAACTTTTCAGTTTCACTTCATTAAACAGGTCTGTTTAATGCAGCCCTATTGGCACAATATGCTTTATCAGGGTTTATACAGGAACGAGTAACTCTAATTTAATGCTTTTTAATGCTCTTTTAATGCTCTAAGAAATTATTTTAATGCCATTGACAAGTAACCATTACTTATTTATATATAATAATAATATAATCTTATTTTTTTTTGTCAGTTACATATTATTATTTTTTATGATACAACGCACATACAAACAAAAAGAACAAAGCACACTAACATGAACATGTTTTGGTAGCACCTTCTTTTCAAGTTTTTCTGTTTATATAATGTCCATTTTTCCCATTTTTTTTCCATCTGTGGTTCATTTTCCATGAGAAATATATGTCTTCAGTCGTCGTGATCCATTGGTCCTTTGATGCCAAGTTTGACTTCCCCCATTTTTTTGCTGCTATCAACATCACTTTTACCAAATAGTTATCTTTTTCATGGATAGCATAATCTCCAAGATCGCACAAATAGAGAATTTCAGGTTTCATTGGAAATATATACCCTAATACTTCACATAATACAATGCAAATCATTTCCCAAAACTCCAAGAGTTTTGAACACTTCCAAAAACATGGGAATGGTTGACATCTTTCTCCCCGCACTCTCTCCAACATTCTTGATGCCTCCCCGATAATCACATTTAATGAATTTTAATGCAAATTAAGGCCTTCATTAAAAAAATAATAATAATTTAATGACTTTTAATGACCCGCGGAAACCCTGTTTATACAAATCATAAGGTTTGAATGTGTCTCTGAAAAAATTGTAATAGAATGTGGATCTGATCAAACATGTATTTCAAATTGAATCAGGATATCTGTTTTTAAGAAGGTGATTTTCAACATAAGATATTGGATTTGCTGACCAGCATAATATGAGGTGATAAAAACATCTAAGGAAGCAGGAAAATGATCATCTGAGGATAATCAGTTTGATAAATCCCTGTGCTTTCTGATAGTTTGATCAGGTCTGTTTGGACTATTTATTCCAAAACACTACTGATCTCCAAACCATCTAATGTTTCATAAATAAATATAGAACCAACACCTTATTATAAGTTGCAAAGTTAAATGGGAAACATTACATCGTGCAGATGTTATTATGAGGCATAGTGAATACAAAGTTACTATTTGACCTTTTTTAACTTTAGATAACTAAAGATAAATTTAACTAAAGATAAAGATAAAGTTTTTTTAGTGTTTAGTTCTGTTTCTCTCCTAGAAGTAACTATGGGCTACGCTTTTACTCTCACAAACTGAATGTGCTCTTCTATCCTTCCTGACATGAAAATCATCTCAGAGATCATCTGCTTAACTGTTTCTTGCCTAGACAAAGCCAGCTATGACCATTATGTTCTCTAAATAGAAAGTATTCATGGATCAGTGCTTCTATGTCCCCTTTTTTGCGTCTGCCTGTATTTTGAACCCCGAGGTTTCTTCCAACTAAAAGGTAGTTATAAACTGACTGTGTAGATAAAGTGTTGTGAACTGTTATTAATAAACTGAATTTAATTAAGCTTAATTTAACAGACTGCCAAAATGACAAAAACATTTCATCCATTTCGGATCAAATAGATAAAAGGTAAAGAGAAGACATATGTCAACAGGAGCAGTAATGATAAGGAAAAAACACATTTGTTGAATTTGCTTGACTCTTATTCTCTGGTAAAACTGTCTGTCCTGTTTTATCTCTGTTATTTCTGTCATTTTATGTTTGTAATTCAGTGCAGAATCCTGGAGAGATTCAGTTTGCATTCATGAAAAATGTATTATATTTCTTTGTGCTCAAATTTGTTTTCCCTCTGCGGCACAACTGAGCATCAGATCCTCTCTTCTGCAGCTCAAGCACAGCTCTAAAACTGCCACATTAATGTCTTTTACATGTAGCAACAGCTCAAATAAGACAAATGTAGGTGCTGGAAGTCTTTATGCTTTATGACTTCAATCAGTCAGATGCAAGATTTATCTGTCCTATAATATTGACTGACAAATAAGATACTGTATAAAAGAAAATGAAACACACAAGAAGCTGCACTAGGAAGAGAGCTCACACACACTTAAGTCTCTCTTTTATATTTCATCACGCTGCTGTCAAGCTGATCTGTTCATTTTATCTGAGAAAAATGTTTAAGGGCCTTGCAAATGTATTGATATTCCTTTAACGTTCCAGACTTTTTCATTTTATAACCATAGAGTTCAAGGTATTTTATGTCCTGTACATTATGACACTGATATTTGCCTCAATCGAAACAGTTAAACTGTAGATTTACCTGTTTCCTTAGGGTCATTTTAGCCCTGGAAAGTGAACCTATACCCCAGTTTTAGGAACTTTCTATCCCAAGAATGCCCTAGATTACCAGTCGGCAAATTCAGTTTCCAAGTCAGGGTTCAGGTGATGGGCTAAGTCAGCACTACAATCTGTATATTTGTAAATGGGATCAAGAATAGAGTCTTCAAATGTGTGACAGGGAAGCAAACTAAAGTGAACATATTGCAAACAATCCTGTATCAAATTTTTAAGGTTGAAGTTTACTCACCCCACTGCAAATGTGACTACCAGTAAAAAAACAAATAGAGTGAAAGATGCTTTGATTGTTTTTTTTTTTTTTTTTTTTTTTTTTTTACATTTTTGATGATTTCATAACAATGTGAAAATGAATGAACTGAGGAAATATAAACTCATTCAATCCAATTATAATCACTTGGTGATTAAAGACAAAGATGGTATTAACTGGATAATCAACACCAAAGACGGTCAAACAAAGGGTTTAATGGAAATGCGACCTAATTTAATACCCTAACTTTTCTAAATTGATCTACAATCAAATATTCTTAATTTTTATTTGAGCATTTCAGCCCCCAATTTTTTTTTTTCCCCATTGTTCTCTTAATCTTGTGTGCCTGTATACTTTTATTTGGCTTTTTCCAAAAAAACAACCTTGAATTCACCTACAGTTGAACAATAGATGGTATTTCCATTGTAATAAATTCCATTCCATAGCAGAAAAAATACTCAGGTCAAATTAATATAAAATCTGAACTTGAGCATAACAAAGAATCCAGTCAAAACTCTCCAAATCATATTCACTGGCAGAAAAAGGGTAAGGGGTAATGGTGAATGTCTTGTATTTAATTAGGGAGTAGGACAGAAATGTAACCAGCCAGTTTAGAGAATACCCCCTATTAGAGCCACCTACTAGTATGTTCGTTCCATTAAATTAAATAATGATTTTAGGAGTTTGATGCATTGTAACAGAGTTTATTTGCTCTGATGAATACTAGTCAGCAGATATAGTCTTCTGTGGGATCTCTGTTCTTTTCAAACCCAAAACTAAATAGTTTTTACTTTGTTTGAAGTCTTTTCAGACTAAGGGAAGCCCATTAAAGTAGCCTGACAAACCAGACTTAATGTGAGATTAAATGTGTAACTTAGTCTGGCCCCGATGGATGAGACATCAGAAGATTGTTGATGAGATCAACCCGTTGTTTTTCAAACCATGTCTGTGCCTATTGGCCAACGCTCTGACCAATGAGCGCAACTGACTGCGACGTAGTAAGCACGACAGAAAGCTGGTGGGGGAGTGTAAACAAACGACGAATACGTCCTTAAAAATTAACGAGCGTAGAGCCTCTTCCTGCTCACATTTCAACGAAAAAGTCTAATTCTGCCAAAACTGATTCCAAAGCTGAGTCAAACGAGAACTGTTCAATAATAGTTGCCATATTCCTTGTTGTGATTTCTGTAGTGTTGCGCAGCTTTGTCGTCCCACCCTCAAAACCCCGCCCACTTTGCATCCAGAAATTCAAAACGCATCTCTGCGTTGTGATTGGTCAGCCAGTTCTAGGGCCTGGGGCATTGATCGAGGCTAGACCACTCGCAAGCAAAAATGATTTTGGCCGCTGGCGGGTGGGGCTAGTTTACTAGGCTACCATTAAATGCCTTCACCTTGATGTGTCCCCAGCTTAAAAGTTGTTTTTCATCAGATTATCCCATCTGAAAGTCAGATTTCTGTAATACTCATCCAGCTAGAGAAATTGGAAATATTTTTTTTTTTCTCTCCTTTCTTGAGCAGCACTATAACGGGATTTATCTTTGACTAATATAATGCAAGTGGTTGAACTGCATTTCCTGTATGGGTATGAGGGTACAGGGGGCTGAATAGAAATTCCTGCCACAATTACATTTTTGAAAACCATGTATCATTTACATCTAACGCCACAATTGTGTTAGACTGTTTTCAACTATTAAATTCTACTAAAGTTTGTAGATATGGAAATGTATTTTTTAAAAACTGTATGAAATTTCTACAAGGAAAAGCACACATCTACAAACATTGTCATATTTTCATAGTAGAGGCAGATGATCGGTTTGCATATACAGATAAGAACATGAGACATAAGGGATTGAAACATAATGAATGTGTGGGTGGAGGATCTGCAGGCTCCACATTGGCTGCAGACTCAGTTTAAATGGATCTCCTGTCAGGGCTCTCACACATCTCTCCAGTCGATCTCCACCGAAAATCCATCTGTCACACTTATTTACAGATGACTGTCAATCCTTTAGAGAGAAACAAAGCCATTACTGTGGCAATACTAACTCTGTCAGCAATAAACAGCTACAGTTTACATTTAGGGAGATGGCCACTAAAGGGAGGAAGGAGTTCCCAGGAAAAAGAGGCAAAGAGAAGCAGTGGAAAGGTTGAGACAATACAGAACAGCTGGTAGGGAAATACCACTCAGCTTCAGGGGATAATGTCATATTACAGGTCATGAAGGACAAAATGTTCGCTTCCACTCACAATGTCCCGAAATTTTTACTGTAGTTATAAACTTTTCTCTCTCGCTGATATGACTTTATGAATGTGGTGCTTAGGTTGTAATTTAAAAGTAGATCTACTTGGCTTCATGCGCCTGTAAAATCTTGAGAGAAATCCCACATCTCATCTGGCTCTTAAGTAACCACAATAATTCAGTGTGAAAATTGAACACAGAGGAAATGAAATGATTTAATCACAAGTCCGACGCTTGGTTCTGTGAGTTTAAGCTTAAACCAGCTGAAATCTTTTTTTCCATTTGAACATAAAGGGCAGTAATGCAGGTTATGAGCAAAAGCATCTCAGCGCAGGCATGTAAACCTGCATATTAACAACGTCTTTGCAGGGTCATTGCCCCTGTCTCTGCTGCTACTCATGTATCTGTTGGCTGATGAATGGCCTGTTTAAATTTCAACATCTGGCCAGGAGGGAGGAGCGATGTCAGCGAGTATCACTCCCAGGGGGAGGGAGAACATAAATACCAGGAGGCTGGGTGGAGGCAGGAAGAGGCCGAACAGAGTGGCTGCAGAATAAATTAGGGCAATGAAACTGCTAAATGGAGACACAAACTTTATGAGGTAAAAATGCAATCACAGAAACGTGGCAAATGATTGTGACGCACTGATATCAAGGACAAATTAATACCATGCAGCACTAATGGTGGAGAGCCAGGCAAGCACAGCAACATTAAAACACATGGTAAAAGTCAGTGGGT
Source organism: Cyprinodon tularosa (assembly GCF_016077235.1). Classification (NCBI taxonomy): domain Eukaryota; kingdom Metazoa; phylum Chordata; class Actinopteri; order Cyprinodontiformes; family Cyprinodontidae; genus Cyprinodon; species Cyprinodon tularosa. The sequence goes on along the minus strand of NW_024038531.1, from coordinate 558,999 downwards.
CATTAACTCAGCATATGACCAACTTGGAGTTCAATCAGAGTCTAGATGGTGCAGTTCCCTGCAGAATGGGAGGGCAATGTGACAATTTTTACGCATTTCACTGTTAGGGCGTATTGGTGACACACTGACATTCTGTCCCCTAGAGATTTATCTGACAACCGAGATAGTTTAATTAATATTTAAGGTCATAAGCAGAGACAACCAGATGCAGATATGGAAAATATAATTTTATTTAATTTTGCAAATTCACAACAAACAATCATTCAGCTAATTATTCAAACTGTTAAAGACAACCCTACATGTGTTCACCCAGAGGTGGACAGAAAAACATCTGATCTTTCCTGTTACCATAAAACACCCATTAAGCTAGAGATACAAAAGATTCCCATTAATCAGAAAAAAATACATCTGTATTTTACAAGCGCTTTACTTCAGTCTTAACACAGTGCTGACATGTGTCCACTTTTCTACCCCATACTGATATTTATTTACAAAAAATATCAATACATGCACTAGTTTACCATGGCTTATGGATAAGGAAAAAAACACAAATTGATATATACAATTCATCAACAGATAAGATCTTTGTACTTCTAAGAAAAAAACTAAACAATCCTGCTTTCATATGAAAAAATATATATATTGATTCAAATGGTTAGCTCAGTGGTTCCCAAAGATTTTCTTCTGGGCCCCCCTTTGGATTACAAAAAAATGTCCACGCCCCCCCCCCCCCCCCACGACACCCCAAAAAAAAAAAAAAAAAAAAAAAAGAGTAAACTGGGCACACACATCGTTCAACCAGATATAATAAATCTATACATATCTATCTATCTATATGTAACAATATTTAACTTTGCTATAATCTATACATTAAAAAAGCCTCTGTGCAAAATGGAGTGAAAACATTGAACAGCTCCCTGAGAGTTTTTTCTTTGTAATTTAATCCTCCCATCTTTTCAGTGGCTGTAGTGAGCCTGCTTTTTGCTGTAGATCTTCTCAAATCTGGGTTGCAGTGTCACAACTGTCCATTATGCTCAGTCAAGCAAGCGCTGTTTTTTTTTTTTTTTTTTCTTCATTCATCCATATAGCTTCCCGCGCCCCCCCTGCAATGGCATTGCGCCCCCCCTAGGGGGCGCGCCCCACACTTTGGGAACCACTGGGTTAGCTGATGCTGTTTAGGCGCATTTCTTAGGTCAAGCTGTGGTCTTTGCAGCTCCTCTAGAGTCACTATAACCCATCACTCCCAGTGACTCAGTAATTCCTGCTCTGTCCTCTCTGTCTTAAATAGATTCCATTCTAGTCAATGCAGTAATTCCCACTAGCTCCATGGAGCTGTGGTATGATAGACAGCCCTCCTCTGTCATCCATCAGACATACAGACCCAGTCCATCACTGCCAATGACAAAACAAGTGATTTCTAAAAATCAGATGAGCCAGACGCGGAAATAATTAAATGGTTCCAGGACATTTAGAAGTGAGAGTGGAGAGAAATATTAACGGACCCTACTCACATCTCATGTGGATTGCTACACAAAACATTTTACTATTTCCTGATGTTAGTTAGAACATTACCCCCAAAGAGATAATTCTCTAAACCTCTCCACAATGTTCTCCCAGTTATGCATTTGGTTCCCTCTGCTCCACAATGACGCTAAACACACCCACTAAAGATGGCTTCAATTTAAAAACAGATGAACTATTAAGAATATTTATGTGGTTGTATGTCTTTACACTCCCTGTACACACCTCATTTCAGTAGGAGTACATCCCAATTAGAGTGAAATATATTTCATTGCCCGTGTCAATCTCACCATTTTTAAAGATGTAATCATATTTGCTCCAACACTTAAGATCCATTAAACAATGTGGATTTAATTAGTTTTTAATTATGCATGAAGGGTTTTTGGGAGGTTCAGGGTTTGAACTCATGATCTTTTCAGTTAGCTTCAATGAGCATGGAACTGAGCTCCACTACATTTCTTAGCAGTACTTTTGTATAATTCTCCTGTAATGCCTCATCTAATTCCTATCAGCTACTAACTCAACAGTAAAGGATGAATAATGCATCGGAAGAGGAAATGTGCATCAACGCAACGCAGGGAGGAGGGGCATCAGTGGGGGGGAATACCGTAAGCAGCTCACTTTTAACCTTTACAGGATTTAGAAACTTACTGACAATGCAAACTACTGTATTTATGTATCTGAGCAAGAAAAGGGGCCAGATGGTGGAGAACTGCATCAACATAACAGGTTTTCAACCACAGAAATAAATGAGCTTCTCTGACCTTCCCCTTCATCAGTAAACTCTCTCAGTCTAGCAACAAACTGCCTTTCTGCTGCATTTCATCAAATAGGTAAAGTGGTTGAGAGTACACCGTCATGACAAAAAATGGCGACCAACTTTCCATACTGAGCGAAGACATCTGCCCAAGGTGGTATGATTAAAACTAAGACCACAGAGACCCAAACTTTATTGAATTCTGTGTAACAAATAGGGCTGAAAGAATTAATCAGATTAATTATGCTCAACCGATTATAGAAATTATCATCAACTAATTTAGAAACTGATTAAACGAGATGCTAAAACATGCCTTTAGCTAAAAGAGCAACCTACTCAAAGCAGTTATAGCAACACTGTAATTTATTGTCCATTAATAAACTCTATCCAGAACACAAAATGGAACCGTTTGAGTTTCACTTGGTTTAAACTGTGTGCTAAATCTTCTTTAAGGAAACTTTTGCCATCAGATTATTATAATTTTGATACAATGACAGACACTACTTTATGCATTGTCTAGGGCTGATAACTGTTGGATCAAAGTCAAAGCATTTCCAGGACCCTTCGTTTTACAAACATCACCAATCTCCCTCTGTTGATTACCACATCTTCTTTATACCCCCACTTACATCTTTAGACTCAAACAGAGAATTTGAGAACATGATTGATTAAGATGAAGAAAACACAAACAAACAATCTAGGTCTTTGGGGCTAACAACACTGTTGTCGTTGTACAGGGCTATATATACTGTAGTTGGGGAATATTGGCCTAGTGGGTTAGAGCAGTGAGCTTGCGCTCTGAGAAGGTTGCAAGTACCCGTTTCGATCCCCACAGCCAGAGTCCTGACAGATGAGCATACCTCGTCAGACCAGCATACCCATAGTCAATATGCATGCGTAAGATGTCAGATTTGCGTTTATCCCTTTAGTTTTGTACGGAAAATAGACTTTAAACTACCTCAACTGGTGTGTATCCCTTTAGTCATGCAGAAAAAAAAACAATTTAAGGTGAGATCGCCATACGCTTCAAAAAAGACCAAAGAGTAAGTAATTAAATAGATTTTTGGACATGACTAAAGGGATACAAACCCATTGAGGTAGTTTAAAGTTTATTTTTTATACAAAACTAGAGGAAAAAACAGGTATTGGCTATGGGTATGCTGGTCTGGGTCTCTGAGCACGACCCTTAACGCCACACAATGGCAGCCCCACTGCTCCTCATAGGGGATGGGTTAAATGCAGCGTGTTAATTTCTCCATTGTGAGATCAGTGAAGTTCTATTTCAATTTCTATCTATATTAAGAGATGCACAGAGGAATTGACTGGTGACCAAAATCAGCAGGTCAGAAACTCAAATGCAATTTTCTCCAAGCATCGACCTGGGATGCTGATCGTATTCCAGATGGAATTTATGGAGAACCCAAATTACAGTCATGAAAGCATAAGGATCACCATACATTAGAAAAAAGGAAAAAAAAAAATTAACATGGCAAGGATAAAGGAAAACAAATATGTGGGACTGGAAACAAACAGACTGGAAAATCGAAGATTCTGTTTATAGGTGACTTAAAAAGGCTGATAAATATAGGTGATGTATGTTTTGTTAAAGCAGGTTCAGACAATTTGAATTAGCCGAATATAGCTCACCCAAGCTGTGAAGGAGGATGTTCTTTAGACGAGTTAAAACTGGTATCTTGTTCAGACTCTAAGATTGTGAAAGAACACCAGACTTTTAACAGTCTTAGTCTGTTTTATCCACAAGTTTCAGTCAAAATCATAATTTTGAAACGTATTTTTTATTGGTTAACCTATTCATGTGTCAGTATATAGTAAATTTTGAAAAATATTAAACCGTTCAAAAGTTTAAACATACTGTGAGATGTCAAAAAATGTCATATAATATGTGATGTGTGCAAATAAAGATCCAAATGTAGCTTCTGACCATCAAGCTTTTAATAATGCTTAATGTTTACAAGGATTTCAAACCACAGCTGAAAAGGTGAGCTTCTAAATGCTTTCAGGCAGAATGGTTCTCGTTGGAGGCTATGTTCCCACCACTAAACTTAAAGGAATAGTACACCCAAAACATGATTAGCCTTCATTTTCTACTCACCCCCATGCTGAACAACACTCTGGAGTACTTTTTTGATATCTCAAATGCATCTGGAGATCTGTGAGGCTTCTTGCTGTCTGCTGACATTCAAATAATGGAGGTCTATTGTGCCCGAGACAGAAAGGTCCATAAAAGTCCACAAAAACGTGTCAATATTCCTCCATACTGCTCGTCCAATGTATTCCAAGTCTCCTGAGTGGGTAGCATCCAGAATTTACTCGAAATGAAGTCATTTAGAATGTTTTTAGAGCATAAACAGTAATGTATAGGATTTCCTGAAAGCGCGCACATGCGCGTTCACGAAGCTACGGAAGCCGGCAGACCAAACCAGCGCATTCAGCTCGGCAAAGAACTCATGCTCTTCCTCAACACTGAAGTCCTCAGCCATTTTTCTTTCGTTGTTTCTTTCTTTGCACAGGTAAACAGCACATTTCTTCTTCTACGCTTGCATTATTGGCAGAGCAGACGCTGAATGCGCACTTTCATCTGGTTTGGTGTGCCGTCTTCCGTAGCGTCGTGAACGCGCATGTGTGCGCTTTCAGGAAATCCTATACACTACTGTTTATGCTCTAAAAACATTCTAAATGACTTCGTTTCGAGTAAATTCTGGATGCTACCCACTCAGGACACATGGAATACTTTGGACGAGCAGTATGGAGGAATATTGACACGTTTTTTGTGGACTTTTATGGACCTTTCTGTCTCGGGCACCATAGACCTCCATTATTTGAATGGCAGCAGACAGCAAGAAGCCTCCCAGATCTCCAGATGCATTTGAGATATCAAAAAAGTACTCCAGAGTGTTGTTCAGCATGGGGGTGAGTAGAAAATGAAGGCTAATCATGTTTTGGGTGTACTATTCCTTTAAGTCAACCTTAAATTGTCCACCATGGAGTGTTAAATACTGAGGGAAGCCGCAAAGTGTATGTAGTTCCATAATGCAACAACTTTTTTTCACATTCAAGCTTGTCGATTACCATGACTAATTGTTATAGCCCTAATTAATACCATGATGATACCCTAATATATTTATGGAAAACTCCTCTTTTGGTTCTGGGAATTAAGGATAGAATCTACATTCTCAAGAAAAAAAAAACCAAAGACTCCTGTTTTGGCAGAGCAAGCTGCATTAAAAAGCTAATAATTGAAAATGACATTTTCTCTCACTTTTTCACACAAAAAACCCTGTTATTGCTTTGATCTGTATTAAAAAAAACATACTAAGCACTCACAACAGGTAAGCAACTAAGTTATAATTGGAAAACTTTTCTTTTATCTTCTTACACAAAGGCTATTAAAGAGAGACTGGAATAAGCGAAAAAAAGTTATTGACTGAGTCAAAGAATGAGAAAAGATGGGTGGAAATTGTTAAAGAAATTCTGAAGTGTATCTCTAACAAAAATAATTTCATCTATGTTAAGACCATTCACAGTCTTAGAGATATTTTAAATGACATCTCTCAATAGAACGTGAAATGAGAGATTGAAATGTAGCAGCTTATTAATGATTTTATGTAAATTAGTTCTGTTACATAGTGCAACTCAATCAAAAGCCGCAGACCAAAAGTCCTGTTTGTTGACAGCCGACAAGTCAATGAACAGCGTCTAAAATTAGCCACCCATAACCTGAAAGGTTACACATGACATAAAGACACAAGACTGCCATTAGCCCTCACTAAAAAAGTTTGGTACACATCAATCCTTGCAATAAATTGAGTTGTCACACCAGTTATAACCCCCAGTGTCCTTTAGAATGACGGAGTGCACTTTAGCCCGAGAATGTTGGCATGAGATTACACTTTCCTAAAAAGGTAGCTGACTGTGAAGTCATGAGTGCCCTTAGCAGATGAATAAACAAGGTGTCTGACTGATGTGGCTTAGCAATGAATGACAAAGAATGACAAGCAGGAGTGGTATCCTCAAGAGACTAATAGTGAAGCTTTTCACCTCCAGTGTATTTATAGCAAAGACAAAGAGCTGTTCAAAACACAGGCACTTCAAACAACTGGAGAGCAGACTGGATCGGTCCCTGAGAAGCTCCATCATCTGGCACAACATGCTCATCTTAATAAAAGTAATCCCTGGGATCATCATAAGTATTTTTGTAATGCCCTTTACTAAAGATGGCAACACCTTAAGAGGTTGTTGTCTTTGACCGTCAGTGAGTGATTCACATTAGACAGATTACTATGAAAACAACTGGAGTCTTAAACTTAGAGTAGGTTTGTTCTTCTCCAGTCAACACCATGCTGTCTCAAGCAATAGAACTTTCTCCTAAATTAGAGGTAAAATGCATAATTATCATCCTTTTTTAAAGTCAGTTTTTAAACAATAAGGTAATTACTTTGCCTCTTCCTGTCCTTCCTGCTATTCAGAAATGAGGCATAACACAGGTTAAAGTAAACCTTTACATTTTTGCTCGCTGCCTTCACCCAGAGAGCTCAAAATATTAAAGTGGTTCCCCCCATCAGACTTCAGACCAAGGGGGGCAAAGACCTACGGTGTGCGGCACCAAGGTAACAATCTACCTCTAGAACTAAACTATCTCCATTCTGTTTTATCGTGTGTTTTTATTATATGTTTTGCCTTGTTTTTTTTGTAAGCACCTAATTTGTATGTTTTTTTTTAAATAGCTTTGTCGGTGAAATGTACATAGCAAACCCAACTTTACTGACAACTTCATAAATCAACAACAAAAAACATATTTGATAAAACTGAATGTACTCCTTTTCAAGGGCAGATGATTAGGGAATTAGAGAAAAACTCAAGACTTTTGGTGGATTCAGTTTAATATGAACAAGGACGGAAAAAGAAAGGAAACTATTATACTGAGAGAAAATGTATACAGGCACAGGGCGGAGAAGCAAACTCCTTAGAGACCTTCAAGATATGGTGCAGGGTTCAACTATTACATAGGGCCTTGCAGAAAGCTTTCAGTGCTTTCACACTTTGTTCCATTAAAACCTGACGCATTACTGGATGTTTTCATTTGAAAAAAATATAAAATATGTAGCGTGAATTTGCATTCATTCTTTGGACTGAAAATGACAAGTCTGCCTTCTGCTGCAGTAACAGCTGCAAATTCTTTGAGCTATGTCTCCAACGAATTCGAGCCTCCAGTATGGGAAAATCTGGCCCATTCTTGACAATTTCCCCCAATCTCAGTCAGACTGGATGGAGAGCATGTAGGAACAGCGCTATTTGAGTGTGTGCATTGTTTTCTGATGGAAAACCTATGGAAAGTTTATATGTAGACTTTGATGAGGCAAATCCAACACATGATTATCGTTTGACCTTAAACTATGAGAGCCAAAAAAACCTATTAAGATAATGTGACAGAAAGGTCCAGGGGTGTTAATACTTTTGCATGGCTGTGAACATTCTCCTTATGAGTTAAAATGGAAAGCAACTTCATAAAGTCCAATATTTTACTCTTTCGAAGTTATGTCTTAAAAGTGAAACAGAATTGAAAGAAATGACAAAGGTGGCAAAAATCAAAACACAAAAGAAAAGACACATGGGGCTCTCTAGAGTTGGGAGGTGCAATTCACACATTATAGTAGAGTTAAGCATAAATAGCTCAACCTTTTTGGACAAAGTTGGGTGGCTTTACCAACTGAAAATAAAGTCCAGGAAATAAACAAACATCCAGGAACAGGCCCAACCTTTAGGCTCATCAGCTACGTGTTATTACCTCATCAACTGTGAGGATATGTAGAATATTCAAAGTATGGCATTTTTAGGTCAATGTCAGGAAAAACAATAATAGTTAAATTCATGATAATTGAGGGGAGGGAATAGCTTCTTACAGTTGGGAGTTTGGTAAAGGTTAATCTATTCCCGGATGTTGTGCTGGCATTTTGAAATGATGCATGCATCACAGTATATCACTGTACATTTAGAAATTCACGTGGCTCTGCATGTCTCGTTATGTAAATCGATATGGAGGGATATGATGATGGGAGACAATGAAAAACTACATTATACCATAGATGAGATGAAGAGGAGGGGGCATACAGTTCTCTTATGTTTGCCAATACATGTGATCCACATACAGGACGAGCATCAAACACAATCTGCAATTAGTTTCCCTTATAACCGCATGACTATTCATTACATTATTGACAGTGGAAATATTTCTCCTCTGACTTCCTCTAAGCCTCCGGGAATTCACTGAAGGTTAATTTATTTAAATCTCCAATCCACTCATCTCTATTCCATTAAATTGACTGAGAATCTTGGTTTGCAGTCTAATCCTCTTTCTGCTGTCAAAGGCCCATGCCCTTTTTGCCATACAGTGAGGGAACAACTGCGTGTCTGTAAGGCAACCCAGACGTTGATAAGGTTGAGTTCGCTTACACATCCATGTGCAGTGTCCTTAGGGAGAGGTGCATAACATTGAACTAATAATTCTTCAAACCCCTCATGCCAGGCAGCAAGAAAACTAGGTTTCCCAAAAAAGATACAGTTTCAACTGTCCTCAAGGACACCCGAAAAAGCCTGAACTCTCACCATCTGTTCGCTTCTTTACATGGCAAGACTATAATGCAAGTAAAGTTAGGAAAGATCAAGCTATCAACAGTTGGGATGTAGCAGTAGGGATATATGGGCTATGTGGATTAGTCCTGCATCATTATTACAGGCATAGCGTTTGTGATGATTGGCATTGGTGTTCCTATGCTAATGACTTTGGAAAGGCTCTTCATTTCCTTAAACAGTCACTAAAGCTATTTGCAGTCTGTCAGAAAAACATCCAGCCTATGTTGATGTGGTTTTGTGCTCCAGAGACCTGGCTAATGAGACATTCACTGGCTTCAGTGAACTTCAACAACAGCACACAGAGAGATGGCAGAGTGCAGTGTCGACAGAAACAGCTGTGTATGGCCACCTTAAACGAGCTCTTGACTCGGATGTGGTTCAATCATTGGCAGGGACGGACACGTCGGATTTGAAATTTCTTAAACATGAGGCTCACAGTCTATGTTTCTCAAATGAACATGTCCTTCTTGCCTCCTGCTACTGTTTCGATTGCATCTCTAGCTCATTTCTAAAAGTAATATATTTCCTAAACCAAAAAGAAAACCAAAACCAGCAGGTCCTCTACAATATAACCATATCAGAGATTGACCAATTCAGGTATTTTTAAGGGCATTGCTTATACTGATCATTTTGGTACGAGCCTAAGCTATCCCCAGTATGTGCTGCCTTTTTGAACAGATTCTTGGAGCCGAAATGGCTTTTTCTTTTTCTTTCATTATTTAAATAAAAAAAGAAATGACACAATGATAGCAAATGTTAAACAAGTCTAAATTTTAACAAAATAAATATATATTAACTAATCAAGCAAAGACAATAAATGCCAGATGAATGCAGTGGCAATGCATGTGCTTCACTTGATCTCAAGGCATGGCTGCTGAATGTATGTATGAATTGGCTAACACATGTACATATTGGCCTATAGCAATCCAAGAAAAAAAAAAACCCCGCTAATATTCGCTTTTATATTGAGTCACCCTAAAGATCGATACATTTATTCATGTGCTCCTGTCAGAAAGGGTTATAATACCATGTGAATTTCATGGGACAAAAGCCTGCTTGTTAATACACTTGTCATTTATGATGAGTTATGAACTAATTAACCTAAAAATATCTGCTGTCTTCTCTAAATCATGCTGTTCTCTTCTCTCAAGAGCCTGGCCGCCCCCCACTTCTTATTCATTTCCTGACTGCTCTGAAGTCTCAGTTGCTTCATAATTTCTTTCAGATCATCAGTGCTTTATACTTTTTTCCTGCAATCATGCTTACTGCGCAGTTTCTCTATCTTTTAGTAAACAGGCTGCTGTTTTTCCTGCTCCTTCTCCAAAAAAACTTAAACTCCTTATTTTTTATGTGCTTTTTTATTAATGACCTCCCAGTTTTCCTTACTGTGTTTTCTGTCTTCTGCTTTACATTTTAACTTTGTTCTATTTTATATCATTTTGTCTAGTATTATCTTCGTTTCTTGATTCTCAATTTACACCCAAATTTCCACCAATGGGACAATAAAGGAATATTCTATCGTATTTTGTAAAATTTGACCAAATCCCAAAGCTTTTTACCACTGAAGTATGGCTGTTGGACTGAATGTTTGTTTAAATCCAGATTTTAATACAAGCACAACCACATTGTTTTGGAGGTAATATTAGTATTCTTTTGCATTTTGCAAAAAAATGTAATTAAATTTTTTTCAATAAGAATATATTTTTGCTGTTATCATACTGAGGTCTGCAAAAGTTATTTGGTTTCCCTTATAATAAATTACTAATCTTTCAGGTTACAATTCCAAGTCAGTTGTTCTGTACATTTTCTTCCTACTGTTACAATAAAAAACATTCAGAATGAAACATCTTTAAGCTGTTTATTCTGTTACAATCTTGAATATGTGCAATAACATGTTATAAGCAATGAAGTATTCTTAATGACAAGTTGAAGATATAATCGTTAGAAGTAAAATTCAGCCCTGCACAAAACTAAGCACCATTAAGCCACATCGATACGCCCTAACCTATATGACTCTGCTTGTGTCAAAACTTTACTGATTTCTCAGCTAACTATGTCTGAGATTGGATTTGAAAAGCACACCCACACCTTGTCAGTGCACTTCAGAACATCCCAGAGGCTGTACTTAGTTTCAAGGAGAGCAGATAAGAGGCCTTATTCCCTCGTGTGTCAATTAATACTTGTAAAATGTGCTCCTTCGTTGTTTGTGTTTGTCTTGTGAATGCAGATTCACCTCTCTTCCCCGCAATGAAAAGTGAAACGAGCGTGACTGCATCCGTATCCAAATGGAACAGACACCCCTGAGTGACAATTCAATTGAGATCTTTCTAGCGCTGTATACAGCAGCCCACTTTCAAAAGACATCTCTTCGCCTTTGATGCTATTTCAGGCTGACGCTTCCATGCAGGTCGGGAGTGAACAATAACCAGATGGCTACTTGTCATTCTCTAGAAGTAAGAGCTCCAAATCCTGGAGCAGTCTGCTTCAGACCTCAGTGTGGAGCCTGGTCACGATCTAAAAGAAGGGGGGAAAAATACCTTTTTAAAGTGAATTACTTTAACAGTGAGAATGTTTAAAAGTGAAACGAAACGTTCTGTAGCGCCAGAGGACTCCGGTCTTTGACTAAACTCTGTTTAAGAACAGTCAGATTTCTCAAGCAGCCAAAGTGGAGAAATTAGATGGACTTAACCAAAGCTGAACCTCTGCATACAGCAGCAAAAAACGTATGTAGCTTGTTCTATATCGAAGCTTATATACTTTAAGTGCAATATTACAGATACAGGGTGGGGGAAAAAAGCTGATGTCGAGGCAGATACTACAATGAGCCCCATGTCTGTAGATCATGACATGCATGTTGGAGGAATCACTGATGATGAGAGCCGATTTTCCCCACTGTTGCACTGAGATACAGCTGGGACACTAGGTTGATTATTTATCAAAACAACTTCAAAGCGGTTTAAATATGTTTTATTCTCAAACATGGGCCCAGCATTACGATTCATTATTCTCCATGCCATGTTGATGTTTTGAATTACCACCACGTCTCCCCTGCCTTCTCTGCAAGCTAATCAGATTGATATGCTCCACCTGTACCATGCCTGATTGCCTCCCAGCACTCTGCACTATTTAAGATCACCTCAGTCTCTGCCTTCTTGTCAGAATATCGACTGAAGTTTGCCAGAGGAAATCCAGCATCTTTTTCATTCTCTTTTGAATTCTTGTTATTGACCACACCAAGGATTCTCTCTTTTGGCCTTGCCCTCGACGGATTCTCCCTGTAAATTGGATATCTGGACTACAATCCATGCTCTGCCCCTTTAACCTATGATCTCTTCCTTCCCACCTAGATGAACATTGTTTGTCTGCCTCCCTGTAAATGACCATTGCCTCATTATTGATACTTGTTTTGAATTTTGCTTTAAAAGACCTTTTTAGAAAAGAATTCAACGTTGCCATCAGCTTATAGCTTTAAATGAACCCTTGTCACCTGATTGAGTTTCTGTGTTCCCAAGTTTTTCACTCTGGCTACGATGTCAAGGCAGATCTAGATATTTTTCTGCAAGGTCCTTTAGACTACTACTTGAATACAGCATCAGACTCCAGTTTAAACAACCTCAATGCCACCCGCATAAGCAGGACAGCATCGAGGTCATAGAGCAACCCAATGCTTATGAAAGCTAGAGCAGATGTCCAAGAAGCCGCCCAAGCAGCGGAGCCTCTGGCCGGAGTCTTTTTGGTCATTGATCTTGTCTAGAGTGGCACGAGAACGCTGGATAATGATGTGGAAGTGGATGAAATGAGATGTGACCATTCAGAGAGCAGACTCTTTAAAAATAGATAGATATGGAGGAGATAGGGGATTGGTGGCCTAGTGGTTAGAGCATTGCACTTGGGTCTCGGATGATACAAGTTCAACACACTCAAACGGAATGCCACTCAACTCCCTGAGCGAGACCCTTATCCAAAGACTGCTCCCTCCGGGTGCCACTGTGCTTCAAGGTGATGGGTTAAAGATGGCAAGTTTCCTCATTGTGGGACAATAAAGTACATTTACAGATGTATCTGATATAGTAATGCAATGGGATAATATGGATTTGCACTGAAAAGAATGAAAAGTGAATAAAATCATTCTGACTGCCATATTGACGTTGGATTTATGTTGCATAAAGGCAGAAAATTTTTTGATTTGGGTCGCATTTAGCTGCAGTCTGAACGTAGCCTCTGTGACGCCATTAAAGCCACTGCAGCCCAGTTTACCCCAAAGTATTGCAGTATTTTAAATCAATTTGTTGATTCAGACAACCCCAGTCACCTTTCTGCAACCATTTCTACCATTTTAAAAACATTTATACTTTTCTATGATATGATCGTCTTTCTATTGAGGCATTGGCTGCGCCTACAGTACTTAAAACACTTTTTATATTGCAAATCAAATCTTCAGTTAGTTCTTATTATTCCACTTTTTTAAGTTTTAGAACATAATACAATAAAAGAAAGTTCAGAAATTAAAGATATATATTTATGGCTGTTTTAAATAGAAGATCATACATTTTTATTGCTCTCTTTCTTCAAAAACGTACTAAACTGTCCTAAACGTACTAAATCCTTTCTCTTAGCATCTAGTGCTCCTACAGTTATGACTTCTGTGTTGCCATTTGAAAGCCCAGTAACCTGTCTGAGGTCTAAACCAGCTCATCGCCTTGAATGGATTAAGCGGGTATAGAATATGAAAGGATGGATGGAAAGAGGACAAAATACCGACTGCTAAGATCCCAGTGTGGATCTCTTTCTAAAAATAGGTTCAAAGAATGATCAAGCTCAAGTGGCTTGATGGTGCCTGTTCATTCATGTCTCAAGTCATTCCCTGTTTGAGTTTTTTTTTTTTCTCCATAAAATGAGCTCAGTATTGTAATTGCCTTCTAGTAAAGACACTTTTGAAGTCACTCTGACTCATTTTGTTATCCACTTTTCTATGCCACCAGGCTTTCTATGCTGTCTAAATAGCAATTAACAATTTTTTTTGTACTTCAAAATGACTTGATTAGTCAAGTCATGTTTTTTCTCGGGCCTTTCACACCACAAAGTAAATTGTCACTTTTATCTAGGTTGTCAGGACCACATTTTTGCAATTTATTGTATTTTTTTCATTATTTAGAAAAAAAAGTTGCAATTTTGAAGATCCACCCCTCCCTCCAAGCCAAAAGCCTCCAATTTTGGCTTCTTGTCCTAAAGTACAGAGGTATTAGCTTTCAGAGAGAAACAGGACAACCTTAATAATGTTTGGAAGATAATGGATGTCCTCTGATTGAGAAGTTGCTTGGCAACCTGCTGAAGAGACTGCCAGCTGATAGACTGAGGAAGCACAGAAGGTGGTGTGCTTGAAGAAACAGGCTTTTAGGCAGTCACAGCTTTGAGCTGGGCTGCATGATACAACTACTTTGTTCTTTTCCTGAAAATGTTTCTGCTCAAGATATTAGGATGGACTTTTAACCATTGCAAACCCCACCCTGCATGAACATCTATAACGAATGGGTTTTGGGGGTTATACAGGCACTGCTATAAAAGCTTAAAGTCTTCTAAGAAATCTATATCCAGATGCTACGATTTCTATCCAAGCTAAAACCTGAAGAAGAGCTGGAGGTAGCTGATACTTGCAGCATAATTGGCCAGTAAAGATGTTGATAATTGTGGGAGCTTTCTTGCTTTGTTTCATACCACCAATCTCCAAGGGAGAGGAGATAAAATTTGAAGTTTATGATTAATAGGTGTACATATGTGTGATGGTCTATGGGCCTTTTTCTGGTTTCTGACAGAGCTGTGACTGCCAAAAGGCACTATGACCATCTTCGACAGCCAGCAGTGAAGTGTGTTACCCAAGGATACACAGGGAGCGGGGGTTTAACCAGCAATCTACCAGTTACAGCAGGGATGGGCAACTCCAGTTCCTGAGGGCCGGGGTCCTGCAACTTTTAGACGTGCCTTTAGTTCAACACACCTGAATTAAGTTATAAGATGATTGGGAGGAACTGACTGCATACTGAGGAGGAAACTCAGCCATTTCATTCCGGTGTGTTGGACCAAGGATGAATCTAAAATGAGTAGGATACCAGGGTTTAGGAACTGGAATTGCCCACCCCTGAGTTACAGGAGGAACCACCTCCTGAGCCACCAGCCTGACCCAGTAAAAATACAGATACAAGCTAGTATCCAAAAAAAAAAAAAAAAAAAAAAAATATATATATATATATATATATATATATATATATATATATATATATATATATATATATATATATATTCATGCAGTAAACAGTTGAAAAACTAATAGGGTCATAAATTAAATCATCACAAGATTCTTTTTTTCACAACAGGTCACTTTTCAGTTCTATATCAAGGATATTTACAGAACGGATAAAAAAGATTTAGGAATCATGCAGCCATCGCTGCCATTATCAGAATAATGGGTCAGATCTATAAACTGATCTATTAGCAAGATGCTTTTTTTTGTTGAAACAGAATAGGTGCAGTGTTTGAAATCTCTTCTGTCAAAACATCTAAGATTTAACCAGGCAAAAACATCAAGAAAACTGTTGTGCTAAGTGACCTAAATAAAAGCATTAAGTTATTTAACACAGTGTATTTTCTTTCATCTATATTTTTGATGCATCTCCCAACACATCTATTAAGTATAGGTCCTGCTACAACTAGGCTTTTAGTCTTCACCACTGACAAGTGCTCTCTGTGTCTTGCCTTCTCTAAAAAACATAAAAAAATAAATAAAATTAGTCACACGAGAGTGCAAATGGACCCTATGGCAAAAAAAAAAAAAAAAAAGAAAAATTTAGAACTTGTCTTTAGTCTCTTGGTGTGCCACTGGAAAATCTAGAGTAGAGGTGGTAGACAGGGTTTCAGTGTAGTAGAAGAAATTATTCAGTAAAATAAGGAAAAGTTTTCCCTGTGATGACCGGAGAGCAAGTCAGGGAGAATCTATTCTAAGAGCTGCCACACTGAAATTCATGTCATAAATAAAGAAAACAGCCATGTGGGGAACAAGAGTGCAAAACATCTTTGTTATACTTTGGGGAGGCTGGAAGCGGCTGAGGTCACAACAGGCTGCATTCAGTCGAGTAAACACCCACTTAGGAGCACTGATTTATTTGATTTATTCAAATGCCTTGGGTTTTCACTCATGCATGCTAAAGCTAGGGTCTGACTCATTTAAAGGGAGAAGCACTATGACAAAGGCTGAGGTGAATCATTTTTTTTTTTTTAAACTTTACCAACAAAGTAAACTATCACAGAAAGAACAGTCATACTTTAAACTCAGAACACTAAGCCAAAATGGCAGCTGGGTGCATTATTCATCAAAATGCAGCGAGAGAAGATGTTTAAACATCCATAAAAGTTGGATTAATGTTAGGTTTTTTTCAACACAGGTGACAAAGTTATTTCTATCTAAGATATTAACACAGTTAAAGGGGAACGCCAGTTTTTTTACATTTGGCCATATCCAAGTAATGTCTTCCTATGAGCAATTGACTTGAAGGCTCAAACTAAACTGTTTATAATTTATTCTTTATGGTACGCCAGCATTCATAACATGTAGGCGAATCACTGTCCCCCAGACATCCGCGGTTATATTTTATATATTAATATTTTTAAAAAACAAAGCGGCGTGTGTATGACGTCATCCGCGCGCAGCGGCTACCGTTAATTCTTCCTGTCTGCTGACCTGCTGCTAGTTTTCCTTACATGCCTGGAAGATGTCTAGTGCTACTACCACAGATGATCTCGCTCTCGAAATGGAATTGAACGATTCAGATTAGCTAGCCAAATATATAAGAGGTAGAGCGTAGCTGCCTGGTGTAATGTACATTGGTTAAATAAAGTTTTTTTTTTTTTTTTTTTTTTTTTTAAACTCCCCTTGATGTAATACATGATGTAATAACTTAATATCAAGGGCCAAATGTAAAAAAAAAAAAAACGAAATTCCCCTTTAAAAGGAAAATGGTTGATATGTTTGGATCTGCTCTATTTAAAAGTCTAGAATCCTGGGAACAATCGGCTTTTAGTGGCAGTGGGAACAGCTCACTGACGAGTGTCTACCCGAGTCAAACGACTTGGCAAGCGGCCCGCATTAAAATCGCCTCAGCTTTGATCAGCATGCTGTGGGAACATGGTAAATTACGTCCCACCATTGAATGCAACGTACAGACGTCAACACACTGCGCCAGTTGCTTCTGATATAATAAGCCAAAACAGCTCTGTTTACATTCGATAAATATGGCGCAGCACTGGTAAGAGGGATTCGGACATGGAACATATCATTCCAGTTAGTTTGATGGAACAGCTTAAAATTAAAGTTTGAGACGAATTTTAAGATCATCCAACCCAACGCAGTATTGTTAGGTTAAATATCATTGATGAAGTGTGAGTTCATTACACCCAAAAATATTAGCTGCCTGTTGTGTGCCAGAACCAATGTTTTCCCTTGTAGTTAGGACAGTTCATCTGTCCACATATATACAGTAATAATATTCATTCTGTATGTGTCAAAGATTAGGGAATGAATGAAAGCGGTGTCCTTCAGCTAAGAACAAAGTGTAATATTTTGATAAGGCTGGAGCCAAGGATGTTTCCTCATATGCAAACGTGTATGATGTAATGATGTGATGATGTGGCATACTGGAGATGTATAAAATGCTTCTCTAACGGTTTATCGGGGACACTTCCCGAGATGTGAGCCCCGTTGGTAAGCAGCTGCCTTCTGTAACTTCTCTGATCTGAGTAAAATTACAATTTCTATCAAAGACTGTTTTCATGTCTCCTGGTTATTTAATATATATACATAATGAAGTGTTATTTAAAGAGTTTGCCCCAAGTGATCTCTTTTCAGTAAAAAGAACCAGAGAGAGAAAGCTTCATGGTGTAAACACAGAGCTTTTCCTTTAAAGCTACAGTGTGTAATTTTCAGCGACATCTAACATCCAGACTGCAGACCGCAGCAACATGAACATCTCCCCCCCACCGCCTCTCCCCCCCAACAGTACGGCGAGCGTTACGGGACAAAATGTCTTGCACGACGTCCGCATCACCTACCTTCTCAAGTGATGAGGTTTGTTTACATACATGCCATCTATTGTTCAGTACCGTCTGAGTTCATGCCATCTATTGTTCAGTACCGTCTCAGTTCATCTCTCTCAACTTGCCGTAGTTACTTTCGAGCGTAATGGGCGATTTCGCAATCGTTAGTTTGTTGGCTCTGCGCTGCCGTAGCGCAAAGATGTCTGCCTCCATGGCCGCGAGACCCGCTCGCATGTAATTATAAATAACGAATTCTAAGGCAACGCAAATATTAAGGTTAAGAGGCTGAGCTCGTAGATGATGATAAATAACATAGTTATGTATAATATATTACATTTCTGATTGTATATCCCTGTAATTATTACACACTGTAGCTTTAACAACAAAAAAGTCATTGTGTTTGTTATTTTTTTTTTAACAGGTAAGTTGAAAGGAAAAGCCTTACGAATACATCAGTCATCTCGGAATACTTCAGATCTCTGAGTAGATGTTCAATCCTTGCTGTTTGTTTTCAGGATCCAAAAGAGAACAAGTGAAAACTTGCTTTGTGCTGCTCCAGGAAAACACATGCATATTCAAACCACAAACACTTTAACAGGATTCTACTTTAGATGGCTATATTAATTAATGCAGTTTAGAATGTGAGGAAACAATTACTGAAAAAACAACTGCTTACATGGCAATAAACTCACAAAAATAAAGCTTACTGCTCATCTGAAGGAGTGGGGAAATGATTCTCTTCTACAAATACTTGGTATCTCAATCTAGCGTAAAATTTGTTGTGAAAACATGATATTGTGACGGCTTCATGCATCTAAGGCCACTGTCTACTAGAGAGAATATTCTCAGCATTACGCATCAGTGATCACAGCTTGGTCTACCCTCAATGCTGTATTTTCCTGTCTCTTTAAATTGTTATAGATTTTAAATCAAGACTTCCTTTTTGGCTGTCAATAGAATCAGAAGTTAAAGCAATATTTCAGAGGTTTAAAGCCTTAATGTTAATATATAGTTTTAATTATTTTCTTTAAATTAAGCAGATAATACCACAGGAATGTGGATGAATAGAATCCAGTGGCATGAAGTAGACTGTTCTTCTTTATAAATCTTTAGCCAATTAACAATAAAAAAACAATTTTCTGGGGTTTTGCAGAGTTTGAATGTTTTTATGTTTGACTCAAAGCGTTAAGTTATGCTTTGCAATGGCACAGGGTCAGTCGACCATTCTCAACCCTGTTTAATACCCTGACCACATGATTTGGATAATTTCATCATTTCATACATGAAAAAAAATACTATTTGAATCTCTTTGATTTTTTGTTTTGTGCTTGCATTAATGCCCTTTGTTTGTTTTTAACATTGTGTAAACATATAGGTTACTCTGCATCACACTACTTACTGTTCCACAGGAAAATAGCTAGAAAACTCCCAAAATGTTTAAGGTTTGTGTACTCCCTCTAACTAAAGAAGCTTAATTTATGGATGACTATAGAGGAATCGATAAAGAGTAATAATACACCAAATTTAAAATATGCAACTTTTTTGGGGGGGCTTATACCCTTTGATAAACTGGCCACCTGTTCAGGGTGTTCCCCCACTTTCGCCCACAGACTGCAGGCGATAGGCACCAACCCAGGACAAGCGGCAGAAGATGGATGAGCATAAAGACCGAGGCAGCCAGAGAGAAAGATGCAATCCACTGAACATGGGCACAAAAGGTCTGGAAGGAAGATTAGAAATCTCTCTAACATGACGTTTCAACTTGTTGGACGCCCCTCCTCATGGTTCTTTGGGGGAATAAACCAGAAAATCCCAGCAGTGATTCAGCCAACTTCAGGGATCACTTGTTTTACAGGTAGGGATTGTGTATTTGGAGGGGCTGTGTTAGCAGTTTACAAAGTATCTTGGAGCAAGAACCTTAGCAAATCACAGGGTAAGGAATCCATTCTTGTTCCAGCAGCACCCAGTGATGCGATAATAGAAAAATATAACCACACTTATTTTGGAAGATCGCAGTAAATACCTCCTTTGACCATAATGGGTGAGGCTCTCTACAGCTAAGGTCTTATTAGATGGAAGCAGTGTTTATTGAGGGTAACTATGCAAGTGGAAGCTCTTTTCAAACTAAAATCTACTAAGGATAAAAAAATAAAAAAAATGAGTCAAGTGTAACACTGCATGAACTGTGAAGATCATGAACAAGTAATTTCAGTGTTACAAATGAGCAACAACAGGTGCCAGTCAAACCTGCAGGTAGAGGATGATACACATTTATTACCGTCAGCAGTGCGTCCCTACATCAGTCACCTGCACCTCTCAAAGAAGCAGACTTATTGGTCCTACTTTACATGAGGAAAATTATTTTCAATGAACACCTAAAATGATAAAATAACCACTTTGTAATAATGTAGTTGATGGGCCGAGATGCACTTGTCTATTTGTTCTCTTATCGGGCTAATTCTCCAACACTTTGACAAACCCTGCTCTATACAGTAATAGCCATTTAAAATTTCCCCACTTTCCTTGATTGATCCTTGGCTGGTCCCCTTCAAGTTCTTTTTAAACATAAATCTTTGTACTGAAATATTCTTTCTGTCATGATTTCTGAACATTAAGACCTAAAGAGAAGCACCATCTCATGCTCAGAGCCTGTAACTCAATGAAAGGGTGGAGTCAGAGTTAAAAATATGCATATCCAGGAGGAAGGGATCACTCCAGCGGCTGGAAGTTGGAGGGGATTTTGCTGGAAGGTGCAGGGAAGTGTGCTGCCATTCAGCTGGCATTTTGAATGGCTGCCACTGTAAGGTGGATATGAACTAAGACAACCTAAGATTGACACTTTTCAACAGCAGGTTATAATCCTCATCAGAGCTTGTGCTTTGCTATAAGTCCGTTAGATGTAGAGTCTATGTTTGTTTAACCAGCTTTGGAGCTTGTTTGAGTCTACAGTTATTCGACACTAATTTGAATCTGAAGCTGCTCTAAATAAATCAACTCTTGTGCTTCTACTGCTAATATTCGCTAATTTCTGACAGTAATACACAGCATGCAAAGGGCATAAGGACTGGTTTTTTCTTTAGACATAATTTCCATAAACAGCACCGCAGTAGAAACGCAGATAGGAAACAACCAGGGGAGGATTGGCGGTTCTGGGTAATTAAATTACTGGGCAAACAGATTCAGGGTAGCATTTTGGAAAAATAACTAGTGGTTTTAATGGTCAAGGTAGCATGAAAAATGTTCTGTTTTCATTTTATGTCCTGGTTATTGATGGGTTCATATTTAATGGTATAAATGTGGCTCTGCATAATAATAATTCCTACCAGAGTGTTTTAGCCACTGAGTGTGATTCTATGTAAACACTGAGCTTTTGGAGATGTAACTTTGCACCTTTTCTAAGCTTTCCACAACAACAGTTGTTTTTTTCTTCTTTTTTGTTCACAGTGGTGTTCAAACTTCATCAAAAATGTTTTAAATGAATCTAAATCAAACTGATAAATGGACTGAAAATCAGCAGGTTGCTACCCAAGAAGCTGTGCTCACATAGTCCCACTGATGCTCAATTACAGCTTCACATTGTGTAATCACTCTTCAATATTCTTCTCCCTTGGGTACTATGTCAAAATAAAACCCATTTCATGAGTGAAGTTTGTGCAGAATCCAAAACAGTTCAGCAAAATGTGTCTATTTATAGGAAACGCTTAAAATATGCCAAGATATCTCTAACACTTTTTCCAGGAGGCTTTCCTGTAGATTTCATTGAAAGCACATATATAATTTAATAAGCATCAAAGAGTTTTAGATCTGTGTAAAAAAAGAGCTATTTAAACACAAACTGTGAATAAAAGATCGATCTTCTTCTCTAGTCCTAAAAGACAAGCCAATACAGAAGTTGCCAAGTGCACATCCAATTAGGAGGTGGCAATGCTCTCATAAAACAGTCAATTAAGTTTCCTTCACAGTTGATGTGGCGGTGTTAGATAATTCTAGACCGATTGATCCATGTGTTAATAGTCCTTTTGAGAATAATTCTACATTTAGGTATAAATTAGGTCTTAAAGATCATTTTGGCGTGACTAGCTTGTCTGACAAGCTGTTCAGATAAGAGCGGGTCAATTTTCTAGAAAATTAGGTTGTTTTGATTCATTACTTTGTTTAATTTGTTTATGTAGGAAACATTTCAATCTGATTAGTAATGATCAGATTTAAATCACTGATTAAAGGCATAAAGAAACTCTCGAGTACTTTAGGTCATTTAAATGTAGATCAGTAAGGGGCCTCATAACTAAAATAAGATCTATATGATTTCTATTTTCTTAATTATATAGATTATAACGGCTGTTATCTAATCTAGGTTGTTGAATGTTTAAAGGTTTAACACCTTTAGTCACTTCCAAACCAAAGTAGATATGAGGATGGAAATTAAAAAGACATAAATTGCGAAAACTTAAAAGGTAGTCATGCCTGTTTTGACCTCGACTGGGCATCCCCTTTACGGCTTCTATGTTTTGTACGACTCCCCTCCAATGAATCAGCTCTGGGAGCTGGCAGCTTCTGTGGAAACAGATTTCCCAGTCTGACCGACTGCAGAGAACAGGTGGACACGTCTTATTTCACACCCAATCTAGAAAAAAACTCATTTTTTCCCCACCACTCAATGTTTCCAAACAACTAGTCATTCTACTCCTTCAAAACTGCAGACTTTTTGAGTTTTATATATTAATGTGTATTTATAGTTACCATTCATAGATTATTATTAAATATGAGATCAAATCATAGAATTAAAATAATTTGTGACATTTTAAGAAGTATTAACAGAAAGTCAAAAAAAACATTCTTTTGTAAAACACTTTGACGTTATAAAAAATGCTAAACACAGGTACCATCAGCGTCGGCTTGCCTAGGTACACCGGATCTGCTCCAATCAACCACATCGAGTTTTTGAATGAATAACTTTTTCTCTGCTGCTTCTCCTTCACCTTATATCTTAATTGCATCCAGTACCTGATTGGTTAATCAGAGAATTTCAGATCTGATGACTTCTCTCCCTCTCTGCATCCACCACACCTGTGCTTACAGTTTACAGGAAGTGCTCCAAACAAGATCATATGGATAACATGGAAATCACTCCCTTGAGACGATGCATTTCTGTTTTGTGAATTAAGGCTGCAACGTCACATCTGTCTGATGTGATGTTTAAATTGCAGGCATTTCACCAAGGCTGCTGTCTGTAATATCAGTCCTGTACCTGATCACTTGATTCACTGCTGCTCAGAGAGCAGTAATGGCAACAATTAAGTGGGTGAGTAAAGTTCCATAAATCCTAAGAGAACTTTTGGAATGATTTTAGGTAGGAATATAGCTTCGTTTAGATGAAATATCTGCTTGATTTATCAAGACACAGCTTACATATTAGAGTGCTCCAACATTTTCTTAGCAGTTTCCTGCTCCTCTGCCAAAGCAGTATAGTTAGCATCGGTAGTAGGCCTCATCTGCTATCGACATCGTCTGCAGCCGACGACATATTTAAGGCAATCACTGTCTCCCCCATAAATATAAGGCTAGTGTTTTTGATTGGGGTTACCATGGAAATTAAGGCATCTAGCGGTTAGGGCATGGAGCCTGGAATCCTGAGGTTGTGAGTTTGAAACCCACTGCCACAGACTGCCACTCTGGGTCTCTGAGCAAGACCCTTAACCCCACACTGCTCCCTGGACGCCCCACAATGGCAGCCCACTGCTCCCCAAGGGGATGGGTTAAATGAAGAGGTAAATTTTTCCAATGTGAGATCAATAAAGTTGAATTATTATTCTCTCACTTTCTTTTTTCCACAATGCTGTGGTTTAAAACCCTTATAAAGATTAGGCATTGTTAAAGCTTGTAGATGAAAAGATTTGTTTTATACTCTTGTATCTTAATTGATTTTCTAAAAGGTAAAAATATATATTTTGATAGAAATAGTATTAAAAAACAAGTTGGTTGAAATTTAAACTAAGAGTCTATAGATTTTTATTTATAAAGGTAATAAATAAAGGATGCTGCAATAGGAGGCAAGGAGGGAAGATCAAAGGCGTGTAGACCGACCCAAAATATTTTAATATATGACAATTAACCCAAAAGCTTATTTGATTGGTAAGATGAGAATAGATAGTGCAGAATATGTTAGACTTTTGTGTTGAGGTTGAATGATGTGAAGCCATAACCTGATGAAATAAAACATCCAAAATGCAAAGAGAGAATGAGTCCCTGCTTCTTATTTCCTCTCAGCATCACACACAACAATCTACTTTGCTCATCTCGGTCTGACCTTGAACAGCGACTGATTTGTAAAAAATTGTGACATTCATCCTCGATGAAAGATGTGCTCAGACAACCATTGGGTGGACATTCCCAGAGGTTTGCTTATTCCGCCTCTCAGGGGATGAGCCCTCGATAATTTGACAGATAAACCAAACAATAATACTGCTGTAATGTCATCGGCGGTATTTCACCACACAGGGCCGGAGCCTCCCTGATGAATACCAGGGAAAGAGAGGAGGAAATGATCTTTGCAGACAGTAAATGGCCTGGTCATGGAGGGGATCAGGACAAAAGCAATTAGGCACTTTATAGATCACACTTATGGAGCTCTAGAGGAGGCAACCAAGCACAGCGGAGGATGCTCGACCAACAAAATGAATAATGAGTCCCACTTCCAACTGAAGGGAGGATCCATTAAGAGATCCAATGCACTGAGCAAATGTAATAGCAAGAGGATGCCTTCTTGTATTTGAAAGATTGTCAGAAGATGAGCATTCTAGATTTTATATCCACACGTCTTTAAAAAGACATTTAATCATGTTCAAACTGAGTAAACTCGGTTTCAGTTCAAACTATCAGAGCATACAGGGTAAGAACCAAACATTTGTTTAAAAAAAAAAAATTTTTTTTTAATCTCAGGGCATCAAATAACACTTAAAAACCCACATTGTGAACCATTAAGCAAGCGCTTCATTCCATCACTGTCATCTGATGGTATGATTGTTAATTAGTGGTCACTTGAGGAATGGTGCTTTCATAATCTGACCACAGCATCATAATCAGGTTATAAGGCTTTCAAAACAAGAGAAGAATTTACCATGTTAGTATTTGTTGTTTTCCATCTTAGGTTTAAACGGCTTTGCAGCCGGTTGAACAGGTGCTGCGGTTTGAGCCTATTGAAATGCAGGATCTGGATGGTAAAACTTAATACTACAAGTGGATTTTAAGGGATAGAAATAATAATCTATTGATGCACTGGTGATTTGTGGAAGAATTAAACACAGATTACAGCTGCATAGTCTTTTCCAGCACAGACAGAACTCTAAATACCCTGAAGCTTACCAGCAGCTGCCCAGTCAAAAAGCACCAGGCCTTCCTCATGTATTTCTTTTCTTTTTAAAATCACTAACATTGAAAATATAGGAAATATTATTTTATTTTTTAAACGCAGAATGCCATATCCATTCAGGGTAAGCATAATGTGCTTGACAGATATGAAGATACAGTGCTGGCATTGAATCGGGAGGCCAGCAAACAGCCCTTTGTTGCTGCTGTCCAAGTCACCTTCATATATACTACTCCTTCCCCTCATCCTCGTTTCACTACACGTGAAACAAGAGGATATTCATATCAAAAGAATCCCAAATTTAGCACAGAGTGTGTTACATATCTAGGTTTGTGCAGGCAGGTAGGTGGGGAAAGAAAGGTGTGGACGACTGCCCAGGGTTGATGTACAGGTGGCAGCAAAATGCTGGATGGTTTCCCTTAATCAGAGAAAGAGAAGCTGGTCGGGGTTGAGTGGGAGATGAATGGAGCTAAATATTGGGCATTCCTGCACAGAAAAAGAAATAAATGCATTGGATTTACTTAATTCAACAGTGGGCTTTGTTTGCACCCCAAACTTTGCTTTGGCTGGAATTATTTTTCCGTTTAAAGAAACCTGCTGTGGCAAAGAGACTTACAATCATTCATTTAGTTTCTATCAAGATAAACTGAACATGCAAATATCTATGCTATTAATATTATGCATCTAAACACTATTATTTTATTCACTGAATTAACAAATAACTATTTAATTGATTAAACAGATGCAGTTTTTTTGTCTCCAGTCATAACTACTCATTATGTTCTATTTAAGACATAAAGCAATGGTGTTAATCTAACTAAAGATGCTTAAATATAGGCAACAAATTGCATCCTTCTTTTTTTTTTAGTGTGGATAAAACTTATTAGAGGGTTGGGACTAAAGCAGAAGGTCACCTTCCAGCTTGACAACCAACTGACCACACTTTTATAACTGCAAGGATTTAGATCAAAGCACAATGAAAGGCCCAGTTAAAGTCCAGACCAACATTTATTTTCACAGATGGTCCCTATTAAATCGGACTAAGCTGGAGAAGAGCAAGCAAAATTTATTTTTTCTCCTAAACTGCAGCAGCATTGTAATTTTGAGTTCCAAGGCAAAGTGTTAACTCAGTGGGACTAAAGAAATGCACAACACACTTCACTTCACTTTAAAACACCATAAGTTCACAACTATGTAGTACTTTGTGTTTATCGGGTACATAAAAACCTCAAAAAGACAAACTAAACTTTGTGGCTAAAATGCGACAAAACATTAAGATGAAAAAGAAATAGCTAAGACATTCAATGCAAGCCTACCATGGGAAAAAAAATGCCATTTTATAAATAAAAGAAAATCCAAAGGAGAATGACCTCTCCTTTGGACACAATGTCAGTCACTTCCACATATCAGTCAGAGTAATATGTACTTCATTGGACCTGCCCAGCTTCCATTTACCCACAAGCCCGTGGCATGAAATCATATTCTGCAGTTAAAAAACTACTTCCACTTGAGTCCAGCTTGTATCCATCTCATCTGCTGCTGCTGGGGTACTGTGAAGGTCTGGACAAGAAGCAGATGCTGACAAGCCTTTGTCAAGATACTGCTTGAGCAGCTCTTTGCCCACAGGAACACTTCTACAATAGGCATGGCTCTCATTTCCCCAGAGTTGTTTACCTGCAGGCTGGATGTCTACCTCTCGCTTGCAACAAGCCACATTCAGGCTGACACTTGTCAATAGCCAGGAGAGAAAACAGATACAATGCTTTAATATCTACAGTCAAAGGGGGTAGCAGAAAGTTAAGTAAAAAAGGACTATGTTTAGTGAATGGAGCGGGTTCAACTGCTTGAAATGGTTTTTCTTTTCACATGAAAGGATTTTTATCTAGCTTGTGTTGTTCGTGTTTAAAAAGCCCCTTTCCATCTTCCATGCGCCTGTTCCCAGTGACAACCTGCACATGAGCACTTCCACTAACTCCAGATTGTGATAATGTGCAAGTTGACTCAACTACATAAAACCGAATGAACAAAATTAATTATATCATCCGAGTATGTCTGAAATATTAGGGATCGAGTCCAAAGAAAAAATGGGAACTACATTTTGGATTTGAACATTTCTATTAGAGCCAGAAATTGTCACGACATCATCTGCCACTACGCGTCCGGACAGATGCCAGATTCCTACATCTTTTGACGGCTGCAGATATGACACCCGGAATAAGCTCGACATAAAGAAACACAGAGCAAGTTGAGTAAACAAGATGAATCCCTTCAATTAACAGAAGGGCTGGAGGCTCTCCTGCCGTACTGTCATTAATTATGTGGTCTTACGGGAAGATTAGGGGAGCGAAACAAAGCAACCAGCTAGAGACCACTGAGTGGGTCTCCCCTTGTTTAATTACCAAAACAGTACAAACAAATGAAGCAGCATAGATCATGTTACAGGGTAGGCCCAGCTGCTATGATTTGGCCTAGCCCAGCTCCTCTCCCGTGAGCTTTCCATGTTCTCGTCTGTCTTTCCTCGTTCCATGTTTGCATCCATCACACGTCAGGCCAGACAATCTGGGAGCTGTACTTGCTCTGTAATTAACTTTCAAGGTGATGAGAACTGAAACTAAACAACAAATGGTGTGACAGGGACAAGATGGCAAAGATTGATTATTTAATGTGATAAATCTGTGTTCATGATTTGCATTTGCGCAGTGATATTTACACATTATATACCCAAAGCTCTGGTTGCTTGGCACAGTTTTCACTATAAATTAGTCCGGTTACAGCATTAATAAAGTAACAGTATGAAGGAGAGCAAAGAAAACTGAAAGCAATTTAGTATTTTGGACTAATGCCAGACCATTAAGACGAAATTTGGTGATTTAACGTAGAAGAGTCAATTTAATCACTTTTTCCACCATGTTTAATTGTTTAGAGTGCTATAGAAACAAATACACATAAACTTTATCTAAAGCAAACCCACTCTGACTCCATTTTGTAAACATTTTGGGTTTGAACTGCTGAAACTCTCATTAAACCTGGGAAAGCAGAGCAAATCTTACCCTTGGTAAACATCTACTAAAGACAGTGGAAATAAACTCACTGCATAGGAATATGCAAGCAGTCAAAAAGCCATTAATATCTAGCTTATAAACTATTAAACACATATATAAGGATTAAGAGGAAGACTTACAGCTATGAGAAAGTCCAATGTAAAACAATAAAAAGAACAGAGCTAAGAAAACTGTGCTTATTTTCCTAAAAACAGAGCAACCGTCTTTGTTATCCAAAAAGAAAATGAGGGAAAACTTCATGGCTTATGATGTTGGATTTTTTCCTCTGTTCAGACAGCCGCTCAACAAGCAGTTTTTGGTTATAAAAAGAGAATATTTCTAATAAAGGCTACCCCAATAAACTCTTCTCATTGGGTAAACTTGATAAAATCTACAGAAAATACCTATTTTGTCCATGCCCTCTGCATTTCTTACTGTGGATCCATGTTTTTTTTTTCTTCTCATGTCTATCTCACCTTGTTCTGACTTAATTTTCATTAAACAATAAATGAATAAATGTCAGTATGAAAAACATCTGTAAAAAAAACAACACAGTTAAAATTATTTTAGTACAATCTTTACTCTAGCACTGCTCACACTTATCTTAAAACAGCTAACCTCAACATCTTTGCTGTCTTCTAAACCAGGATAGCTGTATTTAACTGGAATAGCACAAGCAGTTAGGACGAAAAATGTATCAGTATTGAAGGTGAAAGCTACAATTATTACATTGAAACAACATATTTTATAAAAATAATAAAAATGTGTGTAGGGCAACTAACGATTAACGATTATTTTTTTCGATTGATCAATGGATAGTAAAAGGTTCCTTAAAGACGACTTTTTATTAAATTAAACCAGGTAAAACAGAAATGTTTCCACTTGGGATACAAAGATTTTCCAACTTTAGGTATAATTGCTGCTCATGGTGGGTCGATCTGTCAGCTAAAGGCATTTACAATCTCTATACTCCAGATAATGATTAATTGATTACTAAATTAGTTGACAATTATTTCAATAATCAATTAATCACGATTAATCTGATTCATTGTTTCAGCCCTAGTGTGGAATAAAAGAGTTATTTTAATCTAGAAATATATAGAGAATAAATTATTGTTTTATAATTGTTGTTTTATATACTTGATATTTGTGTATCTTTAGTGACTGAGATAAAGCATTACATTTTAGAAAAAACAAGAAAATCATAATCAATGTTGTAAAACCTTGCAGTGCAGATTAACTTTGTGATTGCAAGTTATGGTAAACTTAATTTCCCAGAATGTGAAAAAGTTCAAAAGGGCAAAATTCTACCAATTAATCAGTGTTACACAAAATTAAACAGTATACACGAGGGGAAGCTTGCACTATATTCTTAAACACTTCCTATCAAATCCTGTTTTAATTTATGAAGGCTGTGAATCCTAATTGGAGCCAACAAACTGTGATAGATGTGGATCCCTGTTACACTGTACGATATTTTCAATCTTTGTACTCAGCTACGTCTCAAACTGTACGACAAAAACACAGTTTTGTTGTACAGTTCACAGCTCACAATGCATGTTCTTACACCATACGCCTCTGATGCAGTCTAACTGCTCACACTGTACAGCCAAAACACTATGGAGCTAAATCAGTGTCAGCTCCATAAAAACCACACGTCGGAATCAATGCCAAGAGATGGCGCTGGTCAGACTCGTCAGTCTGGAGGAAGAAGAATTCCTTTGTTTGCACACGCGCAGGTTATGGTAAATCAGCACGTAGACTCGCATAGTTCTGCTTCAACAGCAGGATTTGCCCACAGACACTTTATAAGGGCCGAATGAATTTCAAACATGTTGGATTTTCTTCCAACCTTATGATTCCTGATCAGGGAGGTGTTTGTGATAGGCTGATCGCCCCTCGTTACGCCCTGTATACTACATGATGCAGGATGAGGCTGAAACGCGGCCTGATCCAAAAGATCATTCCTCAAAGTCCTTTTATTAACAATTAAAAACTATTTACATTAAAAGTAGAAAATGGTGAAATGCCTGGCACCATGTCATATTCACTCATTAAAATAAACTAATCAATTTGATCAATATCATTTTATTTTAAAAAAATAATATTCATCACCTGACAATTATTATCCCTCCAGCATCTGTAAGAGAGTGACTCGAGTTCTGTTCATGATTTCGACAACTCTTCAACAAACTAAAATCCTCCAGTGGCCTTCAGAAGGGAAATTTATCATTCTGCCGTTGGCCAATTTCCCCTGCTCTACAGCTCAGGCCTGCACCCAAACATATGCTGCTGATTTATCAGCATGACACCCTGGAAATTTTAAGACACAATATATCAATATGCTTCAATGGAGAAACACTGATAAACTCTGCAAACATTAAGTAATCTCAGTACAGAAGGGCACGCTGGTTAGTTATATACTGTAGCTTTTTCCAAACAATTAGGGTTCTGACAGATGCTTCAGTCCTTGGTCATTTTTGTTCTTTTAAAAATACTGAAGTTCACTATAAATTTAGAGCCAACATTTATTCAGTGGCTACGCTTAAGTAAGTAAGTAAGGAAGAAAGGAAGGAACGAACGAACAGTGGAAGGAAGGAAGGAACGAACGAAGGAAGGAAGGAAGGAAGGAAGGAAGGAAGGAAGGAAGGAAGGAAGGAAGGAAGGAAGGAACAGTGGGACGAAGGAAGGAACAGTGGGACGAAGGAAGGAAGGAAGGAAGGAAGGAAGGAAGGAAGGAAGGAAGGAAGGAAGGAAGGAAGGAAGGAAGGAAGGATAGAAGGATAGAAGGAAGGAACAGTGGGACGAAGGAAGGAAGGAAGGAAGGAAGGAAGGAAGGAAGGAAGGAAGGAAGGAAGGAAGGAAGGAAGGAACAGTGGGACGAAGGAAGGAAGGAAGGAAGGAAGGAAGGAAGGAAGGAAGGAAGGAAGGAAGGAAGGAAGGAAGGAAGGAAGGAAGGAAGGAAGGAAGGAACAATGGGACGAAGGAAGGAACAGTGGGACGAAGGAAGGAAGATAGGAAGGAACGAAGGAACGAAGGAAGGAAGGAAGGAAGGAAGGAAGGAAGGATGTTACAGTGGAAGAAAGGAAGGACGGAAGGAAGCTTGTTACAGCAGAAGGAAGGAAGGAAGGAAAGAAGGAAGGAAGCATGTTACAGCGGAAGAAAGGAAGGAAGGAAGGAAGGAAGGAAGAAAGGAAGGAAGGAAGAAAGGAAGCATGTTACAGTGGAAGAAAGGAAGGAGGGAAGGAAGCATGTAACAGTGGAAGGAAGCATGTAACAGTGGAAGGAAGGAAGGAAGGAAGGAAGGAAGGAAGGAAGGAAGGAAGGAAGGAAGGAAGGAAGGAAGGAAGGAAGGAAGGAAGGAAGGAAGGAAGGAAGGAAGGAAGGAAGGAAGGAAGGAAGGGTATTCAGAATGAATATTTTCTGAAAATGTTAATATTTTTATAAGCCCTAATTCTGTTTTCTTTTTTTCATGATTAACCAGAGGTGGATCCACTAAAATAACATTCCCCACATTAATGCAGAATGTGTAGGAAGTGGTAAAATTTGATTTATAACTCACGCTGGTAAAATAAAGAAATGTTTCATTTAAGAGCAGAAGCTCATCAGAAACTCTGCCCCCCAGCAGAGCTGGCTGGATATCCCTCAGTTTTCAATTCCTCAGAGAAGCGTTAACCTAATACTTAATATCCAGGTGGTTATATCAGGCTGAGGAAATGCCGTGGGACCTCTGGTTGGTGGTTGGAGCTGCTAAGCTGAGCTCCACTCAGCCTCAGTGAGTTACCCCTGGAGCTTAGTCCAATTTACTCTCAGGGCAGCTTCGGTCCAAAGACCACACTAACAAGCTACAGCTCCATACTCGTCAGGGTGAGCATTTGGCCCCTCACCAGAGGCCTGAAAAATGCATTTTCTGGGAGCAGCCCTCAACGTGGACACAATAATTAATCTTCATATCGATCCACCCCTCTGACTTCTGTTGGGACAAGCATGGAGAGCATGACGGAGAACCTGCAGTGTGCTCCAACTCGCCGAAAGGAAGGCAGCGCAGATTCGCCTTAGCTATTCCTCCCACACAGTCTCACAAGCATAGACATAATTTATCATCGGCCTCCCTGTTACACTGCATTTTATTTGTCAACAGAGACAACAACCAAACTATAAATAATAGATAAGTGCAGAAGGAGTGTTTGAAAGGAGCAAGTTTTGTATCAAGCTCAAACCGAGCCTGTAATATAAAAGAATGTAAGGTCATAGGAGTAAAAATGACAATTATCGACATCGGATATAATTCTTATGATATGAAAGAGGAATTCGAGCCGCCCTAGCAGTCTCTCATTCAGCATTTTTTTGTTTGCACCAAGTCTCATATAGCGAACTGCCCAGGAGCATTTGAAATATGACCAATAAAGGCCAGTGCCACCATAAACCTGGAGCCATGGCTGATTTGTGAATCCAATTATGTCCCCATCTGTAATGGCTGTGTTCACTTCCACAATGTTCAGTCAGCTATTGTCAGAGTATGTCCTTAAGCTCCCAGCATCCTGTCTGAAAGATGCTATCTTGTACTAATCTATTTAACAACTAACCCTGAGTGTTGTAGTGCATAATTTTACACAGGCTACAGGAGTAAAGGGACTGTGGGTTTACTTTGCAGGTTTTCACTCAAAGAAAGTGCTCTTAAGTATCAGAATTTAAATGTTCTATCACTGTATAAAGCTCGCAATCTCTACCAACAGGTCATAAAAGAATACAAAAAATTTATTAAATGAAAGGCTGTTTACTCTAACATGAGTCGAGGCGATCCCTGTTATGTGCTACCGATTTTTGTGAATCTTCTTGTGGTCGATATTGCTCTCTCTTTCTCCACCTCCATAATAAAAATGAAACCATGACAGAAAATGTTATACATTACATAGTTTAAACAAAAAGGAATATTCACTGACAAATAAAAAAAAAATATTAACCATAAATAGAAAATAAAGGAAGTAGCATTGTACGGGCTTTATTTGATTTTAAAGCATTGCTGCTGAAGGCTCTAATTTGAAGATGCATCCGTTTGCTGCCGTGGTTGATGCTCTTTGTGTCTGTTTGTTTGCTCTGATGGGACAAAACCGGGAAAGGCTCTCCATGACTGGAACTGATTCATAAATACAAAAAAATGATCCTATTTTTCCAGGATTCTGTCTTTCTGCTCTTAGTTCTTACAGTTCAGTGCTGCAGATTTTTCTCACAGTGGATGAAATAAAAGAGGTGTTTTATACATCCTGATATCTAAATCTCACACATTATACTCATATTTTTCTGTAATGTTTATGGTTCAACAAAGCCAAGGTGGTAACTTTCTAATAATCAGGCTATTCATTTTCGTTTCCATGGTCACTACTATGATTTTTCAGCTAATTTGTGATGTTCTAGCTCGTTTCTGCACTTGATTCTCTATTGTGCATCAAAATACTAACAGCAGCTGCATTCCTATTGGCTGATCAGTAGACTTAGACGGACACACAGCTGGACATAACTATGTCACCAGGTGACTATGAGCACATTCAAGCACTGGGTAAAGGCATAAAGAAATAAAGCAGGATGTGCCAAAAATGTCTTTACCTGAATCAAAGCAAAACTAAAGTAAGAGTCCAAAGGAAGGGCCTTCAAAAGTTAGCATACAGCTTCAATTAATGCAGTTAGAAACATGAATAAGGCTAAAAATCTAGGTGTAGTGAAGAAAGCACATAAGCATAGTAACAAAGTTAGGCTTCAATCATCCAAAAGACATTCAAGACATAAAGGACTAATGTCTCAGCAGTACCCTAAAAAAAAAAACTAATTCACGTAATGATCTTTAGGTGAATTGATTACTGCAAAGGTGTTCTCACAGGTCTGCCTAATAAAGTTGATCAAACAGCTGCAACTGACCGAGAATTCTACTGCCTGTGTCCTCACCTAAACAAAAGCAGAGAAGCACATCATCCCAGTGATAACATTCTCACACTGGCTCCTCATACTTCAGATAATAGACTTTAAAACACAACTGTTAGTCTATAAAACACTGGCTTAGTACTTAAATACACCACAGACCCGTTGTCAGTGGATCAAAAGCACAGAACTCTCGGATATTCTGGCTCTGATCTATATTTCCATTTCTAGGACCAGATGCAAACATGAAGAAGCAACTTTAAATCTTATGCTCTACAAATCTGGAATAGACTCTATGAAAGCTGTAGAGCTCTAAAACCCCAAGTTGCTTTAAGTTTAAATCAACAATAAAACACAATTTTAGAGTGGCCTTTGATTGTTATTGTTAAGTTTACAGTCTAACTTTCATTTAATTTTCTTTATCAATTTATATTTTTTATTTAATCCATCATTTCATCTTTTTTAATATAATCCTCTTATTTTAAAGTGTCTCATTAACTATCTGTTTTGCCTCTATGCTACTGCAATGTACTTCCTTTTGATATGTACCTCACTTTGAATTGTCTTGCTGCTGAACTGTGTTATTTAAATTAAAGTGCATTAAAGTGGAAATCAAAAGGTTAACCGGAAAAACAAAAGAAACAACAAAGCATTGTTTCGTATTTTTCTGGTAAGGGCACTAGCATGTAGCAGTTCTCAAAGCAGTGACATCACAGGGTTGGTTGATGCTTGGATATACCAGCAATACTTAATCGTAAAACACTTGGTATGATGGAAGATGAAGCAAAAAGGACACTCGCGTATCTAAATCCCATTAATTATGCTTTTGAGCCAATTTGGCGTGATTTGAGCTGTAGTAAGGAGAAACAATGGAGGTGGAGTTGCGACTATCTGTGCTACCCGAAAAGTCGCCCAATCTTGTGGCAGGGAGCATGAACCGATTGATAGCACCCCACAGGTTGTGGATAGAAAATGCTATAAGAACGTACTACAGTAGGATTTCTGACACTGGTACATGTGTTTTGGTCTGGTAACGCTACCTGCTGTAGATGCTGTTCATCGATGCCTGCAGTGATGGAGTCCACCTGCTGTCAGCTGGCTGACCTTGACCGCGTGCTGTGCAGTGAGTTGTGCATTACCATTGCTTGTTGTGCCAAGAGGAAGGTGTTTTAAAGGTGGCTAGGCTGTTCCTGAAGGACCGTCCTGTGGTGACATTGGAGTCTCCAGTAAACACATTTCAGTAATAAAGCCCAGAAAAACATGGTGAGGGAGAGCACAGACCTTAAGGTAACCTTCCTGTTGTGGAAATGGGGAATCAAGCTAAGAAATATAACCTATCTCTGGAGACTGGACCTGTTGTGGTAGCCTGTGGCTAAGGGATCCTTTGCTGCATAGATTATGTTGAGTTATAAGAAGTGTCATTAATAAG
This sequence comes from Cyprinodon tularosa, assembly GCF_016077235.1. Classification (NCBI taxonomy): domain Eukaryota; kingdom Metazoa; phylum Chordata; class Actinopteri; order Cyprinodontiformes; family Cyprinodontidae; genus Cyprinodon; species Cyprinodon tularosa. The sequence continues at coordinate 523,237 of NW_024038531.1, read as the reverse complement.
AGGCTTGAGTAGGGAGAAAGTCAAAAAAGTAAGTTTAAAACATGGACGTTTGCTTTAGAGACGGGGTAAATTGATGACTTAGTACCTGCAAACATAACTTACATGTCGCTAATCTCCCTGCTTAGCGTGTTTCTGCACCTTGTTATCATGACAGATTGATGCCACTGACCTTCTTTCAGAGTGTTTTGGGCGGACAGTAGAGCCTAGCTTATAGGTGGTGAAATGAAAAAGAACTGAAACAGCATTAGGCTTTAACTTGCTATCCAATCGGCCACTAGTTTACCAGACTCAAAAGTCTGCTGCTTTACATGAGCCTCATTTGCGCTGCCATTTTGAAACCATGCCGACATCGGTCCAAGCACGGTAACTGAGATAACTGTTGAGTGTAAATGGCACACAAAACTGAACCGGACCGTCCCAGACACAACCAAACCACGCTAAACTAGTACTAGTTCATCAGTAGGGCTCGGCGCAGTTCAGTTGTGCCTCGGATCTCAGATAAGAGTGGGAGCCGGATGTGCCGTTAATGCACATCAGTAAGTTGCTTGTCAACCGCCGCAAAACAGAAGAAGAGAAGAACTGTAAACAACATTCGAAATCTTCTCAACTCTACATTTTTTAAAATGGCTTCAAAAGAGCATGGTGCGACTTGGAGTGACGCCAAGACTGAGGTTCTTATTGGAATTTGGGCGGAAGACGCTATCCAGGCGATGTAGGTCGGCACAGATGGTTTTCAGAGGGTAGTGTAAATGGGGCTATAATCTCCACAGCAGGTGTCCTTTGAAGTAGCAGGGATAATCCGAACCCTTGCACTGAAACTACCTTTTCTCTCCTTATTAGGGCCTTATTAAATGGACTTAAAAGCCTTTGTAATGTTATTTAGACAGTTGAGTCTTCCGTCATACCCATTTCTTAAGTGTTTTACAGTTGTGAGGTATCAACACTATATCCAATGTATTCAACTCCTAGCTGAACCATAAGGAATCCTGCTTGAGCAATGCATCATGGTGGAGCTCTTGCCAAAAAATTACAGAAAACATTTATTTTCTTTCAAGTTTATGCTTTTCACATTTGTAATAATAATAATAATAAAAGTAAGACAAATTCTCATTAATTTATTTAGTTTGGTTAACCCTTTCATTTCCACTTTAAGTCACAGTGAGATGTAAGACCACAGATTCGGAGCCAGGACCAAAGATTCCTTAATAAAAAAGTTTCCTTTTTATTAAAGCAGTATTTAATAATAATTTAATAGAATATTTTGCCATTTGTGTAAAGGAAAGATTCTCTTGATATGAGATAAAACTTAATTTATAGTTGATCAGTGAGACCAATGAACATCAGATTAATTCATTATTCGATAACCTGTACCATTACTCATAGTCTGATTCAATTGATGCAAAATGTAGGGCTGGGCGATAATTCAATAACGATATATATCGATCGATAGACGTGTGGCGCAATAGAAAAAAAGAGGGTCGATAAAAGTTCGATAAAAAAGAAACGCAGTTTTCCTTCCTTCTCATTGTAGCCTAGCATGTAGGTTTATGCTGGTCACTGCTTCCTCCCAACCAATCACAATCGCGGACCCAGGCATGCCTTCACAAAGCGCCGCCCTCTCAAACCACAACACAGAGCACATGTCGCAGCACGGAGAGGCGGAGGAAATTGTTTCACAGAAGGGTTTTTGTAGTTCGGCAGTCTGGCAGTATTTCGGTCATGGCAAGTCGGACCAAAAACAAACCACAGTCATCTGTAAAATGTGTCGGGAACCAGTGAAAATTAAGTCTGATAACACAACCAACTTTTTTTTTTTATTTTTTTTTTTTATCATCTCAGCCGCTCACACCCGCAGGAGTACGAGCTGTGTAGGCCCCGGTGCGGCTCTCCTCCGAGGAATCTTCGGGAATTTCGGGAATATATATATATATTTTCAGTTCTGGGCAGTTTCCCACGTAGTTCGAAAAATGAGAAAAATGCTGAGGGGCCAGAAACTTCAAAGTAATAACTCAGGTTAAAGCAGGAAACGGGGGCGGCGGCGGCGGTGGGGGGACATTTATTTATTTGTTATATTTATTTTGGTCACTTTTCTGGTCACTTTAGCTTATTCTTTGTCAGTATTTAATAACATAACTCAGGTCTCTTAAGTTATTTTTCTTTAAAACAATTCTGTTATGGTTAAAAAAGTTGGTTAAATAAAGATTTAATTGGAAGTCTGTGTTTGTGTTTTTTATTAAAATTAAATCATTTAGCAATATTATAAAAAGTCCAGGCAGAGCTGCACATAAAATATGGTTTCAAATCTTTTCAATAATTATCGATATCGATCAATATGCATTTTTTTTTTATCGATAAGCTTTTTTTCTATATCGCCCAGCCCTGAAAAAATGTATGTAAATTTCTCACTTGAGATTTTGCTGTAAATAACAATAAATAGAACATCTTCCTTTCTATTTCTTAATAATGGATAGCCTTCAGGAAAGAATAACATTCAGCCTATGTTACTTAAGAGTTTTTATAGGGAGACTAGCGGATTTCTATTGTCTGAAAAAGCAGAGAAAGACTTAAATCCTTACGAATCTTCAGATCTACTCTTGCCATCATGCTCAGTTTATCCAAATGCTGACCTCAAGCAGCATTCCAATGTTTCAAAATAGACAGAGCTATAATTTAAAGAACCCATCTAGAAAGCTTCACCCCATTCAGTGGTAAAATGTTACAGCAGTGTTGTATCATCCTCCTCTAAATGCTGACCTGTCATTCCTCAGAAAGAGGCGGAAAATAAGGCTACAGACCGACCTGCAACTGGGCAGTAAGATATGCTGAGAGCAGAAAAAGCCTGCATTTATCCAGCAGCAGGGATCTGACTCCAGTCAGGCTCACCGCCATACACATGAAGGTACAGGGCTTTCTTTGAGCATCAACTCCAAACCTTTCAGAGCTACTCTAGCGTAATTTCATGGAGAAAAAAAAAAAGCTACGCAGTATTAAAACTCTTAGTGTGTTGATGCAAACCAAATATGGAGGAGAAAAAAAAATCAAAGTCACCACAGAAAATATCCTGCAAATGGAACATTCCTGGGTTAGCCATAATGTTACTACCTCATTCCCAGAAAGAGCCCAGCTATCATGTAAACAGGATACAGAATATGAAGTTAATAGCCCGGCAGAACTACTCAACTCAACATCCCATGAAAGCAGCCCCTGTTTTCCTTTTGGACTTCCACTGAATAGAATAATGCCTCCATGAGACGGGCAGAATACAGAGAACCTCTGGTGCCCTTTTAATAATGCATTCTTGGTTACATCCTGTCCATCCATTTTGGTACCATTTTGTTTTCAAGCTCCTTCACCCCCTTAAGCCATTCGTTCTTCCTAAAGTAACAGTCACATAAATCTGACCTCTCAGTCTCTATTACAGTGGAGTGATGGCTGCTTTCCAGACAGGCAATCTCAGGACACCCCCCCTTTCTCTGATCCGAACCACTGAACCAAAGCTCTTAGGTATGAGGGAGGAATATTCAACATCAATGTTTCAGACAACTTTAGCTAAGAGGGTCAACACTGAGGTAACTCATGCTCAGAAGTTGGCAGCTAAAAGGCTAATAAATATCAGAGGAATCCTTTGTAACACATACTGATGCATCTCCACTGATCTATCAAAAGCATGGCTAAACTGTAAATTTAAAGGAGACCTTAGAAAATAAAACTGGAAAGGAACTACAGCAATTGCATTCCATAAATCATCTGAAACCAAGACAAGAAAAACAATACATGTGGTATTCTTCCAAGCAGGATTAAAAAGAGGTACTTTAAAAGAAGCAGTTTTGTATTGTCCTTCCTTTATCTGGAGATCCATCATGGTACATCATTTCACATCAAGTAGAAAAATAAATGAAACAGTATCTGGCATCTCCTAAACACACTTTGTACCAGACATGTACAAATTATTTGTCTTGTTTAAACCCGAGTTAATCTCTTTTATCTTGAATTGCACTGAAGAGGGACATCCCAGGGGACATACTAACATGTGCCCAGAACAGTACAGTGACAGCAGTACCTTTACTCTGCACTGTCTCTCTGCAAAAACACATACCTAGGCACTTTTTTCTGCAGACTGGCTCAAACACTGTGTCAAACATTCGAGTTCCAAGGGTTTGACAGGCAAACAAACACTAACTTAAAGCTTAAACTAAATCATATCCAGATAAATGGTAAATGGCCTGTATTTATATAGAGCTTTTTCCAGTCAGGAGATTTGACCAAAGTGCTTTAAACTGAATTCAGTCATTCACACACTAAGACACTGATGGTAGCAAGCTACATTGTAGCCACTGCTGCCATGGGGCTCACTGACGCGAGGCTGCCGTACACTGGCGCCACTGGGCACTCCCACCACCATCAGTTAATTACATCTACAATCAAGTTAAATCTAAAGGTTTAGTTTACTGAAAATAAAACATTCTCCACTGAAGTCCTTTACAAGTTGTAGGATAAAAGTTTCTTTATGTTGAGAGTGATCTAGTCTGCCTGAACGAATCCATCCATCCATTTTCCGTCATGCTTTACCCGGCTGGGGTCATGAGGGGTGCTGGTGCCTACCTCCAGCTGTCAATGGGCGAGAGGCGGGGTACACCCTGGACAGGTCGCCAGTCTATCGCAGTGCTGGAAAAATCCAATCTGTTGGATTATATTGGCCCGACATCCTATCATGTGGAGTTCCCCAATGGCGGACGAGGACGAAACTTAATAGTGGGATATGTAGTCAAACAGAAAATCCTTATTTGAAAGTCTTAAAGTCAAAGTAAGGATCTATATTGTCTAGAAGAGACACAGAGACTACCATTTCTGTAATAATAGCCAAGCTAATTCTGCTTGTTGCTACTTTGGGATTTTGTGACAGCAGTTGAAAATGTCAACGCGTGATAATTTTTTTTTAGCTGAAACCAGATTTCCAGCAACTGCTCTTAGTAGAGGAATCCTATTCTTATACCAAGCAACTAACAACTACCTGCAGCAGGAAACTAGGAAGCAATAACTTTAATAATGGTCTAAAGGTCTAAAACGTATTACAGTTCCACAGGAAAAATTGTAAATTAAGCAAAATCAGGTCAAATCCTCACAAAACTTACTTAACTCAAGTTAATCCCAATGTAAAACTGGATTTAGGACTTTCTAATAATGTGTCCTAAAAACCAATAATTAAAGCACAACAGTATCACTGAAGATGAAAGCCTTTATGCCCAACGCCCTTAGAACCGACCCCTTTGCGGCTAATTAAAGAAATACAGTAAATATACATTTTATAGCAGTTATATAGCAGCTTCATGGTAATGAGCATAATCCAGCTTCTTCAGACCGTCTCGCCTATTCCCACCTCTCAAACGGACCGCTGTCTGGGCTTAAACACAGCTCTGTTTGCCATCCCTTCTCAAACACGTGGTCAAATAAAGCAAATGGAAAATACGGCCGTTATGGCTCAATTCATTCCTCTTTCATGTTGCTGAAACTTGCTTTGCAAAGTCCTTACCTCCAATTTTAAGGTTCTTTGCGTGGTGGCTTATCATGAAAGTGATTATAAATGAAGAGCCGCCCCCCGCTGATATGGTCGGAGCCCCAGAGTCTGTTGCCTTTAGGCTGTTGAGCTCTCTTGGAGACTCAATACCAGATGGCAGGTTCAAGTGCTGCTGCTGCTGCAAGCATTACTGCTTCTCTCAGGGATCTGGGCAGGATTTAGATTCCCTTTAAGAATACTAAAGCTGTTGAAGAATGCAAAACTTTAACAGAGAGAAGGTAGAGTATGCATACCCATCAAAATAAGAGAAAGGAAAGATATAAAGTCTTCATTTTTGATTCATTTACAATAAAATCTGAACAGCGGACTTTCTGTATATTAATCCCCATCTACTCTGACATCCACAATAAACTCTGATGCTCTGATTTAAAAATCAAATTGTGTTGTAACTCAGTAACTAGTAGGGGTGGGTATTGGCAAAGAAGTCACGATTCGATTCGAATCACGATTCACATGCCACGATGCGATTCTATCACGATGTATCACGATACTTGAAATATTGCGATGCATTGCGATATTTTCACTGAACACTGTAAGAAAAAGATGCAGCTGACTGAAAGCAACTGAATTCATACATAGCTGTATTTATTGAAATGACTTTTGGAGGTGTTGCCATGAAAACAAATACTGGACAGAAATATTACTATTACTGGCGTGGACACACTGACAAAAAGATCTTAGGATTCATCAAACTTAAAATAACAAAATGAGGATAATCAGTGCCGTTTACATGGCCTCAGTGGTCCTTTAAACCAATTAAATCAAAACATTCAAATGTATGACATTTCCCCTTTTGCAAATTGCGTGCATCATATCAATTTCGTTTTTAGCTTCTTTGTTTTTAAAGCCACAATGCATCCAAGCATCTGACTTGAAATGTGATGGAGCCGGGGGGCGAATTTTCTCAGTCTCCTCCATATTTTGTTTACGAATGACTCGTCTCAGTATCCCACGGCCGGACATGCTTGTGACACAAAGCAGCAGGCCTCAACACATTCGCAGCGACATCTGCTGGACTGGAAGTTGTATTCCGATTGGTTTGATTGATGTGCGCCAACCATTAATGTATTTTATTTGTTCATTTTTTTTTTATAATAATCGATTCTTGCCTTCAAGAATCGATTCAGTAGATCACAAAAATTAGAATCACGATTCATCGATTTGACGATTATTTTGCACACCCTTAGTAACTAGGATTGTCAAAAGAATCCATAGTCTGAAAAGTATTGATACTCAAAAGCTGGATCTAGATACAATGCTAATTTGACATGCTATCGATACTAAACACAAGCAATGTTTTTGTTATCATTATTTTAAAATTTCAGATAATTTGTAAATGAAAATAAGACCTCAAAATATTGTCAAATTACGTTATACATGTGGATTATATTTAATATTTATTTGTACGCTTATTTAACTAATACAATCTCTGATTCTGTTGAGAAAGTATCTGGTATTTTGATATTGAAACAGGTATAGCTTTCATGTTATTAAGTACATTTTTATGGTTTAAATTTTTTTGGCATCAAAAATGGTATTGAGTATTGAATATTTTCCTGGGTATCTAAATAAGAGTTTGAAATTTGAGCCTCATGACAACCCTATAGCTGTTCTTTGAAGGCCTGATGTATATTACAGACCAACAGCATCACTAAGACAAAGGGTTAAAGGTGATGAGAAAGAAGGGTTAGGTTATAATAATTCATCCCAAGATGATCATCTCACAGAACACTGCGTCATTGAGCAGAGAGCTAGAAGAAAGGGAAATTTGGCCAAAATGCTAAAAACTTTGTGGTGTAAAACTAACCTTGTACATCACTATGATAATAAAAAAAGGGTTGTGGCAGCATTTTGAAAAGAGAGGTGTTCGGCATGTATGAAACTGTACCCAAGGTAATCTTGGTAGAAAGCCTGTTACAGGTAGCAGGTTCTAAATATTACTGAAAGTTTGTAGAAAGACTTGATACTGACCTACACAGCTGCTCTCCATCCAAACCTGAATCAGTGAGGGTTTGCTCCCATTTGGAAATGTGTTAAGATATTAAATATGTATCCATAAATGACTTGCTGCTGTAATTTTAGAGGAGATTAAATAAAGGTAGATGCCAAATTTAACAGATTTGTATTTGTATATATTTTTAAATCTATGCTAACCAAATCTAAAAAGGTATGAATACCTTTCTAGAGCACTGCAGGTAAATTCAACAGTTATAACCCTACATGAGTCATCTGCAGAGACCCAGAGCCAACAAGGAGGCAGTCATATTCTGAGGTTACCACGGCAGACGCACAGCCTAACTGAGTCTGAGCGGGGTGATCCTTAGACATGGGATGAGTTTTTATATAATATATATAAATCTTAAGAAAAGCCCCCAATAACACTGCCTACCTTGGGAAAATTGACTGAGAAATATTTCCATAAAATCGCAGTTTAGAAATTTTCAAAATGTCTCTGAGGAAGAAATGTAAATTTGCCTTGGTAGAAAGAGTTCAAATATTGATTTTATTTTCTCCCTGAAATGGATTACCAGACAGCTCAACAGCAGCCGCAGAAACATTACGTCTCTGATCGAACCTTTTCAAATGAAAAAACAAATCTCTTTAGAGCGAAAGAATGGGAGTATATATACATACATATATATACATTTATATATATATATATATATATATGGTTCTTCCATGCTTTGCATTTCATCATCCAATTTTGTTGAACAATTTTTTTTTTTTAGAAAGATTTTTGTAATATAAGCTGAGGTTTGCATAGAAGAAAATTATATTTATAATGTTGTTTTCCATTGCAAAGTTGTGCTTTGTAAGCAATTACAAAGCATTAACGCTGGCTTCCAATTTGCAGCAAGGAACAGGGCAGCTCTATAAGCACTTCACTCATCTAAGGACTGAAGCTCTTTCTTGGAATCTAAATCGACAAAACTTTTCAATATAGGACCACAAAAATTTTCTTTAGAGCACAGTTTGGTATCTTAAATACTTTATTTTGTTTCCAAAACAGAATAAAAAATAGCAGTTTCAATGCCTTTTTTACGGTCTTTAAATGGGAACTAGTAAATATATTAGTTACCACTGAATGGGAGCAAAAGACGGTCAACTACCCCCCATCTTGAGGGTGCTTCTATCTTATGACAGCTCTATTATTAATCCAAACACAGGCATGAAGAGTAAAAAATACTAAATTGATTTTGCAAATCAGAGCAATTTTCTTTAGTAGTTTAAAAAGCTACTAAATTGATTAATTGCAAATTAATTGCACATTTTACTTTCTAATTCTGAATTAGGAAGTCAAATGTGCAAATGTAGTCCTTTCTACAGCATATGAAGAACTATATCTCCTTATCTGTAACTTTTGGTAATATATGCATGTATTGTTGTGTGATTCTGGGTAATCTACTGAAAAAATGAGGGAAGGAGAATGTTAATTTTATTTAATTAACATGTAAATCACAAAAAGGAAGAAAAACAAAAGACACAGTTCACCAGTTTCCAAGAAAATGGATAAAGCACATGCTATACTTTTCGAGATGGTGTAAAAACCCTTTTAATCAGTTGCTTTTGTGAAAGCAGAAAAGCAAAAACAAAACAAAAGCGCTATGTAATTCCCACTCATATTCAAAAGCATGAATAGAAACAAAAACCATGTGTATATCATTTAAGGATGAGTGAGGGTAAGCACACATGGACGAAAAGAAAAACATCTAAATTAGCATCATCTTGCTCATCATTCACTGTTTTTTGCAAAATACAATAAGGTCAGGAATAACCTAGTATTCAAAGATACGTTTTGAGAAAAAACTTCCACTAATGTGAGCGTTTTACTATGTGGAAGCCTAGAGACGTTTGTAAAGAGTCAGATGTGGATGCTTGTGACCAGGGAGCCATTAGGCCACACAGCGTGTCACTGTAATCAATAGAGAACATAGACTTGGGAGAAAACCTTCAGCACTAAACAGTTTTACAGCGGGACGCTGCCAACAGAAAACGCTGTGCAGAGATGAGATGGCCGTGGTTATAGACGCGTCTGGTTGATGTTCCCAACGTATACCTCTGTTAAGAATCCAAGCTGGGTTCTACCTCCCAAACACCAACTAACTGCTGGTGAAACGCGGAAACATCAGGTGTTCCAACATGGGGTTAACCCTTGATAGGGCGCTCAGTGAAATACTTTGAAAATCCAAATTTCAAGTCAATGTTATTGGAATCCATGACAAGACCTTATTACCTTTGTAACATTTTGATGGAAAAAATGAATGTCAATAATACCAGCAAACGCCAATTTACAGTACCCGAATATCTTAGGAAAAATAACAAAAATAAGTGCTTCTATAAGAAATTCATGAAAAACACTCTGAATGTGAAAGAAACACTTTTTTTTTTGGTACAACATAACCTTAGAGGCATTCATGCTGATAGGCACTTACATTTTCTTACTTTATAAACCTAAATATAATTGTTAACTAGGCTTATTAACTTTTTAACTTTTCAATAAGCTTTTTACCTTTTTTCTTTACTTGTTCTGTTTTTTCAACTTAATTTGTAGTAGGTAATATATCATTCAAGGGCTCATCTAATTGGTCAAATGCCATAATAAGACGTACAGCCATATAGCAGTTATCTTTGCTGAATGGCTGGATATAGATCTTGTGCTTCTAGATCCCACTGAGGGACGGAGAGGACTCCATTTGTAAGGCAAGTGATCAAAAATGGTAACTTGACCTATAAAGGGTTAAATGTTACATGTAAAAACCTCAGTGAAAAATTAAAAGTTGGATAAAGATTTCTAGGTCAGAAATGTTTTACCTTGTAGCAGATATAAACACTGTTCATACAAATCAATATTATAGATATCTACTCAATAGAACAAAATCACAGAAATATTTTCAGAAACAAATCATGGCAGCAACTGCAAATCAATTAATCTGTCAATTGTTTTTTGATTAATCAATCAATAATCGGATAGCCAAAGGTTCCTTAAAGAAGATTTTGTATTAAATTAAACCAGATGAAACTAAAACTTTTCCACTTGAGGAGTTCTGGATAGAGCATATTGGTAGACGTAAAAGTTCTTTTTATCTTAAATGCAAAATGTTAACATATTTTTTTTATAATCTTGGTATAATTATTGCTCTAAGTGGGTCGCTCCGTCACCTAAAGGCATGTTTTAGTCTCTATACTCTAAGGATTTATCTATTACTAATTAGTTAATGATTATTTCAATAATCGATTAATCATTAATCCAATTAATTATTTCAGCCCTAAAACAAATGCAAAACATGCTCTTATCTTGCACTTTTTATTCATATTTACTTGACTGAGTATTTTTCTATGCTGCTAACCATTAAAATGTTTACTACCAGATGAAAGAAACAATATAAAACGAATTCTTTAATCCAGAGAGAGGGCCTGACCGAAATGAGAGACAGACTACGATCCAGTTAATAGAAAGAAGAAAAAAAAACTCAAGCTGTTAAACATTAGTCAACATGTTTTCTGCCAAAAAGAAAACCCATGCACATATACAGCCTCCAAAAACATATCTCTGCTGCCAGTATGAAATGGTTCCCTCTGACTAGCTCGGTTTAACTAACTACAAACAGCCGCCTGCCAAAGCTTTAAAGTAGACAGCTCTCGTTCGAGTACAGAACTTGGCTCACAGGAAATCTGAAGCGTCTCCTACCTATCCGTCAGCTCAGCTTTGAGCTGTCAGGTGACAACAGCCGAGTAGAATAGCGATGGGCAGGCAGAGTCAGTTAATAGCTTCTATTTGTGACACAAAGATGAATAAATAATGCCGCTCAGCATTCTCCTGGCACATTTGGTTTTTGCAGGCTCTAGAGCAACTCAACAGAATCATTAAGAAAATGCTTTTGACGGGCTAAAGTGCATCGCTTTGATAAAAACACAAGATTAATAGTTTGTGTATCCATTAGGACATTAGAGATGCTATTCAGGCTTTCAAAAGGCAGAGGAAACGTTTGTCTCTGCAGTGAGGTTAGCTCTAACAATGCCAAAAAGGCAGAGCGGTGTCCACTCACAAGCATTAACGCTCGTTTAAAGATGTGGTTAGACTGAAGAAATCAGAAAGCAGAGCTTAATTTATGTTTTTTTTTCTTCCATTTGGCCGTTTCTCTCCTCTTCGGCACAGAGAAACCCACTCAGTAACCTCAAACAGTCATGCAACCACCAATTAAAACTTTCTCCAAAGTTTCCACATCTCTTCATCTAACAAAGCACTGCTTTGACCAAAATCTTTATTCATTTTGCAGCACTACATTCTTATACCAAAGCTTAGCTCAAGATTCGGATGTTAAAACTTTAAAACGAATCTCTGTGACGGATCTTAGCAAAGTGCCTCCCTCCCCTCCCAGCATTAAAGGCAATCTAGAGACGCTGTGCCAGTTGATCAGGGGGGGACTGCAGCAGTGTGGAGGTCCTGATGGACTTTTCTCCCCCTCCCATTGGTCAGTGTGTTTGTGTATGTGTGTGTGTGTGTTTGTGTGTGTGTGTGTGGGGGGGGGTGGCACAGAACCTCTGTTTGATTCAAAGCATGTTTGTGCTTCTAGACGGGTAGAAACGGAGCTCCGTCTGTGCAGGAGCACCAACATGCATGTAGGGGGGAATGAAAATCATTCAAACAGAGAAGGATAAGAAGTATGGCTTGTTTTTTTTCGCCAGAATCGATTCCATTTTGATCCAAACAGTTCTAAATCGATCCATTTCAATCCGATCTGTTTTTGCAACAATGAAAGTGGTTCAACTGTGTTTCAAAAACACCCATGTATATAATTTTTTCCTGTCATTTTAACACAAAGTGCAAACTTGTAAATCAGACGGTTTAAACTTAAGATGTGAACAAAACTGTCTAAAAAGTGCAAACTTGTTTGTGAAAAGTGAAAAAGCGAAGCCTCACTCGAGCAGGCAGACGTGACACAGCAGACATGCATGAGCTGCATGATCTTCTCTGCACAAACCATATTTGCAGCGTTGTCTGCAACAACTACAGGGTGTCTGCTGGTCAGTCAACCTATGGGGTATATTTGCAGCCGCCTGGCTTGAAGTTGTCGTGGTGATCTGTAGCACGAGATGCGAGGCGCCACTCATTATCAGCGTAGTGGGAAGTCACCTTAATGTCACACATCCAGCACATTATCTTTAGCTGTTTTAAATCCAAAACGGTTCCAGACTTCAGTTGGGACAGCTTGCTGAGCGGTGTTACTTAGGTCGGCATTTGCACACGCCTGCTCATTTGAATGTGAACGTTACTCACATCACTATAAAACTAATCAACCTCATTCCCTACACATCGATTTTGCAAAAATGTAAAGGAATCGATCCAAAATCTATTTTTTAACCCAGCCCTAATATGAAGTAGACAATGCAGTGCAAGATTTTCACAGTTCTATAACTATCACTTTAAAATAATAGTTTATCTGGATTAAAACACAAAAAGTTATATATCCTGATGCATTTAATCATTCAAGCTTCAAATAAAGTAAGAAGCACTTTACGGAAAAGCAAACTCTTACAGGAGGGTTAGATTTACATTTTGACTTCATGGTTGCTCTTCAAAGAGAGCTATATTTCTAGACTCTCCACAGGACATCCATACATTAAGTATAATTAGCGGTGCATTAAAAAGACATGGAAAAGTATAACCATGAGACCCATCTTTATCAAGGCTTGGCTTTCATGAGCTTCAGGAAGGCGGTGATTACATTACGAGCGTACAAAACAACAGCTAAATAAATAAACAAGAAAAGGGGGAGGAAAGGGGAAAGCTGTGGGACATCTGAGTTAAATTTACCGTGACTATAAACAGAGGAAGCTGGAGAACAGAATAAAGCAGAGTAAGCAGGTTAATGGCAGAGTTCAAAAACATCATCCTCGCTTAATTAGATCCTGGGAGTCCAGAGGAAAATGTCCCACATTATGTTAAAAAAAAAAGACCTACTTATGGAGATTTGGGAGTAAATGACACAGAAACACCACAACACAAGCAAACATCTGGCATTTATGGAGCAGAAATAGCCCAGTCTACTCTACACTGAAGGTCGATCATGATGCACTGATGCAGCCTCTCAGAACCAGGAGGTGAAAACATGCAACATCTTCCAGCACAGATCAGCAGTCATTCCCACAAACTTCCATTCAAACCAGAAATGACAGAGCAGATCTTTTTATGAACATCTAGCCTCATAAATCAGATCACTCCACACCAAAAAGCAGGAGGAAAAGAAGAATAGCAGCAACAGAGGCTGCCCTGCTCTTACATTGCGGTGTCAAGCAGCTGGTGAACGCCTGAGTCAAGCATTCAGCTCGGCGGTATAACTTAGAACTAGATAACAGAGATGCGCACATTAATGTCCCGAAGCGCTGCGGGCGCACAGAGCCTGCAGCAGGGTGGCAATTACTGTACACCTCCCGATATCAACACAACAAGAAGAAACAGAACGAAAACAGCTGATAAAACTTGGAAAAAAGAAATATGTACCCGTGTACTGCAAGAGAAACATTTTCCACGGAAGACGATGCGCGAGTCCTTGTCGGTCCTTTGCAGCAGGACGAAGTGTTGGAGGAATAAAAAAAAGGAATCCTTGAATGGAGCCGGGCTCTTCTCTCTGTCAGTCCGCTCTGCTCCGCTCGGCAGACTGGACTGCAATGAGAGCAGCCAGTCGAAGCGGGACCTTTTTTTTGTGACTACGGCAGGAGAGCCCGCCCTCTCGACGCGCCCGGTTCGCCGGCGGTAGCCGAACAGTTCGCTTGGGGCGCTCGAAAACGATCAGGCGACGCTGCCGCCGCTGGAAAATGATTCGCTCCTAATCTACAGATAAAAGAAGGAGACGGTGAAGAGCAAAGGAATGACTCGACCCTTCCCCAGACTCAGCACAGCCCTGCTCCTTAGGACCCATGATCATTTTAACATGAAGTATTTGTATAAAGGGGGCAAAAAAAAAGGGGGTCTCTATTTGTCCAAAACTTATGGCCGTTTTTCACGTCATTCATTCAAAAGTTTGCCAGCTGGAAAAACCTTATAAATGACAATTACTGTGAAAAATGCTAAACGTGAAGACTGTGATAACACTTATACACACGCACACACCCACACACACTCATACATTATATATATATATATATATATATATATATATATATATATATATATATATATATATATATATATATATATATATATATATATATATATAAAAAAAAACTAAATCAGGATTTTATTAAATTAGTGTTATATATTATTATGGCTATATGAAAGCTCACATCACCATGGGCAAGATTGCTGACTTAGTTATCCAGATAGGGACTTATAATCCCCCGCAAGTGGATGCCAACAAAATGTCATTCCTTATGATGTTGCTGACCAGAGAGTGCTGTATCCAACATACTGAATGAAAGTTGAGTGGAAGGAAAAAGTGTGGTTAAAGAAGACTTCTTTGAGAACATTCCAATCAGAAATTAACAAAAACTTGCAACCTCTGGCAATTCATAAATCACAAGTAGGACAAATTAGGTCCCAAGCAAGTTTTATTAACTAAAAAAAAAGGTGCTACAGAACTATGGGAGGTATCCTGTTGCACCAATCATATGGTCTATATCGAAAATTTGTGTTAAGTTCTTCAAATGTTTTTAGGTGAATGTTAAAGGTTTTTCAGCTTATTAAACACATATAATGAAAGTAACTTAGTTTTTACTGTCCTCAGTTTAGCCAAACATTTTGGTTAATACTGGTTTGAGTATTAATGAAAGACATAATTTGGTGGCATAAAAGAAAACCGGCTTTAGCTTTACAGAATGAATATAGAACTGATATATTTTTTATTAGTAACATGCACCATTACACATTAAAAACTTACACATAAAAATTAAAAACCTGAGGCTCGTGTATTAAATCAATACATTTTAAAGGCATAAACATTTTATTTATTCAATATCTAAGATTAACTTGGTTTGTTTTTGGTTTGCTAAGAGCACCAATATTATTTCTATATCAGAAAAAGGAGAGACTTTGTTTTTCTATTTACATTCTTCAGAGTCTGAAGTTTACACACACTGAACACTGTGCTTCATTCATGTTTCAAGCAGAACCATGAGGCCGGTCTCAAGGTGACAGAGCCTTCTCTGTGGCAGAAGCCAGACTCTGGAAAACTCTGTCCATAAATATTACATATGCAGCAACACTGAAACATTTAAACCTCTTCTGAAGACACTTATTGGATGGACTTTTAGCAGATGTTAATTTTAACTATTTCCTCTAAACAGCTTCAGTTATTGTTGTTTTAGTTGTTTTAATAACTCTCTGGAATTGTTTATTTATCTTTTATATTTCACTTGCATTGTTAGTTGTCCAGCATGAGGAGTTGGAAATGTGCAATATAAATAAACTTCCCCTTTAATAATTAGGGATTAGTTCATTCTGAACATTTGAGTTAAATGGAGCCAAAACTGCAGATTAATTTTAAGGCAACACCTAAAACATTGCACATGCCAAATATCATGCCAAAATTAAAAAGAAATCCATGAAGATAAAAAGGTGGAAACCATGTAAATCAACCCCAGAACAAAAGAGACAAGGTGTCATTTTCTAAAGTGAAACAAACCCTGTGTGACATTGGCTGAAAGTCCACTCAAAAAGGAAGAAGCCGTAGCTTCAAAAGAAAGATGGAAGCCATAATTCATGCATCAAATGCATTCAGCACCAAAAAGCCGGATATATTTAAAATGCCTATCTTCCATTTGTGAAGCACAGGGGCGGTACCATCATGATGTGTGGGTGTTTGCTGCAGGATGGACTGGTTCCCTTCATAATATAGGGGATTATGCATATGGAAATGCACATGCACAACCCTGTACCCACTACCAAGGGGGAACGCTTGTTAAACGTGTGCAAGAGCATGAACGAGCCCATTTCTCCTCGTGCACACTCTGTTTAAATGTAGCCGTTTTCATCGCTCATACAAGCTCCCTGTGTCCGAACGTCCGCCCTAACCCCTAAATCCTTTAATCACTATATAGAGCGGAGACTATTTAGTTGACTTTATAGCAAACTCAGTTAACTGACTGTTTGGACAGATGATCACTACTATTTGCTCCCCGTAACTCCTCCTCCACTGTCGGGTAACGACAGGGGGACGCTGTGACAGCAAATCCCATAATGCTTTGCGAGGAGAGCTCTGCGTGCAAAGCATTCTGGGATATATCTGCCTCATCTGGGGCCTTTCTTTACTTCTCATACACTTCGTAGTCAATTTTTCTAACTGCCATTTTTAAAGAATCGCAGTTAGAAAGGTGAGCTTCAATAACTCGCTGAAACAGTTGCTCACCATGGATACTGTATACGCATGAAAGTGCGCATGCGCAGAAAAAGATAGCTAACTTGGGACGAGCACGTAGGATGGCCTTAGTAAGACTTATCGCCAGAATGATTGACAGAACAATTAGATGATCCACCCAGTAATTCAATTCAATTCAATTCAATTCAATTCAATTCCGTTTATTTATATAGCACCAAATTCACAACACATGTCATCTCAAGGCACTTTACAGTTCAACCAGATCATACAGTCAAATTGATACAAAGTTTTCTATCTAAGGAAAACCAGTTGATTGTATTGACTCATTTACTCAAATACAATCCCTCACACTAAGCATGCTTGTAGCGACAGTGGAGAGGAAAAACTCCCTTTTAACAGGAAGAAACCTCCAGCAGAACCAGGCTCAGTGTGAGCCTAAAAGATCATCCTCTATACCTTTAAGTAAAAAAAAAACATGGAAATACTGAAACAATGTCTCCAGACATCAGCAAACATTGTAAAGCTGGAGCACAAATAAAGATCTGCATAGCCGACCCCCTTAAAAGAAAGACATTTTAGTTACAGATAGGGTTTTATCAGGAATACAAAGTAAACTAGAGAGAGCAAAGCCTGGTGCAAACTTTAGCATCATCTCAAAACAAAGCCAGAAACTCACTGTTAGTACCATATACATTTGAATTACAGCACCTGATGAGATAGTTTACCTCAAATGTACAGAGTCGCCTTTCTTACCTCTTTAATCATCAACGCTCTAATAATAGAATCTGTATTTAGTCATTTCTAATTTTATATCAAAGTATTTTCATGAACATTAATATCTTCCTCACTCAAACTTCTATGCTCTGCTGTTTTCATACTGTGAACAACACACACACAAAAAAATGAACAAGCTTCATCAACGCTCAGTCAAAAGATTAATTACACCAGAAAAATAGCACAGCAAATGCTATTATGCTTCCATAATTAGGCCCTAGCTGTGTACAGAGACATGCAAAATACCAATGAGAATGCTATCTCGTGTATCAGCCTGGCGGTCAGCTGGTTCCTTTATTCCTGCTTCAGAAACGGCTTCTGGAGAGATGGCGACTCCTTAATGTGAATAGCTCATTAAATATCGAATGTCAACTGAATGTCAAATACTTTCACACTTGTCATTTTGGTATTTACTTCAACAACATAAATACACCAAACAGTGTTTCTATCAAATATACGTTATATACTGTACCTTAGGTACGGTCAACTATATAACATAGGTTCATGTCTGTGTCAAAAACACATGTTCAGACTTTAAAATGATTTTATACAACATGAAAATACAAAAACTGAAGGGGACCAAAGGGATGGTGGCTGATGCAGTTGAATTTTCCTTTTTACCAATACCTGCTGGTACATACCAATATCATGGGTACCAGCATCATAGCCTTACATTCATGTAGCAAAGCATCACAGTGTCCTCTCCTGCCCTGGAAGCATCAGCAACAGACATCACTAAATCAGTGCCTGGAGGCAAGTGTCTCCACCTGATAAGGCTGTTGCCTACTGGGCCCCACAAAGCTTACCTCAACCTCCAATAAAAGCTATATATCTTAATGCACACCAAGAAAAGGTCACTAGTATGCTATGGGTCAGAATAATTAGGGTTTGCACAGTAAAACAACAGTAACTTTGAAATTATTCCTGTGTTAAACAAAAAAGCCTTGTGTTACGAGAGCATAGCTCAGACTTTGTCCTATTTGACCATAAAATATAATGTTGGTTAAATTAACACCAAGTGTAATACCATCTGAAATGTTACTTTTCAAAAACTACTTATAATCTGACAAATGAGCCTCATTGGAGCACAAAGAGTTTATTGATTACAATCATATTAATAATACCTATGCTTGTTTTATATGAAAGTTATCGTTACAGTATTTGGACAGTTCTTTCACTTCTTTCTCGATGCATGCCTTCTATATGATGTTGCTGGATAGAACTGCTCACAACCGGTTCATTTTTTGTTTTCATTAAATCCTGCTCACCTAAATTATTCGATCTGGTAGAATTTCATACCTCCCAATTAATGTTTAAAGTGAGAAATAATCAACTAGCTGTTAAAAACATTTTGTTTAGAGAGACGTCAGGTATACCTACAGGGATAATGTTAATTTCAAAATCTTGCGTGCTCGAACAAACATGAAAACAATGTGCTTTACGATAAATGGTGGAAAAGTATGTGACTAACTCTGTGTTAAAGCAAATTACAAACATGAGACTGTATAAAAAACGGCTCAAACTAGATTTCTTAAAAATATATGAGATGAAGGAACGATGATTAACATCAATGGGTTCTCTTCGTTACTGTAGATGTGTGTATACCTACTTTTGCAATCGCTGTGGTTATGTGGGGAATGGCTAATTATTGTATCAAAGATACAATGTGCATATGTATGTCCATAAGTACCATAAACTAATTTATTTGTTCAATTAATTGACTGTTGGAGTATGGACTCATGAATAAAGAAGGATAGGGAAGATTGTTGGGCTTAAGGACGGTAGGAAGGAGAAGGGGTATAATTAAATTAGTTTCACTTCTTTATACCACTTTATACCACTAAAATATACATGTAAGGTACTCATTCAAATGTGATGTATAATTAATTATATTTGTGTTAAATTTGAAATTTTAAAGGATTGTCTGAAATAGTTATTCATTCATGCAGCTTGAACTCTTTAATTTTTCATTCTTCACAAAAGCATTTAGATATGAAGCACCGTGACACTAGCTATGTTTTAGATGTAGTTTCCCTATCTGACTGTTTCTGATCGTGTCAGAAAGATCTGGCACCTTAAAGTTGTTTTTAGGACCTGATTCTCTCTCTTCCCCTAGTTCCCTGTTAATAACACAGGCATCTCTGTAGATGATCTAACCCACGGCGCATATGTCTTCTAGTATGGAAAGCCAGAAAACAAGTGATGCTTCATGTGTCCTTGATTCGATCTCAATTTGTTGTTTGAGCTTTATGAGTCAAATGTTTGTGGTTTCAAGGTTCCTCACATGCAAACAGCTTGTTTAAAATTCATGAGTATTAAGCCCTTTTGGTCAGCATTGTTTGTCTGGTCTAGCTTCTCACTGGCTGCAAGCACCGGCAGTTTCTCCCAGTATTTCTGAGAAAAGAACATTTTGCTGAGACATTTACTTTCACCTTTTAACTACAGCTTTATTATTGATAACCTAAAAGACAAAAAATTAAGAACCCATTAAAACTAGTCATTTACATAAGTTTATGATGATTTCCTCAGTTTTACGGTAATATTGCTAAAGAATTGGATGTAAAGATGCCTACCTTTATTTATTAAACATTTTGTTCTGGCAATTGAAATAAAAAAAGTATATTTCATTTATAGCTACTGAATTCCTCATTAACTTACACTTTATTATTCATAGCACATAATATAACAATACTGTTTAAGAATGTTCCACTTATTACAACTTAGAGAGCAAATTCATGTTAAAATTTACCAACCAATTTTTTTTTTTTTAACAGGAAACACAAAATAGTAGGTACTGTAGCAAACGCATGCAATAGAGCCAGCAGGTGGCTGCAGTTTTATCGACTGTAAATCCCAAGACTTAATTAGTGAAAAGTCAAACTTGGAAGTAGGATTTAGTGTAATTTTACCAGGGAAGGGTGCAGTTGTTAGCACTGTTGCTTTGCAGCAAGAAGGTCCTGGGTTTGAAACCTGGCCTGGAGTCTTTCCTCATGGAGGTTTAATATTCTCTCCTCGCAAGCATGGTCTCTATCTGACAACCCCTCCCACAGCCCATAAATGTGACTTTAAGGTCAACCGGTTACTCTAATCTGCCCTTATGCGTGAGTGTGTACATGCATGATTAATTATCCTGTGTGTCTCTGTGTTGTCAAGCACTGTGACATGGGTATACCCCACCTCTCACTCGATGGAGACAGGAAACAGTCTTCCTATGATCCTACAGGAACAGGCAGGTATAGATAATGGATACTAATATAGTTCTCCACAGAGAAAAGCCATACATCCTGTGTAGATCACCATGACAGTTATTTATGTAGGATTTAGTCAGTAAAATGGGACAAGAAATATTTTTTCACTCCAGTTTGCTCAAGTGATGTGGGATGTATATCTTTCTTTCTGCCACTCCTTATGTATCCCATGTATAGAGGCCAATTTATGCTTCTGACGCATAGCCTCTGCAATCGACAAGTCCCCGCACAGAGGTTCTGCAACCGTCGTCCCGCATCTCAAAAAAATCGTGACTACGCATCGGACAGTCGCAAGCCCACGCTACCTCAAGGAGAAGTGCGCTGACAAAAAGCAGCTGTGATTCCAGCCGTTCCGGCTGTCTGTGTGGTCGTCCCTCTCGATTCGTTGCCAGGGCACGGGAGAACCCGAGGAACAACTACAACTACAATGAACAACCACAATGAAAAACTATGACGAAAGGTTAATTGGTCGTTTTTCCAACTCTATTAACAGAACCTGTTCCTTTTCGGTGTCTAGCAACTCTAGATCCATCTCAATGACTGTGATATCTTACAGACGCGCCGTTGTTGTTTTGGAAAATAAACACTCCTGCCGGCACCGCCGAAGTTCTCGTGACTATCTGCCGAAGTTCTCACGAGTTCTTGATAGGCTCCCCCCTTGCCGTTGGCGGGAAACTGCTTTGCATCCCTAGAAATTCCAGACCGACGGTGCAGAAGCATACCAGCTAAACTGATTCACAACCAGACCCAAGCAACATTTGATGTGTGCCGTTGCAGAAGTATAATCTGCCCTTAGCACTGCACTTTCTTTAACTTTAATGCTCGCTAGTCAATCTCCACTGCCCTTGCTGCCGCATTCTGACACTTACTGGCAGTTTCAACATCTACTAAACCCAATGGCATTTAAACATTTTCTTTCATGGACAGATTAATTCTAAACACCTGGAACTTATAACGACCTTTCATATCTTGTCAGTAAAGTTTCCAAAAAATAGTGAACTACTGTCCTAACATTATACATCCAAATGAGAATGTTCAGTGAAATTGAATTATTTTACAGTATTTTACAGTTCACTGTAAAGGCCTTATTCTCTTCTATCAGAATAAATAGTTTACACTCACCACTCACAACCTCACAGAGCCTAAGAAATGGAAGATGAATAAATTCAACCACAACCGTTAATGTGTTTATGTGAGTGACCTTTTCATTTCTTAACTGGTAACAATCTGAAAACTGTGATAACACTTCAGATTCAATGCTTTGTAGAACCATCCTATGCTACATTACTCCCGAAACACTAACTATTTGGCATGGAATGGGTTTTTTTATGCTTGCAGCGGCTGGAGCGAGTTGAAGCGAAAGGAGCTGAAAACACTCTCTGCAACTGGTCCTCCATACTTGCAAACCAGGATAGATCAGCGTCGGAGCATCTAAATCTGCCATAAGTGGTGCATTTTGGGCTCAAATGTACAAGTCCAAGAAACGTAATGGCCGCCACTATATGGCCGTGACATAAAAGGAACTAAAGTTTTTTGCCCTTACTTTTTGACAAAGATTCTTCAGTTTTGTTAGATCAGATGAAGAGAATCTGTGAACATTTTCCAGTCTTGAAACAGGTTCTTAATTTGATTTATTCCTACAATTTAAGTTCATCATTCCTGAATAAATATGCTTTGATCTAAACCTTCCAATAAGAGCATTAGCAGTATGTTTAACTGAGGTTATTCGAGTCCTGATTGAAAACCTGCCTTTAGCAGGTTTTAGCAAAATAAAAGCAAACATAAAGTATCCTTCCTGTGCGTTTCCTCGTTCTGGAGAAATGTAAAAAAATTAAACTGCAGGCAAAAGATTGAAAAAATAAATAAAATAAAAAAACTGTGGAGAAGCATCGCTTGTCTTTATTTCTTATTGAACACCCTGTATCAGAACTCCTGCCAACTTTCATAGAAAGCCTCAACTTTAAAATCCAATCTGACAGAGTTTCCTGAAAACTCACTCAGTCGGAACTGAATTGTTTAGAGGCAGGTAACCCAACAGCATAATGTGTTTTATAAAGAATCTGCTGCAATCTGGATATTTGGAATCAACTCAGAAACCGGATACTGAAATATGGGCACCTGGGTTCCTCCAACCATTTGGATCGCATCCTAGCCTTTGAAAAATATTGGATGATTAAACTACTTGCTTCACAAGCTAAAATAGGTCAGGGGAAATAACACAGAACATGATGTACAGAAACTTTGGACAGATTAAACAACCAGTCATCAAAAGACAAACACTTTGCAATCAACCAGGATTTTTAAAAGATTTATTTAGTGTTTATGGTCATGAAAATAACCCCACTAAACATTAAACTTCAACCTTTTTGTCTTGTTGCTGTGCTTTTAAGACCCAAAACAGCTTGTCATAAAATAAAGTGAATGTTTTCCAGGCAAAATTCAATTACCCCTGTGTGGTAGATATACTGACTATCTTAAACAATTCTAGTTAACGCCTCTAGGGGGAGCCAGCTACCTATGTTTAGGCAGGACTGTGGGGAAACAGGCAGTAGAGAGAGAGCGCCCGCTACGTCTAGAGGCATGTTCAGTTGTTCTGTGAATATAAGTAAATAAAGGGCACGAAGCCAAAGAAACAACCTGGTGTGATGATTGCTACAGCCACCGTAGGATATCACACAATTGGCGACGAGGATTTCAAGGATTGGAATTTCCCAGATGAGTCACGGAGAAGCGAGCTCCAGTGAATTCAACAGCGCCGAGGCTGAGGAGGTTTCCTTGCCGCACCGGGCTCCACCAGCACCTCCACCGCGGCAAGTAAAGATGGCGGCGGTGATCGGATCGGTAACCCCTTTTGATAATGCGACTCAGTCTTGGGAAGAGTATAGTGAAATGCTGGACTTTTTCTTTGAAGCTAACGATATTAAGGAGCCAGAAAGACGGAAAGCTGTGCTTTTAAGTAGTGTGGGTGCAACTACTTATAGCTTGCTGAGGAATTTAGTCAGCCCTGAATTACCAAAAGCAAAAACGTATTATCAGCTCACTGCTGAGCTAAAAAAGCACTTCAACCCCACACCAAGTGAAATTGTGCAAAGATTTAAATTTAATTCACGCATACGGAAGAGCAGCGAGTCAATAGCTGAGTATGTGGCTGAATTGAGGAAATTAGCCCTACATTGTGACTACAAAGATGCACTGTCAGAAATGTTACGGGACAGATTGGTGTGTGGAGTAAATGATGATCGAATGCAAAGGCGACTTTTATCTGAAACAAAATTAACTTTTGAGAAGGCTTTGGATTTATGCCAGGCGATGGAATCAGCTTCGAAAGATGTAAAAGAAATGCAGGGGAAGCTAGTCGAGGACTCTGCGCTGCATGCACGTGTACCAAAGACTAAAGTAAGTGTCCACAAAGTATCTGCTGAAAAAAGGCAACGCAAATTCCCTAGTTGTTATCGCTGCAAAGGCCAGCACAATGCCGCTGAATGCAAGTTTGCCACTGAACTGTGTCATAATTGTGGCAAGAGGGGGCACATTAAGAAAGCTTGTAGATCGAAGGCGGGCAATTTACATGTGCAGAAGGCAACGTTCAGAGGGCACAAAGGAGAAAGCAGGGGCCCAGGGAAGGAACAGAGAGCGAATCAACTTAGAGGGGAGGGAGAAAGTGATACAGAGGACACAAGTTTTCACACAATTTACAGCATGTCAGAAGAGCTGACCAAGGTCGCGCCCATCACACGCACCATAAATCTAAACGGAATGCAAGTAACGTTTGAAATGGACACTGGCTGTGGAGTAACCATACTAAGCAAACAGCAGTACACACAACTGTGGAAGAAAACAGACACTGCAGAATTAAAGCCCTGCTCGCTAAAACTAAAAACATACACAGGAGAGAAGTTAGGAGTGCTGGGCATGACACAAGTGAAAGTGCAACATGAAAACAAAGAAAAGACCTTGCCTGTAGTAGTAGTGGGGGGTGAAGGACCAAATCTACTAGGGCGAAACTGGATAAAAGAGTTAGCCATGTTGGATCAGTGGGTGAATAAGGTAGAATTCCAGCCCAAGGTGCAGCTCGAGGGGATCCTCGAAAGACATGCAGAGGTGTTCAAAGAAGGGTTGGGACAGCTAAAAGGGGTCACAGCGAAGATTACTGTAGAAAAGGAGGCCCAACCACGATTCTTCAAACCCAGACCGGTACCTTATGCAGTTAAACCAATGGTTGAAAGCGAGCTACAGAGGCTCCTGGAAGACAAAATAATCGAACCAGTGCAGGTTGCAGAGTGGGCGGCGCCCATAGTCCCAGTGCGGAAACCGGATGGCTCCATTAGAATCTGTGGGGATTATAAACTCACTGTCAATAGAGCATCACGGGTGGATCAGTATCCAATTCCCAAAGTGGAGGACCTTTTCGCACAGCTAAACGGGGGGCAGCACTTCACAAAATTAGACATGAGTCATGCATACCAACAGATCGTATTAGATGAAGAGTCCAGGAAGTATGTAACGATTAATACACACAAAGGCTTGTATACCTACACACGCTTACCATTTGGAGTAGCTTCCAGTCCTGCTATATTCCAGAGAACTATGGAGGGCATCTTAGGTGGGATTCCAAATGTTGCCATTTATTTGGACGACATACTTTGTACAGGACCAAATGAACAAGAACACCTGAAAACAGTGGAAGAAGTACTTCAAAGATTGGAGAAAAGCGGCCTAAGGTTGAAAAGAAGCAAGTGTGAGTTCATGGGAAAAGAGGTGACGTTCCTAGGCCACAAGATCAATGCTAGTGGTTTACACCCTCTGACAGAGAAAGTAGAAGCCATTGCAGAGGCACCTGAGCCACAAAATGTTACGGAGTTAAAAGCTTATTTGGGCTTGTTGAACTATTACCATAGGTTCCTCCCAAAGCTCTCCACGCTGCTGGCACCGCTACATATCCTGCTGAAGAAAGAAGAAAAATGGTCCTGGGGGCCCAAGCAGCAGAAAGCATTTGAAGAGTCCAAAGTACTACTTCAGTCCTGTAGTGTGTTAGTACACTATGACTCAAACAAACCTCTCATCTTAGCGTGTGATGCATCACCCTACGGTGTGGGAGCTGTACTCTCTCATCGTATGGCGGATGGCTCAGAAAGACCCATAGGGTTTGTCTCCAGAACTCTTAGTGCAGCTGAAAAGAACTACTCCCAGTTGGACAAGGAAGGCCTTGCTGTAGTTTTCGGAGTAAAAAAATTCCATAAATACCTGTATGGGAGGCAGTTCACAATAGTGACTGATCACAAGCCACTAATTTCACTTTTTAGTGAGATGAGAGCCATACCCCAGATGACATCTCCTAGGATTCAGAGATGGGCAGTCACATTAGCAGCGTATGAATACACCATCATCTACAAGGTGGGTAGGGACCATAGGAACGCTGATGCACTAAGTAGGCTACCTTTGGATAGAGGAAGTGAAAACACGCCTGAGGAGGAGGAGAGAGTGCTGTTGTTTGAGGACATTGGCGTGCCACTGGTGAACGCACAGCAAATTAAGAAGTGGACAGACAAAGACCCTGTGCTAGCAAGAGTGCGTGAATACATCTTGAGAGGCTGGCCAAAGGTGAACAGTCCCGAGTTCATTCCATACGCCCGACGCCAGGATGAGCTCAGCACCCAAGAAGGATGTATCCTGTGGGGAGGACGCGTTGTGGTTCCACCACCTGGACGCAATGCTTTACTGAAGCAACTACACCAAGCACACCCAGGCATCACCCGAATGAAAGGGTTGGCCAGAAGTTACATGTGGTGGCCAAACATCGATGCAGAGGTGGAAAAGCTTGTGAAGACATGTACGACATGCCAGGAAAACCGGAACAGTCCTCCAGTGGCCCCATTACATCCTTGGGAAGTTCCTGATAAACCATGGAGGAGAATCCACATTGATTATGCGGGTCCATGGATGGGAAGAATGTTCCTGATTCTAGTGGATGCATACTCAAAGTGGATCGATGCATATTTTGTGAGTAGCTCTACATCTACAGTTACCATTGAATGTCTTAGAAAGAGTTTCAGTCAACATGGAATACCAGAAATCATAGTGTCAGATAATGGTACCTGTTTTACGAGTGAACAATTCCAAGAGTTTGCTGAAAAGAACGGCATACGTCACATCACGACGGCGCCCTACCATCCCTCTTCTAATGGCTTAGCTGAGAGGGCTGTACAGACATTCAAGTCACTCATGAAGAAGATGGCAGGAGACTCTATGGAAACTAAAATGTCCCGAGCTCTGTTTAGCTATCGCATAACACCCCAATCTACTACTGGCAAATCACCAGCTGAGTTGTTGTGTGGTAGGAAGTTGAGGTCAACTCTTGACTTAATTCATCCAGACTTTAGAAACAGAGTACATGATAAACAAGAGAAACAAAAAAGTTATCATGACATGCATGCTCGAGTGAGAATACTTGGAGAAGGAGACTTGGTCTACACCCGCAACTTTGGCTCAGGACCAGCCTGGGTACCAGGAGAAATAACAGAGAAAACAGGCCCTGTGTCATTCCAAGTTACCTTAGGTAATGGACAAGTTGTGAGAAGACACATCGACCAAGTACGTGGCAGAAGCTCCACCCCACTGGTGACAACATCAGAAGTGTTAACTGACACCTCGCTTGAAGACGACGTCACGGAACCACCACTTCAGGTAGAACCTGAGGTAGCCGTCTCTAAGGATTCTACTGATCGCAGCACTGCAGCAGGAGCAACTGTGGAGGAGCCTGAGTCTTCACCTGCAGTTGACTCACCAGCTTTGCGAAGATCTCAGCGAACCCGAAGAACTCCAGAGTACTTAAAAGACTATATACACAATTAGTAGTGAGTTCCCCAGCCACAGGACTAGAATGCGTCCTGGAACTTCACTGGGAGGAGGTAGTCCACCCGAATCCCAAGTTAGAGAGTTATGTGTTGATGTAAAAAAAAAAAAAAAAAAAAGAAAAAAAAATTTTTTGTATGACACATGTTTTGAAAAAGTTATAAGTAACTGCTAGTTAAGAGTTAATTAAGGGTTCCAGGGTAATAAGTAAAAGACATCTTGTATAAAGGGCTATTAAAAGTAATTAAGTAGTTTAATCTAGAGGGGAGGGATGTGGTAGATATACTGACTATCTTAAACAATTCTAGTTAACGCCTCTAGGGGGAGCCAGCTACCTATGTTTAGGCAGGACTGTGGGGAAACAGGCAGTAGAGAGAGAGCGCCCGCTACGTCTAGAGGCATGTTCAGTTGTTCTGTGAATATAAGTAAATAAAGGGCACGAAGCCAAAGAAACAACCTGGTGTGATGATTGCTACAGCCACCGTAGTATATCACACCCTGTCAGCCAGTCATAATGAATAACAGCCAGTGCATTCTCTCATTCAATTTTGGTGTCCATGGGGAATGGATGTTTGTCTGGTGTCTTGATTTTTTATTTTCACAACAATGTCATTTCCGTGGTCAGATTAGTGTAGCAAAACATTCAAATCAAACGCTCATTTGGGTCTCTGTGCCCAGAAGATGAAAGCAGCCTTGGTTTGCTTTTACAGTCGGATACGAGAGCGAGCGTGCGCGCCGTGACATCCATGTTTTTTAGACAAATAGAAGGCAGGATATTAAACATCTGATGTGTTTATCATGACTCCAATCAAACAGGTCATGTGAGTTTTATGTCGTGAAGCAAAAAACATAGAAATCCTATTTACTCTAAGTCTCCTGTGGAACACATTTGTTAAGTAAATAAGAAGAATTTATACGATCAATAATACCAACTTAATTAGTGCATAATAAATAAAAGCTGCATCTAATCTACAACACTAACAGTTAAATTTAAAAAGGGCTTGGGGAGGCATAACCTTCCTCTTGTCTTAGCAAGCATTCCTCTCATTTAATATTTGCTTCTCCATGACATATTGATGCCTTTTTTATCCCTGGAGTTTCGAAATTATTAGCTGACTTTTTGGAGTTAGATGCCAAATCCCACGGTGATGATGTCTTTCCCTCTTCCAGAAGAAGAAAACTGGAAGTTGTCACCACTATGAAAATTAAAGCATTATGATAGGATCTGCAATTTTTTTGCACTGCCAAATAAACGTCATCTACTTTGCTTTAACTTAAGAAGCAAGTCAGCATTAAAATTCCTAGAGGTTAGAGAACACATCTCTGTCTTCGATGGTACTCATAAGTTTATTTTTGACCTTTCTCTTCCTCACCCCTTCCCTCTCTAATTATACACCACCATCCTTCCCTCCTGCCTCTCCTCATTTTATCTCCCTGCAGCCTGATTGATGGTTTGCAGGTGATGATCCTTACAGGAAAGGTTGAGGTGACTCTGCAGGTGAATTTCTCAAAATAACAGTTGTTTTTTCCTGTGTGGAGAAATGTATGACTCGGATAGAAGATAAAAAGCAACATAAAAAAAATAAGAAATTTAGTCAAGATGTTTTGAGAAAGTGCACTTTATTTGCATCAGCGTTCATGATAATGGAGGGGGAGGAAAACTGCTACAGGTGTCCTGGTGATGGCGGAATTGGTTCCAGGAACAGGATTAGGCTAAACCTGAAAGGAGGCCAGGATTTTCTCTGGAGAATTTCCCCTCAGCATGAATATTGATGGAAATGGGTCTCACACAGAGTGCAAAACAACTGTTAACCCTTCTGCACTGGTGAAATGTTGTTAGCAGTGCCCTAACATCCCTCAGGGCCAGAGAATCACTCATTTTGAAAACTACTGCAACACAAATAGACCATAGTAGAGGAAATTGAACATTTGGGCTCTTAGTTTTACAACTTTAACTCACTGTATTCAACTGCTGCAAAACTTTCTTATAAAAGCAAAATCAGTTTTTAAGTGAAAATTGGCAATTAAAACTTGTGCTAAAGACCAACAAGGAAATGATTTCATCATTAATGCAGCCTAAACCCAGAATGATTTACTGAACTTAAAGCATCATTTAGGGTGGATGTTGTTAAAAGGACGGCTTCTTAAGTGTCAATTTTCAAAACTGACCTGTGGATAACATCAAAAGTGCTGAACATGTAGGAGAAGAAAATGCCTTATGAAATGTAAATATGAAGATCATCTTATACCTGCAGCTGTTTGTTTGGGGAAGTAGAATAAAAGGTAATGATTAAAAAAAGGAAAAAAAAAGTGGCGTTACAGAAAGAAATAAAAAGTAGGCATCCAAAGGGCAACAAAAGGAGGAAACAATCAAAACAGAAAAAATGAGATAAAACTTACACAAAACAACTTGGTGTAAAACTGACGCTTAATGTGGTTTTTGTGAAATTATTTTTTACTTATCTAATGTCTTCAGTTTATCCTTTATTTTACCCTTTTAGAACGTTACAACCACCTCTGTCTTTTAGAGTATTTCATCATATAATACAATTTTATATATATTATATGGGCTGCTCAGTGGCGCAGTGGGTAGCAGTGGTGCCTTGCAGCAAAAAGATTCCCGGCCCGGGGTCTTTCTGCATGAAGTTTGCATGTTCTCCCTGAGCATGCGTGGGTGCTCTACCGGTACTCCGGCTTCCTCCCACAGTCCAAAAACATGACTGTTAGGTTAATTGGCTTCTCTACAGTTCCCTTAGGTGTGAGTGTGTGCGTTTGTCATGTTTGTCTCTGTGTTGAGCTGCGATGGACTGGCGACCTGTCCAGGGTGTACCCCGCCTCCTGCCCATTGACTGCTGGAGATAGGCACCACCACCCCTCGCAACCCCACTCGGGATAAGCGTGCTAGAAAATGGATGGATGGATATATTATAACATATTATATAATATTAAAGGTATAATGAAGGATTTTCGCAAATTTTTTAAAAAGACCCTCCCTCTCCACTTAAAAAAAATAATACACATGCACAACCCTGTACCCGCTCCCAATGGGGAACGGCTACTAAATGCATGTGACAGCGTGCACGAGCCAATTTCTCCTTGTGCACGCTCTGTGTAAAAGTTGCTGTCCAAACGAAGATTTGCAATTTTTCTACTATATCAGACTCACCACCGGTAAGTGATAATGGAGAAGAGCGCGTAGGACGGCCTTATGTAAACATATCACCAGAATGATTGACAATCAGGAGGACCACTTATTTTGATACTCCACCCGGAAAAAGAGCATCCTCCACTATGCCTTTAAAGTTATTGGAATTAATTGTATATTTTTATCATGCTCATTAAAACCTACCTTGCATTAACATATGAGTATTTTCTGTAATAAAGAAGATGTGCATACTTCTGTCATGTAACAGTAGAGTATATTGCATAAATATTGATACAAATATTAATCTAAATATTATAAATATATATTGTCAAAACCTTTTATTAAGATTTGACTTTCAGAGCTGGGATTTCAATAGTCTTTTCTGATAAATAGTTAATTTAATAGGCATATATGTAATTTTATGTATTTCTCGGAGACTACTGGACGTGAAAGATACGGCTACAAAAATTACTTACGTAGAAACACATCATATTGTGCAAAACGGGAAAAACTTTGTGTGGATGCTAGGCTAATGTTAGCTTGTTCTCCCTTTGTTTTGTTATGAATTGTTCAATTCCATGTTTTCCTTGCAGATCCAATAAGACTACGCCAACAAAACTAATAAATACATTTCTTTTTAGCTTCTTAAAGGAAATACTTTGCTTTGAACTTTAATGATTGATTCTTTCCCTTATGGCTGTCGATTGACCCTTGGCTCACTTGGTCTGGATAAGAGCCCAGACTGATCATTTCTGGTTTAGAGAATTTAGCTGATGCTTAATTTGTTCAAGTTTAACAAGCAATGACAGAAAGTTTCCTGAAACATTTATCTATCTGAAGAATAATCCACAAATATCTCAAAATTCTATTCTACAAATAAGGATTCAAACAAGAAGCAAACATATTTACTGTTGATAATATCTCATCTTAGAAACACCGCTGTTGGTGTTCCAGTAAGCATTCCCTTTAGGAACCTGAAAATAAAATCCCTTGAATAAATGTGCAAATCCAACGAGCAGAGTCAATTTGAATTCCTTTTATTTAAAATCAAATTTCCTTAACCTTTTCAACAGATAGAAGACATAACGGCCTGTAAGCCATTCAAAACTATGCCTTAAACAGTGACATATTTCTTTTTCAGCATTAGGGGCTGCCATATGCACTGGATTATGTCGTTATTTATGCAACACATCCAGTCAGATTCAAATAATGAACCTAATTAACAGAAACAACAGCTCAAACAACAACAACTACAAATGAAGTGTAAATACTCACACAGAGGGTCATTTTATGGGCAGTATTTGACTGTTGGTGGTAGAGATGTGCCGATCAGCATTTTAGGCCTCCGATCCTGATCCGATCTTTTTTACCTCAAATCAAATCCGATTTCGAGTCCTGATCCGATATTTTCTCTTTAGTATTGAAACTGATCAAACTCAAATATATTTTGATCAAGTAACTAAACTGTTTATTAGACTAATATTAAATCAAAAAGCATTACTATTACTACTGTAAATCCCATTAAATCAAAATCTTACCCAGAATTAAAGGTCAGCTTCAATTGAATATTTTAGACAAAAGTAAAAAGAAAAACACTGACTTGGTACAGTATTATCAAAAAGAAAGTGCTATCCAAGATCCACTTTTAGCTTACAATTGCTTAACATAGGCGGCCATAAAGTCAATAAAAATAAATTCCACCAACCTTTCTGCGATCTTTTTTGCTCTATTATTTTCGTGGGAGTATTTGTCTCTCGTCATAACGTCCAGCGTTTGTTGGTTTGCTTTAGTAACTTTTCCATCTGCAGCTTTACAAAAAGCTTCATAAGCATTGTCATGTTTTGTCCTCAAATGACGAATCAAGTACGTGGTCTTAAATGCATCTCTGCCGCTGAAATTGCCATGTTGCAGACATTGCAAGTAGCTTTAAGACAGTCTTAACTCACGACAGTAAAATACTTACCACACTTCAGACATACTTGCTTTGCACCGCCGGGGAGGTTTCTATTGCACAACTACAGTCAATCGTAACTCGGGCGACTAGTCAGGTACTGTAACCGAGCTCTGATCACAGGAAAATAGGAAAGATTGGGCCGATAC
Source organism: Cyprinodon tularosa (assembly GCF_016077235.1). Classification (NCBI taxonomy): domain Eukaryota; kingdom Metazoa; phylum Chordata; class Actinopteri; order Cyprinodontiformes; family Cyprinodontidae; genus Cyprinodon; species Cyprinodon tularosa. Next base: position 490,228 of record NW_024038531.1, on the reverse strand, counting down.
GATCTCAAGATTGGGACATCCCTAGTATTAGTGGTGTTCAAAAGCAGGAAACATACGACATAAAGAAAAAGATCTTAAAAGTTATCAGAAACTAAAGGTTGAAAGAAGAGAAATAACAGCAATAAATCTATATGCTAATGCATTAGGTGAATATGATGAGTGCCACAGAAAACGGAGTTGTATACCCCTGAAAGGCATTGTTGTTTTATCACATTTAAATTTGACAAAATTAGATTTCAAAGCAGGATGACTGTAGCTTCATTTAATGAAGATAGACCCCACCTTACTTTTAACGCAGGGTTCACTGTAAGATTCTCCTGAACAAACCAGGCACAGATTTAATCCAAGCCAAAAAATTAAGAGGATGTATCTCAGAAAGCAGAGCAGACACAGACATGATGAGAGGAAGGAGCAGCATTCAGACGCGGCATTCATTATCACCTGGCTGACTTGCATATTGCGTTGTGAGAGTAATGGAGGAGGACAGACACAGGCAAAAAAAATCTGGCAAAAAAGGCTCTTTTCTTCCCCCCTCTGCCTCTTTTCTTCAAAGTAATCTTTCACTTTCTACTTTCACACAATGCACTGCAGGATCCCAATGTTTTCAAAATTATAATAACAGATACTTAGTGAAATATAGTTATATCATGCCTAATCTCATGCACAATGAATAGCAGGGTTGTATAAAAGGTAATTATGCGTTTAATGAAAATCATTATCTGCTCTCCTGTGTTGAACACTCCTTGTGTTAGCTTATGTGCAATGGTATGAAAAGGCCAATATAGAACTGAATCACATTTGCTGCTTTAAGGATGGCATTATAATAAGGGGTGACAGAGCAGAGAGCCTGTGCATGGCAGAAGCTCTGAACCTCAGGTGAAAATGTTGATACTGGATGATGCAAACTGTTTGTAAAGATTTCCAAATAAGGATAGCATCATAGAAATAAATAAATTAATTAAATAACTAAATATGGGTAAAGCCCAAGTTTGAGCAGCAGACAGTTTAAATGACAATTTCTCTATTAAGTCACTAGAAAAATTGAATTTTTAATCATTTCTTTTCTTTGGGTAAAAAACATTAAGTGAAAAAAACTCCTGCTGGATTCCTCACATGTTTCTTATGAGATGCCTCAGTTGCTGTTAGAGAAATGGGAAAATCAGCAGCCGATCACCTGGTTGGTGTGCGAAGGCACAGAGCTGAAGCCGAGGCTATTACAGAAGCTCAAAGTTAGCCTCCTTTATCCCTTTCCAAAACCGGTTCTGATGTGTTTAGGATCATCCTCCTGTGGAAACGGCCACCTGTGTTGAACTTTCAATCATCTGTGATTTCAGGTAAAATCAAAGACCTTAGAGGTACTCTGGGTCTTTTCCCCTTAGTTGTGCAATGCAGCCCTAAACCTACAAGCAGAAATATGCCACATCGAGATGCAGCCATCGCTAATGCTTAACAGTAACAAAGGGTTCATTAACTACAAGACACTAAACCTTGATCTTTTAAAGCGTCATGGTTGGAAAACGGGTAAATGTTCTGCTTTTCTGACAATAAAGACTCTTGAGAATGTATTTGCCATCAATGCAGGTTCTTTGCAAGGCTGCAGCTATAAAATGTTTAGTAATTAGTTAATTTACTGATAATTTTTTCCATTAATCTTAGAGGAGATATCTTTATTGCATCAACATTTCTTAATCATTAACATTTAGAAATTATATAAAAAAAAAACATTTACTGTACATTTTAAATTAATTGGGAATGGCAATGAGACAATACAAAACTAAAACAATGTTCCCAACAATACAATTCTTAAGATATATAGACTGTGTAATGAGACTTTAAGGATAATTTTCCATGTTTGTATCTAAAGGAGGAAAATAAAAATGTTCTAATTCATTGATTTGAAATTTTAAGCATTTAAAAGCTCTCTAGGAGCTGTTTTTAAGTTACAAACAGGCAAATGAGGCCTCTTACCTGTGACTCGACCTGATCTGTAGTCCTTGTACATCCTATAGATAGAGCGTTGCACAACGTGACCTCAGCTCTTCTGCTCCTATAAGGAATCTGTTTCAGAAAACAAAACAAGCAGAACAAATTCCTGATTAGCCAGTGTTTGTTCTATTCACTAATCACAACTTCAGAGTCGCCCAAAGCACAACTTCACAACACGGCTTATTCATTCGGCACTCGTTCAAGGACACCGAGTGAGATGAGCTTTAGGAAGGGACAGGCATAAAAGAAGGCTTTGTCTTGAGCAGAGACAGAAGAGAGCCGGAGAAGACTGTAATTCATCTGCTCCTCTAAAAGACACGACCTCCCTGCTTTGTGGAGCAGAAGCTCAGTGGAGCCAGAGAGGGTTCTGAGGCTGGGGTGGGTCCCATTGACTCTACTATTAACACCCAGACTGGGAGGATCAACGAAGAAATACAAAATACTGCCAGATGGGTGCACAGAGAATTTTTTAATGGGTTTCACTCCAGCAAGAGACACCCTAGGGTATCAGCTATGACCACAGTCATTTTATTTCTCCTACTATGATAATCTGCATCAGTCATGCCTTGCCAACACACTCATAGACCACTGAGAAGGTCACAGTAATTCCAAAACCTCAATCCACACAGCTGACAATAGCTTCTGAATGTTGAGAGGAAGACGTTACTGATTTTTTTCATTTTAATTTTGGTTCAAGGACTTAAATGGTCAGATGTTCACATCTACATTTTGATACTTGAAGGACAAGACAATCGGAGACTAAGCTGTAAAAAATAACATCATCTCGTCTGGTGTCTAGAGAGATGGATGGATGGATGGATGGATGGATGGATGGATGGATGGATGGATGGATGGATGGATGGATGGATGGATGGATGGATGGATGGATGGATGGATGGATGGATGGATGGATGGATGGATGGATGGATGGATGGATGGATGGATGGATGGATGGATGGACTTAGAGCCACTAAAGCTTTTTCTAATGATTTTACAAAAGTATAAACATTTTTTCTTATTGAAAATGTACTGAGATAAAACCCAGAGTTAAATCAAAGCAAAACCTGCCGGGGGTATGAATAATTTTGGGCTTCAATGTTGCTCTGCCAACATTAACATTAAGGCCAAGACTCCCTTCCAGCAGACATATGAATTAGTTATTCTCCATCAGAAACACAGCAGTTTCTGCAAGGCTTAAAAGATATATTAATGCATTGTACTATTTTACCATGTTTAAAGGCACACCGCGGACTTTGGGAACTAAAGAGTTAAGGCATATACATTTTTTTAAATAATTCCTCAGACCAATATACATCGCTTGACACAACCAACGCTACAAGTGGGGCTCTTCTCTTAAAATACCGCCTATGTAAGTTGGGAGATAATCCACAGACATTGTTTTATAGTCAATGAGGCTACTATATATATATATATATATATATATATATATATATATATATATATATATATATATATATATATATATATATATATATATATAAATTTTTTGTATGTTACTTTTACTTACATAATAGAAGATCTGCTTGCTAGCAGGAAGTTTTTTTCCTTTTCCATGGAAGCAAACCTACTTTAAACATAACTGCCACTTAAATGGCTGGAGTAAGAAAATATATTCTATTAGTCCTGTTAAATATAATGTGACCAGAATTAAATTGCACTGCAATTAAATTGCAATTATATAGTATTTGCAATTAATTGGCCAGCCCTACTGAGAACAGAAATAACAAATCTAACTTTTTTTTAGCCACTTGCAAGATTAAATCACTTACTTTTTTTTGTCTTTAGGTACAAACAAAATAATATGCACCATCAGGGCCCAGAGGCCTACAGTGAGAAACAAAAAAAACCAAAAGGTTTGCAGTAAGTTACATGGTGTTTTTAAAGATGAGAGAAATGGAAAGGAACCCTGCATAATGGTCATTGTAGAGAGGGATGCAGACATATAGGTGGTCTATAAAAAAGCCCTGAATTTGCTGATTTCAAGCAAACCAGTGGCAACAATAAGAGAGCAAATTCATGGCCGGCAGTGAAAAGCACACGTTTCCGTCTGTAAAGACTGGAAGTTAAGCTGCTGAGACACCATCAAGAAGACATTAGGATAAAATCTGTGAGAATGATAGCTATTTAATAATTTTTTTCTAGTGGGAGAAGTGCAAAGAAAATCTGATTTTAAAGTCTTTTGTGGCAAAAAAAAAACTAATGACTTTATTCTTTTTTTAAGCACCCTCTTTCCCACCATTTTTATTACCAGCATTTCTCATTTTCCCTCACTCACTTGAAAGGTACTTTTACAAAGATCAGATGAAGCTTAGTTTTGAATTTAAGGAAATGTGTGGGATAAGGGTTATAAGTAAAGCAGCCTGGAAGTGTTGCAAAAACCTGATCAGCCTAACAGTGTAAATCAGATATTTCTTAAAACCAAAAGGCAGAACATTGGATAAAACCAGAATGAGATTTGCTGTATAAAAAGGTATGAACCTGGAGGAATAAAGGCTTGTTCAGAGGGGAAAAATACATTTCCTTTGCTTTTATTAGCACAAATATAATATCTGAAAATAAGAAGATGCCAGGAAGTTTTTTTTTTTTTAAAGTGATTTAATCTGGAATGGCTACATATGTAGACCTTCTGATCTATTTTCCCTCATGTAAGTACTATGCTGCTAGTGATAAATAGAAAAGGAAAGATACCTCAGACCAGAATTTGAGGATTCCCTCAGTGAGAGAGGATTACGAGGCTTAACTGGCCACTAAAGTGATGGATAGTGAGAGCAACCCTTATAAAAAGTCCCAAAGGGTACATTCATCTTTTTCCTCAATGGCACTGAAACTGTAGCTTGGAATGGAAAAAACAAAACGATTCGCTGCCTGAATCATCCAAGGCATCAGTATTTCACAAGAGGTTTACCAATATCTTTAATTTCCTGTTGGCAGTCCTCAGCCTACAAGTTTTTCTTTTAAATAATGTGAATCTACCTTCATAAAAAGTTTAAATCTATCACATTGAATTCATTTTCCCCTAATAGGTGTATTGAGAAATTTGAAATAACTACATGTGTACAGAGGTGGGTTTACCTCAAGGAAGAACTATGCAGGTGTTGTACCTTACAGATAACATCTCAGGAATCTGTTCTATGTGCTTTATCTTCTTGGCTCATTTTTATTTAGTGGATTCCTAAGGGGCCAGACTATGAATGAATCAATATTTTTGCTATACTGCTATAAGACCAAGGAAGTAGGTAATCATTTTAGGGATGACAGGGCCTTATAGGCAAGACGCTTCACCACTATCACCTGCTGCTTTGGCATTCATCCATGCAGTATGACAAAGCTACATGAGAGCACCAAGCTGTGCAACCACCACCTGTGTTAGTATGTACCAGAATGGACAGGTTCATAGTTGATTTTATGGCACTTAAAGGAGCAGAACCAGTTAATTAAATTGACTTGGGACATGTAGCACACCAAGCTTATGTAAGAAGAGATAGTGGATATGTATCTTTAAACATCACATTTTTCATACCTTTCCCAGATTCAGAAATTTTATTCAGCTATGTGATTTGATTATACAAGGTGTTAGACATCTCTAAAATGATCAAAACAATGTGAAAGAAGTATAAATCCTAAACTCAATTATCATTTGAAAGTTTTTAGTGGTATTACAGTAATTAATCTAGTTTAAGCGTGCATGGATCAGGTTGCTTCTGCCTCTCTGCACACGTCCCTCAGTGTTCACAATGCAGGTGGTGGATCCACTGGAGGATGGATTCATGTCATTCCTTCCCGCTTGGCCCCAATTTTTTGGCCATCATAAGGGCTTCTTGAAGCGTGGCTGTCGGGGACAGAGCCCCTTGATTGGCAGACTGAGGTGGTGGTTCCCCTCCATAAGAGGAGGGACAAAAGGGTGTGTTTGAACTATAAGGGGATCACATTTCTCAGACTAACCTGGAAGGCTTATTCCAGGGTGTTGGAGAGAAAGTCCAGCTGATCATCAAATCTCTGCCTCAGGAGGATGAGTGCAATTTTTATCTTGGCTGTGAAACTACTCAAGGGTTCATGGGAGTTTGCCCAACAGTTAATTTTTTGTTTTTTGGATCTGGGGAAGGCATTTGACAATGTCCCTCGTGGTGCCCGGTGGGAGGGCACTCCAGAAGTAGAGAATGGGTGACCCTTTACTATGGGCAATCTGTCCTGTGGACAAGCAGACCATGAGGGGGTCTGGTTTCAGGGATTAAAGGTCTCTACTTTTTGCAGATGGAGTGGATTTGCTGGCTCCCTGCTGCAAAGGTCTACAGCACGCACTGTGGAGGTACAGAGTCAGTTGTGAAGCAGCTGGGATGAGAATCAGCCCCTCAAAGTCCAGGTTAGAGGGCCTGGGGCTCACCTGGAAAAAAGTGGTTTCTCCCCTTCAGGTTAGAGGAGAGTTCCTGCCTTAAGTGGAGGATTTCAAGTATCATTGGTTCCCCCAGTGAAATCTATTATTAAGGACCAGGTAGTGCTTCTTCTCTGGCCTTTTTACATTTTATCTTTGGTGATGATGTTGACATTCAAAGGACCACTTGTCAACACCCAAATCTTTACCTTCTTTTAAATATTCTCTGTCAGAATCAAGTTGGGATACTTGTTATTAAGTCAAAATATCAATTCAAATATAAATGTGCCAGAGGTTTTAATTATTTTTGTCTTATGTGCATCAAAAATAAATATAGAAAATATGTTGGGCCTTACAGCAATAACACCATTTCCTCCACAAGAAGCGGCAATGAATTACTTTAGTTTTCCATCTGTCAACAGCTTACCAACTGCTCCCCGTCTCATTAACCAAGGAATGGAGGTCTCGCTGATAGAAGCACTACCCTGTGGGATAGGGACTGCCTGCAGGTGTCAATCAGGGTAGATTTTTGTTGCATACTCCATCAGAAAACTCAAATTTGCCAGTGAGGAATTTTTACACCCATGAAGGCAATGGCATTGTTGCCATGAAAAATGGTCTGCAGATTATGATCAGGATCTGTGTTGTACAAGCGTCGCTTTGTAATCCATCCATCAAGATATTATCTCTATTGGATGGGTAATCTGACCAGCCATAGTGAGTGACAGGTCAAGCAATACTCACTTCTTTAAACCAGCACAGATTGGTGACTCTCCGATCTTCTTCAATCTGTATTGGCTTAAGAAGTCAGTTCTAACACAAATAATTGTAGAGTGCAATCTCAGTCACAGCATTTAAATGTGTTTTTAATATAAATATGAACAGAAAAAGAAAACAATACCATAGAATAGATGTTTTCACCACTAAATATTCAAAACACTCAACTTTAATATGCATTCCTGAAGCAAAGCCAATCCTTATGATGTATCCTCTTTAAAAAAGTCAAGATAAGGTACCATCATTTTTGGACTATAAGCCGCGACTTTTTCCCCATTTTTCGACCTTGCAGCTTATATAACAATGCGGCTTATCTATGGACTTTTACAGCTAACGGCCACTAAGGTAATACCTAAATCTATGGATTTTGACCCACCATGTTGTCGTCGCATTTGCTTCAACACACAAGTACGGTAGCCGCACGCGCGGGAATGCGGAGGTCCCCTGGAAGCAGACTTCTACCACGAGTGGTACGAGACACAACGGCAGCAAGAAAGACGGACAATAAACATAAAAAACCTGCGGCCTATAGTCCGGTGCGGCTTGTATATGCACAAATCATGCAATTTAGCTTCTGCGGCTTATATTCAGGTGCGGCTAATAGTCCGAAAATTACGGTAAGTTTTAATGAAGGATTTTTTTTAGCTGATCAGCACACATATTAGTTGCAATTTAAATTGATAAAGTATGCTTAGAAAAGCTCACGGAAGAGCTCTTGATAAAGAATATTAAAGAAGTTTTTTGTATCTTTAAATGCAAAATGTATATATTTCTTTAAGTTTTGTCTTGATAACTGTACTGAGTTAATTGTCTTTTCAGAAAATGGCATGCTTTGGAATCTGTGTGATTAAGTTAACAATTATTAAATGACTAAATCATTTATTAAATGAATTGATTAATTATGATTCATTATAAAAACTGTTTCAATCCTAATAACCATAAATGAAAAGAAAAAAAAAACCCAACACTAATTTATTAGCATGAAAAGCAAAATGCTGATTTAATTTGTCTTCTGTTTTTTTTTTTTTTTACACCTTTGCTCACCGGTAGATAAAATAGCTTTGCTGCATTCTGAATTCACAGCCATTTTAATGCAAAGCATTCAGTGCTTCATGCATAGAGGATTGGTAGATCTAACACATCAGAGCAGATCAGACCGACGACTGTGAATATGTCAAATGTCTGGGAAACTTTCAAGCAGAGCGTCTGTTAAAATCTCCATGACAATGCAAGGAAAATGAAAGAAACTTTAAGGTAGAGGGTTTTATGCTTCTGCTTACTTGAAAAGGATATAGGCTACACTGAATATCCTTTCATAACAATAATGTGCACATTTTATTCAGTTTAATCTACCTGTAAGTATCAGATTAAGGCCCAGCAGAGGAAAATGCAGTGAAAATTATTCTAGATTGAGACATCCCACTAGTATAGTACATTAGCTGGTTTTAAAGTCCTATAGCCTAACCAGTTAGGTGGCTGTAAAACTTCTGCATGTTTTACTCTACTGCAGAAAAATTTATCTGGGAAGATCTGGATTTTCCTATTTAATTTCTTGCCATCCAAGTTAGCGTGCACTTTATGAATCAGTCTAGTCTATATAGATCATTAACTACGTAAAGCAGTAAGGCATTCTTAGACAAACGCACCCACATACGCTCCCACGCCACTACAAACACTTGATCACGTGACACAACATGCTTGTTAATGAGCCTCTACTGACAAGCTGGAGAGATGACAGTCTGTCAAACCTGCCTACACACAGGGAAACAACATATTGGAAAGAGGGAGGGACCGCTGTGCATCAATATGTCAATGTATTACATGGAAGTAATTAAACCCATTAAAAAATATATAAATATATATATGAAAAAATAAGTCACTACATTTTTTAGAGCATCTTTGGCCTGTGGTTGTACTTCCTTAAGGTCCAGTTGGTCATCTTCTTTTTCAAGAGTTCTTAGATGATTAAATGTAGATGAGAACCTGCTGATATTCCCTTCACTCAAAAACAAAACAATTAATCATCTGCGTACCATTTCAAGCTTCAGATTAGTCATTTGTATCATTGTGTTAGAATTACATACTCCATAGTACGGTTCATTTTCCATCCAGCAGTCTTAGGAATAAGGATTTAGAAAACTGCACAGATACAAAACAGCCAGAGGGCAGAGAAGGGGCAATAAGAGGGCAGAAAGAGCGAAGAAGACAGTTCTCTGCCGAATAATGATCAAAGAGAAATAGCTGGTTACAAGTGGGATCCATTCCCCCATCACTTAGACATGGCTCACACTGAAAACTCTGATGCAGTGCGAAAAAACAATTTTCCACAGTGTTAACAGACATAGCCAGAGGAGTAACAGCGTCTCACTTCTTATCCATCAGAGACAAAAGACAGAAGTAGTATCTATCTGTGTATTTAGTTATTATAGTATGATCAAGGCTTTTTATTTTTGGCCACGTGTGAGATGTTAACATTTTTTGTAAATAAATATTGTAAATAATCTGTGGTTCATCTGAAAGTCTGACCAACAAACAGACAAAAACTGATATCCAATGGTTAAAGTTAGATCTGAACTTTTTCTGTGATAATTCAAAGAGATAAAATGGTGCAGAGGTTTGGACTGGGGAGGAAGTGAAACAGTCCTGCCAGCATCAACAGGCTTCAGAACAATGAATGGTGCGTCATCATATTTCCTCTACACTACCGCTAGTATTAAAACACAGAGAGCAGAAGACAATGGTTACAAGAAACCATAATACATAATAACACCATAATACATAAGGTACTCATTTGCATCAAAATCCTTAAAAAACTGCATATTTGCTCAGAACCTCTGCTTCCTGCACCTTCACCAGACCGAAATAACGCTGGAAGATTTAGTCTCATTCTCTTTGTTGACTGAGGAACTACCTCTATAAAACAGAAAGATGCATGATGCTAAATGCTATAAGTATGCACTACAATGCTTTAGTTTTAGAGCAAAGGTCAGTATAGCTCCAGTAGCTACAGTGTCAGTATCCGATCCGTACCGCAAGCATGATCTGTCCCGCACATGCGCAAACAGATTAACTTCCAGGAAAGCAATACTTTGTTTTTCTTACTTTTTAATTCTTTTGTCTTTTTTTGGCGGGGGGTTCCCTTTAAATTTTTTTGTATTTGTGTAAATATCGCTTATTCTAAAAACGAAAAAAAAGCAATGCATAAAAAACATTTAAATAGCCTTTCAAACGTCACTGTGACTGCTCTATGTCAGATGATGACATCACGCAATAAAATAGAGAGAATTTAAAACGCTTCCATTTCTTCCAGAAAAGTCTTCAGTATTTTCTATACCATGTAGTTGAGCATTCTTTAATAATCTAAGTATATAAATAAGTATTTTCAGTACTATTATTCCATAGTTTTTGGCAAACCGGACCTTATTATTCTGTTCACGCATGCGCAAGACGGATCGTGCTTTTAGAACGGAGCGGCTGACATACAGTACAGAAGTATGCTGGTGAAGGTTCTCAGTCATCCAGGTCATTGTCATTCCAAAAAGAAATTTGCTTCCAAGTTTGAAGACGTTTCGCTTCCCATCCAGGAAGCTTTTTCAATTCAAAATGTCAGGAATAGCGTTGAGTTTGAGGTCTTATACAGTAGCCCAACAAAGCCTTGGGGGATTTTTTTTCCTAATCAGCCGGGCCAAAAATCCCCTTTAACGACCGACCTTTCAGACACTTAGATGGGTATGGAGTATTGCGGTCAAAAGAAGCCAAACAGACCCATGCCAAATGGGTGGACCCGTTCGTCTGTTCCAATTTCAAAACAAGGCTTTGTTGGGCTCCTGTCATTTTTAATTGAAAAACCTTCCTGGATGGGAAGCGAAATGTCTTCCAACTTGGAAACAAAGTCCAGTGGATTGTTTTTAATTTCATTTTTGGAAGCACGGTAGTAGTTAAACTCCCAGATAACTTAAGCTAATGCAAACCCTTAATAGGTTGCACAGAGACAGCAGTATGATGGAATAAGCGCTGCATACATTTGCATTGACCAGATCCTTAGCTGCACTGGAAAAAATATTTTTGGTATATCCCAGATGTTTGTTTGTTTGTTCTTTATATAGAATATATATTACATATACAATCAGATATAATAGCAGAAGTAAAAATTATTATCGTTTGATTATTATCAGCAGATTGACAGGGAAATGGAAGAACATATTACACAAAAACATTTATAATAAAATAACAGAACAGCATAGCTGTAATAAAATCCCTTACATGATACAAACACATTGTTAGTGTTACCCGTTTTTTCATTTTTACCAGAGAAACTAAATTTAACTTATTTATTTGAAAATCTACGGAGCACAGACAAATGACAGGATTTGAAAAAAAAAGAGCAGAAATATTTTTCTATGTATGAACTGTGGAGTAGTAAAAAGTTACTGCTCTAAGGTGATAGAACATGTGACATGTCAGCTGTACCATCTGCCACAGGAAGTCACAGTGGTGCTCACTATAGAGCTGCATGACACTATTAGCTCACTGCAGATAAAGCAGCCTCAGGGGTTTTACACGCTTTGGGGGACTTTAATCATGTGAAACTGATGGACGCTCTTCTGAGTTTTTACCTGCATATTACCTTTCACAAATGGGAGGAAAAAAACACTGTGGACTGTATGATCTCTGGAAATAAGGACACACATCATTATGTCCACAGGAGGAACCGATCCACCACTGACGCCATCTCACCGGTGGTCAAACAGCCCTCACCCATCTTGAGAGCAGAATCTCCTACATTCAGCTGCTCTCACTTGATTTCTCATCAGCCTTCAAAGCCATCATCCCACAGACCCTGGTGTAGAATCTCTACTCTCTTGGCCTGAACCAACACTGGGGAACTGGATCCCGGACTTCCTGACCCACAGACCTCAGACTTTCAGGACCAACATCACCATTACACTCAGCACTGGCTCACCCCACGGCTGAGTGCCCCCTCCTCTATTCACTCTGCTGACATTTGACTGAACAGCAAGACACCCATGGTGAAGTGTGCAGGTGACACAGTGAGGTTGCACAGCAGAGGGACACATCATAAACAATAATGAGTCCAAATAGAGAGAAGAGCTCTAACACCTGAAGCAGAGACAATAACCTATGGATGAATGTGAAGAAGGATCCTCTTCATCCCCTGTACCTCAGAGGAGCAGCTACCTGGGTGCCCATTTATCCATTGACCTCACCTGGAGAGGCAACACTTCCTGTCTGGTCAGAAAAAACAAGAAAGTCTCCAGGAAGCTGCAGAGAGCTGGACTTTGAAGCTCAGTCCTGAGGCACCTTTACCACTGTTCGGTTTGGCCGCTGCGCTGTTGCTGAGAAGTCTGGCTCTGCAGAGGATGGTCATGGCTGCACAGAGGGCTGCAGGGAGCAGCGTTCCCTCCACCTCAGAGTCCTCTCCACATCATGAAGGACTTGTCCAGCCTCTGCACATCCAGACCAAGACCTCCAGGCTAAGAAACAGTTTAAATTCTGTTTATGAATGTTAGAATGCTGAACTAAGCTGCACTAATGTCAGCTTCATCTGTTTCTCTTTCTTTTATTAAATATCAAGCTTATTAAACTGGGGCTGGAGTCCAAATTTCATTATACAAATATTAAAATATGAGATGGTATGTCAATAACAAATCCTTGAATCCTTATGGTTTTGAAAATAATTTCACCATTTATCCAATTTCTACGTTTACATGTTTTGGTAATGTTTAACCATCTCTTTTGGGGTAGGAAACAGAGCTGTGAGCTGTGGAGAGGGTTCACCCAGACCTTGCATCACTTCATAACAGCAGAATGGATTCACTAAAGTGGTTTTCTTAATTTTACTAAACAGAAATCTAGCTGTGTGACCCCAGTAAAAACGTCTACAAGGTAGAAGTTAACCAGATTTATTGGTGCTTTTTTTAATACTCCGTCTTTTTAACAAGTATTATAATTATATTCTTTAGACCTATATTGAACCGACCCTACTATGTGCCATTAAATCTGTTCTAACATTATTACTAGAGGAGGAAAACTGATCTGCAATAGCTCTAATACAACAGTGTCAAATTGTGTTTCTAGAGATATCCAAAGGTAGTAAATAGAAATAAAATTTGGCAATTTGAATGGTTATATAAATGATAATATGCATCTCTGACAAAACAGTTTCTGCATGCTCAGAACCTTACTATCAGACGTCATTAAAGATGTCAGAACAGTACATTGCTGAGTCTAGTTATTAGTGTTTTTCTCTCTGCCTTTGTCCACATCTGTTCTACTATCTACGTGTAATCTGCATGATGTAGAAAATCCTAGAGCTTATCTAGTAAAACAACATCATAAACAATTCTTAGAAGTCCTTTATGGAATGGCAAAATTTGATGAAAATCTTTTACAACTACAAATGATTGCCAAGCTGAAAAAGATGCAATGAATCCAGTAATAACAGTAAGCCCCACCCGGCCTTCAGCACAGCCTCCACCATCACAGCTCCAGCTGACACAAGTGGGAAGAAGCAGAAAGAAATGTTGCAGGATGTTTAATGTAGACAATCTACCTGACCGTTACAGTAGCACATTACATAAGGTGTGATCAGCAGACATTATTGGACATTATTCTGTTGGTAATATGAATGCATTTTGATCGGTTATTTTCTGTTTGCTTTAGTCATCCGTCATCATATTCTGGCTCAAACACTTAAGGGTAAAATGTGCATGCAGTTGAAATTCTAACCCCAGTTTACCCCCGATCACGTTACACTGGACGTTTAGTCTATCATCCATTGCAAAATATTCCATACTGCTATTCACACTTGAAGGGTGTAGGATCTGTTCATATATCTAGACAGTGTCCCTGCTGCTTCGGAAATAAGCAGCTGCAAGATTAATTTGACAAATTATTTAAGGTTTTTCTTAAATTTAGTTAAAATCTGTAACTGATTTTGTCATCCTTTACCTGACCTGACAGATATGCCGCCCCTGTGTAATTAGATTGGTTTAGGCTAAACATGAAATAAAAAGTGAAAATACAAACTAGCAATCTTTATTAAGTTTTACTGTTCAATATCTATTTTTTTTAAAACTCCATTAACTGACAGCTGGGGTGCTCAAAAGAAACCAGTCTTATTGAATGGACTGCTTCCCTAAAGGCGGTCTTGGAAGAGACTTTGCTTTGTAATTTATGAGTGGGCTGGAAGCCAATGAGTGCTGTTCAGCAGCAGTAGACACGTGCTGTCTTTGCATTCATGGCCAACAAAGGTGGTTAGGGACATTCATTTTCCCGCTTGCTCACAGTCATGGTGATCTTCATTTTTGGAATATCATTTGTTAATGCCAAAAGAGACTAAATTTAAACGCAAAAAGAGGAAACTGCCCAGGATTTAATATAAGCTAGAGACAGAAAGATATTTGGCTTTTCCAAGTCTGATTGAACTTTATTTCAAATGACTCAGCCTCTCTTTGAAAAAAAAGGTTAAAGGAAATCTGAAGCAGACAAAATGAAGGAAGATGTTAATTATGTTTGGCAAACTGGGATATTGATGATAATAAGAGCAAATGACCAAACACTAGACCTGGAAATAAGGAGGAGGGTAATGATGCTGTTTTTTAAGGTCATTTTCATTATCTCTCATTTGTATCCTTTGAAATCCTTGATGGCTTCTATAAGTGTCATCTTAATAGATAATAACCTTTCATTTTCTGTTTGCATGAACGTACAAAATATATTATTTAATATATGAGCAACTGCTACAAAAAAAACCCCCAAAAAAACATAAAACCAGAGTGCTGAGTCACCTAAATTATAGGGAATAAAGGTTTAAAAAGGCAGAGTTGCATGTTTGCGAAAGGAAGATGGGACTCAGCTCTACTTGTCAGAAAGTGTTAAGTCAAGGCCGAAATATAGGAGGCATATATACAGAACACACTGTGAGCCCTGATTAAATCCTGCGTGTGCAGGATGTGTTTGTTAAGTGTTTAACATCACAACACACTATAGGCATATCTAACTAGAAAACAATGATTATTTAATGAGGGCTTTTCACTTATAAAGTACTCACAAACCTGACAAGGCGCATAGCCTTACTTTGTTATTACATTATCACAGAAAAGAAAAAGGCTTCACTTCTTTTTGTTATTCTTTGCATAGAAGGAAGATCCATGGGCTACTGCTTCTGTGTTCAACTGTGAGTTTCCCTTGGTTAAACTATTCATCTATCCATCTACCTATCTATCTTTATTAAAGATGCAAGTCATCTGTTAATGATTTCATCTAAAGTTGACTGATCTTAGCGATCAATTAAACATTAATTGATAAGCTACAATTTGCTTGAAAAAAAACTGAGATTTCTCAAGAATAAAAAGTCAATTTGTAATGAAGTACAAAAACTTTGTTACTGTACCTAAAGTACACTTTTTACCAAACTGAGAAAACGAATTTTCTTTGCCATGCTACAATGTCATATTCAGAAAAAGGTGTTGAAATGTCTCAAAGGTCAGACACAGGCAAGAGCGTATCGGGAGATGGAGACAGAGACCAACAAGACCTCCCTCATCCTTGGCCCTATCTCAAAGAATTTTTGAAAAATTGAGCTTTCAATTCATATAGTTGCATCAGGCTGTTTTTTTTTTAAAGGTTACTTTATACTTTTACACTTTAAGTAGCTTTTGGAGCACATACTTTTTCACTTTTACTTGAGTAAAGAGGTCAAGTTGATACTATACTTCTACTCAAGTAACAAATGTGTCTAGTTTTGTCACCACTGCTTATAAGAGATGAGAAAGTATCATGAATTGACCACTGTTTCAGTGAAGAAGGTAGTGGAGACAAGCTCTTTTTAATCAAAATGGAAAATAAGGCTAAATATAATATAAGGATAAATGTTGATGAAAGATGAAGCGGGAAATGTTTGTTTCGTAGTCCTACCTCCAACGCAGACACCAGCTAGCCGTTGCCATCCCTAGGTGCTCCTTTGAACCTTTGCACATAACCTAGCAAGCCTCTGTAAGCCATACCCTCTCCCCGTCCGTGCTTTTCCTCACTCTACCCAGGGGGCTTCTACGATCTACCACTGTAGTTTCCCGCTGTTTCTGTAGCCAAGAATGCTGTCTTCCCCTTAGCAATCTTGTCCGGGGTATTTGTCCTAGCAATATGCTCAGTGGAGCAGTGGGTAGCACTGCTGCCTTGCAGGAAGAAGGTTCTGGGTTCAATTCTGAATAGAGTTTGCATGTTCTCCCTGTGCATGTTTGGTTTCTCTCCAGGCACTCTGGCTTCCTCCCACAGTCCAAAAACATGACCTGTTAGGTTAATTGGCTTCTCTAAATTCTCCTTAGGCGTGCAGCCAAGTGGCAACATTCCAACTGTGTAGGCATTCCTACTCCTGTGTAGGTTAGGGATAGGGTTACCAAATTAATGAACCAATAATTGTTTGCACAAACAACACTGTCGGACATCCCATGGCGACATTTTTGCTGCTGGCCAAGCCCGCAGCTATGCCCTTCTTTTTTTCTGACTAAAAAAAAACATGAAGCAAGCACAGAAAAAAAGACGTGTGTACACTCAGAAAAAAAGTAAACCAAAAAGCAATGACAGGTGCTTAAGGCTATTCGTGGCCAATCACATGGAAATTGGTAGATTTCCTAGCACTGCTGATAGACTCGTGCAAGTGTATTTGCCACCTTGTTACATTAAGGTGGATGGCATCTATGATGGCATATATGAAATTATTTTCAGATTACATGTAAATAGATTAATTTATTCCGTGAGGGAAAAATCACTCAACGATATTCTAATGAGCCTAGCGGCACAATCTGAAGCCATTCTATGGTACTGTTAGCTGCTTATAACGGCTGTTTGTCTGCAATCAGACACTTTACTGTGTAAAAGAAGACTAAATCAACATGAGGAGGGACGTATGAGACGATCCACAGGTTCTATAAATTAGAACATTTTTAGACTTCATCTTCACCTGGTGCCAGAAAATTTCACCTAAATAGATACATTGATCTGTTACCATTCAAGAAATAATCCAGTAATATTTTCCCAATAACAACATCTAAGGCAAACCGTTTTGATATGTATTACTTTTACTGAAAATGTATTCCTGATATCAGAAAAAAAAACATTTTGATCTTTGTCTAAATGATCATTTTAAACAAAATTACATTCTCCATATCTAAAATAAAAATTCTGGATGTCTAGAAATTTCAGATCTCCATATTCCTAATATTAATGGTCAGCATTTGTATTATTTTAACTATGATTCTTTTTTCAGATATCATAAATACATATTCAGTCAAGCTAATAAATGTCAGAACAGACACTTCAAATGTGTTCATATTTCAAGATATATAAAACGTAATTCTTAGTAGCATTTTTTTTTTTACTTTCTAAAATTCAGTTTTTACTATAAAAATGTAAATTAGAAAATATATTACCACAGTTAGGTCTAGGAGTATGAATGCTGCGATTCTCTTCTGAGAGAAAGACAACACGCAAAACAACTTCATCTCAAAAATCTATTTTATTTTGTATTACTTTACCATAGAAGTACACCTGATTAAGCATTTCCCATCGCAGTGCTGTACTCACACACCCACTATGGACTGTTCTTCCTGCTTCCCTCTGGGAAGAGGCTTCGCAACATTCGATGCAGACTAAGCTTTACTAAACGAAATTTTGTTTTGCATACACTGTATACAAAATGAAAATAAAGGTTGTCTAGGTCTAAGATGTCTAAGTCCAAGTCAGAGACATTTATAGATATATATATTGACCTTCACTTTGCATACGCTTGTCATTTTTATCACAAGGAAAGTCTCAAGGCCTGTTTAATTTTGTGTAGTTTGAGCCCGCCTTCCCAGCCCCCGCCCGCTGCAACTGATGGCCACTCATATTTAATCTGGTTCTGCTGAAAGCATCTTTCTTTTAAAAGGGAGTGGTTCCCCTCCACTGGGAGGCTTTGTCAGAGAGATTACTGCAAAGTCAAGGACTAAATGTAATCAGCTGGACTTCCTTAGAGAAATAACTGTGTAGCAATTTGTAAAACACATTATATCCATTGCAAAAAAACGTATTTAAATGGGTGAAGGTTAAATGACAATTATTTATTAAATACTACAACTTTAAAGTTAATTTCTAAGATTTTAAAGCCTAGTGGGTAATAACTTGTGTGAGCAGCATCCAATCAGAGTTAATACCAAGAGGAGGAAAGGCTAACTGCATTTTAATCACTATATAATTACTTGCAAATTTGACATTGAAATATCCACTAAAACTTTAGCATTTAAAACTGATAATGACATCACTGAATTTCAGTTCAGGAGTTCCTTTTTGTTTTCTAAACTAAAATATTGAAAGTAACTCTGAAGCTTAAGTCTCCAACTCAAGCTAAACACATCAAACTCACCAGTTTTTACTCATTGATATTCTAAAGGTGTTTACAAAGAAGGATAGTCATGCATTAATGCTAACTTGCTTTACCTTGAAAGGAAAGTATAAATAATTCATTTTCACACACTTTGAATACTAATCCCCCATGAATTGCTCTGCACCATCCTCATGGTTGATTAAGTTACATAAGGTTATGAGACTCATTACAAGCGATGTGTCTGAAATCCTGACCAGTCAGGTAACTGTGTCGAAGCTGACGTTTCTTTGAAAAGCCTAACAACTGATCATAAACCATTAATTCTTCACTTTGTTTGAAATACTGCTGTAATCCTAAACAAAGAACAAAGGAAATTTATATATGTAAATCTACAACTTTATTAAGCAGATTAAGTAAGAACCTTTAGGATTACGACAAAGTAATTTAGTGGATCATAAGTCCACAGAGACATGAGTTTGATGATGACATTTCATATTTTTCTTGAAGATTTAAGGATTTGAGGTAAAGTTTTAAATGAATCAAATTAAGGTAAAAATTCTTTGTTATGGCGGCCAGTCATAGACTCCTTGAGATCGAGGGTCAAATTTTATTGAAATACTCGTCCTAATGGATTTACCAGGCATTAATACTTATTACATAACCATACAAAAAGAGTTCTACTTTTATTCTTTAACATTGCTAAGAATTTAAGAAACTACCTTTCAATATCTTTCAAAGATTTACTCTGATGTTACAGCTGGCATTGTTAATTTGTATGTAAGTGTGCAGGTGCCAGTTGCTGATTGGTTCCAGGACGATGACGACATGACATCCCATTGGTGGCTTCCCGGAAGTGACAACTATAAAAAGGCTGCTGATGTGGACTTCCTGGTTACGTTCTTCACTCTTCCCAACTGGCCACACTGTTAACATCTGAATATTCTGGAGCTTGTAAGAGTGAGCTGCCATTTCTGTTGCTTAAGTTTTCTCCTGTTTTCTTAGTTAGGGACGTAAGGTGACTGTTATTTGTTTACTTACTGTATACTGCATTAAGTAAGTTGGTTTATTCCTTTGTTTTAGACAGTTGCCTTTTGTTTGTTATTTTTGGCATATAGCTCTCTCTGAAGTCATTTGCTCCATTTATGATGTAACTTTAGAAATATTTTCCTTTTTGTAAATAAATCACTTTATAAAGATGTGCAACTTCGTATGTGTGAGCTGCATGGGATGGGAAGAGGATGGATCCACTCTTAAATATGTTATGGTCTGGCAACCCTAGACGGCTCGTAACACTGAAATATAAAGAATCTAGGCCAAATTACTCCATTTTGCAAAAAGGTTAACAAATTACCGATGGGTTTAGAAAGTTAGATAGTAAGATGGTCCAAAAATCAAGTGTCCAACTTTAACCAACAATATTATTTATACTATTTGGTCTTATCTTATGGTCACTGCTAAGGCAAAATAACTTGAAGCTATTTATTAGATGTTACACAGATCGTTTTGGTTTTAAGCTGTAGATAGTCTTAAAATAAACTGATAGCACAAGGTTCAACATTTTTAGAAATATCCATCCTTTCATTTGGAAACTAAACACTAAATCATTGGGGTTAAAACGTAACATTTAGAATAGATTTTTAATATCTTTTGGAACCTAAGCTGTCAATCCCTTTTGCCTATAGGGTAGCATTTAATTCTCTCCTATATCACTTCAAAGAGTCCGAGCAGAGAGTCAGAGGGATCTATGATCATTCCTCTTTGGACCCTCTCTCTCTAGATCACCTAAAGATTTAGAGGGAGAAACGTGTGAAAAGGTCCCCTTCACGCTCTTGTTTTTAGCTCACCCCATTTAGCCATATGTTTTTATTCTCATCATACTAAAAGACTGAGTGACATCTAATTTTAGCTTACTGAAGAGGCTGGTTAGATGAGTATGTCCAGGGTAAAGGGTGATTGCCCACCAGGGTATCCCTGGGGACTCGGTTCGATAAGACATTAGGATTAACTCACTTCAACACTGCCTTTTAAAATCGAATCAAACTGCCTGAAAAATAATCATGTAGTTACAACAGTAGCTTATTAGGAGCGCTGTGACATCGTGCTGTCCTTTATCCCTTCATAGGGCACTCAAGCCAATAGTGTTACTGGAATCCATGACAAGAACTTATTACTTTTGTAAAATTCAAAAATTTTGATTGCACAAATTATGTAAATGTAATAACAAGGAACATCAACTAACCCAAATATATTAAGAAAAATAACAATAAGAAATTCACGAAAAACATACGTAAAAGAAACACATTTTTTTGGTACAACATTTACACTTACATGTTTTAGTTTATAAATCTGAATATACTTGTTAACTATGCTTATTAACTTTTCAACTTTACATTTTAACTTTTCAATGAGCTTTTTACCTTTTATTTTCTTGATTTGTTAAAATTTTTTCCAACTTAATTTACAGTAGGTAATATACACTATATTGCCAAAAGTATTTGCTCACCTGCCTTGACTCACATATGAGCTTAAGTGACATCCCGTTCCTAATCCATAGGGTTCAATATGACGTCGGTCCACCCTTTGCAGCTAGAACAGCTTCAACTCTTCTGGGAAGGCTGTCCACAAGGTTTAGGAGTGTGTTTATGGGAATTTTTGACCATTCTTCCAGAAGCGCATTTGTGAGGTTGCACACTGATGTTGGACGAGAAGGCCTGGCTCTCAGTCTCCGCTCTAATTCATCCCAAAGGTGTTCTATCGGGTTGAGGTCAGGACTCTGTGCAGGCCAGTCAAGTTCATCCACACCAGACTCTGTCATCCATGTCTTTATGGACCTTGCTTTGTGCACTGGTGCACAGTCATGTTGGAAGAGGAAGGGGCCAGCTCCAAACTGTTCCCACAAAGTTGGGAGCATGGAATTGTCCAAAATGTCTTGGGATGCTGAAGCATTCAGAGTTCCTTTCACTGGAACTAAGGGGCCAAGCCCAGCTCCTGAAAAACAACCCCACACCATAATCCCCCCTCCAACAAACTTTACACTTGGCACAATGCAGTCAGACAAGTACCGTTCTCCTGGCAACCGCCAAACCCAGACCCGTCCATCAGATTGCCAGATGGAGAAGCGCGATTCGTCACTCCAGAGAACGCGTCTCCACTGCTCTAGAGTCCAGTGGCGGCGTGCTTTACACCACCGCATCCGACGCTTTGCATTGCACTTGGTGATGTATGGCTTGGATGCAGCTGCTCGACCATGGAAACCCATTCCATGAAGCTCTCTGCGCACTGTTCTTGAGCTAATCTGAAGGCCACATGAAGTTTGGAGGTCTGTAGTGATTGACTCTGCAGAAAGTTGGCGACCTCTTCGCACTATGCGCGTCAGCATCCGCTGACCCCGCTCCGTCAGTTTACGTGGCCTACCACTTCGTGGCTGAGTTGCTGTCGTTCCCAAACACTTCCATTTTCTTATAATACAGCTGACAGTTGACTGTGGAATATTTAGGAGCGAGGAAATTTCACGACTGGATTTGTTGCACAGGTGGCATCCTATCACAGTTCCACGCTGGAATTCACTGAGCTCCTGAGAGCGACCCATTCTTTCACAAATGTTTGTAAAAACAGTCTGCATGCCTAGGTGCTTGAATTTATACACCTGTGGCCATGGAAGTGATTGGAACACCTGATTCCAATAATTTGGATGGGTGAGCAAATACTTTTGGCAATATAGTGTATCATTCAAGGGCTGATCTAATTGGTCAAATGTCAAAATAAGATGTACAGCCATGTAGCGGTATCTTTGCTGAATGGCTGGATATAGATCTTGTGATTCTAGACCTCACTGAGGGACGGGGGGATTCCATTTGTAAGGGGTATGCAAGTGATCAAAAACTGTAACTTGCCTATAACCTATAAAGGGTTAAGAAAAGCAAGCAGAAATGAAAAATCATATTACCATTGAATCAAATCATTTATATGTGTACTTATATGAATGCAATATTTACACATACATGTTTCTATTAAAAAAAAGAATAGAAGGTTGGGTTTGAGCAAATAAGTGTGGCATCAATGATGGTACACTGACTCTAATCCTATTGACACACATGAGGAAGAAACCGTCTCTGTGGCGGCTGGTTTGCACTCTGTGTCTCACATAATAGTCAAAGTCTGAACAGTTTGTGTCTAGCCTGTCAACAGAAATACTAGCTGACCTTATCCTGACACTAAACCTAGAAGTACTGGATGGAGCAAAGGTTGTTCTAGAGAAGAAAAGGTGTGTTTGTGGACAGGTGCAGCTACAAACCAAATAAACATCCAGGGATAACACGTAACATCATTTATCCTAGAAAGGTTGTTGAAGAAGGCTAAGGTGATCGTTTTACTACAGAAATAAAATTTTTAAGGGTACCTGGTTTAAATATTCTTCATGTATATTAAGTGTACTTGTGTTTTCCTATGAGTGCAGCAGTAGTGATGCCATGCACTCTCAAAAGGTACCCAAAGCTTTTAGGAGAGAAACACACCAGCACCATCACAGTTCATCCACTAACTTAACAGTAAGCATAAGAGGATCCTCAACATATCTGCTCTTTGTTTCTCCTAACTGGGGTGTTTGGTTTGTGCCTGAAAGGCTCAGAGTTAGTCTCACATGAGCAGAGAGCTCAGGTCCTGATACAGTCATGAAAAAAGATTATTTGACTTTTCACTCATTCTAAGCAGTCCATTGGCAGGTACAGTAGATAGCATCTCATGGTTGTTTTGGTTACCCTAAAGGTTCTCCCATTCTGCAGAGTTTTACAGTAATCGTTGGACATGTCTTTCTGTCTCCTTAAATAAACAAAGATAAATATAGCCTCTTACTGTATCTGATGGCCAGTTAATAAAAGAAATTGACTTGCAATCTATGTGCCCAGAAACATAACTGTTTTAGCAAAGTTTATTGATTTTTTTTCAGTGAACTTTTTATACTGTACATTTCCACTGAATATGGTCAGTAGTGTTTAATAGCTGCTATGCTGCTACCCTTTTAGGCCTAATACCACACAATCTGAAGATCAGATCAGAATCTTTACATATAATAATGGTTGTGGGGCTGAGTGATTAAGTGATTTTTTTCCCATTGGTTGAATTTTATGTTTATGAAGAATTTTTGGAAAATCTGGATTTTTTTCCACCAATTCATTTCTTGGGTTTGCACAGTTGAGTGACATCAATTCATCTCTTTTTGTTCTTAGATATCTACTCTTAACTGATATATAGCTCGCCATGCAATTCCCCAACCTGCAAACATCTAATGGGTCATATTTGTATCTTTTGCTGTATTGTCCTACAGGGATATTTCACAGCTTGATCTTTTTTTTTATTTTTAAATTAATGTTACCCTTCCAGATGGGAGGATTAAATGGTAGTTTTTGAAAGTAATGTAAGTATATTTTATTTTTTAATGTGTAAAGTAAAGTTTAAAAAAAAAATAATAATAATCTGGATTTGGTAGTAAAAGTCTGCAATTACATTTTTAAGGCATTTGCCCATTCATAAATAGATTTAAATATATCACTTTGTGAGGATTTGGATACAGTTTTAAAAAAACATGAAAAACCATCAATAAAAAAATAATAGACTTGCAAAAGCACAGCAGAAGTAAAGCACAGGACCAAATTTTAAGGTCAAATCACCTACAATGTGATTGTGTGAACATTTGTATTGCTTTGTGCTTCAGTTCTAACATTTTAAGTCTTTACTACTGTCTGAATCTGTTTAAGATCCAGATTAAACCAGCTGGCCACACTCTGCTTTCTTTGCAGACATTTTAAATGAGTTATTAATTATAAAGGTATTGCAGGCTGTGTTTGTAAGTGTGTGTGAGGTGTCAACAAGCAAATTGATGCACCACTTGTGAACTTACCCTCATGTGCATCTATGCACGGCCACAGAAATCGATCTCAATTAAATGAATAAACTAATTATATATTTATTATGCCCTGTAACACCATCAGTAGGGAAAAGAAGTCTTTTAGTAGTATTTTAATTACATTTTTCATCACGACAACCAAAAGTAAAAATAGAGAAGCCTTGTGGGGCCTTATTTGCTACATTTTGGAAACCCTGTATATTAATCAAACGTAATCAATCAGAATCTTCTAGAGACCTATGCCTACGTTCAATGCTCTTTATCTCTGGTTGGACCTTCCTAAATTCTGCGTCAGCCAAACCTGCTAAGTGTTCTGCAGAAGCAAAAATACGTTCACTGCCCCCCCCTTGATAATATGAAGCTCAGCAGTTCCTGCATGCCTTTGTGTGTAGGGCCAATGTGACTGAGTTAATTTCTTGCCAAACAAGCAGAAACGTTTATGCCAACACACACAATAAATAATAGCAAATACAAAAAAACTGAATCATCTGAATGAGTTTATTTTCTCTAACTGCTTTAGGCAAATACTTTAGTCGCTTGAGATGAAGCATGCCAAATGAGTTTCCTTAAAGGTGTTTCTGTAAATTGCTTGCTCTTTGTGTGCTTAAGCTTTAAAAATGCCACAGTCTATTAAAGCAGCTGTGCTACTATGTACACTAGCTAATTAGAGCCGTCTTTATTCACTAAAGTTAAAGATAATCAACAAGGTGTTTGCTTAGATAAACATCATGCTTACAGCTATGAGTACACATTTATAATCATTACTTGAATTCATTAACCATTAAAAATAGAACACCATCCATGGAGAAAAACAGGAGGTCTTAGCATGTAAATAAAAAAAATGACAGAACAGATGGACCATTACTACCTCTAGTTACTCTATCAATAATGTTTATTATGTCTTCTCACAAATGGCTTTTTGTATTCTTTGTTCAGACATCAAATATCTGAACAAAGAATATAAATCCCTCTAGATATTCACATAATTCTCATATATCAGTGTGCATACAACAAACTAAACCTTATATCATTTTAATCCATTTATGTTTTTAATGGTGAAAGACTCGACGGCGCAGACATAAAGTAGTACAGTGGTTTTCCACAGCAATTAGCATTGAATCATAAAGCATTGTTTTTAGATTGGAAACACACAGATCTGACAATCGTGGCAGTAAAGGATGGATGGATTTCTTAAAGCTATACCTTTAAGAAAACAGTAGATGATTTCTAGTTACTGTTGGGGGAATTATTCAGTTTATTTATTTTTACCTAATTATAGTATCTGTACAAGAGGCGTATCAAACCGTGTTTTCCGCCGCGGTCATATTAGCCGTCACCCTCTGGCTCAGAGTCTGACTCTGTAGGCTAGAGCAGGTATCCCCGAGGTCGGTCCTCGAGGAGGACCGACCTCGGGGACTAACTTTGGACTAACTCGGGGACTAACTCTGGAGGACTAACTTTGGGAATGCCTGGGCTAGAGGATCTCTGGATGGTTCAGACCTGGAAGCTGCGATGCCTCCATATTCCACAGCATCACTACTGTCTCCCTCTTAAACTGGCTGAAGGTTCAACTACATAAACCAATCCCAGACTATATGTTCTGGAACAATTATCAGTGTTTCCATCCATCTCCATTATAGAATGCTGAGCTAGCTCCAAAAGTGTTTTCCTTCTGACCTCAGCACACAGAGATGGGTTTAAGTGCTGCTGTGGAGCTACTAAATGTAGGATATTTGCATTAAAAATAAGCCCGCGTGATTCACAATAACTTGCATCCTCTACTCTTTTTAAGCCTATAGACAAGACATTTTCTCTATCCACTTTTAAAAGAATGTAGAGTTGTATATTGGAATCCAATATCTACCTTCTTATATTGTAACCTTAAAACAAAAAATGAATTCAGACTGAAAAAGATCCTTATAGCTGTGCTGATGACACACACATTCACACTGCAATATTAGAGAGTATTTTTTAACTCCGGTGTACTTTGCCATGACATTGCTGAAAATTACGACACTGTATGTATCTTATAAGGTAAATATTTAGATCTAGGGGTTTTTGAAATAAAAATGCAGCATGTAAACATCTAAACAGACTGACTGAATTCATCTCTGTCAGACATAAGAAGGAGGTGCAGTGTTGTGCTTCAAGGCAGCACCGAACTTTGAGGGATGTTAATTTTCTTCCTACTCTCTCATTCTGAAATGTAGGAGCAATGACAACATCAGTTTTTGAGCCTGTAACCTAATTACAGAAAGCAATAATGCCACAACTGCTCTAGAACCTGGCCTGGATCCCCTCTGGGAACAACACTTAGACCCAACACACTTCCACATATATATGTTTCTTTACTGAATAGGCCTAAAGAAAGAAGATACTTCCTTGTCACAAACATGGTGCGAGTAAATGCAGATCAGGATGGCACTGTTGGATTTTTTTTTAAATGAGTACAAATATTTGAATCTGATCAAGGAATTTGACATAAGTAGACATAACAGCGGCAGAATAGAAATAACTCACCGTCTATAATTTACACAATGCCTCCAAACTCAAAGTTATAAAAATGGTAAACTATAAAGTGTTATATGTGCATCTGATTTAAGCTCTTTTCAACTTAAAAATTTACCCAAGAAGTAATTTTATGACATAAGAGATCACTACCAGACTGTTTCACTCTAGGTCCAATGCAACTACATTAAAACATTCATTCATTTCATGCAGTATAAATTATAGCAGTGCTCTACTTTCTAAGGATCAAACTCATCCACAACAACTTCCAAATGCAGCCGCACAGATAACAGGAGCCAGACAGAGAGCTCAGATAATTCTCATTTTTTAACATAAGCCATCAAACTCCCATCTGTCCTCTAAAAAAGATTTTTGGACAATTTGAAAGGAGGAATATAGGCCTTCCAATGAGGTTTTATCATATCACAGCACTCACTTCTGGAATAACCTTTCTGCAGAACTCATGGATATTTTGAATATAATCTACTTTTTAGTTTGGCTTTTAGCTGACTATAACAAATGGAAAATATCAACTTTAAATTAACTAGACTTGTAGTTTTAGTGCACTTTTAGTTTAGCGTTTAAATTATTGTTTGATTGTTAACATTGCCTTTTATGATTTTTATTTCCTTATGTAGCCTTCTATATTACACAAAGATAAATAGAAGACCCTGCCAAGGGATGAAAACTCTCAAGTAACAAGAGCCATCCAATACCAGTTAACCGCTTACAACAAAAAAAAGACTAATTTCATATAGTGCTTTTGCAGCTGTGTCAATCTCATTTTTATACTGGGCAATCCGGTATAATCAAGACTTCAAAAGGACCATTCAAAGCTCTATGAATGAAAATTTTCTCACTAAAATTTTATTTCATAGTTTGATTTCCAAAAAGCACATTGTTCTGGTAATATAAATCTACTCCCATAGTTGTACACACTTCTTAGATGTATACTCCTCGATTTTATGACATTATATGGCTTCATTGGCTCTTGGGAGCCAGATGAATTGCATTGGAGGGCTGGATTATACCCATGAACCTCGAGTTTCATACATACAGTCAATTGTGTTTCATCCACCTGCAAAAAACTCATTCTGAGAAGTTTTGCTTTATAAACGCTCTTCACTTTGAATCGAAATCATTCCAACACATGAAAAACTGCTTACTGATTATAGAATTTATTATTGACAAAATAAAATATGCTGATTTCTAGATGCTGTGCTTGGAGGTTTACATACCCTACAATTTAAGGAAAATAAATACAAATCCTAAAAAAATGAAAATCATAATATTATTGTTGAATATATTAATAAATAAAACCAGTAAAAAGCCTGATGGAGATCCTGAAGTATAATTTTGTTGAGCAACACTTTGAGACAATCGGTGAAATTAGAGGTTTTCTGGACTTTTCAGGAAATGTTCAGTCAGATTTCTGCACCTGTTGACAGCTACATTTGTTCAGTGTTCATGAGAAAGGTACTTTAATTAGTCTGATTTTTTTATGATTATTTATTTAAACAAATTCATTCAAAATCAATATTCTATTTTAATAAATTATAACTTTGTAATGTTTTGGTCCAACAGTTTATTTGTCACTTATTACATTTTTCTATGGTCTAACTTTAGCAAATGTGGCCAAAGAACAAAGTATAGGAAATTATTAGGGATATATCCTATTTCCTCCCTCATTTATACTGAGCACAGTGTAGTAGCAGTTCTTCTTTGTCTGCAGGCCTTATCTGGCTGTGAAGCACAAAGTTATGTGCTGCTGTTACTATTGGCAGGGCATTGAAGGCGAGGCCTGCCAGCCCAGATAAACCTCCCTCTGTTCTCCTAGCAGACTTGCAGGCTTCAGGTCTGCTGCAGGTGTCACAGAAAATGTTCCCATAGCCATTAGACTTTAGTGCTCCTGGTGACATGTTGGCATCTCTGATTGGAAATAACTGAAGATGGGGAGAAAAGCCATGATGGGAGTTGCTGCGATGTAGACAGACCACACAGCACCGAGACAGAATGAGTGGGGTGATTTAGACCGAGATGGCAAACTGGGAAAACACTGTTTATATAATAAAAAATAACTGACATCTTATTTTGTTTTTATGGCTAATAAATACAGCTAGAAACTTAATTTCCATCAACATATAGATTACTGTGACATAACCGATTAGAGCTCAAACAACAAGGTTAAATGAAATAATTATAAACTATTTAGTTATCAAAAATGTGTTAGATGGTGTATACAGGTTTTAAATTATGCAATTTGCCTAAATAACAACCAATTCAGAGCAGTACTGGTGGTCTTCAGCATTAGTTGATGAGGGTGGTCGTTTGACCATATTGTGAAAGTGAGAGCAGGAAGAAGCTCCTTTATCCAATTCTATTTAGACTCACATCAGTTTAAAGGTACATTACTCTTGTTGTTGCATAAAACAGAATGATGAACAATAGACAAGAAAGTAATTTACACAACAGTTTGTTTGATAAGCCATCTTTATTTTGTCAATAAAATATCTAAACCAGTCATAACCAATTAAAAATCAGCGGGGTGCGAATAAATAAAAACATCAACCAGTAAACGTCCGTAGACATTTTTAATTATAATCTGTTGCCTTAAACAGAATTTAACAGTGAAATAAAAAGCTGTTTTTATGCAACCATGTTATACATTGAATTTTTAAATTACCATATATATATACATATAAAAAATTTTCTTTTTTTTTTAAAGTAGAGAACAATCATTCACTTTGGTATATAGACAATTTCTTGATTCACATATTTTATAAAACACCTGAACTGACCGTTTGTTTTTTTTGTTTTTTCTCCTTTCTTTTTATGGCTTAATGAGATAGTTTGGATAGCGGGTTTGAATAGTGACAATTTTATTTTTGATTATGGTCATGATGGAGAATCCTGCTTCACAGCAGCAGGTTGAGCCAAAGATACTAATAATGTGAAGGGTCATCTTTGAGCACACCATATCACTTTCCTTTCACTAGTTAATCACAGCTTTTTCAGCATTCCAGACTTTCTCAGCTCGTTTTCTCATCATCTTCTCCTTCTTTCCCATCACCTGGCTTGCCACAAGTTTGCCTGCTGTGTCTAAAAGTAGCTCGCAGCAGCCACCCAAACGGACACAGCTAATTGGCTAATTTGTATCACGCGTAGCCTGGTCCCGGCGCTCCGGACGGCTTTACCATATTAACAGACAAAGCAGCGCAAGTGAAGTTAGACACTGTCGTCCGGCAACATGTGGTAATTTATAAATGTTTTAAATCAGGTTGGGTCCGCATTACCCAGCAGGTGGGTGCAGATCAGGACCGCGGTTCGCTAATCCGTAACCTCTGGTCTAAACCATACGAGATTAAATGCTTTGTTGGGGATTTTAGACAATTTTAAAGAAACTAAGGTCCAGTTACATAAACTGTCATTGAAGTTTTCTACCGACTAAGGCTTGAATTCAAGGCCTCTTCTTCATATTTGACAGTGTTGAAGTGTGAAATGTTAAAATTAAGGTGTCAATTGACAAATTAACACAAAACCATTGTAAGATTAGGCATTACTAGGCAACAGGGAATGGACAACACAAAAAAGCCTATATTATCTTATCCAGAGCTGGAAAAGTATCAATTTAAATCTCATACCTTTTTCAAAATTTTTAGGATTTCATAGAAATCCTGTATAATGCCTTTCCTCTTTGGGGTGTAGGGGGAAATATGGTAATATTTGTAGTAATACTCATAATAAATGAAATGTAAAAACAAAGTACATTGTAAACTTTGCTAATGTGAAACAACATGCCCATCTGTGGAAGTGAGGCCAGTGCTAACGTAGACAAATAAACTCTAAGCCAAGACATGAAGCCGGCAGATTAGACCACCTGGTCCAACCATACTGGAAAATGATTTACACCCACTGCTTTGAGGCCGAGAAATGTGGACCAAAGAAGCCACTGTCATTTATTACCATCCTATTAGATGGTAATAAATGACAGTGTCCTCTGTTAGCATCATTTCATTTAGCAAAAGAAATATGAACTTGTAGGGTTTACTGGTTTGTTTGGAGAATAGAATGCCTTTGTATACACAGACGACAACAATACTCTTGCACAAATATTTCAGATTTCAGTTTTCTTGATGATGATACTACATGATTCATGGATCAAAAAGCAACTTTAAAACATAAACCTAAGCTTACATAGAAAAGTATCAAGTCAATTCCAGTTAGTCATGAAGTTACGACCACTGAAAGAGAAAATTAGCACCTCTATTCAATGTCTTAGACTAAAATGCTACCCAATGAACATCTGTGCACTGACATTTAGTTGGATGTCACATTGAGACTTGAAAGCAAACGTAAACATTTTTTACGGACCATTTAAACTCACCATATGGCAACAGCGCTGGCTGAAAGATGGTGCCTCCATCAACAATGAACCTACAAGTCCTAAATTGCTGAGAATGGCATAAAATTAAAAACAAAACAAATCTATTTACCTGGGCTTTAGTTGACCAGATGTCCTTCTGAAGGGATCAGTACACAGTGGAATGCTCTAAATGCAACTATTGAGATGAATTCCTAGTACCAGCCTTTGTAAAGATTCATTTTAATTTAGACAAATGCAATCTCCTTTCAAAACACTATAACTTATAGCATATAAAATGATGCTTTTAAGTTACAATTAAATTGTTTTAGCAAATGAACTGACATAAACAAGTTTATAAAGAATGTTCTGTTGTAGGAACTCCTCTAGTGATTTAAATAAAAAACCCAATTATATCATGAAATAAAGAACATCTTGGAAAACAGTGACCATCATCTTTAGAAGACTGTTTAACACCAACAGAGCGTCTTCAGTCAGAGGCTTCTCCAGATCTGGTGCAACACAGACCGATACAGAAGATCCATCCTGCCTACAGCTATCAACAAAAATTGGTAATGAGTTGCTACAAAATTTTATTTAAAAAATAATGGCTTACCTTAAAAATGATTAAGTAGTTATGTCTTTCTGCTTTGGGTTTATACATGCATACACATTTGCAGTTCTGCAAATTTGTGGCTATTACAGTTGAATATTCCAATCATTTCAATTGGTGCATCTTAGTACATGTACCATGCCTGTTCTGCAATGAGCCTTGTTAAATGTTCTTTTTCAATGGGGATAAAATCTCCACCTCAAAAGATCTGTGGCATAATTACCAGCATTCCTTAACTCACTGCTTAGCGAGGCTTCACTGGGGTTTTGGCAGAGTTTGGCTCTGGTCTCTGTTGGGTGCTCATGCTGTCTATTCTTCTCCACCTCTCATTTAAGGGGATCTCCTCCTGACTGAAGGGTCTAGTTGCCCCTCTTGGGTATCAATTCTTGGGCCTTGGAGTATAATGGGTTTGACCAGTCCAAGAGTGTGCATCAAGTCCATTCTTGTGTATCGTTACATTGAGCGTCTGTAGGAATGATGCTAGCACCAGTTTCTTTGTCAGGTTGGGTCACACACCCTCTCCTGAATCCCCTTAGCATCCCACTATATGAAGGTTCTTATCAGTATTTTTTGGAACCTTAATGGTGACAGCTAAAATAAAATATACCAGATCATTAGCTGGTTCAGATTGACAGACCAGCTGTTCGTAAATCCTTCTAAATCTCCAAATGGACACTCCACCCCTGCCCTCAAGGATTGCGATTTCTGCTGACAGGAGCACAGGTATTCACCTGTATACAAGAGCATAAGTGCTTCCATGACAGAGCATGAAGCATGCAGTGTGGGATGGCAGCCCTAAAAGAGAATAAGACCTCGACCTGCCATCCCACACTGCATGCAGACCTAAACAAGGACCGCTGTAAGGTGAAAATGCAGCTGACTTGAGGTACTCCAACAGACAAGTTTTTCATGTATATGTGCAAATAAGTAGGTAAAAATGTTTGGAAACAGCGTTTCCACAGCTGCTACTCTGATCAAAGTCAGGATAAAGGCTTAATTACAGTATAATTTTGACAACTTATATTACAACCCGTTGGGCTAAAATACACATAGGAGAACCCTGTAAATACAGAGGCTATTTTCTGCCTGGAGAATAGACAATTTCTATCTGTACTATTGCATTTGACATAATCCCTTTTTAATGTGATAAAAAGTACAAATAAATTCATACATCAAGCAAAACATGATAGCAAACGTTGACAAATTAAACATCCTGCTTAACTTTTGAAAGTACATTTGGTGTGTATCTCTTTGGCTGCTGCACTGATAGACAGGACACATAAAAAAACAACAATAAATGTAAATAATGCGTAAATTCTAAGTTGAGCCTAATCTGCATAAGAATTCAAATGTGCTAAATGGTTTTTCCTACTCACCTTAAAACCTTTCCCTAGTTTTTTAGGTGTACAATTTCACAGCACCTTATTAATTGTTTATTGTACATGTTTTTATGAAAGTTGGAAAAAGCGATACTTTGAAACAAAGTATTAACAAATGCACCAGCTTTGTTTATTGGTAACTAATATTTCTGTATGAAGTCTGTGGAAAAAAACTTTTAGTAGTCCTATCTTTTGTTTGGAGTAATTTCAACTTATTTTCTCAAATTACCTGCATAACAAGGTTGTTCACTATTCACTCAGTGCTATTATTTCATTTCCTTTGTCATAATTTGCTTGTATTTTAAGATAACCGTAGCACTAGGCCACAACTGTAAATGCACTGATAAAAGATGTTAGAATAATACCGACAAAGAAGGGTATTTTCTAACAGTGTTCAAACAGACTTCTAAAACTAAATGATCAGTAAGCTGTTTAAAAATGCAGCATGCAAAACACAGAATGTGCAAATATTACTAAACAAAGGATCTTACTAAACAAAGGCATTTCTCATATCTTAGAAAAGTGGCAAAGAAAACAAATCAGGTAACAAGCTACAACCTAAAATGCTTAAAAGTAGATTTCACAGACATTTACATTACAAAGATGTTGCATAATTTCTTCCCTGTTTAATATGTTACTTCAATCCCTCTAACACCAGTAATGGATGTGTCAAAGTGTTTACCATATGTATTTAAAGAAATAGACAGAATAATTGTAACAGTTTCAAAGCTCAGACGCAGAGCAGGGACAACAATTACTATATTTTATCAACGATATGAATTAACACATAACAATAACATTAAGAAAGGTAGGCGTAAAAATTTCAGTAAAAGCATCTTTCAGTGGTACATGGGGCTACCATAATTAGAACATTTTTGTTTTAAAGAGGAGATTTCAATCAATTTAAGCCTAATCTTTATTATTTGCGGTTGTATTAAACATATTTAAACAGGTCATGTACTTATTAATACATATTAATTACCTAATAATTTGATAAGAAAGTGTAAATCTCCAACAGAACATATATTTTTACTTGACTAGTTATTGATCTAAGTAATCAGTTACATCTGAAATACAGCTGTTAATGAGTGTAAACAAAAACAAAGTGATTTTAAAGAAAGCCTCCAGAAGCAGTGGCAGCAGATCCACCAGCTGGGTAAGCAATCAGATCTTACCATGGTGGAACATCAATGCACGGTTTTTGCTGTAGTAGTAGTTTATATTTAGACTGGTCCATTCTATTTTAATGCTATTTAAACATTGTTTGCATGAAGAGATTGAACTGTTTGCATTAAATACTCCAAATCATTTAATACATTAAACTTCTCCAAGCAAGTGAAGGTCAGTAAAAAAGGTTTTAGAGTTTACTAGGATTTTTTAGTATGGTAATCTAGCGCAGATCTAGCACAAATAAACAGTGTGTTCCAGTCATGTAATAGGAACATCTGGGGTGGCAAAAAAAACCTAGAGGTAAATATGAAACTCTCCAGCTACCGAAAGACAACGGGGGTATGGGTCTCCCAAAATTAAGGGGAGTACATTTCTGTGCAGCTCAGCTTAGAGATGTTGTATGCTGGTGGACACCAGACTACATAGCTAAGTGGAAAGATATGGAGAAAGAGCTTGGAGGACACCCAATGCAAAGTGTTATTGGGGATGAAGATAGATATGAGAAGATCAAAAAATACATGGATCCAATTACAGAGTTCAAACTGGAACTGTGGTTCAAAACATTAAAAAACACAAGATAAAGAAAGAAATGAAAGTGCTCAGGTGGGTAGCATATGATAGCGACTTCAAACCAGCAATGTATGATAAAGGCTTCAAACAATCGATAAGCAAGGGGATCACAGGATGGTTTACCCTTCAGAAAGACGGGGAGCTGGAGAGTTTTCAACAACTCAAGGGGAAGTATAATTTAAATAAACGTAAATTTTACAGATACCTGCAATTCAGAAACTATTATAAGACAGAAATCAGGTGGGATCCATCTGTGGAAGTGAATGGGCTGATCAAAACAATGATAAATTCATTCGGAGGAACAAAAATTAAAATCATTTCTACTCAATAAACTTTAAATTAAGTATATAAAAGAAAATTGGGAATCAGAGCTTAACACGACAATTTCTGATGAAGATTGGTTAGATATGTGGAAAACACGTCAGACATCCACAGATTCACTTAGATGGAGGCAGTTCACATGGAAAAATCGAATATGATTTATCATCACCCCTAAATTCAAGAATAAATATAAGAGTATAAACACAGGGTGTTGGCGGAATTGTGGATCAGTGAATGCCGACCACTCTCACATATTTTGGAACTGTCCTAAAAAATTTTAAATTTTGGAAAAATGTACATGAAACTGTGAAGACGATTCTGGGATATGATATTCCTATGAGTAGTGTTGTACTATATCTTTGCAATTTGAACAACATCAAAGTAAGTGTAAAAGACAGATATCTGATTAAGATATTGTTAATAGCTACCAAAAAAGCAATTACGAAGAAATGGGGACAGGCAAACCCCCCTTGTTAAGAAGAATGGACTGGAATAATAGAAGAAATCACGTTACGGAAAAACTGACACGTTCCATCTCGATATGAATATAATAGTATAACTGGACAGCACTGCAATGAATCACAATATGAATGAAATTATTAGGATTCTTTAGAAAGAGAGACATAATTAACTGTTCGCCTTAATTAAATCATATAGGTTGTGGCTTAATAAACAAATTCAAATGAAAAACCATTCCTTTGAAAATACAATGCTGTTGTAGTTTAGTGTTTAGTAGCAGTTTTTAGGGATATTTTACCCCTTTGACAATCTTAAATATAATGAAAGATCAATGTCAAATGGACAGTAACATACTTCCCTGTACTCTGCAACGAGGGCAGCTTCATAAACCCTCTGCTGATGAAACAAAAAGAAAAAAGAAAATCATGTTCAATAATATGTGTAGGAGTGGAAAAAGAACATTGAAGTATGTGTAGGTGCTTTAAACGCTCGTTCAGCTTAGCAGTTATCCAACCCCCATCCTTCTCTTTGAAAATACAAAAGGCTGGAGGCAGACATGGGTTCAAGATATTGTAATTACAAACAACCTTCACCAAACTGCTGCTGTGGAAACATGTATGAATAGAAAGAAAAAAAATTAGTGAGCCTAATGATTTGTTTATTGACCTCAGTGGTGACAGCAAAACTGCTTAGAATGAAAAAACAGAAGAAGATATACCCAGCTGCTAATGTCAACAAGCCCAAATTTGCTGCTGCTTCTAATTCTGAAAATAGGCCCAAAGGTTGATGTGCTTCTAAAAGGGATCTTAGAGAAACAGTGTCACTCTGTGGTAACACGGTTTATACACAGCAGCGTATTAGCAGTGCTTCACTAACTCTATTAATTGTGGAAGCGGCTGACCTGGAATGAGGACATCGCTGGACAGCGGAGGAATCGAGAATCAGACCACAGTTTGTGAGACCCGAGTGTCATCTGTCCTACTAGAGAGTCAGCAGCACAGGACCTCAATAAGATCTGACACTCTCACCATTCCCTTTTATTCTGTATATCTTACCTGTATTCCCTGAGTCCTTGTATTCAGATGACTGCAGTTATTGGATGAATCAGATGGACATAGCGTTGTTTGCTCTGTTCTAGGAACTCCTCGGCAACCTTCGAAAACAAAGTTTCCTCATGAAATTAAGAACGTTACCGAGAACAGCAGGCAAAAGACTGTTCAATAGACTGAGTGTCTTGATTTAAAGGCTTTTAAAGCTCCAGCACAAGGCAAAAAGCTACCTCCCTGCCTACAGCTATCAACACATACAACAAATCATTAGAAAAAAAAAAAAAAAACTAATACAAAACTTAATTTCACTTTTGGATGAATTAAGAATTTATTAAGTTAGACTGAAATAAAATGTATTTGTTGATAAATTTTAGCAAATAATGGATACCAACTATCAAACAGTGTGTAAGTTTTACAGAATTTGAACCACAAAAGCTAAAGCTATGGCACTTGAGGAGTTATGGATGATACATATTACAGTAAAGAAGATTTTCCATCTAAAATGGAAAATTTTCCTACACGATCAGGATAGAATAAAAAGACCTTTAATCTCGATCTGCCAGACTTATAAAAAATTTTAAGTGTTTTGTAGAGGTTTGCAATAATTACAGTCCTGGTTATGTTTTTCTCTCAGCAAAGGGCATGCTTTAGAGTCTGTATAGTCCAGTTAACAATTCAATGCAATTATCAGATTAGTTGAAAAACAATAATGTAATATTTTGATTTTGATGCCTACAGCACATATATTTTGAGTTTATTATAAAGGGTAACAAAAATGTCCAAAATTGAATGACTTCATAATGTCAAACATTGCTTACTACAGTACAAGAGTGATTCATGAAAAGAGAGGATGATAAAAATTTACTGTAGCTTGGATGAAAAAAAGCAAGTTTTCTTCTTACATCAACAATAACATCCAGTGAGGAGAACCAAGTAATGAGGCGATATGCTCACTACTTCATTTTACGTCTCACATTCATATCAATAATAATTCAAATTCATGGGATATGTACATTTTAACCTTCACGTTATAACAATTAACACTTTACAACAGAAATAGGAGAAACAGACAGACAAACCCCTATTTATATTTTAAAAGGATGATAAAAAATGGAGGGAAAACATTGCAGCGGGATAACATGTAGATACACGTCAGTGTTCCCCCAGATCGACAAAAAAAATGGAAAGTTAGAAAACAGCAATAATTTATTCATAACAGGTTGGTGAAAAAGAACATAAAATGAAGCTCTTATTATGTGTAAAAGATAACACTGGGGGGTATTTTTTGAAGGCATAACGAACAGAAACTCAAACTTATCTTGCGGTAAAAGAAAGACTGTTGCTGTGTTTCAACACTCAAATAACAGCATGTATTTATTGTCTGCTTTATCTAATCTTTAACCTTGAGTGTTTTTATCCAGATCTGTCCTGATGCAAATTCTTTCTTGTGTGTGTTAAACTCAGAGGCTCTAACCCATTTGATTCCACACTGGGTGTTGAAGTAGGACTTCATTTTGTTTATTGAGAATCAGATAAAAAAATCAGGTCTGAATAAAATGAGACGTAGGAAAAGAAATCAGTTGGCCTTAAAAAATCCCAAACCCCACTATGGTGAGAGAAATTATTTCTGAAGATGCAGTGCACAGCAGAGTACATTTTGCTGGAAAAGCTTTAAAGTTACTGAGTGAATCCCTAGTGTAGATCAACAGTAAAATGCACAAGCCCTCGACTCAGGTCATCGTTTAAAACTAGTTTTAAAGAATTTTTTGTATTTGATAACATTTACACCAAAGGGTCAGTCTATCAAGCAGCAGTGGTGGAGCTAAGGGGTGTTAGGCTCTCTTAGCGGGCTCGTCTCCTACCCGTATGTACATGTGCTGGTCATAAAATTAGAATATCATGAAAAAGTAGATTGATTTCAGTAATTCCATTTAAAAAGTGAAACTTGTATATTATATTCATACATTACATACAAACTCATATATTTCAGATGTTTATTTTGTTTAATTTTGATGATTACAAATGACAACAAATGAAAATCTCAAATTCATCATATCAGAAAATTAGAATATTACTGAAGACCAATAAAAACAAAGGATTTATAGAAATGTTGGCCAACTGAAAAGTATGAACATGAAAAGTATGAGCATGTACAGCACTCAGTATTTAGTTGGGCCTCCTTTGGCCTGTATTACTGCAGCAATGCGGCGTGGCATGGAGTCGATCAGTCTGTGGCACTGCTCAGGTGTTATGATAGCCCAGGTTGCTCTAATAGTGGCTTTTAGCTCTTCTGAATTGTTGGGTCTGGTGTATTGCATTTTCTTCTTCACAATACCCCATAGATTTTCTATGGGGTTAAGGTCAGGAGAGTTTGCTGGCCAATTAAGAACAGGGATACCATGGTCCTTCAACCAGGTACTGGTAGCTTTGGCACTGTGTGCAGGTGCCAAGTCCTGTTGGAAAATGAAATCTGCATCTCCAAAAAGTTGGTCAGCTGCAGGAAGCATGAAGTGCTCTAAAACTTCCTGGTATGTGGCTGCGTTGACCCTGGACCTCAGAAAACACAATGGACCAACACCAGCAGATGACATGGCACCCCAAACCATCACTGACTGTGGAAACTTTACACTGGACTTCAAGCAACGTGGATGAAGTGCCTCTCTTCTTTTCCTCCAGACTCTGGAACCTTGATTTCCAAAGGAAATGCAAAATTTACTTTCATCAGAGAACATGACTTTGGACCACTCACCAGCAGTCCAGTCCTGTTTCTCTTTAGACGCTTCTGACGCTGTCTGTGGTTCAAGAGTGGCTTGACACAAGGAATGCGACAGCAGAAACCCATGTCTTTCATACGTCTGTGTGTGGTGGTTCTTGAAGCACTCACTCCAGCTGCAGTCCACTCTTTGTGAATCTCCCCCACATTTTTGAAGGGGTTTTGTTTCACAATCCTCTCCAGGGTGCGGTTATCTCTCTTGCTTGTACACTTTTTTCGACCACATCTTTTCCTTCCCTTCGCCTCTCTATTAATGTGCTTGGACACTGAGCTCTGTGAACAGCCAGCCTCTTTAGCGATGACCTTTTGTGTCTTGCCCTCCTTGTGCAAGGTGTCGATGGTCGTCTTTTGGACAACTGTCAAGTCAGCAGTCTTCCCCATGATTGTGTAGCCTATAGAACTAGACTGAAAGACCATTTAAAGGCTTTTGCAGGTGGTTTGAGTTAATTAGCTGATTAGAGTGTGGCACCAGGGGCCATCAATTTTGAACCTTTTCACAATATTCTAATTTTCTGATATGATGAATTTGAGATTTTCATTTGTTGTCATTTGTAATCATCAAAATTAAACAAAATAAACATCTGAAATATATGAGTTTGTATGTAATGTATGAATATAATATACAAGTTTCACTTTTTAAATGGAATTACTGAAATCAATCTACTTTTTCATGATATTCTAATTTTATGACCAGCACCTGTATATTACACTTAAATCCATTATAGTGTATCCTTCATTTCTTCTAGGTGAAATCAAATGATGTTCCTGTTGATTTGTAAAGAGAAAAATATATTTTTGTCAAATAACTCTGACTGAAACTAAAATACATTTATAATATACCATATTTAACACCATTTCCAATAAATCATGTTAAAACAGAGGCAAGGAAAGCTAAAGTTAGAATTCAGGCATCTTTTGGAAACCCTCAACTCAGCATATATCCCCTAAAATAAGCATAAACTTTAAGGCCTGTGGCCTGAATATGGCCCACAACTGCAATTTGTCCAGGAGACATGTTGTATTTCTTTAAGTGTATAAAATGGCTTTGTACATTTATTATACATCTGAAAATAGCTCTTTTAAAGGTTTGATAATTCCGAAGTGGTCAGGGTTTAGTTTCACAGCCCTACCCTGAGAGTAGTGAGATACAGTTTTGGTGCTAGACGTTTTGTAGAAGAATGCCCAGGGTCAAAAAGTACCTTGAATATAAATAATAAAGATTCAAATGTTTTAGGTTAGGTGTTTTTACATTATTTAAAGTGTAAATGATTGCTAGGCAGGCAAAACGTCTCGGGTATATGGAGCTAGATCAGTCTCAATGTTTATAAATACACGTGATTCATTCATGCACAGGACAAGTTGCACACATGCACAGAACGATTTACACAAGCACAAAAAATCCACACACACACACACACAATACAAGATCCACACACGCACAGCATGATTCATGCAAGCACACAAGATCCACACATGCACAGAACAAGATTCAAGTATTGCTAGTCCATAGACAATTGTAAATTAAATTACAAAGTGCCAGTGGTCTTTAAACTTCCCTACATTAGTGTCTGGATCTGAGACTGCCCTGATGTTGGGACTTGCTCAACAGCCGATACCACACTGTGACGTCACAAACCGGTAGGTGTTAGTAGTGTTCTTTGACGAACATGGATGCCTCCAGTATAACACATTCAAATGAAAATTACTCTTACCTCAAAACATTTCTCATTTATTGAACAGTATGTAATAATTTTATATTTAAAGTTCTTTCAGAAGTATGAATTCTGATTATGACCGGACTTTTCCTTTAAGAAGTGGTATAGACCAGTTAGAAAGTTATATTTTCCTGATGAACAATGGCATATGCCAGTTGAAAAGTGGCTTGCCAGATAACACATTTGGCTCAAGGCGCTGCAAAAAAAAAAAAAAAAAAAGACTGAAAGCTAGTTATGGTAATATAAGGCCTCATGAGGCATTAATCCACTTGAGCAAATTGCCTTATTAAGATCAATTTCTTGAAGCCATATTTGCAAATGAAAACTCCTTTAGTCCAAGTGTATTTTTCAACAACAGTCCATTTTATACAACAATAATAATGAATACAAACCCACTGGGTAAGGGCAAGAGCAGCAAAGAAATCTAAAATAAAGCAGTCAAAAAAGATTGAAGATGGAGGGAAAGAAATATAGTCAATTAAAAATAACATATTTATATACACACACATATATATATATATATATTAGGGCTGCAACTAACGATTATTTTGAAAATCGATGAATCGGCCGATTATTTTTTCGATTAATCGATGAATCGGACACAAAATATTTTTTTTATATTAACCTCTTTATTCCAAAATAAACATTTTAGACAGAACAAACAAGCACACAAGTACAGGTTTCTCATTAACTGTACTGGTGCAATATGAAAAATAAATGTTTGTTTTAAAACTACGCAAACTTACATGAGAAATGTAGCTGTACATCCACAAAATATAGGGTACTTTGTTTCATAAAGCGCAAAAAGAGACAGGCATTTTTGTTTTTTAAAGCCCCTAAGGGGTTCAATCAATAGGCCCCCCCATTTCAACAAATGAGGTTTTTTTAGACTAGAAGAGTTCAGCCTTTTAAGACAGGAAAGTATAGCAGTTAAAGTTGCTACTTGAGAAAATACTGAACCATAGAGATAAAAATAGCCCTGTGATTCAAATTATAAATTGTATTTGGAATAAAAATGAGAGAACTAGGGGTGCTAAAAAACACATCCTCCAAAGACAGATATTTACATGGGAATGTGGCAGATAATTAATTGACATATTACTGATCTTGCTGGATTTTATTCTGCTTTACTTCCATAAATTGCAGGATCTTCTTTACTTTATCTTTGCCAGAAGATTTAAACTTAAAATGCCTTGCCCTCATAATTTGCAAATTAATTTATTTATAAAGAAAATATAAACGCTGCTTAAGCTAATTCAAATGAAATTAAAAGTAAAATAAGTAGCCAACCTTATCACTGTCTGTAACCTACTAACAAGCTAAGGAAAGCATCAGATGAGCTACCTGAGAAACTAACTTACGTTTCCCCACTTTAAAATGAAACAAACATGATGGTTCATCCTGCTGATCAGCTCTCTTCACTGCCATTGAAGGCTCCAACATGTTTTCTTTTCAGGTGCTGCGTCATAACAGTGGTGCTTCCGTGCCATGTTTATTTGTTTTTACAAAAGTCGCGTGTTACGACTTTTTTCACTTTACAAAGCGCAGGCTATTTTAATTATTGTGATCAATTTGCGCCGTCAATCCCGGGGCATGCGCGCTTCATTTGCAGTCTGGACGCTGAGGGTAAACTCCTCACTAAAATCCTGCGGCTCGGACTGCAGCGCTGAGAGGGATTCTTGTGGGAGAGAGAGAAAGGCGTTGGGATGGGGGAGGCGCCCCACGGCAGCAGCTGCCGCTGTAGGAGGAGAGTAGGAACGATACATGCTTTCACGTAAGAGTCTCCAAAAGCCGCCAGTGACACCGTAAAAAGTCGCCAGATTTGTCGCTAGTCGCTTTTTAAAAAAATAGTCAC
Source organism: Cyprinodon tularosa (assembly GCF_016077235.1). Lineage (NCBI taxonomy): Eukaryota > Metazoa > Chordata > Actinopteri > Cyprinodontiformes > Cyprinodontidae > Cyprinodon > Cyprinodon tularosa. The sequence goes on along the minus strand of NW_024038531.1, from coordinate 447,018 downwards.
TGGAGGGGTCTGAAAAGTCGCTGAGTTGGCAACACTGCAACTGCGGCGCTGACTCGCTCCGCCATATTTTTTTTCTTCCCTGGGATGACGGCGGCGGCGGATGAAGCATTAATCGCGCGACACAACTAATCGATGATTAAATTCGTTGCCAACGCTTTTAAAAGTCGATTTTTATCGATTTTATCGATTCGTTGTTGCAGCCCTAATATATATTATATATATATATATATATAAATAATTCTCAACTCTGCCTTTAAGAAAGGAGGCTGAAAAACGGAACAATTTGGTCTAAGCATATGGCAATTTTTAAGTAAACGACAAACTAAATAAGCCTAACAAATGCATTTGTCATCTTCATTTCCAAAGAAATATCAAAGCCTTCTACTAAAGAATTACCCTATTAGATACGAGAACCGATTGGAAGTGGTTCTAACCCAGCAATTCTCCTGGAATCGTTACATTTTTATTTTTGATTGCTAGTTTACTAAGCTAAGCACAACTATCATTTTGTGCTGCAGTATTCAAAAGCCTGGCTCAAAAGTAAATAAAGAAATGACCAGTCAGCTACGACACTGACGATGGGATTATATTATGCAGAGGATGGTGCACAGCCGACATGATTAAACAACACCTAACTCATCTATGACCTGGTGCACTAGTGTTGTAATGCATGTTACCACAGGGAATTTGTTCCTCTTCTTAAATTATAGTACGCCTTCTAGTGGGAGCACAGAGCCTTTTTCCTCTTACTTTACGTCTGAACAGATATACGCCTGGTTTCCTAGACGATCAGGATAGAATGAAAAGAACTTTAGTCTTGATCTGCCTGACTTATAAGTGTAAGTTAATCTGTTGTTTATTATATTTTATTTAGAATCTCTTTTAATATGATACAGGATTTTCGCCAGCCTATTTCAGCATCACAAACCATTACACTGAAAATTCAAGTTTTTTTTTTACAATTTTAATATAATTAATGCTCTGAGTGGGTTTGTCTGTCAGCCAAACACATGTTTCAGTCTCTATACTTTAGCTAACGATTATTCGATTACTAAATTAGTTGTTGAACCATTGGTTAAAATGATGCTTTCAAACAAAAAGCTCCATGTGAAAATGTAGCTGTATGAAAAGAAAATTAATAAGATTATATCAGAGTTCATAGGTTTAATATTTATGTGGTTGAAGATAACTATTTAATAATTTATAGTAACGTTCACACAAGGTTAGATGTTCAACAAATTTAATTGCTTTCATTTAATTACAAATTTAATTTCAGAACATTTCATCAAGACAGAACTCTGTTAGCCATCTTATTGAAAAGATTAAAAATTGTATGATCTTGTCTTCCTCCTAAAAGTACCGCAAATGCAGAATTAGGAATCTAATTTGGTACGAGGAATCAGAATCAGAACCGGAATCCTTCAAATTCAAACCATGCCATACCATAGTAAAAAACACTACATACAACAATGACATGCAAACAATGGCAGGTTAAAACTGGTAAAAAAAAAACAGAAAAACTTTTATTAGTGTTTTTGCATTACTTTCCTATTAAAAAAAGTTATTTCTTGTGACGACTGCAGTGTAACAAAACCTCAGGGAGTTAAAAAGGCATTACTTGCTTGTTTGTTGACATCTTCTTTAGAAGCATTTAACAACAACAGAACAACACTTACATAACCATTTGACATGTTTTTTGTTTTTTTCTATGCTATTGTTCGTTTTAAATCCTCCAATGCAGCATTGAAATGAGGACAATATGATGATTTTCTTAATCCCTGATTATTTGAGAGAAGAGAAAAAAGTCACAGGCAGCCTGCCACAGCACAGCATTCAGCACACATCTGTAACTTAATGTTTTAAATGTAGAGATATGTCGAGGCCATAATGCCGTTGGACCCTTGTAACCGGAATGCTTTTAACCTATTTGACACAGATTTATTTTTATGTTCAATGAACCGGCAATAGAATAGCAGCTAACATTTTTTTATTTTACTGTACAGTCCTTTTGAAAACCAATCTAATGTCATACAACCTTGGATTCTTGAAGAACCAAAGTTTATCATAAAAATTTTAAACAGAACTGTTTTTTTATTAAAGAAATCAGTATAGTGGCAAATATTCCTACTAATGCAAAGACAATATTTGATTAAGACATCACCAAGGAATTTGTCTAAACACCAGCTAAATTTGTTTATGGGTAAAAGTTGTACATTGCTGTTATAGTATGATATTATTTAACTTTTTTTAATTAGGCTATGTACTGTAGCCAAACTCCAGGAAGCTGCTGAACACTTAAACACTAAAGATGTAGTATAAAAACGGCCTTAAAACCTAATCTGCGTGATAGTTTAAAGCAACAAATTAGGGAAAGGTGGCGATGTGTTACCTCATGGCTCAATAAATGGTGTCAAACTCTTTTTACAAAACAATAAAAAGAACCAACGAACCAACGCACTAACAGCTCAGACCTTTTCTGCAAATTGAATTTATCCAGAGTCATAAAATGACAAGTTCTGACCAAAACCCTTAGTAGCACCCCTTTTCTCCCACAGCGTCGTCAAAGCCCGCCTTAGACTAGCAAAGAAACCATTAACACTAATGAGAATCAATGGAGGTTTTAAAAATATTGGCAGCCTAGCACAGGGACGACTCTCTGTGCCATCTTTATTAGTCAGAAAAAAAAGTGAGTGATACTCAAGGTTCTGGCAGCTTTAAAAGGCAGCACATTGATCTGAAGGTCAGGCCAAGTGATGTCCACCCAATTAATAGTCCGTGTCATTCCTCATTGCTTCTTAGCAGCTGTCAGTCATTTCTCAGGTAGACTAAGGTCAGTATCACACATTCACACAGGCATGTAGGGGTTAGGACTCAAAGGGAATAAAGCCCAGGCAATAAGAAGAGGAAATTAAGAGTCAATCTCACTGAATTGAGCAAAAGAGCACAACCCACTGCTCAGCAAATGAAGCACACTCAATAGTCAATAATATTTTCCCTCCAAGTCTATGCTCAGTTAAGACAGGTGACCATTTAATACTCAGCTCACTATTTTATGAAGGACTACACCGTTATAAAAATGTTGCCAATATTAATATCTCATATTATCATTGCCGTAATGGCTGATATCCAATATTTATTGATACTGCAAATGTGAGTTTAATCAAATTTGTTAGTTTAGTCAAATCTGAGTAGGTCCACTCAAAAACCCAACCAGACTGACTCCATAAATCTAGTCTTAATAGAGGACTGGTGGGACAGCCAGAGAAACCTAGAAGAAATCCCATTGGCAGTTGCTTCAAGTCACAGAAAACAAGTGAAATAAGTTGCTCAGGTTAGATGACATACATTTTTTTTTTATATCAGCTAAATTAAAAGCGTTGCTGGGCAGAACACCAACACTATACATCACCCTGAATATAAAGGTGGGGGCAGGATCATGCTGTGGTCAGTATTTGTCTTCATTAGAGACCTGGTCTGCAGGCAGAGCAGATGGGAAGCTGGATGGAGCTAAATGCATGGCATCAATTAAGTCAAGAGCAGCTGTGAAAAAACTTGATAGTGGGATTGAACACCACTTCCCAACCACACAAAAACTAAACCTAGACCAAGATCTTAAAAGAAAAAGGTCTGGATAAAAAATATGTTCAATTGGAGACTTAAGGCCCACGCAGAGGTTCTGCAACCGTCATCACGCACCTTTAAAAAAATCCTGACTACACGTCGGACGGTCGCAACTCGCGCAGAGCTCAAGCGGAAGTGCGCAGACAAAAAACAGCTGTGATTGGTCCTTGGTATGCCTTTCCGGCTGTCTGTGTTGTGTGGTCGTCCTACTTGATTCGGTGCCGGGGCGCGCCATTTTTAAAAACCGAGGAATAACAACAACAATGGACAACCACGACGAAAGGTTGATGGAGGAGGTTCAGAAGTACAACCACTTGTACGATGCCTCAGACATGTTGTTTTGGAAAATAAACACTCCCACCGGCGCCGCCGAAGAAGTTCTTGCAAGTACTCGGATAGGCTACCCCTTGCGCTTTGGCGAGAAACTGCTGTGCAGTCCTAGAAATTCCAGACCGACGTTGCAGAAGCATACCAGCAAAACTGGTTCACCTCCAGACGCAAGCAACGTTTGATGTGTGCGGTTGCAGAAATACAATTCGCCCTTTAGACAATGTTAAAACTGCTGTTTAAAGATGCTCTCCATTCAATGGGAAAGAGTTTTAGCTAATATGCAACTTAAGAAGGAGGCATTCTGTCTCTAAATGGTAAATCAACAGAAATATTGACTCACCGGAGTGAAAAGAAATGCAAGGCACAGTATTTTAGTAGTAAAATAAACTCTTGTAAAATAAATTAACCAAGGATTATTTCGTTCCACTTCTACTTTTTGTTGCTCTATCACATAAAATCCTCAAAAAACATTCAGTTGTGAATATAAAATGGTGAAAATGTTTGGAAACTTTCCAAAGCCACTACATACAATAGCTCAGCACTGAATGTAATAAGTGTCTTTATATTTATCAGCCCTTCTTACTAAACAGTCAGAGCTTTTAAACACAAACCTAAGACAAAAAGAAAAAAGGAAAAATATATTTTCTTAAGAAGTAAAAATACAAAAAACAAAAGCTAAAACTGAAAGAGATAATGGCTGTGATTTTAAAACTTGCTCTTAAAAGCTGAGACTAGTAAGCTCCTTTTGCTCTAAAAGCTTGGCTTTGTCAGCCAAGCTCTGGCAGAATTGTATCCTGGCTTTACTGCTTTAGTCGGTTCAGATTGTTTTTGCTGCTAAGGAGCAATTTTTCATCAAAAAACTACCGTGACAGCTGAGAGTCTGTCTACAAAATCTAAGAGGATAACATGGCATTTCTGTTGAACTTTTATTGCTTGGGGACGAGCTGGCTGACAGCCAACCATGGATTTAGCACTGGGAGGAAAAGAGATAGATACACAAGCTGAGCAACAAAGATAAAATAAATGATTACATCAAAATAAAGAAAAATTAAAAAGGGATACATCTTCTAAGAAAGAAGTAACTCTCGCTATGATAACCCTTTGTAAAAACCCCTAAGGATCTAACTAAACACTATAAAAACCTGCCATCGATACCCTTCAAGTGTTGCTATTTTCTTTTAAAGTGATGCAGCATTTGTAAACATACAGGTGCTGGTCATAAAATTAGAATATCATGAAAAAGTAGATTGATTTCAGTAATTCCATTTAAAAAGTGAAACTTGTATATTATATTCATACATTACATACAAACTCATATATTTCAGATGTTTATTTTGTTTAATTTTGATGATTACAAATGACAACAAATGAAAATCTCAAATTCATCATATCAGAAAATTAGAATATTGTGAAAAGGTTCAAAATTGATGGCCCCTTGTGCCACACTCTAATCAGCTAATTAACTCAAACCACCTGCAAAAGCCTTTAAATGGTCTTTCAGTCTAGTTCTATAGGCTACACAATCATGGGGAAGACTGCTGACTTGACAGTTGTCCAAAAGACGACCATCGACACCTTGCACAAGGAGGGCAAGACACAAAAGGTCATCGCTAAAGAGGCTGGCTGTTCACAGAGCTCAGTGTCCAAGCACATTAATAGAGAGGCGAAGGGAAGGAAAAGATGTGGTCGAAAAAAGTGTACAAGCAAGAGAGATAACCGCACCCTGGAGAGGATTGTGAAACAAAACCCATTCAAAAATGTGGGGGAGATTCACAAAGAGTGGACTGCAGCTGGAGTGAGTGCTTCAAGAACCACCACACACAGACGTATGAAAGACATGGGTTTCTGCTGTCGCATTCCTTGTGTCAAGCCACTCTTGAACCACAGACAGCGTCAGAAGCGTCTTGCCTGGGCTAAAGAGAAACAGGACTGGACTGCTGGTGAGTGGTCCAAAGTCATGTTCTCTGATGAAAGTAAATTTTGCATTTCCTTTGGAAATCAAGGTCCCAGAGTCTGGAGGAAAAGAAGAGAGGCACTTCATCCACGTTGCTTGAAGTCCAGTGTAAAGTTTCCACAGTCCGTGATGGTTTGGGGTGCCATGTCATCTGCTGGTGTTGGTCCATTGTGTTTTCTGAGGTCCAGGGTCAACGCAGCCACATACCAGGAAGTTTTAGAGCACTTCATGCTTCCTGCAGCTGACCAACTTTTTGGAGATGCAGATTTCATTTTCCAACAGGACTTGGCACCTGCACACAGTGCCAAAGCTACCAGTACCTGGTTGAAGGACCATGGTATCCCTGTTCTTAATTGGCCAGCAAACTCTCCTGACCTTAACCCCATAGAAAATCTATGGGGTATTGTGAAGAAGAAGATGCAATACACCAGACCCAACAATTCAGAAGAGCTAAAAGCCACTATTAGAGCAACCTGGGCTATCATAACACCTGAGCAGTGCCACAGACTGATCGACTCCATGCCACGCCGCATTGCTGCAGTAATACAGGCCAAAGGAGGCCCAACTAAATACTGAGTGCTGTACATGCTCATACTTTTCATGTTCATACTTTTCAGTTGGCCAACATTTCTATAAATCCTTTGTTTTTATTGGTCTTCAGTAATATTCAAATTTTCTGATATGATGAATTTGAGATTTTCATTTGTTGTCATTTGTAATCATCAAAATTAAACAAAATAAACATCTGAAATATATGAGTTTGTATGTAATGTATGAATATAATATACAAGTTTCACTTTTTAAATGGAATTACTGAAATCAATCTACTTTTTCATGATATTCTAATTTTATGACCAGCACCTGTAATTCCATTATTCATACCACTTTAGGAAGCTAATATGATTGGTTAATATGTACAAAGCAAAGTATAGTTCATACTGCTGATCATCTCATGCATTTAGAAAGGTCAAACGTGTCGGAAGTATGCTGGGTGTGATCATCACAACACCATTACCGGCGCTAAATTAACTTCAGACACATCCAGCGCCTCTCCACCTGTCAATGTCACAGCAGTCTCTAGAATTACTCAGGTATGAAATTAATTTACTTCACACCCTTTGTAGACGTCACACAGGATCAGTGTCCATTGAGATCCATGAGAACATTAGGCCTCAAGCTGCAATCTAACTGGCCTAAATAACTGACCAAATAGAGCAATGCATTATATCGTTGACCAATTCCAAAAGTATTTTAAACTCCCTGAGGCCAAAATTAGTGTTCTTTAGGTCAGTCTTTGAAACTAAAGGGAATCTATTATATAGCCCAGAGCTATGCCGGGATTGTGAAAATACAAAAATGCATTTATATTCATTTCCTGTTTGAGTGCACTGCAAGGCCATTTTTAAATTTTTATCATCTAAGCCTTAAAAAGCGCAGAAGAAGCAAGCTTATTGGGTTTGTTTTTCATTCCTCTTGAGGAAAGCAATGCATATGCACTTAAACTTTTGTTTAATCCAGTTTTTGTTGAGTTTTTGATTTGTTTTTATGCAGTTTGTTATTCCTTTAGTGATGCTAAATTAACTAATTTGTTTTACTTTTGAGTCAGATTAGACTTTTTTTTTTTATCCAATAGGATTCAATAAGACTAAAACCCTTTTTTGCAATGCTTTTGGAGAAATGAGAACAATTATGAACAGTTATTATCAAAAAAGACAAGGTTGTAGAGGAATATGAGCCACAAAATCTAGATGGATGACCAGGGCAATGAGACTGATTTGTATTTATTGTCATTTTTGTAAGTGTAAACTTGTATAAAATAGACCTAAGGCAGGGGTTGACGGTAAGGATTTTTACCACTTGCCCAGAGGGCAAGTGACTAACATTTCATTTGCCCAGAAACAATTTTTACTTGCCCAGTAATGTTTGATAAATACAGTTCCTAATATTCATTTTTGTATATATATCAAAGAAACATGTTTGTTTTTTAAATGTTTTTTGTAATTCAGTACTTTTTAAGTTTACAGGTTCCTGGTGTGTATATGCATGCCTCAGATAAGGAACTCAAGCCTACATTACCCTGTTAACATGCCTTTCAACCCTTCCTGCACATTCTTTTCAAACCAAACTTTGCTTTAAACTGCTGTATGCTTGGAAAAATATAAATTTTAATGTTAAAAATCAAAAAAAAACTTGACAGGTTAAAAACTTAAATTAAATTACAAGATAGAAGTCAATGTCACAAATGAATAACTTTTATTTTAGAGTCACGGTATGTTGATACAAGATAATACTATTAATATAATGTGACTTTTCTAGAGAATCATTATACATTAGGGGTGGAACGGTTCACAAAATCCACTGTTCGGTTCACGGTTTCGATTTATATATCCATATACATATATACATAAGGGATGGGACGATTTATGAAAACCATCCGAACCGTTCGGTTCGACTGTCTCGGTTCGATTCGCGTGTGTTTCGTTCGGTTCATGCGCTGCTCCTTTTTCTTATAGGCGAAGCGTGTACACTCCAGAGCAGAAGGTGGCGGTACTGCGACCAAAGCCAACCACCAGTAGTAAACAAGAAGAAGAAGCGATGCAGCTTAGCCGGGTGTAGCAAGAAAAAAAAATCTGTTGTGGTGGAGAATTGTGTCGGTATGGCGAGTGGGAAAGAACAGGAGTTGGAAGAAGCGCCAGCAGCACTTTATAGGTCTGCTGTATGGGAGCGCTTTGCATTTAGAGTGACCTATGATGACGGCGGAAAGAAAGTTGTGGATAAAAGTGAAACAGTGTGCAAGCATTGTGCAACACGTTTTGTTTATGCTAACAGCAACATGACCAACATGTCATGCTAACCCTGAAATCCCTCATACTCCGTCAGCGCTCCGCTTCGCCCCGCTGCGCTCCAGACTGCCTGCACAAAGCAAAGCCTACAGCCCCCACTGTGGCTCCCATCCGCTCCCCTCTGAGTCCCTTGGAGATGGTAGAGGGCATGCGCGAGATGATTGAATTCAAAGCAGCAAAACATACGGAAATGATCAAGGGTTTCCGCAGATCATTTAAAATAATTACAATCCATTATTTTTTGGGGGATTTTTTCATTAATTTCATACATTTTTATGGGATTTCGGTGTAACAAATATGTATCGAACCGAACCGAACCGAAACCCGTGACCACGAAACCGTGAATCGAACCGAACCGTGGATTTTGTGAACCGTTCCACCCCTAATATACACTTGGTTGCACAAAAATAACGCCATACTCATCTTCGAAGAGCTGCAAATACCGGTCCAGCCAAATGAGGTGCGATTTTAAATGCCACATCACTTTGGTTCCAAATTAGTATTGGTACACTGGACAACACTAGTGCGAACACACTTTTACACTGTAAACACAATAGTGCTGGCAAAGTAGGCTTTTATATCTAGCAACATAATTTTCTATATATGGTGGTGATGAGCATTCACTACATCCATCCAAATGCATATCTTCTCCAAACCAATCAAGTGTATAAATACTTTATCTTTGCTTTTTACCTTTAAAGCATTGTGTATCACTTTATTTAGTTGGAACAAAGCCTTTTACAGAATAATGAAAATAAATCATCAGACATGCTCACATCAAACTTAAATTTCAGTGTAATTATAAATATGGAGAACAAATTACCTCTAAGAAATGTCTTGCTCCTAGAAATAATGTCATTGGTTCTTTGGCCTATGAACTTAGGCTTAAATATACTTGTCCATTGACAAAGCAGGTACATAACGTCTCCTTTTTGGTAGACAAATTAACTCAGTATGAAATGCACTTGACAGACAGCTAAAACACATATTCCCAAAAGTCCTGTCCAAAATGACCAAAACTACAAAGGTATGAAATGGAAAAGAGGAGAAATAACCAGTAGCTCTTCAGAGTAGGCCTTGAAGTAAAAATTTTGGAAAATGAGGAAAAAAACACCTTAATTTGCTCTAACAATGGGGTATTGTAGCCATTAGAGCCCAGATATTGCAACAGAAAATGTTTCACAGGAAAAATAAGGTAATAACTGCTAATCAATGCTGGCTAGAAAATTATACAAAAAGCTGAGGAAAAGTATTCGCCCATTTATTGATTTCTTCTGCCTTTTTGTTTGAATAATAGAATATTTCAAAAATAAAAATAAGAAACAAAACAAAGAAAGTTATATCAAACTTTGGTAAATGCAATATACACTTTTTAACAAATGCCATTTATTAAGCAAAGGAAACAAAAACAAATACTCGACCAGCCAGATAAAAGAGAAATATTCTTGTTACATCATTAGACCACCACTAGTTAACATTTTGCTCAAACTGCCAGAAGCCTGTAGACCTTATTTACATTCTTAAAGATAATTCAGTCCAATATGCACAATGACACAAAGTATTTGTGGGCACTGAGAACAGAATGAATTTTCCCAACACAGTCCAGTAATCAAGTATTTAAATAATGACCATATTGTGACACGTGGGCGTCCTGTTAAGTTTTAATGAACTACATCAAGATGCAGAAGGAAATTGCTTCCACATATATGAAAAATGGACAACATAGATCATCTCATAGATATGAATTGCCCCTCTGCGCACATAGATGGATTATCCATAAATAAACCTTAATTGCTACATATTTGGTTGTAGCTGATAAACATAAGCATTTGCTAAAATGCAGATATGCCCCTTCCATGATACATTATGGTTTGCAAAGCAGTTACTGACAAACGTGTTAACATGTGTGTCTATGTTAATGTGCCATTAGAAAATTATTGTCTAAATAATTGAGTAAGTGTACCTCATGCTACCTTAACTGGTCGAACAAATAAAAAAAAAAACTGTGAAGTCAACAAAACCCTGGGGAATTAATGTGTCCCATTGGTGAAAATATTTTCTATGGGATGCCTTCTTTTTATTGCTTTTATTTGATGAGGTAATTAAGGCACAAATATGTAACGCAATTTGGTAACAGCTTATAAACACCATATAGTTTAATGCATGATGTGCTTTAAACATTTACTTTGCACTACATTTAAAATGTAGCCGATAATTATCTGTATCCTTGCGGATAAAATGTATCCATAAAATTCTAAATAATCACTGAAACAATAATAATTGATATGACAGGAATCAATATCTACTTAGAAGTGTTACCCAACCTTTTCCTTGGTGTTTTCAGTTCTTGGCATCCTTCTAATGTTTAGCCATTTCCATTGATTCTCTATAAGATTGATGCTCCAAAAACATTAGCATTATCTCCAGCCAGTCTGGACACATTGGTGTTTAGAAGATTATATCAAGCCTAAATCTACAAGGAGTTGCAATAATTTCTGACTTAACTGTATTTTACACTACAGTCTCTGAGCCCCAACTCTCATCAAGTAACCAAAATGTTGCTTAGATTTTCTAATGCTCACTTGGACTTCAGTAGAATGCTGGAAATTGTAAATTGAGACAAATGTCCTTCATATGGACCAGGAAAAGATTTAAAGTAGAGAAAATCAACTTGGATAATAGGTAGTAGGTTCAATTATGGTTATTATTCAAAAAGCAAAATTGGCTTTGGCCAAAGGGCACCTCTGATAATAGGTAAAAGTAAAATGGACAACTAAAATTAACATCGTACTATATCTGCCATTTCTCTTTTTCACATTACCTGTGGAGATTCAACAGAAACAACTCAATGACAGGATAAGAAGGATTTTTCATTTTATATGGCGAGGGAAAAAGCCAAGGGAACAATCTAAACCACGAAAAGATCAGGGCGAAGTGTCCCTCCTATGTCTGAAGGATTATTATAAAGCAGCTCAACTTCAGTATCATTATCGGAAGGTGTAGTAAGAAACAAAACGGAATCATCTAGAACTTTATCAGCAAAATTTTTTCTGAAACTCTTTATCAAATAGCATTTGCTTACAGAACACACACCACGATAAAACAAGTGATGGAGGTATTTTTTAGCCTAGTAAACTAGCCCCACCCGCCAGCTGCCAAAATAATTTTTGTCTGCGAGTGGTCTAGCCTCGATCAATGCCCCAGGCCCTAGAACTGGCCAATCACAATGCAGAGATGTGTTTTGAATTTCTGGATGCAAAGCGGGCGGGCTTTTAGAGGGCGGGACGACAAAGGTGCGCCACGCTGGAGAAAGCACAACAAGGAAATGGCAACAACTATTTTTTATACATTTCTCGTTTACTCCACTTTGGAATTAGTTTTGGAAGGATTAGACTTGGGATTTTGGTTGAAACGTGAGCAGGAAGAGGCTCTATGCTCATTCATTTTTAAGAAGGACGTATTTGCCGTTTTACGGAGAGGCTGTTTGTTTAAACTCCCCCACCAGCTTTCTGTCGTGCACTCTTTGGTCAGAGCATTGGCCAATAGGCACAGACATGGTTTGAAAAACAACAGGTTGTTCTCATCAACAATCATCAGATGCCTCATTCATCAGGGCCAGACTAGATTACACATTTAATCTCACATTTAGTCTGGTTTATCACGCTAGGTACTGTATCTTTGACATATAAGCTTAAAATGGGTGGTTTTGGAGACAGCTTTTAAAAGTTCTAGATAGGTCTCACATTATGTACATCGCTGTTGTTTCAATCTGAAGACATCCTCTCTACTATAAACATTGTACAATTCGAGAAATTTTAAAGTATATAGATACTGGCATTAGGGACATTGCTTTTACAAGCAAAAGCGATTAAAACCATAGTAGAATGAAACATGGACCTTGTTAAAACAATTACAGATATCCAAAAGAACAGTCATTTCTTTTTTTTTGCATTTATATCTATATTTTTATTTTTTTAACCATTTTTCAACAGCATTTATGTCATCCTAAACACTTTACTCACATGGCGAGATGAATAAGGTTCATTCATTCAACATTTGAATCGGATCGGTATCTGCTATCAGCCTAGGTATCAGTGTCGGATTGGAAAAAAAATGGATTGGCGTATCTAAACATATATTCCTGAAAGACTATAAAGATAAACTTAGGGTATGTTCTTGTAAGCAGGAAAGGGTATATTGTGTTTTATTTAGCCTTCTCTGTTTCCAACTATCTGTTGGTCAATAGTTATATCTGCAAAACCAAGGAGTTGGCAAAAAAAAAAAAAAAAAAGATACTAAGAACAAATGGGAGGAAATAAGACATGAACAAAATGATAAGTAATCTGCGATGTCTCATGGGACATCCTTTATAACAATTTTCCAAGGTTGTTTTTTTCTAAACTCAGTTCTAAAGATTTAGACAATATTGACATTCAAAAACAATCTGTGCTTTTCTTTTGTAGCTGTTACCTTTTGATTTTCAGTTGTGTTTGTTTTTTGTTTGTCTTTGTTTTTTGTTTTAACAAAAGTAGTACAATTTATTGACCAGGAATTATCATAATATCAATGTGTGCTACATTACTGTACAAGCCAAACTGACACCTTGGATGCAATATCAGGTATTACGTCAAATTAATACAAATTTGTATATTAATAATATGTTTGCTTTATTGACAGACCTCCCTGTCCCAAATACCCACAGCTGACAATTGTTTGTAGCCTGGGCTGATAAGCTTCTTGTTGTTGGGGACATTGCAATGAAGGTAAAGTAACTGCAATTATAATCAATTATAATCAATATCTTCATTGCTGTATTGAACGGAGTTATAGCAATTACAAGGTTTCCTGATTTCAGCAGGCCTTCTGCTTATTAAAAACAAGCTAAGAAGAAGCTTAGAAAAAAGAAAGGGGACAGTGTTTACTGATGAATTGAGGCAAGATAATTATAGTATGGACTCACAAATCAAAGAATGCACAAACTTATCTTCATTTTGGAACATCAGATTTTCATAGGCTCAGCGTTTTCAGAACTATTTGGGTTGTTAAAGGTATGAATCCTTCAAACCAGAGCAGAAGGTCTCCAAAGCCCATATGAACAAGCTGATCATGGGATGTATAATTTGTAAGGCAATGCCCTGGGGCCGCTTGTGCTTACTGCATGGATTTATTTATTTATTTTTAATTCTGTAAGAGGCATTCAAGAAAAAGAAAAATAATGAAAATGCCAAAGTTTTATTAGGAGTCAGTTTTATCTTTAATATTCTTTGAGTTTTTGATCTACTTAAACTGTGCTGTGTTGGTTGAATGCTAATTAATGGTTGGTTTTCCTACAGGAGAAGCTACCAGATAAAGCCTGGAGCAAAAGCTCTATTGTGAAGATGTCCCTCAACTTTGTGCCAAAAGAGGCTGCCTATGTTAGAAGCCCTCTGTCACTGGAGGCTATGCTATCCTTGTCATTTTGAGTATTTTAAGATTTATTTGATGATTTTTGAGATTATTCTAGTCAATATTTCTCCTCTAAGTCATCAATGCATTTCAAATACAGAGGGAAAAACTAAAACCAAACAGCAGCTGATATCCAAAGCTGGGCCAAGTATATCAAACAGCATTAAATATTTTCAAGTGTTATATGAGAATCAATATGCCAAATTGGATATTTTGTCCATTTCTTTTTTTCCAAGCTCTCAGCTGTTACTGCATGTGGGTAGAATATATCTGGTTAGATGGCAAGGAGTAAGTACCTGCTATGCTTGTTTACCAAATGGAGCATGGCAATGTTACAGCATCAACACAGTGCATCTATAATACTGAACAGATTTCAACTTTCTCAACAGATTACAAATTCCTTTCATGATACATTTAAAAATTCCTACCCATTTCTCACATAAATGTTTCGTGTATTAGCATTATTAAAAACAGAACTATATTTTCCTCATTCCAGACTCACAGCAGCAAAACTCTCAGATTAACCATGTATTTTATGTATCAACATAAAAGGAAAAAAAGCATGAAAGAAATTAAAAGCTTGAACAAGTTAAGCATAAAGAGACAGTAACTGGAGAATAGAATAATATATTAAAGAAAAACTGTATTGTATTTAGTACAGTGTCTGGTATTGGTTGAGATTTCCTGAGAGGGAGAAACTGTATTCCTTTGAAAAATGAACCTGTTGCAGATCAGATGACTACAATCTGGTCTGGTAAATCAGTCCCATGCAACAGAAAAGTACAATGTAGAGAAAAATGCTGATGAAGGTTCTCAGTCATCCAGGTCAAAGTCATTCCGTAAAAATTCAAAAAATATCCACTGGACTTGGTTTTCAAGATTTGAAATCTTCAAATCTTTGAAAACCAAGTCCAGTGGATATTTTTTGAATTTTTACGGAATGTAGAGAAAAATTACATATTACATGAGCAAAGAAATGCATATTCAAAATCAAGAGTTTAAAAAATGCATTACTGCAAAGGGTAGGTATAGATAAGGCTGCACACTGATATATCAGTGTGCAGCCTTATCTCTATAGGGATGCAGCTTATACAGTGTTTTAGAAATACTGTACTGCTTTGATCATAGTACTTATCCAATAGGTTTCATAAAAGCAATAAAAACCCTAAAGAGGAAAGAAAACTTGTAATTAAATATCAAACTGGCACATGGTTAAATTCACATTATACAGTGGTTCCAAATAGATGTCAAATATTCAGATTGTGTGCTGCAGTAAAGCCCTAGTAAAGGATGCTGTTTATAAAAAAAACTAGGGTCATTTGTCTTACCTTTTCTAGGACCGAACTAAAGCTCACTTTAAAAGTATTATGGAAATTAGATGGAAACACCTAATGACTTTATGCTGTTGCAACAGTTCTGAACATGAAAGGATAAGCCACCTCCTCTGATGTTCAGTACAATCCACTGAGGGCTTGCGGGTGTGGTGTCCTTATACCTCTCTGTCCCAAGCCTTCAATAAGTCAAGCCCAGATCCATCAGAACAGAAACACATTAAGAAACACAGGTTGGGGCGCAGTTCTTTTCTGTGCAAAGCAAGGTCACTGAACTACACACTGATGCAGGATCAATCAGACAGATTAATGAAGCACTACATGCTGACATGACGAATATTGACACTCCTGTTACAGCTTGGTCCTGCAGTCCTCAACTGGGCTTAAATAAATCAGGCCAGTGTAGCATTAGGCAGGTAAACTTCTGAACCTAATCCTTCATTTATAAAGGATAAACAAGTGGAGCGTATGAGAAGAAGGAAAATAGGACTGGCATTTAAAGTGGTAAAGCCTTAAAGGAATAGTACACCCAAAACATGATTAGCCTTCATTTTCTACTCACCCCCATGCTGAACAACACTCTGGAGTACTTTTTTGATATCTCAAATGCATCTGGAGATCTGGGAGGCTTCTTGCTGTCTGCTGACATTCAAATAATGGAGGTCTATGGCGCCCGAGACAGAAAGGTCCATAAAAGTCCACAAAAACGTGTCAATATTCCTCCATACTGCTCGTCCAATGTATTCCAAGTGTCCTGAGTGGGTAGCGTCCATAATTTACTCGAAACGAAGTCATTTAGAACGTTTTAGAGCATAAACAGTAGTGTATAGGATTTCCTAATAGCGCCCCCATGCGCGCTCACGATTCTACGGAAGCCGGCAGACCAAACCAGCGCATTCAGCTCGGCAAAGAACTCATGCTCTTCCTCAACACTGAAGTCCTCAGACATTTTTCTTTCGTTGTTTCTTTCTTTGCACAGGTAAACAGCACATTTCTTCTTCTACGCTTGCATTATCGGCAGAGCAGACGCTGAATGCGCACTTTCTTCCGGTTTGGTCTGCCGGCTTCCGTAGAATCGTGAGCGCGCATGGGGGCGCTATTAGGAAATCCTATACACTACTGTTTATGCTCTAAAACGTTCTAAATGACTTCGTTTCGAGTAAATTCTGGATGCTACCCACTCAGGACACTTGGAATACATTGGACGAGCAGTATGGAGGAATATTGACACGTTTTTGTGGACTTTTATGGACCTTTCTGTCTCGGTCACCATAGACCTCCATTATTTGAATGTCAGCAGACAGCAAGAAGCCTCCCAGATCTCCAGATGCATTTGAGATATCAAAAAAGTACTCCAGAGTTTTGTTCAGCATGGGGGTGAGTAGAAAATGAAGGCTAATCATGTTTTGGGTGTACTATTCCTTTAAGTGTCACAGACCTCCAAAACACCATTACTCGAAAAAAGAAATTGTTATAATCTAGACCTGCTAAGCGTATTTAATATCAAACATGCCACTTGGCCTTCAGTTCTGTTTTTCCTCTATTTCCATACTGTTTTCTGCTTAAACTAAAATAGGCAGAATAACATGATTTTGATGCAGAGTACATAAAAAATAAAATTTTGAAATTAGATTATTCCAAAACTGCCTTGAAAAGACTAAGATTATCAGAACTGCATTGGGAACTGCTCCTTGAACTTTATTTCTAGGGCATTGTGCATATTATACTATTTCACCTGTTTAACCTTTTAAATCATTTGGCTGCTTTCCAGGGAATCCTGCAAATCCCGCCTCTTGTGACAGTGCTATACACTTTCTAGTTGTGGCTAGGAACATTAGCAAAGCCTTTTTAGGCCAATCGCTGTTCCCTTAATGAGTTAAAAATTGGTAAAGCTAATGTTTTAAACATAGTTTAAAACCATTCATTGCTGCGTTTTAAACAGTTTAAAACACAGCAACAAATATAAATTCATGGCAGTATCAATAGGCTCCAAAATCATTAATGTTAAATTTGGCATTTTGTTCCAGCGAAGCCAAATTTAGCTTTACTATTTATATCAAAGAAAGTGAGTCTTAAATAAACACATATATATTTCCAATCAATGTGCGGGTACTGTTAAGCTTTTTTTCTTTTGTCTCCAGCATTAAATTGTCAGTTGATGAAATAGATGGCTGTTGGCTATGAAGTCCGCACTCTTTAAGAAAACAGGTTTTAGCCTAACCAGGATACGACCCAACCACATTTGCATATTTAATGTTTCTTTCTGAAATGCAGGAAATAATTTTATTCATATTCAACTTAAAATAAAAGTATATATAACAAAAATTTGTCCTTATAGGGTTTAGCTTATCCTTTATTCAGCCTAAGAAGTATTTTTGCACCAGGCATGATGAGCAGACATAAATATTGTTGTATGCTGCCACAATCAGCTGGCAGTTAATATTATAAAATTAAAGATTTAAGAAATGGCAAATACCATATCCATTAGATCCAGTATTAACATTTTCCCAACTTTTTTTCCATCATTCTATCTCTATTCTCCCTACTCTCCCACTCTGCAAAACTGTTAATCTCTATCTCTATCTTTAATCTCTCTGCTTTTTCTCATAGTAGCTTTGCCTTATCAGTTCCTGTTTGGCTGTGACACCATCCTGGAGAGAAATATCAGCTGTGCTGCTGCAAACAACACTTTTGTTTATAGATGTTGGAGATCAGCCTGTTTTTCAGTGTAGTCCTGTTTCTCTGACTGTGACTGAGTGGATGTGCTCTCTTCGTCCTCTGACATGGGAGCTGGCTCGGAGCTCGTCTGCCTGGCTGTGTGTTTCCTGGATGGGGCCGCCAGTGGAGCTGGTTTACAGTTGCCTTTTGTTTCTCTGCTTCTTTCTGTATCTCTGTTTCTGTCTCCTTGAACCCCAGTCGGCCTCGGCAGATGGCAGTTCACACTGAGCCTGGTTCTGTTGGAGGTTTCTTCCTGTTAAAATGGATTTTTTCCTCTCCACTGTCGCTGCAAGCATGCTTAGTGTGAGGGATTGCCTTCGAGTCAATTGGTCCATGCAATCAACTGGTTTTCCTTAGATGGAAAACTTTAAATCAATTTGACTGTACAGTATGATCTGGTGAACTGTAAAGTATCTTGAGATGACGTGTGTTGTGAATTGGTGCTATATGCATAAACTAAAATGAATAGAATTGAAATTATACCCAACAGCTTAAGAATATCATTGCTTTTGTTAATAACAGCGTTAGAGAGGCCTTGTACTTGAGAACCTATTGACTTGGCAGTGAAATCTGAATGCTTCTTAAGCTTAATAAACAACATCGATAAAATAAATTCTGGGTACTAGAGGTGTCTTATCCCTCTACACATCGGATATTTTTTGTGCCTTTTCACACTTGATCTTGGATTTAATTATTTTTCTCCCACTTCCGCTCTGTATTCATGACCTGTTTGGGCTCATTTTTTCTCCCATAGACATAATATGTTTGTGACTCTTGTTTATTTATTGCTTGCATGCCCAATATTGTACCACTGGTAGAGTGGTCTTATGGTTAATGTACACAAAGTGTTCTTTTACTAACTAACAAGGAAAAAACAAAGTATAAGGATGAAAAAGCCAACAGGATGCGATCATTTAATCAGAAGACTGTAGTATGCCACCTGAGTGAGCTACTGGTGTAGAAACTCCAAACTTAATAGTTCCTGACTAGACTCTTTTACGTTCAGTTAGATATGATACAGAACGTCTGTGAACATCCACTTTTGTAATTATTGTAACAGACTACTGGTTGGATTTAGCTCTGGAGTTTTAAAGGGCCAGTTCAACAAGCATTCAAAACTGTCCAAATCCCCTTAATGGGCAATAAAAAAAAATATGTCTAAATGATATAAGCACTTTTGCAAAACATCACATCAGATATTTAATCCTCTACCTACTTTTGGTATTTGTGTTTTCTTTAATAAAAAGTATTTAGTTAGATAAGGACTTACTTGTCTATTTTATTAAAAATAATAAATACAGACTTTGAATGTTAAATTCTAGCTTATATGAAAAGTATGGAAGTAAATCAGATAGACAGAAAAAAAAGTTAATACTAAGCCTCTATATTTGTACTCAAAGAGTCTCTATATCTCAGTAATTTCTTTTTAGGTTTGATACACACCTAAAAGGATGCGAACCTTTGCATAAACCCAGAGAGCTTGGCTTCTGCTTCAGTTTTGATTTAAACCAAACTTATGTGCATTTAGCCTTTCGCAGTATGGAGTGTGCTGACACAATGAACTTCTGATTGCAAGGAGCTATTTTGCTTCTGTGTTGAATTGTGAAATAAACATATATATTGAGGTTGTTCTTTTGGCACATACAGACAGAGCTACAAAGATATGCAGCCCTTTACAAAGTCAAGTTACACCTGCATAAAGCTGTGATTACAGTTATTAGAATCTGATGATAGAGGGGCTTTTAGCCCCTTTTTTTACTACTTCTGTGGTGTAACATTACCAATTATTCTCTAGAGGTAGAAACAATTTAGCACATGGATTTTATCCATCCATCAATCCATTATCTGACACGCTTGTCCCAATTGGGGCCGCGAGGGGTGCTGTCAATCTCCAGCAGTCAATGGGCGAGAGGCGGGGTACACCCTGGACAGGTCGCCAGTCAACATGGATTTTAGTATTAATAAATTAACTAAATGACAGGTTCAACTAAAACAACAGATAAACTCCATCTGTTTCTTCTAAAGGGCAGGTTATCCTCCCGCGGCAGCACTGTGTCGCAGTGAGCTTGTTGCAGGTATGACGTAGATATTTTTGATTTATACTCAATACTAAAGCATGCTCTGCACTATGTTATTCCACTCCACAACGCAAAAGTGGAAAATCACGAACTAGCTGTGGGTCTAGATACGGCCAAGACGGTGAGGAAGTGGGGGCAAATTTGTGCGACAATGGAGGGACATGAGGGCGAAAAAGAGCGGGAATCCAGGTGGAAAAAGGGTCCCAGCGTTCTTTCGCACCTCGCTCTTCTAGCTGGTCCAACTTCACGAGTACTTTTCCGCAACGGCGGTCGTACAAACAAAACAAGCAGGTAAGGTACCAAACAGGAAATACGCATAGTGTAGAGCAGATGTAGATTTGACCAACCAGAGGCCTCCTGTTTGCGGCACTGTCTGTGGTCACCTACAACCTGGGGGAGGTGTAGCAGATTGTCTGGAGGCGGAGACGTCTATGCAGACGACCTTTGTTTTGAAGTATAACTCAGCCTTTAGAATTGAAGGTTTTAAAGAAGCAATTAGCGGGAGTGAAAAACATTGATCTTCCAGATGTAATGGGCAACACTACAAAATACAAAAAAAAACAACATTTATGTAAGCCCATGCCAGTTTGGTACAGACAGAGCAAAACCTGTTGAGCAAACTACTCGCATCAAACTAAGTATTTTCACATCTCCTTCCAAGATTCTGGTTATATTTTCAATCGCAGGCACCAAACAATTGGCATCCTCCTTCAATCAATGTTAAGATTAACCTTTCTACCAGTGATGCCTCTCTGTGCTAAACATGGAGTTAGGATTTGAGATTATACCTCGGAAGATGCTTTTCAGCTCATTATTGGGCTAAGATCTTCAGACCTGAATGACACACCATAAATCACTGGCATTAAGTTACCTTCAATGACTCAGTAATCCTTAAAATCTCCCCTAAGAGATGCTGCTCTTTATGAAAATTAGTGTGTTTGAAGAGGTGTCTACAATTATGATCCTCCATATTTTTAGAAGCAGCTTCTCTACTCTATACAGAGCCTCATCTTCTAAACATTAGGATAAGTGCCATAATGGCTCTTATTATGTCTGCATTCCCATTACAAAATCCATCATTCCTTCACATTTCATAACATGTTTTAAAAAATTCAAGCCAGCTCTGTAAAGGAAACAAGAAAAATGTAGAGTTCACCTGAGAAAATAGTATTATTATATACTATTATATAAAAGTTTCCTTTTTTTCCATTTGATAGAACCAGACGGCACATAATGTAAATGGACTCTGTTCATGGGTTCTTTGTAGTGTCACAGTAAAATGAGGATTTAAAGGCAATAAATAGCAGTTTGTATGAGAATTTCCACTCCTACCTAGTAAGATTAGCGGCTGGTTCAACCGTTGTTTAAAAAATGGTTTTCCCTTTAAGATAAAGATGCTTTCCTGAATCTAACTTTTTCTTCAGGCTGAATTTACTATCTCCAAAAAACATAGTATTGCCATGTGCAGACATATGAAAAAATGAGCACCCACTATGACAGTCTGAATGTGTTTCTAAAGGCTGATTCACTTGGATTTTAACATTGTCAGGTGATTTAAAAAGATAAAGTGACAACACACATGGCGGAAAATGTTCTTTCTAGCATGTCTCATTACTTATCAGCCAATTTCAATCATAACATTTAGCTGTGAGACAGGACAGCTGGCCTAACATCTGGAAATACATACATTCCTGTATGGGATTTTATTTTTGTACTGTTTTAGAAACTGAAGGGTTTGTGTCCAGTTTTGAGTCCTGCAGAAGGTCAGGGTATACTAGATACTCAGAGTTAACGTTCAGCTATGGATAGAAAATAAAACTAGAAAATTCCAGAGGAAATGTTGCCCTGTACTGAATAGTTAGCCTTGTAAAGCTAGATTGTGATTGTATTCTTTAAAAGGTTTAGTATGAGCAGTGAGCACAGGTATAAATTAACATAAAATGGGTGGGTAGCAAAAAGAGAGGTAAGACATGAATGAAAGTTATCATTTACATTTCATTATTTATTAACTCTACATCTTAATGAGTGAATTCATTCAAATATGGCTGGATAATGGCTATTTTCTAAGCATGAAACAAGGCAGCCTACACTGAATAGAAATACATGAGAATTCTTTGGATGTTTGATGAAAAAATCATGAAAAAAAGTTCCTGAACCCAGCACTGATGATGCATAATGTGCTTCTCATCCCAGAATGAAGCACTGATAGCGAAAGAGGCTTTTCATTGGCTGGGTTTGAGATTAAGGATAGGAGAACACAGCTAGTAAAGCAGCCAGTGACATAAATGACATTCTTTATCTGCACAGCCAACTTAAGAGCAGAGCCTAAATGTCAGAGAGTAAACACCATACTTGATTAGGACTCAAACAATTCATCAAATTAATATAATTAATTGATTATTGAAATTATATTGTCAAATAATTTTGCAATCGATTTATCGATTAATCTTTAACTGGAGCTTAGAGACTCTATTATGTGCCATTAACTATAAGAGCAACCAACATAGAGAAGTAATTATACCAATATTGTAAAAAAAACAAACAAAAAAAACATTTTGTATTCAAAATAATAAAAAAAAAACGCTCTAACCAGAATTTCTTAAGTGGATTAGTTTTAGATTCACCTGGTTTAAACGTCTCTCAAAAATTCTGCATAACATATAATTTTTTATCTGATTATTAATTGATCGAACTAATAAATAATCACAAATAAATCAATCAACAAAATATTATTTAGCTGGAGCCCTATAGTTAATAAAATAAGCCATAACATTGGAATAGGATGATTTCAACTCTGTAATATGTTTACTTGAGCTATGAGGTATTTTGGTGCCTGAGGTAAATGCTGCTGACCAGGGTTGAAACTATTAATTGGATTATTCATAATTAGTCAATTACTGAAATAATCAACAACTAATTTAGTAATCGATTAATCGTTAAGTGGAGTGTAGTGACTCAAAACCATGTCTTCAGCTGACAGAGCAACCCACCTTGAGCAGCAATTATACCAACATTGTATCAAGAATATGTAAACATTTTGCATTAGAGATAAAAAAAAAAAAAACTTTTCGATCTATCAAGATGCTCTATCCAGAACTCCTCAAGTCTTTTTAACTGTTTTAATTTCGTAAAAAGTCTTCTTTAAGGAACCTTTGGCAATCCGATTAATAATCAAAAAAACAATTAATAGATGAATCGATTTGCAAAATAATCGGTAGTTGCAGCCCTACACCTGCCATAGTCCTGTCACGCCCTCCGAGTTGTGAATTATATTCTAATACTGTCTTTGTTTAACTCTGTGTAAAAGCGAACAGTTGTTATCCAGTGAGAGTGTGCATTTGTGTTTGTGGGAGAAAGTAAAGGCTGCATTCATCTTGCTTGGCACTGGTCATCTGGGAGCACAGTATACATTGGTATGAGAGCATCAGGCAGTGTGCTTCCACCTCTGCTACTAAGACACTATTCCACTGATGATACAAAAAATGAAGCAATTTCTGACTAAAAGCACTGAATGAAAATGAGCAGCTGTGTGCATACATTGTGATCACTAATTGGGTTGTGCCTTATTAACTCATGGATCCCAGTGGGGTTATAAACAAGGATATTTGTGGGGATGATGTCAGATCTCAGTTCTGCGGGTGTGGATCGGGCCAGTGCAACCATAGATATCCATAATAAAGGCTAGATGTCTTACGGCGGAGTCTCAAACGTCATCACCGGCGGCCATCTTACCTCAGGCAGGCTTTCTGTTGTGCTCTGTGGTACCTAATGTAAGGTGAGTGATCAGCACGAACACAAATACTCTTATCTCACTGAATTCTTGACGGATTTACAAACAGTTTGGTTTCTTACAAACATTATGAACGTGGCTATAATTCTAGATGCTTGAACATGTCGAAATTACAAATTTTCAGGTCGAAAAATGACTTAATCATGCAGCATAGTCGTGCATCACGACTACTTGCGCAAGTTATCAAGGCTGAGACTATTAGTCAATTATATAGGTTTTACTGACACCAATAACGATTGTATGACAATTAATCTTTGGTGTAAATTACAATATTTGTGGATGTGGTTGTAGTTATTAGTTGGCTAATAACAATAATCTGAGTGTTGTTGTATTTTCATTATTAGCCTAACGTTAGCTGGCTAATAACAAGAAGCTGCGAAGTGAGACCTAACGTTAGTAAGTTAGCAGCTAACGTTACAGTTTAGCTAGCTGCTAACGTTAACCAGCAACTTTACATCAGTGGAAGAGGCAGAATTTAACATGATTTCCAATCGATTTGGTCTGTCAACACATCTTACATTATGTAACAGGAATTTGCTGGGTTTATTAAAAGGAAGATGCCAGACTTTTGCTATGACATAATAGTATTACAAGATTGTTGTTGACTCAAAGCTTTTATAAGTTTGTATTAGCTTCATTTGGACAACTTAAAGATGGTGTTGTGCCAAACATTTTCAACTTTCCAGCTCATCTTCAAAGGGCATGTGTATCATTGAAATTTAATCACATATTGATATACCAATCTTATACACTGTGAATTGTTGTTGGTCACTTTTGTTTTTGTTTCTGCAGGTTATATAATGTGTAAGCAGGAGGAGAAGATGTTCCATCCCCATTTGCTGACATTCCTGCACTAGTACATGACCACAGCTACCTTCCTGTCCGCTTTGATGGCCTTGTGGACAACGGTCTCTTGTACATTATACAGAAGCTCAATAAAACCGTCCTTTTCAAAGGGCATTAGCCAAGCTATGTTTTTTGGGTCATTTTTTAAATCTCTGTCTTCCATGTGTATACCATCACAGTAGTGTAGGTGGGGATTTCAACATGCTACATCTATATATACTTGTGAAGGGGACTATTGTACCAATTTTAATAGCAAATAAATGTCACTTTTATAATGGTTTAAAAATAGGAACTTTTGTGTAATTACCCCTGATATATAATCCGAATAGTCTACATGAAACTTCAAAGTGTTACCTTTAATTTGAAACCTGGATTATGCTGCTACACCAAGAGGTTGCCACACAATAAGCCTTTTCTGTCAGTATTCCATATTTTATTATACCAATAATATTCATATTATAAAAGTATCTATGTAAATATAAATAAATTAGGACTGTGAAATAATTAATCACACCCAAATAAAAGTGTTTATTTATATATATATATATATATTTATATATACATACATATTTTTATATATATATATATATATATATATATATATATATATATATATATATATATATATATATATATACATTAGGGGTGTGCAAAATAATCGTCATGATGATGCATCGTGATTCTAATTTTCGTGATCTACTGCATCGATTCTTGAGACCAAGTATCGATTATTAATAAAAAAAATAAATAAATAATAAAATTGCATGCATAGTTGGCGAACATCAGCCAAAAACGAGTGTAATACAACCTAGTCCAGTAGATGTCGCTGCAAATGTGTTGACGCACGCTGCCTTGTGTAACAAGCATTTCCGGCCGCGGGATACTGTGCCTACCCATTCAAAAACAAAACATGGAGGAGAAAATATTGCAATGCATCGCAATAATTCAAGTATCGTGATGCATTGTGATAGAATCGCATCGTGGCCTGTGAATCGTGATTCGAATCGAATCGTGACTTCTTTGGCAATACCCACCCCTAATATACATACATATTTATATATATATATATATATATATATATATATATATATATATATATATATATATATACACACATATTAAAATACGGTATATATATATAAATATGTATATATACATATTTATATATATATACATAATTTTATTTATATATATACATATTTTTATATATATATATATACACATATTTATATATATAGGTATCTATATCTATATAGATATCTATATAGATATCTATAGATATATCTATATATCATGTTGCCATTCAGTACACTGAGTTTTATTAGCATATATTGATTTAACATAAATACCTTGTGCATGTGTATATTTATTGCACCTGTATGTTCTATTCAATGTTCTTTTCATATGAAATACCATGGTTATAATTATTCATAAGTGTGCAGTATCATAACTACATGTCTGACTTTTGTTTAACAAACCAAACAATTAGACAATTCAGGAAGTTATGGTTATTTAAGTACATGCGCCTTTAAAACACAATGTTACGAATGAGCGAGCTGCCTGTGGCAAGATGGCCGCCACGTGTGGACGTCGACCCCCATTGGCCAGCAGCGCGGACGAGACATCTAGCCTTTATTATGGATATCTATGAGTGCAACAGTCCGGGCGAGATCGAAATGAGCAAGAAAACTCATAATGAAGAGAGACTAGTCTAAGCCTTGGATGGGGGTTTCCAGTTTATTTAGGTGTGGTCTGCTGCAACTTTAGATGTGTCCTTGTTACAACATGCTGAATCAAGTAATTAGGGGACTCTAGACACAGCGCTGCATGTCCTGAACCCGTAATCATCAAAGACCCCTCACACCCCCACCATGGACTATTCTCCCTGCTGCAGGAAGAGGCTTTACAGCATTCAATGCAGGTCCAGCAGGTTCTGAAACAGCTTCTCCCCCACCGCCATCAGACAGCTGAACTGTTGGGAAAACTCTAAATCAAGTCACAGACTCTGCATCACAGTGACCAAAAACTGCAAATTTGCACCATATGTATTTAATGCCCTTAACTCAATGCATTTTTGCACCACATTTTCCACTGTTTACATTTGATCACTGCTGCACATTATAAATGGTAAATGGCCTGTACTTATATACTTTTACTTTGACCAAAGCGCTTTACACTACATTCAATCATTCACCCATTCACGCACACATTGATGGTGGGAAGCTACATGGTAGCCACAGCTGCCCTGGGGCTCACTGACAGAAGCAAGGCCCTCTGACCACCATCAGTAGACAATGCAGGTGAAGTGTCTTGCCCAAGGACACAACGACACTGAAAGTCGGAGCCGGGGCTTGAACCGTCAATCCTTCGATTTCAGGGTGAACTCCTACATCCGACGCCTCTGTTGCAGTATAGAATGGAAATGTTCTGAAAGCTGTACAAAACGACATTTCTTTGTCCAAAAGAAAGTTGTCTAAGTCTAGAGAAATTAACATACTGAGGAGGTAATTTAAAATTAAAAGTTGGACCAAGGAGGAATCTAGAAATTCCAACTGAAACTTTTGAACCTGGTCAAGGATGTTGTTATGGAAACACGCTTGTTTAGTTGTCCTCGGTGGAAAACCATACACTGTAGATTATGTATTGGACCAAGATGATATAAATATATATAGCCAATATATTTAACTTCTCAGATTTACGATCAGCACAGATCGGGATCACCTCACCCTCTCCATACACAGTACAGTTAGTATGACACGGAGAAAAAAAACATATTGGATATTAAAAAGTCTGACCCAACCGGTGTGACGAATGGCTTTCGGAGTGAATCCGATCGGACGCTGCAACATCACAGTCACCGTCAACACACCAATAAAGCCGCCAACAGCTGAGTGAGAATTGAAAATGAACAGTTTTTGGCTAAATCAAAATTGGGATCTTGCTGTTATTAAGACGGTATGTAGTGAATAACAATGGGCTGCGAATTCAATAAAAGCCTTCATTAACCTCAACAGAAAAACTTTCCCAAGACTGATTTCCAAGACGCGTCTCTCTGAAGCTGTTAAGGAAATAATCATTTATATGACTGTATATTTACAAAACCTCCATATAAATGTATAAAATCACAAAAACACCCCTCCAAAACACCTTGGGCATTAGTTTCTTGCAGCCTAACCACCACATATTGCTATGCTCCATGTGTGACCTGTCAAAGAAGGCTCCAATACTTTCTAAGGAAATAAAAATCTTGCTATTTAACACTACCTACGATTGGGGGAAAAAACAGGCAGCCATGTGAAGTAAACTAGAAGAGAACCACTCATCATTAATAAATTGTTTCCAGCCATGCAAGTTAAGCAATAATAAAGTCAACCTAATAACCAGCTTGTTTTACTTTAGCAGGAGACGAACGGTAAGAATTTGCAACATCACCATTTAAAGACTACTACCAAATGTCAATGCCCTTTATATTCGCTATACTCTACATATAAGATTCAAAATAAAATAAAACGTTAATGATAATAAATGTTATTTCTTTTAGTGTAGCTATTTGAATCAGCTTTTGAAAATACATGAGACTGAGGAAGAGAGCTTTATACACCAAGCTCCCTCTTAAATGGTAGGTTTATTGTTAACACTGTTAGCTGAAATGCTGATTAAGAGTTTAAGTCGGGCTTAGTCATCTTTTCCACTTTACTGACAGAAACCAAATAATCTATCCCAATGATGAGAATTTTGGACCAAGTTTGACTAGCATCTCTACTTTCAGTTTCAGGTATGTATAAGGCCTTTTATACGTACCAACACAAAGTAATTAATAATTACACATCTAGTCTTTGCAGCGAAGCTATAGTATAAAAAAATACATTAACATTAAAACCACAGCCTCCACTTATGATGTAATCTAATTTAAAAGATATTCCACTTTTTTTTTGTGCAAATAAAACTCAGAAAAATGACTTTGGTATTCAGTTCACCTTATTCAATGCTTTGTAGAATGACTGCAACGAGAGCTGCAAGGAAATCAAACTTTTCTCACATCTGGAGAACAGTTTGAGGATTTTTCTTTCTGGTAAAAACTTTAAAATCTTTCTAAGTGGACACAGAGCATCTCTGAATATCTATATTCAGCTGCTACGGATTGTTTGAATGGTCAATATACTGATATAAACAGATACTCTATGCTCTGTAAAGAAATATACTTTGACCTAAACTTCAAATATATTTCTGACTATATTTTTAAGATGGTTTTCCAGCAAGACGTTGGACCTTCACACCTGTCTTTTTGCTGCTTCTAACAGTTTTTCTTACAGTATTAGGCATGAATAGAACCATTCGATTGGGGGAGTGGTGGCCTAGAGGTCAGGGTGGGGGTCGGCAACCTGCGGCTCTTTAGAGTCCCTCTTGCAGCTCCCTGGAGCTTTTTCAAAAATGTATGAAAATCAATATTTTTTTTTTCATTGTTTTAATATGGTGTGCAGGAGGTCAAAGAAAAAAGAATTGTTTTCCAATGCTGTAAACATTTTTATAATAAATAAATTTAAACAATAGTTTGCGTCATAGCCATAGAGATCAGTGGTCATAACTTGCAACCAGCGTGGCGCGGAGCCAGGCAAACAAAGCTGCAGGTGTGTCTCGGACCATGGATCCCAAAGGGAAAAAAAAGGAAGACAATTAATGAGACAAGAGGATTCAAAGAATGGAGCTAATCATTTGCTTTCATTATCAATGCGGAAGGATTGCCTGCATTTTTACTTTGTAATGAGAGGTTTTTAAAAAATAAAATTTTGGAAAAGCATTTCCAGGGAAGGCTGCTAAATATGCTGCCGACCACCAAGTTGAGAGTGAGAGAGAACGGGCAATTGCAGAAATTCTGGATAAATTGGAGGAGAGCAAAGCTAGATTTAAGAAGTGGATTGCATCTTCAAACTCCACTACTGCTGCTAGTTTGGTTGCAAGGATGGAAAACAATCCACAGATCAAACAGGTAGTGCTCTGATGCAGAGATGGGAACTTTCTTCCATCTTTTCTCCAAATCCTAAAAATATAAATCAAACCAAGGAACAATGGTGACGGAGGATGTGGGACTTCAGGGTTAGAGAGCTCTGCTCTGATGGATGTCAGTTCCTGCTTGGTTCCTCATGACTCAACTCCTCCCAACCGAAACACATACACCATAGAAAGATTGCTTTATGTGTTTCTGTAATTTCATCAATGCAACAAAACCTAATACATACAAACCACGCGATGAAGCAACAAGCAGGGAACTCCCCACAGTGAGATCGTTCACTTTTATATTTTTGTGGCTCCAGACAGATTTATTTTTTGTTTTGTTTTTATTCAATATGGCTCTTTGAGCAGTTTGGGTTGCCGACCCCTGGGTTAGGGCATAGAGCTTGGAATCCTGAGGTTCCTGGGGCAGCACACTGCTCCCCAAGGGAATGGGTAAAATGCAGAGGTACATTTCTGGAATGTGAGATCAATAAAGTTCAATTATTATTATTATTCCAAAAGGTCAAATAACCAAAAGGTTATTCCAAAGGTTCAAATTGCTCTGCATAAGAGAGAGGCAAAGGTAAAAAAAAAAAACAGATTCAAAATAATAAATTAACAACTTATCTGTAAAAAAAAAAAAAAAAAAAAAAAAAAAAAAAAATTAAAGTTTGAATACAGAACTGGGCTTTATTTGACTCCTTGCATGACATTCTACTGACCAGGTGCAAAAATAATACTGAATTTTATTTAATCAAATTACTTGATGCATATGCATGCCACACATTTCAGATTTATATTGGAGAAATAAATGAAAATCATCTATTTTCTTCCAATAAAGCTTCAGTTTGTGTTGGAGGTATGATGTAATTCAGTTAGAATAGGTTTGGGGATGTGGAAAGGTTTTAGGTGCATTTAAGCTTTTGAATGCTGTCCCCTCTCCTCCTTTTTCTGAACAATAAAATGTAGACTAGTTTGCAGCCTCCAAAATGATTCTTCAAAAATACTTCTCATGAGTTAGCAGCTATAAAAGTCATTCATAAACGTTTTGTTTATAGCAGGAAATTCAACAGGATAACTTCCACCGATATAAACAAATAGTTTTAACACTTTCCTTTCAGCTTACTCAATTAAAGTTTAAAGGTCAAATAAAGACAGAAAAACAACTTTAAAGAAAATATGTGGACAAGAATCAATACAAGTTTCACCAAAATAAAGTACAGTTCAGAGTGACTGTCATGTTATTTATTCAAACTCAACCTTAGCGCCGAGGAAGTGACAGAAACAAGCGGTACCTGTTGGAAGTGTGCGTCTTCTCTCATGCCCCCCGAGTTTCTGACGGGTTTCCTAAAACCGCATTTTTAATGTGTAGTTTCAACTTCACTCCAACAGCGACTAAATAAGTCCACATTTCGGTTAGCAAACAAAACTGTCAAAACAATGGCGGAGCCAAGTACGGCAAGCGGAAGGTCCACACGTGCTTTGCGATGACGTTGTGTTTTGGTTGTTGTTTCATTTCGTCATGCCAGGAAGGCGTACTATCAAAATAAAAGTAGCAAATGTGCTTTGAACTTTTCTGGAACGAAACCTGTTACCATTCTACAGAAGAGGATTTGGGCCACTGGAAAAATAATATAAAGTTAACTGATTTTTAAATTTGATTTCAGTTTGATATAGGAAGAAAGTCAGGATTTTGACTTTTTTCACTGAATTCTGACTTTTTTTCTCCGAATTCTGACTTTTTTCACTGAATTCTGACTTTATTCTCATAATTCAGACTTGTTTTCTCATAATTCTGACTTATTTCTCATAATTCTGACTTTAATCTCAGAATTCTGACTTTTTTCTCAGAATTCTAACTTTTTTCCCATATTAAACTGAAATAAAATTTAAAAATCAATTAACTTTTTTCCCAAGTGGCCCTAATCCTCCTCCCAGTGGCGGCCGGCCCATAGGGGGCGCTGGGGCACTGCCCTCCCTGATAAGAAGAGAGAAACGTAAAATATATTTTTAGAAATTAACTCACAAATGTCAGTTTTACTCTCTAGACTGTGTACCTATAAGCAAAACAAATTATATAAACTACATTTCCCTATCTACTGTCATTCATTTGTGGATTTCCACAGACAGACTCCTACCGTCTCTGTTCTGGGGGCGCTGATCAGACTGACCCACATTTGCAGAGAATCTGTCAATCATGTACTATTGCTAGGTGAATTTAATGGCCAATCAGCGTCTCGGAACTTTATGGTATTGGGGCGCTGAAAATACTGCGCTTTAACAGGCTTCTGAACCCAAGCGCAGGTGCAGACAGTTAGAGGGAAGATGGCGAATGTAACGACCGAGATGCAGCTTCCACCAAATTCGGTGAGATCCTTATTTATCTACCCGTTTGCCAGAAGAACATCCCTGCTGTAGGATATGAACATTTCATGTCATGGTTATTGTGGGGTGTACGTGTTTATGCTACGGGGACTTGTCATCTTCAGTCTGGCTGCGTCTTTGCTGGGTTCAAACCCAGTTTGGTGTAATTGAATAAGTCAATGAATCTGTGTAAAACAATTAAGTTGTAAAAATTATTTGTTTTTGTACATCAATTCTTTGTGGAGGTAATATATGGACAAAACTGATTTATGAGAAGAAATCAGAAATAAGAGAGCCTGATGTGAGGGGCTTAAACTATTTAATGAGGGCTGTGGGAAGAAAAGCGGCAATTTTTGTTTTCTGTTTCTTTGTTACATTGCTGGTAACTGGAGGGAGGCTGAGGCCCAGAGTATCTTGTACATGTTTAGTTTCTTTTGCACCCTGTTTTGAGTTTTTGAGCTCAATAAATCACCAACACCGGTAACCCGACTGAGACTGGATTCTTGGAGGCCAAAGAACCCCGTCACAGTGACCCAAATCATCACTGTTACTGTTATTATATAGTAAATTAAATCATTACTGTTAAATTGTATGTATTGTCCAATTGTTTATTGGAATTCTTATTCCGGATTAGTTGGAGACATACACTAGGCTATATCAGCCCCACCAAAAATATTTTTCACCAGCCGCCACTGCCTCCTCCATACCATTCAGTTCTGTTTATTTAAATTATTATGGACTTTTAGTACAATCAAAAGTGCAATAGACAATATCAAAAATTTCAAGCATGAAATTAGTACATTTGAAGCACATTTCACCTCTAACAAAAAGCACATAATAATAATTTAAATACAAATGTATTATGCTACAATACAAAAAAATAAATCTAAAAACACATATCTTACAAGTCATAACATTCATATCATTATATATATATATATATATATATATATATATATATATATATATATATATATGTTTTTTTCCTAAATAGATATGGGGAAACAATTTAGCACGATTTGTATACATTATGTAACATAAGAAAATTTAATTCTTAAAACATTGATTTTTTATATCTATTTTAGTCAGTTGTAATTTTTGTTTTGGAATGCACAGATACAGCCCTATATAAACACATTTATGGTGAAAATGAATGTAATGTATGGAAAGAACTAAACAATGTAAGGAGATGGATACATAATTGTTTTTAAGAAACACTTATATCTGTCAAAAGTAAACTATCTTAATAGTTTCTAATTCTATGAAAATTTCTTTAATGTTCTAGGAGACAATTTTAGGATTTCTTGAATGTTCTAGGCAGGTTTGCCTTGCTAAACCCTTCTCCATCTTTTATGTACATATATAAAGAAGTGGTTTCTGCAACAGGGCTCCCTTAGGAATAACATTCCAGCAAGTTTGTTTAATAAGTAATGTAAAATGTTTCCTCTGTGTTTTCTGTGTTTAGTTTATTTTTACTTTAGTTTTGTTTTTGTTGTCTGTGCAAATGATTGGGCTTTAAAAGGCTTTAAAAAAATCTTAACTTTGTATTCGTTATAGCAGTATTGGAAAAACAGGTTTGAAATAAACACTTGTTCTGATAAAAATCCTATATATAAAGATACAAATCAATAAATAATAGTTGTTTACCTTGTAATAATTTTAGTCTTTGATAGAGTTATAGTTAATATACAGTAATATACTGTAATTGCATTTATACTTACAGACTGTAATTATTGATTTTGTATATTTTATATACATTTCTATGCCTCTTCAAAGTGGATAATGAGGCTTTAAATTGCTAAATCCAGGCCAGGTCACTTAAACAAAACTACAAAGCAATTCTATATTAATAAAGTGTAATGATTTACAATACGGAGTAATAATTAAAGCAAGATAATAACAGGACAACAGCACTTTTTGATCAATTTAGTCTGTCATACCTATTGCTTGAATAGACTTGACCTGGAATACCTCCCCCTAACACACATACACACACATATATTAAAGAAGTTGTGAAAAATGTCCAAGCATAACGAGTCATTTTCAGATAAATATAGAAAACAATGCCATTCTGCCATTTTTCAAAGCAAGGAGCAGTAGCTGATTTTCAGTCCCAGGTCTACTACAATCAGAAGGAGCATGAAAGTCCACTAGAGCCAGATGTGAAGCAAAACAGAAAATTACAGCAACCAGTGACATAAATTACTGTCAAACTTATAATCTGTGTAATTTATGTAGTTCTTCAGTTTTAGGGCCGAAGCACAAAAGGGAACTCGCAGAACTGCTGTGTGCTTTACGTCTGTCAAAAGTCTGTAAAATAGAACAGATTAATTTACAAAGTCTGGTTTTAGAAAAATCTAGCTGATAGACAACAACATGATTTTAGAGGTAAGAAGTCTTATGCTGTGTTCCCTAAAACAAAATTATGAAGGTGCAAGTATGTGAAGACATGGGACGAGTCAAAAATTTAACCAGAGTTGAATGAAGAAAACAAAATATAGAGCTTTTTAATGACACTATTTGAATGAATAAAGACATTATGAATCCTTCATGGTTAAAGTAATGTGATGTGGAAAAATTGGAGCATATGGGGAAAAAAAGGACCTGAATATCCTGTTTCAGAACATTGAAAGAATTAAATTTGGCAAATCATCTTTCAGACTTCAGGAAGGTGAAGTCAGAGTGCAACAGCTCTAGTGGAATACAAAATGTTCAGCAACTGATGACTGTTGGAAAAAGGGGACCTTTTTCATCAGGATGAATGGATGCAGCTACTTGTTTCATACAGCTCGACATTACAGTCGCAATTGTTTTGGTCACTGTTTAGCAGGCCTTAAGAGTGATATGATGCTTCACTGTAGAAACCTTGCTTTTTTCAGGTGAAGACAAAATGGGCATTTTATATTATCAGGAATTATTCACAGTTCGCAAGAAGAAATGGGGCAATAACATCTAAATGCCTTTTATTTTCCAAACCTGTCTGGGCCATAAGTTATACCACAAGAATGGGGCCTTTTTATAGGTACGGTAACAGAAATATGAATTTTTCTATAAAAAGATTATCATAAAGTGTGTCCCATTATTAATATCCCACCATTTAGTTGTGTTTAACCCTTTAGAAACTTTGTTTTTGTCCCTTGCCTCCTCTCTGTGCTACAAAATGATATGTAACATGTTTTGTCAGCTTACTGTAAACAAATCTATCTTGCTTGATATGTTTGTATTTGAGTGTGCTTTCTGGTAATCACTGTTTTCTCTGTAGCTCATTTCTGCTTCTGTAGTGTGAATAGACATAAATACCAACCACACCTCCCTGCAGCATATGTGCTTGACTTGAAAGGGAAAATCTAGTGAAGCGCAAATACTGATCTAAGAGTCCTATTAATGCTTAATGATCTAATAATATTCCCAAGAGAGTGGCAGTCCCAGTTAGCATGTCACTCTCAGCTGGAGAAATATGTTGGTTCCCATTATTTTTGCCTCACTAGACCCCTACTGCTCAGCTTCATCTGCATTAAGGTTTTTAATCTTGATTAGTTTATTTATTGTGGCACAGTTACTATTTTGATCAGATGATGTGGGCATTATAGTCTTGAATATCACCACAATAGGGGATTTTATTGATACTTTAGAATTATTTATTACAGGGCAGGTTATCAAAGCATTTTGAGTTTTCTCATAACTATACATAGCAAAAGGTTCCTTAAAGAAGACTTTTTGCAAAATTAATCCAAGTGAAACAAAAACTTTCCCACTTGAAGAGTTCTGGATAGAGCATTTTGACAGAAGAAAACATTTTTTTTAATCTTAAATGCAAAATGTTTAAATTTCGTTTTACAATTTTGCTATAATTGCTGCTCAAGTTGGGTTGCTAGGCATGTTTTAAAGCCGGGTATCACTGATCCTCTGAGTAATTGGAGGGGCTACCATCACTAAACTGTGAGCTGGAGATGTCAGTTTTAATCTAAACTTCATGCGCAATAAACATATTTTTATTCCATCATTTAATTTCTATTTTTCTTTTAGATATTGCCATTTTGAAATCTCTCTAAATGCTATAATGCTTAATATGATTAATATGATGAAATGCTCTGTGAATGAATAAAACAGAAGAGCAAGAGAAAAATAAAATATCAAACTTAGCCCACTGGTGATTTGATTTGTTTTCAGAAGAAGCTGACGGCACCCCATATGCTACTGTGGGGTCGCTTGGTACCCGCGGGCACCGCGTCGGTGACCCCTGTTTTAGAGTTTCTATGCTGAAGTTGACGATTATTCGATTACTGAAATAGTGTGGAAGATTATTTCAATGATTGATTTATGAGGATTAATCGGATTAATTGTGTCAGCCCTAATATATATATATACATATATATATATATATATATATATATATATATATATGGCAGAGACGGTACCGTTTCTTTCAACTAAGCAGAGTCTATACATTTTTACCAGAACTGAGGTGGAAAAGTCTTTATAGAAGTTTAAAATTAGGTTGCCTAATCCATTCAAAAGCCAAATTAGATTTGTTTTGACCTTTGTTCCAGTCCTAATGATAATGTGTAGATTACTGGTATGCTTAGAGACCATCAAACCATAAGCCTTAATGAGCTCTCTTCCAGTTCCTTTAAAAGATGGGTCAAATATTCATCCAGAATTTCCCAGAACCTCACTGATGTCCGAACAGAACATGTTGCTGTCCTGCAGCATACTAAATGATGCTTACTTTATTATTGGTATAAAAAATTATTATATGTCAAATGTATTATACATTGAAACTTCAGATGAATTCTTGTTTTGACCCATTAATCACATCAAAAAAGGAAAAACATCTAATGAATCAGTAAAATCCCACATTAATATGAAATTCAGGGCATTTATAAGAGCATGTTCAAACCTGAGCAGATCTTCATGTCATCTGAGCATTAATCTATTCTGGTGTTTTCGATTTTTGTATGAATGTTACTTCCGTCAAAGGATTTTCTTCTGCCAATTTGCAGGATTAGCAGATGTTTTCTCTGTGAATGCACGCTTGGATTGTTCTGAAAGCTTTTTATATTTTGGGGAATGCAGAGAAGCATGGTGTTCAATCAATGAAGGAAATAATGAGACAAAGAGAGATGAGCATCTCTTCGTCTTGTTCAGTTTAAAGGAATACTTTCTAAAACAGGTGAAAAATCTTATTCAGAAGGGGCTTAACATGATCAAAAGGCAATTATACTCTTCTTAAGACTTAGGAAATAAAGATTACTTTATGAAGATTTCTTTCTTTTGCCTTAACTATCTGAGTACTTTTGAGAAAGATATATGGCTGAATATAGACAGCTAGTTGTCAGATCTTGATTCAGGAAGATTTGGCTGTCATTCTTCACAGCTTTGCGGGTGTAACATCTCAGCCAAACATGAAAAAAGGGAACTACAGTCACAATATTTGTTGTTTTTAAACAGAGACAACATCTCACATCATTTCCACAGTCTAAACTAAAACTCACTAATCAGCAAATGCTGCATGAACCCAATCTCTTTTCTGGCTGTGGTTCCTTCACTTCTCTCCTCAGCTTTTTTTCCTTAGATCACCAGCTCCCTACCTTCTGTTCCAAACTCCTACCCCTGAATCTTTTGCAGGGTCAACAGTTAGATCACTAACCAGGGTGGGAAAGGAGCTCCAGACTGCTGTGCTAAATCAAGACAGCCTCCAGCTTTGTCAACGTCATTACACGGCTGACAAACACATGAATGACACCAGATAAATTGGGACTACATCCTTTCAGACAAGAACTACAATAAGCAGAAGTTGCACAGATGTAATTAACAAATAAAGTTGAAAATTCTAAAACCCAAAACATATAAAGATTAGAATAATAGCATGTGTCATACAGAGTACACGTAAAGAAATAATGTATTTTTGTTACATTTTGTGAGGTAAGCCAAGTTTACAGTCTGCCACACAATGGATTGTGGAAAACTGTACAGCTATACCAGAGGCTAAGAATGTGAGGAAATCCCTATGCAAAATGGATTGACACTTATTGTAGACGCCTCATACTTTTCGGTCCTCTTACTGCCAGCAATGTTCAGACAGCACTTATATGAAATGGTAGTATGACATTAATATCAATTCAAATAATTCCCTAGTATACATAATCTATCTAAATATTGTGGATGATTTTGGTTGCAATATGATTAGTTATTATTTCAATTGCAATCTAAACAAGAATGATAGAAATAAAAATACATTTTTGTTGAATCCCACTTACATTTGTTCATACAATGAACAAAAACAAAAGTATCATTATTTAGTCGGAAATTGGTCTATTACAGTACCAACTAGGAGTAAAGAGTCACTCAAAGATTATAAAGTCATAACTCTAAATGAATCAAAAATGAAATTACGTTAAGCAAATGTTCCCAGGGTGACTAACACTTTCCATAGTCTGTCTTAATTGACATACAATTTCTTCTCAATAATATTACATCACAAAATATAATAGAAGAGCTGCTCTTATCGGTTGTCATGGTTTTGGTTCTGTTTAAGTTTTATATTTGAGTTTTCGTTGGTTTTATTTTCCTTTTATGTTATTCTAGTTATTTCTGATTGTATTTGAGTTCTTAGGTATTTCCTGTTTGTCCTCTGTTGCCCTCCTGTGTCAGTCTCCTTTTCCCTAGCTCCCTTCTAGACTCCTCTGTCCACACCTGCTCCCAATCTGCTGATTAAAGCTGAAGTCTATAAGTTTTTAAAAATCACTTTTTTGTCATATTGGCTAAAACTGTCCCTATGCCCAGACAGCAGTACATGTGATATGTAACCTGTGAAGAAAACTGCTTCAATTGGTCCCGCATACTGCCTGTATTTCAATCTGGAAAGAATAATTCGGGACGAGTCAAAACAACCAATCACAGCCAGAGGAGCGTCTGATGGAGTGTCAATCACAGCTCACACACGCTGAATCCCGCCCCCTCCCC
The DNA here is from genome assembly GCF_016077235.1 of Cyprinodon tularosa. Taxonomy (NCBI): domain Eukaryota; kingdom Metazoa; phylum Chordata; class Actinopteri; order Cyprinodontiformes; family Cyprinodontidae; genus Cyprinodon; species Cyprinodon tularosa. The sequence continues at coordinate 407,740 of NW_024038531.1, read as the reverse complement.
CCTTCTGGTCGCATGCGGTAGCCGCGCAGTTGCTGTGAGAGGGGTGGAGCTTGGAGGTGGGGCATGAGTGAAGCAGAGAGGGTGGGGGAGTGGCGTGAAACCTGTTTTTCTTCAAATTTTCAGTCGAAGTCTGCTCTCTTCTCAATGTTACAGACTGCAGCTTTAACCTGGTCTTTATTCATGTCTCCCATGTATCATTCACTGTTTGCTGGTTCAGCATAATTTCTTTCCCTTCAAGTGCGTTTTCTGGTTCTCAGTGTTTTTGTGTATTCTGAGGATTCCGTTAAACTTTCTGTTAAACTTTTTGGATATTAAATCTGTGAGTAATCACCTCCAGCTTCAGTCTCTACATTTGGGTCCTCCTCTCAAACGCCCACCTGACCTGATATCACTAGCTATAAATACAAACACATTATTTTATTTTTATTACAACATGGATGACTTACAGCAGCATGGCAGATGTTTTGTGTTATCGTAAATTGTTCTACCAAAGTCTCACAATATTTCTGAATGCAACTGATGCATTTTTTGAGAGGTGAAGGATCTGTAAATAATCCATGTGATGTAGCTGAACATTTTAATAATTTCCTTATTTCATTCCAGTTTGTGATGGAAATCCTTTGGATTTTACCAAAGGCTCTTCTGCTGTTATGGCCACGACATTTCAGTATCTCTTGTCAAATGGGTAAAACATGCCATCGTACAACCACTTTGGTATACTTTTTCTCTATCTCTTCAAACAGGGATTGTGCTGGAAGAATAAAAAATTAGTTATTCCTCTGTACAAAATTGATAATCTGTCCCACTTTACCAGCTATAGACACATACCTCATTTACGATCCTGTTCAAAAATATTAGGAAAAATATTTTTAAAAAGCGTTTTTTATTAAGACTCTCATACAATCTCCAATATTTATTGGACCATGAGTCTGGAATAAAGTATTTCTATCCAATATTGTGTTCGCAAAAATCACTATTGGATCACTATTATTCCGAATTTTTTTATTTTTATTTTAAATTCTTTTAATTGTGTGTTTGATGTAGTCATTTGTGCAAAACATACTTAAAACCTACGAACTGAGGCCAGGTTTTATAGACAACTCTACATACACTGATTCTGTTGAAAAAAGAGTGGCTAAAGAAAAAGCAGTAATACCCAAATAAAAACTGATAGTTTAAGTTACGGCCCACAGACTATTTTCATGGGTGTGTCATTTGATTTCAAAATGTATATTAATCCAAGTGCTATATTCAAGACTTTGTTTATAATAACCTCAATATTTCCAGGGTGTCCAAAAAGTGAAGAACTCTCAGCAAGGAGCCATGGATTCCGGCTTGAACCCAGAGAAAGTGGATCAGGAAATAAAAATTCAGCACAATATGTCCTAATTCAACTCAGAAAGCTATGGAGCAAGCCAAGTATTTGCCTGAGATTATAAAAACATGATAGCCACTATTTAAAATGCACTTTAATGAGTGCATTAAATCTCCCTTTTGGATTACAGACACAAAACATCTTAGTTAAATGAAAAACACATGCAGCTAAAAGCAATAACTTGAAATAGTGAGCTGGGCAGCCCAAAAGATAAAGATTTCATGTCATTTTCTTTGAAAACAAAGGCCTCAGCTTTATGATTATTTCATTTTCTCATGACACTGAAAGGAGAGAGGGCGACTCTTATGGTGGATTTTTTCAAATGCCTGAAATATAAGCCTTTGATAAGAACACAAAAGCTAGAAGATATAACAAATCACCTTTATATTAAACTCATTGTAAGGCCACAATCCCAGAGAAGAGATAAAACGTACATATGGTTTATTGCAGCTTAGAGTTTGCATGCGTTCATATTGTACTCTGCATCAAAAGTACTTAGCTTATTTCTGACTCTATAATTGTAATAAGATGTGTTGTAAATGAACTCATAGCTATCACTAAACGTTTTATACTAGTGATTTAGCTTTTTCCATATATCCTAACAATCACAGTTATCCATTACTTTCCTTTTATTCTTTACATTGTTTTCCGAAACTAAACTCAGCCTTGGAGAAGGAGGGGGTTCATTTAATTTAATTGCAGGATATTGGTTATTAACTCACATTTTTTATAGGATGAACATATATCAGAGTAGAAAATATTGGTGAATTAATAGTTTAGGTTTTAATCTGAATGTCTTGTGTCCTGCACCTTTTTGTAAATTCTTACTGCTAAGCAGCTGCTTATTCACTGTCGGAAAGCTGCATCAACGAAATTTCGTTTTGCATATACCAAATGTATACCAAATGACAATAACATTTGTCTAAGTCTTTTTGTGAGTCAAACAATCAGGCCATTATCAGGACTCTGGAGATTGTAGCTCCTGACTCCTGTTCCTAGCCCATTCTTTTCACAGGGTCAACATTAAGAACCTTGTAGAGGGTAGGAAATGAGCTTTGGGCTACTGTGCTTAATGTTGACAGCCTTCGGCCTTACACACTTCAATATGAGACGGATACGCACATGAAAACTGCCTGTCAAATTGGGACTAAAGCTTTGTCGAAAATAACCACAAGAGTTAAAAAAAATGTAGAGAACTATAGAAACTTTCCATTATGCAACCTAAAACATTTGAAAGTGTGTACATTACCACATTAATGGTAAGGAAATACATTAATGGTAATGTACAAACCAGCACCCCTCCCGAGTGGGGTCGCGAGGGGTGCTGATGCCTATCTCCAGCTGTCTACGGGCAAGAGGAGGGGTATATCCTGGACAGGTTGCCAGTGAATCGCAGGGCAACACAGAGACAAACAGGACAAAAAAACATTCACACACACACACACCTAAGGAGAATTTTAGAGAAGCCATTTAATCTAACAGTCATGTTTTTGGACTTGGGGAGGAAGCCGGAGTACCCGGAGAGAACCCACACATGCTCAGGGAGAACATGCAAACTCAAGGCAGAAAGATCCCGGGCAAGGGATAGAACTCACAACCTTCCTGCTGCAAGGCAGCAGTGCTCGCCACTGAGCAGCCCACACATGTGAATAAAAAATTTAGTTTTGTTAAACTCTGTGAGGTGGACTGTGAATGTATGTTCTGTCACGCAAAGGATTTGCGGAAACTATATCTTCTAGAAGTGGCTAGAAACATCAGGTGGTCCCTATGCTAACTGCTTTAGCGCTAGAAATTATCCTAGCACCTTCCTAACTACTAGCACTATTCGGTTGCTTGTATAATTCAATTCAAATTAAAAAACATTTTCTTAATCCAAAAGAAAAATGAAATGACAGATGGCGCCTACTGACACACTTAGGCCGTGGCTAAAGTGATTTGAGGTTTTCAAATTAACCCATTGAGTGTGTGCTGAGGAGGTAATTCAGCAATTTGATTCACGTGTGGAGTCCAACTGAGGAAACAAAATCTTCTTTGTGCTGAGATAATACACAGCAAAAATCTCCAGTGGAGATGAGCTCAGATAATATCAAAGTACAACATAGTTCTACTTTAATATTATTTATACTTAATTTTTGTATTAAGTATATATTGTACGCACCTCTTGTCTTATATACCTTCAGTTAGACAGTGTATCTATAATACCACCCATCACATTTTACACCTAATACTTTCTTTTAGAACATAGTCGTTGCCACAGGGTCACGTCAGGTTTGCAAGTGAACAAACAGCACTCTAGCAACAAATAATTGTCAGTAGAAAACTGCCTCTGGGAGATTCTGCTGCACAGAATGCTGTTGAAATTGAAAAGTGTCTCTCACAAATCACTTTGAGAAATATGTTCATTCCTGACAGACAAAGAAAATGTGATTACAGTTTCCTGCTCATACTTGGTATTAGATATCTGTGTAGAACAAAATATATTGTTTTGTTGTTTTCGGGTTTTCTTGGTGGGGCATCCAGCAACACAAAAGTATTTTAGTCTCAAATTTGACTTAATAAAATTCTGAAAATGTTCCCTGTGAGTGTTTTTTTTATCTTACTCTTTTAAGAATAAGTGTTGATAGTTCCTTAGTTCCTTAGTTAAGTTCATCTGAAGGCAAAATAAAAATTATGAGTGCCACCCACACAATCTTAAGATGTTTCTACTAAATCTAAAATATTCAAGAAGACAGAACAAAACCACTCTTAATAAAAATGGGGCTGCACAGTGAAGCAGTCGGTAGCACTGCTGCCTTGCAACAAAAAGTTTACGGATTCGATTCAGGGTCTAGCTGCATGGAGTTTGCATGTTCTCCCTGAGCATGCATGGGTTCTCTCCGGGTACTCCGGCTTCCTCCCACAGTTCAAAAACATTGACTATTAGTTTAGTTGGCTTCTCAAAATTCTCCTTAGGTGTGAGTGTGGGTGCAAACGGTTGTTTGTCCTGTGTGTCTCCGTGTTGCCCTGTGATAGACTGGCGACCTGTCCAGGGTGTACCCCCCCTCTCGCCCGTAGACAGCTGGAGATAGGCACCAGCACCCCACGCGACCTCAGCCAATATAAGCGTGAAAGAAAATGGATGAATAAAAACAGATCTGACAATTTGCGTCAAGCTTTAACACATGCCTTTGACAAAAAAGAAAACATTTATCTTGGTCTTACCTGTTTGTTTTTGATCTGGTTGTTCCTAATAGAGCACTTTGCTCGAAGTCTGCAGGATTACTAGTTGTTTCAGGTTCATGTTATACAGAACTATCTCTATAGTTATGTTGCTATAAGCTTCAGCTGTTGCAGGACATTGGGAGCACTTTCCACCATTCTGCTTCACTCTATTCTGCCATTCTGTTGTATTTCTTAGTTCAACACCTAACTGTATGTGCTCTCTTTCGTTACTTTTGGCTTGAAAACTAGCTCAGAGCTTGTCTGCTCAACTGTTTCATTCTTTTCTAGACAGAGCCACCTATGGAGCTAGTTTACCATTACCTTCTCTAAAAAAGAAAGTATTTATGGGTCAGTGCTTCCATGTTCCTTTTGAGTGTATAACTCTATTTCCTAGAACCCCCCAGTCAGCCTTGACAGGGGGCCACTCACACTGAGCCTATTTCTGCTTGAGGGGAGTTTTGTCCCTTCTTGCATGCTCGGTGTAAGGGAGAGCTGTAGAGTCAATGAGAAAATGCATGCAAATATCTATTGCACCCAAATAATTATCCAGGAAGAGTGAATCCTTCTGTTTTTATAGAAAGCCTTTTACAAATCTGACTGTTTCTGATCAAACTGTCTCTGTAAAGTACCTTGAGATGACGTGTGATTTGGCATGATAGAAATAAACTGAATTGAAAGTGCATCTAATTTAATTATTAGAGCTAAATTAAACTCACTTCCCACCCTTTTTTTCTAAAGTGGAGACCAGTTGTTTATCCTACAAGTTCAATAAGTCCCCAAAATGTAGAATATTCCTGGGCAATCATCCCCACAAGGTAACAAAAACATGGTCCTACACACCCCACACACAGTCACGTTTCCCTATCCTTGTATGGAGCTTCCATTGGCTTCCATTTATTTTTAATCCATTTCTACAGCCTTATCAAGACCCCCACCTAAACCTCACCATTGTGGGCAAAAACAGGAAGGTCTGTGACAGACCCCATACATTTGGTAGTTATTTCATGAAATATACAATAATTATAAAAAGGCTTAGTGATTGAGAGATTGTTTTGTTTTGTTTTCCTCTTTGTTTTTTTGTATTAGAGACACTTTGAATTATATTAAGTTGACTTATATCTAAAGGTTATAGACGTTAACATTTTGTTTACATGATCAAAGATGAGTAGAGCAAACTAAATATAATTGTTTTTCCTGCCATGCTCTGCTAATGTCTATGGCAATGCTAGTGAGAGCAGCTAACTTCCCTGAAACTATTTGAACTCTGTGTTTCGCCATTACTTTTTAAAATGTTGCCTATTGTCTTAAAGCTACAGTGTGTAATAATTACAGGGATATACAGTCAGAAATGTAATATATTATACATAAATATGTTATTTATCATCATCTACGAGCTCAGCCTCTTAACCTTAATATTTGCGTTGCCTTAGAATTCGTTATTTATAATTACATAGGAGCGGGTCTCGCAGCCATGGAGGCAGACATCTTTGCACTACGGCAGCGCAGAGCCAACAAACTAGCGATTGCGAGATCGCCAAAAGGTCACAACGATGTAGAAAAAATAACGGGTATATTTATTATCTTAAGTCTACATGAAATCTATACCCTACACAGACTAATGAAATACTATCTGTAAAATTATCTATGTAAACAAACCTCATCACTTGAGAAGGTAGGTGATGCGGACGTCGTGGAAGACATTTTGTCCCGTAACGCTCGCCGTACTGTTGGGGGGGAGAAGCGGTGGGGGGGAGATGTTCATGTTGCTGCAGTCTGCAGTCTGACCGCTAGATGTCGCTAAAAGTTACACACTGTAGCTTTAAATGGAGTTATCAGAACTATCCTACATTTACAGCTGAACCATCGAACTAGAGAATCCTGACAACTTTATTGACTACAATGGGGCGAGAATATCAATTGCAACAGTGATGCAAGGAGCTTTAGTAGTTTGAGGAAAGTTAGCTGTGTATTCATTGCTACTCACATAGATCTAAGGAGTTGTAATCTCCATTCCTAAGAACAGGAATTAAGTTTGAATCATTCATATGCAAACTTTTAAGAAAACCTGGCTTTAAAGGCCATTCAACCCACACCATATCCACATTCAAATCCAGCTGCTGGTGGCTTTGCCTTCTTCTGTCTCAGTGTAGTAGTGGTGCGTTTATTTTTAACAGAATGAGTGAGCATGACATGACTGCAATGCTGCTATCATACACAAACAGAAATAATCAATTACACATTTGAAAAATTTGAAAATTGAGAAAGTGTATTTATTGTGCTATATGTAAAAATTATTTGTTTTAGACTTAGTGTCACTGCAATCACAAAACGGGCTTAAATTGGAGTCGGCCAGTAAAACTGAGCAAAAGTCAGGTTGGTTGCCTCCAATTAAAGGCCTGTTTTTACATTTTTAAACAAGCTAGATTTGGAATTTAACAGAAATTCAAATGACTTATTTAAATCTTACCAAAGGGAATTGTTACATAGAGTGCCAAAAGAGTTTACATGCCTGAAATTCTTTTAGAACATTTTGAAAACAGTAACAAACTTTTACTTTACGATAAAATAAAGCTGTATTTCTTTTAAATACAAGAGTTAAGTAGGGAGATATAATTCAAAATAGTTTTAAAAAACATTTTTACAAGTAAATGGGAAATATTACGAAAGACATTTATATTCATCCCATTTACATTAATTCCCCTTAATTCATTTCTTAGGTACCGTATTTTCACGACTATAAGGCGCACATAAACGTCTTTTTTTTCCCCTTCAAAATGTGCGGTGCGCCCTTTGGTGCGGTGCGCCCTATGTGTGTTGCAACTGCGACTTTTGAGACCACCTCATTGAGGAGATGATGAAAGAGTGGCTGAATGTAAGGAGAAAAGGTGTTTTTTTTTTCCACTCATCACCACACCATCGCTGTTAATCTGACTCCATGCGTGCCCATCTCACAGCTGATGTGAAAAACATGGTGAAACAAATTAACGCTGTGCTCGCTGTGAACCGGACGCAGCAGGTGCAGCAGAAGCAGCGAGTTTACATGCAAAGTCAACGGTTGACGAGCGTATAGACGCAGCAAAAGGTCCCGCAGCGCGTTTTGAGCAGCAGGCGCTGCTGCTGCTCGAGATGGAAAAAATTGAAGTTTTGCTGCTGGAAGCGCCGCATCAACGAATCAGAGAAGCTGATCTGGGAGCTGACAGCGAGACAGACACAGCGCTCTGATGACATATGATTTTAAAGCAAATGAAAGGGCTGGATGGATGAGGAGATGATGAAAGCGTGGCTGAGGCAGGTGTATGTGAGGGGAGACCAGGTGGTTTTTTCCACGCATCACCATCGCTTTTAATATGTGACTCCATGCGTGCCCATCTCACAGCTGATGTGAAAAACATGGTGGAAAAAAATAAACGCTGTGCTCGCCGTTATCTCGGGGGTCTGACAAAGGAACTTCAACCGCTTGACATCGGTGTGAACCGGCCGTTCAAAGTAAGGCTGCGAGCGCCGTGGGAGCGATGGATGACAAACGGAGACCACAGTTTCAGGATAAGTGGAAGGCAGGGTAAGTTACGCCACCTTTAGCAGATGGATTGTTGATGCTTGGACTAACGTGTCTGCTGGCTCTGTTGTTCAAGCTTTCGCAAAAGCAGGCATTATTTCTGAGGAGCCGCGCTGCACGGAAAGTGACTCTGACAGCGAAGAAGGGGAAATTGGCATGTCTGATTTAGCGCAGCTGTTTAATTCAGAAACAGAGGATGAGGACTTTGATGGGTTCGATTAATACTTTGTAATAAATACATGAATAAAGCACAAACATACTCAGTTTTGCTCCCGCTCTATTTTTCTACCTGAAAACTTAATTCAACAGCAGCCTCTGGGCCGGGTCTCCTCCTCTTCACAGCGGCAGCTGGCAGGTGTTTTTTCATCTAAATAATCTAAATCTTGCAGCTATATTTGCTGTGATCAGTGGGAATAAAGTAGTTTTAATATGTTTTTTAAGTGAGAAAGTCCACCTGAAAACTTAATAATTGCAGTCAGTTCATCCAGATTATCTATTTCTGTCGGAGCCGCTCAGACCCCCACATACCAGCGGTGCGCCGACAGTAGAAATCCCTTCAACAGCAGCCTCTAGGCTGGGCAGCCTCCAGGTTCACCGCGGCTGCTGGCAGGTGTTTTTCATCTAAATAATTTAAACTGCAGGCACCAATAAAAGCGAACATATTCCGTCGGCAGGTTACAGGATTTTAAGTCAATTTAGGAGTGATCACAGCGATGTGTCATCTGCGATGTGTCTGTCTCACGGTCAGCTCCCAGGTTTGATTAATACTTTGTAATAAATACATGAATAAAGCACAGTCATACTCAGTTTTGCCCCCGCTGTATTTTTAAATACGCAGTAGAGGTATTTAAAGGTAGTAGAGGACATGTACCTGTATATAAAAAACGCGCCCTATAGTCCGGTGCGCCTTATGTGTGCGTTAAATACAGAAATGGCACACATAACTGAGACTGCGCCTTTTAGTACGGTGCGCCTTATGGTCGTGAAAATACGGTAGCAATATTTGTGTATTCAATTAATTCCAAATGCATTTAGTTAAATAATCCTTTATCAAACACATTTTAGCTTTATAAAGGAGTTTCTGTTAGCATTCTTTCCTTATTGCAAGAAGGCCCTTTGTTAAATTCATGAACTGGGCTGTGTCTAAATAAAACGTATATACAGGTGCTGGTCATAAAATTAGAATATCATGAAAAAGTAGATTGATTTCAGTAATTCCATTTAAAAAGTGAAACTTGTATATTATATTCATACATTACATACAAACTCATAATTTTTTCAGAGTTTTTTTTTTTAAATTTTGATGTTACAAATGACAACAAATGAAAATCCAAAATTTATCATACAGAAAAAATTGAATATTGTAAAAAGGTTTAAATTATGGGCCCCCGGTCCACACTCAATCAGCTAATTAACTCAAACCACCTGCAAAAGCCTTTAAATGGTCTTCAGTCCAAGGGCTTTAAGGGGAACAATTTTGGGGAAAGCGACCTACATTTCCCCAAAAAAGCCACACCCTTCACAAGGGGGGGCAAGACCAAAAAGGCATTAAAAAAGGCTGGGAAGAAAATGTCCAAAATTAAAGAGAAAACAAAAGGGGGAAAAAAAATTGGGGAAAAAAATTCAAAAGGGAAATAAGACCTGGAGGATTGTGCAAAACCCCCCCAAAAAGGGGGAGACAAAAAGGTCGCGTGGGGTTTGGGGTTTTAAAAACCCCCCCAACCGAGTTTAAAAAGGTTTTTGTGTTTTTGTGTCAAAATTTGCCCCGGGGGTGAAAATTGTGTAAAGGGAAAAGGTGGAGGTGGGGTTGTAGGGGGGGGGGGGGGGGGGGGGGGGGGGGGGGGGGGGGGGGGGGAATTTTTAAGTTGGGTTTGGCCAGTAAATTCCCCAAAATGGGTTTTTGGGGGGGGCCCCCCTTTTTTTGGTTTGGTTTTTTTAGTAAGGGGAAACAAACCCCCTAAGGGGTTTTAGGGCATTATGTTTTATAAATTTTTGGGTCAAAAATTATTTTTTTAAGGTTGGCCCTGAAAAGTAAAACCAGTATTTTAAGGGCCGGTAACCCGTTTTTAAAATTTAAAACCCCTTTTGATTTAAAAAAAATTGGGGGGTTTTGAAAAAGGTGTAAAAAAAATTCGAAGGTGAATTTTCACCGGGAATAAAGGGTGGCCCCCTTGTAGAGGTTTGTGGGAGTTACGGGGGGCCCTAAAAATGGTGGGGTAACAGTTCTTTTTAGTTTTTTTTGGGCCCCTTTTTTTCTTGTTTTAAATTGGGCTTGTTTTTTTTTTTGTTGTGTTTTTGGGGGTTTTTTTTGTTGCTTTTTTAAAAAATTTTTAAAAAAAAAAATTGTTTGGGTTTGTATTTTTTGAAAGAATATTATAAATTTTTTTTGGAACTAAACAATTTTTTTTGTTTTAATTTTTTTTGGTGGGCTTTTTTGATTTTTTTGGGGTTAAAAAAAAACCCCTTCTTTAAAGGTAGGGGGGGTTTGGGGTCTGGAGGGGTTGGTTTTTTGGTTGGTTTTTTGTTGTGTATGTAGAGTTGGATTTTTTTTAAAAGGATAAAGTTTTATTCAAAAATTGGAACCAATAAATTTTTTTTAAAAAGGGTTTTTTTGTGGAAAGGTTTTACGATTTTATCTTTGCGTTGGGCAAGAAAACCCTTTGAATTCTTTTTTCACAAAAAATTTAAAAACCCAAAAAAAGTACCCCCCTGTAGAAAGAAAAACCCCAAATTTTAGTTAAAAGCCAAGATGTCTTGTAAAAATAAATCTTTTTTTACCCTCCTGGGGGAAAAAAAAAGGGTTTTAAAAATCTTTAAGCCAAATAAAAAAACAAATAATAGTTTTTTTTATTGTTGTTTTTTTTTTAGCTAAAATTGTGAACATACCTTTCATTGTAAGATAGTTCTGCAAGTTTTTGAGCCACCTTAAATGCACAAATTCATATCTTAAATAATTTAGATGAAAAGGGTCAATGCCATCTGCACCACGGGATGTCAAAGCATGTCATGTCAGCAGTCTGCACATCATTCAACTGCCTGACTGATCCTGCACTTGTAGGCTCTGGGACCTCGTCCTGCATTGCATGTGATTGAGGCATGTCATCTATACTTGATCTCTCCTTTTCACAGTCATTACAGTCATCAGGTCCTTTGAGAACTTCATTTCACGGAAATGTTGCCAGTAAGTTAATTTCAGTGTTAAGTCACATTTTTAACTCATAGTTCTGTGAAAATAATTCAAAAATTGTTGGCCAGCAATAGATTATTCCTCCTTTTTTTTCCAAGTCCATCATTATCTGATTATGTCCTCTGTTTTATCAGTTCGCTGAACAGCCTATCAAATATTTATACAAGCCTCAGTGGCAGAAATTATCTGCTGTTGCAGAGCTATTTTATTTTCATTGATGAAAATATCCATTCAAAGCTCACAATTCTTTATTCCAAATTACTTTAAGAGCTTTTACAAAGATCGCTTCCCTTGCTAAACCAGCTCTAAGCCTACACAGTGAAACCGTTTAAACAATCCAATCTTACAATCATTGCCTCTGGATTACAGATAAAACTCACTCTTATTCATTAAGCCCTGTGATCGTGGAAAATTACATAGTGAAGAAATGGGTGAACAAGTGAGCTGATTATTCAACAAGATAACTTCATTTGGAAGGTCCAACCATGCAGGTTTCCATTAAGTTATTAAAGTGCAGGAAAGCCTTGCAAGTATGGCAGTTTGTTTTTGCTCAGGTTCTCCTTGTATAACTTAATTGCTATACAAATATACAGCTCTTTCTCTAAGTATTCAAACCCTCTGATATCTAGAACTTTGAGACTAAAAGTTTTAGTTCTGATTTTAAGTATAAAATAACACAAAGATGCAAAACTGTGAAGATGAAGGAAAATTACATGGCAGAATGTTTAACACATGAAAGCGATTTGATTTTATTATGTTCTAAAATTGGAAACCTAAGCTGGCAGCCAAATTTATACCATTGTCATGATCTCAGCCACTTTATTCACCTGCTGTACTCTCCCCTCTCTCTAATTATCATTTATCTTATTCACCTGCTTCCTTTGCTATATATATATGCTTTAGCCCAGCTATCAGGGCCGGATCATTTGTGTATTCTTAGTTTATTAGTGTTAGTTATTCATGTTTGTTTCACGAGTTTTAGTTAAGTTACTGGTTCTCTTCTGCGCTGAGCCCTCAGGGTTTTGGCTCAGCATGTGGGGGGAGCACGGTTTCTGGTCCTTCTCTGCTGAGTCCTCAGGGTTTTGGCTCAGAACGCAGGGAAGGTCAGTTTTAATTCCGGTAAGCCTTGCTCCAAGGTGGAGACCAGTTTGAAGTTCGGCACTTATCCTGGAACCACTTTTGTCTATGTTCTTCTCTACCACTGAGCCTGCCCGTCTTGATCTGTGCGTGTCTGTAAAGGGGGACACATCTGGACCCGTCTGCATCTGAACCTGCCTTCACGCTCTAAGGATTCCTCTAAGCCTGGATCCTTCTGTTCCTGCTTGGATCGGAACCTCTAATCAAGTTGAGAACTCCTAGATTCCTGTACTGTTCCTTCTTGATCTGTTTTGCCCTGACCTGGATCGGCTTCCATTCTGTTCTTTTTCCTGTTTAGTGCAATTGCACCTGGCCGGATAGAAGTGAAGAAAAAAATAGCTTGGCTCCGTATTTTGACAGTGAAGGACGGAGAAGACATATCTGTATGGTGCTTTCGAAGGAGTAGCGGTGGATGCGGAAAAGTTCTCATTGATTAAAACGAGTATGCATTTGCTCCGCACAACATACTGTAGCAGAGCAGGCGGAAACGGAGGATGTGAGATTTGGGGGTACGACATCCTTATATTTTCAGGAGTACTTTCTTATGATTGGCTTATACAAAGGAGCTTTGTGATTGGTGGCAAACCATTCCCTGCTTAACAAAAAATGCATTTATATATTGAGGCACGTCAGGCCAGCCTCAAAAATCCACACACAAATGCAGGGAACTTAAAAGACCACTGGTACTTTGTAATTTAATTTGTAATTGTTTATGGACTAGAAATATTTTGGCGAATCTCGTTCTGTGCGTGTGTGGATCTTGTACTGTGTGTGGGGAGATTTTTTTGTTCCTGTGTGAATCACAGTAACAAGGTAACGCTGTTACTATGGTAACAAACACAGAGGCTGAGTAACCTTGAGCACTTCATAACATGTGTTAAAGAAAAATGATTATTTTTAGACTTTAATACAGTTAATCTTATGGCATGTGTAAACACTCTCACTTGAACATATTTCTTAATTTTGAACAAGGCTGTGTTAATGATTTAAAGCTACTAATGGGTAATTTATTTAGACCCAACCATACCATAAAATGAGTTTTCCTCCGGGGGGGGCAACATTTTTTAAGGGCCCTGCAGGAGATTTTTCTTTTGGGTTTTTACAAAGGTCAAAAGCCCTTCCAAAATTTAAAAAACCGGGGATGCTGTAAAAAACTGAATTTATGGGGGGCCCCCCGCATTCCACCCCCGAAGTCGGGGAAAATTTATCTTGTTTTTTTATGCCCCGAAAAGTTCAAAAATTAAAAAGGAAAATTTTTTTCCCCTTTTTTTTGTTAAAACAAAAAAGAAAAATGACCCCAGATTTTTTGCAAAAATTTGGGGGAAAAGCTCTAGGCAGGGGCCCCCGAGATCCCGTCGGGTTGGGGGCCCGGGGGCCACCCCCTTTTTTTAAAAGGGTTTATTAAACAAGGGGGATAAAGTTTTTCTTTTTATAAAAGGTTACAAAACCAATTTTGCTTTTGCAAACCCCTCCAAAAAAATGTCTTGAAACGCCCCCTTTCCCTTTTTTTTCCTTCTCCCCCATTCATTTTCGGGGTAAGGGAAATTATGTCTCGTTGTTCTGCATTTTTCGGGTGAGGTTTTGTGCATTGCCCCTTATTTCTAAGTGAAATGCATTTCCCTTATATTGGTTTAAAAACCTGTAATTCTTGATGTCAACCCCCCTTTTGCTTTTTTTCCATATTGCCCACCCCGCAGCTCGCCGAGTGGACCGGGGGAAGGAAAAAATAAAAAAGGCCAAACCCTTTTTTTCCCAAATTTTAACAAATGTTAAATTTTTTCTTCCTTACAATTGGGGGCTTTTTGCCTTTTTTGGAGCCCCTCGGGGGGGCATTTGCTGGCCCGGGATTGATCCGTCCCCGGCCCAGGGTTTGGGGTGGGTAAGACAGTTTTTTTGTTTAATTTTTTAGTTGTCTGAAGCCCGTTGCCCGTGGGACCGGGGCTGATTGCCGTGTGGGGCCTCAAAGAATTCAAAGCGAAAGAGGAATAAAAACCCTCCTAACAATCGGTTGTTTAAGGATTTGAAAAAAACACATTACGGGAATTTTGGGGCTATTTTCAAACAAACCCTTTTAAACTTTAAAAACGACTTAACGGGGTTTTTTTAAAAAAAGGGTTTTTATTGAATTGAAAAAATTTTATTAATTATTAATTAAAAAAATTTTAATTTATTCTTTTAGCCCTTAGGAACAATCCCCGGGGCCCTCAAAAAAAAGAATTTTCGGGTTTCCTGTGTATTAATTAGCGGGGCTTGTATCACCCCGGGATTTTTTTCGACTCATCTCCATGGACTTATTTTTATTTTTTTTTAATTGGATCGAGTTGTATCCCATGAAAAGGACTAATAGCTTTTTAAAATGACCGGTTTTAAAACTCTTTTAAAAATAAAGGACAAAATAGCATTGGATCCCCTTTTTTCTTTGGCCCCCTTTAAAAGGGGTTGGGCTTATAGTTAAAGGGAAAAAAAAAAATTTAAATTTGATTTTTAGGGGTTTCCCAACCGCCTCCCCCGGGCGAAAAAAAAAAACCTTTTGTCACGGGGCGTTTTGTTTGATCGAAAAAAACTAAATTGGGGTTTAAATTTTCGCCTCAGCTTGACCCAGCTCTGAAGTGTGGGGACTGAAATTTTTGAAATAAAAAATTAAAAGGGATTTGAAAAATTTTAAAATTTTTGGAAAATTTAAAAAGATGTTTCATACATTCCTTTAGCCGCCCCTTTGACATTTTCTTTTCTTTTTCTGTCTTTTCTTGACTAAAACTACAACTTTGGGGTCTATTTTTTCTGGTTTTTGTATGTTTTTTTTGGGTGTTTGTGGCTGGGGGTTTTCCCTTTCCCCCCGTTATACTGAACCCCTATGCCCCCACCACCCTTCTGTCTTTTTCGTCCTGTCTGGGGCCCCTAAAAATTGTGCGAGATTGTGCGCAAGTATTTGTTTGGGGGAAGGTTAATGAATTGGGGGTTAGGAATATTTTTTAAAAAATTTTTTGCGGGGATGTTGAATTAAAATTTTTTCTTTTAAAAAAAAATGTGTTTCCCTTTTGGGACAAGTTCTCCTTTTTGGGTTTAAACAATTTTTTGTTTCACGGGGGGGGGACGATTGACCCCCCTTTTTTTCCCTTTTTTGGGGAGTGCCCCATTTTTCTGTGCTTTTTTCCGGGCTCACGCTTTCAGATTTTTTGGGATTTTTGTTTGTGAATTTTGTTTTTTAGAACTGTTTTTTGGGGTTAAAATAAAAAAGTACAAAAAAAACATTTTTACAATGTTTTTACTTTCCCCAGGGGGAAAATTGGGGCATCAGTTCCAGCAAAGAGCACGGAATAAACCCAAATTTGTTTTTTTTATAATATTGAACATTGACAATAACTTAAATTTTCTATTTCCTAAACAAAAAGGGGGAACACCCTCACTGTTTGGGAAACCCAAGAGAACAAAAATGAGAACTTATTTTTTTTTTCTGCTTGACAGTTTTTTCCCCTACACTGTTAAAGGGGGGACATGTTGAAACACTAAAAATAACTTTGTTTCTTTGTAGGACGATCTTCGGGGTGAAACCCATTTTGCATTTTAAAAATGACCAAAATGAACTTTTTTTTGGGTTTTCCTACAGGGGTCTAGGTACCAAATTTAAATAATAAGGGCTACTTTAAAGGGGGGTTGTTTGAAATAAAAATGGAGTTTTTAAAAAAGGTTACTCAAAAACGGAACAATATTAAAACCAAATTGGATAATTATCTCTTTTTATTTTTTTCAACCATGGTCTTATAAAAAATTTTTTTAAAAAACTTTCACGGGACAAATTTTTGGGTTTTTTGAAATCTGGAAAAAAACCCTGCATCTTTTTTTTACAATGGGGTTTTGGATGAGTTTTCTTGAGTGGGGAAATGAAGTAAAACGTGTACAGAGGGGCCTTTGAGGGGTTTTTTGGGATCTCTAGGTTAAATATGACCTCAGTTTAGTGTTATTTTTGTGTGATTTTTTTTCCCTTAAATTTTAAACTTTTTGGGAACACTAAATTTTTTTTTTCTTAAAAATATTTTTTTTATTATGTTTTTAAAGGGAAAATTTAAAAAGGGAAAAGGAATTTTTTTAAATTTTTTTTTTGGTGTCAAAATCGGTTGAAGCTGAAACAATCTGCTTTGCAAGGAAAATTAAATTAAAAAAAAAAAACCGGTTTAATTTCACCCTTTGGGGCTTAAAGCAGATAGAGTTATTTTATTGGGAAAATTTGGGTTTTTATCCACAAAACTAATAACACTAACAGACTAACCTAAATTCTAACAAACCCAAACTTGGTTTATTTTCCTAATGGGTAACTGATTGGACCATTTTTAAAAATTTTAGCATAAGGGGGGGGTAAGTTCCCATTTTTTTGTTTTCCACCTCTAAATTGTTTTCTTTTTGAAAATTAAAAACCCCCACAGGGGGATGTTACAAAGGGTAAGAAATTACAATGAAAAAACCCGAAAATTTTTCATTTTTAAACTCCCGTCCCAGTTTGAATACTAAAATGGAAGATTTGAGGGGAAAAGGTGGAACATCTTTTAAAAAATTTTTTTTTTCAAGGGAAATTATATATAAAAGGTACATAATTCCAAATTTTTTTTCAAAATGAAAAATTCCCTTTTATCAACAGGGGGAGAAGCAAAATAGACCCAAAAATTTTTCCCGGTAAATTTTTTTGGGTATGGTTTAAAGGAAAATTTTTTAATTTAATAAAATTTTTATTTTTTTTATTCAACAATAGTGAAATTTTGGATTTTTTTTAAAGAAAGTCTTTTGGCCCCTTCCCCATTCGCTAAAATATGAAATTTTGTGATATAGAAAAATTCCCACAAAAATTTGATTTGATCATCCCCCCAAAAAAACTTTTTTAAATAACATCATTTCCATTTTATTTTTCATTTAAAATTGTTGATAGATTTCTGCATCACGGCCCGACTTGGTTAATATACAGAGGGGGGGGAAATTGTTTTAATTTTTTGGGGGGAAATTTTTTTGGGTTTAAAAATGCTATGGAAAAATTTAAATTTAAAAAGTGAATAATTTCTGGGAATTTTTTAAATAAAGGAAACCCTGTCTTTTAAGCCCCGGGGACAATAAAAATGTTTGGTTTTTTAGTAGAACCAATAAAGAAATTCCCCAAAAATATTTTTACAAAGGGGCAAATTTAATCACAACTTTTTTTGGTATCAGTTTTCAAAGGGCAATTTTTTAGTTTATTTCTTTTAAATTTTTTAAAAGATTTTTTAGGGTTTTGATTTTAAAAAATTTTATTTTGATTTTTTTTGGGACAAGGGAGGGTAATGTCATCGGGTATTGACGTTTTTTGATTTTTTGAACATTTAAAATGTCATTATTTTCTTAATTCTTTGGGAAAATCCCATCCCTGGGCTATTTTAAACAAATTTCTTTTTTTATTTTTTTTTGCAGGGTTTAGGGTTTGGGGCAGGGTTTTCCGTTTTGTGCTATTTAACAAAAAACAAATCTAGACCACCGGAAGATGCCCTCCAAGGGTAACATTTTATTTATAATAGTGAAAGAAAAAAAAAAGTGGAAAAAATAAGTTTTGCTTTTTAATTACTTTTTTATTTTTTTTTCTCTGGCAGTTTTTTCCTTTCCTTTTTACTTATGGCCCAAACTTGGGGGAAGGGGCCCTTTTTACTCAGAGATCATGGAAAAATTAAATTTTAAGGGATCTTCCCTTTTTTTTCCCCCCATCCCGACCACTGTTTTTGCTGAAAAAAGAACCCGGGTTTAAGCCCCAACTAGGCCCCTCTTCTGCTACCCTTTGTATGAAAGCCGAAACCCTGTTGAACCCATTTCGAAGGTCCCGTGAAAAACGAACTGTTTTTCCCCGCTGTAAAAAAAGATGAGCTCAAAATGGGTTGCAAAGTGCTGCTCCCTAGGAACCCGGGGAACGATGTCTCCTTTGGGCGTTTTCTTTTCATGCATCTGAAAAAAAAAAAGGGGCTCAAGCGTTATCTGGGGGGGGGCTTCTTTTGGCTGGGAAAACAGCAGTGAGACCGGGGACCCAACCAAAAATCATACCTTTTTTTCCAAACCTGGGGGGGGTTTTTAGTAGATGACCCGGGCTGCTGGGTTTTTTATTCCTGCCTCTGCGACCACCCCAATGGCTGACCAAAAATTTTATCCAAAGCGGGGCTTTGTAAACCAGGAAAAGTTTCTGCACTGCTGGAAAACTGGGTAATTCCCGGACAAAACCCCCCTTTATTCAGCAGATAAAGAAATTTGGGGATGGGAAGTTGCCCCAACGGTGGTCCTGTTGTTTTTTCCCATGTTTGGGTCCTTTGGGTTCTTTACCTTTTGATCAAGGGGACCTGGGCGGGCCCGAGCCCCCTCCTGGGTTCCCTTCAAATCTTCCCGGTTGGAGACCAAAAAGGGTGCCAACACAACTTGGGAGTGGTGAAATAAGTTCTTTTTCCCCTTTTAAAATTTTTTTTAGTGTGGGGATGCCCTTGTTTTTCTTCTTATTTTAAAATATAGCAGAAGGGGCCCTGTTTTTTCCTTTAAATCCGGGAGCCCTGCCCGTGGGAATTCCCAGGGGTTGGGGGACAACCCCATCTTTCCCGGGGGGGAAAAGTTTTAAAGATGCATTGGGGGTTGGGGTCCCAACTTTTTTTACGACACTGCATTCCTCCCCTATTCACTCTGTTTTTTTCTCCCAAAAATGCCCAAATGTTTTCTTTTTCCCTTCCTGCCTGCAAAAAAAATGGGGCAGGGGGCTAACATTGCAATTAAAATATTTTTTCTTTAAATATAGCTGAATTGCAAATTTGGGGGTTTTCCCTTCACCACTAAGGAAAAATGAAAAAAAATTTTTTTTTACTATAAGAAGGCCCATCAAATTTAATAAAAAATAAATTTAAAATTTAAATGGAAAT
Source organism: Cyprinodon tularosa (assembly GCF_016077235.1). Classification (NCBI taxonomy): domain Eukaryota; kingdom Metazoa; phylum Chordata; class Actinopteri; order Cyprinodontiformes; family Cyprinodontidae; genus Cyprinodon; species Cyprinodon tularosa. The sequence continues at coordinate 388,382 of NW_024038531.1, read as the reverse complement.
TTTAAAAATTTAAGGGTGTTAAAAGGGGGATTGGGTGTCAAAAGACCCGACCCCACTGGCAAATGACAAAACCCAAATTCTGTGTTTTCTTTCCCTAAATTTAATTTAAACTTTTAAATTTCCCTTTTTATTTTAGGGTGGCAGATTGTTTCAACACTGGGACACCCAATTTTTTGAATTGCATCCCAAATGTGGGTTTCAGAGGTTTTAAAATTAGTGGGAAGGCGGAAAAACATCTCAAAGATTTGTAGGATTTTTATTTTTATTCTAAAGACAGAACAATTTTTTTTGTTAAAAACAGGGGGCATGAAGGAATTGACTGATAAGAGGGAAATTTTTTGTTTGGGTCTCTTTTCCTTTTTGAAAAAGAGGGGTTTTTTTTGAATTAAATCAAAAACAAATTTAAAAGGGTTTTATGGTGTAAAATTAAAAAAACATTAAAAAATTTACTTTAAATATTTTGGATATTTAAATAATTAAAAAGTTAAAAAAATTGAATATACAAAAAAAAATATTTCCTATAAAAAAATTTTTTCAAAAAAAAAAGTGTTTCTAAACTAAGGAAGGTGATTGTTGGGTTTTTTTGCAAACTCTATTCATATGGTTTTTAAAATAATTGTTTTTAAATAAGACATCCAGAAGGTCCCCAAACCCCCCAAAAGGGTTTTTACATCCCTTTAATAAAAATTTTCGAAAGAATCCTCTCCAAAACGAAAAAGGGATTTTATAATTTTATAAACCAAAAATTTTAAAAAGGGAAAAACATTATTTCCCAATTTTAAATTATTTTAAAATTTTTTTTTTCAAAAGAATTAAAAAGGATCCCAAAAGTAAAAAGGGGGTTTAAATTTTTTGGGGTTTTAAAAAATATTGGAATAAAGGGAAGGGGCCAAATTTTTTTAAAATTTAAGGGCAAAAGGTTTAAATAACCCATGGGAAAAAGCCCGGGTATCAATTTTTTTAAATTTAAAAAAATAAAAAGAGGGTGATGGGAAAATTTAAAATTTTTTAAATTGGGGATTTCAAATTAAAAAATTATGGAACGGTCCTAAAAAACAGTTTAAATTTTTTTTTTCAACGTATAAAAGGGAAAAATTCATTTCTCTGTAAGCCCTTTTTAAAAAAAAAAGGGGGCAAAGGGTTTTATAAAATAAAAACTCCAAAGTTGTAGAATTTTTAATACAAAAAAAAAAGGCAGTTTAAAACTTTTCATAAAATTAGGGTCAATCATTAACCAATCAACAGGGTTTTTCCCCATATTTAGCCCCAAGAAAAGGACCGGGTGTTTCCAGGACCTGCTAAACCCCTAATTCCCAAGGGTGGAAAGGTAAACTTGCACAAATTTTTCTTAAAAATTTCTTTAATGAGTTTCAGGTCCCCCCAGCGTAAAATTTACAAAATACCAAAAACGTCACAGGAAAATCCCAGGCCCCCGGGACATTTCGGGGAAAACCCACTTTGGGGCCCCCTGAAAAGGTTCCCTCAAAAAAAGTGGGGCTGAACCTCCCGGGCCCTTTGCCAAAACCAAACCGAGTCGGGAAAAGGGACATCTCATGCTGTTCCCTCCCACAAGGGGAAAAGGGGAAAAACGGGGGTTCCAATTTGGAAATCAGCAAGGACCACAAAAGCCAAAGCTGCAAAAAGGGATACGGAGAATTTTACATCCCCAACCTCGGTCCCAGGATTTTTCTTTAAGGCACATCACAAACGCGGAGGGGGGAAACTGCAAATTTCCCGCAGAAGGTGTTTCCCGGCATACCGGCCCCAAAACCACTTCATTTTCCTGAATTACAAGCTTAAAAGGCCCGGGGAGGCCCCAAAAAAATCCTGGGCCCCCGGGGGCCTTTCCCTTGAGAAAAGGAGATTGCACCCCCCTCCTTAAAAAATCACTGTTTAAAATTTTCATAAAAAACTCCAATTTTTTTAGTGAGCCAAAAAGGAAAACTCAAGGGGGAAAACCGAGGTTTAAAAAACCCCCAGGGGGAAAACTGAAGGAATTTCCCGCTAAAAAAGATCCTTTAAATTATCTTTTCTTTATTTCGTGTTTTCGGTTTTTTTTGCAACTCTTCAAGGGAAAATTTTTTTCTTTTTGGCGTATTTTTTTTGGGTCTTTCCTGACCAAAAAAAATTCAAAATTTATTTTTTAAAGACTATCGGAAGGAGCATAAAGACCAACTCTAACTTCTTATTGTTGAATTGGGAAAAAAAGAAAAAAAAGGTCTTTTTGTAAAATTTTTTTGTTTTTTATGGGTGTTTTTTTTTTTTTGTTTTTATTGTTTTGTATTGAAAAAATTGGAATTTTTTTGGCAAATAAATTTTTTTTTAAAGTCTGCGGGGCAATTTTTTGAATTTCGAATAACTTACTCCCGGTTTCCAATTTTTTAAAATTGGGGGTGAAAAATTCCCATTTTTGTTTTCTTTCATTGACCCTAACTGGAAATTTTATGATTTTTTCATGTTTGATAAGTTTAAAAAGTAATTTTTTTGTTAGGTTTTTACTGGAAAAAAATTTTTTTGGTTTCACAGTTAGTATTAAATTTTTTGGACAGCGCCCAAAAAACATTTATAATTAAATACTGGGGTTTCACTTCAACCACATCAAACCAGGGAGTTTGGGAAATAGGAAGGGGCTGTTTTTAAAAAAGGGGAAATGTTTTTTAAAATTTGGGCTAAAGTTTTTTGTTTTTTTTTATACTAGATAGTTTTTGGTTTTTCCCTTTTATTAAAAAGGCTTAATCCAATTTTTTTTGTGAGGTTTTTGTTTTGTCCTCAAAAACCCCCAAAAAAAAAATCTGGTTTTAAAGGGGGGAAAAATGATTATTTTTTAAAAAATTTAAAAATAAAAAAATCCAAAAGGCAAGGTAAACACCTACCCGAACCCCTAACTTTTTTTGAAAAGCAAGGCTTGTTAAAAAGAAAATTTAAAAAAGCTAAAAAAAATGGATTTAAGAGAGCCCAACCATAAAAAATGAGAAAAACCGGGGGCAACCAAAATTTAAAACCTCCCAAAGAAATTTTTCCTTCTTGGTTTTTCAGAAGGTCAAAAAAATCCTTCCGAATAAAAAAAACCAGGGATTTCTGTGAAAACCGAAAAAAAATGGGGAGGCCCCCCCAAAATTTCCCCCAAAACCAGGCTGGGGAACTTTTCTTTTGTTTTTTAAAAGACCCGAAAAGGTTTTAGAAGAACCCAAAAAACAAACCGCCTTTTCCCTTTTAAAAGCAAAAAGGGAAAAAGGGCCCCAAGATTTTTGCAGTAAAAATTTGGGGAACCTCTAGGCAGATCCAAGAGATGCCGCTGGGGGGGAGGAAAACCCGGGCCACCCCCTTTTTTTAAAAAGGATTATTTACAAGAGGGAAAAAAAAGGGTTTTTAAAAAAAGAAGTTACAAAAACAGATTTTTTGGGTTCCGGGGAAAAAATCTTCCCCCAAAAGATTCCTTTTAAAAAGGGGCCCTTTTCTTTAAAATTTCCTTTTTCTCCCCTTCAAAAACAGGGAATTTGGGAAGTATTTCCCCTGTTGTTCCGCAGTTTTTTTTCCCCGGGGTTTGGGTTTTTGGGATTTCCCTTTTTTTTTTCTAAGGGGTTTTGCATTGCTTAAAATTGGATTAAACTCTGAATTCCCGTGATGTCCCAAAACAGGGCCCTTTTTGATTTTTTTAAATTTGGTGACCTCCCCGCACTCCCCCCGAGTGGGCCCGGGAAGGGGGGAAAAAGAAAACCAACCTTTTTTTCCCAAATTAAAATATTTTAGGGAAAATTTTCTTCCCTTTTTCACTTGGGAAACCTCAAGTTTACCTATTTTTTGATAAACCCAAAATTAAAAACTTGTTAACCAGAATTTAAAAAAACTTAAGGTTTTAAATTTAAAAATTTCCCTTTATGGAACAAACCCCTGCAGGGCAAAGGGAAAAACTGGGACAGTAAAAAACCCGATGTGACATCTTGCAAAAATACCTCCCGGCCCCACATTTAAACTTCCCACTTTAACAGACAAAGCTGGGTTTAAAAAACATGTGGAAAATATTTTAAAAAAAAAAATAAAACATCAGAGTTTCCTTTGGGACCCAACCACAACAAAATTTTAAAAAAAAAAACAAAGGTTCCTTTTTTTTAAAAAAAGTGTTGGGTGAAATGCTTTTTCTAAAAACAAGGGTTTTATTTAAGGAAAAGTATTTTGTCCCCAAATTTTTGTGTCTTGAAACAAAGGATGTATTTTTTTTTGGCTTTAAAAGCTTGACTTAAAATGCCTTTCCGGGGTTTTTGTGTTGAATTTAAACAAAAAATGCAAAACATTTTTACATTTGAATTTTGTAAAGTAAATTTCTTTTATAAAAAAAAACTAAAATTTTTTTTTTGGGTTTTTTTTTCAAATTTTAAAACCTTCAAAACTACAAACTATAAATCAGGGTTTAATTTTGCAAGTTTATTCCCCATTTTTAAAGAAAATTTTCCACAAAATTTTTATTTGGGTTAGAAAACTCCCCCAAAAAAAAAAAAAAAAGTTTTGGTTTTCTTTCATGGGGGAAAAGAGGCCATTTCCCTTTTCCCCCGCTTGGGGACTTTTGAATTTTTACATTTTTAAATACCCGAAAAAAATATTTTAAAAAAGAGGGTTTTTGTATTTTTCAAAAACCCCCAAAAAGGGTTTTTGGTATTCCCTTTTAAATCAAATAAATTTTTTAGGGGTTATTTTCATTTTTCCCCTTTTTTTTTTAGTTTTTATTTTTTTCCCCCGAGTTTTTAAAATCACCTGGGCTTAGTTAAATTTTCAAGCTTTTACCTGAGGGAAAACCAACATTTTCCACTAAACCTTAGGCCTTTTTACATAAACCTTTTCCAAAACCGACAGGCTGAATGCAAAAACATTAGAAAGGGATTTAACATCCATCCCTGGCCAAATGGGTTTTATACTTTTCCCCAAAAGGGGGTTTTTTGGGAATAAATTCCCAATTTCCAAAGACACCTTTTTTTGGGCCCTCAAGGGGGAGGGCATGAGGAACATACAAGGGTTTTTAAGGAGGGTTTTTAATTTTAGTTCCATCAATATGCTTTTTATAGACGATTTGTTTCTGTCAGAAGAACAGTAGAAGGAGCCCTACCCTCTGCACAATAGCAATGTGTGAATCATAAGAGTGTTATATGTGGATCAGACCACAGGATTTGTTTCTGTTTCTATTCATACCTTCATAACACATTTTCATTTCAGTTCCTTATAGAATTTTTCTATTACTTTCCACAGTGTCCCCTTGCTGCTTGAAATATCTGTATGTTGCACCCACTTAGCTCTATTAATGACCCTGGGTGCAGGGAAACTTTGGATACACGTGTGTTGCTGTAATTAGCATCCCACAGGTTATTACGGATGTGTTTTGATTGGATTATGGAGTGTTGCCAGACGTATTGTCTGGGAGGCCGACTTTTGAGCTCTTTAGAGTAAAGCACAGGACTCAAGGGTGTCCAGATTAAGACTTGTGGGCAAAAGCTTTTTTCCTGATAATATTGATGCTAAAGGCTTAGGGCTAAGGAAATACAAACTTGATTTAAAAGAAATATATACATTTCACAAGATAAACACATAAAAGATTGTTTATTATATAAAAGCTTTTTTTAATTACAAAAATAATCTATTGAGCATTGTCTTAAATAATTAAATTTTAATAAACTGAAGTTTATTGTTCTCACAGTGGAGAAATTTACCTCTACATTTGACTAATCCCCTTGGGGAGCAGTGGGCTGCCAGTGTGGGGCACCCGGGGAGCAGTGTGGGGTTAAGGGTCTTGCTCAGAGACCCAGAGTGGCAGTCAATGGGAGTGGGACTCAAACTCAGAACTCAGGATTCTAAGCTCTATGCCTTAACCACCAGCCCACCACCCCCATGAGTAAAATGTCCAATAGACGGCAATTTCAATGACACTCATTAATAATGCTGCTTGGGGACAAAAGGCATCTTCTCACGACCCCCATGCTTTTTTGCAGGGATTCTCAAAACCGCAAAATAGGAAAGAAATATGAATGATCTGATCTCATCCGTCTCACTGCCAAAGGTTAAGTGGATCTGGTGGCTAATCTCAGAACCCACAAAGCCTACAAAACAGAATGTGCAACATTTTTTTACAGATTTTGGGGAATCATTTGGAGGAACAAAGACTGGAACTATAAAGGAAAAAATGCCAAAGGCACCCAACTGTCATGGTTGGTGGATGTTGTTGTGGACCCAAACGCAGAGTAGAAGAGGCAGATATAGTTCTTACAGTTTTAATGGTTAAGTAGATGGTACAAAAACATACATTTAGAAATAACAGGCTGGGAACTCAGGAACCAAAAACTACAGAAGTTCAGGTGAAACACACAAGAAGAAATAAAGAGAATAGACCTTTTTCACGACAACCGGAAGCTGCGTCTGAAAGGGCTGGAGCACTTCCTGTTTTACTCTGAAAAATTTCTCTCCTCCGGTGCTTTTCGTCATCCTTACTTAAGTTTGCCAACACTTTCTTTCGCGGATGCGGAGGAAATCGCTGCGGCGAATTCCCCCACCAACAAATCTGTGAAAGGATACAAGTTCTTCCACGAAGAATATATCCACAGCTATCAAGGTAAGAAAAGACGTAGCTTAGTGAGCTAACCGCTAGCTGCAAGATATGAGCTACACAAACATCGCAATGAAGCCTAACTTAGTATCTAAATTATGTGGAATATTGGAGACGGACATAGTTTAAACTTTTCAGTTATATTTTGACATTCTGACATTTGTTTGCCACTACAGTTTGTGAAAAACAGCATGCTAGAATATTATGTTAGTTCTGAGATTCTAGATGATGCTTGATGTTGAAACTATGCTTTACTTCTGCATGCCTGTAGTGTCAAATATTGTCGAGGGACAGGTAGTTGTCAGAGCTAGATGCTTCAGATCCATGAAGAAAAATGAGGAACCGCACAAGCTGCAGGTTTGAAACAGTCAGAAAGCCGGTTGGCTCTTGTTTGTTGGTTCGGGTTCCTGTTAGAGCTTATTCTAACATTTTCCTGTTCAGTTGTTACTATTTGTTTTATGTTTCTGTTGCGGATGCAACATAATCTGTGGGAATGCATGATAGGACAGATATGGCTGTTTTCTTGCCCCACATGAACAACCAGGTACAGAACAAAAACAACTGCGCCGAGACTGAGCCATTTTCTTAGACTTTTATGCTAACGCTATAGCCACCGGAAGTTGTCAAACCCCACATCCGCTTTAAAACCCGGAAGTGTGAAAAAGGTCTATCCAGCAATGAGGAACTGCAGAGGAGGAGTACATATGGGAGACAGAACCAAGAGTGGAGTAATCAGTTAATTAGGAACAGGTGTGGACAGAAGCAGATAGAAAGGAGCTAAGGAGAAAGAAAGCAAAGGGGCACCTAGAGGCAAGGAAGATTAACCAGGGAAAACATGGTTTAACTAGAACTAGAAAATAAATTAAATAAGGACTAGAAAATAAATGAAATAAGGATAAAGGTGAATAAAACTATGACTACAAAATAAGGAATAACCAAGGGGAAAATAAGAGAATAAGAGACGAACCTGGAGATAACCTAAGCCATTGAAACATAACCTAAGCATAAGATAAAATAATTTGCTCTCTTATCCCTCTCTGCCACTAACTCCGTCTGCAGGCCCCTATGATTCTGATACAGCAGTTAGCCTCTAGATGCTAGGCTTGGCCTGTCGTCTCTTCCTGCTCTGTCTCCCTGGGGGGCTTCTTCCATTTCCCACCTTCCCCGTCATGATAAACCACAGCTACTCTGTCCTTCCTTCAGACCTCTCTCTGCCTGACAAATCCGATCTTCTGCCGTTCTGCTTCGATCCTTTGCAGTCAGCCTCTAGCTAACCTGGGCCAGCTATAACCTCTTCCAGTCATGTCCTGTTTGCCAGCAGGCCTCTCAGAGCTACCACTGTGCTATCAGCGGCAGACTGGCACCTCTGCCGCTCTCACACTAATACCCTGCTGCTTCTGCCTGAGCTCAGGAACGTCATCTCACCTTGTCTCTTTTGTCCAAGTGTATTGTCCCCCCTGCTCTGGGCACCCTGACCAAACAAACATGGGCAGAGGGCAGGAGAAAGATGAAAACGAAAAAACGAAACAAAAATGCATCAATCAGTGCTCCTCATAATAACTGGGCAGCTGCCAGTCGTAACAAGTGTAAATCTAGTTTACAAAGATAATTTTATAAATATTTTATTAGTCTGTATGGTATTGTATATATACGCTTAACTTGCTGCAGTCACATTGTAATGGTGATCTCTACAGCCACTAGTTTGTCAGCTCTGGACTGCCATGGTGCAAAAGATGTCTGCCTACACAAATTTGAACTGACTCCTACGCAATTAAAAAAAGCCATTTCTAAGGCAAGGCAAACAAAAATATTGAGACTTTCAGTTCATGGGGGATAGTAGATAACATACATATAGGTAATATATATTACATTTTATATCAGTAAATACCTGGCATTATTAAACATTGTACCTTTAAATATTAGTTAAGGTATTTACAGTTTAGAAATTTTCCTTGGGGATTAAGTTGTACCTTAAGTACTTTTGGTTTTGCCTCAAGCCTGCTCTAAGCTTTGCTCTTTGGGTTTGACCATATTAGTTCATTTTTTGATAAAATAATTAATATGTTTTGTGCCGCTCTCTTGTTTTATTCTTTTGTCACCTTTGTTCAAAAGTGTTTTATTTCTTTTATGTCTGGTTTTATTTGTTAGATCTTTTCAAACAGTTTTGCTCTAACTCTGTCTTATTAACTGCTGCCTTTTGTTGTTGGTAACTAATCATCCAAGTCAGTTTACCTGTTTTCAGCCTTTGATTAGCTCATGTCCTAACACTTAAAAATATTTATTTTTTTAGTTTTTTTTACACCTCATGGGTGGACATTGGTTCCTTGCCTCTCTACCACTCATGACATGTCAGTTTTGAGACCACTTCAGTTTGTAAATTATCTTTTTTTTGTATCCTCTCTTTCTCTCTCTAATAAAGTAACCAAATAATTTGTATTCTATCTTATTTTTTGCTACCGACTCTGTGATATGCTGTTTATCCACAAGAGATTCTCCTTTCTGGATATAAATTACTGGCCACTGCTTTTACAGCTGCACAAAAAAAACAAAAAACTTGAGAAAATAAACTAGGCTGCCTCTTTTGGGATTTAATCGTCTGCAGTAAAGTTTCAAGACCATTAATAGATATCATCAATTCTAAAGTTAAGAGATAAAACCAGTGAGACTATCTGATGTGCAACAAATCCAGTAAATATCTTCACAGCTATATAGAGAAAGAGCTCCTATGATTGTGTTCTTAATTAGAAACATTTATGGAGAACTAATTAGACTACACCTCTGGTAATGCTGAGAAGTAGAGGTATAGAAACCGAATTATTAAGAATATGGATGCGCCAAATGGAAATTTGCGATGACAATATCTGAAACCAATATTGCTGCTATGTCTTATAACCTATATTTACTGATTTCATATATCTCACTACCGTTTGTACACCATGAAAAACTAGTCACAGCCCTAACATTGCTTTGTTGCTTCTTTTAAACCCCCACACTCCTGAGCTTCATCATAACTCAGGATGTTTCTTTTCCTTAAAATATGGACTGGAAGAGAAATTGATTCATTTAACTGGCCTAAGGAAAATAGCAGATTTTGACAAGAGGAATTTTTAGATATAGTTTTATTCAAAGCTAACACTTTTACTCAGTATAACTGGGTGGTTGTGTATTGCAATTTAAGCATTTAAATCTAAATCTGAAAAAAGTTTTTTTTTTATGTTGAAGCAACTGAAAAGAAAACATAGCAAAACTGGAAGGCATTCCAGTGTTTCACTGTTTTAATTTATTCAAAGTAGCTGCGTAAAATCTGTTAGAATATGTATAAATGCCTGATTGTGTTATAAAATGGAAACAATTAAGTTAGAAAGGCTAAAAAAGTGTATAATTGGGATCCAAACTTTGCATATCTATAACTTAAACAAATGTGTCTTTTGCCAGATAATGCTTGGTGACAGAAACTTTGCCCAATATTCTACAGTAGCTTCCCAGTTAACAGATCAAGGCTTCACCCAGCTGGTATATAAGTGGTATGGAGGAAGGAAACAGTATTTTACTGAGCATTAAACACAGCGTCTTTATTCCTCTCATCCTAAACCAAAAAAACAAACAAACACGCTGTTAGTATGTAACCCTAGAAGCAGAAATATGCTTCATCATTGCTGCAGACTATCAAGGCCATAGAAGCTGGCTGGGACATTACAGGTGCTGGTCATAAAATTAGAATATCATGAAAAAGTAGATTGATTTCAGTAATTCCATTTAAAAAGTGAAACTTGTATATTATATTCATACATTACATACAAACTCATATATTTCAGATGTTTATTTTGTTTAATTTTGATGATTACAAATGACAACAAATGAAAATCTCAAATTCATCATATCAGAAAATTAGAATATTGTGAAAAGGTTCAAAATTGATGGCCCCTGGTGCCACACTCTAATCAGCTAATTAACTCAAACCACCTGCAAAAGCCTTTAAATGGTCTTTCAGTCTAGTTCTATAGGCTACACAATCATGGGGAAGACTGCTGACTTGACAGTTGTCCAAAAGACGACCATCGACACCTTGCACAAGGAGGGCAAGACACAAAAGGTCATCGCTAAAGAGGCTGGCTGTTCACAGAGCTCAGTGTCCAAGCACATTAATAGAGAGGCGAAGGGAAGGAAAAGATGTGGTTGAAAAAAGTGTACAAGCAAGAGAGATAACCGCACCCTGGAGAGGATTGTGAAACAAAACCCATTCAAAAATGTGGGGGAGATTCACAAAGAGTGGACTGCAGCTGGAGTGAGTGCTTCAAGAACCACCACACACAGACGTATGAAAGACATGGGTTTCTGCTGTCGCATTCCTTGTGTCAAGCCACTCTTGAACCACAGACAGCGTCAGAAGCGTCTTGCCTGGGCTAAAGAGAAACAGGACTGGACTGCTGGTGAGTGGTCCAAAGTCATGTTCTCTGATGAAAGTAAATTTTGCATTTCCTTTGGAAATCAAGGTCCCAGAGTCTGGAGGAAAAGAAGAGAGGCACTTCATCCACGTTGCTTGAAGTCCAGTGTAAAGTTTCCACAGTCAGTGATGGTTTGGGGTGCCATGTCATCTGCTGGTGTTGGTCCATTGTGTTTTCTGAGGTCCAGGGTCAACGCAGCCACATACCAGGAAGTTTTAGAGCACTTCATGCTTCCTGCAGCTGACCAACTTTTTGGAGATGCAGATTTCATTTTCCAACAGGACTTGGCACCTGCGCACAGTGCCAAAGCTACCAGTACCTGGTTGAAGGACCATGGTATCCCTGTTCTTAATTGGCCAGCAAACTCTCCTGACCTTAACCCCATAGAAAATCTATGGGGTATTGTGAAGAAGAAGATGCAATACACCAGACCCAACAATTCAGAAGAGCTAAAAGCCACTATTAGAGCAACCTGGGCTATCATAACACCTGAGCAGTGCCACAGACTGATCGACTCCATGCCACGCCGCATTGCTGCAGTAATACAGGCCAAAGGAGGCCCAATTAAATACTGAGTGCTGTACATGCTCATACTTTTCATGTTCATACTTTTCAGTTGGCCAACATTTCTATAAATCCTTTGTTTTTATTGGTCTTCAGTAATATTCTAATTTTCTGATATGATGAATTTGAGATTTTCATTTGTTGTCATTTGTAATCATCAAAATTAAACAAAATAAACATCTGAAATATAGGAGTTTGTATGTAATGTATGAATATAATATACAAGTTTCACTTTTTAAATGGAATTACTGAAATCAATCTACTTTTTCATGATATTCTAATTTTATGACCAGCACCTGTAATTTATCATAGACATGTGCTTTTGGACTTGCTAGCTAAGTACTTAGATGAGAGAAATGCAGCACAGATATTGGTCTTGAAAGCAATTTTAGGTACAGTTTCTTTATTTTTTGTTTTTAGTGACTGTATGTGGACACCATTTGTTGACAACTCTTATAAAGGATGTCTAAAAAGCCTTAGATGTCGTAAAATAATCTTGCTGTCATATGAGCTAGCATTAAGAGGAAAAAAAAAGAAGCACATTTTCAGTGTAAAAACATTTACTCGGTGGAGGAAAAACATTTAAATATATGCTTTTAATCAAAATAGGTGATTGGAAAATTAGAGGATGCCCTGCTTGCCAAAGTTTGTTGTTGGATTGATCCCAAACACAGGCAAGATAGAAGATAAACAGAATAACTTTGAAAGCATGGGACATGAGGAACTACAAGGAGACAACAGGATAAAAAACAAATCCAGACTCCAACTAACGAAAACTGTGCATCCTGGCTTCATTGGTTTCACAAAGGCCAAGGCAGGCTCCCCAGGTACATCTACCTCAAGCAAGTTATCTCTTTATAGGTATGTAGTTTTTATTAAACTTCTGCCTCATCTTTTCGTCCTTCTGCTGTACAATTTTATACATCTTTACCTTAAAAAATTTATCGAATGTGGCAAAACATTATTAAACAGGAAATGTGGTTTTTCACTATTTTGTTACAAAATTATATTAATCCCAGTTTTTAATTTTTTCAAATATCATATCATATTAGGGAATCCTGTATCAAAATGATTCAAAAGTAATGCACGTCTTCCAAATTTTTCCTTGTGATGTGTTGCGTAATTTGTGTTAAATTTATATATTTTAGAATCCCTCCTTGATGTAGTTGATTCTTATGTGGCCAGGAAGATTATGAAGTTGTGTGTATATCCTTTTAATGCCTGATTCACACTTTTGATGGTGCAACAAATAGTGTCTTTGCTAAGACAGTATTTAAGACACATCTATCTGGCCCATAGTTCATCAACTATGGGCCAGATGGATGATGGAATGTCTCAGATTTTTCCCACCCCCTGCGAATGATCCCAAGAAGCGGAAGTCATTGGTTTCAGGCAGCCGGTCAGGTTGGGAGAGGGCTAGCTGTACAGAATAAATTACTGTGGTACATGATGAGTTCATGAAATTGAGTTGTGGCTTAATTTGGCTCGGGTATCCGGAAAATCCACACTTAATGCCTTATCTTGGTTTTGTGAAATAGGGATCTAGCTCTGAAGGACTTAGGAATACAGCAGGACGTATCTCAGTGAAACAAATATAAAAAGAACCAACTGTAAGGGGGAGTCACAAAGTTAGAAATAAAAGATACAACAGAAGAAAAGCAAATATACTTGAAGGAGGAATTAGTGGAACAGGTGAGCCTAATTTACTGAATGTGCTGCAGTTGAGCGAGAGCCTGAGGTAAGGCAAATGAGGTAAATAGCTGATTAACAAGGGAACACAGGTGTACATTAGGCTACAAATAAAAACACAGAGCTAAGTGATAGAAAGGAGTTACTCAGAACATAACTAAAACTAACCAAACTCAAGCAGTGTCCCATGAATCACGACACTGCTCTCCACTGCATTTCCCCTTTGCTAACTGGAAAATACAGTTGTTTCCCATAACATATCACAAGTTTGGAACTCATAGGGAGAGGGATATTTGACTCTTTTTAAAATCGCTCCAGGTTCTAATTGACCTGCATCATCCCTTACCCTCTAACATGACATTACAGAAGCCGGATTTTATGTGTCTGGATAATCCTCTGTGCTTATTTAAATAAATGATGAGAAATGGTAAAATCCCATTGATTACCTATTTTTAGATTTCTGAAAGAGACAAGCAGACTTTTTTTATGCATCAAAGTATTTAAATGAGTTCATGATGTTAACCTTAACTTTGAGGTTACCAGCCTCTGGAGGAGAAAAAGAACCATTAACCATGGGGATCATTGGCCTATTGCTTAGAGTAGTGCGCTTGTGCTTTAGGATGTTTGTGGGTTCCTCTTACGATCCCCACAGCCTGCACTGTGGGTCCCCGGGCAAGACCCTTAGCCCCACACTTCTCCCCGGGCGCCGCACAGAGTTTATTTCTCCAATGTGAGATCAGTAAAGTTCAATTATTTATAATTGGTATTAATATTATGACAGATCCTCTATCATACATTGCAGTTTAAACCACAAAATGAATTTATATGTCTTTTCTTTGTGGATATATTTCTGTACGGATTAGATTAGTATAAAAAAAAACTCTTTTTAGGGCCTGTTTATTACAGAACATAAAATATTAGAATACTTTGCTTGTTCAATTTGTTGTCATGATCTTGGCATTGAGGACTAGCTTAATGGTTCATTCCATTCACCTGTCTAGCTCCGCCCAGTTTCTCATCACTGTTTATCTGTGTCACCTGCTCAGTCTCTATTTAACCTGACTTCTCTCAGTCATATGTGTCAGATTATTCAAGCCTTTGGTGAGAGTTCACTGGCGTACCTGATTGTGTTCTGATTGCTTCATCCTGACCCGCTCTGCCTTTGGACCTATGAACCTTTCTGTTCTGATCTGTTTGCATGACTTGTCTTTGGACTCCTGCTGGATTCTGGATGTTAACCTAACCTGGAACTGATTTCTGTCACCGTTCTGCATGTCCCTTTGGACCTCTTATCTTCTGGTTCTGAACGCTGAGCACAACCTCTTCACCCTCTGAATTATCCTGCCTTTCTTCATCTGCTTGGATCTGCCCTCCTGCCAGTTCTGTAATCTTCCACGCTTCAGCATCTGGAACTCTCTGTATGTCAACTGCTTCTGAGCCGAACAGCTGGTGTCAACCTCTTTCTCTGGGCACGGACTTAACTATGAAAAGAGGATGGTGACTCATGCATTCATAATTATACTCTATCAAATTATTGTGGTCACTAACCTGGGTTTCCTTTCTGCAGAAGCTCCTGCATTAGACGCCCTAGCAGCTGTACAGCAGATCCGTTTTATAATAAAGGCTTTTGAGTAATCCCACTCTCTGTCTTTCCTTGAATACTGGGTCTTCTGTTTTGAGCCATGACATTTGTTTTGCTTTCCTTTTAAATGTTATCTTTATTGAGATCTTTATATTCTCAAATTCCCTCAAGCCACAGATTTCCTTATGTTATCATCTTTGTTTCAAACAGAGGAAGCATGTTTACTCATATTGGGAACAAGAAATCTTCCCTCCAGAGTTACTCTACAGAGCTATATTAAAAGGCTCAGAGTTATTTATTCTGAGCCACTAATCCAACCTTGTTTTCAGGCGTTGCTCACCTTTACAGAAAAAAAGAGAGCGGTTAGACAACTTTCCTAAAAATAGTCAAAAACAGCTTATATATATCATTGTAAAATTAGCCACTGTACAAGCCAAATACAATTAAGTGAATATAAAACAGAAAGGAATAAGTAGGTTATTCTGTGGTTTAGTGTGTGCAGGCTAAAAACAGACACGACTAAACAATTGTACCATTATGCAGATCTCTTACAAAAAAAAACAGTTGAGGCACATCTCGTTCTACTAAACCTACATCTAATTCTGCCAATATTCTTCTCTTGAGAGCAGAGTTCTCCGCCAAATGTGCTGCAGGCAACTGCATGCCACAAGTCCTCTGATCAGTGCTGAATGGCCACTGATTTAAGATGAAGTCTGAAAAGAGGTGTGAAGTAAATGAATTTTATACACCAGTAAGCTTGAAAACTCAGTTTCGACCGAGCAGTCCCTCTGATTGGGGTTGACGGCTGGGCAACTGGGCCATGCACATCCTACTCAGCAGAAAAAGGCTTGCTGCAGTGTCACACATACCCCAGGCATGTTTGAATCCAGCGTACAGGAGTGTGTTCACAAGCTGCGACATTGAGCATTCATCGTTTTCTCTTTAACAACTCCTTGCTTGATGGGAATTCTGTAAATTCTTTGACAGAGTTACTCCTCAGCATCTCCCCACAACATTCTGGCCTCCTTCTCATAAACAGCGTATTTTTCACTCAGACAGCTGGTCAATGTTGGCTTTGATTGTATTTTTTGCTGCTGGAATTGAGCCATCAGTCGACGGCAGTGGTGAAATATGAGCTGTTTGAAATAAACTAGTAAAAGTGACACAGAGATCATTACAGTGCTTTACCACAGTCACCTTTACTGACCATAAATCACACAAAGTGCATCCTTTGACTTCAGGCTGATGGGAGTTAGATGTTTTTCACACAGAAGGGGAATTTGTGACAGTTTTCAAACATGATCACAGTCCAACCCCTCTGTTTGGCCAAATTAAGCTTATGCTGCTCAAACTATTTATAAAGGTGTTTTTTTCATTTATGTTGTCAATTGAGGACAACCCTATAATTCACAGATGATTTGGTATTTAATACTCCTGTCAGTAAGCTTTCATTAGGGGGTTGTTCCCATATTCTAAGGGGTATATCTTTTTCTAGCCTGGAAACAGATTTTCCATTATGTGTTTTCAGAATAAGAATGTAGTTGTATTTACAAGAGATCAATTTAATTTTGATGAGCTGTACAAAAAAAATCTCATCCGTTTATTGGTCATACAGTATATCATAACATTTACTCACTTGTCGGAGAGAAAAGCACGATGTTAAGATCTTCCTGGTGGAAAAATATTTTCTTTTTTTTAGCACACCAATTTTTTTTCTGGTCCTCTCTGCCCTGCCATGTCTATAGCTGGAAAGTCTAATAAGGGAAAGGAGGATAAAAGCACCCAAGGAATGAATCAGGATCAAAATGGAAAAGGTAGCCAGGCTATGGTTGCTTATTCAAGCCCTGGTCATTATTTGCCAATTGGATGATTAGGAATGAATCAACTAAGCTATCAGCTGATATAAAATGAAAGGAATTTGCTACGCTATCAAGTGTGCCCTGGCTAAAGATGCCTCCGGGGGCTTGCTGTAGAACTAAATTGGATTATTTTGTAATTATATGATAAACCGAGAAAGCAGAAAAAAAGCAAACGATTTCTTAACACACTGTTTTTTCTTCTTTGAGGTGATCATTAAGACACCAGCTTTAGGAAACTGATAACAGAGGTTGGAGAAATAACATTTTTTAAAAGCTACATTTGCATCAACTAACCCGTTAGTAATGTGATTGTGATCATGCCATTAGATCAAAAGATGCTTTTCATTAATTTCATAACTGGTGTGCACAAAACATTACAGGTTTCTCCTGTAGCATACATTTACACTGCACAAAAACTTGCATAAGGTTGCAAATATTATATTCTGTTTATAATTTTATGACATTTTAAATCAGTTTTGTTTGCAAGCACATCCTACTTGCAAATAATTACTTTAATCTGGATGCTTCTTTAAGCTTTTTTTTTTTAGCAATGCAGGGCTATTCTTTATATTGACGTAAGAATGAAATCTTTTAAGAGAAACAGTTGTTGATAAACAGCATAACAGCCTATAGCTACATTTAATTAGTCAGTGAAACTACTTTCCATTTTCTGTTCATTATAACCAATATTGCAGTTCATCATATAGTCAGAAATTCCTCCAAGGCTCAGAAACTGTAATCTCCTTGCAATCCCATAATAGAAAATGGCATTAATTATAAATAATAATAATAATAAGGTCAAATTGTATATATTGTGATTTAGTGCAACACTAATTGAAAATTTTTGTCTACTTATCAAACCATATTACGACCATATACGATTTGGTGGTGTTGGTTAGAGGACCCAAATGCAGAGACGAGATGAATTTAAGAGATTTAATAGGTTTTCAGATTCAGAGGCTGGAGGTAAGCAGGCTCTGAGGCAGGAGTCAAAAATCGAACAAAAATATCTCACAAGACAGGAGTCAAAAAAATCCAACAAAAATATCTTAAGAACCAGAATCTAGGAGACATCAGGGAAAAACTAAGAACCAGGAAGAGACAAGGAAGGACAACAGAGAACTGACCAGAGGTTTGATGAGATGTAAGACGAGGATCCAGCAAACAAGAACTGAAGAGTGAGGGCTTTTAAAGGGGACAGAGACAAAGAGAGAGCTGACGAGGAAATTGGCAACAGGTGCTGGCAGGACAGAGAAAACAGCAAGGGAGGACAGAGCAGAAAACAGAGCTAGGGATAGAGGACACAAGAGGGCAGCAGAGGACAACAAATGGAAAACCTGGAGGACAGGAACTAACAAGAAAACAACAACATCATAATTAGACACTAAAACAAGGAGCAAAGTAAGACTGAATACTCTAAAAATACATAACAAAACCAAGACTGTGACACCATAACTAATATCAGAAGAGTCCTTTGCAAAAATATCCACATCACCTTTAGCATTTTAAATGTGAAATATTTTATTGGGAGTTTATGTGATAAAACAACACACAATATTTTATTTTAGGTGCGAGGAAGGGACTGAAAGAGGGACTGTGCAATAACATGTTTCTATACATTTGAAGGCCAGTGCTTTAACTATGTATATATATATATATATATATATATATATATATATATATATATATATATATATATATATATATATATATATATACATACATACATATATGAATACCAACATAAACACCCTGTGCAACAACAACAAAAAGAAAAGCTGTCAAATGTGGACGCACTATATACACTGCATATATACCATGAACCTTTTTCTTTCTTTTGCACATTCTTTTCTCCTATGACTATTTAAGCTGATGTAACAAGTAAATTTCTCCACTGGGAGATCAATTAATCAATCAATCAATCAATCAATCAATCAATCAATCAATCAATCAATCAATCAATCAATCAATCAATCAATCAATCACACCTAAATTTACTTGAAATAACTTAAGCCCAGATTAAATTTTTTTTTTTTATTTAGGTCTGGATTTTGACTAGGCCAGTCTAACACATTTGAAACAACTCCATTATGACTCTGGGATAATGTTCAATTGAACAGTTAACATCTTCCACAGTCTGAAGTCTCTCATCCTAAAAAAAGGTTTATAGTTCCATCGGTCTTCCCATCAACTCAACAAGCTGCCCCATCAGTTCTAAGTATAAAGCATCCGCACAGAGTGATGCTCTTATCAACTTGAAGAAGAGGAGGCTTTACTGTCACTGAATAGGAGAGAACAAAATGTGGTTTGGCAGCATTTCTTGTAAGCAGCATTGGTGTCATTTAGTCACTCTGGGGATGATATGCAGCGTTAGTTATCAACCACACATACAGTATTGATATGCAATAGGAAAAAGCATATCATTTGTCTTTTATAAGCACTCACATGTTTATTGTCAAAATGCAAACAATTTTTTTGAATTTTTAACATTACATTTCTGCCACATTTTCATGAACTCTGACCATAGGTTTGTTCACCTTAGCTATGGACATTGCAGCTTCTTTAGAGTCACAATGGGCCTCTTGGCTGTTTCTCTGATTAAAGGCCTGAACAGACCACTACCGTATGACTTTTTAATGTCTGATCTGATTTTTTTCTATGTCAAACTGACTGCGTACAGAGAGATTCCTCTTAGACAGGGTGAGCAGATCTGTACAGAATTTCACTTCTGTCTCTGTGCCCTACGAATGGAAATAATGTCCCACATATAAAAAGTTATTAAAAATAAATAAATAAAAAAAACGCTGTAGCAGCTGTAAAGCAAAGCCCAACTTCTTGAGTCTTTGCAGCATCTCAAACTACAACAGATAGAGATGTTTTATAGGTCTTTATTCGAGATATAATGAGAACTATATAACTATGTAAAAGCTATACAGGATGTGCAACGGTTTATCTGCTGGCTGAGTCAGTGAGAGCGGATTCTCAGATAGAGATCTGTGAAGTTTGTTGAAGTTTTTGTTTTTCTTTTTTTTATGAAGAGGGTAGAGAATTACGATGTGCTTATGTGTAAAATAGTATTTAAAAAAAATATTTCATTCTTTCTTTTTGCACGGGTTTGTCCTGCTTGCTACATGCTGTATAAGCTGTGAGTCTCCAAAAACCTTTTCATCGTGCGGTTAACAGGTTTTATTTAGGATATTCCCCTAAGCGGATGTGTTTTAGTTTGTTACTGCATCTCTTCCTGTCAGAGGTATCAAATTGCCACTAAACTGGGGAAATTTCACAGGGTGTAATATTCTCATTGCTCAGCTTGTCAGTTCAGATGGGCAGCCATGTGAAATTTGGTTTGGGGCAACACCTTCTTCAATTTCCAGGTGTATGAACTGAAAATATCTTCTAAACCTTTGGATAAATTGCTTTATAACACAACCCCACATTAAAGTCTCCATAGTGCTTACGCTGACCAGTCTGTTTTGTTACTTGGTCTTCATGATGCTGTTTGTAGAGGTAATTATTATTTGTTGTCTAACAGACCTCTGAGGTTAATTCTGAAGGTGTGTTAATTTTGTGCTGGGTATTTTTTTTAAGGAATGTAACACTTTTTGAGAGCCAATGTAAATGGATTATACCATTATTTTAAAACATATTCTAGGGAGAGCTAGATACGCATATTAAGGAAACAAGGCCTTTCCTCTAGCTGCTGTTTATATAATACATGAGCACTCTGCTTCTTAGTTAGTATGATACTGTTGGGATCCTCAGGCTTGCCCACCAGAGGGTGCCGAGGATCCTCTTCTGTTCTGTGTATTTTTCCCCTAGGGCTGGAATCTTCCTGCACACCTGTTGCTAATCCTCTCATCAGAAGACCTCTCCTTTATAAGCTCCTGCCAGACCTTGCTTCCACGCCGCAGTGTTGATCTTAGGTGGTCAGCTTCCAGAGCCTCTGTTACTGATTAAATCTTGGTAGTCTCTAGAGTGAGATCTGATTCTAATCTCTCCTTTGTCTGTGCCTCACAGGAAACCTGTCTCTGGTCTGAAGCTCAGGAAGAGCTGCCTCACTGGAACCCTGTCTCTGGCCTGAAGCTCTGGGAGAGCTGCCTCACTGGAAACCTGTCTCTGGTCTGAAGCTCAGGAAGAGCTGCCTCACTGGGGCCCTGTCTTTGGTCTGGAGCTCTGGGAGGGCTGCATCACAGGAGACCAGTCTCGGGCCTGGAGCCCTGGGAGAGCTAGCCTGCTGGTCTGCCCTGGTGAGCCAGCCTGGGGGTTCCTATGTGAAATCACCCTGAAGATTCCTATGTGGATGTTCCCTGTTGTTCTCTGCAATGAGCTGGAAGCTCACCCTGAAGAATCCTAAGTGGATGTTCCCTGTTGTTCTCTGCAATGAGCTGGAAGCTCACCCTGAAGAATCCTATGTGGATTTTCCCTGTTGTTCTCTGCAGTGAGCTGGATGCTCAGATCAAGGTCAGCCATGCTAAGCCTGAAGCTAGATGCTTAGCTTCTTATAAGCTCTGCTAACCAACAGTCCCCAGTCCCAGTCAAGACTCTAGTGAACCAGCCCTGAACTTGTTCCTGAATAAGTTCTTTATTGTGTGTTTTGTGAACCATAATAAACTCTGTTTAACTTTTACCCCGTCTTCCGTGTGTGTTCTGCATTTTGGGCTTTACTCCTAGAACCCATCATGACAGAACACTGCGGCCAGACACAAAGCCCAGCAGACCACCTCCGTCGTTGGATTGAGAAACGGGACGCTCAGATCCATGATCATACACAAACCCTCCGTGAGTTGCTGCTAAATCAAACATTCGCTAGCCACTTCTATAATGCTAACGCTACGTCAGCGGCTCGTCCTGTCCCGAATCCACTTCCGTTTCCTAGGTCACCGGCAGTGACGTCACCTCCAAGTCAAGATAATAATCCTCCTTTCTGGTCAGAACACAACCCGTCGTTTTCGTCACCTGGTCCTTCTCTACCTGAGAGACTTTCCGGCAATCCAAGTAAGCTCAAGGGATTTCTTTTTCAGTGCCGATTATTTTTTTAGTTTTCACGCTTCTAATTTTCTTTATGATAAGGATAGGATAGCTTTTGTTATTTCTTTTCTGTCTGGTGAAGCCCTTGAATGGGCGGAGACCAGATTTCCGCCTAAAATTAGAGAAAACTGTACACTTGAGAAATTCATCCAGGAGTTTGAAAGAACCTTTAGTCAGGTCACTAAGTTCTCCGTTTCTTGCAATCTTTTGAATACAAAACAGGGTAATAGGTCCGTTGCCGAGTTTTCTTCCGAGTTCCAGCGTAGAGCAGCCGTTTCCGGGTGGAACGAGTCCGCACTCAAGTCCGCTTATCTCTTAGCTCTTAATGAATCTGTCAGAACCGAGCTTTCATTTTACGTCGAGCCAGCTAACCTTGAGGACCTCATAGAACTAGCCATTGGGTTAGACCCAGCATCACAAACCAGTTTCAGTTCCTCTCCGCGCCAGGTTAGCCTCAGTTCTCATGTTCTAGACCTCCATTTAGTTCCATCCGTTAAAGGACTCAAAATTGGCCCACCAATTTCACGTCCAACAGTTAGAGTTCCCCGCCAGCCTGATCAGACACCTGCACCCGTCACCGTTATAACTAAACCTGTTCCCTCGCCAGAAAATCTAGCTCCCCACATCCATGAGGCTGATCTATGGTGTCATTTCTATGGGGATAGAGAGGATATCTTCCCTTTCGAGCCACCACATTCAGCTCCACGCCAGCCAGATTCTGATCCTGAACTAGTTGTTAACCCGGATAGTTTTAAACCTGACCCCGTGCCTGATCCATTAGCCCCTGATCATGTAATTCATTCTGGAACTCTTATTTTTCAACCGGCCAATTTGTCACCAGATTCTATCAGTAAATCCGTCAGCTTAGCTACAAAGACCCCTCGGCGTAAGAAAAGGCGTCGCCTTAAGTCAGCTCTGTGCCGTCTAGAGACCCCTGGGTCAGCTCTGTGCCGTCCAGGGACCCCTGAGCCTGCCCTGTGCCGTCCAGAGACCCCTGAGCTTAAGGTTAAGAGGGCTTCAGAAATTGGAGTTGGTGAAGACATGCCTCCAAGAGCCCCTCAGCAGAGGCCACTAACCGCCAAGAGCCCTCTGCAGACGCCTCAAGCCACCTCAGAGACTGAACTTGAGCCTCCATGGGTGTTTTCTCCTGTTCCTGAGACGGAGCCACAGTCGGTGGTCCCTCCAGTTCCAGAGGTGGAACCACAGTCGGTGGTCCCTCCAGTTCCAGAGGTGGAACCGCAATCAGCGGACTCTCCAGTTCCAGGCCCGGAGCCGCAATCGGCGGGCTCCCCTGCTCCAGAGCCGCAATCGGCGGGCTCCCCTGTTCC
The DNA here is from genome assembly GCF_016077235.1 of Cyprinodon tularosa. Lineage (NCBI taxonomy): Eukaryota > Metazoa > Chordata > Actinopteri > Cyprinodontiformes > Cyprinodontidae > Cyprinodon > Cyprinodon tularosa. The sequence goes on along the minus strand of NW_024038531.1, from coordinate 365,301 downwards.
AGACCCGGAGCCGCAATCGACGGGCTCCCCTGTTCCAGACCCAGAGCCGCAATCGACGGGCTCCCCAGTTCCAGACCCGGAGCCGCAATCGGCGGGCTCCCCAGTCCCAGACCCGGAGCCGCAATCGGCGGGCTCCCCTGTTCCAGTCCGTGAGCTGCTGTCCGCGGTCTTCTCAGAGGCTGTTCCAGCCCCACAGTCGACGGTCACCTCAGAGTCTGTTCCTGAGCCACCGAAGAGGGGATGGGGTACCCCGTTGGGGTACCTACTGAAGGTTTGGCGTCATCCTCCTGAGAAGCTGCTTCGCCTCCGGCCCCGCGGCCGGCCCCCAGAGCATCGCCTTCGCCTCCGGCCTCGTGGCCGGTCTCCAGAGCGTCAACTTCGCCTCCGGCCCCGCAGCGTCGGCTTCGCCTCCGGCCCCGCGGCCGGCCCCCAGAGCGTCAGCTTTGCCTCCGACCCCGCAGTCGGCCACCTAAGACTCTGCTCCATTGCCGGATCCTCGGCCGGCCTCCTGAACCTCAGCCATGCCTCCGGCCCGGCGGTGGTTCCCCTAAGACGCTGCTTCGTCTCCAGTCCTGCGGTAGGCCCCCTGAGAGTCGGCCTCGCCTCCGTTCCAATGTTCGACCTCCTGAGCAGCTGCTACGCCTCTGCTGCCGGTTCCTGCCGGCCACCTGAGACTCAGTCCCGCTGCCGGTCCCACGACTGGACACCGGAGACATTGCCCCAAAAATTTTCTGGATTTTCTTTTGTTTTCATCCACCATAAGTGGATCGTTTTCTGTTCTGGACTTTGTTTTTGTTTTTTCCCTCCTGGCCTGTTTCCTCCATCGCCCACTCTGGGTGGGTTGTTTTTTGTTTTCTGGACTCTGTTTTTTGTTCCTGGCCCTCCTTGCCTTAGTGCCCCCTCCGCCCACCCTGGGTGGGTTTTTTTTTTTTTGGTCTTTTTCAGGGGGCGTCTGGAATCCGCCCTTGAGGGGGGGGGCTGTGTTGGTATCCTCAGGCTTGCCCACCAGAGGGCGCCGAGGAGCCTCTTCTGTTCTGTGTATTTTTCCCCTAGGGCTGGAATCTTCCTGCACACCTGTTGCTAATCCTCTCATCAGAAGACCTCTCCTTTATAAGCTCCTGCCAGACCTTGCTTCCACGCCGCAGTGTTGATCTTAGGTGGTCAGCTTCCAGAGCCTCTGTTACTGATTAAATCTTGGTAGTCTCTAGAGTGAGATCTGATTCTAATCTCTCCTTTGTCTGTGCCTCACAGGAAACCTGTCTCTGGTCTGAAGCTCAGGAAGAGCTGCCTCACTGGAACCCTGTCTCTGGCCTGAAGCTCTGGGAGAGCTGCCTCACTGGAAACCTGTCTCTGGTCTGAAGCTCAGGAAGAGCTGCCTCACTGGGGCCCTGTCTTTGGTCTGGAGCTCTGGGAGGGCTGCATCACAGGAGACCAGTCTCGGGCCTGGAGCCCTGGGAGAGCTAGCCTGCTGGTCTGCCCTGGTGAGCCAGCCTGGGGGTTCCTATGTGAAATCACCCTGAAGATTCCTATGTGGATGTTCCCTGTTGTTCTCTGCAATGAGCTGGAAGCTCACCCTGAAGAATCCTATGTGGATTTTCCCTGTTGTTCTCTGCAGTGAGCTGGATGCTCAGATCAAGGTCAGCCATGCTAAGCCTGAAGCTAGATGCTTAGCTTCTTATAAGCTCTGCTAACCAACAGTCCCCAGTCCCAGTCAAGACTCTAGTGAACCAGTCCTGAACTTGTTCCTGAATAAGTTCTTTATTGTGTGTTTTGTGAACCATAATAAACTCTGTTTAACTTTTACCCCGTCTTCCGTGTGTGTTCTGCATTTTGGGCTTTACTCCTAGAACCCATCATGACAGATACCAAATATAATTTCTAATTTAAGACATAAAATATAGACGAAATGTCAAGATAGGTAAAGGTCTTTCTGCAAATGTCTCTGTCTGAAAGTATGTAAAACAAATACAAATCCAGAGAGAAGTCACTCTAAATTTATTCAGTCTTCTGCTGTGTGCTCTAAATAGCAGCCACTAGCAACTCTAAGATCCAGCATGTATGCTAAACTATGCAGAAGATAATCAGATCTGAAATATCAACCCTCTTCTTTTAAGAGGCAACATGAAGGCCAGCGGTGTAGTATCTGAGTTCTATATCACTCTTGAGAATTTAACACTTTTTTTGTCTTTCATTAAAAAACAAAAAACTAAATACATGCTGAAAAGTGTTGAATGTGACACTAACACGCTTTTAATGTCATGTGTCTCTCATCTCTTTCGAGCATAAGAAAGGTGTGGCTCACTTGAACCTTTAACTCACTGACACTGTCTAGATGTCTTTATGCTTAAGGTTTGTACACGAAAAGATTCTCAGGATAAGAGAAATACTCAAATGATTCCCCAGGTATGAATTGTTTGCACTCAGATCTTAAATAAGATTTCTTTGCTCTTTGATTTTCTGCATAAATTTATTCTTTTTTACTGCCCCCTACTGTTTCTTTTGCCACAATCATTTGTGAAACATGACTTATAAGCTGTTAACAATGATTAGGGTAGCAGTTTCTGCGCTTAGGATGGGTGTTTAAAATCAGCCCGAATTGATGTAGAGTATGGCAGGTTTTTTACGTTAATGTGACACATATTTACAGTAGCAATGAAAATAGAAAGGAAAAGGTCCTCTGTCTTGTATCAGAAAGTAATAAAGAACTAGGAGAAGCAGAAACTTTTTTTTATTACTGTGCTAGTTTTTTTTTATTGACAAAATAACAGAAATGCTTGCAGAGAGGGAAGTTCATTTATATGGCACATTTCAGTAGCCAGACAATTGAAAGTGCTGTCTGAGAAAATTATAAAAAAAACAATTGTAAAAGTACATTGTAGTGACATCAAGCTAAATAAATAAACAATGAACACATATAACTAAGGAGTATAAAATAAATAATTAAATAAGATGATTCTTAAAAATTATAATGGAATGATCAAGAGGATTAAAGGTAAGTTGGTGGCAAATTTAAATGATAATGTTTATAGCACAGTTAAAGGCCACTCTAAACAAAAGTTTTTAATTATAATTTAATTAACTATTTTTAACAGCTTTCACAGATTTCTTGCAGTTTTTTCTAGATTAGAGGAACATAAGAACTGCAACCTGCCTCTCCATGTTTGGTTTGGTTCTGGGTTTGCAGAGCAGGTTTGAGCCAGGGGACCTGAGCGGTTTCTGTAATTGATTGACTCTCAAGTCTGTGATGTTTACTGGTGTTTAGCCATATGGTGATTTGAACTTCTAGTGGTCCAAAAAGCTACTTCAGATATGTTTTAATTTGATTGGGAACATTTTGGGACATCCATGTAGGAATTTCTGGTAAGCATTCACCTAGTGTTTGAATGGCTTCATATTGACCTAGTGACAATTCTTGGCTGTGTGTCATCTGCATAATTATAAAAATCTATGCTATTTTTGATTGTAAGTTTAGTCAGGGTTGTAATCTGAGTGAGGGGGATATAGATGTTAAATAGGAGAGGGCCTTAAGGTGGAATCTTGGGCAACGCCAAGTGTTTTTTGTGGTATGGGATGTAAAGTTATTTACTTACACTAACTTACACTAAAAGGTCTCAGTCCTTTATAACAATCAAGTGCTGCACCAGAAAGGCCAACCCAGCAGTCCAGGCCCTCCACAGAAAATGAGGAAATATAAACAGTATAAAATGCTGCTCCAATGTCCAATACTACCAGCACTGTGGTTCGTTCACAGTCTGCATTGATATGGATACCATTTAATACTTTGACAAGGACAGTCTCTGTACTATGGTGGACATAGAAGCCTGGCTGTAAGCAACCAGCCATTGTTAGGAAGTTGTTTAACCACTAAAGCAAAGGTTTTTTGATTAGCAAGAACAGTGCACAGAGAGCTTCGTGGAATGGTATTTTATGGTCGAGCATCTGCATCCAAGCCATTCGGGACCAAGTGCAATGCAAAGTGTTGGATTCAGTGATGCACAGCACGTCCTACTTGACTCCAGAGCAGTAGAGTAGTGGCTTATCGAGAGATGAGTCATGCTTCTACATCTGGAAATCCGTTGGACGAGTCTGGGTTTGGCTGTTGCAAGGAAAACAGTACTTTTCTGACTTAATTGTGCCAAGTGTTGGTTTTCAGATGCTTCCATGCTCCTTTCTTTCTGACAACAGTTTGCAGCTGGCCCCTTCCTCCTCCAACATGTGCACCAGTGCACAAAGCAAGGTGGGTAAAGCCATGGATGGCAGAGACCTGTGTGGGTGGACATGACTTGCCTGGACAGTTCTGATCTTACAAAATATTTTGGGGATACATTAGAATAGAGATTGGGATCCAGGCCTTCTCGTCCAACAAAACTGAGTGACTTCACATGTGTGCTTCTGGAAGAATTGTCAAAAACTCCCATAAACACTCCTAAACCTTGTGCACAGCAAGAGCAGAAGCTCTTCTAGCCCCAAATGATACCATCATATTGAAACCTTATAGATGAGGAATGGAGTGCCACTAAAGCTTATATGTGAAAGACAGGTGAGCGAATACTTCAGGCAATATCTTGTGATGTATAAATATATATAAACAACTGATCCCTTACTCACCTCTCGCACTCCTGGATGGGTGGAGATATATATCCTATCCTATATATCCTCTAGAGATATATAAACGTATAATATATCACAATAGGTTTGAATACCTGAGTTTGGGTTTTTCTAATGGGTAATAAGGGTTTTTGGCCTATTGAGACACTACTTCGCTGGCAACCTAGGAGAAAACAAATACCTTGTTTTCAGAAGATCCATTGTTTTCTGGTTTTTAATCTGAATTTAAGCAAATCTGTCTTGCAGGGGAATCCATTATTTCTAGCTTGCTCACTCCTATCGCTTGTTATGACAGCCTGCTGTCAAATTCACAGGTAAGTGACCACGATCATCTGACGGCGGATGATTATTCGAGTGAGTCACCTGGTTTAACAGTTCAATCCATCCTCTCCAAGGAAGGCAGGATCCGGTTGATTGAATGCCAAATGAGCTGCGGTGCAGAGCCGCCCCGGCTGTCCAAGACGCTGCAACCTCAGTGAGCAAGCAGGAATCCGATCCAAGTCAGGGATACAGATCAGACATGAACAGTTCTGGAATCCAGAAGTCCGCAGCCCAGTCAAGGGTTCCAATCCACACAGGAACAGGCAGATCCGGGAATCCACAGAGTGTGAGGGCAGGTTCAGAGTTCCACACATTGACCAATGATTTCAGACTAAAACTGACAAATGCAGACAGGCAGGCAAAGTGTTTGAATGAAAGAGATAAGACATGGTACCAGGAATAATTGCAGAAACTTTAAACTGGTTTCCACCTAGGAACCAGGCTTACTGGACTTAAAAGTATACTCCCACATAGGAGCCTGGACACGATCAGGAAACAAGAAAAACTCTAAAACCCTCTCTAACCACTGGCCTCCGGGAATGGCAATATGAACCTGGGAATAACTAAAACAATGATCTGGCAACGATAGCTGAGCTGAGCCCAATAAAAAGCAGCAGATCCAGGTGGATAAGATGGGGAATGATCAGGAACTGGGCAGACTTAGGCAGGTGAATGACATGAACAATTAAGGTCTGTATTTAGGTCTATCATGGGAAATCATACTGTTTTTTTCCTTCTTTTTTGAATAGCTAAATCACTAGGCTGAACAAAACAGATTTTAAACTCGGACTTAACCTGAATACATATTACGATTGTGTTAGTCTTAGAAAAAACTGTGTAAACTGGGCAGTGTCTACCCTCTTTTTGAGTTATGAATTAAATGTCCAACCACAGTTGGGTGACTTATTGGGTAACTTGCCAATCTATCACAGAGCAAAATACAAATCTTAATACCTAAAGATAAACTTAGAGTAACCATTTGATCTAACAGTCATGTTTTTCAAACTTTGAAACTGGACAATTCATAGAGAACCTATATGTGCACTGGGAAAATAAACTCCCTGCAGAAAGACGGCAAGGTTCAATGTGAAGATGGGATCTCCTTGCTGCAAGTCAAAGGCCCTACCAGCGTGGATAGATCAATTTCAAAGTACCGTATTTTCACGACTATCAGGCGCATATAAACGTCTTTTTTTTCCCTCAAAATGTGCGGCGCACCCTATAGTGCGGTGCGCCCTATGTGTGACTGCGGACGTTGTTGAGACTGCCATGAGAACGTCGAAGGGGGAAGTGTGGGTTTGGATTGTGTATAAAAGAACAGGTATGTGCTTTATGCAGAACATTGTTGTCATAACAACCCTGAAAATGGCAAAGAGACATGCCTATGAAGCACATTTTAAACTGAAGGCTATCAGCTACGCAGAGGAACGTGGAAATCGAGCGGAAGAAATGAAAATTGAACATTTTCAAGGAGGTCCGTCGTGGTGCTTTCGTTTTATGGTGCAATTTTTCCATCCGAACCAGGACTACAGTAGCTCAGCAACGTCCGGCGGATTATAATGAAAAGCTGGCGAGCTTCCACTCCTACTGCAACAAACACATCGCCGACAAACGCATCCAGCCAAGCCACATCACCAACATGGACAAGGTGCTGCTCACTTTCAAAATTCCAGTGAATCACACGGTGGAGAAGAAGGGGACCAGCACGGTAGCGATACACACAACGGGGTATGAAAAGGCGTCGTTTACTGTTGTGCTTGGCTGCCACGCAAATGGACAGAAACCGCCGTCTACGGTGATTTTTAAGCGAAAGACTTTGCCTAAAGTGACTTTTACAGCTGGAGTCGTTATTAAGGCAAATAAAAAGGTGTTTTTTTCAACGCATCACCATCGCTGTTAATCTGTGACTCCATGCGTGCCCATCTCACAGCCGATGTGAAAAACATGGTTTAACAAATGAACGCTATGCTTGCTGTTATTCCGGGAGCGCCGGGCAAGTTACGCCACAGTTTGCAGATGGATTGTAGATGCTTGGTCTAACGTGTCTGCTGCCACTGTTGTTCGAGCTTTCGCGAAAGCCGGCATTATTTCCGAGGAGCCGCACGGCACGGAAAGTGACTCTGACAGCGAAGAAGGGGAAATTGGCATGTCTGATTTAGCGCAGCTTTTTAATTCAGAAACAGAGGATGATGACTTTGATTAATACTTGAATACTTGTAATAAATACATGAACAAAGCACAATCATAATCAGTTTTGCTCCCGCTCTATTTTTAAATACACAGTAGAGGTATTTAAACGTAGTAGAGGACATGTACCTGTATATAAAACCCGCACCCTATAGTCCGGTGCGCCTGTGTTTGTTGGGAGCTGGAGAAATACCCACTTTCTCCAGCAGAGTCCGCCCTGGTTCCTCTCAGCTGAGCTGTCGACGCACCTGCTTCTGATCATCTCATCTGGAGGACCAGTCTACTTAAGCTGTCTTCAGACCTTGCCTCGACGCCGCAGTGTCTTAATCAGTCGGTTAGCACCTAAGCCATAGATCCTCTGAGAATCTTGTTACTCCTGAGTCCTGTTTGGGTTCTAACCCTTTTTGTCTCTGCTTCCAGGTTATCTGCTTTTCTCCTGTGAAGCTCTGGAAGAGCTTAACCAGCCGAGCCTGCCCTCCGAGCCAAACCCGAAGACTTACTCTCTGGATTTCCAAACAGCTCTGGATACTGAGCTGGAAACTCAAGCCAAGGTCAAACTCGTCTCTAGAAGTAAGACGTTGAAACAGTCAGTGTTCTGCATCTACGGCCTCTCTGTTTACCCATCATGACAGAACACTGCGGCCAGACACAAGGCCCAGCAGACCACCTCCGCCGTCGTTTGGAAGAACAAGATGCCCAAATCCAGGGACAAACTCAGACCCTCCGTGAGTTGTACCGTTTGGTTGAAACGCATAATCATATGCTCCAGCGCTACGCTAATTATATGAGTAGTGCTAACACCGCTCCAGCAACCCAACCATTTCCGTGTCCAGTTCCTCCTCCGAGGTCACCGGCTGTGACGTCATCCGAGTTCCGCCCAAGTCTCCCAGAAAAGTTCTCTGGTAACGTAAATGATTGCAAGGGATTTTTATTTCAATGTCGACTCATTTTTCAGAACTCTCCTGGCAGTTTTCCCACGGACCACAAGAAAATAACCTTCATTCTTTCTCAGTTAACAGGAAGAGCTCTGGCCTGGGCTCAAGCTAGATTTGCTTCAGATGAGAGCCTTAATTGTCGTTATACAGATTTCATTTCAGAGTTTTCCCACACTGTTAAAAAAGTAAATGGCAATTGTTGTTCTAACACACAATTGTATTGTAATCCGACTCAGAAATATAAATTTGACATCTAACAAATAAATACACGTTTGCCCAACTCAAATTCTCAGAAGTTGGTTTAACAAGGAGTTTTAAATCGCCTATACAAGATTTTTTGAGTTCCCTCAACTGTAAACTCATGGGCATGCGCACTGCTTATGTTCATGGACACGCCCACTACGGTACGGGGTTTCCTATCCCTTTCTTCAAGGGCACAGCCTTTTTCCCTCGTGTTTGAGAAGATTGGCGGACATTGTGATTTTATGCATCTGGAGAACCACGGAGGAACGACCCTGGGACCTTACCAGTTTTCCCGGTGAGTGCTGCAAAGTACAGACAGTTAGCGGTTAGCTCCGTGAGTTAGCATTCCCTTGTGGTGTATTGCCACCGAGTTGAAGCATGAGTTCACATGTTTTTCACGTTCTGATGAAAGGAAAAGCAGCGCACGTGCGCGTTTATAATGCGCGTGTGCGCGTGCGTGTTTATGCCGCGCATGTGCGGGTGAGTGTTTATGCATAAAGAAAAGAGTGTGCCTGTTATTTTCATTGTACAAATGAAAAGAGACATTAAGTTGAGTGTAATAACTTATTAAATTTCTAAATTGTTTTATGTAGTGCAGTGTTGTTGCACTCAGGCACAGAATATTACAAGACTACATTATTTTACTTTCTTAATCCGATGTGGGTATTTACTGTTATTTACATTATTTACATGTGGATTTTTTGCTTTCATGATTTTATTTGCTTTACAAGAAAAACAGTGACATTAACATTTTATATGTTAACCCTGTAATGCAGCAGTTAATTCGTAATGAGTTAGAAAAGTTACATTACACACTGAAATTTATCATACTTGGAGAGATATAAACTGTACAGTTAAGAACAAGAAGTGAATGGATTTAACTAAGCTCTGTTGTACTATGCAGGCTGGGTTTTTCGGATACCCTGGATTCTGGATTCTCTCCTTAAATGGAGATGGCGAGCCAACCGTGTGAACATCTGGATTTGGACTGAAGAGAAGGATTTGGACTGAAGAGGACTTTCTTTTTTTGCATTCATCGTCCTGTCGGAGTGGTAGGACTAAAAAGAAAAACTCAGAGATAAAAAGGGAAAACCTTTTTCTTTTTCCGTTGGGAAACAAGACATTTTATTTCATTTTATTTTTTTTAAAAGGGTGCACCCAATTTAAAGAGACTACAATTGAAAAAAACAAACTGAAGGCCGTCCAAATTTGTAAAACTGTTATTTTTTCATATATGTTAATACACTTACTTCACAAAAAATTACCTGTGTGTTTTCAACTTACTAAAATGGTGTCTTACTGTTTTTTCCCTCATCATCACTCTTACGAATCTAGAACATTCTGGTCCAGTGTCAGGTTACTTTGATCTGTGCAGTTAAGATTATGTTGTTGAACATGGTTTTATACTGTATCTATTGATGCAATGTTTGGCTTGAAGCAATAAAAATGTTGTATTAACATAATTTTTTGTGTGTTGAATGATTGGTAGTGAAGACAATTGGTAGGACTAAAAAAACTGAGTTGATAGAACTCAACTTGCAGATAACACTACAAAATCTGAGTTTGTAGAACTCAAAATCTATATGTCAAACTCATAAAACAAAGTTGATAGAACTCAGAACTTAAAGGTGAAACTCAAAAACCTAAGTTGGTAGAACTCAAAATTTCTATGTAACACTCCAAAAACCTAAGTTGGCAGAACTCAAAAATCTTTGTAAACTCAACCACAGTGAATTTAAGTAAGGAAAACTCAAAAAACCAAATGCATCACGTTGCCTAGAAAATGTAAGTTCTGTCAACTTCTATTTTTTTTTCAGTGCAAGTTTTCAATCAGGACACACTGAAAAAAAAATAGAGGTTGACAGAACTTACATTGTCTAGGCAACGTGATGCATTTGGTTTTTTGAGTTTTCCTTACTTAAATTCACTGTGGTTGAGTTTACAAAGATTTTTGAGTTCTGCCAACTTAGGTTTTTGGAGTGTTACATAGAAATTTTGAGTTCTACCAACTTAGGTTTTTGAGTTTCACCTTTAAGTTTTGAGTTCTATCAATTTTGTTTTATGAGTTTGACATATAGATTTTGAGTTCTACAAACTCAGATTTTGTAGTGTTATCTGCAAGTTGAGTTCTATCAACTCAGTTTTTTTAGTCCTACCAATCGTCTTCACTACCAATCATTCAACACACAAAAAATTATGTTAATACAACATTTTTATTGCTTCAAGCCAAACATTGCATAGATACAGTATAAAACCATGTTCAACAACATAATCTTAACTGCACAGATCAAAGTAACATGACACTGGACCAGAATGTTCTAGATTCGTAAGAGTGATGATGAGGGAAAAAACAGTAAGACACCATTTTAGTAAGAGGAAAACACACAGGTAATTTTTTGTGAAGTAAGTGTATTAACATATATGAAAAAATAACAGTTTTACAAATTTGGACGGCCTTCAGTTTGTTTTTTTCAATTGTAGTCTCTTTAAATTGGGTGCACCCTTTAAAAAAAAATAAAATGAAATAAAATGTCTTGTTTCCCAACGGAAAAAGAAAAAGGTTTTCCCTTTTTATCTCTGAGTTTTTCTTTTTAGTCCTACCACTCCGACAGGACGATGAATGCAAAAAAAGAAAGTCCTCTTCAGTCCAAATCCTTCTCTTCAATCCAAATCCAGATGTTCACACGGTTGGCTCGCCATCTCCATTTAAGGAGAGAATCCAGAATCCAGGGTATCCAAAAAACCCAGCCTGCATAGCACAACAGGGCTTAGTTAAATCCATTCACTTCTTGTTCTTAACTGTACAGTTTATATCTCTCCAAGTATGATAAATTTCAGTGTGTAATGTAACTTTTCTAACTCATTACGAATTAACTGCTGCATTACAGGGTTAACATATAAAATGTTAATGTCACTGTTTTTCTTGTAAAGCAAATAAAATCATGAAAGCAAAAAATCCACATGTAAATAATGTAAATAACAGTAAATACCCACATCGGATTAAGAAAGTAAAATAATGTAGTCTTGTAATATTCTGTGCCTGAGTGCAACAACACTGCACTACATAAAACAATTTAGAAATTTAATAAGTTATTACACTCAACTTAATGTCTCTTTTCATTTGTACAATGAAAATAACAGGCACACTCTTTTCTCTATGCATAAACACTCACCCGCACATGCGCGGCATAAACACGCACGCGCACACGCGCATTATACACGTGCACGTGCGCTGCTTTTCCTTTCATCAGAACGTGAAAAACATGTGAACTCATGCTTCAACTCGGTGGCAATACACCACAAGGGAATGCTAACTCACGGAGCTAACCGCTAACTGTCTGTACTTTGCAGCACTCACCGGGAAAACTGGTAAGGTCCCAGGGTCGTTCCTCCGTGGTTCTCCAGATGCATAAAATCACAATGTCCGCCAATCTTCTCAAACACGAGGGAAAAAGGCTGTGCCCTTGAAGAAAGGGATAGGAAACCCCGTACCGTAGTGGGCGTGTCCATGAACATAAGCAGTGCGCATGCCCATGAGTTTACAGTTGAGGGAACTCAAAAAATCTTGTATAGGCGATTTAAAACTCCTTGTTAAACCAACTTCTGAGAATTTGAGTTGGGCAAACGTGTATTTATTTGTTAGATGTCAAATTTATATTTCTGAGTCGGATTACAATACAATTGTGTGTTAGAACAACAATTGCCATTTACTTTTTTAACAGTGCACCGATCAAACCCTTGATTCACGAGCTCTGTTTCATCTAAAACAGGGAGATTCTTCAGTGGCTGAATTTTCCATAAACTTCCGGGTTAAAGCGGCTGCTTCCGGATGGAACCAAGGCGCCTTAAAAGGAGCATATTTTGAGGCATTAAACGAAAATATTAAGGACGAGCTGGCTACTCTCGATGAACCAGCTACACTCGAAGAACTGATTCATCTAACCATTAAGCTGGACAACCGGATCCGGGCTAGAAACAGCCTAAAACACAGGAATTTGGGGTTGTTTTCCTCTGTCCCCGCCTCAAATAATGTGACTATTGTTTCTGCTCCCACAGAACAGTTATCCAGACCGAAGCCTAAGAGCCAGCCTCTCCTTTTGCCTGTTCAGGCTACTCATCCTGGAGAGACTGAAATGGAGCCTATGCAAGTTGGACACACTAGGCTGACTCCAGAGGAAAGACAAAGGAGATTTCTGGGCAAACTTTGCATTTATTGCGGTGAGAGTGGACATTTCATCGCTTCATGCCCAGCAAAATCAAAAGCCGGGGCCCGTCAGAGGTTCTGAGGAGTCTGACGGGCCACGAAAAAATAGAAAAACCTCCTCGTCTCATGCTTCCCGCCACTCTGTTTGTTTCGGACCAGAGCCTCTCTTTCTCAGCCTTCATAGACTCTGGTTGTGAACGAAACTTAATTGACTCTAATCTCGTCCAACTGCTTCAAATTGATACAGTTCCTTTATCCCAGCCACTCAAGGTCTCTGCGATCGATGGGAAGAAACTTCATCAAGTCACCCACCAGACTCAACCTCTTGAGCTTCTGATCTCAGGTAACCATCGAGAGACCATAACCTTCTTTGTTTTTTCCTCCGCATGTTCCCCTCTGGTGCTGGGTTTTGAATGGCTGGAGACTCATAATCCCCATATTAATTGGACTGATCGTCATGTGGAGTCCTGGTCCACATTGTGTCATGAGACATGCCTCCGTTCTGCAGCTCCCGCTGTGGGGTCCCCTAGAGGTGGGGGGGAGATGGACGTCCCTGATCTTACTTCGGTACCTCCTGACTACCATGATTTAGCTCCTGTCTTCAGTAAGGTCAGTGCTTCATCCCTTCCACCACACAGACCATACGACTGTGCCATCGAGCTTTTACCCGGGGCTCCGTTACCCAGCAGTAGACTCTACAACATTTCCAAACCAGAACGTGAGACTATGGAAAAGTACATTAACGAGTCGCTAGCTGCAGGGATAATCCGCCCATCTTCTTCCCCGTTGGGCGCAGGGTTTTTCTTTATTGGAAAGAAGGATGGTTCTTTAAGACCCTGTATCGATTATAGAGGCCTGATCCAAATTACAATCAAAAATAAATATCCTCTTCCATTGCTCGCCTCAGCTTTTGAGCCCGTTCAAGGAGCTACCATTTTCACTAAGCTCGATTTGAGAAATGCCTATCATCTCCTTAGGATACGTGAAGGGGATGATGGGAAGACGGCATTTAAGACTCCCTTGGGCCAGTTCGAGTATTTGGTCATGCCTTTCGGATTAACTAATGCCCCTGCTTGTTTTCAGGCCCTAGTGAACGATGTTCTCAGAGACTTTCTAAATGTGTTCGTGTTCGTCTACATAGATGACATTCTAATCTACTCCAAGGATCTTTCTGAGCATAAGAGACATGTCCGCCTGGTTCTTCAGAGACTGCTGGAGAACAAACTTTTTGTAAAGGCCGAGAAATGTGAGTTTCACCAATCTTCAGTTACTTTTTTGGGGTTTGTTCTCGAAGGCGGGCAGGTTAAGCCTTCCGAAGAAAAAATAAAAGCAGTTTTGGAATGGCCAGTTCCAGAGAACCGTAAACAACTGCAAAGATTTTTGGGTTTCGCTAATTTCTATCGGAGATTTATCAGAAATTATAGCCAAACCGCTCTCCCACTAACTTCTCTGACATCATCCAAGAAAGCCTTCCAATGGTCCCCCGAGGCTCAATCTGCATTTGACAAACTCAAGACTTTGTTTTCCAGAGCTCCTGTACTGATCCAACCAGATCCATCTAAACAATTTATCCTTGAGGTTGACGCTTCAGACTCCGGTGTGGGGGCAGTCTTGTCCCAAAAACTCGACTCAGATCAACGAATTCACCCCTGTGCCTTCTTCTCACGTAAGCTCTCTCCCGCAGAACACAACTATGACGTTGGTGACCGAGAACTTTTGGCTATCAAGTTAGCCCTGGAGGAATGGAGACACTGGCTAGAAGGAGCTGAGCATCCAGTTCTAGTGTGGACTGACCATAAAAATCTCGCCTACATCCAGTCCGCAAAACAAGCAACTCCTCGACAGTCAAGGTGGTCTCTCTTCTTTTCACGTTTTAACCTCATTATCTCCTACAGACCTGGATCAAAGAATATCAAGCCTGATTCTCTCTCTCGTCTCTACGCTGTGGATCAATCCGAGTCACCTCAACCTGTCCTCCCTGCCTCATGTACAGTAGGAATGGTCACCTGGGAGATTTCTGATTTAATCAACGCTGCCCTGGCCACTGAACCTGATCCAGGTAATGGTCCACCTAATCGAACCTATGTCCCTTCGTCTGTCAGGTCTCGCCTCATCCAATGGATGCATTCCGCCAAATTCTCCGCTCATCCGGGGGTCAGCCGAACAGTTTCTCTGATTTCAAGACGTTTTTGGTGGCCCACTCTACATCGTGATGTCAAGGAATACGTGTCGGCCTGCTCCACCTGTGCACGGAACAAGGCCTCACACCAACCACCCTCTGGTTTGCTGCAACCTCTCCCAGTGCCCACACGTCCATGGTCCCACATTGCTATTGATTTCGTCACTGGTCTACCTGATTCCCGAGGTATGTCCACTATTTTCACCATTGTAGATCGATTCTCCAAGTCCTGTCACCTGATCCCTCTCAGAAAGCTCCCTACGGCCTTCCAAACCGCTCAACTGCTGATAAAGCACGTTTTCCGTCTCCATGGAATTCCACAGGACATCCTCTCAGATCGTGGTCCCCAATTCATTTCACAGGTTTGGAAGGCTTTCTGCTCAGCTCTCAATTGTAAAGTTTCACTAACCTCTGGCTATCATCCTCAGTCCAACGGTCAGAGAGGATGAATTAGCACCTCGAATCAACCGTCAGATGTCTCACTTCCAACAACCCCACCGATTGGAGCCTGTATCTCACATGGATAGAATATGCCCACAACTCACTCAAGTCTGCTTCTACCGTTCAATCCCCCTTCCAGGTCAGTCTCGGCTATCAGCCACCTCTTTTCCCCGCAGATGAGAGAGAGATATCGGTTAAATCTGTCAATCACCACATCCGTCGCTGCCAACGCATCTGGAGAGAAACCATCTACACACTCAACCGCTCCTCCGAGACCACCAAAAGGTTTGCCGACTCCAAGAGACGCCCAGCCCCCGAGTACTCGGTCGGACAGGAAGTCTGGCTGTCCACCCGGGACATTCCCCTCAAGGGGATGTCCCGCAAGTTGTCTCCCAAGTTCATCGGTCCATACAAGGTCATCCAAGTCATCAATCCCTCCGCCATCCGTCTTCAACTTCCCCGACACTCCGAATCCATCCCACGTTCCACGTCTCCCAGGTAAAACCCGTCATTTCAAGTCCCCTTTTGAAATGAGCGTGCCCTCCGAGCCAAACCCGAAGACTTACTCTCTGGATTTCCAAACAGCTCTGGATACTGAGCTGGAAACTCAAGCCAAGGTCAAACTCGTCTCTAGAAGTAAGACGCTGAAACAGCTTACGGACTCTGCAGATCCAAATTATCTCCGGACCCAACAGTTCCGCTCCCAAGGCCTCTTCTACGCACTTCAAGGTACAAACCTGAACTCAACCAAGATCAATCCCAACCAAGCCTTCGCTAACAGAACTGTCTCTCTCACAGACTCCAGTGAACCAGTCCCAGACCAGAACCAGTTCAACTGTTCATTAATTAATGCTTGTGCAACAATAAACTTGTTAAAACTTTCCCTCTGAGTCGTCAGTGTTCTGCATCTTGGGCCTCTCTGTTTACCCATCATGACAGTGTTAAATACAGTAATGGCACACATAACTGAGACTGCGCCTTTTAGTACGGTGCGCCTTATGGTCTTGAAAATACGGTACTTGAGATAGCTGAGGTCAATAGCCTCGCACAGAACGGATCACTTATAGACAAATAGATTTCTAGAAATCAAAGCAAGGAAAGTTTTTATGACATTATGAAGCAGACAAAAAAAATATATAAAAAAATTACACATCAGATCTAAGAAATAAAGAAAAACCCCAGAGATACATCACACTTAATGATATCTATCAGGCTGGAAAGGATTACAAAGACGTTTCCAGTAACTGAAGTGAATCACTGTAAATAAAATAAATTAATAAAAAGGCTGAATTTATTTAGCACTTTTCTTGTCAAACAGAATACTCATACTGAATATCTTTTCAGCATAGCAACATTTACCGAATCACACTTTATATAACAAAACACAAATGTGTGGCAGAAAGAATCCACTTTACAAATTATGGCAAAGTGACTCCTCTGCCCTCTGAATCATAGTCCTACAATGGAAACCATTGAATTAGAGACTTATGCTGTTGGTCACAAAATAACATAGAGCAGCATCGAAAGCTTTGAAAGCTTCAATCCTATCAATTAAAGTCATTAGTCATTAGTGATGACAAAGGCTTGTCTCATGTTCACTATAAAACATTTAAAATGACCCCGAAGAATTTTGGAAAGATATTTTCTAAACTAATGAGATAGAAATGGAGCCTTGGAAGTTGTTTTGTTACATCTGTTGTTATAAGTATTTCAGGAAAACTCTGACATGATAGTGGTAGTGTAATGACTAAAAACTCATGAAGTCATTATTCTCCTCTTTAATTTGAAATCTATTTGTTTGCTTTTCAAACCTGATTTGCAGACTGGTTATTCACCAAAGACAATTATCAGAAGAAACAAGTTCACCTCTGAAAAAAAGAAGGCTGTTTAAACTCAGAAAACCTATGGGGCTGAATTGAAACTATTCTATGATGTCTTCAGTATTGAGGTACTGCAGGGGGTTATTTAAGATTTCTTAATTTTAATCACAGGTAAACACACAGTAATTTCTGCATTTTTTCTTAAACTAAATATATATATATGTATACATATATATTTTTTTATATCTGTTATCAAACATTTGTATTAAGACCTGTTAACTTTGAAGTTATTCTCAACTTATTTATCTTGCTGTAAGTTATCTGGCCAAAATAGGTTCTTAAACCCTCTCAGCTTAATAGGTTAAACCTGAACCCTCAACAATCTGATGTCAGTACCTTTCTCTTAAAAATTAATTCACCCCCACCTCATTGCCCTGAAGACCTCTTCGGGGCAATGAGGTCCTTACTTCACCTTTCCACTAATACTGAGGTCCTGCACTTAAAAACTGTCATAGAGAACAGTAGAAATGTCCCCCCAAGTCCCCCATAGCACCCTACCCAACCAGTTATAAATTCTTTCCCCAAGTAAGCATCATAATTTGAGAGCAGCTCTTGTATTTACCTTATTTTGTCCTAGTGGTTTGATGATTTAAAGTATTTAATTGTATCAAAAATCTTTAATTAATTCTTGAAATTATGGCATGGAACAATTTCTCTCTATAAAAGAGTGCTTGTCAGTTTAAACATGTTGCAGGCAACAGATGTTTGAATATGTAAAAATATTTTCAACCCACCTAACTCCTCCAGAAAAAACTGAAACTAAGAAGCAAAATAAAAAATGTCTTTCATTCTTCTTTCATACATAAGTCATAAGCTGTTTGCAACATTAACAGACAAAATTCTTAAACTAATCTCTTTATGATGGGAGACATTAGACTGGATAGTTAATACCAGTTCTTTTACTGCTGTGTGAAGCTATTGGAAATGTGTGTTGTCAGATAGCAGTAATAAAAGTTACATTTCAAAAGCCAAATGTTCAAATTTATTTGGAAATTGACGAGGAAAGACTAAGTTATGCGCAGATGCTTCTTCATTCCTCTAACTGTCAAAAGATGATAAAACTGTGAATAATTTCTCCTAGATCTATGAATCTCATCTTGGTAATCACACCCAGCTAAAAAAAAAAAAACTCAACTTGACAACATTACTGCTGTACTTCTACAGTTTAAAAGAGCTGTCATACAGATCATCCTACAGATTACTGACAGGAACATGTTTTTAGGGAGCAAGGGGTCAAGAGTGCCCAATGAATTAATGAATAGACTCGATTTTCTAAATCCATTAAAAAGATAAGATTGTTTAGATGTTAATGGCCTTTTAGAGAGTTCATTGCAGAATGGTTCATGGAAAGATGCATATTTTATCACTAGGACATTAGAAATTAAATTGTGCTCTCTAGAAATATACCCTGAAGGCAACAGTAAGAATAAAGGTAGGAAGACGTTGCTGCAAAAGATTAACTGTCTTCTCAAGGAATAGATACTGTGTATTTGAACTTGAATTGTGTCAGAGTTAATTTAAAGGTAACAATTTCTCATTATTACTGCTTGAAAGTCATGACTGCATTTACATATGTGTTATTATTGGTGTATTATTACCTCAACTAACAATCAGATACATTTCCATAATCAAAAAACTCAAAAAAAGATAGTACTAACACATGGAATAACACGTGTTCCCATTGCTGGCACTTCAGTGTGATTGAGAGGAGGCGATCACAACAACTGAAGGTTTGCAGTACTGTAGCACAATGCAGGACCATGCATGTGCACCAGCAGCACAAGAAATGGTTTCACCATCCCTAAGCAAGGGAAAAAGAGAACTTAAAAGACAGCAAAACCGGAGACATAAAAAAAATCGGACAAGCCAGTCCGCTTTCAAAGCCATGGCAAACTCTGGCTTTTTGTCACAGCTTGTAGAGACTTCTATTTGGATGAAACGGTTACATCTGCATTATCAAGGTTTTTTGACACACAGAGGCTATCGTTGCCGCAATATGTATTTGAGGCAGTGAAGCCGCTGGGGTTTAGTATTCGTTTGAGTGACATTTCCTCATTACACAGCTAGATGATAGTAATTCTTACACAATATTCTTACACAAATCAATGAAAGAACATATGAACCTTGCAGTAAAAAAAACAAAAAAATACCTAATATATAACAGCAACTTTGAACACAGTTAAATGTAACAATCTACTTTCCTATACAGAAATAAGGTAAGGAAGTCCACTACCCTGTGAGAGCTATTATTACAGTTGCTGATCCTCAACAATGACCGGAGTCAACTGGTTTAGGCATTTAATTTGGAGTGTCATGACTTGGCACCTCAAGGCTGGGTTTTACTCCATGTTGCTCTCATTTGGTTTGGTCCACCCTGCGTTCATTACTTCTAATCAGATCCACCTGTTCCTGCTATCTAAACCTCCGGATCCCATTCTCTGGTAACAGATTATTCAAGCTTCTAGCGAGACTAACTCTAACTGTTCCCTGTGTTTAGTTCTCCCTGCTCTTGGCCCCAAGCTTTCCTGTGTAACTGGATACCTGGACCTTCTCCCCCTGAAAGGAAATACTGAGTTCACACTGAGCAGGGGAAAACCTCCACATGATCCGTTCAACTTCCCATTGGCAATCCAAGTGACAGTCCGCTCCATTACTCCTCCGGGTCCAACGTATGTCTACCTGTCCGCTCTCCAACAAGTTCCCTATTCTCTGGATAATCCCATACTGACTGGATTCAAGGATTGACAAGAGCCCCCTCAAACGTGAGTCTCTCTCCAACATAATTCAAACCGCAATCTCAATTCCCACGGTCCCTGAACTGATCTCTGTGATCTTCCCTTCTGACTTTCCAGTTCTGGTTCAACAGTTCACTGAGTTCCAGATCCAACCTCTGATCTCATACCACAAATAAACCTTTTAAACTTTTTCTCCTGTTCTCTGAGTGGTTTCTCGGCATTTGGGTCAGAATCGTTAAACCGATCATGACATTCAGTATGAAAGGTTTGACAGTTGGTCAGTAAAGGTGTGGGGCGGCATTACGTTGGAGGGCCGAAAAGCTAGCATGACTGCCATTAGGTACTGGGATGAAATCCTCAGACCCCTTGTGAGACCATATGCTGGTGCAGTTTACCCTGGGTTCCATCTAATGGAGGACGATGCTGTACCTCATCGGACCTCATTTCGCTGGAGTGTGTCAGAAGTTCCTCTAGAAGAAGGCATTGAAGCTATAGACTGGTCCGCCCACTTTCCAGACCTAAATCCGACTGAGCTCATCTGGGACATGTCTCAATCCATTCACTAACGTCCTGTTTTATGGCAGATTGAACATTAGTAAATAAACAGTAAATTGGTGCTTTAGGTCTGGGAGGAGATCCCTCAGGGGACCATCTGTCACCTCATCAGGAGCATGCCTAGGTATTGTAGGCAGGTCATACAGGCACGTGGAGGTCACACACAATATGGACATTACATCAAGGTTGGATCAACTTGTAGTGTGTTTTTCCACTTTAATTTTGTGTATAACTCCAAATCCAGGCCTCCATTGGTTAATACATTTGATCTCTATTAATAATTTTAATGTGTGATATGCCAACATATTCAGCTTTTCACATAACAAAGTATTCAATGAGAATATTTGATTCATTCAGATCTGGAATATGTAAATTAATTGTTCCCTTTATTTTTTAAGAAGTATACTATTGCCTGTTTTTACATGAAAATTTAAAAAATCAGTTCATTTCACAATGATTCAGTGTGAAAGACCAAGAAACTAATTTAAAAGAAAGGGAAGGAAAATGACATGTGTTTTGATTTTTTTTTTTACACAAATTGGGATTTAAACCGTCTAGTGTGCATTTTTATTTACCGTAATTGAACTTTATTGATCTCACATTGGAGAAATTTACCTCTGCATTTAACCCTTTCCCTACGGGAACAGTGGGCTGCAATCGTGTGGCTCCCGGGGAGCAGTGTGGGGTTAAGGGTCTTGCTGAGATACCCAGAGTGGCAGTCAGTGGGAGTGGAGCTCAAACTCAGAACCTCAGGATTCCAAGCGCAATGCCCTAACGACTAGGCCGCCAAGATTACATTTGTCCAATACCCCTATATATTGAATCCAACTATCTTTAGAGTTTAACAAATTAGTGAATAGTGAGTCAGAGTGAGTCTAGCTTTGTGTAGTTTAGTGTCAGTTTAAATAAAAATAATTTATTAAAGGCCTCATGGGGTTTATCAGAAAACATTAGTCAATGAACAGGCTCAGGAAAGTCTAAGAACCGTAGAAGTCAAGTCAGGTACAAACAGGAGAGAGAGTTCACGGCTGCACTGGGTTAAAACAAATCAGTTGTGAAGATCTAAACAAATTATATGAAACCTAAACTTACTGGCTGGAAAAAGATCATTTACCAGAGAAGCAACTGATAAGTCTTTAGTGACTCTGAAGGAATGCAGAAAAGTGTAGTATAGGAGAAAAACTCATTTTCACAGTACAATTGCCAATTTGGACTTAAGTGAAGGATGAGAAGAAGAAAGTCATTGTTGAAAGAAATACATCATAACTTCCCTCTTACATTTTCTAGAGTGGGCACAGGAAACATGTCAAAGGATGTTTTTAGATTAAAATAGAAGAAACCTTATAAGCTCACAAGTAAACCTGGAAATAGAAGCATCAAAATAAAGACAGACTGATGCAGCTACCAGTGTACTTTACAGGTTTACTGTAGGGATGTTTTTCTTTAGTAGAAAGAATAACAGAAAAACAGTTTAGAGTAAATATCAAGAATGATGCAACTAAATACAGTATATGACAGTCCTGGAATAAAACGTTTTGAAAGCTGCAATAGACTTTAGACCGGGGTGAGGGTTCCCCCTCCAACAGGACACATGGATAAATATGCAGCAATAGTTGGAAATGAATTGTAAGGTAAGAGTGTATCATCTGTTTATATTGGTTCTGCAAAGGTCTATACTATAGTAGACTCTAGAATGTGGAGCAAGATTACAAAATACCATCAAATTCTAAATACAGATCCCTGACTTTTCTGAATTGCATCAATGTTTGTATTAACCTCCATGGTTTCCCCGGTGCCAAATCCCCTGCTGTGTGACTGACAGTTGTTAAATTCAAAACACAGAAGCATAGCAAATTACACATTTGAATCCTATCGGATCTGAGTCCTGGATCAAGGTATGCATCTGGGCTGTGTAAAAAAAATATTTTACCTACACATAAATAAAACGCTGAAGTATTCATGCTAAACTGCAATCTTGGTGCAGATTAGCTTTCCAGGACTGTGAAGCCTGATGTAAACAGAGGACCCTGATGTTGTGAGCTAACCTGCAGTTTTAATAGCTGTGTGACTGCTTATTGTAAAGTAGTATGTATTAATGCAGCAGAGAGTACATCTGGACTCTTCTACAAAGGTTAAAGAAAATATGCCAAGTGGATGCCTTCTGTTATCATGGTCAGAATAATTAGCATGCTGAATGGATTTGCATATTTGCATCATTATCCAAACAAATCCCTCAGCCTCCTCCACAGAGATGTTGCCAATATGATAGGGGAACTAAATAGAAAATGAAATGAAGAGCACCCTCTTTTGAATCCAATGAAATAAATCTTCCCCCTACAGTGATTTGTAATGTGCTGCTGTTCTTTCTTTTTCTTATTGTAATAAATAGGCCTGCATTTTTCAGTCGCATGGGAACTGAGTCTTACCCCCCTTTCCCTCTTGGCTGTAATTAGTGACCAGAGTGGAATGCAGTCACTTTCTGGGGACACAGCTATTTCGTCGCTGTTAAGAGAGAATAATTTAAAGTTGTATGTGTCATCACTGAGCTCTGTTATTGCGATGGCATCTCAGTTTCGAGGCTACACCAGTATTTAGTAAGGAACCAGTTGCACAGTGCTGATGAGTGACATGTTTGCTGTAGGGCTTTAGCTGATTGATACACGTCATGCTGTTTTTTGCTTTGAAAAAGGATCATATGAGAAGGAAATGCTGTTCAAAAAGTTGCATTTCCCTTTCCTCCCCCTTCTACCCTTTGAATGTGTGCCCTTTCATTATTGTCTATGATGCAATCTCTGCTGTTTTGTGTCCTAAATATTACATTTTACATTTGCTATTTACGTACAAAGTCTTCAAAAGCCCCATGATTTTTTGTACTTTTTTGCAAACTTACAACCACAACTTAGAATACATGTTGCTGGGGCACAAAGTTGCGTAAAGTTTGAGGTGAAAAACAAAAGCAATTTTTTTGGGATGCTTTTTTCATTCCTGAGTCTTTATTTTGTCAATTTCATTCAGTTTATTTCTATAATGGCAATTATAAACATGTGATCTCAAGGCACTTTACAGAAGTGAATCAAACAGATCATACAGTCAGTTTGGTAAAAAGTTTTCTATCTAAGGAAACCCCGCTAAATGATTTGACTTATTGACTTACAGGTCGGGCTCCTCCTGAATGATATTTGCGAAGATATTTGCTTGCATTTTGTCTTTGACTCTACAGTGATCACCCACAGACAAGCATGCTGTCATGATGGGTTAACAGAGAGGCCCAAGATGCAGAACACTGACGACTCAGAGGGAAAGTTTTTAACAAGTTTATTGTTGCACAAGCATGAATTAAATGAACAGTTGAACTGGTTCTGGAATCTGTGAGAGAGACAGTTCTGTTAGCGAAGGCTTGGTTGGGATTGATCTTGGTTGAGTTCAGGTTTGTACCTTGAAGTGCGTAGAAGAGGCTTTGGGAGCGGAACTGTTGGGTCCGGAGATGATTTGGATCGGCAGAGTCCGTAAGCTGTTTCAGCGTCTTACTTCTAGAGACGAGTTTGACCTTGGCTTGAGTTTCCAGCTCGGTATCCAGAGCTGTTTGGAAATCCAGAGAGTAAGTCTTCAGGTTTGGCTCGGAGGGCAGGCTCGGCTGGTTAAGCTCTTCCAGAGCTTCACAGGAGAAAAGCAGATAACCTAGAAGCAGAGACAAAAAGGGTTAGAACCCAAACAGGATTCAGGAGTAACTAGGTTCTCAGAGGATCTATGGCTTAGGTGCTAACCAACTGATTAAGACACTGCGGCATCGAGGCAAGGTCTGAAGACAGCTTAAGTAGTCTGGTCCTCCAGATGAGATGATCAGGAGCAGGTGCGTCGACAGCTCAGCTGAGAGCAACCAGGGCGGACTCTGCTGGAGAAAGTAGGCATTTCTCCAGCTCCCAACACATGCATGCAGGGTAAGAGGAAAAGCTCCTTTTTAACAGGAGGAAACCAGGCTCAGTATGTGTGGCCTTTTGACGATGCTTACTGGTGGTTCAATGAGACAGTGGGAGACATACAGTACAAGAGGAACATAGAAGCACTGATCCATGAATACTCTCTATGGTATTATAGGTAGTATACTATTTGTATACTAATGATAGTAAATATATGTATAGTACAGTAAGAGTAACTTAGCTTCCAGGAGAGAAACTGTCAAACAGAATAGCTCTGAGCTAGTTTTCATGCCAAACAATATAAAATAAAGCGCTTACAGTTAGTCAGGGTAAAAGCTGTTGCATATACACTATATTGCCAAAAGTATTTGCTCACCTGCCTTGACTCACATATGAGCTTAAGTGACATCCCGTTCCTAATCCATAGGGTTCAATATGACGTCGGTCCACCCTTTGCAGCTAGAACAGCTTCAACTCTTCTGGGAAGGCTGTCCACAAGGTTTAGGAGTGTGTTTATGGGAATTTTTGACCATTCTTCCAGAAGCGCATTTGTGAGGTCGCACACTGATGTTGGACGAGAAGGCCTGGCTCTCAGTCTCCGCTCTAATTCATCCCAAAGGTGTTCTATCGGGTTGAGGTCAGGACTCTGTGCAGGCCAGTCAAGTTCATCCACACCAGACTCTGTCATCCATGTCTTTATGGACCTTGCTTTGTGCACTGGTGCACAGTCATGTTGGAAGAGGAAGGGGCCAGCTCCAAACTGTTCCCACAAAGTTGGGAGCATGGAATTGTCCAAAATGTCTTGGTATGCTGAAGCATTCAGAGTTCCTTTCACTGGAACTAAGGGGCCAAGCCCAGCTCCTGAAAAACAACCTCACACCATAATCCCCCCTCCACCAAACTTTACACTTGGCACAATGCAGTCAGACAAGTACCGTTCTCCTGGCAACCGCCAAACCCAGACCCGTCCATCAGATTGCCAGATGGAGAAGCGCGATTCGTCACTCCAGAGAACGCGTCTCCACTGCTCTAGAGTCCAGTGGCGGCGTGCTTTACACCACCGCATCCGACGCTTTGCATTGCACTTGGTGATGTATGGCTTGGATGCAGCTGCTCGACCATGGAAACCCATTCCATGAAGCTCTCTGCGCACTGTTCTTGAGCTAATCTGAAGGCCACATGAAGTTTGGAGGTCTGTAGTGATTGACTCTGCAGAAAGTTGGCGACCTCTTCGCACTATGCGCGTCAGCATCCGCTGACCCCGCTCCGTCAGTTTACGTGGCCTACCTCTTCGTGGCTGAGTTGCTGTCGTTCCCAAACACTTCCATTTTCTTATAATACAGCTGACAGTTGACTGTGGAATATTTAGGAGCGAGGAAATTTCACGACTGGATTTGTTGCACAGGTGGCATCCTATCACAGTTCCACGCTGGAATTCACTGAGCTCCTGAGAGCGACCCATTCTTTCACAAATGTTTGTAAAAACAGTCTGCATGCCTAGGTGCTTGAATTTATACACCTGTGGCCATGGAAGTGATTGGAACACCTGATTCCAATAATTTGGATGGGTGAGCAAATACTTTTGGCAATATAGTGTAGCTATGTCTAGGTGAGAAACGGGACTAAACACTAAAAATGGGCACAACTCTATCATCTGTGATAGAAAGGGCAGAATCAGGTGCAGTCCAGAGTAGAATACAATAGAATCTGAAGACGGTAAGGTAAACAGATCAGAACTGGGGTAGGCAGGCTCAAAGGTCCAAAGACAGAAACAGGTCAGGATCAGGCAATCAGAACACGATAATAAACGTTAGAAAACTCTCACATCAAAGGCTAAAGAATAATTTGGGCTTGATGACTTGGAGCGAGTGGTTTAAGTAGTACAAGCTGGCACTAATGGATATGATGAGCAGTAATGAGAAAACCATGCAGAATTGGACAGGTGAATGAAAGTAGCAATCAAGCCAGTCATCAGTGCCAGGATCATAACAGTTATAAACAGCAAACCGTCAAAATATGTGTTGTGTTACTTACATGAATCGCTGTAAAATATTAATGAAAATTCTTTTTTAAACCTTTCTATCAACATTTTGCCAGTTTACAAGGTAGTATAAAACCTCAACATCAGTTCTATCAAATATGTCATTACTCATACCCAACTTATTTCCCACAGTTTTACAACTGTACAGAAAAAAATAAGTACATTTAAACATGCAAAAGTAAAATTTAATGAAAGATTGTTCTTGCTACTTTTTCATAAATACAAGATCTATTGGAATCTCACATAAGAGATGTCCTGCTAAAAGTGTTTAATGATGTCTCAACGTCTCCAGATTTCAAACAACAGATTGTCTTCTCCAGTTCTGGTGCTAGACAAACCAATATAGAAGACCCTTCCTGCTTACAGGAAGAACACAAGTTTGAAAAAAAGAAGAGTAAACAGTAAAACCAGCAACCATTATGTGACATGGTGGTTATGTGACAATAATTTTAGTGATAACAATGCTGACCAGGAGTTATGCAGATTTTCTTTTTGATTTGTTACTTCTAGTTTAAAGAATGTTACTGGACTACTATGAAGTTTCTAAAAAAAGCAAAGCCCTTACCTGATACAAACTGTTACAAGAAAAATTCTCATGAAAATAGTAGGGAGATTTATTTTCCTACATTTATTTGTTTTTAATGTGGGATAGAAACATAAGTCCATCTTCCCACATATAAAGCTGTTATTGACCCAGCTTTAGCTTATCTTAAAGACCTTAAAGTTTATTGTCCGTTCAGAGGTTTTTCCTCTCCGTCTGCAGGTTTATTTGTGGTTACTAGAGGATTTAAAAGCCAAACTCAAAGAAACTGTCAGAACATACTGAATGCAGATTCAGCCCCCTGTAAAGATCCAGAGGGCAGAACGCTTATCAGCTCCTGTGCCTTTAAGGCCAAGCTAAATTTGTTTTCCTATTTTCAAAAAAGTTTGTAGTCAGGGTTTAGCTTCTAACTTAACTTCTCTCAACTTATACATTGTCATATATTTACAGTTGTGCTGAAAAGATTACGTAACCTTGTACCAAAGACACGAAAAAAATCAGCTGCCACTAAAATACATTGAAATTGAAAAAAAGTAATACAATAAAAAAATGGAAATTATGATAATGACTTTATACAGATATACAGGTGCTGGTCATAAAATTAGAATATCATGAAAAAGTAGATTGATTTCAGTAATTCAATTTAAAAAGTGAAACTTGTATATTATATTCATACATTACATACAAACTCATATATTTCAGATGTTTATTTTGTTTAATTTTGATGATTACAAATGACAACAAATGAAAATCTCAAATTCATCATATCAGAAAATTAGAATATTGTGAAAAGGTTCAAAATTGATGGCCCCTGGTGCCACACTCTAATCAGCTAATTAACTCAAACCACCTGCAAAAGCCTTTAAATGGTCTTTCAGTCTAATTCTATAGGCTACACAATCATGGGGAAGACTGCTGACTTGACAGTTGTCCAAAAGACGACCATCGACACCTTGCACAAGGAGGGCAAGACACAAAAGGTCATCGCTAAAGAGGCTGGCTGTTCACAGAGCTCAGTGTCCAAGCACATTAATAGAGAGGCGAAGGGAAGGAAAAGATGTGGTCGAAAAAAGTGTACAAGCAAGAGAGATAACCGCACTCTGGAGAGGATTGTGAAACAAAACCCATTCAAAAATGTGGGGGAGATTCACAAAGAGTGGACTGCAGCTGGAGTGAGTGCTTCAAGAACCACCACACACAGACGTATGAAAGACATGGGTTTCTGCTGTCGCATTCCTTGTGTCAAGCCACTCTTGAACCACAGACAGTGTCAGAAGCGTCTTGCCTGGGCTAAAGAGAAACAGGACTGGACTGCTGGTGAGTGGTCCAAAGTCATGTTCTCTGATGAAAGTAAATTTTGCATTTCCTTTGGAAATCAAGGTCCCAGAGTCTGGAGGAAAAGAAGAGAGGCACTTCATCCACGTTGCTTGAAGTCCAGTGTAAAGTTTCCACAGTCAGTGATGGTTTGGGGTGCCATGTCATCTGCTGGTGTTGGTCCATTGTGTTTTCTGAGGTCCAGGGTCAACGCAGCCACATACCAGGAAGTTTTAGAGCACTTCATGCTTCCTGCAGCTGACCAACTTTTTGGAGATGCAGATTTCATTTTCCAACAGGACTTGGCACCTGCACACAGTGCCAAAGCTACCAGTACCTGGTTGAAGGACCATGGTATCCCTGTTCTTAATTGGCCAGCAAACTCTCCTGACCTTAACCCCATAGAAAATCTATGGGGTATTGTGAAGAAGAAGATGCAATACACCAGACCCAACAATTCAGAAGAGCTAAAAGCCACTATTAGAGCAACCTGGGCTATCATAACACCTGAGCAGTGCCACAGACTGATCGACTCCATGCCACGCCGCATTGCTGCAGTAATACAGGCCAAAGGAGGCCCAACTAAATACTGAGTGCTGTACATGCTCATACTTTTCATGTTCATACTTTTCAGTTGGCCAACATTTCTATAAATCCTTTGTTTTTATTGGTCTTCAGTAATATTCTAATTTTCTGATATGATGAATTTGAGATTTTCATTTGTTGTCATTTGTAATCATCAAAATTAAACAAAATAAACATCTGAAATATATGAGTTTGTATGTAATGTATGAATATAATATACAAGTTTCACTTTTTAAATGGAATTACTGAAATCAATCTACTTTTTCATGATATTCTAATTTTATGACCAGCACCTGTATATAAATATAAAGAAAAGTATATATAAGCATAGGATTCAAGATTGCTTTTGCATGCTGTGTTGAGATTTCTAAACAAGGCACAAAGGGCCTGATCACCAAAGAATCCTAATAGGAGGCACTAAATTGCTTTTGCAAAAACAATAAAGTAATCTAAAAAGATTTCTTAGGCAAAATATGAGATTGTCATGAAACAGGAAAGAAGGACCCAGTATTCAAGGTGAGACAGATGGTGGGATAATCCAAAGGCATTTATTTAAAATATAAGATTGGGCTTACCTAAAGGGGCAAGGGCTGGGCAACTCCCATAATTAGAAATTCTGGTTGAAGAAAATCATAGGTAAGTGACAATGATAATCTAATGAGGAATGATTATCCATGTGTGTCACTTACCTGGTTTAACAGTTCAATACATCTCCATTAAATGCAGTAGCCTGAGGGCTGCCAACTGAATGCGCCCAGAGTGTTTCCGATGCTGCAATCCCGAAAGGCAAGCAGGAGTCCGAGCCAGATCAGGGAAACAGATCAGAACAGGTGGGCTCAGAGGTCTGGCCCCTGAGAAACGAGTACATGAACTAGAGCATCAGCAATGATCTCAATAATCTGGCCATGATGGCTGGGGCTGAATCATATATATAGAAGCAGGAGCAGGTGGATTAGATGAACAGTAAATAGAACCCAGGCAGAGTTGGGCAGGTGAACTAAATGAGCAATTAGGCCCAGCCCTCAGAGCCAAGATCATGACAGAGATATGTAAACAGGGTTGGTCTGCCAAATTTAAATCAGCAAATCTTGTGTGCCATTGACAGACATTGGTGTTAAATATTTATTTATTTTTTGATAAGTTTGGGCTCATATTTAAACTATAATTCTTGCAAGTGCACTACAACTGACATCAAAGCCATGCATAAGATGATCATTACTCCCATTGGTCAGAAAAAAACTACTGTGGGAGTCCTGCATGCAGAAGCTCTGTTTTGCATATTTGATTTTTTCTTACAGCTGCAAAACCATTGCTAATTGTTTAAAGCAGCTTATTATATACAGATAGCGAAATATTTTATTTACAATTTTTTGATGTGTTGGAGAATGTGTCTGCAAGCCAGAAAAGCTTCACCTCTTTCTGGCAACAGTGTTGTTAAGCAACATACAGGAGATATGATATGATACCACCTTTATTCCTACAGTACAATGGTAAACGAAAAAAAAAATATGCAAGGCTGGTTTCTATTCATACGTGAAATTAACCCAACTAGGAGACAGAGATCAACTCAAAAAGTGGTCCAGTTGTTAGTGTCAGACCAGAGCATGGTGATCTTTATTAACATCTGCACCAAAGGTCCATCAGAGAGCAAAACCAATTATGGTCTGTTAAAAGCACACCAAATGTGCTAGTTGTATACACCCTTTAGGAGGTAAGGGAAAAAAAAAAAAAAAAACTGAACAAAACAGAAAAAACAGTCACTTATAAAAACTTATTTTGGCTTTTCCATCGCCCTTGAAAAGCCCTGGGAAGGTACACCTCACCAGGGCTTTACTTTACTGGAGCTTTGGATGAATGTTCGAGTTAGGTCTAAGCAAAAATCTTTGGGATTGTCTGTGCTCAGCAAGACTATTAGCAGTGCTTTTTTCCACTATAAGTACCCATATATTCAGATAGTGAGTATAGAGTTCAAGATTTTATACCTTTCAGTTTGTCACAAAAAAAAAAGCTTTCAAGAGGGAACATAGACCTCAGATTACCAACGTGGTGCCTCCAAATTTGATAGAAAGTACTAGGTCTGTAGTACAGTAGTGCCAAAGTAAAAACCTGGAAAAATAAAAAAAATACCCAGTAAATTTGTAAGGAAATGCTACCAGGCCTTTACAATATTTTTACAGCCAAAGGAAAAGGGGATAATCTATACAGCATTGGGCGGAAAGATTAAAAGCAGGTCTGCTTTAATTTTCCCACCATTTGCTGAACTGAGGTTAAAGGGCAATTGTTTGAGTTAATGAGTTTAATTATCATCAAACAAGTCTTACAGTTGAGGCATTAGGATTCAAATAAAAATAACGTTGTTATTTAAAAGAAAAAAGCAGTAGAGAACCATTAAAGCCAGAGGACATTACTACTGATGGGAAAGTGACAGCAGGTGAGTGTAATGCAAGGAATGCAGTGCGGCTAAATGAGAATGTAGAGAAAATCCTTTTAGGACTTTGTCAGCGATTCAGCAGATCATTGCATGCTGCTGGATTGTTGGACCAGTCACTGCAGCATTTCCCAGCTATAATCCAGCTGCCCTCATTCCCTATTCTTGGACTCTGTCAGGCATTGTTTTGGATGTTAGGACAAAGCTACTCCTTTGGAGCGGAGGTAAATATTTTACTTAGAGCAAATATATATGATTTTGGAGGAAAATAAAGCCTCTATCTTTTAATGTGGCTTTCTTCAGTGGCCTATTTATTTTTTCTTTATCAAGAAATCTTTGTGTTAATCTTTTGGGATACTAAGCAGACAGTTTTAGAATAAAGAACTTAATGATTATTACTTTTGCTAAATGCATAACCATCTTTGATAATTTTTTAACTGCTACCACTGCCCTCTTTGCCGGATATTCTCAGGTACATAAGTCATGACTATTGGATCTGTGCCTGCTAATGTAGCAGGAATTTATTTCCATCGCGGTTCAGATTAAACTTAGGCTGCACCGTCTCCACTAATTTCCCCAGTGTCCGTGGAGCATCGAACAAGTTACACTAGCTGTGGCAGTGTCCTTAAACTTGGCTTTACCTTTCATTATCTCTGCAGTAGCTTTTGTCACACAAATTTAATGAAATATTAATGGATTCTACACCAACCCAATTCTTTTTGCAATCCGATTTTTATTGGTCAAAAACAGAATGCTTTCTTTTAATTTCCATTTATGCTGTGTGGCTGTCCTAGTATTCTATTATTAGCAGATGTTTTTTTTCTTAGTTTTCCACAAGGATCTGCACTCATTATGGTACACCCACATCAAAAAGCTGATTCAACTCTGATTCTGATGGATGCTTATTTTTGAGCTGATGACCTTTGTCCTGATATAACCATTATAGATCAGCAATTTACTCTTTAAATTATCCTCCATAATAATGCAGTTATAACAGCCTTGGATAAAATATGTTTTCATTTGTATCAGTCTGACCTTATTTCAGATATTTTCAGTAATTGGTATCAGTTCTTTGAAAGTGTGTGAAGTACTTCTTCATAAATCTCATCTGTTATGTGGTTCAGCTTGTACAGTTAAACTGTAAAAACAATTGGACTTAGGCACAAAAACAGTCAGAAATGCATGAATCTGGAAACCAGCAGCTTGATACAGAAGCCCCTGATTTACCACTTTCTGTCTCTAAGGTTTACAGATACTAAAATAATAAAATTTTACTTTCAGCTACTTCTGTTTTGTGATCATGGAGGTTTTACATATCTATGAAAATAGTTAATGATACAATAAAGACAAAAATTTGAGTAAGTCAATTTTCATGAAAAAAGTGAATTCTATTTATTTTAGCAGGTAATTCAAAAAAATCTGCCAATATATTACAATGGTTTATGCTTAAATTAACCACCCTTATCTTACTTCAAGGGCATAGTATCTAATTAAGTTAAGAGAAAAGGGACTTATTTCATTCTCAGATCATCTTAGCTGCAACTTTTTTTAAGAAAATTTGATTTATTGTTATAACAGTTTTTTGCAGTGTTACTGTCCTGGCTTCTGCCTGTTTAGCTAACAGCTGCCATTTTCCGCTGGCTGGTATAGAATTGTGACAAATTTAATGAAAGGTGACAAAGAAATCACATTAAATCTGCATCGATCGTTCATACTGCACATTCCAAAAGATCATATATGAGTCACATTCAGTTTTCATATGAAGGTGGCTAAACGTGAAAAACCCAGATAACAGAACAGATCTGAGGGTCCACACTTGTTCTACCCTGACCTGATAATTGCCCCTTAGGTGGCTTGTGGTTAACATTAAATTGGACTTTATGTGATTTTTTATTTTCAATAATAGTTTCCTTCTTGCAACTCCTCCAAAGAAGCTAGATTTATAGAGTAAATGTTTAATAATAACCACAATCATTATGGTTAGGCCTGATCAGTGCCTATCCTTGTCTTTGTGTTTGTTTACGCTTATTTTTGCAGGTTATCTGAAAACTGTAAAGTTCCTGAAATCAGGTAAACTTTGAGTTTTCTGTTTCACAAAGAGAGTTTGCCCAGTTCCAGGTACCGTAGTAACATAGTCAACCTCTGTTTCTGTTACCGTAGTAATATTCTCAACCTCTGTTTCTTTTACCATAGTAATATTCTCCCCAGTGCTATCCTGGTCAACAGCAGGTTTCTTCAAATTCCAGTGTTGTGAAATAGGCACTTCCTGTTGCCTGTTGTCATGGTGACACGTCAAATCGGGGCTCCACTGATGATGGCTTTTCATACTTTTTAAGGACATACTTAACTCTGAGTGAAACAACTCAGAGTTAATTTAACTAACTTACAACAGCTGTTGTGAAACTGAAAACTCAGTTTCCAACCTTAGGCTGGATCATTGCAGAGTTGTGGAATTGAGTCTGAGTTTTTTAAACCTGCTTAGTGAAACAGGCCACAGCATTAAACAATAAAATTTTTTTTTAATGTTTTTGTGGATTTTGTGATTTTATTAAGAGATTTTTGTCTCCAATTACTATAGGAGTGCTTAGACACACGCTGCTTACTTTTAAACATAAAAAAGATTTACTTGAATAAGTGATCCCCAAAGAAAAAATTTTATGCAACCCCTTTAATTTCTTTATGCAGGCAGACTTGGGCTGAACGCATCCTGCTGTGATCCCTGGGGCACCCTTCGCCCGTTGTTTTGTTAATAGATGCTTCCTTCTCAGTAGTAGATCTCTGCAGCTCTTGCAAAATTCATATTTTCCCAGAGGTAGTTTTTTTTAGATCATTGCCCTCTTGTCCATTTTATTGGAACAGCCACATCATGCTGTGTTTCCAGATGTCACAAAACTTTTTTTCAAAATCTTTGAATAATAATAAGCTTAGAAAATTGTGTTTGGTACCTTATAGAAAAAAAAAGTTATTTTAGGAGCAGCTGCACTTTATTGTACTTTTACTGCAACTTTTACTTTTACTGCTACTTTTACTTGATTACTGTATTTAAGTACTTTTTTGAGTATCTTTACTTTACATGAGTATTTTTTTGTGTGTGTACTTATGACTTTCCCTCCACTACATTTCAAAATCAAATATTGTACTTTCTACCGCACTAGATGTCAAGTAAGTTGCTAGTTACACATTCCTTTTGGCTCTGCTTAGATTTGTTATCTGCTGTTGCTGTTTTTCTTTCTTGAAATGCAATTTCAACATGTAAGTGCTCAGAGGAGCTGAGCAGCTCCTTTAGTCAAAGACTTAGACACCCTGTCTGTAAGAAGGAGCGCTACCGCAGGTCATTCATTTCCGCTGCCACCAGACTAATCACAATAACTCCTGTAAAAACCACTGTGCAGCTATATTATAGTTTTTTTATTTATTTATTGACTGTGCAATATTCTGTGCAATATGGTGACTGTGCAATATATGTGAATAGAATAGTCATACCACTACCTCACCGTTGTTCCTTACATACTACACTTTAATGTAAAAGTCAATCCACCTGTATATAAGCCATCCGGATTGTACATATGTCACCTCAAATCTCTGTGCTACTCCCTTGTATTTTTTATTTTTTTATTTCTTATTTTTATTTTTATTTTGTTTTTCATTGTGTGTGATACCTGTACACTTGCACCTTAATCCTTATTTATCTTGATATACTGTATATACCTTGATATACTGTATATATATTGTTTATTCTTAATGCACCTTTTCCCCCTTGTTTGCACCTTCTTTAATTACTATGCCAATATGTGACCAGTGAAATTCTCCACTGTGAGATCAATAAAGCTCATCTAATCTAATCTAATGTAATCTAGATACCCAAAATATAGGACCCAGTATTCAGGCCAGACAGACAGTGGAAAGTTTCAAAAAGTCAATTAATTAACACAGAATGGAACAGAAGCGGGCTGTTGTGTATCTGCGGATCTGCGGCGCCTTGGCGGGGAGGCGGGGCAACACCCATCACTGGCCCTCTGGTTTAACAGTTCAGTCCCCTCGGAGAAAGGCAGGATCTAGCCGATGGACTGCCAATGAGATGCGGCGGGAGCCACCAATGCAGCAGCCCCAGTGAACAGGCAGAACAGGACCGTTCTGAGATCCAGGAGTCCGTAACCTGGTCATGGGTTCCGATCCGAACAGGAACAGACATACAGGTGCTGGTCATAAAATTAGAATATCATGAAAAAGTTGATTGATTTCAGTAATTCCATTTAAAAAGTGAAACTTGTATATTATATTCATACATTACATACAAACTCATATATTTCAGATGTTTATTTTGTTTAATTTTGATGATTACAAATGACAACAAATGAAAATCTCAAATTCATCATATCAGAAAATTAGAATATTGTGAAAAGGTTCAAAATTGATGGCCCCTGGTGCCACACTCTAATCAGCTAATTAACTCAAACCACCTGCAAAAGCCTTTAAATGGTCTTTCAGTCTAGTTCTATAGGCTACACAATCATGGGGAAGACTGCTGACTTGACAGTTGTCCAAAAGACGACCATCGACACCTTGCACAAGGAGGGCAAGACACAAAAGGTCATCGCTAAAGAGGCTGGCTGTTCACAGAGCTCAGTGTCCAAGCACATTAATAGAGAGGCGAAGGGAAGGAAAAGATGTGGTCGAAAAAAGTGTACAAGCAAGAGAGATAACCGCACCCTGGAGAGGATTGTGAAACAAAACCCATTCAAAAATGTGGGGGAGATTCACAAAGAGTGGACTGCAGCTGGAGTGAGTGCTTCAAGAACCACCACACACAGACGTATGAAAGACATGGGTTTCTGCTGTCGCATTCCTTGTGTCAAGCCACTCTTGAACCACAGACAGCGTCAGAAGCGTCTTGCCTGGGCTAAAGAGAAACAGGACTGGACTGCTGGTGAGTGGTCCAAAGTCATGTTCTCTGATGAAAGTAAATTTTGCATTTCCTTTGGAAATCAAGGTCCCAGAGTCTGGAGGAAAAGAAGAGAGGCACTTCATCCACGTTGCTTGAAGTCCAGTGTAAAGTTTCCACAGTCAGTGATGGTTTGGGGTGCCATGTCATCTGCTGGTGTTGGTCCATTGTGTTTTCTGAGGTCCAGGGTCAACGCAGCCACATACCAGGAAGTTTTAGAGCACTTCATGCTTCCTGCAGCTGACCAACTTTTTGGAGATGCAGATTTCATTTTCCAACAGGACTTGGCACCTGCACACAGTGCCAAAGCTACCAGTACCTGGTTGAAGGACCATGGTATCCCTGTTCTTAATTGGCCAGCAAACTCTCCTGACCTTAACCCCATAGAAAATCTATGGGGTATTGTGAAGAAGAAGATGCAATACACCAGACCCAACAATTCAGAAGAGCTAAAAGCCACTATTAGAGCAACCTGGGCTATCATAACACCTGAGCAGTGCCACAGACTGATCGACTCCATGCCACGCCACATTGCTGCAGTAATACAGGCCAAAGGAGGCCCAACTAAATACTGAGTGCTGTACATGCTCATACTTTTCATGTTCATACTTTTCAGTTGGCCAACATTTCTATAAATCCTTTGTTTTTATTGGTCTTCAGTAATATTCTAATTTTCTGATATGATGAATTTGAGATTTTCATTTGTTGTCATTTGTAATCATCAAAATTAAACAAAATAAACATCTGAAATATATGAGTTTGTATGTAATGTATGAATATAATATACAAGTTTCACTTTTTAAATGGAATTACTGAAATCAATAAACTTTTTCATGATATTCTAATTTTATGACCAGCACCTGTATACAGGGTTCCAGGGACCCACAGAGCATTCAGGCAGGTTCAGTTTTTCACGAGTCCAGCAGATAGTTCAGACAGACACACTCAGATGGAAACAGGAGTGTTCAGCAGTTGAGACACAGAACCATGGCAGGACACCTGGAAAACTGCAGAACTTTAAACTGGCTCCCTCCACTCAGCCAAAACAGGAACAGGGCACCATTAATGTGAGAAACTCAGGGCATATACTGTATTACTTGAAGTTTATACATTTTATTAAGGTGTTAGTTGTGTTAGTAGGATGTTTTCTTAAATCAGAGTTGTAGTTTCTGAAACATGCTGATATGAGAAAATATAATTTGTATTTTTGAATACTTAAGTAATTTTAAATACATTTACTTTTGAATGTTTAAGTATTTTCAAACTTTAGTACTTTAATACTTTAGTAGTAGATTTTTGACTGAGTAACTTTTACTTGTAGTTGAGTAAGATTTGACTCTAAGTATCAATTCTTTCACTCAAGTACTACTGTTGAGTACTTTGTCCACCACTGACCATCCCTCTTTAATATCCACCCATCTCCCATTTCAGTAGGCTGTTACAGCCACTGAAATGACAAAGACAAAGAAGAGACTGTGATGAAAGAAATGTAGAAATACTTATAGTTGCCAAGGGAGCGTAGCCTATATGGTGCTCACAGACAATGTACAGTATAGAGGTTTGCTTCTGAGCACTTCTTTTCTGTGCAGTTGTTCAAGATCTTGTCAATCATAACAAACTAATTTAGGATTGACAAGTGAAATCCTGCATCCCATATCCGACGCCAGTAAACTGGAAGAGACACAAGGTTCTGAAGAATGATTTATTGCATAAATATCAATTAAGGAACTTTGTAGAAACAAATTAAAGCACTTCAAGAGTTTTTTGTTTATTCATTTAGAAAGTGACACAGTGTGCTCAATCACTGACAGAGCATTTTATGCATTTCAGAGGAAATGATTGATTAACTTAAGACAACGAGGTGACTGTTGTTTGCCCTGAGTTGCACTGAGTAGGGCTGAATGTTATTCAGCTGAAATGTTTTTTTCCTGAAAAACAAATCGCACTTAACAGGAAGGGATGATGTTTCACTGTTTACATGTTTTATGACAGTCAAATATCACTATTTTGGAACACTGAGAGTATGTGTGTATATCAGAATATTACTGTATTTACCTCCCCTACCAAGCTTCTCACAGTGTATGTTGGCAGGATTAACTTGGTTCCAAATCCAGCAATGCTTGTTATAACACTTTTTTTTATAGATTTTTTAATTTATAAACAAGCTTACATGTGATGCTATCTTATCTTTAAGTTCCTCCTGAAATTGACCAACAAAGATTTCCTTAAAATGTTATATTTTTGTGGCAGAGAAACTTGGAAAATAAGGTTACTTTTTAGCCTTTGATTTTTATTTTTCTGTTCCTACATTACTTTGGCTGTGCTGAGGCCAAAATGGCATAAAATTACCACACATTTACTTTATTTTCAGAATTAGATAATGGATGGTGAAAACTAATATTTGTTTTTATGAAAGGAAAAGAAAAATGTTTATATTTTAAAACTAGTATTTAAAATGACACAAGTTCAATTAATCTACAACAGCAGTTATGCATTGAGAAAAAAAGTAATAAACAAAAACCCGATATAAGAAAATAAATCTTTATTTTTTTTTATTCATACATAAAGTTCAAGAGGTAAAGAAGAGTATGAAAGTAGCCCCAACATCTGAATTTCTTTAGTGATATCTCGTATTTCCAATTTTGCAGAGAAAATGGTAGAAAAATGGTATGTGTTTCACTTTATATTTATAGCCCGAGACAAAGATACTGTTAAAAAAGAAAAGAAAAGAAAAAGCCTCCGGTCAGTTTTAAAACAAGTAAAGCTGCACTTTACTTGCATTAGATTTATTAGAGATTGTTACAGGTTAATTTTTGCGCAATGTGAAATGCAAAAACATAAAGAAAAGGGGCACCCACTCTCCTACCAAATAATGTGCTTAGTTTAAAGGTTACTTTTATTTTTTGTCTAAGCTTATACTGTATGATTGCAACAATTACAAGATTTTAGGACTTTATATTATTTACAACAGAGGTACCAGGAAATGAGGAGTGTCCTGTATATTCTAGTTATGTTCAAAGGCTGAATTAGAAATTTAGATGAAGCAACATCAATGATAAGTAAAAAAGTGGGAATTCATTATTTGAATGACTTCATTCTTGTGACTGATGCTTTATGAAACAACAGAGATGAAAAAATTAAAAGCAGAAGAAACCTGTGCTGGAGGGGACACTTTGTCAATCTGCCTACATAAATATGAGTAATTGTAAACACATAAATTTAAATGCCACATTCACCTGGGGGCTGATTGGTCCTGGGGACCCTATGAATCAGACACAGGATATGTTGAAAAATTAAAACCAGCTGTGTTAGAAGAGGAACCTTAATTTATGGTTGTATTTTTGTTTTAATAATATTGGATGAGTCTTATCTGGGATTAAAGCTTAAACTCAAAACAAACTAACTCCCTCCAGAGACAATTTAGTGGGTACCTCCAAGATTAACACTGGCTGTCCTTATGGAACTAATGTTAATTTCATGCATCAATGTATATCATGGAAAAAATGTCTGTGACAGCCTAGCATGCAACCATCTTTTATCTTTACACAAAATCTGGATTTTACATAAACTGTTTAGCCTCTTCACATAGTTTCCTCCCCGCAGTACCAGAGATTATGTTGATACTAGAAGAGCCTCTGCTCTCACTTTTAAGCTGCCTTATCCCAGAAATAATGCCTTCTGAAAAACTGGTATGTACAGAGCATCTTATACTGGAACATGTTGCATGACATGTTGTTCAGGACAAATGGTGAAGTAAACAGATTTCTAAGATAAAAAAAATAAATATTGACATAATATCAATATATGATCAAAAAACAGAGACAGCAACAATTTTATTTAATTTACAGATTTATGCCTATTGAAGAGATACAAATCAAGTTTAACACAAGGACCTCATCAGAGTTAGCCTTTGCTAACAAAATTATGGAAAGGTCAGAGTAGTAACTTTTTTCTGTCAGTCTATTTTTCCTCTATCTCTCTAGCTATCACTGTAGATACTGCTTTAAAGGGAGTTTTTTTTTTCTTCTAAACATTCTGTTATGATTATCCTCTCTCATCCATACTGCAGCTACCCTGAGCTGCCTTTTGTTCTGGGGTTTATTAGTAAAAGCTGCCAAAATTTTTAAGGTCATTTTAATACCTGAAGATCTTTGAAAGGCAACTTGAGGCTTGTTAGTTAAATATTTTAACTTAACAGAGGCAGACTCTAAATATGTTATAAATATTTAGTTAACTTCAAGTCTTAACAAGGCCTTAATTGAAGTGACTCATCCAAATCTTCCATTTTTTTAAGACTTACCAAGGAGTTGCACTGGAATGATTTGGCTAAATGCACTGTTGACATGTTCTGAGAGAAGCCCAGCTCACTGTAGGTCGCTGTCCATGGTGCCACCTCTGCTCGTCATTCCCTCATCACCACACCTCTCATCCATTACACTTGATGAAGCCCTTGTCCTGATAGTTTTACATGATCATTTATGGCTATGCAAGACCTTTGTTAGGTAAGAAAATGCCTGGAGACTAGTATTTTTCAAGTGGTTTGCAGATTCTGGTATTTCACTGGTATGCTGCTCTTTTCTTTACAGTAATTTTTAAAGGCCTTGCAATCGGCTCTTCTTAACAGCTGCCGTAATAGCTATTATTATGAGTGACATGCACTCTTTGCACTCTACAGGTTTACCATATATAGATCATATGCAACATTTTTTTTTTCCATTCAAAAAACCGTAAGTAATAATCCACACTTGGAAAATAACACCAAAGGGTTTCTTTTTGGGAAGACACAAAGACCATTCTTTCCAGTGACAACAGGCTGGCTCTAGCTTCTTGAGGAGTATAGTACAAAAAGTAACAACAAAACGGTGCATAAAGTGTCTCACAATTCTTTGCTGACTTGGCAAAAGTCCAGCTGAAATGGTTTTATGGAGGCAGTTTGTTTTGAACTAATATGTGATCTCTGCTAAACTGTTAAAAACCATTTTATTTTTCAAATTAGTTTTGGGACTGGCATACATTTATGTGATTAGAATAAATTATACAGATGCTGAGAGCCTTTTCATAGTTTTATGACTGTATCCATACACCAGGGAGATATCTAGACCAGAACTTGAATGCATGCCATTTACTGTTGGCAAATCCCGGTGTGCATGACACAGACTTCACATTACAACTGCAGAGCAACAAAACAGGATTAAGTAAAGGAGAAAAAAATATTCAAAGATTAAAAAAGAATAATAGAAAAAGAAAATTAAGATTTGCACAGTAATGAAAAACAGGATTAAGGATTTGTCACAGAAGTAAACACTACAGTCTGTGCCAAATAGAACATGGATTAGTTTGTTGCACTTAATGCAATTTTTTTAATTTCAACTTTTTTTTAACTAATTTTTCCAACATCTTAACTGCTTTCACTATTTTCTACCGTCTCTAATAGTGACTTTTTCTTTCAACTTTTAACTTTTAACTCTCTCCTCATATGATAACACAGAATTTCACAACATATATAGTGTCACAGTAACCACAGTATGTACACTGAAAGAAATTATCATGCATTTTTTAACATAATATAGAAGTTTTTAATGGTGAACTCTTCAAACACCTTGATGTTTTTCTAAAACTAGCAAGCAATAAAACAGCACCTAAAAATTAAGAAATGTCAACTGGTGCTGCAGCTGTTCATTCACATTCCAGTATCTTGGGATAAAGTACAGGTTAAAATTTCTCTAGAGCTGCTTTAAATGCCAACTGTTGTGGGTGTTGACAACTGTCAACAAGCAAGATGCTTAATGGGGTCACTGCTCTGCACATAAATG
Source organism: Cyprinodon tularosa (assembly GCF_016077235.1). Lineage (NCBI taxonomy): Eukaryota > Metazoa > Chordata > Actinopteri > Cyprinodontiformes > Cyprinodontidae > Cyprinodon > Cyprinodon tularosa. Next base: position 323,432 of record NW_024038531.1, on the reverse strand, counting down.
ACTGCAGAGGGGAAAGTCAGCAGGTAAAAAGTGTCAGGCTACGGGCTTCTCTGTGGCCAGCTGAGACTGAAAAAGTGATGCAGTTTGACAAAATATAAATGTATATACAATATTAAAAATATATAATTTAAGAGAAATAATTTTATTTTTTGGAATGGGTTCCAGTTAACCTGGAATGAGACATTTTACTTTCATTTTAATTCTACATAGTATCCATCTGTAAAGTCTCCTTTGAAAAGGGTTCACAAAAGGGGCATTTAGTGCAATTCATTCCGCTGATTGGGTAAATCAACAAGTGAAACCTTCCTTCCATGTTGAACTTTCAGCCAATCACAGCAGCAGTAGAGGTGTGATATGTAATTTCATTCTTAATTTGTTTCAAAACTGCCGGTGTTAACTGATAAATGAAAGTATAACTAAATACAGTTTGGAGGAATGCACAAACATTTTTCCAATCCACCAGGGCAAACAGAGGGTATTTCAGCTAAAACAGACTAAACGGACTGAGCAGAGTTTAAAAGTACTTCCACCACAACCATGTTTCTGTAGCTTCATCCTGCTGCTTCTGGTTGATGTCACACATGTCACTGCTTTTCATCCATCCATCTATTTTCTGTTGTGCTTATCCCAAGCCGTGGGGTCGCCACCGCATTTCATTCCAACATTTCTGAATTCAAGGCTAATGCATCTATTGACTTCTGGCAGAATATATTTTCTGAAATTTTCTGATTGCAGCATTCCTTCTTTGATTTTGTTCTTTTGTATGTGTTTTGTGTGTTTTTCTGTTTTATGTGTTTATATATCTCTATGCTTACAAGCCTAATTTTTAGCAGAACATTTTGTGTTTGCTTACAATTATGTACTTGCATCAAGTTTATATCTCTCTGTCACCATGAAGAAGGCAGATAAGCAAATTGAAGCATGCTGAAACAGACAAGATTAAGGAAATTATTAAAAATTTAAAATCTAAGAGTGAGCATACTGTATACCGTACAGCAAAGGAAAACTCACATCCAGAAAAAATACTTAAACAGCTGCACAATGTATACATTTTTATGGAGCATAAAAAAAAAAAAAAACCAAAGCAAAAGATTCAGGAATAAAAGCATAGTTGTAAACATGCTAGTACTGTTTAAAACAGTCAAGATTATTAAGTGTAACAGCGGCCAAGAGACATGATCTGCAATAGTGCTCTTTTGTCAACCTAGCAACCAAAGGTGGACAAAAAAGCTGCTACAGCTTTCTGTTTTTGCTCCGGGTGGGAAACAGTCTTGCTTTTTCTGTTACAGTCCTCTTGTTACCTGGTTTTGGTCTTTGAGAATGAAAAGGCTCACATATAGATATAAGCACTGACAGGCCATTCCCTGGATTTATGCACAATGACGAATTTTGATGTTTGCAAACTGTATTTATGTATGAAGTGCAGATGATGCAACTTGCTTGGTATTATTTCTGTAGAAGAGTCTGCAAAACAACATTTAGGACTGCATAATAACTCTATGAGCTTGAATGTATCTACATACCGGTACGTATCTTTTTTTCATTTATAGGCATGAACTTTAATCTTGTTTGACTTGAACATCATCGCTCTGAAATAATGTCTGTTATCATAAGTTAAAAATGAGCAAACCTTCCTGAATAATTAGTGAAATCTGTGCGCTACATGATGGAGTTTTTGATGTGCCTCCCATATGCTGTATTTTCTTCCTTATGCTTGAAAGATGGGTTGTGCCAGTCTTTCAAACATAAGGCGTTGACAGGATTACATGCTAAAACACTGTAATAAAACATTCTCCATGAAATATGCTGACAGTCAGAGTGCAGGCTTGAAGTGTTCATTATGTAGGATGAGGCTGGAGCAGAGTGCCATTACTCCAGGTGCACTGGTTCCTGGGTCACTGTCGGTGGCTGAAGTGAGAGCTCATAATTCAAGACCCAGTCATCCATTTCACTCTCCTGCTAGTCCTCTATCAGATTCTGTCCATATCTCTGTCTGCTTTGGCTCCTCTCATTTCCCTGCACTGCCAGTTTCAGCTGAGGCCAAAGACAGCCGTGTGGATTTGAGGGCTTTGAGCCAAGCATCCTCCCAGGGAAATAACCTCAAACTTGCTGGGTATCTAATGAGGTTTGCAATGATTTATGTGGCCTTATGTAGAGAAAATAGAATCTGGGACCTATGTATTGGCTCGTTACTGATTAATTCAACCCTCTAATTTTACCTTGGACACATTTTAATATTATATTGACAACATTGTGATGTCCTCTGCTTATTGTGTTACAGGCAGGACAATTAAAGTTGCACCCAATCAAGCGATGCACGTTAGAATTTTAGTTTGTAAGAAACATTGTATTTTTCAAACAAAGCCCCAATTTCCTACTTTTTCTCTCTCTTGCCTATTTGTCTTATTTAGTGCAATGACTATGGTAATGAACATCCTTAAGACTAACATGGTATAGTTATTACTAACATACCAGCACCCCATAAATTTTTCTTTTGGATACATACATAAACGGCCATCAGTTGAAGCTGTCAGTGTGTTAATAATTTGATGTGTCCAGTGGAGCATGTTCTAACTCCCATGTTCCCCAGACAGCTTTTTCAGCTTGGTGACTGCAAGCTATATTGGGGCTGTAGATAGCATCTACCAAACAGTGCTGTGTGTCTAAAAACAGTTTCTATCTTTGGATGTGTGGCGGGGATTATCCAGGAACCCTTTCCTCTCAATTTAGAAGACAACAAGTCTATCAACAGATCTGGTAATAACACTTCTTCTACCAGACAGATCTTTGGGTTGCTTTCAAATAGAGTTCCTCTTATTGACCTGATATTTGAAAGAGATTTTTAAGATTTTGAGAAACTGCTTATTTGTCAAGGACTGAAATCAAAGTTTTAAGCCATTGATGATTAAACTGTGGCTTCCCGAAGGAAGAAAGGCCCTCTTACCCTTCATGCTATGTGGTTGTGAAGGTTCAAAACGGCAGCAAGACATCAGTAGGTGCAATTTTATGACTACATTTTAACGAAAAGTATGAACTTACTGACATGATGGTGAATTTAGGAACCAAGATGATTGATGGTCTGACAAAATTCAAATGCTAACTTATATGAAATAGGGATGCATATAGGTGAAACAGGTGGATGCAATCAATGTGAACAAAGGACAGGTGCACACCTGTTTGAAAACTGATGTGAATCTGTCTAATTAATTTTGTTGGAATAAATAATCAGATATCATGGAAGAATAAATACATTTCCTCAACATTATTGTCAAGATCTTGGTACTGGTGACTGGCTCAATGGTTCATTCCATTCACCTGCCTAGTTCCGTCCAGTTTCTCATAACTGTTTATCTTATCCACCTGCTCCTGCATCTATTTAAGCTGCTTTCTCCCAGTCATCAGTGCCAGATTATTCAAGCCTTTGGTGAGAGTTCTCTAGCGAACGGCTTTGTTGTTCCGATTGCCTAATCCTGACCAGTTCTGCCCCCGGACCTTTGAGTCTGCCTGTTCCTGTTTCAGATTTGTTTGCCTGACCTGTCTTCTGACTTTTGCTGGTTGTGGACTGAACCTCGACCTGCCTCCTGACATCTACTTGGATTTCCCTTCTGTACCTCTTCAGATCTCAGATCTTCTGGGTTGGACTACTGTTAACCTCGACATCGGCTTTCGCTTCATTTTCTGGAAAGTCCTGCCTTCCTTCGTCTGCTCGTCAGCCAGCTTCTAGGCTTCAGCTCCTGTGACTCTCTGGGTGGCGCACACAGCGGGCTGTTGGTAGCTTCCGGCTGGATTCCACTCTTTCTTCTGGGCACAGACTGAACTCAAAAACAAGAGATTCCAGCTTCCGATGCCCTAGGTGCTAAGTTGCAGATTCGACACACATTAATAAATGCTTTTCCTAATCACATCTACCTGTCTGCTTAGAATTCTGGGTCCTTAGTTCTGAATCATGTCATTTATTGTTTAACAAGTAAATAGAAAAACATGACCTAGATCAAATTATTTAAACTGATAAATTATTGCTAGACAAGTTATTCATCATTCATCATCTATAATACTTCTGAAAGCCAGGTGTAAACTCACAATCAAACATTTCTCTGGTCATTGTTGCCATAGAGGAGACAATGACAGAGGAGGAAGAAGGAATTGTAATCAAGTAAACATATATGGACTATGAGAAATAACAATAGCAGTATCATTTTAATAAAGGCAAGATGTCTGCACAAACATGTGCAATTTAATGCAGTGGGATGGCAAATATTTATAAATCAAACCAAATAAAATAAATGACTAAAATTAATTAATTTCAATGAAATTTTTACCAAGGAAGAATCTATGGAATTTTGGTGATGATCCATACAATGACCTATATAAATAAATGAATATTTTAAAGGATTCCTAAACATTATTTGGCAGAACAAGCACTTCCCCCTTAATGGTGTGTTTACACCGAAGGCGGCGAGAAGGTGATTTCCACAAGCCCCACAGGTGGTTTACCACTCTACATTTCAGATGCACAGTGTTTGCACCCTGGAACGCATCATCAACTAGGAGGAGCTTCCGCTGGTTTGTGTTCAAAATAAAGACAACCATAGAAAGTTCTTGGTTTGTTCTAAAATATATTGTCCTATGACAAAACATTTAGAATTGGATTAGAATAAATTAGATTTTAAAGGTAGGCTTGTTATGTTTTTGTGTTCCACCATGTGAAACCTCACCGAAAAAAGCAGGTTTGATTGTGTTTTTACTGATTTGACAATATGTCTGGGTTTTAATATCAGCAGCTGCTTTTCTATTCGAAGTTCAGATGCTCTCCCAGGGCTAGGATAGATGTTTTTTTCCCCATTTTCCTCCCACAGGAAAAAACAGCACACAAAAAATTATGTTCCACTAACCCATTATTCTATACCCACCACAGAACAGGGTGAGCATTTGTGTGGTTGTTTGTCTTGTGTTTGTCTCTGTCAGCTAAGTGAACGAGTGGTGATTCGTACAGGGAGTACGTTGCCTCTATTTCTGTGAAAGCAGGAAAATACTTTTATTTTTAGAAAACAAATGAATATGTTGTTTTGTCACAGGATCAGCCCAAATGGACCCTAGTCTACTCTGCTTCTCTAATCCAATGCCAGCTCAAGTAAATATTTTGTAGTGGTTGAAAATAGACCAATTTCCAGGAAAAAATCTGCCCCTGGGCATTTGTTATTGCTATTTTATCAGATTGCACATTAGACTCTTGGGGACAGATATTAATAAATTATCAGGCAGCAAAAAAAAAAAAAAAAACTAAACAGGGTGTTAGTAGTAAGTGTTTACAAGGCTTTTAAACCACTCAATGGAGCCAAACCAATTGCTCTGCTTGTTTGCAGTTTTTATAAAATAACAAGGTGCTGGTTACAGCTTCATGTTTCATTCAAACACATAAAAGACATATCAGTGCTGCCATTACTCCCTGAAAGAACTAAGTGAGCCTATTTCCCAATTTGCCAACCCATTCACTTAATATATGTATATCAGATGAGTACCTCAGATTAGTTTTACATAAAAATTAAAACTCAGTGTTTTCTATATAATATTAGGGAGTTTAGAATCTTTATTTTTTCTGATTTGGACTCTTTACAACTTTCTTGTTTTGAACACATCCCAGGAAGGAACTCACAGGAAAACAGAAACTTCACAAGTATCCAAAATATCAGGCAGTGGTCCCATACAGTTTGCCAACAGTGCATAACTCTTCAATTGTCAATGATGAGTATTCAGGGCCTGTAGGCAAATGCATCTACATGCACAAATACACAACCCAGGAGCATAATCCTGCGCTTATGTCTTCACGCACAAATGCACACAAGCCCTCCACCTGTTTTCTCAACTCAACCTCACTGAGCTGCTGTTTCCTTTCTCTGCAAAGCTGCAATGCCATCAAAAATGCCTGCATAGCTGCACTGCTGCTCGACTAAATAAATACAGCAATGCTTGCATTTAGATTCATTTAGCTGAAAATATACTATTATCTTTATGTATATAAGCTCTCCCAGACTTTTGGTCTCATTTTCCCAAGCAAAAACCTTTTTGGCATGCAAGTTGTCCATTTTGACTGACTTTATTGTTGTTTTGGACATAAGTATATTATTGATGGATAGCCAAAACTGGACAACTTGACACTATCTAAAGCTCTTATTAGGTAACTGGTGACAGAAACCCAAAGGATTTATGTCAACAATCCACTGAATCTTCCATGCTACATTGGCTGACACTGTTTACTGCAGCAGGCGGCAATCCCACTCAATAAGTAATTAGAATATTTTCTGACATATCTGCTTTCTTGTCACCTTTAAGAAGAGGAGAGCCAAAAAGAATGTTGGTCAATTACAAGGGTGTAACTATGTGATCAAAGTTAGTGGGGACACTCTAAGGATGGTGGTTAAGCAACCCGAATACCGTCATTAGGTTTTTCAAAAATGAGCCGAAATATATATATTTATTTTAATGGTTTTATTGTTGAGAACACAAGAATACCAAAATACACTATTTATATTTAGAGATAGTTAGACAGATATCTTTTTGTGCATTTTTTTATGAAGAGCTCAAAAACATTAATATATTAATAAATTACTATACATCATACTTCCTTAGTATGTACACAATTTCAGTTCTAATCTTCATCCATCCATCCATCCATCCATCCATCCATCCATCCATCCATCCATCCATTGAAACTCAGAGTTCACTAAAAGATACCTTCTAATGTTTAAAGGTCTTCTGTTCCAAACCTATCCGTGCCAAAAATATCAAAAACTTGTATGTTGGTGTGCGTTTAAATGTGCAAGTTTATCATCTTATTGATGAATATAATCAGAGATTTCATTTATTTCTATTTTCAATCAGTTTTGACACTGGAGATTCCATGATTATGACTGCCATTGAGACATGGTATCTCTGTGTTTTTCTACTTGGATTGCCAGTGCATCACCCACACTCATCATCCACTTCCCGTACCCCAGAATCATGCTTTACACCACATTCTGAGTTCCTGAACAGTTTAAATGTAATAATGATTTAAACCACTAGATGGAGATGCATAGAACTGAGTGCATTCTCACAAGGGGATAAACCTAAATTTATATATGTAAATATATGTAGAGAGATTAATTCTGTTTAAAAATAGGCCTATAATACCAACTTTTCTAGACATGTCAGCTTAGAACCTCATCAACTTCTCACCCCCAGAAAAATAAATGTTGTTAAATTGTTTTTTTCCTGACCTACAGAGAAAGGATGATCTCATAAATGTGTGCATCCAGGTGTGTCCAAAAACAATAAATATCGCCAAATTATGCAGAAACTCAGAGCAGCCATTCACAGTAGCACTGTCCATGGTGCTAGTTATCCCTATAAATACGTAGGAGAACACCATCGGCTGTACAAACTGCAAGAATCTAGTCAGGACCAGACTGTTCAAAGGTCTTCAGAGCATAACAAGGCTTCTGCAGATGTACAAGGAACAATTGCATTTTTGTCCTCCACTTTGGTGTTAAGTGAAGATGGTGATCAGATATATTTTTTCTAATAGCTTGTAAACGTCTAAAATTCTTGCCTGAAATTAGACGAAATTATGGAAATAAAAGATCAGATCTCTTGGCAGTATGAAAGACTTGTATGTTAGTGTGGGGTAAATATGCAAGTTTATCATCTTATTGATGAATATAACCTGAGCTTTAATTTATTTCTTACTAGAGTCAGTTTTGACACTGGTAATGATGGCCCTAGCTGCCATTAGCTGTATTTTTCTTTTGGGAAAAATATAAAAAAAAATATCAGGTTTATAAAAAAAAAACCTTACACTGATAAAAAAAGTATTTAAGATATAAATGTATAAAGCATGTTATTAGATATAAGTAATACAAAAAAACATAAATTTGTTCAAGAAATATATTGAACCCTCTCCAGTCTTTCCACTGCTCAAAGTGGTGTGGCCCAAAGGATGCTTAAGAGACTAGCATCTATGCAACAAATGAAAAAAAAATGGCTGTCCACTTTGCATTGAGTATAAAATGCACATAGAAATAATGATGTTAAAAAAAAAATTCCAGAGACTAGTAGTGGTTTTTCAATACTGCACTCCTTAGTCAACCTCATCTCCTGCTACTTACTCTCCTAGTCCTTCTTGCAGAAAGGGGATCGGTAACATCATCTTATGACAACTGACTTGAAATCACATGATTAATACTTATGAGGGAAAGTCCACTGAGACGTTCTTGGATTGTTGCAGATCTCAGGTATGTTTTAATAAGTTTAAGCTTGGGAATGGTTCTTTCAGCAGCAGCGACTGTAACAGGAAGAGTAGCAGAGATTCTTAGAACAACCCACATGTCGAGGTAAATTTCTGTCAGCTTCTTCTCATGTAGGAAGGTTCCATGTGCAAATAAATAATAAACAATTTTTGTCTGATCTACTTTTTAAATTTGATTCAATATAATTACAAAAATTAAAACTCCCCTGTATGATATCTGCAAGATATCATACTGGGGAATGCCGAGTTATGAATAATTAACATGCTTGATGTGCACTTGAATAGGGATGTAAAGTTTAATACTGTGAACACACTTTAAAAAATAAACTTCAACAACAAACAATCTTACATAGACATCCATCCATCCATTTTCCATTACGCATATCCCTGCTGGGGTCACAAGATCCTGGTGTCAATGGGCGAGAGGTCGGGTACAACCTGGACAGGTTGCCGATTTATAGCAGGGCAACACAGAGACAAACCACTATTTACGCACACACTCACACCTCTTACATAACTTGAACATTAAACTGTAATATATGAAGGAACATTGTCTGGAAAATTACACTCAGAGCAAATGTTCATCTTTACAAATCACCCTGAGTGCTTTTTGCCACGTCAGCTGGACGTCAATTTGCAACGATGGGTGTCAAGGGGTTAATATCACCACTTTCACATTTTAATAAAAGAAAACATCAATAATCACAAAAACGTTTAACAGAAGGGAATCTAAAATGCAGATTATTGCTAGCTTAACTTTGCTATAAACAGTTTACTCAAACTGACCAATCAGAGGACAGAAAATGCTGACGAAGGGGTTGGCCCTCCAGCTGCCCCCCTGGGGCAAATCTGAAATCTTGGTTGAAGAAAAGGCTCCTCACTAATATTGTTAAGGTATCATCTGCCAACAATGCTGATTGTGAAGGCCCTCGGCAGGTTCATTGACATAGAATCGCACTAAGGCAGAAATCTGATTGGACAAAAAATAGGGAGACCACATAAATGTAATGGAATCTGTGCAGTCAAGAGAAACGCTACAAAATTAATAGAATTAATTATTTCAAATAAATTAATACAGGTGGAAAGAATAAAATTAAAGTTTAAGTTTTGAAGGTAGGTTAGTGTAGGGCAGAATCGAAGGCTTTGAAGGCCCTCACAGCCCACCACTGGTCGTTACTATGCAGTTGTTTACCCCCACTGTAATGGTGGCGCTCTGTCTTAAAGTTGTAGGGAAACAGCTGTTTCAACCGTTGCATTTCCAAATTCTCCCGAGTAGTGCCCCACTTTACACAAGTGAATAAAGTGAATGTGATTGGTCGTTTATAAAGGGGGCGGGATTGTTGTGGTGGAAGGTTCGCAATGACGTTGAAATGTGTTTTGGGGGATAAAGTTCATTTTCTAGGCAAATATTGACTTTGCAATTAATTGCTGTTACGCTGATCACTCTTTATAACATCCTGGAGTATATGCAAATTGCTGTTATCAAAACTGAAGCAGTAGACTTGGTAAATATTAACATTTGAATCATTCTCAAAACTTTTGGCCATGACTGTAGATGCGCTACAGACAGCATGCGCATTCATGTGTTTTGAAGGCATGGTTTCGTGGGGTGGTCTGAAAAGAGAGGCATGGTTGTGTATCTTCAAAAATATAGCTTGCTGGAAACGTTCTTCAAGATCTCCTACAGCACGTTTAATCTGTTGAGAATGGCTGTATGAAAAAATACCTGCTGGAAATCAATCTGTGTGAACCTTGTGAGTCTGTAGGTGTGTGTCTATGTTAGGTGTAGTCTGTGTACGTTTTCTAAATGATTTCTAAATTCTGCTAAATATAATCTCTAAGTTTTTTCTGGTTCTGATTCTAATAGTTAACAAAGAAAATGAAGGTGCTTTTAATCTCCTCTTCTCAAAAAACAATCAGATGATCATCATTTTCGATGTGCAAAAAAGACCAGATTACCTGAATATAGCCCCAACTCGACAAACACTGCATATGTGAGATACAATATCCTGGTGGGGACATGCTAAAATCACTGTTCATTGACACTTCTGCTTCAAAACAATTAATGCTGCATCAAGCACACTGACTCAAACTGGTTCCTGGCATACTTCCTGCAGCAACCAGTAAGGACTCTTTGCCATGACCTTCTTACGTTGCCTCTTGTTTTTTTTTCTATTTAAAATCCGGATCTCCTTCTCAGAGCCCCCCGGTAAGATCCCGGAATTTATTGCTTTTTTTTTTTTTGCATATTCTCCCTTGAGCTAAATGAACTTCTAGTATTTTTTTTCTGTGAGTTTCTGCATACAGGTTAGGCATTTAACTCCCAACATGACATTGCAGGAAATAAGGCAAGCCAAGGCAAGGCAACTTTATTCATAGCGCATTTAATTTGGAAGACATGCTTGGTGAAATTTATTGTACAAATAAAAAGTAAAAAAAAAATGTCATGTCTTCTATTCCACTGTGGAACTGTATAATCGGATATAATAGAAATTCCTTTTATTATCCAACAATGGGGAAATTGTGGTGTTACAGCAGCAAAAGCATTACGGCAAAAGTGGTCACACAAATGTGAACCATAAAGGAAAAGTCTGGTCAGCGAGGAATAACCAATGTGTCATAATTTATACCTAAAACTAAAACTAAAATTAATCAGTAAAAAAAATGAAAAAAATATTATTCGTCGCGATCACTGAATCCGGGAATGGCCATTTTTGCCAAAATATAGTAACATCTCGCCCCTGCAATCTTCCTTCTGTGACGTCACCGTGCAGTAACCCTAGCACCATTGTCCCCATTTTACAAGCAAAATCAAAGGGAGCTAATAGACACCCCTGCAATCAACAATAATTATTTAAGATTTTGGTAGGGCTTCACCATTGAAATCCGTGAGAGCTATAGTATAGTTAAACTGACAAAGCCTATGTGCATGGCAGTTGGATCATAGAATAGGGGTCAAAGTGAAAAAAAATTGGTACTTGTACCTTTCTGATTCATGACCCAACTACGGATTACGGAAGTCCTTGTCGTTGGATTGCCAAGTTGAAGAGGGAAGATTTTCCATTGAACTTCTGGCCAGAGAAAAAACATCATCAATCCGTTACTTTCTGCTTCGCATAGTGCACTGGTCGTCGTCATCATGGATAATAGCATGATGTGACAAACCCCAGATACAGCACTGGGACTTGCTTAACAGCTGTTACCACACCATGATGTCACAAACCGGTAGGTGGCAGTAGAGCTCTTTGACAAACATGGCTGTCTCAGGTAAAGCACATTCAAATTAAATTACTCTTAATTAAAAACATGTATTATTTAGTGGAAAGTATGTATTAATTTCATACTTGAAGTACTTTCAGAAGTTTGTATTCTGAATTTGAACAGACTTTTCCTTTAAAAAGTGTATAAAAGTATCCAAATAAGTGGCAGAGTTAAATAAGGAAAAATAAAATACTGTACTGTTGAGTTTTCTAATGATATAAATACTGTCCTAAAGAATTAATAATCTACAAACCGCTGTAGACATCTTTACAGTAGTGGATATGTGAAAAAAGCAGCAACCCCAGAGATGAGCAAAATGACAGCAGCATGTTATTTAAGTGACTGAAACAGAGACTGTGCAACAATCAGCATGAATATAACAACTTATTGAGGTTGTTGGGAACAGAGATGGTTATAAAGTCTTAAAGCTGCTAGAAGGAAGGATCTGTGATAACGCTCCTTCGTGCATTTTGGATGCAGCAGATTTTTTCAGTGAAGGAGCTTTCCAGTTCAGCAACAGCTTCATGCATGGGGGACAAATAATACATGCATGGGGTGGGAGACAAATAATACAATTCCGCTGTGGAATTGTATTAAAAGAGTTTAAGTACATTTTCCAGCCAATAGTTCTCTGCAGATCATTAATGTTTCTCCTATGGTGAGAGGGATGACAGCTGGCAGAGGAGAAGACAGTTTGTTTTTTTTTCCTCTGGGAAAGGATCATGGAGAAAAGATGCCAGAAGGTCATCACAATCTATATTAGATTGTTCATTTCTCCTCCATGATAACTTCACAAAGAGCCTTCCCCTCTGTGGATCTCCTTGTCAGTGGTGCTGAGGAGTCCTGTGCAAATTGCCACCCTGGGTATAAATAGGCTGACAGCCTGGCAGGGCCAGGTGGTCTAATCTGCCTGTTCACTGTCCTGCTTGCTGCCTGGCATGGCGCTGAGTCTCTGAAGTGGATGTTTACCCCACATTCATAGTGACCTTAGATTGTCCACAGATGGCACACTTCCCTGGCAAATTGTAATGAAACTGCTCTTCTGAAGAATAAATCACTCCAGTCTTTTCAAAAAGCATATCATTTAAAAAATAATATACAATACTGAATGGTTCACAATACCTATTTTAGACAATTTATTTAAATATTTTTAGAAATAACAGTGCACATGCGCTGCTAAGCTACAACAGTTCAGCTCATTCAAGTCAAAGATGATTGTTTCTTAAACCTTGACATTTTCATTGATTATCCTAATGATTATACTCATAACCAAATGTATAAAAGGTCAAAATGTGGGATTAGAAATATGACACATTTTGTTTAGTTTTTCTGTAATAATATGTGTGGGGGTATACTTTTATTTGTCTGGAAAAAAAAAACAATGGTATATTTTCAAGTTAGGAGTTTTCATGTCTGCATGATGTTAGACATCAGTGTGAAATCCATCAATACGTTTATTACTGATGTGTTGTATTTATTTGCATGATTCTTGTTTTGGAGTTTCATAGATAAAGCAACCAAAATATGCAAATTTATATGAAAAAAAAAAATGTTCAGTGCTTTATCTTCTTAACCTCTTTGACACTAGGCCTGTTTTCGAGAAATATGCTTGAAAATAACATGCCCAAAATGAATTGATTATATCTCAAGAACTACAGAGTTTATTTTAATTGTTTTGGTATCAAAATAAAGGCAAGACCCCAGAGAATATGTTACAGGTCTAAAAACCATCTTGGGGCGAGTGCTGGTCCTCATGTTATGAAAAGGTTAAAAAGGAAATAAAAAAAAATGCTCTTACATTATTGCCTTGTACTGTCTTGTTAACAAGTTTTTTTCTGGTTTAATAAATTCTTCAAGAATTTCTTAAAACCAAATTGCATTTTCATTGTCAAGAAGACATGCAGCTGAAAGAACACATTAACATACACAGTATAAAATGACAGTCTTTTCCCATTATCCTACATTATTCTGTCAAAATCTTCCTGATTAAATTTTTTTCCATTCTGTTAGCATTACCAAAGTTATCAAGAGTCACATGTTAAACAAATCCAGTTGTCAGGTTGTATGGAAGTTTTAAGAGGTTCCAAATGCAGAGATGGAAGCTGAGGTGCTTTCTTGCAGATTTAATACAGTAAGTAATAGTGGTAACAAAAGCATAAATCCAAAAATAACTGATCAAGGAACAGGGACCAGCACAGAGAGGAACACGTGGGTTAAGGAAGAATCAAGGAATGAAGAAAATGCAGCAAACAGCAACTGCAGAGGAGGAGTATCAATGACAGAAAAAGAATGGAGTAATCAACTGATCGGGAGCAGGTACTGTATGGACAGGAGAATCTAGAAGGAAGCTATGGGAAGGAGACTGACCCAAGGAGACAACAAAGTATAAACAAGAAATACATAAGAACTCAAATAAAACCAGAAAACAACTAGAATGACACAAAATGGAAATGAAACCATTTAGCTAGAAAACTCAGAATGACAGGAATCCAAACTGTAACTGAAAACTCAAAATAAAAAACTTAAACAGAACCAAAAAGTGCAGAATTATGATACCAATAAGTATCCTGATGGGGCTTTTTTTTTTTTTCCAGATTAGGACTTTTTAAAAATAATAGCATGGTTAGCTGGTTTTTGTTGGTGTGATTGTACTTTAATCTTAATTACAATTTTTTCATCAGCTGTAAGTGGAAAATTATAACAAATAAAGGAACAAAAACAAGGTCTTTGTAATTAATCTATATTTGTGTTGAAGAATGTTTCAGTTTTCAGTTTCAGTTTTAGTGAACCAAGATACTGAAAATATTTCCCTTTCAGTATGCCATGTTTTAGATAATTTATGGGTTGATTATAGTAAAGTATAAAAACTACAATCTGTATCTACACTTAGATTTAGATTTTTTTTTTAAGGATTTCTTTTATCCCTTTCTTAAAAGTCAGAATTTTAAATAAAAGTTTTCTAAGATACTGTTCTTGGAAAATGTAATTGTACATCCTCATGGTGTTTTCACTTTTGCTGAATTGTTGGCTCAAATTAAAGTGGAACATTTAGGTATTTGTAGCCAAGTGGGGCTGTGCTAATGGAGATCTGTCCTTAAATTTTGCCTGATATCTTGTCAAATGTTTCACTTAGTAAAAACATAGAGACAAACATATATATTACTCAACTCTTAGACATAATTGTGTTAAAATACAAAAAGGCTATTTAAGGTTGAATGGAGGTTTGAAGAAGACCCAAATGCAGAGACATAAGCTGAGGTGGTTTCTTGCAAATCTAGTAACTAAAAGGAGGCAACTGAAGCAAAAATAAAAAATACATAAAACCAAAAGTCAGAAGACGTAAGGTAAAAAACACATGAGGAGCAAAGAAACAATTAGAAACTAGCAAAGAGTAACTGAAGAGGAGGAGTATAGATGGGAGACTAAACAGAGTGTGCCACTCAGGAGATGAGAAACAGGTGTGGATGGAAGCAACTAGAAGGGAGCTAGGGGAAAGAGGCTGACACAAGAGGGCAACAGAAGGTAAACAACAAATACAAAATAACTCAAACACAACCAAAACAACTAGAATAACACAAAATGAAACCAATGAAAACTCAAAAAGAAAACTTAAGCAGAACCAAACCCAAAATCTTTTTCTGTGAATACAGCAATAAACTGGGGCTTAACAGATCAGATTAGAGTATGTCTTTGACTGATTTGTACAACTTTCATAAATCTTTTTTGTATAGAATAAATAAGAGAAGAGTATTTGGCTATTTTTGGAGAGATCAACAAAGTAATAATATATTATAATAAAGATACCCCTGACTCTTTATGTCCTAAACATTGCAGAGTGTTGCAGATTAATAAAAGTATTGTCCTAAAATACAGAAGTTTCCAGAACATTTAAAGAGATTGGCATTTCAAATAAGAGATACTTCCTAGTAGACTGACTGCAGCTTGATATATCCCTTTAGAAAGACAAGCTTTGAAATGAAACCACTCTATTGTTTAGGGTCATTTGAATAACACTCACTTGTAATACTGTTTGTGATACAGCTTGAAAGATTATCTCAAAAGCACCTTTACTTTACATATGTAATCTATGCATTTTAGAACCTGCAAAATCAACGAGAGGGAGCCACTGAATTAGATTAATTCAGTTTGGGGAAGAAAAGGGCAGCAATTGTTACTATGGCAGAGAATTTGATTCCTTCTTGGCCTACATTCCTCAGGTTTATATGTCTATTTTTACTTCCTGAGATTGTAGCTTCGAAATATGTCCTCTCTGTGTCTTTTTTTTTGCTCAAAGTTGATATCAGCATTATACAGGCATGGAAGCAAAGCTGAATTTCATACAGTAAACAAAATTTGGTTGGTCTATTATGACATTTTTACACACTGTAGGGAAGTGGAGCAAACTACAATTTGTACAGAGGTAAACCGAAACCCAATTTGAAGAGATTCATCCTTGCCTATGAAATAAAAAAAAAAAAGTATTAAAAGTTGCAATGGCTGTAATAATAAACTGCCTATTTGAACTTCTATAAGTCGGATTAATATTTGTTGAATATGTTCATGTATTCTGATGCTTTTCCTCAAATGTGTTAAGAAATTTAGATATAAAATTGTGATACAACATCCATCAAGACAGTAGCACACTCTGCGCTGTAGCACAAGCTTATTTGTGTGAATTGACTTTGGTCAAGCAGGTGTTTGATGCCATCGCTGATGTGTATGATCTGTTTTTTGAACAAGGCCCGGAAAGGGCCCGGACACATGGTATTAACATCAAAGCATAAATATTTTTCTTCACTGTCTTATCTTTGTCGGATTCACTGCTGTTTTTTTTTCTTTTTCTCAAAAATAATTAGTTTGTTGTATAATAAAATGAATGTATTTTCTTTGAATTCTTTTATTTTCATGTCTTTCATTTTATATTAAATTAGTGTTTTCTACAATTAGTTTGTGATATCCTGATAAATCAATGTATTTTCATGTCTTTTTATATTAAATGACTGTTTTTTTACAATTAGTTCCTGATATAATAAATTAATATAATCTTTTTGTAATTATGTTAATTAAAAATTTATAAAAACATTCATCCTTTCTTTCATTTAGCATCACTGTTTGGGAAGGTATAGCTGAAAAAAACATTTATGAAACAGCTAAATTAAATTAAATTAGTAAATAGGTTGCACAAAGCCCTGGAAAGAGGAACTGGTAAGAGGTTACGGTTGAAGAGGTGCAGGACTTTTTATCACAACAAAATGCTCATTCTTCGTATAAACCAGCAAGAATAACATTTCAGAGAAATAGAGTCTTTGTCTAATGTTGTCAAAGCTTTTCAATGTTTTAAAAGAGGGTCAAATTCCAAACAAACTCCAAACTGAATTTTTCAACAAATCATTCCAAACGCTGATAGATAAAAACAGTAGGGAACATTTTTCCACAGCTAGTAAAATAAAAGCATCTATGGAGCAGTGGCGGCTGGTGAAAAATATTTTTGGTGGGGCTGATATAGTCTAGTGTATGTCTCCAACTAATCCGGAATAAGAATTCAAATAAACAATTGGACAATACATACAATTTAACAGTAATGATTTAATGTACTATATAATAACAGTAACAGTGATGATTTTGGTCACTGTGACGGGGTTCTTTGGCCTCCAAGAATCCAGTCTCAGTCGGGTTACCGGTGTTGGTGATTTATTGAGCTCAAAAACTCAAAACAGGGTGCAAAAGAAACTAAACATGTACAAGATACTCTGGGCCTCAGCCTCCCTCCAGTTACCAGCAATGTAACAAAGAAACAGAAAACAAAAATTGCCGCTTTTCTTCCCACAGCCCTCATTAAATAGTTTAAGCCCCTCACCTCAGGCTCTCTTATTTCTGATTTCTTCTCATTAATCAGTTTTGTCCATATATTACCTCCACAAACTATTGATGTACAAAAACAAATAATTTTTACAACTTAATTCTTTTACACAGATTCATTGACTTATTCAATTACACCAAACTGGGTTTGAACCCAGCAAAGACGCAGCCAGACTGAAGATGACAAGTCCCCGTAGCATAAACACGTACACACACACACACACACACACACACACACACACACACACACACACACACACACACACACACACACACACACACACACACACACACACACACACACACACACACACGGCTAACCCCACTGAAATATTAAGTGTGCACCCTCAATACGCCAGCAGGTAACCAGGAACAGCTTGTGTGTTTTAAGTTAATAGAGCTACTGGGCTCAGCGCGAGTGTATTGGTCCTCACAAACACAGTATAACAGGAATGTGTGTGTGGCGCGCAAAGTTAGAGAGGTTGTTTTAAGCGACGAGGTGGATCACAGTCACAATAACCATGACATGAAATGTTCATATCCTACAACAGGGATGTTCTTCTGGCAAACGGGTAGATAAATAAGGATCTCACCGAATTTGGTGGAAGCTGCATCTCGCTCGTTACATTCGCCATCTTCCCTCTAATTGTCTGCACCTGCGCTTGGGTGCAGAAGCCTGTTAAAGCGCAGTATTTTCAGCGCCCCAAGACCATAAAGTTCCGAGACGCTGATTGGCCATTAAATTCACCTAGCAATAGTACATGATTGACAGATTCTCTGCAAATGTGGGGCTGTCTGATCAGCGCCCCCAGAACAGAGACGGTAGGTGTCTGTCTGTGGAAATCCACAAATTAATGACAGTAGATAGGGAAATGTAGTTTATATAATTTGTTTTGCTTATAGGTACACAGTCTAGAGAGTAAAACTGACATTTATGAGTTAATTTCTAAAAATATATTTTACGTTTCTCTCTTCTTATCAGGGAGGGCGGTGCCCCAGCGCCCCCTATGGGCCGGCCGCCACTGCTATGGAGGTCACCACAGGTAACGCTTTTCAGGTGTTTCAGAACCTTTACAAGACTTATTCCAAACGCTGCACAAAACTCAAGATAGCATTTAAGCAAGGTGACCAAGTCAGAATCTCCAAGGTGCGACTGTTAATTTCGCAGTTGAGTGTGACTCACCCGTAGAGAGCAATGATTAAAACTCTTCTGAACTACTCAGGACACGTTAAAGAGTCTATTCAGTGAAAATCTCTTTTGCAAAGACATGGCAGGAGCTATAGACTCGATTGTTGTGAATGATGGTCCGAACAGAGGACTTAATGAGAGAGCCACAATTTGAGAGAGCTGCATCTGATGGGCCTGCTTCACGCAGATATTTTTTTCTGTGAAAGACCCCTCTTGAATTCTAGAGATACTAGGGTTAATCTAATCAGGGCCAGCAATGTGTTCTCCCTCATGGGTGCTCGTGTTTCAACCTTTCAAATGAAAATTCTTGGGCCTTCTCTTTTTATGAAAAAAGTTTCAGTATCCCCGGCCATCCAACTCAGGCATGCCTCACCCTAAATGAGAGGAAATCCCCTCTACCCGCTTTAATGCGTGAATATCAAAAAACATATTCTTTCCCTGAAAATTCCAGGATATTCATCAGGAGAATCTCTTTTTAGGATCCATGCCAAAATCTTAGGTATGGTTCACCACAAAGCTTTTAGGGGAAGTAGAGATACAGTATGTCACCTTTCATCTTTAGACATAAGGATGTGGAATATATGGCTCTCTGCAGAGACCCCAACCCCAACTCAACAACGGTATTTCATTCAGGGAATATTACATGTTCACCGCTACAGGTACCTTCCTCTGAGCATCGCTCGTGAGGAATTTAACAATGGCTTTTTCCTAGTTGTCTTTAATCTCAATCTGAGTCAGGATGCTGACACGCTGTCACCAGTGTCTATCGGAGATTCAGGGTCCTGTTACCTCATACTACTACTTTGATTGTGTATGTGTGTTACATCTCAATTTTATATTTAAGCTGTCTCCCAGAATAATGTCGCATTGATTAAGCAATGTATACAGCGGGTAATTTATGAGTCCGACGGCCGCAACGTTTGCCAGGTTGCTTCCATCTGTGTTTGTGATCTTCAGATGGACGTGCAGCGAAGTGTCAAATCCAGGTATTTTTCTCCATCTCCGGGAATAAAAAACTAATTGTCTATAATCGCTGACACGGGTAATATGATTCAATATGACTCTGCTAATAGGAGACAAAAAGGTCAGGTCATCACTCAAATTTATCTCAATCATGTTATCTTGATTTTCGTTTCTTTTTTTTTTCTTCTCATGTTTTAGAACGCTGTAATGTTGTTAGTGTTACTGGTTGCACAGCTATGAATGATTCCAACCCCTGGTCCGGGTAGGGGGGGGGGATCTACTTGGCCAGGGGGAAGTTGTGTGTCCTCGGATTGGGAAAGCCCTGGCATGGGTGGAAGATTCACAAACTGTGAATCTTCGTCCTGGGTCTCTGGCTGAGATGGGAAGTCGGATGCTTGGAATTCTTATCCCAAGAGGAAGTACTCTGTGCTATCTTTCATTCCTCCGGGGGGCCTGGACCAGTCGAGGAAACGTTTCTGCAGGACTGTGAGGAGACTCTTGCTACCGCTGTTGCTTTGGGAAGATTCAGGAGTTGGCAAGGATGCGGGTGAAGGAGGGTGGTTAGTCGCTGTCGGGGACCCGTGCTGCAATGATGTTGAAACGGATGAAGGAGGTGATGGTGAAGTCGGAGAGCTATCCACCCCGCAGAACGTCATACTGCTGCCTGTGTCCTTGCTCATGGTTTCAGATGTTAGACGTCTGGTCAGTGAAGTTGCATGGAGTCCCAATCTGATGTTACAGGCTCCGAACATGCAGCGCTGGGATGACATTTCCTCAATGGAGGGAAGAGGAGCACCGACAATCATCTCTGCTGTTCTCGCCACTCTTCTCACCTTCATCCAGTCTGAGGAGCTGCAGCCTGCAAACCACACAGTGAGACAGCTGGTCAGAATGCTCTCTATGGTGCTTCTGTAGAAGGTTGTGAGGATGGGTGGTGTAAGGTCAGTTCTCCTCTTCCTCCGCAGGAAGTACAAGAGCTTATTTCTGCACCAGCTGCTCCACTCCCTCTCTGTACTCCTGGTCGATGTTGTCTCTCATGAGGCCCACCACCGTAAGCATGTCTGTAAACTTCACAATGTGATTGGTGGTGAACCTGGGGGCGCAGTCGGGTCTCATCAGAGTGAACAGCAGGGAGCTCAGGAAACTGCCTGCAGGGAACATCAGAGGTGTTATGTCAAACCAGGACTGAGGTCTGTTTTTAAGGAAATCTAGCAGCCAATTGCAAAGGGGTGGATTGAAGCCCAGCTGTTACAGTTTTCCTATCAAATGCTGTGGGATGATGGTGTTGACTGCTGAACGGAATTCCAGGAACAGCACGTGGGTGTTCTTCTCCTCCTAGTGTGCAAGGCTCAGGCGAGAGTGGAAGAGATGGCGTACTCAGTGGGGCAGTTCTGTCGTTAGGCAAACTGGACTAGGTCAAATGTTGGGGGGGAGACTGGAGACCATGTGTTCTTTTACCAGCCTTTCCAAGCACTTCAGCATGATGGGAGTCAGTGCGACAGGCCAGTAGTCATTAAATGAGGTGACCTGAGGCTTCTTTTGGACTGGAATTATGGAGGTAGACTTCCAGCATGCCAGCTCTATGGATTGGTCCAGCAAAGTGTTAAAAATGTTGACCTGCACACTCCTTGAACACACGCCCATGTATGTTATCGGGGCCCGGTGCCTTTCTTGGGTTGACTCTCCTCAGCTGTGTTAGAGAACAGTGCCTCCTCTCCTTGATGGGAAACAGCTTTCACTTTTTCAAGTCCATTTAGGAAGTCAGCATCACCTAAACCCACCGGGGTTGAGGGTCTCTTGTTGTCCAGGGGAACAGCAATGTATTCATAGGCTCTAACCATATCCACGTTTTATTCCATAGTGCTTATAGTGTTCCTGTTTATTCTGAAATCTGAAATCATCTCCCTTGTTTTGTTCCCACTCATGATGAAACAATTATTTTTAAAACATGTAAATTTGTAATTCTAGATACAGACTGGAGCTTTTATAGTTTACTGTTTTCCACAAATAACCTATCATCTAAAATATTTACTGACAAAGTGACTTGTTTGTAAAACTTGCCTTGCCTTGTCTTACTTGGATGCTGTGAGAGGTTCTCTCACAATTTCGGCCACAGACATCTCTAGAGCCAGTGGCTTAAACTAGTTAGGTTCAGGTTCACTAGCCTCCTTGACAGAACCTTCCTCTCTATCCCCATTTCTCTCTGGATTTCTTCACCAGAGAAGGTGAAACTTCACGATTGTGTTGCTGTCAAGGCCGGCTTTTGCCGTGATCAATTCCAGCTAAGACCATGCATAGCATCCACATATACCGCATTTTCAATATATGTAATATTTTATTTTTTTCTGTTGTTAATTGAAGGTTATGTAAACTTTCAAGCAAAACGGTACATGTATTTGTGGCTTTACATTTTATCTTCATTATGCCCTGTAGTCTCAGAGCAAAATAACATCCCTGAGACATTTATTAAAAAAGATCCTTTTAATATTGGCTAAAGGGATGCTTTCTTATAAAATATAGGTTTTGACTGTAGTTCGAGACCAACCTAATCACATGGTCAGAGTATGGATTTTATTTTATATATATATATATATATATATATATATATATATATATATATATATATATATATATATATATATATATATATATATATATACTTTCATTTTATTTTACAAAGTTGTCACATAGATTTACTTGCTTATTCTCTAACCTAATGGCATATTTTGACCCAACAATACATTACCTTGAAAATTAATAGTTTTCATCCTAGTTACTTTAGGTTTCCATTTCCTCATTATCGGCCCCAATGCTGCCACCCGTATTCATGTTTTTGTGCTGCTACCCAGTGTTGGGAAAGTTCTCTTTCTACGTGAACTAGTTCAAAGTTCAGTTCACACATTTTAAAATGAACTAGTTCAGTTCATAGTTCACAATTCCAAAAAACGAACTAGTTCATAGTTCTTTTTTTTCTTTTTTTTTTTCATATATTGCTCAATTACACCATAGCCTACTGTAGAACCACAGACAGCAATTATTTTATCAGTTGTAACCCTGAAACTGTGCGTCAGATTTCATCTTCATATCCAGTTTTGAATCCTTATCCAACCAGGGTTTACATTAGCATAGAGGGGACAGCATTTCCCCCTTGTTGCTTTAATGCTTTGTTGCTGTCCATTCACTTCACACTAGTAGCAGCTGCAGCTTTCACCCCTACAGTATATTCTCAAAAACATCAGGAAAAATGTGCTGCTTGAATGGTCTTTTTTATGAGTAATTATTAAAAGAAAAACAGGAAAGTAGTCTTTAAGGTGCAAATGTTTTTTTTTTTTATTTTAATAATTTTTTCCATTTGAAATTCCATTTCAATACATACTAAAAAGGAATACTGGAATCCTGGAAAATTATACCAGGCAGGTTTAACAAACAAGTTACATGGATAGTAAAACCCTCAAGAACAGGGGTCTTCTTTTCCAGACCAAGGACCCCCAAACTGATGGCGAGATGGAGCGGGGACCCCCTAACTATATATATTGTATGAAATTGTGTCCTATAGTCACTCTATTACAGATGGAGTAATGTAAAGAAATTAATTTCTCCCTGGGATTGTTAAAGTTTTTCTCATTCTGATTCCTGGTTGTTGTGAAGGAAACGGTGCCCAGCTTGAAAGAGCTCCTGTGTGTCTCTGAATGTGAGCATTGATGACTGAAAGACATCTTTTGTCTCCATTTATCTGTTTACTACAGTGTGTTGATTTCATGTTAATGAGTATTTAAAGACATTTCAATTAGTGGGGGGAAAAAATGCAGGGGGGGAATATAAAAATATCAACTAACCATGCAGACCCTCATGCAGTACCTCCGTAGACCCCCTAGGGGTCGCGGATCCCCTGTTGAAGACCTCCGCTCAAGAAGATTTTACTAACACAAACTGAGGGACCAGGCTGAGGTAGGAATTTAAGGTTACTGAAGTGCGGATTTTTTTACTGAAAGCCGGCGGGCAAACTTGTTGCCATCATACTCACCGACCACCTGGTCATAAACCTGTTTTAAGTCGCCTCCATGCTGCTGTGGATTCCACGCTGCATTTTGTTTTGATGACGCACGCGGCTGTAGGCTACGACGCTGGTAGCTGCTGTTGCCAGATTGGGTGTTTTTCACGCTACATATTAAGGCCTGTTTACGGTGTGATTTAGCCGGGGTTTCGCCTGGAGGGCTCTATAGAAATCTGGCAACCTATTGAACGGAGTTGAACTGAGAGAGCGTGCCGTTCACAGACGCCAGAATGAACGAGTTCACAATAACGTTCACCAGGCAGTAATGCAGTACGTTCAGTTCACGTTTGCCCAAAATATGAACGAGTTCATGAACTTTCGTTCAATGAACGCGTTCAGGCACAACACTGCTGCTACCCTTCCTTTCTCCTCCCTCCACATCCTTTATCGCCAACATACCTGGAGGCCAGCTTGTCACCAGCAGACATGTTGATGTCTAATGGTTTTGGGAGCATTTCTCTCCCCTCAATGCCTGCAGAAAACAGGAAGCCTGACAGGCTGCTGGAAGAACAGAGGGAGGGTTTATCTGGAAAGACAGGGCTTAACCCCCTATCCCAATGCCAATGGAGACTGCAGCACAGAGCTTGTTGCTCCACAGCCAAATAACCCCCCCTCACCCTGAGCAACACTTCTAACTCAGCCCCACTTGCCGATTTGTATCAGGCAAACCAAAAACAGCACCTGATTAACTAGTCTGACAGTAACCTCTTTTAAGCTAACTACTAAACCTGTTTTAATTTCCCAAATGATCTGGCCTATCTGGCAAAGCTGCTTTTTATTACTGAATAATGCAAAGGTAGATAATTAGCTCTGATCATATTATTTAAAGCTTATTCATCTTTAAAAATAGATGAAAACCCAGAGACACCTAAAAACTGGTGGGTGAGCCCCATAAATTTAGATGTGCCGAATAAAATGAACATTTAGTTTGTAGAGGGAGTGATGGCCTATTGTTTAGAAAGCAGGGTGAGTGCTTCCTTAAGAGGCTGCAATGGATGCCTGTTCAAACTCACGCTGCCATTGGTTTCCTCAGGAAAATCCTTGACCCCAGAAAGGAGATTAAAAGCAAATGCTGTATGTCTGCTTTCCCTGCTGGACAGCTAAATTTGGTCTGAAGTGTGCATGTGATCTTCTCATATTAAAGATTTTATGCTGTCCGTAATTATATTTATAAAGTTATCAGTATCATCTAAGTACACAGAACAAAGTCATTTTTTGATATTTTTTACTGAAGGTATTTTGGAGACTAAAAAAGGACTCTGTTGAAAATTAAGTTTTAAACAAATACAACACAGAAAGTTTTCTTCTTTCCTGTTTTTTTTCCCTTTGACTCATCTCTTTTACTCTGGGTCCCTCGCGTGTGTACAAGCTCTTCTGGGAAATAACTGCATTCAGTTTGTTCTGCAAATCCAGAATTCCAGTTCTGTGTTTGACCAACCATGTCAGGCTCTTAAATCACACAGGACCCATATTCCATTGGGCCTTTCCAGCTTGTCACTGTAAATGTAAAACCAGACTTTATCTCCTCAGTCTTAAATATTACCATGAATAATGTAGGAGGAGGTAAAGCAAGCATTGATGGGAGATCAGAGCAGTTTTATATTTCTCATGTCTCTGCTAAATTAAGTCAGAGATGCAGTGCCACAGAACTGTCAGATCTGATTTACGGCTGTTGCTTCAAAGTAATAGAGGAATATTAATCAATATAGTAATCTGGGATTAGTTATTTTAGTAGTAATTGGAGAATTTGGGAGAAAATTTATTGTTAGCGCATAAGCTACACAGGGAGGGAAGGATAAAAGGACATCCTCCAAAAGAGACTCATCTCATTTGGGCCCCCTCTGCTATGATTCTATGATGATTATGTAGGGGAGCAAATGATGTTGGAAAATGCAGATTTGCAGCATTCTTTGCCTTTTAGTTGTTAAGTGTGTCAGCATATTTGTGGCTGAGCTCATCTGGTAAGATATTAACATAGTCACAGAGGTCTGAAACAAAGCAGGCAGGAATTGCTGAGCCAATTGCTTCACCTCAAGAACGGTAAAGCCATTTCGCTCCAGCAGACCACTTAATAGCTTTGGCTGATGCAGAGTTTGGAAATCTATCAGTCAACAAGGCCAGACGGAGATGAGGCGCCTGCTCATCCACGGAAACCATGGGTGAGGGGATACAACCGTCTTGGCCTCATTACAAGTCTAGATCGTCCATTCTCACACCTTTTATCCAGAATTTGATTCCTGACAATGAAAAGTGTAACAGGACAGTAGAGGAATTCTTTACCCTCTTCTGGCTGAACTGCATTGCAGGGTGCATGGCTTTTCAGACCAGTGGGTTTTCTGGTACAGCTGGTTTGAGCAAAAGTCTTTCAGCTTTTTTTTTATGTAAATCGCTGACAGCATCTAGATGCCCAAGAACTATAATCTCTAAGCAAAAAAGAAAAGGCATAATTAATTGTATAGCACCACTTCAACACAAGGTAGGTCAAATTAATATGTAATTGATGGCAAAAAGTATTTAGTCAGCCACTGATTGTCAAGGTTCTCCTACTTAAAAAGATGAGCAAGGTCTGTAAATTTCCTCATCTCTACACTTCAACTATGAGAGACAAAATGAGACAAAAATACAGCAAATCACACTGCAGGAATTTTAGCTGGCTCATTTGAATACAGAATGACATTCATGCAGTGCTTTGCTCGCAACCAGGCCCCTGTTTAGCTAAGTGACTTGCTGAGGGAATTCAGCTGTTCGATTTAAATGTGTTTGAGGAGAGATACATCTAAAACTTGCAGAATGGTAGCTCACCAGTGCTGGACACGGGCAGCCTTGCTCTAGGGCATTGCTCTGGGATATGTGCTGAAAGGGGTCTAGTATTGAAAAAAAAAACAGATCTGCTGGATCCATGCCATACCTGTTTATTACAGATGTTAAAAAAGGGAACCACAGCTTGGTAAAAGGTTCTAAAGGAACAAAAAATAAATAAAAAGATAAATAATATAAAATTTACATGGTTAACATGGCTGAAAAAAGGGCTTCATGCCTCAGTCAGTTTAAAAATTATCCAAAATAATTGACAAAAGATTAGTAAACATGAATATAACAGATAACCCATGAATATGACAGTTAGAAATAATACTTCTTTTAACTTACTGTCACTTCCAAATGGTAACAGGGTGGAATCTGGTGGAATTTTCCCTGTGGTTTTGTTATGTGTGGACATACCTTAAAACTGTTATTCAATAGAAATGAAGGAATGAATAAAAAAATAAAGAAAGATTCTTGGTGTTATTGTAGAGAAAAGAATCTATATATGTAAGGGAAGAACTTGCAAAATGCACTACAGTTTTATGAAGAGTAAGTTAGATCCTGGATTCTCAAGCTCTAAATATCACTCCCAAATCTGCTTTTCATAAATTCAGGTACAAAATTAATTTATTCGCCGCCCTATAAAGTGATTGGGGTAGACATTCAGACACAGCCAGTATTGTAAATCTGAGCTGCTGATAAACCCCGCCCCCTCATTTAAATACATAGCTTTAATTAAAACATAAAGTAGCTTTGCAAAATAAAAGTGTCACAAAATAATGCTCCAGTATGAAAAAATTAAATGCAGAAATTATGTAATTACTAAATCTTTGAATAAATAAGAAATCTTGCAATATATAAAATAAGATAAAAATTATTTTAACTTTAACATTTTTTATTTCATGGGATATTTATTTATTTCATGGAATATTTATTGATAATTTACAAATAGTATTTTTTTTTTCGTTGGAATGAAATGGCTCTCCATAGATTTTTTTGCATTTCTTAATTGTTAAAAAAAAACAATAATGCTAAAAAAAACCTTTTCCTCAGTATAGAATCTTGGAAAAAAAGAAAAACACATGAATTTACCTGCAGTTCAGAACTAAAAATAAAAGTGAAACAATCAATCAGAGATTTGACAAGATTTGTGTCATGTCAATAAAAGTTAATTTAAATGAAGCTCTAGCGGAAGTTCAATTGAAGAAACTCTGGCTTACCTCCATCCAATCAGAAGCTGATCCGTCTCCGAAGCGAGCCAATCAGCTTCGAACTACTCCACCACGAAGCCCAATCAGCGTCCTGCTTTCACTTTATAAACTCCTTCAATTCTCATCCTGGCCCACTATCCTGCAATTGCTATGTCGGATTTCGATTCAGATGACCCTGCCGGGTCCCTGTTCCTCAACCCAGAGGAACGCAACCTTTCCCCTATTCTCCCTGCTCGGAGAAGCTCCCGTCTGGCCGCTTTCCCATCTCCTTCCGTGTTACTCTCCAGAGGCATACTGCCAGGCTCCGGCCTTGATTCTGCTCAGCTGTCTCAACTAGCCTACCTTCCACCTCCTCGTGATTCATCTCCATCTCCCTCGCCTTCCGCTCTTCAGTCCGCTCCGATTCCTGGCCGCAAAAGATCATGCAAGTCCTCCACTCCCCCCGCCAAGCGCAGCAGAGGCCGTCCCAGATCTGTCCCAGCAGCAGCCACCGATACGCCCGCTCCTTCTCACCGCGTCGATGCAAACCTAGGACCCTCTTCAGCTTCTCATTCCATAGCAGCTCCCTCGACTAATCCTTCTGCCGTTGAACAGCTCTCAGCCTCCCTCTGCTCCACTCTGGACTCACTCACTCAATCAGTCTCGATGCTGTCTGCACGCCTCCAAAACTTGGAAAATTCCCACACTGCCACGTCATCCCTGCAGCTGCCTGCTCAGACGGACATCCCCCCTCCCATCCCCTCATTCACATTAGCAAACGGCCGCCCCGGGCCAGCCTTAGGTAAGACGTATTCAACCATGTTTTCATTCATAATTTTCTATCTATTTTAGTTCGCTCATTATGCTTTGTCTGCCTTCCTATTGACGCATACCGTACATTCCCTTGCACGCTAATATTTCCTCTAGCTTCCGTTCTAAAATTATTCAAGGGAAGTATGTTAATTTAGTCTCCTTCATTCTCCCCTCCCCCGAAGTCGATCACCAGGTTGCATCGGCAGGTGACGTCACAGCTTTCTTTAAATCATCCGATCCCCGTCTGACCAGAGATCTTTCTATTGGCCAATTTCTTGCCGCATGTAGTATCTACCTTGACGTTCTATGCTCAGTTTACCCCGACCGCAGAGTGGAGCTTGATACCTATTTATCTCTAATAGCAGACCTCCACCTTAAATTTGGCAGCAACCTTTTCTACCTATATCACAAATCTTTCTGTTCCAAAGCAGCTTCTACTCTGGTTCAACATGGCGTCCGTTTAGATTGGTCAGTCTTGGACACAAACATTCTAATCATGCTGACTCAGTCCAATCCCTGTTCTTCCTGCGATTCTATTGGTCACCCCAGCGCCCTCTGTCCATCTATTCCGTTTAAGCCTAGCACTCCTTCCCTCCCTCCTTTGCTTCCCTCTACTTCCGGTCCGCGCACAGACGTCAGAGGTAGAAGAATTCAGGTATTTGACTCCAAACCCATCTGTAACAATTTCAATGAAAGTTTCTGTTCTTTTCCTAAGTGTATGTTTCTCCACATTTGCAGTTTCTGCAAGGAGGCTCATCCAAAATCAGTCTGTCCCCGCCGTGCTCGCTTCATAAAAAATCGTACCTTCAAACCTTAGCAGCCCGTCACCTTTCCACCCCTATTATTATTTCCGAGTTATCGTCCCGTCTCCTTCATCATCCCGACCGTACCTTTGTTAACTTCATTCTTTCTGGTCTCTCCTCTCTTACCCACATATCCCCCAATCTTCAATCTGCTCTTAAAGAACCAGATACCGTAGATCTTCTTCTTAACAAAGAAATTTCTAAAGGGTTCATGATCGGTCCCTTCAAAACCTCTCCCTTCATTCCATTCCGAGTTAGCCCTCTCGGAGTAGCCACCAGAAAATATTCTGGAAAAAAGAGGCTCATTCTGGATTTATCCGCCCCCCACACCGGTCATCACTCCTCGATCAATAGCCTCATCCCGCCTGCCCCCTTTTCCCTTCATTACGCCTCCGTGGATCACGCTATTCTTCTGATCAAACGCACCGGCAAAGGAGCCTGGCTAGCTAAAGCTGACATCACCGATGCGTTCAAAATCGTCCCTATTCATCACTCCCAGTGGCACCTGTTCGGTGCTAAATGGAAATCTCTTTTCTATTTTGCTGTTCGTTTGACGTTCGGGTGCAGGAGTAGTCCATGTCTCTTTGACAAAATCTCAGAAGCTCTATGCTGGATTCTCCTCAATGTCACCCATCTTCCATGCGTTCTTCATCTCCTGGATGACTTCCTTCTTATCGATCCTCCCTCTAAACTTCCCAGTCTTTCTCTTCCCAAGCTAAAGGAGCTCTTTTCCCGCCTCGGTGTTCCCCTGTCTGAAGAGAAAACTATTGGCCCCTCTACAAAAATCGAGTTTCTCGGCATCGAGCTCGATTCAGTGGCCATGATGGCATCACTGACCGCAGATAAACTGTCTCGAATCCGTGAGATCTCTCAGTCCTTTTGTTCTGCATCAGTCATGTCTAAACGCCAACTGCTCTCCCTGCTAGGTCATCTAAATTTCGCCATGCGCATTATTCCTCAAGGTCACTCTTTCCGTTCCCGTTTGCTCGATCTGGCTAATTCCGTTCCCTCCCTCCTTGATCAGGTTACACTGAACGAAGGCTGCCGTTCGGATCTTTCCTTCTGGTCCAGTCTCCTTCTAAATTGGAACGGAAAATAATTTTTCTACGATGACATTATTCAATCTCCTGACATGCTGCAGTTTTTAACGGATGCTGCCCCATCCGTAGGTTTTGGGGGGTTCTTTCAGGACAGGTGGTTCGTGGGTTCATGGCCTTCTTCATTCAACACCCAATCATCCGCTCTGTGTGAGGTCTACCCCATAGCCATAGCTTGCCGTCTGTGGGGCCCGCTCTGGGAAAGAAAACGCATATCCGCCTATTGCGATAACATTGCGGTCGTCGAAGCCTTAAATAAAGGTCGCTCCTCCTCCCAGTCTCTCATGCCCTTCATCAGAAGCATCACCTGGCAAGCAGTCACTAACAATTTCATTATCTCAGCGCGTCACGTTCCAGGCCATTCTAACACTGCTGCTGACGCTCTCTCTCGTTTCAAATTTCAGACTTTCCGTCATCATCGACCTACCTCCGATCTCCATCCGACTCCTGTTCCTCCTCTAGAGGAATTCACCCTCAATTAACTCACTCTCTTCATGCATATCTACTTTCCTCCAGCTTCTACATGAAATCTGGTTTAGCTCCTTCTACTCTCAGAACCTACAACTTTGCATGGCAATTACTTGCAAAAGTCTCCATATTCCCCTGTATCCTTTACTCATTACTTCTGTCATAGCTTTCATTTCTTACTGCTTCGATAAACGCCGCTTCAAATTATCTTACATTCGCAGCTTGTTAGCCGGCATCAATTTCTTTTCCAAATCCTATAACCCTAATTCTTCTAGCCTTTTCGCTGACTACTCCATCAAGCTTCTCCTTAAAGGTCTAGCTAAACATTCTTCTGGTACTTCTGACACTCGCAAGCCTATTACTTTTCCGATCCTTAGGAGACTAGTGTCCGCACTTTCTACTAGCTCCTACTCGTCTTATGTCAAGTCTCTGTTATCTAGTTCCTTCTTATTGGCCTTCTATGGCTTTCTGAGACTGGGGGAATTCACTTCTTCTAATAGACACTTTAATCATTTCCGAGATCTGTCCATCTCAGATATTCGTTTTTACATCGACCATTTCAAATTATCCTTAAAACATTCTAAAGGTAAAGGCGTTTGTTCCATCTTCATCGCACGAACAGATGGCCCCCTCTGTCCCTTTCTCGTTCGATTTCGTTCAAAGACGACACTCTATGCCCTCTCATTCTAAAGCACTCTTCATCACGCCCGAGGGTCATTCCATGTCCACTCGTTGGTTCCTTCATCACCTCAGGACACTTTTAGAATCATGTGGCCTTCCCTCTAGTGGCTATTCCGGGCATTCGTTCCGGATTGGAGCTGCTACAACAGCAGCTACTCGTGGGGTTTCTGAGGCTTCCCTCCAGCAACTAGGCAGATGGTCATCATCAGCCTATACCTCATATATCCACCCAGAACTCCCATCAATTCTCGCAGCGCAGCACTCTCTATGCCTCTAGGTAACTCTAACACAAATACTGGTGGTGGTTCGAACTCTTTCTCATCATTACCTGACCTAACCATGACCATCCTCTAACTCATCTTCTCCTTCTCCTACTCTTATCAGTTATCTACATTATTCCTTGCTTTCTGCAGTCTTCATGCTGTCTCCTTGCTATACTCATGCTGTCTTTATTCTGGCTCGTATACGTGCAATCTCACCTTTATGTCAGGCAGCAACATGCCTTCTCTTGTGTGTCTCGTCGTGTCTGGTCTGCGTCTCGTCATGCATCCTTTACGCCATTTTGCATGCATTCCCTAATGCATCAATATGCACCATGTCTGTGTCTCGTCATGTGTCTGTATTTCGTCATGTCATTTGTTCATATATGTTATCATCCGCAAGAATCATCCGCAAGATCATTGTCAGACTCATCCGCAAGATTCATTATCAGACTCATCCGCAAGATCATTATCAGACTCATCCGCAAGATTCATTATCAGACTCATCCGCAAGATCATTATCAGACTCATCCGCAAGATCATTATCAGACTCATCCGCAAGATTCATTATCAGACTCATCCGCAAGATTCATTATCAGACTCATCCGCAAGATTCATTATCAGACTCATCCACAAGAATCATCATCATCATCATCATCATCATCATGGTAAGTTTTCGGCGTCAACTGTGGTTGCCATCGTCAACTTCAACCTGGCTCGGTAAGCTGTTTGCAAACCTTCTCAGCATTTCATTACGCATTCTTCATTCTGTTACTAGTAACTGCCGTACGAGCTCTCCGGCCTCGACCTCAGCTTTTGGGGGAACATCCCTATTCTCATTCATCTACTCATGCATGTTAAAGCATAATTCAGCATGAATGTTCCTGCCGAGGTCTGAGCGCCAAAGACTATACTTTCTTATCAATAAAACTCTTCTAATTATCTTTTCTCTCTGTGAGAGTTTTTCAGATTGAACTGGTTGTTGACTTTATATCATTGTCAACATGGTATTTTTAAATAAAATATTTATTTAAATAAATTCAACTTTTTTCAAACACAATGCTTCCTTAAAAGTATATCGTTTTTAAAGATTTTTCTCTTTATCAAAAAATAAATATCTTTACTTAACAAAAATGCATTTAAATATCATATTTTAAATGTAAATCATCCCAGGATAAATATTTTTTGTGTTAAGTGCAGGTTATTTCTTAAAAACCAAAAAAGTTTGTAAAAATATAAGTTTACTTAAATACATAATTGTCAGTTTATTCAGCAACAGTGGTAGCACAACCTGCTTTGAATAAAAAAAAAAATAGGATATATAAAAATGAGATTGAAGGGCAGCATAATGAAGTCCAATCAACATAAAAAAAAAAGACTGAGACACCACAGGAGTCAGCAAAAGGCTCTGAGAATGAAAAGTGAGCTGTACATGGGAAGATGATTTATGAGAAGAGTTGTAAACTAAAAGTATAGTTAAGTATAGTGTTGAACCTACAAGCTTTTAAGCGAAGCAGCGAAGCAGCACAATGCTGTCCAGGCGATATGATCCAGTGTAAAAGTTCATATTTGCAGTCCAGCAGAGTTTGTCAGACTATCATGCTGAAATAACAGAAAGATTGTTCTGGTGGAATCGCAACACAGACAAAAACAAAACAAAACACAAACTCACAACTAAAGTAAGATTAATACAAAAATAAATAAATCTATTAGACTAAAAAAACATGAATGCATGATAGAAAAATAAAGACAGAAGACATGAATCAAATTCAATATTAGATTCATCTTCATTCAAGCTTTGTGCCTTTTTCCTGGAAGTAAATAGTAATTGTCCTAACATGTCAGGTGAACTTTTATCAGGTCTTTTTTTTACCTAAAATTCTATAAACCAAAGGAGCTTTAAGACCTTTGGCAGTAATGGCAATTCTGCAAAGTAAAATAGAAATAATTCTCTGCTTGTTACTATTGTCAAAATAATATTTCAAATTAAGTTTGCCTTTTTTGTTGGAAAATGCTATTCTTTTGTGTATGCAGCATTCCAGAAAAATAACCGATTTCTCTATATATACTCTGTGGATTATGCTTCATTTAGGAATCAAATATCAAGGGAGATCACTTATATGCTGACCAAGAGAAGATGATATGCTGTACTGATGGTAAGTAGAGTGGAAAGCAGGGAATTTAACTCTTTGTGCAAATCTTGCAAAAAAAATCTTCCACTGTACATTGCAGCTAAATCTACATCAGAGAAAAGTTTTTAAAGGACATCCTACATTGTTTTATATTTCTGACATTCATTTGTACTGGCCAACCTTTTAGGTTTTTGCAGGTAGTAAAAAGAAAATGAACAACTGATTCAGTAAAACCTCTTCTGACAGATAAAGGAAGATAAAACAAGGCTTATGGGGTTATAGTTGAATGATAGAGGTCATGGGAAAATGATGACCTCTAGCAACTGCAGTTTAGAAGAACAAATATTTTCTAAATCCTTCAATATGTTAAAAATGACAGCTTGTCTTACAAGTAAAACTAGTTAACATAAATTCCTCTGCGGTTGATGATCCATCCATCCATCCATCCATCCATCCATCCATCCATCCATCCATCCATCCATCCATCCATCCATCCATCCATCCATCCATCCATCCATCCATCCATCCATCCATCCATCCATCCATCCACTGATTTTTCCTTTTCTACACATTTTCAACTCTTGATTTGTGTGTGTGATTTCTTTGTACCATATTTCGTCCATTCAGGTATTGTTTTTGGTATGTTAGACCACACAGTCACTGCGTGCAATTCTTTTAATAATGGCTAAAAAACTTGCTTGATTTTTATTTTTTTTTTAACCCAAACCAATTCTGTAAAAATTACTATGAACTGGATGACTGAGAACCTTCATCAGCATAACCCAAACCAATTTTTTTCCATTTAAAATTTTGACCATAAAATGGAGGAGCGGGTCAAAGACAACTTATGGTTCACTACTGGTGGTGAGATTATAAACAATGTCAGAGCTGCACAGGGAATTATACTGGGAGAGAAAAGCTGAAAACATTGATAAGAGTACCAGGAAAGCACTACATTTTCTACCTTCACAAACAATTTAGAAACAATTTAGAAAATTTAGGAAAAAATAAAATATATTTTTTAAAAGTTGAATATACCTGGAGGTAATGCTTGACAAACAGCGCATATTCAATTCAAACAGATGATATCTAAAGGATCATGTCTGTGTCATTTCAGTGTTTTAATATGCAATAGTAAAATCTTTTGCCTGAGCAATAGGCTTCAGCTTCATAACACTTAGTTTTATTTAACTTTAGTATCTTATGGCAATGGTAACAGCAGTTTCAAAGTGAATCACAGTTGGTCTTTCTGTTCAGTTTTCTGTTACTTAACATGTATAACAGGAAATAATTGTGGCTTTGGTA
This sequence comes from Cyprinodon tularosa, assembly GCF_016077235.1. Taxonomy (NCBI): domain Eukaryota; kingdom Metazoa; phylum Chordata; class Actinopteri; order Cyprinodontiformes; family Cyprinodontidae; genus Cyprinodon; species Cyprinodon tularosa. The sequence goes on along the minus strand of NW_024038531.1, from coordinate 288,271 downwards.
TCATTAGCAGTGCTTAATGTAACTTTTACAGTCTTTTATGTTAAAACAGGCACAAAGACTATACTTTTCAGGCTTTCACTTTGTTTAAACTCCTGGCAACTGGAAGCCAGTCTGTCTGAGAATAAAAAGGAATTTTGACTTTTCACAGATAAACATCATTTACTTATGAAAAAGATCAATATCCAGAATATTTAGAAAGAAAACCCTTTTACATAAACCACTGAAATATTTTTTTGCAGATCACAGTGTGTGAGTGAAACAGCGCCACTATCGGTAGGATTCATGTACTACATGCAATATTTAGGACATGATTTGACTATGCTGTAGTTTGTTCATGCACAACACAGCATCTTACGATGCCGATGGCGGCACGAATCACTCCTCTGTAATAGAAAATCTCAAGCCAGTCACAGTGCAAACAAGTAACTTACTGATTTGATGAGTACAAGAGTGACTAAATCAGTTCAATTTCCTGTAAGCAACACTTCAAAAATTATGCCTTAACAGCATTGCTGTGTGTTTCCAGGCATTTGGCTTAGTTAATTTTTCAGATAGTCTAAGCCAACTGTGGCCGTTAGCTATGATTTATAGAATGAAGACATCCCCGTCCTTACAGGCTTGTGCTGACTTTAAACAGAGAAATTCATAAATGAACTAATAAAAGTCATTTTATTCATTTTACTCGACACAAATGATCTGTTCATTCAAACTAGTCATTAAGGATCAACCCAACACTGTTTATGGAGCTGGAGAGTAAACATGAAAAAATAATTATTGCCTATCATATTATTGCCTTATTAATTATTATCCAATTTCTGTGATCATAGTACAACTGCTGGAGGCTCTCATGCAGTGCTGCCAGATAGAGCAGAGATTTTCCAGCCCAAACATCTGTTACAAACGCCACATCACTCAAAAACCAATCAATCAATCAATTAATATACTGTTATATTTACTGTGTGAACATGAACACACGCTACAACTTAATTCAACGCTACATGTCAAAATGCTACACTCTAACAAAATCTGCCCAGATTTGTTCTCCATAAAAATCTGAGCCTTGCTTTTTGCATCTTTCTGCTAGGATTATATCACCAGATCCACCTGCTGCTAAAACTTCCATAATTTGTGGAACCACTACCCTAGTTCTCTATTGTAAACACCCTGGCAGATGACATTAGCCAATCAGCGATGGAGAAAGGCCATGGAGGCTTTACTATGAATCAGTAATTACGAATAATTGGTGGAAATTTGTTTTAATAGGTTAACTCAACGGCAGACTCCGAACCAGCTGAAATGATCTCCAACCGCCCAAATAAATTTTTAACCGCAAAATCAAAATGAAAGCCGCTCAATAGGGTGGTAAACTGCCCAATCTGGCAACACTGTTCTCAAGGATTATATAAAGTAAATATGAAATGATGCATCGGTTTTAGAAGTTGATCATTCACAATAGGAGGGGGGATTTTTTGGCAAAGAAATACATAATTTTTTACCCCCACAGCAAAGATCTGTTGGTGTTCTTTAATTAACAAACTTCTGATTTGTCAAAATATTTATCCTTCATCTTGAAAATATTTTACATGTAAATTAACTCAAAGTGGACGATATCAAACCTACCTAAAACCCAATCTAATGTTTTAATCCTGTCGACAAAATTGTTTCCTAAAGTTAATCTAGGAAGATAAATTAATCAGAGAATGGAACTGATGTTCACAGGAATTTGACTGTAGTTAATATTTTAAAAGTAATATCTTATTTATAAAGTAGGTTTTACATTGGAAGCTGCCATGGTGATTCCACTATTTTTTTTTGTACTATCAGATACCAAGCATGAGTGCTTTCTGCAACAAGGCATACCATATGCTTTAACGCTGTGGGTTTCCAAGGTTCTCCAGTTTTCTCTGACAATCTGAAAAGCATGCAAATAAATTTAACAGTTTAAGACCATACATGTTTTAAACAAACCATAATTTTGACTGTATTCAAATCACTATTTTATATGACTGCATGCATGTGTTGATCTTTAATCAGTATAGTTAAAGTTATTTTGGGTATTTCAATACATTATGATTAATAATTAGGTAGCTTGGATATCTCATGACAAACTCTTTCAATCACATATGTTGTTCTTTTTTTTTATGAAAAAAAAAAAGAATAATAACCTAATCTTAGAAAGCTGTTCCCTGTTGCTTTTTTAATGTGTAGTTTTATGTCAAATCAACAAAATGCCATGGTGGAGGCTTGTAAATAAACATGTACAGGTTTGGCTAAACCACTCAAGCACCTTATGGGAATTTTGTGATAGGCCAGTCTAACTTGCCTTGGGCTTCCCTTACGCGATCTACTGGTTTTCAAAGCAAAACGATTCTAAATTGCAGAGAAATAACATCCCTTTAAACAGGTTGGGTGATTTCATGGCATGATAAGACTTTTCTTTTTATATGAGTGATGACCTCCAGCTTATATTGCTAGATATTCTAGAGCTTTAAAATATACTTCATGATATCAGAATTAGAGCAAATTTACTTACCTCCAGACTTACCTCTGCAGACTTGTTATAAAATTCTCAAATATGGTCTTAAAAATTGTGGCAATGCACAGGGGTCATTTAGTATGAAAGAGGCATTTCAAGAAGTTTCCTGCAAGTCTTGGTCTCAGCAGTCCACAATGGCCGTTTAATATTGCAGACATATTATACCCAATAACGGAGTGACCTCAGGTTGAGCAGCCTTGATCGTGGCATGAGGCAATATAAAAGAATTGGTATTCATTGTGTCCAATTTGGGTAATGCATTATTTATGGATCGCTTGAAGCTGCTTCTGGGCGTCTGTGGGAAGGAATGACTGCTTTAGGGTGAGGGTGAGAGGAAAAACACAAGAATGTTAGAGGTGAATCTATCTCTTTATCTCCTACTCTCATAGTAGCATCTTTGGCATAATGAAAGGCAATGAGTCACCTGTGTTGCTCTACTGACAGGACACTGTTGGGCAATGGATATCAAAATGTGTGCTAATGCAATTTCCGGGGTCACCTTTAAACAATAGAAAACAGTACTTAAAAGCATCAATAGCTTAATAAGTAAATTGTCAGCCTGATATTTCTTGTGGGTTCATGCTTTGTCTTCAGACTAAGACTTTAGATGTCATGAGTATTTTTATTATTTAACAATTATTTATTTATTATGACACACACATACTTGATGGATAAGTCATATCGGTTCATTTCCGCATTTTCCTTCAGCAGAAAGTTTTTGAAATTCTTATTTTGTACATAAATTACAGATTTTTCTTTTGCTTTTCTCTTGTTTTGTAGTTGCTGTCTAACTCTGTGGTAGTCTGTAACTGAGGCACCCTATGCTTCATAGATATGTTCATCATTGCTGCAGCTTGAGTTATAAAAATATGTGTTATTAAGAATGTGTTATAAAGGATAAAGCCCGAGAACTAAGCTCTAGTTATTGACGTTTGTAGTGGCATAGTTGAAGATTTAATAAAAGCCAACATAACTTTACATGTCTCTACTATCCCTGCTTAGCGTATTTCCACATCCTGTCATTATGACAGATTGATGCCGCTGACCAGCTTTCCGTGTTTTGAACAGTTAGTGGAGCCCAGCTTATAGGCAAATACCTAGAAACAACTGGAACAGCTTCAGGATTTAACCTGCTGTCCGATGGACCGCTAGATTGCCAGATTTAAAAGTCTGCTGCTTTACATAATCTCAGCAGGTGTTCAGTGGGGTCGCATAGATATTCAGAACCCCGGCTCCAAAACTGCCTCTTCTCTTCTTACTTTGGCTCGAGTCATATGGTGAATGGGCTCAAAAGCATAAGCAATGGGATTTAGGTACTTGAGTGTCCTTTTAGCTTTGCCTTCCATCATACCAAATGTTTTACGCTTGTTATGTATTGCTGGAATATCCAGTGTCTTAATATTTTTAGCTGAGGCATCAACCATCCCTGTGGCGTTACTGTTTGGGAACTGTCATAAAACAATGCTTTGTTGTTTCTTTTAAATTTATATTTTTCACATTTGTAATATATCTATTGATAATAGTAACACACAATCACATGAATTAAGTTAGTTTGGTTGAACATTTAATTTCCTCTTTAAGACCCGGTCAGTCGGATGGTTTGCCCTGAGTTTCTCCCATTTGTAGAATGTCATTCAAATCTCTAAAAGAGCAGTTTCCAAATTCGGTCCTAAGGCGGCTATCCTACATGTTGAAATTGAAATTACAGAAAAAAACAACAACAGTGGATTAAAAAGCTAAGCTAAGCCAAAAGGAAAATGCTTCCTTGAAATAAAGTGGAGTAGAAAGTACAATATTTATAAAAAAGAAAAAAAAATTACCTAAGTACAGTAAAGATACTCTAATAAGGTTCTGAAGTACAGTATTCAAGTAAATGTACTTTGTTATAGTGCTAAAACAACTAACTATTTATTGAAATAATCATAAACTAATTTAATAATTGATTAATCGTTAACTGGAGTAAATAGACACTATAGTATGCTTTTAGCTGACAGAGCGACCTACTTAGAGCAGTAATGATATCAAAATTGTAAAAAAAAAAAAAACATTAACATTTTTCAATTACAGCTATAAAACAGTTTTTCTCTCTCAACATGCTCCATCGAGAACTCATCAATTGAAAAAGTTTTAGTTTCACCTGGTTTAAATAATCTTCTTTAAGGAACTTTTGGTTATTAATCAATTAATGGAAAATTAATCAACAGATTAATCGATTTTCAAAATAATGGTTAGTTGCAGCTCTAATTAGTTATTTTCCACCACTGGATTAAGCATGTGGGTTAAATTATTTGTATTATTATTTTATTTTTATTAGGGTTAAAACTAAAAGTATAACAGGCATGAACAGGCTTGTTGTTTATATTCTGCTTTCTGAAATAATCTTACTTTTTTGCTATTTTTTTTGTCCTGAGCCCTTGGTTCTGAGCTGTTTTTTTTCCTGTTAGTGCCAGAGTCTGTGGAATAATTGGTATGCGCAGGTGTGAGCTGGATGCACCAGCCAGCTTTCTCTTCCCAATGTGGGATCTGTTGTCCTGGAACTTGTGCAAGCAATTTCTCTCTTGTCATGCTAATTCATTAAAGTTGCTGCAGCTCCCCATGCACTTCCTGTCATCAGTATTATGGATTTACAACAGGATTTACAGGAAGGCTTTTTACATTTAATGATGGGAGGATGTGATTTATAGTTAAGAATAACAAGTGTCAAGCAAGGCTAATTGGTTCTCAAGTTAACAATGGTTTTCAGTCTTGAGTTCGAAATGAGAAAAACATGTTGTGAACTAACTGATAGCAAAATTAACTGTACATAGAGGCGAATTTCTCTTGACTTTTATTGTAAGACATGCTGCTCAAAGGTTGCAAACTATAATAGAATTAAAGCTTACTCCATAGGAATTTGGAGTGAATTTCAGAGAAAAAGCAATTATTCTCCCCCCACTCCAGTCTTACTGACAGTTGTAATACTAAAACTGGCACTTCATTTTTAACAACCCCACACTTTTTTGTTCTTTATGTCCTTCCTCAATGTTTATCCCTGTTGTCAGGATTGATTTAAACTTCCACCCGTTTCCTTTTATTTTTCAGAATATGAAATGTTTTTTTTTTACTTCTTTTGTGTGGAAAACTCCATCAGGTAATGCCAAACATAACCCCCTCCCTGCTGCACTGTGAAGTTTATTTATGAATGTTTGTAGTGATGAAAATGAGAAAAGACATGGGAATAAATGTGAAAAGAACAAGTAGCCACTGGCTGTTAAGCAAGTACAAGCGGATCTTTCCACAGTCTCATGTATTACTGGCAGGACACTCCTTTCAAAGTGTGACTTGAGGGAAGCTGTTTGGTCCTGGGCTCTTTGTTGTGCATGCAGAAGGGACCGCCTGTGTACCGCTGATAAACCTGATGATGGAAGGCTTTATATTACAGTGAATTAGTTTTTTGTTTTTTATTAATTGAAACTGGGTTTCTATATATGTTATGTGTTTTACAACTGCTTTCTCCCAATATCTTAAGGAGACAGTTCCCTGTGGTCCATATTCTGACTGTATAGAGAGCAGCAATAGAAAATAAAGGGAAAAAAAAACAAAAAACCATTAAGATTAAAATCTACTTAAAACTACTGTTGCATCAATACCGATACCAGTGTCAAGCGGGGCCCCGATCCAGTACTAAAATGGTGGTATCGGGATCGGTGACTACCAACAAATAGAGCACCGACTGGATTCACTTTGTATTAGACTTTTTTCCCCCCTGCTTCACCAAGGTAGGCAGCAGCTTGACAAAGCCCTGATGGCAATTATTTTACATCCAAGTAGTATGCAGTTCTTCATATATATATAGACACACACACATACATTTCAAAAACATGGTATCGAAATGGTGCCGGTATCAGCCGATACTGCACAGTCAGGTATCTGGGGCCAAAAAATGGCATCGGTGGAACATTACGTAAAACAGGCTCCCCACAGAGTGGATTTATAACATAGAGACAACGTAGTGGTGTGTGCAATAAAAAACAATTGCTATTTTAGAGGCATTTAGTTTTTGCGAGTTGTAGTCTTTTACATAACATATTTTGCTTTAAAGATTTGTCATGTTGACTACATTAATTGTGACCTAAAGTATAGAGTAAACATAGTTTAAAGTGTGGGGCTAAACCTCACCTTACACCTTACAACTAAACTTACTTAAAGGAGCTATAGATAAGATATTTACTGTAAAATTAAATAACATCAACGTCATTTGTGAATTGGGATGTAAGTAACATTCCCTATAAGCAACTGGTCCTTTTTATCAACAAGGACTTAGTCAAAAGTTTTCATACCAAATGGTAACTACATCAGAGTAGTGTGTAGCCTGTGCTTACTTCCTGGTTCCTGAGTTGCTAATCGCTTTCTACAAAGTGGTGCTTGTGGAATGAATTGAGCCAAAGAGCCTTGGGGTAAGGTGAGTCAGTGATTCAACATACTGTACCATGAAGCATAAATAACTTTATGTATAAAATGTGAAAAAGTTTATTTCAATGTCATATTAAAAGGTAAATGGTCTTTACTTATATAGTACTGATTCAATTCAGGGGACTCCAAAGCGAATCTACATTCGTTCATTTTTTAAATTAATTAATTCACACACTAATGGTAGAAACCTATACTGTAGCTACAGCTGCACTGTGAGGCTGATGGAAGCGAGGCTTTCATACATCCGGGCCACCAGGCCGTCTGACCGGCCATAGTAGGCGAGGTAGGAAAAGGACACAAGAAGAGACTCTTACCTCCTAAGCCTGCATATAAACCTCTTAGTTTATAGTTATGTAAAGTCAGCAATACGTATATCTCTGCAACCTTGAGGGGTGGAATGTGGATTTAGAGTTGTTTAACGACCTCAGTATTATTTTAGACTTCTGGGAGGTTACAGTTATCTGTTTTGATAGTGCTGCATCATAATTTTCATCAAAATATCTTTAAAAAATACACACACACACACACACACATTATATATATATATATATATATATATATATATATATATATATATATATATATATATATATATATATATATATATATATATATATATATATATATACACTATATTGCCAAAAGTATTTGCTCACCTGCCTTGACTCACATATGAGCTTAAGTGACATCCCGTTCCTAATCCATAGGGTTCAATATGACGTCGGTCCACCCTTTGCAGCTAGAACAGCTTCAACTCTTCTGGGAAGGCTGTCCACAAGGTTTAGGAGTGTGTTTATGGGAATTTTTGACCATTCTTCCAGAAGCGCATTTGTGAGGTCGCACACTGATGTTGGACGAGAAGGCCTGGCTCTCAGTCTCCGCTCTAATTCATCCCAAAGGTGTTCTATCGGGTTGAGGTCAGGACTCTGTGCAGGCCAGTCAAGTTCATCCACACCAGACTCTGTCATCCATGTCTTTATGGACCTTGCTTTGTGCACTGGTGCACAGTCATGTTGGAAGAGGAAGGGGCCAGCTCCAAACTGTTCCCACAAAGTTGGGAGCATGGAATTGTCCAAAATGTCTTGGTATGCTGAAGCATTCAGAGTTCCTTTCACTGGAACTAAGGGGCCAAGCCCAGCTCCTGAAAAACAACCCCACACCATAATCCCCCCTCCACCAAACTTTACACTTGGCACAATGCAGTCAGACAAGTACCGTTCTCCTGGCAACCGCCAAACCCAGACCCGTCCATCAGATTGCCAGATGGAGAAGCGCGATTCGTCACTCCAGAGAACGCGTCTCCACTGCTCTAGAGTCCAGTGGCGGCGTGCTTTACACCACCGCATCCGACGCTTTGCATTGCACTTGGTGATGTATGGCTTGGATGCAGCTGCTCGACCATGGAAACCCATTCCATGAAGCTCTCTGCGCACTGTTCTTGAGCTAATCTGAAGGCCACATGAAGTTTGGAGGTCTGTAGTGATTGACTCTGCAGAAAGTTGGCGACCTCTTCGCACTATGCGCGTCAGCATCCGCTGACCCCGCTCCGTCAGTTTACGTGGCCTACCTCTTCGTGGCTGAGTTGCTGTCGTTCCCAAACACTTCCATTTTCTTATAATACAGCTGACAGTTGACTGTGGAATATTTAGGAGCGAGGAAATTTCACGACTGGATTTGTTGCACAGGTGGCATCCTATCACAGTTCCACGCTGGAATTCACTGAGCTCCTGAGAGCGACCCATTCTTTCACAAATGTTTGTAAAAACAGTCTGCATGCCTAGGTGCTTGAATTTATACACCTGTGGCCATGGAAGTGATTGGAACACCTGATTCCAATAATTTGGATGGGTGAGCAAATACTTTTGGCAATATAGTGTATATATATATATTGTATTTTACTGATCATTATAGTTAAAGTTTTTTTTGACAATAACTCAAAATTATGCAGGCACAAGAGGCTTCTTCGAAGAGGTTATATCTATTTATTGTATGTCTATCGTGGTATTTGCATTGTTTTATACTTAACAATAAATGTTATTTATCTTCATTAAACACTGGAGTTACTTGTGTAGCCATCAAAGATCTGAGTGTGATGTTTTTCCTCAATCCATTTCAGCCCTTTTGACGGGAACTGTTTGTTATCTTTGGGCATCTGCTTTGCAGCCTGGAGCCTCTGCCAGCTTTCAGGCAGTTGTCTGCTTCTGGCACTGAGCTGTTGGCTTCTCATGTGACTGAAAGCATGACAGCGCCTGTCATGTCTTAAATGCATCAGTGGGGACTCATTAACAAAACAAATCTGTGCCTTCAACCCACAGTCCGGCAAGAGTTCCAGCTTCAGAGAATGAAAGGTAAACCGATAAACAAATTAGTGTCAGAGAATACACTTTTTGACAAATATATTTAATGTTGCCTTTGACTTGCCTCAGCTAGATTTGACAGAATGATTCATCTTGTGTTATTGCCTCTGTTTTGCTTCCATATCAGCAGTTTAAAAAGAATCTAGATACTACTATAAGTAAGATTAAAAGTAATAAAAATTTGTCTTTTTAGATAAACAAAGAGATGAGTAGTTTTGAGTTCATTCTCTAGAGCATATATTGAATATACCTCTCTGTGTGCAGATTTATGGAGAAAGCTTTTTGTGGAAGTCAATCTACATGTAACTGCTACTTAAAGCAAAAACCGTTCAGTAGCAATTTCCTGCCATCTAAACAACTCTAAAGTCAAAATTGTCCCCATTTATTAAAGCAAAGGTTGTGAAACATATGTTGCTTGATGCTCTGCAGACACTATTTGGTGATCTAAGCAAAGTGTGTGTTGCTACATTGCACACATGTGGTTTCATTTGTCCTGCTGCAAAGCTGTTGTGATCATTTTAATCCCAAAAGAACAACAGTCAAATATAATGAGAGATTACAAAGACAAAAAGCTTTCATTTTTCTGTTGACATAAGAGGATATATTCAAGGTAAAGTGTAACAGTGTTGTTAATCTACAAGCACTCTGTTTTGTAAAGCAAGAGCACTTCCACCAGCTTTTTAAAATTTTTAAAGTTTAATTTGTATTAAGAATATTAAGTCACATGTCAATGTACATTGAAAAAGTATGGTAAATAGACAGTATGACGTAGTGATGACTGGAAACAGCTTGGTAACATGGTCGTCAAAAATTGCAACTAATTTGTTCCCATAAAATAGCCTACTACTTTTTGAAAGAAGAAGGCTATTTTTGGTCACTAAATATATAGAGCATTAGCACAAAATATCAACTGTTTCCACAAAAAAAAAAAAAAATTAAGAAAACTTAAAAAACAAAAAAAGCAAAAAAAAAAAAAAAACCTTTTCTTAAAAGACAAAACATTGTAAAATGTACAACTAATTTCATATATGTCTGGATTAAATGTATCAAATCAAATATAATTAGCAGCTTTCTCATTATTTAATAGAGGAATTTGATCAGTATTGAAGAGAGGATACCCTTCTTACTTCTTCTTAATATAGAGCAACGTTTAGCATTTTCTGAATTTTTTTAATGATATTTGTTTCTGATGAGTTCAAAGATTTTGGATCTAAACTGTAGCTATATCTTCCAGCCAGGGGAAACCTGTTTAAAATATTACATATATACATATATGATTAATATAAACAGACTTATCTTTAAATTGATCAATTTATTCGGTTATTTAAGAGTGTTCATGTTAGAAATCCATAAATTGAAACTAATGCTTTTTCAAAAAAAAAAAAAAGATGTCCTATGGTAAGATAAAGGCTTGACTGTATGATCTGATTGGATTGTGTCTATAAGGTGGCTTGAGATGACATGGGTTGTGAATTGGTGCTATATAAATAAACAGAATTTAATTGAATTGAAACCTTTTAATTGAAGATGAAATAGGATGACATTTTTTTCTTTCCTAGCTCCTTAATATTTTTAATCAGTACAATGAATAATTTTAAAACAATAAAGTTCTTCCAGTTAGAATGGGTTCTGCTGGGCTGTACATAGAGTCAAATCAAGCGGAAATAGTAAAAGCAGATACTTCATTATTTTTTATTTTATTTTATTTATTTTTTTGGTGGGTTTAGTATTAAGAGAGGCACTGCTGTCCTGAAAACGTGAGTGGTGAATTTACAAAATAATAATGCTCTCTTGCTTTACTTCTGCAGCTCTGTTTTGTCTTTGTTTGAGACCAGGAGTGAATACTATATCCACATATTTTATTAGCTCTTTGGGTAGGTCTCAAAGGATCCCTAAACTCCAAATCACTTATTCAGCTTTGTACAGAAAACAATAGTTTAGTTACTGATACTGTTGTTCTACTTTTAGTGTCGTTTATACTGTATATTCAACTTGCTTTTACTAAATTGAATTATGTTTTGCTGAAATAAATTTATAATCTGGTTGTAACCATTTGCATAACACATGTGCTGCAGTACAGTCTATTAAAATGTGTGTTCCTGGTAAATGTAATTTTTGGAATCCTAGTGGTAATTTGCGAGATTCAAACCCACCCCAAGGAAGCTACTCATCTTTAGCTTTTGACACTGTTTGAAAATGTTATAAAAATGACTATTCAAAGGCAACTTTTTTTTTCTAGATTGTCTCCTCTCAAGTGTGTCCTCTCTTCTCAGCATGTATCTCTTATCTCTCTCATGTAGAAACACTTTGTATATAAAGAGACAGAGATGAGCATTTTGTAAACACATGGATTTCTGCTATTGAAATCTTAATAGCCATTCTTAGATTTGTAGGACTTAAGAAAAAAGCTGTGTGCTTCCGAAGAATAAAGTCATTTGTCCAACAGATAAGCATACCAATTGAGGCTTTTCTTCAGCAATTGATAGAAACCCAGAGTGTAGATATCTAAGCATTGATTAGTTGGAATAAAGTTGGTATGATTTATACAAAGCTGGGGAACTGCAAGGAAGATGGTGACCTGGCTGCCCCTCATCCAAGAAAGATGAATGAACTCTGGCTCTCATTGATCACTTTCTGTTTATGAAGGGGTCCTTTGATAGAGAAGAACTATAAGCTGCAGACTGTGTTGCCCAAGCCTAAATTCTGTCATTGCTCATATGAAACATTTTGAGACCTTATATAAATCTAAGTCTTTACATTTATTTTACCATAGATGGTACACAAAAAAGAAACAAAGGGGAAAAAAGGGAATAAAAGTAGAATGAAGGAAGGGTACAAAGTATAGTCGTCCCTGACGACTAACTTCACAGGTATCATCTTATTAGGTTACTATGAGAGGGAAAATTGGCCTCCTAGTAATTTGCATACTGAAACTAGGTGATATATGATATAGGAGTTGTTGAAATTTTGGGGGATCATGCTACCCTTTGGGAAGCTCAGACAAAGTCTGAGACCTCTCATGACTGAAAACCCCATTTTCATGACTTAGACTTTAGCTAAAAAAGGAACAGTTGTCGTCACTGTGCAGATTTGGTGATCAAAATCTCAAATCTGGGCAGAAATAATTGCCTCTGACTACATGGCCACTTGCTAATCCAAGAAAGAGGGCATGATGTTAAACGGACAGTTAGGGCGCTAAAAATGTCAGTGTTTCGTGGAGGGAGCAGGTAAACAGTGTTTCCTTCACGGGGGTGACTGCTTGTTTTTTCAAGACAACACAAGGCTGCTTCTTCAGAGAGCAGAATTAATCATCATAATTCACGGTCAAATGAAATTATATACCACCCAGAGTTTTGCAATGAAGATGTTCATATTTTTAGTGAACAGAGAACTGAGAGCGATGTGCACTCTGACAACAATGAGCAACACACATAGCTGACACTCACGTTCAGTTGATAACAACAACATTCAGTGGATAACGTCAGGTTTTATTGCACATATTACGGAAAATGGCATAACAGACAAGTGTGTCCACTGCTAGTACTGTGTGGGATCCAGACTCATCTGTAGACTCATCTGGTTAGCAAAAGTATTGTCTTCATCCAAGCCTTTGAATTGTATGTTAGATCCAGTTCCAACAAGGTTATTTAAGGAGGTATTCCCTCTGATCTTGTCCTCCATTTTTTATGTCATTAATCTATCCTTGTTACATGGATATGTACCAAAGGCGTTTAAGGTTGCTGTAATTAAACCTTTACTTAAGAAACTGCCTCTTGACCCAGATGACTTGGTCAATTATAGACCTATACCCGATCTTCCTTTCTTATCCAAAATTCTTGAGAAACTAGTTGCCAAACTAGTGGGCGACCGCTTACAGCATAATGAAATTTTGAAGAGATTCAGTCTGGCTTTAGAGCTCATCATAGCACTGAAACAGCTCTGGTAAAGGTCGCTAATGATATTCTCATGGCCTCAGATAATGGACTTGTATCTGTACTTGTTCTGTGAGATCTCAGTGCTGCATTTGATACAGTTGACCATAATATTCTTTTAGAAAGACTTGAATATTTTGTAGGAATTAAAGGAACAGTTCTAGACTGGTTTAAACCTTATCTATCTGATCCATTTCAGTTTGTTCATGTTAATGATAGATCTTCCTCATGCTTCAGGTGTTACCTGTAGAGTACCACAAGGATCAGTGCTAGGACCAATTTGCTTTAATATATATATATGCTCCCAATCTGTATGATTATTAGACAGCATGGGATTAATTTCCACTGTTATGCTGATGATACCCAGCTATATCTGTCTATAAATCCAGATGAAGCTAACCCATTACATAGATTACAGGCATGTCTTGAAGACATAAAAACCTGGATGACTCTTAACTTTCTCCTTCTGAATGCAGACAAAACAGAAGTTATAGTCTTTGGACCAGTGTGTTTGAAAAAGAAGCTGATTAGTTAGTCACTTCATTTGGATGGGATTAAACTGATTTCAGATAATAAAGTAAAAGATCTTGGTGTTATTTTTGATCAGGACCTGCCATTTAAATCCCATATCAAAGACGTTTCTAGAATTTCCTTCTTTCATCTGAGGAATATTGCAAAAATTAGAAATATCCTGTCCAGGGGTGATGCTGAGAAACTATTTATTACTTCAAGACTGGACTGTTGTAATTCTCTGCTATCAGGAAGTCCACAAACTGCAGTTAAAATCTTTCAGCTGATCCAAAATGCTGCAGCCAGAGTTCTGATGAAAATGAAAAATAGAGATCATATCTCTCTTATCCTGGCTTCTCTTCATTGGCTTCTTGTTAAATCCAGAAAAGAATTTAAGATCATCCTTCTCACATATAACGCCTTAAATGGCCAAGCTCCGTCTTATACCAGATATATGACTGTTCTTTATGTTCGTAACAGAGCACTCTCAATCTGCAGGTTTACTAGCGGTTCCTAGAATTTCTAAAAGTAGAATGGGAGGCAGAACTTTTAATTATCAGGCTCCTCTCTGCGAGACTGAGAGTGAGCACCGGCCTTGATAAAGCTGTCATTAATCAGAGAAATAAAGTTATTTTCACATTTAAATAGCAATTTTCATGTTTAAATAGAAATTATATTCAGTCTTTTCATATTTGGGAAAGTTTAAATAAAATTTTGTATGGCGTTTTTTGATGCAATCAAATGTTTTCAATTGACATTTTTTTATTTTTGGTGGGGCAAAGTCCCACACACATCAAGAAAAATAATCACCATAACTGGCTGACAATATTGTGTTTAAATTTGTCCTAATGATTAAAATTTCTTGTACTCCCAGGCAGGCTTTCTAGAATCTCTTTGTAGCACCTTCCTGCACATAACAAAACACAATCCGAGTATCCCTGTTCATTGTGTTCCTGTTTGAGAAGGTGCGTTGTGTAAATAGATTTTCTTGTAGTGGTTTGTGTGCGCACTTTTGCGTGGCCACCAATTAATACTTTGTGGGAATAAATTAGTATTTTGAGTGTGTATAGTAATATGTTATGTGGTGACAAATGAGTATTTTAGTGCAGGATATCTCTTTTTTTCCCATGCCAGCTCCTGGTATCCATACAAATAGATAAAAGGTAATGCAAAAAATGCTGTAAACAGAGCATGGGTTGTCTGAATAGTCTTCACATTAATGAAAGTTGTTTGGTGTCAGGGCTTTGACAACAGTGTTGGTGATCCTGTCCTGTTGGGTCATTATTCATAGTGACAAGTAAGCTCTACGTAATAAACAGCTCTGGTCTTGTGTGAAAGTGAATTCAGGTCTGTCCCATTTTAAGATAAAGGCAAGCTATTGATCAAAGGTCTTAAACAATTAGCCTCTCACCTGAATTTCTGTTAGGTACCAGCTTGATAGCTAAAGCTATTGGTCTGTAGGAGGTAAGACAAAAGTAACAGTAAAGTTTCAGATCTCAACTTTGAGTCCTGAATGCCTGGTCTTGCAAAATTTACATAAAGACTTCTGAATCAAAAAACAAGACCAGTATGAAGCAATTAATCCATATCATTCAGATGCATTAGACCATAGAAACATTTAAAGTTTCTATGGTCTAATGCACAGGCCCATGAAGAATGGTGTTTGAGACCCCTACTATAAATAAGATCAATAGGAATCATGCACTGGTCAGTAGCTAGAAAACATGATTCAAATGAACAACAGAGGTTAACACAGATTTCAGCAAAACATTTAAAAACCTTCGCCCACCATAATCACAGTTCTAATCGTTAAAGTTACTGAAATTATTTATATCGTGATGCTGGCCAAGATGTGTGCATTATGAAAAAATAGAACTCCCATTTGTATGTTTTAAGCATGTGGAATAAACGTGCAAGTTAACCATTATGCTATATGTCACTTCACTGCTTTTTCTGACATGAATTTTAATGCTAAATCTTTCTACGGATTTTGTTTATTTCTGGATTTTCGAGCATGTTCATGTTTTAAATAATTCAGCATGTTCTGCTAAGTAAATATCAAATGTTAGTTTTTCAGATTTTCAATTTAACTTGCCCTGTCATAGAAATATTTGTACCAAATTCTAATAAGTAATGATTCTTTGTTAGGCAGCAAAACCTGCCTTTAAATGTGTTCTGGGGTCTGTTTCATGAAGCAGGTTTGACTAAAACTCTTAAGTTGTCTAAACCTGAAAACAGGGAAAACTCTGACTTTTCTGCTTCACAACGACAGTTTCCTGAACTTCTTTTTCAGTTACTGTAGTAACATTCTCCCCAGAGCTAACCTGGTCGGTAGCAGGTTTTTCTTCAATAAACTCACAGTGTCCTCTGTCTACGCCAGGGGTGTTAAACTGGTTCCAGAAAGGGCCGTGTGGCTGCAGGTTTTCTTTCCAACCAAGCAATAGCACACCAGACTCCAGTCATCTCATCAAGTGAGTCCAGTCTTGAGTTAGTCAACATGATGACTTAATGAGATAAATGGAGTGCTCTGGTGTGCTATTGCTTGGTTGGAAAGAAAACCTGCAGCCACACGGCCCTTTCTGGAACCAGTTTGACATCTCTGGTCCACGCTCTCCTTAGAGCCAATATTTTTTTTTGCATAAAAAAAAAAATCCTTCACCATCTTTCTCTGCTTTATAATTATAGCGCTGTTTCTCTGTCTTTAAAACAAATTCGTCTTATTTTGTTTTTTGCATTTCTGCATTAAAATCTCTAGTTCCATCGGGGTGAAAAAGGCATTTACTTTTGCCTGTTGTCATGGTAACTTTTTGAATCGGTCCTCCACTGATAATGGCTTTTCATAGTTGTTGTGCACGCGTTTATCTGTGAGTTGACCTGGTTAAAATCGATTGAACTAATTGATAGCATCCGTTGTGAAAACGAACGCTCAGAGTTCCCGAATTTATGCTAGATCAATTTAGAGTTGCAGATTTGAATCTGAATTTGTTAAACCAGCTCATGCAACAAAACCCTGATAACAAATCTACTAACATTGCGATGGATAGATTTTGATCCATGGTTTATGCAGGATGTTTTCAAAAATACTGAAATATAAAATGGTTTTTGAGAACGAGTGACAGGGTTAAGGTCATATACTGGACTCAGAGCTAATAAGCAGTATTAGTTAGATGACCTTTTAGAATAATACATTTAATTTGAAGTTGTTGGTGATCATACAAGCCATCAGATTCTTAAAAAATACATGACAAGACCACAAGCTCTCCTATCATGATTACTTTGTAATAAAGATTAGCAATACTTAAAGCTACAGTGTGTAATTGTTAGCAACATCTAACGTCCAGACTGCAGACCGCAGCAACATGAACATCTCCCCTCTACGGCTTCTCCCCCCCAACAGTACGGCGAGCATTATGGGACAAAATGTCTTCCACGACGTCCGCATCACCTACCTTCTCAAGTGATGAGGTTTGTTTACATAGATAATTTTACAGATAGTATTCTCAGGCATAATACTGCCATCTATTGTTCAGTACCGTCTCAGTTCATCTCTCTCAACTTGCTGTAGTTACTTTCGAGCGTAATGGGCGATCTCGCAATCGCTAGTTTGTTGGCTCTGCGCTGCCGTAGCGCAAAGATGTCTGCCTCCATGGCTGCGAGACCCGCTCCTATGTAATTATAAATAATGAATTCTAAGGAAACGCAAATATTAAGGTTAAGAGGCTGAGCTCGTAGATGATGATAAATAACATAGTTATGTATAATATATTACATTTCTGACTGTATATCCCTGTAATTATTACACACTGTAGCTTTAAACCCATTGTCTTTCACCATCAAATGTGGATTCAATATTTTATTAATTAAATACAAATTTAACTAAATTATCATTTAAAATGGCCTTTCTATTACCTTATATTTTGCATTGAAGCCCCAGTATTTACAGGTAGCTTTTATACCGAAATTGTGACATTTCAGATTGGATTTCAGGTTTCATGAGGTCCTTAAAATATGGGAGAGAGACTTTAGTGTAATTTACAAAGGGAAACATGAATCTGAAATGATGACAGTAAAAGGCGCTTTGTGACCTTTGATTGTGAGCTGGAATATGTTAGGAGTGAATTAATGATTATGATTATAATGACTGTGAAAATCCAATAATTCATCAAAAGACCTTTTGGGCTCTTTTTGCTAATTGTTCTCTCCTCTCAGCCTGCCTCTGGTACAGGACTCTTTTGAATATCTTTCTATTTAATTCCTTACTTGTTAATGATAAAGCTGCTCTGCCCCCTCCGGGCCTTGAAGCTGACTCTGAGTTTCCGTAGTATTCAGCTGGGAAGGTTATCCTTTGTGGTGCAGATGAAAGTTAAAAAAATGTTTCTTTTTTTTCTTTTTTTGTTCTTTAGACCAAACAGTGACCCTTATTAACCACTTGTCACAACGTCCTTAAACTTGAGTCAGTGCAAATAAATTGCTGCTCTGGAGTTCATACATTTTCTGTGTTTAAGAGGCAAACGGATATTCAAAAGAAGAGAGGATGTGTGGATGTATGTGTCTTTATTTAATTCTTCAAAAGGGTAGAGAACACCTCACCAGAAGGGACTTTTTCATTGACAGGTGGATTGTCCAGATTTTACAACACAAAGAGGATTTTTGCAGGCAGCATCTCTGCTTCACAACTGATAACGGTGTCATTGTCCCCCATAGAGAAGGTCTTACCTTAGATCTAAGGAGGGCTCCCTCTCATCTGACTTAACACTCAGAGCTCCATCTTTCACCTGTTCTCCTGCTCTTCCCTCACAGGATCTTGCAGGACTTTAATCAGTTTTCTGTGTACACATTCCAAACACCTGCTGTACTTTTTTTTGGTTTGTTTTTGTTTTTGGCTTTTGGTATATCTGAAAGAAGCAGCAGATATGAGCTCATCAAAGCATACCAGCATGCAGCATCAGATAGAAGACTGTAAAATGCTTATACTGCTCTGACTGAAATAACACCAAAGAGAGATCTTTTTTTATTTTTGCAAAGATAGCAATTTCATGTTGTGGTGTTTGAGAGAGATTCATGTTAAGGATAAAAAAAATGAACAGCTCTACCTGACACATATTTAATCGTATACGACAAAGGTTACAATTCAATGAGAAAAATGCAAATTAATGTTAATGTTTTGAAAAGGGTTTAATTTACATATAGGGCAATAACAGTCACATGCATGGGAATAAGTGGAAAAAATAAACTACTAAAAGACTGGTTCGCTTTAAACATAAAAAAATAAGTTAAATGAAAATTATATTCATTAACTGTAAGCAGATAAGCATCTATTTGAATTTTCTCTAAATTCTAATAATGTTTCATTCCTTCTTCTACAAACCTCACTGCTTTATAGACAAGCGACTCTTGGCCTTTTTTCACAAATACATTCAGGTCAGTGTGTGACGTCATCCACCCCACACTTGCTCTGCTAACTAATTGGACTCCCTCTTCTTTGTGGCCTTTAGGGACTCACTCATAATTAATGCAGAAAGACAGAAAGTGTCAAGTACAGGATTTGCCAACCACACCCTTTTAATTGGTGAGAGGGAGAGGTGGAGGGGAGGGCAAAGGGCTGCAGCTTTTGTTGGATAATTCTCAGTTTTTCCCTGTCAGCTGTGGATGGAAGTTGAATGTTGAAGAAAAGAAAATGTTTAAGTAATGAAACTGGACTGTGCCTTTTGAATGTGCAGTGTTTAAGCAATATTGTATTCTATTTATTTATTTAGTTTTTTTTTTGTCATTAGTAAATCAGTATGTTCGATAAGAAAAACTTAAAGCCAAGGGTCCCTACTGGGGTATGCACACTGAGAAGAATATTCCGCCTTTGTTTGGGTTCTTGTTAGAAAATGTGCTCTATTATAAACCTTGTCAAGTCAAATTTCTCGTCCAGTTTGTATTATGGTACTGAGTAGATGTTGACAGTTATTCAGTGTCAATATCACAATATAATTTTATCCAAAAACAGTGAAAGGACTTTTCAGATATATCAGGTAAAGTCTATGATTACAGCATTTGTTAATTACGGATATTACAGGTTTTACCAATGTGTCCTTAAAGACCAATTAACTGCCATAATTGGCTACAGCAGTTATTTTCAAAGGATTTCAAAAGACTTCTTCCCAATAAGAAATGTGGTATTGCCTTATATAAAAATCTTGAGTTATATATTGAGAATTACTTTAGCAGGAAACCAATACACAATTTTTCCTTCTTCCTCTCACATCGTGTTAATTTTACTGCTCAGCCTTTTCCTCAACACTGTAAGGTCTGGGTCTGTCAGCCTAGTGTTAACTTTGTCTCTGAGCCATTGTATGTGATGCTTATCTGCACAGATGGCCTACTTGATGCCAGGATATCATGACCAGCAAGCTGCATTACACAACTGCCAAAATGCATTAGAGTGCCCACTCACTGTCTTGGTCATGTTGTGTTGCAGAACAGAATCCTTGAGGCCTTTTAATGGGAACCCGGTCTCCCTCGAGATGTAAACAAATGAATTTGCCTGCTCTCATTGCTACATTGATCTGGATTTATGTTACTGACCTCAGAGATAGTCTAATGCCCTTGATTTTGATAAGGACTCTGACATAAAGGGAGGTTAAAAGCTATTAGTTTGTTCTGCGTGTAATGCCTGCATCAATATTCATGATGATACAGGACTCCAGAGACCAAACAGCCTTTCGGTGGATTAAATCCAATTTTACAGAATCATACCATAACAAAACGGCAATCTGTTATATTTAACTGTTTAGTAAAGTAACCTCAGCACACAGTTTCTGGACCATAAAACAATGATAACACATTTATTTCATTCTCTAAAGCGCATTTCATGACACTATTTATGATATGTAATGTATTTCACTTGGAGCCTGGTTAATGAGATCCAGCTCTGATGGGAAAGAGAATCACCTCACATGCCCAGGAACAAATGATTACTCACTAATCACAAGCAAGAAAAGGAGTATGGAGTTAAATCTTAGAAAAGATGAGGGGAAATAATGAAATGGGGAGAAGGAAAAATGTCAGAATAGGTTGATGTAAGAGAAGAGAGACAGGATTAAACTGAAATGCAAAGGGAGCAAATTAGGAAGCCGAACAGAGATTTCTAAATTTCCCATCTGTAAGCTCAGGTTTATTTCAACAATAAAGGGACATTGAAATTAATCAGAAATGATTAGCTTTCAGTTTGAACTACAAAGTGAAATGTATTGATTTATAAATAAAATAAATTGGAGTTTGGACTGATTTGTTGGGTTAAACCTTAAGTCAAGTCTGCATATCTAAAGATCCTGCAAAACACAAGATTTCTTTTATTTCTATTTTTATGATATGTTTATAAAACACACATTTAAGGATTTTTAAAAAATATCACAAGAACAGTACACTGTTGGGGTTTGGTTGTGGTTTGAGGACCCAAATGCAGAGGTAGGGAGGCAGAGGTGAGTTTTTGTAGATTTAATGATTGGTTAACAAACAACTGAGGCAGAAATCCAAAAATCAAACAAGAAAAAAAAAAGGTAAAACAAACCAAAACCATGGAGACTTCAGGGGAAAACAATTATGACACAGTAAGACAGAGTTAGACGAGGAACCAGCACCAAGGAACTGCACAAGGAGAGTATTTATGGCTACCTGAACAAAGAGAGAACTAACGAGCAGATTGGGAGCAGGTGTGAAGAGAGCAGTCTAAGGAGGAAAGGAAAAATGAAACCAACACAAGAGGGCAACAGAAGGCAACAAATAAAAACTTACCTGAACCTGAAATATAACCAGAAAGCACAAGA
Source organism: Cyprinodon tularosa (assembly GCF_016077235.1). Classification (NCBI taxonomy): domain Eukaryota; kingdom Metazoa; phylum Chordata; class Actinopteri; order Cyprinodontiformes; family Cyprinodontidae; genus Cyprinodon; species Cyprinodon tularosa. The sequence goes on along the minus strand of NW_024038531.1, from coordinate 266,670 downwards.
AAAATAAGAATTAGACCAATAACACTAGAAAAAATTTAGCAAAGTTAAACTGAATACTCAAAAGACATACACTGTCTTACCAAATCATTTTTATGGTGATTTTCTTTGGAGGTTTGTGCCATAAAAAACTATTAAATATTTGTGAATTGAAAGGAAAATGAAATTTGATCTACTGCTTTCCGTTTTTGCACAAAAAAAACAAAAAACAAAAACGGAACAGAATCACTAGTGTCACATATATGTGTCACAGTTTGGTAACATAATATGCCTTGATCTAAAAAAATTTTTCAGACTATAATGACACACCTACAGGTGCTGGTCATAAAATTAGAATATCATGAAAAAGTAGATTGATTTCAGTAATTCCATTTAAAAAGTGAAACTTGTATATTATATTCATACATTACATACAAACTCATATATTTCAGATGTTTATTTTGTTTAATTTTGATGATTACAAATGACAACAAATGAAAATCTCAAATTCATCATATCAGAAAATTAGAATATTGTGAAAAGGTTCAAAATTGATGGCCCCTGGTGCCACACTCTAATCAGCTAATTAACTCAAACCACCTGCAAAAGCCTTTAAATGGTCTTTCAGTCTAGTTCTATAGGCTACACAATCATGGGGAAGACTGCTGACTTGACAGTTGTCCAAAAGACGACCATCGACACCTTGCACAAGGAGGGCAAGACACAAAAGGTCATCGCTAAAGAGGCTGGCTGTTCACAGAGCTCAGTGTCCAAGCACATTAATAGAGAGGCGAAGGGAAGGAAAAGATGTGGTCGAAAAAAGTGTACAAGCAAGAGAGATAACCGCACCCTGGAGAGGATTGTGAAACAAAACCCATTCAAAAATGTGGGGGAGATTCACAAAGAGTGGACTGCAGCTGGAGTGAGTGCTTCAAGAACCACCACACACAGACGTATGAAAGACATGGGTTTCTGCTGTCGCATTCCTTGTGTCAAGCCACTCTTGAACCACAGACAGTGTCAGAAGCGTCTAAAGAGAAACAGGACTGGACTGCTGGTGAGTGGTCCAAAGTCATGTTCTCTGATGAAAGTAAATTTTGCATTTCCTTTGGAAATCAAGGTCCCAGAGTCTGGAGGAAAAGAAGAGAGGCACTTCATCCACGTTGCTTGAAGTCCAGTGTAAAGTTTCCACAGTCAGTGATGGTTTGGGGTGCCATGTCATCTGCTGGTGTTGGTCCATTGTGTTTTCTGAGGTCCAGGGTCAACGCAGCCACATACCAGGAAGTTTTAGAGCACTTCATGCTTCCTGCAGCTGACCAACTTTTTGGAGAGGCAGATTTCATTTTCCAACAGGACTTGGCACCTGCACACAGTGCCAAAGCTACCAGTACCTGGTTGAAGGACCATGGTATCCCTGTTCTTAATTGGCCAGCAAACTCTCCTGACCTTAACCCCATAGAAAATCTATGGGGTATTGTGAAGAAGAAGATGCAATACACCAGACCCAACAATTCAGAAGAGCTAAAAGCCACTATTAGAGCAACCTGGGCTATCATAACACCTGAGCAGTGCCACAGACTGATCGACTCCATGCCACGCCGCATTGCTGCAGTAATACAGGCCAAAGGAGGCCCAACTAAATACTGAGTGCTGTACATGCTCATACTTTTCATGTTCATACTTTTCAGTTGGCCAACATTTCTATAAATCCTTTGTTTTTATTGGTCTTCAGTAATATTCTAATTTTCTGATATGATGAATTTGAGATTTTCATTTGTTGTCATTTGTAATCATCAAAATTAAACAAAATAAACATCTGAAATATATGAGTTTGTATGTAATGTATGAATATAATATACAAGTTTCACTTTTTGAATGGAATTACTGAAATCAATCTACTTTTTCATGATATTCTAATTTTATGACCAGCACCTGTACATGCCATCCTGTGGCGTGCTTGGAGTGAGCTGCAGTATTAATTTCCTACCTGTTTTTACCCTCCTTTCATGGCTTGTCTGACTATTCCAAGAGGCAAATGGGGGATTAAATGCAGGGTCTGCCTGTGAGTGTCGAGGCGGACTGTGCGAGGGTTAAAAGTATATTGTTTTGCATGGGTATAAAAACCAATTTTGGTTCCATCTAATCAAATAATCTGTTGTTTGTCCTGTTCCTTACATTATTTGAAAACATATACAGATGCTAACCACTCGATGCGAGTTTGAGGTTCAAACCTGACAAAATCTAAAACAATTGAAGGATGTTAACAATTTTGTACACTCCTGCAGAATGGGCTCAGAAACAGAACTAGGATTTTTGCAGATGTAAAAAGAGTTAGGAAACCTTTGTGTAGTATTTTTGGCACATAGCAAGCAGAAAGGCAAACATAAGATTACCAGTGTTATTTTGGGGGTTGCTAACTAAGTTAAGGAAAACATAAGTAAACCAGTAAGTGTTGTTGTTGTCAGAAAGAAAAACAATCTCTTAATAAGCTAAAGTAATAGTAATGTTAATAGAACAAAGGTTGGTCCATATTACAAATATTTATGATATTTTACTATCAACAAAATTATTTTTAGCTTAATCGTTTCTTAAATACAAGTCAACATACTACTAATTGATAGCGAATTATATAACCTGTAGTATTTGGTTTCTCAAATAAATCTGACAATTCCTCATTGTGTCCTATAAAGCACAAGAGTTACTGTATTTCTGAAATAAAGGAATTTATTCAAATTTTGCCATTTCCATTAGGCTTTTCTAATGTGATACTTGAAAATGTGGATTAGAAGAAGCTGGTGGAAATGCAACTAATGGTGACCACATGGTAACCCATGCTGCTCATGTATTGAGCCGTTGTTTAAAAGGCTAAAACAAACTTTATTTCACTAAAAACTAATATAACACTAACATGTATGTGTTCCCTCATATGATCATTTCATTAGTAAATTTTAACCCATAGAGTGTCAGGTTGTCTCTGTTTCTCTTTCCCATATATTCTCTTCCTGCTCAGTCACTCTTGGCTAGCTTGTCGTCATTACTTTGTTCCCTTCATGTTGTGAGTATTCCTGGTTTTCAGCATTTTTGGATTTTTGTGGATTTATGTTTTTGGATTTTTGCTTTTGTTGAACTTTTGGTAAATTAAAACCTTCAAGTAACAACCTTAAGCTTTGTGTCTGCATTTGGGTCCTGTCAAACATCTTCCTCTGTGAGAACAAGGAGAGTATTTATAGCTGACTGAACAAAGACAGGACTAACGAGCTGATTGGGAGCAGGTGTCAACAGAGACTTTTAGAAAGGTGTTGGGAAAAGGAGACCAACAGAAGAAGGCAACAGAGGGCAACAAAGAAAAACCTAAGAACTCAAATATATCCAGAATACACAAGAAAATAGGAATTAAACCAATAAAACTAGAAAACATGGAGCAAAGTAAACTGAATACTCAAAAGAAAGCTTAACAGAACCAAGACTGTGACAAAGGCTATGTTCACACTGCAGCCCTTCATGTTTAATTCCGATTTTTTAATGAAATCCAATTTTTTGGCGTTGCTGTTCACATTTCCAAATAAATGCGACTGATTTCCTGTGTGAACTGCAGTAATACAACGCAAGTGTCCTGCTTGCGCAGTAGAGGATGCAATGACATCACAGGCCAGCGTGCTCTGTGTTTACTGAAGTAAACATGGATAGACAAGGGTGGTAGTGCCGGAGCGCGTCTAACGATCTTTCCCAACCATAAAAACAATCTTTTCAAGATGGTTAAAAAAAAATACTGCTCTTGAAAAGATCAGATTTGCATCGGATCCAGGACCAGATAGCCAAGTGACCTTGGTCGCATTAAGGTGTTTATATTGTCAGAGTTTGTGTAGCTATTCTACATGATAACTGTCCTCTCATCTATATCTCAGACAGATTAAAAAACTAATTTTCAATACATAAATATTCAATTTCTCCATATTGAAGTATGCTTCCAGCTCCTTGTGTGAAGTTTTTCATATTATGTTATAATCTACACTTATGAAGTGTTGTGGATTCATTGGAAGCTATTTCTTTCCACTTCTTACATCTCTGGCTCATTGGGGCATGACGATTGAGAATATAGTAGCATCTGCCTGCAAGGTTTGCATTTGTGACATTGTTGGTTTTGTGCATGATATTATTGGACTAGAGTGAAGGGTAAAGCATGAAAACAAATAAACTGGTATTGTGTTTTGGTTCTATTCAATAAACTTGCATGTGTTTTGTTAGATTACATTAGATCAGTCAATTTTTTTCCCCTGTTGAAGCAGTTTTTCTTACCTTTCCTTTTTTTTTCTCAAAAGGCCAGGGGTTAGTTTCAATAAGCAGGTTTTCTGTTAACTCTGAAAAGTTTTCTAAACCTGAAATAAGGGAAACTCTGAGTTTACTTAACCTCTGTTTCAGTCAACGTTTTAACATTCAACTGGTCGGGAGCAGCATCACGTTCAGTTATAGTTTTGTGAATAAAAGAAATCATTCACGAGGTCCAAATTAGGTTTTAAAAACAAACATTGCATGCCCAAACGTCTCTCCCTGAACGTGGTTATGCTGGAAAGGTCTTCCTCTTATAAGGGATTTTTTTCTTCTCCACTATCGCTGCATGCATGATATGAGATATATACGAGATATCTTGCAAAAATATTTGACAAATAATCTTGTCCAAATGTCCTAAGCTTGAGGAAACATCTTAGGCCATTACTGACATAAAGGTAATTTTACAATATGTTACCAGTTATGGTAGCTGAGTTAATGTATCAGACATATTAAAGATGTTTGATATGTGGCATAAATAAGAAAGTAATCATTTGCATAGCTCGAAAACATAAAATCCAAATGAGAATTCTAAAGTGAAAGTGTGAACATCAAGATACAAATACTTTCTGAGCCACAGCAAAATTTCCTAATCTTTTTGTATCATGAGTGACACGAAACCTCAAAGAACTGGTGTTCTTGCTCTCTAAAAATCTACTTTTATGACCACAAAATTTTTTGTAGACTCTAAATTCTTCAATGAAGAGACTTCAATTTCAATGCTGTTTGGTAAAATAAAATAGCATTTGCACATTTGCTGGCATTATAGAGATATATTCTGAATACTATGATTTATTTGTAACCTTTGTATTTTATTCTGAAGTGCTATCTGTAAAAGCCACAAAAGGTCCTTGGCAACTGTAAGATATTATGATAAATTAACAGGTAATTAAATTTATGTTCTGACTAGGCAAGCTAAAGAGAGCAAACCACTTTCTGAAAATTGAAGAAGTGTAAACATCGTCCCCAAGGGACATGCAAACAGAATAGGAGCACACACTGGCTTTTATTCATTTCTATTGGGTGACAGAGGTAATTGAATTCAGTCTGGAAACCATTACGATTATTTATGACTTCCTTTCTTCAGCTGAAACATAAGAAGAGAAAAAGAAACTGCACTTGCTGGTATATTTTAGCAAAACTAGTATATGCCAATGTAACCCTGCATGAGCACAGCTTGGGAACTCAGTGGGGGATTTCAAATCTCCTTTACTGCTCATTTTGTTTGAAAATAGAATCTTCAGATTTGCAGCAGAAAAGGAAGAATAATATAAGGGTTCCAAGCCATTATTTTCTTTAGTTTTATGCTGTTTTTTCAGCATGTGGTTTATTCAACATCTTTATGATGCAGAACTAAATTTAATCAAGCTCTCAAATCAAAGGAAATAACTTTTCTTTGATACATTTGTTGCTGTGCTCATATGACTACCTATTCAATAACTGAGGAGCAAAAAGTTTTTGAAATTGAACAGTTGAATCATTTTGTCGATATATTGTTTTTAGCAAAAATCTGATTATTGTGATTAATGATTAACTTGCTAAAAAATTGTAATCAGATCACACCACTTAAAAAAAATTATATATATATATATATATATATACATATATATATATATACATACATATACCCACATGCAGTTGCTTCAAACCAGCCCTTTGCAATTGGCTGCTGGACTTGTGTCCTCACTCAGATGGCACACTAATGCGTCCCCAGGTTCACCACCAATCACATCCTTGAGTTTGCAGACAACATGATGTTGGGCCTCATCAGAGATGCAACAACCTGGACTACAGAGAGGAGGTTGAGCAGCTGGTGGGCTGGTGCAGAGATAACAGCCTGATCCTTAACGTGGAGAAGATTAAGGAGATCATCGTTGACTTTAGCAAAAACCGAACTACCCATGCTGCACTGCTTATCAACAGCTCAGCTGTAGAGGTACTCAGTAGCATCAAATTCCTGGGGGTGCACATCACAGACAACCTCACCTGGACTGTAAACACCACCTCACTGGTCAAAAGGGCACAGAAGCACTTGTACTTCTTCTGGAGGATGAGGAGAGCCCACTTGCCCCCGCCAATCCTCACAACCTTCTACAGAAGCACCATAGAGAGCGTTCTGACCAACTCTCTCAGTATGTGGTGTGGAGGCTCCAGCGCCTCAGACTGGAAGAACGTGAGAGGAGTGGTGAGAACAATAGAGAGGATCATAGGAGCTCCACTCCATTAAAGACATTTCATCCCAGTGCTGTGTGTCCCGAGCCAGTAACATCATCAGCGACCCCTCATACCCCCAAAATCGACTATTCGCCCTGCTGCCCTCTGTGAAAAGGCTTTGTGGCATCTGCTGCAGGTCCAGCAGTTTCTGTAACAGCTTGTTCCCCACTGTCATCAGACTTTTGAACTGTTAAAAAAAAAAAGACACAAGACTGCATCAAACTGATGACATCATACCAATTAAAACTCAACTCAAAAATGTTCTTGTACTGCATCTTTGAACCTTATATATATATATATATATATATATATATATATATATATATATATATATATATATATATATATATATATATATATATATATATAGATAGATAGATAGATAGATAGATAGATAGATAGATATAAGTAAGGCCAGTCAATGCAATTATTATTAATTGTTACTATTGGTTTGGCTTGCCAAAAAAATCCAATCGTTTGGATGATGGTTGCGTCTCATATAACTAAAATAATGCTGGAAGTTTCATTTTTTACAGTCTTGACAAAAAACCTTAAAAAGTCCTTCATAAACAGTAATACCACCTTAAGTGTTATGACACAGGAAAGAAGGACCCAGTATTTAAAGCGAGACAGACAATGGGATACTTCAAAGCGGCTAGAGGGTCCATCGCTGCAAACTCTGTTTGTGGGCTGCCAACAAGATGTGGCAGGCGCCACCCATAGAGCCATAGATGCTGCAACCCCGGAGGACGAGGAGGAGTGCAAGCCAGGTTAGGAAAATAGAACAGGAATTCTCAGAGATCTAAGAGTCTTAATCCTGGTCAGGTATACAGATCAGAACAGGATCAGGCTGGTTCGGGATTCCAGGGTCCACAGACAGTTCAGACAGTCTGTTCAGACAGGAACAGGCTGGGCCAGCAGTTGAGAGGCACAACAGGTCAGGATCAGGAAATCAGAAACACCATGGCATGCTAAAAAAAACACTCTCTCTGCTGGCCAGTGAGAGCGAGATAATCTGACCCTGATAGCTGGATGCCAGTACATTAAATAGAGGCAGCAGCAGGTATCTTGTCTCATTCCAAGAACATGTCAACTCAATTCAACATGCTAAATTACTTGTAAGTTAAGGTTTAGATAGCTTTGTATGGCATTGGATTGTGTAGGGGGTGTAACCTTCAGTGCTTAATCACATTCTACTGCAAAAGACCTGTTTTGCAGAATCTTCCTGGTTATAGAACATCTTTCTTGTTTTTATTTATATCAATCATTGTCCAGGGTGGAAACTCTGAGTTTCCGGTTAATAAAAACTGCTGTGAGTCAGTTTAATCAACTCTTAGATGGTCCACTCACAGTTGAAAAGCCATTATCAGTGCAGCCCATTATCGAAAAGTCACTAGACAACAGGCAAAAGGAAGTCACTTTTTCAACCAAAAAAAAGGACTTCCTTGCTGCTCGAGTTACTGCATACGTGTAAAACCTGACTTATTCAATGAAAAGTGTTGTTTTCAGTTAAACACAAACATGAGCTGTGTGTGTTGCTCATCATTCTTAGAGTGAATGTTGCTCTTGTTTAAGTGGATGTCTTCAAAATTGATCTGTATAGTTCTCCGTTTACTTAAAATATGAATGCATTCTGTGAACCCCATTCACTGAACACATTCATGCACAACACTGAATGGGTTGCCACAGCCTGTTGTAACAACCTGAACATTACGGGTTTATTTCTTGAATAGTAGTGGATCAATGTATCCTTTTCAGGTAAAATCACCAGGTGAAAATGAAGTCTAAAAGTCTTCTAAAACTAATGGGGTTCCTTCTCAGTTTGACTCTGTTTTCCTTTACACAGTAAATAATAAGTGTCTGTTTGGATGTTATCATCCAAAGCGGCTGCGGTTATCAGTCCCATATAATGGTTTCACATTCTATCAGTAGGGTCAGTAGGTTGTTATTGCTGACTAAATCCTAATCCCATTCCTAAAGTAATTCCTTTTTCCCCCAAAAAACGAATTAATCTATTTATGTGTAATCTGAAAATCATTTTGTTAGTGCATCATGTACTGTAAAAATAAATAAATGAAAACAATTTTCCGCATGTCACATGTCAAATAATTAAGTCTTTCTGAAATAATGCCTGTCTTTAATAAAATCCTCATCAAAAGGACAATGTTTGTTGTCCCTTTGAATATGTTTTTTTTATCTACAAAACAACGACAAAAACGTTCTGACTAATTCAGGAAATAAAATTATGTGATTAGCCCTAATGAGAGCGAAGGCAGAAGAGTTTACTGAACAAATCCTGCTCCTGATCAGGTTAGCGCTGGACAGAATGTTACCACGGTAACAGAAACAGAGGTTGAGTAAACTCTGAAAGGGAGAACTGAGTTTCCCTTTAGAAAACAAAGTCTTCAGAAAACCTGCGTACTAAAACAAACCCCTGCTTTTTGAAACAGACCACTGGAAGAATGGATGATATGTTGAGACATGGTCCTTGATATTGGTAATTTGTTTGCACAATATCTATCCTGATATGTGAAGTCTTAGAGGGTACTAGGGGTGGAGTTAAGGTAAAAGTGGCCTTAGAAAAATAAATAAATAAAAAATGCAGCTAGAAAAAATTTCTAAATGAAAAAGGTAAACAATCATTTATAGGACACATGTCCAAAAAAATTATGATGACCATCGAGTGGACTCTTTGTCTGTACAGTGAAACTTAGTAAAGATTAGTCAGAAAAATAAATGCTTATCTTAAAATGATAAATGTGTACACTGTGGTATTACATTTTTTTCCCTTTTTTACCAGGAAAGCGTAACTTACCCTAGACGTCCTGTGATTTTTTTTATCAGTAATTTTTATTTGTTAAGAAATGTTTATTACTATGGTGTAAGTACCAACCACTGACTAACATTGGTTGTTATTTTCATAATCGAATGTTTAATTATTTTTTTAGGGACAAAAAATGACAAATCCCAAAAATCAAATACATTAAAAAATTTGAAATATAATTCTGTAAATGAATAGACTAATAATTCTTAAAATAAAATGATAAATAAAAACATTTATAAATGCAGAAATAAATGCATTTGTTTTGGTCATCTACACAATCTATGCACCACACAATGCAAAGGAAACCTGACTATGGAAAAGTCTTTGGACCAAGCATGTGGGGTTTACCTGGCAGCTGAGTTTGATCAAGGTCAGATCGAATTCAGATTTCATTGGAATGAAATTGAAACCTTACTGGGATCACCTCCTCCAAGTGGTACAGTTCTTTTTGTCCACACAACATTGTGATTGCTGTGTTTACATCAATGCAAATGTAGGTGTTAACATGCTCTGAGCGTCTAGTATTTAATCCATTCATTTAGGATGCAACCTTGTCAGAGTATATTGCATTACAGTATATTGCACTTTAAAGAAAAAGGTGGGGTATTGATAATACCATAGTGTTTTGAAGAAAAGTTAACAGCAAATAATATTAGTATTTTGGATTTATCATAAAAGAATCTAGTCCAAAAGCCCTTAAGATTAAACCACAGATAAAGTTTAGCTTGCATACGCCTGTGCAACTTAAGTTTCCTTATTTCCATATTTGCACCAGATGTTTGCTGCCTAAACCTTTTTTTACCACCAGGGCTGTGCAAACAGACTATATGTGCAACCGGTTATCAGTTTTAAGTACTAACACACATACACACACATAACCAGAGAGACCATGCACATAAGAGAAGCAGAGGAACAACACAGATGGTTTGTTTGAAAGGAGACAGCAGGGGTATCACCCTTAATCCACCTACACACTGCTTTGCTGAAAGAGTAAAACAACTCCAGGCCAATTAAACAGCCATGCAAAGAAAGCTTTTATACTGCTGACCAAAACTGGTGTATGACTGGGGAACGGTAAACATTCAAAGATTTTCTAAATGTTATAGGTAAAAACAAAATGAAGGGGAAATTATTCTTTTACTTAAAAAAGGAGATAATGGCTCACAATGTTATAGTCTTTCTGGATTATTGCCTTCAACATTTTGCCACGCTTTTGTTTTTCATTACCCCCTAATAAAATATTTCATTAATCTAATGACCATGTAATTTGTTACAAGACATTTCTGGTGGAATGCAACACCTCTACCACCTGCCAAGCATTATGGTAGCCTGTAAAAATACGGCTTTTAGTAAATAATGCTTTTAAAGTCATCTATCACAACACCCAAGATTGACTACCAGCCAATGAACCATGTGTTAAGTTTTTTTATTTTATTTTTTTATTTAGGTTCAATATTTACTACATTGCCGAAACCATTGTTTCATATAACTTCAAACACATAAGAATCCTTAGTGTATAATAAGATGTTGGCCCACCTCTGTGGCTGTGGAGGGTTTTCTTCTGGCATCCTATTTTGCAGGTTAAGGGGTTAGGTTAATTGTGAGTTTTTTTCAGTTTTTTTAGAGAACATTTGGGAGGCCCTACAGTATACTAAACTTAGAAAGAAAGGCATGGTACTGACTCTTCTCTATAATTCAGTCCAAAGGACGGGGTTATGGTCTGGCTCTCTGAGGACCAATCAAGCCATTTTTGTACCTTATTTCTGGTGCTTGAAATGAACCTCTACATGTTGGAACAGTAAGTGGTTAACACCAACTGCTCCCAAATAGTTTGGAACATTTAGATTTTCAAAATGTCTTGATACTGTATGTTGATGCTATCAGATTGTCTTCTCTTTTTCCAAAGTGACAGTTACTTCATAAAAAAGCCAAACATAATCACCATCACATAATCACATTTGTTGAAGTGAAAACCATTGTCCGTGCAAATGCTAAATCCAAAGTGTTCCATTGCACGACCATAAAAATGTTTACAAGTTGTCATTTAAGACAACATATTTACATATCTCTAGTGTTTTAACCAAAACTTAAGCCAATAGTTAAAACAGATCTGAAGACAAATCTTAATTTGGAAGGTTTACATACTTTCAACTAAAGGACAGAGCTCTGCACAAAAATCCTTTTATCCCAGGGTAATGGTCTTACACATATATGTGAAGACTGCCTCCGCCACAAAATTTAAAACAAGTTGATATAGTGGTGTTTTAGTAACATGATAGCCATATACAGAAAAACAAAAATAATTAAAGTTTTATTTTGAAGGAGTGAGGATATCTCATAGATATTTTAACTTACTGTTAAAACTTTATTTTAACCAAACAATGAGTGCATTGCTGTTTATCTCAAATTGAGTATAGGCATCCACAGTTAATTATATTCCGGTAACACTATGCATATCCCAACAAGACATCTGCTAACCAAAATCTGTTTATGACAGAGATTATGTTGAGCTCACTCTAAGCTCATTAAACAAGTTTTAAACACATGATCATACTTAAAAAGTTTCTGTTCCTCAAAGTTTTAGAGAAGCAGTTTACTTCCATTGGTATAAATGCATTGTGGTCATTTAACTTTTAAATGCTGTTGATCATTGTTTTAATCCTCTCAAGAAAGAGGAAGCATAAACTACCGTACAGAGATCATTTGATCGCAGACAGCATCCTCTGTAATGTGAAGGATATTCTAAGATGGTTTGAATTTATACTGTTACAACTAACATTACACCCATTGACATCACCCTAAGGCATGGTGAAAAACAAGCAGTAAAAGAAGGCTTACCACCACCAGTCGATGCTGATCGTACCTATTTATAGGCTAAGAGAACGTTGAGCATTTAAGTAGGGAAGGTGCAGACAGATGCAGGGAGCTAAAGCAGAAAAGAGATCAGTGACCAGGAGGTTGGAGTGATGATTCTTTGAAGAATCCTTGAAAGTAGATTTACTGTAAGATTCAGAGAAAGTTGAAACCTGTACCAAGGGATAGAAAGGGCCTAGCAATCGTGAACGACAATGATAAGAAATATCCACCAAGATTTGAGGATGGAGCTACACCTATAAGAAATTAATTGGATAAGCGGTCTAAATGACATTGTGTTAATGGGAATTATCTACTGTGGCAATCTTGCATAGTCCCACAAGAATACACACCTCAAGGTCTTATCTTTGAGATGGCAAGCATGAAACTTTGCATAGTTGACAACCTATGAAATGGACAGCGAAGATGCTCTGTGGTGATAACTGCAGTGATAGGCTGTGAGTATAGATCTGTCATAATGCACTTGACATGATGAGCCTTAGCTGCAATGTGCCTATCATGTGTCCGCCTGCAGTGATGTGCTGACGGTGAGACAGTCATTAGGAAACTTCAAAACGTTTATCAAAACCATAAAACAAAACTGAAGCACGGGGCTGTGGAGCTGTGGAATTGGGCACTGCCCAATAACTGACACTCTGGTTTGACAGTATAGTCCTTCATTTAAATTATAGGCAGGATCAGCCAATTTACCACCAACGAGATGCAGCCCTAAGCCGCCCAAAGTGTCCCCGATGCTGCAGCCCCGGAGAACATGCAGGCACCTGATCCAGGTCAAGGGAAAACAGAACAGGCAAAAACAGTACAGGAATCCAGGAGGCCTACGCTCCATCAGAGGTTCCGACCCCAAACAGGAACAAAGGGATTCAGGCTTCCAGGAATCCTCAGAATATGAAGGCTGGTTCAGAGTCCCGTACATCGTGCAACAAGCTCAGACAGAAACGCACAGACAGGCAGAATCCAGTAGGAGTCCAAAGGATGTGTGCAAATTCTGAATCCAAACTGTTCCATTGCAAGACCAGAAAAATGTTTGTCATTTAAGACAACACATTTCCATATCTCTAGTGCTTTACACTACACACCATTATAATAGACTTGGATTAAGGTAACTGTTCATGGACACCCGTCATGTGAAGAGATGGATTTTGAACAGAATGACTAAGACACAAATTCAAATTTTGAGGGATAAACCAATACTTTGGAGAATACAGTGTATATGACAGGATCAGAAAGACTGGGACAGCAGCTTTACACACAAACAGGGTAGTAGAATAAACATAATTTATCTAAAATTGTTTCAGTTTAGGAAAGGCTTCAATTGGAGTATAATGTATGAATTTTACACCATGATAAAAAAGAAAAAAATCATACTGCATATTTAAAAACTTTTGCCTCAGAGTATTCTTTAGTGTGCTTTATGAAATTATCTGAATACTTAAAACATCCATGGATAGTTGATACTGACAACACATTAAGTACATACTGAAGGTTTTTATTTATTTCAAATACACAGTTGCTCTTGTTAATAAAGTGTGATTGCATACACAATCGGTTTGTGGGCTAACTGCTCAATGAATATAATTAGTTGTGTGCTTCTTTATTAAGGCCCCTTTCTCTATGTGTGTAAACACAATAGCAATTTTCAGGTGTCTTTGGTTAGCTATATGATGCCACTGGAGATTTAAAGTTTTAATATTGTCAGCTAATTTGTGCTTACTGTGTAAGGTTTATTGACACATTGTACATTTGCTTAAAGATTGGTTATTTATCATTTTTTTGTATTTATACCTTAAATGAATTGATAACTTCATTCAGACACCTTCATGTTGCACTTAAACACAGTGTTTGAGGCTTAATTCTACCAAGAACAGTTACAAAATATATTTTTTTTAATAAATCAAGTTGGAGTATTTACTAGATTTTGATTTATGATTAGGTTTTTCCTGACTGGTGTTACTGTTAAATATAATAAGCATTCAACAGAATAGCTATAAATATAAAATGATTAATCTGAAATAATTACTATCATTAGCATTCTGCTAAAAGATTTTTTTTATCTTGTTTATGTTAAACTAGAGTTTGAAAGATTGCTCTTTGTGGAATTATTGCCTGTCTATTGGCAACGTGGAGTTTATCTGATCATCTCAAATCACTAGGTAAAAGCTGGAAATACATTTTTAGACATGGTTGATTTATCTGGTTACTGCAACATACCTGCTCACATCAAAACCGTTGCAGAACTGATACAGATTGGCAATATAGAAAGGCTTTTATTTTTTCTGTGTCAGCAGCACTGCTTGCAAATGGTATCTGAAATTCCTTTGATAAAAATACAAACTCAGCCTCTGCAATCTCTCTGCTTGATTCAGAAATATAAAAGAAAACAACACAATCCTCCCTGTCAAAATGTCTTTGACAGAAAAATTGTTCTTGTCAAAGATAATTGCCTTTCCTCTTTGGCAATGTTTCCTTGCTGTATGCATTTTTGGCAAACATGACAAATATTGAATATTAACATTGAATTATTCTACGCATGCAGCTGTGACTATTTCATTGGTCTTTGTTAACACAAGATTTGGAAAACTATTCACAGTAGCTTAAAAAAATGTCAAGACCCCATTTCTCTGAAATTGCAGATTACGTAAACTGCTATCTATGAAATCAGCCACAGATGCTGGAGGACGCAAAACTAACTCTGGAGGAGATCATCTGTTTGGTTTACATGTGTGGCTCTGCTGAACGAAGAACTGTTTTTCATTTTAGAAAATGGCTCTATGGTGCAAGGCAAAGAGCAAGAAACTGGTGGTAGTAGAGGGGCTTTAAGAATGGGGGACCTGGCAATGTTTAGCAATGAAAAGGGTGTAAAATTAAATTAGTATGCAAAAATGTCCTTCAAACATAATGTCTAAATCTAATACATAGAATACATTCTGAATGTGTTGTGAATTCTGTAATATATATATATATGCTTTTTTTTTTAGCATTTTCATTGTAGATTCTAGTCATTAACGTAAATATTATTTCATTGATAGCTGATTTCCCTCAGACTCATGTATCTCTGTATGCAAAACAATCTCCTAAGGATTAATTTGTGTCGGTATCCTTAGCATTACTGTGATTAAATACTTTTATCTTGTCCATGGATATAATCCAATTAAATCTCTACAATTAGCAGAGTAAAATACTTTCACATACATATTAAGTGATTCATATATTTGTTTGTTTTTAATGAAATGTGAATACTGAAAAACACTAATTTAAACCTTATTACTTTTAAACCTTTTTTTACACAATTGCATACACATTTCGTAAGGGTGTGTGTAAGCTTCCTGTCACACAGAGGATCTTTGCTGGTGGCTGGACTGACCCATGTTGCTGCACACATTGGTCAATCAAGGTAACTAGTGTATATAAGGAGGCAAAAGATCATCTTTTTTTTTTTTATATACAGTGTCCTGTCTGGCAAGGTGGCAATAAGAATAATTGTCTTGATGCCAAAAGGAGCCCAACAGATTTTACTTTCACAAGTGTAGCGGTATGGCAATTGCCATACTGCTCCACTTGTTTCATGTATATAAATTGCTTTATTATAATTATGCAGGGAGTTTTACAGTTCATATGGACACTGCAATGTAAGTAGAGCAGAAAAACAGAAGAAGAAGAAGGAAAAAGAAAAAGAAAAAAAAGGACAAAAGATGAAAGAAAGAGGAGATAGGAAGGAGACAATGACAAAGCATTTTCAGTCTGCTTCATCACCTGCAATGAGAAGAAAAAAAAGAACAGCACAACCAAAAGACATGGTACGAGATATACAATAAAGCAAACACCTTGAAACTATCGTTAAAGTAATATTATTAAGTCTGACATGTACTCTGTGTTACCTGAAGATATGAATGTGGGGTTTCTGTTTGGAAGTGAATCTCTAAGTACCTGAAGCCTAGCACCTGTAGTTGTTTGTGAGGGTGAACTTGTGCATGTAAAGTTTTAACCATAAAAAAAATGCTCAATAGTGGTTGTGGAGAGCCGGAGAGGCACACCCCCCCAGAGCACTGAGTCCAGCGCCGGGAGACCCAAAGCCCCAGGCGCCCAAAGGGACCCCAGAAGCGAAGGCACCAAGGCGGGGCCAGCCCAGGAAATCAGACCCCCACCAAGGGAGGAGGAGAGACAGCCACGAAGAAGCCCCCCAGCCACCGCCATGCCGGCGCCCCGGGGAGCCGCGGGGACGAGTCCGCGGGCCCCGCCGGCAGCCGGCCAACCCGAAGTAGGGCCGGGCACCGAACACCAGCCCCCCCACGGCACCGACCGAAACGCCCCAGCCCCACAGAGCACCGAAACACGCCCCGCCCCCCGGCACCAAGCCCCGGCAAAAGATCATCTATCTGCTGAATGATTACCCTTGATGGTATTCCAGCCAAAGACCTAAACCAGGAATATCTTTCAAGTTGAAATGTGTCTTCTTGTAAATCTCTTTTAATGTGGACTCTGTTATTGTTCCAGACAACCGCTGAACCTCAATTCCTCGTTGATCTTCATGGAAAAGGTCTTACCTGTGAGCAGTTGTTTTCAGTCTTCTTCACCTGTCTGCCTTCTCTCTAGCAGAACATTTCTGGCTAGTACCAATGCTCTCACTCACATTCTCCTAAACCTCTGAATTTCAGTCTGCAAAGTTAGCTGAATCAAACACCTACAGATCCATGCTACCTCCCCCTCATCTCTCAAGTAGGCTAATCAATCAGTCATCAGTTGTCATCAACCAACTCATTCCTGATCTGTCTGTTTGTCTCCCCTCACACCAACCAGAAAGTTCAAATGACTTCCTGCAGTTCTCCGCTCCCAGATTCTTGTTGCTTTTGTAAATAAAATGTTAAAATTCAGTGGTTGACCGTGTGGTTATGGATGTGGGTCAAAAAACAACAAACCAACATGATAAATTTTGCATATCACTTCAAAAAAGTGGTTATCACTGGTGACTGGGGGAGTTTTCTCAAGGAAGGGGGGCTATAAACTCACAAATAATAGTTACTAGTATAAATAATTTCCTCAGTTGATTGCCTTCCTTTACCTTTCTTAAGGATTCATAACAGCCTTTCAAGAAACTTGTTACATTGTATTTTGTAATACTTTCAGATAAGATACCTCTGTTCTATCAACATTTTTGCATTTTAAAATGTAAACCAAAACTTAAGCCAATTTTTAAAACAGATCTGAAAACAGATCTTAATTTGGTAGGTTTCAATACTTTCAATTAAAGGACAGAGCTCTGCACAAAAATCCTTTTATCACAGGGTAATGGTCTTACACATATATGTGAAGACTGCTTCTGCCACAAAATTTGAAACAAGTTGATACAGTGGTGTTTTAGTAACGTGAAAGCCATATACAGAAAAACAAAAACATTCAAGTTTTATGGAGTGAGGATATCTCATAGATATTTTAACTTACTGTTAAAACTTTATTTTACTCAAACACTGAGTGTATTGATGTTTATCTTAAATTGAGTATAGGCATCCACAATTAATTATATTCCGGTAACACTATGCATATCCCAACAAGACATCTGCTAACCAAAATCTGTTTATGACAGAGATTATGTTGAGCTCACTCTAAGCTCATTAAACAAGTTTTAAACACATGATCATACTTAAAAAGTTTCTGTTCCTCAAAGTTTTAGAGAAGCAGTTTACTTCCATTGGTATAAATGCATTGTGGTCATTTAACTTTAAAATGTCGTTGATCCTTGTTTTAATCCTCTCAAGAAAGAGGAGGCATAAACAACCGTACATAGATCATTTGCTCGCAGACAGCATCCTCTGTAATGTGAAGGATATTCTAAGATGGTTTGAATTTATACTGTTACAACTAACATTACACCCATTGACATCACCCTAAGGCATGGTGAAAAACAAGCAGTAAAAGAAGGCTTACCAC
Source organism: Cyprinodon tularosa (assembly GCF_016077235.1). NCBI lineage: Eukaryota > Metazoa > Chordata > Actinopteri > Cyprinodontiformes > Cyprinodontidae > Cyprinodon > Cyprinodon tularosa. Next base: position 248,531 of record NW_024038531.1, on the reverse strand, counting down.
CACCAGTCGATGCTGATCGTACCTATTTATAGGCTAAGAAAACGTTGAGCATTTAAGGAGGGGAGGTGCAGACAGATGCGAGGAGCTAAAGCAGAAAAGAGATCAGTGAACAGGCAGTTGGAGTAATGATTCTTTGAAGTATCCTTGAAAGTAGATTTACTGTAAGATTCAGAGAAAGTTGAAACCTGTATCTATGAAATGGAAAAGGCCTAGCAATTGTGAACGACAATATCCACAAAGTTCTGAGGATGGAGCTACACCTGTAAGAAATTAATTGGATAAGCGGACTAAATGACATTGTGTTAATGGGAATTATCTACTGTGGCAATCTTGCATAGTCCCACAAGAATACACACCTTAAGGTCTTATCTTTGTGATGGAAGGCATGAAACTTTGCATACTTGACAACCTATGAAATGGACAGCGAAGATGCACTGTGGTTATAACTGCAGTGATAGGGTGTGAGTGTAGATCTGTCATAATGCACTTGACATGATGAGCCTTAGCTGCAATGTGCCTATCATGTGTCCGCCTGCTGTAATGTGCTGAGGGTGCGTTGCATCCGCTGTGATGTGCTGAGGCCGAGATGCGCACGCCATGATGTGTTTAGAGCTCCAAGTGAAATGCCCGCCAAGATGGGTTTAAGACATGATTTCCCTGCTGAGAAGCGATTAGGAGGCTGCAATGTGCATAAGGCTCGGAGTGAAACGGCCGACACGGTGTACCCCACCAATATGGCTTTAAGGCTTGAAGTAAAGATCATGCTCATGGGTCGAGAGTGTAATGCTCCCACCGAGGGGTTTTTAGGATGTGATTCAAAAAAAAAAAAAAAATGATGTGATTCACCCTCCAAGATGGTTTTAAGACAAGATGCGCCCACCGAGGGGGATTTAGGACCCGTTGTGCCAGCTGCAATGCGTTAAGGCAGTTGAGCCCCGCCCCCGTGGTGATACGCTAAGGATATAATCTAAAACGATGCACCCGCTAGAAGGGTTTAGGATGCGATTGCCAGCTGAGATGGGTTTAGGACCAATGAGCCCAACGAAATGGGTTTAGGACATGATGCACCCGCCGAGATGGATTTAGGACGATGCATTGCGCTCAGGGCATAGAGTGAAGTGGCCGCCATGATGAGCCTGCCAAGATTTAAGGTCTAATGTGTCAGCCAAGATGGGTTTAGCTAGGCTGTGCTAAGGGCATGAAGTGAAGCCCTCGCCGAGATAAGTTTGGGCCGTGCAATACTCCCACTGGGGGCGGGGTTGAGGGCACCATAATTAGCCCGCCCCGATGGGTTGAAAGCCCATAATGCACCCGCCATGATACGCCTTCTCTAATGTCACATTACTAATTTTTCCACAAGCTTGTGAAAACTCAAAATGTATGAATGAAGCATTATTCCTATTAAATGTTAAACGGCAGTAAACACGGTTAATTTTTCTAAGAATATGTAAGCCACCCCAAAGGATTGGACCATGACTCATGATGTAGTTTAAATATTACAAATTTTGAGTTCCCACCAGGGATTTGTCATAAAACGGGACAGATGGACCCAATATTCAAGGTCAAACAGTCAGACGAGATGCAGCCTTCCAGGCTGCATCTCTTCAGCCTCTCTTCAGCCATCTCCATCTCTTCAGCCATCTCTTCAGCCTTCCAGGAATCCTAAAAATATGAAGGCTGGTTCAGAGTCCCGTGCGTCGAGCAACAAGCTCAGACAGAAACGTACAGACATGCAGAATCCAGTAGGAGTCCAGAGGATGGTTCAGGCGAACAGATAACACAGTGACAGACAGGGCCAGTGGGTAAGAGGGAACGGTATCAGGAAATCAGAATCACAAAGGAAATGCTGAAATGCTCTCACCACTGGTTAGGGATTAAACTTGCCTGAAGGCACTGTTCTCCAGAATAGTCTCCTCTCTGAAACAGGGACATGAACCTTGGACAAACTAAAACTAACAAATCAGAACCCAAAGACTTCAAACAAGGAACAAACAGAAAGCAAATAAACAATGACCTGGCCTCGATAGCGGTATCGAGCCCAATATAAAGGAAAAGACGCAGGTGGATGTGATCAGTGAAAATTAGAAAACAGGGCAGAGTTAGGCAGGCAGAGATGGCAAAAGTACTCACTTTCCGTACTTGAGTAAAAGTACAGATACTTGTGTTAAAAAAGTAAAAGTGGAAGTACTGATTAAACTTCTTAACTCAAGTAAAAGTCACAAAGTACAGGCTTGTAAATTTACTTAAAGTATAAAAGTAAAAGTAGAAACCACTTTTTTCATGCCGTTGCCTACATTTTAAATGGATGTCTGCCAATAGGACTAGATCTCCGTTGTGTTCATTTTCAATCATCTCATCGTCCATACTACCATTCTAACGCCACCGCCACCAAGCTGCAATGATTTGCCGCAAATGAATACTGCAGACTCTGTCGATTCATCTTGTAGTGGTGCGTCAAATGCAATGTAGATTCCCATCCAATTAGATTGAATTTGGTATTGATGACGTGAAAAATAATAACTGTAACTCCATTGAAATGATTCAAAACTAAAGTAACGAGCCAATTTTTTTAAATGTAAGGAGTAGAAAGTACAGATATTTGTGTAAAATGTAAGGAGTAGAAGTAAAAAGTCGTCATAAAAATAAGTAGTAAAGTAAAGTAGAAATATCAGAAAAATCTACTTGAGTACAGTAAAAAAATTTTTTGTTAAAAGAAGTCGCATTGTGTATTTATATGCTAACTTTGAAAGCCCTAATTGCATGAATTTTTTCTGTGTTCTCATTGCCAAGCTTTTTTATAATGACAACTCATGATAAGTTAAAATATCACCTGCAGCTTAGCATTATTCTCTCACTACGCAACACTGGCCTCATGGAGGGGGGCATCAAAAGGGAGACTGGAGGGGGACACCATTAGAGAGAACTTTTCATGACCTAATATTTTAGGATTGCTTATGTATAATAATATGCTTTATATATTTTTTTTAAAAATATGTGATTATAACTTATTGGGATTATTCACAAACCTAATTTTACTCTGTTCCTTGGTGCCCTAAACAGTGCTTGACGCACATGGAAGGAGACGCATCCTGTTAAGATATTATTGTTAAAGGGACATGGCTCTTTTTCAAACTGAAATTGTTTAGAATAATATGGTTTCATGTTACTTACTTTGGCTCTTATAGATTGAGAAGATATAGCTACATTACACAGTAGTTGCTTTCCTTCTATTATCTTCTTGCGAAGCATATTAAATAATGAGATGTAAGATGGCATCCACACCCACTAATGACTTTAAGATATTATATATCTTCCTGAACAATTGAAATTTCAATTGTGCTGTTCAGAATTATTGACACAATTGATACGGTTTAAGGTCCTTCTCACTCTGTGTCTGATGTTGCTTGTGAATTAAGTTAAGCCTAAAACATTTTCTGAGTAATGGTGAAAATGTGGCCAAAAAATATTGTAATATACTATATAAAATGTGTTCTACTATACATTATAATATCTTACCAGACATTTTACAATTAAAAACTAAAAATGTATGAGAGACACAGAGAATAGGGTATGTTCCATCAATCTGGTGCTGTGACAGAAGTTGACAGCTTGTCACTTAATATGTGTTGAGTCAGCAGAATAAAAAAATTATGTAGCTTCCTAGATTTTCTAAAAGACAAACCAAGCGAGTTAAAAGCAGCTAGGCAGTGCTTAAACATCTGTTTTAGGTTATAAAATTCATGCTAATGAGAAATTACTTTATGTTGTTTATTAAAGGCAATACATACAATACATGATTGTGCACCCCTCCTCCTGGGAAAACAGTTGCTGACGTTAAACAGAAGAGGAATTTCTATGGGGAATAATTTACCAGACAAAATAGAAAGAAAGTAGAAAATATAAAGAAAGTAGATAAGACAAAGAAAATATATAAAACATTTTGAAAATGACAAAAATAAAAACCAAACAAACTGGTATGACCTATTAATTAATGGAATTTGACAACAGTATGTGGTTGTATAAAATGCGCTTAGGAGGATAAGCCCTCTCATTTATATTGTGTTATTTAACACTGTTTAAAAAAGTTATTCACGCTGGTCTCGAGACTTATTTCAACCCACATATAATATTTGAAGATTGCAAGCAACGAAGGTTCTGTGTAGGTGAACAGTGGAGCTAAATCTGATTTATTCTCTAACACTAGAGATGCCCAAGGCCACCTGAGGAGATGAGTCCCAAGACATCCAACCATAGCCCTGGGGCAGATTGGTAACTCGATGTCAGTGTTTTAGAAAACAGGAAAGGTTAAATCTAGATTAGAGTAAACTCTTAAAATTATGGCTGGTATTTAGATCCGTTTCCGCTTACTGAGGAAGCATGGGAGACATATAAACCAAAACGGAAGAACTACTTTTGTCAACTTTTCCGGGTAACGTAAGGTAGTAGTGGAGCCAAATGAATACTATTGCAAACTCAGATGGTGTACACCGGGTTTATATGAGGAGCCCCCAAACAGACAATTTTAGACCCACAAGCAGGATTACAGCACATGTGTAGTTAAATGTGAAAAATAATATCAGATGCACATTTACAGCACTATAAGACAGCCATGGATATAGTTAATTAGAAAAAAAAAATGAAAAAAAAATTTGGGGTGAGGTGTATTTAAGTTCTACTTTCAACAGATTAATCATGTACATCTGCCTGATTGCTGCCGGGGTTGGGGTGGTTGGGATAGGGTTTGCAGATTCTTCAGATGAAACTTCTATTTTTATATTCAACAAAATGCATTTCCTTGAGAATCTGTTCACCGAAACATAGTGTGGTAAGACCCTGTAAATGTCAGCAGAAAGCCAGCAGCCTCAAGATGTTTTTAAATCAGGTCTGCTGCTCTCTGGGGCTCCACAACCTGATTGATGGAGCTGTTTGTCTCTAATCACTACCGAGATAGAGTATCATGCAGGGAACAGGGGAGTAACTGAGGACTCTAGGTGGACAACAGTTTTTAATCTTTGGTCCTGTTGTTTTACCCTTTAATGACAATTTTTCTCTTTTATGTACAGAGCATGGAACATGAAAACAAAATATAGAATTTAAAATTGTTCAGATTATTCTCAAAATAGACTTATAATACAAAGGAGCCTGACCATTAAGGAAAAGTGGATATTTGACATAATTATTAAACAGTTTCTAAGCATTTTAGTCTTTCCTATAATGGAGCACCAGTCATGTACATCTTCTTTTTATATGGTTTCTTTACTTTTTCTGAAATGTTTTAATTGTTGGACGCAATAACAAGACACTGAACTGAAAAAGACAACCTACAAAAAAAGTGACAATGAACCTTGAAAAGTGGATTTTGCAAAGACCATTTAAATTTAGTTAAACTAATAAAAACAACATACATTTTAATTATTTTGCTTTTTTTGTGATAGCCTACTGTGGTAAAATTTTACTTCCCATGATGCAGACTTTGTAACACTGACTCTTTTCTTTAGAGCAACAGATCTGACTGTGTTGGGTTTACTTCTCTACTTTGGTGCACTCTATAAAGCCTTGAACTCATCGCTATTTCTGACATTTTTAATTGAAAAAGCTTCCTGGATGGGAAGCAAAATGTCCTCAATCTTGGAAACAAATTCCAGTGGATTGTTTTTTGTTTTACTTTTTTGGAATTACTATGACCTGGATGACTGAGAATCTTCACCAGCATACATCTCTACTAAAACTTCCTCTCATTAATTTAACATGGGAAGCACAGGTGGACAATATTGGATAGTCATAGGTGAGTATAGTTAAGTGGTTTGTGACGAGCGCAGAGAAAAAAAAAGGAGAATCATTCATACCATTCAGCCATTCATGTTGAATTGAACATAACACTGTTGAAGTACAATATGGAGTTAAAACCTTGGTAGTCAAGGGATTTAACTGTATTTTTTATTTTGTTTTTGACAGACTAAATTCTGAATAATCTGATTGTTCAGCTTTCTGACCTTTTTGGGATTTGCTAAGCTGAGCAATCTATATTATGCAGTCAGTTATCTAAATCAGCACTGGTCTGTTTTAGCAAAGCTGCTCTTATTTTAGTTACAGATTTATTCTGTTGAATAAAAATGATAAGGAACCGCACATCTGTAAATGTTGTAAAAGCAAACAATAGCTGCTAATTTGGTTAAATACAAACAAAAAAGAGTCAACAGAAGGACTTGTTTATTATTAGAAAAAGATTATAAATTAGAAAGGAGAATAATTAAAGTTGCTTCCACAAAAAAAGGAAACTACAGCATATAGAATATTAAAAATGTAAATCTGACCATTTCTGAGATAGCAGTTTGGAGATCCTTGTTTATTTTTTTTGAGTTATTGTTCTTACATTGCATTTTGCAGGGCCTTGCCTTCTTCATAAAACATCAGATTTCACACAAAACTTGAGAGTTTGTTGTTGTGTTTTAAAAACGGTAATATCCAGAAGAAAATACAGGAATACTACAGTAGCTGCAGTAGTTTTTTTAGATTTCTCCAATAGAATGGATGTGGAAAAGACGTGAAGGCTCTGGAGCAGAAACAATGAAAGTAGTATTTTGTTTACTGCATAGTCACCTCTCTCAAGAGACAAAGTGAGGCTGAGTTTTTGCTGTGATTCGTGCATATTTCTTTGTGCAGCAATACAGGAATAAACAGTTGAAAATAGAACAACACAGGCAGTGATGAATTACTGTGGGGATGAGGCAAAGTACATCAGAATGCTGCTGCAGATACGTATACTGTAGACTAAGATCATACCAGGAAGCAAGTGGGAGAAGGCCTGGGCTTTTTCTAACTCTACAATGTAACAATTCTAAGCTACTTTGGATTAAAAAAAGATGGCATGGTAATTTGTTTCTTTACCAAAACATTCCTAATAAGCATTAAAAAAGGATAAAATGAGTCCTCAGCGACAGCGTCTTTGCCACCAGAAACTGCAGCGTCATTACTGTGAGTGAAACTACTCAAACTCCTTAAACTTATGCAGATAGTTGAAGAAAGGGCTTCATATTTTTTCCAACACTAGTGTTTGGAGCCCAACGTTCATTTTGCAACCAAAATTTGTAGGTTCAATAACTACTATCTCTATGCAAACGTCAATATGACCATTTACATCTATATGTTGATGTACGTATTAGGGCCTAAATACAATCCTACACAGACCAATAAAACCCTATTTATGAAATTGTTTATTTAAACTAGGGTTACACCGACCACGACCAGCAACAGGCAGGTTATTATGAAGATTACCGATTTAAATTTCAGGTTGTTGTATTTTTCATTTTATTTTTTTGAGTGGACTTAAATTTTTCTCCTGCCCTTAGTCAATGTTTTTTTGGTCAGAGTGCCCAAAACAGGGAAAAATCACCTGGAAAACAGAGGTAAGGGGAGGTTGCATTCTTGAGCTTATACTTTTATTGCTCAGTTATTACATATTGGCTTTGCAGCAATACAGAGAGGATCAGAGTGCCCCTTTTAAAAATCAGGACTGGGGGCAAGGGAAGTTCAGCGCATGAGGTGCCAGTGGTGTTTATTGAGGGTAAGGCAAATAATATCAAAGACAAGCAGTTAAAGAAAATACCTGAACTGGTGTAATTCTGTTTTCCTCTTCTACTCACCCAGTTTTCCCTTTATACAGCATGATGTAAGATAATAAAGCTGTTCAATTCCTTAAATAGATTTTTGTCTTTGTTGTATCATTTCTTAGGGCATTTTTTACTCTCTGAAACCCTAGAGGTCAAGTTCAAAATGTACAATTAAACAAATGAGAATGATAATAATGTTGCATCAGTCGTAAACTAGGACAACAACTAATACTCTAAATTGTTAGGCTTTGATAATAAATACAAGCAGCAGCACATTTATGTCAAAATTGACATTCCATCAAGCATAAAGCCATATCTAATATAACTGCCCTCTGAGAACAGGATGTTCTCATTAATAGCTTAGTGGAGGTAAAAAAAAAAAAAGTCTCCACTGAGAATGACTAAAAGGAGACCTGTATCCAGCAGTAGACCCAAATTGCCCTGAGGGCCACTAATGGCTGCTAAAAGACACTGGCAGTTGTATGACAGATGAATACCTGTGACTGAAAGCCAGTGTAGATGGTCATGGACATGTTGCTGGGTTTTGGCCCGACATAAGTAGCTGACCCAAGTATGAACAGCATACTTTCAGGAACTTGGGGAAAAATAGTTTGAAATCACTAAAGAAGCATGTTCTGTGCTATTTCTGTGATTGGATCCTGGTTTATTTTACAATTACTAAAATATGCAGTCCTACACGTGCCCAGTAACTTTCCTTCTACCTTAAAGAAATTTTAATGAGGCTTTTCCTCTGGAGTTAGTGTACATAAGTAATCTTACTCTCACAGTCCTCCTCTGTTGAAATCTCCTTTAGTAAACATAGTTGATACTATTTCTAATGCTATGCCATGAAATAAACACCATAAGGTTTTAACAGAGACTCTTTCACCTGGGTGTTTACCACATTAAAGGCTGATTTATACTCAGAAACCAGGTCGTCTGCGTGTGTGTCACAGTTAACGCAGAGATGCCCCCGCCTCTTCAGCAAACACTCTGGTTCCCCTCTCCAAAATTGTAGGGGACTGCAGACAATGCCACAGACTAGTGGCCTCTGATTGGTAAACTCTACATCCGCTCTACACTATCCGTATTTCCTGTTTGGTACCTTACTGACTTGTGAAGATTGACCAGCTAAAAGAGCAACGTGCACAAGAACACTGGGATCCTTTTTCAAACTGAATCCCCGCTCTTTTTCACCCTTGTGTCCCTCCGTTGTCACACAAACTTGCCCTGTCTTCTACACCGCCTAAGCCGTATCTAGACCCACATCTAGTTCAGGAGTCCGAAGACAGGTCAGGCAAACAGATCAGAATGGGAACAGGCAGGCTCAGCGGTCAAGGCAGAAAGGGTTAGGATCAGACAATCTGAAAAAATAACATTTACTTGAAGACTCTTACCAAGGGCTCGAGTTATCTGGCACTGATCACCGGAACAAGGAATGTTAAATAGAGACTGGAGCAGGTTTAAACAGATGAGCGGTAATTAGAAACTGGGTGGAGCGATGCAGGTGAATGGAATGAGCAATCGAGCCAGTCATCAGCAGCAAGATTATGAAAACTTTAGATTTCCTAAGAAAGGCATCCGTAAAAGGGCAATCACAAGTACTACTCCTTCCAAAATCTGTTTCGGAATTCATCCATGTACATACAGTAGTTTCCAAGTCCAGCAGGCTTTCAAACAGGAATGAGATCCGCTTGTATGACTGATGTCCACTCTGCCAATCCACTTGAGTTTTTAAGGGTGGACCTCAGGTTTTGTGGGATATCTCCTAGCACGGTGGTTTGCATATTCCTAGACTCCTTCTATCCCTCAGCCGGAGTTGTTACCTTTCTATGAAATCTGATAAAATAAGCCCTTAATGCTTCTAATTCTCAGACCCATGCTCATAGCTATTCCCTTAAGATTGTTTTTTTCATGATAAGTCTCTTCTCTAAGTCTCTAGCTTGTTTCATTTTGACTTTTATAGACTTCTCAAGATAAGTGAATTTACATCTACAAATTTCTATTACCTTGATTTCATGCTTTCATAAAATTTTACAATTTTCATCTGAAACTTTCCAAACGGAAAGGTCCATGCATTAGCTCCACCGCCCATATAAATTACTCCTTCTGTCCTTTCGCAGCCTGGTTCCTTAAATGTCTCAAGTTAATCCTAGCCTGATGTAATTTCCACTCAGTCACTATTTGGGTCATTCATTTAGAATAGGGTCAGCCATCTAAGCCACCACTACTCCAACAACCTGTTGTAGTTCAATTTCAATTTTCGCCTCCTACATTCGTCCAATCTCCTCTCCTTGCAAGGTGCTAAATGTTCTCTTAGCCTCTAGGCAAGCACGTTGAGTAAATGACTGGTGGTGGTAATACTTCCTCATTTATTGCTTCCTTCCGTTTAGCTTTCTTCTCCATACCCTTCCTCTTGCATAGTCGATTACTTATAAGCACAAATACCTTCAGCTCTTATTCATCACACATCCAGCACTCATTATGTTCAGCATCATCATCACAATCATCCTCAGTGTAATCATCATCAGCTCTGTCATCTGCGCTTTCATTTTCTTGCTATCAGCTCGACCAACTGAACTTTCATAGACTTGCTATCAGCGCAATCAACTGCGCTTACCAGTGTTTCAATCAGCCCCATATCTACCTGCACGAACAATCATATAGTCGCCTCTGTGTGTTAGCCCCTCTCTCTATCAGCGTTACAAACTGCACCGTCATATTTTCTCTATTCCTCTATCCGTAAGACAAACTGCGCGGTCACAGTTTCACCATCAGCGCGACCAACTCAGCTGCCTTTTTTCAGCCCTTCTCTCTCAAGACGAACAGTTGTTCTGTCTTTCTATTTTCCCCTCTGTTAACACAACTGTCATGGTAAAACAGTGTTTAATTATGTAATCCAGCTAAATAAGGGAGATTGATGGTAATTCACTCAGTCGCCACTTTATTTACTGTGCGCTGAGAACAAAGAAATCGTAACAGACAGCTCAATATTCTGCCCTGTTCTGTTCTAGACCAGGTTCCTCTCACTAACTTATTAAAGCCTGCAAAAAAGCTTTGAAGGTCTGCACCTACAGTTAATCCAAAGAAGTTACAAATACAGTAGTTGAAGAAAATAATAAACTGCGGAATAAATCTTGGGTAGGAGACTGTCCTGTTAAGGGAACTATTATTTTCTTCCCTTATAGAAGGTAAACAACTAATCTCACACAGACACTGTGTGAGTGAACTTTCAGAACTTACTTCCCTTTAGAAAGTAAATAAAATATGAAATGATTGTATAGGACATAGATTGTTCCGACCACTGTAGTTTCTGACTTACTGCACTGTCACCTTTTCTCTATTTCTCTCTCTAACAGTGTTACCAAATGCACTGTCACTATCTCACCATCAGGGCAAAACATCAGTGCTCTCCCTATCAGTACAACCAACTGCGTTCTCTATCTATCTGCCCCTCTCTCAGACCAACTGTGCTGTTCCCTTTTCTCTATTCCTCTCTATCAGTGTAAACAAATGTGCTATCTTTCTATCACCCCTCTCTCTATCAGCATAACCAACTGCACTCTCTCTCTTTTTGCCAATCCTGCTCTCTCCCAGCCTGGCCGACTGTACTTTATTTGTACCCCCCCTTTATCAACATGACCAAACACACTCTCTCTGTTTCTCTCAACCCCTCTCTCTCCTAGCCTGAACAACTGCACTGTATTTCTATCTCCCCCTCTCTCAGTGCAACCAACTGCACTGTCACCATCTAACCATTAGCGTGACTAACTGTACCGTCAACATTATCTGCACAATCATCATCTTCATCATTACACTTTCGGTCAGTTGCATCACTCCCGACAAACATTATTTATCTCAATACCAAAACCTTTAGGTCACTATCCCTATGCTCAAACCCACTCCCTCCTCTCTTCTCCACTAATTTATTTTCCTTCACTCCCTGGTGTGGTTTTTCAGTCTCCTAGCTCGGCCCTGGTACCCCTTTTGGGGAGGAGGACTACTCTAACCTTTTTACTAGGTTACTCATGCAAACAGATGTATATTCACAGCATAAAAGTCTTTTATCTGGGCCCGAGTGCCAAAGAACTTATTTAATTTATGTCAATAAACCTTTCTAATTGCAGCTTTTCTCTGTGTGAATCTCCCCAGGTTGAATTACTTCAACCAAATAGTTAGGCAAGGCAAGGTAAATTTAATTGAGTAGCAAATTCTACTCAAAGTGCTGTATATGGATAAAAATAAAACACAAAAATTAAACACAGAAAAGAAAAATACACTGCAGTAACGTAAAGATAATTAAACCATTGATGAATATTAATAATTTGAGAATAAACATACTTATGAAACTGTTACACTGTTTATAAAGAATGAATATTAAAATGATAAAAATGAAATAAAGTTGGAAAACAAACTTAAGCAGTGTTTGTGTCTGTGCATTATGCAATGTGATAAAACTGCACCTTTCAGAGTGGCCTTTTATTGTGGTGAGTCTTATTGAGCACACCTGTTCAATAATCTTGGTGTCGAATCAGCATCTTGATATGGCACACCTGTGAGGTGGGATGGATTATTTCAGCAAAGAAGTGCTCACTATCACAGATTTAGACTGGTTTGTGAATATTATTTGAAGGAAATGGATGTATTGCGTGTGTGTAAAAAGTTTTAGATCTTTGAGTTCATCTCATAAATTGTGTGAGAAAAACCAAGAGTTATGTTAATATTTTTGTATATGCTGAGTCCGAATTCAGTGGTTGCATCCTCCGAAGGCCAGATTTGTCGGCCGATTTCGTAATAGCATGGCGCTGAGGCTTGCTTGGATTGGAAGACTCCTCGTTATGCGGCAGACAAATGCAGCCTCTTTTAAAACCCATTTTGAAGGAAAGGTTCGGTGTATCCTATGATTTATTGCAAGTCCAAGCAAGCCAGCTGCTCCGTGCCCAGAGGAAAAAGGTAAATGGCGCCGAACAGTGGTGAATATTGTAAGTGCAGTTTATTATAATACATAATATTATAAGTGTGTGAATAGTTCCATCTCAAATTTATAAAAAGTTTTTTAAATGTTATTGAGTCAGATTTCTTTTCTTTTCTTAATTTCTTATCTTTTAGTATGTCCGAAAGCATATTTTAATATGAGCCCCACCGAGAATATTTTTGATCAGCCGCCACTTCCCCCCTTTATGTAATTTTTTATAATACTATGCCATCTGCTCTTCAAACTGTAACCATGGCACCTGATAAAGTGAAGATAGTCACAAGACCAAAGTCATTATGTTTTCATTCATGGGCACAGAAAAATTCCTGTTCCTATCTGATGGACGTGCTTTCCATCCCAAGTCTTACCATGACAACAATACAATACTACAATTTCCTTCTTAATTTTCCCCATGAAAAGTCTTTTTAAGGCAGACCTTGTCCATGATCCCTCAAGGGTGTCACAGCGACAGAGGACAGCTTCCACCATACTGATAATCTCCCTGTCAGCAGTCTGTCTCTCTCTCACATGTCAACTACTGCCAATGGTTGTATACATTGAGTTTTCACAACCACAGGGCTGCCATCAAACACTCATAACACTCAAACATATCTCACCAAATTTTTGAGTTGCTAATTTTAGCATATTATTATTATTATTAAAACTAATAGTAAAAAAAAAGCTAATCTAGACACAAGACCTACAGTATAGTAATCCTTTTATGCAAGATGTACGGTACTGATCCCACAGTTTTTTACTCCCAAATGGGAGCACAAAAACATTTCACTACCTCTTTAAGATACAGTCCAATTGCTAAGAAAAAGAAAAAGTCATCCAGTCATTATTTAACAATAATTAATTACTATTTTGGTAATGTCTGAGAATCCAAGCTGTTTTAAGAACTTCCACTAATGCCTCAGGTGAACCCAGACCCTCACCTAGCAACCCAAATGTAGCAAAGCTGCAATATAAAAAAATACAACACATTACGTTTAAATCACACCTTACATTAAGGTTAAATTAACATCGGGGGGAAAAAAATCACAAACACATCTTTACATAGCCATTAATATAGACCAGAAATATTCCAGATAATTCACTTGCACTGAGCTATTGCAAAAAACAAAGACAAACATCAGTATGATGCTAATTACTATTAAAAATCCCACATGGATAAAACTGGGAGTTGAGTGTGGCGTCATAGGGTATGGCTGTGTAGCAGAACTCTGCAGGGCTGAGAACAATAAACCCCTAAGTACTAAATGTCATTAACAATAAATCAGAAACATTCCTGACAGGACACCAACCGCACTAGGTATGATGAATGGTGGAAAAGAGGTAGCTTTCCCAGACGAACAGGCTGATTTGGCTACTGAGTTGGCAAGCTTCAAGGAAATGTAGTATTGTCACTGATATAGATAGATTAAAATGGAGTCAGTATTATCTGCAGACCACGGTTCAGCAGCTTGGAGGAAAAATGACAGAGGCTGAAACTTGTATCCCTGACTTGCAAGAGGGAAAAAAGTTATGCAAAAGAGAAAACAGTTAATTAGGCAGGGGAACTTAAGTAGAGTTGATTATTTGGAAGACACATTATGCCAGAATACTGTTTGTGCAGTTGGTATCATGGAAAGCCCAGAGGCATCGGACAAGGAAGTGTTTGTGAACACACCGTTATATCTTGGCCGGGATGTTGGTGGAGGTTTCAAAATAACTCAGGGCACAGATGCAGATCCAAACTGAACACAGGCGCAATATTCAGTCGACAAACCCTGGTGAAATATGGTTCATCAAGAGAGAGGCGGTGCTGTGTGCTGTAAGTGGGAACACATGTGTTGTGTTTATTAGTTATTGATGTTACGTTTTTTTGATTGTGTAATTTGAATAAGGTAACTGAGTAAATAGGTTCTGTAGCCTATTTCACCTATAAAGGAAAAGGAATCAGTCATATTCTATCAATGATTCATTCTTTTTCACATGCATCAGGTTATAAGATCAACTGGTATTGTAATAATGAAATCTATTTTATAGAAAAGAAGATTTAATTATTATAATTAGCAATTCAGGTAGTTATTTAACATTGTTAACTTCATCTACCAGGAAATGTGGATACTTTAAACAGTTGCAAAGCTGGATTTGAATCAACCACTAGTAAATCTTAACTATTGAATTCTTAATTATTGGGTAGTTATTAATTATAAACAAAACCAAATGATGTGTATAATCAAACTGTAATAGTGAAAAGAGAATTCTGAGTTCCTAAGACAAATATGACATGTACAAAGTAACCACATACAGTCACCACTCTATACTTAAATTTACTAAACAAATGATTTTCCGTTACAAGCAATTATTTTAATAATAACGTACCTCTACTGATTTTTCCAATGCAACCCAGGCCACTTGTCTATGTAGTCCTGAATCCGATGTGTATCTGATCTTTTCAAATGCGACGTGTCTGAACAGCCAGGTCTCATTCATCCAAAGAGTATGCCATTAACAAAGGCAGTCTTTATTTTCAACCTTCTTGAAAAGATTCTGTTATTAATTCACTGGCTGTATGTGGGAAAGAAATGGAAGATTAAATAAAAAAAAAATAGATAAAGAAAAAAGAAAAAATAAATAAATAAATGAAAGATTCCAAATGCGATCCAGGACTATAAAACATGTTTTGTTTTTTTTTAAACACGGAGCATGCAGTTGATTTTACACAGGGCATCACATAGAGGTCGCATATATTTGGAAATGTAAACAACCACTCAAGATAATCGGATTTCACAAAAGAATACGATTTGAGGTTTAAGGCCTGCAGTGTGAACTTAGCCTAAGTTGATCATGCTGGATGCCTGTACTCCTGCTCAGATACTGTAGCATAAGGGAAAGAACTCATAGAGCTCTTGTCAGTACTAGGCTTACGCACACAGACTGGAGGTGATGTACACTACAGAAACCCCTTGTTGGCATTATATATATATATATCAATAAATAAATAAATAATTGATAAATAAAGAAATGTGATACCCACATCTTAGACTAATAACTTACCACCTAATAGCTCAAGTTGCAACCAATGTTGTTTTCGTCAACGATGACAATGACAAAATTATTTAATTTACCCTTTTTTTTTCTACGACGATAACGAAAACGGACGTGCTAAAATTGCATCTTTAATGACAAAAACATGCCAACTCATGGGTGTGAGTTTGTGTTGTCGAGATGAAACTAAATAAAATCGTTAGTAGGTGGTTTGTCAGATGTTTAAAATGCATTATTATGCTGTAATCTGTTAGACAGACTAAGCAGTATCAACCGTACTACTGCGTCCTGTTTGGGGATGCCCCCGTCCTGGCGTCTAGCGGAGCACATTCTGCATGGCCACAGATGGACAGTGGCAGCAGTGGTCGGAAAAAAGGTAAAACCCTACAAACCTGACTGATCTAGATAAGATCTGTGTGGAGGAGCGGGCCAAAATCCCTCCAGCAGTGTGTGCAAACCTGGTAAAAAACTACAGGAAAAACTACAGTCAGTGATGGTCTGGGGAGGCATATCCATGGCACAGACCTATACAGGCTAGACAACAGCACCCTGACTGCCATTAGGTATCAGGATGGAATCCTTGCACCCATTGTGAGACCCTATGCTGGTTCAGTGGGTCCTGGGTTCCTCCTGGTGCACAACAATGCCCGGCCTCATGTGGCGAAAGCATGCAGGCAGTTCCTGGAGGATGAAGGAATTGATACCATTGATTGAACCCTATGCTCGCCTCACCCAAATCCAATAGAACACCTCTGGGACATTATGTTTCGATCCATCAGACGCCGCCAGGTTGCACCTCAGACTGTCCAGGAGCTCAGTGATGCCCTGATCCAGATCTGGGTGGAGATACCCCAGGATGCCATCCGCCGTCTCATTAGGAGCATGCTCTGACGATGTCAGGCATGCATACATGCACATGGGGGCCATACAAATTACTGAATACCATTTCAAAGTGCTGCATTGAAATTTCAGCAAAATGGACTAGCCTGACGCATCATTTTTTCACTGTAATTTTTGGGGTGTCTTTGAATTCACTCTGTAGGTTGATAACTTTAATTTCCATCAAATGATGTGGGATCCTTTTGTTCCTAACACATCACCCAGTCCATGTCAATATAAATAAACAGCATGATTTTTTGCCCCATTGAGATCTGATGTGCTTTCAGTGTTCCTTAATTTTTTTTTTAGTAGTGTATATATATACGTATATATATATATATATATATATATATATATATATATATATATATATATATATATATATATATATATATATATATATATATATATATACACACTCACCGGCCACTTTATTACGTACCCCATGCTAGTAACGGGTTGGACCCCCTTTTGCCTTCAGTACTGCCTCAATTCTTCATGGCATAGATTCAACAAGGTGCTGGAAGCATTCCTCAAGGAGTTTGGTCCATATTGACATGATGGCATCACACAGTTGCCGCAGATTTGTCGGCTGCACATCCATGATGCGAATCTCCCGTTCCACCACATCCCAAAGATGCTCTATTGGATTGAGATCTGGTGACTGTGGAGGCCATTTGAGTACAGTGAACTCATTGTCATGTTCAAGAAACCAGTCTGAGATGATTCCAGCTTTGTGACATGACGCATTATCCTGCTGAAAGTAGTCATCAGAACTTGGGTACATTGTGGTCATAAAGGGATGGACATGGTCAGCAACAATACTCAGGTAGGCTGTGGCGTTGCAACGATGCTCAATTGGTACCAAGGGGCCCAAAGAGTGCCAAGAAAATATTCCCCACACCATGACACCACCACCACCAGCCTGAACCATTGATACAAGGCAGGATGGATCCATGCTTTCATGTTGTAGACGCCAAATTCTGACCTTACCATCCGAATGTCGCAGCAGAAATCGAGACTCATCAGACCAGGCAACGTTTTTCCAATCTTCTATTGTCCAATTTCGATGAGCTTGTGCAAATTGTTGCCTCAGTTTCAATTCAATTCAATTCAGTTTATTTATATAGCGCCAAATTCACAACACATGTCATCTCAAGGCACTTTACAGTTCAACCAGATCATACAGTCAAATTGATACAAAGTTTTCTATCTAAGGAAAACCAGTTGATTGCATTGACTCATTGACTCAAATACAATCCCCCACACTAAGCATGCTTGTAGCGACAGTGGAGAGGAAAAACTCCCTTTTAACAGGAAGAAACCTCCAGCAGAACCAGGCTCAGTGTGAGCGGCCATCTGCCGAGGCCGAATGGGGTTCAAGGAGACAGAAGCAGAGATACAAAAAGCAGCTGTAAAAGGCGGCCCCGTCCAGGAAACACACAGCCAGGCAGACGAGCTCCAAGGCAGCTCCCATGCCAGAGGACGAAGAGAGCACATCCAGTTTCCTGTTCTTAGCTGAAAGGAGTGGCACCCGGTTTGGTCTTCTGCTGCTGTAGCCCATCTGCCTCAAAGTTCGAGGTACTGTGCATTCAGAGATGCTTTTCTGCCCACCTTGGTTGTAACGGATGGTTATTTGAGTCACTGTTGCCCTTCTATCAGCTCGAACCAGTCTGGCCATTCTCCTCTGACCTCTGGCATCAACAAGGCATTTCAGCCGACAGAACTGCCGCTCACTGGATGTTTTTTCTTTTTCGGACCATTCTCTGTAAACCCTAGAGATGGTTGTGCGTGAAAATCCCAGTAGATCAGCAGTTTCTGAAATACTCAGACCAGCCCTTCTGGCACCAACAATCATGCCACGTTCAAAGTCACTCAAATCACCTTTCTTCCCCATACTGATGCTCGGTTTGAACTGCAGGAGATTGTCTTGACCATGTCTACATGCCTAAATGCACTGAGTTGCCGCCATGTGATTGGCTGCTTATAAATTAAGTGTTTTTTTTTTTTTTTTTTTGGACACAGATATGTTTAAACACATTTTTAATGACCAAAAACTCAAATATGCAACTGATACAATTCAAATTTTTGCACAGAGTTCATTTCACGGCACAGAAGATGTTTAAGATGGGTCTGTTGCCTTCAAATACTTGCTTACATTGTAATGAGAATACAGCAGACAATTATCTCCACGCCTTATGGTCCTGTTCACCTGTCCAGAGGTTCTGGCTTCAGGTATGTGACGACCTGTCAACGTGGCTCAGGTGTAATTTTCCCGCAAGCCCCACACTTTGTTTACTGGGGAACTTGGATGAGATCGACATGGTCACCAACTATGCACATATGATACTTACTGTCTTATGTATTGCAAAGAAAACTATCCTAGCAAACTGGAAATCCAAAAATAATCTGAGTATCAGCCAGTTTAGGAATTTCTTAGTAGACCACATCAGTATTGAATCAATGTCTGCCTCCTCTAAGAATCAGTTAGATGAATTCCACTCCCTCTGGTCCCCTGTGATTAGCTCCATCACTTAACGTTGGTGGAGGAGAGCGGCCTCGAGGATGCGGGGGTTGGATGTGCGGGGGTGGTGCGTGTGTGGTTGCCCGTGGGGGGAGTGTGGGTGGGGGGGGTGGGAGAGGGTTGTTGATGGGCGGAGGGCTGTGTGGTGGGTTGGGGTGTAGGGCTGGGGGTTGGTCCTGCGCAGGTGGAGAGGAGTGGGGTGTACTTGGAGTGGACGTGAGCTGGAGTGGAGGGTGGGTGCTTGTTGTGTGTGAGGATGTATGGGTGGTTGGCGTCCTTGCCCCGTGGGGGGCGTCTACGGGACCTGAGGATGGGGGGCCTGTGGGCCCTGGCCCTTCCGCGGCCCTCGTTCATTCCCGTCCCTGTCCCTCCTCTGTGGCGGTGGTGGTCGGGGGCCCCTGGGGGGCCACTGTTGGCCCTTTTGCGGCGGTGCTGGGTGCGTGGCTCTGGGGGCGGTCGTGCCTGGCTCCTTCTGCCCTGGGGGGATCCCGGGGGGCAGGGGTACTTAATGCCGTTAACGGCTTAAACTCCAGAGGGGAATTCATACACCCCGCTGGTCTTCCTCTCCCCCCCGCTCTTTTTCACACACACATAGGGCTCTGGGGAGGGGACTTCGGGCTGGTGCTGAGAGGGGGGCATCAACGTGCCCTAGCTCGCCGCATGCCGAGACAACCTGCTCCCCAGTTTTAACTGCATTTAGACACTGGACACATGAAACAACAACAGCTCGCAATCACCTCTGGGAGGCGGGCCGCGGAGTGTGTGGGGGGGGGGCGGGTAGGTGGCCATGCTGTCTGCGCAGCCCCGCTCCTGACACGGCTTAGCACTGCCTCTCAGTTTTAACCGCAAACAACACACATTTTACACATAGCCATGAGCGGGGGGGTGAGGGAAACGGAATTCTTTGATGCCCTGGCCTCCCGGGCGCTGCTGGGGGGGAGGGTGGTGGCTGTTCCGCGGGCTCAGGGTCACGGTTGGCTACGCTGCGGGGGGTCGGATGGACCCGGGGGGCGCCTGTTCTGCTGCGCCTGGGGATGGGGGGCGGTGGTTGGGGTGGCGGGGGGCGGCGGGGGCTTGGGGCTTGCGGAATGAGGTTAAGGGGTTCCTGTATAGACGCACCAAGGTACTGTGTGAGTGTATCCTTTTTTTTTTCTCTCTCTCTCTCTCTCTTTCTCTCTCTCTCTCTCTCTCCATCACTCTTTTTGTTTTGTTTTTCCTTTTTATCTCTCTGTTCCACTTTCTATCATTGCCTCTTTCAGTTTCCTTTTGTCAAGCCCAGCGATACGATGTAAAATGTTGCTATAAAAATGTGTAATTAAAGAAATAAAATTAATTAATAAAATAATAAATAGGTTCTCAAGGGGAACCCCCGAGCTCCCCTTGGCAAAGCAAAATCTGTTCAACACAATAAAGCAACCAGACTACTATTCTGCTTACTATGATGCTGGACAGGACAAAAAAAAAAAAAAAAGAAAAAAAAAAAAAAAGAAATTAAGTGTTAACGAGCAGTTGGACAGGTGTACCTAATAAAGTGTATATATATATATATATATATATATATATATATATATATATATATATATATATATATATATATATATATATATATATATATATATATATATATATATATATATATATACTGAAGACTGAAATTGAATATGTGTCTGTATCAGCAGTGTAATGCAAACACCTGGATGTGTTATGTATTTTTGTGTAAATGATGTGATGTCAAAATAAGGATTAACTAAATTGTTCATGGTAAGGATGTGGATAATGTCCAGCATCAGAGCAGCACACTGCTTCCATTAAAGAGGCAGAGAAAGAGAGAGAGAGAAGAGAGAAAGACTGCAATTGATGGAGCTTTGTATAGTCTGTCCTGGATCACCAGAACGATAACCTGCAAAGATGAGGAGCAAAACACAACCCAGCTCATATGCCCTTGGGCTTTTACACCCTGATAAAGAAGGATAGCATAGCACAGGCAACCCTTAACAAACAAGTAAGGGTTGCCTATAAATTTCATGGTAAATTTTATATTGTGCCATCTTAAAGTCCAGAATATCTACTTATTTAAAGAAATTTCTTAAAAATTGTTTGAGCCCTCTTAAAAACAGAAGCTTAACACTCTCATAATCCCTTGCCTGTAAAAGTTTTTGAAATATAATAGATGTAAACAAATTTTAAAAGAAGTAATGATCATACAGTACACAATGCTTTCACTTTGAAAAATTTCACTTATAATTTTTATGTTTTGCCTTACTAATATCAGTCAATGCTCTCAATTAAGCTTGGTCTTTGTTGAGAGATGTCAGCCAGTACCGACTTACATCATTGCAGGGCACACATCATAGAGAGTGGGTAATTGGATTCACAAATCAGCTGAAAGCTTCAGGTTTATAGTGGCATTGGGCTTTATGGGCCATACATCAGAGGCTGCTGGGCAGTTTGTCAAAAGTATTTTGTATGTTGTAAGGAAATTGGAGAGGAGGAAGCAACAGGGGAGGGTCATTTCTTTGCCTTTTGTGGAGTTTTACTGAACAAAACAACTGGTGAGCAGTGAGTCACAGTGATTCCACTCAGCTCCAAAGAACCATAAGCCCCGCATCATTGAATTGGATGATATATTCCCCTGAAGGCAGCTAAACCTTTGACTTTCTGTCTGAAGTGAAGACGAGGCTAAGTGTTTGTGTTTTCAACAGATCCCCCTTTGTCAAAGGGAATTGAAAGCTACCTTAACATTGATTGATTTGTTTTGCTTAAAACGTAAATCTGCTGCAAACTTTCTTTGTTCTGGAAGCAAAAAATGCCAAAAGTGAGTAAATTTAGTATACATTAAATCAATGTCACCCTTAGACTTCTTGTACACCATGGCCTGTAAGGGTACCAAGCTGATTAGAAAGGTCAGATATTGTGGCAAGGAGCAGTATAAGATGACCATTATCTCTGTTCATCTCTGTCATGTCCTCTTTATTATTGCAGGATGAGCAGTACATTATATACTCATTGTCTGATAAATGCTCACATTTTTTCTCTGTGGTCACAGGAGCAGAGGATGTCTGGTAGAGTCCAGCTTATTCTTTTCACATTTTCTCAGTGATTCTTTTGTCTGATTGTGCTGCCTCTGCTGTCAGTGGGTCAGACATGACCCACTGAGGAAGGGTGGAAGGAGGATTAATTATTTTCTCTGGGTACAAAGGGTAACACCAGAGGCCTGCTTTATAGAACCCCTTCAAACCACCCATATGCTGGTGAAAATATGTTCAGTTTCTCCCTTCTCTTGTGTTGGTCTGCATTTTTAGGTCCGGACGAGATAGCAGTAGCAAGCCATCCTGCAGATCTCCAGAACAGACTTCTTTTTTCATATTTACGGTCAAATGAAAAATCTTATTAAGGTTTAAGATTACATTGAGATTATTGCTGCTGGAGATAAGAAAGCTATCAAGCCTCTGGTGCTTGAATGTCAGAATGACATGACTTATAAGAATTATCTTTTATTATTTTGAGCTTGAGCTGAGGCAAAATTATTTGAAAGTGTCATTACAGAATTTTCCTTTTAAAATAACCTCATGCTTCAAAATTGCAAGACTATGAGGCCTCAGTTTTTGCTTATTTGGTCAGCTTCTCCTGTGGCTTTTGCGTCTTCAATTTCTGCTTGTCCTTGCATCTAAGATTGGTTTGTGACAGCTGCTAGATTAATGGCTTATGTCCTCTGGAGCATATTTTATTTTGCTATGTCCAGTATGTCATGCCAACAAATCACCGGTATGTACATAACCCCTCATGCTGCTGCCAGCGAAGCTTGACTCTGCCAGATTTGGTCAACAGTTGACTGATAAATCCCCACTCTGAAGGCCACAGGAGTACGAGGAAGTAGTCAGGCTGATTTATTAAACACAAAATTGAATGTGAGTATAGAAGCTTTGTTACTGATAGGGGTCATGAATGATATCTACTGTAGCTGATGGCATATTTGGATATGGGTAAAGTCATTCTAGATGTGGATTAGATTATGTGACCTGATATTTTTATCAGTTTCATACCACAAGAGCATTAAGAAATAACTTTAGTCACTATTTTCATATATTTGCCATAGGGGATTCTGCATCTCAATTTAAAATAAAATCACATATAAAAACTTATATGGCCTATCTCCCTCTTACATCAGAGATATAATTGAGAGATGATTTTTATTTTCATGTCCCTAACAGAGCACTTTGCTCTCAATCTGCAGGTTTACTAGTGTTTCCTAGAGTTTCTAAAAGTAGAATGGGAGGCAGATCTTTCAGTTATCAGGCTCCTCTCCTGTGGAACCAACAAACAGTTTTGGTCCGCGAGGCAGACACCCTGTCTACTTTTAAGGGTATGCTTAAAACTTTCCTTTTTGATAAAGCCTATAGTTAGAGTGACTCAGATTATCCTGAGCTATCTCTATAGTTATGCTGCTAAAAGCTAAGACTACTGGAGGACATAGGGGCACCTTTTCATCATTCTGCTTCATTCATATCTTTATTCTCCCATTCTGCAGAGTTTGTTAGTTCAATCTCTAATGTTTTGCTCTCTCTGCTTTTGCTTATAGTAGCTTCATCTGGTCTGAATTGTCTCTATAAAGTACCTTGAGATGTTACGTGTTATGAATTGGCATTATATGAATAAACTGAATTGAAAATCTAAAGCACTGGATTAATGTATTGATGTATATACTAATGTATTAAATATATGTAAAAGTTCTAAGTTGTTGCCTTTATATCTGCTTCATCAATTATATATTAAAAACATCAAATTGAACACGGAAAAAAATATTTGAACCCCTTTATCCCCCACATTGATCACACAAAAAACATGAAAATGACTAAAGTAATTATTCCTATAAATTCATTGAAAATGAACAAGCAAAAGCAGATATAGCTTTTCAACCATGCTTCAAAACAATGAAAAAATAAATAAAAATAAACTCATGAAACAGGCATGGACAAAAATGGTGGTACCTTAAAGTTAATATTTTGTTGTACGGCTTAAGGCAATTACTCCGTCAAACTGATCCTGTAAATTTCAATTAGACTTCTGCACCTTTTAGCTGGTATCTTGATATAACTCATCAGCAGACTTCCCCAGTTCTCTCATGTTTGAAGGGTGCCTTTTCTAGATCACATGCTTAATTTCCTTCCAAGGATGCTTAAAAGGATTTAGGGCTGATAGTCCAATGCTTCAGGTAGCTTCAGAATAGTCCAATGTCTTCCTCTAAGCTACTTTAGAGTTTTTTTAGCTGTGTGTTTTGGGTCAGTGCCCTATTACAAGACCCATGACCTGAAGCTAAAATCAAGATTTCTGACACTGGGCAGTACATTTCTCTCTAGAAAACCCTTGATAGTCTTGAGATTTTATTGTACCTTACAGAGATTCAAGATACGCTTTATCAGATGAAGCAAAGCAGCACAAGAACAAAAGAGAGTCTCCTCCGTGTTCCACAGTAAGGACAGTGTTCTTTCTTGATCTGCTTCATTTTCCATCTGGGAACAAGAAGCTAATTGGCCTTGAAAAAAAAAAGTTCTTATCTGTCGAAAGGACATTCTTCCTGTTGCTTTGTGGCTTGTTAACATATAGTTTAAAATACCTGTCTGGCTTATTAATTTGTTGTTTTCAACAATAGTGTTCTCCTTGATTGTCTCCCATTAAGTTAACTTTGGCTCAAACAATAACTAATGGTGTGATCTGACACTGTTGTTCCTTGAGCTTGAAGTTCAACTTTAACAACTTTAGAGGTTTTTTTTCTTGGCTTGATTTGTTACCAATTTTCCTCCTCTAGCCATGTCCAAGGAGGTTGGCTTCAGTCCCATGGATCTTAAATCTCTGATTAATATTTAAAACTGTTCTCATAGGAACTTTAGGTTGTTTTAAGACGGTCTTATAGCCTTTACATTATACATGTTTGTCTAGAGTTTTTTTCTAATCTCCTGACAACAATTTCCTTCCCTCCCTCTGATCCATGAAGAGTAAGGTACACACCAAGTATTAAACAGTAGAAGTATTGCTGTGGGTGTTCAAGCTATTTTTGTAAATCATAAGATTTTTTTTATTTGCATTTTTGTTTTGTATTATTTGGTCGATTGAATATATTCTAGTTAGTCTGAAATTATAATTTTATATTTGTAATTGTAGTGATGGTTTTGTTGGCCAAACGTCTGGTGTGACGAAAAATGTTTCTCCGAGTTAAATGTTGCGGCCTTTCAAGTTCCAAAAACCAAGGTAACAGAAAATCCGAACATACATTAAGATACATTTCTGTCATGTCTGGTATCAAGAAATATACCAGAAGGTTATAAATAACTTTAAAAAATCTCAATCTGTGTTTTATTTCTCTACCATTATCATTGCAACTTGTAACTTGGCTCTCATGATCAACCTTAAACAGTAATGCTAGTGTTTAGTGAAATGTATGATTAATTCAAGTTTGTCTGACCATTGGCATTGTGGTCAGACAAACCTTGATACATTTTTTTTTCCAGTAATGAAAGACATAAATAATAATTGGACTGCCCTGACGATTCTTCACATCCTCCAGACAATACTGAGGAAACAAGAGTGTTTTCATTAGGAGACTTCCTCATTTCTGTTATTTTATCAAAGATTCCTATACCTTTAACATCCAATATAAATCTGTTACTGTAAAGGCTTTTGGTGTCAACATATTAGAACTTCCTAATGACATACAGTAGAAATCTTATAGTAAAGGAGGATCCATAGTATGTATTTGTATGGATCATAAAGATACTTGCAATTGCTTGTAGGTATCATCTTTTCTTGAAAGGAGAAGATTTAACTGATGTGCCAAGATGTGTCACATCTTGTTTTGGAAATGCTGGGTTTCTCCAGTATTAGCAGCTTAGCATGGCAGGCTCACAGCAGGGAAGTTATTTGTTCTCAGGAGCTTCACACCTGCAGCCTTTTCCAGGCATCTGAAAGTTAATGAAACTCAGAGAGAAATGTCGCAAACTGTCTGTTTTTTAACAAAATAGGGTTGCCAATTTCCTAGGAAAAAAAAGGCACACCCCTATGCGTGTCAGCTGACCCGATCGCCCTTACTCGTCCTGTAGGGTTAATTTTTTAACCCCCCCTTTGTGTGTGAAATTATTTTGTTTTAAATATTTGACTCAAATCTGCATAGAATTAGATGCATATTTGTGAGTGACATGAACACATGGAAAACAAATAATTATCCAGCAATTCACTTTAATACAAATGAGCAAACTTGGCTGAATAAAATAAGAAGCTTAAACATAAGCCTGTCCTGCTTAACTTCAAACTGTAAAAATGAATAGAGTTGTTTGTCTTTGAGTGCTGCAGAGTAAAACTGAGTAAAGCAACATCAGCATTAAAATTACTCCGTTCATCCCCATACATCTCTGTTGTCTCCCGCTATCGTCTCTGTCAGCAACACTTCCCTCAACCAATGGGATAAGGGTATTCTGGATCGTTACACTCTCACAGAAATACGGACAAGTGCGTTCAATTTCCACTAAATATGGCACAGGTACTTCGATTTCCAAATACGGAACGATTCCATTTTTCAAGGGACGGTTGGCAAACTAGTTATGAAGGAAGCCATCAGGGGTCTGCTTCACAAAGCAAGTTTACTGAAAACTAAGTCTTCTAAAACCTGAAATGAGGGAAAGTCAGTTTTCCGTTTCGCAAATAGAGTTCATTCATCCTCTTTTTCTAAACTCTGAGTTTACTTTCAAAGCAACTCACTCACAGTTTAATTTCCTGAGAGTATGTCAGAGTTTGCTTGTCTCTGAGAACAATAAACGAAAGTCAGTATGTTCTTTACACACATTAAGTGTTAAACATGGCGTGTCCTTTTGACGAGGATCAAATTGATGAAGGACCAATATTAATCTGCAGATAATTAAATCTTCGTTGGCAGAGGATTCTCAGACTGTGTATAGATGTTCTGTCATATTCAGAGAAGGCAGCTTTTGTGTCTAGCGTTGTGTTTCCTTGCATATTTTATGTTCCTATACAACATGAGTGGCTGAACACATTAGTAAGGCAATTGTATGCAGAGGAGTACGAAGGGTGGGACTGGTCCTGAAACAACTTTTAACCAACTCTTAGAACTTCCCCAGGAACAAACATATCCATGCCATCTAGGAGGAGTTCCACATGATTACAGGTGAATGATTGGTTAAATTAATTGGAAATTATTTCTTTCTAAATTAATTAAATTAAATTTTTCAATTCAGTTTATTTATATAGCGCCAATTCATAACACAAGTCATCTCAAGGCACTTAACAATTCAACCAGATCATACAGTCAAATTGATTCAAAGTTTTCTATCTAAGGAAAACCAGCTGATTGCATTGACTCATTGACTCAAATGCAGTCCCTCACACTAAGCATGCTTGTAGCATCAGTGGAGAGGAAGAACTCCCTTTTAACAGGAAGAAACCTCCAGCAGAACCAGGCTCAGTGTGATCGCCCATCTGCTGAGGTCGACTGGGGTTCAAGGAGACAGAAGTAGAGATACAAAAACCAGTTGTAAAAGGCGACCCCGTCCAGGAAACACACAGCTAGGCAGACAAGCTCTGCGCCAGCTCCCATGTCAGAGGATGAAGAGAGCACATCCAGCCAGTCACGGTCAGAGAAACAGGACTACACCGGAAAACAGGCAGATCTCCAGCATCTATGAACAAGGGTGTTGATGGAAGCAGCACAGCTGATATTTCTCTCCAGGATGGTGTCACAGCCAAACAGGAACAGACGAGGCAAAGCTACTATGAGAAAAAGTAGAGAGACAATAACGTTAGAGATTGAACTAACAGATTCTGCAGATTGGGAGAATATAGACAGAATGAAGCAGAATGATGAAATGGAGGTCCCTATCTCCTCCAGAAGTCTAAGCCTATAGCAGCATAACTATAGAGATAGCTCAGGATAACCTGAGCCACTCTAACTATAAGCTTTATCAAAAAGACAAGTTTTAAGCCAACCCTTAAAAGTAGACAGGGTGTCTGCCTCACGGACCAAAACTGGTAGTTGGTTCAACAGGAGAGGAGCCTGATAACTAAAAGATCTGCCTCCCATTCTGTTTTTAGAAATTCTAGGAACCAGTAGTAAACCTGCAGATTGAGATCGAAGTGCTCTGTTAGGAACATAAGGAACAATCACATCTCTGATATAAGATAGAGCTTGGCCATTTAAGGCTTTATATGTGTGAAGGAAGATTTTAAATTCTACCCTGGATTTAACAGGAAACCAATGAAAAGAAGACAGAATAAGAGAGATATGATCTCTCTTTTTAATTTTCATCAGAACTCTGGCTGCAGCATTTTGGATCAGCTGAAGGATTTTAACTACAGATTGTGGACTTCTTGATAGTAAAGAAGTACAATAGTCCAGCCTTGACGTAACAAATGCATGGATTTCTAATTTGGATATACAGTTATAATCTTCACTGAATGAGAGCGGTGTCCTTCAGTTAAGAACGAAGTGAAATATTTTGATAACGCTGGAGCCATGGATGTCTAATCATCTGCAAACATGTATGATATAAAATATGATGATGTGGCAGAATGGAGATGCATAAAATGCCTTTTTAACTAACCACTTTCTATGAGGTGAGCCCGGGGGTGAGCAGCTGCCTTCTGTATATTCTAAGCAACTTCTCTGATCTGAGTAAGATTACAATTTCTATCTGTTTTCATGTCTCCTGGTTATTTAATACATTTAAGTTATGAAATGTTATTTAAAGGAATAGTACACCCAAAACATGATTAGCCTTCATTTTCTACTCACCCCCATGCTAAACAACACTCTGGAGTACTTTTTTGATATGTCAAATGCATCTGGAGATCTGGGAGACTTCTTGCTGTCTGCTGACATTCAAATAATGGAGGTCTATGGTGACCGAGACAGAAAGGTCCATAAAAGTCCACAAAAAACGTGTCAATATTCCTCCATACTGCTCGTCCAATGTATTCCAAGTGTCCTGAGTGGGTAGCATCCAGAATTTACTCGAAACGAAGTCATTTAGAATGTTTTTAGAGCATAAACAGTAGTGTATAGGATTTCCTGAAAGCGCGCACATGCGCGCTCACGACGCTACGGAAGCCGGCAGACTAAACCAGCGCATTCAGCCCGGCAAAGAACTCATGCTCTTCCTCAACACTGAAGTCCTCAGACATTTTTCTTTCGTTGTTTCTTTCTTTGCACAGGTAAACAGCACATTTCTTCTTCTACGCTTGCATTATTGGCAGAGCAGACGCTGAATGCGCACTTTCATCTGGTTTGGTCTGCCGGCTTCCGTAGCGTCGTGAGCGCGCATGTGCGCGCTTTCAGGAAATCCTATACACTACTGTTTATGCTCTAAAAACATTCTAAATGACTTCGTTTCGAGTAAATTCTGGATGCTACCCACTCAGGACACTTGGAATACATTGGACGAGCAGTATGGAGGAATATTGACACGTTTTTTGTGGACTTTTATGGACCTTTCTGTCTCGGTCACCATAGACCTCCATTATTTGAATGTCAGCAGACAGCAAGAAGCCTCCCAGATCTCCAGATGCATTTGAGATATCAAAAAAGTATTCCAGAGTGTTGTTCAGCATGGGGGTGAGTAGAAAATGAAGGCTAATCATGTTTTGGGTGTACTATTCCTTTAAAGAGTTTGTGATCTCTTTTCAGGAAAAAAGAAGCGGAAAGATAGAGAATCAGGGTGCATACACAGGGCCTATCTTTAACAGAATTTTATAACAGTATATATAACTGTGCTGTGGCCACAAGGTGTCCCATCCAACTGAAGAGTCATGTGTGCAGTTCAGCTGCTGCTTTTGCAGTGATGTGCTAATGTACGGTATACAGATTATATTTGCCTAGGCTCTCTCCTCTATTTGGAGTCAACAATAACACACTTGTTATGTATTTGATAAAAAAAAAAAAAAACTGTACTACAAACAACAACAACAACCTTAATCTACTATCAGAATGATCAGAATGTATATTAGATAAATATTTCTTGTTGCTGGAAATTAACTGTTGCATTTACACTTGTCACTGCTCATTTAAACTGGGATGCATGCAGAAGGTAAATGGGGTCTGGAAATGCCTATGGTTAAAGCCTCATGTATGAAGGCACCATTTCCCAGAATGTAAACCTCATTAATGAATACAGTAAATGTTTTGCAGATATCAGTGTTTGGCATGTTTCAGAGACGAATTCCAAAAAGAATGAAGATGCTTTTCCAAGTGTTGTCTTGATGACGGAATGTACACCTAATTAACAGCGGATGCTGGCACACACTGCTTGGTGTTTTCTGCCTTGTCTAATTTGTGTGTAAGACCAGATAATTAATGGTGCTGTGACAGGAGAGCCCACAGCCATTAATGGAATGGATTGAGCCTGTTTACCCAACTTACTCCTTGTCCTGTACTTTACTAATGAGGATGTGAGCAAGGGCAGGCCATCACCATGGTTATCAGACATTTTGGGCTTTAGAATCAGGCAGGAGTTTCTTGTAGACAAATGCAGGGTTCTACTGAGGAATAATGAACATTAACTGAAGGCCACAGGAGACGGCGTAATGGCAGAGTCATTGTCCACTTGGATTTAATGTATAATAACAAATGTATCACAATTGTATAATAACAAGTTAATCTGGATTTTGATTATTGTTCTATTTATGTTTTAGACACACAAATTACTTAAAAAATGGACAATATACTGAAAAGTACATTTTAACTACTCGTTTTGTATTTATTCTTTAAACTGGATAATTATTTTGAATTAAAAACCCTTTGTTGGAGTTCCAATGTGAATATATTTTATTCTACATCTGAATTATAGAAATTATTGCTGACAGGTGAGAAACTTGTTTTCAACTCTGCACAGCTATATGAAGGGGCAGGACAGGCGTCAAACAAATATCTTGCCACCTCCAATACAATTAAATGACAGCAGACTTAATTTATAGCAGTAGTAGAGATAGATCTGACATTGCCCATGATGACAGACGGAATGGTTGGTACACTGTACAGATGTGCACTGTACAGTACTGTACTACAAATTTTACAGGAATATGGAAAGCAGTACACAGGGCTCAATAATGAATATGTATTGTGCCTACACCCTACTAGGGATGAACCCTGTAATTATCCAAGTAGATCTGTGTAGCAGTTTCTTATTTTTCCAAACATAACTAGGAATTACCAGTCTGTGCTCAGCTCTCAGTGCTCCATGTTGCCACACAACATATTGCAGGTACTGTATGCTGGGTGGAGGGATTGTTTGTTACTCTACCCTACAGTAGGTTTGGTATGTCCTCTTGAGCCTAGACATCATTCCAGATCCTTCTGGCCAGCTGCAAAACCCCTCCCTGCAAAATATACAAGTTCATGGGAGGCAGCATGGAAATGCAAGAGTCGGGTTGTTGCCCACTACATTTCTTCTCTACATCTGTGGGCTTCTCTTCGCGGTTTCGGCACACACACCAAGTGGGTTGACCCGCAGTCGGTCCGCCTGGTGGAGGGTTTCTCCTGATGGTGACATCTGGAGGAGATCGAACAAGAGGCTTGCATCCAGCCAGTTCTTTCCTTAAGAACTGGCTGGATACTCTTCCTGTGAAGAGTGCCAACATTTAAATGGACATATCCTCTTTCATCTTTTTTCTTGATTTAGACAAGTCTTCACTGAAATCATTGATTTATCGATTTATCCATTTACAGTTTAACAATGTAATTTTAAAGTGACACTTGAAAACCAATGACTATCACTGATTGTTGACTAACATGGGCAGTGCATGATGGTGGTAAAACATATTCAGGAAAATATGAAGGTCTTTAAAAGAAGCTGACTGGATTTAAATAGGGGATGGCTCACCCAGGCAAAGATAGCCTAGTGTGGATTAAGGCAGCTGGAGTAGGTGCTGGGATCAAGTTAAATCCCTGGATCACCACATCAGAGTGTTCTTTCTTTCAACAAGTTCTATTTTGTAAGTCACTAGGGATATCCAAAGATGCCAAAGAGAGGACCCAATCTCAGATTTCACCTTTTTTAAAATAAGAAAACAATTTATCCTTTTCTGTTCTATTCTTTTGTGAAACCAGGTTCCACTATTCAAGTGCCAGCACTGTGTTGCTGCTCAGATGTTAACTTGATGTCTCCCCCAAGGAATTTCCTTGCCTTTCTCTGCCTTTAATACCCTTTTTTTTTTGAGTTAATGGTATCTACCTCTGCGATGGCCTGGCGACCTGTTCAGGCTGTACCCCGCCTCTCACCCGTAGACAGCTTGAGGTAGACACCAGCACCCGTCGCAACCCCAGCTGGGAGAAAGCGTGATGGAAAATGGATCAATGGATGGATGGTATCTACCTTTTGTTCATCTCATCATTTGTTTATCAGTCAGTTTTTACTACAGTACCTCAGAATGGTCAGATTTGACTACTATATGATTTCCTTTTCCCAGGTATGAAACTTTTTGAATTGAAAATTAGGCAGGATCTAAATTGTTTACTTTGACAGGTAGTTGGACGTGAGTATTGATGGAAGGGTACCTGAAACCCCAAGATTATAACAGCTAGATTTATAAAACCAAAGTACAGTAGTCTGTGAGTAAACACAAAACTGTATTTGTTGCTTGAGCAACCTCAATGAAAGCTATTTCACTTAATATGATAATGCACTAAGTTTACATTGCAATTTGACAATTTAAGCTGTGTTTTCCCTTTCATTTGTGTCTTATTTTCTGCCAAACAGCTGATCTATGTTCATTGGACCATTAAATGTATAGTAGAATAGAATCATGGGCTGTGTATTCACCTGAAGATGCACTAATTGCAACTGACATCATTCATCCTGATTTTTTGTTGGATCCTATACCAAGCAGTCAGTCACAGAATAAGGACTAGTTTGTGTATTTCGAATTTGTGTCATGCGTTGTGATGTTAAATACGCTAATTAGAGAAAGGGGGAAGACAGAATCATAAGTGAGGTGTACTTAGATGAAGGAAAACACACTGTTGAAAAAACTGATAATAGAGCTGTAAACAACCTTTAACAAACTAGGAATCATAAAAGGAGCAACACTGGACACATGGCTATAAAAACTACAAGAGAAACAACATGGTTAGAAAACACAGTACTGAAAGATATGCTAGGGTGACCATATTTTCATTTGGGAAAACCAGGACACCTTGGAGCGGGGGGTGGGGGTGGGGGGCTGATTGAAAGAACAAATGTCTCATCATCGGGATTTGCTCCGTGATCAGAGGAAATGTTACTTGCCGCAGAACAGTGGTGAAAATTGGAAGTTCAGTTTAATATAATACAACTCTGTGAATAGTTCCGTCTGAAATGAATGAAAATTGTTGTTTTAATGGTTATAGAGTCGGATATGTGGCGGTAATGTTTGATTTATCTAAAGGTAAAGGTTTATCTGTTACTGTGTAAATGAGTTTGGCTGTAATTTAAGGACAGATTCTAATAGATCTGCAGAGTGGGAACTATAAATCTGATAGGATTTTACTTTTTTTATTGTTGTTATAATATGCTTAACTAAGTATTTTTTGTTGTTGAATATTAGAGATTTTGCAGATATATTTTGTAGATACATTGTTTAGATTTACTTATGTATTTCTAACCCTTTTATAGAATAGAATAGAAAATTCCTTTATTGTCCCACAATGGGCAAATTTACAGCAGCAGAAAGATTATTGAAAATGGTCACACAAATGAGGACCTTAGAAAAATGTATAAGAATAACATAATAGGGAAGAGTTAAAATATAAAAAATAAAATTCTGTAAAGTGTTTTAACAACATAAAACTGGAGAATAAATAACCAATATGCAGCTAGGGACATTTTTACAGTAATGGATTTTTAAAAATAGCAGCAACATCAGAGATGTGCAGAATGACAGCAGCAGGTTATTTAACTGACTAAGGTTTATATCACTACATTTGATTTTATTTGTTCCTGCTCCCGGTGGTTGGAACATTTATTCCACTCTGGATTCTTGTGAGTGTAGTCTTTGTTCACTTTAACTTTTAAAAAAATAAAAAAATAAACAAACAGTTTTGAAAACCTCGCTATTCATTCTTTTCCTGCTTTGTGTGTCAACTTTCACGGTTGCTAAGCAACAGAGCATACGGCGGTAAAACCCGCCGACGGGTATACCTGTTCGAATTTACAGCCAAAACTCTTCCGGCCTCCTTATTTTCAAGGACTTCGAAGGATCCAGTCTAGGAAGACCGCATCCTTGGAGGATGCAGCCCAGGTTTTCGTACAGAGCCTCTGATTAAGAACAGGGCTGCCCGCACTGACGCGGCTCAGGGATTACGTCACACGGAGCGTCGTGCGCAGTGAAATCAGGACATTTCCTCACTTTCTAAAAAAAACCCGGGACGCCCGGGACAGGACGTGAAATACGGATATGTCCCGGGAAATACGGACGTTTGGTCACCCTAAGATATGCTATATCATAAGGGAAATGTATCATCAGGGAAGCAGTTTGTAGATAGAGTCATTGATATGATTAGTGATGTAGGTGTTATCTATGGTTTGTATAAGCATATGACATCTGCAGAAAATGGTTAAGGCCGGGTCTGAGTACATATGCTATAAATACGGAGTCAGACACTTCATTGGCTTGTATATGCACTGTTGCAGACCTGTGCCTAGCAGCATCGTCTCATCAGTCCTTTGTTTAATTGGCAAGACATTTGCCTCTTTCCCACTCACTTTGAATATGTTATGTTGGAGAGAATCAGAAGAGTTTGTGCTGAGCTGCCTCTAGCATTGGCTTTATTTGACTGGCTTATCAACAGAAGAATTGTGGTTGGAGAGAAAAGGAGTCTTGAAGGCAAGTAAAACCTGACAGAGCTCTGTGCAATCTCCTTACTTAGATGGCTTTTTGTCACTAATAATTATCTTGCTTTTTTAGCTGCTGTGTGAAACCAAAGTACAGACGATAGAGTTTGATGCCAACTGCTGCTTTCCTATTCTTTGTTCATGAAAGCCTGAAGGGCCCAAAGTACTTTGTTACCCTACTATGGTTACACAAATGAACAGTTTCAGTGAAAACCAGGTCAATGTACTGTGACTTTCTCTAAGGAACTGAAATAATAAGATGCAGTTTTTTTTCCCTTCCCACATTTTAAGAAAACAAAATTAACTAATTTAGACATATGAAGGAGGTTATCTTTTCCCAGAATCTTTGCCATTTGTGTTGGCTGGCATCAGTTTGTGACCTTGAGGTTTATAGTGGCCTTGTCACATTTAGTATAAATTTGTATACCGTGACATAACCTTAAACAGGTCTTTATGATCAAGAGGCCTAAAATGTGCCTAATTGTGAACAATTTGATAAAAAATTGGGCCGAAATTCAACACAGCAATATAAAAGACTTTTGAAAATTGAAATTTTGAGGGCAGGTTTGGCCTTAATGTCTGCTCATTACAGTTTTTGACATTGTGTCAGGTTAAACTGAAATAGCTTCTTTTCCATTTAATATGTTAAATTTTTAATTGCCTATTGTATTTGCTTAGGTTATTTTATTTATGTATCAAAGTTGGTCTTATTGAAAGAAATAATTGAAGAGTAAAACAGACTGAGTGAAAGTCTGCAAGCTGGGAAATGCTTTTTTTATATCACCTAGTTGGTTTACAACACATGGATCAGGTGGTAGTGCTGTCCTGTGAACAGCAGAACTCACACTTTTTTTTGTTTTTTAACTGCCTGTTTTTTTTCTGCTCTCATTTGTACTGTCCAAGTTCACATCTGGTTTTGTTGCATAAAACATGTACTGAGGTGGATGGTGCTTTATAATGGCCATAAAATGACAGAGGGGGCACCAATGGAAAGCTTTCTCATGAATCACTGTTACATTAATTTGCATTGACCACCATAACTCCTGTGAAGCCATTTCAAAGGTTTGCTACAGGGGATGTGTTAGAATGTGCTTTATAACACGGTTCAGAGAATCAATTCCCGGTAGGAGTTCTCAGTAAAACACCTAAAAAAAAAAAAGATATATATATATATATATTCATGGCTCTGGCGTTTTATGGAATTTTTATTCAAGCTAAACCAATCTGTATTGATTATTTCCAAATAGCCATCCTGCATGGTTTCTGGCCACTTATAAAAAAATAATTTGTGTACACGCTAACATGAAACAACTTTTTGATTGACTAAATATGTTTACAGTGTAAGTGGTCCTAGCCTAAGAGGAAAAACAGGCTCTGATAAATCCTATAAATAAAACTGTAGAGCTCAGAGTTCTTGGCCAGTGTGTTGTGTCTTTCAGGCAAACCTTTTTGTTAACAACTTGCTATGATGACATTTAAACTCCAGTGTTTAGCAGTATTGAGTAACAAAATGAATAATAATAATTTTTGCCTCCTCATTTAAAAACTCTGAATCTGATCTTTTTTCAGAACACTGGGACACTAGGCTAAATATTGAAACATTATTGAGTTATTGGATTGGACCTTGCATGACAGGTAGATGATTCACGAAATTAGATATTTGTTACATTACAATCTGTTATAAAAGTGCTATGTTTTCCAGTACTTTTAATAACTCCAGTGGCTTCCACATTTACTACCTTTTCTGATTCTTTAACTTCTTTAAAAAATCAAGGTAAACCCAGTTGCTTTCATCCTAAGTTTTAACATGTCAGCAGTTTATCTTTATGGTATTTGACTATTTTGCGGTATCCTTTTTTATACACATCACTTCTGTCCATCTCATGGACTCACAGTTGTAGAAGCAGAATAAAGGGAAGGTTTGTGGTGTCAGAACACATTCAAAAAATGTCTGCAACCGGCCCAACATTTATTTATGCTTATTTTGGATTCCGAAGAAAGCCATTGATCAAACCACTAAACAAAAAAAGCAAGCTGTTACAAGTTTTTAAGTAGACGTTTGGAGATGTTTTTTCAACTACAGTGACACGCATTGAAATCCTTCCCACAGCCTCAGGTTCGACTTTGTCAGAGTAGTTTTCACTTTTTGCTTCCTCGCAACAACCTTGATGTCAGCCTAACTCCCACACCATGCTCACGGGAAGAAAGCAGGACAGTAAAACACATTTTTCTGTAAATAATGTTCATGTGAGATTCTGAATACAGCTTGCTTAATTGTTTCATCTGATATGAAACATTTCTGTACTCCAAAAGCTCTCAGATTTCTTTTTTTTGTGTGAAGACCTGTTGAAAAAAAAAATAAAAATTTATTTTTTTGAGGTTAGTTATAAATGTTATTTTTAAATGGTGCTCTCTTCTCGGCGAGACATAAGGCAGTATCTAGCCGAGCATCATCCACACAAAGCTCTGGATGAACCAAAGTGAACTACTTTTTCCCAGCTTCCAAGATTTACCACTGTATGGTCTTCTCAGGCCAATTCAAACATTGTGCATAGACAACAATTTAGCAGCAATCTATAATGTTGTGTTTCGTTTCATCTTGGCTTTTATTGTCAAGTGTGATAGTAAAATGTTGACAGGAAATAGTGTAGAGTTGCCTGTGGTAATGGCAGGGAGGCTGATGGACTGCTAAAGCACAGGAATTTCATATTATGTAAGGCAATGACTATATTGGGAAATAAAAGCACGTCTGGTTGGATGGTGACAACAGCAGCAAAGCAACACAAATGGCAGTTTTAACTGTAGAACTCTGGACTAAAGTTGCAGGAAAAATTGAGACTGCTTTTGTAAATTCAAAGATTAATGGGTGGAAGGTTGACCTCTGGATGACCTAAAAAAACACTATCCTGTCTATTTGCTAAGTTTTCACGTGGTCGGTGATTCGGCTTAATGTAGATCAAGCTCCTCATATTTGATGACATGGTCTGCGGTGAAATTATGCACAGCAGTGAACTCCCCGCAGTGCTTGCTGTAATTACCTCAGACATTGTGTTTGGTTTGATTGCACCTTCAAAAGAAGATACTCATCAGAATTGTCAGATTTTCTGTAAACAAAACAATCATGTATATAATTTCCTTTAGCTTCATAAATCGTACTTGGTTATGCTCTATCATAAATTCTATAGATATAAATTATATCAGGGTTTGTGGCTATATTACAATATGTGTGAAAGTTCAATGGGATTTATACGTTTTTATAAGAACAGGTATATTTGTCAAATAGTGATTTTATTTTTAAAAATTGCAATTCTCCAACATATCCACTCTGTGCACTCTCTTAATCCTATTTAGACTTGTAGGGGGCTGAGACCTTTGCCTAAAGCCACTGAGGGGGAGGGTACACCCTTGGCAGGTTTATTCCAGTTTATGTATATTGCTTGAAAACCACACCATTTTCCTATTTTATGTGTTCTGTATTCTGACATCTGCTCCAGCCTCACCACCACATTAAGTGCATTAAATAGAAGGACTGAACATAGTACCCAGGTTTTTCTTCCAATTTTTTATCATCCTTCTGGCTAAATTACTCTCTTCTCCAAGGAATGTAAAGCTCTGGAAAAATTACACCAGGGTAAAAGTTGAAACACTACCTTTTAAAAGCCCTGGTCTTTTCAGAAGACTAAGCGCTATTGAGATTATATGCAAAGGGTGCCTAAGAGTCATTTTCTGCAAAGGTTATTCAGCAAAATTTAAAATAGGATTATAGGAAGGATGAGCACTTTGTTTATTTTTAACTCTTGTTAGTCTAAATTAAAAAAGCATACTTAGATGAGCTCTTACCATAAAAACGCTGAAATAATACTTTTGAACTATGGGCTGCAACTATGAGTTCTCAGGTACAAACAAATTTTATGGGTGCTCCAGACTTGATGTAAGACTGTTGCACAATCAGTTTGCTTTTATCTAGTTTTTCATAAAATTACCACATTTGTTTTGACTTAGAAGAGCAATTCTCCATTTTATCAGGTTACATCATTATATATTATGTAACTCTGCAATTATAAATTACATTTTTATTCACTGTTGACAGAACTATTGGTTACTACACCTGCAGCTGGCATGTCAGTACCCAGGGGACACAGGTTTAATCTGTCATTTTCGTCAAATTAGACTGTATGTGAGATTAAGCTACTCTTGAAATAACATCTGAAACAGAAAAGGGAAAGAAAGTTCCACAATGTGTGGCAGCTTGAATCTCCTCTAATGGTAAGCTTTACATTCATTTCCTTCCATTGCAGCCCCTTGGCTTTTTTATTAGATAAAATGTGGAGTGTTTGGATCTATCTAAATTTGTCCAATTAGAGTTTCAGTGTTAATTTTATTGTGCTGTATAAGATCCTTTCCAATAAAGTTAAAAAGTGTTTCCAAGTTTGAAGACCTTTTGCTACTCATCCAGGAAGCTTTTTCAATTCAAAGTATTAGAAATAGTGTTGAGTTTTAAGCTTTATAGAGTGGACCTGAAACAAAATCTTGTTTTGGCTTAGAAAACATGCAAATTGAACCGGACCCAATACCTGTCTATGGTATTATACCTGGTTGGTATAATGTTTGGTTAAATTAATTTATATGTCCTTAATGTGCAGTGACAAGACATCCCCAATTTCAGGGGCCAGTCCCCGTTTTAGACCACCTGCCCCCGGCCAAAACTGTTTAAGGTAATGTCCCAGATGGTATGTCGGATTGGTCTGAATAATATGGTGATGACAGTGATATGTTTGAGAGGCTTAGATTTTATTTATTTTTTATTTTTTTTGAAAAAACATGAATGGTCAGAACAATGGGGAGATGTGCAATAATTTTAGGAAACTAAACATAAAGCCAACACCATAGCAGGATGGTTCTGATGAAAGTACAACTCAAAAGGGCTGATCTAGAGTAAATAGAGACATTGTTACAAAATTAAAAATATGCTGCTCACATACACTCTTATGTAGAGAAATTAAATATTTTTTGGACCCAGATAAATTAAGTTTTCCTTGCAATAAACAAATGAGTTAAGCTGAGATACTTATGTAATTTGGTGAAAAAAATATCACAGGAACCCTAAACCGATAGATACAATAGTGGTGATGTCACAAATCTGAGTGATAGCCTAGCGATGATCACCACCATCTTAGGAGGGGGTAAACATTTGCTTAGCAACCACAGAGGTAGACAATACTCCCAGTAGATTTTAAGTACCATTTGAGTCATGATGATTAATGAATACCAACAAAACCTTCTACCAGAAAAAAAGGGCAGACTGACAAAAACATTAGCTCAAATCTTAGGGCAAGCAGTGCCAGAGTAGGAAGAGGCTACAGCTGACAGAGGGAGTGGGAGAGGGGCTAGGAGTAGGACAGCAGTACTTTGGAGAGCTTCACTAGGGAGATATCACGGATGACCAAGGCTAGCCTTTAAGCTAACTATGAGATACTGTATGAAATGAGCAGGGGGAGAGCAGGGGAGAGAGGGCAGCAGCAGCTGGTCGGTGTCTGTGCTGGAGGTAGGACCATGAAACAGTCCTTCTAGTAGTGCTACATTAAAACAACTTTTTTAAAGCCACCCACAAACCTCTTAACAAATGTCTTGTTCCTCATCATCTGTTTGGGTAACAGTATTTGAGCTAATGAATTAAAACAACTTAAGAAACTTCTCCAGAACCTCTTGAAATTATTGCGCAAAAAAGAATTATTCATAAAGTAAAGAACATTATGGACAAAAGTGAGAAACCTCTTCAGATGATTTTTAAACAATAGAGCGTCTTCAGTAAGAAGCTTCTCCATATCCAGTGCAAGACAAACCGATACAGAAGATCCTTCCTGCCTACAGCTATCAATACCTACAACACCTGGTTAAAAAATAACCTATAGGTTACTGCAGCATTGAATTTCCCTATGGGATTAAATAAAATATTTTTGAATTGAACTGAATTAAGAACATTCCCCACTTCATCCTTGGTGTACTTTATTTTCCCTAACTTCCATTTTAATTTAAAAAAGCTCCACTGCCTCCTTCACTAAAATAGTGGTCAATTAATTATACTTTCTCATCTACGAATTGTCAGACTCAATTGTACAATGTCAAGGCCTACTGTACACCTAGGTTCCCTGTGATTTTGATATCCAGGTTTTGCCATTTTCGTCGATCCTTTGTGAAGCTTGCACCTAAGCTGATCACTTTGGTCCTTTGTCTGTTGGAAAATCATAGAAATATTGCTTTTTTCTACCTCCCAGGCATGATCACTGTATTCATTAGCAACTCAAGACCTTCCCATCAGGACAAATTGAACAGTAGGTTTAACTATATACAGTCAGAACTAGTCATTACTGAACAATTATTTGCCCCTCCTTTGATGTTGACGCACTGTTGTCAGGTGTGGTCTCTCGAATGTATAACATCAGGCGATGCTATGTATTGCATTGAGTCACAAACTTTACAGCAATTCCCCCTCCTAAATGAGCATGTAGTCACAGGGTGATGCCAACTGAGTTGCAGCAGTCACTCATATTCAATGTGCAACTAGCAGTGTGACAAATGTAACCTTCCTTTTTTGAGAAAAAGAAAAAAACTTCAGTGGAACCAGGTTCAGTGTGTCAGGACAAATGCGTTTTTAAATACAGAGCTTAAACAAAACCACAGCAAATACAAAACTATCAACGTACTTGTGAGTTCTTTCTATGTTAAAGTAAAAGTAGAGTTTGCAATTAACTATCTGGACAACGAACACAGATTAAGACGTAAACATAGTTTGTCGTAGCATCAATCAGGCTGTAGTTAGCAGTAGCCCAGCCTTCCCCAACAGAAGCTGTCACGGCTAAAAAGAATTGTTCCTGTAACTCTAATGGCACAAGGTTAAGGTCATGGAGGCAGGGTTTAGCTTGTCTGTGAATGGTTTGAATTGAATCTATGCTAGCATAAAATATTATATTTTGACTATTTGTTACCGGGCCAAATTCAATTCCTTATGATTTGAGTTTTCCCACAGCAGAAACGTCCCCAAATGCATCACTTCTTCTGCTACTTCCAGTAGCCCCCTTCTAATAAATAAAAGCCATGCACTCCAGGCTTTATGTATTTAGGATTTCAGTTGGCTCTGCTGTCCTAGTTTAAGTTTGTCTGAGCCTCTATCGGCTGGCTATGCTACTGGAATACTCCCAAGGACAATTTGGTCTCCCAAATTATTTGGAGCCTCCCCCAGACCCACCAGTTAACATCAACTCAAGTAAACTAAACTTTGCAAGCATCAAAAGTATTATTCACTGCTTCCCCGCTTCCATTTTTGTGACCCGATCTTCTGTTTCCCTCTCAGTTTCTCCAGGTTCAAGGACTCTTATATTTACTTTGAGGTTATTCAATACAACTTTTAAGATTAATCCCAAAACCATGATAACTGTGTCTTATGGCATAACAACTTTAATTGACATTTTGAAGTCTTTTAGGTTGCTCTTATGATGTTTTAAATTAAATATTCATTACATTACAACAGAAAACTTAATTCTAACTGTTTAGTAATGGCCATTTTCACCGGGACACTTGCTCCTGACATTTCTTTATTTATAGTTTGTTTCAAAAAGGAAAAGGCACATCCAAAGGTTATATATAGGGTGTATTTAGAGTCTCACCATTTAAAGACACAGATCAGGATTGTCCCAATAATATTACCCAATATAATTGTGGTAATTCTCTGTCACTCTGAATGCTAAATAAGACTTGTCTGTTCTGCCAAATTCTTGTTTACTTAAAGGTTAAACATGATCAAAGAACATTTGCACCAGAAATGTGCCATCCAAATTCCTTAAGTTGGTGACAAGGAGAAAATTCTGCCCCAGTTTCCTTCTGTCATTCCCTCAGGCCTCATGGAATCCAGCGAAGGTTAATTTATTTAAATCCGCCATCCACTTATCTCTATTCCATTAAATTACGCTAATATATATTTACTTTGTTATGTAATCTGTTACCTCAGCTTCATTTTGCCCGTACGCTTATGGATGTGTTCAAAACAATAATATGGTAGAGAATAAGGTTATGTTAAATTAATCTGATGTCTTGTGTTTAACTTCGTGAAAACGTCTGCCTTTGAAAGCAACTAAAATAACTGGAATGAATAAAAGAAGTGTAGCTCATGTAAGGGGGCAATAAAATCTTCTAAGAGCCTTATGATGCTGCTGTGTCCCAAAGGTCCTGTAAAAGCCTAAGCTCATGGCCTGAAATACAATTTCCCATCTGCCCTCTGTGGGACTTCTGGTCATACCTCTCTGGTCATGATAGCAAAGATTATTCTGAGCAACAAGGCGACCTTGGCTATATGGACAAGTGATGTATTATTATTATTACAGCATGTCAAGTCAGCATTAAACAGATGCTCTTAGGATAATGACTGTTAAAAAGCTCAGCTGTTGGGTTAATAGTGGGTGAAGCAATTTGCAGCCTGTTGGAGAGAACATGTCACTATGTCAACATGTTTTTGGTAAGGTGTTGGTGTTGCTGTTGTTGTGTTTTAAAAAAAAAACAGTCTTGGAATAGCAGAAGAGTAAAGAGCATAAACCATGCTCCCTAAGATTCCATTACAAGTGAGCATCTAGTGAAATAACCGAGGGTATAAGTCAGCAGAGTTTCTTGCAAAGAACATTTATCCAGCAGATCTTTGTTCTCTTCAACAAATATTTTTTTTCTCTCCTAAACTTCATGAAAAGCAGGATAGTCTTCAGTATTTAGCATGTACAACTGCAGCAGAACTTACCATCTCCACTTCGGAGATTTAGGATTGAACTTTAAACCTCCTGTAATTGTAGAGGGGAACATAGTGCGAGATAATGATAGTTAAAAGGAAAACTTGATTGGGTTTATTTGTCATCTCTTGAAAGAAAACGAAATAGAAAAGTATGAAATTTGTAAATAAAGATACAACAGAGGCATGAAAGTTAAAGATGCATTATATATAAAAGTCCTCCTCTACTTAATATTATCATTTCAATACATAGCTATGCACTAACGACCAAAGGCAGATCAGTATTTAAGTAAATGTAAAAATGTCCTTTCCTGCAGGAAATTTACATTTGTTATAACGTTAGTTAAGCATCTCTTCAAAACCCATTATGCAGTGGTTATTTAGGACCCCACAGAAGCAGAGCACACACTTACAGATAAAAAATCCAGGGATGTTGTGTTAACTGTTTTTTGTGCTGATTTGGTATTTGAGACTGCATTTGTTTTAATCACGGCTAATGACATCACCATCCCAGCAGACTTTATTAATGTCCTCGTTTCCTGGCATTGAATATGACAGTGGGTGAGTTTAGTGTATTTAGTGGCTGCAATGATTGTTTAATCTTGAGTAATTTGTCAGCCTTGCAGATTCTTCAGTTTGGACTTGACATTACCCTCGGCAACGCCATGGCATTTCCTGTCATGTCTCGCTGTCAGCATATCACAATAAAAGCATAGGCGAAATTTTACCTTTGAAGCAGTTTGTAGATTCCATATTTTTTTTGAAAAGCCCTGGAAGCGCTGAAATAAAGAGTCCACTTTGGTTCATAGAGAGCTGCGTTTGGTCATATTGGTCATATTGGGGGTTCTTCCTTGTAAATCTACCCTCACTGATCTACTCAGCACCCCTGGTGTGGAGTGGGCAGGTAAGGGTCAAACGGTCTTTCTAGGGCTAAATTAAAATAGGTTTTTTAAATCCACTTAATGATGAGAGACCTGCTAACTTTGCTAGTCTCTTCCTCTGCCTTGCTAGCCTCAACTTAATGTTGTCCAGAGTGTGAACTGAGACTTTAAATGCGTTTGGCAGACATTCAAGACCTCATGGGCCTCTGGGTGTGTTGTCTTCCTGTTCTGAAGACACTCGTGTAGCGATAGTGGAGAGGAAAAACTCCCTTTTTAACAGGAAGAAACCTCCAGCAGAACCAGGCTCTGTGTTCCTAGGCCGATTGGGGT
Organism: Cyprinodon tularosa; assembly: GCF_016077235.1. Lineage (NCBI taxonomy): Eukaryota > Metazoa > Chordata > Actinopteri > Cyprinodontiformes > Cyprinodontidae > Cyprinodon > Cyprinodon tularosa. The sequence continues at coordinate 203,660 of NW_024038531.1, read as the reverse complement.
TCAAGGAGACAGAAGCAGAAAAAGAAGCAGAGATACAAAAGGCAACAATCAACCAGTTCCACAGGCTGTCCCATCCAGGAAACACACAGCCAGGCAGACGAGCTCCGAGCCAGCTCCCATGTCAGAGGATGAAAGAGAGCACACACAGTTAGTCACAGTCAGAGAACCAGGATAACCCTGAAAAAAAAAGCCAACCTTCAACTTCCACAAACAAAGGGGTTGATGGCAGCAGCACTGCCGACACCCATCTCCAGGGTGGCATCACAGCAAGACATAAAGAGACCAAATTAAACTACTACAATGAGAAAAAGCAGAGAGAGTGCAACATTAGAGATTGAACTAACTATTACTGATTTTTCATGTTGTTGAAATGCTGCTGCATTAATCCCCTACCAATAAACAATCTTAAACTTTGTATAGATATGTGGACAATTGATTTTTGAGTCACATTTTGAAGGGTAAGGTCTTCAATAGTGTAAAATACATGGAAGTCTTAGCAGGCGTCTAAAATGACACCGTCATTTTAGATTAATCTAAAATGAATCAGGACACGCATTTATCTTTCCACCAATACTCTCACTTTTAGGGCATCCATGCATGAGAAATACTAAAACATTAAGAATATGTTTAAAAGTTCCCTTTTTGTTTTTAATTTAATTTTTAATTTTTTTTATTTTATATACTTTAATAATCCCAGAGGGAAATTACTTCTCTGCATTTAACCCGTCCCCTTGGGGAGCAGTGTGCTGCCATTGAGGCGCCCGGGGAGCAGTGTGAGGTTAAGGGTCTTGCTCATGGACCCAGAGTGGCAGTGGGGCATCAAACTCACAATCTCAGGATTCAAAGCCCTATTCCCTAACCACTAGGCTGCCACTCCCCTTTGTTCATATTTCAATCCGTTTTTTCATCAGTGTGTGAGATGATTCCCAGGAGGCAGGTATTTCTCGGTATAACACCTGTGGAGGCATTTCCAGCATATAGAACTTTTGCGAAGGAGGGGCACTGATGCATACGCATAAACCTAAAAGCACACAAAAAATCCATCGGACAGATCTTCCACCACACAATCCTCTTTCATGCCTTTAAATGATTCATATACTGCAAATGAAATCATGTTTTTTTCCTCTATCATAAATGTCCATCTTAAATAGTAAATCGATCAGAATTTGATAAAAACATAATTTTTTCAGTATGATATATTGATTTGGTATTAGTTATTTACCTTGAAAGCTATTAGAAAAAAACAACAGCTTCCAAAGAGCTAAAAGAAAAAGAGAAAATCCTTTAAAATTGGACTAAATGCGGTGCACATAAATCAATGAATAGGCATTCATTTTGTGTTATTTAGAAGACATGGAATTTTATCATTTCTTTCTGTTTCACTCTCATATTGATAAGAAAAAAAGAAAAACAGTGTCTGGGCCTCCCTAAGTGGCCATGTGCATGTGGAGAATTGCAAGAGGGCGCAAGCTCAAGATTTTGTTTATGCATGCCTGCTGTGTGCCCTTATGAGGCTCACAGTGTGTGTTTACATACTTAAGCATGTGTCTTTTTGTGTGAGAGAGGCAATGTATGTGATGTCTCTTGCTGCCTCATTGTGTGGATACCTTGGAGCTGACAGCTGGCACAGCTGAGATCCTCAGAAGTCATGCATCTGGCTTTCCATGGAAAAAGTCAAACTGAACAACGGCAGCTGATACAATTGCCAAAATATATTTCATGGCCCATAATGTCAGTATGGATGACAATCTCTGTATTACCAATTTATGTGATTTAAGACAGGATGTTTTCAGTGAACCTTAAAAGTATGTAAGTTGAAATGTAAAAACAAATGGTTTACATTTTCTGGCTGATATACATATATAAAAATATGCACGCTCTTGATAACGTGAGAATGGGTGGGCATTAATGCATTCTCACTTATTTTTTTCCTGCTTCTCTTTTTCCGTCTCTAACTAGTCCCGCATACCTCAGCCGATTTCAACAATTTTGGTATTAAAACCTTCAGCTTCTTCTGGAGGCTTTTGGTACTTGCAGCTTTAATATTTTTTTAAATATTAAGGTTTTTATGACATTTTTTGGCCCATAGAATTAAATGTCATTTTGAGAAAATTCCACTAAAACTTCAGCTACTTTGCCTTTTAACTTCTTCTGCATACTTTCAGCTAGAAATACCATTCAAATTTTTAAACATTTCCGCACCCTTCAGCTATTACCATTTAACTCAGCTTTTTGCTACCTCTTACTGTTTTGCTTCAGTGAAGCTTTAAAGTTTTTAAGATTTTGTAAAGATTTTTGGTGTTATAAAAGAAGTCAAGGAGGGAATCTTTGTGCTCATAGAGTGTGCCACTCTATTTTACCTTTGGCAAAAAACTTCTTCTTACCCACTGAATGTTTAAACTACCCATAGAACTCATAGATCAAAATGTAGGTATTTATGTCAGGATTCGGGAAAGGTAACCCTCATTGGTGTGGGATTTACAGTTTTCCTACATTTTGACCTAGACAACCAACAAGTCCGAACTCCCTCAATAGAAATCCAATAGGAGAGTTATCAAAAATTCACAAACAAAAATCCAAAACGACACATTCGACACATGTTCGTATCACCACCCCTTCTCAACCATTTGATGTACAAACATGAAACTTGGTATAGAACATCTTCAGACCCTTCTAGCACTCACATTGAAATATTTTTTGTATTATTTATGGTTTAGCTGTTTAGTTGACTTGTTCGGGTACATAAAAATTATGGTTCTGAGAAAAAACCTCAGATTGAATTACACAAGTATAATTCAGTCATATATATTCTGACAAATAAACGTCTGAACATCAATAATCATGTTTTTCTTATATTTTTCTTCTCAATTTCAAGATGGTATTGAAGGATATACATTGTCTAATTCCATTCCAACCCTGTTAAGCTCAACCTTATTTCTTGCTACACAGTTTTACTTTTTGCTTAAAATAATACATTAGACCAATGTTTTCTGAGGACAAGTATAAAACATTATCTAATGTTTATCTTAAAGTTTACTTTCAGTTAGTATAATAAGTTACCATATTTTACTTGACAGACAAAACATTATAACTTAGAATCCTATAAAATAAATATATAAGCTCTTTTAAAAAAGGAAAAAGGGGGATAACAAGACGACTGAAATAATTTGTTTATCTTTAGGAGCTACAGGAATCAAATTGTCCCAGTACAAGGTTGAATATAAAACCAAGTAACCGAGAGCTTAATGTTTGGGTTTTTCATGCCCAAGGTGGGACAACATATTTTCTCAGAAGTTCACGTTGTACCTTAGTAGATTTAGAGCAAAAAAAAAATAAATAAAAATAAATAAATATATATATATATATATATATATATATATATATATATATATATATATATATATATATATATATATATATATATATATATATATATATATATATATATATATGTGTGTGTGTGTGTGCGGCTGTGTGGTTGGTCCATCACTGGCTCTTCTGTCCTGGAGTGATACAACTTATTCAGGTCTAGGGCGGGAACACCATTTGTTAAAGGAAAGCTCTGTGTCTACGCCTTGTCATATATAATTATGCTAACACAGTATTGACGTGTTATAGAGGTCCCAGGTGCTATCTCAACAAAAAAAAAAATAGAACAACTGAAAAGGAAACTTTGGAGCAAAGATAATAGGCTTTATGTTGTCTTTGATTCTGATTTTCTTTTTCTTTCATATGACTTTCTATTCAATAAGTAAAGAGAATGTGTTTTGTATGATGAAAATAAAGGCATTTTTAATATGGCCATAATTTGATCTGAAATGATCTTTGATTCAATGGCTCAATTGCCATGATCTCAGAAATGATGCTGGTCTAATTCCTCACAAGACACACCTGCTCAGCTACGCCCCATTCTAATTACTACTCATTTGATCCACCTGCACCTATCAATATATAATCAGCCTTCAGACCAAACATCACTGCCAGATTATTTCAAGCCATTGGTGAGATCTATTCCAGCATTTTGATTCCTTACTTCCTGCCTGTTTGCCTGACCTGATCTATCCCTGTTTCTGAACCTGCAGGATCCCTGTCTGACCTGACTGCCTGTCTGTTCTGCCTAACCCTGGTCTGTTTTTTTTACTTGCCCATTGCTTAACCTGGAGGTGTTTCTTGACCTTGTCACAGATTTCCCTCTGGTGCTTCATTTTACTTCTGATCACTTGGCTCTGACCCTGGACTTCTCCACTGACTACGGATTCTGGTTTGTCCTCCTGTTCCTTCTACCTACTATTGTCTTAATTTTTCTCATCCATGCCTGACCACGGACCATTGTAACTTGGCTGGAGTTATTCTCTGCGACTTCCTGACCAGTGATGGCAACATCAGTGCTGCTGTCAACTGGCGCAATCCTAATCTTGTGATTCTTCCCAGATTGAGGAATAAAAGAAGTTTAGTGACCCTTAGGTTTGTGATTGATGCACATCATAAAGCTAATCTCGTCATTAATCTTGTGTCTCATTTCCAGAGGATCCTGCCCTAATCATTAACGCTACCTGCAGAATTTTCATTTCAATAAACCCTTTTTAAACACTAGTTGTCTGGTTTCAATTCTGGGTCCATCTGTTCTGATCAATATGTTAATTTAATAGAATAAAAAACAAATGAGGGGAATATTCCCATTTAAGCATGCTTGTGTTAACAGGGAGAGATCTCTGCTTTCTTTATTAAGAATTATACAACATAGTTCTACTCCTAAATCTAAGAGCCATTGGCTTATAACATTACCTCTGAATTATGGCAAATTCTTGTTGGTTTCTATACCGCCTTCGGCATTGGCTTTAATGTGGCAATCAGTAATATCAGCACTTTCAGCAAGGTCCTAATACTTCTGGACAACAGCTAAGAATAACAATTCTACAGTATTTTCATGATGGTGGTCATGTGCTGCAGAAATTAAGGTTCTTTCTCTTTTAGGTATTCTTATGCATGTGCAAAGTTTCAGTCATTCAGGTCACTGCAACCACAAAAAGGCTTAAATTGCAGGTAACTAGACTTTCACTCAGCATTTTCTAAAATAAACCTATCCAGGAGTCAGTCAGTTCTTTTAAGGGACAGAAATTACTTAAGATACTTGGTTTTTGAAGGCTTGTGTTAACCAAGGGTGAATATTGTTAAACATTAGAACATTATATGATGGAATTATGATTCCTATTAGTTGTAAAATATAATTAGTGTCAAAACTATTAAGTTAATGCTGTATTAATACACTGTAGAATGTAAAAACATGAGGTAAAATATATTAAGTACAATTTTCCCAGCCAGATTGAACCCATAAGAGCTGGGTAAGGTAGCTAAAATTGTACTTAAGTAAGAGCAGCATTACTCAAAGTAAAAAATCAAGAAGGCTAACGAATTATTTGAATTATAAAATATCTTATCAAACAAAACAAGTTATGTCGAAATCACATTGTTTTAGACATGGAACAAGAAAACTCAGGTTTGAAATCTATAATTGTAGCTGTTTACTATTGAAAGCTTTTCTATCCCTAACCTCCAAATGACTCAATTAGTTTAGCAAATAAAAACTAACACTCTTGTGTTAAATTAAAACATTTCCCACTTAAAAAAAAAACTCTGGCTGTGTCTTAATTTTTTGGTTAAAACCTTATTCAGTGAAATAATTTACATAAGGAAGTAAGATACTGTGTACTGTAATGTACACAAGAGCAGTGATGCTTGATACTACTCAAGTGTAGCAAAAGTGCATTACAGTATAACCTATTCAAATATGTGTTCAAAAAAGTTCATCTAATTTACCATAGTAAATGCAACTACTTACTACCCACTTTTGAAAGCTATCAAATCTGATAACTTTGAAGGAATAATGCTGATAGATACTAATGTGCAAGTTACACTTTTAGTTTCAGCTCTTTCTGAATTCATACAAGAAAATAATGCTAGTAGTCTTACAGGAAAAAATTTAATGGGCTTCATAAACATTGTGTTGATCAAATAATCACTAGATGTTAAGCAGAATATGTGGACACATTTGCATTTTTGGGAGATAGTAAAGCACAGGTACCTTTACATTTTTTAATTCGGGGACCTTCACCTTATAGTTTCAAATGAAACATTTTACAAAAATGATTGATTTGATTTATTTCGTACTTTGACCACCTGAGTATTCTCACTGTAACTAAAAATTAGGCTCATGTTGTTGCTAACATGGCACACTCTAAAAATGATCAGATTCAGTTTAAAACAAAGATCTCTCTCTCTGTAAATATAAGACATGGAGTCTATCCAGTAGACAAGGGACAGTCTTTGTGTGTTTCTTCATGTCTCAAGCTCATCTGCTGTTTCCATCTGTCTCCCAGGTCCATCCTGAAGTCTCAAAAAACTGTTTTCATTTCTAATGCTAACACTGCATCCTATGCCAATTTCAAACTTCACATCCTTCTTTTCTGGTTTCATCCTTACTTCAAATGGATTTCACTCTTTATTGACTTTTCTGATATAAAAAAAGGATACTACAACAATAATTAAATCAAGCAATTTGCAAAAATCTGCACTCAGGCTCTGAAGATTTTATTTTTCTGGATTTCCATAAAACAGCTTCAGACCTCTACCAAAATTAAATCCTCGGGGCTGGGTCCATTATTAGAAATCCTGAAGTAGAGGAAGCTGTTCTCCCTAATTTTATTTCACCTAAAAATGAATATAACTACAATTAATCAAAAGGAATGTGCCTTAGGAGCACACCATTTGTACTTGTTTCAACCTGGTTCTTGTCCTAGGAAAAATGTTTTAGAGAGATGTTGATTATGTTTTGTTTACAGCCTGAATTTAATAAACAATAAAAATGTAAATGTAAAGTCAGCGATGTTTAATTATAACAGGTACAAGTGAACACAGCATTAAACTGAGATATAACATTTTTGGTGAAGAATAACTTATGCTTATGTCCTGGTTGAGGTGTAACTTTAATATAATTCATCCACCTTGAATGTTCCTCCCTGCAAGTCCTTGAATGAATGCCATTCTTGAGTCAGAAAAGTCTCCTGAGCATAGAAGAACTTTCCTGCCAAAGTTTGTTAACAGTCTATGCTCCCTTTAGCCTTGAGTGCAGCACCCTGTGGTCCCAACAGACTGAATGCTGCAGTTACATCCAACTTTTGGAACCTTGTATCCAGGTAGTGTATTAGACTGGTTATGTAAGTAACAGTCACATGTAAGTTGCAGAATATAAATATGAACCCACAAACTCTTCAAACAGCTTAAGGAATTAAGGCATTTTTCAAAATATTAGCTTTTTGTCTTTGCTACTTAACCCTTTAAAGCCCGATCCAAGAATAAAACAAAACAGAAAATTGCTTTCTTTTTGGTTTGAAGTCCTTATTTGGCCTTTTAACAAAATAATTAAAAAGAAAAAACAGAAATACATTTTTGATATTAATAATTTATTACTATGCGATAAGTCAAGATAATTTTTTGTGTAGTCTTCTGCCCTCTGTTATCAGGTATATCTGATTGTGTACAATAGGAATTTGAGCAAAGTTTTTACCATTAAATTATGCAAAAAGTGTCAGACGCAAAACATTTCAGAAACTGTATGTATCAAATATGATACATTTGGCATTACAGGGTTAAAACCAAGGAACCTGAAATGAAACTTCACATTGACTTCAAAGACTAAATACACTAATTCCAAAAGGAAACCTTCTTAATTTACCTATCTTACAAATGTTCTCCACTAATGATTTGACATTTCCTCAATTCCCTTTTCTCCTTATGCTGGATCTCGAACCTTCTGAGGGCAAGGGGTCAATGGTTTCTTGATGTAGATGGGACAGAAATGACCCGGGAAGTGGGACCGCTCCTGCATCCCTGATAAGCTTGAGGGCCTTAAGTTAAAGAGATTTTACTGTATATTTTAATATTGTCACCATAACCAGCAGAATCATAGATATATTTAGACACACACAGAATGGAAATCAGACAGAACATAAATATTATAAACTGATGATAACACACCTGCTCCTTAATGTGGATGAAGTTGACATTTATCTGTTTGAAAACATTCAACAACCTCGCAATGTGTGGCATGTTTGCCTGCAAGTACACGGATGGCAAAAATTTATAGGTTGTACACAAGTGTTATGGTCCATGGTATTAGTCGACTTTTTCATCTCAGCCTCCTCCGCAAATGTGCAAGCAGCTTAACAAGACAAGCACTGATGATAGCCACCTTGTGTCCTAAAATATAAATTGAATTTCAGTTAGGAAACCCTTATTTGATTCTATATAGTAGAATGGTACAATAATCCATTTGTGGAAAAAACAACTTTTGCTTATTGACACTCTTACATCAGATTTATATTGTTAAAGGGGACTTGTAGTGCGTATTTCCTGGGCTTTTAATAAGGTCTTGAACCCTGAGACCAAATCACAACTTTTGAAAAAAACAATTAAAACTTAAAAATACTCTATCTTGCTGTAGACAAGATCCACTCTTCACTCCAATATGATCAGATTCAGCAAATTGTGCTCAGAGCTCCTGAAACTGCACACTTCAACACATGCATAACTTATAAGCAAGAAAATTGGGAATACCAATTATGAATGAGTACAATACATTAATCTTCAAGTCATAAACTCCTTAGGTGGTACAGTAGCTGCTGTCTTTGGTACTGCAGTTTGATTTGCATTGTGATGAAAGAACAAATACTTTCCTAGAGGCTATGTTCAAGGTCAAATACTTGGCAAATACTCAATCCAGGTCAAGGCAAGGCAGTGTTGAGCACACACCACAGCAAGAAACATTGGGAAGCTGTCACTCAGCTGCTTAGCAACTCCACTTATGCAGCCTGTGGTTACATATCAAACTACACAAGCCAAATATAGTATTTACAACATTTTCTCTAAAGCTGTTCTTTCGTTGGATAGTAAAACACCTTAGCTATCATTTGCCAAACCCCCAAAATTCCTTGGAACTTGTTTTTGTGAAGGACATGTACAATTTTACCAGAAGATTCTGTATATATTAAATAGCTAGAACTAGTTAAGTATTAGTGCATTCAAATTGAGGGTAAAACCAAACAATGATTATTAGTTAAATGATTATAAATGTAGTTTACCTATTCACCATGTTTCTTAGTCTTCTACATAATTGATATACTCCTGGACTGCCTGTTTAAAACCCAGTGGCCTTACCAATTTACTAATAAACTAATTTAGTATATGGCTATCAGCAGAGTTAATAATCACCAACCAAAGAATTTGTCTTTGTTCATTCTAATGTTACTCAAAAGGAGGGGTGATCTGACCTGAGTGATAAATCATTCACTGCATAAAATAATCACAAAAGAACAAGGGTTAAAACAAAATGGTACCTTTATTTGCTAATAATCACAGACTTGTATCTAATATCTATGCAAACACTAAACACTACTGAAATTTAAAGGCTAATGCATTCAACGTGTGGCAGTTGTCGGCTCCTCTGTGAACAATTGTTTTTGTCTTTTTTCCCCAGTATGGTGTAAAACCAGAGTTGCCTACCTCTTATTGAGAATTACTGCATTAAATAGAAAAACATTTCCCTAAATCTTGATAACAGTAGAATAAAGGTGAAGCATGGCAGCATATTTACTCTCAATTCCCAGGCATTTGGGAACGACTGCCACATTACAGCTACTGCTATTACTTAGAGATGTGACTTCATTTATGGCTCTGATGCATGTCAGGCTCTTTAAGCAGCAAGGAAAGATGAATGACAACCGAAAAATAAGTATTTATAGTGCTCAGTATTAGTTCAAAACCACTTGGAAGTGGTGGCTGATTCACACTGAAGTCTATCATATTTTATTTACATTACATTTACCGTATTTTCACGACCATAAGGCGCACCGGACTAAAAGGCGCACTCTCAGTTATGTGTCCCATTTCTGTATTTAACACACACATAAGGCGCACCGGACTATAGGGCGCGTTTTTTATATACAGGTACATGTCCTCTACTACCTTTAAATACCTCTACTGCGTATTTAAAAATACAGCGGGGGCAAAACTGAGTATGACTGTGCTTTATTCATGTATTTATTACAAAGTATTAATCAAACCTGGCAGCTGGCCGTGAGACAGAGACATCGCAGATGACACAGTGCTGTGGTCACTCCTAAATTAACTTAAAATCCTGAAACCTGCTGACGGAATATGTTCGCTTTTATTACCGGTATCCTGGTGCCTGCAGCTAAAATTATTTAGATGAAAAACACCTGCCAGCAGCCGCGGTGAACCCCAGGCTGCCCAGCCTACAGGCTGCTGATGAAGAGATTTCTGCTGTCAGCGCACCGCTGGTATGTGGGGGTCTGAGCGCCTCCGACAGAAATAGATAATCTGGATGAACTGACTGCAATTATTAAGTTTTCAGGTGGACTTTCTCACTTAAAAACATATTAAAACTACTTTATTCCCACTGATCACAGCAAATATAGCTGCAAGATTTAGATTATTTAGATGAAAAAACACCTGCCAGCCACCGCGATGAAGAGGAGGAGACGCGCCGGGGCTGCTGTTGAATTAAGTTTTCAGGGAGAAAAATACAGCGGGAGCAAAACTGAGTATGATTGTGCTTTATTCATGTATTTATTACAAAGTATTAATCAAACCCATCAAAGTCATCATCCTCTGTTTCTGAATAAAACAGCTGCGCTAAATCAGACATGCCAGTTTCCCCTTCTTCGCTGTCAGTCACTTTCCGTGCAGCGCAGCTCCTCAGAAATAATGCCGGCTTTTGCGAAAGCTTGAACAACAGAGCCAGCAGACACTTTAGTCCAAGCATCTACAATCCATCCGCAAACTGTGGCGTAATCTGCCCAGCGCTGCCTTCTTATCCTGAAACTGTGGTCTCCGTCGGTCATCCATCGCTCCCACGCCGCTCGCAGCCTTACTTCGAACGGCTGCTTCACACCGATGTCGAGCGGTTGAAGCTCCTTTGTCAGACCCCCCGGATAACGGCGAGCACAGCGTTCATTTGATTCACCTTTTTTTCACATCGGCTGTGAGATGGGCACACAGCGATGGTGATGCGTGGAAAAAACCACCTAGTCTTCTCACATACACCTGCCTCAGACACGCATCCATCCAGCCTTTTCCATTTGCGTTAATATCATGTCATCAGAGCGCTGTCTGTCTCGCTGGCAGCTCCCAGATCAGCTTCTCTGATTGGTTGATGCGGCGCGTCCAGCAGCAAAACTTCAATTTTTCCATCTCGAGCAGCAGAAGCGCGTTGGCGGCGCTTCAGATGCTTAAACGCTCCCGACGTGCTGCACCAAAATGCGCTGCGGGACCTTTTGCTGCACCTATATGCGCGTCAACCATTGACTTTGCATGTAAACACGCTGCTTCTGCTGCACCTGCTGGGTCCGGTTCACACCGATGTCGAGCAGCGTTAATTTGTTTCCCCATGTTTTTCACATCAGCTGTGAGATGGGCACGCATGGAGTTACATATTAACAGCGATGGTGAGGGGTGGAAAAAAAACACCTGGTCTCCTTACATTCAGCCACTCTTTCATCATCTCCTCAATGAGGTGGTCTCAAAAGTCGCAGTTACAACACACATAAGGCGCACCGCACCATAGGGCGCACCGCACATTTTGAGGAAAAAAAAGACGTTTAAGTGCGCCTTATAGTCGTGAAAATACGGTATTTGAGTAGGTTAGTATGAAGATGTCAAATGTCAAATGAATTACCTGAGAACAATGAAAAACATTTTGTTTAAATATAACTACCTTATCAGATTCATCAGATCTGTTATACACAGGGTATGACTGTTCGACTGTTCGACTGATTATGACTTAATATCCATAAATATGATTAAAGACAAAGAAAGAGAAAATAGGACTATAGAATTAAAATAAAGTACTTTTATTTAAGCATTGTCAACACAACTCAATTTCTGTTTTGCTGATTTAGATATTGCCTCAAATTTGTGATGTTTTTGCCTTACTGGCAGAGGTGTCAAGTAACAAAGTAAAAATACTTGGTTACTGTACTTAAGTACACTTTTTAGGTATCTATACTTTACTCCATAACTTATTTTTCTTCCTACTTCTGACTTCTACTCATTACATTTTCACACAAATATCTGTACTTTCTATTCCTTACATTTTTAAAACAAATGTTACTCGTTACCCTTGGCTTCGGGTTAATGTTTAAAAATATTTATTTCACATCATGTGCGCCATCAAATGCAGATCACTTGCACCATCCACATCTAGTGAAAACTAGTGTAATTGAAAGAATCATATAACACTTACACTTATTGGTTAGCCAAAGGAAATCATCAGAAGCAAGCGGGTGTTCTTCAAACTGCAAACACGAATTGTCTATGCCATGCTACAATGTGGGATTTAGAAAAAGATGTTTAAATGTCTAAAATGTCGGACACAGGCGAGAGCATATCGAGAGATGAAGACAGAGACCCACAAGACATCCCTCATCCTTGGCCCTATCTCAAAGAATTTTTCGAAATAGTCGAAAAATTGAGCTTTCAATTCATATAGTAGCATATAGGTGTTTTTTTTTGTTGTTGTTGTTGTTGTTTTTTTAATACTTCTTCTTAAGTAACAAATGTGTGTACTTTTGACACCACTGCTTACTGGTGCTTGAGCTCTGACTAACTTTACCACTGGAGATGTTGCATCCAACACCAACACCTGTTAGATATATATATATATATATATATATATATATATATATATATATATATATATATACACTCACACATATATATATCATATACATACATATATGCATTATAGACTGACACGGGAGTGGATTTTCACTCCTGTCCCGTCCCACTCCCACAGAAAAAAATGGTGTCCCATCCCGATCCCGGGCCAGAGTAGAAATTAAAATCCTGTCCCGTCCCACTCCTGGTGAAATTACTCCCACTCCTATCCCGCTCCCATTCAGAATGACTCCCTCTCCTGCACCACTCCCATTCTTGTTTTTTTTCTGAGCGCGGGTGAAAAACTCAGAGCGGAAGCACTGTTGGTTTTTGGGTCGTGTAGTTTTTTTGACTCGCATTATAGTGTAGGCTTCAAGGAAATAAACTACAAAATGGCGGCGCCGCGCCAGTACTGGATTTTTTTTCTTTCTATTTTATTTTATTTTTTGGCATCGATCCTATTTTTTTTTTTTTAGTTATTATTGGTTTGCTCCCGCTCCCGTCTGCTCCTGTTAATGTTTAATCCTGTACCGTCCCACGTGATCGTTACTAATACTGACTCCCATCCCACGGGAATCCCGTGACCTGTGGGATTCCCGAAAAAATGTCAAAATGTCTAATTGAGCTCTGACTAACTTTACCACTGGAGATGCTGCATCCAACACCTGTTAGATCCTCCATAATGTAGATATATAAGGAGAACAAATGTAAGATATAGGTGATCACACTCCCAGAATGGAGAATAGCAAATTTAGATACCTACAAGTATCTTAGAATAAGTTAGCCAAAGGAGGAAATTCACTGATGTTAAAACACAAACGATACTCATCATGCATTGTGGTTTCCTCCCCAAATCCAGTATCCACAGACTATACAACAAGAGCAAAGAAGGAGGCAGAGGCCTAGTGAGCACCAGAGCCACCATTGAAGATGAAACATCCAAGCTCAAAGAATACACCAGGAGAAAAGCTCCAAGGGATTAAGTGCTCAATGGATGTTTCAGACAGTTGAAGCTGGAAATGAAGAAACAGGAAGAACCATCATGGGAGCAAAAGAAAAAACCCTGGATGGAATGTACCATTGGTAGATAGCTGAAGTGATTGATTGGAATCCTACCAATGCCTACAGTAGAATGGATTGGACAGAACGAGAGCTCAGCAGCACTGATCATGGCAGCACAGGAGCAGGCCTTGAGCACCAGAGCAATAGAGGCCCAGATCTGCCATACCAGTTAGCATCCCAGATGCAGGCTATACAAAGAGGCCCAAGAAACTGTCATGATTACTGCCCTGATAGCTGACCTAATTGCTCATTTCACTTACCTGCCTAAGTTAACCAGGTTATTAATTATTACTCGTCTTATCCACTTGCTCTTGATGTTTTATATATGGTTCTTGTTCCTGTTTTTATTGGAACCGCTGTCCGGGCTACGGACTCCTGGATCTCAGAACTATCCTGTTTCCCTGACCTGGCTACAGCTCACCAAAGCTACGGCTTGAGGTGACAGGAACTGTCATCACAGTTGTAGTGCGGGTGATTAACAGGCAGAGTCACAGAAAGGAAATTCCCTTAAAAACTTACCAAGAGAAGCTGGAGGTGAAATAGTTTTGACCAGATCGGCTGAACATCAAAATTGGCTTAGCTAACTGCATGAAGCGTGGCTAATGCTTTATTCTACTGCCTTGATTCCCTGACTCCTTTTCAAACGTCAGGATCTAACCCCGCATAGATAAAGACAGGTAGGACTGATTTAAAGCACTTTTTAGAAAAGGAAAAGAAGCATGAACCATGGAAAATAATATGATATAGTGTACTTTTTCTAGGTGTTTCTTAGTTTCTCTTAATAAACACTGTAATGGTCTTGGTTCTGTTAAGTTTTCAGTTTCATGTTGTTTTCTAGTTTTATTGGTTTTATTCCTATTTTGTTGTGTTTTAGGATTTATTTGACTTCTTAGACTTTTCTTTGTTGCCTTCTGTTCCCCTCTTGTGTTGGTTTCCTTTTCCTTAGCTCTCTTCCTAGAAGCCTCTGTCCTCACCTGCCCCCAATCAGCTCGTTAGTCCACCCTTTGTTCAGTCAACCTTAAATACTCTCCATGTGCAGTTCATCACTCCTGGTTCCTCGTCTTACCTCGTCTCTCCTCATTTTTCCCTGTTTCCACAAGCTCATTTTCCCTGATGTCTCATGGTTCTGGTTAAGTTTTACATTTTAACTTGGATTTTGGATTCCTACCTGTGTTGGTTCCTTAAAACTGCAAGAACTCACCTCTGCATTTGAGCCCTCAAACCACAACCAAAGCTGACAAACACATTCTCATAAAATTGTTTTTATATCTTAAAAAAGTACAAAGCTGACTAATACTGTAGCTTCTGCATTACTAAACTGGTATTTTATTTTTTAGGTTTGTGACACCATATTGGACCATGTAAAACACAGTTTTGCCTTCACAAAGCCTCAGAAGGGCAATATTTATGTACAAAAAGTAAACCTGTTCATGAAATAGTTTTTATGTTTTTTGTTGTATTTATATAAATATACTGATGTGCTAACTTATTATACACTTGGTTGGTTTTTGGTATGAGTCTATTTTGAATTTAAATCCCCCCCTGGAGAAAATCCACCAGCTGCCACTGGTCTGGGGTCATCGGAGCACTAGAGACAGCTACCTGCATACTGTAGAGGGAACTCAAACAGATACATAGAGACCTCTGGTTGAGGACCCGAGCCTCAGATGAATTCATTTATTTTATTTGACCATCCTCTTTGTCACACCACCTACTGCTGTGATTAACAATCAGAAGCAGCTGTTGTGATTGATCTGATTTTTTGGTGAAGGAGTGAGGAGAGAAACAACTTTTCTACCACCAATTAGTGTTTATATTTAAATTTTTTGTAAGTCAACTCGCTGATTATTTTTATTTTTATAAGTAAAGGAAACAGAGAAACCAGAATACTTTCCGCAAGTACTTTTTATTTTTGAGTTAGTCGAAAATCTCCACCTAAAAACTACTCTGCCATTTTTTTTTACATTTGCGAAATTATTAGGTTGCAAGAGTAGCCGTAACAAGTAGAAAAACTTCCCTGATGGCTTGAGGAAAAGCGCAAAGTTGGGGGATCCAGCAGATCACTTACAGACCAACTAAGAAAGCAGCCAATGGGCCTTGAGTAAAATCAGCTGATTGGGTTTATAAGTGAAAGCGCCGCTGATGCTACAGAGAACAATCGATCACTAGACAGCAAAGTTGTTGATTTCCAAAAAGGATTGTGGCAAAGAAGGATGTTTGTTGATTAACTTATTCGAAATTGAGAGAATCTGTGTGATCGTAAATGATGGCTGACCCTGAAACTCCGTCTGCGTCTAAGAAAATGTTAAACATGGATGCAGCTATAAAAGTTCTGGGTTAGCTTCAGGGAAAATGTATTTTTAAGAAGATTCCCAATGGAAAACTCAACAAGACCAAAGCTGTTTGCACCTTGTGCAATGCGGAATTGGTTTACTGCAGGAGTTCTTCCAGTCTCAAGCACCACCTAAATGGAGGTAGGCTATGGTATGTAATTTAAACTTTCATTTTACCACACCACCACCAATGACTACAAAAACATTATGTTTGCTTCTTGATGATTGCTTTGGTGTATACAGGTGCTGGTCATAAAATTAGAATATCATGAAAAAGTAGATTGATTTCAGTAATTCCATTTAAAAAGTGAAACTTGTATATTATATTCATACATTACATACAAACTCATATATTTCAGATGTTTATTTTGTTTAATTTTGATGATTACAAATGACAACAAATGAAAATCTCAAATTCATCATATCAGAAAATTAGAATATTACTGAAGACCAATAAAAACAAAGGATTTATAGAAATTTTGGCCAACTGAAAAGTATGAACATGAAAAGTATGAGCATGTACAGCACTCAGTATTTAGTTGGGCCTCCTTTGGCCTGTATTACTGCAGCAATGCGGCGTGGCATGGAGTCGATCAGTCTGGGGCACTGCTCAGGTGTTATGATAGCCCAGGTTGCTCTAATAGTGGCTTTTAGCTCTTCTGATTGCATCTTCTTCTTCACAATACCCCATAGATTTTCTATGGAGTTAAGGTCAGGAGAGTTTGCTGGCCAATTAAGAACAGGGATACCATGGTCCTTCAACCAGGTACTGGTAGCTTTGGCACTGTGTGCAGGTGCCAAGTCCTGTTGGAAAATGAAATCTGCATCTCCAAAAAGTTGGTCAGCTGCAGGAAGCATGAAGTGCTCTAAAACTTCCTGGTATGTGGCTGCGTTGACCCTGGACCTCAGAAAACACAATGGACCAACACCAGCAGATGACATGGCATCCCAAACCATCACTGACTGTGGAAACTTTACACTGGACTTCAAGCAACGTGGATGAAGTGCCTCTCTTCTTTTCCTTCAGACTCTGGGACCTTGATTTCCAAAGGAAATGCAAAATTTACTTTCATCAGAGAACATGACTTTGGACCACTCACCAGCAGTCCAGTCCTGTTTCTCTTTAGCCCAGGCAAGACGCTTCTGACGCTGTCTGTGGTTCAAGAGTGGCTTGACACAAGGAATGCGACAGCAGAAACCCATGTCATTCATACGTCTGTGTGTGGTGGTTCTTGAAGCACTCACTCCAGCTGCAGTCCACTCTTTGTGAATCTCCCCCACATTTTTGAATGGGTTTTGTTTCACAATCCTCTCCAGGGTGCGGTTATCTCTCTTGCTTGTACACTTTTTTCGACCACATCTTTTCCTTCCCTTCGCCTCTCTATTAATGTGCTTGGACACTGAGCTCTGTGAACAGCCAGCCTCTTTAGCGATGACCTTTTGTGTCTTGCCCTCCTTGTGCAAGGTGTCGATGGTCGTCTTTTGGACAACTGTCAAGTCAGCAGTCTTCCCCATGATTGTGTAGCCTATAGAACTAGACTGAAAGACCATTTAAAGGCTTTTGCAGGTGGTTTGAGTTAATTAGCTGATTAGAGTGTGGCACCAGGGGCCATCAATTTTGAACCTTTTCACAATATTCTAATTTTCTGATATGATGAATTTGAGATTTTCATTTGTTGTCATTTGTAATCATCAAAATTAAACAAAATAAACATCTGAAATATATGAGTTTGTATGTAATGTATGAATATAATATACAAGTTTCACTTTTTAAATGGAATTACTGAAATCAATCTACTTTTTCATGATATTCTAATTTTATGACCAGCACCTGTATGGGTAAATTGGGACACTTTTTGAACATGTAGCTTATGTGGTATTTATTTATTTCATTTCTAAAGCTATGGTTTCATATGATAAATTTTTAAAAAACCTCGGGATCTTCAAATCACAAGAGACAATTTAAATGGAGATTTTAGTATTATCCTCAAACTCTGTTGCACCAAAGTTGGTCTGCCTGAGTGACTGGTGGAAAAAGGAGAAATAGAGCTTGGACTGAGACAAAGCTACTGACTGTAAACAGTTCACCATGACCTGTTATGTAGGCTTACAGTTAAAAAGTTATTAAAAACAACTACATCTTATTGAATATTATTTATTTTCATCACCAGTTATCATAGTAGAAAAGCTTTATTAAGCAGTTTGTGATGCATTTTGGAAACAGGAGATGAGCCCCTAGTCTAATACGCCACCTGGCTAGAGAAACCTGTTCAAAGACTTACTTTTTCTTATTATTTAGGTAGCACACAGATATCACAAATTTTTTTGGCAGAATTCAAATGAGGGATTTTAATCTAGATTAATCTAGATTAATCACAAGATTGTAGTGAGATTAATCTAGATTAAAATAATCTATGTCCACCATAGATAGATAGATACTGGCTGCTTTGTGAATTATAAAACCATTATGTTTCTGTTACCTTGTCAGATGTTTTTTAAGAAGTTTTGTTGAAAGTCTTGTTTATGGTACAAGCCTCCTGCCTGCCTTCTCTTCAGTAGGATAAATGTAATAAGATAACAGAGTACACATAACTCAGACCAGCTTGAAAATGCAGATGATCTTCAATCAGTTTGAACATATTTGCTTTTACTATCCTGGAAACATGTTTTATATTTCTGGCAAAATCTTCGAGTCATATTGCTGCCCTTTGCTTTTACATTATCGTCACACATTTCTGCACTTTAAATAGTACATTTATGAGAGGTGCCGGTTTAACACAGCTCCAGCCAGAAGATTAGAATTAGCCCATGTATCATGTAAATTCACAAGACCAATTTTTTCACCAGGCTAATGACTTTGGCCCAGTAGTGGCAGATCAATGATTAGAGATGGTTAGTTTTTTCCCAGTCTATGACTACAGTTTCCCTGAGCTGTTAGTGTTTGCTAATTTGAAGTCATTCCCAGGAGGAGAACAGCTGGAGCTGGAGGATTTATTGGCCAAGAAAGTCTGATGCTGTTGACCCTCGGGTCATCTTCAGCTTCAGTCAGATCCTTTGGCTCACAAATGCTCTGATGGAGCCCTGAATCATTAATCATTGTAAAGGGATTGTAAAGGGATCATAATGGATAAATCTATCTCATTACATTTGGCAATTCATTAGATGCAACTTCTGTTGGACAAAGGGTATGCATACCTGCAGTGAAACATCTTCACAAACAATGTACTACTTCTCACAATATCATTCATCAAGACAATTTAATGTCCCAGATTAATGCAGCCTTAGTGGGAGCCTATGAGTAGGGTTTTCATAGTAAAGACTGATTTATACTCAGAAACCAGGTAGTCTGCGTGTGTGTCGCAGTGAACGCAGATATGCCCCGCCCCTTCCGCAGACAATCTTGTGCACCTCTCGAAAATTGTAGGTGACCGCACACAGTGCCGCAGACAGGAGGCCTCCGATTGTTCAAATCTATATCAGCTTTACACTATGCGTATTTCCTGTTTGGTATCTTACCAGCTTGTTTTGTTTGTATGACCACCATTGTGGAAAACGACTAGTGAAGTTGGACCATGAAGAGTGAGGTGTGCGAGAATGCTGGGAACCTTTTCCACCTGGATCCTCGTTGTTTTTCGCCCTCAAGTCCCTCCATTGTCGCACAAACTTGCCCCCACTTCCTCACCACCTCGGTCATATCTAGACCCACAGCTAGTTCGTGATTGTCCCTCTTGTGTTGTGGCATGGAATAACAAAGTGCAGACCATGCTTCATTATTGGGCACAAATCAAAATATCTGCAACAAGCTCACTGTGACACACTGCTGCGGCAGTATAACCAGCCCTTAAGACTGAATCATGGTTATCCCTATTTTCAAAACCCTGAATAATAAAGGGACCCAAGAGTTGCTCTTCAGTTAACATAAAAAGGTCTATTATGGAAAAAAGAGTTAATAGAAATATGTCACTAGGACTTTTAGTCCTTAAAGGCATGTACAGGACTTCTTGGAAGGCATGTGTCATAGAAGCAACATATAGGAGCAGCTCCTTGACTAACCTAAAGGGCTAAAGTACCCCCTAGAAGACCAGAATTGTTGGAGTGAAAAGTAAACATATATAGAAAGATCATGACAAGGTGAAATTAAGAGGATCAGGAAATAATTCAGTAGAAACCATAGCTGACACAGGCAAGCAATCAGAATTAGCAACCCAACTAACATTAAAAGAAGACAGATCAATGGAGCCAGCTAGACAGAGATTGCTGGATAAGATGGCAGATCTGAAAACTGTGCTGTGAGAAATAAAAGTCTTAAAATAAAAGTAAAGTGGGAGGGCCTTAAAGAAATTCAGACTGAGATAAAAAAGATAAACAGAATGGATGAAGCGAAGCTGCTTCATAGGGGAAGCAGAGGATCACATTCAAAACATTGAAGATGCAATGGTGGAACCTCTGGAGTTACAAAGCCACCTTGCAGTAAAAAATAATATATCAAGAGAGCTGCATGAGAAGGGACCTCATCAGAATTCACTGTGTAAGAGAGGGGACTGAAGAAGAAGCTCAGTCAATGCTGGTTTTTGTATGAATACCTTTTGAGAGAGAATTGCTGGGGTTGCTGCCTTCATTTGAATTCACTATTAAAAGAGACCGTAGATTGGTATCTGCTTCACCTTAAAAATAAGCCCCTTCAAGATTTTTCTTTTAGCATTGGAGCAAATTCTGTAAGGCTCTTGATAATGCTTTTTGAACCATAAAAATCAGTTCTATAGGGTTTTGCGATGTTGAGACTCCAGCAAAAACTCTGAAGGCTGGCAGTGTTCTTTTGAATTGGAACAGTAATGGGGCTGAGGCTGATGACGTTTCATAAGCACACGAGAACACATAAGTACACATATTTAGAAAAGGCCCTGCACAATGCAGGGAAGGCTGGATCCTTCCATGCAAATGCTTTACAGAGAGGGCAATACAAGCTTTAACCTAACTGAGCTGAGCTCCTCCGACCTGGTCACCAAATATGGTTAAAATCGTACTCCTCCACCGTGCAGATGATCCATCAACTCCTCCGCAGTTCTGTAGAATAAAGCTTGGTTTATGCTTCACGCTTCTGCGTGGTCTGCGCTGCTAAATTTTGATGGATAACATGCTGCATGAGCAAC
This sequence comes from Cyprinodon tularosa, assembly GCF_016077235.1. Classification (NCBI taxonomy): domain Eukaryota; kingdom Metazoa; phylum Chordata; class Actinopteri; order Cyprinodontiformes; family Cyprinodontidae; genus Cyprinodon; species Cyprinodon tularosa. The sequence goes on along the minus strand of NW_024038531.1, from coordinate 182,383 downwards.
AGCCCCTGCTGGTGATGGTTCATACAGTAGATGTACATCTAGAGACATCCCATAATTTATTTTATAAATACCATCACTATCAACAGATTTAGAAAAAACTCCAAGAAAGCAATAACTGTTGAAGAAGCATGAAAAGTCTCTCACAAAGTTGTAAATGGATGTTTTCTACTTCCCTGCGCGGTGTGGTGTTGTCAGCATGCTGTCAGAGTACAAATCCTGCGAATGATGTGATATGCGGCATATTTCCCATGCAGAATATCCATGTGTCAAGCATAATGAGCCCTTAAGGAACAGGAGCCCAACACGGACAAAATCTGCAACCGTTTTAATACAGTTATTCTTCAGCTCCCTCAGTCTACAGTCCTTCGTGCATTACCTTTTTCCTTGCCAATCTTGCCAGTTTATGTAAAAAAAAATAAATGAAATATACCGGTGCTCTAGTTTATGATCATGAAATAATCACTAAAATCTATTACTTTAAGCTTGTTTCTTTTTAGACTATGTATTCTTAACTGTTCTGTAGAACAAGAAAAATATTTATTTATTGATTACCAAATGAAAGTAATTAATGCCCAGCTGCATAATACTAGTGAAATTAAATGCATCTTCTGAGTGAAAGATCACTAAATAAACAGGTTATTTCATATGATTAGGAAAAGTATTTATGATCTGATTTCAATCTCCATTTAGAATATTTAAAAAGAATATTTCAAATTTCTGAACTTAATATTCAATTAATAAATACATTTCTTTAGCATTTTAATTGAAAATGTACATTTAGAAAACAGTTTTTGAATTCCCATTTATCTGATTTTTCATTATTAATAGTTGTTTTTATTTTTTAGTGAAACCCCTGGTCCTCCATTCAGGTGCAGCCTCACAGAGGAGAATCCCATTACAGCTACAAAAGTTGCGAGATAACCTGGACATCATATACTGCAGCGAGGACTATCTCAACCATAGCGGCAGTATTTCACACATTACTCGATGGCCAATTTCTGTTAAGGATGTCAGTGTAAAAACGTTTATACAAAATTTTTTTTTTGCGTTTTTTAATTTCAGTAATCTATCATTTTATTCAATATCGATTTTGCTACATATTTAGTAAAGTTTTTAACATGTTTACCTTTTTAGTGCAGATTATACTGTATGGAAATGTTTGATATCCTGTTTTGCTATAAAAATATTTGTTGAGCAAATACTAACAAAGTTTTAGTTCTGCTTTGTCACATAAATTACAGTGCAAGCATCTAAATTATTAATTAACTATACAATTTATGTAAGATGAAGAATGTGATTTTCTCTAAATCTGTTTGATAAAAATAGAAGTGTTGTTTCTCAAGCTTGTGTTTGCACTCTTCAGGGTGACACATAGGTGACAATAAAAAAAGAATTGTTACTAAATGACTTGAATGTAGCAGGATTTTAAAATTGTTGTATTTATGTTGAAAAGGCAGAGAAATATATATATTGTAATGAAAAAATGCAATATGTGCAGTTATTACTTCACACTTGCTCACTTCTTTGCAGACTATTTTAATTAAACATCCCAGAATGCAAATTTTTAATTCATTATACAGAAAAATAACTCCCAGTCATTGAATAAAAGATTTATTTATTTTAGCTTTTATACATTAGAAATGTATCTTGCTCCCACATGTCAGTGATCCAAAAGGGTTATCAAGTTTCATTTCATTAGCAGCTGCATCTACAGCTTGTGTTCATTTTTTTCCTATGATATAAATAAGTACAGTGCTATATAACAAAATACTAATAAAAACAAATACAACTTTTGTATCTGGTAGGTTTGTGAAGCCATTTCTCATAATAGCAAATTCCCATTTCGGCCATGTTAAGGACATTAATCAAAAGATATTAGATATCTTTTTATGTTGTTGTGCTGTTTGATTTTAATTATTTTATTTCCTAATATGTCAAAATTAAACTATATGTCCCCTTTTCCAGGCAATATATAATTACAAATAATTTTCTGAGGTCTTAACAGGAAAAATAAACATTACTTCAAATACTGGCATCAAATTATAGCATTATGAGTCCCGCTAATGAATTATGGTGATGAAAACATTGGCTTTAGTATTGTAAACTGATAGAATGTTCCTCCCCAAATTAAACAGTCTTTCAGTGGTTGGTTGTGACAGGAGTGATGATCAAAGCAGCTGAATTTTTACCACTGTCATTGTCGCAGGGACTGAAAAACGGAAAGAGCCTTTTGCTAAAGTTGTTTTCAGTGAAGGAATAGATGACTGCCCTTGCATCCACATCATAAAAGGTAACCCCACCCAGGTCAAAGTCTACAAAAACTCCAACCTTTTCAGGTATCTTTCTCACTGCCAAGTTTACAGCAGGGCCAGTATTGGCTGTGAGCTTGTTTCCATTCCTAAGCCAAATGGTCCAGTATCCGTTCTTTGGGCTCAATCTGATATCCCCTTTCCTGTTGATGGACTCACTCACCACTCCTAGATCCCACTGAGTTTTACCTTTCACTTGAACCTCGTAGTAGAATTTTCCAGAGGAGAAACCTTGTTTTGCCAGAATGTTGAGGACTTGATCGAACCTCTCTGGCTTGTTTTTGACATTCTTCTTTTGGTTTCCAGTGACAACCTGCTTCCCATCTTCAGAAACATTCAATAAAGGGTGTGCTGTGTCAGGATCAAAAATCACATCTACAGCATACTGCTGCTTTTCTCTAAAGGTAGGATCACACAGTGTATTTATTGTACCTGTGACTGACATCTGCAGCTTGGCCATGGCTCCTTGAATTGCAAACTGGTCAGTTTTAAGTTTCAGATCAGACCAATCCTTTGCTGTGGGTGAAGATAATGTAACAGCGAGGGAGTTTTCTAAAACTGTAAAGTCATCATCTGAGAGTAAAGCATTAGAAATGTGTTCATTTTTCACTTTAAGTTTTACAATTTCTGCATCAAGTTCTGTAATGAGATCTTTCCCCTCTTTTTCAATCCCTTGCAGCTTTGTATTGATCACCTCGGTGAGCTCAGTTTGACTTCTCTGAATGTAACGCACAAGAGTAGCCACCACATGGTCTTTGCATGAAAGTGCTTCATCTGCATTATTCCTGCTTTCATCCAGTGAACATTGAATGTGAAGAATTTTCTGCTGATGTGCCTCTATCATTTGATCAGCACATTTTCTTTCTTTCTCCAGTTTTTCTTTTCTAACCATTGCTTCCTCTTCTAAAGTAACTACTTTGTGTGTTTTATGGTCTTGCGTTTTGCAGGACAAACAAAGAAACATTTGATCCACGCAACAAAAGAGCTCGAGAGGTTCACCGTGACTCTTGCATATCCTGTTCAGCAGGTTATTAGCTGGCTGGATGAGTTTGTGTCTCTGTAAGACGGGTAATGTTAGATGGGGTTCAAGGTGTTTTTCACAGAATGGCATAAAGCACACTAAACAGAACTTTGCAGCAGTGGACTTTGGCTCTGTGCACAGATTGCATAGCATTTTTTCAATTCCTTCATCTTTAAGGGGTGAAGATGCCTTCTTTTTCACTTTCTTTTTAAACGTTTCTGCCATCTCAGCGATTAAAATGTTGACCCGGAGCATTGGCTTAGGGTAATAGGTCTCTTTGCATAGTGGACACTCATATAAAGTCTTAACTGTTTCCCAGGTTTTTGCGATACAGTTATTACAAAAGGTGTGCCCACAAGGAATTGATACAGGTTTAGTAAACACATCCAGACAGATGGAGCAACAGAAGTTATCATCAGTCATTAGACTTGTGGTAGAAGCCATTTCTAGAAGAAAGAAACAGAAAATAAATATTAAAAGAAATAAAAACAATACTTTAAACTTCTGAAAGAGAAATTACCTGCCATACGAAGGCTTCCGTAAATGTCTGAGACGTATATGAAAAGGAAATGTACTGTGCTCCTTTTACTTTCTGTTTTACTCTGGTCACATGATCTCATTTCCTCATCTCATTGGAACAAATTAACCCTTTCCTGGCATAAAACGGCAACAGATTTTCATCACTATCATTCACTAACAAGTAGTTGTGCAGTCAACATTATCCTTTGTTTGGTTCTGTGTGGTAAAAAAGGATTTTAAAGTTGTTGGGGAAAATTTACCAACTTCCAAAAAAGTTAAATAACAAACCACAGGACTGTGTTTTCCAAGTTTGAAGACGTTTTGCTTCCCATCCAGTAAGCTTTTTCAATTCAAAATGTCTGGATTAGCATTGAGTTCCAAGCTTTGTAGAGTAGTCCAGCAAAGCCTTGTCATGACTTAGAAAACATGAAAAATTAACTGGAAGAACAGGTACACCCCTTGGTAATGGGGAATCATTGAGGTCTTTGTTAGCCTGCAATACCTGATCTACTGCTGTTTTTTTACAGGCATAGGCCAGTATATCGACCTGTCAAGCCTAGTCTTGTACTACTACTGTACCTACTGTCACCCACGTCATCACATAATTTTTCATATTTGATCATGGTTTCTTCTAGAGGAAAATAAACATAGTCAAGACAGAAAGTGATTATAAAAACTATAAAAATGTTTGAAATTTAAGATCAAAATGATAAAATAATTTCTGGTGCATTGTTGGGTCCCCCTCTGCAGGGCTTGTTGCTTTGTTGGATACTGTCTCTTTCCAGGTGGCTGCTGTGATGTGCCTGGGCCCCCTGGCCCTTTTTGGTCTAAGGATGGTGACCCCTAGGCCTCGGGTTTGTTGGCCAAAAACTGCGTCTGCCTTGGGCTTGACAGGCTGCAGGTGGAGCTTATGGGCTTGTTGTTGCAGCTTGTTGTGCTTTCAGCACCATAGCCTCCTGGGCTCCAGACACCAGGGTCTTATTTGTCTATCTCAGCATCTGTTGTTTTTTCTTTTTTTTTTCTTCAAGAGTAGAGACAGACTCCTAGGAGTTATTCTGTTCTTTCTGTGTTTTCTATTTTGTCAATTTTTTCTTCTCTTCTTTGCCCTCTCTTTCTACCCCCTCTCTTTTTCCTTTTCTATTTTTATACAGATCTAAAAAAAAATGCATCCCTACCCTCTTCCTTTAACCTGTATGAGTCTACTGTCACCCCTACGGACTCCTTCCAATTCTTGGGCACTGCCATAACTAAGGACCTCAAGTGGAAGCTGAGAATTAACTTGCTCATCAAGAACACACAGCAAATGATGTACTTCATCCAAAGACAATGATGGTGAACTTCTACTTTGCCATCATTGAGTCACTCCTCCATCGCCATGCTGCTGCAATCTCCAGGGACTAGAGCAGACATATCTTTTGTTCTGCAGAAAGGGTGATTGGCTGCAACTACCTTCCCTTCATGACGTTTACACCTCCAGAACAGGAAGTCTTGGGTGTGTTTTTCAGCCTCAGTCAACCCTTGCTAAACAGAGTATCTTGGCTCTAATGAAATATTCAAAAGATGTTCGGATGAGATAAGGTCCCCTAACTATTTCTACCTCTCACCCCTCTCGTGTTTATGATCTAATGAAAGGCTGATTTCCACACCTTTCATGTTTTCTCTTCCAACTCTCTTCATTCCTCATCCATTGTCTGTTTTTTTTCTACCTTTATTCCTGTTCTCATCCAGTTCAGTGGGTCCTAATCTTAAATGTATAGATTAGAGATAATCAAACTGCTTAAACACATAATCAGCTCTGTGTTATCCAAACATCCTGCTAGGTGTCTGCTTATGATTAAACAGCAAATCGAGACTAAGGGCTGTTCTTTATTTCTTGAACTTTTTGCTAAAAGCAGGTCTTTGAGGATAAGAAAGAGACTCTGGGTGTATATTATTGTTTATCTTTCAAAACTGCCAAAACAGTATAAAAAAAAACAGACGGAGTAGAAGTGTAATGTCTGGGGGATTGTATTAACTGGGTAAATTGGTCTTGATTTAATCAACGTATTAATATCTAACTAGCAATTTTCTAAGACCTCAAATGGTGCCCAGTGGACTAAAAGATAAGCTGGGTGTTTGCATGTGTAAAGGCTTCCATAGGCTGTTTCTCAGTTTTTATTCAATAAAAGTTGAATGACTGCTGGATTTACCCAACAGTCTGACATACTGTAGCAATAACACATTTACAACTCAAGCAAGGGAAGCACCATCAATTTACCTTTTTTGACAGCAATGCAGTAAGAAATAAAAGATTTAATGTTTTAAGAAACTTTTCTTAAATAAAACTGAAAATAGTTGAATTGAATTTAACACTTCAGCAATTCTGATAGTGGAAGGCTACAGAGAATTAATTTTAGAAAAAAAGTTATTTATTGGAGAACAACATAATCACATAAGCACCAATACTTTGATAACTTTGTGGGTTATATTATTCATACCCTTTAGGAACAGCTTGATGAGATAAAGACAGTCTTATCCTTCTATTGCTGGATCAGAGTTTCTTCTATAGATGTTTTTTGTCTCTTTTGATGAATGCTGTGAAACTTGAGGGATTTTCATTAATATTTTTCTCCTTTTTTGATACTTTTTATGATGCGTAAACACAGCAACAACAGCAAGATGTTTTTTTTTTTTTTCAACCAGGAGCAGCTCTTTAACATCTCTAAAGCTGACATACTGTAATACTTCCACTACATCTGCAAGTACCAGCTGAGTTAAAAAGGAGGCGCCAGAGCAGAGCAGGAGCAAGGAGAAGAGAGAAGAAGAAATTTAAATCATCTCTTCCATCAATTATCATGGGCAATGTGAGATCATCAGGAAACAATGTGTGGTCAAGGATGAAGATCACCTTTATGCTGTTCTCGCCACAAGTATGCCATTTTTCATCAGCTAGAAAGCTAGATAGCAAATTTCCAATAAACAGACATGTCCTCTTTGGTTCTTTGCTTGTTTATTGAATAAAGGCCTCTGATCAGTGCCCTCTCTTTGATCATCGTAAAAGGACACTACCAGCAGAGGGAGTGCCAGGGTGATTTACAAAAAACACTTTCAGTACAACTTAGAGAAGGCAGAACAGGCTCCAAGCAGATGGATGATTAGACTGATGGAAGTATGGACAAAGCCAATTAACTGAATAAATTCTTCAACACATTCAGTTCTGGAACAACTTTAGCATCTTTCTCACTCTCCAACAGTCATGTGAAGATCATGCCCTCCTGCTTTTATTAGTTTGTTATGGCCAAATGAGAAGATGTTGATACTTCCTCCACCTTTCATCTGTCACAAGAGGTCCAGTAAAGGCAACTGAAGAGACTGAATCATAATAAGTCACCATGTCCTAATGGTGTCAGCCCCAGAATCCTAAAGGCCTGTGCAGAGCAGCTCTGTGGGGTCCTACAGCACTTCTTCACCCTTAGTCTGACCCCAGAGACAGTTCAAGTTATGTGAAAGATCTGCCTTGTACCAGTGCTAAAGAAGACTCAGCCAACAGTCCTCTGTGACTATAGGCCAGTTGCCCAGACAACCCACATAATGAAGGTCCTAGAGAAACTTCTGTTTGTTCACCTCAGCAAGCAAACTAGCACCTTTCAGGACCCCCTGCAGTTTGCTTATTGCCATGGAGTTGGAGTTGATGATGGCATCATACACTGGCTTCAAAAACCCACTGTCATTTAGACAAGGCAGACAGCACTGTGAGGATCATGATCTTTGATTTCTCTAGTGCATGTAACACAGTTCAGCCTGACTTACTTTGTGAGATACTTCAAAAGACTCAAGTGGAGGCATAAACAATCACCTTGACCAACAAGCAGACCACATACTCATAATACTCAGATGACTCTGCAGTCATTGAATACATCAAAGATGGACAAGAAGTACAGAGAGCTGTTGGGCAGCTGTGTGGCATGGTGTTGAAACCATCACCTGATCCTGGACATCAACAAAAAAAAGATTGTAGATTTCAGAAGAAACAGGAGCAAGTTGAAACCTATTAACACCACAGCGGAAGAAGTGGAGGTCGTTGAGGAGTATTAATACCTTGGTGTTCACCTGGACAACAAACTAGACTGGAGACACAACTGTGAAGCCGTCTACAAGAAGGGATAGTCAGACTGTACTTCCTAAGGAAGCTTAGGTCCTTCAGTATTTGCAGCAAGATGTTACATATCTTCTATAAGTCTGTTGTGGAGAGTTTTATCTCTTCTTCCGTCCTCTGCTGGGGTAAAAGCTCAACAAGCTGATTAAATAGCTCAGTTCTTTTCTTGGAACTCCCCTAGAACCTCTGGAGATTATTTCACAAATAATTCTCCATAAAGTGAAGAACATTATGGACAACAGTAATTGAGCATTCTCTTCAAAAGATTTTTAAACAACAACAGTGTTTTCAGTAAGGAGCTTCTTCTAAGTATTTTTGAATTGAATTGGTTTAGGCCATAGGAGTGAGTTGGAAATAAAAGCCAATGGTGAGAATTGAGTTTAGTCTTAGGGTGAGGTATCCGCTGGTAATGGTTAGTTTAGGATTATTGTCAGGGTTGAGGCATAGAGATGTTTGAAAGTTACTAAAAATCAATCGAAATCAACACTTGGTCTCACTATGTGTAGAGAGAATGTGTATGTGTTTGTCCCCCACCCCCACAAAGAACATATCCACACACCTATACACAAACAAATATATCTTTTTTCAATCCATTAACTAAAACAAATAACATTTTCAATAACATAAAAAGTTTTTCACCCTTTTTAAAGAGGGGTTTTGTGGATGAAGGATATAATGATTTAACGGTTAAAGCTGTAAAGATATCAATATGAATTCTACTTAGAAAATGGAGGGAAACCCCTTAATGTTTCCAAAGCTCAGACCAATGCATGGCAGTGCTCATGAAATAAAGGATATAATAGTAAATTGAGTTTTAGTGTTGCTGTACAGCTATTGGCAAAAGATAGGAGCACCTCAATTTCTTACATGAATGTTTTTTTTTTTTTGGTTTTCTGATTTCTTTGCTTTCACACTTTTCTCGGAAAGCTTATCTTTTTTGAGCTGCTACATTATCTATCTTCTCAAAACTGGCCCTCTGCTTTTCATTGTATGAAATTTATCTAAAAAAGCTTTTGTCTTTTTGTTAGTGACACTTTTTTTTCTATCAGACTTTACAGTTGGAGACACTTTTAATGGTTCCAAGCTGCAGCCCTCTACTTATATGTCACAGAGGGACTTTTAACACGGCTCTCCACACCTTCAGTACTTTCCCCTTATTTTATCCACACTGCACCACTTTTCTGTCTTTCATAATTTCACCCTTTTCTGGAAGTAGAATATGTACTGTAGGTGTCTCAGTCAAGTTGAGAAGAAAAGGGAAGCAGTTTTCTTTTAATAAAAAGAACCTGCACAGTTCTCAAACAGCTTTAGGGATTTATGTAGACAAATTGAACTGGTAGTGAATTGGCTTGGAGTAGAAGCAATGAGCTGAATGAGAATGTTTCATTTATAACATTGAAAACAACTGTGTGATTTTGTCCAGATGTCTCTTGTTTGAGCCAAAATAACTGATCCACTGAGACACAGGTTTTAAAGTTTTAGGAATCAGCAAATCAGAGGTCTACCCTGTGTTTCGTTTTAATCCTTTCTCTGCACAGTATTTCCCCCTTAGCTTGTTACCTTAATCCTCCTCTGCTGTTTCCTCGTCTTCTGATTTGCTCACCTGTCTACCTGCCTTTCCTCTTTCCCTCACTTCTAGTGTTTAAGTTGATATCCTATTTCTCATTGCTAAAGTCTCTGTTTATTCTCCTAGTTCCCTGCTCTTACTGTACCTCTGATTCAAACACAGCCCTTTTCCACAGGCAGAACCTTTGTTTTAAACCAGTTTAGAGGCCTCAGAACGTCTGTGTTTGCAGACACCTGTTTTGACCAAGTGTGAAGCGGAGCACTTCCTCATCAGCAGTGGGTGTTATGGAAAGCGAAAGTTACATTAGTTGGCAGGATGTAGGAATGTGTCTATCAAAGAAGAACAGAGGAACAACAAGAAAGCACAGCAATAGAGCATATAATTTAGAAGCCAGATGGTAGGCTTTGGTGCCCTGTGTATCTGATTTCTGTTTGCAGCTACACATTTCTTTGCAGGAGAGGGGCATCAAACCCCTTAAAGCAACACAGGAAGGAGACAACAACACTGATAAAACAGGAGACAGCTACATGTAATGCAGTGGTATGTGCAAAAACTAGTGTTGATACAATATCCTTAAGCATGATAATGCAACTGATCTGTGAAGATTTGTCTCTGCTTCAACACACTGGAGTCAAATAATCGGGTCTTAAGCAGGACTCTGGAGAACCTGACTTCAGGCATAGAAGTTAATTGAGTTGAATCTAAAAGGTGCAGGACACTGGAACTTGAGCAGGTTAATTAAGGAAGCCTGCTGTAAAAGGACTTTTTTCCAAACTTTCTGTTAAATGTTTCTCTGTGTGACCTAAACTCGTTTAATAACCCTTGTGCTGTTGTTCTGTTTGTAAGAGACTACACTGAAAATCAAACTAAGTCAATTATTTTAAGTTTTCCTCTTTCCCTGCTCTCCCTCTTTCTTAAACTGTCTTTTTCTCTTCTGTGTTGGCTGATCAAAGCAGGCAGCCCGTTAACTTTGCTTAGTGTATTGTCTGAGCGGGACCACTTTACTCCTCTGTACAGTAGCCACATGTGGGTTTTGCAATTGTTTGAGAAAGTCTAAGTAGCCACATTGATGCCAAATTCCATATAAACTTCAATGCTGTTTATTTAATGTTGACTGCTGGTTTAACATTAGTTATTTAAAAAAATAATTAAGTAAGTTCTAATTAATTCTTTAAAATCGTTAAGAACTGCTGCTGTCCAGATTCAGAATTTTTTATTTTTTTTCAGAATTTCAGATTCAGAATTTTAGCTGATTCACCCTATGTTTTGTGTATCTATTCTTTTGGTAGTTTTTGTGTGTCTTTAGTAGTCTTATTGACCAGAATATCGACTTGTAGTGATCATGTCATGATGTTACAAAGTTCAGATCCATATGCAGAAAACCGAATAGAGAGACCAGGGAAAAGGTTTAATGGGTTTTATTGAAGAAGTTAAACAGAGGGAGAAGTGTTGCTCTGAACACTGCTCAACCGGAACTGTAAAGTGAGGGGAAGACACAGCGGTTAGTTCAGGCTCAGTGGGGAATTTGACTCGTGAACTTGGAGAAGAGGATTAGGTTGCCGACTCACGTTTCCAGAGAAGTTGTTGAATCCTTGACTCCTGTCTGTGTGCCGTGGTTCCAGTGTTTGTCTGATTCGGTGGAGGGCGGAACAGGGTTACCCAGAATTAGGTTGTTAGTTGGTGAATGGAGAAACTGACTGCCAAAGATCTTTATATATTTTATTTCAATATAAAAGAAAACTTGTTGCTGTTATTTTTTTCATCTCATACATCTGTAATTACAGAAATGAATTGCCAAAACCTATACTACTTAAAATTAAAAAATATGTGTGTAGCACTTGGTTTGCACTTTGTAGGTGGATGAAGATCTAATGTCCTTGGGCTTTTATTCGTATTCACGATGAAGCAGGAAATTGAAGCCAACTAAACCACCTCAGGCTCGCTGCTTTTCAATTACACACAGCATAAAAGAGTTATTGATCCATAACAGAGGAGATACACAGAAATAGACAGATTTTTAAATACTCATCAGCCATCACATTCTTAAGGTTTTGTAGATCTGTTCTTTAAATGATTTCTAGAAGGAGGCAAAAGCTTACAAGCTTCAGCAAACAAAAACACACCTCAAAGTCATTGGTTGGATGGTGGGGAATACTAATCCTCATGTATCACTCAGAACTGATTATTTTTTTATTGTTTTTTAACACCAAGCCCTGCTACATTGTAGCAGAAAGTCCCTTTTGTTTGTTGTATTCCACTATCTTTAAGATAACAACACAAAGTGGAAAGGGGCCTTGATTGTACTAACTTAGTGTAGCACAGGATAAATGGAAACATTTGAATCTCATACAGTTTTTTGTATCAAACAAGTACTTTTTGTTGTTTAGCAGCTGATTCTTGGCCTGTGGTTCTACTCTTTTTCTTCACACTTTCTATTACTGCTGTGTATCTCAATGTATTGGGAGTATGTAAAATAATTCTTAATTTTTGTTATCGTAGGTTTTTTATATCATGCAAAATACTAAACCCTCAAAGCCCGTGTTCTTACTGATAATGTGATAATGCACACTTAGGTAAAGGTAATTGAAAATTTAATCAAGGGTTATTATCTTCTTTTAAACTTAGTGATCCTAAGCCTATTTATGAAATATTTCTCAGAACATGACTTTTTCATACAAAGCTTAACACCATTCTGGAGGCTGTATTTGGATGTTTTAGATGTGTTGGCAGGGTTATTCAGACACTCCAGGTTCTTTTTGAATTTTATTCAGCTGCCACCACTTCTCCTTCACCCTTTAAAAATGCATCCTTCAAAACTAATCCTCTCTTTGCTTTGTTGCAATAAAATGTATTAAGGAGCTCTCCACATTCAGTATAATTAAAATATTTTTTGTATATTTTTAATTCACATTTTAGTATTAATAATGCACAGTTTACCCTTCAGTTTCATCCATCCATGATATATGCACATGGTGTGATGACGTCATCCAGTGCCTTTGAGGACCACTAATAGAGATTTTTCTTGCTGAGGAGTTGGCAACACTGATTGGACACTGCAGTGGTCTCCACCCCAAGCTCCTGAATTTTATAAGTCTAACCAAAAAAGTCAGGCAACATGCAGACAGAAAAATCCGACTATCAGCCAGGAGTTTACACTGGTTTTTACTGGATTTTAAAAAAAACAGGAAGCTAGTTTCTCCCCTCTTCCTTCCTGAAACAACTGGTTGGTCAAAGTCACAGCAAACTAAACATGGAGAGAGAGAGTTGGCCTAATTACCATGCTCATTGTGAAAACTCTTTTGTGTCTATCTTGAGAATTCAGCCACCCTTTAAGGTTTACTGAAATAGTTTGAACTATTAGCTGATAAAACCTGCAAGTCACACCCTGCAAGGGAGAGGTGGGCAATGCATACACAGATCTGAGCATGGGTACTGATAAGAGTAGAGGGCACAATACCTTTGACCAGATGTTGCTTTTATCCTCCTATTTTTGTTATCCCATATAATTTTCCTGTTTTAAAGTTGTACTTAAACACCTCCATTTATGAATCTGTCTTCACTCCGGACTACTCTTCAGTGGAGAGACTAGACTTCAGTAAAGGGAGAACTACAGTGTGTTTTACAAGGTTATTAGGGGTTGTTCTTCCTTTTCTGAGTTATACTGAATTATTTTTTTTATAAATCACCATAGTGCTCTATCTGGTGATTTTTTTGGGTATATTTTTTGGTTATGTTTAAACTGGAACTAGAGGAAGTGATAGATCCAAGATGGCGGAACATATTACTAGGGCATTTGTAAGTTAAATAGAGAAACCTTAATACGTTGGTGTATTTGATCGGATTTGTCCTTTTACGATGGCCCAGGAGAAGGCAATGGTCAGAGGTCATTCTTCAATAAAAAAGCAAGAAACCAAAGAGGACACGTTTGTTTATTTGAGCATCATTATCTAGCTGTCTAGCTGATTAAAAACAGCTTACTCATAGCGAGATCAGCATAGAGGTCATCTTTCTTCTAACAAAGTGGCAAAATTTCATGCCAGAATCTAAATTTGAAACCAGCTTTACCCACTCTGAAAGAAAGTTGTTTAATGTATCTTCAATGGGGAGTACTCAGTAAGAGTTGTATATTGTTGAGTAAAAAATATTACTAGGTCCAAATTCTTTAAAAGAATGAGAAGTACCAATTTATGAATGAATTTTGGACAGATTTGGTGTAGAATACTGTCCATGTTCTCTTATCTGAACTCACATTAAAGCTACAAAACAAACTTTAAAGCCAATTTGATGTTTAAATTCTGAGCCAAAGATTACAAAAGCTATATTGATTTAATATACTTCTATTTAACCACTGGGTAAAAGCCTTATACTGTGTTTTATGTGTGATTGTTTTAAGCATGAGACAGAGATGGGCTACAACGGAGAGAATTCCAGAAAGATCCAGCCGGGCTTTCATATTGATGTTGTTCCACCAGACTGCGAGAGTCCAGCATCATCCACTTAGCTAGTAAGCAGTGTACTGTTCTGTAAGATGACGAAGCACTCTGGCTAAAGAAGCTGCCTGATCAAGCACGCTGCTCGATAGTAAGGAAGGAACCACTCCAGGTGTAGGACATGATCTTTCCAAAAAATGGAGATGGTTCAGATTTACATCCAGCTATTATTTCATTCAAATGAAAAATTAAGAACAGATAAGCAGATCATGGCTTGTCTACAGTGAAATTAAGGACTGGGTTATTTACTTTTGCCGTCGCCTTTTTGGAAACACAGGAAGGAGCAATCGGCTAAGTGAGCTTAGTGCTTGGAAAAAATCTTTTATTCCTTTTCAGACAGCATGAAAAGTCAGCTGAGTACAAAACATAGAGAGGAAAACAACAAGAAAAGGGACAAGAATGGAGGGACAAAACGTTGAACAGATAATGGATGTCTATTCTATTAAAATGTCTGTATCTGTATAAGGGTTTTGTTTTATGTGTTGTCTTCGCAATTCAGAGGGCCCCCTGTCTGTCTTTGCCTAGGGTACCACATTTCCTAAATCCACCCCTGTCACTCACCACTGACAGTTGATGTCAGAACGGTGAGACGGATGGACCTCCTAGAGGTTTTGCCTTTGTTGTATATTTTTCTGGAGGATGATGATGATGTATCTTTTGAGTGGCTTGGTCAGTGGGCAGAATGTCATCATCAACTATCATGACATGACAATCACTCATATGTCTGTCTAAGGTGATAAACTCTTGTCTGATCATGTGTGCAATTTACCTTCAGGGACAATAAAGTGCCACTCATTCTTTGTCCAACCTTGGTGTGTCAATGTAGCGAGCAAAAATGATGAAATTGACCAGGAGCAGCTTTTACAGCAACTTTCTGCTTAAGAGCAAATCCAAGTATGAAATATTTTGCTTTTAAAATAGAACTGCTGTATTGTAAAAGTGATGGGAAGGCAAATTTTATACTTTATGACATTTCTTTATAGCAGTGCCAAAACCTAGAATGTTGGTGCCTTCTGAGTCTTTTAGAAATTTGCAAGTTTCAGCAGACTTTAAACACAGGTCCTTTCAGAATTTAACATAATTTTAGGAGTGATAGTCTTGCCCTTAATCCAGTGAAGGAACATTGCCTATGGTAGCAACGGTTTACAGCACAGGTGTTAAAGTCGTTCCAGAAAGGGCCGTGTGGCTGCTGGTTTTCTTTCCACCCAAGCAGTAGCACACCAGACTCCATTCATCTCATCAAGGTGAGTCTAGCCTTAACCTGATGACTTGATGGGATGAATGGAGTCTGGTGTGCTACTGCTTGGGTGGAAAGAAAGCCAGCAGCCACACGGCCCTTTCTGGAACGACTTTGACACCCCTGGTTTACAGTTGCCACTCATCTAATCCATTTGCTTGTGCTTTTTTATATACCGCTTAGTCCCAACTATTGGGGGCCAGATTTATGATGTTGAGGTTGAGATCACTGCTCATACTTTAGTTTATGTTCTTATTCTCAGGGCCCAGTGAGGGGTTTTTAGTGTTTTCTGGTGTTCCTGATCTTGTTCTGTCTCTTATCCACTGAGCATGCCTTGTTCCTGTCTTGGCTCAGTGGAGAGAGCGGTTTTAGCGTTTCTTAATGTTCCTGTTCTGCCTCTCAACCATTGAGCTTGCCTGTTCTGTCTGATCTCTCTTTGCACTCCTGGAACCCTGAACCAGTCAGTTCCTGTCCTCATTGGTATCCCTGACCTGGCACTGGACTCCTGGACCTCTGAGCCATCCTGTTATGTATCTGTTTCCCTGATCTGGCTCAAACTCCTGCTTGCCTTCCAGGACTGCAGCATCTGGTTTACTTTGGGCATTGCCCACCGCATCTAATTGACAGCCCTCCGTCTGGATCCTACCACGTTCTTTGAAGGACTGAACTGTCAAACCAGATATGTGACTCACATGGATAATCATCCTCCATCAGATTACTATGGTCCCTTACCTCTTCTACCAGAATTTCCAGTGAGGCGGACCGTAGCCACTGCAGATCCACAGCCCGCTTCTGTGATCTTATGTTTCAATAAACACCTTTGAATTATCCCAGGGTCTGTCACACCTGAATACTGGGTCCTTCTGTCCCTTTTCATGACAGAAAGATGCTAGGAAGAAAACATCAATTCAGAATTATTTAATGCACAAGCTATGTCAAATTTATTGGATGTTAGGCTATGTACACACTGCAGTCATTAATGCTGAATTACGATTTTTTTTGTGAAATTCAATTTTTTTGTGTGGCTGTTCACCTTTTTACTAATACATGAGACTCGTATGTGATCTCCTGTGTGAACTGCATTTATACAATTAAAGTGTACGGCATGCCCAGTAGAGGACGCAATGAGGCCACAAGCAAGCATGCTCTGTGTTTACGGAAGTAAACATCGATGATAGTGTTTAAGTGCATCTAACGATCTTTCCCAACCTCAGCTAGTGCATCAACAACATAATCTTTTCAAGAAGGTTGAAAATAAAGATTGCTCTCTGCATTATTGGCTGCAATGGTTGTTTTTCTTGCAAGTAAAAGTTGAATACTGAATCCATAGTCCAGAACTGATCGACAAGAAACTCATGAACTCTGGGTATGTTTTGTATGTTATGAGCATGCTTTCCTGAAGTCTATGATGAGCTCCTTCGTTTGTTGGTGTTGAGGAGCTGGTTATTTTCAGTGCACCATGTGGCCAAGTGCTCGGTCTCCTCACTATAAGTAGACTCATCGTTGTTGCTGATGAGACCAATCACCGTGGTGTCGTCCTCAAACTTGATGATGGAATTAGACGCGTACACAGGCTTGCAGTCGTGGGTGAAGAGAGAGTAGAGAAACGGGCTTATCATACAGCCCTGTGGTACACCAATCATACAATTCCAATTAGTTTTTTTTTCTGTTTAAGTTTTAGTGACAGCATGTGACTTACTGGTTATTGGCTACCATATATGGATAAAACTACATGGGAGTCTAATGGCTGTGATCCCCTGGGCCTGTGCCTATATTTGGATAGTTTGGCATTTGGTTTGGACAGAGCATGCATAGTAATAAAATGTTTTATAACGTACATTAGTAGTTCTAAACATATTGAGATTTTTCCAAGGGTATCTCCTTTTCTGCTTGCCAGCATTGATGTTTGTCTGCCCCTCTCTCTGAATCCCATGCTTAAATATGCATATATAATATGTATATATAATATGTATCTCTAGCTACATATGCATATATGCATATGTAACTATAGAGAAGGAGAAAGAAAGAATGTTTGATATTTTCTTTTAAAATTCTGTGCTTTAAAAGTGTTTGTTTTAGTTTTATTTACTGAAAAATATTTTGTTGTTGCTTTTTTTAATTAACGTGAATGAAGTAATGATACTTTTTTTGTTCTGTTTATTCGAAATAGTATTGAAAAGCATCTAAAAACATGTTGGTACCAGTAGCAATACCGAAATCTTGCTGCACACCTGTTTCACTGCACACTCAGTAACTGTGTGCTGAAGTTGGAAGCACAAAAATGTTTGTGTAACTGCAGGCAACAGGTTTTACCAGTAGTACGTAGCTCCCCAAAATCTTTTACCAACAAAGAGTACCTGACTGTTTCAGCTTAATTTTACCCTTGTGTATCTGTCTGTCTTTATCATTATTAATGAAAAGTGAAATTATTTGAGCAATCCAATTTAAAAAGTGATAAGCAACATATAGCCAGAGACATGTACCTGATCCACTTTACTCATCCGGTGTCTGACCTCTTGTCTGGCTCATCTGGTTTTTATAAATGTATGCTTTCTGTATTGTCATTAAACACAGACTTCAGACATATTTCTGACAGACAATATGAGGAGGCTCTCCATCAAGAGGCAATATCACATAGTGAGTGGAAATTACCAAATTGACTGGAATGGGTTTTATTTGGGATGGAGACCAAATGACCAACAGAGATTGTAAATAAGACTTTAAACCAGCACAGCTGATTTTCATTGATTACTGTTTGAAATGCTTCTTGTTAAACTGTAGACATTAGAAAAAGCTGTGGGGCCGACTTTTTTTTACGGTACCGTATTTATATTTTTGAGATAACTCTTTTAAATTTGTATTGATGCAAAAACAAAATAATAATAATATAAATTAGTTACTGCAGTCCTTCCATCACTGTACATGTAAATAGCTTGGGCACATTTCTATCAATCACACCAAGACAAATCATGCAAAAAATAAGGGCTAATACTAAATACTAATACTAGAGCAATCAG
This sequence comes from Cyprinodon tularosa, assembly GCF_016077235.1. Taxonomy (NCBI): domain Eukaryota; kingdom Metazoa; phylum Chordata; class Actinopteri; order Cyprinodontiformes; family Cyprinodontidae; genus Cyprinodon; species Cyprinodon tularosa. The sequence continues at coordinate 164,088 of NW_024038531.1, read as the reverse complement.
GTAAGTATTATTGATTTTCTTACCTTCTCATTCAGTCATAAAATCATGAGGCCAATTATAATCTTTTTTTTTTTTTTTTTTCCAGTTTCACGATTTATATAACCTGCATCAATCTTTTATGTTAATATTTTTTACAAGATGTAATATATTTTTCTCCCATCTATCTTTCACACATACCCCAAAAACCATAAGTCAATAAAATTAACAGCTTTAACCATCTTATCAAGCTCTTCAAAAAATGTTTTGTGTCTTTTGGTAAAGCAGGTACTTATATTGTAGCATATTGTAGCTTTGCCACAATATTCATCCATATTTTTGGAGAAGAGTGCTTTACTGTAAAAATAAACTCAGTCCCAGATTTAAAGCTCAGTATATTGTCAGCCATTCATAGCTCAAATAAATGGAACAGCATGATGTCAAATGAAGAACTTGCATCTGAACAAACTCTCTGGCATCCAGCTGAGACAGATCAGATTAATATTGCCTTTGTTGCCCCTCTCAGCTCAAGTTTTTACTCCTGATCAGCAGCCTTACGACTTTGGTTTAACCTTGACCCTGTTTTTCTTATTTTGCTTTACATCACTGCTCTGAAAAAGGGCTCTTAACTTTGACTATTTTGATTAAACTCATTGCCTCACAGAGCAAAGGTGTCCCTTTGGGTCCATGGGGGTTTGCATTCAACTGAGGTTGTCTCTGCTTTCTGAGAGATGATGAGAGTAGGATGTAAGCATGATGAAATAAAACGCCAGCATATGACAGATGAAATATCACACAGAAGAATCAAATAAACCAAGTGCATAAAGATGCTGATGTAATCCTTAAGTTTTTTTCTGGGTTGTGTAATATTATGTCTGTTCTGTGTTTTGTGAAAATTCAAATGTTTATGATGGAAGGGCAACAGGATTTTAGGTCTATCATTCTCAATGTCCTTGGGAGGTGACTCCCATTTTGACCTGGGGGCCCAGTGTTTGCACATATGTTTCTGTAAACTTAACCAGACACTGTATGGCATTCCATTTATTCCTTTCCTGCTACAAAGGATTACATGTTGTGAGATGCTAGATTGTTTGTTATATAGCCTGACCCTGGGAACTTGCTCTGCATGGTAGATCTGGGCCCCTTGTTGCTCTGGTGCTTAATGTCTCCTTTTGTGCTGCCTTTCAGCCTGGTATATGAAGTCAGAATGCTGCCAAAAGGTCTCATGCATAATATATACTAATATGACTAGTTTTATTTAACACACATACACGCAAACTACTTTACACTTACACTTTTATCATTTTATGTGTGCTGATTTAATACCTGTAGGTCACAGAATTTTAACGATATGCTAGGGGGATTCCTCGAAAAGTCGACTTAACTAAGCTGAGATGACTCCCATCTGGAAACGTCAAAACTAGCTCTTCCCCACCTTTGGCCGCTTTGGGCTTGCATTTCGGTGTGTGAGTATTGTACAAAACTGGTTTCTGAATGGCTTAGCACACACAGAGGTTAGCAATAAAAGCTGGATTAGACTTACCTGATAATACCAAGAATGTCGCTGCAGCAAGAGATATTGTAAGTTATTTTCAGCTGCACCCCAACACCGATGTAATGATGTTATCATAAAACTATGCATCGACTTGATTTTGACTTTTATATTGAAATAGTCTACTTGGAAAAATCCCAACTCACAGAACAAATTAAGAAAAAAATGTTTTCACATAAAGGCTTCCTGGATGAAGCTCATTGTGCTTTATTCAGGGGATCTGTCCATCTGTCTGTTTGACAGCCATTGCTCACCAAAATAATAGCGGAATCTAGATTTAAAAAAAAATTAAGAAAAGTTAACTCTTTATGGCAAACTGTTGCCATTTGGTAGCAAACCCTTTAAATTCTTTTCACACAACCAGTACCTCCAATTTTAAGATGTAGTGCACTGTAAGAGAGATGGAACCCTAAGAGAGCCAATAGCACTGTTTACATTTGTCACTTGACTTTCTGATTTTTGATGCCCTTTTCTGCAGACGTCTTCACATGCAGGGGCCTTACAATAAATACTCATTAATAAATGAGGTAAGTTCACTCTTCTATGGTTTTGTGTACTATGCTTGATCAATTAATATTGTTGCCATACAGTAACACTGCACCATTAACATTATTATTGTACTGATACAAAATATGTTAATGGCATGCATTGATCTGCTAGGGTCAGCTATAATAATGCATTGATGGAGATAGTGATATTGATTAAGAATATGAACCAGAGAATTAAGACATTGGAGACAGCAAAGACAGGAGAAAAGTGTGTGATAATGCAACTACTGTATTATTTGCTGCAGGGACTGTAGTATCAAACACAAACACTGTCCTAAATTATATCAACAGGCCTAAGACACTGTTTACCCGTCCATGTTGCGATCTGGAGAAGTACCACCTTTCTCCAGCAGAGTGCGCCGTGGGTCTCCTGGGCTGGAGCCCTCCTGCACACCTGGATCTCGTCAGCCCATCAGGAGACCTGCTCTACTTATGCAGCTGCCAGACCTTCCTTCAACGCCGCAGTGTTGACCAAGTTTGGTTAGCAACCTGAGCCTCTGTGATTACTAGAAACTTTGTCTCCCAAGAGAAACCCAATTCTAATCTGCCTCTGTCTTCTCACTCACAGGAAACCTGTCTCTTGTCTGAAGCTCTGGATGAGCTTAGCCTGTTACCTGCCTGCCTGCCCTAGAGAGCCAAACCTGAAGATCTCACTCTGGAATCCATCTGCTGCTCTCAGGGAAAGAGCTGATCAGTTAAACCAAGGTCTGTCACTGGAAAGTCAGAAGCTAGACGACGCTGCTGCTGAGCACTCTGCTGAACCAACAGTCTCTGGACCCAACCGGTTCCCTCTCTCAAAGGAGAAAGCCTGAACCTCTTCAAGGTATTTCCAGAAACATCTGAAACTCAATTATTCACCTGTTTATCTGGCTAATCAAACTATCCATCTCTGCAGACGCCAGAGAATCCTGCCCGGACCAGTTTCCTGAATCCAGTCCTTGTTACTATTGTGAAATCTTTCAATAAACTCTGTTGAACTTTTTATCAGTCTCCAGTGGTGTTCTGCATGTGGGTTTAATCCCTAAACCAACCATGACAGTCCAGTGTTTGTCCAGCATCCATTCAACTGAAAAATATGAATAAATAAAATAAAATACAAAAATCTATGACACACAGACAAAACAATACTTCCTTCAAAGAAAAATCAAGTCTTGTACAAAGAAATGTAAAAATGTTGTGATGAATCCGGCAGCAGTCCAAGAATTCAGCCAGAGGTTCTTTAAAAAAGGAATTTATTAAACAAAAAGCAGAGCAATACCAAAAAGGACAGAAGAATCAAAAAGACTACAAACTACAGGTGTCAGCAGAGGCTGATTGAAGCCAAAATAAAAGGAGCCTGGATGGAGGGAGGAGCGGAGCTGACCCTGCAGGTAAGAGACGGACACACTGCCAAGCAAGGGGCAGGTGGGATCCACACACCAGGCACAGAATACAGGAGGTGAACAGACAGCACAGTCAGGGGAGAGGTCCACGCCTGTGTGTAGCGCTTAGTCTCGATCAGAGTGCCACCTGCCCTGGCCCCTCACTCAGCAATGTGTCCGTCTCTATCACCTGCAGTATCAGCTCCGCCCCTCCCTCCATCCAGGCTCCTTTTATTTTGGCTTTAATCAGCTCCGCTGACACCTGGCAGTTGACGAGCACAGTTAGTGCACTCCACCTCCTAAGACAACCGACTTCAGCCCAGCTGGGATTGTTAAACGGGGAACAGCAAAAACCAAAACAATCCAAACATGCAAAGCACAAAAAGAAAATTAAAGAAAAGAAAAACACAATCATGTTTTCCCCTGGGAATGCAGTGTTGGTGCGTGCAATACAACCGCAACAACACTACATTCCCCACAATGCAACGGTAGCCCGCGAAATCACAGCAGCACACACAAGTGGTAATTAAATATCATCCAGGGGGCCGTGGATAAACAATGACCTTGACTTTGACATATGTGCTCAAAGGAATGTAAGACACTTAATAAGGTATAGTAAACAATAGATGTGAGGATAAGATGGTACTTCGTTATCACAGGATGATAATCACAAACTATTTACTCAAGTTATTTTTGTTGAATACTACATTTCTTTATGTATTTATATTGTGACAACATAGCAAAAGAAATGTAATCGTTGAGGGGCTATTGACATACAATCGAATGCTTGCATGGCAGGTGAGACAGACAACAAAATATATTTTGTTTGCTAGAAAGAGATAGTAAAAATAATTGCTTCAATGCATGTGGCATCATTTATATGCATATCGAGTTAGTGTATACCAAGACTTGGGAATAACTTGTTTGTGTTTCCTAAAAATTGCTTTGTGATCTTATAGGTCAGAAGAGCAAACAGGATAGGCGTTGGGAAAGACAAAGAGCAGGAGAGTTCTTTGAGTCTGTGAAAGATAATGAGAGCTTTTAAAAGACACAGTTTAGCAGCAGGAGGGAGAAAATCACAAGCAGAATTAAAGACAAAGTAAAAGTAATTTGAATATTCATCTTCACCCTGATGAATTATTTATATGTGCCTATTTTTATTGCTATTTATAAACTACCCGAGCATCACCTTTGTTTGGCAGAAGTATTTTTCTGCATTTCTGGAAAAAAAAATCCAAATGCAAAACACAACTTAAAACATGACACCACTGTAAAGGCCAGCGAAGAATACCTCTGAATTTAATGTGTCGGTAATGGGTTTTCAACCAGCTGCTGCTTCAGTCCTTATTCATTCCCACCCACATTTTGACCTCCATCTTCAACTGATGACTGGGATTGCCCCCATAAATCCCTTTACATGCTGTTTGGGCTTTGTGCCTACAACCCACTGACAGGATCGGAAAGGCATCAAGGAAGTAATCCACAGAAGGAGGTCCGTAATATTTTGTTCCAACCAGAAAAATTACCAAAAGTTATAGAAACAGGAGGAAGCATCTGAGAAAGAGCCTGACCTTCCTTCTGCTATTGCCTAAATACAAGCTTTGTTTAAAAAAGCAATTGAGGGTATCATCTATAGTTTTTCCATGTCTACTTGCTTAGGCTAGACACACGTGCACCACTCAGCCTGATGTTATGAAACAAAGAAGAGGAAGTGAGTACTCATTCTTAATGTCACCTCTGATACTTCTTGGTACCTCTGCTCAACAGAGCGGAGCTGATTTGCATTCTCATTTCTAGAAGGTGGGAAGGAAAAGGTGGAAATTAAAGTTAGTGAAAGGGAGGTGCATGTAGGAGCAGATTCACTTATGTGATGTCTATGAATGTTTAATTGGAACCATGACCTCCTGTGAACATATATAACAGAGCTTCTGTCTTTAATATGTCAGTCCATAAAAGTGATTGACTCTGTCCTCTTCAAGCCCCCTTATTGCTGTATCTTTACTTAATGTCTCTCTGCCGGCTAACTCTTTTCTGCTATTTTAGACATAATACCTTGTTTGGCTTAACTCCTTTTGCATACTTATCCTCTCCCCTTGTGTTTTGAAGGTCAACTCATGTTTATTACCAAGAGAAAAACTTCCATGCTCTGTTTCTTGTAAAGGCCTTTGACTGTCTTAGTCACAATAACACATTCTGCAAAGTCCTCTTCTTTTAAGAGCTGAGGTTTTCTTTGTTGTTGTTTTTTGCACTTACCAAAGGGTCCTTCAATTTAAGAAAAAATCCACATTCCCCAAAAAATAACAGGAAATCAAACTTGCAAAACCACCAGGAATCCTGATTATGACAAAGATTGTGTTAAAATGTTATTCATCTTATTTTGCTTATCCATCAGAGTAATGGTCGGGCTTGTACTTATCACCAACAGTCTATAGGCGAATGGCAAAGTAAAGTCATGGTAAAGTCATTTTTGCAAAAAGAGAATAACCTTAAAAAAGTCGGTCTCTGCATTTTCAGCTGCAATGCAGAATACAAAACTATGCTTCAAATCATGGATCAGGTATGTATAAAACCTGCTAAACTCTTCTTTTTGTCAGATTAAAACCTTGGATGGCTAAACAGTTATCATATGTTTTTTTAAGTATTTGAAGGAGGTTTTTTTTATTTATAATGCAACGGCAATTTAAAATAAAAATATAAAAAATCACTTACCTAAGACAACTATTGATTTTTGCAGTCATAATGTAATTTTGTAATTTTGTTTTAGGGCTTATCTATTTATGCATTTCCTTGTGTTTTTTTTTTTTTTTTTTCTTTTTTGTAAGGGAATTTCAGTGAGCAATAATGAGTTTTGCAAATTTAATTGAAGGAACTAGTGCTTAAAATAATCTAGGATTTTTTTTAAAAGTCCTGCATTCTATTCAGCAATGATATCAGATAATTAAAACAAGGCTAAAAATAACACTATATACTGGTGTATTTTTTTAAGAAGGCTCAAAAGTATTACAAAAGTACTATCCCATAGACAGGATTGCTCAAAGCAAAAGCTTTAAAAGCCTTCTCTATTGCCATAGTTATATATACCACCTAAAAAAACAATCCTGCCCTGACCCCACCTGGTTTAATGATTTTGGCCTATGTGGACTTGTGTTTCAGTTTCTTTTTAAGTTATCAGTTTCACTTTGATTTATGTAATTCTGTGTTTTCTTGTTCATTTTTTTTCTTTACATTTTGCGTTATATTTAAGCAGTGTTGTATTTTTTGAGTTAGTCTCTGTTGCTCCTTTGTGCCGGTCTCCTTTCCCTTAGCTCCTTCAGGTTACTTCTGTCTACACCTGCTCCCTATCAGATAATTAGCCCTCCCATTGTTTCTCTCTCCCATATACACTCACCGGCCACTTTATTAGGTACCCCATGCTAGTAACGGGTTGGACCCCCTTTTGCCTTCAGAACTGCCTCAATTCTTCGTGGCATAGATTCAACAAGGTGCTGGAAGCATTCCTCAGGGAGTTTGGTCCATATTGACATGATGGCATCACACAGTTGCCGCAGATTTGTCGGCTGCACATCCATGATGCGAATCTCCCGTTCCACCACATCCCAAAGATGCTCTATTGGATTGAGATCTGGTGACTGTGGAGGCCATTTGAGTACAGTGAACTCATTGTCATGTTCAAGAAACCAGTCTGAGATGATTCCAGCTTTATGACATGGCGCATTATCCTGCTGAAAGTAGCCATCAGAAGTTGGGTACATTGTGGTCATAAAGGGATGGACATGGTCAGCAACAATACTCAGGTAGGCTGTGGCGTTGCAACGATGCTCAATTGGTACCAAGGGGCCCAAAGAGTGCCAAGAAAATATTCCCCACACCATGACACCACCACCACCAGCCTGAACCGTTGATACAAGGCAGGATGGATCCATGCTTTCATGTTGTAGACGCCAAATTCGGACCCTACCATCCATATGTCGCAGCAGAAATCGAGACTCATCAGACCAGGCAACGTTTTTCCAATCTTCTATTGTCCAATTTCGATGAGCTTGTGCAAATAGTAGCCTCAGTTTGCTGTTCTTAGCTGAAAGGAGTGGCACCCGGTGTGGTCTTCTGCTGCTGTAGCCCATCTGCCTCAAAGTTCAACGTACTGTGCGTTCAGAGATGGTCTTCTGCCCACCTTGGTTGTAACGGGTGGTTATTTGAGTCTGTGTTGCCCTTCTATCAGCTCGAACCAGTCTGGCCATTCTCCTCTGACCTCTGGCATCAACAAGGCATTTCCGCCCACAGAACTGCCGCTCACTGGATGTTTTTTCTTTTTCGGACCATTCTCTGTAAACCCTAGAGATGGTTGTGCGTGAAAATCCCAGTAGATCAGCAGTTTCTGGAATACTCAGACCAGCCCTTCTGGCACCAACAATCATGCCACGTTCAAAGTCACTCAAATCACCTTTCTTCCCCATACTGATGCTCGGTTTGAACTGCAGGAGATTGTCTTGACCATGTCTACATGCCTAAATGCACTGAGTTGCCACCATGTGATTGGCTGCTTAGAAATTAAGTGTTAACGAGCAGTTGGACAGGTGTACCTAATAAAGTGGCCGGGGAGTGTATATCCCTCCTGTTTCTCATGTGACTTGGCTCCTCGTGTGTTTCCCCCCAACGGCTCCTGGTGTTTGATTTTCTGAATTCTGTTTGCTGTTAAATCATCAAAAACTAATTTCTGCCTCCTGATCTCTGCATTTGGGCCCTCTACCAACCTCAACCCTATGTTGGCAGCTAGCTTTTGTGCTTCATTGTTTTCTAAAAACAAATCATGGCTAATATTTTGCAAATGACCAGGTTATATTTACAAGCTCAGGTTATTAGCTTTAAGGATATTGTGATACATTTATTTGATAATTATTCTAAAAGCCAGGTCACACTGCTTGAGTCACACTCTGCAAGCCCAAATATGACTTTTTTCCTTTCACACTGTCTGCAGTGGATATAGAGAGGGTCATAGGCAAGAGTTTATTTATATAGCACATTTCAGGTGAAAAGTGAAACCTTAATAAAAGAGCCATTTTAGTAAACAAGAATAGAATAATGGTTAATAAAAAAATTTATTCGGAGAATTTGACAAAAGTTGAAATGTAAACTAATATAGTCAGGAAACAGAGTTACTTTAAACAAATGTGTTTTAAATCTTGCTCATACGCAATTAAGGGTTCCAGTGCTTTAACAGTTTTCTGGGAGTTTATTCCAGATTAATGGAAAAAAAGGAACCAAATACTGATTCTCCATGTTTGGTCGCAAGTAGATTAGAGCCAAAAGACCTGCGAGGTCTGGGCACTACACTAGGTAGGTTTGCATGAACACAAATAATCCAAAAATGTTTCGCGTTAGCATGTCAGACTGAAGATTCTAATCCAAATTTGTCCGATCTGAGAGAATTTTCCTTCTGAAAGAGAGAGGTGGTTTTTGCCAATTCACATTCCAAATGGTGTCCATGTATACCCTCATTCTTATCTTTGGAGTATAAAAATGTCAACTGCGCATGTGTGCATCCTCATTATGACATTTTTTTCTCTCTACTCCCTACCTTAATCCACTGGCTCCTGGTCCTTGGTGGAGGAGGTAGCACTAAATGTAACGTGTGGATCTAACTTGATCCAACCCTGTAGCAAGAAGCGTTTGCATAAGGTAGTGCTAAGCCTTAAAGGAATAGTACACCCAAAACATGATTAGCCTTCATTTTCTACTCACCCCCATGCTGAACAACACTCTGGAGTACTTAAATGCATCTGGAGATCTGGGAGGCTTCTTGCTGTCTGCTGACATTCAAATAATGGAGGTCTATGGTGCCCGAGACAGAAAGGTCCATAAAAGTCCACAAAAAACGTGTCAATATTCCTCCATACTGGTCGTCCAATGTATCCAAGTGTCCTGAGTGGGTAGCATCCAGAATTTACTCGAAACAAAGTCATTTAGAATGTTTCTAGAGCATAAACAGTAGTGTATAGGATTTCCTGAAAGCGCGCACATGCGCGATCACGACGCTACGGAAGCCGGCAGACCAAGCCAGATGAAAGTGCGCATTCAGCGTCTGCTCTTCCAATAATGCAAGTGTAGAAGAAGAAATGTGCCGTTTACCTGTGCAAAGAAAGAAACAACGAAAGAAAAATGTCTGAGGACTTCAGTGTTGAGGAAGAGCATGAGTTCTTTGCCGAGCTGAATGCGCTGGTTTGGTCTGCCGGCTTCCGTAGCGTCGTGATCGCGCATTTGCGCGCTTTCAGGAAATCCTATACACTACTGTTTATGCTCTAAAAACATTCTAAATGACTTCATTTCGAGTAAATTCTGGATGCTACCCACTCAGGAAACTTGGAATACATTGGACGAGCAGTATGGAGGAATATTGAAACGTTTTTTGTGGACTTTTATGGACCTTTCTGCCTCGGGCGCTGGGCACCTCCATTATTTGAATGTCAGCAGACAGCAAGAAGCCTCCCAGATCTCCAGATGCATTTGAGATATCAAAAAAGTACTCCAGAGTGTTGTTCAGCATGGGGGTGAGTAGAAAATGAAGGCTAATCATGTTTTGGGTGTACTATTCCTTTAACTTAATTAAAAGGCCCACAAAAAACAAAAGTATGGGCACGAAAAGGCAACCAAGGTCCACTACATCAACAGGCACGACTGAAGAACTAAAGACAAAGAAGAGGGAGTGCATTCACAAAGGCTATGTTCACACTGCAGGCCTTGATGCTAAATTCCGATTTTTTTTGCGAAATCTGATTTTTTTTTTTTGCGTTGCCGTTCATATTTCCAAATATATGTGACTTGTATGCGATCTCCTGTGTGAACTGCAGTCATACAACGCAAGTGTCCCTCATGCTCAGTAGAAGACGCAATGACGTCACACGCCAGCATGCTCTATGTTTACAGAAGTGAACATGGATGGTAGTGCCGGAGCGCATTTACCGATCTTATCCAAACATAAAAACTCAATCTTTTCAATTTAGTTAAACATAAATGCTGCTCTCCGCATCATCATCTGCCATTGTTGTTTTTCTTCCCGCTTCTGCAAAGCACGACGCAGAATAGTGACCACTGTCGGGTATTAATGCCGTTCAGGTCGGATGAATCCGACCTGGCCGTTCACACATAGGTTGCATTTGAAAAGTTCAAGTTCATATCTGATTCAGGATCAGGTGTTGTTCAGACTGCCATGAAAAGATCAATTCCAGGTTGCATATGGGCAAAAAAATCAGTATTGGGTCACTTCAGGCTGTGAACGTAGCCAAAGAGTATCTTAAGTTCAATAATTTTTTTTTTTTATTATTATTATATAGATAGTGCCAATTACAACACATGTCGTTGCAAGACACTTAACAAAGACAATACTTTCAGCTCGGTTAGGAAAATCAGTAGATTGGATCCAATCATCCACTTACAAGACATGCTGCTCCTGGATGAGCTTGCTGAAAAAACCTTTGCTTGCATTTTGTCATTGACTCTTGAGCAATCCCTCACACTGTGCTTGCATGTAGCAACAGTGGAGAGGAAAACTTTTAACAGGCAGAGACCCTCAACAGAACCAGGATCAGTGTGAGCTGCCACGTGCCTAGGCTGACTGGGATTTTAAGGAGATAGCAGCGACATACAAAAAGATGTTTATACAAAACACAAGATACAAAACTGTTAACAAGCTCCAAAGGGGTTCCTGTCCGGGAAAGACGCAGCCAGGCACGAAAGCTCAAAGCCAATTTTGCTAGTCACAGTAAAAGCAACAGGACTACACTGTAAAAAGGCCAAGCTCCAATATGTATAAAACTAGATATTGTGCAGCAGCACAGGTGATATTCCAATCCAAGATGGAGTCACAGTCAACAGGAACAAACCAGATTAAACTATGATTAGAAAAAGCAGAGAGAACATAAAGTTACCCAAATATAGAGTAACATGAATATAGAAAAATGCTCAGGATAACCAGACTATTTTGGATATAAGAAAGCTAGAGCAAAAAAAAAAAAAAAAAAATAGGTCCCAGGAAGAGTCAAGGAGAAACATCTGTCTGGACTGTAATACTCCCTCGCTGGATTAACGCTCTACCTCCACCAACCTCTCTAGTCACACAGCAACTAAGCAATCATCACTCTGTTTTTAACTACAAGCTTTATATAAAAAGGAAATTTTAAAGTCTAGCCTTAAAACTAGAAAGGGTGTCTGCTTTAAAAACTAAAAGTTATTTAGTTCTACAGGAGAGGAGCCTGATAACAAAAAGATCTGCCTTCCATTTACATTTTTTTTTTGACAGTTTTTTTTTTATACATTTAACATGTTTCCTAAACTCTTAACACACTTAAAACACACAGTTGGCGAAACGGTTCATTTCATGTTAAAATTCACACATTGTAAACTAAACTGCAAAACTAATTTTTAAAATACAATAATACACTAACACAACACGGTATATCTAACAAAACGTTGCAAAGATGTTTCCAAATCCAATAATTATTCAAAACACTAATGTGTTCTCTTCCAGCAGGAACATTTAATCAATCATAATACAATGACAACAAAACACTGTCATCAGCTGAAATTACAGAAACTGCGTTATTTTAGATGTGTTTACGTTTGTTTTTTTTGCACATGCGTTTTGTTTCTTTTGCTGCAGAAAGTGGCTTTGCAGAATGTATAGTGTATAAAACAAAAGACAGAGTTGCTGCAGTAAAGACTATTGGCCAAAGGACATTACTGCAAGATATATAATTAGAAATAACACCAGAATAAAGTAATAATTAAACAAAATAACAAAAAGAAATCTTCTAATCTACTCTGTCTTCTGCATTTGACCACATGTTCTCAATCCACATCACACCTGATATCTTCTCTGCAAAGGCATCATGGGAAGAATTTTTATAGTTTTTTTTTTTTTTTTTTTTTTACAGCAATAGTGGCTTCTTTTTCTGACAGCAGGCTGACAGGAAAGGGGGTATGAGAGGGGTAGAGACATGCGGCAAAGGACCACAGGTCGGATTCAAACCTGGGTCAGCCGCATCTAGGACTAAGACCTCCATACATGGGTCTTGCTCACTTACCACGGCCAGGGAAGAATGTTTTTGCATGCCTTATCCAGTGTTTAGCTGTGATGCCTTGGCATGCAGCATCCATTGCATCCAGGAGGGACATTTGGTCATATGGACGATGGTCAAATACCTTCCATCTCCTGGCAGAGAAAAACTCCTCAATGGGGTTGAGGAAAGCAGAGTAAGGGGCAAGGAAATGGGATTTCATCGTTGGATTGGCATCAAACCAGGCTGTAATTGTACAGGAATGGTGGAATGCCACATTGTCAAATGTGATCACATATATTGGCAAGTGGTCTTACAACTGCCCCCTTTCTACCTCTGGCACAAGTCTTTCATACAGGTGTTCTAAAAAAAGAAGGCAGTTGGTGTTGTAGGAGCCAAACTGACATTTATGCAGGAGTGTGCACAGAACTGTTTGCTACCAGTTGTTAGCTCTATCACTCTTGCTGTTTTAAGAGGAGAAGGCACAAAAATGACAGTGATCAAACGTCCCTACTTTCCAGATGTCTCAGATTTTACCGTTTTATTAATTTGGGGGGGGTGCGTGTAGAGTGTTATTACGGTAGAAAAAGTAACAATTGGATGATCCGCATGAGGTAATCTATGTGTGCTACACGTTTGGTGGCACTACAATGATCTATAGTGTAGTTATTGGCAAATATGTGCTTATAATAACAATGAGAATATCTAACAAAAGTTATGCCATTTTCCCAAAATAAATGTTATAGTGTGATCCAGGTGAGGTAATTTGAGATTTATTTACATATTTTCAAATCCCGCTTTACACAAACAAATCGAGATACAGATACACACCTACCAGACACATGTGCAATTTTTTTTACAATAATGCTCCCATAAGTATATTATTAGTGACTTTCAACGGAGCTGTTTCAGTACTATGATGAGCTCTAAAACCTGATTGAAACTCCAAAAATTTTACTGTGTTGTAAGTGATCACACTATTGTTGAGCAACTATTTTCTCAAAAACTCTAGAGAAAAAAGAAACATTAGAATTAGGTCAGCAATTGGCCAAATCAAATCAGGTTTCTTTAGTAAAGGTTTAATTACAGCAAACCTAAAGGCCTGATGTACATATCCCTGCAACAGAGATAGATCTGAAATGGAGGTTGGAATCAGATGGAATACTTTCTTAATTACTTTGCTGGAATTGGATCTCATATACAAGTTGAAGTCCTAGATGAAGCTAAAAGAAATATAATAATTATAATAATAACAAAAAGTAAACCTGTACATGAAATTATGTTTTGTTTTTATGAAGTGTTTTGTTGTTGGCATTCATATAAATACAGCGGTGTGATAAGTTAGTTTACGTTTGATTAGTTTTTGGTTTACGTCTATTTTGAATTAATAAAATTCAAAATAGACGTAAACCAACTGGAGATAACTTCACCAGCCGGAACTTCAACACACACAATTATTCTATATTTGAAATACTGCTTACATATAAATTATCATGTGCACTAGGTAAAGGTTTATAGTGGTTGACTATAGGCCAGACAAAAAACAGCTGTCTATCATTTCCACACCGCAATATTGAAATTGTAGAGACCAGTTGCATTGTGGGTCCACAGCTATCAGCGTGCCCAGTCCCTCTCTATATGTCTGCCCGAGCACTCCTTCCCCTCAGGTAGAAGAAGAATGATGGGCTGTTAACCTTTACTCTGATGGAAATGAAAGGGCTGATATATGTCATTCCTCAGTACTGTTCTCCAGTAGCAAATACTCACTCACAGCGTGGATAAATGGATGTAGGGCGCATTGACAGATGGAATGTCCCTAAACTTCATACTGATTGCTTGGAAGTAAAACAATTGATGTGTTCTTGAAATTTATGAAGTGTTGTTGCTGAGAAAGTTATAACGACATAAGAAAATAAACTACTGTATTTTGTCAATAATAGAATTTTTAAACTGAGTTTTAACTTGAATTTTAGTAGCAACATTTTCACATGTTAAATTTCTACTGCAGAAATTCTAAAATAAAAAAACAGCTGCATATATCAAGCTAGAAAAAATTCAACAGCAGAAATTCTGTTGCAAAAATCATCAGCAGAAATCAAGCTACATAATTTCAAATGCAAAAACAAATCATCTGCACAACTTTGTCTGAAAACTTTGACCAGCAAAAATTCAAATGCAAAACTGTGCTTACCACACAAGCCAAAGCAATCTGCACCAGATGAAGTAAAGAGGCTTTTTTTCAAATCAAACACAGCAAGAGTGGTGGATTTCAATGAAGAAAGCAGAGGCGAGAATAATGAAATAACCTTGCATACACCAGATTGATAAGTGTAGTTCAATTCTACACACTATATATCTGGAAAGGCTGCAGTGGAATGTGTTCGCATTTTTGGAGCTAACTGATTAATCAAACTCAAACTTGCAATATCTGATTTTGATAAAACTTTTCCTATCCAAACAGGCAAAAATTGTGTCCATTTGCAAAAAAGAAATAGGGGTAAAATTGACTAAATAGCAGAATCCAAAGGTACTGTACATCCATGTTCTGGTGGACATATTTGTCACTCCATTTCATTGTTTGATTTATGTGTTTGAGGCTAATGCATCTATTGGCTTCTGACATGATATATTTTTGGAAGTTTGTGAATTCACAAATTTTGCGAAAAGTCATCTTGACTGCAAAGTATGTGGGGAGTTCCACATGCTGAGACTGGAGAAGCACTCAAATTAAATATTTAAACTTTCTTGTGAATTTGCTGTGAAATTGCTTTTCAACAACCAATCAGGGACTGGTTGTGGTTGTAAAGTAGGTTAAAGTACAGTAGTGCAACGAAGTCAAAGCTAATTTCTATCCAAACAGAATAGAGAAAAAAAATTATGATGACAAAGAATAAATTAAGAAATGATCCTAAGATGATTTTAGGTCGCTTAAAAAAAATAACAAAATTCTTGGGATTGTTGAATCCATTGATCATCCTAGCTCCATCTCAGACCACAACCAGCCTCTCCCTGGCACTGATGCTCTCTGCCTGTCTAAATAAAAGGAAGTACAGCCGAATCAAATTGTCTTCCAGACACGGTTCTTGGAGTACAGTAGGTGATGGTACTCTCCAAACTGGTTCTATCTCCTTAGAATCAGGACATCAACGTTGTTCAGTGTTCTACTGCAAAAGAATCTGTCACCCGCCCGATAATATCACGGTCCCCAATGTTGAATTGAAACTGAAGCTATTGGACAACTGCCGCAGTGAAGCCACAGGCCATCTGAAATACACAGGGCTCAACTCCCCACAGTGCAGGGGGATATCACTGCGGACACCACGGTAAGTATTTACACACAGTAACACACCAAAATATGCTAATTACTCTACAGAAAGTTCTGCTCTGGAACATCCAAGCAGAAGAGCATTGTTCTGCTGATCATTATCGTATTTTCCTGATTTCCAACCATAATTTAAGGAACATAGCTGTGCATGTTTTGTAGATTTTTCCAAATTTCTGAACACCTAATTTCAGTTGATTGCTGATTAGGCAGCTTTAATAACCTGCAAACCATCTGAATGAGAAGTGTTAAATACAGGGTTTTTTGATTCCAGTAAAAGAGGGCCAGTGTCCTGCACCGTACAGAGGCATTTCTGTTTTCATACACCTGAGTCAAATGATCAGGTAATTTATTCGTGGATCTCTAGAGCAGGCATCCCCAACACTGCAGGACAGTGGGCCTCGAGGACCAAGGTTGGGGATGCCTGCTCTAGAGAACTTAACTGCATACATAGGAGGCAATTCAGACTTTTGATTCAGGTCAATGGAAGCAGAAAAACCTCTTAAAAAGATGCAGGACATCAAACGTTGAGAACTGGATGTGTTTTTCCCTAATGATATGCTAAAACAGGTATTTTGCGTTGGGGATCAGGTTGAAAAAAACTCTTATATGGTATTAAACAACTGTTTCCTTCAGTACAAGATGTACAAAATCATAGAGTACTTTAAAACTTCTCCTGCCAGAAGAGAAAGTACAGGATGCTTGAGTAAAGAAAGTTGGATATGTAATTTTATTTAAACTGGCTCTTTAAAACCTGAGCACAGGCTTCAAAGATATTAATTTATCTCCAAACGTTTTATTCTATTGAATCTGACTAATCTCTTAATTAATTTTTTGACACATTTCTGGTGTCTGTTGTCCAAATTTAGATATTGTTTAACAAATGTGAACAAGATCAGTCTCTTGAATCACAAACCTACTTGTCCAAATGACTCATTCTGTGAAAGTCTGTATGGAAAAAGAAAATCCTGTTAGAAGAGAAATCTTTTAATCCAAAATAAAACCGGGCTTAAATTTTGCAGCAGATTTTATTTTTTAGTTAAATACAACTGTGGTCAGATCCAACCAGTTGAGGCTGGCCAATAGAGGGCTCTGGGGCGCCGCCCCACCCACCCTATGGCCTTGATTGAGACAAAGAAGAACAGATAAAAATGTATTATAAATTAAAAATATTTCAAAATGTATTTATACATTTTTTTAGATGTGCAAGATAAAAGTTTCATATTAAATGACATTAGATTGGTGATGTATTTCTGCCCTTGGGCGCAAAAATCTTTGCCCATTGACTTGTTAAAAGTTGAACATACAGAGTAGCTCCTCTGCAATGCAAAAGGATAGGAGATCATGGGACGCAGCTCTCCTGCGCTCAGAGCTGACAGGAACTGTCGTCACACTCGTAGTGCGGCTGATTGACAGGTCGAGTTGTGGAAGTTGGAGTGACTGGAAAGGGAGAGAGAGTGAAATGGTGCAAGAAAAAGTGAAGTCTCTTAAAGCAAACTTACCAAGACAAGCTGGAGGTGAAGGCGTTTGGACCTGATCAGCAGAACATCAAAATTAATCAGCAGTCCAAAGAAAGAAGGAGACAGTACACTCTGTCTATTTCCAGGACTCTGTCTAGTTCTATTTTTGCTATGTAACTTAATTTCTGGGTGTAATAGGGTAGGCAAATGTAAGTCGTGGCTCAACCTATTCTTTTTTTTTGTAAATTCCGAGTTTATAGAATTGTATTTCATACTGTTTCCTTTTTCTTATTTGAGCAAACTACCAAATGAATACATTTAATCAAACTTTCTTTATTTTTAACAACTAAAATAAATAAATCAAACATTAGGACAGTTGTGACCCTCTAGATATCAGGTT
This sequence comes from Cyprinodon tularosa, assembly GCF_016077235.1. NCBI lineage: Eukaryota > Metazoa > Chordata > Actinopteri > Cyprinodontiformes > Cyprinodontidae > Cyprinodon > Cyprinodon tularosa. Next base: position 146,419 of record NW_024038531.1, on the reverse strand, counting down.
CTGTTTTTATAACACTTCTCTACTGATGCTATCTCCTCAAAATCTGAAACAAATAAGTTTTTATTTGCAGTTCTTTTATACAAGTCACAGATTCTAGGGAAAAGCCCTGAAAGTTTTAATCAGCACCTGCTTGTTTGTATGCTGGTTGGGGCATGTAATACCTGACTTCTCAAATCACACATAGTATTTCTCCTAAAATCATCTATGCCCAAATCTACAGTACATACTGTAGTCTTTGAATAGATTAGTTCTATTTTCTAATGGAATTTTTTTGTTTTGCAAAAACTTTTTAAGTTCTGTACATGTTGGCCAAAGAGAGCTGCTACAATATGAGGACACAGAAAATACAACCTTTATTTTCCTATCAGGAACAAAATGAGGACAAGGTAATTGCTTTTTCCCCCCTTATCTTGTCCTATCTGTTTAGATCTCTCTTGTTTTTCTGTTTGTTCTGATCCTTGTCTATCCTTCACGTAACTTATTTACACATCAGAATTTGATAAGGACTTCACCATTAGCATGTCACTGAAGAATGTCAAGGTATGACAAGTTAAGTGGTATGTTGAAAGGGAAATAGCATTTTCTTTTAAAGTTGTCGCCTTGGTTAATAAGATAAGAATAGGGGTCATATTTAAATTGGATTATGGCTTTTTTAAAAGATAACTCAATTTAAGTTAGGGTAAGTGGGGTCCTCTCAGGACTTGATATTGAAAATGAAGCCCCTCAATGGAGTATAATCACTGCAATTTTTATTAATGTAATACTAATAAACTATATTTTCAAAGACATAGGTTTAGGATATGAATAGTCTGTTATTGTTGATGTTGCTGAAGCATGCAAGACAGGAATGAATACAATTTGTATTAAGGGAAATAGAAAATTTGTAAAACTGCATACATATTGTGTTAAAATATTTTGTTTTTGGAAATAAAAAAGGCTTGCAACAATTTTTTTAATAGGTGGGTGTTCACTTTGAAAAGAGACATAAAGAGAGTGCACATTTGTAAAGTGGTGGATAAATGTATCAAGCTCATAATATTTTGAACTACTTTCAGTGAGTTGATGGGGAACTGAAAAAAACAATATGGCTATGATTTATCTAACTATGGTTGATTTTTTTTTATTCTTTATTATAGCTGTCTTCTATAAGGTAATGCAGCCAGAACTAATATTGCAAAATTAGACATAGCAGGCTAAAGCTTTAAGAATTACCTGGACAGCATTTCTACTTCCTTTAAGGTATGTGCACACCAAATGCATTCTGGGCATCAAAGCATCTGCTTTACATGCAAAGTCGATAGCGGCAGGCGGTCTTGAGAGGTCCTGTGCGTCTGAGTGTCTGTAGTTGGGCATGCTGGAGTCTGAGCAGTCCAGCATTCGACGCTGGAGTTCAGAAATTTCAACTTTTGCATCTTGACGCAGAGCATCAACTGATCCAAAAAGCTGATACAGGAGTTTAATTATCACCTCTGAAGAGCGGTCAGTAGATGAAAAATAAAAATATATAAACGGATGAAACCCCAAAGGTTACAACTAGCAGAGAGAATGAATTTTCATGTACTAGGAAAAGAGCAAACATTGATCATTCACTCCACTAAAATATGAGATTTTGAATATGCCCATGCTTACTTAGAACTGGATCATTTTTTTTTTATCACAATTAAATAATTGTTTAATTTTTTTTTTTTTTTTTTTTTGCCTCTGAACCACATTAGATCAGTACAGCTCAAAAACTACAGAGCCCTGACACTTCAAACCTGGATTACAGCATAGGGTTTGAAACCCTTTATCTAATTTTTTTTAAAAGCTTGTTAAATGGTGATTTCAGTGCTTATTCTTCATTTGCAGCATCTTGGAACTGGTCCAGCTCAAAAACTATTGTACTTGGAGAGCTCAAATCTGCGCTACAATTTATGATTTATGAAATCTTTTTCTGATTAGTGAATTGCCAAAATGTGTTCCTTTTTGGATTTACCCTACCAAAGCTCCAAAACTAGTAATTAGACATTGCAAACCTGTATTAGATTACTCTACACTAATTACAGAACCTTTAAATATAGGATGTGATTTGTAATGTAAAACTGTTATCTAATTTTTGAAGTTCAATAAAGAACAATAAAAGATTTGCACCATGTTAGAACTTTAGCTCTTAGTCACCTTAAACTTGGACAAAATGTTTCTAAACTAATAGTGGGATCTTTGAAACACAGTTTGGGATTTATGATAGTTTAATCTGATTTTTAAAAGTTTAATAAAGAGCCCTATAATACAATGTAAATTTGAGGACATCCTCAGTTGTCAGAAAAACGATTGTCAGTTCTCAAGTATTAGAAGAAAACGTCAGTTCTCAGACAAAACACGACAACTGTTCTTTGCAGAGTTTTGCACATTGAGAGTCTGAAATTTATGTCCATTTTCCTTGCAAAACAGCTCGACCCCTTTGAGGTTGGATGGAGAGCGTTTGAACAGCAGTTTTTCAGTTCTTTCCATAGATTCTCAAATACATTCAGGTCTGGACTCAGACTTTCCCATTCTATCATCTGGATATGTTTATTTTTTAACCATTCCAGTGATGATTTTGCTTTAAGTTTTGGATAATTGTCTTGTTGGGAGATAAATCTCTCTCCCAGTCTCATGTCTTTTGCAGACTCCAACAGGCTTTCTTCCAGAATGGTCCTACCCATCCATCCATCCATCCATCCATCCATCCATCCATCCATCCATCCATCCATCCATCCATCCATCCATCCATCCATACATACATACATCCATTTTCCGTCCCGCTTATCCCAAGCAGGGTCGCCTATCACTAGGTACACCCTGGACATGTCGCCAGTCCATCACAGGGCAACACAGAGACAAACAACCGTTCATGCACACACTCACACCTAAGAAGAAGTTATAGAAGCCAGTTACCTAGCAGTCATGTTCTTGGAATGTGGGAGGAAGCCGGAGTACCCAGAGGGAACATGCAAACAAGAGAATCGAACCTGGGTGCCACCCACTGGACCATAGGCAAGCTCATGGTGCTGCACATTCTTTCTAATTTTAATCGTCTTCCCTGTCCCTGCTAAAGTAAAGCAACCCCGAAATCTAATGCTTCTACCACCCTGTTTGACAATGGGGATTGTGTGTTCAGGATGATGAGCTGTGTTGTCTTATGCCAAATAAAACATTGGAGTTAATGCCGAAATGTTAGATTTTGGTTTCATCTGATCAGAGAACCTTCCACATGTTTGCTGTGTCTCCCAGGTGGCTTGAGGCAAACTTAAAACAAGACTTTATGTGTGCAGTGCTGTATATGACTACCTCAGCTGTAAATCTCAGTTCATCCTGAGTGATCGTTAGCCTCTCGGCTGCATCTCTGATCAGCCTTCCCCTTATGTGAGATAGAAATTAAGAGGGGTGGGCAGGTTTTCGTAGATTTGCAGTGGTCTGGTGCTCCTTTCATTCCAGTAGTCTTGCTTGCACAGTGCCCATTGGGATGTTTAAAGGTTGAGAACTGTTTTTGTATCCAAATCTGGCTTTAGAATTTTCTACAACAGTATCTTGGACATGCCTGGTGTGTTCCATGATTTTTATGATACTCTCTGCATTTTAAACATACCTTTAAAACTATCATGGTGCATCTATGAACATGCAAACATATAGTTCGCATAAACATATAGAAGAAAATCAAAATGTAGATAGATCAAATGGAAGTTGTATGAACAGAACAGTGTACTGTATGTATAGTGTCAAAAATTATTTGACACTATACATACACCATGTTGTGAGAGTTTACCCGAAGATTATGAATATATTAAATAACTAGAACCGGAAGCTATAGTTAATTAATAGATCATTGAAATTAAGGGCCACTCTAATTTTCAGTTGAATGATTATAACTGTGGTTTTACTTACTGACCAGGGTTTTTACCTAAAAGGTTGGACTTCTGAATCCAGCTGTTAAAAATTCTGTTGTCTTTAACCAGTTTAATAATTTAGACTATGGCTAACAGCAACATTATTAATCACCAACCACATAAATGTGTCTCTTCATTTGGATGCTACTAAAAGAAGAGTGAATCCAGCCTGAGTGATAAATCGTTCCCCGTGTAAAATAAACACAAAAGACTGTGAGTTAAAATACATTGGTACTGTACCTTTATTAGTTACGATCACACATTATTATATGTAATAATTAAGCAGACAGTAAACACTACTGAAAATAAGCAAGAATGAATAAATAAAAGGGGAAGAGGGGTTTAAGAGTCCGTTCAAAGTCTGAGGAATGTTCGAAGTTCAGGGCCATAAAGGGCCATGCATGCAAAATGAAGGATCACCATTGGTTCAGATATTCAGCATTTAACAGAAATCTGAATTGTATGATAAAGGTTACGAAGCACTAATGGATCTTGTTGATCAGAGTACTCTCAATTCTCATTGTACTTAAAAAAGTACACATTCCATTTGGATTGGCTGTTTTCATGTAAACTGGATTTAGTGGAGTGTGAGCTCTTTTTTCTTATATTTTATGTCTTTATGCTGACAGCTTTGCAGGAATAGAGGCCACAGTTTAGGTGTAGTAAAGGTCTCCCAGCTAACAGAGATCCATTTTAAGGGACTCCTGTCATTGTTAACTCCACTGCCTACAATGTGAACTTATTATTAAGCCATTAAGTTTCAATTCTTTCTGCATGCTGATTGAGTTGATTATATATAATTTAGATACAATATTTCTGTTTGTGCTCTTGATATCCAATTTCTGGAAGATGTGTAATAATATTATTATTATTATCAATATTATTGGTAAATGGCCGGTACTTATGCCGCGCTTCTTTTTCAAGACGGGAAACTTAACCAAAGCATTTTACACTACATTTAGTCATTCACAAGCCACATTGTAGCCAGAGCTTCTCTGGGGTTAACTGACCGAAACAAGGCTAACAGACACAGACGCCTCTGGACTGCATTGATCACCATCAGTAGACAATGCATATGAAGTGTCTTGCCCAAGGGCACAATGACATTTAAAACCAGAGCTGGGGCTTGAACCCTGAACCATTCGATTGCTGCAGCCGACAGTGGCCTTGGATTCAGGAGTTTGCCTTGAAGTCAAAGGGTTGTCGCTTGTAAAATATAAGGATATAAAAAATAATTTTATTAATCAGTTTTAGTGTTATTGAAAAGTAACTATGCAGTTGGAAAGCCACAACTCTGGTCAAATACAGGTTCATAAAGGATGAAATTTCTATTTACCTTAAAACTTTAAACTTTTCCTGCTTATGGATCCAGTTCAACTCAAGTCTAAGAATTATAGCAATGCACAGCTCTCAAGCTGGTCATAATCTATCATAAGTTGAATCGCTAACAAAAATAATGTCTCTAAAGGAAGGAAACAGTGTTATAATTAACCTAGGTGGCACTGGGATTAAAAAGTAAAAATAATTGTGCATTCTATTTATTGCGAGCAGCTTGAAGGTGCGATGCAAGTTTTTCTTAGACTGATTCTAATAAGTACACAGAGGCCTGTGAATTAAAACAGTTGGCTCACAAATCCTTGGCACTTATATACCAAACATAAAACAAGTCATGGGGCTTTAAATCATAGGACCTTCAGGAGAGAAAGAAGAATTGTTTGTTTTATCTACAAAAACTTTTATGTACTAAATATCAAAATGCAATTTCATTTTTTGTACTGCTTTGTTGGATGAGATGTTCCTGTTTGCTTTTGACTTTTTGATCCAACTTTTCTAGAGAGATTCTTCAGGATATGCATAAAACATGCAGCAGGATGTTTAACTGACCCCGTTGTTAAATATGCATTAGTTTGTTTGGCTGAATTCGCAGCATTAATGTGTTTCTCTTTTGTTGTATTTCTGGGGAAGATAGCTATCTATTGAAAACCTACATTATTAAGCTCTATGGCTGTTCTCATGGTAACCACATATGTCTTCAAATCAACTGAAGACTAAACATCTAATCGAGTCTTCTGTACTGTTCTATTATTGTTTTACTCATAGTGAGCATAACAGTTAAACATTTTCTTCGCTGATCATTACTGACATCCTGTTAACCCTCTTTCACCCATAAAATGCTGAAGATAGTCACCTGCACATCATGATGGGCAAATTGCAATAGATGATTAGAAAAAAGTTGGAAAAAATCTAATCTTCCCCCATCGGTCAGGGGGATCTAGGTTTAAATATATATTTACTAAATATTCTAGACTCTCTAAAATGCATAGTCAATTTTACTAGTTAAGAGAATTTTTTTCCAAGCAAGTTCTGGGATACATCAAAGACCTATTTGACTTAATGTTTGTTTTACTTTACTTTTGTTCTGCTGCACTTTGTGTATAGCTTTTGTTTTTCAGCTGCTTTTTGCCCTCCACACACCTCTCAATTTTTGCCTCCTTCTCCTTCAATCCACTCCTGTCTCTCTCAACAGCTGATAATTAAAGAAGATTGGTAGCTTCTTGATGTTCACAGCCTCACTCAGTGCTGATCTCCTCTGCAACTAAGGCAGAATAAGTTACCATTGAGTGAAAGTTTGAGGACTTGGGTCTCATTAAGGTTAAATTTAAAAGCTGAGCAGAAAGGATGTGCTGTACATGTCAAGTAAAAAGAAAATTGAGCCCTGGTCTGAGAATGGAGAGTCAAGGGTGATTTAGCCGGTCAGTTAAGCAGCCATGTGTCTGATGAACTCCTCTCCATGTCAAGGAATTTATTTCTACTAAGGATTAAGAGCATGTTTTCTTCACATTCTATCTTAGTGAAATATTGTCTTCCTATTAGAGCCTATTTCCTGCATTGTTTCAATAATTTTTTTTCTGTAATTTTAAATAGATTGCATATTGGAAGTATGATGATTTTACAAATCTGCACTACATGTGAGTATATGCCGAAAAAGTGAGTTTAGACAAAAGTTTACTAACAGTTGAAAAAAAAAATAAAAAGAAGAATATATTTTATAATAGTCTTTCACACTAACAGTTTTTTTGGTAGGTTCACACACACACACACACACAACACACACACACACACACACACACACACACACACACACACACACACACACATATATATATATATATATATATATTTTGTATATATATATCAGTGGCGGCCGGCCCATAGGGGGCACTGGGGCACCGCCCTCCCTGATAAGAAGAGAGAAACGTAAAATATATTTTTAGAAATTAACTCATAAATGTCTGTTTTACTCTCTAGACTGTGTAACTATAAGCAAAACAAATTATATAAACTACATTTCCCTATCTACTGTCATTAATTTGTGGATTTCCACAGACAGACTCCTACCGTCTCTGTTCTGGGGGCTGTGATCAGACTGACCCACATTTGCAGAGAATCTGTCAATCATGTACTATTGCTAGGTGAATTTAATGGCCAATCAGCGTCTCGGAACTTTATGGTATTGGGGCGCTGAAAATACTGCGCTTTTACAGGCTTCTCTTCTGAACCCAAGCGCAGGTGCAGACAATTAGAGGGAAGATGGCGAATGTAACGAGCGAGATGCAGCTTCCACCAAATTCGGTGAGATCCTTATTTATCTACCCGTTTGCCAGAAGAACATCCCTGTTGTATGATATGAACATTTCATTTCATGGTTATTGTGACTGTGACGAATCCACCTCGTCGCTTAAAACAACCTCTCTAACTTTGCGCGCCACACACACATTCCTGTTATACTGTGTTTGTGAGGACCAATACACTCGCGCTGAGATCAGTAGCTCTATTAACTTAAAACACACAAGCTGTCCTGGTTACCTGCTGGCGTATTGAGGGTGCACACTTAATATTTCAGTGGGGTTAGCCGTGTGTGTGTGTGTGTGTGTGTGTGTGTGTGTGGGTATGTGGGGGGTGTGGGTGTGTACGTGTTTATGCGGGGACTTGTCATCTTCAGTCTGGCTGCGTCTTTGCTGGGTTCAAACCCAGTTTGGTGTAATTGAATAAGTCAATGAATCTGTGTAAAAGAATTAAGTTGTAAAAATTATTTGTTTTTGTACATCAATTGTTTGTGGAGGTAATATATGGACAAAACTGATTAATGAGAAGAAATCAGAAATAAGAGAGCCTGAGGTGAGGGGCTTAAACTATTTAATGAGGGCTGTGGGAAGAAAAGCGGCAATTTTTGTTTTCTGTTTCTTTGTTACATTGCTGGTAACTGGAGGGAGGCTGAGGCCCAGAGTATCTTGTATATGTTTAGTTTCTTTTGCACCCTGTTTTGAGTTTTTGAGCTCAATAAATCACCAACACCGGTAACCCGACTGAGACTGGATTCTTGGAGGCCAAAGAACCCCGTCACAGTGACCCAAATCATCACTGTTACTGTTATTATATAGTAAATTAAATCATTACTGTTAAATTGTATGTATTGTCCAATTGTTTATTTGAATTCTTATTCCGGGTTAGTTGGAGACATACACTAGGCTATATCAGCCCCACCAAAAATATTTTTCACCAGCCGCCACTGATATATATATATATATATATATATATTTATATATATATATATATATATCAGAATCAGACATACTAGATAGGGTTAGGGTGTTCCTGTTGTGTTCACAGCAGCCCAGATATTGAACCCGTTGACACTTGTTTTTTGGTTATATTATTTGGCCAGACAGAATACCAGTTGACCTGTTGGTAACCATTTCCATCCCACCTTCTGCCGTTGCCCACACTGTATCTTATGTATCAGTTCTATTGTTGCTTAGCTACAGACGCAACAGCCAAAAGCATTTCTGACACTAGCTGGTGATTTTAATCACAACTAATTTTCTGGTACACTGCCAACGTTCAAGCAGTTTGTCATCTGCTGTACCAGAAACAACAAAAGTTTGGACTCATACAAACGTCAAGGGCTCCTACTGCTCTAGAGTAAGACCTCCTCTCTGTGAATCGGATCACAATCTTGTTCTTCTCTCAGTATAAGCCACTTAATAGGAGACAACCTGCATTACAAAGAAATAAGAAGATGGTCACAGGAAGCTGAAGAAGCCCTCTAAGTATCTACACATACTTACCGGTATGTGTAGATAATACCATCCCTACCTATAGGGATGCAGTTACTTCAGATACAAGTGAGACTTAATTAGGAGCATACAGGAGTAGCTTAAGATCCAAATAAGAGAAAGCAAGGAGGCATACAGGAAAAGGCTGGCAAGCAATATCTTGCAGAACAATATCAGATGTGTGGTCAGGGATGAAGATCAATTGAGAATTGGCTCTACACTGAGCCTCTCCCAAATGACCGAGCTCCTTAACCTGTCTCTAAGGGAGAGCCCAGCCACCCTGCAGAGAAAGCTTATTTCAGCCACTTGTATCCGGGATCTCCTTCTTTCAGTCACGATCCAGATTTCATGACCATAGGTGAGGGTAGGAACGTAGACGGACCGGTAAATTGAGAGCTTTGCCTATTCGCATTATAGCAAAAAGCAGGGACGAGATCCGTTGGTCCCCAAACCAGACCCCCTCGAGTCCTCGGCTGCGCCTAGAAATCCTGTCCATAAAAGTTATGAACTGGACCGGTGACAGAGGGCAGCCCTGTCGGAGTCCAACATGCACTGGGAACAGGTCCGACTTAATGCCGGCAATGCGAACCAGAATCCTGCTCCACTTGTACAGAGAACGGATGGCCCCTAATAAAGGGGCCCCTGACTTCAACAATCAGCCGGACTCTCCTCTCCAGCAGCCTGGCATAGGCCTTTCCGGGGAGGCTTAGAAGTGTGATTCCCCGATATTTGGAACACACCCTCCGGTCTCCCTTCTTCTAGAGGGAAACCACCACCAATTCAGGATCACATAGCCAAATGGCCTGGTTCACATTGGAAAAAATTAGATTTGTATTGTTCAGACTGTCATGGAAAGATCAGATACAGCTTAAATGATGATCTTCTTTTACGCAAACCTTAGGAAGATCAGACCCCAAACGAGACTATAGAATAACCACTTTTTTTACACAGCACTTCTTAAATTACTGACACATCCAGATTTTCAGCATTCCCCCATGTGACTGTTAAAGCCTCCTATATGCTTTATTAAACAAATTTACTTAAGTGGGTGCCTGTCTCCAACATAAGTAATTTGAGAAGATACAATATATTGAACTGAAATGTGCTCCATGTTCCTGGAAAGACTGCAGTGCTGTTTTAATCTTATAAAGAGTCATGATAAAATTTATCTTATTTAAATGTATGTCTTAATTTCTCAGATGTTCGGATGTCATTTTTGTGACATATTTGTTTATTTCTCTTTTACAGATTTGGTGAGCATTTGATGGACATAAAATGTACACATATAAAAAAGATGTATTTACAGATGCACAAGATCAAAGACATGAGAATGTTTGTTTAAAGGTTAACGACAGTGGATAATTCACAAAGATGTGTGCTATTAATGCTGTGTTGGCAACAACAACCATTATGTTTTACTGTAGCTGATTTCAACACTTTATTCTGTCCTTTGACATGCAGAACTCATACTCTTTTGACTAGTGAACTCGTAAATAACCCTAGTTATTATATTGTCCAACAGAGACAGCATAATAACACGGTCCAGGTCACAAAATTAATCTCTTTTAGAAGTTTTATGAAAACACATCAGCTCTAAGTAAACTTTTATTCTATATCAGGGGAGGAGCAGCCTAGTGGTTAGGGCAGAGGGCTTGGAATTCTGAGGTTCTGAGTGCAAATCCCAGTCCAACAGGCTGCCACTCTGGCTCTCTGAGCAAGACCCTTAACCTCTGATTTCTTCCCGGGTGCCTCACTATGGCAGCCCACTGCTTACCAAGGGCCTGTTGTATTAGGTTATTCTATTTATTATCTATGGTGAAAGCTAAGTGAGCTAGCCAGTGGCCAGAGGTAAAAATAACATGGATACTCTAAAAACCTGCATAGCTAACAGAGCTAAATCCTAAAGACTGTTTTTGATTGGGAGTTTTGCAACATAGATGTGTAATCAACAGATTTGGTACAAAACTGTAATTCAAATATTTGATCCTATCATGTAACTATAAGCCAGAAACTCAGAGGAATGTTTCCAACTCCTTATTTTATCTTAGAGTAGTTTGAAGAAAATATGGGTGTCATGATGGGTTTTAGTGCTAGCCCAAGATGCAGAACACACACGGAGAAACTGGGTAAAATGTCCAAAAGAGTTTATTAAAGTGCAAACATGGATATGACACGGGTATTGGTTCAGACTGGGGAGCGGGTTCACTGGAGATAGTTCAGGGACTGGAGACTGTTGGTAGGAAGAGTTCATGAGGGGCTAAGCTCCTAGCTTCAGGTTAGCGAGGCAGTCCTAGATTTGAGCTTCCAGCTCACTGCAGAGAACACGGGGAGGACTCTAGAAAACAGATTCTTCGTAGGTACCTCTAGGGAAACTCCTCATAGTAGTCTCCGGGTTTCATCCACGTAGGAATCTTCGGATTGGCTCACCAGGGCAGATTAGCTGGTTAGACTCTCCTAGAGCTTCTGGCTTGAGACTGGTTTCTTGTGATGCAGCTCTCCCAGAGCTGCAGGCCAGAGATGAGTTGCCAGAGAGACTGCTCTTCCAGAGCTTCACGAGGGGACAGGAGGTTAAGCTCATCCAGAGCTTCACGAGGAGACAGGAGGCTAAGCTCATCCAGAGCTTCACGAGGAGACAGGATTCCTGTGAGGCAGAAACAAGGAAGAGTTAGAATCTGGTCTCAACCTAGAAACAACCAAGACTCAGTCTATAGCAGAAGGTTCAGGAAGCTAACCAACTAAGATCAACACTGCGGCGTAGAATCCAGGTCTGAAGGTAGCTTAAATACTGTGGTCCTCCTGATTACTAGATCAGCCACAGGTGTGTGAGAGGCTCAGCTTCAGGAGGACCCACGGCGCACTCTGCTGGAGGCAGAGGGTAATCTCCAGAACCTGACAGTGACTCCAGCCCTAAGAGAAGAGAGACAAAAAAGAGCAGAAGAGGATCCTCGGCGCCCTCTGGTGGGCAAGCCAGAGGATCCCAACAATGGGCAATACATTATTTTGGTTTTACTGTCTTACAACTTCATGCAATTTACATACACTTTCCATTTACAGCTTATGATAAGAAAGAAATTTTAACCTCAACTTAATGTAGATGTGTGCATAAAGTGTATATATTACATGTAGCTTATGAGCACTTTAATATCATAAGGAATCAAAAAGGTATGTATTTCAAGTTTTCCCAGGCGGATGAAATTCTACTGAACTGAAATGTTTTTTACTAACTCAAATTTTGTTTTTTTTTCTTATTAGGTTTGATGTAGAAAACAATCATTCCAGACTAGTCACCATAACACCATAATGTGATGCAATCGGTCATTAATTTTCTTATGAGATTTTTCCCCAGTAAGAGGTATTGCTGCAATAACTTGATGTGTTGATGCACAACAAGGCTTAATTCAATATTGTTGGACCATATTTCATTGAAGGATCAACTGATTTTGTGTTGTATTGTAATTTGGACTAAATTCAATTTTACTCAATATCTGTATGTATCTACATGGTTGAACTGTACTGGATTTTTTAAATAGTTAGTGAAATCAACCTGGGCATGGAATCGAACTCTTTGGGTCTGATCTTCAATGATCTTACATTAAGAGCACTAAATAACATATTGTAGGGTGTTCACCAGCGTGTAAAAAGGTCACGCTGAAACCAAGGTCCAGTCACAAACTTTATTTATTCAATACAATCAAACAGAAAATGCTTGTTCCCTTACAATGTTACCATCAACAACTGCAACCTCGAGAACACAATGTTAATCCAGCATGAATAGACCACCAACATAAACAACCCTCTTCAAAACAAAAAAAGGACAAAATGGTGATGTTTCCCCATTTTGACGCTACCCAGCAGCCCTTGCCCAGCAGCTACTCCAGCCTCACAGGACATTATACAATGCATATTTTATTTTCGTACGTTGAATATGCAGATTACATGTACAAGGCTGTTCGAGTTTAAAAGAAAGATGAGGTTATAAACCACGAATTTAGAAGTAATATTGACAATGTTAATTAAAAATAAATAAATAAACAAGACTGATATATATAATTTATAGTGTGCTTCATATAGGTGGTCTGTCTTAAAGGGATTCAAACAGAAGTAAAAGCTTCAATTTTGGAATTCACAACAGTTAAATATGAAAGATAAAATATGTAGAAAAATAGTAATTAATACCCGTCTTGCTGATCCTGAGGAAGACTCAGAACTCGACTATGAACAGAAAAAAGCTGTTATAATTGCTCAGAATGTTTTCCCAGTGACAGCATTTATTACAGACTTTGTAGAAATGTGTAGAAGGGGCCAAAAATAGCTGGCTGTGAGTACAAGTACATGCAGCACCAAGCACCAATTACTTTTAGAGATTTATTTGCAAACAGTTACAGTTTGCTCCAGATGTAACCACAGCTCAGCCAGTGGAAAGTAAGATGTAATCTTAGCTCTGCAATTGAACTGTAACTGTAATGATCTGCCATTCTGGACTTTTTGCTACTTCAACGGCAACCCGGTGGACCTTAAGTGGGGGTAATAATTCAGAATGCATAAAATTCCACCGGTAAAATTTCTACCAGCAGATGGAGCCCTTGCACGCAGCCCCAAGCTGACACCAACAGTTCCAAACCCCACCGCTGTGGAACTGTTATAGCTAGGGGTCAGAAATGTTCTGCATTGGTGGTTGACATGATGTAGAACTAATATAATACAATAAAACCTGCCTTTTCCCAAGAATGTCTTTATTATTCAAAAAAGACCTATCATTTCTGAGAATTAAAAAACAACAACTTTGAGTCATGTTTGAACTGATGCAGGTTGGTCTGTGTACTAGTCATCCAATTTATATACTAGGAAACTAGAGGGTGTTAGCTTTCAAATAATGTATTGCACATGTAATTTGGGCTTACAGTTCCTAAGTAATTTGCTTTTCCATTTGGGTATGCAAAATATGCAAGGATTACCCAAAATGAGGTGGATGTTAAGAGGTTAAACGCTGTTTTCCCTGGTTACTATGTTGTCCCCTGGTGGGCAGCAAAGGTGGTGGTTCCTTTCCCCTAACTACTTTCCACACCTGCTCCCAATTAACTGATAACCCCACCCTTGGTTCTGACCAGAGATGGCAAAAGTACTCACTTTCCGTACTTGAGTAAAAGTACAGATACTTGTGTTAAAAAATACTCTGGTAAAAGTGGAAGTACTGATTAAACTTCTTTACTCAAGTAAAAGTAACAAAGTACAGGCTTGTAAATTTACTTAAAGTTTAAAAGTAAAAGTAGAAACCAGTTTTTTCATGCCGTTGCCTACATTTTAAATGGATGTCTGTCAATAGGACTAGATCTACGTTGTGTTCATTTTCAATCATCTCGTCGTCCATGCTACTATGCTAACGCCACCGCCACCAAGCTGCAATGATTTGCCGCGAATGAATACCGTCGAATCTGTCGATTCATCTAGTAGTGGTTCGTCAAATGCAACGTAGATTCCCATCCAATTAGATTGAATTTGGTATTGATGACGTATAAAATAATAACGATAACTCCATTGAAATGATTCAAAACTAAAGTAACGAGACAATTTTTTAAAATGTAAGGAGTAGAAAGTACAGATATTTGTGTAAAAATGTAAGGAGTAGAAGTAAAAAGTCGCCATAAAAATAAGTAGTAAAGTAAAGTAAAAATATCAGAAAAATCTACTTGAGTACAGTTACGAAGTATTTGTACTTCGTTACTTCCCATATCTGGTTCTGACTCCCATATATATTCACCCTCTGCAGTTCCTCAGGGCTGGATTCTGTTCATTCCTTCTTCTATGTTTCTCCTGAGCTTCTCTAGTTTTTCGTTCCTGAATTCCCAGCCTGCTACTTCTGGATTTATGTTTTTGTACCATCTATCTCACCATTATAACTGCAAGAGTCTTCTCTGCCTCCTCTGCTGTGCATTTCGGTCCACAACAACATCCACCAACCGTGAAAGAAAATAAAGAAGTTCAGACAAAGACAATTCTTCAAGCTCACTTATACAGGTGCTGGTCATAAAATTAGAATATCATGAAAAAGTAGATTGATTTCAGTAATTCCATTTAAAAAGTGAAACTTGTATATTATGTTCATACATTACATACAAACTCATATATTTCAGATGTTTATATTGTTTAATTTTGATGATTACAAATGACAACAAATGAAAATCTCAAATTCATCATATCAGAAAATTAGAATATTGTGAAAAGGTTCAAAATTGATGGCCCCTGGTGCCACACTCTAATCAGCTAATTAACTCAAACCACCTGCAAAAGCCTTTAAATGGTCTTTCAGTCTAGTTCTATAGGCTACACAATCATGGGGAAGACTGCTGACTTGACAGTTGTCCAAAAGACGACCATCGACACCTTGCACAAGGAGGGCAAGACACAAAAGGTCATCGCTAAAGAGGCTGGCTGTTCACAGAGCTCAGTGTCCAAGCACATTAATAGAGAGGCGAAGGGAAGGAAAAGATGTGGTCGAAAAAAGTGTACAAGCAAGAGAGATAACCGCACCCTGGAGAGGATTGTGAAACAAAACCCATTCAAAAATGTGGGGGAGATTCACAAAGAGTGGACTGCAGCTGGAGTGAGTGCTTCAAGAACCACCACACACAGACGTATGAAAGACATGGGTTTCTGCTGTCGCATTCCTTGTGTCAAGCCACTCTTGAACCACAGACAGCGTCAGAAGCGTCTTGCCTGGGCTAAAGAGAAACAGGACTGGACTGCTGGTGAGTGGTCCAAAGTCATGTTCTCTGATGAAAGTAAATTTTGCATTTCCTTTGGAAATCAAGGTCCCAGAGTCTGGAGGAAAAGAAGAGAGGCACTTCATCCACGTTGCTTGAAGTCCAGTGTAAAGTTTCCACAGTCAGTGATGGTTTGGGGTGCCATGTCATCTGCTGGTGTTGGTCCATTGTGTTTTCTGAAGTCCAGGGTCAACGCAGCCACATACCAGGAAGTTTTAGAGCACTTCATGCTTCCTGCAGCTGACCAACTTTTTGGAGATGCAGATTTCATTTTCCAACAGGACTTGGCACCTGCACACAGTGCCAAAGCTACCAGTACCTGGTTGAAGGACCATGGTATCCCTGTTCTTAATTGGCCAGCAAACTCTCCTGACCTTAACCCCATAGAAAATCTATGGGGTATTGTGAAGAAGAAGATGCAATACACCAGACCCAACAATTCAGAAGAGCTAAAAGCCACTATTAGAGCAACCTGGGCTATCATAACACCTGAGCAGTGCCACAGACTGATCGACTCCATGCCACGCCGCATTGCTGCAGTAATACAGGCCAAAGGAGGCCCAACTAAATACTGAGTGCTGTACATGCTCATACTTTTCATGTTCATACTTTTCAGTTGGCCAACATTTCTATAAATCCTTTGTTTTTATTGGTCTTCAGTAATATTCTAATTTTCTGATATGATGAATTTGAGATTTTCATTTGTTGTCATTTGTAATCATCAAAATTAAACAAAATAAACATCTGAAATATATGAGTTTGTATGTAATGTATGAATATAATATACAAGTTTCACTTTTTAAATGGAATTACTGAAATCAATCTACTTTTTCATGATATTCTAATTTTATGACCAGCACCTGTAAACTTGGAGTTTTGTTTATTTAAGTATTTGTAAAAATTTAAAATCTTTGGTTTTGTTTGAAAATATTTGCTGTATTGAAAAACAGTATTAAAAAATTTGGGTCATTATTGAAACTCTTACTTCAAATAATAATAAAACATGTTCTGATATTTATGCTTCCTATGGGGCTCTATTTTGATTTCCTATGATTCAGCCCATACCAGATCCAAAGAATCCTCAAATACCACTTAGACACACCATCTCTTAAAAATTAAATATCCATCTTCAGTTTAACTAAAAAAAAAATTTTTTTCACTTTTATTTAAATTTTTTTACTATTCATTTTGAATAATTAGTTTCTTTTCTTTTTAAACTGTTGTCTAAACACTTTACATTTATGTCTTTACAATAGTGCACAATCCACTTTAATTTATGGTCATTCTCACCATATTTTCTATGTTAAAACGGAATTAAAAATTATTACAATGAGTTTGTATGTGGTAAATGTTTGCTTGTCTTTTCAACAGAGATGGGAAGTAAAGAAGTACAAATACTTCGTAACTGTACTCAAGTAGATTTTTCTGATATTTTTACTTTACTTTACTACCTATTTTTATGGCAACTTTTTACTTCTACTCCTTACATTTTTACACAAATATCTGTACTTTCTACTCCTTATATTTAAAAAAATTGGCTAGTTACTTTAGTTTTGAATCATTTCAATGGAGTTACCGTTATTATTTTATACGTCATCAATACCAAATTCAATCTAATTGGATGGGAATCTACGTTGCATTTGACGAACCACTACAAGATGAATCGACAGATTCGGCGGTATTCATTCGCGGCAAGTCATTGCAGCTTCAGTACTTCCACTTTTACCAGAGTTTTTTTTAACACAAGTATCTGTACTTTTACTCAAGTATGGAAAGTGAGTACTTTTGCCATCTCTGCTTTTCAATGGCTTACCATACAATATGCTTCACAGAGGTACAGCAATTTAGCAGTGAAAATCAATTTTATACCAATTTTGTGCTAACACTAGGACAAACATTGTGCATAAAAGTTAATACTTCCTGTTATATTAACTAAGAAAAACTGTTATACATTTTTCTGATCTGCATATGGCATAAGAAAGCAGAAAGTTTCCCTGTTAAACCAGTTATCCTATCGTGATATCGAAAACAAAAAATAAAACAATGCAAAAACACTAGCCTGGGTGCCATTCCGAACTTAGTCCCGCCCACAAAGTTTGAGGTCGGGAAGTTCGGTCTGGCTCTGCTCCATAGTAGCGCGAGTATTATCGCCCACTGTCAGGCGATCCAATCAAATATAATGGCTGATAACAATAATGGCTGCCGCTGGAGAGTTAAGGTGAGTAGATTCTGCTATTAGGTCTGTTCTAGAAGATATCGACAGCAAATTAATTTTAAAAGAGGAACAGAGAAACGCGATCAAGTCTCATCTTCTTATTATAGGCGTGCAACTGCACGCTTTGATTTTTGTGGACAACAACTATGCCTCGCTTAACATACGTCACGCACTCTGTTGCTCTTATTGGTTGTAGGTCTATCCAATTGAGTGCAGAGGCATTTTTTTTCCTGGTTCGTTCGAAACACGCCCCATAATCACAGCTCTATGGATGATTAAATGCGCTCAAGGACTCACCAGGATTACCATGTTTATAAAAGTTAAAGCTTGGACACACAATTATTTTTGCAAATAGGCTAAATGGCATTACTGTCATCCTTCTGCCATTAAAGGGGTAAGGTTTTATCTTTTATCTTAAATGATTGTGTATTTTACAACACTGTATGTAAATGTTATGGTTTATTCTTTATAAATACACTTACTGAGACGAGTGGACAAATTGAATAATCCCAATTTGATGAATAAAATGGTATTTTCTCTGAATTTACAATTTCTTCGATCTGCTGTAAACAAAAAAAAAAAAATGAACACCACATCTTAATTCTTTAGCTGTTAAATGGACTGAAAAAAAGAATGCAGTTTTGTAGTCTATGTAAACATTTTGTGATGGTGATTGAAACCAGCCAATTTAAACAATCAGGATAAAAGACTATCATAACCCATGCTGTTGATCTTTGATATCTATGGTACATGTACTGTTGAAAGAGTTTGCAGACTTGGTCTCCTAGAAAGAAAAATTATATTTTCACTCTATAGTTAAATACTCCCACCAGTAAAGTCAGTTGTATGTAGGTACTTAGCAAGTTCTCCTTGGGCAAGTGTGGCTGGTCTCCAGGTACTTTGGCTTTCCTTTGCGGTCCAAATAAAAAAGTTGACTTAATTGGTCTCTTACGTGCCCTTAATTAAGAGTGCATGCATTCATTGCTATGTGTGCTGTGGGTCTCTGTGTTGCCCTGTGATAGACATATGATCTCTTCAGGATGTAGCATACCACTGACCCAATGAATGCTGTAGATCACTTTAAAGAAAGCTTCCCTAGATTCCTTCAACAGGCAAACCCTTAATCTATGAAAACATGTATCTGAAAGAAATTATGCAGGAGTATCTTGTTTCTAATTGGTTACTGTAATTAAATCAAAAAGGTGGCAGGGTTATGCTTATTTATTGTTGATAACATATAAAGAGTACATGGGATGTGATACTTTTTTATAGACTAACAGAAGAGAATCTCACCAATCTCCTTGGCTTAAGGTAGGTAGTTTTTTTTTTTTTTTTTTTTTTTTTTTTTTTAGAGTGTCCTTTCTGGCAATGTGGCAATAAGAATAATTGCTTTGTTGCAAAAAAAGAGAGCCCAAGGCAACTTGGGTTAGCTTTTTGAGTGGAACCAGATCAAACATTTTGGAGAATCTAACAACAATTGTATGACTGGGAAATCATTGGAGGGGGGTAAACCTATGATGAAGTCCATGGATAAGTGAGACCAAGGACATAAGGGGATGAGGAGAGGTCTCAGCAACACCAAGTGGGGACGATGGTTAAAAGTTCCTAAGTTATTTTCTTTTCCATTTGGGTATGCAAAATAAGCAAGGATTACTTCAAAATGAGGTGGATGCTAGATGGCTGTAGGGTAGTCCAAGGTAGTTCACGAAAGTTGGGAACAGACATGGTGTGCCTGGTCACATGAGCAGGCTACTTATCAACAAAGAAATGATTTTATTCCTGCCTGCTCTTTGGAGGTGACTACACTTGTAATGGGGCAAAGCAGGTCTTGATGTTCAGATTTAGCCACCTATCCCATTGAGAGTATCTCTTATTTTTGCTACCAAAGCAGCCCTCGACATCATAAAATAGCTGCGGTCTTAATGCAATTACCTGCTCATCTGACTTGTTTATAATTTAAACACCGTTCCAAAAAAAAAAAAAATCTTCTGGTGGCAACATTATGACATTTGGAAAGCTGACAGAAAAACATTAAGTTTAAAATAATGACAACTATGATGAAGGAATATGTGTTAATCTCTACTTGTTAGAAGTAATGATGTACTTGACTGGTGTAAATACTTTTTGCTTAGTCCAACTAACAGCTACAATCACTTATACAGGTATTTTTCTGCCAAACATCTTGCAGTATTGGCTTCCTGTTACACATTCCCCATCATAGAGGTCACATAGAGTAGCTGCAATGCTTTGTACTGATGCAGCACAAAGTGTAGCAGCCCCTGACCTTCCCTGTGGTCAATATCTTGTTAGTGCTAACCTTTGAGGCCTCAGTTGCTCCTCTGAGATCCAGGTCTTTGCTTTCTTTGTGCCTCTCAGCTCCTGCCCTTGTACTGTTATTGCCTTAAAATTATATCACACATCCATATTGCCACGACTCACTGATGAATTTATTCCGGCTCACCGTCCTAACATTGCTGTCTAATACTGCCAGTGCAGTTCTTTAGTCAAGTTTATTTATATATCAGCATTCCTAATGTGACTCATCACTTCCCTTGAAGACTGATTTTGGTCAACCTTAGATTCATATTGATAATTCAGACGCAAAGAGTTTTTTTTTCCATTTATATGAGGTTTTAGATGCAAATCTATTTTCCATTTAGCAGTGTTACTGTAGCATTGTGTGCTTGGTTTTAACAATCGGTGAGTTCCTCTTTTCTTGTTTTCTGTTGTTTTAACCAAGACAGAACATCAAGCAGGTCTCTCCTTCAAGTGTTTTCTTATATCTTTATCTACTGGCTGAACATATGAAGTCACAGCTTCATTGTCAGTAATGATGCACCAGGAAAACTTATATGATGATTATGTATCCTGACATCTTCACTAGGCTTGGAAACACTACTTATTAATAAAAGATTCTATGTATTATCTAAAACATCTCATGCAGTAAATGTGTCCTGCTGTCACTGTTCGCCATTCTGATAATCGTCAGCCCAGCAAGTGTAAATCCTGTCTTGCCAAGGCTTGTTCTCCTCACCAGAATGAAGAAAATATTGAATAATTGAGAGAGAAAGAGCATTAAAATGAAAAGCAGAGGTGTGAACATTGGAGGTGAGAGCATGTGTGAGAATGTCTTCATTAATTTGTGTAATAAAGTCCTTTTCCTGATAGCTTGTTGTTGCCTATGTTAAGTTCAGAGTCTGCTGACCAAAGAGGGGCTATAAATGTGTCACCTTGCTAGCACCAAAGCTTAAGAGTCAGCAAGGACCACATACTATTGCTGAATGTTTAAAATAGAAAAGCACACGCACCATCTGGGATTCTATTTATACATAAGATTATATTTCACATGTAAGGAACATGGCAAAGTTAATCTGTTCTGTTGATTTCCTTTATGGTGTGCCATCTCCACACATGCTCAGACTAATAGGGCTTCCTCCTGATACTGTCTTAGTCTAATAATGTTCCACCAACCAAGATATCAACAAGAGAACATGAATCAGTTTTTATGTCCTCTGCTATGAATACAAAAGAAAAAAGTCAGATAAGAGTATTTAAAGGCCTCACTGTTATAGGGTTCCTATGCATTCTGAATATGTCTTCAAGTTTGATCAGGTGTATTTCAGGGCTGGTTGAATATCTAACAAGAGAATGAATTTAAAAAGAAAATATAAAAACATGTTTCTGACTTAATGTCTTATCCCATTGGTTATTCCATCCATCCATCCATCCATCCATCCATCCATCCATCCATCCATCCATCCATCCATCCAACCAACAACAATCTTGTTTACAGATTAAGTGAACACCTCATATTAATGTATAAGCACTGTTTTTGATTGGAAATGATTGGGGTTCAATTTCCAGATTATAACAGCAACAGGCTAAACATAATCCTCAATATGTACAAATCTATTTGTCTGAGATACAAGGATGTAATCAAACTGGACCACTCAGCAGGCCAATCACTCGAAAAATGTTGAACGATCAAACTATCAAACTTGACCTTACTCTAATTATCATATTGAACAAATATTGAACAAGTTGTAAAACATGCTGTATGTTAGACAAATCAAAAAATAATACAGTTCAACTGTTTTGTGTACTGATTTTGTTCATATTTTAATTCAGGATCAAATTATTTTTGCTTTTGAGAAATGAAAGAAGACACGTTTCACTAGACTAACACATCTTAATTATAAGAGGAAGCAACCTTTATGTGTCCATGGGAAGAAGGCTCATTTTCTTTAGCACATCGGGCAGGGCTGATGAGTGTCAGATGCAGTCTAGATGAACTGTAACTCTCTGACGTGAGAGCCTACCTGGAACGGAGACTATGCTTGTGACACCTCCTTAATGTGAAGGAGACGACAGGTAGACAAGGCAATGCAGGAGCCTAAAGGGCTTTAGAAATGTGCCTGAAAGGACTAATGAAGATGCTGGGCACTAGCTGCTCTGACAAAAACACAATTTATTCAGCAGAGATCTCATGTAAGGCTGCGTTGCTCTATATATTTGTCAGACAAATCAAATTTTAGATTGTTGTGAAGGCAAATTAATTGACAGGACCTCTAAGGTGACCAAGAGGGTTTATTGCATTGCTTTGGTGACAGTAGTATCATCTGTGGCTTGTTATTTTATTTTATTTTTCTTATAGGATTCAAATCCTTTAAGAGAACCAATCTCAGGGAAGCCATGGCAGGATTGTCTGGATTTCAGTTTCCGGCTCTGCAAATGGCTCAGTGTGCTGTTCAAGTTTTAAAAGCTACATATGAAGGTCACCAGACTGTAGGTTTAACTATCCTGGCTTCCTGATTCTACCTCCCCTTAACTTTAAATGAAGGAAGATTTTCTGCTTGAGCAAAACAAGTTTACATAGAATAACCTACAACAATTGACTTCATAGCTGATTAATGGATAGTTTGATAATCATCAAACCCCTGTCAAACTACTTAGATCTGAATTTCTTTTTTATTAGTTGTAGTGATAGACATTACAACATTACATTCATTTAAAACTGATAATATGTTTAGTTGTGTTAGTTATCTCCATCTGAGATTAGCTGCAATTTATTTTAAAATGTCAATTGATGTGGCATGCAACTCAAAGATGCAATATACCATGTAATGCACATATCGGCCACTACATTGCAATGTATATGTAAAAATGTAAATCCCTCTATTTTCCCATAATAGTGAAATTCACGCTATGCATTTTGACCCAACCCCTTGTATATATATGCTGTCTGCACAATCGAAAAATACTTAGATAACCATGATACTACTTCTTTCCAGCATTCAGGAAGTATACAAACAGTGTTGATTAATGTGACAAAGAACACAACCAGTTATTTTATAATACAACCTAGATAATGGCATGACAAGCTGTACTTTATGATAGCAGCTTAAAACTCAATAAATTAAAGGTAACACCACAAGGCAGATGTTTGCTCTAAAATTATTTATTGTCAAAAGCTCAGAACATAGGACACAGAATTCAAGCAGACATATCAAGGTACTAACAAAACAATTGCTTTTAAATAAATCAGCATGTGGCTGCTCATCAGCAGGGACAGGTTCTCTGGATACTCTGTAGGGTTAGTGACTTCAGAACAAAGATGAGCCCAGAGGAGGGAGTGAAGTCCGGAGGGATGTTTCTCCATAGCTTGTGTTCCAGAGTTCCAGGAGAGAAGCAGAGCAGAAGAATTCGGAGGGATTATCCAAAGGCGAAGCAGGAACAAATTTCCATGCCAGAACTTCAGAAGTCCGAAGAGGAGCTGAAGGGATAACCAAGCGAGGTGAGAAGACAGGTCCAAGGTCCAAAAACAGGTCAGGTAACAGAGAATAACAGGGGAAACCAAAACTCAGAAGTCCAGGGACAGAAATTAGTCAGGATCAGGTAATCATAAACTCATAGTTAGCTAGAAAACTCTCGGCTCGAATAATCTTGCACCAATGGCTGAAAACAGGCAGCTTAAATGCAAAGCAGGAGCAGGTCAATCTGATGAAAGACTGAGTGGGTGGAGCTAAGCAGATTGGAAAAAAACAAAACAAATCCAGCCATCAGTGCCAAGATCAGGACATTTACATTACAATTTTGAATAGTGAAATCGATTCTCATATTTAGATGTACAATATCAGAAGTTGGATTAAAAACAATGTTAAGGTAATAACTATATAAAATAAATATTAATACATAACAAATAGAATCAATCTTAGCAAATGGAAAATATTATTATATATCAGCGTACCATCCTATAGATCAAAGGGTCAAATTCCATTCCCAGAGTGCTGGTGTCCTTCAACTTTTAGATATGCTTCTGCTTGACCACTGGAGTTTTACACTCCTGCTATAGATAATAGCAATATATTCACTTTCTTCTTCTAGAAATTGCCAAATATTTCTTTAATATTAACTTAATCTTTCAAAATTAAACTAATAAAATGACTTATTGTAAAGAGCAAACAGCTTTTATAAGGGGTAATATTTGTCAGATTGTAATTATCTATAAAATGCAACCTCAACAAAAGGAATCATGATAATTTAGGAAAAATGTTGGAGTGGAAGGTTCTGCTAATCATGCTTTTATTTTTTTATAGTGTTTAAGATGCTAAATTTCCATAGGAAACAATCATATGTACAAAGACACACAGACCAAATGCAATTAAGGGCTGCAAATTAACCACAAAGGTTAATACTGTTCTTTGTGAGGAAGCTGGAATACCAAGAGAAAATCAGCAGAAATCTTGTAAAACATGCAGATACTGTAGATCCTGGCTGGGATTTAAACCCAGGAAAATGTTGTAGCAAGGCAAGCTTCAATAGTATCTTGTTTTGTTCTCTTATTTATTTCATTCTCAGCAATCTGAAATAAAACTTTGTCACAAAACATGCATATGTTGTCATAAAACACAACATTTTAATACCAAAGGGAGATTTTTCTTTTGAAATAAATCCTTGAATTTATTAACATATTCATATTTAAAGGTAATCAGAACAGAAAATAAAGTAAATTTAATTATATAATTAAATCATCTTTTTAATAAGCAAAAAGTATTCCAATCTTTTTATCTTGTAGTATTGAACACAGCCATGGTGATGTATAAGGCATATAATCATATGCTCCCGCCCCATGTCCAGGAGCTATTTGGTGAGAGAGAATCAGCAAACACCTTAGAGTAAGAGGTATATAAAAAAAAGTTAAAACTACAATGAATTAAGAAAGATTTTTTTATTTCAGTTAAACGGGTCAGTATATGGAATAAGTTAAATGAGGAATTTGAAAAATACAAAACAATAGAAGTCTTTAAAAGGCCTTATAAATCTTTGCTTTTTGAAAGTAGCAAAGCTATATAATCTATGCACTTTCCCTTTTTGTTGTGTTCAGTTGTATATTGTGATACTGTAGGAAAACTATTTGCTCTCCTTGGTACTATGTTAGAATTGTGTAAGTATCTTTTCACTTCAGCCTACACCCTTTTGGTCATTACATCTGCTCTGCCAACATTTGATTGTTACAATAAGTTTTTTCATCCGTTTCCTTTGAAAACAAGTACATGATGGGCCTTACAATGCAGATTTTATGTGTATTATTGAAACTATTGATACTAGAGAATTACTTTTGGTGTACTGGACTTTCAGCTATGTTCTTTTGTAAATTTGTCCATGTACAGCTGTGATTTACAATAGTAAAAGAAAGCTCAAAGGTGGCACATCTTCACAGATGCATGACAGAAATGTCAAGTGGTAATGAGGTCTTCGAACCTGAAAAACATGGAGCTGATGATCATTCTTAAATATTGTTGAAAAATGTCAAAAAGCTTGTCAGCAATTGTAAAAAGTACTTGAATATTACAATTCCAATAAAGTCAAATTTATAAAAAAATCTATTTAATCAATCATTCAACACCTAAAAGGTAATTAACCATTTGAATTTGAACAAAAAAATCTGTTGTCATAAAGATTGTTTTTATAGAGACTTTATTATTTTACAGTTTTATTATTGTTCAGTTTTCAAGGTGCTTTAAGTCAAAAGTAAGTTTCCAGCAGTGAGAATTTTCTCCTGTAAGTATTTATATATATGCTAAGTGCTGAGTAGAGACTGCTGAAGCAGAAAAGAGTTGATGTTAGGAGAATATCGAAGTATTAATGAAAGTTTTGATTAAAATAAACAAGTAAAGCAGGTGTTGGATTAAAAAAGTGACGCTGCAGGAAAACAAACATATGAAACAAATTAGATGTCTGATCATATAAACCTGGTGACCTTTGAAACCATTCATGCTCAATAACTGTGTGGTCAGGACTTCATTATCACCATTTCTTTTACAAGATGATGGCTGACGTGATCTATCATTTTATTTCGTTGGGATAAAATAGAGAGTACACAGATTAGGACTGAATCTTAGCAGAGGTGTAAAGCTCCACTGCCATCTATTGATGGCATGTGGGATAGTTCTGTGAGCGGTCTCAGACTCAAATTGAGTTTTTGGCAAATTGTTTTCTGTAGGAAAACTATAAATCAGTTTTGTTAAACACTTTCCATTGAAATATATTTTATTTGACCACAATATGTTAAAGTAAAGCAGCTTTGGAATACAACACAGCAAGGACAACACAGTTCCCATGTGTAGGAGATGACAAGTAGATAAGACAATAAATTAGGTGACACACCAGAATGAATGGTTTCACAACTAAAAAGTACAATAAACATTTGCTTCAGAGAATTGATAATTCTTAAACCTCATCAGCAAGGGATTTCAAACAGAGGTGTCTCTCCATATAAACAAATAATCAGCATTTTATTCATCAAAGAAATGATAAACACATATTTTGCTTCATGTAGATTTCCATGTAGATTTATCTGTTGGTATTGTATATATGTTGTTTTCTTTCTAGCTCTAAGAGTTCAATCATATTGCAGAGATGTTTAAGATTGAAGCCAGTTACAGTTATAGTGGATTCTAAGGAAAACCATATGAAAATTAGAAGTGCAAACCCTATCACCACCAAATGTTTCAGATGAAATCACATGGACGCGTTTTGGTTACAAATAGGTACATTTTCAGTCTCTTCCCTTTCACTAGCTTATCCAGTCTTTTTACATGTACTGGGAATCCATGATGTCGAGATACTTGGCATCAATCACTCTGGGAAGCAAGCTGGTCCTGGAATAGAAAGCACAACATCCTTAAAATATTTTGCTTTTTTATTTAGTACAACAGCTTCTAATAAACAGCTTTGTTTACATATACTATCTGGAGGGAAATGAAATGAACATCATTAGTAGGGATGGGAATTGAAAACCGGTTCCTGTTCAGAACTGGTTCCGTGTGTTCCGATTCCATGGCACCGTTTGGCAGCTCGCTTAACGGTTCTCTTAACGGTTCCAAGTAGCACCAGAGCCTAGCGCTGGGCAGTACAACGTCACATATTTTACGCAAGTTACGCACACGTCATTCAGTAAGCAAGTACATTGTGACCAAGTCTAGAAAAGCAAAACAAAAAAAATGGCATCCCATCGGGTAAACTGGTCGAAAGTTTGGATGTAAAGTGTCGACAACATCCGCGGGAGGAAACACATCCAACATGCAGAAACACCTGCGCACACAACGTGGCATACATTTTAACAAATGTTGCTGTGTTTTTGATGCTTCCGGACAGAAGAAGACGTTACGACTAGCATGGAAGGCAACTCTGGTGGTAATTAACTAGTTTTATATCACTGGCTGTGCTTAATGTGGTTCCTAGTACATATCATTTACTGGAAATAACCCCATTTCCTACCTCCCTTTGGGGTTATTAAACATGGTACGAAGTTGCTCTGCAGTTCAGGGTGACGCTCGCTTATTTAAATCAAGGGGAGATGAGTTTATTTCCCGACATTGTACAGTAATGCTTTTTCATTAAACAGATGCATTCTCCATTAGATTTATACTGTATGACTGTGACGACGGGTAGCATGACTGACCCAGAGGCTGCCAGCTCCTGTTTACTGCCTTATGTTTTCGCCGAGGCAGGCAAATATAGAACATCCCAGGCGAAGGTAGACAAATGTCACCGTGCACTTACCAAGTTCATTGTTTCACAGAATCGATACGAGAATCGATAAGGAATCTAATCATTTTACAGAATCGATAAGGGAATAGGAATCGTAAAAATCTTATCAATTCCCAACCCTAATCATTAGAATTTGCTGTCCTTACTTTGTCCTGATAAAACTTGCATATCACAGTAAGAGCTTGGATGTTACATGAAAGTCCAAAAGCCCTTATTGCATTTTTATACTGAAACTGTCTTTAAAGAAAATAAAGTAATTCATTTTAGATAAAACAACCTTTAATCATTATTCCTAACTACATGTAATTATGAGTCTTATTTTATTCAGTAAAATCAAAGCATTGAGCAGCTGATCTGAAACTTGACCATAGCCCTTTTTGATTCACCTCACTCATTAGTGGATGCGGGTATCTCACCTGACAGGGACCAGTAAGATCATCAGTAGAGGAAACACCATCTTCATGTATGGGAGAGGATACATCCCAAAAGCACACAAGATTATCAGCTGAACCATCTGCAGGGCTGTGAAGAAGTGTACTTTTCTCTGAGGCACACGTCGTATGTAGTGAGTCGGAGGATAAGATGTCTAGACCGACAGAAGGGGAATCAAGCAGTTATTGCACAATACAGTACAACATAAAGTATTGCTAAATTCCTTTTTCAATGAGTGCCAGGTCAACCCTAATTCATTATAATGGGTAGACACACTGTCTTACCGCTGACATTGGTACAAAGCCCTGACAGCATTGTTTTGGTTGTCTTCCACAAATAGCATCAAGGTTCAATATATCAAATATATTGAACCTAGATTTTTAAAATCTAGTTAAGGTTTCACTGATATAAGATTTTCAGGCTTGACTCAAACATAAAAGAGCAAAAAGCTATTTTCTCATGTGTCAAAAAAACCACTTTGACCATCTGCAGTCTTATTCAGATTCTTACTATGCTCAGTGTGTGCAACAAATCTATTTTAAATACACTATATTGCCAAAAGTATTTGCTCACCTGCCTTGACTCACATATGAGCTTAAGTGACATCCCGTTCCTAATCCATAGGGTTCAATATGACGTCGGTCCACCCTTTGCAGCTAGAACAGCTTCAACTCTTCTGGGAAGGCTGTCCACAAGGTTTAGGAGTGTGTTTATGGGAATTTTTGACCATTCTTCCAGAAGCGCATTTGTGAGGTCGCACACTGATGTTGGACGAGAAGGCCTGGCTCTCAGTCTCCGCTCTAATTCATCCCAAAGGTGTTCTATCGGGTTGAGGTCAGGACTCTGTGCAGGCCAGTCAAGTTCATCCACACCAGACTCTGTCATCCATGTCTTTATGGACCTTGCTTTGTGCACTGGTGCACAGTCATGTTGGAAGAGGAAGGGGCCAGCTCCAAACTGTTCCCACAAAGTTGGGAGCATGGAATTGTCCAAAATGTCTTGGTATGCTGAAGCATTCAGAGTTCCTTTCACTGGAACTAAGGGGCCAAGCCCAGCTCCTGAAAAACAACCCCACACCATAATCCCCCCTCCACCAAACTTTACACTTGGCACAATGCAGTCAGACAAGTACCGTTCTCCTGGCAACCGCCAAACCCAGACCCGTCCATCAGATTGCCAGATGGAGAAGCGCGATTCGTCACTCCAGAGAACGCGTCTCCACTGCTCTAGAGTCCAGTGGCGGCGTGCTTTACACCACCGCATCCGACGCTTTGCATTGCACTTGGTGATGTATGGCTTGGATGCAGCTGCTCGACCATGGAAACCCATTCCATGAAGCTCTCTGCGCACTGTTCTTGAGCTAATCTGAAGGCCACATGAAGTTTGGAGGTCTGTAGTGATTGACTCTGCAGAAAGTTGGCGACCTCTTCGCACTATGCGCGTCAGCATCCGCTGACCCCGCTCCGTCAGTTTACGTGGCCTACCACTTCGTGGCTGAGTTGCTGTCGTTCCCAAACACTTCCATTTTCTTATAATACAGCTGACAGTTGACTGTGGAATATTTAGGAGCGAGGAAATTTCACGACTGGATTTGTTGCACAGGTGGCATCCTATCACAGTTCCACGCTGGAATTCACTGAGCTCCTGAGAGCGACCCATTCTTTCACAAATGTTTGTAAAAACAGTCTGCATGCCTAGGTGCTTGAATTTATACACCTGTGGCCATGGAAGTGATTGGAACACCTGATTCCAATAATTTGGATGGGTGAGCAAATACTTTTGGCAATATAGTGTAGTTGACTTCCAAGTCTGATCTACTTAAAATTGACAATGAGCCACACCACCCATATTAATCATTGTAACCCCAACCCCTTTACCGGGGAGCAGAAGACCTCGCTTATTCAGCCAGGCCAACAATTCCCTTTAACGACACCCCTTTCAGAGAGTTAGACAGGTAAAACAAGGTTTTGAGGGGCTACTATATAAAACCTTGAGCTCAACGCTATTCCTGACATTTTTAATCGAAAAAGCTTCCTGGATGGGAAGTGAAATATCTTCAAACTTGGAAACAATGTCCAGTGGATTGTTTTTATGGAATTACTATGACCTGGATTACTGACAATCTTTACCAACATACACCCATATTAAAACCCCGTCTTGAAATCATCCTTTCATTTTACCAATTTTAGTCTTTGTTAAGGTAAGAGAGGCTGGCATACTGAGCACTATACTATCACATAAGTTTATTTTTGTATGCAAATTATTGTTATCATACTGAAAAAAATTTCAAAAATCTTTAGTTTAACAAGAATCTCAGGTGAAATTATTCTTTTTCTTTTTTGTTGTTCCTTTTCTTTACTATGGACTTTTTTTTCATTCAAGTACTCTTCATCAGTATTTTAATTAAGTACACCGGAGGACTGAAATTATGAGCCAAACAAGTAGAAACCTAATGGCTGAACCAAGCAATTAATAGTTTGAAAAATCTTTCTGCTCACCTGCTCTTTCAGCAGCAAGGTCATTCGGTCCACCATCTGATTTCCATCAAGTGAAGTGGCTGCAATGTAAAGGAAAAGACCATAGAGGACAGGCTTGGGAATCCACTGGAGAGGAATGGGTAGCATGAATGCAGATAGGCCGATCAGGATATTTGCTGCTAGTGAGGTGAGACGTGTCTCTTTGACACTGACGATCCTTTAACGACAGAAAGCAAACAGAGAAACAAAGAAAAACTGTTTTATTCAAAAATCTCTGTGGTTTCTTTATGGTAACGCAATAAAATAAATAACAATGGCTCACTCTGCAGAAATGTCTCTTTCAGAATTAAAAGGATTTGTTTCATTTTTGGTCAACAAAAATCTAAAAAATATCTTTGAAAATAAGCAGGTTGGGTGTTTATAAACCGATACTTCTTTACAAAAAAAAAAAAAAACAGCAAACATAATCTTTATGTTTTATCCCTGCTCTAAACTCAATCATAAATATTTATGTAATAAACAATAGATTCTATTAATCTGATAACATTCATCTGATGATCTTGCCTTAGATAATTAAGTTCTCCAAAGCATATGCATTTGGATAATGTTTATAGTGGCCTGTTTAAATTCAAGGATTTTCATAGTAAAACGAAATCTTACATTTTAATCTACAGTAAGAGTTTCTTAATCCTGGTCCTCAGGGCCCACTGTCCTACATGTTTTAGGAGTGCCCCTGCCTCAACACACCTGAACTGAATGAAAAGGTAATTAACAGGCTTTTGCAGCATTTGAGGGGTTACAAGGTGGAAATGCAATCATTTAAATCAGGTTTTCTTGAGTAGAGACACATCTAAAACACTGAAGGACAGTGGTCCCTAAGGAGCAGGGTTAAGAAATGCTGCTCTAAATTTGGGAATATCTCTAACATGGTGTTAAGGTTCTTAAGTGGAGCTAATCGCAGATAAAACTGGTCAGGTCTCAGTCCTAAGCTTCCAATTGTAAGCAATACCTTCAGAGCTTCAAGTAATGCAGCATTAAAATGTGTTGTTTATCTTAATTTCTGTAGTGGATCTCAAGACTCCATATTGCTTGACCAAGGACCCCAAGTACGGTCACAACTAAAACCTTTGGGATCAATGTTCTAGACCACAGATGCCAAACTCCAGTCCTTGAGGGTCGGCGTACCTTTTAGATATGTCTTTGCTTTAACATATCTGAATCAAATAATCAGGTTATCAATAGGACTCCACAGAACTGGGTGGCATGATGAGGAAGTTATTCAGTCGATATATTGACTTGTTTTTGACCAGGGATATAAACACATGGCAAAAATGCAGGTTCCACATGTTTATTGAAAGAAGAATACACAAATTATCACAGTAATAACATGAATTTAGCAAGTCATAATGAGTGAAAAGTATATAAAAATTGATGAAATGAAAGTCAGAATTTGATTTTCGCCCATGCTTCAAGAGAATGATTAAAGAAAATAAAATAATGAAACAGCCCTGAACAAATCGGGACCCCTAGAAAAGGTTTAACATAAAGTGATGAAAGGGAGATATATCTACAATCTTTTAATCAGTCAATGGGCCTATATATAGATTTACAGGCATCACAGTGCTGTTTGGTGACATGGTGTGTATCATACTCAATATGGACCAGAGGAAGCAAAGATAGAAAAAAAAGGAGATTAGACCATCTCCAAACAGCTTGATGTTCCTGGGATTACATAAACTCATATTGTTCAGAAATGTAAAATCTATGGGACTGTAGCCCAGAAGGAAAATCGATGACCAATAGAGATGGATAGTAAGAATTGTAACCCCTTTTGATGTTCCTTCTGTTAAAGGAACATCAGTAGCATATAACACCATCTGTTGTTGTTTGAGCAAAGGTGGACTTATGTAAGACAACCGAGGAGGTCACCATGGTTGAAAACAAATCATAAAATACAATGGAATTTACCAAACTACATGTTGCTAATTAATAAAACTCCTGCGAGAATATCATATGGAGAGATGGGGAAAAAAAGTAAAAATTTTACAAACATTTAACAGCTTAATGATCACAAACAGAAAAATGAAGCATATCAAGAAAATAACACTGCCTCCATTGTGAATGGAGAAGGAGGCTCTGCTATGTTCTGGAGCTTCTTTGCTTCATCTGGCAAAAGGGGTCTGAATCTCTGTAGGGTATGATGAAATCTCCGGACTAGCAAGGGATTCTTGAGAGAAATGTGCTGCTCGGAGAGCTTGGTCTCATTTGCAGGTCATGGATGTTGCAGCAGGAAATGACCCAAAACACACAGCTAAAAATGCCCATGAATGCCTAAGAGGAAAACATTAGCTATTCTGAAGTGGCCTTAAATGAGCCCTGACCCAAATCCAATGGAGCATCTTTGGAAGCAGCTGAAACAGGCTGTCTGGAAAAGGCATCCTTCAAACCATAGACAATTGGAGAAGTATGCTCATGAGGAGTGGGTCAAAATATTTGCTGAGAGAAGCAGAAGTCTGATTCACTGTTATAGGAATTGTCTCAAAAGGTTGTGCAACAAAATATTAAGTTCAGGGTTACCTTTTGTTTCATTAGTTTATTTTTTTTAAATCATCCCGAAGCCTGGTTGAAAAGCATTTTCTGAATTTAATTTCTTAATTTTCATAGATTTTTTTTTTTATATACTTATTATTTTGGTGTCCATTGTGTTTTTGTCTGTCATTAAACGAGGGGCACTAAGAATCTTGTCCATGTGTGTAACTGAAAGTTGTAGAACCCTTTAGTTTGGCTTCAGTTTGGCACGCCTGATGTAGAGGTAACTATGATGGTGACAGTTTACGTAAAAGTTTACGTCTTTTTCCACAATTGTTAAGAATAAGGTATGCATCACCAAGCTAACTTCTGTATGTCTGTTATCTAGAGTGTCATCTGTTGCTGTAGGACCATCAAAGTAAATGACTTAAAGCTTAACAAGCTGATAGAGAAGGCCCCCTCTGTTCTAGGAAGTTCTCTATCACCTCTAGAAATTATTACTCAGCCTCCGTTTGTGTTCTGCATGTGGGTTTAGCCTTAAACCAATCATGACATCCTCAAAGATAAATTCTTCATAAAATGATCTATATGGACATCCAAGAGCATCCTCCTGAGACGGCCGATAAACATCAGCAGTGTCTTTATTTAAAGGCTTTTTCAGATCTGAGTTAAAACAACACATAATTTCTCTTTTTAATCAGTGAAACCTTTTTTAAAACCAAATCAAATGGAATAATCTGAAATATCTTCTTGTTTCATGGTGCTAAAAAAAACAGCATAATTATCATACATCTTCCCTGCACAGCAAAGGATTCAAACTCTTTTTTTTTTTTTTTTTAACTTTACTCACGTTGTGTAGACGTGTCCATTCTCTACATGCTGTTCCACTTTGGCAAGCTGACGGGCATGTAGGGAAGAATGAGGAAAGGCAGCGTGCATCCATGGCAACCCCAGACAGGACATGAGGATGTTGATGAAGCCAGTCAGCATTAAGTCCCAGTGGAACGCTGTGCCTTTTAACAACCTGATGGAAACGTGCACACACACACACACATATAAAACTCCAACTTAAAGCGTAAAAGGAACATTGCTGTTCTTATTCAGAAGTTATTGGAGAGAAAATAGACATAATTTATGTCATACTTTCTTGTCTTTTCTCTCTATTCAGACATAAAAGTGGGTTCTTACTTGTGTTCCGGTACATGTGTAAGAGAGATGACAATGTTCTGGTCTATAAAGATTAGCAGTGCAAGCAGGAAACCTAGTCCAACAGCACTAAGTGCTGCCATTCCTGACAGGTGTTCAAATGCAGGGTACTTGAGGATTGGACCATCATGGACGCTGAATACAGGAACTTTTAAGAGAGAAAATACATTATTCACACAGTAACCAACTAATAACAGCGTTGAATCACTAAAGCTGTTGTGTACCATAGCTGTGAGTTTGAGCCTCAAGGGTAGTCTTCAATAAATACTTTCATTTGATGGATCTGTACTTACGCTGTATGTCAATGAAAAGATAGGAGCCAATGAAGGAGAATATCAGCACGGAGATAGGCAAAGCACAGTCAGACACCACTTCTCTGATTTTGCAATTCAGAAATGGGCTGCATTGGAAAAAAAGCATCACATAGTACAACTTTCTACAGCTTTCATGAAGTGTGTTCTACAGTAGAAGAAGTATCACAATAAATATCTCTGTAGTTGCTTTTTTACGATGGGAATAATATCTAATTTAAATTCACGAATTGATAAATAAAATGCGATGAATATGACATTTCAATGAGTAAAAAAGAAAATGCCGAAATGCTTTGAACTCAAACTAACAGATGATGCAATAACTTCTCCTAATCTTCACGTCATCCTAAACTGATGCAGCACAAATGAAATATTGCTTTTGTTTAGGAGGTATTTAGGCACCGGTGCATCCGTTTCAGCGTTTAAACCTGAAGTCAGTGATAGTTATCTAGGGATTCTAGTCTCAGTACACTAAAATTGTTTCTTTAGACAGAGTACATAGTAGGCTAAAGCTATCTCCTACAACACATTTGATATGTGGTTAATAGACCTATTCTGCACTTTTTGGCATACACTTTATGGTAATGCTATTGGTTATATAAGATGTGCTTTAGAAGAAACAAATCTAAAAAAAATGAAGGACAGTGATGCCCAAGGACCAAGGTTGGGGGGGGGGGGGGGGGGGGGGGGGTTGTGCTCTTGTAGTTATTGTTTTATATTTTATTTTCATAGGTTAGAGATGTTTACCTAGAAGGGTTTTCTGACACATCACTTGCAATTCTAGTGTGAATAAAAATACATTCAGGGAAGGGGATAGGATCTTTTTTTCCCAGAAATTAAACTATTTAGGTGTAAAATACTTAAGAATAACCCCCCAAAAAATTATGAAAAGCAAAATACATTGTTAAGATGCTACCTTTGGCTGATAAGAGTGCTTCATTATTCCAAATATAATGACATTTATACTGATATGAATTGAGATTCTACTAATGAATGATAACTGAAATGATAACATCTTAATGGAATTGAAAAACAGATGTGTCCCACCATGCCTGCATATGGTAAAGCACTGGTATCAAAGTCTATGGAGAGCCAGTGTACTGTCCTGTTTCTCTACTTTAGCATATCTGAT
This sequence comes from Cyprinodon tularosa, assembly GCF_016077235.1. NCBI lineage: Eukaryota > Metazoa > Chordata > Actinopteri > Cyprinodontiformes > Cyprinodontidae > Cyprinodon > Cyprinodon tularosa. Next base: position 110,281 of record NW_024038531.1, on the reverse strand, counting down.
TTCCATTGTGGCTTATTTACACGTTTACTGAGCTGCAATGTGAAAACCAAGTGTTTAAAGGCAGACAGTCATTTTAAAACCTGGAGGACCCCAGCCCTTAAGGAGCGACTTTGGACATCCCTGTTTAGAAGTGTGAACTGCTTAAAGCAAGTTTGGAGTGGTATTGAATCTACTCTCTATGGCACTGAAGGGTTAGCCCACACATTACTGTGATAAACATACTGTATTTAGCATTCAAGTTCTTAAATGTGAAGTTCTAGTAGTACTTAGGTAAATCATTAAATCACTTTGTTGAACAAGAACTATGAGCCAGTGTTTGTAAAATATCATACCTCTTCTTGATGAGGTAGAGTGTGTAACCCAGCCACAGAGTCCCCAACATGAGCAGCAGACAAAGAATGGGCCTTTCTCTTGTGCAATGCACCAGAGTCTCTGGCAGATAGTATAAAATTTCCTCTTCTTGATGTCCAAAAAGTGACATGTTCCTCCCAGTTCCATGCTTTGGCGCAGTTGCTGTTATGTTCTCAATGTCTTTCAGAATTTCATCAAACTGCTGACTCACCACTGTGCTGTTTGTGGTTGCCAGTGTTGGCCCATGGAAGTAGTGTTCAAAAACTGTGAGAAAAGATTGGAATGAGAAAAGAAGGATCATTTATATCCACTGTCATGCCAACATGTCTTTTCTAAACTTTTGTTTTTAGGAGTATTCTTTGTTAGTCTCCCACCAGCTGTAAAAACGAGTTTTAGCAAAAGAGAAAAGCAGATTAAGGTATCTTTCGCTGCTCAACACAGAACTTTATTGCCTGTAGACAGAATTAAGGGCTATATTTATATGTTTGATTATTAAAAATCGTTAAAAGTGAATAAATATAAACAAAACAGAATTTAGTTGTCCATATAAAGGAAACACATGAGTTTCAGTTCCTAATAAAAGTATTCGTTTTTGGTTTTTGCTCTGCACTTCAGCCCACCATAAAATAATTACATTGTCCCAACCTGGAAAATAAAAAAAAAATAAAAATTTCATTTATTTATATGCTAAAAATATATTTCTTTTAATGTTTAAAGTTTGTTAGTATTTTATTGTCCTGTAGAGTATACCATGAAATATAAGATGATGCATGCAGATGAGCTGCTATAGAGTTTAGCACCCAGAGGGTTTTATATTGTTTTATAATACTATGTTAAATTAAAACACAGGATGAAATGCCTTGTGAATAAAATAAAAAATTTTTATCGTATATCTACATGTTGTTGCATATAGATAACTAGATTTAAATTTCTTATTCTATTTTTAATTAAAGTTAATTATATTATTATTTAAACAAACACATAAACTATTATTTATGAATTATTTTCCATACATTGGATTGAAGCACTTTTGGCCCTTACTACCTCAAAAAACTCTGCTGGGGTTAATCATATCGTCTGGACAACATTATCTATTACAGCTGGGTTTACAGCTTGGGTCATGTTTTCTGACCTTTCTGAGACTTACTTTTGACAGTGCCTTTCACTGCGTCCCCAACAAAAGCTATAGAGATGAACAATGCAATGACCTCTTCAGTTGAACTACATGATAAGACAAACAGAAAGAGAGTAAATTCACAAATCATATCTTTTTACTTACAAGAGCAGCAGCCTATTCAAAGCAAACTAACAGAAGATAAGCCAAGAGAGAAAAGAGAGTAAAGTTAGTGAGGACAGAACTTACGGCAAAAACAAAGAAATCTTTGTTTTATTACTATTGATTTCACTTAAGTGCATGGCCCCGTAGGTTAATGCTCATTTAATGTATTACAAGCAAGAGAATCTAAATTGTAATAAAAGGAATTTTCTTGTGTATTTACCGTTTGAAGAGTTTCATCATTAAGCTGACATTGAATAAGCCCCCGAGGATAAGGAAGAAGCTGTTCCATAAACCGATGCAAGCATAGAAAGCATCAAAGTCGAGGTTGTAGTCATCACAGATACCTCTGATAACTATGAATTATAGATACAAGCAAAACACAGACACAAACTCATAAATATTTTGCATTTCATCAGAATTACTCCTGTAAAGCCACATGGAAATTATAAATTATTTGCTGTGAATAATATTGCAGCTTTTTATGACTTATTCATTCTGTTTAGTGATTGAAAATGCGCTAAGCTTACAAAACATATGTTACATACATATGACCATATATAGGTGTAGAGGTATCATGCATTTAAGACTTTGTAAGAAATGTAAAACAAATGCAAAACAAACTGCATCATTAAAAGCTATAAATCATAGATTAGACTGATTATAGCCTTGAAAAATAGTTATTCACTATCTGTCTCCTTAAAGTCATTTGTTTATGTGTAAACTCGTTTTTTTTTTCTTCTTTACTTTTGTTTTTCTGTTGATATGATGAATATAAAGTGTTAAAATCATAATGCATAGGGATATTTTATTTGAAAATATTACCCAAGAATACACACCACTGATGAAAATGGCCAAAGGTGCAGTGGTCAGAGGAATGACCAGAGGTGAACCAGCAAACAGAGAGTATATCACTCCTCCAATGCTCTGGCCAACAATGGTCTTCTGGACATCTGTGATTGCAAAAATGAACCACAACTGTGTACTTAACACATACAAATAATATTGTATAAGATAGGACAATATATTCCACCCTTTTATTGTCATTACACTGTCACATGTACAGCACAACGAAATTCACTCTCTGCATTTAACCCATCCCCTTGGGGAGCAGTGAGCTGCGATTTTCAGCACCCAGGGAGCAGTGTGGGGTTAAGGGTCTTTGCCCAGATTGGCAAAGACCCTTAACCCTTAATCCTGAGGTTGTGAGATTCGAACTCACAACCTCAGGATTCCAAGCTCTATGGCCTAACCACTAGGCCACCTCTCCCAAAATATTATAATACAATTCCAGATACATTATTAAAACAGAATCCTTACCAATTTCCCCTCTTGTGCTTTCATCATTCAGAGAGCCAAAGGCAATTGCAGGGAGGAGAATTGCAATGTAGAGGAAAATAGCAGTGGTCGTATACTTTAGTAAACAGCAATCTTTTCCTGTTAGACCTGTAAATTGGATAATAAAAGGGATGAAAAGCTAAAACAGAGATCTACCAAACAGACCACCAACAACTTTGTCATACCGTCTGTGAAGTCTGAAGGATAAAGAGGCAGTCTCCGGCGGAGGTCATCGTAAACCCCTTTACCAGCTTTGAAGAAATCTTTGCACTGTGAGCCACAAAGCAAAATATAGCCAGGACAATTGAAATGAAGAAAAATATGGGAAAATCTAAAAAATGTGTCTTATTCTAATTTTAGTGTTCCTCACATATTATTTTGCAGATAACCACATGTACTGTACCTTTATGATAGTGAACAAGTTAACAGACAAACAACTTAAGAACTAAACATGTATCATCCATTTGTAAAACTAGAATAGAATAGAATAGAGCACTACATGGCATATATCTGGATCCTTTCTTTTTAACTGGCATGTTGTGGGTAAAATGGCATATTTATGTATTTATTTATTTATTTTTTGCAGTGGTTGCTTCATGTTGAGTTAAACGATGTTCCAACCAGGCAGACAATTCAGCAAAGTGCAGTTTTCCATCAATTCTGATAATCAGAAAATAGGAAGGACCACAAAAAGGAGGACGTGACCGCTGAACATCAGAGAGTCTAGCTTAGAAACAATAACTGCAACTAAAAGCTGTTGACAATGGCAAGAATCTGCTCCGATCACTTTTTTTTATAGTAAAATAGGTATTACTGTGCCAATCACCAGAAATTTGTTACCAATATAAACATTTTTGATTTCCTTTACAAAGCTTTTAAAACATTAACTATATGCATCAATTGGTTGTAGAATTAAAGCTCCTGCATTATGCAGGCACTCTTCACTAAGTAATTAACTTTGTTATAAGATATCAAAGGCAGCCTGTCTATTCTCTGCATGATTAAGGGTGATTCCCACAACAGCAATTTTGTGGATGTGGATTTTTTTGTTTGTTTTTTTTAAACTGGGCAAGAACATCGACATATTTTGTTTTTGTTTGTCTAGAGGCCATGAGGATTGTGCTTGCCTACCAATACGGGTGTGGAACGCTTCTGTTTCAGGTGTACTGAACTATGTATAGACTATATGTAGAATTTAATACTACAAGTAAACACAGGACTAATTACTAGCTAAGACAAACATTCTATGTAGCATATTTAACAGAATCTGTGACTTGGAAGTGATTCCAGCCTCCTGAATCAAAACCACAGCTGAAAATATGATTATCATCTTTTCAGATGACATGCCATAAGAACTGAAAATATTTTAGGTTCAAAACTACTAATTCAGCCTTAGAACATTTTGGAATCTATTTGCGCAATTATTCACTGCAACAAGAGGAAGATAAATATCTGTATACTTCAGAAAAGATTACGAGCCCAAACATGTTTTTACTTTTGACTGACCACTAGTCATGGATGTGTTTTGTGAAGAAAAGGAAAGTCACAGTGAGGTGTATTAATGCTGCATGAATACTATATGGGTATAGTGAACATTAGAAAAGGCCTCATGCAGCACTTGCATAAAAAAAATCTGCCTTTTAGTGAAAATCCTTTCACACATTTATTATTCATAAATACACTATATGTACATGTTAAACTAAGGTTTTTGCAGTCGATGCTCGACAGTCCTGGGGGACATTTAGAACGATATGTATTGGAAATAAACGTAAAATAGAGAACACTAAAATACAAATTGAATTATATATCCAACAAGGATGCTTTTAATCCACTTCATTTTATGCTCAGAGATTGTGAATTTAATGCTTTTCATTGTCTGAAATGTTACTTTGCAAACCAAGTAGACTATGGATCACTATCTCAGAAATAAACATACTGTATACTTTGTGTGGTTTGCAGTTTACAATAAATAAAAGGATAAAACAATGGCTTGGCAGCTCGAATCCAATACTAAAGTGCCGTTTACAACCCAGTAGGAAGATAAGGTGCAGCATCAAACTGTTGTTAACTGCAGTCTCTAACGAGCCAATCCCCTACCTTCTCTCTATATGGTCTTTGGAGATTCCCTCTTCTTCAACACACGTGTTTCCTCTTATCTTAAAACTGCATACTAGGAAGTAGTTTATCGCTGAGCTCTTCACATTCTGCCGTCAGCATTATGAAAGGGTTGGCAGTGTTTTTATACCGTTCCCCAGCTGCTTGTCATCTACTGCTCTGGCTAATAGGGTGTGCAAACAGAATACTCAGATAATTTGGTTCATCTATTTTACTGCACTACATCTTTATATGCCTGGATAATGCTTGAAAACACATGGGTAGTCTCCAAATTTGGAGAGTTCAAGAAGCCAGTAGAGGGAGTATGTGCAAGTGAGGGCGCCTGCTCAGAAGGATCAGTGTTGTACTGACCAATGCATTTTGGCATTCATTTATCACTGTGTGATCTATCAGTAAATTCAAGGCTGATCCCAACACAGAACTACCCAGTTTAACTGTAAACTTTTGTCTCACACCTGGAGAGCTTTTCCTTTCCGTGGGTCCGACTCATCTACTTCCTCTATGGCCGTCTTCTCAGTGATTACAGAGAGCTGGTGTCGCTGAGAGATCAGCTCCTCTTTAAACTCTTCCTGAGTTTTTGTATCCAGAAGCTTTTGTCTGAAGGCAATGTCCGAGAACATGGTGGCAAATGTTCTACCCAGTTCAACAGCTGTTTTGGTGCTTTTCTGCAAAAAAAACAAAAAAAGGATTTCAACAGATCTGGTGTTTTTATTTAATAAAATGTTTATGTTAGCTGGAGAATGGTTCAACATTTTGTAGGATATGAGTCTTGGATGTGGATTTTCGAAAAAGTAAAATAGTAAAAATTTATTCGCAGGTTTGAGCCTATTAAGGATATTTGGTTATCCACAAATGGTGAGAATTATCCATAAAGGCTAAAACATATGTGCATTTTACGAGCATCATGAAGAGTCACTAAAAAAGGAAAACAACCATTTTAGATTTAACATTTACATTTAGTACTGTACCATTAGAAATCCATTTTAAATGTGTTTTGTAATTGTACATTCTAAATTTAATCATTTAAATTGTCTTCATCAACCCAGGATTAAATGCTTCAATTTGAACATGTATTTTTAAGTTATCTTTTAACTGGAGGATTTGAAAACAACGATACATCAATCTGATTATAAATATCTTTTTAAACATTTAAAAAAGGAGTTCCCGTTTCCATTTCCATCACCATGTATCTTCAAATCCTTCTAGCAGATGCATTGTCTTCTCATTTTAAAGTCTTAATTTCCCATTTTTATTAACCTTCTGGTCCCTGTGTATACTTTTAATGATTTCCCTTTTCCATTTAGCTTTTGCATGTCCAATCTGAGAACACTGAAAACCCAGTAAAGACAGCTACTGTTGCTCCTCAGTTGAAACCAGCTCTCCCATTGGTTAGTCACACTTGTATCACGACATACATGTTTTATGTTGAATTATATTTACAATAAATTAATGTATTCTAGTCTTTAAAATGTGTTTTCTGAAATAGGATAAAACCTTAAATTGGAGTATTTAAAAAAATCTATACAATTTACAATTTATCTTTGCTTAAATAATTTAAAGGAGAAACAGCACATTTCCATTACTCTAGATAAAATATTTACAAACAACATAATGTGTAGTTTCATTTCATTGGAGGCATTGATCATATTATTATTTTTTTAAATAGTATAACTAAATTACCTTCCATCATGTTGTTTTGGTAGATAGAAAGTTGTATTAAAATGCAGTGAAATTTACCTTATAGTAGAACATTTAAATGTGCCTTTACAGAACACATTTAAATTGGATTTCTAATTGTTTGATTTAGATGTTAAATTTGAAATTGTCCTTTTTTCTTTTTAAGTGACTCTACTGGTCCTCCATAGATTTTTGACTATTAAACAACTTGTACATGTTAAACCACACTTTTTGTAGCTATGAAAAAGCTTCTGAAGAACAGTTCATTAAAACTGTTTGGTTTCAACGTAATCTATTAAGATTGAGTTCTGAGCCATTCTAGAAGCTTAGAATGGTAACATAGACAAAAGTAAACCATTTCTAATAGATATGTTAGATCATTAACTGTTTAAAAAAATATCCATCTTGTTTTATGAAGTCACTTCTCAGTCTTACCATTCTAGGTGGAGCAAGGATTAGGATTACATAACGAGCCTCACAACAGTTGACTCCCCAGTTTTGGGGCCTCTCCAAACGGGTGATGCAGACTTGACGTCTCTGCAGGTTTCTCACATTGGACCTTTCAGAAAAAAAAAAGAAACTTAAGCTACAGCATGTATGTCAAAATGAAGGCCCTAGGGCCAAATTTTGGTCTGAAAATTAAAGAGAACCTCTAAAACCAAAGAGGGGCATATCATCTCATAAAGTAAAGATGTACATTCTTGGTAATGATAGAAAGAGGTCAAAACTACTAAAGATATCTGAGATCAGTTGAAATATCTCTCTGGGTTGTTTGTAAATGAAATGATTAAATCAAAAGTTTTATTTACAGATGCAACCAAAACGCTAAACATTTTAAAGACTTATTCAGGCCGAAGTTGCCCTACATAACATTTTTTATTGACTACGTATTTCTACTGCATTTCAGAGTAACAGGTCTCTCTGATCTGATTCTGCCAAACAGGTCTGTTATAATGTAGAAATGTATTGATCATAAAAGAACTGTTTACTCTCATTGCTGAACTCACAGAATACAAATCCAGGATTGCTGGTAATGAATACCGGTTGCGGTAGTAGTCACACCCTGAATAGTCTCTGACAGAAGATGAACTGCAGAGGTAAAAAGAATGAGAAAACAAGACAAATAAGGTTTTTGATGCTTATTTGAGGGTAAATAATTGCAATTTAATGATTATTAAGACCTCTATTTTTCACTCACCATTTATATCTCTCCCTCCTGCATCTGTGAATAAAGAGTTCATCACCTCTTCTACGTTACAGCTGCCATGGCCGTCCTCCACCATGTGAGCAATCATTCGCCTAAGAACCTCATCCAGAGTGGAACCTTTTTCATCCAAAAGGATGCTTGCCTGAGAAAGGAAGCTATCCAGGTCTCTGTGGGCACGCACTTCTTCTTGAAAATTCATGGGCTTCACATACTGAAAGGAAAGAATATTAGAATATATACGATTATTGACAGTAAAAGATGATTAATGGGTTTTAGTATATACTGTACAGAAATTACTACAAGAGCAGTTATGATATTGTGCTACAAATATGCTGGATCATCCCTGCAAATAAGTTTCTATTGCTCATGAAAATACAAATTGATATGATAAACACATGCCATGGCCAATGATTACAGAGCTTTTGTACCTTATTTGTATCTTATTTTACTTTGCAAAAATATATGTTTGGGACATGTAACTTTATAGCCTCTCTGACTATACAGATGAAGAATACAGCTGTGAGTGACTGTCTTATTACATCAGTGCCTCTAGTGGCAAAATAAAGAATTACAAGACCAAACAGATAAATTTTCCTGATTTTTTTTTTTACTTGCCTTTCAGGGCAGAAAATAATACAAGAACAAAAAAAAGAAAAAAACTTGAAACATTTCCTTTCTCTCTTGCCTTTCAGGGCTTCCGTAACCTACTTTCTCTACTCTCTTTCCCTCTTTTTGATGACTTCATTTTTACACATTTATGGCGATATTGCTGAGAAGTACATATTGCTGTTAGAGAAATCAATGGTGATGTGCTTGCAGACTCTGTTTTGTGCTATTCCTCATGATCAATGGATTACAGCCCGATTAAAGTGGTAAGCTTCCTGGGTTTTGTTTTCTGCTTGTTTTTGACATTATCTAAACCAGTTGTGTTTAATCATATCTTTAATTGCCTTTTATAATTTAAAACCGAAGATTATGGCATTACAAGTAGTTGTGTCATAATTTGCAAACGTATGGCTTCTTAGATATCAGAGTTTTTTTGTATCACAAAAATTTTCTTTTCTGAGTTGGAAAATATTTGCAAGACTATAAAGAATATAATCAAAACTGTCTTAAATTGATCAAAGTCAAGGTAGTTCCTAAAAGAATTAAAAGGGTTTAAGTGAGATCCTGTTATTAAAAAGCATTTAACTGCTTGATCATCAGAACAAGTTCGGAGCAATTTGTTGGTCTGGATTGTGCAGAAGTGGAGTGGATTCAATACAAAAAAAAAAGGTTCCTACCCATTATTCTACAATGGGAACAACTGTCCAAAGTAGAAGACATTTAGGCAATGCCAATTATCTCATCTGAATATCTCATCTTAAAGTTCATGACAAGACAAGGACTGAACCTGAAGATTTTTCATGAGTTGTCAGATTCCACACTTATGGATTAACCACAGTTTGTATATAATATATATAATATATGAGCAATGCTGCTTTTGACAGATAAGAAGAAATAAACAAGACTTGCCATAGAACACAGTAACATGTTTCACAAAAACAAAAGCCAGGAAATCTACAGTTGTCCAGTCAAAGATCGGACTCAAATTTAGCTATTAATGAGAATTGTGTTCATCTTTCTAGAAAGTAAATTAACCTACATTAACCTAATTAACCTAACTAAAACATTTTTAAAATGTCTCCAAAATGTTTTCAAAAGACAGATATAGGCATACAGAAAACTACAACTGAGAGCAAAAGAATCACAGCTAAAGCATCAACTAAGATGTTCCTATTTTTCTATACAAAAATCAATTTCACCTTCATATGATAAGTAATGACATACCTAAATGTGTTGAATTATTTTGTGTATTTGAAGCTAATTTGAAAAATTACTCTCGATAATAACTGCTGTTTTGTTACTTTTTACCAACATTGTAAACATTAGCTTACTGAAACTAAACCTTACTTTTCTGGTTGTGTTTAAAAGCCCATATCCAGGACCTTCAGTGTCTGCAAAAGAACATCAGCAAAAAAAGACAAATAAAAATAATTCAGATTTTGTTCATGATTTTAAAAGTTTTTTCTCAAGAAATGCAGATTTTTAAACAGAATGATAAATAAAGACTGTAGTTAAAAAAATAACTTTTAATAGGTTAGTCGCCTTTTTCAGAACAAGTCCCACCATTTTCATATATGTCTTCGAAACTGGTAGGTAGGTCCTGCTCCAAATCCTCCTTCTCTCCATCCTTTAGCTCTGTGAATAATACATTGAGGCACAGTCACATCATTTGTTTTACAACAGAGGTAATCTCATAAAAGTAACAGTAAATGTCTTTGGAGAGCCTCAGATGCTGCCGCATTATGATCACACTGAGATAAAACTGCTTTTTGAATCAATGGGATGCGAGCCACATTAACAGCATCTCCAGTAAGGGACAATTTATTCTGCCCTTCCTCCACTTTGCCATCTGTTGACAAGAAAACAGCAAGAGGGGGGAGAGAGTGAAAGACCCAATAAAAAAAATCCCTCTCAAACTAGACCTGCAGCAATATAACAGCAGCCTCTCGTAAATTCCTTCATGTACAGAGGATAAATATAGGCTTTTGATTGTGGGCCTTATGGGAGGAAGGAAGAGAAACCACCTCAGAATTAGATAATTAACCCTTCATAAGCCCCAGATTTAAGCAATGATTATTCCTTCACCCCATCATTAACTCAGAGATCACCTGCCTTGTTATTCACCCATTAATTAACCTTCAAACACACAGAGAGAAGGGACTGGCTGTGCTCAACAGAATGTGAAACAGACCATCAGTAAGCAAAGAGAAGCTTTGATATTAGCATAAAGAACTAATAGAATATTTTGAAATACACATCATCACACGGGCGGGGGGAAGCCAAATAAAATTTTATACAATATAGATCACATAGAGTCCATAAGAGGGGAGGACTCTGCTGAGAAGTGCAGCCTCCATAAACATTATATGCGACTTCAGCTACATACCCATCTCCTGGAAAACATATCCATTCTTAGACCTCCCAGTGGATGGGGCCTCTGTGGAAGAGAAAAAGTAAATATATTTACAAAGCTTCAGGCTAAGTTTCAGGCTGACAGTCTCTTATAATAAAGGTTTTTATTATTGTTTGCATTGTCTGGGCAGTCACCATCCTGCATATCAAATATGAAATGTTAGAACCACATGAAATATAACCAGGGGAGAATAATAAAAACGATTCATCCTATAAAAGTTTAGACCCCATTAGGATATGTCTCACTATATTATGTATTTTTTTTTAGGAATTACTTATTTTTCTCTCTGTTAAAGTGATACAATTTGCAGTTTGGTGATATTTAGGTTTTTTAGTTAGGAAAACCAATCTGTCAGCCTTTTTTCAAGTACTATTCTCCTATAGGATCCACAATTTCTAATTTATAAGACCCCTATTAGAGAGATGCCATAAGGTTTTTTCTGGAGTCAGATATTTACATTGGATGTGTAAAAAAAGATTAACTTATAAGCAGATCTGAACTGCTAACACTGCATTTGACATAGCTAGAAAAAGACAGTAAGGACTTCCCAACAAGCAAAATAAAATTACTAATTGGGGGAACACAAATGTTCGTGCTTTAGAAGTGTTTTTTTTTTTACTGACAGTAAATTAATGCAAATGGAGGTATTTAGTCAAATAAAAGTACTTTTCAGTAAGAAAATGTAATATTCAATATTTTGGTCTTTGAAGTATTCATGCTTAACATGCCTAGTATATTGAAAGCAGCAATAAATAATGTAGTCTTCCATCTTTTTAATGTGACAATATCTAGAAAACCTTTTACTAATGAATTATGATATTGTTAGATTGTAAAAATGGTCTGTTATAAAAATAAGAAACACTTTTAACACTGTGATCAAAGTTATCGGCAGACAAAAGATCATTTGAAATCATGAAACTTTAGAGAAAAGATCTTTTCTGAGTTGGACAAGTTGCTTTAAGCTTACTGAATATTTTTTTGTCCCAGTGTAACAACGTGAACTTTAAAATTCTTCAAAAGGCAAGCGGAGGATTTGGGTTAGGAAAACACTGGAAAGGCTAACAAAGGTGAGATACTGAGCAACTGAAACAAACTTCTTTCACATTTAGTTACAAGTAAAACCTGATGCCAGCTGTGTGTGGTGTTTGTTAAGGTGATCATATATCTTCAGGGTGCTGCTGCAGCTGTGCAGAAGCTGTGCTTTTTTTTTCTCAGGCAGAATTTGGCTGCAGGGGCTCTGGAGCAAGGCTATATCTCAAACGTGATTAAACAGAACATTCCCAGGCCTCCTCCGCATCACAGGGGTCTGTGCAGAAATCCAGGGGGTTAACCCTAAGCTGTTTGTGTGGGGCACTTTAAAAACTGAAATGCGGCATATCAACAAACTTACCTTGCCATGCCATATGATATTAAATTGTTGTGATGACATAAATGGCATTTGGGATGAAAATACAGAAAAAAGACCAAATATTGTATGAAAATCATAAACGAATCTTTTCCTCGTATTGCTTATAGAGAACAAAGACTAGCAAAAGATTGTTCATGTATACCTCATGTGTTCTCAATTGATGTGTTAGTCTTAATAACTATCTCAAACAAAATGTGGGATAGGAACAAAACAAAAAGATTAAGCTGTAATCTTCTCCACAGAGTAGAGCTAAAACCATGAGACTGAAACCAAAATAGTCGTTTTTCTCCTCCTCTGACCTTGTGTGTTAAATCTCTCACTGCACCAGAAGGTGGGAATTCTTAGCTGTTACTGGGATGTCAGGGTTACCCACTGTTCAACCATCATGACTCTTGTTTTTTTGTATCATCATTTCTTGTAAGTTGTGTGTTACAGCAAGAATTAATGATAAACATAGACAATAATTTAAGGCAACTTTTAAAAAATTGACACAGCCAACCTTTAAAAGGAAAAGCGCAGATTACATTGATTACACCCCTTTAAAGGAGAATCTTCAAATTCTAAATGTCTTTATTGTCATTAAAAACTTTTTGCAACCAACTGTTTGGTATGTAAACCAATTAAATCTGAATTTGAAGATTTGACTTTTTTTTTTTTTTTTAGTTTTTTTTTTTATGCCACTTACTTTTTTTTCTGGATGTTAATCTTGAGTATTTTTGCTAGCAAATTACTGAATTGTAAATCTAAAGTTGGGATAGTAGGCTAGTAGGGCTGCTCAGTGGCAGAGTGGGTAGCACTGCTGCCTTGCAGCAAGAACGTTCTGGGTTTCGATTCCCAGCCCGGGTCTTTTTATACGTGCAGTTTGCCTGTTCTCCTTGAGAATGCATGGGTTCTCTCCGGGTACTCCAGCTTCCTCCCACAGTCATAAAACATGATTGTTGGGTTAATCTGCTTCTCCAAATTCTTGTTAGGTGTGAGAGTGTGCGCAAATGTTTGTTTGTCCTGTTTGTCTCTATGTTGCCCTGCAGTGGACTAGTGACCTATCCATGGTGTACCCAGCCTCTCGCCCATAGACAGCTGGAGATAGGCACCAGCACCCCTCGTGACCCCAATAGGGATGAAGCGCGACAGAAAATGAATGGAAGTTAGGATAGTGTTAAACTTATTCTTGGTTTTAAAAAGTAGGATGAAATTATTCTTTGGTTTACATTCAGTAAAACAAATTAGCTTATTCAATGGCCTTAATGTCTCATACTTTAAATGCCTTTGAACGGTTTGTATTTATGTTAAATGTATGTAAATTGAAGTTAATATTCAGTTTGCAATTGAATATGAACTTTTTGAGAAAAAAATATCTTCCTAAGTAATAAATTTTTATATCACCCAGATATAGATATATTAGCAAAGATTTTAACACAATAAAGTAATTTGCCTAGTAATGATCCCATATAAAATGCATGAACACTGTGCTACTCTACAACACGCAAGATTTGCCAGGTAAAAACATATTACACAAACAGAGAGCACCCGATTGTATCTGATACAGTAGGTGTGACAGATTTTCAGGGTTTTAAACATTATACCTCTGTTTAAAATATCTAAAAAAAAATTGTCTGTACCTATTTCTGAAGCTATTTTACATAATGTGTAGAAACATTTTGCAAGCAGTAACAGTCAGCAAGTATATGATAAGAACCTTGTATCGACTGTTTCTGCTTCAAGAATTTGAAACCACATTGGAAGTGTTAACCTAAAGCACAAAGGTCACCACCTTTTCACACCATGTCATACATACTTAGATAAATGCAGTGAAGAAAATATGTATTTTGAACACCCAGCTATTTTGCAAGTTCTCCCACTTAAAAATCAGGGAGGGGTCTGAAATTGTCACCCTAGGTGCATGTCCACTGTGAGAGATATACAAAAAAAGAAATCCAGAAATCACAATGTATGATTTTTTAAAACTATTTATTTGTATGATACAGGTGTAAATAAGTACTTGAACACCTGTCTATCAGCTAGAATTTTGACCCTAAAACACCTGTTAGTCTGCCTTCAAAACGTCCACCTCCATTCCATTTATTATACTAAATTAGATGCACCTGTTTGAGGTCATTAGCTGAATAAAGACACCTGTCCACCACATACAATCAGCAAGAATTCAAATGCAAGATCTCACCTCGTGGGTTCTCAATGATCCTAATAAATGTGAGGAATCAGCCCAGATCTTCATGGGAGAAGCAGGTTAATGACCTGAGAAGAGCTGGGACCACCGTTTCAAAGGTTACTGTTGGTATTACACTAAGACATCATGGTTTGAAATGATGCATGGCACAGAATGTTCCCCTGCTTAAATTAGACCACGTTGAGGCCCGTCTTAAGTTTGCCAGAGACCATTTGGATGATCAAGAGGAGTCCTGGGAGAAAGTCATGTGGTCAGATGAGACAAAAATAGAACTTTTTGGTAATAATTCCACTAATTGTGTTTTGGAGGAATAAGCATGATGAGTACCATTTCGAGAACACCATTCTTACTGTAAAGCATGGAGGTGGTAGCATAATGCTTTATGAGTGTGTATCTACACATGGGACAGGGCGACTGCATTGTAATAAGGAGAGGATGACTGGGGCCATTTTTTAAAAGATTTTGGGGAACAACGTCTTTCCCTCAGGTAAAGCACTGAAGATGGGTCGAGGCTGGGTCTTCCAACATGAAATGACTTGAAGCACACGGCCAGGATAACCAAGGAGTGGCTCTATAAGAAGCATATCTAGGTTCTGGCGTGGGTTAGCCAGTCTACAGACCTAAACTAAATAGAGAATCTTTGGAGGAGCTCCAACCCTGTGATTCACAGTGACATCCCAGAAACCTGACTAATCTAGAGATCTGTGTGAAGGAGTGGGCCAGAATTCCTCCTGCAGTGTGTGCAAACCTGGTGAAAAACAACACGAAACGTTTTACCTCTGTAATTGCAAACAAAGGCTACTGGACGAAATATTAACATTGATTTTCTCAGGTGGTCAAATACTTATATGCAGCTACATCATACTAAATAAATAGTTAAAAAATCCTATATTGGGATTTCTGGATTCTTTTTTTTTATTATTATTATGTCTCTCACAGTGGATATACACCTAAGATGACAATTTCAGACCCCTCGATAATTTCTACACAGTAGAACTTTATTGTTCAAATACTTTTTCTACTTTTTCAAATACTTATTTTTCTCACTGTAAATAATATATAAAAGCAATATAATCATAAAATACGACAGTGCCCAAATAGGAGCATGTCATCTCGCAGCAAGCCATATGCTTTTTTAAAAGAAATGTGCTTTTAGTTTAAAGACATTGTATTCCACATTTTTGGGCCATAAGAGAAAATAATTCCTTCTCCTCTAAATGTTCACCTAGTTTTTAGGACAGCTGAAAGCAGGTCGCCAGTGGATCATACAAGGGAAGGAAGGAATAAGACCTTTTACGCTTTTATAAGCGAACAATAACTTTTTTAAATTAAATCTCGGATGCATGTCGTACCAATAAAAAGATGCTAGGAAAAATGAAATGTGCTGGTAAGAAGTTGGGTAGCAGCATTTTTAACAAGCCTAAGACATGATGGAAGTACTGAGTAACACCATTACAAAGTGCATTAAGGAAGTCAAAGCGAGTTGAGATTAGGGCTGCATTATTCTTTCCAAGTCGTGCCTGGACTTAAGAGGCTCATGTTGAGGCATAACTTGACATAAGGTACTTGTCTTAATTATAAGAAAAAGTTTCTGGAAGGAAAAGGGCTAATAACTCTAAATCTGTCATATTCTGTCAAATTAAACCTTAAAGACTGTGTAAAGAGAATTCCCCAACTTTTTTCTCAAAAAAATTATAAATATCATGAATGTTCTTAACACATAAGAGTCTCACAACTTTCTATGATTGTGCTGTGGATCTAGAATTAAATTTGGGTTTCAATATTCCTATATTTTTGTCTGTGCATAAAAAATGAAGCCTCATATTGTTATAGCCTTCAGCACAGACTTGCCCCTGCTGGTATAAAACAAACAGTGAGGCTTCTTTTGAACTGTTGCCAACTAAGCAACTTTGACGCTGTATTAAGCACCTCTTTAGACACCTCTAGCTACAGTTTTTTCAAGATAGCGACTAGCAGCAATTCTAGCAAATTTTTCCTATCTGGCAGTTGATGACAGCAAATTAGTCTGTGTTTATTGTGAGTGAGCCCCTCCCTCGCGTCTGAGATGCAGCAGGTGCAGCCTGTGTCTACAGTTAGAGAGCAGAGCTACTACTCTACTCTGTTTCCTCACTCAACATGAGTCCCACATGCACAAACCTGAATTTAAAATCAGAAAGCAATATTTAGATTATATCTTTTGTTAAACTATTGCGGTATAATAAAATAGCGTGTCGGCATGGTTGAAGCTGCCCTAGCGGAAACGACCTCAACTTCCCAGGGCAGACTACAGCTTATTCTCTGTAGTTTCTAACAGTAAAAAATTAGCCTTATTATCCACCTGAAACAAAGTCAAGCCAACTTTAAACATCACATGTAAATAAGAACAGAAAAAGACAGGCATTAAATTAGAAGCCATTTGTCTAAAGAATTAATCAAAGAATATCCCACCAACTGTTTTTTGTGTCCATTCAAGTACAACTGGTGGATGACAACAACTCTAAAGTCTTAAACATATTTCATAATCAAATGTTGACCCAGTTTTCAAAAAGTCATTTACAACAATGTTAACCTTTTTAACATAATTCATGTAAATGTAAATCCCTTTATAGTCCCACAATGGGGAAATTCACTCTCTGCACATGACCCATCCACTTGGGGAGCAGTGGGCAGCTTTCAGGGAGCAGTGTGGGGTAAAAGATTTTGCTCAGGAACCCAGAGTGGGGGCTGGGGGGATTGAACCGGGAACTTGAAACCTTCTCACAGCACAAGGGCACTACTCTAACCACAAGGCCAATACTCCCCAATTTCTCCAGCCATCCATTAAAGATACCTGCCATTGATTGACAAACTCACATTTCAGGTTCAATGTAAACCACTTGTTGGGACACTAGACAGAATAGTACAACAGTGAGGAAATTTGTCCTTTTCATTTTACCTACAGTTCTTTGGTTATATATTTTGCTTACCTAAAGTGACTTACTGAGTTTTAAACAAGCAAACTTCTGGCCTCTAGGACCAAAAACCTTATTCCTTAAAAAAGAGATTAATCAAATGTAAGTATTTTTTATGTTTTCATTGATGAATAAAGTAAAACAAATCCTACATGTTTCATTGATTCTATTTTTTAAACTTTCTAAAAAATATACAGACTTCAACGCTGCTGAGAACAGAGCAGCATTATAATTTTCTTTACAATGAATAAAGTCAAATTTGCTGAATCTCAAGATGGGAGTATGTTTTCAGTGATCCTTCATTGACTACTGTATCTCTTTGTTTATCATGAAGGTTATAAAAATGAAAATATTTGACATGACTTGATAAAAAGGCGAAGGAAGAGTCAATAGACTAAAATGTAAATCTCAAATAAACTACAAGAAAAGTCTAGTCTTCTTTTGACTATGTATATTTTTCTACACCATGCTATACCACTAAACCTAACTGGATGATGGTGTTGAGGGTAATTTTTCAAAAAAGAAGTTGGAGTTTATAAAGGTTGTTTTGTTTTCTTCAATTTCCCGTTATCCTTGTTCGGCTAGACATCAGGTGACCTTGAGCAAAAACAAACAGAAATCTCTGGCAACAACAGCACTGGGATATTACATCAAAAACGTTTCGTTTCTTTTAAATATATATATATATATTTTTAAAGACACAAAAAATCCACTTAAACAAATATTGAAAACAATTACTTAACCTCCTAAGCCTTAGTGTCTATTCACCATACAGTATATGCATACTGATATTTCAAAAGCCATTTCTCAACTAGTAAACTACCTATCTTGGTATCAAGAGGTTCTGAAGGATGATGTTGATGTGAAAATATGATATTAAGTCATTCTGGAGCATGGGTAAAGGAGGTTTAAATGCCAAAAAATAAATTCTGCTTAAAAAAAACGTTTACATACAAAATCTCTTACTATTTCTGTAAACATCTGATCTGAACCAAGTCCGGTGTGCACAAGAGAAGCATGCTTGGTTTTACTTATGTTTTGGAGGAAATTTGTTCAGTGGATAGGTGAAAGTTTTAGTTATGCAAATGAGTTTGGCTCTGATGGATTTAGCATGTTGTTGGCTTTAGTTATCAATGCATCCTCCAGCACAGCTCTGTGTGTTGTTGAAACCAGGCCTAGAAACACAGAAACATAGTCAAAGGTTGCATTTTGGCTATCACTGGGCTTTTTTGGATGGTGTTCCGTGGATATAATAACTAAGTAGATACGTCTAAAGAGGAGTCTTAGATGAAGATATGCATATATGCAATGTGTTTTGGTCTTTGAGTTATTCAACTGTGTGTTATTGTTGCTAAAGATGCCAAGTTTGCTTCTAAGGTTATTTGTGTCCTATTTAAAACAGAGGGTGTCCACTGATTTAAAAAGAAAAGTTTAAAGTTTCACAATGTACACTTTCATATGCTTTATTGTTATAAAGCAAATACCAGGAAGCAGGAACTACAACTCATTTCACTTCATCACCTCAGAGGATGCCGATAAGAGCAGACTGATGTATGTTTATCTGAATCCATGGAATTGATCACTGGACCAGTTTTAATCAGTGACACATCAGATGCAGTATAAGAGCTACAGCACATCCGAATGGCCTTTTTTCTCCAAAGCAAGACATCAGAGGATTTTATTTGACATGTGGTACTAATCCTTGTACGACAGATGGGTTTTACAGAGCCATTTCTTACTAATTACAGGGTAGACTGAGAATTACTGTTTAAGACTGATCATAAATAACAAAACCTGGTGATTTTAAAGGCTTAATGCAAATAAACCTTCATTCTAAATATATCTATTATAAATTAATCTATGTCAGTTATGCAAGGGTTCAAATGAGAATTGGAATTACCAAGATTAGAACATTTTCTGCCAGTTAATCTTCCTAATCCTGTAACAAACTGGGCAGGGGATTTTAATTCTTTAAAGGGGCAGCCAAAAGTTTGATATCTATTTTTTTTGTTCTGCTGTGTTTAAACTACCGGTAATTAAAAACACATTCTGAGAAGGAATTCTGCTTCAGCTAAGATACAAAAGACTTTACAGCATGACAGAAAAAAACTGAAAATCAAAACAAAAATGTTGCCCTAGTCCTGTTGTATTGCAAAAAAGGGTAAAGTATAAAATGTAAAAGTTTTCTAATTTGTCTTTTTTTCCCTCCAGCTGGTGTGGTGCATTTATTCAGAAAGAAATTTGGATCCTTCCTGTTTTAAAATCCTTGAAGGAAGTGCCATTTATTGCTATAATGTAAATATTGACCCGTATGCTCTCCTGGATATAAAATATGTGTTCTTGTCCTCAGTGAAGATGCAGGTCTTATTTAAGACTAAACAAGGAGAAAACAGTAAAAAATAAATAAACAAATAAAAGGGAACATTTGCTTTATGAATGCTAACAGCTACCCCACACAAAGAGCCGCATACTGTAAAGAGGCTTTCTCATGCTCTTAACACAGTTGGCTCAGGTTACACCATGAAAAGACCTTTTCACCCCAATGAAACCCCTGTGAACTTACCAGCTGGCACAAAATGGAGGACTTTTTTGGAATTCATGTTCTTCTGGCTTTAACAAAGACTCCCTCCAAAATCAACCCATCATCCTTCTTCTCTATATCAAGCAGTGTTCCTTTGTTAATATACTTCATACACCCACCCACACACACAAACACACACATGCACTCTGATACTGAGGTAAAGTCACCTCCTCCAGAAGCACATGAGCTAGTGGGAGGGAAGGAAGAACAGAAACAAGTGTGCACAAGAGTTTTTTTTCTCTCTTGTGCTGAGTCCTTGAGTTTAGGAACTAGAGTCAGTTCTGTTACATTTTTTAGCAGGAAATATTTTCATAACAACAATAAACTTGTAACATCTTTCCTAACAATGGCCAGAAAAATGTATTGTGATATTTATTTAAAGTTAGAGAGAAGTCATATTTAAATGTCAAATCATTAAACATGTATATAAATCTACTCTTTCTCAGACTATATTGTCCCAAAATTTAGAAAATTTCGTTTTTTTTAAATCCTGTCTTAAAATCTATGTGTATGTGTGTGTGTGTGTGTGTGTGTGTGTGTGTGTGTGTGTGTGTGTGTGTGTGTGTGTGTGTGTGTGTGTGTGGGGTGGGTGGGGGGGGGGGGGGGGGGCGTGGCGTTATTTCATGCAGGCCAGTTAGTTATACGTCAGCTCGTACACCTTTTTTTTCAGTCATAGCATCTTGATTCATATGTCGCAGCTAATATACGCAATAGTTGAAATAAGAAATAAGAATAATTTTCTTTAACATTGAGTTCCGTCCCAGTGTTCACAGGGATGGACGTCTGTGTCTTTGGTAGGCGTAGAGCTAACAGAACTTGCAGAGTTGCGAGGCAAGGGCTCAAACATGTACAGCTATAAGCCTTCTACACCAAACGAATCTTCGCCCTGGCGTCCTCTTCCACAACAACTTTGTTCCCACTTTCCTCCTCTAAATAAAAAATGTATGACGGAGGAGACTCATCCGCGACCTCTGACACAAAACTGTCCTCCTCTTCCATGTTTTAGCTGTCCATAACATTCCTTGACAGTGTCGTTTTTAAGTCAGCAATTAAGTGCTACTTGGTCTCAATTTCATTTCCCATTGGGAACCTACTAGCACTAAGTTGCTAACTGGTTAGCAAGATGCTTCCGAGATACCGGCCGAAACCAATCTTGCTTGCAAACCTTCTGCCACAACAATCCCGCCCTATTCATGAATGACCAATCACATTCATTTTATTCACTTGTGCAAAGTCAGGTACCACTCGGGAGAATTCGGAAATGCAACCGTTAGAACAGCCATTTCTCTACAACTTTAACTAGGATTGATATGTAGAGATAATATAACAGTAACAAATTGCCTGAACGTAGGGTTCAGATCCCACATGGGGACCCTCCTTTTTGAACCCTGAAACTCGCAACTGAAAACCAAAACAACTTTTGTTGTATTTTTATTATTATTTAGAATGCTGTTCTCCTCACAAACTAACTGCATGGAACATAAAAACAAAATTACAACAACTACTAGATGGGATTTGATAAACATTACTAGATTTGTCAAGCTGTTAAACACCTCATAAGGGATAATTGAACAGACATGGTTTTGGCAATGTTTTCCTTTTACTCCTGGTTAAACACAAATTTTACCTTGGTTTACTCCATTGAGTCTTTTTTTCACGTCTCATACAAGTTAGGATTGAAATCAGTTTGTCTCTAACTTATAGGTAACACAAACCAACAATGTCTTTGAGCAGCTATAAATAATATTCTTTTTCTTGCTTACTTTTGTGCTTACTTTACCAGCACACTGTAATACATTAACAATGCAACAACACAACTTTATATGCCCATTCATAGCTTTCTAAGCAAAACTGACACAAACAGAAAAACACTACATCATAAAAGCAATAGTTTTGCATAACTACACAAAAAATGCAAAAAGACTTTTAAGCATTATGTAAATCAGAAAGCGGCGTCTATTCAACTCAACTGTAAAACACACCAAATTTTTCACATTACAATCTAGAAGTTCTGAATTATTTTACTATGATATTTAATTTTTCCACTCCTTAAACCGCCACTTAAGCATGGTTTAGGGGTTTCAGTGCCCCATTAATCTCAGAGGCTACGTTGTCAAGGGCTTAAATGCCCCTGTTAGGGTTTTTAAAGGCAACAATGCTGTTAGCGATGGCTCAGACAAAGATCATTATGAAAATCGAAGAAAATTGAGGCATGCAATGTCGCCACATTGTGGCTGAGAAGGGACCTCATTCTGAAACCAAGCCTGGGGTTGAGGCCGGCATGGTTAGCCCAGTCCATCAGAGTCCACAGCCCCCGCAGATGTGACCACCACCTTTAGGGGGAACCATAATGGACCAGTGCTAAGAGGATTGGGCAGCAGTGAGATGCAGAGGTGACCCGATTCATAGAGTCCTAAAGTGGATCTGGGGATGTGAAACGTCATCCCGCTAGGGGAGTAAAAGCCTGAGCTTGTGCAGGAGGTGTAGTGATACCGCCTAGAATTAGTTGGGATTGCCTACAAACATAGCCTGTGGATCTGCCTGTCTCCCCCAGTGGAAATTACACTAGTGGACAATAATATCAAAACCTTTCAACAGTGTCTGAGCATTGTTTCGGCCTATTGGCCAAATGGCAGAACAGAGAACCAGGCTTTCTTAACTTTGTTGGGGGGATTTTGGATAGCACTTCTCCTGGAGGAGAGGAGTAGAACAAACCCCCAGCTATGAACCCGAGTGATGTTTAATCATATGACTTCTGTACAAGTCATGGATTATTCCATAAAAGTTCAAAAAATATCCACTGGACTTGGTTTCCAAGATTTGAAGACATTTCGCCACCTCTCCAGAAAGCTTTCTCAATTAAAGAGAAAGCTTCCCGATAAAGCTTCCTGGAGAAGTAGCAAAACGTCTTCAAATCTTGGAAACCAAGTCCAGTGGATATTTTTTGAACTTTTACGGAATGACTATGACCTGGATGACTGAGAATCTTCATCGTCATGGATTATCCATAACAAACAATGTCTTGTGATGGAGTGTTGGCATAGTGGTTAGAGCGGTGCGCTTGTGCTCTGAGAAGGTTGTAAGTACCCAGTGTAATCCCCACAGTCGGCACTCTGAGGAGCCATGTGAGGTTTAGGGTTTTCCTCAGAGACCCTTAACCCCAGAAAGTAAATTTCTTCATTGTGAGATCATTATGAGATCAATGAAGTTCAATTTCAACTTTTAATCCTTCATCTTTATAAGAATGCCCAAGTGCCTGGTGCATTTGGCACCAGAACATCCTAGGCCAAATGTTAATGATTGACTTTGTAGTCATATCTTCTAAGCCATATGTCTTGGACACTTGGGTGAAGAGAGGGGTGGAGAGGTCTTGATCCCCACCTTGTAAGCAAGATATGCCTGAAGAGGGGGAAGCTAGGCAGACTCTCCAGGCCCAAGTGAGTAGGGAGGTCTGCTGGGAATGTAAGTTGGAGCCGTCAGTCAGGGACATATTCAACTCCCACCTTCATGAGAAGCTGGGGAGATAAAGTCTGATTGGACCATATAAGTCTTGATTGTCAATGTGGCCACCCATTGTTGTAGCCCTAAGATATGTGCTGCCTTTAGGGACTGAAATCCCCAAACACTGGTAGAAAGGAACAGTGAAAAGCTGAAAAACAGTTCTATTGAGCCTATTTGTCCTCATGGGACTCCTGAGGCAACAAGCAGGTTTTGTGAGGCCAAGCGTGCCACTGCCCAGGTGTGTCATGATCACAGCCCTGATAGCTCATCTAATTGCTCACTTTACTCACCTGCAGAAACTTCCCTGCTCACTAATTATCTTTTATCTTATCAACCTGCTCCTTCTGCTTTATATATGGCTCAGCCAAGCTATCTGGGCCAGATCATTGACGTAGGTTTTTTTGTTCATTTGCTTTAGTTTGATTTATTTTCATAGTTCATGTCCTCGTTCTCAGTGAGTAGAGAGGATGTTAGTGTTGTCTTGTCATGTCTTGGCTCTTGCCCGCTGAGCCCCCTGTTCCTGTTTCGGGCTTATCCACTGAAGCATGCCTCGTTCCTGTTCCAGCTCAGTAGAGGGAGCCAGTTTAAAGTTCTGCATTTCTCCTGGTATCATGTCTTGTCTCTGCTCTCACCCACTGAGCCCACCTGTCTCCATCTGAGTCTGTCTGTCTAAGATCGCTACTAGAGTCATGGAACTCTGATTCTGCCTGAACGGTTTGTGGATTCCTGGAATCTTGGATCTGTCTGTTCCTGCTCTGATCTGAGACCATGACCGAGTTTCAGACTACTGGATCTCAGAACCGTCCTAGTTTTGCACGGTTCCCCTGACCTGGCTGCTGCATTGGGGACACTGTGGGCGGCTACACGCCACATCTCGTTGGCAGTCCATAGGCTGGATTCTCCCTCACCCATGAGGATGGACTGAACTGTTGGACCAGGTAAGTGACTCACACTGATAAGCATCTTCCAACACATGATCGTAGTCACTTACAGTCTCCCTGCCCCCCTGCCACCCTCTGCAGCCAGTGCAGATCTGCAGATCCACGCTTTGCTTTCTGTTCTGTTTATTTTTATCAAACATTTTTAAACTTCCCATTGTCTGTCTCGCCTGAATACCGGGTCCCTCTGAAAACCTTGAATGACATTCATCCTTCCAACTAATTTATATGCTCCAAATTTAATTTCACTGTAGACAAATGTCGTCTATGTGATCAAGAAGAGGAATCAACTGAACATCTGGTAAATCTGGTAAATCACACTGAAGAAAACATCCCTCTCAGTTCTGTTATGATGGATATGCTCATGGATATATGTCACAGTACCTGGCAACCCTATGCGCACAGCTTGCTGGAACACAAGAAGAAGCTCGAACAAATCTATTTGAGAAGTTACCATTTTGAATATGTTTTCTTTTTTAATTGCATGAATTTGAAGTTTTGAGTTCAGTGTCTGTGTCCACTTTTCATCATGCCAACAGCCAAGGAACATTTTTGATGGAGGAAGTCAGTGGTGCACTTTTTAATTTCATGTACAATAGAGCATACTTAACATATGCCAGTGTAACTGCCTTATTTTTTAGTTAGCCTTTTGGTACCCATTGCAATGATAAGAACTGATTTATTTTCATTGTCCTTAAAACTCAGTACTTGAACGTCAAAGAACAGTTTAAGAATGAGGATCCTTCATCAATTCTCAAATACAAGGCAGGAAATGGCAAATAATTACCTTGTGGGCCAATAGAAATTATTATTAATAGAACTTAATAATATCCATTTTTCTTTTACAACCAAATATTGGCAAGTATGGTAGTATGACCATAAGTAGTTGCATTCCAATATAATGCAGATTAAGTTTATAATAATATGGCACTAATGTGGTTTAAAGAGCAATGCTAAAATTGAAATATGTCCTTTCAAAACACTCTTCATAAAGTTTATTTAGACATTAATAAACATTTTAAAAAGTGCACTGAAACAGAAGCAACCTTGGAAAGTAAAACACTAGGAGGAGCCTCATAAGCAAATGTTTCTCTATGTAAATATTCTGTTTAATCTGATGGAACAACGTGGTTTAAAAAGCAAACTGAGAGTTGTTTTGGTAAACTGAAATTATCTTCTTAACGAGTAAATGTCTTTAGCATCTAAAGTGAATGATTGAGCAAGAGAATAAAACAGCCCTTGCCTTCCTAATTGCGTGACAAATTCCATCTCACGGTCAATACTGTGCAACAAGTTACAACCCTTATAAAGTCTTTACAGGTTTGACACTAAAGGTAGTTCCAGAGAACACCTTAGGTAAGCTGTTAATTTTTGGTTTTATGCAGAGCAGCAGTTTAGGATTGAATCTGTTGTTGGATGAAAACAAATTTCACTAAATATTCCTGTTTATTCTTTTACATGGTGATAGCAGGTGGCAAATAAGAACCACAAACCAAAAAATGTTTTTGTTAAATATGTTTATCATATGACCAAAAAAATTAAATAAAAAACAGTAGCCTGCTTTTTGACACAAGATGGCAGCAGAGTCTGTTCTCAGATGATGTGTATCCACCATGTATTACGCAATTTTAACAACAAAATATGTCTAAAGATAACTTATCTGTCTTTTTTCTTTCAAAATCTTTTATTGTTTCAAATTGTTTCCATTTTGGGTGACCTTGAAAATGATCTTAGAGAGATTAATCATATGCTAAACATCACAGCGCTAAAAATGTAATAGACTCAAAAGCTAAAAAGTTATCCAGCCACCTTTATAAGAAGGACCGATCCATATGAAAATCTGTGAAAAAAAGTTTCACATCTATGTATAAAAAGCAAACTTGAAAAAAACATAAAGTCTTGAAGAATGACACAGAGTAAAAAGAAAACTGACAGTCATCAAAGAGCAGTTTCATGTAACCAGTGTGCTGTGTTTTAGTGATCGATTGCAAATAGAAAAGTGTATCTAAATATCTGATATTAGAGAATAGTATTTTCTTGCTCATGTAAAATAAGACTGATATATTTCATTCAGCTTTGATTACCAACATGTGTTTAAAATTAAAGAAAGAGATTTTTCAATTCCTAACTTTACATACTTGTTTATGTGTGTATCTAATGCTTAATATGGCCAAACACTTCCATGTAAGTTTCCTCATACCACAGAACACGTCTCTCAGGTTTAAGGTCTTTTTACCCGACTGCATTTTTTTAGGTCAGGGGTCTTTAATGTTTTTCCAGGCCAAGGACCCCTAAACTGATGGCGAGATGGAGCGGGGACCCCCTAATTATATATATTGTATGAAATTGTGTTATATTAAACTGGTCCTATAGTCACTCTTTTATAGATTGTGTAATGTAACTAAAGTAATTTCTCCCTGGGATTATTAAAGTATTTCTGATTCTGATTCCTCGTTGATGGGACAGGTGTTGTAAATGAAATGGTGCCCAGCTTTAAAGAGCTCCTGTGTGTCGCTGAATGTGTGCATTGACGACTGAAAGACATCTTCTGCCTCCATTTATCTGTTTTATACATTGTGTTGAATTCATGTTAATATGCATTTCAAGACATTTCAATTAGTGGAAAAAATTGCAGGGGTGGAATATTAAAAATAAAGTCTAATCAACCAAAACTTTCGCAACCCCCATGCTGTACCTCTGTAGACCCCCTAGGGGTCGTAGACCCCTTGTTGAAGACCTCTATCTTAGGTCATAATCATTTTTTTTAAGATTATTTTGATGTAATTGCTTCTTTCTCACTGATTGGCGGCAATGTACTAATTTGACTGAAGGTATTAATAAGCATAATCTTCAATTAAGTTTATTTAAAACATTTAACAGTTGTTCTGTTAGTCATAGACAGATATTTTAACTAAGCAAGTTAACCTTATCCATCTCCTCCATGAGCAGTTTGATTACAGGACACTCTCATGTTATTTATACCCTTAAGGACCAGCAAGCTGCACATACTAAAAGTGGCACCAGTGTGCATTCTTGGGTTGAGGTTGTCAAGGACCCAAATTAGTAGTCTTAGTTGCAACCTTTGAGGCCTATCCAGGAAGCAGTTGTCCTTTTTTTCTAACCTGTAGGCCACCCTCCCCCTTGCTACACATAATGGCAACTTTGGGTATCTGGAAAAGAATAAATCAGTCCACAGATCTTTTGTGATATCTTGACTGATATTTATTTTAGATTTTTTCCATAGTGCTACATTAAGGTGCAGTGTGTTTGAGGTTTTGCTCTAAAACACAGCATTATTTTTGCTTATAATGACTCATATCATATAAATTACTGGATCTGAGATTCACAAAGCCATAATATAATATAATTTTTTTTCCAAATTACATTAACTGAAACTTCTGAATATAAAATAGAGTAATTATGCAATATCTAAAAATATATCACCCCTATGCATCTGACCTAAAGCAAATTCCCTGATAATTTATTTTAAACAACACAGGAAAGGTTTAGTGTAATTTAATGTTAGAAGACGAGAAGGAAAAGTGTTGTGTGCAGTTTTTTTTTAATATGGCTTGAACTGTATGTAGCCTGTCAGGCTCTATCAACTGTGAAACATTAATGAAAAAAAAACAAAAAAAACTTTACAAGCACCTGAAGGCATTAACTGGATCAAACCCCCATCTAAACCCCAGGAATGCACCTGCTATTGAAAGTAGAAGAAAATTCACCAAGAATATTTCCTGAATTTTTTTTTTTAGATATAATCCATCTGCCAGAATAATGGTCAGATAATAAGCCTGGATCACATAAAAGAGCTTCTGAAGTATTTTCTGACAGGATCCTATAAATGTGTAACAGGTTGCATGTCAGAACCTACAGTCAATCTTACTGCAGTCAAACATTAAATATGAAGGCTTGTGTTGGTAAACTGTGCTCAGCGACTTTACATATTGAAAGGTCAGTAACATTTTACCCTCTGCTGATTCTGAGCCTCAGAGAAAGAATCAATCCATGTGCCATAATTTCAACATGACAATTTATGGAAATTACTGAGTCAGATTTTGTAATATTGGTTAGAGAAATATAATGTACCAGTTATGACATTGTTATGCATTTTTATTTTAAGTATTTAAGATTAATATTATGTCATGGATATGATACAAATGTATTTGTAGCATTTTTTGTTATATTCCTGTCATTTACACATGTTTCAATCTCAGTAATAGCTATGATATTTTACCTGTAAAACCAAATCAGGCGATTTTTATGGAACAAATCTGAAAATGAAATAAATATTTTGATTTCAATCTGCACATATTGCTTACCTTCTGCATAACGATTCACTGTAACTTCTGGCATCTCCTCTAATTCCTTTTTGGTCTTCATTCGGCTGGAATTTCTTTTCAGCTCAGACAAGAACAAGTACTTTTTTCAAAAAGCTTTGAACATTTAAAAGTCTTATCTCGTTAGACCTGAACCAGAAGTGGACTCATGGACAAACACCCAGGTAAATGGGAACAGGGAGACTGCAAATGAGTAACACCTTAATGTCTTGCCTGCCAATCACAGACAAGATGAATTGCATTACTTAAAGTGATAAGGAAGTTTAGGGTGGGCTTTGGGCAAAATAAAGCTATATAAACAAAGGTGCAGTAAAAAGGTAAACTATTTTTAGTACATTCTGACTTTCTCTGTTCTTAATATAATTTTAGTAGGTTTCGAAATTTTGATATGTATGATTCACTCCAGTGATAATATATCCACTTTATGCGCTTTTTTTATTGGTTTGCTATTTGATCTTTTACAAACACCAACTCACTCACATAAATTCTCCTCTGACATGCATCCTTTCTCCTCTTACATGTGTTTTATGACATGTAAACCTTTGGAAGATCAGACCTTTAATGTTTAAAACGATTTGGGACCACCAAAAAATGGCTAAATAAATAAATAAAAAATAATAGAAGCCAGTCCTTGTGCACAAAGCGTGCTACTACATTTGTAAGTCACATTTGACTCACAGATATTGGCACATATATAGTCCAAGCTGGACTTGGACTTGAACTATCTTCCAGGGTAATATCAGCTCACACAATACCCCCCCCCCCCCCCCCCCCCCCCCCCCACCCCCAACTTGTCAATCAGCACCCTCTCATGTTACACAGAGGGCTAGTAGAGCAATGACACACAATTTCTTAGTGCCCCTCTGTGCTACTAAACAAATTAAACCAATAAAAAAAGCCTTTTTGATCATCATGTACCGACAGGTAAATACCATCTCTAAACAAACACCTCCTCATTCTTTCATTAGTGACGTTTTCCAGCAGAGCTTGCTGCCATCTTTGCACAATGAAAATGTCTTTATAGAGCTACTGTATTTATGAACGATTGTCTACATCTTGTCCAACTGATTAATTATCAGAATTAACCATTTTGGAGTAAACTCAGGTATGCATACAGGTATCTTTCACAGTTGGTATTAACCACATCCCAAAACTATGAAATCTAAATTTGAAGCAATCATCTACCTGATTATGCAATCTGTCACTGATTGTGTCAGCTCTTAAAGACAAAGACTACATGTCTAACAGGTACCTCACCTCTTATTTTCTGCACCCATTTGCTTCTATATTTAATATTTATCAAATGATGTTCAATGGTTTAAATTAAAATGTTTCCATTTTCTTAACTCATTTTAATTTGCCTCTTTATACTCTCCCACAGCATTATAGTGTAGAAATAAAATTTTTACTCACAGCCAGATGTAAAAAACTTAACTAAACCCCAAAATGTATATCTGCTTGTTTAACACTCTCTGGCAACAACCATCAAGAAGTTTGAGGATCGGCAATGCATTCTTAAACACAATTATGATTGCTTAATCAAATAAGATGCACCATGGACCACTGTGCTTAGCAGAGGGGGTATTATTCAGCAACACTGGAGGTTACGAGCATGAACTGCCTGTTTAAATCAAAGCATCTCAAAAAGATTTCAGACTGGACTTAAGCTAGATCACTTCTAAACCTTTACTTTGATTGGGTTGCATTTAAAGAGGGAATGCTTGTTTTGTCAAACGCCATAATCATGTGTCCATGTACTGATGAATGGAGATTCTTTAAGAATACAGAAACACACTAAAGGACTTAAACATCCTTAAGATGTACAGGCTGACCCTTCTTGTTGACAGTTCCCCAGTTGTGTCTCTAGTTAAGTCTGTTGTCCAGGTGAACACCATGGTATTTATACTCCACTTCCAATTATCCTTCAATGATGTTAACAGTTTTCAACTTTGTGTTTCTTCTGAAATATACCATTTTATCCCTTGTTTTGATCACATTAAGGAATAGATGTGCATTTCCTCAACATGCCACAAAGCTGTCCACCAGCTACCTGCCTTCGGCTTCTTGCCAATCTCTAATGCACCCAACAACTACAGGGTCATTCATGTATTTCGGCAGACAACATGACTCTGTCTTGTGCTGAAAGTCAGAGGTGAATGGAGTAAAAAGAAAAGGTGTGTGAAATGTCCACTGTGGCTGTACCGATAAAAGGCCCTGTACTGCTTTTCACACTGTATATTGTGTTGGAAAGATGTAGTTTTATTCAAATTAATTACTTATTGACTGTGCATATGGAGGATTCCAGGCATTTTAAGTGTAGGCTACTAACTTTAATGTGACGGTTTTCTCTGTCAATGGGGTTAATTCTGTAGTACCTTCCAATAAGCCACTGAGAGTATTTCTCACCAAGGAGTGTATTCTCCAAAAGTTGTAGCCTATTCTTGATTACTCACACACAACCTTATCATAGTAAATTACCAGTTAACAACTAGGTAAAGTTAGAAGCATGATCGGGGCTTTTAGCTAGCAGGAGTTTTGGCCTATGAACTCTCGTGAATTGCTGTATCTGTTTTCTGAGTCTCTAATTTGTCATTTATAAATATTCACCTCAACCAGATATTGCTTTATGCATTCTACTATAGGTTTTTTTGGGTGAGATTTCCTTGCGAAGAATCTAATTTTGATCAAATGGCCTCAACTAGCTTTTGTTGTGAAACACATTCTGTCTGAGCGATTTTTCTTCTGATCTGACAGAAACCAGGACTAGATGTATCTATAAAGATTGAACTAATCTATCTTTGCCAAAAAAAAAGCCTAATCGGACAGTATTCAAACATTACCAGCATGGAATAAGTAAACTTATTTGGTATGATAGTTTTTTAGCCTTGATAAGTTGAATACAAGAAATGTGTTTTGGATTTTCTATATTGAAATTAGTTCAATCATCCAGTCCAATGTTAAGGTATTCTATCACTTTCTAAATGAACTAAAAAAGGAAACCTTTCATTTGCTACGGTCTCTTACACAATTTTGGCTTGTTCTCAGTATTTAGAAATACCTTTTTTTATACCCACAAACCTTTAGAAGAAGTGTGGAAACTTTGTAATATTTTGAAATCAGTCATGCAATAAAAAAGAAATGCAGTATATAATGGCAACATACAAACAGTTGTATCAGATGCTGGGTCACAGATCATCTAGCTGATCTAGAGGTGGCAAACACAGACCTGTTGGATCTAGAAGTGTTCCCAAGCCAGAACTGATATGTAGTCCATTGAGTTTTCTTGCCAAGATGCCAGGGAAGCATTCTAATCAGATGCCTCATCACATCTGCTAAAAACTTTTTGATGAGAAGGAGCAGTGAGCCTAGTCTAAGCTTCCTCAAATGACAGAGCACACTAATCCTATTTGTAAGGCTGAACCCAGTCAACCTACAGCGGGAACTTTGTTAAACTGCTGGTATCTCAGATCTACAACCTATCCTTATAACCATATCTTGTGATTATATACTAAAGCCAAGGTTTAGAATATAAGTAGGTAGATGAGTAAAGTCGGGAGCTTTGTTTTTTTTTTTTAGCTCTGTCTTCACAAAAACAGACCATATTAGGGCCAACATTTCTGCATACAAGGGCCAGTCAACTATCCATTTATCACAATTACTCAACATCACTCTTCAACATGAAACCAGGATTCTTAGGCCTTGTCTGCGCTAAAAGGAGAGTAGGTGTATCCTTAGATTTAAACAACTTTTATTGTCATTTGTATACACAGAATGTTAGTGATAAAGTTTCTTTCCAACATGTCCTTGCAATCTGCTGCTTTAGCAGAGAAACATGGTTTAGGTTTTAAAATACTTATACTGCAATTAGTATAAAACGCAAATTCTCATTCTACAATGAGAACATTTAAAGTGAATACAGTATAGGACCAAGAATATTAGGGGGAGACAAGAGAAAAAAAACAGCAATGACATTTCACACCGAGCATGTTTGCTCAATAATTTATTGCTACTCTTTTGGATCATTAAAAGTTCATGAACATAACTGTTTGAATGTCTTTATTAAAGGTTATCTGATTAAGACTTGGCGGGCATGCAGCAAAGGGTCTTTGGTTTGTTACAACATACCTCACTTTTTACGAAGTTTATGCCATATATAAAGAGGGGGATTATAAATCTATGCCATGTAAAACCAGTATGTACTTAGTACATATTTTTTTCAGTTACTTGTTTGCTGGTTATTTGCATTCATCAACCGTTTAAAATCCAATGCTTGGACTTTCACATGCACAGCTTTAATTCTTTTTAAATTGGTTGGTTTATGCAAAATGAATAATTTATTTAAAAAAAAGGAAAAGTGTTGCAAAGGTGGTAGCCAGTGCCTAGAGGTTAATGAGCAACAATTAGGTAATGAATGACTGGTTTTTGTTGACCCTAGCTGAGATATTACCTATCTTTGTCTAGGAGTTAAGTCTTAGTGAAAAAATAAACCACAACAAGACTGAGAGGTGAACCAGGAGCTTCAGAAACAGGGCATAATAACTCAGATCGGGGACTTATTTTCTGGTTGAGCAGACCTAGGGCACTCATGCAGCACTAATAAGGTTTGGGGCAGAACTTGCATCAAGGTAGCTTAATGTTGCAATATGGAAAACAAGGAATATATGAGACCCTGATAGTTTTAAGATGATATTTGTAAAACACATGAGCTTCTTTGACCTCATCAGCTCTTTATTAAAAAGTTCAAGAATTAATCCCTAATTTTTAAAATGGCTAAACATTTGATTAGCCTTACAGAACATTTAATTTTAAAGAAGTATAAATTTAGCATGGTGGTCAAAACCATGGAGAAGAAAACCAAACAATTTGAGCATATGCCAGTTAGTAATTCACCATGAAGATGGTTTATAATTTTGTCAAATTTGAACCATCCATCCATCTTCCTCTTCTTATATAAGGTGGGGCTGGTGTGTATCTTCAGCAGTCTATACAGTAAAGGTGGGTTATACCCTGGTCACGTCGCCAGTCTATTAAGGCAGAGACATACAATAATGTGCATACAATGACAGTTAAAGGCAATTTAGAGATGCCAGTTAACCTAACAATCATGTTGGGGTTTTTTTTGGACTGTTGGGAAGAAGATGGAGTATACAGAGAAAACCCCTTACATGCATGAGGAGAAAATGCAAACTCCACTCAGAAAGACACTAGGATGGGAGTTGAATCCAAGACTTTCATGGTGCAAGGTAACAGTGGTACAAACCTTCCTTTTAAAGTGTAAATAAAACTAAACAAACTTAATTTACAAGATTGTGTCTTACTATTATCAATGATTGAATTACAAATGTAAAAAACTATAAACGTATAAAAGAAAAAACGTGGCATTGTTTTTTAATCTTTTGCCGAGGGCACTGCCATCTTTTAGTAATCCTGGTGATGTCACAGTGTTGGTTGGTTTTGAAGCTAACAATTGAATTCATCACTAATATCAGCTGTAAAACACTTAGGAAAATTTGGTACGACTGAAATTGAAGCTGAAAGGCCACTCGAGCATCCAAATCCCATTGCATTTTCTTGTGAGCCAATTGGCAGTATAACTCGAGCTGTTGTAAGTAGAGAAGAGGCCGTTGTGGAGATTAGACTTAAAACATTTATTGTGATTTTGTATACACAAAGTGTATACAAAAGGGAATTTAATTTAGTACAGCTTTCCAGACAGTTAATGAAAATTTCCATTACATAAAGTGTAGCAGATTGTGTAAAGCAGAAGACTTTTGAGTCCGGCAAGTTAAGTCCATTGGACAAATAGACACTATGTCCAAGGATCAGAAGCATGAATCTTTTGTAATAACAGGGTGCGAAAACCCATTAAGCAAGTAAAGGAGTGACAGCTAAAGTTATGATGCTAGGTACTAAGTCATCATCTATGCCCCTAACTCCAAAATGAACATCCACTTAGTTCTCCGACTTTAGACCTATGTGATTCTGTTATTAAACACACCTTTTTTAGCTCAAACAGCGGCCATCAGGATGAACCTGTCCCTTCAGCATGGGGGCCTTTAGCCAGTAATAATCACAACTAGTTTAAACAGTGATTCCTTGTTTCCATAGCAGGCAGTCTGGTTATCCTTATTCCCGTGCTCTCCCTCACCATCCTGCAGGCTTTTTATCCAGAAGAGTGTTCGATTCAATGTCTCCCCTCGCACAGCCTGGCTACCTCCAAAAATGTCAATCTATCAGCATAGCAGTCTATGTGCAAACATTCTTAATGTACATAACTTATGTTACATGATATATTCTGAATCTTTCTGCTTTTAGTTTAAAAATAAAAAGGAATAATACAGAATTAAAAGAAAAAAATGAAAACGATCTAAATGGAAGACCTTTAGAAATAAAATATTAATATGGTTTGTTGGTCTCTATTCAAAACCTGAGTGTTTAATTTAGTTTTTAGTGGTACAATTGCATAATCATGGTGTAATTATAATATGCTCAGAACGTAGGACCCAGAATTCAGGCAAGACAAACTGTGTGAAAATTCAAAGCGTTTATTCTAAAACTTATAGGCGGATCTGCGGATCTGCAATAACTGCTATTGTGGTGGGCACCGCCCATCACTGGAATTCCTGTATTAGAAAAATACAGACAAGAGATCAATTAGATATGGTGGGTGCCATCCAGAGAGAAACAGATGCTGCAGTCTAGGAGGGCAAGAATGAGTCCGAGCCGAGTCAGGGAAACCAATCAGAACAGGAAAGTTCAGAGGTCCAGGCATCCTTAGTCTGGTCAGGGATTCCGATCAGAACAGGAACAGGCTGGGTCAGGGTTCCAGGAGTCCAACAGAGAGTTCAGGCAGAGGGAACAGGCAAGCTCAGTAGTTGAGAGGCAGAACAGGGCAGGATATCAGGAACACTATAGTGCACTAAAAACTTGCTCTCTCCACTGAGCCAAGACAGCAACAGGGGGCGCTTAGTGGATGAGAGGCAGAACATGATCAGGAAGACAGGAAACACTACAAAACACTAAAAACCTCACCAGTGCCCCCCTAAGAACGAGAACATGAACTGTGGCATCAGCAATGATTTCCAACTAAAACTCAATGATCTGGCCCCGATAGCAGGGCCTGAGCTGTATATAAAGAAGCAGGAGCAGGTGGATGAGCGGTAAATAGAAACCGGGCAGAGTTAGGCAGGTGAAGGAAATGAGAAATTAGTCCAGCTCTCAGAGCCATGATAATGATAGTAATAAATGCTATAAATGCTAAAGGTTTGTTACAGCAATAATAAGTAACTGACACCGTTGGTCAATGCTGTGGGTAAAATCAAACAGCCTTGACTTCAAATCACTCGGCATTGTTTGATTTAAAACAAAAATGTGTTTTTAAATCAAACAATTTAACTGCGCACTACCAACGCTAGATGGCAGTATAACATAGGTATAGGTTATATTTGCCTTCAGTTTTTACTGTGACATAATAAAATGCCACTCGAAAAATGTAATTAAAAAAGTTTACCAAACTCTATGAGCATGTTGTAATCAGGAACACACATTTTTTCACTCAATCCTTTACAATGGATAAAATAATATTGAATATAACTTAAGGGGCTTTGATTAATAAAAAAAAATGTGTAACTGTTTTTTTATATTGCTTAATAATATTTACTTATATGTCTGTTTTTCACATTTCTACACTGAGCCTGAGTCCATTATTAATATAGCAATTAAATTAAATCTCATAATGTACAAAATCACTGAACCTTTAGAAAACAGAGGACATGTTAATTTCAGTCGATTGCAGACTATAAAAATTAACAAGTAAATAGGTATTAATTTAGTCATTCATGAATGTATATAAAGGAGAGAGAGGGAAAGAGACAGAGAGAATGAGAAATAAAAATAGAGAAAAATAATGACAACAGCCATTTTTTAAAGACATTTAATAAGATATCAAAATAGTTTTTCTGTGGCTAAGGTATCTTTTATCAATAAATCCTTATTTATATTGTTTCTAATGTATGCTTAAAGAGTTTTTGAAGGTCTTATTTTGTTGAAGTTCAAGGTGGTTTTCTCATGGCTGACTGGAGCAAATTAAATGATACCACTAGGCAGGTGTAGACTTGATTTGTTTCTGTACCTACATTTGTGGAAAACCTGTTAGTTGTCTGCAGAAAGGGAGACAGACGGTGAATCCTCCGCCTTTACCATTGTTTATGCAGACTTCTCCTCAGGGTAAATAGCTGCTTGGTCTGTTCTGAACAGTTTTAACTGATAGTGACTGAGTAAGGGCAAGGGTGGTATAAGACTTGTATGTGAAATGACACACTCAACCCACCAGCCCACTGCATTCATAATGTCTTATTATACAGCAGAGCAGAAATAGAGAAATGGTCTGAACTATTAGTGTTATTAAAAGAGTCCAAGGTTGAAACCTGTGAGCTTTTAGGTTGAGTGCCTGTTTTTATAATTGAAAGGAAAGATGAAGACATGCTTTCTCCTGAATTCATATGTTATCTAATATTCTTAGATGTTAACATGAAACATAACTTTTTTTTATGATTCTACTTTTTTTTTTTTTTTTTTTAATCATTTTTACCCTGCCATTCGATTAATTGCACTGAAGGTCACTTAGGTAAAGGACCTTTCTTCATGTCTGTCCTGTTTAAGCAGAGTGAAAACATGAATTTACTTATACTGTAAATTAAGACCTGAAGTGAAAACTGAAACTTTACAGTCTGCTCCACAAACTGCATTCCATTCAGTTTCATAAATATGTTCCAGGAGAGGATCCTCTACTCTGATCTTTTAAAATCTCATCACCAGAAGAAATTTGTCTGTTAATCTTAAAATTCAGTTAATCGAACCATCATCATCATCATCACTTTCTTAGAAGCAATGCAGCAGGTGTGTATTTGCTTTTAAGTAAAGTTTACTGGACCACATTGGAACCCTAATTATATGAGATATAATAAAGATAAATCAGTATTTGTATTAAAAAGATGTGCTATTTTCAGATACACAGCAAAAACTCAAGTTTTGATTTAACCCCAGCAGAGTTGATTGTAACACTTTTTCAGGATTTATATAGGTCCAAACTCTTGAGAGTTAAATTAAAACAATTGAAATAGTTAAATATTTGAACACTGAAACAGAGTTCCTTTTTTAACTCACAAGGGAGAGTTAAATTAAGGGTGTGTGGACATAACAGTTAACACTGATCCAAGGACAAAAATTAACTACTATCTTAGAGTTGATTTAACACATTCAAGTGTTATCTACTAAAAAATTAGTCACTTTATGATTGGTATATTTTAATAAAGCATAATTAAAAACAAATCAATTTTAGAGGCTGTAATTTTGCAGTCGAGTTTCCAACATTTTAAATTGTGGCGCAATGAACAAACACTGATTATAAAACCCATAAGAGTTCTGAATATCAAATGGCTTATAAAATTTGAGCTCTGTGATTTTTACAAGTGTTACAGTTTCTGACACGTAAAGCATGTCAACATTTTTGGCTTGACTTGCTCACAGGATAGCGCAAAGGGCTGGTTAAGCAGCCTTATACGTAGACATATACTCTGAGCAGAGAAAAACAAGATTGTGATCCGATTATCCGATAGGAGGTCTTAGTTTAGAGATGTATTGCTTGACATTTGTATAAATCAAATCCAATTTTTTTTTTTTTTCTGTACAGCAGCTGACAAATTTTTGCAGCATTTGCAATGTAGACAAGAGTTCAGCGTGATTAAAATCACCAGTTTTTGCCACAAATGCAATTGGCTGGCACACAGTATTGGCAAAGGAGGAGGGTGGAAAATACAGTAAACGGTCACCAAAACACTACTAAGCTTTCTGGGCTAATAATATCCTGGCTGAAGAGACAAACCTTTACAGTAACATGTCCTGGATGACACCGTATGT
This sequence comes from Cyprinodon tularosa, assembly GCF_016077235.1. NCBI lineage: Eukaryota > Metazoa > Chordata > Actinopteri > Cyprinodontiformes > Cyprinodontidae > Cyprinodon > Cyprinodon tularosa. Next base: position 71,473 of record NW_024038531.1, on the reverse strand, counting down.
TGTTCACAAACACTGACAAGTCAGCTCCCTTGGGTTTTCTTACTTTCTTTAAATCTCTGTCTGCTCTTATGGTTAGAAAGCCTGGTAGGCCAGGAATATAATCCTGCACCCACGTTTCAGTGAAAACCATAATACATTACAGATAGTCTGGCTAGGTCCTTGGTAAGTCTTGAAATTTATAGAAACTTTTTCCCTAATGATCTCCTTTTCCTCATGATGAATGAAGAGACGGCTTAAATTTCCTGCTCCTCTCTCCTCTCCTTGCTCCTTCTCTGCTTCCTTGGTGCCTCCTTGTACTTGTGAAAGTAGTTGAAGTATTACTTATACTATAGAGATGTTAATGAGCTGCTCTTGGGTGTAACAAAACAACTTGTGCAGCAGAACATTGGTGCTTGGTAACAATACACTCTTTGCACACCTTCTCTTCCTACAGGAATTACCTATTAATTGTTACCTATCCACTGAAAAAAAAAAAAAAAACGAGAATGACAACCTTTGGGTTACAGTTGTGGTAATACATACGAGTTACATGAAAAAACAATGGTCCAATCAAACATGGCTAAAGTTCCTGTCCAGTTGTTGCTTACGATCAGAATGTGAGTAAAAAATTGTAGCTACTACTTTGTAATGGTAGCAGTTTTCTAGTAGCCTTAAAATGGTGGAGGAATTAATGGATGTGGTGCAGCGCTGATATAAGTTACTCAAACAATACATAGAGGAGTTGTAACCACATTATTTGCAAAAACGGAAGGTGCAATCATGCAACAACTTCTGCTTCTTATACTTTGAAACATCTGTTCAACCACGGTAAGCAGCACAATTCTAGAATTCAGATTCTAATTAATCTGAATGTGGCTAAAGCAGAATCATGCTCTTTAAAAAACTTGATCAGATGAACAATTTTGGGGGTGAGGTAAATATTTTTGATTGCAACTGCTAACCTTGAGACTTCAAATTTCTTTGACAAATACAGATGTTTTTATCCCTTTTGATTTTTAGTTTCTTTGTACAAAGCAGCTGTCCTACAAAGAATTATGACAGCCATGTACTTTTAATCGTTGGACATGATTTGAACCAGAGTTATGATTGAGGATGACATTTCTGAAATGTCAACGGGGGTAAAGAGTTCAGAGCTACTGGCTGGCTTATCTTTTGTTTGTGCCCTGTATTGCACTGTCTGGGGTAAAAACTTAATTTCATGGGGAGCAGTGTTAAAGAACACCGAGTGAGTTCCTCCTGGTCAGTTTCTCCTGGTGAGCTAGGGAAACAGCAGAACATTTCTTATACCTGAGCTCATATTGAGTTGAAACTGCATGTTTATAAATAGCATTATGTCAATAAATTTTTTTACATCTTAAATAAACAAATAATGCTTATGTTGATATCCAAGTACTATGGCTTCATATGGTCTGCTCCATTATCCTCAGAACTAAAATGACCCTCTGAGGTAGATACATTTCAGCTTTCAGCTTGTAAACTGTGTATTCTTCATGGCCACCTTGGCTACCGTTTTAACCACAATCATAAAAACAATGTTCTGCATGGTATCCTGCACACATTATTGCGTATTGTCCCAAAGTATTGTCCTGTAAGCTATAACCCCTTAAAAGTAGTGCCTCAATGACTAACCTAAAGTTGAATACATACTACAAAACTAATTACCGTAGATTAAAAGACACTAGAAGACAGTTTAGTGAGTTTGAGAATTTATTGAAGTTATAGTGGCTGGTAAACAAAAATCGAGTTACGGAGAGATAAGGCAAAACCTAAGAACCTGATAAATAACAGCAAACTGAAGGCTTAGCTGCAAACAATAGGTAGATGAGGAGACAAGTGAGTGGAATCCATTAGGCTCTGGCTCAGGGAGAACTCATAAAACAAGGGAAAAAGCAAAGGAGTAACAAAGAAATGAATCCAACCGTACAAAAATAATAACAAAAGAATGTAAGGAACCCAAAACAAACGGAAAATACCCCCAAAGAAATCTGCCAGAGAAATAAACCAGAAAAAAGAAAAGCAAACCAAAATAATTTGGTAAATCCAAAACTGTTAATATAACAGTTTTACAAACCATCATGGACTAAATCAAACCCAAAGTTGCAGATGGGTCTTTGAGGTCCTCTTCCTAATGTAACTTTATGTCCAAACTGTTGAGCCTTCATTTCTTCGGATAATTTCTAATGTTTTCCACCCGCAATGAATACCTGGCCATCTTTAACTCACCCCCCTGTAGCTCATGCTACGTACTATTAACAAAATACAACCCTGATTTAACAATTGGTCATTTTGTTGCTTTTTGTTTTTCCTGTTAAATAAATGTAATAAATTCAAAGTAAACTTGGTCCGGTTACAGTGAACTTCAAAGGTCATAATATTTATAGTGGAGCAACCCATTGATGCAGAGCACCAACAGCAAGAAATTCACAAGTCAAAAGTTTGTAAAATACATACATATATAGTAAACCTAAGGAACACTGGAAACAATTATATTGTCTACATAACATCTTACATTCTATCATCTATAACCAGAACAGAGTCGATAATGAGTAGTTAGAAACAGCATTGAAACTTCATCTGTGGCATCGGAAGGGCACTGTTAATTTATAGCCTTTGAAAATAATTTCTGTCCCTCCTCCCTTTATCTAAAGGAAACATGAATTATCAATAGCATCAAGTCATACTTTATGGTAAACTTCTTTACTGAAAAAGCCTTCTAGTTTCAATGTTTTTTTTTTCTTGTTTTTAAGTTTATTTTAGAGCCATGTGAAAAAAGTAGGGCACCTCATTAAAATCTTTCAAACCTATGTATGAAGGGGGCAGGATAAAGAAAATACACAAGTACACTGTTTATTTTTTAAAAGGAGGTTTAACCTATTTTAACATAATGCATTTAGTTTATTGTGCTTCTGACCGGCAAAGGAAATAATTTTTTATATAACAGCTGCCTGGGGCAGTTTTAGATCAGACAGAGCTGCATCTCTTGGAGCTGCAATGTCTTAGACAGGAAGACTCAGCATAGAGTGGAGAAAGTGGCAGAAAAGATCATTAGGACTCCTCTCACCCCAATCCAGGACATCACATACAAGTACTGCCTAATCATAGCTAACCAGATCATCTTAGATCCCACTGACCCCCACCACAGACTGTTTTACCCACTGGCATATGGCAGGGTGTTTTCGCACCAAGACTGCTATATATTTTAAGACTTTCCTCCCCCGTGGCCATCAGACTGCTTAACTCCAATACATCTTAAAATAATATTAAATCAGTAAAATAATCATACTGATGCACCGCTTGCTCTTACATTTCATAATTTATATTTATATACCTTGGATTATATCTAAATTTTTATATCTAATATACAGACAGTTTGTTTCTACTTATCTATCAACCGGAGCCAAGCAACAAAATTTTTTTTCTAGATTTCACCTTGTGCTTTTTGTGCAATGACAATAAAGAAATTATAAGTCTAAACACAGCAATACTAGACTAGACTGTTGTACAGTAATGCTTATATTTTTCTGGAGTAAAAATGTAAAATTTGAATCTTAAAATTTCTAAATACAGAACTGTGTGTTTAATAAAAAACTTTTCAAATTACTGCTAGGTTTGTTATTATTGACAGCCAACAACATTAATTGGTTTGACGCTATTCACTTAATTGTGTAATTGTACAATTAAGTGAGTTAAATGAGGAGTGTGATCCGTATTTAATTGGAGCACACCCTTCAGTCCCCCCTTTTAAAGAGCGATACTACCACCCCCGCATGCCAATCCAGGGGTTCTGTCCACGCGATATTGTGGAGACGAGTCAGCCAAGACAGTTCTACAACATCCAGACACTTAAGGTACTCAGGACATATCTCATCCACCCCTGGGGCCCTGCCACCGACAAGCTTTCTAACTACCTCTGTGACTGAAGCCTGGCTGATGGGCGAGTGCGTCTCTAACCTCGAAAGTCAGAGAAACCTCAGAGTTTTTGCCTCCGCAAGTAAACGAGCTACAGCCGCATCCACCAGATATTCCCAACAGACCCTCACAACAAGCTTAGGCCTGCCAGGTCTGACTGGATTCCTCCCCTGCCAGTGGAACCAGGTCATCACAGGGTGGTGATCGGTTGACAGCTCAGCCCCTCTTTTCACCCAAGTGTCAGAGACATGCACCTGGACACCAGAAGACACAACTACAAAGTCGTTAACTGACCTCCAGCCTAGGGTGTCCTGGTGCCATGTGCACCCATGGAGGCCTCTGTGCTCGAACATGGTAGACAGGGAGGCCGTACCTACTGATCACCCCAGTTCAGGTCTTGCTGTCACTGCCCACGTGGGCTTTGAAGTCCCAGAGTAGAACAATGGAGTCCCCAGTTGGAGCACCAACTAGTATCTCTCCCAAGCACTCCAAGGGGATGGGTTTGATGCAGAAAATTAAATTCATTGCTCTGTACTTGTGACAGTGGAATGACAATAAAATTGAATTATTATTATTATTATTATTAAGAAGGTCAGGAACTGCATCGATGTTGGGCCCATATGCTGAGACAACGGTGAGAGACCTGTCCCCAACCCGAAGGCATAGGGAAGCGACCCTCACATTCACTGGGGTGACCTCCAACACGTCATGAATAAGCAAGGCCACCCCAGCTCGTGGCCTCTCACCGCGGGCAACACCAAAGAAGTGGAGCGTCCAGCCTCTTTCCAGGAGACGGGATCCAGAACCCAAGCTGTGCATAGCGGTAAGCCCGACTATATCCAGCTGGTACCTCTCGACCCCCCACACAAGGTGGGGTCCCCACAGGGCCAGGAGGCTCAGTCCATTTAATACCCAGACTTTGGGGCTCTCATCCTGTTCCATCTTGGATGTGATCTGCCCCCAGCGAAGCCCATGGGTCCCTGTCGGACCTGGGCCCTATGGCCTTTGCCCCCTCAGGGACTGGGCCTCTTTGGGATTTGGCCCTTTTTGGGGTCGGGCTCCGGATGCTCTTGTCTTCCCTTCTCTGGTGGGTGTGGACATTCCTATGACTGCCGCCTTTCTGTCCCAGTTATCTGGGGTGCCTCTGGATCTTGGGCCTGGATCACCTCTTCATCGGTCTTGGGCCCTGTAGGGCATGTCTGGGGATGCCCACACCTGCAATTAAGCATATTTTCCTACTGAAGAAACTTTTAAAATCCTTTATTCACGAGCATGCCCTTGCATACAAACCACAGGAGTTTGGTTCCAGATTCCCACGGATACACACAAATACTAAACACTAAACTACAGCTACATATATATATATATACCACCCAGAATAATATTGTGTAATCAAGTTTTGCCTTTCACACACATTTTTATCAATGGGATACCCATACCCACTGCTCTTTAAGCTTTTTTTTCATATTTACTTTGGTTGTCTGTTGTCTTCTCTTAGCTGTTGTTATGTTCGCTGTTGGGCTGCTCAGTGAAACGGTGGGTAGCATTGCTGCCTTGCAGCAATAAGGTTTGGGGTTCAATTCCTGGCTTGGGGTCTTTCTGCATGGAGTTTACATGTTCTCCCTGAGTATGCGTGGATTCTCTCTTGGTATTCCAGCTTCCTCCCACAGTCCAAAAACATGATTGTTAGGTTAATTTGCTTCTCTAAATTCTCGTGTGTGAGTGAATGGTTGTTTTTCCTGCACCCTTTGCGACCCCGCTAGGGATAAGCGTGACAGAAGATGGATGAATGTTTTCTGTTCTCTCTCTGGACGGGGCCGCCTTTTACAGCTGCTTTTTGTATCTCTGCTTCTGTCTTCTTGAACCCCAGTCGGCTTCGACAGATGGCCGCTCACACTGAGCCTGGTTCTGCTGGAGGTTTCTTCCTGTTAAAAGGGAGTTTTTCCTCTCCACTGTCGCTACAAGCATGCTTAGTGTGAGGGATTGTATTTGAGTCAATGAGTCAATGCAATCAACTGGTTTTCCTTAGACAGAAAACTTTGTATCAATTTGACTGTATGATCTGGTTGAACTGTAAAGTGCCTTGAGATGACATGTGTTGTGAATTTGGCGCTATATAAATAAACTGAATTGAATTGTTCTTCTCACATCACATAATGCAAAAACATATTTCTAGGAGTTGTCTTTTTTGCATTTTTGTTTTATTTTCTCTCTTTTCATGGACAAAATAGGCTATAAGAATTAAGTGGAGGAAGAGACAGGAGTCTCTGTCTCTTTCTCCGCTTAATTCTTATTGCCTATTTTTTCTCACCTCCCTTTCCGTCTATTGTCCGTTGTATACGATTTTACCCCTAAATAATCAAGTGAGAATGCATTATTTCATTCTCTCCTATTGTTTTCCTGTTTCTCTTTTTCCATCTCTAACTAGGCCCGCATACTTCATCCGATTTCAACATTTTGGTATCAAAACGTTCAGCTTCTTCTGGAAGGTTATGCTATACATTTTGGTAATTTCAGCTATAATAATTTTTGAAATTATTACTATTACTATTATTACTATTTTTTGACCCATAGAAATGAATGGGATTCTGCCAAAATTCCACTAAAACTTCTGATATTTTGCCCTTTAACTACTTCTGCATGCTTTCAACTAGAAATGCCATTCAAATTTTAAAACGATTCTACACCCTTCGGCTATTAATGTTTAACTCAGTTTTTTGCTATTTTGTTAGTTTTGCTTCAGTGAATCTCCAGTTTTTTAAAAGATTTTTGGTTTTATATGGAAGTGAATGACAGAATCTTTGTGCTCCTAGAGAGGGCCACTCTAGCGCTTACAAACATTTTACTTTTGCAAACAACTTCTGCTTACTCGCTAAATGTTCTAAGTACCCATACACAGGGTTCCTACAGCATAAGGCAAGTTAAATTCAAGACTTTTTAAGACTTTTTAATGCTACTTGAAATAAAGATTTAAGACCAAATTCACAAGAAACACAAGAAAAACCTGCTTGTGACAACTTTACCCAAAGGTTTATTTTAACATAAACCACTCACTAATGTTTCAAATTTTGAAAAGCTTCCCATACAGGAAGAAAGAAATGACAGATATATTTTAACAATTATTTAACTGAATTCACAAACTTTGTTTTAGCAGGGAACAAAACAAATCAGTTTTAAAGACACAACATAACCAGTGCTAAGTCTTTTTTGCTGCTATTTTTCTTTGTATCGTTTTCTTAGTATGTTTGATTTGGTTATAAGTGGAGGCGTTGCAGAGACAAGGTTGGAACAAAACTGAGACTGTTTCTCGGTAACTCGATTAAGACGCTTTGTGTTTCGCGCTTCGCATGTGCGACTCCACTGCCTTAATTCCCATCGTTCTGAGCTTGAATCGCTTCTTGCACAAAATCCAGCGTGCCTCATGTATTTTCCATGGTTTTAGCCATGGAGAAAACACTTGGCTGGAGCCAATATTCTTTACATTTACACTTGCTCATATTTTCCAGACAAAAAGTTAATTGTGCATCTCCCAAATGTCCCGGCCGCAACAACGCTTTTATTGGTTCCGCTATAGGGACGGAACCAATAATGGAGAGCCATCATTTTTTTTAAAGAAAAAAAGAAAAAAAATGTCAATGTTAACGTTTTATTTAGATTACAAAAATAAATCGTAATAAAAATAATCCTATTTATGATGTTTTAAAAATTAAGACCTACGAAAGACTGATTTAAGACATTTTAATACCAGTTAAGGCCTTAGTTTTATTTTGAAGAATTCAAAGCCTTTTAAGACTTTTTAAGGACCCGCAGGAACCCTGCATACAAATTATACATCAAAACACAGGTATTTTTTACAGGTGCGTGGCTCCAGGTATTTAGAGATTCACTTCCATACAGAAAGCCCATATTCTTATCTTTAGCTACCACAGTATACATGTCAGATTGAATGATACTACTTATACTTCAGCGATAGTATCATTACTTTATTGTATGTCTTGTGCCATCTCCTTTGGGTGTGCTGTTCTTTTTACATCTCATCGGGTGATGAAGCAGACTGAAGATGTTTTATCATTATCTCCCTTTTATATCCTCTTTCTTTCATCTTTTTTCTGTTTTTCTTGTGCTGTCCTACTTACATTGCAGTGTCCATATAATCTGTAATAGTCCCTGCATAATTATAATAAAGCTATTTATATGCATAAATCAAACAGAACACTATGGTGATAGCCGTACTGCTCCACTTGTGAAAGTAAAATCTGCTGGGCTCTTTTTGGCATCAAGACAATTATTTTTCTTGCCACATGGTCAGACAAGACACAGTAAAAAAAAAAAAAAAAAAAAAAAAATGGTAACACTCATTGGTGTGGAATTTACAGTTTTCCTACAGTTTGGACTAGACCACCAAGAAGTCCAAACTCCCTTAACAGAAATTCAATGGGAGAGTTTTCAAAAATCACAGAAGAAAATCCAAAACGACACATATTTTTCGTATTGCCGCCTCTTCTCAACCATTTGATGTACAAATATGAAACTTGGTATGAAACATCTTCAGACCCTTCTAGCACTCACGTTTAAGGAATTTTTTAAAAATCATTTACGGTTTAGCCTTCTTGGCAGAAATGTTTGGGCACATGAAAGTGTTGATTCTGTGAAAAAGCCTCAGCCTCTAGCACTCATATTAAAGAAATGTTGCCATGCAGTTGGATTGTATCTATTAAAGTATTAGCTCATAGAGTGCAGTGGCATGTATTGCATTTCTAAACTTAAGAGTTTGTTGTTTTTTAATCTATAATCAGCCATGCTTCTGCCATTTGCTTCTTTCTGATTCCTCTATTTTCAGGAAGGCTTTTACTATTGCTCATTCCTAATACTTTACCAAAGTTTTTGTTTCCACGTTTAGCTTATTTCTTAAGTAATTCTCTGTTCATATTTTACATTACTTCAACTTTTCTACACTCTAATCAAGCTTCTTATGTAGCACTAAGCTGCTCATTCAATACATTATTCAACATTTAGTCAATAACCTTATCCTAAACTTTTATTTCTTCAACCAGATGAGATTCATGTTTGTCTTGCTAATTTCTTTTCTGATTCTGTTAATTTAATACATTTCCGCCTATATTTTCAACATTAGCTTAATTCTGCTCTCTTTCTGGACAGGCATTAAGCTTTTCTGTTTGTTGCCAATTCATAACATGCCCGACATGTTTCTGCTGTCGGCTTCACCTTGCTTCTGCTATTTTCCAACAAAGAAATTAAGCATTTATCTTTTCTTCTATTTCATATAATTTCAACCGGACACAAAAAACAAAAAAAGAAACACAGAATCAATATTTACTACCAAAACTCTAAGATACTTTATCTTGGTGTTGATAACAACTGAACATGTCAAATTTGTTCACTTTATTCTTTGGCAGAAAAAGCAGAGAACGATCACTAAAATAAAAGGGCGTTACAGTCACAAACACAAGGCATAGCAGCTACAGGTACAATTATTGTGTTCTGGTTGTTTCCTTTTAGTCCCACAACATATTTTTACAGATAAAGACCAAAGACCTATGTGTTCTATGAACAGATGTGTTATCACCAAAACAGAACAGGCTTGATGTAAAGACCTGTAACAAAAGTCTGCTGTGTTGACAGAGATGGGAATCAGAATTAGTCTTGTTTTCTAAATCATTCTCGATATAACATGTGTACTTTAGTTCAGTGTGTGTACACAAAATCTGGTTTACCTCTTTTGCAGTATCTTTAAGAAATAAAGTTCCATATTCTGCAAATAGAGAGTGGTAAACTCCATCTTCTCCAGCATTTCCAGGGCAGTTGAAGCACAGAATAGTGCAGACACAGAGTTCACTGATGTCCTTCAGATATAGTATATCCCTTTTGTTATTTCAAAAACGAATACATCTTTACAGGTATATGATTCATCAAATGGTACAGTGTCACACATATCTGTGTTATATGTAGTATTATAATAAAGCTGGGTTAGTCCCAAAACCGTGTTTGCATTTCAGCTTGTTTTACCACATGTTGTACAAATGTACATACTGTCTCCAGACTGCAGAAGGCTCCCCACTTGTTTGGATTTAGTCTGTTTTGATACAGTAATGAAAAGGAAAACTGTTCATGTTTAGGCAAAGGAATAATAGCAAAGGTCAATTTTCTTCTGGTTCTTCCATCTGTTTAAAGGGTCCTTAGCAAGTTTCCCGGTAATATTTAATATCTGCAGATGCAATGGAGGAACAACAACAGAATGCTGAAGGCACCCTGAAGCATTTGGCTGGGAGTTGGGGCCAAGTTTGGGAGACTGTTGGAGGGAAGAGTGCCATGGCCAACCAGGAGTTTGTTTCCCAGAGCCTGAAATGGAGAAAAAAGTATTTACACTGCTGTGCTAAAGACCAAGTTCACATGTTCTACTAGTTGATAATGTCAAATTTGAAGAGTGTGTTTTGAAATAAAAAAATATAACCTTTAAATTCTGTACTTTTTTACTACTTAAAAACAGAGATGGGAAGTAACGAAGTACAAATACTTCGTTACTGTACCAAGTAGATTTTTCTGATATTTTTACTTTACTTTACTACTTATTTTTATGGCGACTTTTTACTTCTACTCCTTACATTTCTACACAAATATCTGTACTTTCTACTCGTTACATTTTAAAAAATGATCTCGTTACTTTAGTTTTGAATCATTTCAGTGGAGTTACCGTTATTATTTTTCACGTCATCAATACCAAATTCAATCTAATTGGATGGGAATCTACGTTGCATTTGACGCACCACTACAAGATGAATCGACAGATTCGGTGGTATTCATTCGCGGCAAATCATTGCAGCTTGGCGGCGGTGGCGTTAGCATAGTAGCATGGACGACGAGATGATTGAAAATGAACACAACGGAGATCTAGTTCTATTGGCAGACATCCATTTAAAATGTAGGCAACGGCATGAAAAAAGTGGTTTCTACTTTTACTTTTATACTTTAAGTAAATTTACAAGCCTGTACTTTGTTACTTTTACTTGAGTAAAGAAGTTTAATCAGTACTACCACTTTTACCAGAGTATTTTTTAACACAAGTATCTGTACTTTTACTCAAGTACGGAAAGTGAGTACTTTTGCCATCTCAGCTTAAAAATAATAATGATCATGTGATCGAATGGCAGCCTTTAGTGGGGAAAAAGTATTCAACTATTCACCGTAGTTAAATAAACAGAGATTGATGGATTTCACTCAGTGAACATTTATTCATATCTTTGCAATGAGAGAACAGTTCATCATACAGCCACTATGGCACAGCATTCAGCCCTGTTCTGCCTGAGCAGCGTCCGTTCCCCCTTACTTACGTACAACAATGAAGTCAAAACAAATGTTATGGGAAGAAGCTATGTCTGGTCTACAAATACCCATCACCAGAGAATGGTATGGCCTTGAAGGGGAAACAGACTGAGTGAAAACTTTTATAGTGAGTAAATAGGATAAATTAATATATAATAGAAGAGAAATCTAAATTTTCTCACAACAAGGCCATAATCAGCTAACTTGATCAGCTCTGACCATTGACAGGCCATCACAATCTTAAAGGTTAGGACACATATTTACAAAGATTCACAGGACAGAAGCGAGCAAGGGAGAGGCCTGTAAGGAGTTGTTGTTCAAATTTTAAGGCCAAGTCAACAGGTTTCTCAAAATCCTCTACTTCAGCCTCAATAATTGTATGTTATGTTGTATGGATGTTATATGTGTTCAGTTCTTACCTTCCATATTAACAAGAAAAATTGAGGTATTCACCTATTTTTCTAACAAAATGGGATGATCAAAAAATGTCAAATGCTGCACTAAGGTCTAAAATATTATATGCATTATGCTTTTTCCACAGTCTTCTTTAAACGGATGTCATTTAACACATTGAAACTGTAGTCTATATACTGTGGTGAGCACAGAAGCCCAACTAAAAGGCATCAAAGCTGCTGGTCATTGTTAGGAGGATGTTAAGCTGCTGAAACAAAGATTTTTTCAGTAATTTTACTGATGAAGGGGAGGTTTGAGATGGGCCTGTAGCAGACATCCCAAGTTCCAAAAACTGATTTCCGGGAGATTATAAGAGATTAGTTCTGTAAGCACTCCAGTGGAAGTTGCTGCTGCCATAATGGATCTTGAGATCTTTTGCTGAGCCGTGTTGCGCATCAACCATTGACTTTGCATGTAAACTAGCCGCTTTTGTTACCATAGGCGTGAACGTAGCATAATTTCTGCATCTTTGGAGCTTTTTTGGTGAGTTTTAAAGGAAACATACATACCTGTGTAGGTATTACTTTTTCCAGAATGTTCCTTATAGTTTCAATGGAATGTGGCTGAGAAGTGCTGCTTTGATCGTCTTCTCTGTTGTTGCTTGTTGTACTGAGCAGTGTTTGCTGCTCCAATTCTTTCCCAAACATCTTCAGAGAATTTTCTGAAACAAACATGTTATAAAATGTTATTAGAGTTGGACAGTTCACAGTCTTACTAATTTTCTGTTTGTTTTAAACTCTGTTATATAAATCACCTCCAATTTTTCATACATTTAGTTTCAAACCTTCAGTTTGACAAAACTATTTTTAAAAGGGGAGATTATGTACAAAAACAGTCAATGCTCAGTTTTCCTTGAAACAAGCACATTAACTCAACTAGCATTTTAAGAGAAAAAAATATTATCTCCTATAGGTCCACAAGAAGCACATTAATTATTTAAACCTTAGGTCATGAGGGGCAAAACAGGCAAAGGGTCAGGATGGAAAATAGAGGAGATGAAGCACAACAGAAAATGGAAAGAAGTACATTATCATTTCAATAATAAGTCTGTTCATGAAACTAACATAAAGCAATCTCCTAAAGTTACTTTAAAATTACATTGTTTGCACCATGATTGGTGTACGTAACTTTTCGTTATCTAGCTCATGACCTACTACACCTAAACAACATATAAAATCTGTGATTTACAATTATAATCCTCTACGATTGAACTACCTCATTTTATTAAACATTTTGAGCACTCACGCATTTCCACAGTCCAAGATATTAATTCTTAGGTTGTCCACACTGTGTTAAGGTCATTCTGTATCTAATTTACAGAGTATATCTATATAAGCTTGGTTTTGTTACAGTGGCACTATGTATGTTTGACCCAATAATTACCTTCATTTTAGTTAAAATAACTTTCAGACCAGAAACAGAGTGTAGGCTTCCCTTCTCAAACACATGCCTATTTCATCTGGAAAGGTTTAGTCTGTCACTTAGTCATGTGATCCAGAGCACCACCTTTAGCACAAGAGCTAACCCTGAGAGAGAGATGAGACAGATTGTTTGTTTTTTGATGTAGGATTTAATATAGAGAGGTGAATATGGCCTTATCTTTACAAGTAACTCTGTGACTTTTCAATCCACAGATCAAAAGTGGTCTGCTACCAGATTCCAATTATTTGCAACAGTTTAGGTAATGCCAGTTGCTTTTAGAGGGGATAAACATGGAAATTACAACTGTAGCTTGCTTCAAATCCATGTTTGATCTTTTTATTACAAATAAAGGGGTTCTAGATTCATTCGTCCAGAATCTAGAAAGTCCAAAATGTCCAGTGTTGAACGATTATGAATTTACCTAGATAATATTCGTATAGAATGCACATAAAATACACAAAGAGATTGATAACTATTTTAGAAAAATATAAAATACATTACAGAAATGTGGAGGTAAAATCAGAGATTTTATATCCCCCCATCAGTTACAATGATTGTGATTCTTTTTATTAAATAGTAAAATATATAAATTTTGTGTTTAACTTTCTCTTGTTTTGAAGAAAGTGATGTAGCATCTGTATGTTGTTAACTGCTTTATAAAAACTATGCATTTCTTTGTCAATTAAAGATTTTTAAGTGACCAAAATTTAATGATTTAGCAGTTTAGTGTTTTTCTTCATTTGCTTTTATCTCACTCTTTGTGATTAGTCTATTGACAGTAGTCAGGTAGAAATATTGGGACAAATAGACCTGTCAGTTAGTGAACACATAATATTCAGAACATGCATTAATTATAAATGGACTAAGAACAACTGGACAAATCTAATTCCAATATACATATCCATAGCACAGTCTTACATTTTTTTTTTCTAAATCTTAAGCATAAATTAATGTAGGGGTTCTCACTGTTACCAAAATGTACCACAACTTGCACCTTGTTCAGATATTCAACCATAACTATTATGCAATAACATAATGCATAACAGAAATGCAAATATTCCAAAAATGATTTACATAACTTGAGCCATTTAAATCCAAGTGTACAAACCAAACAAGGAGGACTCCACTCACAATACACATACTAAATTAAACACAGCAGCAGTAGTAAGATCCCAGATAACAGTCAAATTTCTGACTGGCTCCCTCCAGTTTTTTGGCAATTGGTCCTCAATTTCCTGAGTTAGTTTGCAGCATGAGTCTCTCACACAACTTGTAAGATTGTGCAGCTGCCTTAAAACATGTTGACTTGAAAGAAAATTGGAACTACGACCTAAAATAAATCTTTTTTTACTTCTTAATTGCTGGAGTCTTGTACCCAAGTATTTTCCAGTTATGCAAAGTCTGGCGTCAGTGCATTTTGCCAGAACAAAGAAGCCACAGTTCTTTTGTGAAAAACTAAAGTGTATTTTTGAATTTGTTTTTGTTGTTTTGGTTTTTTGTGGAACAATTAAAATTTCTCTTTTTTTGGATGACGTTGACAACATACCTAAGTTTTTGTGTAATACAGCAGTGATATGCAGTACCTCTATCATCCGAACTGCATGATGAGACATTGCCCTTTAGTTTATGGTTTAATAATTGCCAAATAATCTGTTGATTTGTCAAAGCAACTGTACATTCCAATTATATTTAGTTTTCTGCACTGTGGGCTGCCACTGAACACTGTGGGATTAAGACCAGGGAACTTGCAGAATGCAAGACCCCCTGCCCTAACCACCAGGCCATCACTCCCCCACTTGTATGAGTAATGACTGTATCACTAGGAGCAAATTAAGAAAGGTAGTCAAATTACATCTGTAACATAAAAAATGTTCAACCGTTCAAATTGACATTGCACAGTTAACTCACAGAAGCCCACATGTAGGATGTCTTTGATTACAGGGCACTCACTGGAATCAAGACACATGAACTATGTGAGACTCCCAAAGGCTAACTGAGCTAATGGAATAGTTATAGTTTGGATTGCAACATAAAGGAAAAAAAGCAACCCACAAAGATATATTACAAGACCATATCATATTTGTTCCTTTAAGAATTACATTTAACATTAGATATGCTTCGCCAAATCTGTTTTTCCTTTTTGTCTGTACTACACGTTTTTCTTCCATTGGAGCCTCCTGTCAATCAGAAACCAAACACGTTTTTCTATAAATTTCTGCAGCCACAAAATACTCTGTGATTATACCATTGGGTCTATTTCTGTTGTTCCTGTTTTAGTTTATCCACATAATTCAATGTAATTAGTAAATACAGTTTTAATTTTTAATTCAAAATCAAATAGTCGCATGCAGCATGTATTTTAGTAAAGTTTTACTATTGTTATTAAATGTTACTATGTGTGTATATCGCTTTTTGATCCTACTCCACTTGCTGGAAATTCTTACATGGAATACAAAAAAACACAAGCTTTATCCATTTATGCGAAAGAAGTGTAAATCCTTCTTCTTACACATAAAGCCCTAGATAATAAAGCTCAATTTCATATTAGAGAGCTAAAAACAAACAGGAAGAACAATAATGCATCTAACACAGAGGAGAGCACAGAGACTCAAAAACATTGTAATTCCATAATGTATGTGTCAGGGATTTCTTAGAAACTCAGAAGGATTTTCTCAAAGCAAAACATTGCGTTGAATTTCAAACCCAACAACATGCTCAGACAAAAACTGGTTCATCCTAAAGACAGAACAACCAAACCAAAGCTGAGCAGCCTTGTTTATACAATCCACAAAAAACAATACACAAAAATAATCCATGTCTGTCAAGTCTTCGGATCCTTAGGAAGACAGTGAAAATGTTCCCCTTTCTCCGTGCAGCCTGGAACACTGCATTTACACCCATGGTTCTGGCTCACTTTCAATAGAGAAACTGCCTGCTTTGTAATTCTTGTAGAAGTAAACCCAACTGTAGGCTAAACAGCGATTTCGGGGTGTGACAAAATTACAGGCCAGAACCAAATAAGGCAACATCCCTGAATTGATGTCCTGGGCTTTATTGGATTCACCCGTTTTATGGAGTAAGTTTAGAATTGTGAGATTTGCATAGAAAGGAGGTGTCGAAGGGGTTTGAACTTCTCTGTAAGTCCATTTCACACACTGAACTATCGTTATTCATCTATGACAATGTAAACTCGGTTTTGCATCCAATGACCCCTTTAATAAAAAGGATCAAAATCAGAGAAGTCAGAAATGCATTATGTGTACAGCTTCTTGAGGTAATCACAGTTTGCTTTGATAGCAGCTGTTGGAAATTTTGCCCATTTTATTGGAAAATACCTCAAGCTCATTTTAATTGGGAAGAAGAAACTTGTGACAGTAATTTCAAGCCTTTTTACATAGCACTTCTAACAGGTGTTTTTACCAGTAGCTTTTTATGTGTTGTAATTTTTTATGTGAATCTTGAAGTGTGTTTTGTATTTTAGCACAAAAAACAGTAGTCCTGCTACGATGCCGACAGGGAAGCCTCAGGCTTAATAGTTTTGAATTAACAACCCCCCTAGCCTCCTACCATTTGCAAATGGAGCCATGACCTGCTAGATTAGATATTCAACAATACTCCTTACCCCTCTTTCACAAAGACTTATTCATCCATGTGTCCTCTGTTCCATCACAACAGAAGAATTCCTGGTCAGTATGGTAATTATTACTGACACTCTTGCATTGCAGCGTGAGGAACAGCTCCCCTGTCACCCATCAGATTTATGGATCAAGTCTATTTGTGATGAATTAATGAGAAAAAAATCATCAATTGCTAAAAAAACAGCAGAGCTGTACGAGTAAATTTCAAAATAAGAGGGGATGCAAGGATGGGTCCTGCGCTCATCGAGTGAGGACTTCTCCACAGTGACTTTTTGCAGTGGATGACGGAGGGGACATGTGACGTGGGTATGCAACTAGGGGGAGGGGTATGCTTGCACGCTTTATTCAGAATTCAACTTGTCGAACAAGTTTCAGTCATAATCACAATGTTTTTTTGTTTTTTTCAATAGAACCTTAGGAACGTTAATTCAGCCTGCTTATTAGATGCAGCAAACACTGACTCCCTAAATAAACTGAACAACTTCTTTGGAAGGCTTGGGTGCGGATGCTTTTCCTGGACTTCAGTTCAGCTTTCAACACCATCATCCCACAGCATCTGATGGGCAAACTGGAACAGCTGGGCTTCAATACACCCCTCTGCAATTGGCTGCTAGACTTCCTCACCAACAGACCTCAGTCAGTCCGGATTGGACAGAACACCTCTGATGTCATCCCCCTAAGCACAGGCTTCCCTCAGGGCTGCGTCCTGAGCCCCCTGCTGTTCACCCTGATGACACATGACTGCGTCACCAGGTTCACCTCCAATCACATCATAAAATTTGCAGACGACACCACGGTGGTGGGCCTCTTCAGTGACGACAACGACCAGAACTACAGAGAGGAGGTGGAGCAGCTGGTGGACTGGTGAAAAGATAACAGCCTGATCCTGAACATGGAGAAGATGAAGGAGATAATCTTGGACTTCAGGAAGAACCCACCTAACAACGTTCCACTGGTCATCAACAGCTCAGCTCTAGAGGTAGTCAACATCACCAAATTCCTGGGGGTTCACATCACAGACACTCTCACCTGGAATGTAAACACCAACTCACTGGTCAAAAGGGCACAGAAGTGCATGTACTTCTTGCGGAGGATGAGGAGAGCCCACCTGCCCCCACCCATCCTCACCACCTTCTACAGAAGCACCATAGAGAGCGTTCTGACCAGCTGTCTCACTGTGTGGGGTGGAGGCTGCAGCGCCTCAGACTGGAAGAAAGTGAGGAGAGTGGTGAGAACAGCAGAAAGGATCATCGGTGCTCCTCTTCCCTCCATTAAAACCATTTCATTCCAGCACTGCGTGTTCCAAGCCCGTAACATCATAAATGACCCCTCACACACCATGGACTGTTCTCCCTGCTGCCCTCTGGTAAGAGACTTCGAAGCATCCAATGCAGGTTTGATTCAATTATTTTTTCTATTTATTTCTTAAGCATTTTATTTATTTACTTTTAAGTATTTTATTGCATTGTATTTATTTATTAGTAAATGTGAAATATAAATTAACCTGTACTAATCTGACTGCCTCTGTAGCAAGTTCTCCGAAGACCTACTGACTGTGTATGCTATTTTATTAATCAATGTATCTACTTTCATAACTGTTGGCTCACATATCAAAAGGGCGCCTTAAAGCATTACTGGTAACTTGACAACCTAACTTTGAAAGAATGCAGTATTAGATTACAAAAATCCAGTGTTTTTTTTTTGTCTCAAACAGATGTTCACCATCTTAAAGTCTGAATCTAAGAGTGTTGTGCAGTGCATTTCCAGTCTGTGAGTTAACACAACGGTCTATGAGTAGCTTAGATAAGTTTACATGATCTTTGACTGTTCAGCAAGAAGACCATTCTCTTTGGCACAGTCAATGAGTTTGGCCTGGTGCTTCTCTTATCAGCCAAACAAAATTTGGACCAACACCATTTCAGTACTCGGGTATCTTGTAGATATAGGATTTTTTAATTCTTGTTATAGTTCAAGTGCCTGGGTGCTATGTAGTGTGCTATTATAATAACATTAAATCTAAGCTTATTCATCTGGCGTTTTCAGTGTCTTGTACTACACTGAAGGTCTATGTGCCCAGACAGTTGGACTGTCAGAATTCTGTGTATAATATACAGTGTGGTTGAAAATGGGTATACCCAGAAAAAGAACCCAAACATAGTCACTGACTACAACGGTATGAGGAACAGTGTGGATGTGATGGAACAGATGGTGCAAGAGTACACCGTGCTCTCAGTGGCACAGTGAGGCTAGGTGCTGGGTTTTACAACATGACTGACATGGCTGAGCTGAATTCACATGTGCTTTATCAGGCATGCACTGGGGTGCATGAGGCACTTCCTGGTGGAGCTTGTCAGTGAGCTTGCTCAGTTGCATTTGGGAGCCAAGAATGCAAAAAAAAGACAAACTCCTCTTGTGACAACATGTCACAACTGGCCAACGAAAAAGGGCAATGTGCTAACTTAACAGTCTGTGCTTACCTCAACAAATACATGTGGTAAATGCAGAAAGGAGGTGGAGTGGCAGTGCCAACTATATTCAGAAATTATAGAAGGAAGAAGTAATGACACACAAGACAATCACACCAACAAGGACATGCCACCACCTTTTGCCATCTTATTGCATTTGGCATTTTTAATTTACCTTTCTTTTAAGGAGTAGTTCAGGTTTTTGGACATGAAATTGTGTAAAACGTTCAACGTCTGTAGCTGAGATGCAACAGTGTCTCTACCATCACTTAACCTCCTGCTATGAGAAAAAGCCGGTGCTCTCGGACGCACGAGAAAAAAGTAGTTCCAGTACTGTATGGAAGCACAGTTAATCAAAGGTATTTCTAAGATATAAACTATGCAAGTGTTTTGTCAGACTATTTCAATTATTTTAAAATTTCCTGTTACTATGTCAGACCTTGATAATAATTCCCGCTGCCGTGTACATGCAGAAGACAGTTCGTAAGAACAGAAATAGAAATTAAAAAGCTCATCAACACCCCGAATAGTTAAAAGTTGTTTACAAAAGTAAACTATTTGGCCAATATTAGTGATGGACAACATGTACAAGCCCGATATATTGTATACATTGTTTATATGTAACTACAGTACCACCTTTCAAATTAAAATGTAAGATATAGAAAAAAGAATTGACAAATGATTAAGCGAGAATGCTCTTAAGAGGTTTTTGGGAAGCCAACAGTTTTGTTCAGTTTTCAAAAAAAAAAAAGCACTGAGTCACTGAGTAAATCCATGTCCTTAATGTTGAGGTGAATCCAACAACCAGCAGACAGATCAGAAAAGCACACTGGGAAAAGATAGTGCCAGACCAGAGAACAGAAGGCAGCAGCTGACTACTGTCTGCACTTGAGGTATGGGAGGATGACAGAACAGTCCTTCTAGGATTAAAATAAAATTGATTTTTTCAAATTCAACCAAAAAGCTCTTAAGAGTATTCCCCACTTTGTTCTTTCACAACATTATTTTTATCTATCTTTGATCTTTGATTTAAAAAGCATGTCTACTTGTTTATAACAGCTGAGATAAGAGGTAGTGTGGAGAGTTCACTTTTGTAAACAACTTTTAAGTATTCGGTGTGGTGATGAGCTGTTTAATTTATTTCTCTTTGCAACAACTGTCTTTCACACCTACGCGTGGAGTAATAGCAGCCAAAACATAGTCCTAATTGAAATCAAGGTCTGACATAGGTTTGAGATGTTTTAAAATGCTTAAATAGTGTAGCAAAACAGATGCATCGTTTTTCTAGCATAAAAACCTTTGATTAACAGCGCTCCTGTACAGTTCAGAACTACTTTTTCTCTGTTGCGTTGCCTTCTGTTTCTCATAGCAAGAGTCTCTGTGCTGGTAGGGACACTATTAGATCTCAACTATAGCCTGTGAACGTTTCTCACAACTTCATGTCAGCAAAACCTGAACTATATCTTTAAAAATTCTGCCCCAAATAAGATACTACCACATTGTAATGGAAACTTCATTAATCTGAATTGAACCAACTCAATCTGTCTCAACCTGAATAGATAAATTACCAAGGAAAAGGAGGCATTAGAAAGGCCATATGGCTGTGCTTTGGGACTAAGTGCATGAATATTGTTTTTGGATTGCTGTCAAATAAAACATTTCTACCACAATCTGAAATAGACCATATATATGTCCTATTCTATTGTTTTTATTGCTTTCTTTTGCTTTGGTGGCTAACGCTTTATTCTGATTTTTTTCAAACGTCAGGATCTGACCCAGCATGGATAAAGACATATAGAACTGATTTAAAGCACTTTCTAGAAAAGGCAACAAATCATGAACAATCTGGGATTCACATGGAAAATAATACAATATAGTGTACTTTTTCTAGGTGTATGTTAATTTGCATAGTTGCTCTTAAATAAGCACATTCTCAGAAAATAAATAGTTTTTATATATTAAAAATATATAAAGCTGACAAATAGCTTCTCCATCATGAACTGGTGCATAATCCTTTTTTTTTTAGGTATTTGATCATTCAAAAAAAAGATTTTACTTCACAAAGCCTCAGAAGGGCAATATTTATGTACAAAAAGTAAACTTGTACATGAAATTATGTTGTCATAAAGTGTTTTTATAATGTTATAATGTTACATATATTCTTAGAAATATACTGGTTTTATTGGTTTGATTGGTGTTTGATATACGTACTGTATATTTAGAATTTATAGCCCCTAAACTTATAATTTAAATTTATAGCCACTAAACCACATGTGTCTCGAGATGAAGTTGAGCAGTTTGAGAAGTGCCCTCAAGATGCCAGACACATCACCAAGAAAAGGCAAATGGTATTAGTTGCTTTACTTGAAAAAAGAGATTGGACATTTGTAGAAATCCTGATCAATATGTCAGTGTTGGCTATGAATCTACTTCTAGGAGCCAGCCCAGTTACTTTTGGCTGAAAGGGTATGCACATGATACTGTACGGATTTACATTTTCTAAAGGTTTTACCACCTTCTGTCCTTTTCTTTTCATTTTACAGCTTCAAGTCTTTTTTGTGTTAGTCTATTACATTTCCACTGAAAACATGTTGTCATTTGTAGTTGAAATAGACTGCTGTGGACTCACGGAGACAGCTGTTGTCTGTGAAAAGTCCCAGGAAGTGATCACATTCATCCCTCGCCTCCCCAGACGATGAGCAGGAGCACCATGGAGCCACGTTGGATGTAGAGTTGTCGACATAGTTGGGAGTAATTGTACTTCCTGCAGACGGACAGACAGCACTAGTGGTCGATTAAAATTAAATATTCATTATTGGTTGAATTGTTACACTACATTCATACTGCTTTTTTTTTTAAAAACATTAATGGATATTGTATTTCCTGTTGTTCTTTTATGAGGATATAATGACACAGTATTATTAGAGGTAAGAGAGTCTTTTCACTGATCTACTACTCTGTTTCTATCATTTTACATCTAGGAACTTTTCTCATCAGCATGGTGATTGTGGAATTATAAGTGCTTTCATAAATACAAGACAGGGTTTAAAATGCTTTGAGAGTGTCCATTGAATGTCCTTGAAATGCATTACGTTAAATCTAGCATGGAAAATAAGCCATTAAAAAAAAAAAAGCCAAATAACCATTATTTTTCTATTAGCAAATACATACACTGCACCTTACATTATATAGAAGGCATGTCTTATTTGTTTTGCACTAAGAGAGGTTTTCAGGTTAAGTTTTTTTTACTGTCTTGCTTAGTAAGGTCTCCCACTCAATCCTATTGTGTTTTGTGCACGCTATTTTCCCTTCAACCTGGCTTTCACTGAGTCCTGTCTGTTTGTCCTATGTTTCAAACAGCATATAGAGTATATCCCCATTTTGTCATGCAGCAGCATATTTGGTTTTGTTTGCACATGTTTTCCTTCTCTGACTAACATCTTAGATGTCTGCCCACCTATAAGCCCTGTGTAGGCGCTGAGACACGCTCCATAGTTCTCCTGCTTGCAGCCATTGGCAGATGTTTCTGATGGTTCGCAATCAAACTTAAACTGTGCCAGACGAGACCTGCAAAAGAACATGATGGGTGCAAGTTAGCAGAATAATGACAGAAATTTGTGAAGTTTCAAGCAGAACCTTTAGCTTTTTTTCATTAATTATTTCTGTTCTAACTTTAATTAACATGACATGAAAGATATATAGTTTTACATGCTAAAGAGACTTAAACTACTGAAATGCAGACATAATGTGATGGGGAGAATAATATATTTCATACCCCAGACCTGGGATCATTAGTAAAGCCCTGTGAGTGTAATGGGGCTGAAGAAAAATAATGGCCATGCACAGGAGATAGCAATGAGCAATAACTCTGATCCATCTGCTTCTCAGTCGGCACTAAATATTTAACAGGTTATTTAAACAGTCTCTCACTGGGGTGTTTAATGCAATGGTGGCAAAAAAGCTTTAAAGTAAAACAGGTGTCCTTTTGGCTGATTTAATTACAGTTTATTCATTTATTGTTTACTAAAACAGCTGTGAACTGCAATTCTATTAACAGTCTTAAAAATATGGCAAATAATAAAATGCATCAACTTTGCTATGTTCTAACCTGCATACATAGTCTGCATGACAATTCTTCATCTGTATAATGCAATTGGGTTTTTCCCCATTTTCATAGGAACAGCTTGGTACAATGGTCTGCCTTCGACGCTCTGCACATGCAGTGTCTGTACAAGGGCAGAAAAGCAGTTCGTGTGTGTAGTCGACAGGTACTCGGTCAAAGAACTTGCGCAGGGCCTTGTTGCATTTAGGCCGGTTGCACAAGCCTGATTTGGAAGTAGGTTTGATGCAAGTGGAGACGTATTCAGTGCGCAGCTTCTGGCACAATTCGTCCACGTTGCAAGCCTTGGCTGCATCCAGGCAGCGATTCACAGTTTTCATGCCAACTTCCGAGTCTGTGGATGAAAGGATGCACAGAGTCAATAAGTCAGATGAAAAGTATTAGCATTCTGTAAAATAATTGCTTATTCAAATAAGTATGACCTGTGGAGGATACTTGTAATATTCATTATTTATGTTGTTGTTTCTTTGACCTTAATATTTTTTCCGAGCATGTTAATTAAAATAGCCAAACCCACAGCCATTCATGAATTCTTGGAAACAAATCTGATCAACTGGTTCTCAGAAATGTACACAAAGTGGGCAATGTGTTAAATTTTGTCACTTAGGATTGGGACCATAAAATAATCATTCAAAATGTTTTATCTACATTGCACAACAGCTATGGGTAGAATAAGAGTATGTAGCATTCTGGTTACGAACATGCACACCCTAACATAAACTTTAGTGAAGTAACTTTTAATAACTTTTAACACAATTCCTTCCTTTTTGAGCCCATAACTAACATTAATCTAAAATAAAGTTCACCATTCTTACAGATTTTCCTCATCATTTCACAATACTTGCATTTTTAATTACTAAAGCCATAGTTTGCAGAGAAGCTGAAAGGGAACTAACATGTCTTCTACAAAGGTATTAGAAGAAATGCAAAGAAAGTTCAACATTATTTATATAACATGGCATAGTTAAGACATTCATCAATCATCAAGAAAAGTGAAAGATGACATAGTTATCACAAAACTCTAAATTTAATTTCTCCAAATGTATATCACAAAAGACAGAAGCTAACCACGTTGGTTGACTAGAATGGCAAAAACGGCAAAGAAGCTTTTTTATCCCATTTTATTTGAAATCATCACAATATTTACAACGTCTAACTGGAGGAATGTGGACAAGGGATTGGAAATAATGTATTGTCAATATATTTGCAAACGTTTAAATGGGAGAATTAATCCCAAATTTGATTTAACCAAATATTGTAGCTTTTTTTCCTTATTACACCATTTTTCATTCTTTTATTCTTACTTTTGAAAAGACTCATCACACTTACCTTTTGGTAAGCTTTTCAGCCACTTGGAAAACATCTTACTACTGTGAATAACACCTTGTCAAACAACATATATTAGATAAATAAAAAAGGGCCTCTACCTATATAGCACCCTTTCAAGTCAAATGACATCAAAGCCCTTTATACTCCATTAAGTCATTCATCTATTCAAGCGCACACTGATGGTGGCAAGCTGCACCAGGGTTGACTGGCAGAAGTGAGGCTGCGTTACACAAGTGATACCACACCCTCTGACCACCATTAGTAGGCAATGCAGCTGAAGAGACTTGCCCAAGGACACAACTGACCCATGGGTTCCCCTCATGGGGGAAACTGTTCAGATGTAGCGCTGTTCAACTGCAGTGTGGCTTTTAACAGACACCATCCTCCACTGAGAGCTTTTTCATGCTGGAGCATCTCTATAAGGTTGCACTCTGATCACGTTTGCATCAGCCTGCTATAGTAGTGTGCTTATAGGCTTTGAATCAAACAATAAACCAGTAAGGTGTTTATTTTACCAGTTCTATCTGTTCCTGCTATTACACTAATCATCATTGATTGATTGATTGACTTTATGTCACAGAGAAGAAATTTACTCAATACAACAGCTCGAAAAGTCCAAGGAGAAGAAGAAGGTTTAAAAGGAAGAAAAAGGTGCTTGGGATATATACAGTATATATTATATAGGTTTTTTTATTACATCATGAGTGAGTCAGAAAACATTTTTCCAGTTTGATTTAATGGTCATATTCATCACACCTGTCATTCAAGTACATCAATTTAAACATTTTGATATTTGAAAATATTTTTTTATCAAATCAAAGTCCTGGAAATGCGATCCAAAGTCTGCACATGTAATCTTTTTGTAAACTCGACCAGATCTGCTTTGCTTTTCATCAACCGACTTCCTGGCTGAACAATCCTCTTTGCTCCAAGTGGAACTGAAGCAACAAGAAGCTGAAACTGAAAAGCCAGCTATTTTAGAAGAGTGGCCACCAAGCCGGTGCTTCAGAGATGCCTCACTTGGACTACAATTGCAGTGATCCACTGTGACAGCCCTGAGGAACGACACCTTCAGTGGAACCTCTAGGTAAGACTGAAGGCCTGAACACACCGCTTTTTTCCATGTCACACTGACCGCGAATACGCTCCAACTAGGCAGAGTGGGCAGATCTGAGAAGACTTTTTTCACTTCTGCATCTGTGCTATACACAAATTCAAACAATTTTCCACATTTGACTTAGACAGATTATGAAAAGTTTTTGTTTTTTTTTGTTTTTTTAAACACTGGCACACCTATAAAGCAAAGCAAGTCTGTGCAGCATCTCAAACCAGAACAGATAGAGAATGTTTCTTTGCCTATATTAAAAACATAACAAGATCAACGTCTAAAGAAAAGAAAAACACGGCAATATATGCAGTGGGATGGTTTATATTCTAACTGAGGCAGTGAGAGATGATTCTCAGAGAGAGCTCTGGGAGGTTTATCACTTTTTAGTTTTTTTCATAAAGAGGTGAGAAAGATACGCTGCGCTTAATTACTGTACCTGCTCTTTCTGCCCCTTGTTATTTTGTTTTTTGTGATTACTATTTTGCTATTTTTTTCTCCTTCTAAGGTTATTTTATTGTTTTTTTTTTCGAGGAGATTGATCAACTGAGCTTTCTGTCGGATCTGATGCAAAATCAGATTCGGTGTGTTGTAGCCTTGAGACAAAGGAGCTGAAATTCAAACCCATGACAGTCAGTTTACAGGACCAACACCGACCTCCACCCTCACTGTTGCCATCTGAACAGATGGAAGATAACTCACATTAAGTAAGAAAGGCAATAGCTCTAAGGTTGATCCTTTAGGAAAACCCATTGAAAAACTGATAGCTGCTGATTTACATGACTGAAGTCTGACCATTTGCAAGCTATCAGTGAGATAATAAAGACTTCAAGTGCTACTTGGTTAAAAATACAGCAGCCCATTTTATAAGCAGGATTTTATGACTGGTAAAGGCTTTGGGACCCTGGAACGCAACACAACAACACAACCTCAATCCAAGTGAACTCTGATGCTTTCTGCAAACAAGCACATAGAATTCTTAGTTGAGTTATTGGCTCTAAACTATATATGGTGAAACTTAGACACTGTGGGCAATAAACTTTGAAAGGACTAATTACCTAATAGAATCTTAAAAATCTCATCCAGTCTCATCCATTTATCTTTAGTATCTTTATCTTTATTTTTTTCCCACAGATCTACATAAAAATTGGGTCAGATAACTATACAGGGTATATACAGGAATGAATAACTCTCACTTAATGCTTTAATTTTGATATACTGTATATACAGTGCTTGCTTGTTTATTCTTAATGCACCTTTTCCTCCTTGTTTGCACCTTCTTTAATTACTATGTCAATATGTGACCAGTGAATTTCTCCGCTGTGAGATCAATAAAGCTCATCTAATCTAATCTTTTAATGCTCTTATAAATAATTTTAATGCCAACAACAGGTACGCTTTAGTTGAAATGGGCCTTTTTCCCCAAATCTCTAGCTTTTTCCGAACATACGGCTTTGCGATCAACCGGAAGAAGTTCCCCACAAATATATCGTGATATGATATGTTTGACGAAATTGTTTTTATAAACTATTTCTTTTTGGGAAAGCATTTAGAATGCCACAATAAACACATTTGGTGAATTTTAATGCCAATTAAGAACTTAATTTAAAAAATAATAATTTAATGACATTTAATTGTCAACAATGGGTGGTGAGGTTGCTTGAGGACCCAGATGCAGAGACAAGTGAAGCAGGGATGAGTTTTGAGAGGTTTAATTGTTGACCAAAAAGCAGCAGAGGCAGAAATCCAGAAATCCAACTCAAAATATAAAACAAACCAAAATCATGGAGACATCAGGGTAAAGACGAGTCTGAGGAGCCAGGGAGAGACGAGCAGAGTAGACAACACAGCAACAAGAAGGAACCAGCACTGAGAGACTGCAGAGGTGGAGTATTTAAGGACAACCAAACAAAAGGATGGACTAACGAGCTGAATGGGGAGCAGGTGTGGGTGGAACTGGCAAGAGGGAATCCAAGGGAAAAGAAAACAATCACAAGGGGGCAACAGAGAGTAACTAAAGAATGCTTGAAGATAATGGAAAATAACAAAACAACTGATAACAGAAAACTCAGAGTCAACAAATAAGAACCATAACATTAATGAGTTTTAATGACCCGCAGAAACCCTGCTGTAGTTGAGCAAGGGTGTTGCTGCCCACCTCCTCACTAAAACTCACTAAAAAAAATTAGGGTACATCGCCTCAGTTTATAAATCTCTGGCTTTACCACAAAATGCATCACAAAATTGGAGGTGGTCTTTTGGAAGAGATCATTTTTGTCTAGCATGTATTTATCGTAGCTATTCTTCAGATTGAGAGAACAGCAGGGTAACAAGACAATCATGTAAAGCTGTAAAAGTACAGGAACATGTATCTGCAAGAAAAGCAGAGTGAATATCATAAACAAAAATAAATGCAAACAGCTTCACCAATCCATAGTCTTCATCTCTAACAGAAAGCAATTGTCCAATTTTAACAGTTTAATTTATTTTTCTGTATGGATTTATTGTTTAAAAAGTCCTATTCTAAAAAGATTTAGATTACGGCATGATATGACTAAATGTTGGTTACTTAAAGAAAATTCCCCATTAGCATGCTGTAACACACAGTGATTATTCTGTTTTATTTAAAACTATGAATGTAAAGGATATGTGTATCCAAAAATACCCACAACATAAACAAATAAGTTCGATTGTTTGAAATTAGTCAGATGAATATTTATGTTATGTAGGATTGCCATGAAATAGTTTTATTTGTATTAGGCATGTTTCCAGGGAGGTCAGTGGATTATGTGACTTATTTCCAGAACAAAATGACTTTGAAGGATGAAATGGTATAAACAACAGGGGGAACTGTAATGAGGATGTCAGCAAACCTGCTGTAATCGAAGCCAAGCGGACATAATCATAATCCCTGTACACCGTCTCATAGGGATAACTCTCCACGAGGTTCAGTCCTGAAAATATAACAGATGGCCTAAATGAAAGATTAGAAGATAAAACCAAAAACGCAGAAAATAAATCAGTATTTTATTTTTGTCACTTATAGACACAAAGGGATGAAATAATACATCTAACTTAGTCTGTTGCTGTGTTTGTGATTTATCAAAACATGCTTTCTACATTAAATACAGACCATGAATGATGGACTGATGAAGACTCCAGTAGATGCTGAGACAGTTTTTTTCCTTCTTCATTCCTCGTTTGCACTGGCAGCCACGTAAGGGACTGGACAGGAGGGCAGACACTGCGTTGGCACATTGGCTTTTGGCACTGGGGCCAAGCTTCATGCTGCCGTCGCCGGCCACACACTGCCGCAGAGTGCGTAGGCGCGGACTACATGTCTCATCACTGGAGCACGAGTCTCCAGCCACCAAGCAGTCTGTGCCAGCCAGTATAACATCTGACAGGGCTGTAAGGAAGGGAATGAGACCACAGAAGAAAGCACGTAAATTAGGATAATAGACATCCAAAGTAAAACAACAAAATTAAGCATTTTAGCATTTTAAGAGATCAAATATTAACCATTTAATGGAGATGCTAAGCAATTTGTAAATAAGTCAGACGCTTATTCTGAAAATTAGTCTTTGGAGTGAAAAACAAAAAAATCCTATCTCTATGTATCTCTATCTCACATGTGATGCTTAATTCTAAAACAAGTGGAGGAAATTATAAACAGAGAATAAGTGGCTATACAATTAGATTTACATAAACTATATTAACTCTGACAAATGTATAAAGCTTCAGTCAACGATATGAAATACTTTATAATTACAGACTCAGAGTCCACAGTTCAACAAATTAGAAACAGAAAAAGAGACAAATATGTCTACTTTCTCAGCTTTAATGAGTGGTAATTGTTTTTCTGCCAGTTTCTAATGCAGCTAGTAACACATCTGTCTGCTCTTTATCATTTCTGCTGCTAATCTGAAGGACATCCCCACAGTGGATCACATCAGAGGAGCAAATTAACTGAACATGATCAAAGTCTCTACCTGAAGAACTCATTTGAGCTCTTTTACGTTTACTGATTCTTTCATTTATTTTCTGTGTTTATTGCAGTAGCTTGTGTGGTTTGAATACTTTATTAAACAATAATATGGTGGTAGGGATTATATGTTTAATAAAGTAACCCTTTTCTTTTAATTGTGGTAGTCTGTGATGATTTACACACAAGTGACCAGTTGTCTAAAAAGAGAAGAGCCTGCTTCTTTTGAGTAGCAACTTAAAACCGGGAAAAACATTTTCTTGTGGTTAGTGAATAATAAATCTCCTTAAATTATACACCAAGTTATTGACATTTACTGGTGGTTAAGACATCTTGGATTTTAACATTTGGTCCAAAACCACCAGCTACAAACATAAGCAGTTAATAACACCTGGTAATTGAGCAAATTGTCAGTTATAAACATTTAACTTCTTGATTGGAATGACATATTGATTAACTATAACTTCCAGTTCCTGCGATGGACTGGTGACCTGTCCAGGGTGTACCCCGCCTCTCGCCCGTAGACAGCTGGAGATAGGCACCAGCATCCCTCGCGATCCCAATTGGGATAAGCGTGTAAGAAAATGGATGGATGGAATAATATATGCATAATCTCCTTTTAAACAATGTCAAAAAGATTAAAGAAAGCACATATAGTTAGGGGTTGATATATCAAAATACTGCAAATTGGATGATAATAACAGAAAGAAGCAAAATGATGTAAAGTGGTTTCTATGTCCTGCAGCAGCCTAAGCCTCATGCAGTATAACAATAGAGATAGCTCAGGATAACCTGAGCCACTTTAACTATAACCTTTATCAAAAATGAAAATTTTAAGCCTACCCTTAAAAGTAGACAGAGTGTCTGCCTCACAGACTAAAACAGTTCATTGGTTCCAAAGAAGACGAGCCTGACAACTAAAATATCTGCCTCCTATTCTGCTTTGAGATTCTTCGAAATACTTGTAAACCTGCAGATTGTGAGTAAAATGCTCTGTTAGGAACATAAGGAACAATCATATCTCTTAGACATAGTTTGGTTATTTAGTGCTTTATACATGGAATTTAATGGGAAGCCAAAAAAGGGAAGCTAAGATAGGAGAAATATGATTTCTCTTTTTAATTTACATCAAAAGAGAAATTTTATGACTTGAAGCTAAAATTTCTTTGCAGTTAATCCATCCTGTCTGTCACTAACAACTGCAGCATATTCTTGAAAGCAAATTAATATAGATGAATACAAAAATCAAATATCAATTAATGTTGTATTTACTATAATCGAAAGACAGAAGAATGTATGTAGTTGATTTTAATAGTTTGTAGAAAACTGAAACATAATAACGTTCTGCATCTGTTATTATGATGCAACACTGACAAAATGTCTAAGGTAAACACATTTACATGTGCTATCCATTACATGATCCTTGAAAATATGGAAAACAATCTGCTTGTTTGTAATAACTGAATGATTAAAGTCTCTTGGTAAAACCAATTGGTCTGCTCCTAATTAAACAAGCTCTAACAAAACTTTGTAAAACATAAAATGCCTTTATGTTTAAAGTGTAGGTTTATTTGAAAGGTTCGGTTTCTTGTTTGTTTGTCATTTACTAATTATGTCATTATCTCATCATGTGCAAATGTTTATGATTTTTATTACATGGAATTTATTCTACATTAACTAAAACTAAAAGGGAAAACAGAGATAGAGATTACATTAAAAGCCACAAAGGAAGATTGTCAGCACAAGCAACACAACTGGCGGATCATGGACAAAGTTTTGGAGAAACAGGGTTAAATTAAAAATTAATATCTCCAAAATTGGATCAGCTCATAGAACACTGTTCAGTCCATCATCTGGAAATGGAATAGTACATACAAATCTGCAAACACATGGCTTTTCCCCTAAACTGACACAGACATGTAAAAAGACCAGATTCGATATGAACAGCAAGAGCTGCAGCACACTGGCTACATGGGTGATCACCTACATCAGACACAGGGAACTGAGTTCTTGGGCTGTAGTCTGTGCACTAATCTGGTGAGTTTTAGCAATTAAATGAGCGCCCATAATAAGGTGACCAAACATCTTTAATGACCTGAGCCTGGCAAAAGCTGTCCCCACATATGTCTCTGACTTTAGCGTTAATAAAGGATAAAACTAGAAAAGCACTTAGAGAGCGCAGACCTCTGCCGAGCAGTAAATTTTACCCAAAATTTTGACTAATGCTACCTTCTTGGGGTCTCGTAATTTTGGTAAATGCCAAAAATCAAAACACCCGCTCATGTTGTCATTTCTACCTGAAAACTGGAAAAATATTATGATACCAAAGTTCCCAAGAACAAGTAAACTTGGACATTTCAACATGGTGGAGAGCAGTTAAACAATGCTTTAGAGCGAGTACTGCATCTTTATGCATTCTCTCATGATGTTTTCATAGCCTACACAATGCAGTGACATATATTTTTTTCTATATATCAACATTTAAACTTGTATCTCTTTTGCAATGACCATTATTGTTATTGATTTTATCAGATGCTTTTTTTCCATGTCACACGGACTGCAGTTCGTAAAGAGAGGCTCCTTTAACAGTTTCTTTAACATTTGTGGGGCATGTATCTAGGCCCTTAAATTGAGACAAGATCCCAAATTAAAAAAAAAAATAATAATAATTGCTGGCACGGCTACAAAGTCATGACCGGCCTTTAATCCACGTTTTCAATCCAGATTATTTCAATTTATACAAAATACAGTATGAAATACATTTAAACAAAAGGAAAACACAGTAATAAAATCTGTAGATATAAAGGTACTGAGTGCAGCAGTAAGTGGTGATTCTCAAAGAGTGATCTATGAAGTTAGAAGTTTTTCTCTTTTTTTATATATATAAAGAGGATAGTAAGGTATAGGTAAGATATTTTGCTTTTTGAAATATTTAATTCATTTTTTAAACTGTTTTATTTAGTAATTTCCCAAAATTGATAGTGTTTTACTTTACTCTTTTCCTGTCATACCCATGAAACTGCTACTTAGCTGCTGCGTAGTACGACTAAAACAGAGCAGAAGTTCATCTCATTCTGAGCTATGTAAGCCCCCTTGCAGAAAACCATCTGAGCATCAAGTGTTATGACCTTGTAAGACTCTGTCGGGTCAGAAGCAAATCGTGTTTGGTGTTTTCATGGCTTAAGGGTTTATCAAAAATGAGATTTTTAAGAATTAAATGTGCACCTTTAACATATATGTTCAGGAATACTTGTAAGTTATTTTTATTTAAACTAAATTTATTGTAGTTTATTAAAGTATTATAGTTAACTTAGTCTTTTAGGATTAGGTGTGTTTATGTTCTTGGACATATTACAGTTAATTAGAAAAAAAAAGTATGCCACATTAAAACTAAGTTTCATTTTTCTCCCACTGCACAATTTTTCTTTTTTTGTGTGTTGGGTTGTCCCACTAAACCTGCAATATAATGCTAAACTTTTGGGTTGTAAAAGTCAAATAAGAAAAAGTTTATGGTTTAAGTTCAATTCATGATTGCTTCAAGTACATTTTCCTTTTGATATGCATAAATCTTATTAACAGCATGTGATTTAATTTTCAAAGACGTATTCTGCTGTTCTCTGCATAAGAAAATATTACCTTTTTCACGGCATTAAATAAGCACTTTAGACATCAAAGTAAAGCGGGTTGAGCAAGGAAAATATAACTATGAACTTTAGATCTAACAACCTCAGCTCTATTCTTAATATAAACATCAAACAAACAGAAGACCCATAGATCCCACTAATTAAACTTCAAGGTGTTTGAAAAGAAAAGCATGGCACTTTCAGGAGATTAGTTCAATGTTATACAGCTTTTAAGTATATTTTAATACTTCCTCAACAGTAGTTGCTTCCAATCAAAACAGCAAAAAAGTTTTGTTTTATATTTTTGTATAAGACAAAAAGATCAATTACTAGAAAAAAAACCTTGAAAAAGCCGCTTAAATGCAAATAAAGAATGTAGACTGTATTTATATCCAAATATTTCTTACCTCCCAATTTTACTGACATACTTTAGATCTAAATTTTGGAACTGATTATATAATCAGGTCCAATCTAAATCTGACATAGAATCTGATAGAGAACGTTAAAATATGCCACATGATTTTGTTGTTATTGTTTCTACCCTCTGGCTTTAAACTCACAAAATTGATGGAGGGGGGATTTTGTATACATTATAAATTTTTTGCTGATTGAACTGATGGTTAACTGATGTTGGCTAGCATTGCTTGATGGGTTTGCTCTAAATTTCGATGCTACGAAAAAAGGGAAAATAGTGGGCATGACCCATTTATATGCATGTTTGCCAGCAAAGCAGGCTTAGTTTGGCTGTTTGGTTTAAAGCTGACTTTCTCCCCGTCATTTTTGAACAATGAAGGTGTGGGCTGCTGCTTTTTAAAGTTAGCATCGATCATCTGTATTTAATCCATCTCATGTGTATTGAGGAGGTTTTTAAAAACATGGCTTGATCCAAGTTTCTCAAAGCATTATGGATACCTAAGGCACTGTGGAAGTGTGTTCGCAGTTGCCATAATAAGCACTTAATATCTGAACAGTTTATGCAGTTAGGAAGGAGCTAGGAACATGAGCACGGATTGTTTGCTTAAGTAATTGGCTTAACGAGAAACAAGAAGCCTCAGTGGCAAATGTTTTAGTTGACTTAATGATGCAAATTAAAATGCAATTATTAGGCAAAAAATTTTTTTACTGTTATAGCTCTGTCAGAAGTTTAAAGAAAATGTAATACTCTTACAGGCAATATTTTATGCCTTGTTGCCATATATATATTTAACCATATTTAGCTGAAACAACTGTGCCATAATTAATGTTCATATTCATGTCAAAACTTAATTTAAAGTGCTTTTACAAAGAAGTAGCATAAATATCAGGGGTTTCTAAATAAAGCTAAATTATTATAACTCTTAACCAATTTGATGTTTGGATAACCTAAATAATCAATTACAAACAAGATATATATTTGTTGCTGTGCTCGTATGATTGTTCATTCAATAACTGAGAAGCAAAAATATTAAATTCAAAGGTTGGTTTATTTTGTGGATATGGTTTTAGATTTAAATGTGATTAATGCAATTAATTAATTACAGTCCCAATTAACTTGATTAAAATCTATATTCACATCCCACCACTACTTTCAGCATAAAACACCAGTCTTTTATATATAGAAAAGTGAATAAGTGCAATAAAAAAAAAGTTGTTTATTTACTATTCCATAAAACCTCTCCTCTTGATTTTAAAATAAAGTAAGTGTGTTTCAGACTTGAATTCCAACTCTTTATTGCAACTTTTATGCTAGTAGTAAATATTTTATTGGTTAACTTTACTGAGTTTTTTTTTTTTTTTTTATCACAGTTTTTCTACACGGTCTGTAAATAAATATTGACTGTTAATTTACATACATATTTTTGTTTATATAAACTGTATTTATAATTGATTAACCTTTATGTTGCTTTAAATGGTTTAAATGCTTATGTACTGTATGGATAAAATGTTTACATAATTTTTTACAATTTCTGGCGAATGTCATAATTTAAACATACAGTAAATAAACATTAGTTATGCTGAGCTTTTCACCCCTATCACATAACCGTATTGTTTGTATTTGAAATTTCACTAACCCATATGGCAAAAACTAAGAAACATGCAAACTGATTCACAAAAGCAAAACATGTCTGAAAAGAAAGTATCTAAAACAAAAGATTATTTGCAAATGTGACAAAGACCTTTGTTAGTATTCATGACTTTCTCTGCTGCTTCAGGTAAGGATCTCTGCCATTTCGATCCAAAGAGTCAATGCTGCAAAGCAGATTGATACTTGTGAAGGTAAACTAGCATAATAGCTTGTTTGGTCTCTTGGAAGTATGACTTGACTATTAATAGCTTGCTTCTTTGCTTTAACCTTTAGAAAAATAAGTGTTTGGTTTAATCTCTGATAGTCAACATTTTACCAGTGAAGGTTTGCCTTAAGGAGATTTTCTAACTCAAAAATGTCTTAATAAATTCTTTACGTCACAAAAAAAAGAAAATCAGGACCTGGAGCAAATTCTGTCAGGATCAGGCTGACACTATAGCAGAAGTGTGAGGAATGATTCAGAATCAATATATCCTCTGATCAAACATAATCCCAGTACTATTGTTTCTATCCACTTTTTTTGTGGATTTTGAAGTATCGCATTAGAAGAGCTTGATGCGAACAGTAATATTCCAGTCAACTTACTGAATTTCCCCTGCAAAATTTTTACAACTCAACCTTGATGTCAAAGACTTGAGACTTACCTGTGACTTGTAAAACATGACCTGATCCCACCTCTGGTGTGTACCACAGATGAAATGGCATCAGCAGTGTATTAGTTACCCGAGTAGGCATATACGGATGTGGGTCCACGGTGGTGTGGATAATGATTATCCTCTTAAAGCACTTCCTAACTAGAGACATAAAGGCTAAAGGTCGGTAGTCATTCCGGCCTGTGGAGCACTTGGGGGTAGCAACAACAGAGGTGGACTTCAAACAGATAAGAACAGATGCCAGGGACAGTAATGTGTTAAAGATGTCCACCAAGCATAACCCTTTTGTGCTCATGTATTTTATATTTAAAAAAATCGTGATATGATATTTTTTCTATATGGATCAACAGTCACTCTCTCAAACTGCACATAATTAGGATGCACAGAGCTTCCACATGTAATGGTGTGAATGGTGAGAATCCACCCTGTACTGCTACAGCTTAAATCCTTCCAGTCCGACACAAAATAGGTCACCAATAACAATGTAAAAGCAAGAGTTGCTGAGCCCAAGTCAAACCAAAATAAAGGACTGGCTCCTGCTGGCCTGTCTAGAACTGCACATAAGGTGTGTCAGGGTTCTACCCTCTGTTTAAGTTTATTTTTAGTTCATGTGTATTTTTAGTTTATTTCAAGCAGTGTTTAGTTCTTGAATTACTCTCTGTTGCCCCCTTGTACTTTTTTCTTTTCCCTTTGGCTTCCTTCTAGTTAGTTCTACTCACACCTGCTCCATATTCAGCACATTCGCCCATCCTTTGTTCTGTTATCCATTTATACACCACCTATGCAGTCACTCAGTGCTGTTTTGTTGTTGTTGTTTTGTTTTGTTTTTTTGCTTCATAATCTCTGGCTCCCCACATGACTTGTTCCTGATATTATCTTATTGTCATTCTCAGCAGTTTTGTATTTTGTATTTTTGTCCCTGTTTCCTTGACTTTCTACTAAATCTACAAAACTCACCTCTGCCTCCTCATCTCTGCATTTGGGTCCACAAAAACCTCCACTTAACTACGATACAGTGACATTTCAACTCTTACGTTTGTTGAATTTAACAGTAAAACAGAGTAACCTCTCTCTAAAAAAATCTATTTGTGTTAGGAATCCAGTTTGTGTTAGTTGTTTTTGTGTTTCTTCTCTCTCCACCACCAGGTGGTGCCCTGTCCTCATTGGGCCTCCCTGAACAACTGCAGCTTGTTGGTTCATTACTGGAGGAGTATTTGAGCTGTGGGCTGTCACTGCCTCGAGGCGACAGTGTTTGCCAGTTTTGGGTACTCTACCCAAGCTGAGATTAGCAGAGTCTAACCTAGCTTTGTTTCTCTGAGTCTTATGACTATTTTTGTCTTTGCTCTTCAGCAGGAAGCCTTCCTTTAAAAACTGGATACCTGGACCTCCCCCCCTAGAAGGAATTACTGAGTTTACACTGAGCAGGGGAAACCTCCACATGATCCGTTCAAGTTCCCATCGGAAATCCAAGTGACAGTCCGCTCCATTACTCCTCTGGGTCCAACGTAAGTCTACCTGTCCGCTCTCCAACGAGTTCCCTCTTCTCTGGATAATCCCACACAGACTGGATTCAAGGATTGACAAGAGCTCCCTCAAACACTTTCCAGTTCAGGTTCACCAGTTCACTAAGTTCCAGATCCAACCTCTGTTTACCTTACATCAAATAAACCTGAAAAAACCTTTCCCCCTATTCTCTGAGTGGTTTCTCTGCATGTGGGTAAGATTCCTTAATCCGATCATGACAATTTGAGGATCAAGTACAATATTGGTTAGAAACTACTGATTTTGTATGAGCTGTGCACTGTTCAAATATGTTGCATGTATTATTTTTACAATGCAGAATTGCATTGGATTGGAACAAACACTTGGGCCATTGATTTTCTCTGTAACTCCTAGATTTAAACATAAGACTCAGAACTATTTTTATAAAAAAAGAGGGATTATTGTTCACTTAGAGCCTACATTATGGTCACAGGATGTGAAAAATTAGTCAGTGTGGCCCATCATTATAGACTCTGAAGCTAAAGACTCAACCATGCAAGCCCATAGGGAAGAAACCAACATCTGCAATAGCTCAGTAATACTGCTTGAAAGAAAGCTCACAGAGGGATATTAGATAACAAAAGACATAGTCTTGAGATCTTAAGACATAATCCTTCAGTCAGCACATGCAAAGATACTATAAAATGATGTAATTTGTGTTAGTTTTAGAGACCCTTTTGATCATATGCCTCACATATCTATATCCCCATAATTAACTTATTCAGTATTTCTCATAGGGACATGCACAAGTCCAATTTAGTACATCTATAACTTGGTAAAGCTTTATCCCCTCTTTAAAGTTGCTATTCTAGCAATACCTTTGAGATCAATTGAATTAAACCCAGATGAAAGAACCAAAGTTGTAGCACATAATGAGGATATTTCATTGGTTCCTATGCTGCAACCAGCAGAAACACATCACACAGCAAATATTGTTGTTTATAAGTTTAGGCATGTGCTAATCTTAAATTTGAAATTTCACAAAAAAAATGTATGTATTCAAATTTGCCTCTACTCGTGAAACAGTTTGTTAATAGCTTAATATTATGTCCATTAGCTAAAAGAAACAAAGAAATATAACAACAACAAGAGCTGAAAAACAGTTTCACATTTCTGTCTCCACTTGAGAAAACACTTTGTATGAGATATTTGCAATGTTTTTAGCCACAGCAATTTTACTACCACTTAGAATTAACCATAAGAACAGACTAATTCATGGTTATGGTTTGCAGGGGTATTCAGCAACCGAAGATGAAGTATAACTCTGCAAGTCACTTTAGTTAAAATGTATAGGATAATCCAGTGCATGAGAAAAACCATAACAATAAAAAACTTATTGAAAAGTCTGCAAGATTAATGCAACAGCTTGAACCGTTATTCACTCTTTTTATCCTTTTGCAAATATTTTAGAACCAATAATTTAATATGAAAGGTGTGCAAATTATTTCCCAATAAATGGATGTAAACAATTGTTTTCCTTGTTAAAGAACGTAAAACAAGACCTGCAGCTAAACAAGTTTTTCTAATCCGTATTATTATTAGAAAACAATGCTTTACATTCACGTAACCTACATTTAAATCTTGTATGAAAACTTTGTAAATAAGACAAATTTCTTTATTTGCATTCAAAAAAACAAACAAACACAACTTTATTTTAAAAGTTTAATTTCAAGCGTTTCCTATATTTTAAAAATTAATATAGGTAAACATATAGTTGATATCAGGTGGTATATAGATATTTTTCTGTTAACAAGTATCAGTGAGATAGTGGAGACTTTATAGTGACTGTTTTCACATAAAATGAGCAGCTAAGTAAATCTGTTGACAGTGTCAATCCCATGGATTCAATCACTCTACTGGAGGGACTTTGATGCATACTAATGCATATGTGGGAGATGACAGTGACACCTTGAGGTGTTTCATTACGGGACTTCTGTACAACCCATGAATTGTCCATAAAAATCTGAAACATTTCAAAAGAATCTGTTTAGTGTGGATTCATCTAGTTTAGGGCTGACCATTCTAATGCTGTTCTCACAGTGCAATTTAAAGTATTAGGATATTTTTGTAATAACTATGGAACCAAAGAACACATATGATGACAAAAATATTCCCTGGACTTTTTGTCTGATTAGGTTTTCATTATCAGGCTACAGCAGAGAGGTAGCTGTCCTTTGTAGCTGTAGCACTGTTTTCCTGTCTTTTAAACACATTCTTCTTTTTTATTTTATTTTTTTTGCATTTCTGCATTAAAATCTCTAGTTCCAGTAGGGTGAATTAGGCACTTCCTGTTGCCTGTTGTCATGTTCACTCATCAAATGGTTTTCACAAGTTTTCACAAGTTTTCACACTTGTTGCACATGCGCTAAACTCTGAGTGGACCTAGTTAAAATTGTTTGAACTACTTGATTAGCAGCCGTTGTGAAACCTAACACTCAGAGTTTAGGCTAGATCAATTGATTTGCGGATATTAATCTGAATTTGTTAAACCTGCTTCGTGAAACGGAGTCCAGGAGACCATTAACACTGAGCGATTTGCACACAACGGTCGACTGAAAATCAAATAGTTTGATTTTCTCCCGACCACGATTCCTGATTGTGAGGTGGTCGTGAGAGGCTGATCGCCCCTCGTTACCACCTGTACACAACACAACGCACGATTAGGCTGAAAGGCGGGCAGATCGAAAAAAATTCCCGCAAGATTGGGAAGGCAGCCCAAAAAGTGCAAAAAATCGTACAGTGTATGCCAAGCTTAAGAAAGTAGAGCATATCTATCTATTTTTTATGTGCTTACACTGGCTCCCTCTAGTTCAGAGAATAGATCTTAAAATCCATATGTTGGTCTATCGATCAATGAATGGATCGGTACCTCAATACATAGCAGATTTGTTGTCAGTGATCAACCTCCCAGACCGCTCAGGTCTTCTGGTTCAAGCCTACTTTCTGCACCCAGAACTAGAACCAAACATGGAGAAGCAGCATTTAGTTCCTATGCATCTGGAACAAATTTCCAAAAGACAGTAAAAGTGCTGAAAGCCTGATTTCTAAAGTTAGATTTCATAGTTAAAAACCCATTTTTTCACAGCTGCCTTTGACTGTCGAAATTAAACTGTTAACTGAGGTATCATTAGAAAAACCTTTTTAAGACAATTGGCTAGATTTATAGAACAGAATACATGGATGTGATATGAGTTTCTCCTACTGAATAAAAACAAAACTGGTAATATTATTTTCTGGACAAAAGAAAGTCAGATCGAAACTTATCACACAGCCTGTGTCATGATGGACTCAGACCTGAACCTTTAGAGGCACATAAAGGCAGTTACTAAGTCAGCCTTTTATCATCTAAAGAACATTGCCAGGATCAAAGGACTAATTTCCCAAAATATCTAGAAGAACTGAGTTTTTAATTAAGATAATTTAACTAGCAGATTATTTTGGGCTGTTTTATTTGCTCAGAGTGTTCTGTTACTAACCGTTTACTTTCAAACTTCTGCTGTTGCCGACACTGCATGTGATGTAATCAGTGTCATTGCTGCAAAGCCACAAACAACAGCCTAAGGCATTTGTGGCAATAACTGGTGATTTAAATTACCCCTTCCTCTGTTATACATTGCCAATGTTCCAACAGTTTGTCAGCTACTGTACTAGAGAAAACACAACTCTGGACATGTTTAATGCAAATGTCAAGGAATCATACATCTAGAAAGTAACACCTCCTTTTGGGAAATCAGATCACTATCTTGTTTTTCCCTGCTCAAGATTACAGATGCAAGCATAATAAACATCCTTGTTTTCCCGCAGAAGTGCTGCAGACATAGTGCACTAGGACTGCTGTATGTCTGCAATACAACAGGCTGAAACAGTCATCCCAGGAATATGTCATCATACATGTTATGCAGCTTGCTCATTAGCCAGCAAATGCTTCTTGAACTTACACACTTTTTAAAAGCTAAACCTACCCCCTTGGGAATATGGGCATCTCTCCCTGCAGAGGAACTAGCAGACAAGTGGCTGATAACTGACTGGTCTTTGGCACATAGCCAACTGACAATTTACAGAGAGGGGATGTTTTTCATGCCTGCATCTGTATAGGCTCAATTATAAGAGAAAACCTGCATTAAAAAGAACAGCAAGAAGAAGGTTACGGGAAGCTGAAGAGGCCCTGAAAGGTCATTTTGAGGCTACAGACTGGGATGCACTACATCAGCAACCTGGATAGAACATCAATGCAATGATTGAGTGTGAGACTGACTACATAAACCTAAATAGAACAGTGAATAACAAACCATGGATCACAAGTGATCTGAAGGAAGCCCTTAACAAGGTAGTCTGTGACTTACAGTAATGAGGACTATACAGAAGCAACTTAAGGTCAAGATAAAGCAAGGAGACATAATGAAATAGGCTGGTGAGCAAATTCCAGCATGACAATATCAGAGATGTTTGATCATGGAGGAAGAAGATCACAGGCTTCAAGCAGAAAGGTGATCAGACAGTTGGAAGTCTGGAAAGAGCCAATGAACTGAATACATTCTTATACAGGTTCAGTTTAGGAACAAGCTCAGTATCCATCCCTCTTTCCTACACATGGACACCCTACACATGGACATCCTTACCTCCTCTGTCATCCACTCTCCTGCATTTATGAGTTTGCTGTCAGCCAAATCAGAAGACGGTGCTGCTCTCTCTGCCTTTCACCTGTCTGGCTCTAAAAATCAAGTTTAGAGGCAACTGGAGAGACTGAATCGTAATAAGTCACCAGGTGGTGATGGTTTCAGCTCCAGAGTCCTAAATACCTGTACAGAGCAGCTCTGTGGGATTTTACAGCACCTCAACAAACAGCCTGACCCAAGAGACAGTTCCAGTGATGTGGAAGACCCCCTGCCTTGTTCCAGTGCAAAAGAAAACTCAGCAAACAGTCATAAGTGACTATAAACCTGTTGCTCCGACACCCCACATCCTAGAGAGAATTGTGTTGGTTCACCCCAGCAAACAAATAATAATTAATCAGGACCCCTTCAGTTTGCTTATTGCAAGCACACTGAGGATTATATTATTTGATTTTTCACAACTTTAACACATTTTCAGCCTGACTTACTTTGTGAGAAACATCAGATTCAGAAGACACAAGTGGAGGCATCAACAATCGCCTGGATCAAATACTACCAAACAAGCAGACCACAGTTTGTCAAACTGAAGAATCAGCTGTCTAATCAAGTAATCAGCAGCACAGAAGTACCACAAAGGCAGGTACTCTCATCA
Organism: Cyprinodon tularosa; assembly: GCF_016077235.1. NCBI lineage: Eukaryota > Metazoa > Chordata > Actinopteri > Cyprinodontiformes > Cyprinodontidae > Cyprinodon > Cyprinodon tularosa. Next base: position 28,558 of record NW_024038531.1, on the reverse strand, counting down.
TTCATTTTTACTCTTTACACCTCTGACTTCCAGTACCAGACAGAGTCTTGTTATCTACAGAAATACCTTGATTACTGTGCAGACATTGGGTACATTAAAGATGGACAAGAAGCTAAGTACAGAGAGCTAGTGATACACTTTGGGGCATGGTGTAGAAAAATTCATCTGATCCTGAATGTGAACAAAAAAACGGCAGATGGTTGTAAATTTCAGAAGTAACTGAAAGAGGTTGAATCCTATTAACATTATCGGCAAAGAAGTTGAGGGGTGGTGGAGAAATATAAACACATCGGTATTCACCTGCATAACAAACTCAACTGGACACAAGACTGTAACACCTTTGGTGTTTGCAATAAGATGCTACAAATCTTTTATAAGTCTGTGTTATCTCGTCCTCCATGAAAAAGCATCAGAGCAAATGACTTTAAAAAAGCTCAACAAGTGGATAAAGAAGGATGGCTCTGTTCTATGGACTCATCTAAAACTCCTGGAGATCATTTAAAAAAAGGGAGAATTCGTCATTAAATGAAAGATAATGTGGACAACAGTGAGCAACCTCTTCAGAAGAGTTTTTAAGTCATAGGGAAATCATTTAAATGTCAAATCATTCTGGCTTAAAAATGTATATAAATGTACTCTTTATCAGACTATAGTATCCCAAAATTTAGAAAATTTCTATTTTAAAAACAGTCCTGTCTTAAAATCTGTTTTTTTTTTTTTTCATTATTTCATGCAGGCCAGTTACTTATATGTCAGCTTGAACACCTAAATTCGGCCAATCATATATCAACTGTCGACTGTGAATAAAACTTTTTCAGTCATAGCTTCTTGATTCATATGTTATAGCTAATATACGCAACGGCTTAAAAAAGAAATAAGAATAATTTTCTACCATTGAGTTATGTAATGTAATTTCCTATTGGGAACAAGCAAGATGCTTCAGAGACACTGGCCACAACCAAACTTGCTTAAGAACCATTCGCCACAACTATCCCTCCCCCTTGATAATGGACCAATCACATTCACTTTATTCACTCGTGTAAAGTCGTGCACAAATCGGGAAAATCCGGAAATTTTACAGTTGCAACAGCTGTTTCCCTACAACAACAAAAAAACAAAGCATCTCCAGATGTGGTGCAAGACAGACCAATACAGAAGATACTTCCTGCCCACAGTTATGATCACTACAACAATTCAATGGGGAAAAAAAAGCAAAAAACCAAAACCCTATGATTTACTGCAACATTTAAGTTTCCTTTAGGTTTAATAAAGTATTTTTTTTATTTAATATTAAAATAGAATTTCTGTACATCCAGAAGTACAACCAAACATGAAAAAGGAACAAAATCACAAAAGACTTGCAAAGTACTGAAAACCTGATTCTCTTAATTCAAAGTTAAAAACCAATTTGTTTAGAACTGCATTTGATTGTTATAATGAAACTGTTACTTGATGTTTTATTAGTTTAAGTTTGTGGTCCAATTGTTTGTTGATGTTTTTTTACTACCTGCTGTTATTTTGCTTTTATAGTAATATGCTTTTCTTGTATCTTTGTTTTTCTTGTATTGTAATGTTTAATTCACATAAAACACTTCGAATTGTCTTTTTTTACTTAATTGGGCTATACAAATAAACTTGAATTGCCTTATAGACCCAATCAAAGTCTGATCCTGGTGCATCATGAAATAATTTAAGAGGATAAAGACAGATGGGCCCCAAATAATTTATCAAGTCTTGGCTTCCAACGATGCACTATAAAAGAAAATTATTTCATTTGTTTTTTCCTCATAATAAATTCAGTAGAGAAATTACAGATTAAAAAAAGAAACTTCCCCGTATAATGTTATTAAATTAACAAAAAAAAACAGTTTGAGAGAAAAATAGAATGATACACTGATTTATTTTCAGTATGATGAAGTTTTTAAGTTGTCAAATTCACCCCAATAAAACCTAAAAAGGTTTAACTCCTGACTTTAATGTTGTCATCACTGAAGTTTCTACTGTAGGTATATTTGCATCAAAATGTCTGATTAACGTCATGTCCTGCCACTCGTTTTCAGCTGCAGAAAGTTTGCAGCTACAGGACTGTGTTCCAATTAGAAATGTTTTCCAAAGATGCAGTTAATATTATAATTTTTTCCTTTTTAGTCTCCTTCTGATTTAGAATCTGAAGAGAGCAGGGTCAACATTAGCCATGGTAAAAGTTTATACTCTGTGCATCTGTGAGGTCCACGCAGCCAAATAATATTCATCTTCTATCCGTGTGGAAAGAATGCGCCACACCCCTAAGAAAACTTGTAACTAAATGGACAGATCCACACAGAAAAACATATGGAGTACTACTAGCGAGCGTTTACAAATGTGTCTGCTTTGTAATCAAACAGAGACATCCTGTGATTTAGCCCATAAATCCCAACTCAATAAAAAAATACTGGAAAAACCCATGCAAAGAAATGACTGTCACTCTTTGGTGGCTTTAAAAAAAGTTGTAAACTGCTGTGTTCTCAACTTCTTTGTCGCGTGTGGTGCTGTAAGCAGTAATTCACCAACCAAGTTTTTTTTTTTTTCAATCTACTGCAATACTGATATCTGGGCTAGGAATATTGACCGATATCCGACACCGATACGATTTAACTGTTGAATTAATGAACCATATCTTGCCATGTGAGTGAAGGCTTTAGCCTTGACATCAATATCGTCTTAAAAAAAAGTTAAAAATTTACAAAGATATAAATGTTCTTTACCTTATTTATCAACAAATAAGCAGCAAGAAAAAAAGAAATATCAGTTCCATGTAAAGTGCACTGGATTGGATCTCTAATATCAAATCACCAATTTCCGATCCAGCTAATTAGTCAATATCAGAACCGATATACAATCCAGGAGTTGGATAGGTGCGACCTTGGTTGAAAACTTGATGTTTGTCCTCTACACACACCTCCAGAGCCGGCCCGGAAGGGAGGAAAGGTCAGACATAGTATAAATGTGGCAGATGTTGTGACGAGCAGAGGTGTCAAAAGTATAAATGTTTATTACTCAAGTCAAAGTAGAAATCCTGCTGTTTAAAACACCTTTTTAAGGTTAGAGCAGGCATGCCCAAAGTTGGTTCTTGAGGGCCGCTATCCTTCAAGTTTTAGAGGTTTCCCTGCTCCAGCACAGCTGATTTTCATTTATAGTTTTATTAACAAGCTTTTGCTGAACTGCACTCATCAGATTCGGCTGATGTAAGACAGGGAAACCTCTAAAAACTGCAGCACATTCACTCTTGAGGACCGACTATGGGCATACCTGACTTAAGCTTTTTATTCAGGTAAAAGTAAAAAATGTTTAACTACTTAAAGTATAAAAGCAAAAGTAATGCGAAAAAATGTCAAGGGCAGAAGTTTTACTACACTACGATTTTAAAGTGTTGTGATACAACAGAATCAGCCTGATCAAAGCCCTGACTCACATACTACAATGCTATATTGTTTATGCATTTGTAAACAGTAACCATTATAAGCTGAATTAAATTACATTGTTTTAATGGTATTTATTATTGCATTTATATCTGATGCTATTTTTGAACGGACATTAATAAATGTATTTGTTGTCCCTTGGATAAGCTTTATAAGCCATCTCAACAGACTCTTAGACCCCTTTTTCCCTTCTTTCAAATTATACATTTAGTCTACCTCAATAGTAAGTTTAATAGTGTGTAGCGTTGGCATAGGTGTTAGATTAATGTAATCCTAAATTATTAGAAATAAAGACATAATTGTTTAACTTGCAGTCATTTGTGCATTGTACAGCAAATGGTTTATCACTCGGCCAGAATCACGGTGACATTTCGGGGACATTTGAATACATTAAACAGAGACAAATATTTCAATGGTTGGGAATTAATAGCCCAGCCTAAGTCACTAAACTGGGGAGAATAACTGGATTTTAACAGCAGGTCCAGAAGCTACCCGAAGTGTGAGAGGCCTAAAATCCTGGTAATAAAACAGGTAATAGTTATAATTACTTAACTAAGAACATTAAATTGGTTTTACCCTTGATTTTGACTGATTTAAATAATTAACTACAACTCCACTTCCAGTTAACCATATATTCATAATCTACAGGTAAAATATCACAACAAAAGGACAATTTTTCTACAAGTCTCGATGATAACTTCCTTACACTTAATTTTCTTAGTTTTATTACTAATGGCAACAGTGTCAAATTTAACTTTGCATCATCTTGAAAAACTATGTATTTTGGTATGTGGTGAACAACAAGTTGGTGCAGTACTGAGTCTAACTAAAGAGAAGTTAATTGTCTGGACAAAAAAAATTATTTTGATGGTTTTTATTTTTTTTAAATACCAACAGATTTCATTAAATGAAACAACTAACAAGTCTGTTTTTTTAAATACAAGGAGTAGAAAGTAGAGATAACTGCGAATAAAATGTAAGGAGTAGAAGTAAAAAGTTGTCTAAAAACATAATTACTCCAGTAAAGTATAAATAGCCAAAATATATACTTAACTAAGGTAACAAAGTATTCTTGTTACTTGACACCTCTGGTGACAGGCGTCTCATATTGTATGTGGGCTAATTGTACGTGCATCAAGAATAAGAGTACAGCTGAGATATTCTACTGAGAATATCTTACTACTCAAAGAACCTTATTGACCTAATGCATATGCATTATGCTTTTGATGTTTGAATACAAGCACTTACTGTGCATCCATGGGATACTCCCTATTTTTTCTTGGTTGGTGTATTACAAGGACTTTGCTTTATCTTCCATTCATTTAACATACATTTGTGTGGCCCAGCCACCCTAACCCTAACCAGTATATACCTAACCCTAATTCTAACCTGGACTTGATTCAGACCTTGGTCCTAAATCTAACCCCCAACCCTAGAAGAAAACCTCTTCTCGTATGGGGACCATTCACCTGGTCTCCACTGCTACTTGTAAGTCTCCAATAGTTAGAATATTCCTAGGAAATTGGCCTTACACTGTCCCCACAAGGTAACAATTATATGGGCCACACACTTTATCATAAGAACACTGTTGAATCCCCCAGGAGCCATTGTGGCAGAGAGTCGATGCACTTAATATGGAGTGTTTCCTCTCTTGAGGCACATATGAAATTGTCTTACGTTTCAGTTATCGCTCATAACGGCTGTCAGATGCTTGGTGACATTCTCTTGATTTAATTAAGTAGGACCTAATAAAATATGGTGAGGAAATAGATTCTTTCTATGGGGTGGTAATAGAGTGAAAGACCTCCACAAATTAAGCCAATGTTTTATCAAACACTGAACAAAAATTATATATATTATATATTTTTCAAACAATTGTGTGGACCATATGTACATTCATACATCCCATAACAACACTGCAAAAACGACCTCGAAATGAGTAAAAATGGGTAAAAAAAAATCAACCCTTAATTTGAGCAGGTAAATAAGATGATTTGCCAATGAAATAAGTATATTTACTCTTAAAATCAGGTATCTAGATATTATGCACTTGAAATAAGACAATGCAATTGTTTTTTCTTATTTTAAGGGTAAATTGTCTTGTTCCATTGGCAAAGTGTCTCACTTAAATACGTAATTCAAGAAAAAATGCACTTATTTTAAGAAAAAATAACTTATTTAGATAAAAAAAAATTGCAGTGAAGAAACTAAACTAAACAAAAATGTCCCAACTTGTATTATTAAGATATAACTTCCTTTACTTTATTGACATATTTCTTAAGTTTAGGGTCTACATTAAGGAGGACCTAGAGTCACTGAAAAATAAAACTATCCATTTCAAATTTGACATTTAAATCATACAATTTAAAATGAAATTTGTGAAGCATTTCTAATTAAACATTTTAATTGGAACAATTAAAGATGAATTGTAAATTGCATTTATTAATTCATTATTAAATAATGACATTTGAAAATATATTTTCAAAACAAGATTAATACATTTGATTGTTTATACCATTCTTGGCCGTAGACAGCTGGAGATAGGCACCAGCACCCCAGAAAATGGATGCATGTTTATGCCATACCTAATCACACATTTGGTTGTTTTGTTTTGCTTTACCCATTCCATTTACCATTTCCATGATCCTTCTGGGTCCTGATCACACTAAAACCAGTTTAACCAATCACAGTTGATCCTCAGATGCAAGCAGCTCACTCATTAGTCATTTTGTTAACTAAGTATGGCAGTCTAACCAATGAGAGAGTGAACTGCCTTCCAGTGTGCTCTTGAGCCCAACAGGTCACAGAAAACAGCTAAATGGAAACTTGTAAAGAAAAAAGAAAATGCTATTTGAAGAAGGATTTTAAAATGCAAGTTGAAAATGAAAATGGAATTGGGAATAGCCTTTTTAAATGTATGATTAAGAAAGATCTTTATGATCAGATTTATAAATTTTAGTTTTTAAATCTTATTTCTAAATGAATATTTTAAAATAAGACTTCAAAATAAATTTACCAATTCCAGTATTTAATAATTAATTAATGAATAAAACTTACAATTCTTAAATTTGTACTTTTAAAATGCTTTTTAAATTGGATTTTAAAGTGCCTGTTTTAAATGTTATGTACATTTAAAATGGCTGGTTTTCTTTTTTTTTGTGACTCTCTAGGTCGTCCATATTACATGAGTAGTTAATCTCTTTCCATCTTGAAGCAAAGTAGTCTGTGAAACTCCCTGGTAAGAGAGAGTTAATCAAGCCATGTTGAATGGTGGTGACATCCTATCCTGCAGGAAGCAGATGTTGTTAATCTACTGCAGCTCACTCATACAAGTGTCTACCACCTGGTTCCTTTATGTGTCTTTGTGTTTCCATTTTGAGAAACACTAAGCCCATCTGTTATTCTCCTCATTATGAAGTTATACAGCAGACCTTGAATAATTAAAGAGGGCCCTGTAGAATATTTGTAACATTAACTTTTTTGTTGATATAACTTATAGTTAAAATGTCAGAGGTTGTACTTGGCTATCTCTTTAGCTTTGCTGCTATAGGCTTAGAGTGCTGCAGGACATAGGGACCACTTATCATTCATCTTAATTTTTTATCTTTATTCCCCCGTTCTGAAGTATTTGTTCATTTCCATCCATAACTTTATGCTCTCTGCCTTTTCTTGTCATAGTAGCTTCAAGTGATCTGTTCCCATGTTGCTGTAAAACCATCCCAAGGAGAAATATCAACAAGGCTGCTACTATCAACGCCTTTTTTCATAGATGTTAGGGTTGGCATGTTTTTCTGTGTAGTCCTGTTTCTCTTACTTTGACTAACTGTATGTGCTCTATTTCCTCCTCTGACATTGGAGCTGACTTGGAGCTCGTCTTCCTAGTTGTGTCTTTTCTGGACTTTGCCACCTTTGGAACAGGTGAACCTTTTGTACCTCTGCCTCTTTTTTTATGCCAGCTTCTATCTCCTTGAACCCCAGTCGGTTTCAGCATGAGGCTGCTTACCAGAGGTGTCAAGTAACGAAGTACAAATACTTCATTACTGTACTTAAGTACACTTTTAAGGTATCTATACTTTACTCCATTACTTCTGACTTCTACTCATTACATTTTCACACTAGTATCTATACTTTCTATTCCTTACATTTTTAAAACAAACGTTACTCGTTATACTTGGCTTCTAGTGTAAATGGATGAGTTATATAATGCAAACACTCATTGGTTAGCTGAAGTCATCAGAAGCAAGCAGGTGCTCTTCAAACTGCAAACGTGAATTGTCTATGCCATGCTACAATGTCAGATTAATGTTGAAATGTCTGAAAGGTCGGACACAGGCGAGAGCGTATCTGGAGACGGAGACCAACAAGACCTCCCTCATCCTTGGCCCTATCTCAAAGAATTTTTTCAAAATTGTAGAAAAATTGAGCTTTAAATTCATATAGTAGCATCTGGCAGTTTTTTTTATACTTTAAGTAGTTTTTGGAGCACATACTTTTTCACTTTTACTTGAGTAAAGAGGTCAAGTTGATACTTCAACTTTTACCAGAATGTTTTTAAACTGCAGTATCGATACTTCTACTTAAGAAACAAATGTGTGTACTTTTGACACTCTTGCTGCTTACACCTAGCCCACTTCTGCTGGAGGATTCTTTCCGTTGAAAGGGAGTTCTCCTTGTTGCCATATGAAGGCTTAGTGTAAGGGGTTCCTGACGAGTCAATGAGTCGATGCAATCAGCTGGTTGTCCTTAGATCAAAGCTCTTAAATATACATTGTTGGATATAGTGTCAAAACTCCAAAAAATTTGAATTTGGTATTTTCATATTGCATAGGTAATATCTCCATTATCTCTTATGTTTTAACTACTACCTTATAGTATTTACTGCAGAGCTGCCCCACGGGGTTACGTACTGTTGCAAACTTAAGTTATTGCAGTCTTTCTGAGTATTATGTAAGTCTATTTGCATATGTATACTTCAAATTCTATTACTGTACTTTAAAAAGGACTTTTTAAGAGAATATGTGGTAAAGCTATGTGCTTCTGCATCATGGCCAGTGCTTATGTCACTATAAACTGCAAAATAGGAAGAAGCATAAAGCTTGATCCCACCTAAGTATTTAGAACACACCTAACTTGTGGACATGAGCCTGAAGAAAACTCGCTGTGAATAATGTTTTATTTAAGCTTGAAAGTATCAATGCACCGCTGACTGCAAACACAATAAACTCTATATTTAAACCACAAAGTGCAAAGCAAGGACCGACCCAGAGCACGCCATTTCACAAAAGCTGAACACAGGAATCCCAAGATTAAAAAAGAAAGACTTGACCTATAGTAAGGAATGCTTCCTGGCTTCATCCATTCCACAGACACCAAGCCAGGCCCCACAGGTACAGCTTCTTCAAGCGAGGTGTAAGTTGTCAGGCTAAATGCAGGTCTTTAGTTTTCTTTAAGAGACCAAGGTAGACCACAGTTTCATTGATTCCACAAGAAAAGTGGATTGATTAAATGCCTAAATTCAAGATTCCAGAACCAATTCTCTTTACCGAAAACATCTTAAGTTAGAAAGAGACTTATTTTTCTCAAATAAACTTTTGTATGGTCATAATATGGTCATATGTGTAGATTATACAGATTACAGATTTATAAAACAATTATATCATCAGATTAAGTCTCTCTTTGGTATAGTGGTTTCCTTGCCTTCAATGTGGGAAACATAAGATCAAATCCTGAGTAATTAATGGAAGCCATCAAGCACAACATACTTTACCGAACAACAGGTGTTATATCAAACTTTTTTTTCTTAGAGCATTCAATAATTCCCAGAGTTCACAGCAGCAGAAAATCCAGCCTTTTAATTTAACAAACAAACACATATTAGGGAAGGGATCCAGGGAGGGACAGGCTTAGAAGCAATAAGGTATGTTCCAATAATATAATTCACATAATAAATGTATGTATCTGACAGGCCTAACAATAACTAACTTTACATCTTTATTTTGTGATTGTCTCTCTACAAACTCTTATTCATGTGCTCCAGAATTCGGACAGATAAAATAGCGAAACAGTAAAGCACAGTGAGTATGGTCTTGCTTCCTCACATATTGCTTTCCATTGTTTACTTTCCTTATTTTATGTGGCACTGGTGACAGGTTAAATGCTAACCCTGCATGATGGTTTCACCAGACACACAGCAGCAGGGGCACAGAGGCAGTGCAGCTTCCCAGCGAGGGGTGAGACTCAGCTTTTTTTTGCCAATGGGAAGGAGCTTAATGGTGATTGTTAGCTGGTTGACCCATGTTTGAAAAACCCAAGTTAACCCGGTATTTTCAGAGGGAAAGAGGCTTTAGGGGTCTTTCTCTTAAACATCTGTCTTTAATTACACATGAACATTAACAATGACAATTATTATGGTATAGACCAGCATAACAACTTAGGCACAGGACTATACAGTAATTTAATTGTGTGTTGTTGTTTTTTTGGCTGATAAAAAAATACCAAAACATTTAGATAACAGCATTACCAACAAAAGTTTTTGCTGTCATACAAACAGCATTTATAAATTTGACAATAAATTAGATCAGTAAGATAATGAGCTTCACGGTGACTCAGGTTGTAGCAAGGAGGTCCTGTGGAGGTCTTTCTGCATGGAGTTAGTTTCTCCCCTTGCATGTGTGGGTTCTCATGGGTACTGGTTTCCTCCAGCAGTCCAAAAACATGACTTTTAGGTTAATTGGTGTCATTATGTTGTTATCATGTGTGAGTGTGTAAAAAACTTTAACTTTTATCTTGGTTTCCTAAAATCGGGCTCTGGTCCACCCTACCCAAATGTGCATGTCATGCAGAGTGTAGCAGAGCACACAGATGTGTTATTTCTTGTGCTCTCCCAACTGCAGAATGGGCTCCATCATTGTGACTCAGCACATCCACATCAATCAAGTGTGAATTAGAGAAATTAAATGGCAGGTGGAAATGTATTCATGTGCACTCTGCCTGCTCTGATCATCTCTTATTACCTGAGGCATCGGACTTTCTCTCTCACAAAGGAGCAGACAACAACTGAAGTTCTACCCTCTATTTAGAAATAAGTAGGACCACAATTTGTATTCACAAAACTAAGTAGACTGAACAGCTTATAGACATTCTGCTCTATGCTGTCTGTGTTAATCTGTTAAGGCTGGGCTTACCAGTACCGGTATGAGACTCTGAGGGTGTCCCCAATATTGTTTTTTCATATCTTGTTTTAGTGTGGCAGCACTTTATACAAAGGAGATGCTTTTTCAATGACTATCATACATTTCCTACTCTCCCATAAAACAGCATCATGCACAGACATGCTCTGTCCCAATCCCCCATGGCTGGTATCATTGGGAAGTAGAGACTCAAGGTTTGCCAACAATGTATAACAAATCTGTGATGTGTCCTGGTGACGTAAATTCTGTGAAAATCAGACTATAGAATATCTGAGCAGAACTGTTGTGTGCAGAGCGCATTACACATCTAGCAGACACCCACAGCTTGTTGATTTGTTCAGTGCTGTGGAGTTTTTTTTTTTTTTAAACAGCTTCAGTCATGATGGCACAGAGGCAAAAATTATCCATTCAAGAGGCTTTTGAGAAAATTCTAAGGGTTAGTGATACCGAAATAGAGGAGTTTTTTTTTTTGGTCTTGTGGTCAGATTTTGAGTAGGACAAATATGAACAGTGGCTCATAACGAACCCCATTTAGGAGTGACTCATTTGCCTACTTTTTATTTCCAGAATCTTTATCTTATATTTCAACTGCAGTTAGTCATGAATAACTCGGCTTTACTTGGAGAATCAGAGAGTTTACCCCCACCCCTGCTGTCAGCTTCATAGAGTATACAAATGTATAAAGGGACAATTCTTTGTCTGGTGGGTTAACGCCACCAAAGTGACAAAAGGGGAAAAAAGGTCCATACGCGACAAAGATAGACTCTCTATGCCCATAAAAAGCAAACCACACACGCAGGGGAGAAGAAACATGCACTCATAGAATTAAAGCTGCAACCAATAAACATTCAAAATGTGCAATGAGAGAATCTTACATGAATGTGTTTTAAATAAAACTGCTCATATCAGTATAAGTGCAGGATTCTGACTTCATAAACAGGTTAAACCTATTCGGTATTATGGATGGCCTAAAAGTGTTATAACATTTTAATGGCCTGTGCTTATATAGTGCTTTTTCAAGTCAGGAGACATGACCAAAGCGTTTTACACTACATCCAGTCATTCACCCATTCACACTGATGGTGGCAAGCTACATTGTAGCCACAGAAGCGAGGCTGCTGTACATTGGCGCCACCGGGCCCTCTGACCGTCAGTAGACAATGAAGGTGAAGTGTCTTGCGACACTGAAAGCCAGAGCTGAGGCTTGATCCACCAATCCTTCGATTTCAGGACACACTCCTACAACTAACGCGACAGTCGCCCCACTTATTAACACCATTTCCGGCTTACAACTGCATTGTTTTGGGTAGCAATAGGTAATCATTTATCCAGCTGTAATCAGAACCTACGTATGAAATTGAAAAAAAAAACATTGTCATATGCAAAAGTTGCGATGCCATGGAAATCAGCACTTTTATTTGACTAGATTACTTTCTACGAGGTAAAACAAAAAAAAACATTTGACACAGTTTTGGCAACCTTTGGCATAACTGTGCCAAAATCCCTGGTCTACCTGGCACACTGTCTCCGAAAACCTTTGTGGAATAAAATTAGCTGCAGTTGTAGGCAAGATTTGGATCTATACAGTCTGAGGTTTCAACAACATTTTTAAGGGAGTTTTCATTGTGTTTTGAAGCGTTTAGATTTGAAGAAATGATGCGAGGCTAAAAAAAAAAAAAGATTATTTTTTCTTTATTTGATCACCTTTGAATCAGATATTGTGACATTAACAAAAGTGGTTCTGCTTGAAAACTATTCTTTAACGACTGTGTCATCCAAAGATATTTTTAAAGTTCATCTCCAATTTATAACCTCGGACAAACATTTCATTTAATCAGATATTTAATTTCAGGTGGCAACTGAGAAAAAAAAAACCTCTGGGCTTGAAGGGTTAATCACATGATACATACATGAATTTGTACTTAACCATTGTTTATAGATTTTATTGATTTTATTGCCTTTAGTTTCAGTCCTAACAGGTAACGTCCCACAGAGGAATTACACAATGAGCTAGAGTCACAGCACTGCGCATCTCTTTTTAGAATGAGAGACAAGAATGGATATTTCATTTATATGGAACTAGCAGAGACTAGGCTTTATTTATGACTTATGAGTGCCACAGACAGGCTATTTGTTTTTGTATGTTCTGTCTTAAAGGACAAGCTTTTCTGCTCTCCAATGCTCACAGCCAGCTGGCCCTGTAGTGCTGGCTCATGCGGTTACAGGTCCACAACGAGGTTGTGAGGCAACATGACTGCATCACAGGAGAGATAACAGTTACTTAAGAGGGACAGCACCTCCATGGGCTGAACCAGATTGGAAATACCCAGAAGTGCTGTATTGCAAAAAAAAAATAAGAAAATAAGGTTTTTGGTTGTTTTTTGAGATTGTCCTAAAAATGTTCTGAAAATCAAAGTAGTTTTTTTTGTGTGTGTGTCCTAAAAGGATTTTCAAAAACCTTTAAGTCAGGGGCAAAAAAAATCAGATTTATTGAGCATAATACAGGGTTTCCAGTACTGGTCATCTATCCTGGTGCACAGTCATGGAAAAATAAAGCTGCCACACCTTCAAAAGGAAAAAGAAAATGTTTAAATGTAAAGCATATTATAGAACAAATTGTATATTTGTGCAGTTATTCTAATCAAAAGCAGAGCTTAAAATGAACTTAAATAGGAAATGTTCAAATCTGTTTTATTTTGAAAAAACACCACTGGCTCCTGTATGTCTTGCTGTGAACTGGGGGCTACAATAAGCTGTGCTACTATCTGTAGTGAAGTAAAACTGGAAATGACATTCCGGTGTTTTCAGCTTAGCAACCTGGTTGCTGTTGGGGACTTTTCAGACCCCTCACTTTATCAAAAAGCAATAAGAGAAAAATTTCCTCTGTGTTTTTGGCGAGTTTAGAAACATAAAATCAGCAATCATTCTACAGTCATTATCTCACAACAGCACAAAGAATTATTAGTTTTGTAATTCAAGGGCCTCAAATTACTGTCTTCTTGGTAAAATTAGGTATATCCAGTGTCAATTTAGACAAAGTATATACATTCTTACATTATTTCATAAAGTAAGGTATGTTACATTTAAATAAAACTTTAACAGTGATCTGATTGATTTTAGTTTTGATTAAGATATGCATATCCTTACTACATTTCATAAAAAATCCTAGAGAAAACCCTGAAATCAACTGTCAGCAACTAAGTTAGTAATTGATTTATCATTAAATTTAGCATAGAGACTCTGAAACAGACATTAGATTTGTTAAAAGCATGAATCCGACTTTTGATTCATGTTATCTTAATCATTGAAGATTTTAAGTTTTATATCATCTGGGAAAAAATACATACCGGTAACTAAGAATTTCTTGTATTTCTCCAATTGTGGCCAGGATAAAGCCAAAAACTTAATTCTTTTATCTGATTACATGAGGAAATCTCTCGAGACATGTGATGCCAAAATTGATCAAAAATAAATCTCCAAGTAAATGCTGTTGTTTATGTCATAACTCAGCTGATAAATGTTTTTAAATGGGAACTGTGATAACTAAATATCTTATTTACAGGGCAGGTAGTGCTATGATTTACCTGTCTAGCAAGGTAATAAAAAACTGAATAGTGTGAAACTGCAGTTGTTTCAATTAAACTAATGCAGCTATAGCCCCTATTACATAAAGCTTCACATATCGAAGAGATCAGTTTCTAACTTTATATCATTCTGCCCGTCAGAGAGAAAAATCACTCAGGAAACAGAATCACATATGTTGAAGCAGAGCTATCATAGCTTTTATGACATGTAAGACTCAGGTTTTTTTATGTATATGGATATACTATAGAAAAAGACAAAAAAATTAATTAACATCTATTTTTCCTCATGTAATATTACCATGTCAAAGATTAGAGAGGAAAACTAAGCAAGGAAGCTTTTATCTGCCATACTTATCACAATAAACAGGATAAAATAGGAAAGGATAACTGAAATACATCTGATGTATTTGGTCCAGGTTATCATGATGACATCAACAAGAGGATTTTTCAAATAAAACCAAGACCTGATTAAAACAACTAAATAAAGCAAAACAAATTGTTTGACACATTTTCCCAATTACCGCCCCTGTGGGATGCTGGAAAAAAGGTAGACAGAGAAGTGACCCCTGAGATATTTTCATCAGGAAGGCTGACTTATAAACAAAGGAAGTAAACAATGATCAATGTGGTCCTGGACAATCTATTGAAGCCTAAATTGAAGTAGAGATTAATGTTGTTTATCATATGTGAGATTGCTTGCCAAAAGACAAAAATTTAGCAAAGTAAAGCCTATTCTACATATTTTGAAATGAGTGACTTTTTTTTTCTCCATAAAATGTTGCACTATTCTCTACCAATACTTTTTAATAATGTGTATGCCTAAACTATCACTGTTTTGAGATACGAAATCCCCAATATCTGCCCCAGCATAAAAACTAGGAGAGTAAGGAAATCAGCCTGATCAACATGAAATGGAAATCATTCAGGCAAAGCAGAGTGTAGATTTGCAAAGAGATATATACGCAAACCACAGCTTTCAGTCTTTTCAACACAAACAGAATATTTTACCAGGAGCCCGGCTGTTTCTTCTCATTCTAACCTCAAGAGCTGTTCTGGCCAAAACCTTTGTCAGAGGTGTGTGTTGCATGACCCGCTCTGATCCAACAGATTGCTGGCTTTGTTAAAAATAAGTCACAGTTTTTAATTACAGTCAGATTGAGAAATGATCTAACTCTAACACAGTTAGGACATTTTGGCTTGTCACTTCTCTTTTATGGATACTAAATGCAAGTCCTTAGAAATACATTTCTCTTATCTTAGGTAGAGGTATTTTGTTAATTTCTTCTGTAATTAATTGAATTTAGTGGGAGTAGTTCAAACTATAACTAGATACAGATTTTTACTTAAAGTGTTGATGACATGGTATTGACATTTTCCAAAATGTTTTGTAGATTAAAATATTAACATCAATGATCAATGTAATAATTTCAAGGGCACCCTCTAAAAATAGCTTAAATCAACAAACCTGTTGTCATTCATAGGACTATAGTCCCGCTCAGTGACAGGGAGAAAACCGTAGTGACCTATACGGAAAAACGGCGGAGAGCTGGAACAGTGGTTTTGTTCAAGGCAGCTACAGAAGTTTTCATGGATTGGGATAAAGCTGTGCCTTCGCTTTGATTCACAGCTTTTTGCTTTATTCTCGATAAGGATTGTATCAGCTTATTTAAGTTTCCTTAGGATACTCAGCTGGTTTCATTGTGGGAGAAGCAGGTCAGATGATCAGGAATAGTTGGAGCACTACATGGCGCCTTTTCTGGGCTTTGAACATTTTGAAAAGGATGTGCTTTTGATTTTGTTTCCTCATTTAAAGAGTCACTTGGTTTTTCAGTGAATATCTACTTTGAGCAGCTCCCAGTGGCGGTATCTACGGCGACCCAAACAGGAGAGAGATGGGAAATTAACCAGCGTTTTAACCAGAAATGGATGGATTGTTATTGAGAACCTGCTAATGTTGCTGCAAGTGTTTCCGCTTCCAGCTCCATATCCAAGGAGAGATGGTGTTGAGGTAAGAGACATTTTAAAAATATTTAAAAAACAACCAGAGGCTGATGTGGAGCTTAGATCGTAGATTGCTGCTGTTCCGGATGATCAAAAGCTAATTGTTATCAGCTTCTGTAATACCAAAGTAGAGCCTAGTTTCGTAGTAGTAACAACGTGGCTCTGTGTTACATGTATATCAGGTGTTTTATAGATTTGTGGTTTAAACAGAAGGTTCAGGTGAATTTATATGTTTTTATTGAGGTTGGGGGGTTCTTGTTGTTTTTGGACTGGAAACACGCAGTCCACAAACAAACATGTGCCATTTGGTCCATGGACCGGTACCGGTCCGCGGCCCGGAGGTTAGGGACCACTGGGCTAGTTCCAAAAGTCTTTTCCTTCTGACCTCAGCACACGGTGATGGGTTTTTACTAGTTTTAAATCAGAGTGTTACTGTGGAGCTACTACATAAATGTAGGATATTTGTGTTAAAAATAAGCCCATTTCATTCATAACTCAGAATCACCTGGTATGTCCTGCTGCATGACTTTAATGCAAACCAATAAAATTATTATCATCATCTCTTTAAGTTTTCATGTTATTTTAACTTTTTTACATTTTGCCACATTCATTGATTCCACCAATTCATCAGTTTCACAGGCAAGTGCTACAAACTGTACTACCATGCAGCCCCATTTTGCTGTATTGCATCTAAAAATGTGTTTTTTGAGGGGATTTTAACAAACCAGATAAACACCAAGTAGTAACTAATTGTGATGTAGAAAAAAGACATTTTAATCTTTTTAATATAACAGCATAAAATACTGAATATATATTTGGTCATTTTGGATGGATTACATCTGTAAACACCAATGTTCAAATTTTGTCACAAATTCTTCATGTGAATTAAAACTTGACTTTAACAAGGATAGTCTTACCTTTCAGCAAGTATGTAGAGGCTGTTTAATGGTAATTGAACAACGACCATTCATAAATTATTTGTTCTCAATATTCAAAGAACATTTTCTGGTAGTGTCTTAATTCCTTTAAGCTGTTTAACGTTGACTTTGAATTTCTGCAAGTGCAATGTTAACAAAATGCCTCTAATACACGTTTGTGTTTGGCCCTTCAGTGATAGTGAGTAATCTATTTTATTTTTGCTATTAAATGCACAAGAATGGTTTTATTGATCCAGAAAGCTACAAATCTGTACCGCTCCTAACAAAAAGTAAATTTTCTCATTTTCCTATACTACAACATCTTCAATCACATAAATCTCAATATAAAAACAGCCACCATTAGTGAACAATCACATAATATTTTTCAGCAAATTAAATACATTACATCACTGCTAGTCAATTTTAAGCCCTTTGTTCTGAACAGCAGTTCAGGCAGCAGTTTCTGAATTTCCTAAACTTAACTGTTACATGTTAGATCTTAACACCTCAAGCCCACATGACATAACAAAATAAAACAATGAATGAAATTAAAGGTATGAGACATTAGATTGATCAATGTCAGATCAATGTTAATATGTGAATTTGAAGACATCAATAATTAAAGAGAAAAGTAGGAACACATCTTACTGAATGGGTAAATTTGAGTTTTAAATAACATATCTACAATAATCAGTTGTTTTAAAAACAATTACCAAAAAGTTGTAAAAGCTGCTTCATTAATATTATTTATACAATAATATTAAATTTCATAAAAAAGGCAAAAAAGGCATTTCTATAACATTTTTCAATGCAACTTTTAGTGAAAAAACTGACGAGCAAACAAAAGCCACCCTGCTTCACCACTGGGAAAACTCTCACAGCACATTGGATGCATCAATTAGCCTGACATGCAGCTGTTTGGATTTAGGGGGACCACAAGTTCAGGAGGTCCCACACATGTAGAGTGTGAACATGATAACCAAAAGCCTCCAAGCAAATGTAAAGCCAAATTTCCCTGGTGTGGATTTCACTTCACTGAATAGGATAGAATTAAACTTTTATTATCATTACACTCTCACAAGTACAAAGCAATGAAATTAACTCTCTGCATTTAACCCATCCCCTTGGGGAGCTGTGGGCTGCCATTGTTCGCCCCCCAGGGAGCAGTGTGGGGTTAAGCGCCTTTGCTTAGGGACCCAGAGTGTGTGGGAGTGGGGCTTGAACTCAGCACATTAGGACCGAAGCGCAATGCCCTAACCACTAGGCCAACACTCACTACTATAGTCAATTAAAACTTATTTAAATTCTGCACCAGCTTCAGATTACTCAGCATCGTCTTTCAGTTTAAAAGCATTGAAAAATGAATCTAGTTTTCAACTGACCACAGTTCATCAGGGGCATTAGGGTTAAGTTTCCTCACAAATACATTACAAACAATTCTCTCTTATGGAAAATTAGATCAGCAAAGTCATCATTCAAACAAAGCCAAGAGAAGCCCTGTTTGCAAGTTTGCCCAAAGTCATTTTCAGGACATGGTAATCAAATTGAGGAAAACGAAAAAACTTACGTTTTCAGCAAACACCAGAAAGGTTAAGAAGAAAGTGGTGGAAAACTGATGATCACTTTTACTCCATTATAATCATTAAACATAGTGATGGTAGCAGTATGCTGTGGGAATGCTTTACTTCATCATGTAGTGGAGAGCTTGCCAAAACTGATGGAACAGAACACAAACTAAGTTTGTCAAAATTATTAATACTCAGAAGAGTATCCATACTCAAATACTGTATCAGCATACAGTACTAATTTGGCATGGTACAGTATCAACCTATATACAGAATTAATACATAAAAAGTGTTGTTTGCTATTACTATTATTTTTGCTATTGTTAAGTTTAGATTTCTAAAATATTTGCACATTAAAAGAATTTTAGCATTTAATTCCGTTGAGATTGAAAAACTTGAGGTTTTCATTTTAATAAATATGTTTTCATGCCTTTGATTATTCAACATTTTCCTTTCCCATAGTATAAAAAAATCATGCTAAGAGAAATACAGACCATTAAAGGTCAAAAGCCATATTATACAAAACACAGCAGAAGAAAACAATATTTCAAGCTCTGGTTGGTACGCTCTGTTCATTTCAATCACACAACCACTCAAATATACCTTTAGGGAGTGAGCTGTGTGGCATTTATTGTTTATGAGGTCAAAAGGTAATCTTTGGATATACAATTTATCAACACATGTATGTGGTGAATTATGGTAGAAAATATTGATATCCTATGTAGATAATGCTGAAATAAATATAAAATTTTAATTCCTTACATAACCTGCTTCATTATCAACTATTTAGCAAAGATTTGAATAGAGCTCACTAGAGCAGCTCAACTGTTTACACGTTCACTAAGAAAGGAAATGGAGGCTGAAAATGCATCCTTGGGTCATATGTGCCATAATGGTAATAAAGCATTTCTCTGTTTTATCCAATCCACCCCACCTACAGCTAAAGCATGAACAGGGTTGTGTATGTGAGGTTAAACAGAAATTTGTAGCACTTTTCCATGCAAGGAGGCCCACTGAGTTTATATAGTAATTACAATGTTTAACATTGCTTATCTTTCTCTCTTTTACAAGCTTCATCCACCAACGCCAAAAACATTCCATTAAATAATGCAGCGGCAAGGCTGAACTAGAGCATAAAACCCTTTTGTTGTAGTAATGGCCTTAAAAAAATTATATTTAATATCATTAAAAACCACAGAAAACACACTAAAAAGTTTGGGCAGGACTTTATTAAATTAACACTTAAAGGTAAAAAGACTACTGAAATACTCTGGCAACTCCAAGAATCATATTCAACCATTTTTATACCACCTAAGATTGTTTATTCCGCTTTTAGTTGAGGGTATTTTGGACTTTTGCTGCAATAAGCTTTGTCTTACAACTAGTTCTTGCATTGCAATGTTAAATCTGATGTAGCTCTGGTATAAACAAACTGTATGTGCAGTTACAGTAGGTTGATATTGCATAAGTTTTTTAACCAAACTCCAAAAAATTAGGAACCTATAAATGTCCAACCTGGTTTTTAAATAATTATAAGCTTTACTGTGTGTCATTTTAAGTGTATCACGCACATAAAATCAGATACCAGATAGTAAACTAGCCATTTCAGATGATTTGATTCAGTTTTCTACACTCAGTTTGACAGTAAAGCTTCTCCAGATGTACAGAAGGAGCCTAGATCTGCTCTAAAATTCAACTCCACGAAATAATTCTCACATCAGATTTTTTCTAGATGTAATTTCAACCTAAAATAAACAAAAGAAAGTTATGCAGACAGTAATGATGATAGAAAACACAACTCCTGCTTATTCCACACCTTTGACAGGTTGTCAGTAGGGCTCAAACAATTATTCAGATTTATTGTGATTAATCGATTATTAAAATAATCGTCAACTAATTTAGTAATCGATTAATCATTAACTGAAGTATAGAGACTCTAAAACATGGCTTTAGCTGACAGAGACACCCATTTAGAGCAGTAACTATACCAAAATTGTTTAAACAATATTAATATGTTAATTTAAAATAACAAAAACCTTTTCTTCTGTCAATATGCTTTATCCAGAACTCCTCATGTGGAAAAGTTTTAGTTTCACCTGGTTTAATTTGGTAAAAAAACTTCTTTAAGGATATCTGATTATTATTCAATTAATTTAATAAATAATCAACTGATTTATCGATTAGCAAAATAATCATCAGTTGCAGCCTTAGCCAGTTTGGCTGCAGGGCAAAACAGAGACTTACAACCATGCATACACAGACTAACACCTAAGGTCACATTACAGATGCCAATTAATCTAGCTGGACTGTGGGAGGAAGCCGGCCGTACCCTGAGAGACTCCACGAATTCACTGGGAGAACATACAAACTCCATGCAGAAAGACCAGGAATTAAACCCAGAACCTTCTTCTTTAAAAGGTTGTCTTTAAATAATATATCTATTGTTCATTTATTTTAATAAATATATTTACTAGTGAACCAGCAATTATTTAGCCAGGGAAGGTAATCAGTGTATTTATACTGGGTCAGCTCTGACAATGACTGCAATGTCAAAAACAGAAACATCAGGGGCTTATTAATCCATCCAACCAAAAACGTGCCCTATTTTTGGTCTATATAGGAAAATCCAGCAGCATGTACTGTAATACATTTTTTTTTTTTTTACATTTCATAAAAAAATCTATCAAATTTTTTAATCACAGTTGCTTCAATTACTAGAGTGTTGCAATTCGTGGATTTCTAAACATATTGCAAGATTATGTCGACAACTACATCCATCAAAGAACTAAAAGGACCTTTTCCATATTTACCTTCGTTTCATAGTCCTTAGAATATTGGAGGTCGGGAGGTCAGACCTCAAAGAAAACTGGACTCTGTAGTGGCCAATAAAAGGCTGATCAATGTTACTGTAAACAGATTATACGTAAATAATATGTTGTTTTTTTTTACCATTTTGTTGATGTATTTGGCATCACATTAAAATGCCTCTATAATTCTTAAACACAGTTTAGGAATAGTGTTATAAAATGCTATAGAGGCTTTGAAACAGGAAAGCCTTAGTGTACTTTGAGGCTGTCCAATCCGAGTTTACAAATAGCTACAAGACAATAGATTTTTTCCTTGTATTACCTGAGCATTGTTTGCACAAGTGAGCACACAATGAAATCTTTCACTTTCTGATCTCCTGAGAAGCAGAACTACAAAACCAGCCTTTTAATGGACACCTTTTACAACAGAGAGGCTTTGAAGTTTGCCTTCAAAGATGGTTCAGGAAAATTGTGGTCATTCTGTTGTGGCCTGTAGCTTTCTCAAGTAGTTAGAAGACGAGGGTGATGTGTGGTTTTATTTAATCCTTCCAGATAGATGCCAGAAGAGGAGTACATGGAGAAGCAAAAACAAGTTTTTGCAGTCCGGCAGATTGTAGACACTGACCTTTAACTGTTTGATTATGGTTAATTGCTTTGAGAAAATGGCTAAATAAGCAGGAGAACAATATCTACTGTAATCCATCATAAATCTGCAAGTTTAGAAACAGACACATAAAGGTGCTTTATAGAAGTTTTCCACACTCCTTGATCTTTCAAAAAAAGTTAGACGCATCGCAGCTACATACTTAAAGGTGGGGTATATGATCCTGGATAAACGGTTCCTGCCAGCTACATTTTTGAAAATACACACCTTCAGCCCACCCCACGAAACCACGCCTCCAAATTACATGAACGCGCCTGCTGTCAGTCGAGAATGTTCGGATGTTCCCGAGAACGAGAGAGAAACAGGCCGAGACCTCGCGAGTGCACGTGACTCGGGATGAGGCGAGAAGCTCATGTCTATTACTAGCTAACCACAACATAACAGGCTAACTTCCATGATGGCGTCGTCTTCTCCTAGTACGGTAAGAGTGTTGAACAATTCAATATGGTCGTAAACAAGTTGTCACGGTTGTCATTTCAAGAAGTATTGATTAGGGTGACCAAACGTCCGTATTTCCCGGGACATATCCGTATTTCACGTCCTGTCCCGGGCGTCCCGGGTTTTTTTTAGAAAGTGAGGAAATGTCCTGATTTCACTGCGCACGACGCTCCGTGTGACGTAATCCCTGAGCCGCGTCAGTGCAGGCAGCCCTGTTCTTAATCAGAGGCTCTGTTCAAAAACCTGGGCTGCATCCTCCAAGGACGCGGTCTACCTAGACTGGACCCTTCGAAGTCCTTGAAAATAAGGAGACCACAAGAGTTCTGTCTGTAAATTCGAACAGGTCCTCCCTTCAGCGGCACTTGGGGGGGGGGGGGGGGGGGGGGTGTCACGAGTCTGTGAACGCGCAGGGGGGAGGGGTGGGGAGAGCTCAGAGCTGACGGTTGATGGGCGTGCCAGAAACCAGTAGAAGTAGGGATGATAGTTACTTCTATTGGTTTGCGTTTTCCTCTGACTACGCCCTCTACACTGGACTAAAAGATTTCGTTTTTTTTCCAAACATTCTATCTCAGTTGGCGCAATGGGCTCGTGAGGAGGTTTTCAATCAGTATGGTAAAAACATGCTCCAGAAAACATCACATACCCCACCTTTAAACTGCAAAGTATTTATATTTCTTGCCACAGTTTCTCAATTGGATTTGAGTATGTATTAGGGCTGAAAAGATTAATCGGATAAATCATAATTAATTGATTATTTAAATTATCCTAAACTAATTTAGTAATATATTAATCGTTCACTGGAGTATAGAGACTGTAAAATATGCCTTTAGCTGACAAAGCAACCCATTTAGAGCAGTAATAATACCAAAATTGTAAAAAAAAAAATATGTAAACATTTTGCATTATAGATTAAAAAATCAACATATCAACATGTTCTACACACAGCTTCTCAAGTGCAAATGTTTTAGTTTCACCTGGTTTTATTTAGTAAAAAATCTTTAAGGAAACTTTGCGTATCTGATAATTATTTGATTAATCGAAAAAATCTGATTCATTGATTTGTAAAATAATCTTTAGTTGCAGCCCAATATACTGTGGATCTCTGCAGCGGGTCATAGAGTTGGACTCTCATGTCTTGGTAGGTTCAAATTTTAGTCATCCCCAATCTATTTTAAACAGAATATTCAGTTTTATGTGAGATTTTCACAATTTGAGATATTGTTTTGCACTCTACTGTCCCTGTCTTCATGAGGTTATACATTCCCTAACAAAGCGTTGAGGCCTTGCAGTATTTCTACTGACATTAAATACACAGGTGAATTATCATGTAGAAAAATTAAATGTAGAAAAGTTGTTTTTGGCTTCAGTGCTGAGAGAGAAATATAGAGTGGGAAACCATTTGATTCAGCATTTCCTTTCATTCATTTAATGAATGGCTTCCACAAACAGAGCCTATTAATATTTAATAAGAAAGATTATATATACTTTAATGCATTTTCCAGCCTTTGTTAAAGAGGAAGGCTGGAGCCAGGTGAAAAGAGAAAAGAAGTCATCAGAGTGGATATAACCACGCAACTGTATGAAACTCTGTTTCCTAACAAAACAAAAAGATATATGAGGACAACCAGCAGCACATTTCTCTCAACCTAACACTGCACGCTGCTGCCACAAAAATCAATATTCTAGCTTCAGTCAGTTAGAAACCAATATTTCATAGATGACTGATGTATTGCTGCCAGTGGTCGCTTATGGAGGATTTACTAAACAATAAAGCATTTTCATCATAAAATCTAAACTCTTAGCTGTGAACTTGATATTTAGTAAGAGTATAAAGGAAGAAAGGAAATCTACCTTTCCTCAAGTCTTAATAGAAATATAAACTAGAGGCTAGGTTGTAGCTATTTATATATATATATATATATATATATATATATATATATATATATATATATATATATATATATATATATATATATATATATATATATATATATATATATATATATATATATATATATATAAAACATAGTAAGGGAGATATCCTACAAAGTGAAACACACATACTTTTCCACTAATCTCTACAGGCCAGAGTTCAACAAGGAAGCTATTATAAATTTCTCACTATGACACTCTTACCCTGAAACTGTTGTCCATTCTTTTTGGCCCTATAACAATACTAAACAGTTGGGGGGAGATTTTTTAATTATTGAAAACATATGGGAGGATTTTGATTTACATTAAAATATTGTTCTTTCTTATTCCCCATAATATAAAGAAACTGTTATTTTCAATAAATCTTATTCTATTGGATGGATGGATGGATGGATGGATGGATGGATGGATGGATGGATGGATGGATGGATGGATGGATGGATGGATGGATGGATGGATGGATGGATGGATGGATGGATGAGCTATCTCTATAGTTGTGCTGCTATAGGCTTAGACTTCTGGAGGACATAGGGACCCCTATTTCATCATCCTGCTTCATTCTATCTCTATTCTCCCACTCTGCAGAATCTGTTAATTTAGTCTCTAACGTTATGCTCTCTCTGCTTTTTCTTATAATAGCTTTGCCTTTGGCTGTGACACCATCCTGGAGAGAAATATCAGCTGTGTAGCTGCCATCAACACCTTTGTTTATAGATGTTGGAGATTGTCCTGTTTTCCAGTGTAGTCCTGTTTCTCTAACTGTTACAGGCTGGACGAGCTGGCTCGGAGCTCGTCTGCCTGGCTTTGTGTTTCCTGGACGGGGGGCCTTTTACAGTTCCTTGGACTCCAGTCGGCCTCGGCAGATGGCCGCTCACACTGAGCCTGGTTCTGTTGGAGGTTTCTTCCTGTTCAAAGGGAGTTTTTCCTCTCTACTGTCACTACAAGCATGCTTAGTGTGAGGGATTGCATTTGGGTCAATGAGTCGATGCAATCAACTTGTTTTCCTTAGATAGTAAACTTTGAATCAATTTGACTGTATGATCTGGTGAACTGTAAAGGGACTTGAGATGACATGTGTTGTGAATTGGCGCTATATAAATAAACAGAGTTGAATTGAAATTGAAAATCGGATCGATGGATGGATGGATGGATGGATGGATGGATGGATGGATGGATGGATGGATGGATGGATGGATGGATGGATGGATGGATGGATGGATGGATGGAACTTTTATGTTTCTTAGGCTACTATTTGTCAAAAAATAAAAATAAAATTTAAAAACAAATCTTTGTCTCTCTGTATGATGCAAATAACCCCTGCCTGTGGTTAGTTATACTGTTTTTTTTTTTTTTTTTTTGTATATTTGATTTGATATGCTTGTTAGTCGGAATAAAAGAAAAGAAGAAACATAATTAGGGAATATATTGTAGGACCACGGTGCAATCAGCCAATTAATTTCTACTACTCCTTTAATGCGTAAATACAGGTAACCAAGGCAGACTTGCCCTCTCCTTGGCACATGGGCTTGCAAAGACTACTCTATGTTTCATCATATCGCATTTCTGCCACTGTCAGCCGATATAAACACGAATCCCATATTATAGCGACTAAAAAATGCAGCAGCAGTATCCAATTCAAAATGTAGGCTCTAAATAAAACTATACGCTCCGCAAAAACAATGCGATCAAATGTTGTCACACGTATTTTGGGTTTCAAATTAGGCCAAGGAAGCGAAGTTATGACTTACCAAAAGTTAGGAGTAAAGACAGATAAACTCCCCACTGATCCATATTCAGCTTCTGCCTCAGAGCTTTAACACCTACAGCAGGATATTCCTTCTGCGCATTTGGGAATCCTTGTTGCACTATTATTTCCTCCTCAACCACTCTGTTAAGAGTTGTTTTTTTTTCCTTTTAATTATATCTTAGAGTCCCGTAA
Organism: Cyprinodon tularosa; assembly: GCF_016077235.1. Lineage (NCBI taxonomy): Eukaryota > Metazoa > Chordata > Actinopteri > Cyprinodontiformes > Cyprinodontidae > Cyprinodon > Cyprinodon tularosa. The sequence goes on along the minus strand of NW_024038531.1, from coordinate 2,063 downwards.
GTACCTTCCAAGCCGCTTTCAGTGTCACGTTTTTGCGCAAAGGCAAAGCCATGCGGGATGTTGCAAAGTGGAAACTGTCCTGCTCGCTGGACGATTGGGAGCCTTCTGTTGCGCATCTACGTGGTCGCTGAAGTCCTTGAGTCTGCTGCTGGAGAGATGCTGAGCGCACTGAGCTGAGGAGGAGGAGGAGGAGGCAGGAGGAAGGGTATGTGCATTCTGGTCACACAGTTATTACCTACTGATCGGGGGTTTTCCTTTTCTAAAAAAAAAAAAAAAAGTGACTTATTATTATTTTAGCAAATTAAAACATTTGTCGGTCTTAAAATCTAGTGTGCCAGTGCAGGTTAAAAAACATAATTAGGGGGGCCACATGCCGAAGGCATGGCCCACCTATTACTATTGCACATATTTATTCCGCGTATTATTAGGGGGGCCACATGCCGAAGGCATGGCCCACCTACTACTATTGCACATATTTATTAGGGGGGCCACATGCCGAAGGCATGGCCCACCTATTACTATTGCACATATTTATTCCGCGTATTATTAGGGGGGCCACATGCCGAAGGCATGGCCCACCTATTACTATTGCACATATTTATTCCGCGTATTATTTTTATAGCTTATAGTTCTCCTCGCCACAAAACTTCGGCACCTAACTAGTCCCGCACGGTTTGTCGGATCGGGCCCAAAGTTGGCACACGCGTCGGGACCAATGGTGCGATGCGTGCTTGTATAAAACTTTCTCATTAGTCCGAAGGTTCGCGAATTATTAGCGAAAACGTCGCAAAAAAAACCCCATAGGAAATGAATGGGGAGAGGGAAAAAAAGCATAAAAAACAGCACTTCACTGTGTAGGCATACATTCATGTAGAAAAACAGTTTAAAGCTCAGTTTGTAGATAAATCCTTCGTCTGTATAAAACTGAAGACGGCATGTTGATAACTGCTACGGTTTTTGTATAATCAGACCTCAAGCGCCACAAAGTTTTAGCAAAATCCAGCCTTCTAGAGTGGAGAGACTGAAAAGCTAGAGTGTGAGGCAGCCGTTTTTTTAAGACCAAAAAACATTTTAAACTCGCCCTCACGGCCACATTTTTATAGCTAGAGTCACCATTTTTGGTCAGTTTGTAGACTGAAATCTCTGGACCCACACAATGTCTTCGGAATTACGGTAGGATTAATACTTTTCCTTAAAAACCCTCCAGACCGACCTAAAGTCGATGAGAATCAGAGCATTTTTCCATTGGTTTTGGAGCAGCAGTGGGGAGAAAAACGAATGACATTATGTGTTTTAAACTCGTCATAAATATTGTTCTGAAAGACACACATACACCAAAGTTGGCATAGTTGGAGTCGAAGGATGGCTGACGCTCACGGTGAAAAAATTTTTTGAATAACTCATACGGTTTTTGCTCAGCAGTCGTTTGTTCGGAGGACATTTTAAGCACCAGAAAGCTAGGTGAGAGTGACCTGCTTCAGCTAGCTCAATTAGAAGCTCAGGTGTGAGGAAACGTTTTTTCTTTTTCTTTCTCTTCCCATTCAGGTTGTAGATGACCTACAGCCATGAAAGTTACTCCAATTGAAGACAAGATATAGCTGTCGCTTAGATAAAAAGAATTTTTCAGATATCATTTATGGTTTTTACTCAGCAGTCGTTTGTTCGGAGGGGTGCTTTAGCAGCTTAAAGGTGAGTGAGAGTGAGGTCCTGCAGTTAAAACAAAGGGAGGAGCAGGTGGGATCAGCCATTTTGTTTGTGCTTCGTTTTGGGTTGTGAAAGACCTACAGACATGAAAGTTACCCCAGTCTGAGACAAAGGATAGATGTTGCTTTCACTGAAAGAATTTTTCAGATACCTTTTATGGTTTTTGCTCAGCAGTCGTTTGTTTGGAGGGTAAGCACCTGGAAGCTAGCTGACAGTTAGCTTCTGCAGCAGCCTGCTACAGTGCAGCTGCTGAACTCTTAGTGTGAGGCAGCCATTTTTTTTAAGATAAAACATTTTGTTCTTGCCTCACGGCCACATATTTGGAGCTACAGTCACCATTTTTGGTCAGTTTGTAGGCT